>NC_067250.2:175803680-178303680 GCF_019359855.2 Lolium perenne | reverse complement strand
GCTGGCTAATAGAGAAACTATCTCTCCAATTGGTATTGTTCGAGATGTGGAAGTTCTATGTGGTAAGATTAAATATCCTGCTGCCTTTTTGGTACTTGGTTCTGCTGCTAGTAAATATTGTCCTATCATTTTTGGTAGACCTTTTCTAAATACTTGTGGAGCTGTTATAGATTGCAAGAAAGAGAAAATTTTGACTAAATTTGCTGGTGAATCTTATGAGTTTAACTTCTCTAAATTTGACAAAACTCCTTATAAAATTGATTCGCCTAATAATGATTTTAGAGTTGAACAGTGTGCATCTATTGCTCTTTCTCCTAATAATCCTTTGCAGCAACATTTGGAGAATAGTGAGAGTGAAGTTTTTAGGGAAGAAAGAAATGAGCTTGATGAAATTTTCCTTCGTCAACCTATTCTTAAGCATGATTTACCTGTAGAAGATCTGGGTACAACACCTCCACCAAAGGAAGATCCTGTCTTTGATTTAAAACCATTGCCTGATAATCTTAAATATGCTCATATTGATGATAAGAAAATATATCCTGTTATTATTAGTTCTAAGCTTTCAGAGTTTGAAGAAGAAAGGTTATTGGAAATACTGAAGAAGCACCGAGGAGCTATTGGCTACACTCTTGATGACTTGAAGGGGATTTCTCCCTCTATTTGCCAACACGCCATTAATATGGAAGATGATGCGAAGCCTGTTGTTGAACCTCAGCATCGTCTAATTCCTAAGATGAAGGATGTGGTAAGAAAGGAGGTATTAAGACTTCTTGAAGCTGGTATTATATATTCTATTGCTGATAGTAGATGGGTTAGTCATGTGCATTGTGTTCCTAAGAAAGGAGGAATGACTGTTGTGCCTAATGATAATGATGAGCTCATACCTCAGAGAGTAGTTGTAGGGTATAGAATGTGCATTGATTATCGGAAAGTTAATAAGGTTACTAAGAAAGATCATTACCCTTTGCCTTTTATTGATCAAATGTTAGAAAGGTTATCTAAAAATACTCATTTTTGCTTTCTTGATGGTTATTCTGGGTTTTCACAAATTGCTGTTAAAACTAAGGATCAAGAGAAAACCACTTTCACTTGTCCCTATGGAACTTATGCTTATAGACATATGCCTTTTCGTTTATGTAATGCTCCTGCTACTTTTCAAAGATGCATGTCTGCTATTTTTCATGGCTTTTGCGAGAGTATTGTAGAGGTATTCATGGATGATTTTTCTGTCTATGGAAATTCTTTTGATAATTGCTTGCGGAACCTCGATAAAGTTTTGCAGAGATGTGAAGAAACTAACCTTGTTCTTAGTTGGGAGAAATGCCACTTTATGGTTAATGAAGGAATTGTATTGGGACATAAAATTTCCGAGAGAGGTATTGAAGTTGATAGAGCTAAAGTTGAAGCAATTGAGAAGATGCCCTATCCTAGGGATGTTAAAGGTATTCGTAGTGTTCTTGGTCATGCTGGGTTTTATAGGAGGTTTATTAAAGACTTCTCCAAAATTTCAAAGCCTCTTACTAATCTTCTTCAAAAATATGTACCTTTTATTTTTGATGATGATTGTAAGGAAGCTTTTGAAACTCTAAAGAAAGCCTTAACAACTGCTCCTATAGTTGAACCTCCTGATTGGAACTTACCATTTGAAATTATGTGTGATGCTAGTGATTTTGCTGTAGGCGCTGTTCTTGGACAGCGAGTAAATAAAAAATTGAATGTTATTCATTATGCTAGTAAAACCCTTGATGCTGCTCAAAGAAATTATGCTACTACTGAAAAAGAATTGTTAGCGGTAGTCTTTGCTTGTGATAAGTTTAGATCTTATATTGTTGATTCAAAAGTTACTATACATACTGATCATGCTGCAGTTAGATACCTTATGCAAAAGAAAGATGCTAAGACAAGGCTTATTAGATGGGTGCTTCTGTTGCAAGAATTTGATTTACATATTGTAGATAGGAAAGGTGCTGATAATCCTGTTGCTGATAATTTGTCTAGATTGGAAAATATTGCTTATGATCCTGTTCCTGTTAATGATAGTTTTCCAAATGAACAATTGGCTGTAATAAAGGCGAGCTCGCGAGACAGTCCTTGGTATGCTGATTATGCTAACTTTATTGTTTCCAAGTACTTGCCTCCAACCTTTTCAGCCCAACAAAGGAGGAAATTCTTTTATGACTTGAGGCACTATTTTTGGGATGACCCACACTTATATAAAGAAGGAGTGGATGGTATTCTGCGAAGATGTGTTCCCGAATATGAACAACAAGAAATATTGAGTAAATGTCATGGTAGTGCTTATGGAGGACATCACGCCGGAGATAGAACCGCGCTAAAGGTTCTACAATCAGGTTTTTATTGGCCGACTCTCTTCAAAGATGCAAGGAAGTTTATCTTATCCTGTGATGATTGTCAAAGGGTTGGTAATATCTCCAGACGCAATGAAATGCCTATGAATTATACTCTTGTTATTGAACCGTTTGATTGTTGGGGATTTGACTTCATGGGACCTTTTCCCTCTTCAGAAGGTAACACTCATATACTTGTTGCTGTTGATTATGTTACTAAATGGGTGGAAGCCATACCTACAAAAAGTGCTGATGGTGAGACCTCTTTAAGAATGCTTTTAGATATTATTTTTCCTCGATTTGGAGTTCCTAGATATATTATGACTGATGGAGGTTCTCATTTTATTCATGGTGGTTTTAGAAAAACTCTTGCTAAATATGGTATTAATCATAGAATTGCTTCCGCTTATCATCCTCAAACTAGTGGGCAAGTAGAATTATCAAATAGAGAGATTAAATCTATCTTGCAAAAGACTGTTAATAAAACTAGAAAGAATTGGGCTAGTAAATTGAAGGAAGCACTATGGGCTTATAGAACTGCTTATAAAAATCCCATGGGAATGTCACCTTATAAAATGGTTTATGGAAAAGCTTGTCATTTACCTTTAGAACTAGAGCACAAAGCTTATTGGGCTGTTAGAGAACTAAATAAAGATCCTAAACTAGCCGGTGAGAAGAGGTTGTTACAATTGAGTTCTCTAGATGAATGGAGAAGTGAAGCTTATGAAAATGCTAAACTCTTTAAAGAGAAAGTTAAGAAATGGCATGATAGAAGGATTATCAAAAGAGAATTTAATATTGGGGATAAAGTCCTTTTGTATCGGTCTCGTCTCAGATTCTTTGCAGGGAAATTACTCTCGAAATGGGAAGGACCATATGTTGTTGAGGAGGTATATCGTTCAGGAGCAATTAAAATTAGCTCTCTCCAAGGCAATGCCACGCAAGTGGTGAATGGACAAAGACTCAAGCATTATATCTCAGGTGATTCTTATAATGTAGATGTTGATGTTATTCGAGTGGAAACACCAGAGGCTTTCATCAAAGGTCAAATTGACAGACCGCCAGAACTCGACTTTGAATAGGTAACAGTACTGGTAATAAAAAGTTCGTGTTTTACTTTCCGAACAATGTTTTTGCTGTTTTTGGAAAATATGAAAAATTACGAGATCGAAACGGAGTGGAGGAGACGCACGAGGGCGTGCCCCCATAGGCCGGCGTGGCCAGGCCTTGGCCCGCGCCGCCCTATGAGCTGGCCGCCTCGTCGCCTCTTTCCGACTCTGGTTCGACCTGGTACTTTCCTTATGACATACGGATTCCTGCTATATAATCCCCCGGACCCCTGGAGGTCCGTATATCGTTTTCTCGACGTGTTTTGTTTCGAGCTGTTTCTGCCAGGATCTGTTTTTAATCTAGGAGCACCATGGCCTCCAACAACAAGGGCAAGGGGCTTTCGGAGGAAGAAGTGAAAAGGGTGTCGTCAAAACAAGAGCAACAAGCCGTTGGGAGTAAGCAAATCTTGGTGGGATCTGTTGACACTCGACGTTCTTTTTCTCATAACTTGCAGGGACCCTTACCACCTGCTTTTGGCCTCGACTCTTTCCCTGTGTTGGAAGAAGCTCTAAGGACTACCGATGAGTTTTGTGATCAATACCGGGCTCTAAGAAGAGAAGTGGAGATACTCCAGGAGGAGAATTACCGACTCCGTAGAATGCTGGAATATTACTCGATTCCCATCACAAGGTCGCCACCGCCAACTTCAGATAACAATGAATCTCTTCGAGTCTTAGTGCAGAATTGCCAAACTGAGAAACTGAAGCTGATGGAGATCTGTAAGAAGCGCGGGAGGAATTCATCATCACCACCGCCGAAGGAGTAATTCATCATCGGTATTGGCATCCCCTTGGTTTGTTCCAAGCTTGGGGGAGTGCCGCGGTATCACATCATCACTATCTTTTACTTTTTACTATCAAGTAGTGTCATATCATGAGTAGGGAAGTTATATAAGATGGGTTGCAGTGTGGAAGTATCTCTCCTTTAGTTGGTTGTCTATGTATCCCTTGGTGTGAGTTATCGTTATGAAATATTAATGAGAAGTCTTATCATTTACATATTGCACACCTTATTTTAGTTTGCAATCTCTATTATATGATTGATCTTGATTTTAGTATTGGTATCACTTTGGGAGCATTGAGTTAATCTATTTGGTTTTGGCAAACTTAGCATTGGTCAATAGCAACAACACCTTGAGGTTTAAGTAGAAAAGAGAAATACATATAGTTGTTTCATTGTCTTCCTTTCTTGTTAGCTCATAGCTTATTATTCTGAAGTTAAAATTGTTTGTGCTTACAAGGAAAATGCATGATTGTTTCTATCACATGTATATTTGTTTGTTTCCCTCAACTCTTGTTCTTGCTAATTAACCTTGCTAGCCAAAAACCTGTACTGAGAGGGAATACTTCTCGTGCATCCAAACCTCAACCCAAACCTATGCCATTTGTGTCCACTATAACTACCTATAACATGGCATTTCCTGCCATTCCAAGTAAATACTTCGTGTGCTACCTTTAAATAATTCAAAATTTACTATCTCTTATTTGTGTCAATGTTTTATAGCTCATGAGGAAGTATGTGGTGTTTTATCTTTCAATCTTGTTGGGCAACTTTCACCAATGGACTAGTGGCTTCATCCGCTTATCCAATAACTTTGCAAAAAGAGCTGGCAATGGGATTCCTAGTCCCAAATTAATTAACTTTCATAATTTTACAAATAGACACTCCTCCATGGTATGTGATTGTTGGACGGCACCCGAGGATTCGGTTAGCCATGGCTTGAGAAAGCAAAGGAGGGGAGGAGTGTCACCTAAATAAAACTAAAATAAAAAGCCACTCCTTCATGGTATGAGATTGTTGGCAGGCACCCGAGGATTCGGTTAGCCGTGGTTTGTGAAAGCAAAGGTTGGAAGGAGTGCCAACCTAAAATAAAACTTTATGGGAGCCGCTCTTCGAGATTTTGTCTGGCAAGGGGGTTAGAGTACCCGCTACTAGTCGTTGACAACAACAAACACCTCTCAAAATGTTACTTTTATTCTCTTTATATGATTTCAAAACTGAAAAAGCTCTAGCACATGATTTAATCCCTGCTTCCCTCTGCAAAGGGCCTATCTTTTACTTTATGTTGAGTCAGTAAACCTATTTCCCTCCATCTCAAGCAAGCATTTGAGTTGTTGTGATCAAACCATTATATTGTGATTTACTTCATCATGTCTTTTACTCTTCCTTGTTTAGTATAAGTTTTATCTGAATGAATATAGCTTTGAAAGTTATCAATGATCATGAGGAGATTATTATGATTGAGTATGCAAGTTGTGCCATATAAACTTTAACATAAGAGCGCTGCTCGATAGATAAGTATAACCTGTTAATTGTTCTCTGACCAAGAACGAAGTTTGCCATCACCAACTATGATTTCTTATGCACCTTTATTTGTGATTACCTTATACTTGTTTCAAGTTGAATTATATGAGGAAGTTGTTTACTAGAATGTCTTGTGTGAATGAATATGATGCTTCTTGTCCGTGTTTTATTTATCGACTCTTCACTCCATAAACATGTGGTCCTGTTTACCGAGTTCAATTTCTCTTGGGGACAAGCGAAGTCTAAGCTTGGGGGGAGTTGATACGTCCAATTTGCATCACTATTTTATATCATAATTTGCTGTTATTCATTGATATATTCCATATTTGGAGATGATACTTATGTTATTTCATCTATTTTGCATGTTTCATGATTATTGGAGGATCGCGCACCGGAGTCAGGATTCTGCTGGAAAAAGCGCCGTCAGAATGCAATATTTCGGAAGATCAACAATTGACGGAATTTATATGATAAATCCTATTTTTCCAGAAGATGACGAGAGCCAGAAGGAGGAGCCGAGGAGGGCCAGCATGGGCCCCCCTCATAGGCCGGCACGGGCCCTGCCCTGGCCGCGCCGCCTTGTGGGGAGGGGGCCCACAGCCCCCTCTGGCCTCCTCTCTTTCGCGTATTTCTTCGTCCCGAAAACCTAAGCCCCGGGGGAAAGTCGCGAAGAGTCACAGCCGCCTCTGCGGGGCGGAGAACACCAGAGAGAAAAGAGCTCTCCGGCAGGCTGAGATCCGCCGGGGAAATTCCCTCCCGGAGGGGGAAATCGACGCCATCGTCACCGCCATCGAGCTGGACATCATCTCCACCACCATCATCATCATCTCCATCATCATCACCGCCGTCTCCACCGCTGCACGCCGTCACCGCTGTAACAATTTGGGTTTGATCTTGATTGTTTGATAGGGGAAACTCTCCCGGTGTTGATTTCTACTTGTTATTAATGCTATTGAGTGAAACCGTTGAACCAAGGTTTATGTTCAGATTGTTATTCATCATCATATCACCTCTGATCATGTTCCATATGATGTCTCGTGAGTAGTTTGTTTAGTTCTTGAGGACATGGGTGAAGTCTAAATGTTAGTGGTGAAGTATGGTTGAGTAATATTCAATGTTATGATATTTAAGTTGTGGTGTTATTCTTCTAGTGGTGTCATGTGAACGTCGACTACACGACACTTCACCTTTATGGGCCTAGGGGAATGCATATTGTACTCGTTTGCCAATTGCGGGGTTGCCGGAGTGACAGAAACCTGAACCCCCGTTGGTATATCGATGCAGGAGGGATAGCAGGATCTCAGAGTTTAAGGCTGTGGTTAGATTTATCTTAATTACTTTCTTGTAGTTGCGGATGCTTGCAAGGGGTATAATCACAAGTATGTATTAGTCCTAGGAAGGGCGGTACATTAGCATAGGTTCACCCACACAACACTTATCAAAACAATGAAGATTAATTAGCCGTATGTAGCGAAAGCACTAGACTAAAATCCCGTGTGTCCTCGAGAACGTTTGGTCATTATAAGTAAACAAACCTGTGGGGACCCCGGACTAGCTGTCCAAAATCCCTGTTATGTATACAGTTCACGATCCCATGATCAGTGCGTCGTGAACACATAACCGAACTGATATCAAATTACACCATCCATTACAAAGCGGAATAAGAAAATTACAATGAGGTCACATGACCATTACTTACATAATAGCCTCGAAGGGCCTAACTAAACATCAGAGTAGCATCATCACTTCAGCAGCGCAGTACCCAAGTCATCTGCCATAACCCTACAGGTAACTGACTGGGAAGACGTTCCTAGCTCGCATAGACGTCGTCAACTCCTTCTTCATCTGTCGAAGTCCTCCAGGTCTGGCCAAGTAAATAGCCAGGGACAAAGCCGTGAGTACATTTGAATTGTACTCGCAAACCATCAAGAAGGTGATAACAATTCTAACTAAAGAAGACAAGAGAGGAAGAATAGGTTCTCTGGTGGATATAGCATGTGAAAGAGAATCAGTTTCTCTTGTGGATATAGCATCCCACATCACAGTTGAAGGGGACACTAAGAAAGTCCTATGACATCTCTATATCTTTGTTAAAGCAGAGTTCCTCTACATGAAACACTAGGAAGGGTCACCCTCTTTTGTTTCATTTTCCTCGACCATCTCCACATGGTCGGCACACCATCTTTCCCTACCCTTCCGGTACTTCCAACACACATTTCCTTTGGAAATCATTTTCAAAACCAAAACTCGACACAGCTCTGTAACGGCCATCCCAACCGTCCATGACCGCGGACGTGGCTATTCGAATAGTTTTGACTCTGCAGAGTTTGCACACTTTCACCACAACTATCTGGATACCTATCGTGTGGGCATCATCCCCGCATAACGACATATGCCACGACGGATACCCGGACATAACCTTTCGCCCATTCGACTTAACACGAGGTCCTACCCTATGGAGTATGTACCTCCCCGGCACCGTGGCAGCTCACCTCCTCTAGAGCGTGGCTCCACCGCCAAGCCAGGAGACCCATAGTGTCTTCCGGACGGGTCAGCCCCGAAGGCCTCCCGTTATACTATTGTCCCAACCATGACAACCCGGACTCGGGGGTAACCGTACCCTTGTATAGTTGTGCGGTGCCTCATGCTAAGAAGAACAAACGTCAAGTTAAGCCCCGTGCCCACGTTGGAGTAGCTATGGTTGCGCTGTTTAGTTGTTCCGGGCGAATACAAAGAACCATGTGTCGTTTTTCTCAAAAACCCAAGTCACACACACCTTCCTCTTTCCAACCATCTTTGTCAAGATCCTTTCCTTTCATAAACCATACGCTTGGGTAAGATTGCCTCACCCAAGGTTTTCATAAACATTTACAACAAGGTAAACCTTGAGGGGTTCCCAATCTAAAGTTTCATGAGTTGAACTAATACAACACTATGGCCGAGATGAGGGTCATCACGCCATTGAGGGTATGAAAAAGAGGTATTGGAGTGGATCATACTTGCTTGAGCTAAGCATGTATTATGACAACACAAGAGGAAATATACTTTCAGATTTGTGGTGCTATCTAACCCAATCAATAGATAGATAGGGATGAGAATTGACCAACACCAACACCATTAAGGGAAAACAGGCATACTCATCACAATTTGAGAATACACCAAAAACATGGTATTGATACATCTACACTAGAAGGGGGTGTAGTATGAATCTTGTCCCGAGGTGGAACATATTCAAGCTAAATATAGAAAGCAAGTTGGATAGCAATGGCCATGATACCATACACCCAACCAATTACCAAGACCTTGACAAGATAAAACTACTAGAGGTACCATGCTTGCATCCAAGCATAGATGACAACAATATGGAGATCATCACACATAGAACCAAGATGCTATTGATAGCACAAGATGAAATCCAAAGAGACATCATATCAGAGATCAAAAGATGGCTTGCCTTGGCTTATTTGTCCCTGGACTTCTTCAACTTCATCAATATAAGAATCCCGTCAATATAAATAAAATCCTTGTCTGAACCACTTCTTCTTCTTCTCCGGAATCGTTCGCATCTATCGTCGGAAAATATAAAAGGAACACAATCAATCACATTGCACCAATCATAACAAGCATGCAACATTCAACAATCAACAAGCAATAGCTAACCACCTTACTACGGGCTAACATACAAAGAACTTATATATACTACAAAGCAACTAAAAGAGAACCCATTTTATTTACCTAGTAAAGGTATGAGAGTATCATAACTTAGCAATTGCCTCTCTCGGTATCACCATGGCACAACTAAGTATCCCCTGGTAGATAACATCATAAAGAGGACAAGTGCATTAGTTGGGCATTACAAACATTCATATTATTTTTTTGAAGCATTTTTGGAAAAGCGGGAAATCATTCTCTCTATTTTGTAAAGCTTACACAACACTACACAAGAATAGGAAGTAAATGATATGCCACACCATTTGAAGACTTAAGCCAAACAATAGAACTAAGGTTAAGTTGCAGAGGTTTTGTTTTGCAAGAATAAAACATTGGTTGACCATTTTTTAAATAAAAGAGTGGGCAAAGGTTTAAAAATAAACCAAAGAGTTTTGGTTCAACAATCCATGTCACACATACACATTAGTAACAGTAAGAAATATGCATGAACAGAGACTAACACTATTTTTCCTAGATGGCCAGTACTAATACAAGACTAACCCAATTGGAATGACCCAAAAATATTAAACCTACAATTTTAGGAATTTCTTTGAATCTGACTGTACAGAAAACAAGATATGTATGCCATAAATCGTAGAAAAATCCTAAAAATATGAAACCACTGGCATTTGAAAGATATTTAGACAGAGATGCATACACAATTGGATTTGGGTTCAAATAGTTTCTGAAACTCTCACAAATGGATTAACAAGGTTACTGTATGTCTTTACCATTTTCTTTACAACTGGATTTTCATAACAGATAAATGTTTGAAACTTGTTTGAGGTGATAAACAAAACATCCAGAAGTCCTACAAAGTTGGAATCACTCAATTAGGTTCAAATATGGATTTTTGGTGATTTAAAAGCTAACAGCCATATCTGCAGAACACACAGAACAAGTTTAATTCACCACAAATCGTACATACATCATAAAAATATGAGGTCAGTTGCATCTGAAAGGTATTGAAAAGCTGGTTCTTACCCATTTTGTTTCATTCGAAAATTCGTTCCCAAGCTCCTGGTTTAATTCGACAAAGTCAGATCTGACCAGATTTTGATCTGTGAACCATTTCAGTTTCAGGAGGTCAATCGAAGTGGAACCAACGCCAAAATGAAGGTACTGAAGAGGGCTTTCACCCACCGTTGAGTTTGCTCAAAAACGTTTTGTAAAACGGAACAAATCTAACAAACAGTGAATCTGCATGTTTCCAGAACTTTATTTACCAGGGATAATCCGTAACGAATTTGAGGATGAGACCAATGCCAAGTTGTAGATCTTTTCAATATATATCTGTGGAACTTTGAATCACTCGATTTGGATCTGCACACGAGATTTGGTGGATTTTACAAGTTCGTACCAGAATCTGAAACAGCAAGATAGCAGAAATTACTGCAAGGATTTGGACGAACTTTGCTCAAGAACTTCAGATCTGAGGATTGCTCAAGCTTCTTCATGCTTGGACCAACATGCACCTGCATCAAGATCCAATCTTAGCAATGGAGGAAGAAGAAGAGGGAATAAAACCATCTAGGGTTGGGGAGAAGAAGGAGAGGGATGCTCTCATGGTGAGGATGAGCTTGAGGGAGGAGGAGGGCTTCATCTTGGTGGCTTTCCATGGCCATGGCCGGCCATGGAAGCTAGGGGGAGCAATATTTCGTGGGAGAAGGAGGGGAGGGAGTGGGTAAGGCAGGGGAATGAGTGGAGAGTGGAGAAAAATGAGAAGAAAAAGAGGAAGGGGTGGCCGGCCAAGTGCTTTTATAGAGGGAGAGAGTGGTGGCTGCCTCCTTTTTGATTGGCTAGGATGGGTGGCTGCCCATTTATTGATTGGGGTAGTTGGGAGGCAAGGCTTGTGGAGGAAGGAAAAGAAGAGGGAGGGCTGGCCGAAAATCTTGCCATGGCCGGCTCCTTCATGTGTCACTCAAAAATGAACAAAGAGAGAGAGATGCACAACATCCATGTGAATAGATCAAGGCATGATGTTGAGGAGGTAATGTCAATGAGTGATTTTGATGATGATAAGAATATGAGTAGGTACATATAGATAAAAAGAAGTATGAAGGTGACATGTGCCATGAGAATAATCTCCACCACTTGGGTTGAGACCAACTTATGATGAAGATAGTTCCCAAGGTATATTTGATGATTAGAGGTTTTTATTTGAATTCAATTTTGGAAGGATTGGGATTGACCACATGCAACAATGCATGTGAATGTCAAGGTAGATGGGATGGTGATGGTGGTTTAGACAGTTATAGAGCAAGACTAAGAGACATGGTGAGTGAAGTAACCATGTACTCACAAGGATGAATATGGTGGCAGAAATCACCAATTCATGAGATCAAGGTGATGATGGAAACGAATAGAGGATTGAGATGGGTATGATGAAATATAACTTGTTCTTCAAATAAGAGGTCAATTGGGAGTGATTTGAAAGTATCAAATGATCATCCATTTGATCAAGAATTGGAGGATGAGGGGGTACAATGTGGGAGATCAGAGAGGTTCACAACTAGGGACAATTGGGAATGAACTCAAGTGGAATGAAGTTTTGAAAGTATTGAGATAAAACCAGTTGGAACATAGGGGTTCAAACTATTCTACTTACTTTCTCAAGTAAGGTAGAGTTTTTCTCAAATGTAAAATAAACAAGAGGAAAACAAGGAATGGTATAAGTACCATAGACAAGCCTTTTGTTAAAAAGAAAACAAAATAGCAAGTAATGTTTCAGAAATCAGTACTTGTTAGAAATGGGATGAAAAAAAAAACTCATTTCAGTTCTTTGTTTTTTTTGAAGAAATATCTTGAAAAGATTTAGTAAAATTAGAAGTAGTTTTGTGATCAAAACTAGAGAAGGAAAAACAATAGGGTTTTTGAGGAAGAAAACTTAATTTAGGGAGAAGTGTTCTCAAGGGTAGATGGTGGCTACAAAATGTACCCATCATTCCCACTCTTAGTTTTGTGAAGATAAACTTGGATGAAAACAAAAACAAGAGGTAAAAGAGGAAGAAGTGATCTGGTGCTGGAACATGGGATAGGATACCAGATCAAGTTGAATATATGAGTTGCAAGGATTGACTGAGACATGCAGGACGTGGAGGCGGAAGAGGGTGTTGCATAGATGAGATCAATTGCCAAGGTCTGGACATTTTAAGCCTGTCGACACAAATGGTCGACATGGCCTCAAAACCAACAAGGATGAGTGGGTATAAGAGAGGGATGTAGCTAGGGGTAGACGATCCCAAGTTTTGAATTAAGGATGATTGAGCTATCTTGTACCACAAAGAGAAAAATCAAGATGGCACACTCATGTTGTCACCAGGAGAGAGGTTTGATGTAGTAAGAAGGAAAACAAATTTTCCTAAGTCACACATGTGTTTTATTAGGTGAGTTGTTTGACTGACCACTAGAGGTGTTGTTCTTCGAGGTAACTCAAGACAAAACTCAACAAGCAAAACAAGACAATATATCTACCAACAGATCAAAGCAATTCATCTTAACAGATAGATCAAGGCAATTCATCTTAATTAGTCTATAGAAAAAGTTTTTGTTCCCCCTAATTTTTGCACTAAGGTCAACAAAACATGGTTGCAAAAGTTGGGGTGTTACAAAACCGGCTTGTCCTTTGTGCTAAAAAGGATTGGGCCACTCGCTGCAATTATTATTCTCGCACTTTACTTACTCGTACTTTATTCATCTGTTACATCAAAACTCCCTGAATACTTGTTTGTGAGCATTTACAGTGAATCCTTCATCAAAACTGCTTGTCAACACCTTCTGCTCCTCGTTGGGATCGACATTCTTACTTATCGAAGATACTACGATGCACCCCCTATACTTGTGGGTCATCATAGTCTCACACAAGAGACTAGGCGGCCACACCACGAAGGAAGGCCTCACCTTCTTCCTCGAGAGTGCTCCACGGAGGTGCTCTCCCTCTTCCACTAAGGCATCGGTCGAGGCGGTGATTCCTTCACAAGGTTGGGGCGAGCTCCACACACAAGGATGCTCCCAACACCCTATGGATCTAGTACATCACCAAGCTAGACTCCATAGCTGCACATCTCCAATGCTCCACCATAGGAACCCATCTCCAATGCTCCACCAAAGGAAATCTTCCAATGCTCCACCAAAGGAACTCTTCTCCAATGCCCCACCAAGGAACTCTTCCAATGCTCCACCAAAGGAACTCTTCTCCAATGCCCCACTAAGGAACCCTGCCACCAAGATCCACTAAGGAATAGCTAGTATTGGTGAAATCTCTCTTGGTAGAACTATAGATCGGGGTCTCCTCCACCTATCCTCAAAGTTTGGGCAAGATTGGTTGGATGGGGAAGGAGATCCTCAAGGATTAAGCTCAACAACAATGGAGGAGAGAGAAGGGGAAGAGATAAAATCGTGTTGGGGAAGAAGGGGCCCTTAAATAGGCTCCTCCAAATCCAACCGTTATGTCCAGATTTGGCCTAAGAGGTACTACCGCTTCATGGAAGCGGTACTACCGCTCTAAGTTCGAAATCCCTCCAGATCTGGTCAAAGGACTGATACGTCTCCGACGTATCGATAATTTCTTATGTTCCATGCCACATTATTGATGATATCTACATGTTTTATGCATACTTTACATCATATTTATGCATTTTCCGGCACTAACCTATTAACAAGATGCCGAAGAGCCAGTTGCTGTTTTCTACTATTTTTGGTTTCAGAAATCCTAGTAAGGAAATATCCTCGGAATTGGACGAAATCAACGCCCAGGGGCCTATTTTCACACGAAGCTTCCAGAAGACCGAAGAGTCAACGAAGTGGGGCCACGAGGTGGCCAGGAGGTAGGGCGGCGCGGCCCAGGTCTTGGCCACGCCGGCCTGTCTCCTGGGCCCCTCGTGTGGCCCCCTGACCTGCCCTTCCGCCTACAAATAGTCTTCGTCGCGAAACCCCCAGTACCGAGAGCCACGATACGGAAAACCTTCCAGAGACGCCGCAGCCACCAATCCCATCTCGGGGGATTCAGGAGATCGCCTCCGGCACCCTGCCGGAGAGGGGAATCATCTCCCGGAGGACTCTACGCCGCCATGGTCGCCTCCGGAGTGATGAGTGAGTAGTTCACCCCTGGACTATGGGTCCATAGCAGTAGCTAGATGGTTGTCTTCTCCTCATTGTGCTTAATTGTCGGGTCTTGTGAGCTGCCGAACATGATCAAGATCATCTATCTGTAATTCTATATGTTGTGTTTGTTGGGATCCGATGAATAGAGAATACTATGTTATGTTGATTATCAATTTATGTCTATGTGTTGTTTATGATCTTGCATGCTCTCCGTTATTAGTAGAGGCTCTGGCCAAGTTTTTGCTATAGTAACTCCAAGAGGGAGTATTTATGCTCGATAGTGGGTTCATGTCTCCGTGAATCTGGGGGAGTGACAGAAACCACTAAGGTTATGGATGTGCTGTTGCCACTAGGGATAAAACATTGATGCTATGTCCGAGGATGTAGTTATTGATTACATTACGCGCAATACTTAATGCAATTGTCTGTTGTTAGCAACTTAATACTGGAAGGGGTTCGGATGATAACCTGAAGGTGGACTTTTTAGGCATAGATGCATGCTGGATAGCGGTCTATGTACTTTGTCGTAATGCCCAATTAAATCTCACAATACTCATCATAATATGTATGTGCATGGTCATGCCCTCTCTATTTGTCAATTGCCCAACTGTAATTTGTTCACCCAACATGCTGTTTATCTTATGGGAGAGACACCTCTAGTGAACTGTGGACCCCGGTCCAATTCTCTATACTGAAATACAATCTACTGCAATACTTGTTCTACTGTTTTCTGCAAACAATCATCTTCCACACTATACATCTAATCCTTTGTTACAGCAAGACGGTGAGATTGACAACCTCGCTGTTTCGTTGGGGCAAAGTACTTGGTTTGTGTTGTGCAGGTTCCACGTTGGCGCCAGAATCCCTGGTGTTGCGCCGCACTACATCTCGCCGCCATCAACCTTCAACGTGCTTCTTGACTCCTACTGGTTCGATAAACCTTGGTTCTTACTGAGGGAAACTTGCTGCTGTGCGCATCACACCTTCCTCTTGGGGTTCCCAACGGACGCGTGTCGAACGAAAAGACAATACGTCAATCACGCGCATCAAGCAAAATTTCTGGCGCCGTTGCCGGGGAGATCAAGACACGCTGCAAGGGGAGTCTCCACATCCCAATCTCTTTACTTTGTTTTTGTCTTGCTTAGTTTTATCTATTACTTTGTTTGCTGCACTAAATCAAAATACAAAAAAATTAGTTGCTAGTTTTACTTTATTTGCTATCTTGTTTGCTATATCAAAAACACAAAAAAATTAGTTACTTGCATTTACTTTATCTAGTTTGCTTTATTTACTACTGCTAAAATGGGTACTCCTGAAAATACTAAGTTGTGTGACTTCACAACCACAAATAATAATGATTTCTTATGCACACCTATTGCTCCACCTGCTACTACAGCAGAATTCTTTGAAATTAAACCTGCTTTACTGAATCTTGTTATGCGAGAGCAATTTTCTGGTGTTAGTTCTGATGATGCTGCTGCCCATCTCAATAATTTTGTTGAACTTTGTGAAATGCAAAAGTATAAAGATGTAGATGGTGACATTATAAAATTAAAATTGTTCCCTTTCTCATTAAGAGGAAGAGCTAAAGATTGGTTGCTATCTCTGCCTAAGAATAGTATTGATTCATGGACTAAATGCAAGGATGCTTTTATTGGTAGATATTATCCCCCTGCTAAAATTATATCCTTGAGGAGTAGCATAATGAATTTTAAACAATTGGATACTGAGCATGTTGCACAAGCATGGGAAAGAATGAAATCTTTGGTTAAAAATTTCCCAACCCATGGACTGACTACTTGGATGATCATCCAAACCTTTTATGCAGGACTGAATTTTTCTTCGCGGAACCTATTGGATTCAGCTGCTGGAGGTACCTTTATGTCCATCACTCTTGGTGAAGCAACAAAGCTTCTTGATAATATGATGATTAATTACTCTGAATGGCACACGGAAAGAGCTCCACAAGGTAAGAAGGTAAATTCTGTCGAAGAAACCTCTTCCTTGAGTGATAAGATTGATGCTATTATGTCTATGCTTGTGAATGATAGGACTAATGTTGATCCTAATAATGTTCCGTTAGCTTCATTGGTAGCTCAAGAAGAACATGTTGATGTAAACTTCATTAAAAATAATAATTTCAACAACAATGCTTACCGGAACAATTCTAGTAACAACTATAGGCCATATCCTTATAATAATGGCAACGGCTATGGTAATTCTTATGGGAATTCTTACAACAATAATAGGAACACACCCCCTGGACTTGAAGCCATGCTTAAAGAATTTATTAGTACACAAACTGCTTTTAACAAATCTGTTGAAGAAAAGCTTGGGAAAATTGATATACTTGCTTCTAAAGTCGATAGTCTTGCTGCTGATGTTGATCTTTTGAAATCGAAAGTTATGCCTAATGAAAATCTTAATAATAAAATCCTTACTACAGCAAATGCCATCCAAGTTAGAATTAATGAGAATATAAGATTGATGGCCGAATTGCGTGCTAGGTGGGAAAGAGAAGAAAATGAAAAAGAAGATAATATAGCAAAAGTTTGGACTATTACCACCACTAGCAATGCTAATGCTACACATGTTGCTGCACCTCCTACTAATAATAATAAAAGAATTGGTGTTAGCAATGTTTCCACTTCTAATGCAAAGCGCGAAAAACTGCTGAAAGCGCTAAAGCTATTGAAAATGCACTGTGATAAAACTGCTGAAATTTTTTCCAACATTGGGGATGATGATCCCATTGCTTTAGATTATAATGGTTTGAATTTTGATGATTGCCACATCTCTGAAGTTATAAAGTTCTTACAAAAACTTGCTAAGAGTCCTAATGCTAGTGCTATAAATTTGGCTTTCACGAAATATATTACAAATGCTCTCATAAAAGCTAGAGAAGAGAAACTAGAACGCGAAGCTTCTATTCCTAGGAAGCTAGAAGATGGTTGGGAGCCCATCATTAAGATGAAGGTCAATGATTTTGATTGTAATGCTTTATGTGATCTTGGTGCAAGTATTTCTGTTATGCCTAAGAAAATCTATAATATGCTTGACTTGCCACCACTGAAAAATTGTTATCTGGATGTTAATCTTGCTGATCATTCTACAAAGAAACCTTTGGGGAGAGTTCATAATGTTCGCATTACCGTTAACAATAACCTTGTCCCCGTTGATTTTGTTGTCTTGGATATTGAATGCAATGCATCTTGTCCCATTATATTGGGAAGACCTTTTCTTCGAACTGTTGGTGCTATCATTGATATGAAGGAGGGTAATATTAAATATCAATTTCCTCTCAAGAAAGGTATGGAACACTTCCCTAGAAAGAGAATGAAGTTACCTTTTGACTCTATTATTAGAACAAATTATGATGTTGACACTTCGTCTCTTGATAATACTTGATATACACTTTCTGCGCCTAGCTGAAAGGCGTTAAAGAAAAGCGCTTATGGGAGACAACCCATGTTTTTACTACAGTACTTTGTTTTATATTTGTGTCTTGGAAGTTGTTTACTACTGTAGCAACCTCTCTCCTTATCTTAGTTTAGTGTTTTGTTGTGCCAAGTAAAGTCGTTGATAGTAAGGTTCATACTAGATTTGGATTACTGCGCAGAATCAGATTTCTTTGCTGTCACGAATCTGGGCAAAATTCTTTGTAGGTAACTCAGAAAATTATGCCAATTTACGTGAGTGATCCAACGCAACTTGCATTCAATTTGAGCATTTTCATTTGAGCAAGTCTGGTGCCTCAATAAAATTCGTCATTACGAACTGTTCTGTTTTTGACAGATTCTGCCTTTTATTTCGCATTGCCTGTTTTGATATGCTCGATGGATATTTCGATTCCATTGACTTTCAGTAGCTTTGTGCAATGTCCAGAAGTGTTAAGAATGATTATGTCACCTCTGAACATGTATATTTTGATTGTGCACTAACCCTCTAATGAGTTGTTTTGAGTTTGGTGTGGAGGAAGTTTTCAAGGATCAAGAGAGGGAGATGATACAACATGATCAAGGAGAGTGAAAGCTCTAAGCTTGGGGATGCCCCGGTGGTTCACCCCTGCATATATCAAGAAGACTCAAGCATCTAAGCTTGGGGATGCCCAAGGCATCCCCTTCTTCATCGACAACATTATCAGGTTCCTCCCCTGAAACTATATTTTTATTCCGTCACATATTATGTGCTTTGCTTGGAGCGTCGGTTTGTTTTTGTTTTTTGTTTTGTTTGAATAAAATGGATCCTAGAATTCTTTGTGTGGGAGAGAGACACGCTCCGCTGTTGCATATGGACAAGTATGTCCTTATGCTTTACTCATAATATTCATGGCGAAGTTTCTTCTTCGTTAAATTGTTATATGGTTGGAATTGGAAAATGATACATGTAGTAATTGCTAAAATGTCTTGGATAATGTGATACTTGGCAATTTTTGTGCTCATGTTTAAGCTCTTGCATCATATACTTTGCACCTATTAATGAAGAAATACATAGAGCATGCTAAAATTTGGTTTGCATATTTGATCTCTCTAAAGTCTAGATAATTTCTAGTATTGAGTTTGAACAACAAGGAAGACGGTGTAGAGTCTTATAATGTTTACAATATGTCTTTTATGTGAGTTTTGCTGCACCGCTTCATCCTTGTGTTTGTTTCAAATAAGCCTTGCTAGCCTAAACCTTGTATCGAGAGGGAATACTTCTCATGCATCCAAAATCCTTGAGCCAACCACTATGCCATTTGTGTCCACCATACCTACCTACTACATGGTATTTATCCGCCATTCCAAAGTAAATTGCTTGAGTGCTACCTTTAAATTTCTATCCTCTACCTTTACAATATATAGCTCATGGGACAAATAGCCTAAAAACTATTGTGGTATTGAATATGTACTTATGCACTTTATCTCTTATTAAGTTGCTTGTTGTGCGATAACCATGTTCCTGGGGACGCCATCAACTACTCTTTGTTGAATATCATGTGAGTTGCTATGCATGTCCGTCTTGTCTGAAGTAAGGGAGATTTACCACCTAATGGTTAGAGCATGCATATTGTTAGAGAAGAACATTGGGCCGCTAACTAAAGCCATGATCCATGGTGGAAGTTTCAGTTTTGGACAAATATCCTCAATCTCATATGAGAAAATTAATTGTTGCTACATGCTTATGCATAAAAGAGGAGTCCATTATCTGTTGTCTATGTTGTCCCGGTATGGATGTCTAAGTTGAGAATAATCAATAGCGAGAAATCCAATGCGAGCTTTCTCCTTAGACCTTTGTACAGGCGGCATAGAGGTACCCCTTTGTGACACTTGGTTAAAACATGTGCATTGCGATAATCCCGGTAATCCAAGCTAATTAGGACAAGGTGCGGGCACTATTAGTATACTATGCATGAGGCTTGCAACTTGTAAGATATAATTTACATAACACATATGCTTTATTACTACCGTTGACAAAATTGTTTCTTGTTTTCAAAATCAAAGCTCTAGCACAAATATAGCAATCGATGCTTTCCTCTTTGAAGGACCATTCTTTTACTTTTATTGTTGAGTCAGTTCACCTATCTCTCTCTACCTCAAGAAGCAAACACTTGTGTGAACTGTGCATTGATTCCTACATACTTGCATATTGCACTTGTTATATTACTCTATGTTGACAATATCCATGAGATATACATGTTATAAGTTGAAAGCAACCGCTGAAACTTCATCTTCCTTTGTGTTGCTTCAATACCTCTACTTTGAGATTATTGCTTTATGAGTTAACTCTTATGCAAGACTTATTGATGCTTGTCTTGAAGTACTATTCATGAAAAGTCTTTGCTATATGATTCATTTTTTTACTCATGTCATTTTACATTGTTTGGATCGCTGCATTCATTACATATGCTTTACAATAGTATGATCAAGGTTATGATGGCATGTCACTCCAGAAATTATCTTTTTTATCGTTTACCTGCTCGGGACGAGCGGAAACTAAGCTTGGGGATGCTGATACGTCTCCGACGTATCGATAATTTCTTATGTTCCATGCCACATTATTGATGATATCTACATGTTTTATACATACTTTACATCATATTTATGCATTTTCCGGCACTAACCTATTAACAAGATGCCGAAGAGCCAGTTGCTGTTTTCTACTGTTTTTGGTTTCAGAAATCCTAGTAAGGAAATATTCTCGGAATTGGACGAAATCAACGCCCAGGGGCCTATTTTCACACGAAGCTTCCAGAAGACCGAAGAGTCAACGAAGTGGGGCCACGAGGTGGCCAGGAGGTAGGGCGGCGCGGCCCAGGTCTTGGCCGCTGTTATCACCAGAATTTGACCAAGTCAGAGGTGGGCCGCGATCAAGATTAGGCTTGAAGAATATACATGGAAGAGATACGTGAACCGGCCTTGTACACGAAGTTTGGGCTATTTTGCCCTTGTATCTATAAATTAGTAGGATACGTGTCGGTTAGTTGGAGTTTGGCTCGTGCACGGTTGGGATTATTCCCACGTTAGAAAGTCTACGGACTATAAATATGTATCTAGGGTTATCAAGAAAGACAACAATCACGTTCATCACAAACCAATCTAGGCGCATCGCCAACCCCTTGTTTCGAGGGTTTCTTCCGGGTAAGCATCATGCTGCCTAGATCGCATGTTGCGATCTAGGCAGTATACGTTTATTCATTGTTCATGCGTTGCTCGTGCTGAAGCCTTTTTGATGGCGAGCAACGTAGTTATCATAGATGTGTTAGGGTTAGCATCTCTTTACCGTGCTACATGTTTTCGTCCATGCAACCCTTAGACGTCTAGCCGTCCTTATACCTTTCTTAGGTGTAAGGGCGGCACCTTGCTTGATCGTTGCTTAGTAGATCCGATCCGTTATGATCGCTCCTTGATTCTTCAAGGATTAGTTTAATATCTGCATAGTTAGGCCTTACAAACGGGTTGAATGATCCAGTAGCACGTAGGGTGTAGTTTGCTAACCCTAGACAAGATGTTCCGGGGATCAACTTAATGTTGGTTTTTAGGCCTTGTCTAGGGTCGGTTTACTATCACCGTGCGTGGCTGCCAGGCTCAACCACGAGTAGGATGTTCCGATTATGCGGTGAAAACCCTAGATCGTCGTAGGTCGTTTTAGCTTTGTTTTGATCAAGCAGGACCACCATGCAACCGTAAACCCCATACGAGTCATGGGTGGATCGGCTCCTTGAGCCGATTCACGGGATAACCTGAGAGCCGATCGAGGCTCGTATTTAATGTTTACGTGTATGCCATGCAGGAAACTAAATGAAGCAAATCCATCACCTTCCTGATCAGGTATAGATCAGGTGGCACGCCCTTGCATTAGCATCGGGACGTGTGTACCAGGAGCTTTGCGGGCCGTCGCTCGGAGGGACCAGGGCCAGCCGCAGCCCTAAGGTTGTTCCCGGCTCTTCGTGTTGCCAGCCGTAGCTCGCCGGTGGGTTTCGGACACCAACACATTCTGGCACGCCCGGTGGGACAGTCTTCAACTGCAACTGCATCGCCATTTACATCTGAGATGGCGGACGGTACTCCAGTCACGTACGAGGATCTGCCCGAGGAGCTCAAGAAGAAGTACGACGATGTCAAAGCTATCCTCGAAGCCGACCTCATCGGCTCTTTCCACAGGACTCGCTCGCATGGCATCAGGTGGAGAGAGTTCACACCTGAAGGCGCGCTCGATGGAGTGGACCTGTCCATCCCTTCAGAAGAACGCACCAGGTCCTTGCGCCAGGAGATCAATTTCATGGTAGCTCATTCGCTGCACCACCATTCTGAGAGCCTGGTGAACACTTTGGAGCGTGTCGCTCTTCGGGTGCTCCATGAAATCTTGAGGCATCAGTACTCTCCGTCAGGACCTGCTCTAGGGACTCACCAAGGAGAGCTACCACTCCAGAGCCGACCACCGCTGCCGTTCGCGCTGGCAGCACCAGAGGTGCCGAGTACACCGGCATTCGTCGTCTACAAGATCGGCGGCGATCCTAGCAATTACCAATTCTTGTATGAGGTGCCTAAGGAGATCCCTCACGGATATACGTGCACATACGTGCCAGACAGCAGTAACTGGGCACTCATGAACCAGGCTGCAACAGCAGGGACTTCTGGAACAGCGGGAGGAGCTTCCGGATCAGATCTTGGGAAGCAGACGTGGCTAGCTAAGTACGCCACTCCGCGAACGTCCAGAGCTCAACTCCTGCAGCTAGCTCAGATCTTGAGAAGCAAGCGTGGCTAGCTAAGTATGCCACGTCAGCGAATCTTCAGAGCTCCACTCCTGCAGCTAGCACTGCGGATCAGATCAGCACGATCTTGAGAGACCAGTTCGGCATGGTGCCGAAAAGGAGGGCAATCGGCTATTCCAAGCCGTACCCCAACGACTACGATTTGATCCCACTGCCACCCAAATATCGGCTCCCTGAATTCTCCAAGTTTAGTGGGTCAGATGGCTCCAGCTCTATCGAGCATGTAAGTCGATATTTGGCGCAGCTGGGCACGATCTCAGCTGCAGATGCACTACGCGTGAGGTTCTTCGCACAGTCCCTCACAGGATCGTCTTTTGGGTGGTACACATCACTGCCACCAGATTCGATCCGGACTTGGAAGCAGTTGGAGGAACAATTCCACATGCAGTATCACTCAGAGGCTTCCGAGGCTGGCATAGCCGATCTAGCACAAGTACGTCAGAAGCGCGGAGAAACAGTGTCAGAGTACATCCAGCGCTTCAGGACCGTGAGGAACCGATGTTATTCAGCTCGTTTGACTGAAAAAGAAGCAGTCGAGTTGGCGGTGGTGGGTCTCGCATCACCGATCAAGGATATGGCTTCCCAAGCAAACTACCCATCACTGGCGCATATGGTTCAGAAACTGTCACTATATGAACAGCGCCACCCAGAGCTGTACCAGGACAAATTCAAGCGTGCAGTAGTCCTGGTTGAGACAGAGGAAGATGAAGGGTCTGCGGGAGATCAAGGGGTAGCAGTGGCTGAATGGGCTCGGGGGGCAACCCCCGTGTCCTGCAAATGGGTTAAGCCACAAGGTCCTCCAAGAGGGTTTGATTTTGACGTAACTAAAGCTAAGCAAATTTTCGACCTCTTGCTTAAGGAGAAGCAGCTGAAGTTACCCGAAGGCCTCAAAATCCCCACGGTACAGGAGCTGAACGGAAAGCCATACTGCAAATGGCATAACACGTTCTCCCATACCACCAACGACTGCAGGGTGTGGCGTCAGCAGATTCAAATGGCGATAGAACAAGGACGTCTAATTTTCAACCAATACGGCATGAAAGTCGACACACACCCCTTCCCCGCCGTTAACACGGTGGAGTACGCTTACCCCGAAGGGTGCCAGCCAGGTTTCTCGTTAAGCATTAACATGGTCGAGCCTGGGCACCACTCTGGTAAGAACAAAGGCGAGGGCAGCCGCTCTCATAGCAGGGACAAAGAGGAAGCCGCTCCACGCGATCGGCTCCGGCACGATGGCAAACGCTACATCACAGAGGGAGAAGTGAAGAATGTGCGATATCAACGACCTCTCTCTGATCATCTCCTCAATAAATATGTAAGTCAGTACGACCAGCACCGGCGGTACAACAGCGACGATGAAAGGGATCGTCTAGCTAGCAGAGACGCCAGGAGACATCGTCGGCATGATCGCGATGAGGAGAGATACGAGCACCGTGCCAAGGAAAGGTCAAGAGAACAAGACGACGTGGACAGGCACTGGGACTGTCCTTTCTTCAAACACTGCTGGGATTCAGGAATGAGACGATTGCCCACAATCGGCAACTGCCCAGAATGTAGACAGAAGAAGAAGGGTGCAACAGACGTGTCAGTGTTCAAACGTCTAGGGCCTCTCCCATCTAGGAACAAGCAAACTGAGTCCTCTCGGGAAGAAGACCTCGAGGAGTTAGAAGATGACTACGAAGAAGAAGAGGACAAGTACCACCGGCCAAGGTGGTGCCCTGACGGACTCAGCCGTTCCCAAAAGCGTAGGGTTCAGCGACTACGTGGCTTGGAGGAAGCCGAAAGGTTATACCTGCACACGCTAAGGAAGGCGCGGCCTGATCTGGCCGCGAAAATTCAACGAACCCTGGATGAAGAGGGTCGACCACAGAAGATGGAGTGGCGCCCCAAGCAAAGGAAAGCCGATGATGAGACATCGGCTAGTACAAACATGGTGTTCATCCTTCCAGCGGAGTTTTGTGCTCCAGGATTAGACGAAGCACCTATGGCACAACTTGACTGCGGCACACGGCCGGTTATCTTTGAGAAGCCACGTGAAAGAAGCTACAGACACCTGAAGGCCCTGTACTTGCGAGGTTACATCAATGGGCAGCCTATCAACAAGATGCTGGTGGACACCGGAGCGGCAGTCAACATCATGCCATACTCCATGCTACGTCGGTTGGGACGCTCTAGCTCGGATCTGATCAAGACCAACGTTACACTGAGCGATTTCAACGGCCAAGCATCTGATGCACAAGGTGTTCTGAACGTGGATCTGACCATAGGAAGGAAAACCATCCCTACGACATTCTTCATTGTCGATAGCAAGAGCACTTATGCTGTCCTGCTAGGGAGAGATTGGATCCACGCCAACTGTTGCATTCCATCTACGATGCACCAATGCCTAATACAGTGGGATGGAGATGAAGTGGAAGTCGTCCATGCAGACGATACAGCCGAGATTTCAACGGCTGGCATGAACGTTTGGGAGACAGAAGGCCAAGAGCCGCTCTCAAGCATCACTTTGGACGACTGCGAGTACATCGACGTGTCAAAAAACGGGGTGAGGCTGGTCTTATCCACTGGCCTGACCGTGTAACAAGAGCAAAGTCTATAAACGTACATGGGAAGGCCGATCCTTGTGATCGGCCCCAAAAAATAAAAAGTAGTGATCTTATCTCAAGCATGTCACGTAGTCATAGTGAAGCACGAACAAGATGTAAACCGCTTTGGAGCAATGCAATCAAGATGGGGGCCGGTTCCAGCAATCGGCCCATATTATCCTTGCCATACGTTCTGCTTGTGTTCAGCATCGATCTAACAGGTGACGGAAAGCTAGGGTATGGGTTTACATCGGCTTGTGAGCTCGAGGAAATCGGCATTGGTCATGTTTGCAGAGCCGATGTTCAGGTATAGTTCTTTGGATAACTGCAGAGCCGATATCTGCAGTAACCTGACAGATTCGGCTCGGGGGGGCACATAATCAGATAAACAGATGCTATGAACATGTGCGATAAATGGGCAATAAAATATTAGGGGCCGATAGGAGAATTGGCCAGTAAAAAAAAAATTTGACAGTTCAGCAAAACATTTGACAGTTTTATACTCTAGAGGTAAAGAGCCGATGCATAGTCATCGACTCTAGAGGTACAAGTTGACAGTTTTATACAGAAAGGCTCTACTGAAGAAACGCGCTGAGGGCGTGAAGGGCGTCAGCACGGATACGATCCACCTCGACGATCTCAGCCTCGTCGTCCTCGTCTTTGCCCGTCACCAGCTGAATGCTCAGGGTACGAATTTCAGCCAGATCGGTCTTCAGATCGGCTGTGAGGCCCGTCGCTTCCTCTTGAGAGCGGGCAATAAGGGCTTCCTTGTCTTGGATAAGCTGCTTGGTCACCCTGACCCTCTCTTCAAGGTTCTCTAGTTCCTTACGCAGGGTCTCGAGTTCGGCACTATTGGCAGAAGTGTCAGTTTTGGCATCTAAAGCAGCCTTTTTCTCGTTGAGCCGTTGACACTTGTCTGCAATATCGGCTCTCAATGGAAGCTGGGTGTGGCGAAGATTAATCCTTTGACGAGCCGACTGCACCCTTGACTTGAAGACCGACAGAGTCACAGCTGGCCAAAGCTTCACCTGCAGTGTCACAGGGAGATGGGGCTGGATGTCTTCGAGGATGCCCTTGACTTCCTCGGGATTTTCGACCAGGGTCTCAATTGAGGAAGAGAGCAAAGCCTTGAGACGCTGGAGTGGACCATGGACCGCGCTAGGACTAGGCTCTTCACTTGCCTTGGAAGTAGCTGGTTCGATGGATTCAGGATCGAACGTCAGCAAGCTTGAGAGATCACAACCCTGACAAGACGAACAAAAGTGGTATTAGTATACAACGAAGAAAGTGATAGAGCTAAGGAAGTGGAGTGTACCTCTCCCAAGGTAGGAGGAGCAGCCGATGTTGTGATAATCGGCTTGTCCGTGGACTGGGCTAGATTAGCCACTTGGTCAGCCACGATCGTCGAGGTGGCTAGGTCTAGCGTGGCGGACGGCATCAGTACCTCCTCGACGTCTCCGCTAGAGGTATCATTGATCTGCAAAAGGAAGTAATTAACCGGTCCAAGTGGCAATGGGTTAGCCTGAAATATAAACTAGGGAGATGATTACATTTGAGACCTCCTGGCTTGATGGAGAAGCTCGTGGACCTTTGCGAGCCCTTTTGACGCATCGACGCTTCACGCGTGACCCTGATTTAATCGGGGCTTGGGGAGCAGGAGACTCGGGAGTCGACCTTTTCTTAGAAGCCGGCGCTGGCGAGGCTGTCTGGCTCTGTGTGGTGGACCTCTCGGATTTGCCCGAGCTCGAATCCCTCTGGCTGGACTCTGCGTCCCCGCTGGAGTTCTCTTCGGTGGAAGTCTGTAGAAAGAAGTACAAGCATGTTGCAAAAGACTGGGAAGGCAGATAAATGTGGTCAAGGCATAAGTCAACTTACGTACAAGCTTTCTTGGGCGGGAGCTTTGCGCTTCAGGGTCTTTCTGGCAGCCACTTTCCTCACTGCCGTCCTCGCCTGAGTTGAGGCTCGGGGGGCAACTGGCCCCGAAAATGCTTTACTCTTGGGAGCCGATTTCGGTGAAATCGGCTGACTCTGCATTATGACTTTCTTCAGGGGTGGCGAACTCTGGTAGAAGAGAACCACGGGGGCCGGAGGAAGGAATTCGAAGGGGGAGCCATCGTCTTGCGTGGGCTCGGGGCCATCTTGTTGCTGCCAGGAGATAGAGTCAGGTTACAGACAATCACCATGATCCATTGCAAGAAATTTATAAGTAATGGTACCTGGTCTGCAGGAACGTCATACTCGGCTTCGAGTTGTCTCAGCAACGGTCCTAGAGCTCTTCTGAAGGCATGGGTCTTCCACATGGACCACCAAGTCTCGAAACCATCGGTAGTGGAGGTGAAACGGAGGTTGTGGGGAATTGGAACGGCCAGAGCATCAAAGAAGGTATAGCACCTTTGGCCAGTGAGGATGTCAGGCAGTTCGGCTACGCTTCTTTGTCAGGTGGTGTAGGAAGAAGTGTGGAGGCACTTGCCCGAGACCAAGCTGTCGGGCTACTACTACCGGTTGGTAAGACTCATAACCAGGCTTGATGATCCGGTTTGAGGTACTCATGCCAACTGGGAGAAAGCAAGGACGAATCATGATAGAGTACAAATGCCGGGTGCTAGCGTCATCGGCAAAGTTGTCCAATCGGAAGGAGACTGGGTTCTCAAAGTTCTCCGATTCAGTATAAGGAAAGAACAGGGGGTTGTCCAAGCCTTGGAAGAAAATCTTGAACCACCCTGCTGCTTCCTTAGGGATCAGCCTACTGCCTGGGAGGCCATATAAAGCTTGGCCATAGCTGGTGCATCGGATCTCCTTTCCATTAGCATCTGGGAATGTGCAGGTGGCCAAAGGTGGGAAGTCTGGCATCTGGTTCTGGAAGTACAGCTGAGCCCATAACTAAATAAACCACCAGGGGCCTCCAGTTTTAACTGTCTTTTGAGAGAACAGTTTGACAGACATCAGTTGAAGAGATCGATATACCTCTCCAAGAAACAGTTTGCCAAGGCCAAGTTGGGTGCCTTTGGCAAGTTCATAGGCCAGGGAAAGGTAATTCTTGGTTGGGGCGAGTGATGGGCCACAGAATATGAAGTGCTCCAACCAGAAGTTCAGGAAGGCTGTGTATTCTCTCTCTGTCACAGGGCCTTTGGTTTTCATATAACGATTGAGGTAGGCACCCCAGCTGGTACACTCTTTTTTAGAGGAAAGGGTGAAAGGAACTTTCGGCAGCTTAAATGCAGAGGGGCTTGGGGATGCAATGTCTAGGCCTGTGATCATGGACACATCCAGCAGAGTTGGTGTCATAGGGCCATGGCCAAACAAGAAGCAGTTCAGTGCATCAGACCAGAAGTAGCCGATGGTTTTCAGAATATTTTCATTCTTTTCAAGGGGAGACAATGATAATGACAAGGCATCGGCTATCCCTATGGCTTCCCAGGTGGCATAGTGGGTTTTGGACACTCTATTGTACCATGCCACCCAACCCTCAGGAGGATTAGGCCAGGCTCGTAGTCAGTCGGCCCAGGAAGACAGATCTAAGTTCTGGTTCACGAAGGGGATCCTGTTAGCCTCGCATGAAATTAAGAGAGCGGGACTCTCGGAAGAACGGGGACCGAGGAACATAGAATTTGCGAGAGAAGGGTGTGGCAGCAGGATGTCTGAAACCTAAAATTAATAACGGAACAGAACATTAATTCAGGTGTTTGTTATTAATCCTAACGTGATTCGAATGGCGAGAGGCGATTAAGGATTACCTTTAGACCGGAGACCATGGCATTGGTGTTGGATGATTCCGCCATTGGATGCGCTGTGAAGTGGGGGCGGCGCGGTCGAGATCTGAGATGCGGGTGGCCGTGAGTTGGAACTGCTCGGGCGGCGATTTGGGGATCTGAGTTTGCTTTCTCAGACGGAGGTCGCAGGTTACCGTTTGGAGGGGCAACTGGGTTGGCCTTGCTCGCGTTTTATGGTAGAGGCCGATGCGATGCCATCGGCTCTTTTTTGGGGGGGTTGTTTGACTTTGACTATCGGCAAAAAATTGATTGGGAACACTTCTTCATTAATAAAAGAGGATTCTTACAATAAAGAGCCGATTGCTCAAGAAAGGAGGAACAAAAGAAGAGCCGATTGCTCAGGAACTACTAATCCTACACTACTAATCCTCGCTGGCTTCGTCGTTGGCATCGTAGCTGCCGTCGACGCTGCTTCCGGAGAGTTCCTCATCGCTGCTACCCCAGCCCTCGGCCGGAGCTTCTTCCTCCTCGTCATCATCATCGTCCTCGCTGTCCGCCCAAGCGCGGAAGCGCTTCGCCGGCGGATACCCGATGGAGGAAGAGGAGTCATCCTCCTCCTCTTCCTCCTGTTCCTCCTCTTCTTCCTCTTCTTCTTCTTCCTTCACCCTGTCGGAAGAGGTGGGGTTCGCCCAGGAGTGGAGGTCGTCCTCGCTCTCGCTCTCCAGCTCCCCTTCGATGAGGAACTGGAGGTCGTCCTCCCCATCGGTTAGGGGCAGGTCACCATCTGACCCTACGAGGGCCTCGGGTGGGCCATCTGGCACAAAGTCGAAGTCCCACTCCTGCTCACTCGAGGAAGAAGATTGGAAAGAAAGGCCTGATGAGACAAAGGAAGAGGAAGACATTGCTACAGGGAAAGAGGGTTTTTTGGTGCCGATAGCTAGAACAGAGGAGGGGGATGAAGAGGCGAATCGTTCGGCACAGTTAAATAAGGGGGAGCATAGTGGAGATTTAATGCCATTACAGTTTCCGAGGAGGTGAAGCTAAAGCTATCAAATCTTGCAGAGAAGTTGAGAAGGCAAGGCATCATGATGAAGAATACTGCGGCGGTTCTGCTCTGCCACGACATGACCCGACGAAGAAAAAGCAGAGTGATTTTGGAATTATCAATTCCAAAACCAGGGGGGCATGTGTTATCACCAGAATTTGACCAAGTCAGAGGTGGGTCGCGATCAAGATTAGGCTTGAAGAATATACATGGAAGAGATACGTGAACCGGCCTTGTACACGAAGTTTGGGCTATTTTGCCCTTGTATCTGTAAATTAGTAGGATACGTGTCGGTTAGTTGGAGTTTGGCTCGTGCACGGTTGGGATTATTCCCACGTTAGAAAGTCTACGGACTATAAATATGTATCTAGGGTTATCAAGAAAGACAACAATCACGTTCATCACAAACCAATCTAGGCGCATCGCCAACCCCTTGTTTCGAGGGTTTCTTCCGGGTAAGCATCATGCTGCCTAGATCGCATCTTGCGATCTAGGCAGTATACGTTTATTCATTGTTCATGCGTTGCTCGTGCTGAAGCCTTTTTGATGGCGAGCAACGTAGTTATCATAGATGTGTTAGGTTTAGCATCTCTTTACCGTGCTACATGTTTTCGTCCATGCAACCCTTAGACGTCTAGCCGTCCTTATACCTTTCTTAGGTGTAAGGGCGGCACCTTGCTTGATCGTTGCTTAGTAGATCCGATCCGTTATGATCGCTCCTTGATTCTTCAAGGATTAGTTTAATATCTGCATAGTTAGGCCTTACAAACGGGTTGAATGATCCAGTAGCACGTAGGGTGTAGTTTGCTAACCCTAGACAAGATGTTCCGGGGATCAACTTAATGTTGGTTTTTAGGACTTGTCTAGGGTCGGTTTATTATCACCGTGCGTGGCTGCCAGGCTCAACCACGAGTAGGATGTTCCGATTATGCGGTGAAAACCCTAGATCGTCGTAGGTCGTTTTAGCTTTGTTTTGATCAAGCAGGACCACCATGCAACCGTAAACCCCATACGAGTCATGGGTGGATCGGCTCCTTGAGCCGATCCACGGGATAACCTGAGAGCCGATCGAGGCTCGTATTTAATGTTTACGTGTATGCCATGCAGGAAACTAAACGAAGCAAATCCATCACCTTCCTGATCAGGTATAGATCAGGTGGCACGCCCTTGCATTAGCATCGGGACGTGTGTACCAGGAGCTTTGCGGGCCGTCGCTCGGAGGAACCAGGGCCAGCCGCAGCCCTAAGGTTGTTCCCGGCTCTTCGTGTTGCCAGCCGTAGCTCGCCGGTGGGTTTCGGACGCCAACAGCCGCGCCAGCCTGTCTCCTGGGCCCCTCGTGTGGCCCCCTGACCTGCCCTTCCGCCTACAAATAGTCTTCATCGCGAAACCCCCAGTACCGAGAGCCACGATACGGAAAACCTTCCAGAGACGCCGCCGCCGCCAATCCCATCTCGGGGGATTCAGGAGATCGCCTCCGGCACCCTGCCGGAGAGGGGAATCATCTCCCGGAGGACTCTACGCCACCATGGTCGCCTCCGGAGTGATGAGTGAGTAGTTCACCCCTGGACTATGGGTCCATAGCAGTAGCTAGATGGTTTTCTTCTCCTCATTGTGCTTAATTATCGGGTCTTGTGAGCTGCCGAACATGATCAAGATCATCTATCTGTAATTCTATATGTTGTGTTTGTTGGGATCTGATGAATAGAGAATACTATGTTATGTTGATTATCAATTTATGTCTATGTGTTGTTTATGATCTTGCATGCTCTCCGTTATTAGTAGAGGCTCTGGCCAAGTTTTTGCTAGTAACTCCAAGAGGGAGTATTTATGCTCGATAGTGGGTTCATGTCTCTGTGAATCTGGGGGAGTGACAGAAACCTCTAAGGTTATGGATGTGCTGTTGCCACTAGGGATAAAACATTGATGCTATGTCCGAGGATGTAGTTATTGATTACATTACGCGCAATACTTAATGCAATTGTCTGTTGTTAGCAACTTAATACTGGAAGGGGTTCGGATGATAACCTGAAGGTGGACTTTTTAGGCATAGATGCATGCTGGATAGCGGTCTATGTACTTTGTCGTAATGCCCAATTAAATCTCACAATACTCATCATAATATGTATGTGCATGGTCATGCCCTCTCTATTTGTCAATTGCCCAACTGTAATTTGTTCACCCAACATGCTGTTTATCTTATGGGAGAGACACCTCTAGTGAACTGTGGACCCCGGTCCAATTCTCTATACTGAAATACAATCTACTGCAATACTTGTTCTACTGTTTTCTGCAAACAATCATCTTCCACACTATACATCTAATCCTTTGTTACAGCAAGCCGGTGAGATTGACAACCTCGCTGTTTCGTTGGGGCAAAGTACTTGGTTTGTGTTGTGCAGGTTCCACGTTGGCGCCGGAATCCCTGGTGTTGCGCTGCACTACATCTCGCCGCCATCAACCTTCAACGTGCTTCTTGACTCCTACTGGTTCGATAAACCTTGGTTCTTACTGAGGGAAACTTGCCGCTGTGCGCATCACACCTTCCTCTTGGGGTTCCCAACGGACGCGTGTCGAACGAAAAGACAATACGTCAATCACGCGCATCAAGGACGCAGAGCGGTACTACCGCACGAGGTACCGCTTGAGGTACCGCAATAGGATCCAGACTCACAGAGTCCAAAGCGGCACCAGAGCGGTACCAGGGCGGTACGACCGTAACTCGGTTACGGTACCTAAGCGGTACCGTGAGCGGTACTACCGCTCGTGAGCGGTACTACCGCCCTAGGTACTGCAGGGGTACCACAGCGTGTTCTGGAGGACGAAATCAGCGCAGGCTCAGAGCGGTACCGAGGGCGGTACCTATAGGGGTAGCGGTACTACCGCTATAGGTACCGGTAGTACCGGCCTGGCCAAATCTGGTTTTCTTCCCTTTTTCTCTCCAACCATGTCACCTCGCTAAACACACACAAAACCATAAAACCTATCAACTACGCTTCAGTCTTCCGATCTTGACGCGTCCGGCGAGGTCTCCGTGCTCTTGCAAATCTAACAATGATACTCAAAGCACACGGTGAGATTACTCAAGTGTTGTCATCAAACACACAAAACTTGGGGTATGAATTTTGCTCTTACAATCTCCCCCTTTTTGGTGTTTGATGACAACACAAGGGTTGACAATAACATATGATATTATGATTAGATCATTAGATTTGCAAAAACTTGACGGAGCTCCCCCTACACATGTGCATGTCAAGAATATGTATTTGAACACAAATACACATGTTATAGAGACATCACTCCCCCTAGTTTTTACAAACCAAGCACATATGCAACATAGATAAAAGACATGTTCAAGTAGCATATGCACAATATGGAGGCAACATAAGATCATGCACGAAGATTTGGGTGAAGTTATCATACCATAGCCTTGAGAATACCCAAACTCACACTAAGATGCCTCCATAGGGTTGTTGATGTAGCCATAGGACAAGATAAGCAACTAGAACCAAACGGCTACAAACAACAAATGTCCCCATCCACCTAGGAACTTCTCCCCCTTTGGCATCGGAACACCAAAAAGGAGGGTAACGGAACTAGAAGGATGGAGAAAAAGAACATACAACCAAGCTTGCAAAAATCACGAGGAAACAAGCTTGAATGAGGTTCTCCAAAAACAAGAAGAAGAAAGCAAAGAAGAAAGACAAAACAAGGTCACACGAAACCGAAAAACCCTCAAAGAGGGGGTGTTGGTGGCCGAAGCCACCGTGTAAGAGTATAGTAGTTCTGAGGTCGCGTAGATGTATCTAGGACTCACGGACTACAACTCAACATGAAGCTCATAAGTCACTTAATTGACAAATAGCAAATGTTTTGGATTTCTTTATGCATTATGGGGGGAGGGATAGCTCAATGGATTTAAACCGCACTCCCCCTATGTCCATGCGTGCCTTTCATCTAGATATAAAGGTTAGGAGTGGTATGTGCGCACGACGGTCAAGCAAAGTTCGATAGATCAATGATATTTAGCTCATGCCTCAACTCAATGAAACGCTTCTCATCCATGGGCTTCGTGAAGATGTCCGCCAATTGCTCCTTGGTGCTAATATAGGATAGTACAATATCTCCGCGAGCAATGTGGTCCCGGATGAAGTGGTTCCGTATCTCAATGTGCTTCGTCTTGCCATGAAGAACCGGATTGTAGGCGATCTTGATTGCGCTCTCATTGTCACACAAAAGAGGCACCTTGCTATACTCGAGTCCATAATCCCGCAAGGTTTGCCTCATCCATAAGATTTGAGTACAACTACTTGCCACCGCAATATACTCGGCTTCCGCGGTGGAGACGGAGACAGAATTTTGCTTCTTCGAGGACCAACACACCAAAGATCTTCCAAGAAAGTGACATGCTCCGGAGGTAGACTTCCTATCAATCTTGTCGCCCACCCAATTGGAGTCGGTGAAACCAACCAAAGCAAAGTCCGTGTCCCTTGGGTACCATAATCCGAAGTGTGGGGTATCAACTAAATATCGAAAGATCCTTTTGACCGCCACAAGGTGGCTTTCCTTCGGACTTGCTTGAAACCGTGCACACATACCAACACTCAACATTATATCCGGGCGAGAGGCACAAAGGTAAAGAAGTGAACCTATCATCGAACGGTAGAGCTTGGTATCCACCGCCTTGCCGGCCTCGTCAAGAGTGAGTTGACACTTGAGTTGCATCGGAGTTCCAATCCCCTTGGCATCCTTCATATCAAAGCGCTTGAGCATGTCTTGGAGGTACTTCACTTGATTGATGAAGGTGCCTTGTCGCATTTGCTTGATCTCAAACCCAAGAAAGTACTTGAGTTCACCCATCATTGACATCTCAAACCTATTTGTCATCAACATAGCAAACTCATCATTGAATTTTTGTGTTAGTAGAGCCAAATATGATGTCATCTACATAGAGTTGGCATACGAAAAGCTCCCCATTGACCTTCTTAGTAAAAAGAGTGGGATCGATTTTCCCCACTTCGAAACCACGGTCTTCAAGCAACTCCTTGAGATGCTCATACCAAGCTCTAGGAGCTTGTTTGAGACCATATATAGGGCCTTTTTGAGCTTGAAGACATGGTCCGGGAAATGGGGGTCCTCGAACCCCGGGGGTTGCTTTACATAAACCTCCTCATGTAGAGGACCATTAAGAAAAGCACTTTTAACATCCATTCGTTGCAACTTAAAGCCATGATGTGAGGCAAAGGCCAAAAGGATACGGATGGACTCAAGCCTTGCAACCGGTGCAAAGGTTTCACCAAAGTCCACGCCTTCGACTTGAGAATAGCCTTGTGCCACCAATCTTGCTTTGTTGCGGATGACCGTGCCACTTTCATCTTGCTTGTTCTTGAAGATCCACTTGGTGCCGATAACATTGCGGCAATGATTGGGTCGCTTCATGAGAGTCCATACATCTTTCCTCTTGAAGTTGTTGAGTTCCTCTTGCATTGCATTCAACCAATCGGGATCTTTGAGAGCATCATCAACTTTGGGTGGTTCCTCCTTGGAGACAAAGACGTAGTGTGCACAAAAGTTTGCAAGTTGCCTCCGAGTGGTAACATTTCTCTTTATATCACCAATGATGTTATGCAAGGAATGAGACTTGAGACGCAAGTGTCTTGTATTAGGATCTTCACGGTGAGTGTCGGCTAAAGGAGATGGTTCTTGTGAGTCCTCTTGACCTTCATCACGGTTTAGGTCCTCGCCTTGACCTCCATTGTCGTTGAAAGGGGCATCATTGTCATGAGATCCGGACGGCTTGGGGGTATTGGGAATATCATTGTCCATGAAGATTATCCCCGAACCACTCGGAGAGGAACTTGAAGCTTGACCTTGGTCACTTGATGTTGGGTGTTGAGGTAGACGAGCTTGCGGTGAGTGTTGTTCTTGAGCTTGTTGTGGTGGACTTGGACTTGATTGTTGTTGTAGATGTCGAGGTTGAACTTGTGGTTGAGGTTGACTTGCATTTGTTAGATCAACGGAAGAAGCTTGGCCTTGTGGTGTAGATGGCTCCACTTGGGTGGAACTTGGTCCTTCCCCGGTACTCATAGAAGGTAGCTCTTGAGGTAGGCGAGTGCCAACACCCATCCTTCCTATGGTATCCGGGGGAATTGCATCTCCTTTCTCACAAGAAGCACTTCGCTCCTGCAAAGATCTATCATCTTCATCGAATGTCACATCACAAGATTCTACAACACGTCCACTTGACTTGTTGAAGACTCTATAGGCGTGAGAATCCGTAGCATAGCCAACGAAAATTCCTTCTTGAGCTCTTGAATCAAACTTGGATAGGCGCGTGTCTTTGACAAGTATGTAGCATTTGCATCCGAAGACCTTGAAGTATGACACATTTGGCTTGTTGCTGGTGAGGATCTCATATGGTGTCTTATCAAGACCTTTGCGAAAGTAGAGGCGATTAGTAGCATGGCATGCGGTAGAGATAGCTTCCGCCCAAAAATTGTAGTTGGACTTGTATTCCATCATCATGGTTCGAGCGGCTTCGATCAAGGTTCGATTCTTCCTTTCGGCGACCCCATTTTGTTGGGGAGTATATGGCGTGGAGTATTGGTGTTGGATTCCTTCTTCGCCGAGGAAGTCATCCAATGTGTAGTTCTTGAACTCTGTTCCATTGTCGCTCCTTATTGCGAGGATCTTGATGTCGTACTTGTGTTGAACTTGGTTGGCAAACTCCATCATGGTCCGTTGAGTCTCACTCTTGTACTTGAAGAAGAACACCCAACAATAGCGTGAATAGTCATCAACGATGACGAGGCAATACTTCTTTCCTCCAAGACTTTCATGAGATGGTGGACCGAAGAGATCAACATGTAGGAGCTCCAAGCATCTTGTGGTGGAGATGATAGTCTTGGCCTTGTGAGGAGCTACATGCATTTTTCCTTGTACGCAAGCCCTACAAACACGATCCTTGCAAAACGAGACATCTTCTTTTAGTCCGAGAATGTGGCCACCCTTGTGGAGACTTTGCAAAGTCCTCATGTTAACATGAGCTAGTCGGCGATGCCATAACCAACCCTTGTCACCTTTGGCGAATAGGCAAAGAGCGGAAGACGTTGTCTTTCCGGAGAAATCGACAACATACAAACCATTCTCTACATATCCAACAAAAGCTACATTGAGTGTCTTGCTCCACAAGAGGACCACCATATGTTCATCAAAGAATGTGCATAGACCCATACGAGCAATTTGATGAACAGAGAGTAAGTTGTAACCAAGGGTCTCGACAAGGAGGACATTCACAAGTGAGATGTCGGGTGTTACCACCACCTTGCCAAGACCCAATACCTTAGAGCACGTGTTGTCGCCATATGAAACGGTGGAGAGAGAAGGCATGAGGTCGACAACAATATCCTTGCTTCCGGTCATGTGACTTGTGGCTCCACTATCAACCACCCATTTAGAGCCACCGGAAGCATAGTCCTACAAGGAATCAAGTCTTGGATTTAGGTACCCATTTTTCAATGGGTCCTAGCATGTTAGTAACAAGGGGTTTGCGAACCCAAATAGTCCAATCAACATTGTCCTTTTGAGGACCAATAAAGCGAGCACGAATATGTCCATAGTAATCAACAAAAAGAACATGAGAAGGGTTGTTAGAGCCGGCGAAACCCGTCGAGGCGGAGTTGGGTACTCCATCTCTTCTTGAGCTAGCATTGCTCCCTTCAAGGTTGGTCTCCATGTTCTCCTTGTTCTTCTTCTTCTTGGTCCTCCTCTTCCTCTTCCTCTTTGGCTTGGTAGCCACTCCTCCTTCATTGCTCGAGCCCTCTTTGGCTCCATCTTTAGCTTCAATGATTCCTTCCAAGTACTTGGCTTGAACTTGGAGTCTATCAACCTTGGCCTTCAAGCGATTGACTTCATCTTCATGCTCCGGGTGGGGATGGCAAATATCAAACACTTGGACCTCCTTTGCCTTGTTCACCCGGAAGTGTTCCATCAAAGCTTCTTCTTGGAGAGCGTTCAACTTCATGAGCAAGCGCTTGTCATTCTCCATATTGGCAATGTCGCTTTCATGAGTGCAACATGCACGGTCCTTGCGCAAAGGAAAGTACTCCTTCAAGGTTTCTTCTTGCATGGAGTTGACCTCCATGAGCTTGGCTTCCCTTCTCTTCAAGGCGGCTATTTCCTCCTCATGGTCACAACACGTATCCTTCTCCTTGCTCATGCGGAGACACTCCACCAACGACTCTTCTTGCTTGCTACTCAAACTCAATAGCTTGGCCTTGGTGATCTCAAGAGCGGCGATTTCTTCTTCATGGTTGCAACATGAGGTCTTCTCTTTGAACAAGCGGTAATATTCATCCAAGGCTTCTTCTTGAAGAGCATTGACTTCCAAGAGAAGAGCATTGTGCCTCCTCAAGGAAGTAACTTGATCCACAAGCTCATCGTGACAAGGATTGGGGTCTTCATCAACTTTTCCTTTGTTGGCTTCCTCGAGAGAGAGCATCTTCTTTTTGAGGTCACCAACCAACTCAAGAGCATGGTCTCGATCCTTGGTGAGTCGTGAAACAATAAGCTTGTTCTTGTCTTCAAGGACGATGACACTAGCTTCAAGAGACATGCAAAGATTCCGTTCATCATCAAGCTCCTCCTTGAGATTGGCAAGCTCAAAGGCCGCTTCCCTTTCTAACTTCTCCCTCTTCTCAATAAGATCTTGTGCCGCACCAAGTTGGGCCAAGAGAGCCCCAACATGAATCTTGGTGTCCCCCTTCATGTTAGTGAGAAAAGAATCCAAGGAATCCAAACCCATAATCTCACGTTTAACGGTGAGACTAGTGGCATCATCAATATATAAGGCATTAGTCGAAGATGATGGTCAAGGCATAATTGGTGACAAGGTTCTCATTAGGAGAGTCGAGGAGTGAGATAGAGGGAGTGGAAATGGCGATGGCGGCCACTCCCTCTCCTTCCTTGTTGGAGCGCTTGTCCTCATGCTCTCCATCTGTTGGGGGGATAACCCCCGGCATGCCAAAGGCATGCCAAACCGGATGGTTTGAACCATCAAGATACCGGTTTAATATTCTTACCAGAACCCAAAGGTAAGAGTTTGGCTAAGTGAAGCTAAGCCGGTATCCCCAAGAGGGGTATACCGGAACCTGGTAAAGAAGATACCGGAAAGAAGGGCCTGTCGGCAGGACTGGTCAAAGATTCTCTTCAGAGCTAGAAGACAAGGATGAGCTAAGCAAAGTGGCTTTAATCAGAGCCCTGGCGCCAAAGAGAGAGGTGACGCTGAAAGAAGCCGGAGGACGTCAGCGTCCCTGATTAAAGAAGACCCCGGCGTCATCTATGATTAAAGTAGCTTTGTAAAGTAGTTTGTCCAGTCAAAGATGCCATTAGGGTTTCTTGTTCTGTAAGCCACCCTCTCCCCTATATAAGGAGAGGGGGCACTGCCTCATACGGGCGCGTGTAGACAGGAGAGATTGGACGATAGAACTTGTATCCAAGAACCTGAAAACATGTTGAGATCAATGAAGCTAGCGATCTAGTAAAGAGTTCTTCCTCTTGTCTCTCTTCTTCCATACCGGCCTTTGGTTGTGTTCTTGAGGAAAGCATCCGGAAGTTCATCCCATCTAGTCGCAAACCCTCCCCCGAATCCTCTAGCGCCCATTCGGCCCCAACTTAAGCCATCCCATGGCATCTGCTCGTTCACCACGACGACAGTTGGCGCCCACCGTGGGGCATGAAGTGGCGCTTGCTGGAGTTCACATTCGGGCGGGCATCCTCGACGTTGCCGGCCAGCGTACGGTCTCCGCGTTGGTGCAGCGCATCTACGCCATGGACTTCATCAACGACAACGCGGGCTGCTTCGCCAACGGCGGCATCTTCCCCGAGAACGGCCGCATCATCGAGTTCGGCAGCCACCGCATCTACTTCGGCACCGTACCTGTGCGCCAGTGCCTCTCACCGGTGCTGGTGGCGCCGGATCCGCCGAGGTGGCTACATGCTGGCCGTGCTCCATGAAGCGTGGAGGTGATGATGGCAGGCGCGGTCGACGCCGGCAAAGAAGCTGCAGAAGAAGGCGCTGGGCGTGCGGTTTCGACCCGTGCGGCCAAGCCACCGCTGGAGCGAGGCGCAGGCGCAGCGGGAGCATCTTCCGTGCCACCGGAAACACCGCTCCAAGCGGCGATGAACGTCCTCGCCACCCCCATCGCGCAGAACATCGACCCGGCAGCAGCTCAGGCGGAGCTGGAGGCGCAGCGCCAGAAGATGCTCGAGAGCGGCAAGGACATCGCCAGGGCGCAGCGCGAGCTGAACCTAACCCTACGTGAGTACAACGCTGCCCATGGCTTTGCTTCCGTTAGCGCTCATGCTGCTAGGATACCGGAAAACCGGCTTAAGGCTCGCAATCTAGATCAGGATCTGCGCAAAGAAATTGCTGCCGGCAAAAGCACATCTGCATCTGTGAGCATTGTAGAGAAACCTAAGTACAGTAGCCCGGATAAAACAATAAAAGCTGCTAAAGCTGCCGTAGCGCTATGTGACTCGCTTTCCGGGGACGCTCTGGCAAAACAACAAGAGCGTGTTCGGGAACTTCTTGAAGCTATCGAGCAGCAAAATGCTGAACAGCTTGATAGGATAAACAAAGCTGTGGCTTCAAAATCCGCGCGTTCGACGAGGAATGCCGGTAGCAAGTCCCATGGGCAGGCTTCGTCCCCCCATCCGGACAGAAGAAGAGAAAACGAGGTAAATGTGCAGCAGATGACTGTGTATGATCCGGTTCTTGCCGGAAAACAACAAGCCGGGCAATATGATGCCGGCAGAAAAGGCCAAGGGGCAAACAGAGGCTACGCCAAAGAGGGCTACGCCGGAAACAATCATGCCGGTAGACAAGAAACCGGGCAAAATTATCGGGCTGCAAGGGCAGCGTACGATGAGGAGGAAATAGATCCCCCAAGGTACCGGCAGGCAAGGGCCACGGTACCAGAATGTTATGATGAAGCTGATTCCGCAAGACCGGCAGCATACCGGAACTCATTAGGAGAACGCTTGGGAGAAAGGTACCTACCGGAACGGGATGCGAGGTACCGTCTGGATAGAGTGTACTTGTCAGAAATGATCGAGGAAGAAGGTCCCCCAGGCCCAAAATGCTTTGGCCCAAGGATCATGAAAGAAAAACCACCAGTTCGAAACTTTATGTTGCCCCGTGACACAAAAACATATGATGGCACCACAAAGCCGGAAGATTGGCTCGCGGATTACGTGACCGCGGTATACGTTGCAGGCGGCAGAGGAACCGTAGCAGGAGGAGGAAATCGGCGATGGGCCGTGAGAATCATACCGTCGTTTTTGTTTGGGCCGGCAAGAATCTGGCTGAACAACCTGCCGGCAGGAAGCATAAATGGCTGGCTGGATTTTGAGGAAGCTTTCGTGAGCAATTTCAGCAGCACCTATCAGAGGCCAAACAGGCCGCAGCAGCTCGCCCTGTGCATACAGCGCCAGAACGAAACAGACCGGGATTATCTGGCCCGGTGGAACACTACAAGGAACTCCTGTGAAGGGGTAATCGAGGCACAGGCCATTGCTTGGTTTAGCAGTGGGTGCAGGAGAGGTTCACCGTTGTGGCAAAAGCTGCAGCGGAACATGCCGACAACGTTGGCAGAAATGATACGTGTGGCAGATAGCTATGCGCTGGGAGACCCAACGCAGCCGGCAGTGCAACCTGAGCCGGAACAGCAGCGCCAAGAGCAACACCGGGATAACCGGAATAACAAAAGAAGAGAAGATTTTCCGGATCGAAGGTACGGTCCGCAGCAAGTTGCTGCTGTACAAGAAAACTCTGAGGCCAGCGGCAGTCAGAGGCAAAGAACCGGATCGCAACCATGGGCGGGTCCTAAAAAACAATGGGTAGAAAAGAAGCCCTGGGTTCAGAAAAAGAACTGGCAAGAACCCGCAAAGTACACCATGGAAGCTGCCATGGACCAGTTGCGGTCAAAACCCACCGGCGGGCAGCGACGGGCAACACAGTAGAGCCGGAAACAACCTAGGGCTGCGGCTGGCCCAGGTCCCTCCGAGCGACGGCCCGCAAAGCCTCTGGTACACACGTCCGATGCTGATGCAAGGGCGTGCCACCTGACCTATACCTGGTCAGGAAGGTGATGGAGATGCCTCGCTTAGTTTCCTGCATGGCATACACGTAAACATTAAATACGAGCCTCGATCGGCTCTCAGGTTATCCTGTGAATCGGCTCAAGGAGCCGATCCACCCATGATTCGTACGAGGTGCACGAATATATGGTGGTCCTGCTTGATCAAGATAAAGCTAAAGCGATCTACGAAGATTTAGGGTTTTCACCGCATAATCGGATCATCCTACTCACGATTGGGCCTCGCGGCCACGCACGGTGATCGTAAGCCGATCCTAGATAGGGCCTAAAAACCAACACGAGGTTGATCCCCGGAACATCCTGTCTAGGACTAGCAAACGACACCCTACGTGCCGCTGGATCCTCCAACCCTTTGTAAGGCCTAACTATTGCAGATATTAAACTAATCCTTGAAGAACAAGGAGCAACCGTAACGGATCGGATCTACTAAATAATGATCAAGCGGGGTGCCGCCCCTACACCTAAGATAGGTGTAAGGGCGGCTAGATATGCAAGGGTTGCACTACGATAGCATGTTATACGAAGAACTATGCTAACCCTAACACATCTATGATAACTACGTTGCTCGCCATCAAAAAGGCTTCAGTACGAGCAACGCATGAACAACATAAAGCTTGTGCTGCCTAGATCGCAAGATGCGATCTAGGCAGCATGTTGCTTACCGGTAGAAACCCTCGAGACGAAGGAGTTGGCGATGCGCCGAGATTGATTTGTTGGTTGAACGTTGGTTGTTGTTTATTCCATAAACCCTAGATACATATTTATAGTCCAGGGGACTTTCTAACGTGGGAACAATCCCCACCGTGCACGACACAAACTCTAACTCTTAATCTAAGACACGATCTACTATAATTAAAGATACACGGGCAATCTAGCCCAAACTCTTCGTACAAGGCCGCTTCAGAGATCTTCTACGTGTAATCTTCCAAGCCCATCTCTCTTACGGCCCACCTCCTGATTTGGCCAAAATCTGGTGATAACACATGCCCCCCTGGTTTTGGCAATGATAATTTCAAAACCACTCTGTGCTTCCTTCGAAGGGTCATGTCATGGCAGAGCAGACCCGTTGCAGCATCCTTCATCATGATGCCCTGTCTTTTCAGCTTCTCTGCAAAATTCGATAGCTTTAGCATCACCTCCTCAGAAACTGCAACGGCATTAAATTTCCACCAGGCTTCTCATTATTTATCCGTGCCGATCGATTAGCCCTCTTCATCCCCTTCCTCTGTTCTAGCTATCGGCACCAAAAAACCCTCTTCTTCTATCGCCATGTCGTCTTCTTCCTCCTCTTCCGTCTCTCTCCAATCCTCCTCCTCAAGCGAGTTGGTTCCAGAGCACGACCAGATGGAGGCGTACAACCGTCGTGCTCCCAAACATTGGGACAAGCGGGAGTGGGACTTCGACTTCATGCCAGAGGGTGAGGACCTCATCTGGTCAGATGGGGCCATGCCCCTAACCGACGGGGAAGATGACCTCCGGTACCTGGTTGACGGAGCACTGGAGGTGGAGAGCGATGACGACGACCCTCCCTTCCGGGGTAAATTCACCTCCATCACCAAAGAAGAGGAGGATGCCGAAGAAGAAGACGTCTCTTCCGACCTGAAGAAGGAACAGGAGGACGACACCTCCTCCGACGAACCACCACCAAAGCGCATCCGGGGCTGGGCTTGGTCAGACGAGGACGATGATGATGACGAGGAAGAAGCCTCTGCTGAAGGTCACAGTAGCAGCAACGAGGAACTCGTCGACAGCAGCAACGACGGCAGCTACCTCAGCGATGGCGAGGACAGCAACATCCCTTAGAGTAGGGATTTACTAGCATAGGGTTGGCAGTAGTAATCTATTCCCTTTTGTTGAACAATCGGCTTCTCTTTGTAAGAAATTTCATCATCAATGAAAACTCCTTTTGATCTTGCCGATGTCCTGTATGCTGATTCAGCCGATTTTCCCTCATCTGACTTTGTCGACCGTTAGCCCAATCAACGTTCAATGACTGATGGCAACGCATCGGGCTCTCACGATAATTTGCGAGACAGGCCAATTCAGTCATCCCTCCAAACTAGCCAGTCTTACCAATGACGATAGCACAGCCGATCGCAGTAAGCTGGAGGTTTGGTCTTGAGCAGGTGTCTTTACAAGGACCCTGGAACTGTCGCTGAATCAGCTTGGATGCTGAAGCTGATACCTTCATAACAAAAGCACCCCTCTTCAGACCAGTTGCGATGTAGGGCCAGCCGATTCCAACCAAATTGGCTCTCCAGAGCCAAGAAACTTTCGGGCGAGTTGCCCCCCGAGCCTCAATCAAGGCGAGAATACCGGCAAGGATTACAGATCAAACAAAAGGCTCTGACCTTAGGTAATCTGGTAATCCGTCCATTGATCAGTTTCCTTCTACTGAGCGTCGATGTTGTAGATGAAACACCAACAACTTAACTGACGCAAAGGATTGTCAGCTCATTGCAGCCGAACTGAAAACCATCTTGGCGACAATGTGAGCCCTGAGCACATAGCCGGTAGGTCTTGGTCTTGTGTAATTGTACTAGAGTCGATGGCTGCGCATCGGCTTCGTCTCTTAGTTCTAAAGTCGATGCCCTTGCATCGGCTGTATAATTTTTTTTTTTTACTGGCCGATTTTTTCCTATCGGCCCCAATATTTCACTGCACACATGTTTACACATGTTTATCTGCACATGTTCATCTGACTATATGCCCCCCGAGCCGAATCTGCCAGGTGACTGCAGATATCGGCTTTGTGGTTAGCCAAGGCACTGTATTTGCACGTCGGCTCCGCGAGGATTCGTGCTGACTTTCATCCGCCGATGTGGCCGCTGCCCAGTAGATCGATGTTGAACACAAGCAGAACATGTGGTGAAGATAATTTTGGCCGATTGCTGGAATCGGCCTCCATATCGATTGAAGCGCTGACTGAAGGTTCTGTAATGTCCCTTCATAGATTTTTGGGGCCGATCACAAGGATCAGCCTCGCCATGTTTGCTCATCGCTTTGCTTCAGCTACATGGTCAGGCCAGTGGATAAAACCAGCTTAACCCTTCCCTTCGTCACGTCGATGCGCTCGCAGTCGTCCAAATTGATACCTGAGAGGGGTTCTTGGCCTGCTGCTTCCCATGCGTTCATGCCAGCCGTTGAAATTTCGGCTGAGTCATCGGCCTGGACGACCTCTACCTCATCTCCATCCCACTGTATTATGCATTGGTGCATCGTGGAGGGAATGCAGCAGTTGGCGTGGATCCAATCTCTTCCTAGCAGAACAGCATAAGTGCTCTTGCTATCGACGATGAAGAACGTTGTAGGGATAGTTTTCCTTCCTACGGTCAGATCCACGTTCAGAACACCTTGTGCGTCAGACGCTTGGCCGTTGAAATCGCTCAATGTCATGTTGGTCTTGATTAGATCTGAGCTAGAGCGTCCCAGCCAATGTAGCATAGAGTATGGCATGATGTTGACTGCCGCTCTAGTGTCCACCAGCATCTTATTTACAGGCCTCCCATCGATATAACCTCGTAAGTACAGGGCCTTCAGATGTCTGTAACTTCTTTCTCGTGGCTTCTCAAAGATAACCGGCTGTGGGCCGCAGTCAAGTTGTGCCACAGGTGCCTCGTCTAATCCAGGAGCACTGAACTCCGAAGGGAGGATGAACACCATGTTTGTGCCAGCCGATGTTTCATCGTCGGCTTTCCTTTGCTTGGGACGCCACTCCATTTTCCGTGGACGACCCTCTTTGTCCAGGGTTCGCTGAACTTTCACAGCCAGATCAGGTCGTGCTTTCCTTAGCGTATGCAAGTACAACCTTTCGGCTTCCTCCAGGCCGCGCAATCGCTGAACCCTGCGCTTTTGGGAACGGCTGAGTCCATCAGGGCACCACCTTGGCCGGTGGTACCTGTCTTCTTCTTCTTCTTGTCCCTCGTCTTCTGAATCCTCGAGATCTTCCCATCGAGGGGACTCAGCGCGTTTGCTTTGTGGCGGGAGAGGCCCTAAGCGCTTGAACACGGACACGTTGGCTGCCTCCTTCTTCTTCTGGTTGCATTCTGGGCAATTGCCGATTGTGGGCAATCGGCTCATTCCTGAATCCCAGCAGTGTCTGAAGAAGGGGCAGTCCCAGTGCCTATCGTTGTCGTCTTGCTCCCTTGACTTTCCTTTGGCACGGCGTTCATGCTCCTCCTCATCGCGATCGTGCTGACGATGTCTTCTGGCTTCTCTAGCCAGACGATCTCTTTCATCATCATCACTGGATCGTCGGCGTTGGTCATACTGACTCACATACTTGTTGAGGAGGTGATCAGAGAGGGGTCGCTGATATCTTATGTTCTTCACTTCTCCCTCTGTGACGTAGCGCTTGCCATCATGACGGAGCCGATCGCGTGGAGCGGCCTCCTCTGTGTCCTTGCTACGAGAGCAGCTGCCCTCGTCTCCATCTTTGCCAGAGTGGTGCCCAGGTCCTTCCATGTGGATGCTGAACGAGGATCCTGGCTGGCAACCTTCAGGGTAAGTGCATTCCACCATGTTAACGGCGGGGAAGGGTTGGGTGTCGACCTTCATGGCGTACTGGTTGAAAATCAGACGTCCTTTTTCTATCGCCATTTGGATCTGCTGACGCCACACCCTGCAGTCGTTGGTGGCATGGGAGAGCGAGTTATGCCATTTGCAGTATGGCTTTCCGTTCAGCTCTTGTACCGTGGGGAATTTGAGACCTTCGGGAATCGTCAACTGCTTCTCCTTGAGCAGGAGGTCGAAGATTTGCCGGGGTGGCGTACATAGCCAGCCATGTTTGCTTTTCCAGCTCTGAGCCAACTGCAGGAGCTGAGCTCTGGAGGTTCGCCGGGGTGGCGTACTTAGTTAGCCACGTCTGCTTCTCAAGATCTGTCGCTGACGTCCCTCCTGTTTTCCCAGAAGTCCCTGATGTTGTGGCCTGGTTTGTGAGCGCCCAGTTACCGCAATCTGGCACATACGTGCACGTGTACCCGTGAGGGATCTCCTTAGGCGCCTCATGCAAGAACTGGCAGTCACTAGGGTCACCACCGATCTTGTAGACGACGAATGCCGGTGAATTCGGCACTTCTGGTGCTGCCAACGCAAATGGCAGCGGTGGACGGGACTGGAGTGGCAACTCTCCTTGATGCGTCCCGAGAGCTGGTCCTGACGGCGAGTACTGGTGCCTCATGATCTCCTGGATCACCCGAAGAGCGACACGCTCCAACGTGTTTACCAGGTTCTCAGAGTGGCGGTGTAGCGAGTGAGCCACCAAGTAGTTGATCTCCTGCCGCAGGGACCTGGTGCGTTCTTCTGACGGGGCGGAGAGGTCTATCCCATCGAGTGCACCATCAGGCGAGAACCCCTTCCACCTGATGCCATGTGAACGGGTTCTGTGGAAAGAGCCGATGAGGTCGGCTTCGAGGATGGCTTTGACCTCGTCATACTTCTTCTTGAGCTCGTCGGTCAGATCCTGGTACGTGACTGGAGTGCCGTCCGCCATCTCAGATGTAGATGGCGAGGTGGTTGATGTCGAAGCTTGTCCCACCGGGTGTGCCAGAATGTGTTGCGGTCAAAACCCACCGGCGGGCAGCGACGGGCAACACAGTAGAGCCGGGAACAACCTAGGGCTGCGGCTGGCCCAGGTCCCTCTGAGCGACGGCCCGCAAAGCCTCTGGTACACACGTCCGATGCTGATGCAAGGGCGTGCCACCTGACCTATCCCTGGTCAGGAAGGTGATGGAGATGCCTCGCTTAGTTTCCTGCATGGCATACACGTAAACATTAAATACGAGCCTCGATCGGCTCTCAGGTTATCCTATGAATCGGCTCAAGGAGCCGATCCACCCATGATTCGTACGAGGTGCACGAATATATGGTGGTCCTGCTTGATCAAGATAAAGCTAAAGCGATCTACGAAGATTTAGGGTTTTCACCGCATAATCGGATCATCCTACTCACGATTGGGCCTCGCGGCCACGCACGGTGATCGTAAGCCGATCCTAGATAGGGCCTAAAAACCAACACGAGGTTGATCCCCGGAACATCCTGTCTAGGACTAGCAAACGACACCCTACGTGCCGCTGGATCCTCCAACCCTTTGTAAGGCCTAACTATTGCATATATTAAACTAATCCTTGAAGAACAAGGAGCAACCGTAACGGATCGGATCTACTAAATAATGATCAAGCGGGGTGCCGCCCCTACACCTAAGATAGGTGTAAGGGCGGCTAGATATGCAAGGGTTGCACTACGATAGCATGTTATACGAAGAACTATGCTAACCCTAACACATCTATGGTAACTACGTTGCTCGCCATCAAAAAGGCTTCAGTACGAGCAACGCATGAACAACATAAAGCTTGTGCTGCCTAGATCGCAAGATGCGATCTAGGCAGCATGTTGCTTACCGGTAGAAACCCTCGAGACGAAGGAGTTGGCGATGCGCCGAGATTGATTTGTTGGTTGAACGTTGGTTGTTGTTTATTCCATAAACCCTAGATACATATTTATAGTCCAGGGGACTTTCTAACGTAGGAACAATCCCCACCGTGCACGACACAAACTCTAACTCTTAATCTAAGACGCGATCTACTATAATTAAAGATACACGGGCAATCTAGCCCAAACTCTTCGTACAAGGCCGCTTCAGAGATCTTCTACGTGTAATCTTCCAAGCCCATCTCTCTTACGGCCCACCTCCTGATTTGGCCAAAATCTGGTGATAACAGGACCAACCTTGCCGGTGGCACACACCGAATCCGGCACACCCGTCAAACCACTTTACGAAGGATTGTACCTGGACCAAATACTTGATGCAAAAGGGAACGGTAAAAGATGCACAACCGCCACAAGACATACCGCGGCAACAACAGCTACCACCACCACCACCGCTTACCGGGGCAAACGCCTTACCGGTGCAGCCGAACCGGCAGCAGTACCAGCAAGTTAACCAGGTGATGGAAGGCAATGACCAACCGCCTCCACTGGCACCTTTGGGCCGGAACATTTACAAGGATCCAGATATGTGCTGCGTCGTATTCGTAACTGAGCCAATCGACAAACAAAGCCTGTATCGCCGTTCTATGGAAGTGAACGCAGTAATGCCGGCAATACCAAAGTACATGCTGTGGTCTGATCAAGAGATCTCGTGGTCATTCAAGGATCACCCTAAGGTCATGCCGAACCCGGGTGGCTATGCTCTCGTCTTGGACCCAATCATGCAAGGGCCAAACGCTCGAGTCAAGTTCAGCAAGGTGCTGATAGACAATGGGAGCAGCATAAACATCATGTACAGGCACACCATGAACATGCTGGGCATAACAGAAAATATGCTTCAGCCAACGCGCACGACTTTCCATGGAATCGTTCCGGGTCTGTCCTGCGCACCGGTTGGAAAAGTCCGGGTGGATGTGTCGTTTGGAGGACGTGACAATTGCCGGGTTGAAAACCTTGAGTTTGAGGTGGTGGACTTAGATAGTCCTTACCATGCTTTGGTGGGGAGACCAGCATTGGCTGCTTTCATGGCCTCGACTCACACGGTGTATCTCAAGGTGAAGATGCCGGTACCTCGTGGACCCTTGACTGTGGTGGGAAACTATAAAATCTCGCTGGAAACAGCTTCAGCCGGATCAAACCTAGCAGAATCGCTGGTAATCGCGGAAGAAAAGAGGAGGATGCAAACCGCGGTTGCGCTAGCTCAGTCCTCACAGCTGAGCTTAGCGGCAATGAGTGCAAACCTGGGCACACCGGCGTTCAAGCCAACAAAAGAGACAAAGGACATTGTGCTGGATCCAGCTTACCCTGAGCGCACCGTTCGTATCGGTGCCGGCATGAATGAAGCATAGGAAAGCGCGCTCGTCAGCTTCCTCCGTGAGAATCGGAATATCTTTGCCTGGTCTACTGATGACTTGGTAGGTGTTCCGAGGGAGCTGGCTGAGCACTCATTAAATATCCGGAAAGATGCAAAGCCGATAAGGCAGCCGCTGCGCCGGTTTGTTGAAGACAGGAGAAAGATCATTGGAGAGGAGGTGACAAAGTTGCTGGTTGCCGGTTTCATTATGGAAGTACTGCACACCGAGTGGCTAGCCAATCCGGTGCTGGTCGAGAAGAAAAAAGAAGAGAAGATGGAAGCGAAAGCTCCAAAGGTGTGGCGCATGTGCATCGACTACACCAACTTGAACAAAGCTTGCCCAAAAGACCCTTTCCCCTTACCCAGGATCGATCAAGTGATTGATTCCACTGCAGGATGTGAGTTGTTGTCTTTTTTGGATGCTTATTCCGGTTTCCACCAAATCCCCTTGAAAAAGGAATATCAAATAAAAACTGCGTTCATAACCCCGCACGGGGCTTATTGCTATGTCACTATGCCTTTCGGTTTACGCAACGCTGGTGCAACGTACCAGCGCTGTATGCAAAAATGCTTGTTTGATCAAATTGGAAAGAATGTGCAAGTCTATGTGGACGATGTTGTGGTAAAAACTAAGGTAAAAGAAACCTTAATCGATGACCTCCGGCAAACATTTGATAACTTAAGAAGGTTCCGGATGAAGCTCAATCCGGCAAAGTGTACCTTCGGTGTCCCAGCCGGCAAGTTGCTTAGCTTTCTCGTATCAAGCCGGGGCATTGAAGTAAATCCGGTAAAAATCCGGGCAATTGAAAGAATGACTATACCGCGCGATCTAAAAGACGTGCAAAAGTTTACCGGTAGCTTGGCATCGCTAAGCCGGTTCATAAGCAGGTTGGGAGAAAAAGCTCTGCCACTCTATGCTCTCATGAAAAAATCTGACACATTCGTCTGGACCCCTCAGGCAGACGCGGCGTTTAAAGAGCTAAAAACAATGTTGGCTACAGCACCTATACTGGCTTCACCTCTAGAAAGAGAGCCTATGCTGTTATACATAGCAGCAACAAACCGGGTTGTGAGCGTAGTGGTTGTGGTTGAAAGAGAAGAGGAAGGAAAAACCGTCTAGAGGCCGGTATACTACCTGAGCGAGGTGCTCTCCCTCTCAAAACAAAACTACCCTCACTTCCAAAAGATGACTTATGGCGTGTACATGGCCGCCACAAAACTCAAGCATTACTTTGAAGAACATCCTATGAAGGTGGTGAGTGAAGCACCAATTTCCGATATCATGTGCAACAAGGACGCTAGCGGAAGGATTGCAAAGTGGGCAATCCAGATATCACCATATGTACCAGTGTACGAAAGGAGAGATGCCATAAAATCACAGGCTTTGGCTGATTCCCTCGTCGATTGGGCGGAGATGCAATACAAGCCGCCGGATCAGAAGATAGAATACTGGAAAATGCACTTTGATGGATCCAAACTCAAAGAGGGTCTAGGTGCTGGTGTGGTGCTTACCTCGCCAAAAGGAGACCATCTCCGTGCATTTCAGGGCATCAAATAATGTCGCTGAATATGAGGCCTTGATCCATGGGTTAAAGGTCGCAAAAGAAATCGGCGTGCACCAGATCATTTGCTATGGAGATTCAGATCTTGTGGTGCAGCAATGTTCCGGAGATTGGGACGCAAAAGATGCTAACATGGCTTTGTACAGGTTTCATGTGCAAAAGATTACCGGCTTCTTTGAGGGCTGTGAGTTTCACCATGTGCCAAGGGCAGAAAACGAAGCCGCGGATGCTTTGTCAAAGCTGGGCTCATCTAGGCAGGAAATTCCTCCCGGAATAGCCTTGGAACACTTAAGAGTACCATCAATCAAACCAAGCCCAGAATCGGAATCAATTTTCGTACCGGAATCGCATGTGGCACCTATGGACATCGATGAAGGGAACCCGGGGACTACACCGGTAAACTCGGGGACTGCACCGACAAGCTCGGGGACTGCTGCAGCCGTACCAGAAGAAATGATGCTGGTTGACAGCATAGAGATAGATGCACCGGTGTTTTTGGTTCGAGAGACACCGTCGTGGGTTAAACCTATTAAGGAATTCCTGATCAACGGCACCTTGCCGGATGACGAAAATGAATCAAGGAGAATCCAAAGAAGGTCCAAGGCATACACATTCATCAATGGTGAGGTGTACAAGAGAAGCGTTACCGGTGTCCTTCAAAGATGTGTGGAACCGGAAGAAGGAAAAGAAATGCTTAAGGAGATTCACCAAGGAGAGTGTGGGCATGATGCTTCATCAAGGGCGCTGGTAGCAAAAGTGTTCCGGCATGGGTTCTATTGGCCCACTGCTTTGGAAAACACTGAGGATTTGGTAAGAAAATGCAACGGGTGCCAGAGGTACGCCAAGCAAAATCATACCCCAGCGTCAGGTTTAAAAACGATACCGCTAACATGGCCATTTGCTGTTTGGTGCCTCGATATGGTTGGCCCATTCAAAACTGCAAGGAGCAGCATGACTCACATCTTGGTTATGGTTGATAAATTCACCAAGTGGCTAGAAGTGAAACCTATCGCAAAATGTGATGGGCACACAGCGGTGAAGTTCTTGAAAGATGTCATTTTGCGGTATGGATACCCGCACAGCATCATCACTGACAATGGAACCAACTTTGCTCAAGGTAAGTTCAAAAGGTTTTGTGAGGACAACAACATCCGGTTGGATTTGTGCTCAGTGGCACACCCGCAAGGAAATGGCCAAGTGGAAAGAATGAATGCTTTGGTACTTTCCGGTATCAAACCAAGGCTCATTGAAGCGGTAGAAAAGTCACCGGGGTGTTGGCTTGATGAGCTACCATCAGTGCTATGGAGCATAAGAACAACTCCAAACCGGTCCACCGGATATACTCCATTCTTCATGGTATATGGAGCAGAAGCGGTCATTCCAACTGACATCATTCATGATTCACCAAGGGTACAGCTCTATACTGAGCAAGAGGTCAAAGAGGCCAGAGAAAATGATGTGGACTTGCTAGAAGAAGCAAGAGAGTTGGCTTTGGCAAGAACAACCATTTACCAGCAAAACCTCAGACGCTATCATAGCCGGAAGGTTAACCCGAGAGTTTTCCGGGAAGGAGATCTGGTGCTACGCCTAGTGCAGCGCATTGAAGGCCGGCATAAGCTCTCACCACCATGGGAAGGTCCCTTCATTGTGAGCAAAGCTCTTCACAATGATTCCTATTACTTGATCGATGCACAGGAGTGGAAACAAGGAAAGGCGGACAAATCTGGAGAGGAGAGCAAGCGTCCATGGAACGTAGCTCTGTTGCGTCCTTTCTACTCTTGAAGTTGTGGAGTAAGAAGTTCCTTTTTGTACCTTATATGCTATGAATAAAAGATGTCGGAATCTCAAATAAATCTCGGGGACTACCCCAACCTAAGTTGCATGAAATGTGTTTATTTTTTCAGTTCGCCGGTTGGTTAGTGAACATTTTTTCTTTCCGGTTTAGTAGCGTGCTAAACCTACCGGAGTCTTCGACTCTGCTGATGTCCGCAAACCAGCTTCATGGCAAGCAAGATAAACCGGTAGCAACTAAGCACGCGAACTGCGAAAAGAGAGAGTGGGAGCAAACAATCCGGAAAATTTAGCTAACCCCGGTCAAACCGGTTTTTTGCAAAATTTCGAAGTTATTTCTAAGTTCAAGAAAATGCTTGTTTGGTGAAAGAACCTTGTGCTCATACGCCAAAGAACGCCCAGAGAAGGCAGGCAGAGCCAAGGCAAAAGAACCAAGTGTGCATCGAATTGGATGCGGAAACAATTTGGAAATTTTTGCGGTGCAGGATAAAAGCAAAACCATAAGCAAATATGTTAAGGCAAAGTTAAGATAATTAAATACCGGTATAATTTACCGGCATAAACTGTTGTGCAGCAACCAAAAGCAAACTTAGAGTTTTACATCATAAACCCCGGCATACCGGGGTAGAATTTAACGAGACATTGTTTTGAGATAAACAGGACCAAAAGACATATCACAGGTAAACTTTCAAGCAGTAGATGATCAGGCAGCGGGGGCTTCCGGAGGAGCATCGCCAGCACCGGCATCGCCCAGAGGCTCCTCCTCGGCTTCATCCTCCTCCTCGTCGAGATAGTCCTGAACGTCAGGAGGGGGAGGGATGAAGGTGCGCATATCGGCGTACTCCGCGATGTGGTACGCGCGATCCTGCCGCTTAGCGGTAAGGATCGGGTCCAAATCGGTTTCTGCGCCTTCGCGCACTCCGGTGAGGGCGTCCAAGTTCAGCTCAGGATACCACGAACAAGCGACGCGGAGTGCAGAGTCTGCTCTAGCGCGGGCAGCAGAGCACTGCCACTCATGGATCCTCCTGCCGGCACCCTTGAGGCGGTCGCTGATCAGCGAGAAAGTATCCAGCACCTCCTCGCCAGGCCACAGAGTCCTGAAGAGCTGGGTAGCTACATCAGGAATATCAGAGAGGTTACGATCTATGGCGCGCATGTGAGACACCCGCGCGCTCAGCGCAACCAGATGGTCATAGGGGGTCCACGGCACGCCAAGATTCTCCTGGGCCTGGGCAACGCGGTGCTCATCAACCTTCTTGATGGCAAACCTCTGAGAGTCTGGAAAGAGGCCTGTGCAAAGAAAGAAAGAGGCTAAGGAAAGGCATCCGGAAGAAAATGCAACCGGAAAGAAAGGTAGCGGGAAGAAAATGCAATCGGAAGAAAAAAGCTTATAAGCAGAAATCGGAAAAGGGAAAAGAAGGAACTTACGGAAGGCATGCGCATCGGTCTGCGTGATTAGCCGGTCATATTCCTTCTGCTCCACCTCCAGCCGCACGGCCTTGTCCTCAGCACCTTTTAGCGCCTTGGCGGACTCCTCCAGCCCGGCCTGCAACACCATATTGGAGTTGCCGGCATCCTCAAGAGCTTCGTGCATCTTGGCCGCTGCGTCGGCTTCAGCAGCCTTTAGCGCCTTAGCATGGTCAAGGCCCAGCTGGATAAACTGGGACTTGAGCTCTTGGTAGCTGGTCTTTTGGGCGCTCAGCTCCTCCTGATGTTGCCGGATGAGCTGGTCCTTCTCCCCTGAAACCCGGAAAAGAAGATGTTAACAAAGTTGTACTATTAAGATGAAAAGAAAAGCAAGCCAACAGGAAAAAGGGAAAGTTGTACGTTGGGCGGCGGCGAGCTGCTCCTTGAGAGCCTCAATGGAAGCTTCCGGGATCACTGTTAAGCAACAATCATAAGTGTTAGGAGGAAAAAGGGTTTCCGGTAAAAAGATGCCGACGGTACAAAAGCTTACCTTGGCACTTATCATGTGCCTCAGCAAGGTCCCGATGCTCCCATAGAAGCTCCTCAAAGAGGACCTTCCGAGCGTCAGCCGTGAGCTGTTCAAGAAAAAGAGATTAGCTAAGTTTTGCGCTAAGAACAAGGTTCTTAACCCGAAACTCGGGGACTGGCAGTGCTAGTTTCGCGCGTTTTTAACCTAAGTTTTGCGCTAAGAACAAGGTTCTTAACCCGAAACTCGGGGACTGGCAATGCCGGTTTCACGCTAAGTTTTTAAGTTAACGTTTTGTGCTAAGAGCTGCGATCTCACCACAAAACTCGGGGACTGAGAAGATAGACAAGATTCAATAGAAAAAGAGAAATTGACAAGAAAAGATAGAAAAAATCCAGAAATAAGGAAACCGGCAAAAGTTGAAAAGAGTGCCGGAAACTTACCCTCAGATTGTTCGTGGAGTCAAACCACGCATTGTCGAGCTCCTTCACGGCTCGGCGGAGGCGCATGAAATGCTCCTCGGAAGATCGGTCCCTGGCAGGGTCTGGCGTCGGCTGCCTGTCCTTGCCCACGCCGCGGGTCGCCGGGGTCACATCCGCGGCGTTCCACTTCTGGGCATAGGGCAGCAGATGCCCCAGCTCCCGGCCCCCGCGCCGGAACTCTGTGATGCGGCCGAGCAAGCCGGTGGCCTTCTCGCCGGCAGCGCTAGCAGCCTTGGAGACGTGCAGCACCAGAGACTGCTGACCCTCAGAGGGGGCCTTGGAGGCCGTCGCCTTCCCCTTGACAAGCTTGGAGAGCTTGGGCGGCGGCGCAGTTGGAGCAGCCCCGGAGGGATTGATGCGAGGAGCATCCGGCGGTGGTGTTGGAGCAGATCGTGGAGAAGGGGGAGCGCTAAGCGCGTCACCCCGGTTGGAGCCTTCCGGCGCGGAAGTTCCCGGCGGGGAAGTTGTCTTCTTTTCAAGGACGGGAGGAACCAAAGGTTCCGCCCGCCCGGTAGCTTCTTCCTCGGCGCCGATGTTGCTGGCGCCGGTATCTTGGGTCTCTGGAGGGGAGACAAAGTCCTCCTCCGTGCGGTGTTCTGGCGGTGTAGGGGCCGCACGCCCCGAACTTGTAGTGCCCCCCAGAGGGGAGGCAGAGATGTTGCCGGCACCAGAAGGTGCCGGGCTTGAGCGAGGAGGAGGGGTTGAGGTCCTTGCGGAACCTTCAGAGCCCGCTGGCCTTGAGCCAATCTTGAGCGCAGGGCTGAGAAAAAGAAAGAAAAACAGTTGGAAAAAAGGAAACCGGAAAAAGAACTTGGCAAAAAGAAGCAAGCAAGAAAACAAGAAACTTACCCGGAAGCAGTCGGCATCTGCTTGCGCCCGTAGCGCCGCATGCCCACTTCCTTCTCCCCCAAAGGCTCCATCCGGAAGCGTTTAGAGGGAGGGGCCTGGCTGGAACCGGCGTCAGATGCCGGCGCCTTGTGCTTCTGGCCCTGGGCCATGAGCTTGTCCACAAACTCATGACCGGCCTCGGCGCGCAATGGCGGCGCATGCTCGTGGATCTATGAGTTAAAGATAGCTAAGAAAAGATTCGCAAGAAAGCGATAACGGAGGAGTATAAGAAACCGGAAAAGAAAGGTACCTCAAGCACGGTCAGATCATCAGAAGAGCCGGTTGGCTTCGGTGGAGATCTGCCAAGACGCGCAGCAGGAGTCTTGCCCATCTTCAGATCCTTCCAACGGATGTAAGGATCCGGGTCGAAGGAGTCAAGCGCGCGCTTCACGCAGATCCCACGCCGCTCTGCGTGAATGGTGGGGAAGCGGTCCTTGGCCTGAAACAAGAAAAAAGAAGGTTAACAAGAATAAAAAGTTACCGGCAAACCGACCCTAATTGCGTAATCTCTTACTTCTTGGGTCGGAGGGTTAGTAGTGCTGAGGGGAAGGAAGCCCCATTCCCAGTCAAACGGCATGGCAGTTTGGCAGATCTGCCTAGCCTTGCGGACGACGTCCTTCTTGCTAAGAGGACGGCCGGTGATCTTGGTGGGATCGCCAGCGCCATACATCTCGCTCATCCTATGCTGCCGGCGCTTGAGAGGAAGCACCCGGCGCGAGATAAAAGTACGGATGATATCATCCGAGCAGATGTTGGTCTCCTTCATGAGGTTCGCCATGAAGCGTTGATGCGTGTGGTTGGCACGTCCGTTGGGAACCCCAAGAGGAAGGTGTGATGCGCACAGCGCCAAGTTTCCCTCAGTAAGAAACCAAGGTTTAATCGGACCAGTAGGAGTCAAGAAGCACGTTGAAGGTTGATGGCGGCGAGATGTAGTGCGGCGCAACACCAGGGATTCCGGCGCCAACGTGGAACCTGCACAACACAACCCAAGTACTTTGCCCCAACGAAACAGTGAGGTTGTCAATCTCACCGGCTTGCTGTAACAAAGGATTAACCGTATTGTGTGGAAGATGATTGTTTGCAGAAAACAGTAGAACAAGTATTGCAGTAGATTGTATTTCAGTAAAGAGAATTGGACCGGGGTCCATAGTTCACTAGAGGTGTCTCTCCCATAAGACGAACAGCATGTTGGGTGAACAAATTACAGTTGGGCAATTGACAAATAAAGAGAGCATGACCATGCACATACATATCATGATGAGTATAGTGAGATTTAATTGGGCATTACGACAAAGTACATAGACCGCCATCCAACTGCATCTATGCCTAAAAAGTCCACCTTCAGGTTATCATCCGAACCCCCTCCAGTATTAAGTTGCAAAGCAACAGACAATTGCATTAAGTATGGTGCGTAATGTAATCAACAACTACATCCTTAGACATAGCATCAATGTTTTATCCCTAGTGGCAACAGCACAACACAACCTTAGAACTTTTACATCCTTTGTCCCAGTGTCAATGCAGGCATGAACCCACTATCGAGCATAAGTACTCCCTCTTGGAGTTACAAGCATCTACTTGGCCAGAGCATCTACTAGTAACGGAAAGCATGCAAGATCATAAACAACACGTAGATATAACTTTGATAATCAACATAACAAGTATTCTCTATTCATCGGATCCCAACAAACGCAACATATAGAATTACGAGATAGATGATCTTGATCATGTTAGGCAGCTCACAAAGATCCGACAATGATAGCACAATGGGGAGAAGACAACCATCTAGCTACTGCTATGGACCCATAGTCCAGGGGTAGACTACTCACACATCACACCGGAGGCGACCATGGCGGCGTAGGAGTCCTCCGGGAGATGATTCCCCTCTCCGGCGAGGGTGCCGGAGGCGATCTCCTGGATCCCCCGAGATGGGATCGGCGTTGGCGGCGTCTACGGAAGGTTTTCCGTATCGTGGCTCTCGGTCGGGGGTTTCGTCACGGAGGCTTTAAGTAGGCGGAAGGGTAGGTCAAGAGGCGGCACGAGGTGCCTGCACCATAGGGCCACGCGGCCGGGCAGGGGCCGCGCCGCCCTATGCTCACGGCTGCCTCGTGGCCCTCTTCGTTTCGTCTTCGGACTTCTGGAAGCTTCGTGGAAAAATAGGCCCTGGGCTTTGATTTCGTCCAATTCCGAGAATATTTCCTTACTAGGATTTCTGAAACCAAAAACAGCAGAAAACAGAATCGGCACTTCGGCATCTTGTTAATAGGTTAGTTCCAGAAAATGCACGAATATGACATAAAGTGTGCATAAAACATGTAGATAACATCAATAATGTGGCATGGAACATAAGAAATTATCGATACGTCGGAGACGTATCAGCATCCCCAAGCTTAGTTCTGCTCGTCCCGAGCGGAGTAAAAGCGATAACACAGATAATTTCTGGAGTGACATGCCATCATAATCTTGATCATACTATTTGTAAAGCATATGTAGTGAATGCAGCGATCAAAACAATGTATATGACATGAGTAAACAAGTGAATCATAAAGCAAAGACTTTTCATGAATAGCACTTCAAGACAAGCATCAATAAGTCTCGCATAAGAGTTAACTCATAAAGCAATAATTCAAAGTAAAGGTATTGAAGCAACACAAGGGAAGATTAAGTTTCAGCGGTTGCTTTCAACTTGTAACATGTATATCTCATGGATATTGTCAACATAGAGTAATATAATAAGTGCAATAAGCAAGTATGTAGGAATCAATGCACAGTTCACACAAGTGTTTGCTTCTTGAGGTGGAGAGAAATAGGTGAAGCTGACTCAACATTGAAAGTAAAAGAATGGTCCTCCATAGAGGAAAAAGCATCGATTGCTATATTTGTGCTAGAGCTTTGATTTTGAAAACATGAAACAATTTTGTCAACGGTAGTAATAAAGCATATGTATCATGTAAATTATATCTTACAAGTTGCAAGCCTCATGCATAGTATACTAATAGTGCCCGCACCTTGTCCTAATTAGCTTGGACTACCGGATCATCACAATGCACATGTTTTAACCAAGTGTCACAAAGGGGTACCTCTATGCCGCCTGTACAAAGGTCTAAGGAGAAAGCTCGCATTGGATTTCTCGCTATTGATTATTCTCAACTTAGACATCCATACCGGGACAACATAGACAACAGATAATGGACTCCTCTTTTATGCATAAGCATGTAACAACAATTAATAATTTTCTCATATGAGATTGAGGATATTTGTCCAAAACTGAAACTTCCACCATGGATCATGGCTTTAGTTAGCGGCCCAATGTTCTTCTCTAACAATATGCATGCTTAACCATAAGGTGGTAGATCTCTCTTACTTCAGACAAGACGAACATGCATAGCAACTCACATGAAATTCAACAAAGAGTAGTTGATGGCGTCCCAGGTGAACATGGTTATCGCACAACAAGCAACTTAATAAGAGATAAAGTGCATAATTACATATTCAATACCACAATAGTTTTTAAGCTATTTGTCCCATGAGCTATATATTGCAAAGGTGAATGATGGAATTTTAAAGGTAGCACTCAAGCAATTTACTTTGGAATGGCGGAAAATACCATGTAGTAGGTAGGTATGGTGGACACAAATGGCATAGTGGTTGGCTCAAGTATTTTGGATGCATGAGAAGTATTCCCTCTCGATACAAGGTTTAGGCTAGCAAGGTTATTTGAAACAAACACAAGGATGAACCGGTGCAGCAAAACTCACATAAAAGACATATTGAAAACATTATAAGACTCTACACCGTCTTCCTTGTTGTTCAAACTCAATACTAGAAATTATCTAGACCTTAGAGAAACCAAATATGCAAACCAAATTTTAGCATGCTCTATGTATTTCTTCATTAATGGGTGCAAAGCATATGATGCAAGAGCTTAAACATGAGCACAACAATTGCCAAGTATCACATTACCCAAGACATTAATAGCAATTACTACATGTATCATTTTCCAATTCCAACCATATAACAATTTAACGAAGGAGAAACTTCGCCATGAATACTATGAGTAGAAACCAAGGACATACTTGTCCATATGCTACAGCGGAGCGTGTCTCTCTCCCATAAAGTGAATGCTAGGATCCATTTTATTCAAACAAAACAAAAAAAAAACAAACCGACGCTCCAAGAAAAAGCACATAAGATGTGATGGAATAAAAATATAGTTTCAGGGGAGGAACCTGATAATGTTGTCGATGAAGAAGGGGATGCCTTGGGCATCCCCAAGCTTAGACGCTTGAGTCTTCTTAATATATGCAGGGGTGAACCACCGGGGCATCCCCAAGCTTAGAGCTTTCACTCTCCTTGATCATGTTGCATCATACTCCTCTCTTGATCCTTGAAAACTTCCTCCACACCAAACTCGAAACAACTCATTAGAGGGTTAGTGCACAATAAAAATTAACATATTCAGAGGTGACACAATCATTCTTAACACTTCTGGACATTGCATAATGCTACTGGACATTAGTGGATCAAAGAAATTCATCCAACATAGCAAAAGAGGCAATGCGAAATAAAAGGCAGAATCTGTCAAAACAGAACAGTTCGTATTGACGAATTTTAAAATGGCACCAGACTTGCTCAAATGAAAATTCTCAAATTGAATGAAAGTTGCGTACATATCTGAGGATCATGCACGTAAATTGGCTTAATTTTCTGAGCTACCTACAGGGAGGTAGACCCAGATTCGTGACAGCAAAGAAATCTGGAACTGTGCAGTAATCCAAATCTAGTACTTACTTTTCTATCAACGGCTTAACTTGGCACAACAAAACACAAAACTAAGATAAGGAGAGGTTGCTACAGTAGTAAACAACTTCCAAGACACAAAATAAAAAACAAAGTACTGTAGGTAAAAACATGGGTTGTCTCCCATAAGTGCTTTTCTTTAACGCCTTTCAGCTAGGCGCAGAAAGTGTGTATCAAGTATTATCGAAAGATGGTACATTCTCAGCGGGGTGTGGAGTTTTCTCAACCAGGCATAGTATATTAGATACATAAGTTTTAGCATCCCCCTTTTCATTAGTCTGAGGCGTGCTACTCTCATCAAACAAATTTTCAGGAACAAGCCAAGCATAGTTATTTTCTAGTGCATCATTCATAGCTAAGAGTTTACATGGTATTGGTGCTTTGATCTCCCCACCATCATCAATATTATTAGTGTATCTTATTCTATCCATGTCCATCTTTTCAAGGAGACTAACAAAATTAGTATGTGAACCAAGCATATTAAATTTAGCAAAGACCTTTCTAGCTTCTCTTGCTAGACCACCAAATTCTCTAAGAAGGGTTTCTAAAACAAAATCTTTCTTTTCCCCTTCTTCCATATCACCAAGTGTGAGAAACATGTGTTGGATTATAGGATTGAGATTAACAAATTTAGTTTCCAACAGGCGAACTAAATGCGCAGCAGCAATTTCATAAGTAGGCGCAAGGTCTACCAAGTGTCTATCTTCAAAATTTTCAATGGTACTAACATGATTGAAAAATTCTTCTATATTATTTCTCCCAACTATAGACCCACGTCCTACCGGTACGTCTTTTGTGGTAAAATTAAAAGGAAACATGATGAATTAAGTAAAGTAAATGCAAGTAACTAATTTTTTTGTGTTTGTGATATAGCAAACAAGATAGCAAATAAAGTAAAACTAGCAACTAATTTTTTTGTATTTTGATTTAGTGCAGCAAACAAAGTAGTAAGTAAAACTAAGCAAGACAAAAACAAAGTAAAGAGATTGAGAAGTGGAGACTCCCCTTGTAGCGTGTCTTGATCTCCCCGGCAACGGCGCCAGAAATTTGCTTGATGCGTGTGGTTGGCACGTCCGTTGGGAACCCCAAGAGGAAGGTGTGATGCGCACAGCGGCAAGTTTCCCTCAGTAAGAAACCAAGGTTTAATCGGACCAGTAGGAGTCAAGAAGCACGTTGAAGGTTGATGGCGGCGAGATGTAGTGCGGCGCAACACCAGGGATTCCAGCGCCAACGTGGAACCTGCACAACACAACCCAAGTACTTTGCCCCAACGAAACAGTGAGGTTGTCAATCTCACCGGCTTGCTGTAACAAAGGATTAACCGTATTGTGTGGAAGATGATTGTTTGCAGAAAACAGTAGAACAAGTATTGCAGTAGATTGTATTTCAGTAAAGAGAATTGGACCGGGGTCCATAGTTCACTAGAGGTGTCTCTCCCATAAGACGAACAGCATGTTGGGTGAACAAATTACAGTTGGGCAATTGACAAATAAAGAGAGCATGACCATGCACATACATATCATGATGAGTATAGTGAGATTTAATTGGGCATTACGACAAAGTACATAGACCGCCATCCAACTGCATCTATGCCTAAAAAGTCCACCTTCAGGTTATCATCCGAACCCCCTCCAGTATTAAGTTGCAAAGCAACAGACAATTGCATTAAGTATGGTGCGTAATGTAATCAACAACTACATCCTTAGACATAGCATCAATGTTTTATCCCTAGTGGCAACAGCACAACACAACCTTAGAACTTTCACATCCTTGTCCTGTGTCAATGCAGGCATGAACCCACTATCGAGCATAAGTACTCCCTCTTGGAGTTACAAGCATCTACTTGGCCAGAGCATCTACTAGTAACGGAAAGCATGCAAGATCATAAACAACACGTAGATATAACTTTGATAATCAACATAACAAGTATTCTCTATTCATCGGATCCCAACAAACGCAACATATAGAATTACAGATAGATGATCTTGATCATGTTAGGCAGCTCACAAGATCCGACAATGATAGCACAATGGGGAGAAGACAACCATCTAGCTACTGCTATGGACCCATAGTCCAGGGGTAGACTACTCACACATCACACCGGAGGCGACCATGGCGGCGTAGAGTCCTCCGGGAGATGATTCCCCTCTCCGGCAGGTGCGGAGGCGATCTCTGGATCCCCGAGATGGGATCGGCGTTGGCGGCGTCTCTGGAAGGTTTTCCGTATCGTGGCTCTCGGTACTGGGGGTTTCGTCACGGAGGCTTTAAGTAGGCGGAAGGGTAGGTCAAGAGGCGGCACGAGGTGCCCAGACCATAGGGCCGCGCGGCCAGGGCAGGGGCCGCGCCGCCCTATGCTCTGGCTGCCTCGTGGCCCCTCTTCGTTTCGTCTTCGGACTTCTGGAAGCTTCGTGGAAAAATAGGCCCCTGGGCTTTGATTTCGTCCAATTCCGAGAATATTTCCTTACTAGGATTTCTGAAACCAAAAACAGCAGAAACAAAGCAATCGGCACTTCGGCATCTTGTTAATAGGTTAGTTCCAGAAAATGCACGAATATGACATAAAGTGTGCATAAAACATGTAGATAACATCAATAATGTGGCATGGAACATAAGAAATTATCGATACGTCGGAGACGTATCAAGCGTACCACCCGGTTGGTTTCGACGTGATCCGTCTTCGGGTTGTAGCTCCAGTTGGCTCTGCTGGGCGGCGCCGCGTTGAAGGGCGGCAGATCGATGAGGTTCGCGGGGCCGTTGTTCTTCACGTAGAAGAAAGTCCCTTGCCAGGCGCGGCAGGACTCGAGGCCGGAGAATTTGAAGAAAGTGCTCCCTTGGCGGGAGCCGACGATGCAAGACCCGCACTGCACGGGCGGTTTGGGCTTAGGAATTTCCTTGCCCTGAACGGAATTAATCCGCAGAGCAAAGAAGCGGGCGAACGTCTCACGAGTGGGACGAATGCCAATATAGGCCTCCATGAAGGTGGCAAAGCAGGAAAGATAAAAGATGGCATTGCCAGGGAGGTGATGAGGTTGAAGTTCATAGAAATCTAAGAACTTCCGGAAAAATTCGGAAACAGGAAGGCCGAAGCCGCGCTCAAAATGAGCAAGGAAAACAACATGTTCACCGGGCTGGAGCACCGGTTCGATTTCGTCACCGGGAAGCCGGCAGGTTACTCCTTCCGGAATCCTGCGGGACCGGTATAGCCAATCGATCTCGTATTTGGTAACATTGGAGCCCATCCAGGCTCCACGAGTGGTAGGGGAAGGCTCTACGCCGGAAGCTTGGCTAGAGCTACCGGATTCTAGGTGGCTACCGGATTCTTGGTGGCTACCGGATTCTTGCTGGTCGCCGGAATCGGTGTCCATCGGATCCGAAGCCGTAGATCTATCGGAAGATTGTCTACGCCGGCTACCGGAGGAGGAGGAAGAAGAAGAAGCAGAGGAAGATTCCTCGCTAGACATTGGATTGGAGGCGAAAAAACAGAAATTCCACAGTTGAACCCCGCGCGAAGATCTACGAGTAAGACGAAAATCAAAGAAAAAGAGGAAATAAGAACACTGTCGACCCAAGATCTGGAAAACGAGCAAAGGAAGAGCGGACTGAGATTGGTACTAACCTGAGGCGGCGCGGTCGCTGGAGAAGACGTTCACCGGCGGAAGAGCGAGCCTACGGTCACCGGCGAGCACCGTCGACGGTGAAGCGGTGAAGGGCGCGAAGAAGCAAGAATGCTGCGCTCGCAGCGAGGGCGCTGTGACGAATCTCCGCACGAGGAAGTACGGCAGAGAAGCAGCGTGAGTTTGTCGGGCGGTGGAGCTCGAGCGAACGGCGGCGAGCGGAGAACGGCAGAGGCGCGGCAAGCGAAGAACACTATGCGCGAAGGATGGAGAATGCAAGAAGAGGAAGAAGAAGGGGCAGTTCTCCTTATAAAGAAGAGAGAGGGTGGGCCGAAAACCGTCGGGCCGCGGCGGTTCGCTTCGCGGGCCGCGACGGTTCGCACCACGGGCCGCCACGTGGCGAGGAGGTACACGCGAAAAAACAAGAAGACACACGGAGGCATACACAGATCCGAAGTGGCTAGTGGGATCCGCAGTGCTGCATTTGATGTACGCGCAGAAGTCGAAGCGAAATGACAACTGACACTGGCGCGCCAGTTAACAGTGCGCATGTCACTGACAGGCGCGGGGCCCGAGATATTCTCGACTTCGCCGAGGAAAGAGTAAATGCGAATGATACCGGAGAAAAGAGATGCCGGGGAATGCCTTGCAAAGATAGAAAAGACAAATAAGGGCAAAGATGCCGGATCCAAGCTCAAAGCCGGAGAGATTAAACCGGTATCCTAAAAACATGAAAACCTGGCATGGTCTGTAGGATAGAATCCGCCAGACTATACCAGCTTCGGGGACTACTGTTGGGGGGATAACCCCCGGCATGACAAAGGCATGCCAAACCGGATGTTTTGAACCATCAAGATACCGGTTTAATATTCTTACCGGAACCCAAAGGTAAGAGTTTGGCTAAGTGAAGCTAAGCCGGTATCCCCAAGAGGGGTATACCGGAACCTGGTAAAGAAGATACCGGAAAGAAGGGCCTGTCGGCAGGACTGGTCAAAGATTCTCTTCAGAGATAGAAGACAAGGATGAGCTAAGCAAAGTGGCTTTAATCAGAGCCCTGGCGCCAAAGAGAGAGGTGACGCTGAAAGAAGCCGGAGGATGTCAGCGTCCCTGATTAAAGAAGACCCCGGCGTCATCTATGATTAAAGTAGCTTTGTAAAGTAGTTTGTCCAGTCAAAGATGCCATTAGGGTTTCTTGTTCTGTAAGCCACCCTCTCCCCTATATAAGGAGAGGGGGCACTGCCTCATACGGGCGTGTGTAGACAGGAGAGATTGGACGATAGAACTTGTATCCAAGAACCTGAAAACATGTTGAGATCAATGAAGCTAGCGATCTAGTAAAGAGTTCTTCCTCTTGTCTCTCTTCTTGCATACCGGCCTTTGGTTGTGTTCTTGAGGAAAGCATCCGGAAGTTCATCCCATCTAGTCGCAAACCCTCCCCCGAATCCTCTAGCGCCCATTCGGCCCCAAGTTAAGCCATCCCATGGCATCTGCTCATTCACCACGATGACACCATCTTCATCGGAGGAGTACTCTTCTCGAATGATGAAGGCTCTAGGCTTCTTGTTGGAGGAGACCTTATCGTCATCGGACCTTGGGAAGAACTTGGAGAATCCTTTGGAGAGTGGCTTGTACCTATCCTTTGGGATAAGCCTTCCACCATGATCTTCTCTTCTCTCAAACATACAATCCGCAACAAAATGATTCTTGTCGCCGCAATTGTAGCATGTTCTTCCCTTTGTCCCTTCTCTTGGGCTCTTGGAGAGTCTTCTTGGAGAATCATGTGATCTTCTTGGTCTTGTGTTTCGGGACATGTTTCCATCCCAAAACTTCTTGGCGGCGAGAGCCATGTGCTCATGGTAGTTGATCTTGAGATCATCCGATCCCCACTCAACGGGATCCTCATCGCTTTCACTAGCTTCATGCACCTTCATCTTCAATGCAAGGTTGGGCTTGCGGGAGTTGTGGGCGCGAGTAACAAGATCCTCCGCATTCTTCTTGGAGATGTCCAAAGCAATGACTTCGCTAAGGACTTCATCGGATGTCATAGCACGGAAGGAGGCGTTTTGGCGGATGGCCGTCAACTTCACTTCCTCATAAGGGAGGAGAGGGTTGTAGAACTTGCGCTTGATCCAATGGTCATCCACGAACGTTGCTCCAAGATCTTGCATTTGCACGGCAAGAGCGATGAGGCGTCGATACATTTCTTCGGGGGTCTCCCCTTCAATCATGACGAAGTTGTCGGCCATGTTGTTAACTTCATCAAAACGAGAGCTTTGGATGCTTGCACTGCCGAGGAAGAGCTTCTCAAGTTTGTCCCATGCTTCCTTGGCGGTCTTGAGCGAGCGGATATGAGCGCGGTCCTTGGGGGTGATGGCCATATGAATCATGTTGATGGCGGTGGCGTTGAGTTGGTCATCCACCACATCTCTTCTTGTCAAGCTCTTTGGATCTCGTGGTGAATAGCCTTCCTCAATGATACGCCAAAGCTCGGTAGAAGCGCTACGCACATGAGAACGCATTAAGAATTGCCAATTCTCAAAGTTGTTTGACTCGAGTAACGGTGGTGAACCATGCGACAAGATATGCGGCATTGGTATTGGAACGTTTATGGTGTAATCATTTGGTGGTGGCACCGCATGATAACCTCCTTGACGTTCCGCAACCGGTGTGTCATCATCCTTCCCTTTTGTTGAAGTGCCGGTATCCCCAAGCCCTTCCTTTTGTGGATCTTTTGTCGCTTGCGCGACAAAATCAACAAGAGGAAGGGGGTTAGCTTTTGGTGGCGGATCCTCGGCACTTGCTTTTGGTGGAGGGTTTGGTTTTTGTACAACCAACTCCATCATCATCGCCTTCATTTGGGCAACGATGGATGACTCCAATTTCTTGAGGTCATCCAACGTAGCCGTCGTGGAATCGATGGGCGATGATGGAGCAGGTGGAACAAGGGAAGGTGACCCATTCTTGTCCGCCTCTTGTTCGGCCATTTCTTAGGCGGTAAAGCCCGAGCAAAAAAACCTTGCTCTGATACCACTTGAATGGATCGTAGCGAACAAGAGGGGGGTGAATGGCGCTACGGCAAGTTTTAGTCTTTTTCAATTTTTATGCAACAGAAGGTAAAGGTGTGAACTTTAGCAATGGGGGTGATCCTACAATGAATATCGGACAAGTGCAGCAAATAAGAAATCAACAAGATAACAAGAGTAAGGAGCGAGACAACCGGGGGGCGCGAGGCGAGTCGAGGTTTGTTTCCCGCAGTTCCTTCCACTAAAGGAAGTACGTCCGCGTTGAGGAGGTGCTAGTCTCACACAAGAGACTAGGTGGCCACACCACGAAGGAAGGCCTCACCTTCTTCCTCGAGAGAGCTCCACGGAGGTGCTCTCCCTCTTCCACTAAGGCACCGGTCGAGGCGGTGATTCCTTCACAAGGTTGGGGTGAGCTCCACACACAAGGATGCTCCCAACACCCTATGGATCTAGTACATCACCAAGCTAGACTCCATAGCTGCACATCTCCAATGCTCCACCATAGGAACCCATCTACAATGCTCCACCAAAGGAACTCTTCCAATGCTCCACCAAAGGAACTCTTCTCCAATGCCCCACCAAGGAACTCTTCCAATGCTCCACCAAAGGAACTCTTCTCCAATGCCCCACTAAGGAACCCTACCACCAAGATCCACTAAGGAATAGCTAGTATTGGTGAAATCTCTCTTGGTAGAACTATAGATCGGGGTCTCCTCCACCTATCCTCAAAGTTTGGGCAAGATTGGTTGGATGGGGAAGGAGATCCTCAAGGATTAAGCTCAGCAACAATGGAGGAGAGAGAAGGGGAAGAGATAAAATCGTGTTGGGGAAGAAGGGGCCCTTAAATAGGCTCCTCCAAATCCAACCGTTATGTCCAGATTTGGAATAAGCGGTACTACCGCTTCATGGAAGCGGTACTACCGCTCTGAGTTTGAAATCCCTCCAGATCTGGTCAAAGGACGCAGGGCGGTACTACCGCACGAGGTACCGCTTGAGGTACCGCAATAGGATCCAGACTCACAGAGTCCAAAGCGGCACCAGAGCGGTACCAGGGCGGTACGACCATAACTCGGTTACGGTACCTAAGCGGTACCGTGAGCGGTACTACCGCCCTAGGTACTGCAGGGGTACCACAGCATGTTCTGGAGGACGAAATCAGTGCAGACTCAGAGCGGTATCGAGGGTGGTACCTATAGGGGTAGCGATACTACCGCTACAGGTACCGGTAGTACCGGCCTGGCCAAATCTGGTTTCTTCCCTTTTTCTCTCCAACCATGTCACCTCGCTAAACACACACAAAACCAGAAAACCTATCAACTACGCTTCAGTCTTCCGATCTTGATGCGTCCGGTGAGGTCTCCGTGCTCTTGCAAATCTAACAATGATACTCAAAGCACACGGTGAGATTACTCAAGTGTTGTCATCAAACACACAAAACTTGGGGTATGAATTTTGCTCTTACACATGGTTTTTCACAACATGTCCCTCAATACATTTTTTGGAAAACCATGTGCTTCAAGTCATACTATTAATTTCTTTGCATGTTGGTATGAATACTATTAATTGTTTTGCATGTTGGTATGACTAATTGAAGCTATCAAGAAACTATCTTTGCATGATGGCTAAATCTTATCTTTTACCATATGATTTATTTGTTGTAAATATGATCTTACATATACTTACAAACTACCACCGGGAATATTTCCTAATACCTCTTGTCCTAGGACAATTGGCAATCTATTATGAGGTAGATTTTTATTGATCATATTTACATTGGTTCTTGTGTTTAAATTGCCTTATTTATTGCCATGAATTTGTTGTGCTTTGACTCCCATGTGTATTTCTTGCATTTTATGGATCTAATTTGTCTATTCAAACTTTTTTAGCATTTTAGTAGATATAGGTAGCGTGATGATCCTAGTTTTGTGCATTTTGTATTCATATGCAAAATCCTAGATAATGCACTAATCTTGGGGGAGCTCTCCTATATTTGTTAGAATGCTTAACATCTCTTGATCATTATCAAAAAATTGGTTTTGGGAGACATTAATTTCCTTTTTGGTACTTTGTGCCATCATAAAAAGTGTTGAGGGTTTGGCTTATTTGTTGGAACCTTGCTTTCTTGGGAGTTGGTTATCTCATTCCTTTGTTCTTTGGTTTAATTAGCTTTTTATAATGAGATAATTCTTTGGAGTCAATCTTGTGTTGATTTGATTTTTTGATATAATTTGGAAAACCATTGTTTCTTGATTTATTTGGTTTTTTTGTCCAAATTGCATCTTCCTTTGGTTCTTGAAAGTCTTGTGCATGCATATTTAATACATATATATCTTATGGCATGTGTTACTTTCTTTGATCCAATATATATGGTAAACTCCATCAAATCCTAATTTGATTAAGATGTGCATGAAATTCGATTTCATATCTATATGCACATAGTTTTGTGGAGTTTGTCATATATGTTGTAGTGTACCTAACTACTTTGGACCCAATTAGTTTTGGAACCATTCTTGCTTTATTTTGTTTTAGGTACAAGGAGATACATTGGATGCTTGTCTCCCACTTTTGAAGATGTGGTGACTCAATGGTAATTTGAGGCAAGTTAGGATGATCAACAAACTCATATCTACTACATCCACACCAATGCTATCTCGGTAACAAGTATCTTCTCATGCATATTTGTCTAGCATCCAACCGTGTGGTTGCATCTTGGCATGAATCTCTTGATTTCCAAATATTATGCTTCTTGCAAAAGATTTTAATGAAACATCTTTATTGCAAATGTGAGTAAATTGAGATGAGCACATATGTTGGTAAGTATATAAAATCATGCTCATGATTCATCCATCCCAACTATGTCTATCAAGCAATTTTATTGCATATCAATTCCTCAAGCCTCTCACGTGTGCAAAATCGATGAAAGTGCAAATTGAGTTATTTCTTTTGGTATCCTTGTTTGTGATACTTGTTGCCTTTCTCAAAGGATCCCAACTATCTTATATCCCTTGTTGATATGTGTGATGTATTTTATATGTTTGTGGTTGAAGTTCATGAATATACAATAAGATAAAATTAAGCCTTTGGTCATTCTATTAAGCAAAAATTCTTATTGGTATATTGCATGACTTTGTCTTGGATATCATGCTATATTTCTTGTGTATCTATTTTGTGTGTGCATGTTTCCTTGTGGATAAACATCTTCGTAATATTGCCCACTTAGAGAAACTTATACACATAAGAGATGATACATCTCCATTTGATATCACATTTATTTGTTGCGTGTTGATTGGTCATGATAAGCAATATAATTCATTGAAGACTATGATGATGCTTTTTTTGCTCATCCTTGTAATAGTCTTATAATATGCTTTGTCATGCCTTTCACATATCCTTTTGGTTGAACCCTTTATTATGGTGGCTCTTACTTGTTGCTCAACTAATTGTTGGACATATGCCCAAGAGGCAATAATAAAATGGTTATTATAATATATCTTTGTGTTTATGATAATGTTTACATACCATGCTATAATTGTATTAACCGAAACATTGATACATGTGTGTTATGTGAACAACAAAGAGTCCTGATGCTGTCCAGGACTGGCGCGTGGTTGACGAGGGAGGAAATTCCTGTTGTGTAGCTTTCTGGTCCCCGGCAACGGCGCCAGAAAATAGCTTGATGTCTACTTCCCCCTCCTTTTCCTGTAGACAGTGTTGGGCCTCCAAGAGCAGAGGTTTGTAGAACAGCAGCAAGTTTTCCCTTAAGTGGATCACCCAAGGTTTATCGAACTCAGGGAGGAAGAGGTCAAAGATATCCCTCTCATGCAACCCTGCAACCACAAAGCAAGAAGTCTCTTGTGTCCCCAACACACCAAATAGGTGCACTAGTTCAGCGAAGAGATAGTGAAATACAGGTGGTATGAATATATATGAGCAGTAGCAACGGTGCCAGAAAATAGCTTGCTGGCGTGTAGTTGATGGTGGTAGTATTGCAGCAGTATTTAGGAACAAGGCCTAGGGATTACACTTTCACTAGTGGACACTCTCAACATTGATCACATAACAGAACAGATAAATGCATACTCTACACTCTTGTTGGATGATGAACGCATTGCGTAGGATTACACGAACCCTCAATGCCGGAGTTAACAAGCTCCACAATTTGTTCATATTTAAGTAACCTTATAGTGTAAGATAGATCAAAAGACTAAACCAAGTACTAACATAGCATGCACACTGTCACCTTCATGCATATGTAGGAGGAATAGATCACATCAATATTATCATAGCAATAGTTATCTTCGCAATCTACAAGAGATCATGATCATAGCATAAACCAAGTACTAACACGGTGCACACACTGTCACCTTTACACATGTGCAGGAGGAATAGAACTACTTTAATAACATTGCTAGAGTAGCACATAGATAAATTGTGATACAAACTCATATGAATCTCAATCATGTAAAGCAGCTCATGAGATCATTGTATTGAGGTACATGGGAGAGAGATGAACCACATAGCTACCGGTACAGCCCCGAGCCTCGATGGAGAACTACTCCCTCCTCATGGGAGCAGCAGCGGTGATGAAGATGGCGGTGGAGATGGCAGCGGTGTCGATGGAGAAGCCTTCCGGGGGCACTTCCCCGCTCGGCGGGTGCGGAACAGAGACTCCTGTCCCCCAGATCTTGGCTCCGCGATGGCGGCGGCTCTGGAAGGTTTCTGTGGTTTTCGTCCAACGTATCAGGGTTTTCGATCCAGGGGCATTATATAGGCGAAGAGGCGGCGCAGGAGGGTCGAAGGGGCGACGAAACCATAGGGCGGTGCGGCCAGGGCCTGGGCCGCGCCGGCCTAGGGTCTGGGGGCCCAGTGCCCCCCCTCTGGTCCATCCCGGGTGTTCTGGATGCTTCCGGTGAAAATAGGAACTTGGGCGTTGATTTCGTCCGATTCCGAGAATATTTCGTTACTAGGATTTCTGAAACCAAAAACAGCAGAAAACAGAAGCGGCACTTCGGCATCTTGTTAATAGGTTAGTTCCAGAAAATGCACGAATATGACATAAAGTGTGCATAAAACATGTAGATAACATCAATAATGTGGCATGGAACATAAGAAATTATCGATACGTCGGAGACGTATCAGCATCCCCAAGCTTAGTTTCTGCTCGTCCCGAGCAGGTAAACGATAAACAAAGATAATTTCTGGAGTGACATGCCATCATAACCTTGATCATACTATTTGTAAAGCATATGTAGTGAATGCAGCGATCAAAACAATGGTAATGACATGAGTAAACAACTGAATCATAAAGCAAAGACTTTTCATGAATAGCACTTCAAGACAAGCATCAATAAGTCTTGCATAAGAGTTAACTCATAAAGCAATAATTCATAGTAAAGGCATTGAAGCAACACAAAAGAAGATTAAGTTTCAGCGGTTGCTTTCAACTCATAACATGTATATCTCATGGATATTGTCAACATAGAGTAATATAATAAGTGCAATAAGCAAGTATGTAGGAATCAATGCACAGTTCACACAAGTGTTTGCTTCTTGAGGTGGAGAGAAATAGGTGAACTGACTCAACATTGAAAGTAAAAGAATGGTCCTCCATAGAGGAAAAGCATCGATTGCTATATTTGTGCTAGAGCTTCTATTTTGAAAACATAAAGAGAGCATAAAAATAAAGTTTTGAGAGGTGTATGTTGTTGTCAACGAATGGTAGCGGGTACTCTAACCCCCTTGCCAGACAAACCTTCAAAGAGCGGCTCCCATTTTATTTTATTTTTGGGTGGCACTCCTTCCAACCTTTCTTTCACAAACCATGGCTAACCGAATCCTTGGGTGCCTGCCAACAATCTCATACCATGAAGGAGTGCCTTTTTATCTTAGTTTTATTATGATGACACTCCTCCCAACCTTTGCTTACACAAGCCATGGCTAACCGAATCCTTCGGGTGCCGTCCAACAATCACATACCATGGAGGAGTGTCTATTTTTTTGTTAATTAATTTGGGACTGGGAATCCCATTGCCAGCTCTTTTTGCAAAATTATTGGATAAGCGGATGAAGCCACTAGTCCATTGGTGAAAGTTGCCCAACAAGATTGAAAGATAAACACCACATACTTCCTCATGAGCTATAAAACATTGACACAAATCAGAGGTAATAAATTTTGAATTGTTTAAAGGTAGCACTCAAGCAATTTACTTTGGAATGGCGGAGAAATACCATGTAGTAGGTAGGTATGGTGGACACAAATGGCATAGTGGTTGGCTCAAGTATTTTGGATGCATGAGAAGTATTCCCTCTCGATACAAGGTTTAGGCTAGCAAGGTTATTTGAAACAAACACAAGGATGAACCGGTGCAGCAAAACTCACATAAAAGACATATTGAAAACATTATAAGACTCTACACCGTCTTCCTTGTTGTTCAAACTCAATACTAGAAATTATCTAGACCTTAGAGAAACCAAATATGCAAACCAAATTTTAGCATGCTCTATGTATTTCTTCATTAATAGGTGCAAAGCATATGATGCAAGAGCTTAATCATGAGCACAACAATTGCCAAGTATCACATTACCCAAGACATTAATAGCAATTACTACATGTATCATTTTCCAATTCCAACCATATAACAATTTAACGAAGAAGAAACTTCGCCATGAATACTAAAAGCTAAGAACACATGTGTTCATACGAACCAGCGGAGCGTGTCTCTCTCCCATACAAGCATGATGTAATCCAATTTATTCAAACATAAACAAAAATAAAAGCATACAGACGCTCCAAGCAAAGCACATAAGATGTGACGGAATAAAAATATAGTTTCAGGGAAGGAACCTGATAATTTGTCGATGAAGAAGGGGATGCCTTGGGCATCCCCAAGCTTAGACGCTTGAGTCTTCTTGATATATGCAGGGGTGAACCACCGGGGCATCCCCAAGCTTAGAGCTTTCACTCTTCTTGATCATAGTATATCATCCTCCTCTCTTGACCCTTGAAAACTTCCTTCACACCAAACTCGAAACAACTCATTAGAGGGTTAGTGCACAATAAAAATTAACATATTCAGAGGTGACACAATCATTCTTAACACTTCTGGACATTGCATAATGCTACTGGACATTAATGGATCAAAGAAATTCATCCAACATAGCAAAAGAGGCAATGCGAAATAAAAGGCAGAATCTGTCAAAACAGAACAGTTCGTATTGACGAATTTTAAAATGGCACCAGACTTGCTCAAATGAAAATGCCCAAATTTAATGAAAGTTGCGTACATATCTGAGGATCATGCACGTAAATTGGCTTAATTTTCTGGGCTACCTACAGGGAGGTAGACCCAGATTCGTGACAGCAAAGAAATCTGGAACTGCGCAGTAATCCAAATCTATTACTTACTTTTCTATCAACGGCTTAACTTGGCACAACAAAACACAAAACTAAGATAAGGAGAGGTTGCTACAGTAGTAAACAACTTCCAAGACATAAATATAAAACAAAGTACTGTAGCAAAATAACACATGGGTTATCTCCCAAGAAGTTCTTTTCTTTATAGCCATTAAGATGGGCTCAGCAGTTTTAATGATGCACTCGCAAGAAATAGTATTTGAAGTGAAAGAGAGCATCCAGAGGCAAATTCAAAACACATTTAAGTCTAACATGCTTCCTATGCATAGGAATCTTGTAAATAAACAAGTTCATGAAGAGCAAAGTAACAAGCATAGGAAGATAAAACAAGTATAGCTTCAAAAATTTCAGCACATAGAGAGGTATTTTAGTAACATGAAAATTTCTACAACCATATTTTCCTCTCTCATAATAACTTTCAGTAGCATCATGAGCAAACTCAACAATATAAGTATCACATAAAGCATTCTTGTCATGAGTCTCATGCATAAAATTATTACTCCCCACATAAGCATAATCAATTTTATTAGTAGTTGTAGTGGGAGCAAATTCAACAAAGTAGCTATCATTATTATTCTCATCATCAAATATAGGAGGCATATTGTAATCATAATCAAATTCATCCTCCATAACAGGCGGTAACAAAAGACTACTATCATTATAATCATCATAAATAGGAGGCAAAGTATCATCAAAGTAAATTTTCTCCTCAATGCTTGGTGGACTAAAAAGATCATGCTCATCAAAACCAGCTTCCCCAAGCTTAGAATTTTCCATATCATTAGCAACAATGGTGTTCAAAGTATTCATGCTAACATGTTTCATGGGTTTTTTAATTTTCGGATCAAACCATCCATGTCTTAAATCAGGAAATAGAGTAAAAAGCTCATTGTTGTCCATTATGCCTTACTAGTGTAAACAAGAAACAAAAAGTTGCAATTGCAGGATCTAAAGGAAATAGCTTCGAGTACTTACGGCGCCGGGAAAATAGCTTAGTAGCCGAGATCCGGAGTGTGAGTACCTTTTACCTTTCCTCCCCGGCAACGGCGCCAGAAAATACTTGATGCTGTCCAGGACTGGCGCGTGGTTGACGAGGGAGGAAATTCCTGTTGTGTAGCTTTCTGGTCCCCGGCAACGGCGCCAGAAAATAGCTTGATGTCTACTTCCCCCTCCTTTTCCTGTAGACAGTGTTGGGCCTCCAAGAGCAGAGGTTTGTAGAACAGCAGCAAGTTTTCCCTTAAGTGGATCACCCAAGGTTTATCGAACTCAGGGAGGAAGAGGTCAAAGATATCCCTCTCATGCAACCCTGCAACCACAAAGCAAGAAGTCTCTTGTGTCCCCAACACACCAAATAGGTGCACTAGTTTGGCGAAGAGATAGTGAAATACAGGTGGTATGAATATATATGAGCAGTAGCAACGGTGCCAGAAAATAGCTTGCTGGCGTGTAGTTGATGGTGGTAGTATTGCAGCAGTATTTAGGAACAAGGCCTAGGGATTACACTTTCACTAGTGGACACTCTCAACATTGATCACATAACAGAACAGATAAATGCATACTCTACACTCTTGTTGGATGATGAACGCATTGCGTAGGATTACACGAACCCTCAATGCCGGAGTTAACAAGCTCCACAATTTGTTCATATTTAAGTAACCTTATAGTGTAAGATAGATCAAAAGACTAAACCAAGTACTAACATAGCATGCACACTGTCACCTTCATGCATATGTAGGAGGAATAGATCACATCAATATTATCATAGCAATAGTTAACTTCGCAATCTACAAGAGATCATGATCATAGCATAAACCAAGTACTAACACGGTGCACACACTGTCACCTTTACACACGTGCAGGAGGAATAGAACTACTTTAATAACATTGCTAGAGTAGCACATAGATAAATTGTGATACAAACTCATATGAATCTCAATCATGTAAAGCAGCTCATGAGATCATTGTATTGAGGTACATGGGAGAGAGATGAACCACATAGCTACCGGTACAGCCCCGAGCCTCGATGGAGAACTACTCCCTCCTCATGGGAGCAGCAGCGGTGATGAAGATGGCGGTGGAGATGGCAGCGGTGTCGATGGAGAAGCCTTCCGGGGGCACTTCCCCGCTCCGGCAGGGTGCCGGAACAGAGACTCCTGTCCCCCAGATCTTGGCTCCGCGATGGCGGCGGCTCTGGAAGGTTTCTGTGGTTTTCGTCCAACGTATCAGGGTTTTCGATCCAGGGGCATTATATAGGCGAAGAGGCGGCGCAGGAGGGTCGAAGGGGCGACGAAACCATAGGGACTTTTTTTTACAAAATGAATTTACAAGCAGATGATTTTCCAACCCTGACTACCACCTGGCCGCGCCGGCCAAGGGTCTGGGGGCCCAGTGCCCCCCCTCTGGTCCATCCCGGGTGTTCTGGATGCTTCCGGTGAAAATAGGAACTTGGGCGTTGATTTCGTCCGATTCTGAGAATATTTCGTTACTAGGATTTCTGAAACCAAAAACAGCAGAAAACAGGAACTGGCACTTCGGCATCTTGTTAATAGGTTAGTTCCAAAAAATGCACGAATATGACATAAAGTGTGCATAAAACATGTAGATAACATCAATAATGTGGCATGGAACATAAGAAATTATCGATACGTCGGAGACGTATCAAGTCCCCAGTAAGCCTCTTGTATAACTAGCTTGTTGATTAATAGATGATCATGGTTTCGTGATCATGAACATTGGATGTTATTAATAACAAGGTTATGTCATTGTATGAATGATGTAATGGACACACCCAATTAAGCGTAGCATAAGATCATGTCATTAAGTTATTTGCTATAAGCTTTCGATACATAGTTACCTAGTCCTTATGACCATGAGATCATGTAAATCACTTATACCGGAAAGGTAATTTGATTACATCAAACGCCACTGCGTAAATGGGTGGTTATAAAGATGGGATTAAGTATCCGTAAAGTATGAGTTGAGGCATATGGATCAACAGTGGGATTTGTCCATCCCGATGACGGATAGATATACTCTGGGCCCTCTCGGTGGAATGTCGTCTAATGTCTTGCAAGCATATGAATAAGTTCATAAGAGACCACATACCACGGTACGAGTAAAGAGTACTTGTCAGGAGACGAGGTTGAACAAGGTATAGAGTGATACCGATGATCAAACCTCGGATAAGTAAAATATCGCGTGACAAAGGGAATTGGTATCGTATGTGAATGGTTCATTCGATCACTAAGTCATCGTTGAATATGTGGGAGCCATTATGGATCTCCAGATCCCGCTATTGGTTATTGGTCGGAGAGAGTACTCAACCATGTCCACATAGTTCGCGAACCGTAGGGTGACACACTTAAGGTTTGATGTTGAAATGGTAGAACTTGAATATGGAATGGAGTTCGAAGTTTTGTTCGAAGTCCCGGATGGGATCCCGGACATCACGAGGAGTTCCGGAATGGTCCGGAGAATAAGATTCATATATAGGAAGTCATTTTATAAGATTTAAAATGATCCGATGATTTTGCGGAAGGTTCTAGAAGGTTCTAGAAAAGTCCGGAAGGAATCACTAAGGAAGGAGGAGTCCCGGAGGGGCCACCCCTCCACATGGAAAGGGGGAATCCCACCTCAAGTGGGATTCCCACCTTGGGTAGGTTTCCCTACTACATGGAAGGTTCTAGTGTTGGGGTCTTATTCGAAGACTTGTAGTCCAACACTTGGGGATCCACCTATATAATGAGGGGCATAGGGGAGGGGGCCGGCCACCACAACCACCCCACCTTGGCCGCACCCAAGGAGGCCGGCCACCCCCTCTCCCAAACCCTAGCCGCCCCTCTCTCCTCCTCTTCTCCCGCACGCTTAGCGAAGCTCCGCCGGAGAACTCCACCGCCACCGTCACCACGCCGTCGTGCTGCCGGATTCAAGGAGGAGCTACTACGTCTGCTGCCCGCTGGAACGGGGAGAAGGACGTCGTCTTCATCAACACCGAACGTGTGACCGAGTACGGAGGTGCTGCCCGTTTGTGGCACCGTGATCAAGATCTTCTACGCGCTTTTGCAAGTGGCAAGTGATCGTCTACCGCAGCAATAAGAGCCTACTCTTATAGTCTTTGGAAATCTTCAAGGGTTAGTCTCGTTCATCCCCTCGTTGCTCCCATCTTCTAGATTGCATCTTGGCTTGGATTGCGTTCTCGCGGTAGGAAATTTTTTGTTTTCTATGCAACGAATCCCTACAGTGGTATCAGAGTCGTGTCTATGCATAGATGGTTGCACGAGTAGAACACAATGGTTTTGTGGGCGTTGATGCTTATGTTGTCTTTATTTCGAGTACTTTGCATCTTTGTGGAATGGTGGGATGAAGCGGCTCGGGCTAACTTTACATGACCGCGTTCATGAGACTTGCTCCACGTTCGACATGCAACTTGTATTGCATAAGTGGCTTTGCGGGTGTCTGTCTCTCCCACCATAGTGAAGATTCAATTTACTCTTTCTATTGAGAACACTAGTATCACCGTTGTGGTTCATGTTCGTAGGTAGATTAGATCTTACTCGACAACCCTAAACCACGTAAAATATGCAAACCAAATTAGAGACGTCTAACTTGTTTTTGTAGGGTTTGGTGATGTGATATGGCCATAATATGATGATGAATATGTATGAGATGATCATTATTGTATTGTGGCAACCGGCAGGAGCCTTATGGTTGTCTTTAAATTTCATGTTGAGTAGTATTTCAAAGTAGTTGTAATAGTTGCTACATGAGGTGAACAACCATGAAGACGGCGCCATGAACCTTGACGCTACGCCGACGATGATGGAGATCATGCCCGTTGATGATGGAGATCATGTCCGTGCTTTGGAGATGAAGATCGAAGGCGCAAAGACAAAAGGGCCATATCATATCACATATGAATTGCATGTGATGTTAATCCTTTATGCATCTTATTTTGCTTAGAACGCAACGGTAGCATTATAAGATGATCCCTCACATTAATATCAAGATAATAAAGTGTTCTCCCCTCGTATGCACCGTTGTACAGTTCGTCGTTTCGAAGCATCTCGTGATGATCGGATGTGATAGATTCAACGTTCACATACAACGGGTGTAAGCCATGTTGCACACGCGGAATACTTGGGTTTGCTTGACGAGCCTAGCATGTACAGACATGGCCTCGGGACAACGGAAACCAAAAGGTTAAACACGAGTCATATGGATGATATGATCAACATGTTGATGTTCACCATTGAAGCTACATCATCTCACGTGATGATCGGTTTTGGTGTAGTGGATTTGGATCGTGTACCACTTAACAACTATGAGGGATGTTGTATTAAGTGGGAGTTCATTAGTAATTAGATTAAAACATGAACTAATTATCATAAACATAGTCTGAGTAGTATTTTGAATTAATTTTGTAGTATTGGCATCCGTTTTCTACCATGCGCTAGTCTTGTAATTGAGATAGAAATAATGTTAAAATCTGACAAGAAACTTTACGGATTGGTACCGTATTGTTAAAGAATCAAGAATTGATTAAGTCCTATTGCAAACTTTTAGTAAACCTCACATTGTTGATTCAAAGAGCTGTGGTTTCAATTAGTACCTAAAGTTATCTTGTCTCCGTGAAACTTGAAGTTCAAATCTGTTTGAAAAATAAGGAGCTGAAAATTTAGTTTTCAGAAATAATCAAGGTATGAGATATATGTGATATCTAAGACCTTATTGCAAGATGATAGAATATAATTTGGTGAGACTACATAAACTCATAAGTTTTATGGGAATGTACGAAGGTTGAAGACGCAAGGCGTCCCAATCCTCCAACTATTGGGGCACTAACAATATTCGCATATCCATGAAGTTATCATCCTTAGTATGCACCGTTGCTAAGACTCGTCGTATCGAAGCATCACGTGATGATCGGGTGTTATAGATTCTACGTGTGCATACAACGGGTGCAAGCCAGATTTGCATATGCGAATACTAAGGTTAAAACTTTACGAGCCTAGCATGTACAGACATGGTCTCAGAAAGTCATCATGATACAATGGATAAAATTATGAGTGAAATTGTTCATCATATTACAAGGTTACTAATAGTGAAATCCGGAACACTTGACATATGATGATCAACTTCAAAGTAAGAACCTCAAGGTTATTGGTATTTGACCAACAAACCAAGAAGTTATTGAAGTTGATGTGTTTTTTCTGAATAATGAAGAAAGCTAAAAGAGAAACTGCAAAAGATATTTTGGCAAAAAGAAAAGAAAAGACTAGAAAGTCTAGCTCAGGTGTATATAAATGATATACATGTTATGGTTGTATTCCTAGTTAAGTCACACTATGAAATTCTTGGGTATTAGTACTATATTGGTTGGTATGAAGTGTCATACAAAACAACGCAATACAAGAATACAATGGCCTAAGTGACTGACAAGGAATATGATAGGAATGCACGTCTGGAACAAAATAAAGTGTTATTATGTTTGTCGTTAGCATTCTATCTAGCCCTTAGAATTTATAATAAAGAACTTAATAATTGTTATTTTGCTCTGGTCAAATGAAAACAATGAGTTGTTCAAATTATGACATTACTCCATGTACGATGGATAAGTTATTATAAATCTTAATGGTGAAACACACATACATAACACTGATGCTAAAATGCCATAAGGCAAATGATTTGAATTCCACTTATTTGTGGAACCGCCATTTAGGTCATGTTAGAAAGGAACGCATGAAGGAACTCCATGAAAATGGATTTTTGGAGTCATTTGATTTTTGAATCATTTGGCGCTTGCAAAATCTTTTCTAAAAAGTAATGACTGAAATACCGTTCATAGGCCAAGAGTTGAACGGGCAACAAACTTAGTGAAAAAATACATGATGATGTATGTGGTTCACTGGGCATAGTTGTGTGCGGGAGATTCTTCTACTCCATGAAAACTTTCAACAATGAATTGAGTATATATGTGGATATATTCAATAAGGAAGAAGTTTGAAACATTTGAATAGATTCAAATAAATTTCAGCATGAAGTGGAAATCATCGTAATAGAAAAGTCAAATATCTATGATTGGATCATGGTGAAAATATTTGAATTACGAGTTTTAGCGAACATCTAAGAGAGTCATGAAATTGTTCTACAACTCACATTTCTTGGAGTATCATAATGATGATATAGTATCCGAGAGATGTATCCAAACCTTGTTGGATTAATGATGAGATAAAATATTATGACGCCATTATATTTTTGTGGATTATGCTTTAGTGACTACCGCTTTTACACTGAATAGAGCATCATCATGATCCGTTGAAATGACACCATACGAGTTATGGCATGGGTATGAACTCTGATAGTCTTTTCTTAAATTTTTGATATGCATAGCATAAGTAAATAAGTTTACAACCAAAATCGGATGAATGTCTTTGTTGATTATCCCAGAGATTTAATTGGGAATTCTTCTCACGAGACAAAGACAAAAGTGTTTGTCAATGTTTCTTATTTCCGAGAAATTGTTTCTAGTGAAGTATTTGAGTGGGAGGACAATATAATTTGATAAGGTTTATGAACCTAAGCATAATGATCAGAGTAGCGCAACATCGGAATTGGTTTCGGAAGCGGCCACGACGATCATGGCTCCCATGACTACAAAGTGTTTTAGCCAATGGAGATCGAAGTACATATTGAACCTTGTAGGTATGGTTTACTTTGTGATCAAATAAATGATTTGTGGACAAAGGATTGATTTTGAACAATGATAAACCAACTACAAACAAAGAAGTTATGATGGGCCCTGACTCCGTTAAAATGGCTATACGCCATGAAATCCAAGATAGATGAATACTTTTTGAAAGTAAATGGATCTATAAAATTGATGGACTTGGATGAAATATCCTTGAAGAAGCTCGACTTGTCGAAAAGTTGTTTACGACAAAGTTTAAAGAGTTGACTACGATAAGATTAGATCTTCCGTAGTAATGCTTATAGTCTATGTGGATTATTCTAGTAATCACTACATATTTCTTTTATGAGATATGCTAGTAGGATGGCAAAATACACTACTTAACAGAAGTGTGTATTAAAGGTGTATACAAGATACAACCAATTGTTTTGCTAGTCCGTGGAATACTAGATAAGAATACGAACTTCAATTGGATGAAGTGAGTATCACAGAGTTGGAATCTTCACCGGATGAAATAGTCAAAGAGTTTTTTGATTTCATCAGAAACGATGAAGAGGCTTGCATTTGCAAAAAATTAAGTGGGAGCGCTGAGACATATTTATAATACTTATGTAGAAGACATATAGTTGGTTATAAATGATGTAATTATATACTTGATTAAAAGGTTTCATTGAGAAATTAACTTCAATGAAAGGAAATGGACTAAAACAAATTTTTGTGTCAAGATCTATGAAGATAGATTAAAACACATAATATGTTTAAGTCAAAGTACATAAAATGGATATTGAAATAGTTCAATATAGAAATATTAAGAAAATGTTCTTGACATGTGAAGTTTTAACAAGACTTAAGTGTATCTGACACTCGATGAGTAAAAACACATGAGTGATTTAGATCACAAAGAATATGTACAAAATCAGATGTCATGTGCTCTAAAGAGTTAGGAGCATATACCAGAATGATTCATGTGATGATCATTGAAAAACAGTAAAGAATATTCTTGAGTACTTAAGAAGAACCAAGGATATATATATAGTTTTGTATGGAGAAATGACAAACAAATCACTGTAAGGTGTTGCACCGATACTTGTTTTGTCACATATGAAAATAAAATTTCAATCTCAAATTAGACTAAGTGTTGTTTAGAAGGTAGCACAATGAGCTAGAAGTTGTCTATGCTAGATTTAGAAGAGTTCTAAATATTATGACGGATTCTACAAAAGAAGGCAGAGTATGTCATTGTTTTGACAATGACAAAGGATGTTAAGTCAAGAGGTTCTTTGAGAACTTGGTGTAGTTCCGACAGAGTCGGAACTATTGAAGCTATATTGTGTGTGACAATATTAGTGACATATTTCAGACCGCGGAATTAAGGTTCCACCAGAAGACCAAACATATTTAATGCCGACTCATTTGGAAATGAGTGATGCGTTGAGACGCAAATGAATTACAAAATACATACGGTTCTGAGCATGTCAGATCCGTTGACTAAAACCTCTCCCATGAGCAAAACATGATAAAACACCAGAAGGCCAAGGTGTTATATCTTTACAAATGTAAACTAGATTATTGACTCTAGTGCAAGTGGGAGACTATTGGAGATATGCCCAAGAGGCAATAATAAAATGGTTATTATAATATATCTTTGTGTTTATGATAATGTTTACATACCATGCTATAATTGTATTAACCGAAACATTGATACATGTGTGTTATGTGAACAACAAAGAGTCCCTAGTAAGCCTCTTGTATAACTAGCTTGTTGATTAATATATGATCATGGTTTCGTGATCATGAACATTGGATGTTATTAATAACAAGGTTATGTCAATGTATGAATGATGTAATGGACACACCCAATTAAGCGTAGCATAAGATCACGTCATTAAGTTATTTGCTATAAGCTTTCGATACATAGTTACCTAGTCCTTATGACCATGAGATCATGTAAATCACTTATACCGGAAAGGTACTTTGATTACATCAAACGCCACTGCGTAAATGGGTGGTTATAAAGATGGGATTAAGTATCCGGAAAGTATGAGTTGAGGCATATGGATCAACAGTGGGATTTGTCCATCCCGATGACGGATAGATATACTCTGGGCCCTCTCGGTGGAATGTCGTCTAATGTCTTGCAAGCATATGAATAAGTTCATAAGAGACCACATACCACGGTACGAGTAAAGAGTACTTGTCAGGAGACGAGGTTGAACAAGGTATAGAGTGATACCGATGATCAAACCTCGGATAAGTAAAATATCGCATGACAAAGGGAATTGGTATCGTATGTGAATGGTTCATTCGATCACTAAGTCATCGTTGAATATGTGGGAGCCATTATGGATCTCCAGATCCCGCTATTGGTTATTGGTCGGAGAGAGTACTCAACCATGTCCACATAGTTCGCGAACCGTAGGGTGACACACTTAAGGTTTGATGTTGAAATGGTAGAACTTGAATATGGAATGGAGTTCGAAGTTTTGTTCGAAGTCCCGGATGGGATCCCGGACATCACGAGGAGTTCCGGAATGGTCCGGAGAATAAGATTCATATATAGGAAGTCATTTTATAAGATTTAAAATGATCCGGTGATTTTGCGGAAGGTTCTAGAAGGTTCTAGAAAAGTCCGGAAGGAATCATTAAGGAAGGAGGAGTCCCGGAGGGACTCCACCTACCCATGGCCGGCCAACCCTAGAGGGTGGAGTCCAAGGTGGACTCCACCAAAGGGGGCCGGCCACCCCTCCACATGGAAAGGGGGAATCCCACCTCAAGTGGGATTCCCACCTTGGGTAGGTTTCCCTACTACATGGAAGGTTCTAGTGTTGGGGTCTTATTCGAAGACTTGTAGTCCAACACTTGGGGATCCACCTATATAATGAGGGGCATAGGGGAGGGGGCCGGCCACCACAACCACCCCACCTTGGCCACACCCAAGGAGGCCGGCCACCCCCTCTCCCAAACCCTAGCCACCCCCTCTCTCCTCCTCTTCCCCCGCACTCTTAGCGAAGCTCCGCCGGAGAACTCCACCGCCACCGCCACCACACCGTCGTGCTGCCGGATTCAAGGAGGAGCTACTACTTCCGCTGCCCGCTGGAACGGGGAGAAGGACGTCGTCTTCATCAACACCGAACGTGTGACCGAGTACGGAGGTGCTGCCCGTTTGTGGCACCGTGATCAAGATCTTCTACGCGCTTTTGCAAGCGGCAAGTGATCGTCTACCGCAGCAATAAGAGCCTACTCTTATAGGCTTTGGAAATCTTCAAGGGTTAGTCTCGTTCATCCCCTCGTTGCTCCCATCTTCTAGATTGCATCTTGGCTTGGATTGCGTTCTCGCGGTAGGAAAATTTTTGTTTTCTATGCAACGAATCCCTACACTAATTTATCGTTGCAAGTGTTAAGCTTAATTTTCTGTAACACCCCAACTTTTTGCAAGCTTGTTTAATTATCCAAAGTGCAAAAATTAGGGGGAACAAAAACTTTTTCTATAGACTAATTAACATGAATTGCCTTGATCTGTTTGTTATGATGAATTGCCTTGATCTGTTGGTAGATAAATTGTCTTGATTTGCTTGTTGAGTTTTGTTTTGAGCTACCCTTAATAACAACACCTCTAGTGGTTAAACAAGCAACTCACTAAATAAAACACATGGTGGCTTAGGAAGAATTGTTTTTCTTTTTACGACATCAAACCTCCCTCCTGATGGCAACATGAGTGTGCCTACTTATAAGATTCCAACTTTGGCAGTTGATCTCTTAGCACCCACAACTGTTTTTGGTGACCTCAGTGCATGGATCTCTTCTATACAACACCGTCTACAACTTCCACATCTTACATGTCACATCCTCCACTTGCAACTCTTATAATCACTTGATCTGGTATCCTATCCAATGTTTCAGCACCAGATCACTTCTTCCTCTTTTACCTCTTGTGTTTATTTAATCCAATTTTAATATCCACAAAACCAAGAGTAGGTATGATGGGTACATTTTGTAGCCACCATCTACCCTTGAGAACACTCCTTCCTAAATTAGTTTTCTTTCTCAAAAACCCTATTGTTTCTCTTCCCTGGTTTTAGCCACACAAAAAACTCCTTAAATGTTTTCTTCAAATAACAAGAGAGATTGTGGATGGTATTTTGTATCATCCCATTCCCTTCAACCCAAAAAGACTTTCTATAAAGGCATTTGATTTCCTTCCTTCTTTTAAGTGCATGGTTTTGGTACATGTGCCATCCTTGCACCTTTTGATAACACAAGGGAAAAATCTATTTGGCATTATTATGCAAGTAGACCCATTTTGTTTTAAAAATCATTGGATCTCTTTCAAAATGTTTTCAAAGGAAAGTTCAATATAAACCCTATCCAACATTTTGATCAACTCTCATAGTGGTGGAGACCCACCTCTGTAAAGTTCCAGATCTAATTAACAACTTCCATTCATTCATCACATCTCACTCTTGTATGGTTTACCATCATCATCTTGACCTCATGTTGATGGCTTATGCCACCATATTCATCCTAGTGAGTATGGTTATTTCACTCACCATCTCTCTTAGCCTTGCTCTACAATTGTCTAAACCACCATCACCACCATCATCTTTTGGCCAAGTTGATCACTTGATCAAAGTGCTTCATTCCTCAACATTGGCACCAATGTTTATTAACACCTCTCTCTTTTCATTCTTACTTCATCAAATCAACATTACCCATCTACCTTGGCATGCTCATGCATTGTTGCATGTGGTCAATGCCAATCTTTTCAATTTTGAATTCAAATAAAAAGTTTTATTCTTCAACTATACCTTTGGATCTATTTTCATCTTATGTTTGTCACAACCAAAGTGGTGGGAATTATCCTTAGAGTACATATCACCTCATACTTCTTTTTATCTATATGAATCCACTCATATTCTTATCATCATTAAAGTCACTCATTGACGTCATCTCCTCCACATCATGCCTTGGCCTACACACATGGATGTTGTGCATCTCTTTGTTTGTTCACTTATGTTTGGCAAGGATGGAGCCGGCCATTGTCTATGCATGGCAATTTCGGCCAGCCATTCCTCTCTATTTTTTTTCTTCCTCTACAAGACTTACCTCCCAACTACCCCAATCAATAAATGAGCAGCCTCCCAACCCACCCAATCAATGAGGAGGCAGCCACCATCCTCCCTCTTTATAAGGAGCTTGGCCGGCCACACCTCCTCTCCTTTGCCTCATTTCTTTTCACTCCCTACTATTTCCTCCACTCCCTCACACTCTCCTCCTCCACTTCCCCACGAAAATGGTGCTCCCCTTGCTCCCATGGCCGGCCATGGCTATGGCAAGCCACCAAGATGAAGCTCTCCCTCCTCCCTCAAGCTCCTCCTCACCATGAGAGCCTCCCTCTCCTTCTTCTCCCCAACCCTAGATGGTTTTCTCTCCTCTTCTTCTTCCTCCCTTGCTAAGATTGGATCTTGATGCAGGTGCATGTTGGTCCAAGCATGGAGAAGCTTGAGCTATCCTCAGATCTGAAGTTCTTGAGCAAAGTTCGTCCAAAAACTTGCTGTAATTTCTGCTTTCTTGCTGTTTCAGATTCTGGTACGATCTTGTAAAATCCACCAAATCTCGTGTGTAGATCCAAATCGAGTGGTTCAAAGTTCTGCAGATAGGTATTGAAAAGATCTACAACTTGGCGTTGGTCTCATCCTCAAATTCCTTACGGATTTTGCATGGTAAATAAAGTTCTGCAAACATGAAGAATCACTGTTTGTTAGATTTCTCCCGTTTTATCTAACCTTTTTGAGCAAACTAAACTGTGGGTGAAAGCCCTCTCCAATACCTTCATTTTGGCCATGGTTTCACTTCGATTGACCTCCTGAAACTGAAATGGCTCACAGATCAAGATCTGGTCAGATCTGACTTTGTCGAATTAAACCAGGAGCTTGGGGACGAATTTTTGAATGAAACCAACAGGGTAAGAACCATCTATTCAATACCTTTCATATGCCGCTGACCTCATATTTTTGTGATTTGTGTATGATTTTTGGTGAATTAAACTTGTTCTGTGTGTTCTGCAGACATGGCTGTTAGCTTTTAAATCATCAAAAATCCATTTTTGAACCTAATTGAGTGATTCCAATTCTGTAGGATTACTGAATGTTTTCTTAATCATCTCAAATAAGTTTCAAACATTTATCTGTTGTGTAAATCCAGAGAGAAAGCAAATGGTACAGACATGCAGTAAACTTGTAAATCCATTTGTGAGAGTTTCAGAAACAATTTGAACCCAAATCCAATTGTGTATGCATCTCTGTTTAATTACCTTTCAAATGCAAGTGGCCTCATATTTTTAGGATTTTTCTACGATTTATGGCTTACAGATCTTCTTTTCTGTACAGTCAGATTCAAAGAAATTCCTAAAATAGTAGGATTAACCTTTTTGGGTGATTCCAATTGGGTTAGTCTTGTATTAATACTGGCCATCTAGGAAAAATATTTTTATTCTCTGTTCATACATATTTGTTGCTGTTAGTAATGTTTATGTGTGACATGCATTGTTGAAGCAAAACTTTTCGGTTTATTTAAAACCCTTGACCAACTCTTTTTAGTAGAGATGGGCAACCTTTGTTTTATGCTTGCAAAACAAAACCTCTGCAATTTAACTTTAGCTCTTTTGTTTTGCTTAAGTTTTCAAATGGTGGGGCATATCATTTGCTTCCTATTCTTGTGTAGTGTTATGTAAGCTTTATAAAATAGGGAGAATGATTGCCCGCTTTTGCAAAAATGTTTCAAATTATAATGTGAATGTTTTTGATGCCAAACTAATGCACTTGTCATCTTTATGATGTTATCTACCAGGGGATACTTAGTTGTGCCATGGTGATACCGAGAAAGGCAATTGCTAAGTTATGATACTCTCATACCTTTACTAGGTAAATAAAATGGGTTCTCTTTTAGTTGCTTTGTAGTATCTATAAGTTCTTTGTATGTTAGCCCGTAGTAAGGTGGTTAGCTATTGCTTGTTGATTGTTGAATGTTGCATGCTTGTTATGATTGGTGCAATGTGATTGATTGTGTTCCTTTTATATTTTCCGGCGATAGATGCGAACATTTCCGGGAAAGAAGAAGAAGTGGTTCGGACAAGGATTTTATTTATATTGACGGGATTCTTATATTGATGAAGTTGAAGAAGTCCAGGGACAAATAAGCCAAGGCAAGCCATCTTTTGATCTCTGATATGATGTCTCTTTGGATGTCATCTTGTGCTATCAATAGCATCTTGGTTCTATGTGTGATGATCTCCATATTGTTGTCATCTATGCTTGGATGCAAGCATGGTACCTCTAGTAGTTTTATCTTGTCAAGGTCTTGGTAATTGGTTGGGTGTATGGTATCATGGCCATTGCTATCCAACTTGCTTTCTATATTTAGCTTGAATATGTTCCACCTCGGGACAAGATTCATACTACATCCCTTCTGGTGTAGATGTATCAATACCATGTTTTTGGTGTATTCTCAAATTGTGATGAGTATGCCTGATTCCCTTAATGGTGTTGGTGTTGGTCAATTCTCATCCCTATCTATTGATTGGGTTAGATAGCACCACAAATCTGAAAGTATATTTTCCTCTTGTGTTGTCATAATACATGCTTAGCTCAAGCAAGTATGATCCACTCCAATACCTCTTTTTCATACCCTCAATGGCGTGATGACCCTCATCTCGGCCATAGTGTTGTATTAGTTCAACTCATGAGACTATAAGTTGGGAACCCCTCAAGGTTTACCTTGTTGTAAATGTTTATGAAAACCTTGGGTGAGGCAATCTTACCCAAGCGTATGGTTTATGAAAGGAAAGGATCTTGACAAAGATGGTTGGAAAGAGGAAAGTGTGTGTGACTTGGGTTTTTGAGAAAAACGACACATGGTTCTTTGTATTCGCCCGGAACAATTAACCCGCGCAACCACACTACTCCAACGTGGGCACGGGGCTTAGCTTGACGTTTGTTCTTCTTAGCATGAGGCACCGCACAACTATACAAGGGTACAGTTACCCCCGAGTCCGGGTTGTCGTAGTTGGAGACAATAGTATAACGGGAGGCCTTCGGGGCTGACCCGTCCGGAAGACACTATGGGTCTCCTGGCTTGGCGGTGGAGCCACGCTCAAGAGGAGGTGAGCTGCCACGGTGCCGGGGAGGTACATACTCCATAGGGTAGGACCTCTTGCTAAGTTGAATGGGCGAAAGGCTTCGACTGATTATCCGAGACCCGCATACTTTCGTATGGCAAACCGGGGATGATCCCGGCGGATTTATCAGATCTTGTGGAGAAAGTGCGCACACTCTGCAGAGTTAAAACTATTCGAATAGCCGCGTCCGCGGTCATGGACGGTTGGGATGGCCGTTACCGAGCTGTGTCGAGTTTTGGTTTTGAAAATGATTTCCAAAGGAAATGCGTGTGTTGGAAGTACCGGAAGGGTACGGGAAAGATGTTGTGCCGACCATGTGGAGATGGTTGAGGAAAATGAAACAAAATTGGGTGACCCTTCCTAGTGTTTTCATGTAGAGGAACTCTTCTTCAATAAAGATATAGAGATGTCATAGAGCTTTCCTAGTTTCTCCATCAACTGAGATGGCGTGAAGCTAACTCTTCTTTAATAAAGATGTAGAGATGTCATAGTTTATCTTTTGAAGAATCTTCTTCAATAAAGATATAGAGATGTCATAGGACTTCCATCGCGTCTGCATCAATTGAGACGCCGGAACGCTACCTCTTCTATCAAGATATAGAGATGTCGTAGTCTATCTTTTGAAGTATCTTCTTCAATAAAGATATAGAGATGTCATAGGACCACCAAAGTGTCCGCATCACTTGAGATGCCGGCATGCTTTATCCACAAGAGAAACTGATTCTCTTTCACATGCTATATCCACCAGAGAAACTATTCTTCCTCTCTTGTCTTCTTTGGTTAGAATTGTTATCACCTTCTTGATGGTTTGCGAGTACAATTCAAATGTACTCACGGCTTTGTCCCTGGCTATTTACTTGGCCAGACCTGGAGGACTTCGACAGATGAAGAAGGAGTTGACGACGTCTATGCGAGCTAGGAACGTCTTCCCAGTCAGTTGCCTGTAGGGTTAAGGCAGATGACTTGGGCTCTACGCTGCTGAAGTGATTCTGCTGCTCTGATGATTAGATTGGGCCCTTCTAGGCTATCTTGTAAAGATGGGTCATGTGACCTTATTGTAATTTTCTTATTCCATTTTGTAAAGGATGATGTAATTTGATATCAGTTCGGTTATGTGTTCATGGCACACTGATCATGGGAACGTGAACTGTATACATAACAGGGTATTTCGGACAGCTAGTCCGGGGTCCCCACAGAGCTGGTATCAGAGCTATCCTGACTGTAGGAGACCTTAGTTTGCATGGACGTTAGTTAGGAAACAATTACTTGGGAAAAACTATTTACGAAACAAATTCTTTCTTTAGTCAGAAGCATAGCTTCTACTCCTCTTATTTGTTCAAAACTTCTAAATTCTTATCTCTCCGCTTTATAAAAAGGTTTCAAAATTCTTGCTCTACTGTCTCAACCACTTCAAACCTACATGTTGGACGATGTCCCCAACTCAGATCGGAGACTCGACGTCGAAGATGGATCAACCTTTTATGAAGTCTCACATATTCCCAACGACAACTATTGAAGATCGGACGCCGACTTACTCCTGCACAAAAAGGGATAATAAGATCATGCCTTTGGTTGTCACCAAAGTCTGTCAAGGAGCTGACCTTCTTCCTCCGTGGACTTGCACTTTTTGCAGTCGTCAGGGATCAAGTCCTCAGTCTCTTGACTAGTAATTTTTAGGCCAGCCACGAGAAGATATTGACTTCGGGAGCACCTCAACAGCTACCTCTTCGAAGACCTCATATTTCCGGGATGTCGAGACTAGAAGTTCTACACAGTTTTCTCCTCCGCCTCATCATCAATGACTCAACACCCGACCCCTTCACTACCAACTGCTACAAGGATCCAAGTTGAAGCTGATGTTGACGATATGAAGACGTCAACATATGCGACCAGCCCCAAACCTATAGGATGGATAGGACAAAACTCAATCGCTTTGATTGAGCTACCCCTACGTATTAGGCATCCTTGGGTACTTAGAGTACCATGTCTGGTGTGATGATTGCTTGTATTTCCCTAGTGTGCTGCCTTGAGTGTTTGTATCTGTTTGTTGTGTGTATGTTTGTCTTGCTATTTAGGTCTAAAAACATTCTGAGTGTGATAACCCAGCGTAGGAAGCCTCTCTAAGATGTTTTCACCCTCATCTACCTTGCCGTTAAAATGCTAACTGCTAGTTTTCTGAGAAGTTAGCCTTGTTAACAGTTGTTTTCAACCGTCGGAAAAACTAACCCAGGCCCCTATCTTCGATAACTACTTTCAAGATCAACTGAAGCATCTCTACTACGCCAAGAAAGCAGAAGCCTATACCTTCAAGAGTGACTGCACCTCTGCGAGAAGTCTTACTAATTTGGTCTAACCTTAGAGCATAACCGCACTAACCTCGAGCATATCTTCTTGAAACCACCCTCTAACACGACGTCTAACAAGCTGAGGGAACAATAGCATCAAAGCCGAGCTACACCACATGGTTCATCTAGTTCTCATCAAATGAAGCTTCTGAAGATACTCCAAGACTCAAGACTTTAGGCGTAGTTTACCCGCTAACTTCTTAGTTGTTACTGAAATCAGCACTGACCCTCAAGCTGAAGATTGTCTTCGACGACCCCTGTTGCTGCTTCATATGGGTACCAACCAGGCGTTTCTTCAACTTTCTAACTCGCCGCGGGTCCCATATGGTTCAGTTAACACCGTGAGTGCCTCTTGAAGTGGTGGTCTGCACGTCGCCCCCGAAGATTCTTCAGCTGAACAAGGAAGACCGATGACTTCTTCCGAAGCCCCAGACAGAACTACAAGGCAGAAGCTCTGAGTTTTTCCGAGAACCTGATGAAAAATCTTAAGGGTGGAAGACTTCATCTTCCACTAAAATCAAGCTAACTCTAAAAAGGTTTTCAGCCCTGCTCAAGCACCGTTGGGTGCACTAACCCTCCCACAGTCTTGAACCTCCGCCAGGATCGTGAAGAAGCTACAGATCCAACACCTGCATGGAGTAGTCAACCTCTTCATGAAGCTCGCCATCGGCCGAAATCCAACATGTCTCCCAGAAGATGAAGCAAACGACTTTCTCTACAACGACATGTCTACAGAAGAATGGAGTCTGACTTTGGTTAAACTTTATAACCCCTCTAGTTCTACACTCAGTAATCTCGGGACGAGATTATTTTAAGGGTGGAAGATCTGTAACACCCCAACTTTTTGCAAGCTTGTTTAATTATCCAAAGTGCAAAAATTAGGGGGAACAAAAACTTTTTCTATAGACTAATTAACATGAATTGCCTTGATATGTTTGTTATGATGAATTGCCTTGATCTGTTGGTAGATAAATTGTCTTGATTTGCTTGTTGAGTTTTGTTTTGAGCTACCCTTAATAACAACACCTCTAGTGGTTAAACAAGCAACTCACTAAATAAAACACATGGTGGCTTAGGAAGAATTGTTTTTCTTTTTACGACATCAAACCTCCCTCCTGATGGCAACATGAGTGTGCCTACTTATAAGATTCCAACTTTGGCACTTGATCTCTTAGCACCCACAACTGTTTTTGGTGACCTCAGTGCATGGATCTCTTCTATACAACACCGTCTACAACTTCCACATCTTACATGTCACATCCTCCACTTGCAACTCTTATAATCACTTGATCTGGTATCCTATCCAATGTTTCAGCACCAGATCACTTCTTCCTCTTTTACCTCTTGTGTTTATTTAATCCAATTTTAATATCCACAAAACCAAGAGTAGGTATGATGGGTACATTTTGTAGCCACCATCTACCCTTGAGAACACTCCTTCCTAAATTAGTTTTCTTTCTCAAAAACCCTATTGTTTCTCTTCCCTGGTTTTAGCCACAAAAAAAACTCCTTAAATGTTTTCTTCAAATAACAAGAGAGATTGTGGATGGTATTTTGTATCATCCCATTCCCTTCAACCCAAAAAGACTTTCTATAAAGGCATTTGATTTCCTTCCTTCTTTTAAGTGCATGGTTTTGGTACATGTGCCATCCTTGCACCTTTTGATAACACAAGGGAAAAATCTATTTGGCATTATTATGCAAGTAGACCCATTTTGTTTTAAAAATCATTGGATCTCTTTCAAAATGTTTTCAAAGGAAAGTTCAATATAAACCCTATCCAACATTTTGATCAACTCTCATAGTGGTGGAGACCCACCTCTGTAAAGTTCAGGATCTAATTAACAACTTCCATTCATTCATCACATCTCACTCTTGTATGGTTTACCATCATCATCTTGACCTCATGTTGATGGCTTATGCCACCATATTCATCCTAGTGAGTATGGTTATTTCACTCACCATCTCTCTTAGCCTTGCTCTACAATTGTCTAAACCACCATCACCACCATCATCTTTTGGCCAAGTTGATCACTTGATCAAAGTGCTTCATTCCTCAACATTGGCACCAATGTTTATTAACACCTCTCTCTTTTCATTCTTACTTCATCAAATCAACATTACCCATCTACCTTGGCATGCTCATGCATTGTTGCATGTGGTCAATGCCAATCTTTTCAATTTTGAATTCAAATAAAAAGTTTTATTCTTCAACTATACCTTTGGATCTATTTTCATCTTATGTTTGTCACAACCAAAGTGGTGGGAATTATCCTTAGAGTACATATCACCTCATACTTCTTTTTATCTATATGAATCCACTCATATTCTTATCATCATTAAAGTCACTCATTGACGTCATCTCCTCCACATCATGCCTTGGCCTACACACATGGATGTTGTGCATCTCTTTGTTTGTTCACTTATGTTTGGCAAGGATGGAGCCGGCCATTGTCTATGCATGGCAATTTCGGCCAGCCATTCCTCTCTATTTTTTTTCTTCCTCTACAAGACTTGCCTCCCAACTACCCCAATCAATAAATGAGCAGCCTCCCAACCCACCCAATCAATGAGGAGGCAGCCACCATCCTCCCTCTTTATAAGGAGCTTGGCCGGCCACACCTCCTCTCCTTTGCCTCATTTCTTTTCACTCCCTACTATTTCCTCCACTCCCTCACACTCTCCTCCTCCACTTCCCCACGAAAATGGTGCTCCCCTTGCTCCCATGGCCGGCCATGGCTATGGCAAGCCACCAAGATGAAGCTCTCCCTCCTCCCTCAAGCTCCTCCTCACCATGAGAGCCTCCCTCTCCTTCTTCTCCCCAACCCTAGATGGTTTTCTCTCCTCTTCTTCTTCCTCCCTTGCTAAGATTGGATCTTGATGCAGGTGCATGTTGGTCCAAGCATGGAGAAGCTTGAGCTATCCTCAGATCTGAAGTTCTTGAACAAAGTTCGTCCAAAAACTTGCTGTAATTTCTGCTTTCTTGCTGTTTCAGATTCTGGTACGATCTTGTAAAATCCACCAAATCTCGTGTGTAGATCCAAATCGAGTGGTTCAAAGTTCTGCAGATAGGTATTGAAAAGATCTACAACTTGGCGTTGGTCTCATCCTCAAATTCCTTACGGATTTTGCATGGTAAATAAAGTTCTGCAAACATAAAGAATCACTGTTTGTTAGATTTCTCCCGTTTTATCTAACCTTTTTGAGCAAACTAAACTGTGGGTGAAAGCCCTCTCCAATACCTTCATTTTGGCCGTGGTTTCACTTCGATTGACCTCCTGAAACTGAAATGGCTCACAGATCAAGATCTGGTCAGATCTGACTTTGTCGAATTAAACCAGGAGCTTGGAGACAAATTTTTGAATGAAACCAACAGGGTAAGAACCATCTATTCAATACCTTTCATATGCCGCTGACCTCATATTTTTGTGATTTGTGTATGATTTTTGGTGAATTAAACTTGTTCTGTGTGTTCTGCAGACATGGCTGTTAGCTTTTAAATCATCAAAAATCCATTTTTGAACCTAATTGAGTGATTCCAATTCTGTAGGATTACTGAATGTTTTCTTAATCATCTCAAATAAGTTTCAAACATTTATCTGTTGTGTAAATCCAGAGAGAAAGCAAATGGTACAGACATGCAGTAAACTTGTAAATCCATTTGTGAGAGTTTCAGAAACAATTTGAACCCAAATCCAATTGTGTATGCATCTCTGTTTAATTACCTTTCAAATGCAAGTGGCCTCATATTTTTAGGATTTTTCTACGATTTATGGCTTACAGATCTTCTTTTCTGTACAGTCAGATTCAAAGAAATTCCTAAAATAGTAGGATTAACCTTTTTGGGTGATTCCAATTGGGTTAGTCTTGTATTAATACTGGCCATCTAGGAAAAATATTTTTATTCTCTGTTCATACATATTTGTTGCTGTTAGTAATGTTTATGTGTGACATGCATTGTTGAAGCAAAACTTTTCGGTTTATTTAAAACCCTTGACCAACTCTTTTTAGTAGAGATGGGCAACCTTTGTTTTATGCTTGCAAAACAAAACCTCTGCAATTTAACTTTAGCTCTTTTGTTTTGCTTAAGTTTTCAAATGGTGGGGCATATCATTTGCTTCCTATTCTTGTGTAGTGTTATGTAAGCTTTATAAAATAGGGAGAATGATTGCCCGCTTTTGCAAAAATGTTTCAAATTATAATGTGAATGTTTTTGATGCCAAACTAATGCACTTGTCATCTTTATGATGTTATCTACCAGGGGATACTTAGTTGTGCCATGGTGATACCGAGAAAGGCAATTGCTAAGTTATGATACTCTCATACCTTTACTAGGTAAATAAAATGGGTTCTCTTTTAGTTGCTTTGTAGTATCTATAAGTTCTTTGTATGTTAGCCCGTAGTAAGGTGGTTAGCTATTGCTTGTTGATTGTTGAATGTTGCATGCTTGTTATGATTGGTGCAATGTGATTGATTGTGTTCCTTTTATATTTTCCGGCGATAGATGCGAACATTTCCGGGAAAGAAGAAGAAGTGGTTCGGACAAGGATTTTATTTATATTGACGGGATTCTTATATTGATGAAGTTGAAGAAGTCCAGGGACAAATAAGCCAAGGCAAGCCATCTTTTGATCTCTGATATGATGTCTCTTTGGATGTCATCTTGTGCTATCAATAGCATCTTGGTTCTATGTGTGATGATCTCCATATTGTTGTCATCTATGCTTGGATGCAAGCATGGTACCTCTAGTAGTTTTATCTTGTCAAGGTCTTGGTAATTGGTTGGGTGTATGGTATCATGGCCATTGCTATCCAACTTGCTTTCTATATTTAGCTTGAATATGTTCCACCTCGGGACAAGATTCATACTACATCCCTTCTGGTGTAGATGTATCAATACCATGTTTTTGGTGTATTCTCAAATTGTGATGAGTATGCCTGATTCCCTTAATGGTGTTGGTGTTGGTCAATTCTCATCCCTATCTATTGATTGGGTTAGATAGCACCACAAATCTGAAAGTATATTTTCCTCTTGTGTTGTCATAATACATGCTTAGCTCAAGCAAGTATGATCCACTCCAATACCTCTTTTTCATACCCTCAATGGCGTGATGACCCTCATCTCGGCCATAGTGTTGTATTAGTTCAACTCATGAGACTATAAGTTGGGAACCCCTCAAGGTTTACCTTGTTGTAAATGTTTATGAAAACCTTGGGTGAGGCAATCTTACCCAAGCGTATGGTTTATGAAAGGAAAGGATCTTGACAAAGATGGTTGGAAAGAGGAAAGTGTGTGTGACTTGGGTTTTTGAGAAAAACGACACATGGTTCTTTGTATTCGCAGGAACAATTAACCCGCAACCACACTACTCCAACGTGGGCACGGGGCTTAGCTTGACGTTTGTTCTTCTTAGCATGAGGCACCGCACAACTATACAAGGGTACGATTACCCCGAGTCCGGGTTGTCGTAGTTGGAGACAATAGTATAACGGGAGGCCTTCGGGGCTGACCCGTCCGGAAGACACTATGGGTCTCCTGGCTTGGCGGTGGAGCCACGCTCAAGAGGAGGTGAGCTGCCACGGTGCCGGGAGGTACATACTCCATAGGGTAGGACCTCTTGCTAAGTTGAATGGGCGAAAGGCTTCGACTGATTATCCGAGACCCGCATACTTTCGTATGGCGAACCGGGGATGATCCCGGCGGATTTATCAGATCTTGTGGGGAAAGTGCGCACACTCTGCAGAGTTAAAACTATTCGAATAGCCGCGTCCGCGGTCATGGACGGTTGGGATGGCCGTTACCGAGCTGTGTCGAGTTTTGGTTTTGAAAATGATTTCCAAAGGAAATGCGTGTGTTGGAAGTACCGGAAGGGTACGGGAAAGATGTTGTGCCGACCATGTGGAGATGGTTGAGGAAAATGAAACAAAATTGGGTGACCCTTCCTAGTGTTTTCATGTAGAGGAACTCTTCTTCAATAAAGATATAGAGATGTCATAGAGCTTTCCTAGTTTCTCCATCAACTGAGATGGCGTGAAGCTAACTCTTCTTTAATAAAGATGTAGAGATGTCATAGTTTATCTTTTGAAGAATCTTCTTCAATAAAGATATAGAGATGTCATAGGACTTCCATCGCGTCTGCATCAATTGAGACGCCGGAACGCTACCTCTTCTATCAAGATATAGAGATGTCGTAGTCTATCTTTTGAAGTATCTTCTTCAATAAAGATATAGAGATGTCATAGGACCACCAAAGTGTCCGCATCACTTGAGATGCCGGCATGCTTTATCCACAAGAGAAACTGATTCTCTTTCACATGCTATATCCACCAGAGAAACTATTCTTCCTCTCTTGTCTTCTTTGGTTAGAATTGTTATCACCTTCTTGATGGTTTGCGAGTACAATTCAAATGTACTCACGGCTTTGTCCCTGGCTATTTACTTGGCCAGACCTGGAGGACTTCGACAGATGAAGAAGGAGTTGACGACGTCTATGCGAGCTAGGAACGTCTTCCCGATCGATTTGCTGTAGGGTTAAGGCAGATGACTTGGGCTCTGTTCTTGAAGTGATTCTGCTGCTCTGATGATTAGATTGGGCCCTTCTAGGCTATCTTGTAAAGATGGGTCATGTGACCTTATTGTAATTTTCTTATTCCGTTTTGTAAAGGATGATGTAATTTGATATCAGTTCGGTTATGTGTTCACGGCACACTGATCATGGGAACGTGAACTGTATACATAACAGGGTATTTCGGACAGCTAGTCCGGGGTCCCCACATTTTCTATCTATGATCTATTGCAAATGTGTGTGTTTTAAATGGTAATGAGGAAGTGAGGATTCCATGTTATGCATATTGTTTTCAAATGCAAATTTTTAATTTATGCATGTACCTTGGGGAGCTTCCTCATTTTATTTAAAGCACTATTTTGTGTTGATCATTAGAGTTTAATTCACTTGATATCTTTTGTTTTGAATGATATTATGGGAGTTATGATTCCATGTTTGTGCACTTTATACTCCAATGCAAATTGTCTAGTTTTGTGCACAAACATTGGGGAGCTTCCTCATATTATTCGAAGCACTCTTCTTGATCTTATCATTATATCTATCTTTCTTTTGGTATCTTCTTTGTGGTTCATTTGGTTGCTTGCTTCATTTTTTGAAGCTTCTTGACCTTGTTATCCTTTTGCAATCTTTGATCCCCTCTATAGTGTGATTCCTTCTAGATATTCGTCATTGGATACGTGCATTTGATTCCACTCAAATTATGAGAAATGCACACGATAGGGAGGAACTCTCACTATATTGGCCTTCTAAAATTTTCACCCATTTCGGCAATTGGTGCCAATGGGGGAGAAGTTTGGAGGGTTTAAGGGAATTTGGCTATGTCTTTGTTTTGCATAGTTCAATATTTAGAGGAAACTCCACTAGGCTTTGAATGCTAATATATGCAATGAAATTCAAGTTCATTCACACATGCATATATTATGGGGGAGTTTGCTCTATATATTCAACTTGTTTATTACTTAAATTCCTTATATAAACCCTCTCAAAGAAATTTTCATCAATTACGAAAATGGGGGAGATTGAAAGTGCATGGAGCCCCCATGTGTGGTTTTGGTAATTAATGACAATCGCTATGGACTAATGTTTGCATTGAGTTATATTTGTAGGAGTTATTCATAGGCAATGCGTGAACCATAAGTTGGCTTCAAGGTTGCAATAAGAAGAAATTGATGAAGAATATTAAGTGTCAAGTATATCTTGAAGATGACGATGATGTGAGCCCTCAAGTTTAACTTCAAGACATCAACATGATGAAGAATGAAGAAATGAAGTGCAAGTTCAAGATGAGCCAACTCGAAGAGATCATTTGCTTGAAACTTGCCAACCATATGGTGTTCATGGATATGTGAAGATGCACCGAAGAAGAAGCTCTCCCATGGTGGATTATGGGGAAGCAATCCGCAAGACTTCGTCAAGCAAGCACAATCAAGAAAGGTGTTCCATCTTGCTATGGTCAAGATTGTCATCATCAAGCTCAAGAGGAACGTGCAAGGTTAAGGTTTGCTCTTGATAGGGTTTCTTTCTTACCGGTCTGATGATGTAGTTGGAGACCGGTTTATAGTTTAGTTGCCATACTATCAAGAGGGCTCTCGAGTAAGTAACTCGATCGTATCCTTCGGAGAGCTCAAACCTTTGCATCCTTGCATCATCTTTCTTGGTTGTTATTTCGATCTTATCTATGTGGTGATTTAGAGCTTGTGGTTATTCCCATAGCAAGCTCTAGTTCATCGAAAACGGATTCCACATGAATCACTTGTTGCGTTTTCGATATCGGAGTTTTTCTCGGTTTCTCGTATTGAGAGTTTTCACTCTAAAATACATAGAAAGATCTACCCCACTTGTTCTTAATTTTTTATCTCTTTGTGGGGTATATCTTGTCATCCTCTTTACAACAAAATTGGTATCACCTAAATCCAAGTTTCCTAACTCAAATTGTTGCATTTTCCATATTGGAGGTTTTACCGGTTTGTCTTTTATAGACAAGTAAAATATTTATTCATTTGTTTCTATACTCCCTTGCTGGACTATGATGTTTCTATGCATATTGTTTTAGAGCTCATTGTTGTGATTTCAATGATCCCAAGATCATCGAAATCGGAGTCCGGATGAAAAAGTTCTTAAGGTTTTCGTATCGGGTGTTTGGGTAAAAACAGGGGGCCGGAGCTGCCGCCGGGAGCACCCCGGCACTGCCGGCCTGTCACGATTTTGACCCCAACGGGCAGATTTCTCTGCCCCTATTTAAGTGGGTCTTCTTCCTCAAAGTTCCCCAACTGTTTGAGCTCGTTTTGCCTCCATTGTTGACTTTCTTTGTGCTTGCTATCTCCCTCTCCCTCCAATGAATCTTGCATCTATTTGAGAGAAAGATAGAGGAGATCTACATCTACATCTTCACCAATCAAATCCCACTCTTTGTGAGGGGAATCCACTAGATGTAGATCTTGGAGAAATTTGGTGTTCCTCCTCTTATTTGTTCTTCCTCTCTTATTCCCCCAATAGATTTTGTAGCTTTGTTGGAATTTGAGAGAGGAGGACTTGAGCATTTTTGTGGTGTTCTTGCCATTGCATTTGGTGCATCGGTTTGACTTCTCCGCGGTGATACATGAAGGTGAAAGTTTGTGAGATATTTTCTTCGGGAGCTTGTTCCCGGAGCTTGTTCCTCTTGTGGAGATTCTTCAATGGCAAGGCCTTTGTGACAATGCTTAGTGGTCTTTGTGGTCTTTGTGGTGTTCTTGGGGACTCCAATTAAGTTGTGGAGATTCTTCAAGGGAAAAGCGTTATTGGGCGCCTCCAATTAAGTTGTGGAGATAGCCCCAAGCTTTGTGCGAGTTCGGTGACCTCCCTAAGGTTCCATAGTGGATCGAGGATATCCCTTTTGGTGGGAATTCTCGAGGAGAATACGGTGACCCTCGTGCATTTGGAGTGACTTGTCCTCCACACCGCTTCAACGGAGAGTAGCACTCGCAAGAGTGTGAACTTCGGGATACATCGTTGTCTCCGCGTCACTTTGGTTATTCCTATACCCGAGCTCTTTACTTATGCACTTTACTTTGTGATAGCCTTCGTGCTTGAAGTTATATATCTTGCTATCACATAGTTGTTTGTATTGCTTAGCATAAGTTGTTGGTGCACATAGGTGAACCATAATATATAGGCTTTGGGCTTGATAAAGTAAACGCTAGTTTTATTCCGCATTTGTTAAGCCCATCTCGTAAAAGTTTTAAATGGCATATTCACCCCCCCCCCCCTCTCTAGGCGACATCCGTGTCCTTTCAAAAGTATAGGATTTTTTTCCTTCAGACCTCACTTTGAAGACAAAATGCACAAGAAATAAAAAATTCACTCACCTTATTCTTTGAATTCTATGGACAAGGAAAGAGGAAAGTTTTACGCCTACCATCCTTTCCTATTCCTATCCCTTCCTTATTCCTTTGATTTTTTTCATCCTACAAATCAAAGAGGCCCTATACTACCACCTTGATTCAATCGCCTATGCCACGCACAAAAATTGTAAAACCCCTCTGCACCTCTTGATGTGCATGTACTTCATATGTTTCAATAGATTTATCTAGATTCACACATATCTATATACTAAAGTACGTCTAGATATTTATGAATCCAGAAAAATTTGTGATATTTAATTCGAAGAGGATGAAGTAATGTACAAGAGATGATGCACTACATTTTTTCTTGGGAAAGATCCGAATCTATTCCATGAGTTCACAAAAAGTACAATGCGCCCCAAACATAATAATAATCACATCGAGATCCTTGGACCACCTCGAGACTGCCGCCAAAGCGAGCCTTTGACGCACCGTTGTTGCTGCTCCCGTACCGGAGCGGACCTAACGTTGTTGGTGATAGTTGGGACCTCTTTGTGCATGTATCCCTACGGAGCATCGCCCCAAAGCTGAAGTCGTCACCATTAAACCCTTGAATTGATCCGGATCTTCTAACACCAAACCTATAACAGATATAGATTGGACAAGATCAACCACTCCAGGGAAGCGGTGACCAGACAAGTCCTCGCCCTCCACAACACCGATGAGATCGTTGCCGACGAGGTAAACCAAGAGGCGGTGTCGTCGTGGTGAACAGACAGATGCCATGGGATGGCTTAGATTGGGGCCGAATGGACGCTAGAGGATTCGGGGGAGGGTTTGCGACTAGATGGGATGAACTTCCGGATGCTTTCCTCAAGAACACAACCAAAGGCCGGTATGCAAGAAGAGAGACAAGAGGAAGAACTCTTTACTAGATCGCTTGCTTCATTGATCTCAACATGCTTACAGGTTCTGGGATACAAGTTCTATCGTCTAATCTCCTTTGTGGACACGCGCCTGTATGGGGCAGTACCCCCTCTCCTTATATAGGGGAGAGGGTGGCTGTGGGGACCCCGGACTAGCTGTCCGAAATACCCTGTTATGTATACAATTCACGATCCCATGATCAGTGCGTCGTGAACACATATCCGAACTGATATCAAATTACACCATCCATTACAAAGCGGAATAAGAAAAATTACAATAAGGTCTCATGACCAAAATTTACATAATAGCCTCGAAGGGCCTAACTAACCATCAGAGTAGCATCATCACTTCAACAGCGCGGAGCCCAAGTCATCTGCCATAAACCCTACAGGCAACTGACTGGGAAGACGTTCCTAGCTCGCATAGACGTCGTCAACTCCTTCTTCATCAGTCGAACTCCTTCAAGTCTGGCCAAGTAAATAGCCAGGGACAAAGCCGTGAGTACATTTGGAATTGTACTCGCAAACCATCACGAAGGTACTTTGCAAGAGTGCAAGATAACAAGTGCTAATCTAAGATGACAAGAGGGAAGAGCTAATTTCTCTTGTGGAAATAGCATGAGAAAGAGAAATAGTTTCTCTTGTGGATGTAGCATCCCAACATCACAGTTGAAGGGGACACTAAGAAGATCCTATGACATCTCTATATCTTTGTTGAAGAAGATACTTCAAAAGATAGACTACGACATCTCTATATCTTTATTGAAGAAGATACTTCAAAAGATAGACTACGACATCTCTATATCTTTATTGAAGAAGATACTTCAAAAGATAGACTACGCCATCTCTATATCTTTATTGAAGAAGATACTTCAAAAGATAGACTACGCCATCTCTATATCTTTATTGAAGAAGAGTTCCTCTACATGAAACACTAGGAAGGGTTCACCCAAATTTTGTTCCTTTTTGCTCGACCATCTCCATATGGTCGGCACAAGCCTTCCCGTACCCTTCCGGTACATCCAACACATTCTCTTTCTTTGTAAAGCACTTTATAAAACAAAACTCGACACAGCTCGGCAACGGCCATCACAACCGTCCATGACCGCGGACGCGGCTATTCGAATAGATTTGACTCTGCAGAGTTTGCGCACTTTCCCCACAAGATCTGATAAATCCGCCGGGATCATCCCCGGTTCGTCATACAGAAGTATGCGAGTCTCGGATAATCAGTCGAAGCCTTTCGCCCATTCAACTTAGCAAGAGGTCCTACCCTATGGAGTATGTACCTCCCCGGCACCGTGGCAGCTCACCTCCTCTTGAGCGTGGCTCCACCGCCAAGCCAGGAGACCCATAGTGTCTTCCGGACGGGTCAGCCCCGAAGGCCTCCCGTTATACTATTGTCTCCAACTACGACAACCCGGACTCGGGGGTAACCGTACCCTTGTATAGTTGTGCGGTGCCTCATGCTAAGAAGAACAAACGTCAAGCTAAGCCCCGTGCCCACGTTGGAGTAGTGTGGTTGCGCGGGTTAATTGTTCCGGGCGAATACAGAGAACCATGTGTCGTTTTTCTCAAAAACCCAAGTCACACACACTTTCCTCTTTCCAACCATCTTTGTCAAGATCCTTTCCTTTCATAAACCATACACTCGGGTAAGGTCGACTCACCCAAGGTTTTTCTCAAAACTTTTACAACAAGGTAAACCTTGAGGGGTTCCCAACCTAAAGTTTCATGATGGAACTAAGACACCATATGGCCGGGATGATAGTCATCATGCCAATAAGTAGTGGGTATGGTGGAATCAAAAAAAAGTCATACTTGCTTAAGGTAAGCATGTATGTTGACAACATAAGAGGGGAAATACTTTCAGATTTGTGGTGCTAACCCAACCAACACTAATGGAAGTGATGGTGATCAACAATATTTGACATACATAATGTGGTTAGGCATACCCCTCTCAATTTTAGAGTATACCTAGTTCATGAAGTGACTACCACTATACCAACAAAGGAGTATAGCGTGAGTTGTCAAGAGAGAGTTAGCATTGCTTAGGATAAGCATGCATGTTGACCAAATAGGATAGCATGGCCATAATCAGCATGCATCACAACACTTACTATGACGACCATAAGGTAGAACCACTACGATTACCATGCTTGAGAACAAGCATGCATGACAACAATAAGGAGATAAACACACAAATGATCAAGAGGCTAAGAGTAGCAACCAAAGTGACATCAAAAGGAGACATCACAATCAGAGATCAATAGATGGCTTGCCTTGGCTTATTTGTCCCTGGACTTCTTCAACTTCATCAATATAAGAATCCCGTCAATATAAATAAAATCCTTGTCTGAACCACTTCTTCCTCTTCTCCGAAATTGTTCGCATCTATCGCCGGAAAATATAAAAGGAACACAATCAACACATTGTACTAATAAAACAAACATGCAACAATCAGAAACTAACCACTCAACTAAGGGCTATCATGTTAAGGACTTATAGTTATTTCAAAATAACTTTAAAATAAAACCAATTGATCTTTCTTAACAAAGGCATGAGAGCATAAAAAATAAACAAATGCCTCTATGGGTATCACCAAGGCATAAATTATATACCCCTGGTAGATAACACCACTAAGAAGACAAGTGCATCAAAAGCATTCATAGTTTATTTTCAAACATTTTTGGAAAGGCACAAATCATTTTTCCTATTTTATCTTGCTACAAAACACTACCCAATACTAGGAAGTAAACAATATGCCACACCATTTTGAAATCTTAAGCAAAACAATAGAACTTTGTTTAAATCTCAGAAGTTTTGTTTGGCAAGAATAAAACATAGGTTGACCAGTTTTAATACAAAGAGGTGGTCAAAGGTTTTAAATAAACAAAAAAAAAGTTTTGGTTCAACATTTCATGTGATACACACATATTACTAACACTAACAAATATGCATGAACAGATACTAACAATATTTTTCCTAGATGGCCAGTACTAAAGCAAGACTAACCCAATTGGATTCACCCAAAATTATTAATCCTACAATTTTAGGAATTAGCTAGAGTCTGCAGTACACATAGAACAAGTTTAATTCACCAAAAATTGTAGAAAAATCCTAAAAATAAGGGACCAGTGGCATTGGAAAGCTAATGAAATTTCTGATCTAATGCAATTGGTTTCACTGGATTTAGGTGTATATAACTCAAGTTATTTGCGAAAGAGTGTCACTGGTTTTTGTCACAATACAACAGCAATTAAATTTTTAAACGAATTGGAAAGGGGCGGGAAGATCTGGGCCGTGCGGGCATGGAGAAGTGGGCCGGCCCAGGTGGTTTTCCAGGTGGCGGTGGGGGAAAAGAAAAATAAGAAAAAGGAGGGGAGAGGGGCCCGGGCGGGCCAGGCCTGCATGGGCCAACGTGGCAACGGCCACGCAGCGCATGCACGATCGGAGGGAGGCCATCGTCTCCCTCGTCTCGCCAAGCAGGCTCGGGGCGGACGGAAGAAAGAGGGCAGGGGCGGCTGGGGCTTTACCGGCGGCGAGCGGCGGTCGGCGGCGAGGGTCCAGCGTACGGTGGCGGGTCGAGGGGCGCGCATCCAGGGCTTCTCCTCCTGCAGCAGCTGCTCCCGTCTGCTCCTTCTCCGTCGGTGTTCCCGGCCAGGTGAGGATGGCGGCGGGCTCCGGCGGCCCTGAGTGAGGCGGAGAGGTGGGTTAGAACAAGAAGAGCACGGGGAGGTCAATGGAACTGATAGGGAGGGACGAGGACGACGGGGGCGAGCTCGTTCTTCCTCGTCACCCTCGCGGTGATCGCGCCGGTGATCCCTTCTCCGGCGAGCTGTGAGCAGGGGAATGCCCTGGCGCTTCTCTGCGAGGGTTCTGGGGAGGGAGAGGAGAGGTGGTGTGAGGAGAGGAGTGAGCTGGGGCGGGGTTTATATAGGCGGATGGAGGAGCGGGGGTGGTGGCCACGGCCAATGGCTGAGCGGGCGAGCGGTGCTGCCAGCCAATGGAGGCGCGCGTGGTGACGTCAGGGCTGTGCGGGCGAGTGACGTCGCAGGGCTTGCGTCAGCAGAGGCGCGGGAAGGAGGAGGGTGCGAGCGGGAGGGGTTCTGGAACGTTTTTCTCGTCCCTGGCTTCGTTAGGGTTTCGGTAAGAGGGGTGGGCTGGCCGTTTGTTGGGCTTGGGAAGGGAAGAGAGGGGAGCCCAGGTGGTCCCTGAGCTGGGTAAGAGGCCTGGGAGGGCAACAGGGGCGGGTGGTGCTGGTGCACCATGGCCCGGCCATGTGGAGAGGAAGGGGGAAAGGTGGTGCAAGGGCACCATGGCTCGGCCACAAGGAAGAAGAAAAAAAAAGGAGGGGTGGTGCCCTCTAGGGTTTATAAGAGAGGGGAGGAAAAGAGGGAGTGTAGGGTGAGTGGAGAGGGAGGGTGCCATGCAATGCCCATGTGACCAAGGTTAGAAGAGAGGGGTCATTGCAAAATAATGGAGAAAGAAAAGAGGAGTGGTGTGATGACGATGCCAACTTGATAAAAATCAAGTAGGGAGAAGAGAGGGTGTATGGTGGTGTTGAACAAGTGCTTACAAGCGTGTTGTGCATGCATTTTGGTTGAATAAGACCAAGAGAGATTTCCTAGAACATATCTTTGCAATGGAAAAGATAAAACTTTCCTATCTTCACTTGAGCAAAGATTTTGGAAAGGTTTGGTAAGACTAGAAATAGTTGGGTAAGTGATAAATATAGGTGAGGAGGTTTTTCTAGGGTTTTATGACAAGAGGAGGGAAACTCCAAATTTGTAAATTTGGATCAATGCCAAGGGTAGGGTTGGGTGTTTTTGGAAAGTTAGATATACCAATAGAGTTTTATTCAGTGATTGACAGATGATAATTAGCCAAGGTCATGACTGGTGGAGTTGTGAACTAGATAGATATGTGAAGTGTATTAATGGCAAAGATAATGCCATGGATCTCTGATCACAGATCAAATAGTCCTAACTTTATCTTGGTGGCTATGGCCTTGATTGATATGCTTACTTGAAAACTTTTTGAAATGGAGGAGAGGTCTTAGAAGAGTAGAATAATCCATGGAGGAAATAGAAAATATGGATCATTCCATTTTATAATTTTAAGGAACCAAAACTACAAATAAAATCTTTTACAAGATTTTAGAGTCACATAAAGTAAGGGTAAGCCATTTGGTAAATACTTTGTGTTAAAACAAAATAACATAAGAAACCATTTTGTGACACTATGATCTAAGGTGATCATAGCCAATTTTAAAGGAAAGGGTTTTGACAAGATCCTTTGAAACAAAACACAAAGAGGTTCTTGTGATTTTTGTGAAAGGTTATCTCAAATGTTTTTGAAGGGAGGGGTTAACGTAATACAAGAGTGACCATAGCTTCACCATTTTTCTGGAGACTAGAAATTGTGTGTTGAGGTATTTATGGGGAAAACACCAAGCATAGGGTTGATGCATTGGTAAAGAAAGGAAAAGAATTTTCCAGGGCCACACATGTGTTTTATTTAGTGAGTTGTTAAATTGTTTTAACACTAGAGGTGTTATTCTATGAGGTAACTCAAGACAATTGCAACAAGCACAACAAGACAATTTATCTACCAGCAGATCAAAGCATTTCATTATAACAAACAGATCAAGGCAATTCATCTAATTAGCATATAGAAAAAGTTTTTGTTCCCCCTAATTTTTGCACTAAGGACAACAAAACATGGTTGCAAAAGTTGGGGTGTTACAGATCTTCCACCCTTAAAATAATCTCGTCCCGAGATTACTAAGCGTAGAACTAGAGGGGTTGTAAAGTTTAACTAAAGTTAGACTCCATTCTTCTGTAGATGTGCCATTATTGAGAAGGTCGTTGCTTCATCTTCTCGGAGACATGATGGATTCCTGCCGATGGCGAGCTTCGTGAAGAGGTTGACTACTCCATGTAGGTGTTAGATCTGTAGCTTCTAAACGATCCTAGCGGGGGTTCAAGACTCCGTGATGGTTAGTGCACTCCAACGGTGCTTTAGCAGGGTTGAAAACTTTTTAGAGTTAGCTTTAAAATTTTGTGGAAGACGAAGTCTTCCACCCTTAAAATTGTTCACTGGGGGTCTTGAAAACTCTGAGCTTCGGCCTTGTAGTTTTGTCTGAGGCTTCTGAAGGAGTCGTCGATCTTCCCTATTCAGTTGAAGGATCTTCGGGGGCGACGTGCAGACCACAACTTCAAGAGGCACTCACAGCGTTAACTAAACCATATGGGGCGCGTGGTGAATTAGTAAGTTGATGAAACGCCTGGTTGGTACCCATATGAAGTGGCAACAAAAGGCATCGAAGACAATCTTCAGCTTACGGGTCGGTGCTGACTTATACCGGCTGAGAAGTGAGCGGGTAAATTGCACCTAATCTTGAGTCTTGAGGTATCTTCAGGAGCTTCACTTGATGAGGACCAGATGAATCATGTGAAGTAGCTTGGCTTTGACGCTATTGTTCTCTCAGCTTGTTAGACGGTGTGTTAGAGGGTTGTTTCTAAGAAGATATCCTCGAGGTTAGCGCGATTTTTCTCTAAGGTTAAACCAAATTAGTATGGCTTTATCTTCTCGCGGAGTTGCAGTTACTCTTGAAGGTACTGGTTTCTGCTTTCTTGGGGAAGTGGAGATGCTTCGATTGAGCTTGATGGTAGTTAGCGAAGAGAGGGGTCTAGGTTAGTTTTCCTGATGGTTGAAAATCGGTGGTTAACAAGGTTAACTTATCCAATTAACTAGTAGTTAGTATTTTATCGGCGAGGTAGATGATGGTGAAAACATCTTAGGGAGGCTTTCTAAGCTAGGTTATCACACCAAGAGTGTTCTTCAGACCGAAAGAGCAAGGCAATCATACACACAACAAACATAAAAAAAACACTCAAGGCAGCACACTGGGAACTACAAGCAATCATCAAACCAGACATGGTACTCTAAGTACCCGGGAATGCCTAATGCGCAGGGGTATCTCAATCAAAGCGATTGAGTTTGTCCTACCTATCCTATAGGTTTGGGGTTGGTCACATATGTCGACATCTTCATCTTGCTGGCATCGACTTCAATAGGGATCCTTGTAGCAGTTGGTGGTGACGCAGGCCTGGTGTTGACTCGTCGATGTTGAGGTGGAGGCGAAAACTGCATATATCCGAGGGTCTCATCATCCCGAGGACGTGAGGTCTTCAGAGGGGTAGCTGTTGAGGTAGTCCCGAAGTTGACAACTTCTGGTGGCTGGCCTAAAAAAATTACTAGTCGAGAACAGAGGACTTGCTCCCAGACGACTGCAAAAAGGTGCGAGTCCACGGAGAAACAAGATCAGCTCCTTGACATACTTTGGTGACAACCAAAGACATGATCTTATTACTAAATCGGCCTCCAATCTTCAATAGCTGCTGTTGGAGATACATGAGTCTTCCCGAGGGATTGATCCATCTTTGAGGTTGAGTCTCCGGTCTGAGTTGGGGATATCGTCCAGCATATATGTTTGAAGTGGATGAGACAATAGAATAAGAATTTTCAAACCTTTTTATAAAGCGGTGAGGTAAGAATTTAGAAGTTTTTGAAGAAGTAAGAGGAGTAGAAGCTATGCTTCCGACTAAGGAAAGAATTTGTTTCGTAAATAGTTTTTCCCAAGTACTTGTTTCCTAACTAACGTCCATGCTAACTAAGGTCTCCTACAGTCAGGATGGCTCTGATACCAGCTCTGTGGGGACCCCGGACTAGCTGTCCGAAATACCCTGTTATGTATACAATTCACGATCCCATGATCAGTGCGTCGTGAACACATATCCGAACTGATATCAAATTACACCATCCATTACAAAGCGGAATAAGAAAAATTACAATAAGGTCTCATGACCAAAATTTACATAATAGCCTCGAAGGGCCTAACTAACCATCAGAGTAGCATCATCACTTCAACAGCGCGGAGCCCAAGTCATCTGCCATAAACCCTACAGGCAACTGACTGGGAAGACGTTCCTAGCTCGCATAGACGTCGTCAACTCCTTCTTCATCAGTCGAACTCCTTCAAGTCTGGCCAAGTAAATAGCCAGGGACAAAGCCGTGAGTACATTTGGAATTGTACTCGCAAACCATCACGAAGGTACTTTGCAAGAGTGCAAGATAACAAGTGCTAATCTAAGATGACAAGAGGGAAGAGCTAATTTCTCTTGTGGAAATAGCATGAGAAAGAGAAATAGTTTCTCTTGTGGATGTAGCATCCCAACATCACAGTTGAAGGGGACACTAAGAAGATCCTATGACATCTCTATATCTTTGTTGAAGAAGATACTTCAAAAGATAGACTACGACATCTCTATATCTTTATTGAAGAAGATACTTCAAAAGATAGACTACGACATCTCTATATCTTTATTGAAGAAGATACTTCAAAAGATAGACTACGCCATCTCTATATCTTTATTGAAGAAGATACTTCAAAAGATAGACTACGCCATCTCTATATCTTTATTGAAGAAGAGTTCCTCTACATGAAACACTAGGAAGGGTTCACCCAAATTTTGTTCCTTTTTGCTCGACCATCTCCATATGGTCGGCACAAGCCTTCCCGTACCCTTCCGGTACATCCAACACATTCTCTTTCTTTGTAAAGCACTTTATAAAACAAAACTCGACACAGCTCGGCAACGGCCATCCCAACCGTCCATGACCGCGGACGCGGCTATTCGAATAGATTTGACTCTGCAGAGTTTGCGCACTTTCCCCACAAGATCTGATAAATCCGCCGGGATCATCCCCGGTTCGTCATACAGAAGTATGCGAGTCTCGGATAATCAGTCGAAGCCTTTCGCCCATTCAACTTAGCAAGAGGTCCTACCCTATGGAGTATGTACCTCCCCGGCACCGTGGCAGCTCACCTCCTCTTGAGCGTGGCTCCACCGCCAAGCCAGGAGACCCATAGTATCTTCCGGACGGGTCAGCCCCGAAGGCCTCCCGTTATACTATTGTCTCCAACTACGACAACCCGGACTCGGGGGTAACCGTACCCTTGTATAGTTGTGCGGTGCCTCATGCTAAGAAGAACAAACGTCAAGCTAAGCCCCGTGCCCACGTTGGAGTAGTGTGGTTGCGCGGGTTAATTGTTCCGGGTGAATACAGAGAACCATGTGTCGTTTTTCTCAAAAACCCAAGTCACACACACTTTCCTCTTTCCAACCATCTTTGTCAAGATCCTTTCCTTTCATAAACCATACACTCGGGTAAGGTCGACTCACCCAAGGTTTTTCTCAAAACTTTTACAACAAGGTAAACCTTGAGGGGTTCCCAACCTAAAGTTTCATGATGGAACTAAGACACCATATGGCCGTGATGATAGTCATCATGCCAATAAGTAGTGGGTATGGTGGAAATAAAAAAAGTCATACTTGCTTAAGGTAAGCATGTATGTTGACAACATAAGAGGGGAAATACTTTCAGATTTGTGGTGCTAACCCAACCAACACTAATGGAAGTGATGGTGATCAACAATATTTGACATACATAATGTGGTTAGGCATACCCCTCTCAATTTGAGAGTATACCTAGTTCATGAAGTGACTACCACTATACCAACAAAGGAGTATAGCATGAGTTGTCAAGAGAGAGTTAGCATTGCTTAGGATAAGCATGCATGTTGACCAAATAGGATAGCATGGCCATAATCAGCATGCATCACAACACTTACTATGACGACCATAAGGTAGAACCACTACGATTACCATGCTTGAGAACAAGCATGCATGACAACAATAAGGAGATAAACACACAAATGATCAAGAGGCTAAGAGTAGCAACCAAAGTGACATCAAAAGGAGACATCACAATCAGAGATCAATAGATGGCTTGCCTTGGCTTATTTGTCCCTGGACTTCTTCAACTTCATCAATATAAGAATCCCGTCAATATAAATGAAATCCTTGTCCGAACCACTTCTTCCTCTTCTCCGAAATTGTTCGCATCTATCGCCGGAAAATATAAAAGGAACACAATCAACACATTGTACTAATAAAACAAACATGCAACAATCAGAAACTAACCACTCAACTAAGGGCTATCATGTTAAGGACTTATAGTTATTTCAAAATAACTTTAAAATAAAACCAATTGATCTTTCTTAACAAAGGCATGAGAGCATAAAAAATAAACAAATGCCTCTATGGGTATCACCAAGGCATAAATTATATACCCCCTGGTAGATAACACCACTAAGAAGACAAGTGCATCAAAAGCATTCATAGTTTATTTTCAAACATTTTTGGAAAGGCACAAATCATTTTTCCTATTTTATCTTGCTACAAAACACTACCCAATACTAGGAAGTAAACAATATGCCACACCATTTTGAAATCTTAAGCAAAACAATAGAACTTTGTTTAAATCTCAGAAGTTTTGTTTGGCAAGAATAAAACATAGGTTGACCAGTTTTAATACAAAGAGGTGGTCAAAGGTTTTAAATAAACAAAAAAAAAAGTTTTGGTTCAACATTTCATGTGATACACACATATTACTAACACTAACAAATATGCATGAACAGATACTAACAATATTTTTCCTAGATGGCCAGTACTAAAGCAAGACTAACCCAATTGGATTCACCCAAAATTATTAATCCTACAATTTTAGGAATTAGCTAGAGTCTGCAGTACACATAGAACAAGTTTAATTCACCAAAAATCGTAGAAAAATCCTAAAAATAAGGGACCAGTGGCATTGGAAAGCTAATGAAATTTCTGATCTAATGCAATTGGTTTCACTGGATTTAGGTGTATATAACTCAAGTTATTTGCGAAAGAGTGTCACTGGTTTTTGTCACAATACAACAGCAATTAAATTTTTAAACGAATTGGAAAGGGGCGGGAAGATCTGGGCCGTGCGGGCATGGAGAAGTGGGCCGGCCCAGGTGGTTTTCCAGGTGGCGGTGGGGGAAAAGAAAAATAAGAAAAAGGAGGGGAGAGGGGCCCGGGCGGGCCAGGCCTGCATGGGCCAACGTGGCAACGGCCACGCAGCGCATGCACGATCGGAGGGAGGCCATCGTCTCCCTCGTCTCGCCAAGCAGGCTCGGGGCGGACGGAAGAAAGAGGGCAGGGGCGGCTGGGGCTTTACCGGTGGCGAGCGGCGGTCGGCGGCGAGGGTCCAGCGTACGGTGGCGGGTCGAGGGGCGCGCATCCAGGGCTTCTCCTCCTGCAGCAGCTGCTCCCGTCTGCTCCTTCTCCGCCGGTGTTCCCGGCCAGGTGAGGATGGCGGCGGACTCCGGCGGCCCTGAGTGAGGCGGAGAGGTGGGTTAGAACAGGAAGAGCATGGGGAGGTCAATGGAACTGATAGGGAGGGACGAGGACGACGGGGGCGAGCTCGTTCTTCCTCGTCACCCTCGCGGTGATCACGCCGGTGATCCCTTCTCCGGCGAGCTGTGAGCAGGGGAATGCCCTGGCGCTTCTCTGCGAGGGTTCTGGGGAGGGAGAGGAGAGGTGGTGTGAGGAGAGGAGTGAGCTGGGGCGGGGTTTATATAGGCGGATGGAGGAGCGGGGGTGGTGGCCACGGCCAATGGCTGAGCGGGCGAGCGGTGCTGCCAGCCAATGGAGGCGCGCGTGGTGACGTCAGGGCTGTGCGGGCGAGTGACGTCGCAGGGCTTGCGTCAGCAGAGGCGCGGGAAGGAGGAGGGTGCGAGCGGGAGGGGTTCTGGAACGTTTTTCTCGTCCCTGGCTTCGTTAGGGTTTCGGTAAGAGGGGTGGGCTGGCCGTTTGTTGGGCTTGGGAAGGGAAGAGAGGGGAGCCCAGGTGGTCCCTGAGCTGGGTAAGAGGCCTGGGAGGGCAACAGGGGCGGGTGGTGCTGGTGCACCATGGCCCGGCCATGTGGAGAGGAAGGGGGAAAGGTGGTGCAAGGGCACCATGGCTCGGCCACAAGGAAGAAGAAAAAAAAAGGAGGGGTGGTGCCCTCTAGGGTTTATCAGAGAGGGGAGGAAAAGAGGGAGTGTAGGGTGAGTGGAGAGGGAGGGTGCCATGCAATGCCCATGTGACCAAGGTTAGAAGAGAGGGGTCATTGCAAAATAATGGAGAAAGAAAAGAGGAGTGGTGTGATGACGATGCCAACTTGATAAAAATCAAGTAGGGAGAAGAGAGGGTGTATGGTGGTGTTGAACAAGTGCTTACAAGCGTGTTGTGCATGCATTTTGGTTGAATAAGACCAAGAGAGATTTCCTAGAACATATCTTTGCAATGGAAAAGATAAAACTTTCCTATCTTCACTTGAGCAGAGATTTTGGAAAGGTTTGGTAAGACTAGAAATAGTTGGGTAAGTGATAAATATAGGTGAGGAGATTTTTCTAGGGTTTTATGACAAGAGGAGGGAAACTCCAAATTTGTAAATTTGGATCAATGCCAAGGGTAGGGTTGGGTGTTTTTGGAAAGTTAGATATACCAATAGAGTTTTATTCAGTGATTGACAGATGATAATTAGCCAAGGTCATGACTGGTGGAGTTGTGAACTAGATAGATATGTGAAGTGTATTAATGGCAAAGATAATGCCATGGATCTCTGATCACAGATCAAATAGTCCTAACTTTATCTTGGTGGCTATGGCCTTGATTGATATGCTTACTTGAAAACTTTTTGAAATGGAGGAGAGGTCTTAGAAGAGTAGAATAATCCATGGAGGAAATAGAAAATATGGATCATTCCATTTTATAATTTTAAGGAACCAAAACTACAAATAAAATCTTTTACAAGATTTTAGAGTCACATAAAGTAAGGGTAAGCCATTTGGTAAATACTTTGTGTTAAAACAAAATAACATAAGAAACCATTTTGTGACACTATGATCTAAGGTGATCATAGCCAATTTTAAAGGAAAGGGTTTTGACAAGATCCTTTGAAACAAAACACAAAGAGGTTCTTGTGATTTTTGTGAAAGGTTATCTCAAATGTTTTTGAAGGGAGGGGTTAACGTAATACAAGAGTGACCATAGCTTCACCATTTTTCTGGAGACTAGAAATTGTGTGTTGAGGTATTTATGGGGAAAACACCAAGCATAGGGTTGATGCATTGGTAAAGAAAGGAAAAGAATTTTCCAGGGCCACACATGTGTTTTATTTAGTGAGTTGTTAAATTGTTTTAACACTAGAGGTGTTATTCTATGAGGTAACTCAAGACAATTGCAACAAGCGCAACAAGACAATTTATCTACCAGCAGATCAAAGCATTTCATTATAACAAACAGATCAAGGCAATTCATCTAATTAGCATATAGAAAAAGTTTTTGTTCCCCCTAATTTTTGCACTAAGGACAACAAAACATGGTTGCAAAAGTTGGGGTGTTACAGTGGCTTACAGAACAAGAAACCCTAATGGCATCTTTGACTGGACAAACTACTTTACAAAGCTACTTTAATCACAGATGACGCCGGAGTCTTCTTTAATCAGGGACGCTGACGTCCTCCGGCTTCTTTCAGCGTCATCTCTCTCTTTGGCGCCAGGGCTCTGATTAAAGCCGCTTCGCTTAGCTCATCCTTATCTTCTTGCTCTGAAGAGAATCTTTGACCAGTCCTGCCGACAGGCCCTTCTTTCCGGTATCTTCTTTACCAGGTTCCGGTATACCCCTCTTGGGGATACCGGCTTGGTCTCACTTAGCGAAATTCTTACCTTTGTGTTCCGGTAAGAATATTTAACCGGTATCTCGATGGCTCAAACCATCCGGTTTGGCATGCCTCTGGCATACTGATGACCCACAAGTATAGGGGGTGTATCGTAGTATCTTCGATAAGTAAGAATGTCGATCCCAACGAGGAGCAGAAGGTGTTGACAAGCAGTTTCGATGAAGGATTCACTGTAAATGCTCACAGACAAGTATTCAGTGGGTTTTGATGTAACAGTTGAATAAAGTACGAGTAAGTAAAGTGCGAGAGTAATAATTGCAGCGAGTGGCCCAATCCTTTTTAGCACAAAGGACAAGCCGGTTTGTTTACTTATAATGACCAAACGTTCTCGAGGACACACGGGATTTTAGTCTAGTGCTTTCGCTACATACGGCTAAATAATCTTCATTGTTATGATAAGTGTTGTGTGGGTGAACCTATGCTAATGCACCGCCCTTCCTAGGACTAATACATACTTGTGATTATACCCCTTGCAAGCATCCGCAACTACAAGAAAGTAATTAAGAATAAATCTAACCACAGCCTTAAACTCTGAGATCCTGCTATCCCTCCTGCATCGATATACCAGCGGGGGTTTAGGTTTCTGTCACTCCGGCAACCCCGCAATTGGCAAACGAGTACAAGATGCATTCCCCTAGGCCCATAAATGGTGAAGTGTCATGTAGTCGACGTTCACATGACACCACTAGAAGAATAACACCACAACTTAAATATCATACCATTGAATATTACTCATCCATAGTTCACTACTAACATTTAGACTTCACCCATGTCCTCAAGAACTAAACGAACTACTCACGAGACATCATATGGAACATGATCAGAGGTGATATGATGATGAATAACAATCTGAACATAAACTTGGTTCAATGGTTTCACTCAATAGCATCAATAACAAGTAGAGATCGATACCGGGAGAGTTTCCCCTATCAAACAATCAAGATCAAACCCAAATTGCTACGGCGGTGACGGTGTCCAGCGGTGGAGACGGCGGTGATGATGGTGGAGATGATGATGATGGTGATGGAGATGATGTCCAGCTCGATGACGGTGACGATGGCGTCGATTTCCCCCTCCCGGAGGGAATTTCCCCGGCGGATTCCTGCCCGCCGGAGAGCTCTTTTCTCTCTGGTGTTCTCCGCCCCGCAGAGGCGGCTGTAACTCTTCGCGAGGTACCCTCTGTGGCTTCGGTTTTCGGGACGAAGGATTTCGCGAAGAAAAGGAGGCGAAAGGGGTTGTGGGCCCCCCACACCACATGGCGGCGCGGCCAGGGCATGGGCCGCGCCGCCCTAGGGTGTGGGCCCACCCTGGCTCCTCCTTCTGGCTTCCTTCGTCATCTTGAAAAATAGGATTTTTGGTATAATTTCCTTCCAGAGTTGATCTTCCGAAATATTGCGTTCTAACGGTGCTTTTTCCAGCAGAATCCTGGCTCCGGTGCTTGATCCTCCAATAATGATGAAACATGCAAAATAGATGAAATAACATAAGTAATGTGTCCCAATATGAAATATATCAATGAATAACAGCAAATTATGATATAAAATAGTGATGCAAATTGGACGTATCAACTCCCCCCAAGCTTAGACTTCGCTTGTCCCCAAGCGAAACTGAGCTCGATAAACAGGACCACATGTTTATGGAGTGAAGAGTCGATAAATAAAATACGGACAAGAAGCATCATATTCATTCACACAAGACATTATAGTAAACAACCTCTTATAACTCAACTTGAAACAAGTATAAGGTAATCACAAGTAAAGGTGCATAAGAAATCATAATTGGTGATGGCAAACTTCGTTCTTGGTCAGAGAACAATTAACAGATTATACTTATCTCATTGAGCAGCGCTCTCATGTTAAAGTTTATAGGGCACAACTTGCATACTCAATCGTAATGGTCTCTTCATAATCATTGATAACGTGCAAAGCTATATTCATTCAGATAAAACTTGTACTAAACAAGGAAGAATAAAAGACATGATGAAGCAAATTACAATATAATGGTTTGATCACAACTACTCAAATGCTTGCTTGAGATGGAGGGAAATAGGTTTACTGACTCAACATAAAGTAAAAGACAGGCCCTTTGTAGAGGGAAGCAGGGATTAAATCATGTGCTAGAGCTTTTTCAGTTTTGCAATCATATAAAGAGAATAAAAGTAACATTTTGAGAGGTGTTTTGTTGTTGTCAACGACTGGTAGCGGGTACTCTAGCCCCCTTGCCAGACAACCTCCAAAGAGCGGCTCCCATATTATTTTCATTTTATGTGGCACTCCTTCCAACCTTTCTTTCACAAACCATGGCTAACTGAATCCTTCGGGTGCCTGCCAACAATCTCATACCATGAAGGAGTGCCTTTTTATTTTAGCTTTATTATGATGATGACACTCCCCCCAACCTTTGCTTACACAAGCCATGGCTAACCGAATCCTTCGGGTGCCGTCCATCAATCACATACCATGGAGGAGTGTCTATTTAGTTTGATTAATTTGGGACTGGGAATCCCATTGCCAGCTCTTTTTGCAAAATTATTGGATAAGCGGATGAAGCCACTAGTCCATTGGTGGAAGTTGCCCAACAAGATTGAAAGATAAAACACCACATACTTCCTCATGAGCTATGAAACATTGACACAAATAAGAGATGCTAAGTTTTGAATTGTTTAAAGGTAGCACATGAAGTATTTACTTGGAATGGCAGAAAATACCATGTAGTAGGTAGGTATGGTGGACACAAATGGCATAGGTTTGGGCTAAGGTTTGGATGCACGAGAAGTATTCCCTCTCAGTACAGGTCTTTGGCTAGCAAGGTTAATTAGCAAGCATAAGAGTCGAGGGAAACAAACAAATATACATGTGATAGAAACAATCATGCATCTTCCTTGTAAGCACAAACAATTTTAACTTCAGAATAATAAGCTATGAGCTAACAAGAAAGAAAGACAATGAAACAACTACATGTATTTCTCTTTTCTACTTAAACCTCAAAGTGTTGTTGCTATTGACCATTGCTAAGTTTGCCAAAACCAAATAGATTTATTCAATGCTCCCAAAGTAATACCAATACTAATAACAAGGTAAATCATACGATAGAGATTGCAAACTAGAATAAGATGTGCAATATGTAAATGATAAGACTTCTCATTAATATTCCATAACGATAACTCACACCAAGGGATACATAGACAACCAACTAAAGGAGAGATAATTCCAACTGCAACCCATCTTATATGATAACTTCCCTACTCATGATATGACACTACTTGACAATAAAAGTAAAAGGTAGTGATAATGTGATACCGCGGCACTCCCCCAAGCTTGGAACAAACCAAGGGGATGCCAATACCGATGATGATTACTCCTTTGGCGATGGTGGTGATGAATTCCTGACAAGCTTCTCAATAAGCTCCTGAAGCTCATCAATCCTGTATATGAGATTGCGAATCATCTTTGAATTGTGCTCGACGCGGTTAAAGAGTCTGTCTGACGGCGAGTCCCAGCTCTTGGAGTTATTTCCCCACTCTTCAGCCTCAGGCTCCTTCTCTCCTGCAGTGTTAGAGCGATCTATATCCCACTGGCTAGGCAATGCTGCCTTGGGAGTCCCTTCAATTTGATTATTGAAAATTAGATTGTGGAAGGGGTGATGAGTGCCTGATAAGGATGACTTCGGAGCTAGGTAATGACGTGGAACCGCTCCTCCAGTGCGAATTCTTGCGCTCTTGTTTGCACTAAAAGGGTTGTCCATCACCTTGATGCTTGCGATGGTAGCACGCGGGCATGCGCGCGAATCTTCCTCCACTTCTTCTTCATCCTCTTCCTTGACGTCCTTGTCTTCCTCTTTCCACCTAAGATCTCGATCATCTTCATCCGGAAACTCCTTGCCCTTGTTCTTGGAGACCATGGTGCTTCTAGACCGAAAACAGATCCTGGCAGAAACAGCTCGAAACAAAACACGTCGAGAAAGCGATATACGGACCTCCAGGGGTCCGGGGGATTATATAGCAAAAAATTTCTCGACAAACGGAAAGTACCAGATCGAACCAGAGTCGGAAAGGGGCGACGAGGCGGCCAAACCATAGGGCGGCGCGGGCCCAGGTCAGGCCGCGCCGGCCTATGGTGGCGCCCCCTCGTGCGTCCTTTCCACTCCGTTTCGAACTCGTAATTTTTCATATTTTCCAAAAACAGCGAAAATATTGTTCGGAAAGTAAATTGCGTACTTTTCATTACCAGTACTGTTACCTATTCAAAGTCGAGTTCTGGCGGACTGTCAATTTGCCCTTTGATGAAAGCCTCCGGTGTTTCCACTTGAATAATATCAACATCAACATTATAGGAATCACCCGAGATATAATGCTTGAGTCTTTGTCCATTCACCACTTGCGTAGCATTGCCTTGGAGAGAGCTAATTTTGATTGCTCCTGAACGATACACCTCCTCGACAACATACGGTCCTTCCCATTTCGAGAGTAATTTCCCTGCAAAGAATCTGAGACGAGACCGATACAATAGGACTTTATCCCCAATATTAAATTCTCTTTTGATAATCCTTCTATCATGCCATTTTTTAACTTTCTCTTTAAAGAGTTTAGCATTTTCATAAGCTTCACTTCTCCATTCATCTAGAGAACTTAATTGCAACAACCTCTTATCACCGGCAAGTTTAGGATCTTTATTTAATTCTCTAACAGCCCAATAAGCTTTGTGCTCTAGTTCTAAAGGTAAATGACAAGCTTTCCCATAAACCATTTTATAAGGTGACATTCCCATGGGATTTTTGTAAGCAGTTCTATAAGCCCATAGTGCATCCTTCAATTTACTAGCCCAATTCTTTCTAGTTTTATTAACGGTCTTTCCCAAAATAGATTTAATCTCTCTATTTGATAATTCTACTTGACCACTAGTTTGAGGATGATAAGCGGAAGCAATTCTATGATTAATACCATACTTAGCAAGAGTTTTTCTAAAACCTCCATGAATAAAATGAGAACCTCCATCAGTCATAATATATCTAGGCACTCCAAATCTAGGAAAAATAATATCTAAAAGCATTCTTAAAGAGGTCTCACCATCAGCACTTTTTGTAGGTATAGCTTCCACCCATTTAGTAACATAATCAACAGCAACAAGTATGTGAGTGTTACCTTCTGAAGACGGAAAAGGTCCCATGAAGTCAAATCCCCAACAATCAAATGGTTCAATAACAAGAGTATAATTCATAGGCGTTTCATTACGTCTGGAGATATTACCAACCCTTTGGCATTCATCACAAGATAAAATAAACTTTCTCGCATCTTTGAAGAGAGTTGGCCAATAAAAACCTGATTGTAGAACCTTTTGCGCGGTTCTTTCTCCGGCGTGATGTCCTCCATAAGCACTACCATGACATTTACTCAATATCTCCTGTTGTTCATATTCGGGAACACATCTTCGCATAATACCATCCACTCCTTCTTTATATAAGTGTGGGTCATCCCAGAAATAATGCCTCAAATCATAAAAGAATTTCCTCCTTTGCTGAGCTGAAAAGGTTGGAGGCAAGTACTTGGAAACAATAAAGTTAGCATAATCAGCATACCAAGGACTGTCTCGCGAGCTCACCTTTATTACAGCCAATTGTTCATTTGGAAAACTATCATTAACAGGAACAGGATCATAAGCAATATTTTCCAATCTAGACAAATTATCGGCAACAGGATTATCAGCACCTTTCCTATCTACAATATGTAAATCAAATTCTTGCAAAAGAAGTACCCATCTAATAAGCCTCGGCTTAGCATCTTTCTTTGTCATAAGGTATCTAATTGCAGCATGATCAGTATGAATAGTAACTTTTGAATCAACAATATAAGATCTAAATTTATCACAAGCAAAGACTACAGCTAATAATTCTTTTTCAGTTGTAGCATAATTTCTTTGAGCAGCATCAAGAGTTTTACTAGCATAATGAATAACATTCAGTTTTTTATCTACTCGCTGTCCAAGAACAGCGTCTACAGCAAAATCACTAGCATCACACATAATCTCAAAGGGTAAGTTCCAATCAGGAGGTTCAACTATAGGAGCAGTTGTTAAGGCTTTCTTAAGAGATTCAAAAGCTTCCTTACAATCATCATCAAAAACAAATGGTACATCTTTTTGAAGAAGATTAGTAAGAGGCTTTGAAATCTTGGAGAAATCTTTAATAAATCTCCTATAAAACCCAGCATGACCAAGAACACTACGAATACCTTTAACATCCCTCGGATAGGGCATCTTCTCAATTGCTTCAACTTTAGCTCTATCAACTTCAATACCTCTCTCAGAAATTTTATGTCCCAATACAATTCCTTCATTAACCATAAAGTGGCATTTCTCCCAATTAAGAACAAGGTTAGTTTCTTCACATCTCTGCAAAACTTTATCAAGGTTTCGCAAGCAACTATCAAAAGAATTCCCATAGACGGAAAAATCATCCATGAATACCTCTACAATACGTTCACAAAAACCATGAAAAATAGCAGACATGCATCTTTGAAAAGTAGCAGGAGCATTACATAAACCAAAAGGCATACGTCTATAAGCATAAGTTCCATAGGGACAAGTAAAAGTGGTTTTCTCTTGATCTTTAGCTTTAACAGCAATTTGTAAAAACCCAGAATAACCATCAAGAAAACAAAAATGAGTATTTTTAGACAACCTTTCTAGCATTTGATCAATAAATGGTAAAGGGTAATGATCTTTCTTAGTAACTTTATTAACTTTTCGAAAATCAATGCACATTCTATACCCTACAACTACTCTTTGAGGGATGAGCTCATCATTATCATTAGGCACAACAGTCATTCCTCCTTTCTTGGGAACGCAATGCACAGGACTAACCCATCTACTATCAGCAATAGGATATATAATACCGGCTTCAAGAAGTCGTAATACCTCATTCCTTACCACTTCCTTCATCTTCGGAATTAGACGACGCTGATGTTCAACAACAGGCTTTGCATCATCTTCCATATTAATAGCATGTTGGCAAATAGAAGGAGAAATCCCTTTCAAATCATCAAGAGTATAGCCAATAGCTCCTCGGTGCTTCTTCAATATTTCCAATAGCCTTTCTTCTTCAAACTCTGTAAGCTTAGAACTAATAATAACAGGATATATTTTCTTATCATCAATATGAGCATATTTAAGATTATCAGGCAAAGGCTTTAAATCAAAAACAGGATCTTCCTTTGGTGGCGGTGTTGTACCCAAATCTTCCACCGGTAAATCGTGCTTGAGAATAGGTTGGCGAAGAAAAATTTCCTCAAGCTCATCTCTTTCTTTCCTAAAAACTTCACTCTCGCTATCCTCCAAATGTTGCTGCAAAGGATTATTAGGAACAAGAACAATAGATGCACACTGCTCCATTTTAAAATCATTATTAGGCAAATCAGCTTTATAAGGAGTTTTAGTAAATTTAGAGAAGTTAAACTCATAAGATTCACCAGCAAATTTAGTCAAAATTTTCTCTTTCTTGCAATCTATAATAGCTCCACAAGTATTTAGAAAAGGTCTACCAAAAATAATAGGACAATAATCACTAGCAGCAGAACCAAGTACCAAAAAGTCAGCAGGATATTTAATCTTACCGCATAAAACTTCCACATCTCGAACAATACCAATTGGAGAAATAGTTTCTCTATTAGCCAGCTGAATAACCACATCAAATCAGCTTTATAAGGAGTTTTAGTAAATTTAGAGAAGTTAAACTCATAAGATTCACCAGCAAATTTAGTCAAAATTTTCTCTTTCTTGCAATCTATAATAGCTCCACAAGTATTTAGAAAAGGTCTACCAAAAATAATAGGACAATAATCACTAGCAGCAGAACCAAGTACCAAAAAGTCAGCAGGATATTTAATCTTACCGCATAAAACTTCCACATCTCGAACAATACCAATTGGAGAAATAGTTTCTCTATTAGCCAGCTGAATAACCACATCAATATCTTCAAGTTCGCAAGAATCAATTTCGTGCATAATCTCCGTGTAAAGCTCATAAGGAATAGCACTAACGCTTGCACCAATATCACATAATCCATAATAGCAATGATCACCAATTCTAACAGATAGCATAGGAACACTAGCTTGTTTGGGTTTATTAGGATGCGAAACAATATTAGAAGCATCTTCACAGAAAATAATATGACCATCCTCCACATTTTCAGTCACAAGATCTTTAACTATTGCAACAGCAGGTTCAACTTTTATTTGTTCTTCAGGTTCTACAGGTTTCTTTTCACTTTTATGAACCGCACTATTTATAACAGTACTCCTTCATTTTAGCGAGGGAAAGGAGTTTTTTCAATATAAACTTCAGGAATAACATGATCAGCAGTTTCAACTACAACGCATTTATTAATAGATGAATCAATTTTATCTTTATACGGTTCATGATACTTATCAAAATTCTTCTTTGGCAATTCATAATGAGAGGCAAAAGCTTTATAAAGATTTACAGCAACTTGAGAATCCAGACCATATGTAGCACTCATATTACGAAATTTATCAGTATCCATAAAAGCTTCAATGCATTTGTAATCGTAAATTATACCTGATTCTCTATCCTTGTCGTTCTCCCAACCTTCAGTATTTTCTTGGATCCGATCAAGAAGGTCCCTTTTAAACTCTTCTTTGTTGCGTGTAAATGATCCAGAACAAGAAGTATCCAGCAAGGTCTTGTCTTGAAAAGAAAGTCTTGCATAGAAATTATCAATAATAACATTACCAGGAAGCTCATGAATGGGGCATTTGAGCATTAAAGACTTCAATCTCCCCCAAGCTTGGGCAATACTCTCTCCATCATGAGGCCAAAAATTATATATGCGATTCCAATCTTTGTCAATTTCACTTGGAGGGTAGAACTTAGAATAAAACCGGGGCACAATATCATTCCATTCAAGAGAATCCCCATTATCCAGTAATTTATACCAATGCGCCGCCTTACCGGACAGCGATAAAGAGAATAGTTTCTTCCTCACTTCATCCATAGCAATACCTGCACATTTGAATAACCCGCATAATTCATGCAAAAACAGTAAATGATCACCAGGATGGACAGTTCCATCCCCTTCATAGCGGTTATCCATAACACGTTCAATAATTTTCATAGGTATTTTATATGGTATCACTTCCTCACCTGGCGCCTCATCCACTACCGTTGCAGTAGTAGTAGATTTCCCAAATAAAAATTGAAGAGAAGATCTCTCCATAATGACTTATAGCAGCAGGCAGAAATAAAATCAGCACAAACAGTAAAGGTTTTCCTTACCAATTCCACTTACCAATAGCGCTTCACTCCCCGGCAACGGCGCCAGAAAATAGTCTTGATGACCCACAAGTATAGGGGGTGTATCGTAGTATCTTCGATAAGTAAGAATGTCGATCCCAACGAGGAGCAGAAGGTGTTGACAAGCAGTTTCGATGAAGGATTCACTGTAAATGCTCACAGACAAGTATTCAGGGGGTTTTGATGTAACAGTTGAATAAAGTACGAGTAAGTAAAGTGCGAGAGTAATAATTGCAGCGAGTGGCCCAATCCTTTTTAGCACAAAGGACAAGCCGGTTTGTTTACTTATAATGACCAAACGTTCTCGAGGACACACGGGATTTTAGTCTAGTGCTTTCGCTACATACGGCTAAATAATCTTCATTGTTATGATAAGTGTTGTGTGGGTGAACCTATGCTAATGCACCGCCCTTCCTAGGACTAATACATACTTGTGATTATACCCCTTGCAAGCATCCGCAACTACAAGAAAGTAATTAAGAATAAATCTAACCACAGCCTTAAACTCTGAGATCCTGCTATCCCTCCTGCATCGATATACCAGCGGGGGTTTAGGTTTCTGTCACTCCGGCAACCCCGCAATTGGCAAACGAGTACAAGATGCATTCCCCTAGGCCCATAAATGGTGAAGTGTCATGTAGTCGACGTTCACATGACACCACTAGAAGAATAACACCACAACTTAAATATCATACCATTGAATATTACTCATCCATAGTTCACTACTAACATTTAGACTTCACCCATGTCCTCAAGAACTAAACGAACTACTCACGAGACATCATATGGAACATGATCAGAGGTGATATGATGATGAATAACAATCTGAACATAAACTTGGTTCAATGGTTTCACTCAATAGCATCAATAACAAGTAGAGATCGATACCGGGAGAGTTTCCCCTATCAAACAATCAAGATCAAACCCAAATTGCTACGGCGGTGACGGTGTCCAGCGGTGGAGACGGCGGTGATGATGGTGGAGATGATGATGATGGTGATGGAGATGATGTCCAGCTCGATGACGGTGACGATGGCGTCGATTTCCCCCTCCCGGAGGGAATTTCCCCGGCGGATTCCTGCCCGCCGGAGAGCTCTTTTCTCTCTGGTGTTCTCCGCCCCGCAGAGGCGGCTGTAACTCTTCGCGAGGTACCCTCTGTGGCTTCGGTTTTCGGGACGAAGGATTTCGCGAAGAAAAGGAGGCGAAAGGGGTTGTGGGCCCCCCACACCACATGGCGGCGCGGCCAGGGCATGGGCCGCGCCGCCCTAGGGTGTGGGCCCACCCTGGCTCCTCCTGGCTCCTCCTTCTGGCTTCCTTCGTCATCTTGAAAAATAGGATTTTTGGTATAATTTCCTTCTAGAGTTGATCTTCCGAAATATTGCGTTCTGACGGTGCTTTTTCCAGCAGAATCCTGGCTCCGGTGCTTGATCCTCCAATAATGATGAAACATGCAAAATAGATGAAATAACATAAGTAATGTGTCCCAATATGAAATATATCAATGAATAACAGCAAATTATGATATAAAATAGTGATGCAAATTGGACGTATCACATACCGGGGGTTATCCCCCAACATTAGTCCCCGAAGCTGGTATAGTCTGGCGGATTCTATCCTACAGACCATGCCAGGTTTTCATCTTTCTAGGATACCGGTTTAATCTCTCCGGCTTTGAGCTTGGATCCGGCATCTTTACCCTTATTTGTCTTTACTCTCTTTGCAAGGAATTCCCCGGCATCTCTTTTCTCCGGTATCATTCGCATTTACTCTTTCCTCGGCGAAGTCGAGAATATTTCGGGCCCCGCGCCTGTCAGTGACATGCGCACAGTTAACTGGCGCGCCAGTGTCAGTTGTCACTTCGCTTCGACTCCCGCGCGCTCATTAAATGCACCACTGCGGATCCCACTAGCCACTTCGGATCTCGTGTGTGCCTCCGTGTGGCTTCTTATTTTTTCGGTGTACTTCCTCACCACGTGGCGGCCCATGGTGCGAACCGTCGCGGGCCGCGAGGCGAACCGCCGTGGCCCGGCGGTTTTCGGCCCACCTCCTCTCTTCTTTATAAGGAGAACTGCCCCTTCTTCTTCCTCTTCTTGCATTCCCCAACCTTCGCGCATAGTGCTCCTCGCCTCTGCGCCTTCGCCGCTCTTCCTCCGCCGTCGTTTGCTTGAGCTTCGTCGCCCGGCGAACTCACGCTGCGTTTCCGCCGGACCTCGTCGTGCGGAAATCTTCCGCAGCTCCTCCGTCGCGCCCGCAGCATTCTTGCTTCTCCGCGTCCTTCTCCGCCTCGCCGTCGACGGTGCTCGTCGGCGACAGTAGGTCCGCTCCTTCACCGGCGAACGTCTTCCCCAGCGACTGCGCCGCTCGAGGTTAGTGCCAATCTCACCTTGCTTGCCATTTGCTTGCTTTCTAGATCTTGGGTCGATGGTGTTCTTATTTCCTCTTTTTCTTTGATTTTCTTCTTACTCGTAGATCTTTGCGCGGGGTTCAACTGTGGGATTTCTGTTTTTTCGCCTCCAAACCAATGTCTGGCGAGGAATCTTCCTCTGCTTCGTCTTCTTCCTCCTCCGGTAGTCATCGTAGACAATTTTCCGGTGGATCTAGGGCTTCAGATCCGATGGATACCGATTCCGGCAACCAGCAGGGATCCGGTGGCCGCCAAGAATCCGGTGGACGCCTAGAATCCGGTAGCTCTAGCCAAGCATCCGGTAGCCACCTAGAAACCAGTAGCTCTGGCCAAGCATCTAGTAGCTCTAGCCAATCATCCGGCGCGGAGCCTTCCCCAATCACTCGTGGAGCCTGGATGGGCTCCAATGTTACCGAATACGAGATCGATTGGCTATACCGGTCCCGCAGGATTCCGGAAGGAGTAACCTGCCGGCTTCCCGGTGACGAAATTGAACCGGAGCCCCAGCCCGGTGAACATGTTGTTTTCCTTGCTCATTTTGAGCGTGGCTTCGGCCTTCCTGCCTCTCCTTTTTTTCGAGAGTTCTTAAATTTCTATGAACTCCAGCCTCATCACCTTCCTGGCAATGCCATCTTTTACCTTTCCTGCTACGCCACCTTCATGGAGGCCTACATCGGCATTCGTCCCACTCGTGAGACGTTTGCCCGCTTCTTTGCTCTGCGGATTAATTCCGTTCAGGGCAAGGAAATTCCTAAACCCAAGCCGCCTGTGGAGTGCGGGTCTTGCATCGTCGGCTCCCGCCAAGGGAGCACTTTCTTTAAGTTCACCGGCCTTGAGTCCTGCCGCGCCTGGCAAGGAACTTTCTTCTATGTGAAGAACAATGGCCGCGCAAATCTCATCGATCTTCCGCCGTTCCAAGTGGGGCCTCCCAGTAGAGCCAACTGGAGTTATAACCCGAAGACGGATCATGCCGAAACCAACCGGGTGGTACGCTTCATGGCCTCTTTGAAGAAGGAGACCAACATCTGCTCGGATGATATCATCCGCACTTTTATTTCGCGTCGGGTGCTTCCTCTTAAGCACCGGGTGCATAGGATGAGCGAGATGTACGGTCCTGGCGATCCCACCAAGATCATAGGCCGTCCCCTTAGCAAGAAGGACGTCGTCCGCAAGGCTAAGCAGATCTGCCAAACTGCTATGCCATTTGACTGGGAATGGGGCCTCCTTCCCCTCAGCACTACTAACCCTCCGACCCAAGAAGTAAGAGATTACGCAATTAGGGTTGGTTTTGCCGGTAACTTTTTGCTCTTGTTAACCCTCTTTTTTCGTGTTTCAGGCCAAGGACCGCTTTCCCCTCATTCAAGCAGAGCGGCGTGGGATCTGCGTGAAGCGCGCCCTTGACTCCTTCGACCCAGATCCCTATATTCGTTGGAAGGATCTGAAGATGGGCAAGACTCCGGCTGCGCGCCTTGGCCGGTCTCCACCGAAACCAACCGGGTCCTCCGATGACCTGTCCATGCTTGAGGTATTTTTCTTTTCCGGTTTCTTATATTTCTCCGTTATTGCTTTCTTGCGAATTTTTTCTTAGCTATGTTTAACTTATAGATCCACGAGCACGCGCCGCCCTTGCGCGCCGAGGCCGGCTCCGAGTTTGTGGACAAACTCATGGCCCAGGGCCAAAAGAACAAGATGCCGGCATCTGATGCCGGTTCCAGTCAGGCCCCTCCCTCCAAGCGCTTCCGGACTGAGCCCTTGGGGGAAAAGGAAGTGGGCGTGCGCCGCTACGGGCGCAAGCAGATGCCGACTGCTTCCGGGTAAGTTTCTTATTTTCTTGCTTGCCTCTTTTTGCCAAGTTCTTTTTCCGGTTGCTTTTCTCCAACTATCTTTCTTTCTTTCTCTCAGCCCCACGCTCAAGCTTGGCTCAAGGCCAGCGGGCTCTGAAGGTTCCGCAAGGACCTCAACCCCTCCTCCTCGCTCAAGCCCGGCACCATCTGGTGCCGGCAACACCTCTGCCTCCCCTTCGGGGGGCACAACAAGTTCGGGGTGTGCGGCCCCTACATCAGCAGATCACCGCACGGAGGAGGATCTTTCCTTCCTCCCAGAGAATCAGGATACCGGCGCCAGCAACATCGGCGCCGAGGAAAAAGCTGCCGGGCGGGCGGAGCCTTCGGCTCCCCCCGTCCTTGAAAAGAAGACAACTTCCGCGCCGGGATCTTCCGCGCCGAAAAGTTCCAACCTGGGTGACGCGCCTAGCGCTCCCCCTTCTCCACGAACCATTCTGATGCCACCGCCAGATGCTCCTCGCACCAAGCCCTCCGGGGCCGCTCCAACTGCGCCGCCGCCCAAGATCTCCAAGCTTATCAAGGGGAAGGCGACGGCCTCCAACGCCCCTTCCGGCGGCCAGCAGCCCCTGGTGCTGCACGTCTCCAAGGCCGCCAGGGATACCGCCACGAAGGCCACCGGCCTGCTTGGCCGTATCACTTAGTTCCAGCGCAGGGGCCGGGACCTGGGGCATCTCCTGCCCTATGCCCAGAAGTGGAACGCCGCAGATATGACTCCGGCGACCCACGGTTTGGGCAAGGACAGGCTGCCGGCACCTGACCCTGTTGGGGACCGGTCTTCCGAGGAGCACTTCATGCGGCTTCGCAGCGCCGTGAAGGAGCTTGACAGCGCGTGGTATGATGCCACGAACAACTTGATGGTACGCTTTACTAACTCTTTTCAACTTTTACCGGTTTCCTCGCTTCCGGATTTTTTCTATCTTTTCTTTAGTTTCATGCCGGTTTCTCTCTTGTCTATCTTCCCAGTCCCCGAGTTTTGTGGTGAGAGCGCAGCTTTTAGCACAAAACTTTAACTCAAAAACTTAGCGTGAAACCGGCACTGCCAGTCCCCGAGCTTCGGGTTAAGAACCTTGTTCTTAGCGCAAAACTTAGCTTAAAACGCGCGAAACTAGCACTGCGCAAAACTTAGCTTAAAACGCGCGAAACTAGCACTGCCAGTCCCCGAGTTTTGGGTTAAGAACCTTGTTCTTAGCGCAAAACTTAGCTAAAAACGCGCGAAACTAGCACTGCCAGTCCCCGAGTTTCGGGTTAAGAACCTTGTTCTTAGCGCAAAACTTAGCTTAAAACGCGTGAAACTAGCACTGCCAGTCCCCGAGTTTCGGGTTAAGAACCTTGTTCTTAGCACAAAACTTAGCTAATCTCTTTTTCTTGAACAGCTCACGGCTGACGCTCGGAAGGCCCTCTTTGAGGAGCTCCTATGGGAACACCGGGACCTCGCTGAGGCACATGATAAGTGCCAAGGTAAGTTTCTGTACCACCGGCATGTTCTTACCGGAAATCTTTTTCCTCCTAACATTTATAATTTTTTGCTTAACAGTGATCCCGGAAGCTTCCATCGAGGCTCTCAAGGAGCAGCTCACCGCCACCCAACGTACAATTTTTCCTCTTTCCTGTTAGCTTGGTTTTCTTTTCATCTTAACCAGCACAATCTTGCTAACACCTTCTTTTCCGGGTTACAGGGGAGAAGGACCAGCTCATCCAGCGGCATCAGGAGGAGCTGAGCGCCCAAAAGACCAGCTACCAGGAGCTCAAGTCCCAGCTCATCCAGCTGGGGCTTGATCATGCTAAGGCCCTCAAAGCTGCCGAAACTGATGCAGCGGCCAAGATGAATGAAGCTCTTGAAGATGCCGGCAACGCCAACTCGGTGTTGCTAGCTGAGCTGGAGGAGCTGGCCAAAGCCCAGAAGGCTGCCGAGGAGAAAGCTGCGCAGCTGGAGGAGGAGCAGAAGGAGTGCAACCGACTGGTCCTGCAAACTGACACACTTGCCTACCGTAAGTCCTTTCCTTTTGCACTTTCTAACTACTGCCCACAAGCCGTTTTTCTTCCGATCACATTTTCTTTTCGTTACCTTTCCTTCCGGTTGCCCTTTTCGTCCGGATTCCCTTCCTTAGCCTTTTTCTTTCCTTGCACAGGCCTCTTCCCGGACTCTCAGAGGTATGCTGTTAAGAAGGTTGACGAGCGCCGCACTGCCCAGGGCCAAGCGAATCTTGCCGTGCCATGGACCCCCTATGACCATCTGGTCGCGCTGAGTGCGCGGGTGTCTCATATGCGCGCCATAGATCGCAACTTATTTGACATTCCTGATGTAGCTACCTAGCTCTTCAGGACTCTGTGGCCTGGCGAGGAGGTGCCGGATACTTTCTCACTCATCAGCGACCGTCTCAAGGGCGCCGGCAAGAGGATCCGTGAGTGGCAGTGCTCTGCTGCCCGCGCTGGAGCAGACTCTGCCCTCCGCGTTGCTTGCTCATGGTATCCCGAGCTGAACCTGGATGCCCTCACCGGAGTGCACGAAGGCGCGGAAACCGATCTGGACCCGATTCTCACCGCTAAGCGGCAGGATCGCGCGTACCACATCGCGGAGTACGCCGATATGCGCACCTTCATCCCTCCCCCTCCTGACGTCCAAGATTATCTCGACGAGGAGGAGGATGAAGCCGAGGAGGAGCCTCTGGGCGATGCCGGTGCTGGCGATGCCCCTCCTGAAGCCCCCACTGCCTGATTATCTACCTGCCTGAAGATTTACCTGTGTCATTCTATCTGGTCCTGCGTGTCTCAAAACAATGTCCTGTTAAATTCTACCCCGGTATGCCGGGGTTTATGATGTAAAACTTTAAGTCCGCTTTTGGTTGTCGTACAACAGTTTATGCCGGTAAGTTATACCGGTAGTTAATTATCTTAAGTTTGGCTTAGCATATTTGCTTTTGGTTTTGCTTTTATCCTGCACTGCAAGGATTTCCAAATTGTTTCCGCATCCAATTCGATGCACACTTGGTTCTTTTGCCTTGATTCTGCCTGCCTTCTCTGGGCGTTCTTTGGCGTATGAGCGCAAGGTTCTTTCACCAAACAAGCATTTTCTTGAACTTAGAAATAACTTCGAAATTTTGCAAAAAACCGGTTTAACCGGGGTTAGTTAAATTTTCCGGATTGTTCTTTCCTGCTCTCCCTCTTCGCAGTTCATGTGCTTATCCCCTACCGGTTTATCTTGCTTGCCATGAAGCCGGGTTGCGGACAGCAGCAGAGTCGAAGACTCCGGTAGGATTTAGCACACTACTAAACCGGAAAGAAAAAACGTTCAATAAGCAACCGGTAAACTGAAAAAATAAATAGGTTACATGCAACTTAGGTTGGGGTAGTCCCCGAGATTCATTCAAGGTTCCGACATCTTTTATTCATAGCATGTAAGGTACAAAAAGGAACTTCTTACACCACAACTTCAAGAGTAGAAAGGACGCAACAGAGCTATGTTCCATGGACGCTTGCTCTCCTCTCCGGACCTGTCCGCCTTTCCTTTTTTCCACTCCTGTGCATCGATCAAGTAGTATGCATCATTGTGAAGCACTTTGCTTACAATGAAGGGACCTTCCCATGGTGGTAAGAGCTTATTCCGGCCTTCAGTGCGCTGCACTAGGCGTAGCACCAGATCTCCTTCCCGGAAAACTCTCGGGTTAACCTTCCGGTTGTGATAGCGTCTGAGGTTTTGCTGGTAAATGGCTGTTCTTGCCAAAGCCAGCTCTCTTGCTTCTTCTAGCAAGTCCACATCATTTTCTCTGGCCTCTCTGACCTCTTGCTCAGTATAGAGCTGTACCCTTGGTGAATCATGAATGATGTCGGTTGGTATGACTGCTTCTGCTCCATAAACCATGAAGAATGGAGTGTATCCGGTAGACCGGTTTGGAGTTGTTCTTATACTCCATAGTACTGATGGTAGCTCATCGAGCCAACATCCCAGCGATTTTTCCACCGCATCAATGAGTCTTGGTTTGATACCGGAAAGTACCAAAGCATTCATTCTTTCCACTTGGCCATTGCCTTGTGGGTGTGCCACTGAGCACAAATCCAACCGGATGTTGTTGTCCTCATAAAACCTTTTGAACTCACCTTGAGCAAAGTTGGTTCCATTGTCAGTGATGATGCTGTGCGGGTATCCATACCGCAAAATGACATCTTTTAAGAACTTCACCGCTGTATGCCCATCACACTTTGCGATAGGTTTCACTTCTAGCCATTTGGTGAATTTATCCACCATAACCAAGATGTGAGTCATGCTGCTTCTTGCAGTTTTGAATGGGCCAACCATATCGAGGCACCAAACGGCAAACGGCCATGTTAATGGTATTGTTTTTAAACCGGACGCTGGGGTATGATTTTGCTTGGCGTACCTCTGGCACCCGTTGCATTTTCTTACTAAATCCTCAGCGTTTTCCAAAGCAGTGGGCCAATAAAACCCATGCCGGAATACTTTTGCTACCAGCGCCCTTGATGAAGCATGATGCCCACATTCTCCTTGGTGAATCTCCTCAAGCATTTCTTTCCCTTCTTCCGGTTCCACACATCTTTGAAGGACACCGGTAACGCTTCTCTTGTACACCTCACCATTGATGAATGTATATGCTTTGGACCTTCGTTGGATTCTCCTTGATTCATTTTCGTCATCCGGCAAGGTGCCGTTGATCAGGAATTCCTTAATAGGTTTAACCCACGACAGTGTCTCTCGAACCAAAAACACCGGTGCATCTACCTCCATGCTATCCACCAGCATCGTTTCTTCCGGTACGGCTGCAGCAGTCCCCGAGCCTGTGGGAGCAGTCCCCGAGTGTACCGGTGCAGTCCCCGGGTTTCCTTCATCGATATCCATGGGTACTACATGCGATTCCGGTACGAAAATTGATTCCGATTCCGGGCTTGGTTTGATCGATGGTACTCTTAAGTGAGCTAAAGCTATTCCGGCATGAAATTCTTGCCTGGATGAGCCCAGCTTGGACAAAGCATCCGCGGCTTCATTTTCTGCGCGCGGCACATGGTGAAACTCACACCCTTCGAAGAATCCGGCAATCTTTTGCACGTGAAACCGGTATGAGGCCATGTTGGCATCTTTTGCATCCCAATCCCCGGAACACTGCTGTACCACGAGATCTGAATCTCCGTAGCAAATGATCCGGTGTGCACCGATTTCTTTTGCGACCTTAAGCCCATGGATCAAAGCTTCATATTCAGCGACATTATTCGATGCCCTGAAATGCACTTGCAAAACATACCGGAGGTGATCTCCTTTTGGCGAGGTAAGCACCACACCAGCACCCAGACCCTCTTTGAGTTTGGATCCATCAAAGTGCATTTTCCAGTATTCTATCTTCTGATCTGGTGGTTTGTATTGCATCTCCGCCCAATCGACGAGGAAATCAGCCAAAGCCTGTGATTTTATGGCATCCCTTCTTTCGTACGCTGGTACATATGGTGATATCTGGATTGCCCACTTTGCAATCCTTCCGCTAGCGTCCTTGTTGCACATGATATCAGAGATTGGTGCTTCACTCACCACCTTCATAGGATGTTCCTCAAAGTAATGCTTGAGTTTTGTGGTGGCCATGTACATGCCATAAGTCATCTTTTGGAAATGAGGGTAGTTTTGTTTTGAGAGGGAGAGCACCTTGCTCAGGTAGTATACCGGCCTCTGGACGGTTTTTCCTTCCTCTTCTCTTTCAACCACAACCACTACGCTCACAACCCGGTTTGTTGCTGCTATGTATAATAGCATAGGCTCTCTTTCTAGAGGTGAAGCCAGTATAGGTGCTGTGGCCAGCATTGTTTTCAGTTCTTTAAACACTGCGTCTGCCTGAGGGGTCTAGACGAACGTGTCAGATTTTTTTATGAGAGCATAGAGTGGCAGAGCTTTTTCTCCCAACCTGCTTATGAACCGGCTTAGCGATGCCAAGCTACCGGTAAACTTTTGCACATCTTTTAGTTCTCGTGGGATAGTCATTCTTTCTATTGCCCGGATTTTTACCGGATTGACCTCAATGCCCCGGCTTGACACAAGGAAACCGAGCAATTTGCCGGCAGGAACACCGAAAGTGCATTTTGCCGGATTAAGCTTCATCCGGAACCGTCTTAGGTTATCAAATGTTTGCCGGATGTCATCAATTAAGGTGTTCTTTACCTTAGTTTTTATCACAATGTTGTCTACATAGACTTGCACATTCTTTCCGATTTGATCAAACAAGCATTTTTGCATACAGCGCTGGTACGTTGCACCAGCGTTGCGCAAACCAAAAGGCATAGTGACATAGCAATAAGCCCCATGCGGGGTAATGAACGCAGTTTTTATTTGATCTTCCTTTTTCAGGGGAATCTGGTGGAAACCGGAATATGCATCCAGGAAGGACAACAACTCACACCCAGCAGTTGAATCAATCACTTGATCGATCCGTGGCAAAGGGAAAGGATCTCTTGGGCAAGCCTTGTTTAGGTTGGTGTAGTCGATGCACATGCGCCACACCTTTGGAGCTTTTGCCTCCAAGTTCTCATCTTTTTTCTTTTCGACCATTACCGGATTGGCCAGCCACTCTGTGTGTGTGACCTCCACAATGAATCCGGCAACGAGCAGTTTAGTTACTTCTTCTCCAATAATCTTTCTCCTATCTTCAGCGAACCGGCGCAAGGGTTGCCGCACCGGCTTGGCGTCTTTCTGGACATTTAAAGAGTGCTCAGCCAGCTCCCTCGGAACATCCACCAAGTCATCAGTTGACCAGGCAAAGATATTCCGATTCTCACGGAGGAAGCTGACGAGCGCGTTTTCCTATGCTTGATCGAGCCCGGCACCGATGCGAACGGTGCGCTCTGGGTAAGCCGGATCCAGCACAATGTCCTTTGTTTCATTCGTCGGCTTGAATGCCGGTGAGCCCAAGCTTCCACTCATTGCCGCTAAACTCAATTGTGAGGACTGAGCCAGCGCAACCGCGGTTTGCATTCTTCTTTTTTCCTCCACGATCACCAGCGATTCCGCTAGGTTTGATCCGGCAAATGCAGTTTCCAGTGAGACCTTGTAGTTCCCCACCACAGTCAAGGGTCCGCGAGGTGCCGGCATCTTCATTTTGAGGTAAGCTGTATGAGTGGTAGCCATGAAAGCTGCCAACACTGGTCTTCCCAGCAACGCATGGTAAGGACTGTCTAGGTCCACCACGTCAAACTCAACATTTTCAACCCGGCAATTGTCACGTCCTCCAAACGCTACGTCCACCCGAACTTTTCCTACCGGAGCACAGGACAAGCCTGGAACGATTCCGTGGAACGTTGTGCGCGTTGGCTGAAGCATGTTTTCTGTTATGCCCAGCGTATGCATGGTATGCTTGTACATGATGTTTGTGCTGCTACCGTTGTCTATCAGCACCTTGCTGAATTTTACTCGAGTTTGCGGCCCTTTCATGATTGGGTCCACAACAAGAGCGTATCCACCCGGATTCGGCATGATCTTGGGGTGATCCTTAAATGACCAGGTAATTTCCTGATCTGACCACAACATGTATTTGGGAACTGCCGGCATTACGGCGTTTACCTCCATGGAGCGGCGGTGCACACTTTGCCTGTCTGTTGGCTCAGTGACAAAAACAACACAGCACATATGCGGGCCCTCGTAAACATTCCGGCCTAAAGGTGCCGGTGGAGGTGGTTGATCATCGTTTTGGTCCACCCGGTTAACTTGCTGGTACTGCTGCCTATTTGGCTGATGCTGTACCGGCAAAGCGTTTGCTCCGGTGAGTGGTGGCGGTGGTGGTAGTTGTTGCTGACGCAGCATATCTTGCGATGGTGGCAACACTGTTGAGCACCCTTGTGCCTGCGCGTCCTTTACCGCTCCCTTTTGCATCAAGTACTTAGTCCAAGAACAATCCTTCGTCAGGTGGTTTGACGGGTGATCCGGGTTCGGCGTGTGCCACCTGCAAGGTTGATCCATGGCGGCTTCCATGGTGTATTTTACGGGTTCCTGCCAATTCTTTTTCTGGCCCCAGGGTTTCTTTTCGACCCACTGCTTTTTTGGACCGGCCCATGGCTGCGATCCGGTTTTTTGCCTTTGGCTGCTGCCGGCATCATAATTTTCTTGCACGGCAGCAACGTGCTGCGGAGCGTACCTTCGATCTGGGAAATCTTCCCTTCTCTTGTTGTTCCGGTTGTCCCGGTATTGTTCCTGTCGCTGCTCCGGCTCAGCTTGTACTGCTGGTTGCAATGGGTCTCCCAATGCATAGCTATCCGCCACACGTATCATTTCTGCCAAGGTTGCTGGCATGCTTCTTTGCAGCTTTTGCCACAGCGGTGATCCTCTTCGGCATCCTTGACTGAACCAAGCAATTGCTTGTGCTTCAATCACTCCTTCACACGTGTTTCTTGTTGAGTTCCACCGGGTAAGATAATCCCTATCTGTCTCACCGGCACGTTGCTGGCATAAAGCGAGCTGTTGGGGCCGGTTTGGCCTCTTGTAAGTGCTACTGAAGTTGTTCACAAAGGCTTCCTCAAAGTCTAGCCATCCGTTAATGCTTCCTGCCGGCAAGTTGTTAAGCCAAATCCGTGCAGGGCCTACCAGGTAGGACGGTATGATTCTCACCGACCAACGTCGGTTCACTCCACCACCAGCTACATAAACAGCTGTGACATAGTCCGCCAGCCAATCTTCCGGCTTGGTCGTGCCATCATACGTTTTTGTGTCTCGGGGCAGCTGGAAATTGCGTACCGGTGGTTCTTCTCCCATGATCCGTGGGCCAAAACACTTCGGGCCAGGAGGACCCTCAGATTCGATCATTTCGGAAAGATGTACTCTGTCCAGCCTGTGCCTCGCATCCTGGTCTGGCAAACATCTTTCCCCCAGGCGATCCCCCAAGGGGTTCCGGTAGACTCTTGTTCGTTCTACTTCGGAATCTCCCTCTCCGTATTTTTCCGGTTCCGCGGCTCTTGCCTGCCGGTACCTTGGTGGTGGCGTTTCCTCATACGCTGCCCTTGCAGCTCGATAATTTTGCCCGGTTTCATATTTACCGGCATGATTGTTTCCGGCATAGCCTCCTCTGGCGTAGCCTCGACCTGCCCCTTGGCTTTTTCTACCGGCATCGTGTTGCCCGGCTTGTTGTTTTCCGGCAAGGACCGGATCGTACACAGTCATCTGCTGTGCGTTCATCTCTTTTTCTCTTCTTCTGTCCGGATGGGGGGACGATGCCTGCCCATGGGACTTGCTTCCGGCATTCTTTGTTGAACGCGCGGATTTAATACAGGACACCGTTATTTTATAACATTTGCTAAAATACATCATCCGATTACGTATTTGCCAGGTACCATTACAATTTTGTGGCACATTTGCCACAACACACCACCTGGCTAAAAACGTGTGTTGTGGCAAATGTGCCACATAATTGCAAGGGCATGTGCATGTTTGATAAAACTGTCTTATCTTAGCGTCATTACGCAATTTAGATATATAAACACCGTAATAGGCTTATCTCGGATCATGTGAGTGAAGCCGTTGTGAGCTGGCATTAAGTCTGCAATCATGAGTTACAATCCTTTGTGCCACATCGAAATCCTGCTACCGAATTCTAAGCTTCCCTTCCCTAGAATCTGATTACTCCAAGTCTCCAATAGCATCTAACCAATCCATTAACATGATTGCGTAGTGAGTTGAGGCTCCATCTTTATCATCCAACTCTTTCCTTCATCCGCTTCAACGGCAGTATTGTCCTTTCCTGCTCTTGGCATCGGGAATCTATGTATGAGTTTTTTAACACCTTGTTATCACCAGAATTTGACCGGATCAGAGGTGGGCCGCGATCAAGATTGGGCTTGAAGAATATACATGGAAGAAATACGTGAACCGGCCTTGTACACGAAGTTTGGGCAGTTTGCCCTTGTATCTGTAAATATAGTAGGATACGTGTCGGTTAGTTAGAGTTTGGCTCGTGCACGGTTGGGATTATTCCCACGTTAGAAAGTCTACGGACTATAAATATGTATCTAGGGTTATCGAGAAAAATAACAATCACGTTCATCACAAACCAATCCAGGCGCATCGCCAACCCCTTCTGTTTCGAGGGTTTTCTTCCGGGTAAGCATCATGCTGCCTAGATCGCATCTTGCGATCTAGGCAGTACGCGTTTATTCGTTTATCATGCGTTGCTCGTGCTGAAGCCTTGTTGATGGCGAGCAACGTAGTTATCATAGATGTGTTAGGGTTAGCATTGTTTCATCGTGTCACATGCTTTCGTCCATGCAACCCTTAGACGTCTAGCCGCCCTTACACCTATTTTAGGTGTAAGGGCGGCACCTTGCTTGATCATTATTTGGTAGATCCGATCTGTTATGATTGCTCCTTGTTCTTCAAGGATTAGTTTAATATCTGCATAGTTAGGCCTTGCAAACGGGTTGAAGGATCCAGTGGCACGTAGGGTGTAGTTTGCTAGCCCTAGATAAGATGTTCCGGGGATCAACTTCATGTTGGTTTTTAGGCCTTGTCTAGGGTCGGTTTATTATCACCGTGCGTGGCTGCCAGGCTCAATCACGCGTAGGATGTTCCGATTATGTGGTGAAAACCCTAAATCGTCGTAGGTCGTTTTAGCTATATATCGATCAAGCAGGACCACCATGTGATCGTAGACCTCATACGAACCATGGGTGGATCGGCTCCTTGAGCCGATTCACAGGACAACCTGAAAGCCGATCGAGGCTCGTATTTAATGTTTACGTGTATACCATGCAGGAAACTAAGCGAAGCAAATCCATCACCTTCCTGATCAGGTATAGATCAGGTGGCACGCCCTTGCACCAGCATCGGGACGTGTGTACCAGAGGCTTTGCGGGCCGTCGCTCGAGGGACCAGGGCCAGCCGCAGCTCTGAGTTGTTCCCGGCTCTACGTGTTGCCCGTCGCTACTCGCCGGTGGGTTTCTGACGCCAACACATTCTGGCACGCCCGGTGGGACAGTCTTCGACATCAACTGCATCGCCATCTGCATCTGAGATGGCGGACGGCACTCCAGTCACGTACGAGGATTTGACCGAGGAGCTCAAGAAGAAATATGACAAGGTCAAAGCTATCCTCGAGGCCGACCTCATCGGCTCTTTCCAGAGGACCCGCTCACACGGCATCAGGTGGAAAGGGTTCATGCCTGAAGGCGCGCTCGATGGAGTGGACCTGTCTACCCCTTCAGAAGAACGCACCAGGTCCCTGCGTCAGGAGATTAATTTCATGGTAGCGCATTCGCTACACCGCCATTCTGAGAACCTGGTGAACACGTTGGAGCGCGTCGCCCTTCGGGTGATCCAGGAAATCATGAGGCATCAGTACTCTCCGTCAGGACCTGCTCTAGGGACTCACCAAGGAGAGATACCTCTCCAGTCCCGACCACCGCTGCCGTTCACGTTGGCAGCACCAGAAGTACCGAGCTCACCGGCATTCGTCATCCACAAGATCGGTGGTGACCCTAGTGATTACCAGTTCTTGTACGAGGCGCCTAAGGAAATCCCTCACGGATACACGTGCACATACGTGCCAGACTGCAGTAACTGGGCACTCACGAACCAGACTACGATAGCAGGGACTTCCGGAACAGCAGGAGGAGCTTCTGGATCAGAACTTGAGAAGCAGACGCGGCTAGCTAAGTATGCCACTCTGACGAACCTCCAGAGCTCAACTCCTGCAGCTGGCTCAGATCGTGAGAAGCAGACGTGGCTAGCTAAGTATGCCACGCCAACAAACCTCCAAAGCTCAACTCCTGCAGCTAGCTCAGAGCTCGAGAAGCAAGCGTGGCTGGCTAAGTACGCCACTCCAGCGAATCTTCAGAGCTCGACTCCTGCAGCCAGCACCGCGGATCAGATCAGTACCATCTTGAGAGACCAGTTCGGCATGGTGCCGAAAAGGAGGGCAATCGGCTATTCCAAGCCGTACCCCAACGAGTACGATTTGATCCCACTACCACCCAAATATCGGCTCCCTAAATTCTCCAAGTTTAGTGGGGCAGATGGCTCCAGTTCGATCAAACATGTGAGCCGATATTTGGCGCAGCTGGGAACGATCTCAGCATCAGACGAGCTACGTATAAGGTTCTTCGCACAGTCCCTCACATGATCGGCTTTCGGGTGGTACACGTCGCTGCCACCAGACTCAATCCGGACTTGGAAGCAGTTGGAAGAACAGTTCCACATGTAGTATCATTCAGAGGCTTCCGAGGCTGGCATTGCCGATCTAGCACAAGTACGTCAGAAGCGCAGAGAAACAGTGTTAGAGTACATCCAGCGCTTCAGGACCGTTAGGAACCGATGCTATTCGGATCGTTTGACTGAAAAAGAAGCAGTCGAGTTGGCGGTGGTGGGTCTCTCATCGCCGATCAAGGACATGGCTTCCCAAGCAGATTACCCTTCACTGGCGCATATGGTTCAGAAACTGTCGTTATATGAACAGCGCCACCCAGAGTTGTACCAGGACAAATTCAAGCGTGCGGTAGTCCTGGTTGAGACAGAAGAAGATGAAGGCTCTGCGGGAGATCAAGAGATAGCAGTGGCTGAATGGACCCGGGGGGGCAAGCCCCGTGTCCTGCAAGTGGGTTAAGCCACAAGGTCCTCCAAAATGGTTCGACTTCGACGTGGCCAAAGCTGAGCAAATTTTTGACCTCTTACTCAAGGAGAAGCAGCTAAAGTTACCCGAAGGCCTCAAAACCCCCACGGCACAGGAGTTGAACGGAAAGCCATACTGCAAATAGCATAACACGTTCACCCATACCACCAACGACTGCAGGGTGTGGCGTCAGCAGATCCAAATGGCGATAGAGCAAGGGCGTCTAATCTTCAGCCAGTACGCCATGAAAGTTGACACTCACCCCTTTCCCTCCGTTAACATGGTGGAGTGCACTTACCCTGGGAGGTGCCAGCCAGGTTTCTCGTTCAGCATCAACATGGTAGGGCCTGGGCACCACTCTGGTAAGGACAGAGACGAGGGCAGCCGCTCTCGTAGCAAGGACAACGAAGAAGCTGTTCCGCGTGATCGGCTCCGACACGATGGCAAGCGCTACATCACAGACGGAGAAGTGAAGAATGTGCGATATCAACGACCTCTCTCTGATCATCTCCTCAACAAATATGTGAGTCAGTACGACCAACGCCGACGATATGACGACTGTGACGAAAGAGATCGTCTAGCTAGCAGGGACGCCAGGAGACATCATCGGCATGATCGAGACGAGGAGAGATATGAGCGCCATGCCAAGGACAAGACAAGGGAGCAAGACGACGTGGACAAGCACTGGGACTGTCCCTTCTTCAAACACTGCTGGGATTCAGGAATGAGCCGATTGCCTACAATCGGCAACTGCCCAGAATGTAGACAGAAAAAGAAGAGCACAGGAGACGTGTCAGTGTTCAAGCGTCTAGGACCTCTCCCATCTTGGAACAAGCAAGCTGAGTCCTCTCGGGTGGAAGATCTCGAGGAGTTAGAAGATGACGATGAAGAAGAAGAAGATAAGTACCACCGGCCAAGGTGGTGCCCTGATGGACTCAGCCGTTCCCAAAAGCGTAGGGTTCAGCGACTACGTGGCTTGGAGGAAGCCGAAAGGTTATACCTGCACACGTTAAGGAAGGCGCGGCCCGATCTGGCCGCGAAAATTCAACGAACCCTGGACGAAGAGGGTCGACCACGAAAAATGGAGTGGCGCCCCAAGCAAAGGAGAGCCGATGATGAGACATCGGCTGGTACAAACATGGTGTTCATCCTCCCAGCGGAGTTTTGTGCTCCAGGATTAGACGAAGCACCTGTGGCACAACTTGACTGCGGCCCACGGCCAGTTATCTTCGAGAAGCCACGAGAAAGAAGCTACAGGCATCTGAAGGCCCTGTACTTGCGAGGTTACATCAATGGGTAGCCTATCAACAAGATGCTGGTGGACACCGGAGCGGCAGTCAACATCATGCCATACTCCATGCTACGTCGGTTGGGATGCTCTAGCTCAGATCTGATCAAGACCAACGTTACACTGAGCGATTTCAATGGCCAAACATCTGAAGCACAAGGTGTTCTGAACGTGGATCTGACCGTAGGGAGGAAAACCATCCCTACAACATTCTTCATTGTCGATAGCAAGAGCACTTATGCTATCTTGCTAGGGAGAGATTGGATCCACGCCAACTGTTGCATTCCATCCACGATGCACCAATGTCTGATTCAGTGGGATGGAGATGAAGTAGAGGTCGTCCACGCAGATGACTCAGCCGAGATTTCGACGGCTGGCATGAACGTTTGGGAGACGGCAGGCCAAGAGCCACTCTCAGGCATCACTTTGGACGACTGCGAGCGCATCGACGTGACAAAAAATGGGGTCAGGCTGGTCTTATCCACCGGCCTGACCGTGTAACTAGAGCAAAAGCTATGGACATATGTGGCGAGGCCGATCCTTGTGATCGGCCCCAAAAAATAAAAAGTGATAATCTTGTCTCAAGCATGTCACGTAGTCATAGTAAAGCAAGACCACGATTTAAACCTTCATTGAGCAAGGCAATCAAAATGGGGGCCGATTCCAGCAATCGGCCCATATCATCCTTACCACACGTTTTCCCTGTGTTCAGTATCGATCTAACAGGTGACGGAAAGCTAGGGTTTGGGTTTACATCGGCTGATGAGCTAGAAGAAGTTGACATTGGTCCTGGGGATAAGCCACGACCAACTTTCATCAGCAAAAATTTAGATCCATATCTCAGGAGCCAGATGATAGCTCTGTTAAAAGAGTACCCAGATTGCTTCGCATGGGATTACACAGAGATGCCTGGGTTAGACAGGAGCATCATTGAGCATCGGCTCCCTCTCAAGAAAGGATTTCGGCCATTCCAACAACGAGCACGTCAGATGAAGGCCGAAATTCTCGAAGAAGTCAAGAAAGAGATCGAGAAAATGTTGACCGCTGGGTTCATCAGGCCATGCAGGTATGCTGAATGGATCTCCAATATCGTGCATGTAGAGAAAAAGGACGGCCGATGGCGTGTGGCCATAGATTTCCGAGATCTCAACAGAGCCACTCCGAAGGATGAATATCCAATGCCTGTGGCAGAAACATTGATCAATGCAGCTGCTGGTCACAAGGTGTTGAGTTTCATGGATGGCAATGCCGGCTACAACCAAATCTTTATGGCTCCAGAAGATATACACAAGACTGCATTCAGAGTGCCAGGATCAGTGGGCTTGTTTGAATATGTGGTCATGACTTTTGGGCTGAAGAATGCCGGTGCAACGTACCAACGAGCCATGAATTATATTTTTCATGATCTGATCGGCAAGTTGGTGGAAATCTACATCGATGACGTGGTGGTCAAGTCTGTCTCCATGGAGGGGCACCTGGATGATTTGCGACGCATCCTAGACCGAACTCGGAAGTTCGGACTGAGAATGAACCCAAAGAAGTGTGCCTTTGGTGTGACGGCCAGTCAGTTCCTAGGGTTTCTGGTCCATGAACGAGGAATCGAGATCGGCCTGAAAAGTCAAGAGGCAGTACGTACCATGCAGCCGCCTACCACGAAGAAGGAGCTCCAACGTCTTATCGGCAAGATCAACTTCGTCCGACGATTCATCTCTAACCTGTCAGGACGAATTGAGCCGTTCATGGCGTTGGTGAAGATTAAATCCGATGACGAGTTTCACTGGGGGGCAGAACAGCAGCAGGCGTTTGACGAGATTAAGCGGTATCTGACAACGCCGCCTGTGCTAGTTCCACCTCAGCAAGACAGGCCGTTCTACATCTACCTATCAGTAGCTGACACGTCCATCGCTTCAGTAGTGGTGCAACTCTACGAGGGTGTTGAAAAGGTCGTTTTCTACCTCAGCAGAAGGATGTTGGATGCAGAAACAAGGTATCCTGAGGTCGAGAAGCTATGCCTTTGCCTGTTCTTCACCTGCACCAAGCTTCATCACATCCTTTTGACGGCAGAAATCATCGTCATATGCAAGTCGGACGTTGTCAAGCACATGCTGTCAGCTCCTGTTTTGAAAGGCTGACTTGGTAAGTGGATGTTTGCATTATCGGAGTTTGATCTTCGTTATGAGCCTGCGAAGGCAGTCAAGGGACAAGCGTTGGCCGATCTCATAGCTGAACGTATCAATACTAATATAGCAGCACTATCTATACGTGCATGGGCTATGTTCTTCGATGGATCGGCTTGCGACGAAGGTTGTGGCATCGGCATTCTGCTCGTGTCGCCTCGGGGGGCAACATATTCCTTCTCCATCAGGCTGTCTACACCTTGTACCAACAATGTTGCGGAGTATGAGGCAGTGCGCAAGGGAATGGAGTTGCTTTTGGAAGCCGGGGCAGAGGTGGTGGAGCTTTTTGGAGACTCGAAGTTGGTGATTGCCCAGCTCACGGACGAATACAAGTGCGAAAGATAGTCACTCTTCCCGTATTGGATGGAATGTCGTGAGCTGATGACACATTTTCGGTACATCAATTTCAATTGGGTCCCAAGATCTCAGAATACCGACGCCAACAATCTCGCACAGATGGCGTCAGGCTATAAGGACATACCAGACGGGTCAGAAGTTCAGGTGCAGTTCCTAGAACAGGATGATTGGAGAGCCGATATCTTCAATTACTTGAAGGATTCGGCTCGGGGGGCACCTAAACGGATAAGATACAAGGCCATGAAATATGTCCTTATAGGAGATGACATGTTCTACAGGACGTTGGAAGGGTTACTGCTCAAGTGCCTGGGACCAACTGAGTCTAATCGGCTCTTACATGAGGTGCATGAAGGCGCCTGTGGAACTCACCAATCAGCTCATAAGATGAAATGGTTGATTAGGCGATCAGGATTTTATTGGCCCACCATGCTTGAGGATTGCTTCAAGTACTACAAGGGATGCCAAGCGTGTCAGATGTTCGGGAAGGTTCAGATGGTACCCGCATCAGCAATGAATCCCATCATCAAGCCTTGGCCATTCCGAGGTTGGGGCACGGATATGATCGGCAAAATCCATCCTGCGTCGAGCAAGGGCCACGAGTGGATCCTGGCCATTACAGATTACTTCACCAAATGGGTGGAGGCCGTCCCTATGAAGAAGGTAAAATCAGAAGATGTTATCGAATTTGTGAAAGAACACGTCATTCATAGGTTCGGGATTCCTCAAACCATCACGACCGATGGAGGTTCGGTCTTCATCTCTAAAGAATTCAGAAAATTCTGTGAGGAGATGGGAATTAAGCTGATCCGATCATCTCCATACTATGCTCAAGCCAACGGGCAAGCTGAAGCGTCCAATCAGAGCCTGATCAAGCTGATTAAGAGGAAAATTGACGAGAACCCTAGGGTTTGGCATGAAACATTGTCAGAAGCTTTGTGGGCCTATCGCATGTCATGCCATGGAGCTATAAAAACTTCGCCATACCAGCTCGTCTATGGGCAGGAAGCCGTGTTGCCTTGGAAAATTACGGCTGGATCGAGATGTGTCACGTTTCAGAATGACCTGACAGCTGAAGAATATGCAGCTCTGAAGAGTGACACTATTGAGGATGCAACGGAACTTAGACTTTGGTCGTTGGAGAAGATTAAAGAGAACAAAGCCAGGGTAGCTCGTGCATACAATAAGAAGGTGAGACCAAAGGAGTTCCAAGTTGGTGATCTAGTATGGGAAGCGATGTGCCATTAGGAACCAAGGATAAAGCATATGGCAAATTGTCTCCAAATTTGCACGGTCCATACAAAGTCGTCCAGGTTTTGAAGGGTAATGCATACATGCTGGAGCAGCTGGACGGCGCCAAGTTCCCAGCAGCTGTCAATGGTCAGCACCTCAAGAAATATTTCCCAAGCGTGTGGGATGATGGACAGTGAAACATGGGGGCCGATTCAGAAAATCGGCCAGTAAAATTTTTTTTTTAGAATAATGAAAAAGCCGATGCATTGCCATCGACTCTAGACAGAACAAGCTCAATTGAGCAGGTTAACATATCAGTTTCAAGCCAGAGCCCATGGCAGTTGAGATGATTCTCTCGTTGGATTTGCTGAATCTATGCATTTGAAATTTGAGGATGGCGTGGACACGGATGAGATCTGTTTGATTGTGCGAATAGGCAACTGTTGGCCTCAAACCGTGTTTCGGGTGCAAGCCGATGCCCTGCCATCGGCTCTTTGTGCAGCAACTTCGTTTGACAATCGACAAAATTGGCAAGAGAGCAAAAAATTAATAGAGGAATATTTTCTTCATTAATAAGAGGATTTCTTACAAGGAAAGAGCCGATTGCTCAAGGGAGGAAGATCAAAAGAAAGGCCTACTGGCTAATCTGCTACTACTACTAGACCTATACTAGTAGACCCTACTCTACGGGCCGTCGCTGCCCTCGTCGTCGGAGCTCTCGTTGGCGCTGCTGCCGGCGAGCTCCTCGTCGCTGCTCCCATAGCCCTCTATGGGAGCCTCCTCCTCCTCCTCGTCGTCGTCGTCATCATCATCCGATCCGGCGCGGAAGCGCTTCGCCAGCGGATAGTCCTCGAGGGAGTCGTCGTCGTCTTCTTCTTCCTCCTCTTCGGTGGAGGTGTAGCCATCCCAGGAGAACGAGTCGTCCTCGCTCGTCGCTTCCAGCTCCCCATCGGCGAGGAACTGAAGGTCGTCGTCGCCGCTGGTCAAGGATTTGTCGTCCTCGGACCAGTCGTAGGGCTCGTGGTCCTCCTTGTCCCACTCCGATGCGGCGAGGATGTCGTGCGCCGCCAGAGAGCCCCACTCCGGCGTCGGCTCACGAGATGAGGAAGAATCGGAGAAGACTGACGAAGTGGAGGAGGACGAAGAGGAGAAGGACTGGGAAGAAAGATCCGACGAGGCGGAGGAGGAAGAAGAGGAAGACATGGCTACGGGAGATGGGGAATTTTTTGGGTGCCGATGGCCAGAACAGAGCACGGGGATGAAGAGGCGAACTGTTCGGCGCGGTTAAATAAAAGGGGATATAGTGGAGATTTAATGCCACAACAGTTTTCGGGGAAGTGGTGCCCAAAGAAAAAAAAAAACAACGGTCAAATCACGCGGAGAAGTTGAGAAGGCGAGGCATCATGATGAAGGATACTGCGGCGGTTTTGCCCTGCCACGACATGACCCGACGAAGAAAAAGCAGAGTGATTTTGGAATTATCAATTCCAAAACCAGGGGGGCATGTGTTATCACCAGAATTTGACCGGATCAGAGGTGGGCCGCGATCAAGATTGGGCTTGAAGAATATACATGGAAGAAATACGTGAACCGGCCTTGTACACGAAGTTTGGGCAGTTTGCCATTGTATCTGTAAATATAGTAGGATACGTGTCGGTTAGTTAGAGTTTAGCTCGTGCACGGTTGGGATTATTCCCACGTTAGAAAGTCTACGGACTATAAATATGTATCTAGGGTTATCGAGAAAAATAACAATCACGTTCATCACAAACCAATCCAGGCGCATCGCCAACCCCTTTTGTTTCGAGGGTTTTCTTCTGGGTAAGCATCATGCTGCCTAGATCGCATCTTGCGATCTAGGCAGTACGCGTTTATTCGTTTATCATGCGTTGCTCGTGCTGAAGCCTTGTTGATGGCGAGCAACGTAGTTATCATAGATGTGTTAGGGTTAACATTGTTTCATCATGTCACATGCTTTCGTCCATGCAACCCTTAGACGTCTAGCCGCCCTTACACCTATTTTAGGTGTAAGGGCGGCACCTTGCTTGATCATTATTTGGTAGATCCGATCTGTTATGATTGCTCCTTGTTCTTCAAGGATTAGTTTAATATCTGCATAGTTAGGCCTTGCAAACGGGTTGAAGGATCCAGTGGCACGTAGGGTGTAGTTTGCTAGCCCTAGATAAGATGTTTCGGGGATCAACTTCATGTTGGTTTTTAGGCCTTGTCTAGGGTCGGTTTATTATCACCGTGCGTGGCTGCCAGGCTCAATCACGCGTAGGATGTTCCGATTATGTGGTGAAAACCCTAAATCGTCGTAGGTCGTTTTAGCTATATATCGATCAAGCAGGACCACCATGTGATCGTAGACCTCATACGAACCATGGGTGGATCGGCTCCTCGAGCCGATTCACAGGACAACCTGAGAGCCGATCGAGGCTCGTATTTAATGTTTACGTGTATACCATGCAGGAAACTAAGCGAAGCAAATCCATCACCTTCCTGATCAGGTATAGATCAGGTGGCACGCCCTTGCACCAGCATCGGGACGTGTGTACCAGAGGCTTTGCGGGCCGTCGCTCGAGGGACCAGGGCCAGCCGCAGCTCTGAGTTGTTCCCGGCTCTACGTGTTGCCCGTCGCTACTCGCCGGTGGATTTCTGACGCCAACACACCTTCACTCAGGTCATTTACGCGAGCAGAACTTAGAATAAGAGCAAGGGTGCCCATCTAGGTAGTCTTCAATTTCTTACTTTAGCATAGGAGCGCTCTCCAAAGGAGCTGCAACGCGATCGTCCGCGGGAAAAAGAGTTGGATTCGTCCCACCTATCTAGATCCAAGAAAACACTTCTTCTATGGTTGCTATACCCAGAGAGTCATGAAACTCGCATGCAACTTTGTCGGGGGGATGACCCCCGGTATGACAAAGTCCTCGAGTCTACGAACGCGCAAGACTTCGCGGATCAAGAAAATACCAAAGGACGCAAAAGATATGAAGGAAACAAGATAAAATAAGAGGAACCGCTCGCTAGGCCGGCTTCCGGCTCCCGCGGCCCATCCGGCTCCAGCTCTACGTCGGCCCGCTCCTGATCGCTCGCTGCTGGCCGGGTCCGCGGCATGTTCCAGCTCCATCACCTGGGCCGGCTTCCGCCCAGACCGGCTCCCACGGCCCATCGGCCGGCTCGACTGAGGCCGGCCTCGCTCCGTCCGGCTTGCCCTGCCCCGCGCTGGGCCGACTCCACCGTCCGCGGGGTCCGTCCGGCTTCGCCTCGTGCTCCATCGCTCGATCCCAGGACGTGGCCGGCTCCTTCAACTCCCGTACGTGCATGGCCGGCTTTCATGCAGTGGCCAGGTTCTCCAAGGCCACCACGAGCCAGTTCAGGGAACGATCAAGACCATGTACGTACGTTGGATGCTCTGTCAAGGTAGCGATCAGACAGGGCAACGTGCTACCTACAGGCTATCGATAGGCTCACGTAGGCAACAGTGCTCCTTACTGTACACTGTATCCTACAGTTGATGGAACCCCAGTAGTCAAATCGTGTACAGTAACTGCGGGCCATCTCTTGTCCCCTGGGTGCCATTATATAAGGCACACCAGGGGGAGCCCTTCAGGCTCAGATTCTCTCCAGGCTCATACGCCTCTCTCTCAGCTCACATACGAGCAGCCGGCCAGGCTCTCTCCAAGCCGGCCAGGCTCCCTCTTAGCTCACAGTAGCTTCTTCCTTATCAGCTCAAGGAGCAACTCTGTATCACTCATATGTGTTCATATACATCAGACATGCAGGAGTAGGGGTTTTACCTCCACCGTGAGGGCCCTGAACCTGGGTACATCACCGTGTGCTGTGTACCAATCCCGCCTCCGGATATCGTCGACGCCCATACAGGAACCACCTCTCTTTAGCTACCCCGTAGCATATGCCGTGACGATACCACGACATTTGGCGCCCACCGTGGGGCTGCAGCGGCGCCGACCGGAGTTCGTCTGGACGGGACCCTTCCTCATCATCGTCACCGCCGTGGCCTTCATCGCCGCGACTCTCATCGCCGCCCTCCTCGGGCACGGCCTCGTCTCCACCGCGACCATCGCCGTCGGCTTCGTCTCCGCCGCGGCCTCCGCCGCCGTGGGATTCCTCACCAACACCTGGCTGGCCGCAGCCGCGTCTTCTTCTTCACCGCAACATCCCCAGCCGCTCCCGGGGGCTCGGCCTCGCCGGAGCCATCACACACGTGCTGGCCACGGTCACGGCGTCGCCCTCCAGAGTCCGGGCTAAGCTCGCCGCTCCGAGCGCCTGCAGCAACAGCCGCGCAGCAGCGCATGGCCAAAGGCAGGAGCTCCTCGCGTGCATACGAGCAGCAGCGATGCAAGCTAAGCGCACCAGCCAGCCGTGCAGACGCGCGCGCGGGCAAACAGCGCGAAGCATAATATCTCCCATGCGCCCTGGGCGAATCCTCCTCGTCCGCCCTGCGCCCATGCGGCGCCCACGTCCTCCGCCGGCGACGTCCACCGTCAGCTGCGCCGTCCTGCGAGGGAAGCAGCACGCAGCAAATGCAGCGCTAGAAGCAGCAAACAGCAGGCACGCATGCGCATGCACCAGCTGGCCAAACCAAACAGCAACACCACAGCGCAGTGGCACACAGCAGCAGCAGCAACCTGCGCACCTCCACCCGCGCCCAGCTCAGTCGCGACGCGCTGCTCCACCTCGGGCTCCTGCTGCACCGCCCGTACCTCCGGCTGCTGCAGTGCCGGCCGCTGCACCGCTCCTGCTGTGCGCCCTGCGCGTCCTCCGACACGCGCCGGCTTCGACCGCCGCTGTCCACTGCGCCCCGCTGGCTCCGTGCCCAGGCCGGCCGTCCGCGGCCGGCTCCGTGCCACACGCGCCCGTTCCGTCCGCGCTCAACTACGCCGCGCCCCGCACGTCACCGCCACGGCCTCCATCCGCCCGCGCGCGCCAAGAACCTCCGTCGGCTTCATCATGCCACCTCGCCGGGCTAGCTCCCGCTGCACCACCGGCTTCAGCTGCGACGCGCCATCTCCGGCTACGCCACCGCGGCGTCTTCTCCGGCCGCCGCCTCCAGCAGCTCCGGCTGCGCTGCCACGGCCAACTCGGTCGCCCGGCCGCGACCGCATGCGCGTCGCAACTCCGGCTGCACCGCGCGCTCTCCTCGGCATCCGTGCGAAACCCAGGCCGGCTTCGACGCCTCGCCGTGGCCAACGCACCTGCTCCCTCGCCATCGTCCGGCTCATCACCCATGCCTGGTCCAGCTACGCTTGCCATTTCCTCCGGCTGCTGCGCACTGCGCCCGCCCGGCCGCCGCGACCATCTCCGGCTTCGCCGCGCCCAGCGCCCCTCCGGCTGCGCCCCCACGACCAACTCCGGCTGCGCGTCGCCTCCACCAGGCCGGCTGCCGCGCGCTAGCGCCGGCTGCCGCGGGCGCCCCGGTACATCTCCGGCTCGGCCCCGCCAACCGGCTTCCTCGCGAACACCGCTGCGCTCCGACTCCGCCTCATGCCCGCGCGTCGACCACTGCGGCCTCCGCCAGCTGCGCCCGCCACGGCCGCCCTCGACGGCACGCGCGCCCGACTCCGGCGCCGCCCGCGCCGCTACTCCACCGGCTGAGCGCCCTGGCTCTGCGCTTGCCGCGGCCAGCTGCCGGCCCCCGTGCCTCCTCGTGCTCCCCTGCGGGCAGATAAAGAGAAGAAGGTTGGGGGGTCCGGCTGCGGTGGAGTTACCGGTTGGAAAGAGTAAAAAAGAATTGGTAAAGAAAAATAAGAAGAAATAGGAGGAGATCCCTGCCGGCTGAGGAACATGGCCGGCTAAAAAAAAAAAAAAAAGGCCTCGCCGCCTGAAAATAAATGCCCCTGGCCGGGTGGAAATAGAAAGAAAAGTGGCCGGCTCAAGCAAGCTGCCAATAAAAAAAAAAAAAAAAAAAAAAAAAAAAAGGTGGTCCAGCCGGCTGAAAAAAGAAAAACATGCTCCGGCTGAGAATACTTCGCCGGCTAAAAAAAAAAAATCTGTCCGGCTGAAAACATGACGCCGACTGACTCCGCTCGATGTTCGATCGATCGGGCCGGCTGCGCCGGTGCCGGCTGGGCGGGCTGTCCTTAACCCGGCTGGGCGGGCTGTCCTTAACCCGGCTGGGGCTGGGTCTGTTTGGTTGGTCGCTCGACTCCGCTCGTACCGGTTCCGCCTGTCCAGGCCGGCTGGGAATGGGATGAGTGGAGCCTGCACCGACTGAACCAGCCCGAGCGCGTTTGGTCGCTCGCCCGGCTGAACCTGAGCAGCCGGAATCTGCATCGACTCGTACATCTGCAGCGCGTTTGGCAGCTTGACCGGCTGGAGTCAAGCCGGCTGAGGCCATCAGCCATCGACACTTCCCCGCGCGCGCGAATCGGCCACCCCGAGAGACACTCGGGGGCTGTCCCCTCTCACACCGGCTGCGCCTCCGTGCCCTCTTTCGGCCGCGCTTCCACCGCCACCGGCTGCGCCTTCGCCCTCTTCCGGCCGCGCTTGCACCAACTCGCCTGCCGGCTGCGCCCCTCTGCGCCACCTGCAGTGCGTTTGATGGCTTGGCCGGCTGGAGCCAAGCCGGCTGAGGCCACCAGCCACTCCCTCGCCTCTACGGCTTCAACAACTCGTCATCACTATCGAGATCAACCCTACAGCGAAAACAAAATGTAAGTATTGTTGAGTAACTCTCCGCATCGCTGCTCAGCCGGGTAACCCGAGTTACGCTCGGGGGCTACCCCCTCTTCCGCCGACTTTGCTGCTTAACCCCGGACCGACTCAACTCGTCCCGGGGGCTCGCCGGCTGGTCCACGATGCTCTATCCCACAGACGGCTTAGTAGTGTGTACGGTACCAAAGGCCCACTCTTCGACTCAGCTGTTGTCCGCAACCCGGCTTCATGGCTAGCAAGAGCAAAAGCTGGAGGTCGCCTCACATGAACAGCGTCCAAAGAGAGATCACCTTGGGCATCCCGGCCTTCGCCGATGTAGCTCGAATGAGTCCGCCCCTCAAAGTCTAAGTACTGTGCGCTCCACTTTGCGGCCCACTCTTGACCTAGCTATAGACCGCAACCCGGCTGTATGGCTGGCAAGAGAAAAAGCCAAAGAGCAGGGGGGACATGAAAATGACTCCAGGGGGCTCGGACGAAACCGAGCCAACATCCCTCTACATAAAGCTAGCACTGCTAAGGCTGCACATATTATATGTCTTTACTGACTAACTTTGTCTCTTATATGACTATCTCCGATGGACTACATCGAGTTGGCGGACCCCAAGGTCCACCTTCCGGGTGCTCTTCAGCACGAGCCGGCGGACACCGAGTCCACCTTGCCAGCGGCCCAGAGCCTTCGAGCTGGCGGTCCTCAGCGACCACTTCCGGGTGCTCTTCAGCACGAGCCGGCGGACACCGAGTCCACCTTGCCAGCGGCCCAGAGCCTTCGAGCTGGCGGTCCTCAGCGACCACTTCCGGGTGCTCTTCAGCACGAGCCGGCGGACACCGAGTCCACCTTGCCAGCGGCCTAGCGCCTTCGAGCTGGCGGTCCTCAGCGACCACTTCCGGGTGCTCTTCAGCACGAGCCGGTGGACACCGAGTCCACCTTGCCAGCGGCCCAGAGCCTTCGAGCTGGCGGTCCTCAGCGACCACTTCCGGGTGCTCTTCAGCACGAGCCGGCGGACACCGAGTCCACCTTGCCAGCGGCCTAGCGCCTTCGAGCTGTGTCGTGGTATCGTCACGGCATATGCCATAGGGTGGCTAATCGAAGTGGTTCCTGAGGGATCTCACGGCGGTATCCGGATGCGGGTATGGGCACGAGCGACACGGCGACGTACCCAGGTTCGAGGCCCTCCGGTGGAGGTAAAACCTCTACTCCTGCTATGAGTGTATATGATGATCACACAGTACAATGGTGCTCCTAGAGCTGTGTCCGGCTGCTCCTGAGAGGCTAAGGGAGACGATGGTCTCTCTCACAGGGCAGCTCTGTAGGTGGGTGAAAGCAGTAAATGATCGATCCCCTGCACGAGAGGGGGTAGTGCGGCTTATATAGGCACCGGCACTTTACATATAAGACCCTATAGTTTACTGGCCGGCTGGGCCGGCTTCGGCCTCCGCTCCTTCCCGAGGCGGTGACGTCAGGAGTGGTTGAGGCATCGTGGCCTGTCCCATCCGGCTGCCACGGTCAGCGGTATGGAGGAGGTGTCCCTGTCGCCGTCAGCCACTGTAGCCAGTACGGATCGTCGTAACCCCTGACGGCCTGTCCGGCGCGCGGCACTATTGCTCCACAGTGCCCCGCGCTTTACGGAAGATGGAGTCAGCGTGGACTTTAGGAACCCGGATCACCAACCCGGTTCCTTCCAGTGCAAGACTCGCCAGCCTCGAGTCGGTCTGAGGTACAAACCCCAGTCGGATATGGCTTGTAGAAGCCGGCCCAGCCACAGCATTGGCGGCCGTAGCCAGGCCGACTAGGACCTAGAGCCAGCCGGCTTCCGGACCAGCCGGCCACGGCGCCAGCCGGCTGGTCCTCAGCCGGCCTTTGCCGCGAGCCGGCCAGTGGCCAGCCGGCTGCTCCGCGTCCATTGCCCTATCCGGGGTCTTCCCCCCGACATTAGCCCCCGAAGCTGGCAAGGTCCTGCGTCCAGAAGGACCTAGGCAGGTGTCGTTGCCTAATCGACGGTACCTCGGAGGAGGGATCCTCACGAGGGGGAGAAGAAGTAGGGGCCATAGGGCGGAGTGCACACGGGACGGTGGTACGCGAGTTACCCAGCTTCGGAACACCTGCACGATGACAGGGCCTACTGCTGCTTGTCTGGAATTATCTGGGCGCTTTCGCGTTGTTACAATGAGTTGTGGTTGTGCCTCTAGGGCTCCCGGGATCCGGCTTATAAAGGCGCACGGATCTAGGGTTTACATGGAGAGTCCTAGCCGGATTACAGATAGCCTAGCTACGGTACAATATCTTGCCGTGCACGTCACGGATCCGCCTTCCATACACGTCGTACTGGATCCGGGTTCCTCATGGGCCTCCCTGGATCCGGGTCACTCCTAGGTCGGTACGGATCCGGCCTGCTGATCCTGGGCTGGACTTCTTCCTTCACGATCAACAGCAACTGGGCCGCCCGATGGGCCACATGCCTCATCACCGTCTGTGGGCCACCCGGGCTTGCCGGATCTAGGCACTGTCGATGGTACACCCATGAAGTATACCCACAACAGTAGCCCCCAGAGTTCTCCGAGTTTCCCCTGCAGTCTCCGTCTTGCTGGTCCATCATGATCTCCGGCAAACGTTGGTAACGCGGAGAAACTTGAAGAGCTCCAACTTTGCATTTTCTTCTTTTTCCAACTTATAGCCGGAAAATGCTCCCATCCCGAGGGACTTCATCCATCGACGTTCCAAAGAACATTTCCGGGTTACTCCCTGCTTGAACGAAAGCCAATCTTATCTTCACAGAATCACCCGGAATCTTAAAAGACTCTAACGGTTTCGGAAATCCTTCATCTTCAGATCATGCTTAACAACGGAAGTTCCGTATTTCCCGCGCACAACTTCCTCATTTCCCGCGCTAAAGTTTCGCAGATGCAAATCTTCAACCGGAATTTTCGGGAGTGCATGGTTAAGTCACCTCCACGTCGTTTTACCGCGTTTGACCTAAACACGTGTCATCCATCCAACGGTGCGACCGTTCAGTTTCCACCGTTGGATCCGGATCCCGAATCTCCGAGCGCGGCCTATAAATACCCCGCGGCCCGGTAAAAATTCATTCTTTCACCCCCTCTCACCACATCGTCTTCCTCCTCGCGCCGCGCCGCCCGCCAGATCTTGATTCCGGCGAACTTCGCCCCGGTGAACTTCGAGTGCCGCCGAACCAAGGCTTCCCTCGCTCCAAGATTCTCACGTTTGAACGGGAAACTTGCTCCGCCGCCGATTCGTGGTCACGCGAGCCGATTTCCTTCAAGTTCGGCGACCTCATCTTCCGCCGGAGCTCCGTCGCACCACCGCGCCATTAGCGGTAAGTACGCCGGACTTGTAGAAGACAACCTAGTGTAGAAGATAGGCTTAGTGATCCGGGTACTCAGACACTCTGTATGGGTGCAGCCGGAAGCATGCCACTCGAATCGTCACTTTGCACTGGTAGCTCTTCGAGTAGCCCGGATCCCAACCAAATAGAACCCATATGCCCGGATCCTATATCATTCCTGCCACCGTATGTTTCCGACATCAGACTAGCTCAACCTTTTTCCGCATCTTCCAGCACCGCTCCAAGCCGGATCCCTACCCTCCAAGAGCTCCAAGAAGAACTCGAGGGACAAGCTCGGATGGCAGCAAAGGTGCAGGAGGCGGAAAACAAGAGGGCGTCCAAGGCCCGGATCCGTGAAGGAGACCGCGGTCCATGGTGGCCTTGCGCAACCACCGACGTGGAGCTTAGAGAGCTCGTAACGAGGGAATGATCTCCACACACTCGATTTTCGTTCGTGACTCCTTCTCCGCCAAGCCCGACCGCGGAGAAGTTGTCATGACCAAGGCTTGGGTGGAACGCGGTCTTTCACTCCCTTGTTCGGAATTTTTTCTCTCCATCCTCAACACCTACGGGCTCCAGCCCCACAACATTTGCCCCAATTCATACCTTCTCTTGTCCAACTTCGTGACTCTCTGCGAAGGACATCTTGGGATCCGGCCAGATGTCAAGTTGTGGCAATTCTTTTTCCGAGTGAAGAAAGAAACTAAGGACAAAGCAATGGTGAACTGCGGAAGCATGACGTTTATGCTCCGCCCTAATCGTATGTATCCTCCCCATGATTCACACGAGTCCGTCCGATCGGAACGCCGGATGGTTCTACGAGAAGAATGCTCCTGTTCCGGATGTCCACGAAGGCCTTCCCCAGTTCGTCAACGAACCTCCGGAAGAACTTGCAAGCTGGAGCTTCGTCCCTCCACTCGCCCTGACTCCAACCTTGGAGAAAGCTGCGCGGAGAATCTCCTGGCTAGTCCATGACGGACTTACCGGAGCCCAGCTTACACTTAGCTGGTTTACCCGGAGAATCCAGCCCCTTCGCTACAACGCGCGGTTGATGTGCGCTTACACCGGGGCGGATGATCTTCTCCGGGTTACCCGCCATGATCTTCCGGCTGACTCTCTGAAAAGAAGATTCAAGACGCTGGTGAAGATTCCGAGGGGCCAACAGGTCCCGGAACTGTTCAAGGATATCTACACGAACGATCAGTGTCCTCCGGTAAGCTTCGTTCTTTCCGTTGCTTCAAACTTCACAAGGATAACTCTAACTTCTGTTCATTTTCCTTCCAGCTCAATACTTTGGCGGAGGACAACTTCCGCACCATCATTCGCGTCCCCGTTACCAGCGACACGGCGGAGGAGGCTCCGGAAGACGACGAGGAGGAAGAGGACCAGGCACCCCGCAAGGCGGCCCCTCGACCTACAAAGCGTCCCCGCGCCAAGGCTTCCGGCTCTGAAGCCGGAGCTAGCGGCGAGGCCTCCGCCAAGAAGCCAAAGACGACGAAACCACCTCCGCTTGACTCAAGGAAGGCGGAGCGTGCGCGTCTACGGATGCTCTCGACGGCTGGCCAGGGCACACGCCCCATCATTCCCGGCGCCCCGTGAGTTTCCGAGCATGATGCGATTTTTACTTAGCGAAATTATTTCTTGTCTAAACCCTTTCACTTGTTTGCAGGAATCCGAAAACCGCTGCCACGCGGACCACCAGCCAGGAGCCCATCACGAAGTACATGAAGAAATCTCCGGCTGTTGGTCCCTCTACTCAGTTCCACCTGCCGCTTCCCACCCAACTCCTCAACCGTCGCCTCCTCAGGCTGACCCATCTCCCCCGCCTGCCGCAAACACTCCACCGGAGATAATTCCGGTTAGCAGCGGGCACGTGGAGGAAGAAGATCCCAAGGCCAAAAGCCCTGCCCAAGAAGAGGCGGAAACACAAGGCCAAGGAGATGCGGAAGTCACTTCCGAGAAGGCTGGAGAGGGTGCTGGCGACATAGTCGTTTTTCCGAAGAACTTCGGAGATCCGGCGGACACCACTTCCACCCCCAAGGCGTATGCCACCAAGTTTTTTAACAAGCTGACTGAGGCGGAGAAGTGGGAACTTGAACAAGACCTGCTCAACGCCATGCTGAACAACGCCTGGGGGAAGCCGGATTCCAGGACATCGGAGATCCAGGACTTCAAGAAAAACATTGGCCAGTTCTGCGATCAACTTATCTGCAAGCAAAAGGTACTCCCCAGTAGCCCCCAAGCATGTAGGCGGAAACTCAAAAAGTAGTTAGCGCTTAAATGCTTAGAGAAAAATTACTTTCGGGAAAGTTTTTTAGAATGGACCAGTAGCCCCCAAGCATTATGGCGGAAAAGTTCCGGCAATGATGCTTTAGAAGAAACCACTGCTACAGGCGGAATTTTTACTCCTGCACTGTTTAAATTTTACAGGAACAATGAGCGCTGCACTACGAGCTGCACAAGAACATTGCCCTGCAGCGCCGCGTTACTCCGAGTCGGGCGGAAAATATCCAGGACTCGAAGGATGAGAATGCGGAACTGGCTAAACAACTGGCAGACGCCCAAGGTTGGTTTCCACCTTCTTCGTTATTAACCAAATTCCGACTTCAAATTTGCTGTTAACGTATATTATTATAGGCGCATCCTCCTCCCTTGCAACAGCTTCGACTGAACTTGAGAACCTGCGCTCCTCGTACCAAGAATTGGAGACGAAGCTAAAGGAGGCGGAACTTAAGAGGGAGCAGGCCGAAAAGCAGCTGGCGGAGAAAAACTCCGAGCATATCAGGGAGAAGGGCGAGCTGGAGCTGAAAAAGAATGCTGACAGCGAGACCATCAGGAGGCAGCAAAAGGAGCTCAACGGACTCCGGAAATTCATGGAGACAGCGGAGCAGCACTGGGACTTGCTCAATGAGAACATCTTGGGTATGATATCGGAACCTTGTCAAGATATTTGCTCCGATTCTTTTTTACTTTGCGCTCAAATTGCATGCCTATATCCTGATTATCTTTTTATGTAGAGCCGCTTGGGTACCCGGAACAGCGCCGGAATTTGTTCCCACGAGACGATCTTCTGCAACTCGCGGGTGATGACTGCAAGGATCTCATCTCCGCCTCCCGCAAAATATGCCACAATTTGAACATCAAAAGGAGCCGCACTTGTGACGTGCGCAAGCTTATTGGTAAGATGGACGTTCTGCCGGAGCTGGTGATTGATCTACAAGCATCTTCAGCCCGAGGCGCAGCTGCAATGGCCTTGACCATGTGCCTAGCACATACTCCGGGTCTTGATCTTGATGAAGTGACCACGGGCGTTCCTCCAGGATGCGGACGTCGGCGAGCTGCTGGATGCGGTGAGCGGCTACGACACCCGCATCGCGCGCAGGATCCGGCACGAGGAATTCTACGACAAGGTCGTCCTCGCCGCCGACGAGGCCTTAGAAGCGGAACTTTTGAAGGATCTCGACGCCTGTGCGCGACCTGCGGAATCCGGAGCCGAGTTTACCTGGACCAGCTCCAAGGATGCGCCCCAAGAAGAACCCAAGACCAGCACTGCTGCTTCCGAAGAAAAGGAAAGTGAAGAAGACGTATCTTCTCCGGCCGAAGGCGCCAAGGAACAAGATCCAGAGGGCAAAACTTCTCCGGCTAAGGGGGAGTGAGAACTTTTATTCCTGCGGGAAAAGCAATGCATCATTTTGGCCCCAGCGAGGGTTTGTAATAAGACTTTAAATTCTTAAGTAGCTAGGAACGAAACAATTATGCATGGGGCGGAAACAATTATCACGCTGCTCCGATTAAATATTGTGTGCATGTTTCGTTTTATGTCGGAAAGCAAGTGCTGACTTCGTTATTTTCCGGCTTGCTCGCTTGACCTTCCACGAGCCGGAAAACCTTAGCCGGAAACGCTCGCCAGCGGCGACGAAGCCCAATGGCAGTCCGTCCATAACCGTGGAAACAAGCCCTGTGCATAGGTGCCGGAAATCGCTACTAGGAATCCACGAGTTCGCAACAGATAACAACTTTATCAGAAAACTTAAGCTTACGTCCTAAAGGACGATTTTGAAAATCACAACTTTCATACACGCCTAGGCGGAAAAAATCCAGCTCTGCGGTTTTAGTTGGAAAAAACATACACGATCTAAAATGAACAAGTAAAGGAGGTAAAAGACTCAAAAGAGTGAACCAGAAGCTTTATTTCATTGATCATGTATAACTATTACAGAGTTTAGAACTCGGAAAATATATGCTAAGTGTAGAAAGGACGTAGCTGTGCGATATTCCAAGGGCGATCTGTTTCATCGTAGATGTCATCCGGATCCTCACGCTTGCGTTTCCGGTGCCGATTAGCAGAGTCTATCCCTTAACTCGCGGAAATCGACAAGGTAGTACGACCCGTTATGAAGCACTTTGCTAACGACGAAGGGTCCTTCCCATGGAGATTGCAGCTTATGGTCTTTCACCTGTCGAAGGCGGAGGACCAGGTCTCCTGCCATAAAGGAGCGTTTCCGAACTCGACGACTGTGATAACGTCGGAGCTTTTGCTGATAGATGGCGGATCTCTGATCTGCTAAGTTCCGAGCTTCCTCGATCAGGTCCACAGATAGCTGTCTTGCCTCGTCAGCTGTTTCTTCATTGTAGGCGGAAACTCGCGGTGAATCGTGGATGATGTCGGAGGGAAGTACGGCTTCGGATCCGTATACCAGGAAAAAAGGGGTAAACCCTGTTGATCTGTTAGGGGTAGTTCGTAAACTCCACGTAACAGCCTCCAACTCATCAGCCCAAGCTCCGGCTGCTCGTCGCAGCGGTCCTTCAAGGCGTGGTTTAATTCCTGATAATATTAGGCCGTTAGCCCTTTCAACACGACCATTGGACTGTGGATGAGCCACAGATGCGAGGTCCGATCCGTATCCCCATTGTCTCACAATAATCCCTCAATTCTCCTTGAGCAAAGTTCGTGCCATTATCTGTGATTATGCTGTGCGGGATGCCGAATCTCATCACGAGGCTGCAGATGAATTTTAGTGCCGTAGCACCGTCGGCTTTTCTCACTGGCTTAGCCTCGATCCATTTGCTGAACTTGTCAACAGCGACCAGGAGGTACTCAAAACCGCCAGGAGATGATTTTTTTAACTTACCAACCATATCAAGCCCCTGCACCGCAAATGGCCAGGTGATAGGTATGGTCTTCAGCTCTTGGGCTGGAGCGTTTGGTTGAGTAGCGTAGTACTGACAACCTCGGCAGGTCTTGACTATTTTATCAGCGTCTTCTTTAGCTGTAAGCCAATAGAAACCTAACCGAAAAGCTTTTGCAACGAGTGATCTGGGAGCGGCGTGATGCCCGCAGTCCCTCGCGTGGATCTCTCCGAGGATTTCAATGCCATCTTGATTGGAGACGCATTTAAGAAATACCCCCGCTGCACTTCGTTTGTAGAGCTGTCCATCAACTATTGTGTAGGTTCGTGCTCGCTCGACGATTCGTCGTGCGAGGACCTCGTCCTCCGGCAACTTCTGATCGATGAGGTAGTCCAGAAAGGCTGGGTCCAGGCCGGAATGATAGCCATCACTTCCCTAGCCGGAGACACCGCCACCTCTGGGTTTTCCGGGTTAGCGCCTTAATCGAGGGTATCCGGAGATGCTCCAGGAAAATGCCAGGCGGAATTGGTTTCCTGCCGGATCCGAGCTTGGATAGCATGTCCGCCGCTGTGTTATCGTCTCTTCGACGTACTTGACTTCGTATCCGAGGAAGCTCTTGGCAATCTCGTCAACTTCGTCTCTGTAGGCCGCCATGACGGAATTTCTGGCGTTCCAGGTTCCGGCTACTTGTTGTGCCACCAGGTCGGAATCTCCACAGCATATGATGTGCTTGATCCCTATTTCCTTAGCGATGCGCAGACCGTGTAGTAGAGCCTCATATTCCGCCATGTTGTTGGTAGCTTCGAAGTGGATCTGCAGAACATACTGCAGTTCTTCTCCGGTAGGGGACTTCAGGGTGACTCCGGCTCCTGAGCCTTGGTGCTGCTTGGATCCGTCGAAGTGCATGACCCATGTTTCTGGTTCCGGCTCCAGACTTGCATCCGGAGCTTCTGTCCAATCTGCAACGAAATCTGCCAGAACCTGAGATTTTACCGCAGTCCTTGGCTTGTAAGCGATGTCGAAGGCGGATAATTCGATGCCCCATTTAGCCGTACGTCCTGTTGCGTCAGCGTTGTTGAGAATTGTTGACAGCGGAGCCTTGCTCACGATCACATCTTGGATGCTCTTGGAAATAATGCCTCAACTTCCGGCTGCCTAGGAACACGCCATAAGCTAGCTTCGAAAGTGAGGATATCTCTGTTTTGATTCCGTCGGCACCTCGCCGATGTAGTAGACAGTCTCTGGACGTCATATTCATGACCTTCTTCCTTTCGCTCCACCACGATGACGAGGCTGACGACTTTGTTGGTAGCTGCCAGATAAAGGAGCATTGGCTCTGACTCTACTGGAGCTGCCAAGATAGGCGGGGAGGTGAGTATCTCCTTCAACCCTCGAAGAGCTGCATCAGCTGCGTCGTCCCAGACAAATTTGTCTGTTTTCTTCAGCAGCTTGTACAGAGGTAGTGCCTTCTCGCCAAGACGGCTGACAAACCTACTGATTGCTGCAACACAACCAGTTAGTCGTTGCACATCTTTGAGACAAGTTGGCCTTTTGATGCACAGGATTGCCTTGATCTTTTCCGGGTTAACCTCAATGCCTCTGTGAGAGACTATGAAGCCAAGGAGTTTTCCGCCGGCACGCCAAAGACGCACTTCAGCGGATTCAACATCATCTTGTACCTGCGGAGGTTGTCGAAGGTTTCTGTGAGATCGCTGATCAAGTCGGATCCTTTCCGGGTCATGACCGCGATGTCGTCGACGTAAGCGTGCACGTTCCGGCCAATTTGGTCCTTCAGGCACCGCTGCATCGTACGTTGGTAAGTAGCACCTGCATTTTTCAAACCAAAAGGCATAGTAACATAGCAGTAAGTACCAAAGGGGGTAATGAATGAAGTCGCCTTTTGGTCGGATTCCTTCATCCGGATCTGATGATACCCGGAATACGCATCAAGAAAACACAGAAGTTCAGCACCCGCCGTCGAATCAATGACTTGGTCAATGCGCGGCAAGGGGAACGGATCCTTCGGGCAATGTTTGTTCAAGCCAGAGTAATCGATGCACATTCTTAGTATTTCAGTGTTCTTTTTGGGTACAAGGACGGGATTCGCGACCCAATCGGTATGGATAACTTCTATTACAAAACCTGCTTCTAGTAACTTTGCTAGTTCCATTCCTATGGCGCGGCGCTTCTTATCTCCAAAGCGTCGCATAGCTTGCTTCACCGGGTTTGGCCCCGGATTTATGTTGAGGTAGTGCTCAGCGAGTTCCCTAGGTACTCCGGACATGTCAGAAGGTTGCAATGCGAATATATCCATGTTAGCGCGGAGGAACTCGACGAGCGCGCTTTCCTATTTGGGGTCCATGTTGGCTCCGACTGAAACCTGCTTGGAAGAGTCACCTGGGATGAGGTCGTGCTTCTTGGTTTCTATCGCGGGCTTGAAGGAGGTTTTCTGCTCGGAGATTTGCTTCTTGGTGGTCTGCATCTCGCCGGATCCACCGCGGCTCGTAGCCTTTCGGCTCTTCTCCGGATATCACGGACTGCGAAGGCGGCTTCGCCTAACTCGCACTCATGAGCTTTTTGTAGTCTCCGGATACGGTAATCATACCTTTAGGACCCGGAATCTTGAGCTTGTTGTAGATGTAGCACGCTCTTGCGTGGAACTTGTGGTAGGTGGGCCTGCCGAAGATGACGTGGTAGGAGCTCTTGAAGGGCACAACTTCAAACGTGATCTTCTCTTCGCGGAAATTATGAACATCGCCAAAAGCCACGGGAAGTGTGATGCTGCCGAGGGAGTTCGCCTTCTTACCCGGAACCACGCCATGAAACTCAGTGGTGCTGTGTTTGAGCTGTTCCTTGGTGAGGTTCATCCGCTCTAGAGTCTCCAGGTACATGATGTTCAGGCTAGCTCCGCCATCCATGAGGCACTTGGAGAAGTCATACCCGTCTATGCGGGGACTTACAACCAAGGCGTAGCACTCCTTTGGCACAATTGCGGGATGATCCTTCCGATCAAATGTGCACGGGATTTCCGACCACCTGACGTACTGCGGCACAGCCGGAACTATGGCGTTCAGGATCCGGGTAGCTGACTTGGAGGCGCGTACTGTTGGGGTTCCGAGGAAAGTGTGGTAAGCCCCCACGCTCTTTTTGTCGAATGGGTTGGATTTTCCTGCGGATCCTGCCTTGGGATCCGGCGAGTTATCATCCTCATCCATCGCCTCGGAACTATCGTCCTCCTTGTCCTTGTTCTTGCCCTTGCCACCTTTTCCGCGAGGGCGGTGCTTCCGGGCGCGCTTGTATCCGGCCTCCGGGTCGTTCTTTAGATCATTGACCCACTTGCAGTTGCGGTTGGTATGAGTGGACTTCCGTAACCGGATCCGGATGGGCGACAGGGCATGTCTCTCGTACTCTTCATAGGTTTGCGGTGCGCGGGATCCGGCAGCAGATGACCTCGGAGGTATGCCGCCGACCCCTGCCGGCTCCGCCTCCGCGTCCGCGTCCTCTTCCGCCTCCTGGACCTCCGCGTTGAAACGCCATGGCGACCATCTCGGATCCGCCACTCTTCGGGTCATCGTGGTTCTTGCGCTTATGGCTGCTGCCGCCGTTGTCACGGTTCTTCTTTTGTTGGTGCAGGGGGATTGCTGTGGCTGCGAGATCACCGCCTGCGTCGTCGTCGGCGGCAGTGTGATCGCTAGCGATGGTGATCATGTCATCCAACGTCAGTTGATTTGCATTGACCATGCAGGTTAGCTTGTGTCGCAGCAATCCTCCTCGCTGCAAGCCCCCAATGAAGGCGTGCATTGCTGTGCGGTTGTCAACGTTCTCGCACTCGTTTCTGCATGCCAACCATCGGGTGAGGAAATTCCTTGATGTTTCGCCCTTCTTCTGGATGCAAGCCTGTAGGTCGCTTGTTGTGGCAGGTCGCTTGTAGGTGCCCCTGAAGTGTTTCTCAAAAGCGTTCTTCAGGTCGAACCAGCAAAAGATGGAGTTCTTCTCGAGGTCGCTGAGCCAGATCCGGGCTGGACCTACAAGGTACAACTGGAGCATGCGGCAGGCGATGTTAGGGGTTCCTCCGGCGAAGGTTACAGCATTGTAGTAATCCTCAATCCAGGTATCCGGCCTTTCGGTGCCATCATAATGCTTCAGATTTCCAGGTAGCTTGAGGTTCATCCTTGGCTTTGGTTCCTCTCGAATCATCCTGCCAAAGCACTTCGGACCAATGTAGTCGGTTCTGTACTCGTTAAGGCGGTCCCGCGCGTCGCGCGAGCCGTGGCGAGGAGACTTGGAGCGAGAGCGAGATCTCCGGCCATTGCCTCCGCCTCCACCTCCGCCGCCACCGCTAGGTGGTGGTGAGGGAGACCTGCGAGGTGGGCGGTCCGACTTCTTGCTTCCGCCATCCGAATCTCCTCGGCCTTCCTGGTGCTGACTCCGGCTCTGTGGCTGCCTTCGCCTTGGCGCCGGCTGCCCTGGTCGTTCCGGCGAGGCTCCGGGTCACGGCTCCGACGAGGCTGCGGGTCCCGGCTCTGCGAGGTTACGGATCGCGGCTCCGACGAGGTTCTCGGATCGCGGTTCCGGCGAGGCTCGGACCGCGATCTTCATTCCGACTCCTCCCGGGCTCAGGCTCATGAACATTGTTCTGATTCCGGCGAGGTTCCGGCGAGCGCTCCCTCGTTTACGTTTCTTGGCAGCACGTTGTCGCGGATAACAAGCGCACCATGCCCTACGGGCCTGGTGTTTCCGGCTGGACTACGGCGGCGAGGGTCGCGGGTAACCGTTGGGTGGAGGTGAGGTTGCGGTATTTGTCTCTTCCGGAGTACATCGCGTCCTTTCCCTTCCTTGGATCCGACGGAGGCGTACGTGACGGAACGGGGATCGGATTTGGGTGCTCCCTTGCCCTTCTTCTCGCGCTCCGACGATCCGGTGTGCGATTCATCGTCCTTCTGCGCGGTAGATACACGGTTATCCGGATTGGATTCCAACCTCGCGCGAAGTATCCGCCTTGTTCTGCTGCATTGCCGAAGCGACAAGTGTGCGGAGATAGTTGATATCAACTTCTTCGTCCTTCTTCTTCAGCAATTCCGCAGCTTTCCGCATGTTGTCCTTTGGAGTTTCCAATGGTGGTGATCTGCGGGCGTGTTGAAGGGTATTCTGCGAGGCGGAATTGCTTCTCTAACAATTCGATCGGCCTCCGCTCGCGCATAGGTCATCTTTACCTCCCACTCAGCCCTCATGCTCTTGACCTGCTCGAGTGTGGCAGCAATCTCGCGGTCTGTCTCTCGAAGTTTTCCGTCCAGTGCTGCATGATCTGCCCTTCCTATCCTTAACGCAGCTTCGGTATCGGCGAGCCTCTTGGCTGTGGCCAGCATTTCCTTTACGGCGGTCTCTAGGGCCTCCAGATCTGCGGCGTCGCCCGGGGTTATAGGTGTGTTAAGAACTGCTCGCGCGGCCACCTCCTCTCGCGACAAGATTTCCTCCGAGGGAGAATCCCTTTGGGGTCGCACTCGAGACATTGGAGATCCTTGATGGGATGGTTGGGGGTCAGATTGGCTGACTTGGTCTCCGGATCCAGTTTGTCCCAGCGCTGCTACCGTTGCGAGAACCTGCTTGGGCTGGGCGGAGTCGACTTCAGGCTGATCGCCGTATCTGTACTCCCTTATCTTGCGAACGAAGTCATCAGATTCCGTGGACGGGGTGTCGCCGGAAATTGGGCTCAGATTGCCCAAAATCGACTCTTCAACCGGAGCTTCGCTTTCTCCGACAAGCTGAGCCTGATCCGGATCTGCGCCGCTTCCGGTGCCTCTACCTGCTCAGGACCAACTCCGTCTTCTTGAGGGGCGGTTCCGGCGGTATGGGCCAAGAAGTGTACGAAGTGGCACCTCTGCTTTTCTAACACCTGGGAAACCCAGGCGGATCTGCATTGGTCTTCCACCTTTGTTTCCTGCTCGGGGGCGGATTGGGTGGGCTTTGAAATTTCCAGATCCGAGGCGGAATCTTCCTTGGGAAGCTCCTGCATCTCAGATCGGATCTTCGCGACAGCGTCCAGCTCTGCGGCGGTCGCGTCTGCGTTACTTACCAGTGGGTTTCCGTCGGAATCGACGGTTTCCCCGATGAAGATGTGAATGCCGCCAATTGGGACGATGGAGAGCTTGACGGGGTTTGTCCTAGCCGGAATCCAGCACTCATCCGGAGGGACGATCGGCAGATTTCCGGCGTAAAGGACGCGCCCCACAGCGATGGTGTCGTCGTAGCTTCCCATGGCGGAACCCTCCCGGTTCCGGCCTCCAGACGCCACAGGCCCCACGGTGGGCGCCAACTGTCGTTGCCTAATCGACGGTACCTCGGAGGAGGGATCCTCACGAGGGGGAGAAGAAGTAGGGGCCATAGGGCGGAGTGCACACGGGACGGTGGTACGCGAGTTACCCAGCTTCGGAACACCTGCACGATGACAGGGCCTACTGCTGCTTGTCTGGAATTATCTGGGCGCTTTCGCGTTGTTACAATGAGTTGTGGTTGTGCCTCTAGGGCTCCCGGGATCCGGCTTATAAAGGCGCACGGATCTAGGGTTTACATGGAGAGTCCTAGCCGGATTACAGATAGCCTAGCTACGGTACAATATCTTGCCGTGCACGTCACGGATCCGCCTTCCATACACGTCGTACTGGATCCGGGTTCCTCATGGGCCTCCCTGGATCCGGGTCACTCCTAGGTCGGTACGGATCCGGCCTGCTGATCCTGGGCTGGACTTCTTCCTTCACGATCAACAGCAACTGGGCCGCCCGATGGGCCACATGCCTCATCACCGTCTGTGGGCCACCCGGGCTTGCCGGATCTAGGCACTGTCGATGGTACACCCATGAAGTATACCCACAACAGCAGGTTTTCCTGGCTTCCCGAATATATTAGACGGCACTTGGAGGGGCCGACTGAGAATTTCCATTCAGCCGGCTGCGCCCTCATCCGGCTCGTTCCTGCCGGCTGCTTCTAGCCGGCCGCTTTTTACACTTGTACAGTTTTTGCTTTCTCGCAAGATCTGATGGCGCCTCCGCCTTGCTGACGAATTTTGGCTCGGGTGGAACTTATTGTCCGGCTCCGGCTTGCGGCGCGCCGGAGTCTCCGCCGCCTCGGGTCCTGCACCCGACTTGACTGGTCTGACGCCTGGCCCGGCGGTCGGTTCGTCTGGTCACATCAATGTCCCCCCGGATCCGGTGCGGTAGTGGGCGACGTGGTGTGGCCGTTTCCGATAACCGTCGTGGACGTGGGAGGAGTTACGGCGCAGTAAATCCGGGGACGTGGCCCACGACCGCCACTTGGAGGCCAACCGCCCGCGGCAGGAGGCTATAAATGCCGCGGGGGAGGCATCGAGGCGGCCACTTGCCATTCTCTTCCTCCTCGCGCTCCTGCTTCCATCGCTCCCTGCGCGCTCGAGCTCGCTGTTGCTCCAGCGAACGCCTCCCGCTGGCGAACTCCGGCGGGCGAATCTCCACCGATCCGCCGCCGCCACTCCGTCGATCCGGCGCCACGGGGCCGCGCGTCTCGACGGAGCGTCCTCAGCCGCCGTTGTCGCCGCCGCGGTCGCAAGGTTCTTCCTCGCCGTTTAGTCTCTCCTGGTCATCTTCTTCCTCGACCTCGTCAATGGCGTCCCCCAGCGGATCGTGGAGGGGCTCCTACATGCAGGAGGACGACATCGAACGCCTGGTGCGCCTCCGGCGGATCCCGCAGTCGGTGATCACGCGGGTGCCCGGCGAGGAGGTGGAGCCCGAGCCGCGGCCCGGCGAGCGCGTCGTCTTCGGCGCGCACCTCGATCGCGGGCTGGGCCTGCCGGCTTCGACGTTCTTCCGGCAGTTCCTCGACCACTTCGGCCTTCAGCCGCACCACCTGCCGGCCAACGCGTGCGTCCTCCTGAGCTGCTTCGTGGCGTTCATGGAGGCTTACGCCGGCTTGTGGCCCGACATCGACTTCTGGAGTCGGCTCTTCTTCTTGAAGGCGCAGACCAACGACGGCCGCCTGCGAGCCTGCGGCGCCGCCTCGATCTACACCCGGCCTGGTACGCCTTTCCCCAAAATCCCCACCGTCGACTCGGTGAAGAACTGGCAGATGTCATTCTTCTACGTGCGCAACGAGGGGGAGCTCATCGACCGGATCAACCTGCCGGAGTTCAACCCGGCTCCTCCAGTCGGCCGGATCAACTGGAGCCACAACGCCCGCTCGTCGGATCCGAACGCCGAGGTGAACCTGCTTTGGGACTTCCTGGCGACAGCCACCGATGGCGGGCTGACTGCCGAAGATCTCCTCTGCACCATCGCCGAGCGCCGGGTGCTGCCGCTCCAGATGCGCACCCACAAGATCGGGCACATGTCCGGCCGGTTCGATCCGAACCGGACGTCCATTGCGCCGCTCACCAAGGCCCAGGTGGCCAGCCGGGTGAACCACATCACCAAGGCGAACCTGCCGGAGGACTGGAGTTACGGGCTGGTGCCCTGCGACAGGAACCATCCACCGGCGCGGGTAAGCCTCGTGTCTTTGCCATTTTCCGACTTGCGGCTGCGGGGCCGACTTCCTTTTTCTTTTGCCGACTTCCGGCTTGTCATTTGCTCATGTTTTCTCTGTCTTTCTAGCTTTTTGAGCGCCAGAACGCCGAGGACGGCGACCTGGCGACGAGGAGGTGGACGCCGGATCACGTCGATCCGGCTGACCAAGCCGGCGACCATGCCGGCGACGACGACCTGCCGCAGGCGCCTGATCTAGGCGGCCAGGGGGAGCACAATCCGCCCCCCTCACCAGAGCAGCAGGAGGAGGAGGAGCCGGCGACGTCCGGCACGGGGCCAATCCCCGCCGTGCCTCTGCGTACGAGGCCGCCAAGCACCACGGCGACTTCGGCGCCCAAGGGCACGAAGCGAGCCGGCTCCACCGCCGCCTTGGAGGCGAAGGCGAAGAAGCAGCGCCGGCAGCAGCCGAAGAAGGTCCCGGAGCAGGCCGGGTGAGTTCTCTTTCTTTTTCTTGTTTGATTCCTTTTCTTTCCTTGCTTTCATGCTTATTGTCTTTCTGTTTATCCGGCTAGGGCCCCTATCAAGTTCGCCCAGGGCGGCGGCTCCCGGCAAGCTCCGCGCGTCGCGTCGCCGCCGCTGCGCCAAAGGAGGGAGCCGACGCCGCAGCCTTCATCGCGCGCTCCTACGCCACCGCCGCCTGCGGGAATGCGCCTTCCGCAGGGGCACCTTCCTTCGCCGTGCCGCTGGCCTCGCGCTCGATCGCGGCACGCGGGTCGAGCCGACTCGGCGGCCGACGCCGGACGACATGTTCCCGCGCCGGACACCTCTTACGGACCCGACCGGCCGGGGCCGGGCGGGGCATGCCGCCTGCAGCCGGAGCCGGAGCCGGCAGGGCTGCTCCTAGAACCGGCACCGGGCAGGCCGCGCCGCCCGCGGCCGGAGCCGGCACCAGGCCCACCGTGGTGGAGCTGGACGAGAGCCCGGAGGGCGCCCCGTGCGCCGGAGACAAGCTGGGCCGGCTGGGCCATCCGCTGCGCCGGAGCGACGCGCCGCCGCAGCCGACGACAGAGGAGCCGGCCAGGAAGGAGCCGGCGAGAGACGAGCCGGCGCGCATGGAGGGCGCCGACTCGCGCGCGCTGGTGAGGACGGGGACCCCATCGGCGTCACCGCAAGGCCTGCACGTGGCCAAGGGCGCACTTCTTCTTCAGGTGCCGTCCGCCTCCGACTCCAGCCTCGGCTCGGCTGCCACCATGGAGCAGGCGTGGCTCCGCGCCGACTCCTACGAGGTGTCCAGCCGGGAGGGGAACCCCGGCCAAGCATCGGTGGAGATGTTCTTCTCCAGCCTGCAGGCCAATCTCAAGGCCAGGGCAGCCGAGGCCGCGGCTAACGTTGCCAAGGTGGAGGAAGCCGGCAAGGTAAGCTTCGGTTGTTTTTGATCTGATTATTATCCTGGTAGCCCTCCGAGGCATGGGCCGACTGCTTGGAGCCGGCACGGGTTTCGCCTGATCGACTAACTTTTTCTTTTCCTTAGGCTGTGATGGACCGGCGCACCACTTTGTACAATCGCGCCGTCACCCATTACCACAAGGCCAAGCTGGACCGGGCCGACTTGGCCCGCGAGCTGGAAGCCGTCAAGGGTAAGCTCTATGCTTCTTTCGACTTAATGTCTTGTTTTCTTTCAGTCCTGGTTGGCTGACATTTCTTTCTGGCCGCCTCGCAGTTGAAGCCGCCAAGGTCCCGCAGCTGGAGTCGGATCTCCGAGCCGCTCGCGCCCAGTGCGCCGAGAGCGAGGAGGCGGGCCGATCCGCCGCCGGCAAGCTCAAGCTGGCTGAGCAGGAGCTGACGCGGCTGCGCCTGCTGGAGCAGAACCATCTCACCGAGCTCAACTCCCTCAGGACGGCGGAGAAGGCGAAGGTGGATGATCTGAGCCGGCGGCTGACGGAGGTGGAGAAGCAGCGGCTTGCGCTGCAGGAGGAGGTTACCGCCAAGTCCACAGAGCTGACGGCTACCGCCAAACGCTGGACCGACGATTTTAGCGCGCTTGATCGCGGCTTGGCGGGTGAGTACATCTCTATGTTCCTTTCCCTTTGCCGGCTTTCGGCTGTCGACTGCCGGCTTTCGTTGGCAGCCGGCAGCAGAAACTTCTGATTTCTTCGTTATCCTCATCTTCGGGCTGGCGACAGTCGGTTCTTGCCGGCTGCCGCCAGGCTTTTCCTTTTGGCTTAGGACTTCGAAAATTTGCATTTTTCAGCTTATTTCGGCTTTGATGGTTTCGGACTTGCTTCTTCTTCTTGCAGCGGCCTTCCCGGAGACGCAGGAGGCGGCTTTGGCAGCCGTTGGCGTCGCGCGCGACTCCAGGAGGCGGGAGACCGGCGAGGGCAGCTCGGAGTACTTCTCCATGGAGGACCACCTGGCGTCCATGGCTGCCCGCATCGAGCCCGTCACCAAGCTCGGCTGGGAGCTCCGGAAGGCGGCTGAAGAGCTGGTGCCCATGCTGTGGCCTGAAGAGGCGGCGCCGCAAGATATCTCCGGCCTCATCTCCGCGATGGAGCGGGCGCCGGACCGCTTCCTCGACTGGAAGGAGTCGGCCACGCGCGCCGGTGCCGACATGGCGCTGTCCTTCGTCCTCTCCTGGTACAACGAGGTGGACCTGGGGCAGCTTGAGTTCCGGCGAGCCGGCGTGGAGGACAAGCTCCCGGCCGAACTCAAGGCCGCCCGTCTTGCTCGAGCCAGCACCATCGCCGACTTCGTTGACAAGGCCCTCTTCGTCGCGGACCCGAACCCTTCTCCATCCGATGGAGATTACATGGACGATGAGGAGGCGGAGGACGTGCCCGAGGACGACCCGGCGGCCGGCTCTGCTGATGCCCCTCCGGCTTAGATTTCCTGCTTTCCAGTTGTTATTTTGCCAAGACAATTTATTAAATCCCCGGTATGCCGGGTGCAGATGTATGAATATTATCGCCCTTTAATTATGTCACACTTTAATGTGTTTGTTAATCATTTGTGTGCCGAGTTGCTTTCTTTCGACTCGTTCGCTTTTTCCCATCCGCCCCACTCTTCGGCTGTGCTCTTGCCGGTCGTACGTCCGACTTGCGATCCGTCGCCGGATCAAGAGCGGGCCGCTGGGTGAGGCCGACAGTATTTCAGTCGAACGAGCTGAATTCGGCAATCCGGCACTTTTATGAAAAGTTGCAAGTCAACTCGCTTTTACTCTTTCCCTTAGTCGTTTTTCGCGTGCCGGCTCCCTAGGCCTTACTCCCGCCAGCCGGACAGCCGGGTTGCGGTCTGTAGCTGGATCGGAAGCCGGCTGTCGGAAACCGGATCACGTTACTGAGCCGGCCGCGTGAGAGGGTTCAAGCCAATTGGCGAAACAAGGTAAAGTAGGCGAAAAACTTGTCGGAAACGGCGCTCTTGGCGCAAGCTTTTTCATAAGTCATAAAAGGGGTACAAGGGATACATACATTCCTGCTCTCATGTGTAAAATGGGCGGAGTAACCTGACATTCCAGGGACGTTTAGTCTCCTCGTCAGCCTTGTCCGGCTTGTTTTTCTTAGCCTCTTGGGCATCTATGAGATAGTAGGAATCATTGCCTACTGCCTTGCTCACGATGAAGGGACCCTCCCATGGGGATGACAGTTTATGCTGTCCGGCTGTCCTCTGGATCAGCCGGAGCACTAGGTCTCCTTCTCGGAATGCTAAGGGCTGGACCTTCCGGCTGTGATAGCGTCGGAGGCTTTGCTGGTAGATAGTGGATCTAGACTCAGCCAGCAGCCGGGCCTCTTCGACCAGGTCAACTCCATCTTCGCGAGCTTCTTTGGCTTCGGCTTCTGTGTAGAGCTTGATCCTTGGCGCGTCATGCTCGTTATCAGTCGGCAAGATGGCTTCGGCCCCGTATACGAGGAAAAATGGTGTGAAGCCGACTGAGCGGTTTGTCGTTGTGCGCAGGCTCCACAGCACATTGGGCAGTTCTTCAATCCAGCAGCCGGCTGCTCGCTCGAGCGGCTCCACCAGCCGGGGCCGGATGCCGGCTAGGACTAAGCCGTTAGCCTTTTCCACTTGTCCGTTGGACTCTGGGTGTGCCACAGAAGATAGGGCCATCCGGATCCCCATTTCCCCGCAATAGCGAGAGAAGATGCCTTGGGAGAAGTTGGTGCCGTTGTCGGTGATGATGGTGTGGGGGTAGCCGAATCTCACAATGATTTCCTTGAGGAATGTGACGGCTGTGGACCCGTCCAGTTTCTTGATTGGCTTGGCTTCGATCCACTTGGTGAATTTGTCAATCATCACCAAGAGGTGTGTCATGCCGCCTCGCGCTGTTCTGAATGGGCCTACCATATCCAAGCCCCATACGGCAAATGGCCATGTGATGGGGATGGTTTTCAAGGCGGAAGCCGGCTGGTGTCTTTGCTTTGCGAAGCGCTGACAGCCGTTGCACTTCTTCACCAGATCTTCTGCGTCTCTGAGCGCAGTCGGCCAGTAAAAACCGTGCCGGAAGGCTTTGGCCACTATGGCTCTGGATGAGGCGTGATGTCCGCACTCTCCTTGATAGATTTCCCGTAGGAGTTCAATCCCTTCAGCCGGCTCGACGCACCGCTGGAACACCCCACTTACGCTGCGTTTGTACAGCTGGTGGTTGATGATGGTATAGGCCTTGGCCCTTCTCTCAATCTGCCTGGCCTGGACTCTATCATCAGGCAGCACACCGTCGGTGAGGTAGGAGAGGAATTCTTGTGCCCATGAAGGTACGCATCTTATCTCGAATATGCTGACCAACAGGGCCTCCTGCGTGGGAGCTTCCGGATTCGACTGCATGGTCGCCGGGTTCGGCTTGCTAGCCGGCGGGTTCGGCTTGCTAGCCCCCGAGTTTGGCGATGAAGCCCCCGGGTTGGACTGAGAAGTCCCCGGGTTCGGCATGCTAGCCGGCGGGTTTGGCTTGTTAGCCCCCGACTTGGGCGATGAAGCCCCCGGGTTGACTGAGCAGCCCCCGGGTCAGCCGGCACGAATATTGAATCCGAGTCCGGTGACGGTATGATGGACGGCTTCTTGAGAACCGCCAAGGCGACACCCGGCGGAATGGCTTGCCGGGTTGAGCCAATCTTGGACAAGGCATCAGCCGCTTCGTTGTTTGCTCGTGGCACATGGTGGAATTCGCAGCCGTCGAAGAAGCCGGATAACTGCTGGACATGGAAGCGGTATGAGGCCATGTTGGCGTCCTTCGCGTCCCAGTCGCCCGATGCTTGCTGTATGACCAAGTCGGAGTCGCCGAAGCAGAGTATGCGACGCACGCCAATCTCCTTGGCCAGCTTCAGCCCATGAATGAGCGCTTCATATTCCGCCACATTGTTGGATGCGGCGAAGTGGATCTGCAGGACGTAGTCCAGCCGGTCCCCCTTGGGAGAAGTGATGACGATGCCGGCTCCCAAGCCGTTGCGCATCTTCGAGCCGTCGAAGTGCATCTTCCAATGTGTGGAATCCGGCACAGGCGGCAGGTACTGCATCTCAGCCCAGTCGACGAAGAAGTCCGCGAGGATCTGCGACTTGATGGCTGTGCGTGGCTCGTAGAGGATGGTGTGGGCGGCTAGCTCCAGGGCCCACTTGGCAACCCGGCCGTTGGCATCCTTGCTGCCTATGATTTCTGCCAAGGGCGTCGTGGCAACCACCACGATGGGGTGCTCTTGGAAGTAGTGCTTGAGCTTCTTGGCCGCCATGTACACGCCCGTAGGTGACCTTCTGGTAATGGGGGTAATTTTGCTTCGATCGGGAGAGCACTTCGCTAAGGTAATAGACTGGCGCTGAACCAGCTGCTCCCTGTTGCCGGCTTCTCTGCGCTCCACCACCAGGACAACGCTAACCACTCGGTTGGTGGCTGCGATGTACAACAGCATCGGCTCCATTGAAGCCGGCGTTGCAAGGATTGGCGCGGTTGAGAGCACACGCTTCAAGTCACGGAAAGCCTCGTCCGCCTGCGGTGACCAGACGAACTTGTCCGCCTTCTTCATTAGTTGATACAGGGGCAGTGCCTTCTCCCCCAGCCGGCTGACGAAGCGGCTCAAGGAGGCCAGGCAGCCAGCAAACTTCTGGACGTCCTTGAGGCACTGCGGCAGTTCCATCTTCTCCAGGGCACTGATCTTGTCCGGGTTGGCTTCGATCCCTCGCTGAGAGACGAGGTAGCCAAGGAGCTGGCCAGACGGCACGCCGAATGTGCACTTGGCTGGGTTGAGCTTCATCCGGAATCTTCTCAAATTGGTGAAGGTTTCTCTCAGGTCATCAAGGAGGGTAGTCGTCTCCTTGGTCTTTACAACGACATCATCCACATATGCGTGAACGTTTCTGCCGATTTGATCCTGCAAGCATTTTTGCATGCACCTTTGGTAGGTGGCGCCTGCATTTTTCAAGCCGAACGGCATAGTCGTGTAGCAATAAGCCCCGTACGGGGTAATGAACGAAGTCTTTATTTGATCAGCCGGATTCAAAGGAATCTGGTGGTAGCCTGAATAGGCGTCTAAGAAAGACAACAGTTCACAGCCCGGCGATCGAGTCTATGACTTGATCTATGCGCGGCAGGGGGAAGGGATCCTTTGGGCACGCCTTGTTCAGGCTGGTGTAGTCGATACACATGCGCCAGGAGCCGTTCTTCTTCAAAACCAGGACCGGGTTCGCCAACCAGTCCGGGTGCAGCACTTCCATGATGAAGCCGGCAGCTAGGAGCCGGGCGATTTCTTCACCGATGGCCTTCCTTCGTTCTTCGGCGAAAGCGCACGAGAGGCTGCTTCACCGGCTTGGCTTCAGGCCGGACGTGGAGGTGGTGCTCATCCAACTCAATCGGCACAACCGGCATGTCTCTTGGAGTCCACGCGAAGATGTCCCGATTCTCACGGAGGAAGCTGGTGAGCTCGCTTTCCTATTTCTTGTTCAAGCCGGCACCGATGGTGACGAACTTGTCCGGCTGCGCCGGGTCCAGCAGGGTCTTCTTGGTGTTGTCGGCCGGCTGGAAATGAGTCGTCCCAGCCGGGTTGCCTGCAGCCGGCATGTCTGTCTGCGCGGCTTTGGCGAGGGCGACGGCGTCGTGGATGAGCTGCTTCTCGGTGGCGATGACCAGCGTCTGGGCCATCTTGGAGCTCTGCGTGGCGCAGTCCATGGAGCGGCGATAATCGCCGGCTACGGTAATGACCCCCTTGGGGCCAGGCAGCTTCATCTTCAGGTACCCATAGTGGGGCACCGCCATGAACTTGGTCAGGGCCGGCCTGCCCAGGAGCGCGTGGTATGGACTCACGAGGTCCACCACCTCGAACTCGATTCTCTCGGTGCGGAAGTGGTCCGGCTTCCCGAACATCACCTCCAGCGTGATCCGGCCGATCGGCTGGCAGCAATGGCCTGGCACGATGCCATGGAAGACGGTGGGGGTGGGGCGCAACTCGGCCTCCTGGATGCCCAGCTTGCGGGCGGTGTCGCGGTAGAGGATGTTGATGCTGCTGCCGCCGTCGATGAGGACGCGCGACAAACGCACGCTGCGCCGGGTTGTGCCGATGGTGGGGTCGAGGACCATGGCGTAGCTGCCCGGCTTCGGCAGGACAGCCGGTGTGTCGCGGCGATCAAAAGTGATGGCCTGCTCTGACCAGTTTAGGTACTGGGGGACCGGCGGTATGACCGCGTTGACCTCGAGGGAACGGCGCTCTTGGCTCGTCCTGTCCTCGGGCTCGGAGGTGAAGATGATGTAGGTGGCGTCTTCGGCCAGATATCGGCCGCCATGGTGCACTTGGTTAGCCTCGTGGTGCTCGAGGTTGGCGTTCTCTGCGCCGGCTTGGCCTCCCGGCCCGCCGGCTGGTGGAGGCGGGGGTGGAGGCGGTAGAGGTTCACCGCTTGTCAGCCGCTTCATGAAGTGGCAGTCGCGGGTGGTGTGGTTGGAGGGGTTCTTGCCGCTGTGGTACTTGCACGGCGAGTCGAGCATCTGCTCGAAGGTGTACTTCGGCTTCCACTGCCGGTCTTGCTTCTGGCGGCGGCTGCCGCCTGCCGCGTTGTCTGCCACGGCGGCCACGTGGGCGGAGCCGTACCGGCGGTCCGGCTGGTCACTGTGACGCTTGCCGCGGTAGTTGTCCCGCCGGCTGCCATGCGAGGCGCCCTCGGCCGGCTTGTTGTTGTCTCTTGTGGGGGCCGGCGAAACGTCAGCCGGCGCCTTGCCGGCTTCCTCAGCCAGCGCGTACTTGTCGGCGATGGCCATCAAGGCGGCCATCGACTTGGGGTCACTGCGGCGCAACTTGTGCCACAGCATGGTGTTGGGCCGACAGCCTCCCATGAAGAAGGCGATGGCCTGGATCTCGTGCACGCCCTCACGGGAGTTGCGCATCTCGCACCAACGCGTCGGTGCGCGCGATCCGTCTCGTCGGGGCCCTGCTTGCACATCTCGAGCTGTTCAGGGCGACCCGGCCGGCGATAGGTGCCGGTGAAGTTGCTGATGAAGGCCGCTTCGAAGTCGAGCCAGCCGTTTATGCTGCCGGCTGGCAGGTTGTTGAGCCATGTGCGGGCGGAGCCGACCAGCATCAGGGGGGAGTAGCGCACGGCCCAGCGCTTGTTGCCTTTGGCGATGCCGACTGCGGTGGAGTAGTCCTGCAGCCAGTCCTCCGGCTTGGCGGTGCCGTCGTACTTGGGGGTGTCACGGGGGAGCGTGAAGCCTTCGAGCGTGGGCTCGTTGGCGATGCGGGGGCCCGAAGCACTGGGCCGGCTGGAGCTTCTTCTTCCGCAATGCGGGATTCGACCAGCCGGTCGAGGCGATCTCGGGCGTCGGCGGGCTCGATGCGCGGGCCCAGCCGGGAGTGTGCCGGCTGGCGCGCGCCGCTTGCTTCTGGAGCCGCTCGGTGATGACGGCGGGGCCCGGAGTCTTGCTCCTGGTTCCGGCTTGGAGGGGGCCGGCTGCGGCTGCTGCCGCTCGGCTGGTGGCTTGGCCGGCCCGAGCTGTGCGTGGCCCGGGAATCATGGCGCCGGCTTGGTGCTGGGGAGGAGGACTCGGCCGTGTCCCTGGCGCCTTCCTGTCGTTGCCTGCAGCTCCACGAGCGTGAGAAGCTCTGGGGCATTGACATACACAGGGTCGGCGATCTGCCTGTTGGCTGCGTTGAGCAGCTCAGTCACCCGCCAGGTCTGGCGGCGTAACTCTTCGCCTTCGAGGCGGTTCAGCTCTTCTGCGGCGGCTTCTGCCGCGCGCACGTTCTTGTCGGGGGTGTTGTAGACGGGGAGCTCCGCGGACGGAGCCGGCGAAGGAGCGCCGTCGCGGGCGATCTCAGCGCCAAGGTCGCGGCCCTGCGGCGGATGTGGCCGGCTCGGCTTGGCTCGTCGCCGCCGGGAGTGAGGCCGTGGGCGCGGTTGTACTCGCGCTGGGTGATCTCCATCTGGCGCTTAGCAGCAGCCAGTTCTTCGGTTTGCTTGAGGAGGAGCTGGCGGTGCGCCTCCAAGTCCGCCTCGATGGCGGTGGGGTCGGCACCAGGCGTGAGTGGGGTGCTCAGCTTTGCCCGGACTTCGTCCAGCCGGGACGGTGGTGGTGGCGCTTTCGGGCCCGAGCCGGAGGCGTTGGGGTCGATGTTGCGCTCCAGGTTGGGGCCGCGCATGCGCGGGTTCTTGGTGGGGAGCTCGTCGCCAGCCATCATGACTTGCACGACGGCGGGGCTGGCGGGAGCGCTGCTGCCGGCTCGCGGAGGAGGGCTAGCGCAGCGTAGCACCTGCCGCGGGTAGCGCGGCGGTGCGACGGTGGCGACGTAGACGTCGAAGCCGCCGAAGGAGATGACGCTGCCGCCGGCCGGGAAGGGCCGGTCAGCGAAGCAGCCAGCGTTGTCGGCGACGCGATCGAGGAGCCGAATCTCCGGATCAAGCACAGAAGCGACTCGCTCGCCGGTGGTGGTGGTGAGGCCCGTCCGGATGAAGACACCGGCCGAGGATGCTGAAGGCCCCACGGTGGGCGCCAAATGTCGTGGTATCGTCACGGCATATGCCATAGGGTGGCTAATCGAAGTGGTTCCTGAGGGATCTCACGGCGGTATCCGGATGCGGGTATGGGCACGAGCGACACGGCGACGTACCCAGGTTCGAGGCCCTCCGGTGGAGGTAAAACCTCTACTCCTGCTATGAGTGTATATGATGATCACACAGTACAATGGTGCTCCTAGAGCTGTGTCCGGCTGCTCCTGAGAGGCTAAGGGAGACGATGGTCTCTCTCACAGGGCAGCTCTGTAGGTGGGTGAAAGCAGTAAATGATCGATCCCCTGCACGAGAGGGGGTAGTGCGGCTTATATAGGCACCGGCACTTTACATATAAGACCCTATAGTTTACTGGCCGGCTGGGCCGGCTTCGGCCTCCGCTCCTTCCCGAGGCGGTGACGTCAGGAGTGGTTGAGGCATCGTGGCCTGTCCCATCCGGCTGCCACGGTCAGCGGTATGGAGGAGGTGTCCCTGTCGCCGTCAGCCACTGTAGCGGTACGGATCGTCGTAACCCCTGACGGCCTGTCCGGCGCGCGGCACTATTGCTCCACAGTGCCCCGCGCTTTACGGAAGATGGAGTCAGCGTGGACTTTAGGAACCCGGATCACCAACCCGGTTCCTTCCAGTGCAAGACTCGCCAGCCTCGAGTCGGTCTGAGGTACAAACCCCAGTCGGATATGGCTTGTAGAAGCCGGCCCAGCCACAGCATTGGCGGCCGTAGCCAGGCCGACTAGGACCTAGAGCCAGCCGGCTTCCGGACCAGCCGGCCACGGCGCCAGCCGGCTGCTCCTCAGCCGGCCTTTGCCGCGAGCCGGCCAGTGGCCAGCCGGCTGCTCCGCGTCCATTGCCCTATCCGGGGTCTTCCCCCCGACAAGCTGGCGGTCCTCAGCGACCACTTCCGGGTGCTCTTCAGCACGAGCCGGCGGACACCGAGCCACCTTGCCAGCGGCCCAGAGCCTTCGAGCTGGCGGTCCTCAGCGACCACTTCCGGGTGCTCTTCAGCACGAGCCGGCGGACACCGAGTCCACCTTGCCAGCGGCCCAGAGCCTTCGAGCTGGCGGTCCTCAGCGACCACTTCCGGGTGCTCTTCAGCACGAGCCGGCGGACACCGAGTCCTTCGTCGCCTCGTCCGGCTGCGCCTCGTCCGACTGCGCCTTCGCCGCCTCGTCCGGCTGCGCCTCGCCCGGCTGCGACCTCGCCGCCTCGCCGACTGCGACTTCGTCGCCTCGTCCGGCTGCGCCTTCGCCGCCTCGTCCGGCCGCGCCTTCGCTGCCTCGTCCGGCTGCGCCTTGTCCCGGCTGCGCCTCGTCCGGCTGCGCCTTCATCGCCTCGTCCGGCTGCGCCCTCGACGCCCTCGCCGGCTGCGCCCTCGACGCCTCGTCCGGCTGCGCCTTCGGCTGTCTCGTCCGGCTGCGCCTCGTCGGCTGCGACCGTCGCCTCGTCCGGCTGCGCCTTGTCCGGCTGCGACCTCGCCGCCTCGTCCGGCTGCGCCTTCGTTGCCTCGCCCGGCCGCGCCTTCGCCGCCTCGTCCGGCCGCGCCTTCGCCGCCTCGTCCGGCTGCGCCTCGTCCGGCTGCGCCTTCACCGTCTCGTCCGGCTGCGCCTCGTCAGGCTGCGCCTCGTCCGGCTGCGACCTCGCCGCCTCGTCCGGCTGCGCCTTCGTCGCCTCGCCCGGCCGCGCCTTCGCCGCCTCGTCGGCCGCGCCTTCGCTGCCTCGTCCGGCTGCGCCTCGTCCGGCTGCGCCTTCATCGCCTCGTCCGGCTGCGCCCTCGACGCCCTCGCCGGCTGCGCCCTCGACGCCTCGTCCGGCTGCGCCCTCGCTGTCTCGTCCGGCTGCGCCTCGTCCGGCTGCGACTTCGTCGCCTTGTCCGGCTGCGCCTTGTCCGGCTGCGACCTCGCCGCCTCGCCGGCTGCGCCTTCGTCGCCTTGTCCGGCTGCGCCTTGTCCGGCTGCGACCTCGCCGCCTCGCCGGCTGCGCCTTCGGCGCCCTCGCCGGCCGCGCCTTCGCCGCCTCGCCCGGCCGCGACTTCGTCGCCTTGTCCGGCTGCGACCTCGCCGCCTCGCCCGGCTGCGCCTTCGTCGCCTCGTCCGGCTGCGCCTCGTCCGGCTGCGCCTTCGTCGTCTCGTCCGGCTGCGCCTCGTCCGGCTGCGACCGTCGCCTCGTCCGGCTGTGCCTTCGTCGCCTCGTCCGGCTGCGCCTCGTCCGGCTGTGCCTTCGCCGCCTCGTCCGGCTGCGCCTTCGCCGTGCAGCTGCGCCTTCGCGCCTCGTGTGGCTGCGCCTCGTCCGGCTGCGACTTCGGCGCCTCGTCCGGCTCCGCCTTCGCCGTCTCGTCCGGCTGCGCCTTGTCCGGCTGCGACTTCGTCGCCTCGTCCGGCTGCGCCTTGTCCGGCTGCGACCTTGCCGCCTCGTCTGGCTGCGCCTTCGTCGCCTCGCCCGGCCGCGCCTTCGCCGCCTCGTCAGGCCTCGTCCGGCTGCGCCTTCGCCGCCTCGTCCGGCTTCGCCTTCACCGCCTCGCCCGGCTGTCGCCCGGCTGCGCCCTCGCCACCTCGTCCGGCTGCGCCTTCGCCGCCATCATCCGGCTGCGCCTTCGCCGCCTTACGCATGGTTGAGATCAGCCTTGGCGACTACGCGTCTCTCACTCACGCCACGCCATGGTTTACTTCGACATCGCCATCATCATCTACATCAACAACATAGAGTTCGGGACCCTTCACGCGACTCGACTGCTCTTCGAGTCCCACGCAGGCTCGGGGGCTAATGTCGGGGGGGATGACCCCCGGTATGACAAAGTCCTCGAGTCTACGAACGCGCAAGACTTCGCGGATCAAGAAAATACCAAAGGACGCAAAAGATATGAAGGAAACAAGATAAAATAAGAGGAACCGCTCGCTAGGCCGGCTTCCGGCTCCCGCGGCCCATCCGGCTCCAGCTCTACGTCGGCTCGCTCCTGATCGCTCGCTGCTGGCCGGGTCCGCGGCATGTTCCAGCTCCATCACCTGGGCCGGCTTCCGCCCAGACCGGCTCCCACGGCCCATCGGCCGGCTCGACTGAGGCCGGCCTCGCTCCGTCCGGCTTGCCCTGCCCCGCGCTGGGCCGACTCCACCGTCCGCGGGGTCCGTCCGGCTTCGCCTCGTGCTCCATCGCTCGATCCCAGGACGTGGCCGGCTCCTTCAACTCCCGTACGTGCATGGCCGGCTTTCATGCAGTGGCCAGGTTCTCCAAGGCCACCACGAGCCAGTTCAGGGAACGATCAAGACCATGTACGTACGTTGGATGCTCTGCCAAGGTAGCGATCAGACAGGGCAACGTGCTACCTACAGGCTATCGATAGGCTCACGTAGGCAACAGTGCTCCTTACTGTACACTGTATCCTACAGTTGATGGAACCCCAGTAGTCAAATCGTGTACAGTAACTGCGGGCCATCTCTTGTCCCCTGGGTGCCATTATATAAGGCACACCAGGGGGAGCCCTTCAGGCTCAGATTCTCTCCAGGCTCATACGCCTCTCTCTCAGCTCACATACGAGCAGCCGGCCAGGCTCTCTCCAAGCCGGCCAGGCTCCCTCTTAGCTCACAGTAGCTTCTTCCTTATCAGCTCAAGGAGCAACTCTGTATCACTCATATGTGTTCATATACATCAGACATGCAGGAGTAGGGGTTTTACCTCCACCGTGAGGGCCCTGAACCTGGGTACATCACCGTGTGCTGTGTACCAATCCCGCCTCCGGATACCGTCGACGCCCATACAGGAACCACCTCTCTTTAGCTACCCCGTAGCATATGCCGTGACGATACCACGACAAACTTAGAATCTGATTCTTCCTTAGTACTCGAGCGGCACGGCAAAGGATTAGGCTCCAAGAAGATATGTACCTGCAGGTACGAATAAACCATTTGACATTTCAGTGCTGTACAATAGGTTATTTTTTAGTCTTATTATAGTAATCACATATCCAAAATTTGTGATGAGAGAGATTGTGCTAAAAGATCATCTCTTAATTAAGAGAAAGTAAACCCTTTTTTAACATTCTCTCTCCTCCACCTAAGCATTTATACTATGTGGCACTGCTAAAATATCACCATTGTACCTGCGCTAATGGTATCTAGAAAATACACAATCAGACGATGGGTTTCAGCAAACGTAACAAAATAATGTTGTCACGTGGCAAATTTTCCCAAACAAAAAGAAACCAAAACCTATATCCTCTCTCGTTTCTGCGCGCCGCTCCTCTCCCTCTCCCTCTCATCTCCACCGCATCTCTCTCTCTCGGGTGCCGCTCCTCTCCCTCTCCCTCTCATCTCCGCCGCGGCTCCTCTCTCTCTCTCTCTCTCTCTCTCTCTCTCTCGAGTGGCGCGAGCCGACAGTGTAGGCGGGCACGGCGGCAGCTGGCGGTGAAGGGGCCGGGCGCGGCGGCGGTAGGCGGAGCGGCCGGCGGTGTAGGCAGGTGCGGCGGCGGTAAGAAGTTCCTGCAGGTGCACGAGGCGGCAACATCAACCAGTATGTTTCCCCTGTACTATCCAATTTGGCTAAAATCGAATTTTTGATATGATTTGCTGCTCTGTACCATGTCCAATTGATTGTAAAATGTGCGCAATATGATTTTTCAATAGTTTGCTGCTGTTCATGGCCCTTACAGATTGTGCATTTTGGTATTTCATGGTAAAATAAATGCATTGTAGATGAACAAGATGATGAATAAACAAAAAAAGATGATTAGGGGAGCTGTTGTTTTTGTTGTTTGTGCTGCAATTGTTGTAGCCGTTCAGGCTATAAAAAGGAAGAGAAGACCACGTACCCCTATGGGCCAATTCATGAACGGGATCGACAATAAATTGAACTAGCAATAATTGGCGCGCCGGCACGCCGCGTCAGTATGATGGCTGACTGATGGAAAATAGATGAAATAACATGAATACACCATTTAGATTGTAATATGTATAATAAAGTGGAACAATTAAAATGCCTAGGCTTGGATATCTAGTGGAAGTTTAGTAGTGATAAATACTTGTGGGATTTTTTTGCTGCCATGTCTAAATACGGTAGTCACTGTTTTGGCCCATGCAAGGTTGTGTTTCTATAAGACAACTGAATACAAAAAAAATATCATTTAGCTAGTAGCTTTATTTCCTTGCATGCAATTATTTGGCGATACATATCCACATACACGAACTGTAAATCACACTATGGGGACCATAAAAGGTAAGGAGAGGATGGAGTGCATTAGGGAGCATATCTTTTTTTTCTTAGGAAAGAGAGGTCTGTACCTTGATCTACTGCTTTACGTTATACTGTTTTAATCATGGGACAAAGGGATAATAATATATGTTTCGTTGAGTGTGGGCGTGCATGGCGATTTGGTTTCTTGGTGGAGGAGCTTGATGCGCTATCCCCAGAAATGCCGATGAGTTATGGTCGGAGGGACCAATTAGTTGTTGATTTATGTGATATATATTTTTTGCCGTCCCCGCCGCTCGTCAGTGTGTATTCTTCTAGAGCAGGTTCTGCTTGCTCTTTGTGTTCTTCACTATAGAATATGCCATCGTTGGGCACATATATGGCTCCTCCACATTGGAATCCACTTGATATTCATCCCTTCATATTTTATTTTCTAAGAAACAAAAGTTCGAGCAGATGCCGTTCTAGCAGGTACAAGAACTCCCGTTCGGTAGGCGTCTGCTTTAGCAATGTCTTTGATTTCCAATCCTCGATGCCCGAGAAAAGAGCATGGTTTTCGTTTGAATGTTGTCCGCCTGCACACATGCTTGCCTTATCGCGGTGCTTGATCATCTAGTATAGTCCGGCAGAAATCTTTCACAATGCATCACAATTATAACCTCATTAACGAAGCAATGGCAAGACACTGAGTAGAGCATAGGCAAGACACTGAGTAGAGCATACTGACTCCATGGAACGATACAGTACTACCTCTTACAATGTCACCTGAGTGCCAGAAGTTGCTATTAGTTTAGAAGAAAAAAAAACAACTCCATGGATAACTTGATACCATATATGGTCGGCTCCAGACTGAACTCCATGTAAGAGAAAACATAGGAAAGATGGCAGACAACTGCAACAGTAAGATAGTGCCCTTTGGTGACATATTCTTTCTGTACTGCAAGGTAAGACATTTTTTACTAACCTCTTCGGTCACTCATTGCCTTCTTATATTAGGTTTAGCTTATCCTGAGATTTTGGCATATCTAGCTTTCTTTGATCCCTCAAACCACGACACATGATACATATATAAATCAAAACAACTGTCATTAATAGCCCCTGAAGGACCAATATTCCCACATACTACTCGAATTCTAGATGCTTTCAGACACTAAGGAGATGCACTGCATTAATGAAACTTGAGATCTGTATAATTCAGTACTTGTATTGGACATGGTACATACCTGAAATAATAAAAGGAAATTGGATAATTAAATACCTGTTCACAAGTAAAGCATATGTTAAGAAACATGCAAAATTCATATGTCTTCACGTATTCTACAAAGTTATATGTCAATGGCATGAATGTCACATATATTGATGTGAACTGTAAAAACTGAAGCGTATGGGTGACTGAAGTTTTCATATTAGCCAGCATAATTTATGAACACAAAATGTAAATCACAGATACAGTGGTATGCCATGTATATCCTATTTTTTTTTAAGATGCAACTCTTTAGTTTTTTCTGTATTCTAGTATGTTCAGAATAATACTGTAGACGAACAAATCCTATGAACCAAGGAGGAAACCCTATATCAAGAGATGAATTAGCCCCAATCTTTTGGAAGGAAAATACAACTTGCTGGAGTTTGGAGAGCATAGTGTGCTCCCATGATTCAAATACAGAAAAAAATTAAGTGTGTAAAGGCACAATGGACAGATATAAGATATCTAACTGAGGACCCTTGATAATTTATTTTGCTAAGTAGTACAAACACCATACCAGCATGGCAGAGTCGTAGGGTTCCATGTGAGAGTAAGCACCACCAGATTTGTAAATTTTACTTTTTTTTGAGGTGGTAAATTTTACTTGCATCATGCTATAAGAAAAGCTCGTCGTCGTTGCTTGATATTGAATTTGCACAAGTTAGCAAGCTTTCGAACTTAAAAGAAGACCTAGTATTTCGAATGAGGATTAAAGCACATAAAACTACTTATTTAGTTTAGGCTGACCATGAGACCATGCAAAACCGTTGTAGATGCACCAAAGAAGGTAATCTCTCGAAACACATCGTACTATCACATTCTTGAAACTCCATCAATGTCATAGTGGTAGTGATATTACACACACCCTCGTAAAATATTCCTTAAAAGATTTGATAACACAAAAGTTACAACATAACTGAATAATTGTCACAATCCTGAAACTCCATCTAGTCGTACTGGCAGAGATATTAAACTGATGAAAGAAAATCTATCTATTATGAGAACACACCGCAATGGACTAATCCCGAGCTATTATTCAATCAAACTGGACAATGACGTGAGACTTCTTAAACTATCTATCACTAATGGTTGGAGATCAATTGGAAAATGGGAGCATAACTAAGCAATTGATAAAAAAAGAACATGATCCTTCAATGAAACAATATTATACATGCCTTATTTCTCCAAACTGGTAAAAATGTGAGATAAAGAAGTAGTGATGAGTCACACAAACTTGGAATAGCCATCAGCATATTAGCATAAGCCGCAACATCCAAGCGTACAAACCCTGCACTATCCATGCATTACAGCAAAAGTAATTTAGCTGCTACTTTCACCTAATTATTCTTACCTCTAATATTTATATTATTGTTGCATCAATAAGAGCATCTGAATATATTTGGAGAAAAAACATATCCTAACTCTGCACCGCCTGAAACTTCTTGATTTTAAAAGGAACACTGATTATACTGAAACCTTCATCCAGGAGAGTGTGAGGAATGGCCAGAACCGACGGTGTTGCAAATTAGTCCAACAGTTGGCACATGACGCTAAATTTTATGTGAGGTAGTAACATTTAATGAAAGGAGATATCTTACTGATATTTGTGCCAGGTTAGTTCAGTATAGGGCAACAATTATCTAGTTCAATCATGAATGTAAGATAGACACCATGATACAAACAGTGAGATGTGTGATCAAACTTTATGGTATCTGAAGACTGGCTTCTAATATAAATAATACCACCTTCAGAATGACAGATAGACACCATGATGTAATTATCAGAAGGTAGCTCAGCTCACAGGCTATAGTTTGTGTTCAAGATAAGAATACAACTCTAGGAAGATAAGAAAAGAAAGAATAGCCAGCTCGAAGAATCGTAGATAAGAGCATAGGATATATCATGTTATTCGTAGCCAATTTTTTCTGATGAATTGATTCATGTTATTCATAGCCAACTCTTTCTCTACCTAAGTTCCTAAGAATCAACTCATCAGACACCCAACATGCAAAAACCATCAGAGATGCATGTACCTTAGTGCATAAAAGGAGAAAGATGGGTGTGCCTCATATGTGAATTCCTGTATGGAAAAACAAAGATAGATTTATCCGAATTACTGTATGAAAATAACTGAACCAAAGAAGTTTTTTGTATGGCCATACATGAATGAGCTAGCATTCAAGACGATCTTTCTAACGGTTGCACATATGGATGCAGTATTCTGAGAAATTGATACAGAAGATGACATGCACAACAATAGTTGGTGTAAGATTAGTTCCAACTTTGAGAGTCTAGAGTTGAAGGCATGAGCCATGGCCTTTCCATGGCATTTTAAAATGTAATGTAAAATAGTTTTTTAATATACATGAGCAGTAGGAGTCTCTCCTGCTGTAATTCCTTAAAAAGAATTGTGTAACATAAAAGAAAGCATAGTTGCGTGAGCCAATATATGTTGTGTTCTCTAGAAATACGATGAAATACTCAAATTTGTAAATAAATAAATTTCCAAGTGCCTCAACGGAGCCTCGAAGAGAGCCTATGATAAGCATTACCTCCACGGGAACAACCATCAGATAACATGGATGTGCCATCCCTTTCTAGTAGGTTATAATTTTTCAAAGGTTTCTTTCCATCGCATCAGAAAATGCTAATAGAGCTAATCGTTCCATATTAAGTAACTTTCTCAAAACAGGTGGAGACGTTCATTACAAATGTTTTATGTTCCAGATAAATGGATGCATTACCAAGACACCGAACACAAACTATAATTATTTGTAGTTGAGCAGTATTATTACCTTCAAGCCATGCCAATTTTGAGCATTTCTGTAGATAGGTGATGTGGTTTGCCTTGGGCTGAACAAACTGAAGTCCCTAGAAAATATCACTGTAATATAGCTCAAATGGGCACAAACAGCGTTCTTGATTTAGCAAAATAGTGTTGTTAGCATCACTTAGCAACAAAAAACTTGCATTGTTAATTAGGAACTGAACAATAGCATAGTCCAAGGTGGATACAATAAATAAAATGCCTAATTAGCATGTTAATAAATTCTTAGAAAATCCCCATACTATGGTTGGCCAGACAAAAAACAACTATAGTGTGGAACATGAATGTACACCATGTAGGGACAAATCAGAACTGGACTCAAGTTACTAAATAGTCTAGTTAATAAAAAAAAACTCAACTGCAGGAAATAGTCAATATATTTCGCAATTCATATATAGTTTAGCTGCAATAGAGAGAAGTTTCACAAATGAAAATTTCACAATGACAGCTCACCAAAATTATGCCCAAGTGTAAATAAAATCACTTTTAAGTTGGTGATCTATCTATCGTGGCATATGTGATATCTACTATTTTGATTCATGCATTCTTGTGGCACTAAAAAAAGGAAATGCATTGTTGGCAAACATAGGAAAGCCTTGTACGGGGTACAACCTTTTTAAGAATTATTTTCTGTGTGAAGCAAATTCTCAGTGGGTGGTCAGTTGACCTGTACATCTTTCTGCATCATAGAGGTTCATTGTATACACAGATCGCTTACTTTGCTGATTATTTTAACATATTCACTCGATTTCCTGGTAGTAGACTCTCCATTGTACCATCACACATTCAGAAGAAAGTTCTGAGGTGTGTCAAACGATATTTTTAACTGAAAACATAGGAGGAACAATAATCTATAATTAAGTCAGTCGTGCATTGGGATATTGGGGCAAGACATGTTGGTCATGAAGAATATTAAGTGGCCGTTGATGGTCGGAGCACTGAAATAAACATACTGGGAAAATAAGCTAGTCACTTACATGACTCCTTTTTAATACCTCTTATATCTCATAGTGTTGAGTACAATAGGAGGAACTCGGCCTAATTCTTTGGTTGTGTAGTGTTTACCTGACACTGACAGTCCACCACAACAAAATCAAGCTTTTTTCTCGTGTCTCCCGCTTCTGAATTCCCGGATCATGAATACACTGCACAAGTAATTTCAAGCAATTCAACAGACGGGATACATCTTTCGGAAGGGTTTCTTCTCCTGCACATGGAAATAAATGAATGTTAGACATTAGCCAATATAGTTCCCAGTCAAACTTGTTGCATAGGAAGAGAAAAAAAAAGTGCAAGAACACATAAGACGGCCACAACTGCACAGCAAGAACACGGCTACCTCCGCGCAGAGTTTGCCTGCCTTCATGAACAAAGTGGTCTGAAGAAACACCGCACAATTCCGGGCCAATTGCACATGTACCAGAGGTCCAAAATGATCAGCATCAAATAAACCAACACTGATCCCTCCGTAAACCACCACAGCAGTGCCGGCCCACCATAATTTGCAGCAGCACTAACATGCCAATCCGACAGAGAAGAAGAAATCACGGCTGACACCTGACAGCGCCATGAACCAAGGGGCAACATCGACAACCAAGCTCCTTTTTCTAACGATTGCAAAAATTGGTTGCTCCATTACACACGCACGCACGTTTGCCACTTCTTGCCTGTAGGCCATACATGCACACCACACCGCTGCTCCGACGCATACGGCCGCGCCGCCATTTTCTTGGTCGCCGGAGACCGCCGCGCATGCTCCAGGTCGAAACCACCAGAGCAGCTTTAAAAGGGCCGGGCGCCGCAACCTTTTTTCGATCCGTAACCATCCGGCTCAGCTAGTTAGCTCCACATTATCAAGAACAAAAGGAGCATCAGGCAAGGTTTGGAGTACCCAACTTACCTGTAGTTCACCGCTTGGATTACCTGAGATGCCACCAGCCGCACAGGTACCAGCTCGATCCGGCCATCACCGCTCGCACACACTGGAGCAACGCTGCCTAGGGTTTGGCCGCCGCCGCCACCGGTTCCCGACCCTCTCTCCCTGCCTCCACGGGTCTCCGCTAGCCGCCCACGGACCGATCCGCCGTCGCCAGATGCTTGCCCGTCAGCCCCAACGACCCTGAGATTCGCCGCCTCGAGATCCAACCTCGGCCTAAAATCCGGTCGGTGATGAATTGAAGCTTCTCGTCAGGGCAGGGTTGAGCGCGCTCGGGCAAGGTGGAGACTGGAGAGCTCAGGGGAGGCCGTGAAGAAGACACGGGGAGAAGATTCGTGAGAAAAGGTATTACGTGGAGAACACATGCCGACACACGGGGACAGGACAACCAGTTCGTGGGGCATGACCTAGTGCCGCTTTGACCGGGTGCAGGATACTCAAACAGCTACATCCACCCAGGTCATAAAGAAACACATCACGTAACAAAGGGAAGGAACCCTGAAAATTCCAAACCGGCACCCAAACTACACATGAAAGAAACAAAGCGGAAATCAAACCACCAAGTATCACAGGTGTCACCAGGATGTGAATTCATAAATAGGCCTCAAAATTATGACAAAATAGATGTTGGTTCCCGGTTAATATAGTAGTTATATGCCAATAGTAAAATTTGGCAATGCGGTATCACATGTAGAAATATCTTAAGATTTGAAAGAGCTCCTTTCTTTAAACTTTGTAACATAATGAGGGATCACAAGTTGCTAGAAATGTGGAGCAATAAGTGGCGATGTTTTTGCACACGGTTAGACATAATGTTCGCAATAGGGTTGTGGCAACCAATTTTGGTACATCATTATCCACAATCAGCATTGGATTACTACTATGACATTAAACTTGACATGGTTGAATTTGGACTATTTTGATACATATATTTGTTGCCATATATATGTTATGCTTATAAGAATATATTTGTTAGTGCTTACTGCTGAAAATACAAAACAAAAGTGCTGCCAAAAATTTATTAGTATGTTGTTAGATGTGGGAGCTATGTTCACCATAAGCATCAAAGAGGTGAGCTAAACCAAAATTCTTCCATTCCATTCCACTTTTTTGTCCAAACCGAATAGAAAACGAAATCATTTTGTTCCTCGCTTTTTCCCGAACTGAATACGGGGTACGAAACCATTCCATGATGTTGGAATGGAACCATTCACTTCCATGCCTCATGGTTCTGGATCCGAACACACCCTAAGAGTAAGAGATGATGCACTATATGTGGCCTTCACTCCCAACATCGACATGGACCAAGTGGGCCCACTTCAAGGGTGAGGTGATTTTCGTATCGCAAGCATAGTACATTCAGAATCGTGGCCCAAAAGTAATTTGCATCTTTCGGCCCAAGAATTTCTCGTATGGGCCTCGGTCCATTTGCATGCATGCGCCGATCCCTTCCTTCGTTGGGCTTTTCTCTTGGGTCCAGCCCGATCGCCCGCCCATAATCAATCCCTAGTCTCCCTGGCGACGGCGACGGAGGCTCGGGCATAGGGTGGCGGCGGCGGCGCGCAGAACGGACGGCGGCAACTCATCTCTCTCCTCATGCGTCTGAACTTACTGGTGAGTCCTCTTCCCTCTCTCTCCCTGGGATCTGCATCGAACGCGGAATGGCAAACTACTGCCGATTAGGAAGGAATAGGCAGCACGGTTGTTCGTGTCTGGCGATGTCCCACTCGAGTACCAGACCCTGTCCTACTGTTCTGATTAGCGTGTGAGCATGGTGATCTTGTCCAATTGTTTGAGCGCATGAAGCCTTGGTCTTTTATCACCTGCGCTACTTCTCTTGGTCTCTCTCGATGGCACACAAGAGATGGCATGGCTCCGTTCATTTCGTCTTGGTTGATGTATCGGTGGCCTGAACGCAAGATTGGCAGCATTTTGTATAACGTGTGTGTGTACATGGTGCTGTAAATTGCCTGAGATATTTTTGTGCTCAAATCTCATGTAGAAATCCACAAGTTCTAGTATGATCTCCACTCTTCAGGATTTCTTCGACACTGGTTCTAGCATCAAGGACAGATGCAGACTGAGTTGATTGTTGCACGTCATGCATTGCCACGATCCCTGTATTTTATGTAGTCCTGCTATTATATTGCATAGTAGTGGAAATGTTGAGGGGATAAAGTAGTAGTAAAACAAACCTTTTAGTACCTTATTATCATGATATTCTAGAAATGCTACTGTTCAGAAGTTAAGTCAGGAAACTGAAAATCCATAGATAAAAAAATAATGTTCATACAGAGGCGCTTATAGGTCAAAAATGTTACGCGCTATGCGACTATGCCCAAGTTGGAATTGGGCATATATGCTCACTCTAGACGCATGGTTTCATTCTTATTTTGAGTCAAATGATCTTGATCTGGAAATCAGTTTACTGTTATCCGAGATTCTGACTGCTACACTTTAAAAGAATTTGTGTATTATTTAACTGCTTTTGCATCAGCGAGAAACTTGTGTTGACTGATGGAGACATTGTTGGTCTACACCTTCCTCATGGTTTTCCTGAACCTGTAGATGAAATTGTTAACCATACCGTGATGCTTGTGGCTGAAATACCATGAACGAACGATTCCAGATTATGAATTATGCATAAATAGCCTAGGAACTAGAGTGCTTGTTTGGTGTTTTTTTTTTGTAGTTCTGATTTTTCGTAGCTTGTTTGGTGCTTCATGCTGGAACTAGAGTGTCGATGTTCTTCAGGATCTTGGTCTCGGCCTTTCCCAATAGAAAGGAATGCGGTTTTAACTGTTATATTACTTTCGCAAAAACCTTACTTCAAATGAAATGACTGGGTTATATCTGATTACCATCGTCTGTAATCATTGTGCAGTTCGTGCATTCAATAGATCAACATAAAAAGTGTCTGATGTCTGATGACTATTATAATTTGCAGTAAGCATCTTGGAAGCAGAGTTATAAGCCTTAAATAACACATGTTGGCTTTGTGAGCTGCATGCAATTCCCTGTATTACAAAACAAATAAAAATCTAGTGGCTTAAACAAGCTGCAGTAACCCCTAAACTCATTTTGTAGTATCAGTTCCATATACTCAACATACCCCTTTTACATGTATATCCACACATGACTTTCCAAACCAAATGCCTTTGTTATTTGCAGGTTCTGAACCTTTTTTTGACAGCATTGGGGTCCCCCCCCCCCCTGATTTTTATCAGCTGACAGATAGTTGTGATGTTTGCAGTAAAAACATCAATCAACCCAGGAATGGCAATGTCTTGGACAAGAGTGTTGAAGAGTGGAGTTATTCCAAGAGACGCTGCGGCTCAATTGGTTGGGGTCAGAAGCTTTGCGGTTTCAGCCAAGGGAAAGAAGGGTGGAAAAGGTGGTGCAGCTGATGCTAAGCCTGTGCTGAGCAAGGAAATGAAGAGCACAACTGTGTTTGGGGCTAACATCCTGAAGGAGGGTTCTGATCCCAAGATCCAACCAGATTCCGAATACCCTGACTGGCTGTGGCACTTGGTGGATAAGCGCCCCGTGCTGAGCGAACTTCGGAGGAAAGACGCCAAGACGCTGCCTTACGAAGACCTGAAGCGTTTCGTCAAGCTGGACAACCGGTCTCGGATCAAGGAGAACAATGCTCTCACTGCTAAGAACTGATCAGGACGGGTCTGTCTCAGGCATGTAGTGGTCCAAGCCTTATCATCATGTCTGTCTTTTTCCTACAAGACTTATTAGCGGACATACTAGTTGTTTTCGGTAATAATGTCATGAACACATGCGAGAGCATGTGGATTCCTGGAGATATCACAACAATTACTGAACTTAGAGAACAGCCTGGATGTTGTATAACGTGGAGCAACATGGGATGCCATGGAGTTGTATTGTCGCCATTCTTAGTGGCCATGCAAACTGATTGACATTTACAGCCAACTAATGTGATTTATGTTATGGTTTGCGATCATCTGTTGTTGTAATCACTGTCAACCTAACTTTGTGTCATGATAAGTCATCACAATTTAAGAAAGAGTTGCTGAAACAATATATCCAGTTGTGCACTGCTCATTTATATGTAACCTCCTGTAGCTATCCTCAGATAAAACCATTCATGAAATGAAATGAAAGACTCTAGCTTGGCGCAACAGGAATGCAGACATGCAGTCTCTCAGTAGGTAGAATGCAAGCACTGTATTTCACTAGCTTGCATTCTCCTGAAAAACATAAATTACACAGCTCATTACATAACCCCTATCCATGTCATGCCAGATATAAATTTCTTGGCAATAGCCTCTAACTTGGTACCGGCTAGGCTCTGCTCCCGATGTGGCTGTCGCCGCAAAATGACGCGTCTTGAACATTCTAGTGATATAACGCAAGAGTCTATTCGCTTCAATAGCTTCACTGTAATATAAATTTTCTTCGCTGAATCTTCTTACATCGGTGATGACTCGGATAATACCAATATGGCTTTGGCACAGGCCACCTGTCATTAAATATTTTAGCCAAAAAACAGACATTTAAGAATTGATTTGAAACTAAATAAACAGGAGACATGTTACAAAGAATATATACCAATAATTAGGCTTCTCTTCGATATTGGCAGCAACGGTCCTACAATAGATCAAAAGAAGGTTTTAACATATAGTAATAATTGATTTTTCTAGTATTTAGCGTTGTACAAAAACCTAAACGGATGTATCCCCCGAAATTGCACTAGACAAGATCAAACTGATTACCGAGGTCTACTTCACCAACACTATGTACGTGAAACCACTGGGGCACTTGCATACCATACAACAAAAATATTGAAGACAAATCTCCCTGCATTGAAACTCTTCAATACTTTCAGAATTATGTGACTTGGTAGGTAAGGAGTTCCTTCCACGTCATAGAAGTTCATGCCAACAAAGCTCCCCTTAAAATAAAAAAGGGGACCTCCAATTCCAGCCTATAGCAAAACAGAGCGACAATTGGTGATTTCCGTCAAGCAAATAAATATAAGAGAAATCAATGCAATTTACCTTGGTTATTTTGCAAGTGGAGATCTTAAGCTCTTTGCATCAAGTTTGCATTGTTCGCCAGTCCCTAACCCCTCTGTGGCCATAAAATTGCCTGATTTGAAGACACGCCCAAGAGTTACTACCTCAGTTTGAGGTGATTCAACTAACATTGCTGCGCAATTATTGCGAAACCTGGCGATGCTGATAACAGAAACATTATAGGAGAAATCGTATTTTTGCAATTTCCCTGGAACACACTTTTTACCTGGAAGGCACACATCAATCTGCAAAGATGAAATGAGACTTAACAAGTGCCTTAATGAACAAGTAAGTAAATAAGGACTAGTACTCTAGTAATACAAACCCGCAAGTTATCAATAATCTTGTTTACATCAGCAGAAGTTCTAAGCAAGCTTGCTGAAGTCAGAATTCTTGTTGTGGATTCATTGCAGTCTATAAATACACCTGTGCAAGCAAAATGTCTCTTCGTGTCTGCAAAGTGTATTTAAATTCTTAACCAGAAATCATATAAATATAAGAAATAGAAGATAACAAGCTAATAATAGTACAATCACCATTGTATGAAGCGAGTGCAACAACACATTCAGACATCTTTGAAGCAACTCTTCTAGCGGGTCCACTCAAGATATCTCTGCCAAATTCCTCTTCAAAATCACCTTCCAAATGCATGCCTCCTCGTTAAATAAACATGATACAACAGTTAAATGGGATGGCAGTGAAGCAATTTCATTAAAAGGAAAATAGTCAGAACAACCAATAGCAGCAACTCACCATCGACATAAGCTGGCAAGGGATAACAATCATACTTTAAGACATCATTTACTACCTTTGTAAAGTCTAGTGGACAAGGTGAAGTATTCATGACAATGAGTAATGATAGGCAAAATAAACATGAGTGCTGTTGCAACAAGGTGAAACAACTCATGACGAAGCAAAAGTCAGGATCAGGAAAACGATAGGCATACCATCAGATGGCCAGGGATCTAGAGCACGCAGATGCTTATGTTCATTGCCAATCAGTTCGAGTGCAGGTTCATCCTCAATGAGTTCTGGTGTTACAAGATGAAGGCATTAATGGCAATGTGTCAGTAATGATCAGAAGTTTAACATTATCTTAACATAAAAGTTACTCTGGCTTGATTCACCTTGTGGCTCAAGAACAGAAGATACACCATGGCTCTTGTTCTTATTCTCACTTTCTCTAATTGAGCTACTTTGATTGGAGTTACCTATAATGAAAAACACTGATGAGTTCTATTCTGGAGTAGTTCCATATATGTAAGAACTGATTATCAGACCATAAACTGACCTTGCATCACTGATGGAAAATGGCGAGGAGTAGCATGTTGGTGGATAATTTAGAAGCATTAAAGAGTGATTGTTCTTAGCTCACCTTCTAGACGGCGCTTCAAAGCACTAGAACAGTTTTGCAAACAATATTTTCGTATTTCCTCCAGACTGCAGAATGCAGTGATCTCATCATAATGTATACATCATTCATATCATTGATTTTTCATGAACAAGTATGATTAAATGATCCAAGTCTAGATAACATACCGTAACCAAACATCATTCAAACATTCAACAATTTTATTTCCTTGCACATATCGAGTCCCTTCCTGATCATGATAGTCATTCATCCCAACAATGTTCCCATCAAAATCAACAAGTGGACCACCACTACCATCCTAGAAAAATAATCAGGTGTGTACATAGGAAATTGTAAATTTCGAAGTATCAAAGGACAGTGCATATAATGATTCAAAAAATACAAAGAGAAATCAAGAGAGCACCATAGTGATTTTGCATGTGGACAACATAAACCCTTTCGTGCCAACTTCACTTGGACTGTCGCTTGGTACACCACGTGTTACCATTAATTTGCCTGACTTGAAACAACGCTTAACAACTAATAATTCAGTATGTGGCTGGCATGGGTGTACTTGATCTCAAACACATGAGCTGGGCTCTCCGTGCACGTTGGTGAAAGTGCATGGAGCCCCCATGTGTGGTTTTGGTAATTAATGACAATCCCTATGGACTAATGTTTGCATTGAGTTATATTTGTAGGTGTTGTCCATAGGCAATTCTTGAACCATATGTTGGCTTCAAGGTTGCAATAAGAAGAAATTGATGAAGGATATCAAGTGTCAAGTATGTCTTGAAGATGAAGATGAAGTGAGCCCTCAAGTTATCTCAAGACATCAACATGATGAAGAATGAAGAAATGATGTGCAAGTTCAAGATGAGCCAACTCGAAGAGATCATATGCTTGAAGCTTGCCATCCATATGGTGTTCATGGATTTGAGAAGATGCGCCGAAGAAGAAGCTCTCCCATGGTGGATTATGGGGGAGCAATCTACAAGACTTCGTCAAGCAAGCACAATCAAGAAAGGCGTTCCATCTAATTGCGGTCAAGACCATCATCATCAAGCTCAAGTGGAATGCGCAAGGTTAAGGTTTGCTCTTGATAGGGTTTCTTTCTCACCGGTCTCATGGTGTAGTTGGAGACCGGTTCTTAGTTTAGTTGCCGTACTATCAAGAGGGCTCTCGAGTGAGTAACTCGATCGTATCATTCGGAGAGAGCTCAAACCTTTGCATCCTTGCATCATCTTTCTTGGTTGTTATTTGGATCTTATCCATGTGATGTTTTAGAGCTTGTGCTTATTCTCATGACAAGCTCTAGTTCTTCGAAAACGGATTTCGCATAGATCACTTGTTGCGTTTTCGAGTTTGGTGATTTTCTCGGTTTCTCATGTTGAGGTGTTGCACCTCTAAAAATAATAGAAAATCACCCCCAGCTAGTTTCCATATTTTCACTTTTTGTTGGGTAGCTCTTGTCGTCCTCTTTCCAACAAAATTGGTTTCGTCTTAATCCGAGTTTCCAAACTCTAGATATTGTCTTTTGAAGTTTGTCTTCAATTTGATTTAAAGGAAAAAGGAAAAGGAGAGGAGGGGCAGCCGCCGGAGGCACGGGCGGTACCACCGGCCTCACCATGGCCGGAGCCTCCGGGCTCGGTACCGCCCGCGGTACCGCTAAGGCGCCGAGTGCCTCAGTGAAGCTCCAGGGCTTTGGGGAGGTCCGGCGGTACCCCGGCCGGTACCATGGCCGGAGGCTCCGGCCTCCCCCTCCCTGCCCGCAGCTCGCCCCCCAGGCCTCCTGGCCAGCTCGACCATGGCCGGTAGTACCGGCCCAACCTGGCCGGTACCTCCGGCCTCCCCCTCCCACGCGCGCAGCTGCCTCCAACGGGCAGAAATGTGGAGCCTCCTTTTATGCCCCCTCTCTCTCTTGTTTTATTAACTCTTGCTCCTTCTTCTTCCTCCTCTCTCTCAAGCTCACCACCATGGTTGTTGACTTTTTGTGAGCTTGATCTCTCTTTCCCCAACCAATGATTCTTGCATCTATTTGAGAGAAAGATTGAGGGGATCTAGATCCATACTTTGACCAAACCAAATCATCTCTTTGTGAGTGAATCTTTGGGATCTAGATCTTGGAGAATTTTGTGTTCTCCTCTTTGTTCTTCCTCTCTTATTCCCCCAATAGCTTTTGTAGCTTTGTTGGAATTTGAGAGAGAAGGATTTGAGCATCTTTGTGGTGTTCTTGCCATTGCATTTGGTGCATCGGTTTGAGTTCTCCACGGTGATTCGTGGAGGTGAAAGCAAGGAAGTTGTTACTCTTGGGTTCTTGGAACCCTAGACGGATTCTAGGCCTTTGTGGCGGTTTGTTGGGAGCCTCCAATTAAGTTGTGGATGTGTGCCCCAATCTTTGTGTAAGGCCCGGTTTCCGCCTCGAAGGAAATCCCTTAGTGGAACCGTGACCTAGGCCTTTGTGGCGAGGGTCACCGGAGATTTAGGTGAGGCGCCTTCGTGGCGTTCGGTGTGTGGTGTGAGTACCGCATCTTGGGGTGAGGCCTTTGTGGCGTTGGTGTGCATCGAGCAACCACACCTCAAGGTGAGCCTCTTGTGGCGTTCGGGAGCACTAAGCAACCGCACCTCTCCACCGGAGATTAGCACTCGCAAGAGTGTGAACTCCGGGATAAATCATCGTCTCCCGCGTGCCTCGGCTATCTCTATACCTGAGCTCTTTACTTATGCACTTTACCTTGTGATAGCCATCGTGCTTGAAGTTATATATATCTTGCTATCACATACTTGCTTGTATTGCTTAGCATAAGTTGTTGGTGCACATAGGTGAACCATTGCTTAGAATAAGTTGTTGATGCACATAGGAGAACAATAGTATATAGGCTTTGGGCTTGACAAAGTAAACGCTAGTTTTATTCCGCATTTGTTAAGCCCATCTCGTAAAAGTTTTAAATCGCCTATTCACCCCCCCCCCCTCTAGGCGACATCCGTGTCCTTTCAGTTGGTCCTGGCTTCAGCGTGTCGATCCTGAAAACCTTGGGCAATGTTCCCCAATAAGGTTAACCGCCACATCAATGCCCTGATCCATGCAACCATTAGTGTCAAGCTGGGAGATGGCACCAGGATTTACTTCTGGACTGATAGGTGGCTTGGTGGTCAGAGTATTTCTAGCCTCGTCAATGCCCGCACTATCGCTGCTAGTGTTCATGAAAACTCTTCGATTAAAGATATCTCTGGCCCCCTTTCGGTCGACGGCATAATGCAGTTTATGCACCTGGTCGAAATTATTGACGTCCAAGAATTTTATGGCACCACACCCCTCCAACGTAGACATACTTCCCTTTACAAGGAAGAAACTACGGAAATCATACCCTCGTGTCTCCGCGTGCTCCATCTCGGTTAATTCTATCCTTTACCGCACTTTACTACTCGTATCTTGTATTGTGTATTGCTTGCTTGCATCTTGTCATATAGGTAAATTCACATAGTTGCATATCTAGATAATTTACCTTCGTGTCAAGTTTAAATTGAAAAAAAAGAATTAAAATTTGATAAAACACCTGTTCGCCGCCCTCCTCTAGGTGTCATACGATACTTTTAGATTACCCTAATTCTCCGCATTTGACTTTGTTAGTTTAAAGTTGAGGGGGTGCTACGTCCCAAACCTCAAACTTGTGAGGGTTATTTAAACTGGTTTTAGAATAGATCTAGGATATATAAGTATAAATATTTTTTTAAAGATTTACAAAATACAAAGGGAGGATAGACACCGTCCTAGGTGCGATCTATACCACGTCCTCGTGCAGCGGCGCGCCGCACCTGGACGCCCAGCCACCGGTGCCTCGGACCACCCCGCCTCCCCTCCATCTTATGGTGCCGCCTGCAACATCGCCGGTGCAAAGCCCGTGTGGTGCGGCAGATATTCCTCGGCCGCGATCTGGAGTACGACACCGGCATCTGTCTGCTCCATCATCGACATCGGTGATGCGGGCTGGCAGGGGCCGGTCTTCGACATACTTTACGGTGGCAGGTGATTGGGTGGTGGCAGGCCGATCTGGACCCAATGGGTTCGAACTAGACGCTCCTTCCCCGCTGCACCTTGATGTCTGCGATGGCGGCACCTGGAGGCTGGGTCAACCATTGAAAGGACACGGATGTCGCCTAGAGGGGGGGTGAATAGGCGGTTTAAAACTTTTACGAGATGGGCTTAACAAATGCGGAATAAAACTAGCGTTTACTTTGTCAAGCCCAAAGCCTATATACTATGGTTCACCTATGTGCACCAACAACTTATGCTAAGCAATACAAGCAACTTATGTGATAGCAAGATATATAACTTCAAGCACGATGGCTATCACAAAGTAGAGTGCATAAGAAAGGAGCTCGGGTATAGAGATAACCGAGGCACGCGGGAGACGACGATGTAGCCCGAAGTTCACACTCTTGCGAGTGCTACTCTCCGTTGGAGCGGTGTGGAGGACAAGTCACTCCAAAAGCACGAGGGCCACCGTATTCTCCTCGAGAATTCCCACCAAGAGGGATGTCCTCGAACCACTATGTAACCTTAGGGAGGTTACCGAACCCGCACAAAGCTTGGGGCTATCTCCACAACTTAATTGGAGGCTCCCAACAAATTGCCACAAAGGCCTTGCCCTTGAAGAATCTCCACAACTTAATTGGAGTCCCCAAGAACACCACTAAGATGCCACAAAGGCCTTGCCCTTGAAGATTCTCCACAACTTAATTGGAGTCCCCAAGAACACCACAAAGATGCCACAAAGGCCTAAAATCCGTCTAGGGTTCCAAGAACCTAAGAGTAACAACTTTCTTGCTTTCACCTCCACGAATCACCGTGGAGAACTCAAACCGATGCACCAAATGCAATGGCAAGAACACCACAAAGATGCTCAAGTCCTTCTCTCTCAAATTCCAACAAAGCTACAAAAGCTATTGGGGGAATAAGAGAGGAAGAACAAAGGAATTCACAAAGAACACCAAGATCAAGATCTAGAGAGTTCCACTCACAAAGAGATGGATTTGATTGGTAGAAATGTAGATCTAGATCTCCTCTCTCTTTTCCCTCAAGAATATGCAAGAATCATGGGAGGAATCAAGAACTAGGGCAAGCTTTGAAGTACAACAATGGAGGGGAGAGAGAGAGAAAGTGAACCAACCAGCCCAAGGAGGAAGAAGGGGGTCTTATATACCCCCTCCCAACGAAATATGACCGTTTGGGACCTCCAAGGCCGGAAAATCCGCCCCCGGGCCGGATTATCTGCCCCCCGAAAAACGCCCCTGGACTGGGCCGGATATTTGGCCGGATATTTGCCCAGTTTTGGTCATTCGGGCCGGATTATCCGCCCCCCCAGAAAACTGCAGAAACACCAAAACTAAAACGGGCATAACTTTAACATCCGGACTCCGATTTTGATGATCTTGGGCTTGTTTTAAAGCTAGGAACAAGCTCTACAAGATCATGCAGGAAACCATCATAGTCCAACAAGGGAGGATAGAAATAAATGATGAAAGGTTTGACCTATCTAAAAAAGACACACCGGTAAAACCTCCAATCTCGAAAATGCAACAAGTTGCCCGTGCAAAAACCATTCTTGATGAACTAGAGCTTGTCATGAGAATAAGAACAAGCTCTAAAACATAACATGGATAAGATCCAAATAAAACCAAGAAAGATGATGAATCTAACTCGAAAACGCAACAAATGATCTATGCGAAATCCGTTTTTGATGAACTAGAGCTTGTCATGAGAATAAGCACAAGCTCTAAAACATCACATGGATAAGGTCCAAATAACAACCAAGAAAGATGATGCAAGGATGCAAAGGTTTGAGCTCTCTCCGAACAATATGATCAAGTTACTCACTCGAGAGCCCTCTTGATAGTACGGCAACTAAACTATAAACCGGTCTCCAACTACACTATGAGACGGTGAGAAAGAAACCCTATCAAGAGCAAACCTTATACTTGCGCATTCCACTTGAGCTCGATGACGACGATCTTGACCTCAACAAGATGGAACGCCTTTCTTGCTTGTACTTGCTTGACGAAGTCTTGTGGATTGCTCCCCCATAATCCACCATGGGAGAGCTTCTTCTTCGGCGCATCTTCACATAACCATGACCACCATGTGGATTGCTCCCCCATAATCCACCATGGGAGAGCTTCTTCTTCGGCGCATCTTCACATATCCATGATCACCATATGGATGGCAAGACTCAAGCAAAGGATCTCTTCGGGATGGCTCATCTTGAACTTGCACTTCATTTCTTCATTCTTCATCATGTTGATGTCTTGAAGTCACTTGAGGGCTCACTTCATCTTCGTCTTCAAGACATACTTGACACTTGATATCCTTCATCAATTTCTTCTTATTGCAACCTAATACAAACATGTTGATGTCTTGAAGTCACTTGAGGGCTCACTTCATCTTCATCTTCAAGACATACTTAACACTTGATATCCTTCATCAAATTTTTCTTATTGCAACCTTGAAGCCAACATATGGTTCAAGAATTGCCTATGGACAACTCCTACAAATATAACTCAATGCAAACATTAGTCCATAGGGATTGTCATTAATTACCAAAACCACACATGGGGGCTCCATGCACTTTCAATATCCCCCATTTTGGTAATTGATGACAATCTCTTTGAGAGGGTTTATATAAGGAATTGAAGTAGCAACCAAGTTGAATATATAGAGCAAACTCCCCCATAATATATGCGTGTGTGAATGATCTTGACTTTCATTGCATATATTGGCATTCAAAGCCTAGTGGAGTTTCCTCTAACTATTCAACTATGCAAAGCAACAAGATGCAATGCAATAAAGGCACATGCTTAAGCACAAAGCAAAGACATAACCAAATTCTCTTAAACCCTCCAAACTTCTCCCCCATTGGCACCAATTGCCGAAATGGGTGAAAAATTTAGAAGGTCAATATAGTGAGAGTTCCTCCATAGCGTGTGCATTTCTCATAATTTGAGTGGAATCAAATGCACGTATCCAATGACGAATATTCGGAAGGAATCACACTATAGATAGGATCAAAGATTGCAAAAAGATAACAAAGTCTAGAAGCTTCAACAAATGAAGCAAGCAACCAAATGAACCACAAAGAAGATACCAAAAGAAAGATAGATATTATGATAAGATCAAGAAGATTGCTCTAAATAATATGAGGAAGCTCCCCAAGGTTTGTGCACAAAACTAGACAATTTGCATTGGAGTATAAAGTGCACAAACATGGAATCATCACTCCCATAATATCATTCAAAAACAAAAGATACCAAGTGAATCAAACTCTAATGATCACCACAAGATAGTGCTTTAAATCAAATGAGGAAGCTCCCCAAGGTACATGCATAAAATAAAATGTTGCATTTGAATACAATATGCATAACATGGAATCCTCACTCCCTCATTACCATTTAAAACACAAACATTTGCAATAGATCATAGATAGAAAAATAAGCTAAACACTTGCAACAAACAAATAGTTGAGCAACAAGTAAGAGGCACCATAATAAAAAGGCTCAACCAAGAGGATATGTGAAAGGCATGATAAAGCATATTATAAGACTATTACAAGGATGAGCAAAAAGCATCATCATAGTCTTCAATGAATTATATTGCTTAGCATGACCAATCAACACGCAATAAATAAATAAGATATTAAAAGGAGATGTATCATATCTTATGTGTATAAGTTTCTCTAAGTGGGCAATATCACAAAGATATTTATACACAGAGAAACATGCACACACAATAGATACGCAAGAAAAATAGTATGATATCCAAGACGAAGTCATGCAATATACCAATAAGAATTTTTGCTTAATAGCATGGCCAAAGGCTCAATTTTATCTTATTGTACATTCATGAACTTCAACCACAAACAACTAAAATACATCACAAATATCAACAAGGGATAGTAGATAGTTGGGATGCATTTGAGAAAGGCAACAAGTATCACAAACGAGGATACCAAAAGAAGTAACTAAATTTGCACTTTCATCTATATTGCACATGTGAGATCCTTGAGGAATTGATATGCAATAAAATTGCTAGATAGGCATCATTGGGATGGATGAATCATGAGCATGATTTAAAATACTTCCCAACAAATGCACTCATCTCAAATTACTCACATTCACAATAAAGAGGTTTCATTAAGACTTTTGCAAAAAGCACAATATTTGCAAATCAAGAGATTCATGCCAAGATGCAACCATAAGGTTGGATACAAGAAAAGTGTGCATGAGAAGATACTTGTTACCAAGATAGCATTGGTGTGCATGTAGTAGATATGTGTTCGTTGACCATCCTAGCTTGCCTCAAGTTACCATTGAGTCACCACTTCTTTCCAAGACTGAGACAAGCATCCAATGCATATCTATTGTACCTAACACAAAGGTAAGTACAAAATGGTCCCCAAACTAATTGGGTCCAAAGTAGTTAGACACACTACAACATATAGGACAAACTCCACAATTCTATGTGCATATAGATATGAAATTGAATTTCATGCACATCTTAGCCAAATTAGGATTTGAAGGAGTTTACCCTATATATTGGATCAATGAAAGTGACACATGCCATAAGATATACATATATTAAATATGCATGCACAATACTTTCAAGAACCAAAGGAAGATACAATTTGGACAAAACACCAAATAAATCAAGAGACAATGGTTGCCCAAATTATATCAAAGAATCAATATCATCACAAGATTGACTCCAAAGACTTATCTCATTATAAGAAGCTAATTAAGCCTAAGCACAAAGGAATGAGATAACCAACTCCCAAGAGAGCAAGGTTCCAACAAATAAACCAAACCCTCAACACTTTTTATGATGGCACAAAGTACCAAAAAGAAAATTTATGTCTCCCAAAACCAAATTTTTGATAAAGATCAAGAGAAGTTTAAACATTATAACAAATATAGGAGAGCTCCCCCAAGATTAGTGCATTATCTAGGATTTAGAATATGTATACAAAATGCACACAACTGGGATCATCACACTACCTATATCTACTAAAAAATGCTAAGAAAGTTTGAATAGAAAAATTAGATCCATAAGAAGCAAGGAAGACACATGGGAGTCAAAGCACAACAAATTCATGGCAATAAATAAGGCAATTTAAACACAAGAGCCAATGTAGATATAATCAATAAATATCTACCTCATAATTGATTACCAATTGTCCTAGGACAAGAGGTATTAGGAAATATTTCCCGGTGGTAGTTTGTAAGTATACATAAGATCATATTTACAATGAACAAAGCATATGGTAAAAGATAAGAGTTAACCATCATGCAAAGAAAGTTTCTTGATAGCTTCATTTAGTCATACCAACATGCAAAGCAATTAATAGTATGACTTGAAGCACATGGTTTTCCAAAAATGTATTGAGGGACACGTTGTGAAAAACCATGCCAAGAAAAACTTTCACAAATAAGATCTACAAAGATATTAGCAATGAAGCCATTTAAGCAAATTGGAGCTTGTTTGAGCAAACATGCCACATAGGCGAGAGATAAATTACGGTATCAATTCTATGTGACACAACCTCAAATGTTCACATTTTCTAGGCTTGTAATATGCACAAAGCTTATTATTCCCCCATAATGTGATAAGAAATATATTTTTACAAGAGGCAAATAAGATACAAGTAGAGATATTAATGGACATTAGAATTTGAATTTCTCATGAAGATGACATACCACATAGAGACTAGATAATCTCGCAATATCAATTCTAAGTGATATTCCTCATGTACACACATTGTTTAGGATCATGAAATTCCCAAAGGAATATCACTCCCCCAAAATGGGATTGTCCATTAATCGCTCATAAGAGCCATATAAGATTCAACAAGATGCAAAGTGGCTCCAACACAAACACAAATACATGGTGTGCAACCCAACATGCATAGACTTGATTTCTCAAGAAAAGCAAGTAGGAAGCACAACATATACAAACACATGTTAGGAACAAAAACTAACACATGAAAAGGGGCGAGTAACTTTCAATATAAATGAGTTGAGCACATGTTACCGCAAGGAGGAACATTGATCATATGATAGAAGCAAGATAACCAAGACTTGGCTTGAGATAATATAAATGATGAAGATCCCTTAATTCTTCATGATGTAGCCAAGTCTCCAATGCCCTCCAACAAGCACCTATTGATCAAGTTTTGAATTGTTGGTCCCCAACTAAGTTGGGTCCTAAGAGGTTAGAGCATCCCCACTCGTTGGCGCTCCCCACGCCCAAATCCGGCGAAATTTTCGTCCGGATTGGAGGAAGATTTGGCGTGGGGAGCGCCGAAGTTCCAGCCGTCCCCCGGCAGGAAACCCCCAACCTCGACCATTTGACATATTTCAAACAAATTTAACATAAAATTTAACAAGTTCGGCGACCAAAAGTACGAAAATTGCTGAAACAAATTCGGCGATAATCAGTACAATGTTTAACAAGTGCTGAAACAAATGAAGCACACAATTTCACAATTTTTCAAACAAATTAAGACAGACTAGTTGGCGTCGGCGTTGGCGTTGCCTCGGAGCCTCCATATGTGCTCCACCAGATCATCTTGCGACGGTGATGCATTGTAGAGTCTCGAATCTCCTGGCGCATAGCAAAGAAGGCGGCCCATGATGGAGGCACCTGGTGATTAGGCTGTGCAAGAGGACCCTCTCTCTCATATGGTGCTTCTTGCTCAGCCAGAGGAACCGGATGCTTTCGCTCATTTTCAATAATCATATTGTGTAGGCACACACAGCAGTTCATGGCCGGCGAGGCAAATGGACGAACACCTGACGGGCGTGGTCGAGGCAACCCGAACCGCGAGCGACGAGGAGCCGGCCAAAGTCGGAGAACAGGCCGGCGGAAGAGCAGCCAGATAGGCCGTCGTCGAAAGGCGGCGGAATCTGGGCAGGTGGGGAAGGAGGGGCGGCGGAATATGGGCAACAAGCCGGCGGGGTGGTGCCGGCGGCGAGAGAGATACGAGGGGTGGGGGAGATTTTGAGCGACGTGGCGGTGGGGTTCGTGCGTCGAGTCACCGACAGATCGGGCCCTTCCCCGCTTTTCACTCGTCCGGAGTCCCCGAGCGCGCCCCGGGGGGCCGGGGATGGCGTGGGCTCGCCGGATGGATGAAGGGCCAAATCCGGACGAAAACGAGGAACCGGGGGCGCGACTGGGCCGAATTTCGCCGTCCGGATGGAAAAAACGTCGCTCGGGGGCCTCGTCGGGGGGACGAGTGGAGATGCTCTTAGTCAGAATAGGCTTGGCAACCCAAATGGTTCTTTTCTTGACACCACTTTGAGCACCAACATATTTGGCAAACACATTGCCACCCTCATCCTTACGAAGAGAATAAACATCATCAATGGTGATAGAGTTGGATGAGGTACCAATAGTGCAAAAGGAGGAGATGTGGCCCTTCTCACGGCATATGTAGCAAGTTCTTTTCTTCTCCTTCTTCTCACTAGATTTCTCCACAATGGGAGCATTGGCTTGATTCTTCTTGGGAAGTGGCATTTCTTCAACTTGAGGTTGAATATGAGTTTGAGCTTGAGGCTGCTTCCCTTTTTGCTTCTTCTTCAAAGGGCAAGATCTAACATGATGCCCTTCAATTTTGCACTTGAAGCAAACAATCTTGGCCGGGTCTTTGACTTGTACTTGGCCCTTCTTCTTATTGTTGTTCTTGGACTTGATCTTGTTGTGGGAGTTGAATCCAAGTCCACTCTTGTCATTGGGGGATTGTTGCACACTCAACATCTTGTCAAGTTTGCATTTCCCTTCATGACTCTTTACCAAGTCGTTCTTCAAAGAAGAGACTTGAGCCTTGAGCTCTTTGATTTCCTCTACATGGTTAGTAACAACACAAGTACTAGAGGAAGTAGAACCTTCATTGTTAGAGCAACAAGGCAAGGAAGATAATTCATCACAAGATTTAGCAATACTATGAGTGGATGAATTACTAGGACTAGCACATGGCAATATAGCATTTTGGGTAGTAGTGCTAGTATCCACATGGGGCTCACAAGGTGTTGCCTTTGATATGATAGCCTCATGAGCTAACTTTAGCCTATCATGGGAGGCTAGAAGATCCTCATGGGAGCTAGAAAGCTTTCCATGATTTTCTTCCAATTTCCCATAATTGCTAGTTAGCAATTCAAGTTGAGCCCTTAGCTCAACATTCTCCTTCAAGATAGATGCTTCACAAGAAGTAGAGTTAGTAGCACAAGCATCATTATTAATAGAAATGGGAGAAGGCAAGTTGTCATGCTCTTTTAGATAAGAAGCTTTAAGTTGCTCATGCGACTCGGTGAGTTTGGTGAGCGCACTCTCAACAGCCCTTGAGCCCTTTTTGAGTTGCTCAGAATCCTCAAGGAGTTTAGCATTAACAAACACAAGCTTATCATTTTTAAGCTTTAGTTCATTTGCCACCTCAAGAGCTCTATCATGGTTTTCCTTTTCTCTAGACAATTCTAGAGCAAAGGTTTCCTCAAGAGCTTCCTTGGTGGTTTGTTCTTCTTCAAGTTCATCCTTTAGAGATGCCACATCATTGGCATACTCTCGTTCAAGAGCACCCATTTTATCAATGGTGTTCTCATGCATCCAAATAAGTTTTTGGCTCTCAATAGCGGTAGTCAAGATTTCAAAGAAGTGAGAGCTAGCAATTTTATCTTTGCAAAGAACCTTGAATACACTCTTACCCTTATCGCGTAGAGAGACAACCCAATCATCTTCTTCATATTCCTCCTCATCCTTATCACCACGAGAAATATTAGGTTCCATGGTAGGAGGTAACGTGGAACCCTTGGCCATAAGGCATATATGAAAACCGTGAGATAAAGATGAGGAGTTACTTGAGGCTCCTTTCAAGATCTTGTCTTGACCAATAGAATCTTTGGTTTCCTCTACATTGTTAGCCACACAACAACTAGAGGAAATAGAAGCATTTTTATCATGGCCACAAGACAAATCAAGCATATCATCATGAGATTTATTCAAGCAACTTACACATGATATGCAAGGACTATCAACACAAGCATGTAAATCATTTCTAGAGATAGATGTGTTTAAGTCCGAAGATGAAGCATTGCAATGAGATAGAGATGAAGAATCATCAATAGTAAGCTCAATATCAACATTGCAATTTTCATCACCACTCACCATATCATTACCTTGTGTCTTGACACACTTTGGTGAAGTGGATGAAGATGAGAACTCATCACGGCCGGAAGTGGAAGCAATGCAATCATCCTTAATAATATTGGACACATCATATTTATCTTGAACTTTTGTCCATAACTCATGAGCGCTCCAAAAAGGCAAGTATGGAAAAAGACCTACATCTCGCAAAGCATTCATAAGAACATAAGAAGCTTGAGAATTGAGATACAAATTTTTCTCATCCTCTAAAGATAGATTTTGTGAATCCATAGGAGGAGAAAAACCTATATCTACAATTTTCTCCATATAAGGGTCAATGTCCCGAAAATGACTAAGCATGCAAATTTTCCAAACATCATACCATCTAATATAAGAGTGTTATCGTGCACTAATCCTCTAGCCGACATCTTTACTCTCAAGGCGGTGAAGCCTAAGAATGAGAGACTTTGCTCTGATACCAATTGAAAGGACACGGATGTCGCCTAGAGGGGGGGTGAATAGGCGGTTTAAAACTTTTACGAGATGGGCTTAACAAATGCAGAATAAAACTAGCGTTCACTTTGTCAAGCCCAAAGCCTATATACTATGGTTCACCTATGTGCACCAACAACTTATGCTAAGCAATACAAGCAACTTATGTGATAGCAAGATATATAACTTCAAGCACGATGGCTATCACAAAGTAGAGTGCATAAGAAAGGAGCTCGGGTATAGAGATAACCGAGGCACGCGGGAGACGACGATGTAGCCCGAAGTTCACACTCTTGCGAGTGCTACTCTCCGTTGGAGCGGTGTGGAGGACAAGTCACTCCAAAAGCACGAGGGCCACCGTATTCTCCTCGAGAATTCCCACCAAGAGGGATGTCCTCGAACCACTATGTAACCTTAGGGAGGTTACCGAACCCGCACAAAGCTTGGGGCTATCTCCACAACTTAATTGGAGGCTCCCAACAAATTGCCACAAAGGCCTTGCCCTTGAAGAATCTCCACAACTTAATTGGAGTCCCCAAGAACACCACTAAGATGCCACAAAGGCCTTGCCCTTGAAGATTCTCCACAACTTAATTGGAGTCCCCAATAACACCACAAAGATGCCACAAAGGCCTAAAATCCGTCTAGGGTTCCAAGAACCCAAGAGTAACAACTTTCTTGCTTTCACCTCCACGAATCACCGTGGAGAACTCAAACCGATGCACCAAATGCAATGGCAAGAACACCACAAAGATGCTCAAGTCCTTCTCTCTCAAATTCCAACAAAGCTACAAAAGTTATTGGGGGAATAAGAGAGGAAGAACAAAGGAATTCACAAAGAACACCAAGATCAAGATCTAGAGAGTTCCACTCACAAAGAGATGGATTTGATTGGTAGAAATGTAGATCTAGATCTCCTCTCTCTTTTCCCTCAAGAATATGCAAGAATCATGGGAGGAATCAAGAACTAGGGCAAGCTTTGAAGTACAACAATGGAGGGGAGAGAGAGAAAGTGAACCAACCAGCCCAAGGAGGAAGAAGGGGGTAACGAAATATGACCGTTTGGGACCTCCCAGGCCGGAAAATCCGCCCCCGGGCCGGATTATCCGCCCCCCGAAAAACGCCCCTGGACTGGGCCGGATATTTGGCCGGATATTTGCCCAGTTTTGGTCATTCGGGCCGGATTATCCGCCCCCCAGAAAACTGCAGAAACACCAAAACTAAAACGGGTATAACTTTAGCATCCGGACTCCGATTTTGATGATCTTGGGCTTGTTTTGAAGCTAGGAACAAGCTCTACAAGATCATGCAGGAAACCATCATAGTCCAACAAGGGAGGATAGAAATAAATGATGAAAGGTTTGACCTATCTAAAAAAGACACACCGGTAAAACCTCCAATCTCGAAAATGCAACAAGTTGCCCGTGCAAAAACCATTCTTGATGAACTAGAGCTTGTCATGAGAATAAGAACAAGCTCTAAAACATAACATGGATAAGATCCAAATAAAACCAAGAAAGATGATGAATCTAACTCGAAAACGCAACAAATGATCTATGCGAAATCCGTTTTTGATGAACTAGAGCTTGTCATGAGAATAAGCACAAGCTCTAAAACATCACATGGATAAGGTCCAAATAACAACCAAGAAAGATGATGCAAGGATGCAAAGGTTTGAGCTCTCTCCGAACGATACGATCAAGTTACTCACTCGAGAGCCCTCTTGATAGTACGGCACCTAAACTATAAACCGGTCTCCAACTACACTATGAGACGGTGAGAAAGAAACCCTATCAAGAGCAAACCTTATACTTGCGCATTCCACTTGAGCTCGATGACGACGATCTTGACCTCAACAAGATGGAACGCCTTTCTTGCTTGTACTTGCTTGATGAAGTCTTGTGGATTGCTCCCCCATAATCCACCATGGGAGAGCTTCTTCTTCGGCGCATCTTCACATAACCATGACCACCATGTGGATTGCTCCCCCATAATCCACCATGGGAGAGCTTCTTCTTCGGCGCATCTTCACATATCCATGATCACCATATGGATGGCAAGACTCAAGCAAAGGATCTCTTCGGGATGGCTCATCTTGAACTTGCACTTCATTTCTTCATTCTTCATCATGTTGATGTCTTGAAGTCACTTGAGGGCTCACTTCATCTTCATCTTCAAGACATACTTGACACTTGATATCCTTCATCAATTTCTTCTTATTGCAACCTAATACAAACATGTTGATGTCTTGAAGTCACTTGAGGGCTCACTTCATCTTCATCTTCAAGACATACTTGACACTTGATATCCTTCATCAAATTCTTCTTATTGCAACCTTGAAGCCAACATATGGTTCAAGAATTGCCTATGGACAACTCCTACAAATATAACTCAATGCAAACATTAGTCCATAGGGATTGTCATTAATTACCAAAACCACACATGGGGGCTCCATGCACTTTCAACCTCGCAATACGAGGAGGCCAAGGTGGCGGCGGCCTCCTTCTCCGTCGAAGGCGGCCGGCCTGGCTGGTTTGTGGTGTTCATCCCACATCTGGCAGATGGCCGACGGGTGGTGCGAGGGCTGCTCGCATGGCATGGATAAAGGTGGTGGTCCTAGGATCTCTCTCACGCCATGATGGTCTGCTTGATGCCTGTCTCCATTGATCTGGCCGAATTGTCGAGTTCCCGAAGACTCCGCCGATGAACTCCAAATGGACAACATGCCTGAAGTTTGACGGATCGGATGGTATTTGGTCGTGCACAACCATGTTTTTTCTGACCGTATGGTTTCAGCACAAGCGATGCGAGACTCACCGGAACTGTGGCGACGGCCATGGAGATGAGGGTCCCCGAGCAGGGTGTCCGGAACAAAGTGCTCAGAGCTCGAACTGCGGCAATAGAGAAGCTCGAGTTGAGGCGACGACTCACGGCAGGGATGCTGGAGGTGGGGCATGTGGGCGATATGGTGCGGGTGTGAGGCAGGAAGAAAAAGACGCAGCGTGCCCTCCCAGACCGGCTGTAGCTACAGCCGGCTGGGGAATAGAGTTTTCCTATTAGAACTCTTTATCAAGAAAAAAGGAGGACAAAATAAAAATTCAGCTGTTAATGGGTTGCCTCAGTGCGGCTATTTCTTTTGTGGATTCCTTTCCGTGGGCCGTAAACATTGGGCCTACAGACGATATTTGTGGATGGGTTATAAGAATTGCGGGCCGGGTCTGCACGCATTGACGGAAGTCTAGCCAAAAGTCCAAAAACCCCTCGGGGGCCCAAACCTGTCTGTCTTCACGCTCCCGAGTTTCAATCCCGCCGCCGCAGGCAGCAACCACCGGAAGTCGCCGGCGGCGGCCGATGGCCTCCACCACCTCCACTCCCACCTCCGGGGGAGGCGGGGCAAGGCCCTGGCGCACCGCGCTTCTCACCCTCCGCGACGAGTCAGTCGCCTCGCCCTCCCCTCCGGCCCTCCTCGCCCTCCTCCGCCGCCTCCTCCTGTCCCCCGCCTCGCCCTCCCTCGTCGCCTCTGCCGCCGTGCTCTCCCCTCACGAGGTCGTGCCCGCCCTCTCGCTCAGCTCGCATATGTTTCGTTTGGTTCGTCTCGGTCTCACGCTTCGTGTGCAGGTGGGCTCTGATGTGGTGTTCCTCGCGGAAAAAGCCGCGACGGTGCCCCCCTGCGCTGGCGCCGACGACGTGCTTCGTGGCGTATGCCACCTGGTAATGACTTTGAGCTTCCACACCATTGGGATCTCGCACCACACGCTGGCATTTGCAAATGCTTGCTTTAGATTTTGGGCTGTAAAATGTTAGCCTAGATAGACCATTCTCATCAGTGACCTGCGTTACTGGGATTGTGCTGGACCATGTGAAGTACTCAAGTTTCGATCAAACCGTGGACATGTAGTTCTTAAATGCTGATTAGCTGGGCTTGAGTTTTGCTCTAATGTACACTGCTTGAGCTGCGCCTGTGGTTATGTGTATCTGGAGCTATGGTTTTGGCAATTTCGTAGTTGCTTCTACTCCGTATTCTACTATTAAGTGTAGTCAATTTGACCAACAAGTTAAGAGTGGTGTGTTGCACTAGTTTCACTGTAACTATCTGTTTCCTCCATGTATTATAAATTACTGAAAATGCATCTGTGCAGATACATGATGTTATGTGCAAGACAAATACAGAAATCGACTCTTCTGGTTGGCTTGCACTGTTAAAGTTTCTTCATGAGCTTGTCAAGTGCTCAGTTGAGGGTGCATGCGTTAAGGGCCTTTCTGATAGGACTGCTGCACTGAATACACTATCCGAGTGTATGCAAATTCTCAGGTTAGATTAACATTAAATGATAGAATACTTGGCAATCAGCTTCCTGTCATTTTCCATGAACAAGTACTAACAGCCTAGTTGATTAACAATGTGGGATGATAGGACAGCATGGTTGATACTTTGACTAAACTGTTATTGACATATAAGTACTCACTCCGGTTCAAAATAATTGCCCGAAAATGGATGTATGTATACATCCATTTTTGGGCAATTTTTTTTGAACCGGAGGGAGTAGCTGGTTTGTACTCGTCTCGAGGGTAAAAGCTGCTAAATTTTGGCCCCATCACGTTCCTCATAAAAATAATAATGATTTAGATATGTGTTTTCACAGTATAATTATAACTGGGTTTCTTTGTTTGTTACATGAACACATGTGTGGTTGGCTAGTTGCGACTTGCAATACATTTTTCGCATTTATTTGTAATTCTAGAAGGATTTAGCATCTCCAACTGTGCACACATCAGCCAACTTTAGCTGTCACATGACCCAAAATCCTAGTTGCAGGAGAGAGAAGATGAAGAGGGAGACTATGGTGTCTTCTATGCAAAATACAAGTTAGGCATGAAACAAACTCATAAGAGTGAATTGTTAGGGAGTGTGAGGGAAAAGGTGTGACAAAATTAATAATAAGATGTAGTTTTGCGAATGATGAATCAGACAAATTTTTGGAGATGTTACCCCTAGTGTTGTCTTTAGATGAGGGGGAGCTCTTAGGGACAAACTTAAGTTTCTGTTGTCCTGAAGTGGTAAAGTTAATGTAACTAGTTTTTGCAGACCTGTTCTCTAGCATCGTTCACATTTATTGAAATTCATCAGCCACGGCTAGTCTTTACATTGCTACTTATTGTTGCCTCTCCTTCCAGGTTTTCGAGTAAGGATTTGGGAAGAAGTAGTTCATTAACTGAGAATTCTCATGTACTCAGAGTTCTTATCTTGATTATATCATGCTTGCAAGCTGAACTTAACATGACAGATAAATCCAATGGCCCTGGCACATCTTCATACATTCCTGGATCAACCAGTAATAAAAATTCTAATACCTGGGATATGAAAATCTCTGCATTTTCCATGGTGGAAGATATATTATGTAAGATTGCATCAACCATATCAGAAGATTTATGGCTCTCTGTTGTTGAGGTTAGTAGTCACGTCTCTTTTATTTTGACTAGTGCTTCACATTTGGTATTTCAGTGATATAGCTAGCATTGCACCAGGAAATTGGCAGATACTGTAGCATCTGATATGTGACACTCTAAGGTCTAAGCAGCGTTACTAATTCTCCCATGATTGATCACCTAGGCTTTGTCTGTCAGTTGATGATGCACCAAATATGAAACATCGACAACCAAACATCTAATGATGCATATTGTGCAGATGCTATTCACCATGTTTAATTTTCTGTTTTAACTCCAGTATTCTCTTTTGCAATCTGCAGCTCTTGAGGAAAGTGATGGATTTTGTGACAGCTAGGAATCTTATTATAGAAAGTAGCATTATGTCAAGGTTAGTACTTTTTTTTTCATTTATTGATTTGAAATGAATAAATGCTAAGGTCAAAACTAAGCCTAACTTTCTTGCAGATTTTATACTTCATTTCTTCGTTGTTTGCATTTGGTTCTTTCAGAACCAAAAGGTTCACTTTCAGGGCATGTAAGTATAGAAAGGAAAATATATTTCTGTGCTTACAGCAAATATGTTGTTTTCTCACTGTCTGATTGTAACATCGTGCGTAAAACCTCAAGGTAGCAGGTTTCGTGGCAAATTTGCAAATGTTTCTTGTGTATGGGCTAAGGTCAGCTTTGCCATCTGCAATACCTCCAAAGGAAAATAAAACAGAGTTTAAATCGAGGACTTCTGAGCGTGGACGGTATAAACCACCTCATTTACGAAAAAAGGATGGAAGAGGGAATGATTCAGTGGATGATCGAAGTTCAGATAGTGAATCTTCTCGATATGATTTAGGCTCATCAGATTCAGATCTTAGTGATACTGATGGACATGCAAAAAACGGAGACCGTTTCCGGAGTTCGAAAGCTAGATTAACTGCCATCCTTTGTATACAGGTATGTGTCCACAACAGTTAACTCTAAGTTAGACGTTCCCATTCTTATCATAGTTGCAATGAGACAATAACGGAGCTATAATGACACTGATTCCCTTCATAGTTGATATGTATGGAACAGCTCTTCCCTTTCTTTTGAGAATAGTGGATGGATTAGGGCACCGTTTAATTGATAACTAACAGTTCTGAAGGCAAATAATTAACAGATTAGATAATCTGTGTGATTACTCTGCCCTATGCTGGTTTTGAAAAATTAATGCTATGGTTTCAGTTTTACGAATGAAAGAGAACTCCTGGAACATCAGAAGTTAGCAATTCATAGGAATATCTACATGCAGTTTGCTATCTGCATCAACCATGATCTATGCGGATATTTCAGTCCCTCTATTTGTTAAGGGGCACTCTCATTTTCCTGTTAAAACTTAATTAACAATCAAATGCAAAATAGTGAATATTAAGTATGCTTTTATGATATTTAAGAAATTATCTCACTCCTGTTCTGAATTATGTAAGGATATCTGTCGTGCTGACCCAAAGTCACTCACTTCACTGTGGCCATTACTTTTACCTGAGAACGATGTTCTTCAACAAAGGTAAAATCTTCCTCATGCAACTTGTACAGTATTTCACATATCTTCCTTAATATCATGATATCATTTAATGGTAGCTTTTGTCCTTGCTTGCTTGTACAGAAAATATCGAGCAACTCTGATGACATGTTTGATCTTTGACCCTGTCACAAAGGTACAAGGTTGCTATAATGTGCATCATCATTGTTTTTATAGAATTTAGCTTTTCTGATTAATCTTCCTTCCACAATGTGTGCCTACCTCCGTGCCATGTTAGTTCTGGTTGTATTGGGGCTGCAGTCTGAAGGTGCTTAATTACCTAGGCCATTCTGAATCATTTTTTTGGGGATACTTCACAAACGATAAACCTTGTACTACATCTGTCCATCTTTTGATGTCAAAAGTTTGTCTAAATTCAAATGTATCTAGACACTCTTTAGTGCATAGATACACCTAAATTTAGACAAACCTTGGGATATCTATTAATGGACGGAGGGAGTATTAAATATTTACTACAAAGTTATCTAGACTCTCGACAATTATCTTACTGGATCCAAGCTTTTATTTGCAAAAGCTTCCCTTGTTGACATGGCAGTGTACAGCTTTTGTGTTTGCAAATTCTCACGCATATAGTGGATGCGAGTCACGCGACCTGAGTTAACTATGTACAGGTACGTGTTGAGGCAGCATCAACCATTGCTGCTATGCTGGAAGGACAGGCCTTAGTCTTGACACAAGTTGCCGAGTACAAGGAATCATCGAAGCCTGGATCTTTCACTACGTTGTCCTGCTCACTTGGTCAAATTCTGATGCAGCTGCATACAGGTACAGTTTTTCATATCATCTGGTTAATTTCTTTGACCAAAAGGAATCTATGGTTGGTCACGTAGAGCATCTCCAACGGATGATGTAAAATAGGGCACCTGAAAACAGTTTTAGGCACCACTTTGGGTTTTAGGTCACGGAATATAGGGCACCAGTTCCAGATGATGTAAAATAAGGCACACACAAATTTTTGGATGATGTAAAATTGGGCACTTCAACTTGTGTCTAATATTCATAATTGCAAACATATATGACACGAATGTCATAACACTCGTCTCTAAATGATTCTGAACTCAAGTAGTGCTTAATTGTTATGTCACACGAATAGTTCATCAATTATTACACAAATAGTTCATCACAAGTAGCACACAAATCAACACACATACACTCAAAGTTCATGACGTACAACATAGAGTTCATCTCACATACTAGCCGGTTTTTTGGCCAAACCATGACCACTTCTCGAGGAGATCCGCAATGTACTAAACCATTTTGTATGTGTGGCCGTTTGCTTGAAACTCCACCGGTCCCGTGGCTAGCTTTGCAAAGAGTGGTGACCTTTGAAGAACATTGATGTCATTGCAAGAACCGGGCATCCCCAAAAGCATGCCAAATCCATGTCTCTTGATTGGCCACAGTTTCTAGAATGATGGTGGAATCCTTCTTGCGTCCTTTGAACTGTCCATGCCATACTGCAGGACAGTTCTTCCATCTCCCGTGCATGCAATCAATTGAGCCCAAGCATACCTTGAAAACTACGGGCTTTGTTGATCTCCAAAAGCTTAGCTATGTCTTGAGCATTGGGTGCTCTCTAAGTACTCAGGACCAAACACCTCAACAATAGCAACTGCAAAGCGCTCGACACACTTGATGGCTTGGCACCCATTGCCGAGTGGTCATGAACAAGATCCGCTGGAATTCCATATGCCATCATGCGCAATGCGGCGGTCACCTTCTGGATGGTGCAATGTCCAAGATCTCCGGCGCAATTCCTCGTCTACTAAAAAAACGGTCATGCAACTTGGAAAAACTCAGTTCCCATCCTAAACCTGCGTTGGAAGTATCGCTTGGGATACACCGACTCCCCCACAAAGTAGTTGAGCATCATCTGGTTGTTCCCTTCAATACTCGCCCTCCGCAGCCTCTCACAACCGATAGCGGAACCTCCGTGTTTCGGCCTCTCGTTCTTGTGCAATGCAACAATCAAAGCAATGTCTTCATCTTCATTCATATCAAACTCCTCATCAGACGAGGAATCATACGAACTCGAACTCATCTACAATCCAATAATAATTGTGTCAAACTACTACTACATCGCAAGTTCGCAACAATAAATTTAGAAGTAAAACAAACTAGAAAAGAAGAGTAAAATGACAAAATTTCTCAAACACCTTGTATGCAAGGTGAAGCTCGTCAGCTGGTAGCTATAGGTGGCTGTGTCTTCGCCACGGCAGAGGGAAGAAGGCCGGCGGGAGGGTCTCCACTTATAGATGGCGCCAGGCTCGCTGTGGCCAGATCTCGTCAGTGTGCGGTAGGTGGCATCGGTCGTGCTGGTCACGGGTGGGTCGTGTGCGTGCCACGGGGCACCACCTGGCCACCAAAACAAAGGTCCACGCGGTGGCATGGCCCCGGAGACGACCGGCGGAGGGCGGCGGCTGGCCGCAATTTGCTCGGCGATAGATTGAGATTCATGGCGACGGGGGTGGCCAACCCAAGCTGCCAGAGGAGGCGTGGCCCGGGGAGCGGCATCGGAGCAATTTCTAGGTGATTGGACCGGGATTTCGCTGGTGGCGGTTGGGGGGCGGTCGCGCCCGGAAGCAATGCGGAAGCGCGTGGGGGGGGTTCAACTGGCGTTAAACCATGCAACGCAACTAAGTTTCCACACACTGATTCACACGTTCTGTCTGGCCATCGCGGCCGATGTGTTTTGGGGCATACGGTTGGTGCTGCAAATTTGCAGCAGGGCCGCCCAAAAAATTTGTATCACCATACATCATCTGCTGGAGCATTATTTTTGGCTTTTGGTGCCCTCAGAAATAGATTTGCTTATGTTTTATCCAAATTTTACGTAACACTTATCTTTTGGTTTGGCAGGTGTAATGTACTTGATACAGCGTGAAACTCAAGCTACATTGCTTGCAGCATTGTTCAGAGTTCTCATTTTTCTGATATCTGCTACACCGTATGATCTAACCCCCACCCACACTCACACACTGTGTATGTATTTAGTTTCTCTTACTCGATATGTCATATATTTGACACTATGTTTGATGGACAGGTATGCTCGCATGCCGAAGGAGTTGTTACCAACTGTCATTACAGCCATGTGCAGTAGACTGTTGGACAGACAGTCAAATAAAAATGAGCATTACACCTTGATGGTTAGTTTTTCAATATTAATTCCTTTATTCGGGAACCAATAGTTGTTTGCACCTTACATGGATATAATAACAGGTTAATGTTCTAAGCTGCTTGGAAGCAGCATTTGCAAAGGTACCACCTTCTTCAGATGTCTTTGGAGTTCTCATTGATGGTTGTGCAGGTTAGACCCTGTTAATTTTAAAATTTAATGAATATTGTTGCTTTATTCTCATTCTTAGTTTTATCAAAAAAAAATTGCTGCATATTGCTCAAGTGAGTTATTATCTTAGAAGACTCTTGAAATTGTCATATTGCAAAATTAGTTTGGGTGAACACCTGAGTTGTGACATTTGTGTACACCGATGCGAGCTTTTCAGGACCATCACATACTCAGCAGAAGTCAAGTGTGGTAGCTGTTCTTCTTCATTGTATAGAAGGGGAAATGCATTTCAGCATTAGATGTGGAGCTCTCCAGGCAAGTCATTTTCCGCAATGCTCATGGTTTTGAGTCGCGACTCAAAAGTGAGTCGCCTGAGGCTGCGACTCATGTATAGTTGACCAAAAAAGCTGTATAGTCGCCATAAGTCGCTGTATAGTCGCGAGTCGCCGTGATTTTTGGAAAACAACTCGGCGACTATACAGCGACTCAAAAACCATGGCTATGCTTAAAGATGGCACTTTTGCACCTTCTTTTATCTTTGGTGTCTGTTTGGATATTTGACTTCTTATGTAGTTTTTGTTAGTCAATTTTACTGTTCTTTTTTCTGTTTACTTTATGGTACTTTTTTCTTGGAACCAATGTAGAGATTGCTTATTTGTTTTAATAGAAGGGTGTCCATGTGCCAAATCCTGTATAACAATCAAGTATTGGGCACCATGCTCGTTCCCTCCAGCATAAACTCTAACAAATGTTGGTATCCCCTAAAGGGGAACTTTTATGGTCTAAAACCTCTTTGTAACCATGTATTTGATACCTTGCTGGTGTTTCTGGTTGGATTGTAGGGTTTTTGGGGCTTCTTAGGAATTTTTCCTAGAACAGCTCTTTAGATCGTAGGACTGGGGCTGTAAATTCATGTGGAGTGCATTCTGTTGACTCTAATTTGATAGGGAATCCAACATGAGCTCAGACTTCATTCATTTTTCCTTGAGAAGTCTAATGCACCTTCTCTCTATCTCTCTCTCTACTCCCCCCATTCCTCTCCAAATTGCTGTGTTCATTTCCTGTGGATCATCCAGAGGCATCACTGCTAAATTCATCTGTTCTGGGATCCTGTAGAAATCCATAGTACATGACATCCGATCCTGTTTTCCCTATCCCTACGTTTATAATTCCAAAGAAACCTATGATGGAGGCTGAGCTTCATATTGTATCGTGTAATGCAGTTGTCCTTGATATTCCATGTGTTGAATTATACATCCATAAACAATGTTGTTTCGTGTATAAATGACCATTTTCATTGAGAAGTCGTTTGGTAGGCCTGGAATCCTGGAATTCATTTTGGAATTCCATAGGTGGGCTGTTTGGTTGCCACAGAATTGGGCATCATTTCATTTAGGAAATCCAGCAAAATGATGCCATGGGTAAACAGGATTCCGAGCTGAGACCTGTCATTTCCGTTTCTCTATGGAAGCCATTTACAAATTCAATATTGAATTCTGCTGTCATTTGCAATTCCTGTGGCAACCAAACAAGTGTCCATTTCTGGAATTACAATGTAAATGAAATGAATACATGTATTCATTTCAAAATGCTACAAACGAAATGAAAGCCTGGTTTCCAAACGACTTCGACAGAAAATGGATAACGAATTAGAATGATTCTTCCTTGTAATACTCCCTCCGTTCCTTGATATAAGCCATATAGATTTTGGCACGGAAATTAGAGAACACACATTGAGGGAAAATTACACCAGGTTTGGGCAGGATTACGACTGAACAATTGATGTGAGAAAATAGACGACTTTGTATAAGATAAGGAAACGTAAACTAATCCCTTAAAAAATTGTCGAGACAAGTGGTGCAACGCAATACACATTATATTCTGGAAGTTTTCTCAACCGATTACAACCTATATTGGCTGTAATAACATCTTATATTGTGGGACAGATGGAGTACAAGCTTACCAAATAAGATGTGCATGTAGCCATAGAAATGATTCTCTCGGCGCGTTATTGCAGGACATTGATATTTAACCTTTAAATATACTTGCAAATGCCCAGTTGACACTCTTGTGGTAATATTATTCCCTTTATATGTGCCCAGGTGTTGAGATCAGTGGTTCATAATTATCCAAGCTGTGCAAACATCATTTGGGAAGAAGTTCGAGACATTGTTCTTGATTTATTGCAAACTGAAAGCTTTGAAGACCAAAAATGTGATGCTAACTTTGGGCCTCCTAAAGAAGAATTGTCAATTAAGGGAAGATGTCTTGTAGCTGGTATGAAGGTAGTGTTTTCTGTAAATATTAATTTTTGTAGATAAAAATCTATTTTCTATGTTATAGATTAAGTATATTGTTCTTCTATGTCATCACATTTATAGTCTGTTGACATTTAGGAACTTTTATCTTCTCTAAGCCAACTATTTTTTTTTTCCTTTCGCAAGGAACTTGATATGTTTTTCACATTGGGTAATCTGCAACCTTGCATTCGTCTTGGTTTTCCCCGTTTATCAATTTGCTACAAATTGCTATACATATCCTAGTGATGTTTAAATTTTGTTTTATTGTTCATAATATCAACATTGCCATATGATACAGTACGTAAAGTTGGATTTATAGTTTACCTTTTGTCGAACGTAGATTAATACTGATTGAATTGCATTGCACTATTCTTAGACTATTTTATTAAGTATTTGTTACATGGCGCCTGAATATTCCGTGCTCAGGGTTGCACGAACTTTGCTAGTTGGTATAGGGCATTATAAATAGCACCTGGATTTTCCCATATTGCAGCAGTTATTTTGTTATTATTCGATTTGGGTGTTAGAACTTTTCTATTATGCTTTAATATGGTGTGTTCTGTTTGTCAGGTAATCGATGAGTGTTTGCGTGTTTCATCGGGATTCAAGGGAGCAGATGACCTCAAAGAATGTAGATTGCTCGATATTCAGCAGATTTCTGACTGTACTGTAAATAAAAATATTAAATCTGCACCCCACTTTGAAATTGAAGCGCCTGGACCATCACAAAACTGCAATTTGGACATAACACTTGGAACCAGCCGTTGGATTGAGGTGATAGAAACCCATCTACCTCGAGGATTATCACATGCCTCTGCTATGGTAATTTACCACCTCTAGAACCTGGGTTGTTCATTTATTTTGATATTTAATCTGGAACAACACTGATTGACTTAATTGATTTCCCAACAATCTGTGGTGTTAATGCTAACATAGTGGAGCAGATTAGTGATGGAATGCTTGTCGCTTTAGTGAAAGCAACCAACTAATTTATGCTTAGGTTTAGTGGTACTGTTTATGATAGTTGATTTAAAATTATGCATTCTCATCTTCAGATAATTATACTTTGTGTTTCAGATGAAGAAGCTGCTTTTCTTGTGACATTACCAGTACATATAGTGGCTTTCCATGAAACTTGGTGGAAATGCTTTTATGTATTGCTGAAGGTATTCCATTTTGTGTGTCTGTTTTCTCATGGACTAAACAAAGTACGTTCTGTTTGTAGGTCAGGACAGCATCACTCACATGTTTTGCTGGCATGACTTCTGATGTTTTCTTCTCCCTGCCAGTAAACAAGAAAGATTATGTGACTTCCTCATCTGTAAGTTACTAAGTTTAGTGTCCATTTGTGTGTTTTACTGTGTTTTCCTATCATGTTCAGAAATTTCATCGTAAGTGTGGCATTGTCGATGTGTAGGTTCATGCAGCATTGAGTGATACAGTTGCTACTGTGAGATCAGCTGCATGTCGAGCCATTGGTATTATTTCATGTTTTTCTCAAATACTATTGAGGTAAGTTTCAGAACTTTGGTTGCGCTGCAGCCTTAAGTGCTTATTTTAAGGTACTTGAAGGAAGATGTTCAATATTGCGTAACACATTATTTCCTCCTGCAGTCCCAGTCTACCTGGCGAGTTCATAGAAGCCATTGAGTTTAACACACGAAATTCATCAACTCCAGTATGATATTTGAATGTCTCTTAATGCTTGTCCATTATTCCCAAGTTTTTACTGAAGTAATAATTGTTACCATCAATGCAAATATCTAGGTCCGTATCACTGCTTCATGGGCTTTGGCAAATCTTTGTTCTTCTATTCGTTTTAGAGCATTGGAATTGCAAGCAGATCCGTCTGCAGGTATGTATTTCATGTTGTTGGTTAGTTACTTAGTTGATTGCAGAATCTGCAGTATGTTCTGATATCACATGCTTATCTCCCAACTATCATTTTCTTCAATTGCAGGTGTACTAGATAAATCAACCATATCTTTGTTGGTTGAAATTGCTTTGCGCCTGACGAAAGATGGCGAAAAGGTAAGCCTGCCTTAGTCAACTAACATGTTTTAGGCTTTTAGCTATGGACAGTAAATGTGGGACAAGTTATTTAATGGTAAATTGGAAAGAAAATGGAGCTGTCTGTATATTTCTATAACTAAGGGTGCCAACTTTATTTTCTTGTTTATGTTCATTCAGGTAAAGTCAAATGCTGTTAGAGCTCTTGGATATCTTTCAAGGTTTATCAGATTCAATCATCATTCTGACGCAGTTGATGAGCCAAGGTTGCTTAATATTCTGTGAGCATCAATTGTAATTTTTCTTAGCTTGTTTCTCTGGCTTACAATTTTGTGAACTTCAACAACAGAAATTCAGATTTTTGCGGAGATCATGTCTGGCTAGAAAGAATGGTACAGGCTTTGATGTCTTGTGTGACAACTGGAAATGTAAAGGTAATGCAAGAAATAACTGTACTTAAGAAAACACAATTCATTCGCGGAATACCTTGTTGTTCACCACGTAATTGTCCTAGTTGCTGAGACATTTTCTTGTGTTAAGGTGGGATAAAAAAAGCACATCTACCTTCTTTTGTCTTTATGAGGAACATCTCAGTTAGCAGGGATACAAGTTCAGGAACTTGCCTGTAGTTTTGCCTTATAAATTTCTATCATAAGTGATTGTTGATTTGAATGTAGCGATTGTTGGCATGAATAACTACTTCCATTTGACATCTTGTTTGCCTGTCATTCAGGTTCAATGGAATGTTTGCCATGCTCTTAGCAACTTATTCATGAATGACACCTTGAGACTTTCAGACATGCAGTGGTATGATTTTTGTACATTATACAACTCATTTTTTTCTTTGAATTCCTCAGAAAGTTCTATGCATCCTTTCTGCTTTGGAATTTTTATTCAGCAAGTATCGCATCATTTCTTCATCTTCTGGAAGCATACATGATATATATCCACCCATAGAAGGGAAGCACAATGTGAAAACATGTCATTTAATGTATTCTAATTGTAATCAAACACAACATTGACTCATATCTTCTATTCGTCATCTGTTCGTTTTAAGGAACTAATCAGCCAGAGGGTTGCTCGGTATTTCGTTTTTCATTGTCAACCTTAACAACTGGAAGTGCTATATGGAAAATACACCACTATCTAAGGTTTCTGTGCTATAATGCCATAGACTGCTGTGTTATTATAGTACATCTTAATTCGGAGCCAAAACACCATGTCCATCTCAATTTCCATTTTGATAGACAAGTGGTTGCCTATGTCACATCCGTACAACCCAACACGCTGAGTATAGCTGATGGCATTCTGCAAGAACTTTTGTGATTGACTGCACTTATAATTGCTCTAAGACTATATATTTGGCTAACTAGATTTGACATTGTCTCCTAACCTGTCCCATACTCCCATGTTAGTGTCATCTTATGAAGCCATTGATCATGAGTCCGTGGTGCCGTGGTACCTCTGTGAATACTCCAACTTCATATGTTACTGGTTCTGATTTTCAGGTGTTCTGTATTACAGGGCATCAAGTGTTTATAGCATACTTCTATTACTGCTCCGCGACTCAAACAATTATAAGATAAGGATGCATGCTGCTGTTGCTTTAGCAGTGCCAGTCACAAGACTTGGTTAGTCCTCCAAATGCTTTGTTTTCTGTTTTTTTAGTTAACCTTGCACAGGTTGCTAATACCATGAAGTCATAATACCATGTGAATTAAAATTTCCAATCAATTAAAACTTTGTTTCATTATTATTTAGACTGTATTTGCATATCTATTTTAGCTAACGTTTTATTTGATGAATTGATGATGATGCTCTATATTTCATTTCTTTGAATTTGTGTCTTGCCTGTGTAATCATTCTCCTACTGAATTCAACTCGCTGCTGAACGCTGACCTCTTCCCTCTCCTGTGTAGATTATGGGAGCTCATTTCCAGATGTTATTCAAGGTCTCGAGCATGTTCTCGAATCATTTTATTCAAACAATTCATCATCTTCAAACTTCAAACACCGAGACAACCTTGAGAAACAGGTCCGTGTTGCTGATTCTTGTAGATTTTACTTACCCCAAAACATGTTTCACAGCCTATTTGAAGCTTTGGTTTTTTCAATTACAGCTTACATTTACTGCTCTTCATTTACTTGGTTTTGTTTCACCGAAGGATGACCAAAGCCTGAAAGATTTTCTTATCAAGGTAAGGGACTTGTGCTTGTGTATTAGCGTTTTTGTTGATATATTACGTGTGGTATTGTTGTTTGGTAGCAAATATCATTGAGCTCGGACCGTATGATTGTAGTATTTTTGGAACGTGGGTTCATCAGTTTCACGAGCATGCGTATGCCCTGTCATGTATGATAATACCAAACAACAATACGGATTTTAACTTTGCAGTGTTTTTAACAATACGGATTTTAACTTTGCAGTGTTTTTAACAATACGGATTTTAACTTTGCAGTGTTTTTAACAATACGATTTTAAAGTCTGTTTCCTCTATTATGTAGTTCTGGAAATTAATTTCTTTAAGTTCATACATAATTACGTATCTACTCTAGCTCTATGTAATATGTATCAACTTAAAGAAATATCACATAATATATGCAGAGAAAAAAACACAGATATTGCCAGGTCCTGGTAGATATCATTCCTTTTCTGCAGCCTACAGTCAAATTCTATTACTCCCTCCGTCCCGAAATATAAGGCCACCAAGCATTTCGAGGTAAAACTTTGACTAACAATTTGAACAAAAAAAAGGAGTTATATTTTCACTAAAAGTATATCATTGGATTCATATTTGAAAGACGTTTTTAACAATATACTTTTGGTGTCATACAACTTGTATTTTATTGGTCAAAGTTTTGTCTCAAAATACAGAGGGAGTACTATTGGTTAAATGCTCAATACTCCAATTTCTTTGTAATTGACCATTTTCTTTGTAATTCACGTGCCATTTTAAGCAGAAGTCATCCTTTCTAGAAGACTGGCTAAAGTCATTATGCTCTTTGTTCAATAGTGCCGAGGACCAGCCTCTGGCAAGTGAGACCATAAATGATGAGGATGGTTTCAGCCCAAATGTATCGCAGAAAGTTATGTTGTCCTCTGCTGTACAGTCCTTGCTCATTGTCTATACAAGTGGAAACCAGCAAACCATTGCTCAGAGATTTGAGCAATTGGCTAGAAGCATAGCGTGAGTGACAAAACAAATCAATGGTGGTCTCCACTCCCATTAACAAGCAGCAAGATATTGGTCATCTAACTTCAGGGAAGCAAACTCGCTGCTTCCAATAAGGAGAGGCAACCCAACTTGTATGTTAATACATTCCATGAACTGGACAAAGCTGCCAAGTTGGCCGATTTCAGATCTTGGGCAGCATGCAAGATCTCCTGACAGCTATAGCCAGACTCGGGTCGATGCAGAACTGCCTCTGGTGTTGTATTCTGTTGTAAAAGTAGTTCTTGAATTTCTTCCAGGTGTGGCCATGTTGTGTACATCATATTTGTTGATTGTTAGTGTGCATATATGTATCAGATATATACTTGAGGGGCTTATTCCACTGGAGTTCTCCAAGCCAAAAATTATGGATTATGTTCCATATAATCATGGATATGAATTATTATTTATTCATGGATATGAATTATTTATTCCGGATGTTATGGCTTGTATCTTTGGCTTGTGACTTGAATATGCTTAGTTAGACCACAGGCATGATGATGACTCTTCATCATCCGTGTTATCTTTCCTCTCATTTTGGATCTGTCAACACAACAGGAAATGAATGCCGGCCATTTCAGCTGGAGCACCAACCGCCATAAATGGCAAGGCACTGTTCCATTGTTCCAGTGTCTATAGGCCGTAACCTTTCTGAACAGGGATGCCCCTCGGTGCTATATGCTCTTGTCTACATCCGTAGCTTTTGCGCACTAAATGCTTTCCTGAGTTTAGCCTGTTTTGTTGGTTGATCGGACACTGGTTAATGGTGAATAGCTCGCAAGTTGACAACACTGATGGCAACAGAAGGCAGCAGCTGTTCCAGCTTTTCAGGCAACTGTGAACTCGGAGGTTTCATGGACCTGCTATAGGCTTTGTTTGACCTTTGGGGGGGCCACTTGCTGGTCCATTTTACCTGTTTGGTTTGTGTCCACTCGGCTGACTAAACATCTGCATCCATTATTTTCTTTGCTCTAGATGGACTTTTCTCTTTCTATTTTTTCCTTGGAGAAATACTTGTTGCATTTTATTGCATGAATCTTACTCTGATAGAAATATGCATATGTTTTTTCTTTTATTTTGGGGGCCTGTATGCTCTCTTTAAGTAATAGTAGTTTTATCTTTCCCTCATGGGGTGCTTAATGATTGTTTTTACGAAACACGGTACGTACGCAGATACCGGTTCACAAATATGTACATACACTCATCCATATGAAAACACACGCACGCACACCCTACTCATATGAGCACCTCCGAGAGACTGAACCAGAAAAAACTGATCCGGCGGGTCTTTGAGATTGACGAAGTTAACATAGGTGCCTCGTTGTCGAAAGAACATCGTCTCCTATTAAAGAATATATTTTGCCTTTATGATATATCAAAGTGTCAAACCTAGAATTTAACTCTGATGGGTTGAGGGTGCCACTGCCCTCCTAATCATTCAACCAGGCACAGACGCCCTTATTCCTAATAAATGCATTTCTCACACAAGTCTTCATTCTGCTGTTTATACCATGGCAATCATAAATACGCCAGCGCCAAGTAATGCAGATACGTACACTTACACGCCACATGGGCAAAGGATGGTCCAATATCTTAATAATCTTAAAATGAAAGACAGACCATGTACAGTGCCCCATCGGAGACAGAGATGCCACCACAAAATGGGCAGACATTTACACCATGGTCCGTAAGCTGTTAAATGTAGATGGGCTGCAGCCCAATAAGGCAGTCCATATAATCTACAATTCCTGAAATCTCAAGGCCCATCACGTTGGCAGCTTGGGACAGCCTTGGGGGATAAAGTTTAGTCCCACATTGCTAGTTGAGAGAGAGTTGGAGTGGTATATAAGGGCTGCTGTTCTAGTCCTTCCAAGTGAGTGAGAATAGAAAGAGCCCTCGCGCACTCCTCCTCCTCCGCCCGCCCCGCCTCGGCTCGGCACGGCACGTCACGCACGTCGCGTTTCGTGACTCGAGTTCGAGTTCGAGTTCGAGACACACTCAAGGAACTGCATGTGCATGCTCGCCGCGTGTCCTGGCTTCCTACGCGTGTCAACGCGGTCGGGTCGGCTTCCTCCCAGGCTATACAAGGAGAACGATCAGATCTGAAAAACAGTACTCTTAGATCTCTCTCGTGAAGTTCCTTTTGCTGTGCTACTCTCTAGTCTTCCCCATCCCGGCGATTGCGTGCACAGCCGTCCGGGAGAGCAGGCCTCCGAAACTCCGTCCGTTGAGATCCTGCACCGGGAGACGGGCGATAAGGTTTTTGGGGAGCGTCTCGGCGCGACTGCTCGTTGCTGTTCGTCTTCTTCATCGACTGTTCGGCTGCTTCATCGACAGATCCGACTACACCATGGGCGACATCAACAACTCCCATGGTGGTGGTGCTGCTGCTGCTGGTGCGACCTTCCCAGTCGCGATGTACGTGATTTCCCTCTCCTACCTTGCACTGCTACTTGTTCCATGTTCAGATCTGATGCATGTGCTTAGTCTGATGTGTATGGTTAAGTATGCTTGTGCATCTGTAATGTTGCTATCGGTAATTAAACTCACACGGAAATTGCCTAATAATCTAACAATCCAAAAACCTTATATGCTTAGGCAATTTTCACCGTCTGGTTTTGCTGCTGCGCTCAAACCGAGCCCGTTTACGGGTTCTCATTTCAAGAGATGGCAGAGTAAGACCCTCTTGTGGCTCACTTCTATGGGCGTGCACCGAGTTGCGGAAGGTACTCCCAGAGGTCCGCTTACTCCTGACGAGGATAAAGCGTTCGGGGATGCCACCGTAATCTTTGTGGGTGCCGTCCTAAGTGTGCTTGGAGACAAGTTGGTTGATGCTTATCTGCACATCCGAAATGGGAAGGAACTGTGGGATGCACTGGACGCTAAGTTTGGTGCTGCCGATGCCGGAGGTGAACTGTACGCTATGGAGCAGTTCAATGACTACAGAATGGTTGAAAACCGATCTGTAGTAGAACAGGCTCATGAGATACAGATCATGGCAAAGGAACTCGAGCTTCTCAAGTGTGTGCTACCGGACAAGTTTGTCGCGGGATGCATTGTCGCTAAGCTTCCCCCTTCATGGAGGAACTTTGCCACTTCCCTGAAACATCGCAGGCATGAGTTTTCTCGTTGAGAATATCATGGGCTCTCACGGATGTTGAGGAGAAGGCGAGGAGCAAAAGACAAACACACTTTGGAGGAACCGATGGACGTTCTGCTGCCAATATGGTACAGAAAAATGCCCACAAGTCCAAGGGAAAGAACAAGGGAGTCTCCCAGACTACCAACTTCAAGAAGAAGGGGAAAACGGAGAAGAAAGATCCTTGCTGGGTGTGTGGCGAGACAGGCCATTGGGCTAATCGTTGTCCACAACGCAAAGGAAAGAAATGTCAGGCTGGACAGAACTCAAATTCTGTCAGCATGGTCATTGGCAACACAGAGGAAGGAACTACAGGGTATGGTAATATGTTACCTACTGTTCTTTCGGTGTTTCAGCCCACGGAATGGTGGGTTGATACAGGGGCCAATGTTCATGTGTGTGCTGACATCTCCATGTTTACCTCTTATCAGGCCCGAGGTTCCTCAGTAATGATAGGGAATGGTTTACATGCTCTTTGTTCGTGGTGTTGGCACGGTAGATGCGAAGTTTACTTCGGGAAAGATCGTGCAACTGAGGAACGTGCTGCATGTCCCTTCTATCAAGAAGAATCTTGTTAGTGGCTCCCGTCTTATGAAAGACGGGTTTAAGTTGGTGTTTGAGTCCAATAAAGTTGTACTGTCTAAGTATGGAACTTTTGTTGGAAAGGGATATGAATGTGAGGGAATGTTTCGCTTCTCTCTAGAAGACTTCTGTGATAATGTTGTGAACCATGTAAGCACTAGTGTTAATGAAACTAATGTTTGGCATTCACGACTTTGTCATGTTAATTTCGGTTGTATGACGCGGCTTGCTGATATGAGTTTAATTCCGAAATTCACCTTTGTCAAAGGCTCTAAGTGCCATGCTTGTGTGCAAGCAAAGCAGCCTCGCAAGCCTCACAAGCCTGCGAAGGAAAGAAACTTGACACCACTAGAGCTCGTGCATTCAGATCTATGTGAGATGAATGGTGAGTTGACAAGAGGTGGAAAGAAATATTTCATGACTTTGATTGATGATTCCACTAGGTACTGTTATGTGTATCTACTGAAATCTAAAGATGAAGCTCTTGATTTCTTTAAAATCTATAAGGCTGAAGTTGAGAACCAACTTGAAAGAAAGATAAAAAGGGTTCGGTCCGATCGTGGTGGAGAGTACTTTTCTAATGAGTTCAATTTATTCTGTGCGGAACATGGTATAATCCATGAGAGGACGCCTCCCAATTCCCCACAATCCAATGGGATTGCGGAAAGGAAAAACCGTACTCTAACAGATTTGGTTAACGCCATGTTAGATATTTTGGGTTTGTCCAAGGAATGGTGGGGGGAGGCTATATTGACTTTGTGTCATGTCCTAAACCGTGTTCCAACCAAGAATAAAGAGATTACCCCATATGAGGAATGGGAAAAGAAAAGACCAACACTCTCCTACCTACGAACTTGGGGTTGTTTGGCAAAAGTGAATTTGCCAATCACCAAAAAGCGAAAGCTTGGACCAAAAACCGTGGATTGTGTCTTTCTTGGCTATGCTGCCCATAGCATTGCTTATAGATTTCTTGTGGTGAAATCTGGAGTGGACGACATGAATGTTGGCACCATCTTTGAATCAAGAGATGCTACATTCTTTGAGGATATATTCCCTATGAGAGATATGCATGGCATGTCTAGTTGGGAATCTGATCCAATACATGAAACTCCTATGGAGTCTGATGAGGAATCTGATGATGAGAGTTCAGATTCTGATGAAGATGACAATGAAGCTCCCACAAGGAGTAAGAGACAAAGGACTGCAAAGTCTTTTGGTAATGATTTCATTGTGTATCTTGTGGATGATACTCCAACTACTATTTCAGAAGCTCTCGCATCTCCTGATGCAGACTACTGGAAGGAAGCGGTTCAAAGCGAGATGGATTCCATCTTGGCTAATGGAACGTGGGAGTTATCTGAGCGTCCTTATGGGTGCAAACCTGTAGGATGTAAATGGGTATTTAAGAAGAAGCTTCGAGCTGATGGTACTATTGAGAAGTACAAAGCTCGGCTTGTGGCCAAAGGCTATACCCAAAAGGAAGGCGAAGATTTCTTCGATACTTACTCACCTGTGGCGAGATTGACCACCATTCGAGTACTACTGTCATTGGCTGCCTCACACGGTCTTCTCGTTCATCAAATGGACGTTAAGACGGCTTTCCTAAATGGAGAGTTGGACGAGGAAATTTACATGGAACAACTTGATGGTTTTGTACTACAAGGTCAAGAAAGAAAGGTGTGTAAATTAAAGAAATCTTTGTATGGTCTTAAACAAGCTCCCAAACAATGGCATGAGAAGTTTGAAAGAACTTTGACATCTGTGGGCTTTGTTGTCAATGAAGCTGACAAATGTGTGTACTACCGCCATGGTGGGGGTGAGGGCGTTGTCCTATGCTTGTATGTGGATGACATACTAATTTTTGGGACAAGTCTCAAAGTGATCGAGGAGGTAAAAACCTTCTTATCTCGGTGTTTCGAGATGAAAGATCTTGGAGAAGCTGATGCTATATTAAACATCAAGCTATTGAGAGATGAGAATAATGGGATTACACTTGTGCAATCTCATTATGTTGAGAAGGTGTTGAACAGATTTGGCTATGCTGATTGCAAATCTTCTCTCACACCTTATGATCCTAGTGTCTTGCTTCGAAAGAATGAAAAGGCAACTAGAGACCAATTGAGATACTCTCAAATTATTGGTTCACTCATGTATTTAGCTTGCGCTACGAGGCCTGATATCTCGTTTGCTGTGTGCAAACTTAGCCGGTTTGTGGCCAACCCGGGAGATGATCATTGGCATGCTCTTGAGAGAGTGATGCACTATCTAAAGGGAACCATGAGTTATGGAATTCATTATACCGGGTATCCAAGAGGACTTGAAGGGTATAGTGATTCCAATTGGATTTCTGATGCTAAAATGAAAGCCACAAGTGGATATGTTTTCACTCTTGGTGGTGGCGCTGTTTCCTGGAAGTCTTGCAAGCAGACCATCTTAACGAGGTCAACTATGGAAGCAGAACTCACAGCATTAGATACAGCTACTGTCGAAGCGGAATGGCTTCGTGAGCTCTTGATGGACTTGCCTATGGTTGAAAAACCAATACCGGCCATCCTCATGAACTGTGATAATCAAACTGTGATTGTCAAAGTGAAAAGTTCTAAGGATAATATGAAAAGTTCCAAACATATCAAGAGGAGACTGAAGTCTGTCAGAAAACTGAAGAACTCCGGAGTGATAGCATTGGATTATGTCCAAAGTGCTAAAAATCTGGCAGATCCTTTCACAACAGGACTATCAAGAAACATGATAGACCTTGCATCGAGGGAGATGGGTTTGAGACCCACTTGAGTTGCCGAGGGGTAACCCAACCTATGTGATCGGAAATTCCGTGAAGTAGGACACAGGGAAAACAAACCGGAGCAAGCGAGTTGAGAGAAAATTTAATACTCCCACTCCGCTGCAGATGCAATTCTCTCATAGCGATCTGTAAGGCGGAGTTGACAATGTCTTAATGTGTTACGAGCGGCTCTTGATGAGCGAAGACGCCGTCCTACTGGGCGATCTTTTGAAGAACACACCTATATGAGTGACACTACTGGTCATAGTGTGGGAGATTTGGGTGAATCTCTAGTAAGCTCATGAAAGGCCGAGGAGTATGACTTATAAGCTCCACCCGAGGGGAAGGCTATGGTAGCCTAGTACCGTGCCGGCATTGAGCGAAACTTGCTGCACAAAGACTAACAATTCAAGGCACAGTCAATTGTTCAGTTGTAGTCAAGCGTAGCACCTTGCCTAGGTGGAAGTTCAACTTAACAGTCTCCACTGAAGTGCAGGTATATTAAACGATAAATGGAACTAATGTGTCATCGATGTGCATATGAGATCTGGTGGGGGATTGTTAAATGTAGATGGGCTGCAGCCCAATAAGGCAGCCCATATAATCTACAATTCTGAAATCTCAAGGCCCATCACGTTGGCAGCTTGGGACAGCCTTGGGGGACAAAGTTTAGTCCCACATTGCTAGTTGGGAGAGAGTTGGAGTGGTATATAAGGGCTGCTGTTCTAGTCCTTCCAAGTGAGTGAAAATAGAAAGAGCCCTCGCGCACTCCTCCTCCTCCGCCCGCCCCGCCTCGGCTCGGCACGTCACGCACGTCGCGTTTCGTGACTCGAGTTCGAGTTTGAGACACACTCAAGGAAGCCTAAATTTTTGCTTGGTGCACCAACTGTGTTGGGTACGTGTCGGCCTGCATGTGCATGCTCGCCGCGTGTCCTGGCTTCCTACGCGTGTCAACGCGGTCGGGTCGGCTTCCTCCCAGGCTATACAAGGAGAACGATCAGATCTGAAAAACAGTACTCTTAGATCTCTCTCGTGAAGTTCCTTTTGCTGTGCTACTCTCTAGTCTTCCCCATCCCGGCGATTGCGTGCACAGCCGTCCGGGAGAGCAGGCCTCCGAAACTCCGTCCGTTGAGATCCTGCACCGGGAGACGGGCGATAAGGTTTTTGGGGAGCGTCTCGGCGCGACTGCTCGTTGCTGTTCGTCTTCTTCATCGACGGTTCGGCTGCTTCATCGACAGATCCGACTACACCATGGGCGACATCAACAACTCCCATGGTGGTGGTGCTGCTGCTGCTGGTGCGACCTTCCCGGTCGCGATGTACGTGATTTCCCTCTCCTACCTTGCACTGCTACTTGTTCCATGTTCAGATCTGATGCATGTGCTTAGTCTGATGTGTATGGTTAAGTATGCTTGTGCATCTGTAATGTTGCTATCGGTAATTAAACTCACACGGAAATTGCCTAATAATCTAACAATCCAAAAACCTTATATGCTTAGGCAATTTTCACCGTCTGGTTTCTTCTTTGCGCTCAAACCGAGCCCGTTTACGGGTTCTCATTTCAAGAGATGGCAGAGTAAGACCCTCTTGTGGCTCACTTCTATGGGCGTGCACCGAGTTGCGGAAGGTACTCCCAGAGGTCCGCTTACTCCTGACGAGGATAAAGCGTTCGGGGATGCCACCGTAATCTTTGTGGGTGCCGTCCTAAGTGTGCTTGGAGACAAGTTGGTTGATGCTTATCTGCACATCCGAAATGGGAAGGAACTGTGGGATGCACTGGACGCTAAGTTTGGTGCTGCCGATGCCGGAGGTGAACTGTACGCTATGGAGCAGTTCAATGACTACAGAATGGTTGAAAACCGATCTATAGTAGAACAGGCTCATGAGATACAGATCATGGCAAAGGAACTCGAGCTTCTCAAGTGTGTGCTACCGGACAAGTTTGTCGCGGGATGCATTGTCGCTAAGCTTCCCCCTTCATGGAGGAACTTTGCCACTTCCCTGAAACATCAGAGGCATGAGTTTTCTGTTGAGAATATCATGGGCTCTCTGGATGTTGAGGAGAAGGCGAGGGCAAAAGACAAACACACTGGAGGAACCGATGGACGTTCTGCTGCCAATATGGTACAGAAAAATGCCCACAAGTCCAAGGGAAAGAACAAGGGAGTCTCCCAGACTACCAACTTCAAGAAGAAGGGGAAAACGGAGAAGAAAGATCCTTCATTTGGGTGTGTGGCGAGACAGGCCATTGGGCTAATCGTTGTCCACAACGCAAAGGAAAAAAATGTCGATGGAGACGAACTCAAATTCTCGGCATGGTCATTGGCAACACAGAGGAAGGAACTACAGGGTATGGTAATATGTTACCTACTGTTCTTTCGGTGTTTCAGCCCACGGAATGGTGGGTTGATACAGGGGCCAATGTTCATGTGTGTGCTGACATCTCCATGTTTACCTCTTATCAGGCCCGAGGTTCCTCAGTAATGATAGGGAATGGTTTACATGCTACTGTTCGTGGTGTTGGCACGGTAGATCTGAAGTTTACTTCGGGAAAGATCGTGCAACTGAGGAACGTGCTGCATGTCCCTTCTATCAAGAAGAATCTTGTTAGTGGCTCCCGTCTTATGAAAGACGGGTTTAAGTTGGTGTTTGAGTCCAATAAAGTTGTACTGTCTAAGTATGGAACTTTTGTTGGAAAGGGATATGAATGTGAGGGAATGTTTCGCTTCTCTCTAGAAGACTTCTGTGATAATGTTGTGAACCATGTAAGAACTAGTGTTAATGAAACTAATGTTTGGCATTCACGACTTTGTCATGTTAATTTCGGTTGTATGACGCGGCTTGCTGATATGAGTTTAATTCCGAAATTCACCTTTGTCAAAGGCTCTAAGTGCCATGCTTGTGTGCAAGCAAAGCAGCCTCGCAAGCCTCACAAGCCTGCGAAGGAAAGAAACTTGACACCACTAGAGCTCGTGCATTCAGATCTATGTGAGATGAATGGTGAGTTGACAAGAGGTGGAAAGAAATATTTCATGACTTTGATTGATGATTCCACTAGGTATTGTTATGTGTATCTACTGAAATCTAAAGATGAAGCTCTTGATTTCTTTAAAATCTATAAGGCTGAAGTTGAGAACCAACTTGAAAGAAAGATAAAAAGGGTTCGGTCCGATCGTGGTGGAGAGTACTTTTCTAATGAGTTCAATTTATTCTGTGCGGAACATGGTATAATCCATGAGAGGACGCCTCCCAATTCCCCACAATCCAATGGGATTGCGGAAAGGAAAAACCGTACTCTAACAGATTTGGTTAACGCCATGTTAGATGTTTCGGGTTTGTCCAAGGAATGGTGGGGGGAGGCTATATTGACTTCGTGTCATGTCCTAAACTGTGTTCCAACCAAGAATAAAGAGATTACCCCATATGAGGAATGGGAAAAGAAAAGACCAACACTCTCCTACCTACGAACTTGGGGTTGTTTGGCAAAAGTGAATTTGCCAATCACCAAAAAGCGAAAGCTTGGACCAAAAACCGTGGATTGTGTCTTTCTTGGCTATGCTGCCCATAGCATTGCTTATAGATTTCTTGTGGTGAAATCTGGAGTGGACGACATGAATGTTGGCACCATCTTTGAATCAAGAGATGCTACATTCTTTGAGGATATATTCCCTATGAGAGATATGCATGGCATGTCTAGTTGGGAATCTGATCCAATACATGAAACTCCTATGGAGTCTGATGAGGAATCTGATGATGAGAGTTCAGATTCTGATGAAGATGACAATGAAGCTCCCACAAGGAGTAAGAGACAAAGGACTGCAAAGTCTTTTGGTAATGATTTCATTGTGTATCTTGTGGATGATACTCCAACTACCATTTCAGAAGCTCTCGCATCTCCTGATGCAGACTACTGGAAGGAAGCGGTTCAAAGCGAGATGGATTCCATCTTGGCTAATGGAACGTGGGAGTTATCTGAGCGTCCTTATGGGTGCAAACCTGTAGGATGTAAATGGGTATTTAAGAAGAAGCTTCGAGCTGATGGTACTATTGAGAAGTACAAAGCTCGGCTTGTGGCCAAAGGCTATACCCAAAAGGAAGGCGAAGATTTCTTCGATACTTACTCACCTGTGGCGAGATTGACCACCATTCGAGTACTACTGTCATTGGCTGCCTCACACGGTCTTCTCGTTCATCAAATGGACGTTAAGACGGCTTTCCTAAATGGAGAGTTGGACGAGGAAATTTACATGGAACAACTTGATGGTTTTGTACTACAAGGTCAAGAAAGAAAGGTGTGTAAATTAAAGAAATCTTTGTATGGTCTTAAACAAGCTCCCAAACAATGGCATGAGAAGTTTGAAAGAACTTTGACATCTGTGGGCTTTGTTGTCAATGAAGCTGACAAATGTGTGTACTACCGCCATGGTGGGGTGAGGGCGTTGTCCTATGCTTGTATGTGGATGACATACTAATTTTTGGGACAAGTCTCAAAGTGATCGAGGAGGTAAAAACCTTCTTATCTCGGTGTTTCAAGATGAAAGATCTTGGAGAAGCTGATGTTATATTAAACATCAAGCTATTGAGAGATGAGAATAATGGGATTACACTTGTGCAATCTCATTATGTTGAGAAGGTGTTGAACAGATTTGGCTATGCTGATTGCAAATCTTCTCTCACACCTTATGATCCTAGTGTCTTGCTTCGAAAGAATGAAAAGGCAACTAGAGACCAATTGAGATACTCTCAAATTATTGGTTCACTCATGTATTTAGCTTGCGCTACGAGGCCTGATATCTCGTTTGCTGTGTGCAAACTTAGCCGGTTTGTGGCCAACCCGGGAGATGATCATTGGCATGCTCTTGAGAGAGTGATGCACTATCTAAAGGGAACCATGAGTTATGGAATTCATTATACCGGGTATCCAAGAGGACTTGAAGGGTATAGTGATTCCAATTGGATTTCTGATGCTAAAATGAAAGCCACAAGTGGATATGTTTTCACTCTTGGTGGTGGCGCTGTTTCCTGGAAGTCTTGCAAGCAGACCATCTTAACGAGGTCAACTATGGAAGCAGAACTCACAGCATTAGATACAGCTACTGTCGAAGCGGAATGGCTTCGTGAGCTCTTGATGGACTTGCCTATGGTTGAAAAACCAATACCGGCCATCCTCATGAACTGTGATAATCAAACTGTGATTGTCAAAGTGAAAAGTTCTAAGGATAATATGAAAAGTTCCAAACATATCAAGAGGAGACTGAAGTCTGTCAGAAAACTGAAGAACTCCGGAGTGATAGCATTGGATTATGTCCAAAGTGCTAAAAATCTGGCAGATCCTTTCACAAAAGGACTATCAAGAAACATGATAGACCTTGCATCGAGGGAGATGGGTTTGAGACCCACTTGAGTTGCCGAGGGGGTAACCCAACCTATGTGATCGGAAATTCCGTGAAGTAGGACCTGGGAAAACAAACCGGAGCAACTGAGTTGAGAGAAAATTTAATACTCCCACTCCGCTGCAGATGCAATTCTCTCATAGCGACTGTAAGGCAGGTTGACAATGTCTTAATGTGTTCTGAGCGGCTCTTGATGAGCGAAGACGCCGTCCTACAGGGCGATCTTTTGAAGAACACACCTATATGAGTGACACTACTGGTCATAGTGTGGGAGATTTGGGTGAATCTCTAGTAAGCTCATGAAAGGCCGAGGAGTATGACTTATAAGCTCCACCCGAGGGGAAGGCTATGGTAGCCTAGTACCGTGCCGGCATTGAGCGAAACTTGCTGCACAAAGACTAACAATTCAAGGCACAGTCAATTGTTCAGTTGTAGTCAAGCGTAGCACCTTGCCTAGGTGGAAGTTCAACTTAACAGTCTCCACTGAAGTGCAGGTATATTAAACAGTAAATGGAACTAATGTGTCATCTGATGTGCATATGAGATCTGGTGGGGGATTGTTAAATGTAGATGGGCTGCAGCCCAATAAGGCAGCCCATATAATCTACAATTCCTGAAATCTCAAGGCCCATCACGTTGGCAGCTTGGGACAGCCTTGGGGGACAAAGTTTAGTCCCACATTGCTAGTTGGGAGAGAGTTGGAGTGGTATATAAGGGCTGCTGTTCTAGTCCTTCCAAGTGAGTGAAAATAGAAAGAGCCCTCGCGCACTCCTCCTCCTCCGCCCGCCCCGCCTCGGCTCGGCACGTCACGCACGTCGCGTTTCGTGACTCGAGTTCGAGTTCGAGACACACTCAAGGAAGCCTAAATTTTTGCTTGGTGCACCAACTGTGTTGGGTACGTGTCGGCCTGCATGTGCATGCTCGCCGCGTGTCCTGGCTTCCTACGCGTGTCAACGCGGTCGGGTCGGCTTCCTCCCAGGCTATACAAGGAGAACGATCAGATCTGAAAAACAGTACTCTTAGATCTCTCTCGTGAAGTTCCTTTTGCTGTGCTACTCTCTAGTCTTCCCCATCCCGGCGATTGCGTGCACAGCCGTCCGGGAGAGCAGGCCTCCGAAACTCCGTCCGTTGAGATCCTGCACCGGGAGACGGGCGATAAGGTTTTTGGGGAGCGTCTCGGCGCGACTGCTCGTTGCTGTTCGTCTTCTTCATCGACGGTTCGGCTGCTTCATCGACAGATCCGACTACACCATGGGCGACATCAACAACTCCCATGGTGGTGGTGGTGCTGCTGCTGGTGCGACCTTCCCGGTCGCGATGTACGTGATTTCCCTCTCCTACCTTGCACTGCTACTTGTTCCATGTTCAGATCTGATGCATGTGCTTAGTCTGATGTGTATGGTTAAGTATGCTTGTGCATCTGTAATGTTGCTATCGGTAATTAAACTCACACGGAAATTGCCTAATAATCTAACAATCCAAAAACCTTATATGCTTAGGCAATTTTCACCGTCTGGTTTTGCTGCTGCGCTCAAACCGAGCCCGTTTACGGGTTCTCATTTCAAGAGATGGCAGAGTAAGACCCTCTTGTGGCTCACTTCTATGGGCGTGCACCGAGTTGCGGAAGGTACTCCCAGAGGTCCGCTTACTCCTGACGAGGATAAAGCGTTCGGGGATGCCACCGTAATCTTTGTGGGTGCCGTCCTAAGTGTGCTTGGAGACAAGTTGGTCGATGCTTATCTGCACATCCGAAATGGGAAGGAACTGTGGGATGCACTGGACGCTAAGTTTGGTGCTGCCGATGCCGGAGGTGAACTGTACGCTATGGAGCAGTTCAATGACTACAGAATGGTTGAAAACCGATCTGTAGTAGAACAGGCTCATGAGATACAGATCATGGCAAAGGAACTCGAGCTTCTCAAGTGTGTGCTACCGGACAAGTTTGTCGCGGGATGCATTGTCGCTAAGCTTCCCCCTTCATGGAGGAACTTTGCCACTTCCCTGAAACATCAGAGGCATGAGTTTTCTGTTGAGAATATCATGGGCTCTCTGGATGTTGAGGAGAAGGCGAGGGCAAAAGACAAACACACTGGAGGAACCGATGGACGTTCTGCTGCCAATATGGTACAGAAAAATGCCCACAAGTCCAAGGGAAAGAACAAGGGAGTCTCCCAGACTACCAACTTCAAGAAGAAGGGGAAAACGGAGAAGAAAGATCCTTGCTGGGTGTGTGGCGAGACAGGCCATTGGGCTAATCGTTGTCCACAACGCAAAGGAAAAAAATGTCAGGCTGGACAGAACTCAAATTCTGTCAGCATGGTCATTGGCAACACAGAGGAAGGAACTACAGGGTATGGTAATATGTTACCTACTGTTCTTTCGGTGTTTCAGCCCACGGAATGGTGGGTTGATACAGGGGCCAATGTTCATGTGTGTGCTGACATCTCCATGTTTACCTCTTATCAGGCCCGAGGTTCCTCAGTAATGATAGGGAATGGTTTACATGCTACTGTTCGTGGTGTTGGCACGGTAGATCTGAAGTTTACTTCGGGAAAGATCGTGCAACTGAGGAACGTGCTGCATGTCCCTTCTATCAAGAAGAATCTTGTTAGTGGCTCCCGTCTTATGAAAGACGGGTTTAAGTTGGTGTTTGAGTCCAATAAAGTTGTACTGTCTAAGTATGGAACTTTTGTTGGAAAGGGATATGAATGTGAGGGAATGTTTCGCTTCTCTCTAGAAGACTTCTGTGATAATGTTGTGAACCATGTAAGAACTAGTGTTAATGAAACTAATGTTTGGCATTCACGACTTTGTCATGTTAATTTCGGTTGTATGACGCGGCTTGCTGATATGAGTTTAATTCCGAAATTCACCTTTGTCAAAGGCTCTAAGTGCCATGCTTGTGTGCAAGCAAAGCAGCCTCGCAAGCCTCACAAGCCTGCGAAGGAAAGAAACTTGACACCACTAGAGCTCGTGCATTCAGATCTATGTGAGATGAATGGTGAGTTGACAAGAGGTGGAAAGAAATATTTCATGACTTTGATTGATGATTCCACTAGGTATTGTTATGTGTATCTACTGAAATCTAAAGATGAAGCTCTTGATTTCTTTAAAATCTATAAGGCTGAAGTTGAGAACCAACTTGAAAGAAAGATAAAAAGGGTTCGGTCCGATCGTGGTGGAGAGTACTTTTCTAATGAGTTCAATTTATTCTGTGCGGAACATGGTATAATCCATGAGAGGACGCCTCCCAATTCCCCACAATCCAATGGGATTGCGGAAAGGAAAAACCGTACTCTAACAGATTTGGTTAACGCCATGTTAGATGTTTCGGGTTTGTCCAAGGAATGGTGGGGGGAGGCTATATTGACTTCGTGTCATGTCCTAAACCGTGTTCCAACCAAGAATAAAGAGATTACCCCATATGAGGAATGGGAAAAGAAAAGACCAACACTCTCCTACCTACGAACTTGGGGTTGTTTGGCAAAAGTGAATTTGCCAATCACCAAAAAGCGAAAGCTTGGACCAAAAACCGTGGATTGTGTCTTTCTTGGCTATGCTGCCCATAGCATTGCTTATAGATTTCTTGTGGTGAAATCTGGAGTGGACGACATGAATGTTGGCACCATCTTTGAATCAAGAGATGCTACATTCTTTGAGGATATATTCCCTATGAGAGATATGCATGGCATGTCTAGTTGGGAATCTGATCCAATACATGAAACTCCTATGGAGTCTGATGAGGAATCTGATGATGAGAGTTCAGATTCTGATGAAGATGACAATGAAGCTCCCACAAGGACTAAGAGATAAATGACTGCAAAGTCTTTTGGTAATGATTTCATTGTGTATCTTGTGGATGATACTCCAACTACCATTTCAGAAGCTCTCGCATCTCCTGATGCAGACTACTGGAAGGAAGCGGTTCAAAGCGAGATGGATTCCATCTTGGCTAATGGAACGTGGGAGTTATCTGAGCGTCCTTATGGGTGCAAACCTGTAGGATGTAAATGGGTATTTAAGAAGAAGCTTCGAGCTGATGGTACTATTGAGAAGTACAAAGCTCGGCTTGTGGCCAAAGGCTATACCCAAAAGGAAGGCGAAGATTTCTTCGATACTTACTCACCTGTGGCGAGATTGACCACCATTCGAGTACTACTGTCATTGGCTGCCTCACACGGTCTTCTCGTTCATCAAATGGACGTTAAGACGGCTTTCCTAAATGGAGAGTTGGACAACTTGATGGTTTTGTACTACAAGGTCAAGAAAGAAAGGTGTGTAAATTAAAGAAATCTTTGTATGGTCTTAAACAAGCTCCCAAACAATGGCATGAGAAGTTTGAAAGAACTTTGACATCTGTGGGCTTTGTTGTCAATGAAGCTGACAAATGTGTGTACTACCGCCATGGTGGGGGTGAGGGCGTTGTCCTATGCTTGTATGTGGATGACATACTAATTTTTGGGACAAGTCTCAAAGTGATCGAGGAGGTAAAAACCTTCTTATCTCGGTGTTTCGAGATGAAAGATCTTGGAGAAGCTGATGTTATATTAAACATCAAGCTATTGAGAGATGAGAATAATGGGATTACACTTGTGCAATCTCATTATGTTGAGAAGGTGTTGAACAGATTTGGCTATGCTGATTGCAAATCTTCTCTCACACCTTATGATCCTAGTGTCTTGCTTCGAAAGAATGAAAAGGCAACTAGAGACCAATTGAGATACTCTCAAATTATTGGTTCACTCATGTATTTAGCTTGCGCTACGAGGCCTGATATCTCGTTTGCTGTGTGCAAACTTAGCCGGTTTGTGGCCAACCCGGGAGATGATCATTGGCATGCTCTTGAGAGAGTGATGCGCTATCTAAAGGGAACCATGAGTTATGGAATTCATTATACCGGGTATCCAAGAGGACTTGAAGGGTATAGTGATTCCAATTGGATTTCTGATGCTAAAATGAAAGCCACAAGTGGATATGCTTTCACTCTTGGTGGTGGCGCTGTTTCCTGAAAGTCTTGCAAGCAGACCATCTTAACGAGGTCAACTATGGAAGCAGAACTCACAGCATTAGATACAGCTACTGTCGAAGCGGAATGGCTTCGTGAGCTCTTGATGGACTTGCCTATGGTTGAAAAACCAATACCGGCCATCCTCATGAACTGTGATAATCAAACTGTGATTGTCAAAGTGAAAAGTTCTAAGGATAATATGAAAAGTTCCAAACATATCAAGAGGAGACTGAAGTCTGTCAGAAAACTGAAGAACTCCGGAGTGATAGCATTGGATTATGTCCAAAGTGCTAAAAATCTGGCAGATCCTTTCACAAAAGGACTATCAAGAAACATGATAGACCTTGCATCGAGGGAGATGGGTTTGAGACCCACTTGAGTTGCCGAGGGGGTAACCCAACCTATGTGATCGGAAATTCCGTGAAGTAGGACCTGGAAAAACAAACCGGAGCAACTGAGTTGAGAGAAAATTTAATACTCCCACTCCGCTGCAGATGCAATTCTCTCATAGCGACTGTAAGGCAGGTTGACAATGTCTTAATGTGTTCTGAGCGGCTCTTGATGAGCGAAGACGCCGTCCTACAGGGCGATCTTTTGAAGAACACACCTATATGAGTGACACTACTGGTCATAGTGTGGGAGATTTGGGTGAATCTCTAGTAAGCTCATGAAAGGCCGAGGAGTATGACTTATAAGCTCCACCCGAGGGGAAGGCTATGGTAGCCTAGTACCGTGCCGGCATTGAGCGAAACTTGCTGCACAAAGACTGACAATTCAAGGCACAGTCAATTGTTCAGTTGTAGTCAAGCGTAGCACCTTGCCTAGGTGGAAGTTCAACTTAACAGTCTCCACTGAAGTGCAGGTATATTAAACAGTAAATGGAACTAATGTGTCATCTGATGTGCATATGAGATCTGGTGGGGGATTGTTAAATGTAGATGGGCTGCAGCCCAATAAGGCAGCCCATATAATCTACAATTCCTGAAATCTCAAGGCCCATCACGTTGGCAGCTTGGGACAGCCTTGGGGGACAAAGTTTAGTCCCACATTGCTAGTTGGGAGAGAGTTGGAGTGGTATATAAGGGCTGCTGTTCTAGTCCTTCCAAGTGAGTGAAAATAGAAAGAGCCCTCGCGCACTCCTCCTCCTCCACCCGCCCCGCCTCGGCTCGGCACGTCACGTCACGCACGTCGCGTTTCGTGACTCGAGTTCGAGTTCGAGACACACTCAAGGAAGCCTAAATTTTTGCTTGGTGCACCAACTGTTTGGGTACGTGTCGGCCTGCATGTGCATGCTCGCCGCGTGTCCTGGCTTCCTACGCGTGTCAACGCGGTCGGGTCGGCTTCCTCCCAGGCTATACAAGGAGAACGATCAGATCTGAAAAACAGTACTCTTAGATCTCTCTCGTGAAGTTCCTTTTGCTGTGCTACTCTCTAGTCTTCCCCATCCCGGCGATTGCGTGCACAGCCGTCCGGGAGAGCAGGCCTCCGAAACTCCGTCCGTTGAGATCCTGCATCGGGAGACGGGCGATAAGGTTTTTGGGGAGCGTCTCGGCGCGACTGCTCGTTGCTGTTCGTCTTCTTCATCGACGGTTCGGCTGCTTCATCGACAGATCCGACTACACCATGGGCGACATCAACAACTCCCATGGTGGTGGTGCTGCTGCTGCTGGTGCGACCTTTCCGGTTGCGATGTACGTGATTTCCCTCTCCTACCTTGCACTGTTACTTGTTCCATGTTCAGATCTGATGCATGTGCTTAGTCTGATGTGTATGGTTAAGTATGTTTGTGCATCTGTAATGTTGCTATCGGTAATTAAACTCACACGAAAATTGCCTAATAATCTAACATAAGCTACATTAGCAAGCACCGGAGAGGATATACACCGCCCAATCACATGCCGTAAACTTGTGCAAATATACAAATAAATGGATCCACTCACAAATCGACCTGCCTAAGGTTTATGACCATTTTATTTTCAAAATCCAGTGCATTTTGAAAGAAAAAAAACCCTATCCTTTTCTTCAAAGAGCATCGCCCATAAATATCATCTTCTATTTGCTTCTGCACAGTATATATTTATGGGCTCCATAGTTGGTGCCCTTTCAGCGAAAAACCTTGTGCCGAGGAAGAGATAAGCTGAGAGGTAACCTTTGCAAGTAGACGTAGCACTTCCATATCTATCATTGTCTATCTTTTTGAAACGTATATCTATCATTATCGTCCAAGGGTGGCACTGAATTGACACGACATATAATCTTCTTATACCCTACTAATGCCGCAATTGTTAAATAATTTAGTGTGCCCAGTTTTGCCTTTTGTTTCTTATTGCTAGTGGAGTGCTAGTCACTCCACGGAGTATCGACCCCTGCCTCCAGTTTTGAATAGAAGTTCTCTGGAATAAAAGAGTGAACGTATGAAAGATGGCTTGATGCCGGGATTATTTTTTGGGATGCTGTGAATTGCAAAGTAAGTGGGTTAATACGTCAGCTTGTTCTCAGGGAAGAGTTGACATATTTGTTTATTTTCATGGTTTTCGCCTGTTAATTACATATATTTCTTTCGCAAAACAATAACATATAATTCCACTTATGTTACTCCCTCCAGTATCCTATACTACCTAGGTTTCGATGAATGAGACGCAGTCCTATACTAACCCAGGCCTGCCAACACTGAAGAGTGGTGACTGCACGCTACGAAGATAGCGCCGAAGAACCTAAGACATGACTTTGACACGGTAATCTTGACACATCGGTGGGTAATGGGATGAAGACTCCTTTTTGGCATGCTCCTTGGCTTGATGGGAGAAAGCCAATTGAGATCGCGCCTCTTATCTTTGCCTCTTCCAAGCGCAAGAATTGGAAGGTTGCACATGCTCTACAAAACAATGCTTGGGTTCACAAAGTGGGTTTGGGGGATGGCTTCTCTTTCGAGCATCTATCCCAATTTGTGGAACTATGGGGCCTCATACAAAATTTCCACCTCAATGACAACATTGAGGACGACATCACTTGGAAACTAACCGAGAGTGGACACTATTCCACTAAGTCCGCCTACGACTTGCAATTTCTGGGTTCCACCTTCTCAAGCCTATACAAGTCCATGTGGAAGATGTGGGCGCCCCCAAAGATTAAGTTGTTTACCTGGCTTGCTTTCCAAAATAGAATTTGGACATCCGACCGCTTGGCAAAACGTGGGTGGCCAAACTGTGGGGTTTGTCCTTTATGCAAACAATGCACGGAGTCGGTCGATCACCTTCTTGTCCATTGCCGCTTCACCTTGCGTCTCTGGGACATGGCCAAAGATGGATTCGACATTCCGACTACTCATGCCAATAGTTGGACGGGTTTCTCCTTCCCGGAATGGTGGACCATGATATCTACGGGGCATAACCGCAAGGGTTTGGCGTCTCTTGCCATGCTCATTATTTGGGAGGTTTGGAATGAGAGAAACAATAGAGTTTTCAAGAACAAGCACGCCCCTTCGCAAGTCATCTTCGAGAGGATTAAAAAAGAAGCTACGCTTTGGGTTTTAGCAGGTGCTAAAAATTTGAGTAATTTGATGCCGCGAGAGTAAACTTGTATTATGTCTAAAACCTTTTCTTTCTTGTAAACTCCTTGCTTAATCAATGAATGGGCAAAGCTTTTGCCCTCGTTTCAAAAAAAAAAAAAAGAAAGATATGGAAGAAAATAAACTCCAGAACGTCATAGTGAAGAAAGCGTTTTCTAAGGAATTAGAGAGGAGATCTCGTTGCGGCGAACGGTTAGCCGTGTCAATGTGTCATGGCCTTCTGAGGTAGCCTTAAGGAGTTGCTGTTGTTAGTTGTGGATGCTTTTCTTCTTCAGCTGCCTGGGCATGTCCGGGTCAGCTGCTTGCTCTCTCTTCCTCCACCTCGGTGATAAAGCAAAACGTTGTAATCCCCCTCCTTAATAAAGATCGGCCTAGCATTTTGATGAATAAGGTGCACACGTATTTTAAGACGAAGTTTGACCTAAAAATTGAGAAACAAAATCTTGATCATATCGTACGTAGTTAGTATCGTTGATTTGTATTAGAATATTTTCTAATGACGCTAATTATATACAAACTACCTTTATATATTTTGAGTAATTCTTGATCAAATAAAAAACATGAAAAACGATGGTCTTATTCAGGGAGTACTATATCTAGTACAAGTGTACTCCTAAGTTGAGGCAATTTATTTGGACTGGGGGAAGTAAAAAATTATAATTTTTTTAAATCGCGCACTTCTGCAAAGTGTAGTAGCCATCGCTGTTTACGTTTGACATTTCTATCTAGTGGAGTAGTAAAAGACTAAAACAATTTTCGCTTTTGCTTTGGCTAGAGACGTCATCTATGTTTGGGCCAGACCCAGACGAATCACGAAAGCATCAATACACGTACGTGTGGCCGAAAGGTTGGCAGCTTAATTACCCCGCCCCCACTCGTGCACTTGTATGCTCGTTTCCATTAATTTACCCTTGTGTTAATAGATCTTCAGGTAGCAAATAACTGCGGGTACACTGATTAATGCACATCCAACACATATCTTGATGTCTTTGGATCTGAGTGTCTGATAGACTATCTCCTTCTTCATTTGAGCAAAATATCTGACATGGTTTTATGGTGGTTAGCAACCAGCGTATGGGGTTAGGTGCATCTCTCTCTAGTGTGTGTAGCTGTAAGTGATCCATGAGACGAGGGGTAAACGATGAGAAAATAGCATAAAAAGTTTTGTTCAAATTGGGTGTAAACGATGAGAGAAACGGCCCCATAAGGTGAATATCAAAGAGCTTCAAACTTAATAAAGTTGTGTGTAATTGGTGTGATTCAGTATAACACGTAAAGTTGCGGGGTTCATGAATTGGCCTAGGTGGATAGTGGACAAAAATTATCTCTATTTCATGACAACTGGTCATGTGCAATGACCGATAGCGACAAAAGAACACAATGCCAATAAAGATATAACCATCGAATCACGCGTACTATGCCTGAAAACCCCAATAGAGATAAACCACTGCGTCATAAAACCTTTTTTTATACAATAACCTGCCATATTCACAATCATGACCACGACATACCAATACATACAAGGATAACATGTCGCGTCGCTGAGGCTTTAGCCACGTTGATATATAGTGACGTGCACGGCTAGTGACATGAGCACGACAATCCTATAAAAGGTAAACCGTCACATGAAAATACACGTAGCATCGTCACACCTCATCGACAACAGAGCACCTACATGCCATGCCACCAGGCATGGCCGCACTCCGCATCTCCCACAAGACACCCCAAGCCTCTAGAAAAGAAAACAGCAAAGCCAAAACAAACATCTCAAAAGCATAAAGAAGGGGAACTTGGTTCCTAGTGATGTGGCAATGAATTTGGGCCACCTAAAATTGTACACCATGATGAGTGTATACTATTTTACTGAAACCTTATTTCGATTTTAGTAATTTGGATGTTGACCTACGTTCTTAGAGGACAACTTAGGGGACAATTTTATTTAGAGAGTAATAAAAGATGTCCCAAATCTGACCAAAGCACGGAAATCTACACACCTCCCCTTTGCCGTGAAGTGAAAGTCTATTTAAGAAGACCTGAAATGGCCAAATCGCATCGCATCGCACCCGCATTAATAATCTAGGGAAGCCTCACTCGGCACTCAGCACACAAAATCAAACCAACCCACGCCTGCCTCGCTGCAGGCCCCACCCGTCAGCCTCACGCGACCCGTACAGTCATAGAGACAGGGACAAGCAGCTAGACAGAGAGAGGCGAGCCCCGCACTGGAGAAGAAGATGGGGGAGGAGAGGAGGGCGGCGGAGGAGGCGGCGGCGCGCGCGGCGGAGCAGGCGCGGGAGCTGCAGGACGCGGCGGCGGCGCTGCTCTCGCGGACGTGGGCGGAGGAGGAGGCGCTGCGCCGCCGCGCCGCCGTGCTTCGGGAGGACCTCGCCCGGCTGCGCAGGGCCGCCGCCCGCGCCGACAGCGACAAGGTAACCTGTCCGTCCGCCTCGCCGCTCCCGGCCTGCCTGCCTGCTTCCTAGTCGTCCTCGGAGCGTGCGCCGCGCGCGCGCGAGCGCGTCGGTCGGTGGGTTGGTTGGTGGATGGCCGAGGAGATCGCTGCTCGGGCGTCTGGCGCCGCCAGGGTTCCGCGGCGGCTTGCTCGCCGTGCGCGCTCGCGCGCGCGCGGCGCCAGATCACCGGGGGAGATCTCTGCGTGCGTGGAATGGAACTGCCATCTGGCTTCTGGCCTGGCGTGCCGTGGAAATCTCGGCCTCGTGGTGTACGGTGTACCCCAAAATGTGCCCGTGGAGCGAGCATGGTCTTCCTGAACCATCCTGCTACTACGCACGTCCGCCCGCCCGCCGCTGCTGATTTGGCTGATCGTTGCAATGCGCATGGTTTCTGCTTGTCCTGATGTGTCTGTGGGCTGTGGCCCCCTTTGCTGTGCTTGCGCAGGTTGAGGAGGACCTGGATCGAGCGGCGTGCCTCATAAGTGATGGCGACATTGCCACGATTCTCCCCAGCAAGGCGCATGGTAATTGCGGCTCTTTCGCGAGCTTCATCTTGTTATTGGGTTTTTGGCATTTCCTCTGTACCTCTCTTTTCTGCGAGGTTCTGTTCTTCTAACGTTTTGCTGTTTTGGGGGGTTATTAATAGGCGCTTTCCTGAAGCTGCTCTTGGGACCGGTGAATCTCCGGGCAAGGAAGGAGGTGCAGCTCAAGGTGAAGGAGGAATACAATAGCTACAGGGTATGTGCAAAATGTGCTACTATTAGGTATTGGCGTTGATATCTAGGCAGCAAGTGTATTTTGAAATGAGGGCTTAGCTGACATGAAGCTGGCTACAAGTGTGTCTGAGATTACAATAGATAGGCGGATTTGAAATCCACTCTTCCATTTTACCCTAGTATTCTTAAGGAGAAATGGTATAATTCAGTGGCTCAAAACTTGCATAAAGTGAAAGATGTGCAAGCTGAGCAATGTGCAAGTTGTGTCTACCATGAGCCTGTAGATACTTCTCAAGTTCTCATTCATGTATATGACCCTGTTGAGTCAACTGTGGTTTATATATCAGTCTAACTTGCAACTTTTGATCAATTAATTATCTTCAAGTTATTCACGTAAAGAAAGTCACATTTATCTGCTCTGATATGCTTATGTAAATATGTAACTACAAGTCTAAATATTTGGCTTTACTTAACTAAATTTACAGAAACGGTTAATAGGACAATTAATTTTCCATAGGACCTTCTCACTCTTCCTATGGAGGGAAGTTTGCTTTAGCTATTGATGTTAGATTTGCGGAGAACTGTCTTTGTGTGTAGATAATCCTCATTAGTCATTACCTACAACTCTTGTGCAGTTCTTAATTTTTTCCCCTTTTTCTCCTTTTCAGGATAGGACTGCTGTAGTCTTCCTTGGTTTTCCGATGATTCTGTTGTTTCTTAGGTCATGGTTATGGAATGGATGCTTTCCAGCATTGCCAGTTCAGCTATACCAGGTACATTCTGATGCTTGTTCAGGACTTCGGGGAATATCAGTACAAATGCAAACTAATGCTATGTTCCAAAAGATGAACTGACAGCTGAACTTATCTTATGTTTAACAGGCTTGGCTGTTATTCCTGTATACAACTTTAGCTTTGCGGGAGAACATATTGCGAGTTAATGGAAGTGATATCCGTCCTTGGTAAGGAATAATAACTAACTAGTTTGGATCCTAGTTCTTTAGTTTTTTCATGTTTAGTATGAGCCCATATTTTTATCTCTCATTTCAAGGGAATTTTGTGATATTCAGATGCTTTAAGTTATCTTGCTGAACTATGCGACCAATACCTGCCTATAACCTGTAACATGTTTCCAAGCCATTTTCTTTATGAGTGTGTCTGTTCTTCTCATAGTCATTCTGCATTTAAGCACCAGCAATGCCATTGGTTTCTTTGGAACTTAACAAAAGTTCATTGTACTCTTAAGGTGGGTATGCCATCACTACTGTGCCATGTTGATGGCTCTTGTAAGTCTCACATGGGAAATTAAGGGACAGCCTGACTGTGCACGTAAACAGGTATGCATTCTGATCTTTCTGTTCTGTCTTGTACATGAAAGCATGCCTTAACATGTATCTTTTTTCACAGAGGGGTGTCGAGCTGTTTCTGTGCTGGGCTGTAATGCAAGGTTTTGCCATGATGTTGCAGAACAGATATCAGCGTCAAAGACTGTATACTCGGATTGCTTTGGGGAAGGTAATACATTCTGATAAAGGGCAAAAGACCCGATTCCTTACATATTCACTGTGGTGGCTCTAAGCCTATAACTTTCCTGATCAGTAGCAGTGGTTTTGAAGATTTTCGGAATGTTCATCAACTTTATAAATTGACATTATCTTGCACCGTCTATTTAGTTGCATGGCATTTAAGCACCATATGTTTCTTCTGCTACATCCATTTACCTGTACAGTCATCTGCTCTAACTTTAGTCAAAGTAGGTAATAACTTCAAATTCTCTTTTCCGGCAGGCTAAGAGAATGGATGTCGTGTGGGGAGAGACTGCTGGTGTTGAGGGTCAACTCTTGCTGCTGTGTCCTGTCCTCTTTCTCTTGCAGGTATTATTTATTCTGATGGTAGTTTTTGTTTTCATAATTTACTTTTGATATGGTACATGATGCCGGTTGTGTCTTGTGCTAAAATTTCCTAGTTTGCCTGCGTAGTATATAGTATCAGGTCATTTATTTAGATTAGTATTTCTGTGCTATCAAGTGGGCGTGTTGGATCTTGTAATGTCAAGTTATAATTTACTCGCTTAAAAAAGGTTATAATTTTACTCTCACGAGTGTACAAGTATCTGAGGCAATTATCTGGATTCCCTGTTATTTGTCTAGGTCTTCGAGGGTTATGTTGGATTTTTACTTCTTCGGACAGCTCATAGAGGCCTCATCCCTGAGTGGCAGGTCAGAAACTTTTTGTTATTAATGCAAGCAGGATTTATCATATTTGAGCATGTTATAACCTATATATGTATGCTGTCACAGGTTGTGGTATGTGGGATCCTGCTCATTGCAATGGCTATTGGCAACTTTGCAAACACAGTGGACACATTGATGGTTAAGTCCAGATTCAAAGCAAAGATGAAAAAGTCCAAGAGCAAACGGGATCTTGCTGCGTGCACATCACCGACTGGCTCACCGCTGACAAATTCAGCAGCTGGAGCTTGAGAAGGAGGTGTTCACATCCTATGAACATTGCCTGTATTGAATCAGGGCTTATTACAATTGTAAATCATTAGTTTTCCGGCCACCAGCTCCTAGTGCTGCTGACTGTGTCAAACCTCATACCCATGCAATCATCAAACGACTAGGTTGCTGACGGCCTCAGGTTAAGGGTAACTAAGAATAAACTGTTCATGTTCGTTTCTTTTTTGTTCTGAACATTGAGTGGGCTAGATGAACTTAGGACTGTAAAAGGTAGCGAAATTTTCTGGGTATAGTTATTTGTGAGACTAGATTGCCGGAATCAAACATGTGAAGTTGTATACAAGCTGTGACCCTGCCAATTCTATCTCTTTGTTGGGGAACTCTGGTACTGGTATGTGGATTTAATAGGCATTTGCCAATCATATCCCATGTTTGGCTAGAAGTTATGGACTGCAAATTGGTAGTTCATGCTTGCATCGCCAGTCTGAATATCATCATAGGTAACCATCCGTGGAGGTATTTTCATTTCCACTATTGCATTTCTTGTGATGAACTGAAATTGGAAAGTGGTTCATGTGAAGCCTTCATGCCCTAGCTGTGCATTCCTAACAGAAATGGAGTACATGGCTGAAGTGTGAGTTGCATGTATATTGAATGTATGGGTTCACTTCTCCTCTCATGTATATATTACATGGTGCACTGTCCTGATCCTTTGCACTTTTGTTTTCTCTTTTAGCCGATTGATTCATGGGGTTCCCCGCAAAAAAGAAGATAGATTCATAGGGTTGAGAGAATGTGAAATGTTGTTTAATGTGAAATGTTGGAGGGAACCAACTTTCAATCTTATATTTGTTCTGATATGTGGCAGCTAGCATATTCTCAATCCGTGACCAAAGTAGTATTGTCTAATCAAATAAAGTGAAGTAGTGAGATCCTGCAAACACTAATGCAAGCACGAGCCATGGGCTTGTCTGGTAGAAGATGTAGTGGCTGCCGAATGCTGAGGTAGACACAAGCAGCTCAGTAAGTTCACCAGACAAGTAAATTGAACTCCATCAACCCTGCGCCTCTTTTGCGATGTCAAGCCCCAAGCTCTGAATATAATCGGTGTGTGCGCCCTTACCATGTATACAGCACCAAAGCCAACCTTAACGAGCTTGTTGACACCAGACGGAGATGGCACTGATCTGGTCGAAATTGCAGAGTAAGAAGCTTCCCTTTTCATTGCTAGAGTTGTCTAAATCCTTTTGTGTCATAATAGTCCTTAACCATATGCAAAATAAAAATACATAAATTCTACACTAATCTAAACAACCAATCAACTTCCAAAGAAAAAAAAACTAATCAAAAGTTACCAATACATGGAGAGTGGCCGAACGGAGGACATGTTACATGTAGCTCTTTATTTTTAGACACTTAAAATTCATATTCTAAAGTTAAAAAAAAAAATTTTAACAAAATTCTAGAGGTAGCCAATGATGTATACTAAAAACATGTATAATCTCAATATGAACAACTTTATATTCTAGGATACACAAATGATAAAATCCCTAGAATACAAAGTCGTACGTACTGAGATTTTGCACGTTAGTAGCATACATCATTGACTACCCCTAGAATTTTGTTTCAGATTTTTTAAATTTTGAAATACAAATTCTGAGTATTTTAAAATAAAGGGTTGTATGTAGCTCGGTCCGCAATACATGTTACCACTTTCACTGACACTGTGTTTGGATGCACATAATTGGCCTTAGAATCATGGAATCTGGAATTTGGGGTCAACCTAAGAACTGATCTCATAAGGGTGACTCAAATTTTTATAAGACCAGAGAAAATATTTCATTTACCAGTGTAACTAACGAAACTGTGGAATTTCATTTGCAAAATTTAACAGAGGTTTGTTGTCTTTAACATGGGAACCTTGGCAAAATATAATATACTTGGAGTAAACTGTGCACTGAAAACAAAGCTATTTTTCATAGTCTAAATTATTTCTGGCCCCGAATTGAGCTAAGCTTGTTTTTGTCTTGGTGACTTTATAAACTGCATTTCGGTCATCTATATATGGAGAATGGAAACCAATATATGTCGTTTACACTTCACTTAAGGCAGACGATCACAATAATGAAGTCATATTTTCCTGGAATATACACCTGCCCGCTGCGCATCAACTGGGCCCGGCGAATCTGGAGTTCATCCCCTAATTTACAACCTTGGGAAAAATGGGTGAAAAACAATGGCAGAATACACATTTTACAGTTGCATCAATACTCTCCTTCACACTAATTTAATGGGTATGCTGCAGCATTGCTCGGAGTGGCAGCATGACTTTTCGATGGGTTAGAAACCTACTTCTAAGTTCTCGGATGCCGGCCAAGCAACCGGCCTTGTGATGGGAGCAGAGAGCAATGCCATTCTGGTTGGCCATCCGCCTGAAGAAGCTCTCCATCGACACCACAACCACTGTGGGTACTGCCGACTGGCCTAATTTTTACTTCTTTTACCTGCAAGGAATGGTTGCAAAACCGAGTGTCACAGGTGGACAGAGGTAATTACTCAACCCGGCAATGAATAAAGTGAGGGTGTAGATTGAGCGGTCTCATGAGATGCCAGTAGTTTTATGAAAATAACGACTAACAAGATTCAGGTCCAGGATGTCTGCCTGCCAGGAATAGGCATTGCAAGCAAAGTGAACAAGGTGGTTAGAATGAATTATTCGGAAATTTCAATACCTTGACATAGTCCACAAACGGGAGTAGAAGATGCCAACAGAACTGATAGGCAACAAAGAAGCAAAATAATCTGAGCCTTCCACTTCCATGGACAAGAATCAAGTCCAGACTGCCGTCGTCATGCTGAGCTTTTGGTGCAACAACTGGCGAAAGTAACCCCTGGGCAGGCTTGCAGAAGTGATTGCAAACCAAAATGCCTAGAAACTCCCCTTTCCTCGTAACCCAATTATCTCCGGTCTTACCATCCATTTGTGTACTTCTCTTAACCTTGCTACCATCAGAAAGCTGGTCATGAATTTTTTCATTCGATGAATTCGGTTTAGGATTTCTCTCTGGTGATAAAGGCATATAATCCACCTCAAATCTGTACTGGGGCAGGGACAGAAACTTAAGAAGGCCAGCGATGACGTAACGGAAGGGCCCAAGCTGCAGGCGGAACTTTTCAGATAATTGTATGACTGAAAGAAAAACAATACACCCGAGGTTATAAGTTGACTATAGACACATCCAATACAGCTATGGGCGGGTAATTCAGAAGACATGATGCATTCGTGTAGTAATATCACAGCTAATTTACAACTATGGCCTTCCGGGTATTATTGTCAATCAATATAAGAGGTATTCACCACGAGTGATATCTTCTGTACAGATAACTGTCTTCTTCTACATACAAACAGAAGTGCTCAGAGGAGCATTTCAAGTTTTCAAATATCTAGATAAGAACCATGAGCCTTTCTGTAATCCTACATAGCTAGAAACATCACAAGTATGAACTTCAAATATCATATGTAAAGTCTCTTCTATTCTTAGTTAACAGGTAAGCCAAATAGGAACAAAATTGTTCCTTTGTTGCTGGAGACAATATGTTACATAAGGTTATCTAGCTAGGTTATAATTCTAAGTTTAATAAGGATTAACATCACTGGAATCAGAGCGTTAAGAGTCAAGATATCACATGCACAACTTCAGATTTACATGTAAAGAAGAACGAAAATTTACCATCAGCTACGAAACCACAGTAGGAAGCCGTCAAACCGAAATGAGTAACTCCAGCTTGGATCCATTTTACAGCAAACACATCGATTGGTGTGAAACCACCCTACAAAAGTAGGGACTTACATATTAATATCCAGTCATACTTAACATATGACGTGGGGGAGAAAAGAAGAGCAAAATGACATTTCACGGTTGAACAACCTAGTATGTCTAATTATCAACAAAACCCATGAAAATTATAAATCACACTTTGACATAAAATTACCTTAGCTAAAGCAGTTGCTGCCGACACAGGATCCCTGATGCCAAGAACAGTCCACACCAATGAATTATCAGAACCAGCAGGAACTATCCCGATGGGCAGTTGAAGTGCCTCGTTCAAATCATCTCTACCAAGTAAACCATTCAACACCTGTTCAATGTATGGAAATATCTAGTTAGCTGAATGGTTACAGAAGCTTCTTTCTGTTAAGAAAGAATTTAATGGCTGCAATGTGTAACAACCGTGTGTTGGTGTTTACAAAGTTTGGACAAGTGTGAGTGCTACTTAGCAGTTAAAACTCCAAATAACATCTGAAGGAGATCAGCAGAGAGTATGTGCTAAGAACGTTAACTTTCAAAGTAGTAGTGAATGAGAAGCCAAGCACAAGTGTGACCAGCTCAGTTTGGTGAGAATCATATGAAAGGAAATGACAGCAGTACCTCATTCACGACTCCATCACCCCCAACACATATAATACCTGTAAAGATCGAAAATATAGAGAATTGAGCAATGAAATGGAAGTGCAGTTGCAAAAAGAAATATGCAATTGATATTACCATCAGGGCATGTACTGAAGTCAACAGTAGAGGCTAGCTCCTTTGCATGACCAGCATACGCTGTTTCAACAACTTCCATTGCGAAGCCTGAAAGCTGCACCGGATCAAAATTTAAACACAAAAGTATAGAGGTAACAGAACATCTGTTCTAAGAGGCATAGATGCAACCATTTAAAAACCAGAAGGGTTATTTTTTTTGCTTCTGTCTTATGCTATTTATAAGTTCACAAAACTGATTTGACGCAACACACCCTCAATGGATATTGACACAAACTAAGATGGTCCCTATGAAACTGAAACGAGATTTTTCTAGCTGAAACCAGCATACATGTTTTTGACTGTCGATAGCAAAACTAGGAACATCTTACCTTCAGCGTTGATTGCACTTTCTTGTAGAAAACCTCACGGGAGCTACGGAACCCAGAATAAGGATTCAGGATGACAAGAACTTTGCGGATATTTTCTTGTTTCGCGTCCGATTGGTCTTGCAAAACATTAATTGCTAAATAGTTGGGCAGTTCCTCTGTGTAAGTGGTACTAAGGTCAGAGCAACAGTTTGATGCAATCTGCCTCTGGGTGAAAAGGGAGGTCTGCAATCGGGTTGATTTCCTTAATTTGCGAGGCAAAAGCATCTGGGCGACTTGTGGCCTTTGCAACTTCATGGCATTCGAACACTGGTAGAAGCTTCTTGAACGGCGTGAATTATAGGTGAAGCATTCATTTACAGCACTACAGGAGACCTGCACAAAACATGAGAGCAGGCTCTGGGTCAACGGGATGCTCGAGAAGGGGTATTCCAAGCTTATGTTAGAACTTAATGCAGTAGGCACACGCACAGCATAGCAATACCCTAGTATGTGTCAATGAGATGTTAGAGTACTTTCTTTTGTGATCATAGAAAAATTCCCATTTCAATTAGTGATTATAGTACACAACAATGCTCAAGCTCGAGAAACACATCCCAGAGCCAGTGGTAGGAGGTCTGGATAATGGATCACATCACCCATGGACAATAAAGAACTAACCACCCTAAATGCATAGAAAAACAGGAGGAGATCAGAAAAAGAAAAAAAACAGGAGGAGATAAGAAAATTTAGAAGAAAAGTTGAGTTGCTCCTCCTAATATTTCCCCCATTTATCTTGACCTCGAGAAGGCAAAGGACCTTTCACTCCTCAACACACTCCCGTTCCTAGTCAGGAACGCAATTCTAATAGACTGCCACGCCTAGAAGATACAACCAAGAAACGAACGAAGAGAAGCGGGAGGTTTTACCGGGGATCGGACGAGGCTTCTGGCGCTCATGATCGATCTCCAGGCGAGGCTAGCCGCCCGCCGTTCCGGATCACGAACCCCCCTCCCGTGCCTCAACTCAAGAGCGAGAGCGGGGAGGCCGCGGCGAGCGGCGGCGACGGAGGGGAGAGGGGAAGACGGCAGCCGGGTGGGGGATCGAGGAGGACAAGACAACCATGGAGTTTGTTTTTTTTTTGGTGTCCTTTTTCCGTTTGTTTGGCTACGACGGAATTGTTCCTTTTTTTGTTTTCTCCTGGCGACGATTGACGGCCGTTCGATCAGGGAAATCGGTGGATAATAGTTGTGCGCAACCGTGGGGATTGTTGGATGTGTGGACGTACTGTACAGGAGAACGATTTGGGTCGTGTGGGGTTTGGTCCGTGCACGTTGTTGAATGCTTCGTGCCTCAGAAGATTATCCTCTTTCCATCGCAGACACATCCTACGGCATGGTTTTGTCATCCAAATCTGGACTTGGAGCATGAATCTCGTGCACGATATACCTTCGGTTGCAAATCTGAAGGCGTTAATAATGTTGTATTGTGATCTAAATTATTCTAAAGGGAGGCTAACTTCTGACGAGCGGAGCGAGGTTCCCCGCGGTACGGATCGATGTCACCGTCTATATATACCTCTTGTAATCCGTCAGCTAGGGTTTATCAGATTATAAAATATCACGCGGCATTTGTAAATACTCCCCGATATAGTGAAGTTTTGCTAGCTGGCGCCCGTAGTTTTTTCCTCTTCTGTGTTGGAAGGAATTATCCACGTTAAAATCTTGTGTCCCCTGCGTGTGTTCCTTTACCGTTCTTCGTTATTTCCTTGTTGCCTTTGTAACAAGTGGTATCAGAGCCCAGGTTTTAACCTAGGGTTTGCGACATGTCTTCCTTGAAGTTCGATCTACCGCAGCTGGATTATACCACGAGATTTTCTCTGTGGCAAGTGAAGATAAGGGCGATCCTTACCCAATCTTCTGATCTGGATGAAGCTCTTGATGGTTTTGGCAAGAAAGATGCTAAGACCTAGACCGAAGATGAAAAGAGGAAAGACCGTAAGACTTTTTCTTTAATTCAGCTTCATCTATCCAACAATATCTTGCAGGAAGTGCTAGCTGAGAAATCCGCAACGGCGATGTGGTTGAAACTAGAATCGATCTGCATGTTCAAAGATCTAACCAGTAAGATGCACGTGAAGATAAAGTTGTTCTCGCACAAGCTGCAAGAAGGTGCGCCAGTGATGAACCACCTATCGATCTTTAGAGAGATCGTTTCTGATTTGCTGTCCATGGAGGTAAGTTATGAGGATGAGGATCTCGCTCTTATACTGTTAGTCTCATTGCCTAATTCTTTTGCGAATTTCCGAGACACCTTGTTATACAGTCGTGATTAACTAACCCTTGCCGGAGTTTATGAGGCCCTCCAACAGAGGAAAAAGATAAAATCTATGATGCAGGCAAAAGATTCGTCTTCTAAGGCAGAAGCACTGCAGGTCCGAGGCAGGACCGAGAACATAAACAACAACTACAACTACTACAATAGAGATAAGAGCAAGACCGACAGAGGTCGCTCAAAGTCCAAGAAACGAGATGGTAAGTTCTGCAAGTATTGTAAGAAAACCAACCACAATATTTATGATTGCTGGAAGTTGCAGAACAAAGAGAAAAGAAACGGTACTTATCAACCGAAAACCAAATCAGATGGTGATGGTAAGGTTGTTGTTGTTTCCAGTGATAATTCTGATGGTGATTGCCTAGTTGTGTTTGCTGGTTGTGTTTCTGGTAATGATGAGTGGATCGTTGATTTTGCATGTTCGTTTCATATTTGTTGTAACAAAGACTGGTTCAGTTCTTATGAGTTTGTGCAGAGTGACGAATTTGTGCGTATGAGAGATAATAACCCACGTGAGATCGTGGGCATTGGCTCCGTTCAGATCAAGATGCATGATGGCATGACACGCACTCTGACAGATGTGAGACAAATACCTGGCATGGCCAGAAATTCGATCTCTCTCAGTACCCTTGATGTTGATTGGTACAAACACTCCGGTTCTCGCGGAGTCCTGAAGGTAACAAAAGGTTCTCTCGTTCACATGATAGGTGATATGAATTCTGTAAAGTTATATGTTCTTAGAGGTAGCACTTTGTCTGGTATTGTTGTTGCGGTTATTCCTGATGAGCATGATAAAACTAATTTGTGGCATATGCGTCTTGAACATATGAGTGAACATGGCATGGCAGAATTACACAGGAGATATCTGCTAGATGGCTACAATTTGAGTAAGTTTGAGTTCTCTAAGCACTGCATTTTTGGTAAGCATAAAAGAGTTAAATTCAATCCTTCCGTTCATACCACCAAAGGGATTTTAGATTATGTGCATGCTGATGTGTGGGGACCTTCCCGCAAGACTTCTCTTGGTGGTGCAAATTACATGCTTACTATCATAGACGATTACTCCAGAAAAATGCGGTCGTTCTTTCTGAAACATAAATCTGATGTATCTGATGCTTTTAGAAAGTGGAAAGTTATGGTAGAGAAGCAAACAGAGAAGAAAGTTAAATTGCTTCGTACTGACAATGGCATGGAATTTTGTTCTACTATCTTTAATGATTATTGCAACGATGAAGGCATTGTCAGGAACCAGACCATCCCATACACTCCTCAATAGAATGGTGTGGCAGAGAGGAAGAACAGAACCATCATCTATAAGGCTCGCTGCATGTTGTCTAATGCTGGTATGCATAGACGTTTTTGGGCTGAAGCAACCTCCACCGCCTGTTACTTGATAAATAGGTCACCTTGCATTCCGCTTGATAAGAAAACTCCTATCGATGTATGGTTCGGTTCATCTGCTGATTATTCACAGTTGAGAGTTTTCGGTTGCACTGCTTATGCTCATGTTGATAATGAAAAGTTAGAGCCTAGAGCTGTTAAGTGCGTGTTTCTTGGTTATGGTTCAGGAGTTAAGGCATACAGATTATGGAATCCTGAAACTAAGAAAGGTTTGCATAGCAGGAATATTGTGTTTAATGAGGATGCCATGTTTCATAAGAGTTCATCTACAGATGTTTCTGATGCTACTAATTTTTCTGATGTTTCTGATGATGAGCCACAGAGGATTAGCGTGCAGGTGGAGCACGTGGAGGAGAAAGAAAATGAAGTTGCTGAAAATGATAATACTATTTTTCAGCACTCACCACATGTGTTGCAGCAAACAAATAGTTCCATTGCTGTTGATAGACCGAGGCGTAACAAAGGTCCACGTCCTCATTTAATTGAAGAATGTAATCTTGTTCATCATGATTTGAGTTGTGCTGAACAGGTGGAACATGATACTGAACCTGCTACATATGTTGAGGCCATTGCATCCGTAGACCCTGTGAAGTGGATTTCTGCTATGCAAGAGGAGATGCAATCGCTGGACAAGAATGGCACATGGGATGTTGTGTCCTTGTCTAAACAAAAAAAGGCTGTCCGCTGTAAGTGGATATTTAAAAGCAAGGAAGATTTGTCTCCTAATGAGCCTCCGAGGTTTAAGACAAGGTTAGTAGCAAAAGGTTTCAGCCAAACTCCAGGTATTGATTACAATGATGTTTTCTCCCCGGTTGTGAAGCATAGTTCTATTCGTGCATTCTTTGGTATTGTGGCTATGCATGATCTTGAGCTTGAGCACCTAGATGTAAAGACTGCTTTTCTGCATGGTGAGCTTGAGGAGGAGATATACATGGACCAGCCTGAAGGTTTTATTGTGCCTGGTAAGGAGGATCTTGTTTGCAAGTTGAAGAGGTCCCTTTATGGTCTGAAACAGTCTCCAAGACAATGGTATAAAAGGTTTGATTCATTTATGCTTGCACATGAGTTTAAGAGATCTCAGTATGATAGCTGTGTTTGTATCAAGTTTGTTAATGGATCACCTATATACTTGTTGTTATATGTTGATTGCTGCCAAGAGCAAGAAAGATATCACTACTTTGAAAGCACAATTAAGTAGTGAATTTGAGATGAAGGATCTTGGTGCTGCTAAGAAAATACTAGGTATGGAAATTACAAGAGACAAAAAATCTAGTGTGTTATTTCTTAGTCAGCAAAATTACATTCAGAAAATTCTTCATTGTTTTAATATGCATGATGCAAAGTCTGTTAGTACACCTATTGCTTCTCACTTCAAATTGTCAGCATTGTGATGGCGCGTGATGCACACGTCCGTTGGGAACCCCAAGAGGAAGGTGTGATGCGCACAGCAGCAAGTTTTCCCTCAGAAAGAAACCAAGGTTGTCGAACCAGTAGGAGATGAAGGCCACGTGAAGGTTGTTGGTGGAGGAGTGTAGTGCGGCGCAACACCAGGGAATCCGGTGCCAACGTGGAACCTGCACAACACAATCAAAATACTTTGCCCCAACTTAACAGTGAGGTTGTCAATCTCACCGGCTTGCTGTAAACAAAGGATTAAACGTATGGTGTGGAGAATGATGTTTGTTTGCAAAAAACAGCAGAGAACAATGATTGCAGTAGATTGTATTTCAGATGTAAAGAATGGACCGGGGTCCACAGTTCACTAGTCGTGTCTCTCCAATAAGATAAATAGCATGTTGGGTGAACAAATTACAGTTGGGCAAACAAATAGAGAGGGCCTAACAATGCACATACATATCATGATGACTAATATGAGATTTACTTAGGGCATTACGACAAAGAACATATACCGCTATCCAGCATGCATCTATGTCTAAAAAGTCCACCTTCGGGTTAGCATCCGCACCCCTTCCAGTATTAAGTTGCAAACAACAGACAATTGCATTAAGTACCGTGCGTAATGTAATCAACACAAATATCCTTAGACAAAGCATTGATGTTTTATCCCTAGTGGCAACAGCACATCCACAACCTTAGAACTTTCTGTCACTGTCCCAGATTCAATGGAGGCATGAACCCACTATCGAGCATAAATACTCCCTCTTGGAGTCACAAGTATCAACTTGGCCAGAGTCTCTACTAGTAACGGAGAGCATGCAAGATCATAAACAACACATATATGATAGATCAATAATCAACTTGACATAGTATTTCATATTCATCGGATCCCAACAAACACAACATGTAGCATTACAAATAGATGATCTTGATCATGATAGGCAGCTCACAAGATCTAAACATGATAGCACAAGAGGAGAAGACAACCATCTAGCTACTGCTATGGACCCATAGTCCAAGGATGAACTACTCACGCATCAATCCGGAGGCGGGCATGATGATGTAGAGTCCTCCGGTGATGATTCCCCTCTCCGGCAGGGTGCCGGAGGCGATCTCCTGAATCCCCCGAGATGGGATTGGCGGCGGCGTTGAAAGGACACGGATGTCGCCTAGAGGGGGGGGGGGTGAATAGGCGATTTAAAACTTTTACGAGATGGGCTTAACAAATGCGGAATAAAACTAGCGTTTACTTTGTCAAGCCCAAAGCCTATATACTATGGTTCACCTATGTGCACCAACAACTTATTCTAAGCAAGAGTTCACCTATGTGCACCAACAACTTATGCTAAGCAATACAAGCAAGTATGTGATAGCAAGATATATATAACTTCAAGCACGATGGCTATCACAAGGTAAAGTGCATAAGTAAAGAGCTCGGGTATAGAGATAACCGAGGCACGCGGGAGACGATGATTTATCCCGGAGTTCACACTCTTGCGAGTGCTAATCTCCGGTGGAGAGGTGCGGTTGCTTAGTGCTCCCGAACGCCACAAGAGGCTCACCTTGAGGTGTGGTTGCTCGATGCACACCAACGCCACAAAGGCCTCACCCCAAGATGCGGTACTCACACCACACACCGAACGCCACGAAGGCGCCTCACCTAAATCTCCGGTGACCCTCGCCACAAAGGCCTAGGTCACGGTTCCACTAAGGGATTTCCTTCGAGGCGGAAACCGGGCCTTACACAAAGATTGGGGCACACATCCACAACTTAATTGGAGGCTCCCAACAAACCGCCACAAAGGCCTAGAGTCCGTCTAGGGTTCCAAGAACCCAAGAGTAACAACCTTCTTGCTTTCACCACCACGAATCACCGTGGAGAACTCAAACCGATGCACCAAATGCAATGGCAAGAACACCACAAAGATGCTCAAGTCCTTCTCTCTCAAATTCCAACAAAGCTACAAAAGCTATTGGGGGAATAAGAGAGGAAGAACAAAGGAATTCACAAAGAACACCAAGATCAAGATCTAGAGAGTTCCACTCACAAAGAGATGGATTTGATTGGTAGAAATGTAGATCTAGATCTCCTCTCTCTTTTCCCTCAAATGGGGGCAAGAATCATGGAGGGATTGAGAGATGGAGCAAGCTTCTCTAGTTCAACAATGGAGGGAGAGAGAGTGAGAGAAGCACAGCCCAAGGAGGAAGAAGGGGGTATTTATACCCCCAAGAAAATCGAGCCGTTTGGGCAAAAACAGGCCGGATATTCCGGCCCAAGTTGGGGCCGGATTATCAGGGGCCGGATAATCCGGCCTCGGGACAAAACCTGGACAAAATCCGGCCAAAAATCCGGCCCCTATCCAGAGCTGCTTTTCTTCCGGTCCTTAGACGATTTCGGGGGGCCGGATATTTCCGAAATATCCGGCCCGGATAATCCGGCCGGATATTTCCAAAATATCCGGCCTAAGAAAACTAGAAACACCAAAACTAAAACGGGCATAACTTTTGCATCCGGACTCCGATTTCGATGATCTTGGGCTCGTTGAAATCACAACCACGAGCTCTACAACAATATGCATAGAAACATCATAGTCCAGCAAAGGAGGATAGAAACAAATGAAGAAAGGTTTGACCTATCTCAAAAAGACATACCGGTAAAACCTCCAATCTTGAAAATGCAACAAGTTGCCCATGGAAAAACCATTCTCAATGAACTAGAGCTTGTCATGAGAATAAGCACAAGCTCTAAAACATCACATGGATAAGATCCAAATAAAACCAAGAAAGATGATGAACCAAACTCGATAACGCAACAAGTGATCTATGCGAAATCCGTTTTCGATGAACTAGAGCTTGTCATGAGAATAAGCACAAGCTCTAAAACATCACATGGATAAGGTCCAAATAACAACCAAGAAAGATGATGCAAGGATGCAAAGGTTTGAGCTCTCTCCGAACGATACGATCGAGTTACTCACTCGAGAGCCCTCTTGATAGTACGGCAACTAAACTATAAACCGGTCTCCAACTACACTATGAGACCGGTGAGAAACAAACCCTATCAAGAGCAAACCTTATACTTGCGCATTCCACTTGAGCTCGATGACGACGATCTTGACCTCAACAAGATGGAACTCCTTTCTTGCTTGTGCTTGCTTGACGAAGTCTTGTGGATTGCTCCCCCATAATCCACCATGGGAGAGCTTCTTCTTCGGCGCATCTTCACATAACCATGACCACCATGTGGATGGCAAGACTCAAGCAAAGGACCTCTTCGAGATGGCTCATCTTGAACTTGCACTTCATTTCTTCATTCTTCATCATGTTGATGTCTTGAAGTAACTTGAGGGCTCACTTCATCTTCATCTTCAAGACATACTTGACACTTGATATCCTTCATCAATTTCTTCTTATTGCAACCTTGAAGCCAACATATGGTTCAAGAATTGCCTATGGACAACTCCTACAAATATAACTCAATGCAAACATTAGTCCATAGGGATTGTCATTAATTACCAAAACCACACATGGGGGCTCCATGCACTTTCAATCTCCCCCATTTTGGTAATTGATGACAATCTCTTTGAGAGGGTTTATATAAGGAATTTAAGTAACAAATAAGTTGAATATATAGAGCAAACTCCCCCATAATATATGCATGTGTGAATGATCTTGACTTTCATTGCATATATTGGCATTCAAAGCCTAGTGGAGTTTCCTCTAAATATTCAACTATGCAAAGCAACAAGATGCAATGCAATAAAGGCACATGCTTAAGCACAAAGCAAAGACATAACCAAATTCCCTTAAACCCTCCAAACTTCTCCCCCATTGGCACCAATTGCCGAAATGGGTGAAAAATTTAAAAGGCTAATATAGTGAGAGTTCCTCCATAGCGTGTGCATTTCTCATAATTTGAGTGGAATCAAATGCACATATCCAATGGCGAATATTCGGAAGGAATCACACTATAGATAGGATCAAAGATTGCAAAAAGATAACAAAGTCAAGAAGCTTCAACAAATGAAGCAAGCAACCAAATGAATCACAAAGAGGATACCAAAAGAAAGATAGATATTATGATAAGATCAAGAAGATTGCTCTAAATAATATGAGGAAGCTCCCCAAGGTTTGTGCACAAAACTAGACAATTTGCATTGGAGTATAAAGTGCACAAACATGGAATCATCACTCCCATAATATCATTCAAAAACAAAAGATACCAAGTGAATCAAACTCTAATGATCACCACAAGATAGTGCTCTAAATCAAATGAGGAAGCTCCCCAAGGTACATGCATAAATTAAAATGTTGTATTTGAATACAATATGCATAACATGGAATCCTCACTCCCTCATTACCATTTAAAACACAAACATTTGGAATAGATCATAGATAGAGAAATAAGCTTAACACTTGCAACAAACAAATAGTTGAGCAAAAAGTAAGAGGCACCATAATAAAAGGCTCAACCAAGAAGATATGTGAAAGGCATGATAAAGCATATTATAAGACTATTATATGGATGAGCAAAAAGCATCATCATAGTCTTCAATGAATTATATTTCTTAGCATGACCAATCAACATGCAACAAATAAAAAAGATATCAAATGGAGATGTATCATCTCTTATGTGTATAAGTTTCTCTAAGTGGACAATATCACAAAGATATTTATCCACAAAGAAACATGCACACACCAAATAGATACACAAGAAAAATAGCATGATATCCAAGACGAAGTCATGCAATATACCAATAAGATTTTTGCTTAATAGCATGGCCAAAGGCTCAATATTATCTTATTGTACATTCATGAACTTCAACCACAAACAACTAAAATACATCACAAATATCAACAAGGGATAGAAGATAGTTGGGATGCATTTGAGAAAGGCAACAAGTATCACAAACGGGGATACCAAAAGAAGTAACTAAATTTGCACTTTCATCTATATTGCACATGTGAGAGCCTTGAGGAATTGATATGCAACAAAATTGCTAGATAGGCATAGTTGGGATGGATGAATCATGAGCATGATTTAAAATACTTCCCAACACATGCACTCATCTCAAATTACTCACATTCACAATAAAGAGGTTTCATTAAGACTTTTGCAAGAAGCACAACATTTGCAAATCAAGAGATTCATGCCAAGATGCAACCATAAGGTTGGATACAAGAAAAGTATGCATGAGAAGATACTTGTTACCAAGATAGCATTGGTGTGGATGTAGTAGATATGTGTTCGTTGATCATCCTAGCTTGCCTCACGTTACCATTGAGTCACCACTTCTTTCCAAGAGTGAGACAAGCATTCAATGCATATCCATTGTACCTAACACAAAGGTAAGTACAAAATGGTCCCCAAACTAATTGGGTCCGAAGTAGTTAGACACACTACAACATATAGGACAAACTCCACAATTCTATGTGCATATAGATATGAAATTGAATTTCATGCACATCTTAGCCAAATTAGGATTTGATGGAGTTTACCCTATATATTGGATCAAAGAAAGTGACACATGCCATAAGATATACATATATTAAATATGCATGCACAATACTTTCAAGAACCAAAGGAAGATACAATTTGGACAAAACACCAAATAAACCAAGAGACAATGGTTGTCCAAATTATATCAAAGAATCAAATCAACACAAGATTGACTCCAAAGACTTATCTCATTATAAGAAGCTAATTAAACCTAAGCACAAAGGAATGAGATAACCAACTCCCAAGAGAGCAGGGTTCCAACAAATAAACCAAACCCTCGACACTTTTTATGATGGCACACAGTACCAAAAAGAAAATTTATGACTCCCAAAACCAAATTTTTGATAAAGATCAAGAGAAGTTTATATAACAAATATAGGAGAGCTCCCCCAAGATTAGTGCATTATCTAGGATTTAGAATATGGATACAAAATGCACACAACTAGGATCATCACACTACCTATATCTACAAAAAAAGCTAAGAAAGTTTGAATAGAAAAAAGAACACATGGGAGTCAAAGCACAACAAATTCATGGCAATAAATAAGGCAATTTAAACACAAGATCCATAAGATGCAAGGAAGACACATGGGAGTCAAAGCACAACAAATTCATGGCAATAAATAAGGCAATTTAAACACAAGAGCCAATGTAGATATGATCAATAAATATCTACCTCATAATTGATTACCAATTGTCCTAGGACAAGAGGTATTAGGAAATATTTCCGGTGGTAGTTTGTAAGTATACATAAGATCATATTTACAACGAACAAAGCATATGGTAAAAGATAAGAGTTAACCATCATGCAAAGAAAGTTTCTTGATAGCTTCATTTAGTCATACCAACATGCAAGGCAATTAATAGTATTCATACCAACATGCAAAGCAATTAATAGTATTCATACCAACATGCAAAGCAATTAATAGTATTCATACCAACATGCAAAGCAATTAATAGTATGACTTGAAGCACATGGTTTTCCAAAAATGTATTGAGGGACACGTTGTGAAAAAACATGCCAAGAAAAACTTACACAAATAAGATCCACAAAGATATTAGCAATGAAGCCATTTAAGCAAATTGGAGCTTGTTTGAGCAAACATGCCACATAGGAGAGATAATCTACAATATCAATTCTATGTGACACAACCTCAAATGTTCACATTTCCTAGGCTTGTAATATGCACAAAGCTTATTACTCCCCCATAATGTGATAAGGAATTTATTTTCACAAGAGGCAAATAAGATCCAACTAGAGATATTAATGAACATTAGAATTTGAATTTCTCATGAAGATGACATACCACATAGAGACTAGATAATCTTGCAATATCAATTCTAAGTGATATTCCTCATGTACACACATTGTTAGGATTGTGAAATTCCTAAAGGCATATCACTCCCCCAAAATGTTATAGTCCAATAATCTCTCATAAGAGCCATATAAGATACAACAAGATGCAAAGAGGCTCCAACACAAGCACAAATACATGGTGTGCAACCTAACATACATAGCCTTGATTTCTCAAGAAAAACACGTAGGATGCACAACATATACAAACACATGTTAGGAACAAAACTAACACATGCAAAGGGGCGAGTAACTTTCAATATAAATGAGTTGAGCACATGTTACCGCAAGGAGGAACATTGGGTGTATGATAGAAGTAAGATAACCAAAAGACTTGGCTTGAGATAGTATAAATGATGAAGATCCCTTAACTCTTCATGATGTAGCCAAGTCTCCAATGCCCTCCAACAAGCACCTATTGATCAAGTTTTGGATTGTTGGTCCCCAACTAAGTTGGGTCCTAAGAGGTTAGTCACAATAGGCCTGGCAACCCAAATGGTTCTTTTCTTGACACCACTTTGAGCACCAACAAATTTGGCAAACACATTGCCACCCTCATCCTTACGAAGAGAATAAACATCATCAATGGTGATAGAGTTGGATGAGGTACCAATAGTGCAAAAGGAGGAGATGTGACCCTTCTCACGGCATATGTAGCAAGTTCTTTTCTTCTCCTTCTTCTCACTAGATTTCTCCACAATGGGAGCATTAGCTTGATTCTTCTTGGGAAGTGGCATTTCTTCAACTTGAGGTTGAATATGAGTTTGAGCTTGAGGCCGCTTCCCTTTTTGCTTCTTCTTCAAAGGGCAAGATCTAACATGGTGCCCTTCAATTTTGCACTTGAAGCAAACAATCTTGGCCGGGTCTTTGACTTGTACTTGGCCCTTCTTGTTGTTGTTGTTCTTGGACTTGTTCTTGTTGTTGGATTTGAATCCAAGTCCACTCTTGTCATTGGGGGATTGTTGCACACTTAACATCGTGTCAAGTTTGCATTTCCCTTCATGACTCTTTACCAAGTCGGTCTTCAAAGAAGTGACTTGGGCCTTGAGCTCTTTGATTTCCTCTACATGGTTAGTAACAACACAAGTACTAGAGGAAGTAGAACCTTCATTGTTAGAGCAACAAGGCAAGGAAGATAATTCATCACAAGATTTAGCAATACTATGAGTGGATGAATTACTAGGACTAGCACATGGCAATATAGCATTTTGGGTAGTAGTGCTAGTATCCACATGAGGCTCACAAGGTGTTGCCTTCGATATGATAGTCTCATGAGCTAACTTTAGCCTATCATGGGAGGCTAGAAGATCCTCATGGGAGCTAGAAAGCTTTCCATGATTTTCTTCCAATTTCCCATAATTGCTAGTTAGCAATTCAAGTTGAGCCCTTAGCTCAACATTCTCCTTCAAGATAGATGCTTCACAAGAAGTAGAGTTAGTAGCACAAGCATCATCACAAGACATATTAAGAAGAGAAGGTAACATAGCATGCTCTTTTAAATATGAAGCTTGTAGTTGCTCATATGACTTGGTGAGGATAGAGTGTTCGCTCTCCAAGGCCTTGTGGGCCTTGTCTAGATCATCTAGATCCTTAACAAGTTTATCATGGCCAACACCAACTTTGAACTTTTCATTTTTAAGCAATTTTAATTTAGCTTTAGCATGGTCTCTTTCTTTAGTGAGTTTAGCAAATATTTCATTTTGAGACACCTCAAGGGTTTGAAGTTGCTCCTCAAGAGAGGCTACGGTCTCTTGTTCTTCTTCAAGATCATTCTTTAAAGATGCTACATCATCGGCATACTCTCGTTCAAGAGCACCCTTTTTATCAATGGTGTTCTCATGCATCCAAATAAGTTTTTGGCTCTCAATAGCGGTAGTCAAGATTTCAAAGAAGTGAGAGCTAGCAATTTTATCTTTGTAAAGAACCTTGAATACACTCTCACCTTTATCGCGTAGAGAGACAACCCAATCCTCTTCTTCATATTCATCCTCATTCTTATCACCACGAGACATATTAGGTTCCATGGTAGGAGGTACCGTGGAACCCTTGGCCATAAGGCATATATGAGGACCGTGAAATAAAGATGAGGAGTTACTTGAGGCTCCTTTCAAGATCTTGTCTTGACCAATAGAATCTTTGGTTTCCTCTACATTGTTAGACACACAACAACTAGAGGAAATAGAATCATTTTTATCATGGCCACAAGACAATGCAAGCATATCATCATTAGATTTTTTCAAGCAACTTACACATGATATGCAAGGACTATCAACACAAGCATGTAAATCATTTCTAGTGCTAGATGTGTTTAAGTCCAAAGATGAACCATTGCAATGAGATATAGATGAAGGATCATCAATAGTAAGCTCAATACCAACATTGCAATTTCCATCACCACTCACCATATCATTACCTTGTGTCTTGAAACACTTTGGTGAAGTGGATGAAGATGAGAACTCATCACGGCCGGAAGTGGAAGCAATACAATCATCCTCAATGATATTGGACACATCATATTTATCTCGAAGCTTTGTCCATAATTCATGAGCGCTCCCAAAAGGCATGATTGAAGAAGTAACTACATTGCTCACAACAATGGAAAACACATGAGAAGCAAGAGCATCGAGACAAGAGTTTTTCTTCTCCTCATAAGATAAATTTTGGGGATCCTTAGGAGAAGAAAAACCCATGTCAAGAAATCGCTCCATGTTCGGGGAAATACCCCGCAAAATATTAAGCACATAAATTTTCCATAGATCATAATTTGTGCCATCAAATATAAACAAGTTATTGTGATCTAATCCCCTAACCGACATCTTTACTCTCAAGGCGGTGAAGCCTAAGAATGAGAGACCTTGCTCGATACCAATTGAAAGGACACGGATGTCGCCTAGAGGGGGGTGAATAGGCGATTTAAAACTTTTACGAGATGGGCTTAACAAATGCGGAATAAAACTAGCGTTTACTTTGTCAAGCCCAAAGCCTATATACTATGGTTCACCTATGTGCACCAACAACTTATTCTAAGCAAGAGTTCACCTATGTGCACCAACAACTTATGCTAAGCAATACAAGCAAGTATGTGATAGCAAGATATATATAACTTCAAGCACGATGGCTATCACAAGGTAAAGTGCATAAGTAAAGAGCTCGGGTATAGAGATAACCGAGGCACGCGGGAGACGATGATTTATCCCGGAGTTCACACTCTTGCGAGTGCTAATCTCCGGTGGAGAGGTGCGGTTGCTTAGTGCTCCCGAACGCCACAAGAGGCTCACCTTGAGGTGTGGTTGCTCGATGCACACCAACGCCACAAAGGCCTCACCCCAAGATGCGGTACTCACACCACACACCGAACGCCACGAAGGCGCCTCACCTAAATCTCCGGTGACCCTCGCCACAAAGGCCTAGGTCACGGTTCCACTAAGGGATTTCCTTCGAGGCGGAAACCGGGCCTTACACAAAGATTGGGGCACACATCCACAACTTAATTGGAGGCTCCCAACAAACCGCCACAAAGGCCTAGAGTCCGTCTAGGGTTCCAAGAACCCAAGAGTAACAACCTTCTTGCTTTCACCACCACGAATCACCGTGGAGAACTCAAACCGATGCACCAAATGCAATGGCAAGAACACCACAAAGATGCTCAAGTCCTTCTCTCTCAAATTCCAACAAAGCTACAAAAGCTATTGGGGGAATAAGAGAGGAAGAACAAAGGAATTCACAAAGAACACCAAGATCAAGATCTAGAGAGTTCCACTCACAAAGAGATGGATTTGATTGGTAGAAATGTAGATCTAGATCTCCTCTCTCTTTTCCCTCAAATGGGGGCAAGAATCATGGAGGGATTGAGAGATGGAGCAAGCTTCTCTAGTTCAACAATGGAGGGAGAGAGAGTGAGAGAAGCACAGCCCAAGGAGGAAGAAGGGGGTATTTATACCCCCAAGAAAATCGAGCCGTTTGGGCAAAAACAGCCGGATATTCCGGCCCAAGTTGGGGCCGGATTATCCGGGGCCGGATAATCCGGCCTCAGGGACAAAACCTGGACAAAATCCGGCCAAAAATCCGGCCCCTATCCAGAGCTGCTTTTCTTCCGGTCCTTAGACGATTTCGGGGGGCCGGATATTTCCGAAATATCCGGCCCGGATAATCCGGCCCGGATATTTCCAAAATATCCGGCCTAAGAAAACTGCAGAAACACCAAAACTAAAACGGGCATAACTTTTGCATCCGGACTCCGATTTCGATGATCTTGGGCTCGTTGAAATCACAACCACGAGCTCTACAACAATATGCATAGAAACATCATAGTCCAGCAAAGGAGGATAGAAACAAATGAAGAAAGGTTTGACCTATCTCAAAAAGACATACCGGTAAAACCTCCAATCTTGAAAATGCAACAAGTTGCCCATGGAAAAACCATTCTCAATGAACTAGAGCTTGTCATGAGAATAAGCACAAGCTCTAAAACATCACATGGATAAGATCCAAATAAAACCAAGAAAGATGATGAACCAAACTCGAAAACGCAACAAGTGATCTATGCGAAATCCGTTTTCGATGAACTAGAGCTTGTCATGAGAATAAGCACAAGCTCTAAAACATCACATGGATAAGGTCCAAATAACAACCAAGAAAGATGATGCAAGGATGCAAAGGTTTGAGCTCTCTCCGAACGATACGATCGAGTTACTCACTCGAGAGCCCTCTTGATAGTACGGCAACTAAACTATAAACCGGTCTCCAACTACACTATGAGACCGGTGAGAAACAAACCCTATCAAGAGCAAACCTTATACTTGCGCATTCCACTTGAGCTCGATGACGACGATCTTGACCTCAACAAGATGGAACTCCTTTCTTGCTTGTGCTTGCTTGACGAAGTCTTGTGGATTGCTCCCCCATAATCCACCATGGGAGAGCTTCTTCTTCGGCGCATCTTCACATAACCATGACCACCATGTGGATGGCAAGACTCAAGCAAAGGACCTCTTCGAGATGGCTCATCTTGAACTTGCACTTCATTTCTTCATTCTTCATCATGTTGATGTCTTGAAGTAACTTGAGGGCTCACTTCATCTTCATCTTCAAGACATACTTGACACTTGATATCCTTCATCAATTTCTTCTTATTGCAACCTTGAAGCCAACATATGGTTCAAGAATTGCCTATGGACAACTCCTACAAATATAACTCAATGCAAACATTAGTCCATAGGGATTGTCATTAATTACCAAAACCACACATGGGGGCTCCATGCACTTTCAGGCGTCACAGTAACTTTTCTCGTATCGTGGCTCTCGGTACTAGGGTTTTCGCGACGGTGAGATTATATAGGCGAAGGGGCAGAGTCGGGAGGCGCTCGAGGGGCCCACCCCATAGGGCGACGCGCCCAGAGGTGGGGCCGCGCCCCCCTAGGGTGTGGCCGCCTCGTCGCCCCTCTTCGTCTCCTCTTCGGACTTCTAGAAGGCTCCGTGGAAAATAAGACCGTAGGCTTTTGTTTCGTCCAATTCCGAGAATATTTCATGTGTAGGATTTCTGAAACCAAAAACAGCAGAAAACAGGAATTGGCGCTTCGGCATCTTGTTAATAGGTTAGTGCCGGAAAATGCATCAAAATGATGTAAAGTGTATATAAAACATGTGAGTATTGTCATATAACTAGCATGGAACATAAGAAATTATAGATACGTTTGAGACGTATCAAGCATCCCAAGCTTAGTTCCTACTCGCCCTCGAGTAGGTAAACGATAACAAGGATAATTTCTGAAGTTACATGCTACCATCATAATCTTGATCAATACTATTGTAAAGCATATGAGATTAATGAAGTGATTCAAAGCAATGGTAAAGATAATGACTAAACAACTGAATCATATAGCAAAGACTTTTCATGAATAGTACTTTCAAGACAAGCATCAATAAGTCTTGCATAAGAGTTAACTCATAAAGCAATAGATTCTTAATAGAAGGTTTTGAAGCAACACAAAGGAAGATATAAGTTTCAGCAGTTGCTTTCAACTTCAACATGTATATCTCATGGATAATTGTCAACACAAAGTAATATGATGAATGCAAATAAGCAAGTATGTAAGAATCAATGCACACAGTTGAAACAAGTGTTTGCTTCTAAGATGGAAAGAAGTAGGTAAACTGACTCAACATAAAGTAAAAGAAAGGCCCTTCGCAGAGGGAAGCAGGGATTACTCATGTGCTAGAGCTTTTTATTTTGAAAACATGGAAACAATTTTGTCAACGGTAGTAATAATTCATATGTGTTATGCATAAAACATCCTATAAGTTGCAAGCCTCATGCATCAAATACCAATAGTGCCCGCACCTTGTCCTAATTAGCTCGGATTTCCATGGATTATCATTGCATTACATATGTTTCAACCAAGTGTCACAAAGGGGTACCTCTATGTCACCTGTACAAAGGTCCAAGGAGATAGATCGCATTTGATTTCTCGTTTTTGATAAATCTCAACTTGAGGACATCCATACCGGGACAACATAGAAAACAGATAATGGACTCCTCTTTAATGCTTAAGCATTCAACAACAGATAATATTCTCATAAGAGATTGAGGATTAATGTCCAAGCTGAAACTTCCACCATGATACATGGCTTTGGTTGGCGGCCCAATGTTCTTCTCTAACAATATGCATACTCAAACCATTTAATCATGACAAATCACCCTTACTTCAGACAAGACGAACATGCATAGCAACTCACATGATATTCGACAAAGGTGTAACAGTTGATGGCGTCCCCAGAAACATGGTTACCGCTCAACAAGCAACTTATAAGAAATAAGATACATAAGCGACATATTCAATACCACAATAGTTTTTAAGCTACTTTCCCATGAGCTATGTATTGTAAAGACAAGGAATGAAATTTTTAAAGGTAGCACGCAAGCAATTTACTTTGGAATGGCAGATAAATACCACATAGTGGGTAATTATGGTGGACACAAATGGCATAAGTTTTGGCTCAAGGTTTTGGATGCACGAGAAGCATTCCCTCTCAGTACAAGGCTTGGGCTAGCAAGGTTGTTTGAAGCAAACACAAGTATGAACCGGTACAGCAAAACTTACATAAGAACATATTGCAAGCATTATAAGACTCTGCACTGTCTCCTTGTTGTTCAAACACTTTTACCAGAATATATCTAGACTTTAGAGAGATCACTCATGCAAACCAAATTTCAACAAGCTCTATGGTAGTTCTTCATTAATAGATTCAAACTACATGATGCAAGAGCTTAAACATGACCTACTTGAGAACTCAAAACAATTGCCAAGTATCAAATTATTCAAGACCATATACCAATTACCACATGAAGCATTTTCTGTTTCCAACCAAATAGCAATGAACGAAGCGGTTTTCAACCTTCGCCATGAACATTAAAAGTATAGCTAAGAACACCAGTGTTCAATATGAAAAAGCGGAGCGTGTCTTTCTCCCACACAAGGAATGCTAGGATCCGAATTATTCAAACAAAAACAAAAATAAAAGCATACAGACGCTCCAAGTAAAGCACATAAGATGTGATGGAATAAAAATATAGTTTCACTAGAGGTGACCTGATAAGTTGTCGATGAAGAAGGGGATGCCTTGGGCATCCCCAAGCTTAGATGCTTGAGTCTTCTTGAAATATGCAGGGATGAACCACGGGGGCATCCCCAAGCTTAGACTTTTCACTCTTCTTGATCATATTATATCATCCTCCTCTCTTGATCCTTGAAAACTTCCTCCACACCAAACTCAAAACAAACTCATTAGAGGGTTAGTGCATAATCAAAAATTCACATGTTCAGAGAGGACACAATCATTCCCAACACTTCTGGACATTACCCAAGGCTACTGAAAGTTAATGGAGAAAAGAAATCCACTCAACACAGTAAAGGAGGCAATGTGAAATAAAAGGCAGAATCTGTCAAAACAGAACAGTCCGTAAAGATGAATTTTTTAGAGGCACTTAACAAGCTCAGATGAAGAAGCTCAAATTGAATGAAATTTGCGTACATATCTGAGGATCACTCATGAATTTGCGCAGATTTTTTAGAGTTTCCTACAGAGAGATCTACTCAAATTCGTGACAGCTAGAAATTTGTTTCTGCGCAGAAATCCAAATCTAGTATCAACCTTACTATCAAAGACTTTACTTGGCACAACAATGCAATAAAGTAAAGATAAGGAGAGGTTGCTACAGTAATAATAACTTCCAAGACACAAATATAAAACAAAAATTGTAGAAATAAAATAATGGGTTGTCTCCCATAAGCGTTTTTCTTTAACGCCTTTCAGCTAGGCGCAGAAAGTGTAAATCAAGTAACATCATCATTATCAGAGTTGGGGGTTTTCTCAACGATGCATTGTATCTTATCTATGTAAGTTTCAGAGGCTCCTCTTTCATTACTTTTAGGCTTACTATCCTCCTCAAATAAATTTTCAGGAACAATCCAATCAAAATTCTTTTCTACTGCCTCATGCATTCCTATGAGCTTATAAGGTATTGGTAGTTTAGTCTCCCCCTCACAATTGGTTTTATTAGTGTAATTTAGCCTATATTTTTCCATCTTTTCAAGGATATTTGCAAAATTGATATAAAAACCAAACATCTTATGTTGAATAAAGACTTTTCTAGCCTCTCTAGCTACATCACCAAATTATTTAAGAAGGGTTTCTAAAACAAAATCTTTCTTCTCTCCTTCTTCCATATCAGAGAGTGTAAGAAACATATGTTGCATTATAGGATTAAGATTAACAAATCTAGCTTCCAACATGTGCACTAAAGAGGCAGTAGCAATTTCATAAGTAGGAGCAAGTTCTACCAAGGATCTATCTTCAAAATCTTTAACCGTACTAACATGAGTGAAAAAATCTTATATATTATCTCTTCCAATGATAGACCCACGCCCTACCGGTATATATTTCAAAGTGAACTTAGGACGAAGCATGATGAAATAAACAAAGGCAGACTGAATTAAATAATGTAAATGCAAGTAACTAATTTTTTGTGTTTTTGATATAAAGAAAGCAAACAAAACAGAAAATAAAATAAAGTAAAGCAAGACAATAAACAAAGTAAAGAGATTGGATGTGAGAGACTCCCCTTGCAGTGTGTCTTGATCTCCCCGGCAACGGCGCCAGAAAACAGTCTTGATGGCGCGTGATGCACACGTCCGTTGGGAACCCCAAGAGGAAGGTGTGATGCGCACAGCAGCAAGTATTCCCTCAGAAAGAATCCAAGGTTATCGAACCAGTAGGAGATGAAGGCCACGTGAAGGTTGTTGGTGGAGGAGTGTAGTGCGGCGCAACACCAGGGAATCCGGCGCCAACGTGGAACATGCACAACACAATCAAAATACTTTGCCCCAACTTAACAGTGAGGTTGTCAATCTCACCGGCTTGCTGCAAACAAAGGATTAAATGTATGGTGTGGAGAATGATGTTTGTTTGGAAAGAACAGCAGAGAACAATGATTGCAGTAGATTGTATTTCAGATGTAAAGAATGGACCGGGGTCCACAGTTCACTAGTGGTGTCTCTCCAATAAGATAAATAGCATGTTGGGTGAACAAATTACAGTTGGGCAATTGACAAATAGAGAGGGCATAACAATGCACATACATATCCTGATGACTAATATGAGATTTACTTAGGGCATTACGACAAAGAACATAGACCGCTATCCAGCATGCATCTATGCCTAAAAAGTCGACCTTCGGGTTAGCATCCTCACCCCTTCCAGTATTAAGTTGCAAACAACAGATAATTGCATTAAGTACTGTGCGTAATGTAATCAACACAAATATCCTTAGACAAAGCATTGATGTTTTATCCCTAGTGGCAACAACACATCCACAACCTTAGAACTTTCTGTCACTATCCCAGATTCAATGGAGGCATAAACCCACTATCGAGCATAAATATTCCCTCTTGGAGTCACAAGTATCAACTTGGCTAGAGCCTCTACTAGCAACAGAGAGCATGCAAGATCATAAACAACATATATATGATAGATCAATAATCAACTTGACATAGTATTCCATATTCATCGGATCCCAACAAACACAACATGTAGCATTACAAATAGATGATCTTGATCATGATAGGCAGCTCACAAGATCTAAACATGATAGCACAAGAGGAGAAGACAACCATCTAGATACTTCTATGGACCCACAGTCCAAGGATGAACTACTCACACATCAATCCGGAGGCGGGCATGATGATGTAGAGTCCTCCGGTGATGATTCCCCTCTCCGGCAGGGTGCCGGAGGCGATCTCCTGAATCCCCCGAGATGGGATTGGCGGCGGCGGCGTCACAGTAACTTTTCTCGTATCGTGGCTCTCGGTACTAGGGTTTTCGCGACGGAGAGATTATATAGGCGAAGGGGCAGAGTCGGGAGGCACTCGAGGGGCCCACCCCATAGGGCAGCGCGCCCAGAGGTGGGGCCGTGCCCCCCCTAGGGTGTGGCCGCCTCGTCGCCCCTCTTCGTCTCCTCTTCGGACTTCTAGAAGGCTCCGTGGAAAATAAGACCGTGGGCTTTTGTTTCGTCCAATTCCGAGAATATTTCCTATGTAGGATGTCTGAAACCAAAAACAGTAGAAAATAGGAACTGGCGCTTCAGCATCTTGTTAATAGGTTAGTGCCGGAAAATGCATCAAAACGATGTAAAGTGTATATAAAACATGTGAGTATTGTCATATAACTAGCATGGAACATAAGAAATTATATATACGTTTGAGACGTATCACATTGCAATGTCCTAGTACTGATGAAGATATTGAGTACATGTCACGAGTTCCATATTCTAGTGCTGTTGGTTCCTTGATGTATGCCATGGTTTGTTCCCACCCTGATTTATCATATGCTATGAGTTTGGTCAGTCGATACTGTGGAGACCCAGCGTACCATTGCATGGTGTAGTACACAAGTCGTTGACATAACACAAGTGAAACACCGTTCCACTCATATTACATCCCTCAGAGTGGTACAACAGAAACATATGCGAGTCCAAGGTATTTCTATAGAAGTATACACAACCTGTTTACAGAAGATCAACACAGCCTCCTACTTTACATTGAGGTAAAACTTCAAATAAAGCTCCAGAAGAACGACTCGTAGTCTAACTTATTGCTAACTCAAGCTTAAGAACTACTTGGCTTGCTATAGAATTCTAGCTACTTAGGTGCTAGGATTAGGGAAAGGTTCCCTTCTATTACTAATCTAGGTTTCCACTTCAGCTGATGCAGAAGTTGACTCCATTGACTTCTTTGATTGTATTCTTCATCTTATTGCAGTGGACTCCTTTGTCTTCGAGTTCCACGGCAGTTTCTCCTTCGGTGCCTTGATCTAAGAAGGGGGTTCAAATGGGAGGGAATGAGTACGAGCGTACTCAGCAAGTTCATATTAGGAAATAGGTGTATCATGCACTAGCTACAGCCATAGACCATAAAGTCATAGGCCAATGCAATTTTTCATAAACATTTCTTCAAAAGGTTTATTTTATTCTGAAAACTATGCCCGTCAGTCTTCACAGGTTGACCAGAACTTCGTGGAGTTCCTTTCCTGCCGTGTTCGTAGTTCCCTTCCCGGAACAGGGAGTGATAGCCACAATTCGATACCCTCTGCAGAGATGTGTTACTTTTCCCATAAGAGACCTCTTATCCTTGATACCTATCCGAGATGCATGCTCGTCCACACTTCCTTGGTGTGGGGCCAGGTGTAAGATCCAAGCCAATCACTGCCTTCTCCGCGACCCTGCAAACCCACCCTTTTGTCCAACCGTACACCCCCAGTAGACATCTCCCGATCATACGGCTTTACTCACGGTGTACTTTGGACAATCCATCATAGACCGTAGAGCCCGTCATCCACACGGATGGAGATTTAAAAGGCCATCTCAACCTACGGCAGTGCCTCCAGCACCCCGCAGCTCTACCAGTCCGTTGGCGTGCAGGAGGGAAAAGATACAGCTGACTTCCCCAGAGCCATTATAGATCTTATGGTTAACGCGATATGTACGGTGCTAGAATCACTGGACGGCATTGGTACTTAGTCCTAGATGAATAGTACCCGTGCAATGGAACCTCCACCAATCAACACATACCATGGTTCCATTGCCCACCACATAGTCATATTCATAATTGTAAAATAATATTTGCTTTTCAATGCAAGAGTGATAAGTATAGTACTTTGCATATAATTTGATAAAAATAATCAAATGACATGAGCAAGCGATGAACTTGCCTTTCTTGACTGCAAGATTATGCAGGCAAAAGCTTCAATACGTGAGAACTCCAAATTCTGAAATACCATCATTGTCCGGTAAGGAGAATGTTTAAAGAACTGGCAAAGATGCTATAATGCATAGTATGAGATGCAATCGTCCCGAGCGTAACCTAATCTCGATGATTTAGGATGGATGAGTTGTGAAGATTTCTTTAGGGTGTTGATACGTCTCAAACGTATCCATAATTTCTTATGTTCCATGCTACTTTTATGATGATACTCACATGTTTCATACACACTTTATGTCATTATTATGCATTTTCCGGCACTAACCTATTGACGAGATGCCGAAGAGCCAGTTGCTGTTTTCTGCTGTTTTTGGTTTCAGAAATCCTACAAAGGAAATATTCTCGAAATTGGACGAAATCAACGCCCAGGGTCTTATTTTTCCACGAAGCTTCCAGAAGACCGAAGGGGATACGAAGTGGGGCAACGAGGCGCTGACACCACAGGGCCGCGCGGCCTGGGTGGGCCCCGCGCCGCCCTATGGTGTGGGCCCCTCGCGCCGCCTCCAACCCTACCCTTCCGCCTACTTAAAGCCTTCATCGCGAAAACCCCAGTACCGAGAGCCACGATACGAGAAAACATACTGAGACGCTGCCGCCGCCAATCCCATCTCGGGGGATTCAGGAGATCACCTCCGGCACCCTGCCGGAGAGGGGAATCATCTCCCGGAGGACTCTTCATCACCATGATCGCCTCCGGATTGATGTGTGAGTAGTTCACCCCTAGACTATGGGTCCATAGCAGTAGCTAGATGGTTGTCTTCTCCTCATTGTGCTATCATGTTAGATCTTGTGAGCTGCCTATCATGATCAAGATCATCTATTTGTAATGCTACATGTTGTGTTTGTTGGGATCCGATGAATATGGAATACTATGTCAAGTTGATTATCAATCTATCATATATGTTGTTTATGTTCTTGCATGCTCTCCGTTGCTAGTAGAGGCTCTGGCCAAGTTGATACTTGTAACTCCAAGAGGGAGTATTTATGCTCGATAGTGGGTTCATGCCTCCATTGAATGCAGGACGATGTGAGAAAGTTCTAAGGTTGTGGATGTGCTGTTGCCACTAGGAAAAAACATCAATGCTTTGTCTAAGGATATTTGTGTTGATTACATTACGCACCATACTTAATGCAATTGTCTGTTGTTTGCAACTTAATACTGGAAGGGGTTCGGATGATAACCTGAAGGTGGACTTTTTAGGCATAGATGCATGCTGGATAGCGGTCTATGTACTTTGTCGTAATGCCCTGATTAAATCTCATAGTAGTCATCGTGATATGTATGTGCATTGTTATGCCCTCTCTATTTGTCAATTGCCCAACTGTAATTTGTTCACCCAACATGCTATTTATCTTATGGGAGAGACACCACTAGTGAACTGTGGACCCCGGTCCATTATTTTACATCTGAAATACAATCTACTGCAATACTTGTTCTTTACTGTTCTTCGCAAACAAACATCATCTTCCACACTATACATCTAATCCTTTGTTTACAGCAAGCCGGTGAGATTGACAACCTCACTGTTACGTTGGGGCAAAGTACTTTGATTGTGTTGTGCAGGTTCCACGTTGGTGCCAGAATCCCTGGTGTTGCGCCGCACTACACTCCGCCACCAACAACCTTCACGTGTTCCTTGACTCCTACTGGTTTGATAACCTTGGTTTCTTACTGAGGGAAAACTTACTGCTGTGCGCATCACACCTTCCTCTTGGGGTTCCCAACGGACGTGTGTCAACTACACGCCAGCAAGACTTTTTCTGGCGCCGTTGCCGGGGAGATCAAGACACGCTGCAAGGGGAGTCTCCCACATCCAATCTCTTTACTTTGTTTTTGTCTTGCTTTACTTTACTTTATTTACTTCTTTGTTTGTTCTCTATATCAAAAATACAAAAAAATTAGTTGCTAGCTTTACTTTATTTACTGTCTTGTTTGCGTTCTCTATATTAAAAACACAAAAAAAATAGTTACTTGCATTTACTCTACTTTATTTAGTTTGCTTTATTTACTACTGTTAAAATGGGTACTCCTGAAAATACTAAGTTGTGTGACTTCACTAGCACAGATAATAATGATTTCCTATGCACACCTATTGCTCCACCTGCTAGTACAACAGAATTTTTTGAAATTAAACCTGCTTTACTAAATCTTGTTATGAGAGAGCAATTTTCTGGTGTTAGTTCTGATGATGCTGCTACCCATCTTAATAATTTTGTTGAACTTTGTGAAATGCAAAAGTATAAGGATGTAGATGGTGACATTATAAAACTGAAATTGTTTCCTTTCTCCTTAAGAGGAAGAGCTAAAGATTGGTTGCTATCTTTGCCTAAGAATAGTATTGATTCATGGACTAAATGTAAGGATGCTTTCATTGGTAGATATTATCCTCCTGCTAAAATTATATCTTTTAGAAGTAGCATAATGAATTTTAAGCAATTGGATAATGAGCATGTTGCCCAAGCATGGCAAAGAATGAAATATTTGATAAAGAATTGCCCTACCCATGGACTAACTACTTGGATGATCATCCAAACCTTTTATGCAGGATTGAATTTTTCTTCGCGGAACCTATTGGATTCAGCTGCTGGAGGTACTTTTATGTCCATTACTTTGGGGGCGGCAACAAAGCTTCTTGATAATATGATGATCAATTACTCTGAATGGCACATTGAAAGGGTTCCACAAGGTAAGAAGGTAAATTCTGTTGAAGAAACCTCCTCCTTGAGTGATAAGATTGATGCTATTATGTCTATGCTTGTGAATGGTAGATCTAATGTTGATCCTAATAATGTTCCTTTAGCTTCATTGGTTGCCCAAGAAGAACATGTTGATGTGAACTTCATTAAAAATAATAATTTCAACAACAATGCTTATAGGAATAATTCTGGTAACAACTATAGGCCATATCCTTCTCATAATAGTAATGGTTATGGTAATTCTTATGGGAATTCTTACAACAATAATAGAAGTGTACCCTCTGGTCTTGAAGCCATGCTTAAAGAATTTATTAGTACACAAACTGCTTTTAACAAATCTGTTGAGGAAAAGCTTGGTAAAATTGATATTCTTGCTTCTAAGGTTGATAGTCTTGCTGCTGATGTTGATCTTTTAAAATTGAAAGTTATGCCTAATGAAGATAAAGATATTAAGTCATTTGCTACAGCAAACGCCATCCAAGTTCGAATTAATGAGAATATTATATTGATGGCTGAATTGCATGCTAGGTGGGAAAGAGAAGAAAACGAAAAACTTGCTAAAGAAAATAATGTAGCTAAAGTTTGGACTATTACCACCACTAGTAATGATGATATTTCACATGTTTCTAAACCTCCTACTATCAATGATAAAATAATTGGTGTTGGCAATGTTTCTACTCCTAGTGAAAAGCGTGCAAAATTGCGTGAAACTGCTGAAATTGCTAAAACTGCTGAAACTGCTTGTGATAAAACTGCTGAAATTTTTCAAAATATTGGGGACAATGATCCCATTGCTGTAGATCATAATGGTTTAGATTTTGATGATTGTCATATCTCTGAAGTTATTAAGTTCTTACAAAAACTTGCTAAAAGTCCCAATGCTAGTGATATAAATTTGGCCTTTACAAAACATATTACAAATGCTCTCATAAAAGCTAGAGAAGATAAACTAAAACTTGAGACTTCTATTCCTATGAAGTTAGAAGATGTTTGGGAGCTCATCATTAAGATGAAGGTCAATGATTTTGATTGTAATGCTTTATGTGATCTTGGTGCAAGTATTTCTGTTATGCCTAAGAAAATCTATGATATGCTTGACTTGCCACCATTGAAAAATTGTTATTTGGATGTTAATCTTGCTGATAATGCTATAAAGAAACCTTTGGGGATGATTGATAATGTTCACATTATGGTTAACAATAACCTTGTCCCCGTTGATTTTGTTGTCTTGGATATTGAATGCAATGCATCTTGTCCCATTATATTGGGAAGACCTTTTCTTCGAACTGTTGGTGCTACTATTGATATGAAGGAAGGTAATATTAAGTATCAATTTCCTCTCAAGAAAGGTATGGAACACTTCCCTAGAAAGAGAATGAATTTACCCTATGATTCTATTATTAGAACAAATTATGATGTTGATGCTTCATCTCTTGATGTTACTTGATTCACACTTTCTGCGCCTAGCTGAAAGGCGTTAAAGAAAAGCGCTTATGGGAGACAACCCATTATTTTACTACAGCACTTTTGTTTTATATTTGAGTCTTGGAAGTTGTTACTACTGTAGCAACCTCTCCTTATCTTTATTTTATTGCATTGTTGTGCCAAGTAAAGTCTTTGATAGTAGGGTTGATACTAGATTTGGATTACTGCGCAGAAACAGATTTCTTACTGTCACGAAATTGAGGAGCCCCTTCTTTAGGTAATTTAGAAAAATCTGCCAATTTACGTGCGTGATCCTCAGATATGTACGCAACTTTCATTCAATTTGAGAATTTTCATCTGAGCAAGTGAAGTGCCCCATAAAAATTCGTCTTTACGGACTGTTCTGTTTTGACAGATTCTGCCTTTTATTTCGCATTGTCTGTTTTGCTATGTTTGATGGATTTCTTTGTTCCATTAACTTTCAGTAGCTTTGTGCAATGTCCAGAAGTGTTAATAATGATTATGTCACCTCTGAATATGTGAATTTTTGATTATGCACTAACCCTCTAATGAGTTTGTTTTGAGTTTGGTGTGGAGGAAGTTTTCAAGGGTCAAGAGAGGAGGATGATACAATATGATCAAGAAGAGTGAAAGGTCTAAGCTTGGGGATGCCCCCGTGGTTCATCCCTGCATATTTTAATAAGACTCAAGCATCTAAGCTTGGGGATGCCCAAGGCATCCCTTCTTCATCGACAACTTATCAGGTCACCTCTAGTGAAACTATATTTTTATTCCGTCACATCTTATGTGCTTTACTTAGAGCGTCTGTTTGCTTTTGTTTTTGTTTCTGTTTGAATAAAATCGGATCCTAGCATTCTTTGTATGGGAGAGAGACACGCTTCGCTGTTGCATATGAACACGTATGTTCTTAGCTTTACTTTTAATGTTCATGGCGAAGGTTGAAACTGCTTCTTTCATTGTTATATGGTTGGAAACAGAAAATGCTTCATGTGGTAATTGATATAATGTCTTGAATAATTTGATACTTGGCAACTGTTGTGCTCATATAGATCATGTTTAAGCTCTTGCATCATGTACTTTGCACCTATTAATGAAGAACTACATAGAGCTTGTTAAAATTTGGTTTGCATGATTGGTTTCTCTAGAGTCTAGATATTTTCTGGTTAAGGTGTTTGAACAACAAGGAGACAGCGTAGAGTCTTATAATGCTTGCAATATGTTCTTATGTAAGTTTTGCTGTACCGTTTTATACTTGAGTTTGCTTCAAACAACCTTGCTAGCCTAAGCCTTGTATTGAGAGGGATTACTTCTCGTGCATCCAAATCCTTGAGCCAAAAACTATGCCATTTGTATCCATCATACCTACCTAGTACATGGTATTTCTCTGCCATTCCAAAGTACATTACTTGAGTGCTACCTTTAAAATTCCATTCTTTGCCTTTGCAATATATAGCTCATGGGAAAATAGCCTTAAAAACTATTGTGGTGAAGAATATGTAGCTATGTATCTTATTTCTTATAAGTTGCTTGTTGAGCGGTAACCATGTTTCTGGGGACACCATCAACTTTTACACCTTTGTTGAATATCATGTGAGTTGCTATGCATGTTCGTCTTGTCTGAAGTAAGGGCGATTTTCATGATCAAATGGTTTGAGTATGCATATTGTTAGAGAAGAACATTGGGCCGCTAACTAAAGCCATGAATCATGGTGGAAGTTTCAGTTTGGACAATTAATCCTCAATCTCTTATGAGAATATTATCTGTTGTTGAATGCTTATGCATTAAAGAGGAGTCCATTATCTGTTGTCTATGTTGTCCCGGTATGGATGTCTAAGTTGAGAATAATCAAAAAGCGAGAAATCCAATGTGAACTTTCTCCTTAGACCTTTGTACAGGCGGCATAGAGGTACCCCTTTGTGACACTTGGTTGAAACATATGTTATGCAATGATAATCCGTGTTAATCCAAGCTAATTAGGACAAGGTGCGAGCACTATTGGTAATCTATGCATGAGGCTTGCAACTTATAAGATGTCTTATACATAACACATATGATTTATTACTACCGTTGACAAAATTGTTTCTATGTTTTCAAAATGAAAAGCTCTAGCACAAAAATAGTAATCCATGCTTCCCTCTGCGAAGGGCCATTCTTTTACTTTATTGTTGAGTCAGTTTACCTACTTCTTTCCATCCTAGAAGAAAACACTTGTGTAAACTGTGTGCATTGATTCTTACATATCTACCTATTGCACTTGTTATATTGCTTTATGTTGACAATTATCCATGAGATAAACATGTTGAAGTTGAAAGCAACTGCTAAAACTTATATCTTCCTTTGTGTTGCTTCAAAGCTTTCGACTAAGAATTTATTGCTTTATGAGTTAACTCTTATGCAAGTCTTATTGATGCTTGTCTTGAAAGTACTATTCATGAAAAGTCTTTGCTATATGATTCAGTTGTTTACTCATTGTCTTTACCATTGCTTCGAATCGCTGCATTCATCTCATATGCTTTACTATAGTATTGATCAAGATTATGATAGCATGTCACTTCATAAATTATCCTTGTTATCGTTTACCTACTCGAGGGCGAGTAGGAACTAAGCTTGGGGATGCTTGATACGTCTCAAACGTATCTATAATTTCTTATGTTCCATGCTACTTTTATGATGATACTCACATGTTTTATACACACTTTATGTCATTATTATGCATTTTCCGGCACTAAACTATTGATGAGATGCCGAAGAGCCAGTTGTTGTTTTCTGCTGTTTTTGGTTTCAGAAATCCTACAAAGGAAATATTCTCGGAATTGGACGAAATCAACGCCCAGGGTCTTATTTTTCCACGAAGCTTCCAGAAGACCGAAGGGGATACGAAGTGGGGCGACGAGGCGCCGACACCACAGGGCCGCGCGGCCTGAGTGGGGCCCGCGCCGCCCTATGGTGTGGGCCCCTCGCGCCGCCTCCAATCCTACCCTTCCGCCTACTTAAAGCCTTCGTCGCGAAAACCCCAGTACCGAGAGCCACGATACGAGAAAACATACTGAGACGCCGCAGCCGCCAATCCCATCTCGGGAGATTCAGGAGATCACCTCCGGCACCCTGCCGGAGAGGGGAATCATCTCCCGCAGGACTCTTCATCACCATGATCGCCTCCGGATTGATGTGTGAGTAGTTCACCCCTGGACTATGGGTCCATAGCAGTAGCTAGATGGTTGTCTTCTCCTCATTGTGCTATCATGTTAGATCTTGTGAGCTGCCTATCATGATCAAGATCATCTATTTGTAATGCTACATGTTGTGTTTGTTGGGATCCGATGAATATGGAATACTATGTCAAGTTGATTATCAATCTATCATATATGTTGTTTATGTTCTTGCATGCTCTCCGTTGCTAGTAGAGGCTCTGGCCAAGTTGATACTTGTAACTCCAAGAGGGAGTATTTATGCTCGATAGTGGGTTCATGCCTCCATTGAATCTGGGACAGTGACAGAAAGTTCTAAGGTTGTGGATGTGCTGTTGCCACTAGGGATAAAACATCAATGTTTTGTCTAAGGATATTTGTGTTGATTACATTACGCACCATACTTAATGCAATTGTCTATTGTTTGCAACTTAATACTGGAAGGGGTTCGGATGATAACCTGAAGGTCGAATTTTTAGGCATAGATGCATGTTGGATAGCGGTCTATGTACTTTGTCGTAATGCCCTGATTAAATCTCATTGTAGTCACTGTGATATGTATGTGCATTGTTATGCCCTCTCTATTTGTCAATTGCCCAACTGTAATTTGTTCACCCAACATGCTATTTATCTTATGGGAGAGACACCACTAGTGAACTGTGGACCCCGGTCCATTCTTTTACATCTGAAATACAATCTACTGCAATACTTGTTCTTTACTGTTCTTCGCAAACAAACATCATCTTCCACACAATACATCTAATCCTTTGTTTACAACAAGCCGGTGAGATTGACAACCTCACTGTTACGTTGGGGCAAAGTACTTTGATTGTGTTGTGCAGGTTCCACGTTGGCGCCGGAATCTCTGGTGTTGCGCCGCACTACACTCCGCCACCAATAACCTTCACGTGTTCCTTGACTCCTACTGGTTCGATAACCTTGGTTTCTTACTGAGGGAAAACTTACTGCTGTGCGCATCACACCTTCCTCTTGGGGTTCCCAACGGACGTGTGTCAACTACACGCCAGCAGGTGTGTTGCACTTTTAGGATGGTTCTCAAACAAGGTTCTTATTAGGGTTTGGTTATATTAGCATCATAACCAAGGGATATAAGACATCATAACAAGCACGCACATAAAGGACTTGTAGTTGAACAATATGTAAAGAGCAGTTGTCAATTTTAAGTTCTACAAGACATGGTTGATGATTACTTGTATTATACTTCAAAAGAATAACTTTTGAAGAACATGTTGATTAAGAAATAATGAGTATTTCAAAGAAGGATTAGGGCTTCTAAGGTTTGATTGACATTTGTACTTCAAAAGAATAACTTTTGAAGAACAGGTTAAATAAGAATATGGACTACTATACATAGGAGCTATGGCTTTCTAGGGTTTACTATAGGATTCATTTAGTTCTCTAATAGGAACTAGTTGGGTTCTTAAATAGAATTGGTCTATATGTAGCAAGTATTAGCAGGTGTATTACTATGGTTGATTCTGGGTATCATATCAAAGAATGATGGTCAAGGTGTTGCTATGAGTTAGGGTTTACTATGGCTTCACAATTGCTTCATTAAGTAATCACTAATGGTTTCTAAGCTAAGTGGTTTATTACTTTCTAAGTAGGGTTTAGTGGGATAGGAGCATGTGATGTGAATTGTTACACAAGGTTGGTACTAGGGTTTATCTTATGGTTCTACTAGGGTTTGATGATTGAGGTTGATTTCAATGGTGTGGTATGGTGATCAATGGTGTCAATGTGAGATTAGCAAGCTAGGGTTTTCTCCTAAGTGACACTAGGAAATCATATAAGTTTTAATTAAGAATATGGACATGAAATGATAATCTCATGTGACTTGGTTTTATGCTAGTGGATCATAAGCATGCATTCATTTGTTTCTTACTAGGGTTTTATAGGTATAGTTGAAGCTTATATGATCACATGGGCTAAACCCCTAGGGTTTTAGAATTGAAACAATTTATGATGAACACATAAAATAATGGGTTCAAGGTCTTACTTATATTAGAACTAGGGTTTCTAAATTATGGTACAACTCTTAAAATGATAATTGAAAATAGAGATGTGGTCACTAATTATTTTGAAACAAATTAATAATGGCTTTAGCATTTTATTAATTTTCACAAGAATTAATAATTAGGGTAACTCCTATTTAGGTTTAATTCAAAACTAGGGTTTAACAATTGTTATTAGGTTTTAAAATATGTAACTTGTTAACTAAAGATGTTCAAGTAAACAAGTTTTGAATTACCAAAATGATATTAGTTCATAGCATTTTCTTGTTTGATTATTATTTAAGAAAATGAGAAATAGTGATTTGCAAATTAGGGTTTATGAATTATCACTAATATTTTAAGTTAATGAAAATATGATAAAGAAAACTAATCTTAATATTTTATTTAGTTACTGAATATCTAATATTTAATTTTAAAACTTCACTAATTATTGAAGTCAAATTGTATTCAAAATAATTGAAAAGGTGTAATTAATAAAGTTAAAAATATGTGAATTTTTATTTTGTCACACATTTTTGTTTTATATTTTATTTGAATAGAGTTTATTTTTGTGAGCATTTTGATATATTATTTATATTTTTCTGAGCTAAAATGAATTTTATATGATTTTGCAAAGTTTCAGCAATTTACTGGTTTTTAAATTAAACAGAAAATGCTAAACATACCGATTCGTAACCTAGCTATGGTCACTGACCAGTGGGACCTATGGCCACGCCGACTGCCACGCAAGCGAGGACCGGTCAAAGTTGACTGAGGCTGTTGACCTCACCGACGTTTAAACGCCGGCGGTCAGCTGAAGGCAGCGCCGCCGATTTACTGCCTCCCAGGACGCGCGACTAGGTGCATTCGAACGAGTACTGCAAGGCGAAGCGAACGGTGGTGGTGGTTTAGCGAGGGGATCACCGGAGCGTCGCCGGCGATGGGTACTGCGGCGGTGCTACTCCGGCAAGAATCGAATCGGAGGTTACAGGAGGTTCTAGGATGCGAGATCTAGCTCTATAGAGGCGTATGCTCACCCTGAACATGATGGCGTGGTCGGCTCCGGCGATGGTCGACGGAGACGACGGTGATTCAAGACTTCCCGACGATGTGCTGCAGAAGGGAACGAGGAAATTGATCCTCCACACGGCTCCCCTGGATGCTTGGCTCCTCCCAGATGCTCCTTGAGTCCAGACGCTCCTCCTGGACCACGCGCCAGAGGCTGGGGTGGCCTCCTCCGTCGGCTTCGTCTTCGACTCCGGCGACAGAGAGTGGATGCGTGTGAGAGATAGAAGGTGTCTGAGCAGCAATGGAGTGGCGGAGGTGAACAAGGCGTGCACGGCGATGCTCTCCACCTATTTATAGGCCAAGGGAAGCCCTGTGGCCTCGACACGGTGACGGCCATGGTCGGAGAGGTGGCGGTCTCTGGAAGCTTCTAGCTGGCAAGGATCTCCTCGTCCGCGGAACAGCTCGGACGCGAGAGAGATTGGGCGTGCTTCTGAGAGGTCTGACGACGTCCGGGGCAAGCTTATCGACGATGAGATCGTGGCCTACTGGCTCTGCCGCGCTGTCGAGCTCGGAGACGACGACGACGAAGTCATTTCTCCATGCACGATTCTTAAAGCAAGCGAAACGGTATTTGGACGTGGGCTGGACTGCTCATGGGCCTTGGCATGGGCTGCTACTAGGTTGGCTTCGGGCTGCGGCGGCCTGAACAGGTAGGTTTCCCTCTCTTCCTCTTTTCAAATTTTCTATTTATATTTTCTGTTTTGTGTTTTGTTATTTGAATTCAAATTTGGTTTCTGTTTTGATTTGCAGGTCCTAAAATATTTGAATATCAAAACAATTTGATAATGCTACCTGTTGTATTGTTTTGTTTATAAACAACCATTTTATAATTGATTAATTTTGTGTTCTTGTGAGGCATAATTCAAAATTCAAAATAGAATATGAATTTAGGGTCCACCTCAATTACTTTTATAATATAAGAACCAAATCTGTTTAAAAAGGTTTGAATTTTATAACAGGTTCATAGTAAACCTTATTATTAATTTACTAGGGTGTTTAACAACATTTATGGTTCACACATTTTTTAATTGTCTAGAATTTAAAAAAAATGGATGGTAATGAGGATGAGATGAATTCATCATTTTATGTGAAGGATTATTTCTAAGATTGAAGCATATGGTTGGATAAACTATATTTGTTTAATAATCTTGCTTAGCCACTTCTAGCTTAACTCATTTAGAATAGATTCTACACTCATCATAGTCAATTCACTTTCTAAGGTGATGGTTCAATTATGACACAATATTCCATTTGGGAAACTAAGCAAGGTAATTGGAAGTCAAAGTAGAATTGGATATTGGTTTCACTCTACTCACCAAGTGGCATTTAGGCCCTAGGTATATATGGCTTGGTTGATACTTGTGATCTATGATACACAAGTTAGGACATAATATTTTATGTGGGGTGGATTCTATTTGAGAGCTTTAGTGATGCTTTACTAATTGAAGTATAAAATAGGCACGAGGCATGGCAGGGTTATAATTATAATCGAAAGTAATCCATGGGTTGGAATTCACATGTAGTTCAGGGTTTAAGTTGTGATCACCAATATGATACACAACTAGAATTAGGATATGGCATAAGCTTTGGTTATGTTTTACTAATGGAACATGGCTCTCACCTCCAAGATTAAAGGTTGGTTTGAACAAGTACAATTTAATACTACTCTAATATTCTCTAGGATAGACATGGATATGGTTAGCATCTATAACCTCTCTCACTTCTCAATGTCTTGGAATATCCTAAGGTCCTACTTAAGAGATGATGATATGATCATCTCAATATATGGTTTTCCTAGGAATTCTACCTTGGTAATCTTATGTAGCTTGTTCTTCATGAAATCTGATAAACCCACATCTTGTGGTATGCCTCCACCTCCTAGCTTCTTCATCTTGATCCTAGCTAATGTATGGAGTGGCTCTATGTGTGTGTTTCCTTGTATCATGCTACAAGATGACCAAATGGATGGAGGGTGTGGTTCTATTTATAGGCTTGGGCAAGCTCTAGTATCATGACACATAAGTGGTGACTCTTGTGTTGGTTTGATGAGTAAGGTGCTTGGTTGTCATGCCCTCATCCATAGCAATCCTTTGAGCATGAGGTGGCATAGCTTGGAAAGCAAGTCATGTAGATATTTTCATCCCATGTGGCATAGATATTATCCTCTCATATGATTTATTTTTGGATGGCCAAGTGGCATTTGTTACTAAATATCTTGTGAATGCTTTTATACTTGTGAATTGTGCACCATATCATGTATGATTGGATTTATGTTATAATATTAGTCAAAAGGTCAAGTTTGAGGGTTATTTCTCCATTTTGGATAGTTGGTGTTTGATTTCACCAAGGCATGATCATATGAGTTTCAAAATACTCATAGTTAGTTTTATTCAAATAGTTTGAACTATAATTTGTAATGTAAATGGATTTGGTTTTATGATATTCCATGTATTTAATAAGTTATGATTTAAATAAGAATGTGTGGCTTTTATGCACTTTAGACCCTATGGTTTACCTTATTTATAAGTGAATTAAATTACACACAAAGGTAGTTGCTAACTTTTAAGTGTTGTGTAATAGTTCTAGTTCCTTTTTGATCCAACCTATGGATCAAATTATGTCTACCCAAAATAAGGGTTTAGCAAAGATCACAGTGAAGTTTATAGCGCTTGACTTGATGATCTACTTCAATTCCAGCAAGTCAAGTGAAACTTCAGTTACTGTGTTAAGTTTTATTTGAAAGCGCGAAAATTCCCCGGATTTTCTATGCATGAATGCAATGCACACTTTGGTGTTCTCTCATTTTGTTGCCTCTAAACCTGGGATATTACAGCCTCTCCCCCTTAAACTGAACTTCGTCCCGAAGTTCAAACGCTCTCATGTTTCAGAACGTGGAACTGACTTGAACAGATCACAATCCTTTCAAACTCCATGGTGATCTCATCTCATTAGATATAATTGGATATATCCCTTGTCCAGATCCTTCCTGGAGTCTTCTGATGTCTGGCGCTGATACTATCTTATGTTCTATGATTTCTTCCAACACTCTAAGCTTATAGGTTTACTCTCCAAAAATTCTTCGATTAGGACATCTTCTTATGCTAATGGACTTTACTAATGGTTGTGGTGATATTTTCTTATCTGGGTACCCAAAATTTGGTCCTACCAGCTACGGTGTAATATGGCACTACGGTGTACCAGCTGCGGTGCCCAAACCTTAATTCTAAAAGATTTATTTAAGGTAGGATATTGTTTTCCCTTACTACCATAACGAAAGTAACGGTACTTAGTAAGGTATTTACCATAGGCATGGTCCTGGTGGTTTTATTCCTACGAATGGATTAGACTCATTTAGTCCATCCAATTATAGCTTCTAATTTATGCTAGTTATCCTCTTTTTGGTTTCTTTAGGTTCCATGAAAGGAATCTTTCTAATAGGCTTATGTTTTGGTATGGTCAAACTCCTTCGGTCTTAAGCCTTCTGAAGCTTTGATTGTCCTCCGACATCTTCTTCATCCCACTTTATTATCTTAGACTTACTTGAGCCCTTTTACTTCTGAGTAATTATCAATTACCCACTCAAGTTAGGGTCTAACCCTTAATTCCTCGAGATATGAACCTCGGCTTCTGGTCTGGCATCCTCCTGAGAGTACTATTATATGGATACTTTCCAACAATCTTATGAAAATAAGATTAGACTTTCTCTCAATTCAGACATTCTTCTTCGTCTATCATACTCCAAATATCATATTTTAATACTTCTCCTTCAGCCTTCCTCCCCCCCTTGGAGTTTACTAATGACCTTCAAGCTTCTTTTTCCTTCTAATCATTAAACTCCAAGGTTAGGTAGTTGGTCTAAGTCTGGTTTATATTTTGTACCCTTTCTAAAGTCTCCCGAAGAATTCTTTGTGGTGTATCCACTCAGTTGTGGGTATCCGATGTGAATTCTCTGACTAAATAGTTTCTAGCTACGAGATACCAGCTACGGAATTCCTCTTTCTTTTAGGGTAAAGAAATGTTCAAGCTGCGGACTATCTGGTACCAGCTGCAGACTATCTAGCACCAGATGTGGCTTATTGGATACCAGTTGTGGCTATGTTATGGTTCTAGTCAACATCTACCTACCAGTTGTGGCTACTTTTATAGTTTTAGTTAAGATATACCTCACTTCACGTACTTTCTCTTCATGATTATCCTATATCAGCTGCGGTCGTGTTATATCGATTGCGACTTCCCTTGTCTATTAGCCTACTTCTTGGGTTTGTTTTACAAGATAACCACTTGTTGACACTATGAAAATAGTATCTTAAGTGACTTCATTAGCATTCCCTTAGTACATAATGAATACGACTCCACTTCTACTGCTCCATATTCACTATTTTTCTCACTTCCATGGTACTTCCATGTTGAAGTACTCCTCAATTGAGGATAAAAGTGAGTTTTGATTAGTCCTTCCTTTGAAGTAGTGTGGTTACTTCCCACAACTGTACTTCCTTCTTCTAATGAACCTTCATCTTGTCTTCAAAATCTTCAGAATTCGTCACTTCCTCACACGAATACCTTTACCCTCTAGACCTATAACATCAAGTAAGAGCTTGATATTGCAACATGCATTTGCATATCAAAGTCAAACTTCATGTATGGATCTAGTCAAACAATGAAAATCCAATAAAATCCAAGAAGATCCAGCTTTGTGCTTATAATACACATCCTTATATGCCTGAATATAGTAGTTGGGTAAAACATCCCTAAACATCAGGATCAGATGTGTAGTATATAACACCACATAAGATATGTTTAGGTTGTGATACTTAGCACATATATATGGATTCCTACTATTTGTCTCAATATTTACCTCGATTGCTCAATTGCAATCAAATAAACTTGAGCAAATTGGTCCAGGGTAGTTGTGGTTGACCTAATTTCCTTGGAAAGTGCTAACTTACCTTCCATTTTGTGGCTAACTAACCTCACATGATCTCTCGAGACTATATCATAACTACTCTAAACACATGATTGTTAGAATATACTACCTATAACTCCAAGATTTCTCTATGTGATATGCTCTAATAAAGCCTTCTTCCGACTATCATATATGGGTCTAGCATACTTGGCACAGTTGCCAGGATTTTAAGGCCTAAGCTTTCGAACTATTCCTTAAATCCTACTTCTTATCACACTCTTGTAATTCACTTATGATGTTCTACTCCATCACATCATGACTCTCAAGTGAATCATATAGGAGTACCTAGTTTATTATTGAAAGTAGACTCATGTAACTCCTATAACTCTTCCTTACCTCTCATGATTGACTTATCATAGGTATATACTACCTCGTATGACTTATCTTCCTCATTTTATACCAGTCATTTGACGACATTTTAAATGACTCTTACTTGACTATAACTTACATTGGTATACTTCTTCCAATAGGATATCTTCCTTATGGTTGTATCCTCTCTTTGGACTACCATGTATTGTATACCAACTGTGGTCTACTACCACAAATTATCTTAAGCTCCAATGGTGTTCTAGTTATTTGGAATGAAGCAAGATAACTAATCAACTGTACTTAAGAAAGATAGATAAGAAAGATTGACTCAAGTGTGTCAGGATTATTCTCAAGTGAATATCCATCTCAAGTCAAAATAATAGTTGGTTTAGCATAGTTGACTTAACTAATACAACTTCCTATAGACACTACCAAACATATAGGTCTCCTTTAAAGGGTTTTAATCCTAGGGTCAAACCATTTGCTCTGATACCAGCTGTGGTGACCCAGCGTACTGTTGGAGATATGCCCAATAGGCAATAATAAAATGGTTATTATATATCTTTGTGTTTATGATAATGTTTGCATACCATGCTATAATTGTATTAACCGAAACATTGATACATGTGTGTTATGTGAACAACAAGGAGTCCCTCGTAAGCCTCTTGTATAATTAGCTTGTTGATTAATAGATGATCATGGTTTCGTGATCATGAACATTGGATGTTATTAATAACAAGGTTATGTCATTATATGAATGATGTAATGGACACACCCAATTAAGCGTAGCATAAGATCACATCATTAAGTTATTTGCTATAAGCTTTCGATACATAGTTACCTAGTCCTTTCGACCATGAGATCATGTAAATCACTTATACCGGAAAGGTACTTTGATTACATCAAACGCCACTGCGTAAATGGGTGGTTATAAAGGTGGGATTAAGTATCCGGAAAGTATGAGTTGAGGCATATGGATCAACAGTGGGATTTGTCCATCCCGATGACGGATAGATATACTCTGGGCCCTCTCGGTGGAATGTCGTCTAATAGCTTGCAAGCATATGAATAGTTCATAAGAGACCACATACCACGGTACGAGTAAATAGTACTTGTCATGAGACGAGGTTGAACGAGGTATAGAGATACCGATGATCAAACCTCGGACAAGTAAAATATCGCGTGACAAAGGGAATCGGTATCGTATGTAAATGGTTCAGTCGATCACTAAAGTCATTGTTGAATATGTGGGAGCCATTATGGATCTCCAGATCCCGCTATTGGTTATTGGTCGGAGAGAAGTCTCAACCATGTCTGCATAGTTCACGAACCGTAGGGTGACACACTTAAGGTTTGATGTCGTTTAAGTAGATATGGAATATGGAATGGAGTTCGAAGTTTTGTTCGGAGTCTCGGATGGGATCCAGGACATCACGAGGAGGTCCGGAATGGTCCGGAGAATAAGATTCATATATAGGAAGTCATATTCCAAGTTTGGAAATGATCCGGTGCATTTATGGCAGGTTCTAGAAGGTTCTAGAAAAGTCCGGAAGAAATCACCATGGAAAGTGGAGTCCCGGAGGGACTCCACCTTGCATGGCCGGCCAACCCTAAGGGGGAGGAGTCCCAGGTGGACTCCCCAATGGTGGCCGGCCAGCCCCACCTCATGGAAAGGTGGGAGTCCCACCTTGAGTAGGACTCCCCCCTTGAGTAGGTTTCCCACCTTTGGGAAGTTTTGGTGTTGGGGTCTTATTCGAAGACTTGGACTACAACTCTTGGGGATTTCCACCTATATAATGAGGAGGAGAGGGAGGGGCAGCCCACTCTTGGCCGCACCACCTAGGGCTGCCCATGGCCGGCGCCCTAGCCACCCCCTCTCCCCAAACCCTAGCCTCTCCTCCTCCACATAATACTCCCGCAGCGCATAGGCGAAGCCCTGCTGGAGTTCTCCACCACCACCGCCACCACGCCGTCGTGCTGCCGGGATTTCGAGGAGGATCTACTACTTCCGCTGCCTGCTGGAACGGGGAGAAGGACGTCGTCTTCATCAACACCGAACGTGTGACCGAGTACGGAGGTGCTGCCCGATTGTGGCACCGTCAAGATCTTCTACGCGCTTTTGAAAGCGGCAAGTGATCGTCTACCGCAGCAACGAGAGCCTCCTCTTGTAGGCTTTGGAAATCTTCAAGGGTTAGTCTCGTTCATCCCCTCGTTGCTACCGTCTTCTAGATTGCATCTTGGCTTGGATTGCGTTCTCGCGGTAGGAAATTTTTTGTTTTCTATGCTACGAATCCCATCACGTACCACTGCATGGTGTAGTACACAAGTCGTTGACATAACATAAGTGAAACACCATTCCACTCATATTACATCCCTCAGAGTGGTACAACAGAAACATATGCGAGTCCAAGGTATGTCTATAGAAGTATACACAACCTGTTTACAGAAGATCAACACAGCCTCCTACTTTACATTGAGGTAAAACTTCAAATAAAGCTCCAGAAGAAAGACTCGTAGTCTAACTTATTGCTAACTCAAGCTTAAGAACTACTTGGCTTGCTATAGAATTCTAGCTACTTAGGTGCTAGGATTAGGGAAAGGTTCCCTTCTATTACTAATCTAGGTTTCCACTTTAGCTGATGCAGAAGTTGACTCCATTGACTTCTTTGATTGTATTCTTCATCTTATTGCAGTGGACTCCTTTGTCTTCGAGTTCCACGACAGTTTATCCTTCGGTGCCTTGATCTAAGAAGGGGGTTCAAATGGGAGGGAATGAGTACGAGCGTACTCAGCAAGTTCATATTAGGAAATAGGTGTATCATGCACTAGCTACAGCCATAGACCAGAAAGTCATAGGCCAATGCAATTTTTCATAAACATTTCTTCAAAAGGTTTATTTTATTCTGAAAACTATGCCCGTCAGTCTTCACAGGTTGACCAGAACTTCGTGGAGTTCCTTTCCTTCCGCGTTCGTAGTTCCCTTCCCAGAACAGGGAGTGACAACCACAATTCGATACCCTCTGCAGAGGTGCGTTACTTTTCCCATAAGAGACCTTATCCTTGATACCTATCCGAGATGCATGCTCGTCCACACTTCCTTGGTGTGGGGCCAGGTGTAAGATCCAAGCCAATCAATGCCTTCTCCGCGACCCTGCAAACCCACCCTTTTGTCCAACCGTACACCCCCAGTAGACATCTCCCGATCATACGGCTTTACTCACGGTGTACTTTGGACAATCCATCATAGACCGTAGAGCCCGCCATCCACACGGATGGAGATTTAAAAGGCCATCTCAACCTACGGCAGTGCCTCCAGCACCCCGCAGCTCTACCAGTCCGTTGGTGTGCAGGAGGGAAAAGATACAGCTGACTTCCCCAGAGCCATTATAGATCTTATGGTTAACGCGATATGTACGGTGCTAGAATCACTGGACGGCATTGGTACTTAGTCCTAGATGAATAGTACCCATGCAATGGAACCTCCACCAATCAACACATACCATGGTTCCATTGCCCACCACATAGTCATATTCATAATTGTAAAATAATATTTGCTTTTCAATGCAAGAGTGATAAGTATAGTACTTTGCATATAATTTGATAAAAATAATCAAATGACATGAGCAAGCGATGAACTTGCCTTTCTTGACTGCAAGATTATGCAGGCAAAAGCTTCGATACGTGAGAACTCCAAATTCTGAAATACCATCATTGTCCGGTAAGGACAATGTTTAAAGAACTAGCAAAGATGCTATAATGCATAGTATGAGATGCAATCGTCCCGAGCGTAACCTAATCTCGATGATTTAGGATGGATGAGTTGTAAAGATTTCTTTAGGGTGTGTTGAGCTTTTAGGATGGTTCTCAAACAAGGTTCTTATTAGGGTTTGGTTATATTAGCATCATAACCAAGGGATATAAGACATCATAACAAGCACACACATAAAGGACTTGTAGTTGAACAATATGTAAAGAGCAGTTGTCAATTTTAAGTTCTACAGGACATGGTTGATGATTACTTGTATTATACTTCAAAAGAATAACTTTTGAAGAACATGTTGATTAAGAAATAATGAGTATTTCAAAGAAGGATTAGGGCTTCTAAGGTTTGATTGACATTTGTACTTCAAAAGAATAACTTTTGAAGAACAGGTTAAATATGAATATGGACTACTATACATAGGAGCTATGGCTTTCTAGGGTTTACTATAGGATTCATTTAGTTCTCTAATAGGAACTAGTTGGGTTCTTAAATAGAATTGGTCTATATGTAGCAAGTATTAGCAGGTGCATTACTATGGTTGATTCTGGGTATCATATCAAAGAATGATGGTCAAGGTGTTGCTATGAGTTAGGGTTTACTATGGCTTCACAATTGCTTCATTAAGTAATCACTAATGGTTTCTAAGCTAAGTAGTTTATTACTTTCTAAGTAGGGTTTAGTGGGATAGGAGCATGTGATGTGAATTGTTACACAAGGTTGGTACTAGGGTTCTACTAGGGTTTGATGATTGAGGTTGATTTCAATGGTGTGGTATGGTGATCAATGGTGTCAATGTGAGATTAGCAAGCTAGGGTTTGCTCCTAAGTGACACTAGGAAATCATATAAGTTTTAAATAAGAATATGGACATGAAATGATAATCTCATGTGACTTGGTTTTATGCTAGTGGATCATAATCATGCATTCATTTGTTTCTTACTAGAGTTTTATAGGTATAGTTGAAGCTTATATGATCACATGGGCTAAACCCCTAGGGTTTTAGAATTGAAACAATTTATGATGAACACATAAAATAATGGGTTCAAGCTCTTACTTATATTAGAACTAGGGTTTCTAAATTATGGTACAACTCTTAAAATGATAATTTACAATATAGATGTGGTCACTAATTATTTTGAAACAAATTAATAATGGTTTTAGCATTTTATTAATTTTCACAAGAATTAATAATTAGGGTAACTCCTATTTAGGTTTAATTCAAAACTAGGGTTTAACAATTGTTATTAGGTTTTAAAATATGTAACTTGTTAACTAAATATGTTCAAGTAAACAAGTTTTGAATTACCAAAATGATATTAGTTCATAGCATTTTCTTGTTTGATTATTATTTAAGAAAATGAGAAATAGTGATTTGCATATTAGGGTTTATGAATTATCACTAATATTTTAAGTTAATGAAAATATGATAAAGACAACTAATCTTAATATTTTATTTAGTTACTGAATATCTAATATTTAATTTTAAAACTTCACTAATTATTGAAGTCAAATTGTATTCAAAACAATTGAAAAGGTATAATTAATAAAGTTAAAAATAAGTGAATTTTTATTTTGTCACACATTTTTGTTTTATATTTTATTTGAATAGAGTTTATTTTTGTGAGCATTTTGATATATTATTTATATTTTTCTGAGCTAAAATGAATTTTATATGATTTTGCAAAGTTTCAGCAATTTACTGGTTTTTAAATTAAACAGAAAATGCTAAACATACCGATTCGTAACCTAGCTACGGTCACTGACCAGTGGGACCTATGGCCACGCCGACTGCCACGCAAGCGAGGACCGGTCAAAGTTGACTGAGGTTGTTGACCTCACCGACGTTTAAACGCCGGCGGTCAGCTGAAGGCAGCGCCGCCGATTTACTGCCTCCCAGGACGCGCGACTAGGTGCATTCGAACGAGTACTGCAAGGCGAAGCGAACGGTGGTGGTGGTTTAGCGAGGGGATCACCGGAGCGTCGCCGGCGATGGGTACTGCGGCGGTGCTACTCCGGCAAGAATCGAATCGGAGGTTACAGGAGGTTCTAGGATGCGAGATCTAGCTCTATAGAGGCGTATGCTCACCCTGAACATGATGGCGTGGTCGGCTCCGGCGATGGTCGACGGAGACGACGGTGATTGGAGACTTCCCGACGATGTGCTGCAGAAGGGAATGATACGTCCCAAACGTATCTATAATTTCTTATGTTCCATGCTACTTTATTGATGATACTCACATGTTTTATACACATTATATGTCATTATTATGCATTTTCCGGCACTAACCTATTGACGAGATGCCGAAGAGCCGATTCTTTGTTTCTGCTGTTTTTGGTTTCAGAAATCCTAGTAAGGAAATATTCTCGGAATTGGACGAAATCAACGCCCAGGGGCCTATTTTACCACGAAGCTTCCAGAAGACCGAGGGAGAAAGGAAGTGGGGCCACGGGGCACTGCCACACTAGGGCGGCGCGGCCCAGGGGGGGCCCGCGCGGCCCTAGCGTGTGGGGCCCCGTGCCTCCTCTGACTCCGCCCTTCCGCCTACTTAAAGCCTTCGTCGCGAATACCCCAGTACCGAGAGCCACGATACGGAAAACCTTCCAGAGACGCCGCCGCCGCCAATCCCATCTCGGGGGATTCAGGAGATCGCCTCCGGCACCCTGCCGGAGACGGGAATCATCTCCCGGAGGTCTCTTCATAGCCATGATCGCATCCGGATCGATGTGTGAGTAGTCCACCCCTGGACTATGGGTCCATAGCAGTAGCTAGATGGTTGTCTTCTCCTCATTGTGCTATCATGTTAGATCTTGTGAGCTGCCTATCATGATCAAGATCATCTATTTGTAATGCTACATGTTGTGTTTGTTGGGATCCGATGAATATTGAATACTATGTCAAGTTGATTATCAATCTATCATATATGTTATTTATGTTCTTGCATGCTCTCCGTTGCTAGTAGAGGCTCTAGCCAAGTTGATACTTGTGACTCCAAGAGGGAGTATTTATGCTCGATAGTGGGTTCATGCCTCCATTAAATCTGGGACAGTGACAGAAAGTTCTAAGGTTGTGGATGTGTTGTTGCCACTAGGGATAAAACATTGATGCTTTGTCTAAGGATATTTGTGTTGATTACATTACGCACCATACTTAATGCAATTGTCTGTTGTTTGCAACTTAATACTGGAAGGGGTTCGGATGATAACCTGAAGGTGGACTTTTTAGGCATAGATGCATGCTGGATAGCGGTCTATGTACTTTGTCGTAATGCCCTGATTAAATCTCATAGTACTCATCATGATATATGTATGTGCATTGTTATGCCTTCTTTATTTGTCAATTGCCCAACTGTAATTTGTTCACCCAACATCTGTTTATCTTATGGGAGAGACACCACTAGTGAACTGTGGACCCCGGTCCTATTCTTTACATCTGAAATACAATCTACTGCAACTGTTCTTTACTGTTCTTCGCAAACAAACCTCATCATCCACACTATACATCTAATCCTTTGTTTACAGCAAGCCGGTGAGATTGACAACCTCACTGTTACGTTGGGGCAAAGTACTTTGATTGTGTTGTGCAGGTTCCACGTTGGCGCCGGAATCCCTGGTGTTGCGCCACACTACACTTCGCCGCCATCAACCTTCAACGTGCTTCTTGGCTCCTACTGGTTCGATAAACCTTGGTTTCTTACTGAGGGAAAACTTACTGCTGTACGCATCACACCTTCCTCTTGGGGTTCCCAACGGACGTGTGTCAACTGCACGCATCAAGTAGATTTTCTGGCGCCGTTGCCGGGGAGATCAAGACACGCTGCAAGGGGAGTCTCCCACATCCAATCTCTTTACTTTGTTTTTGTCTTGCTTTACTTTACTTTATTTACTGCTTTGTTTGCTCTATATCAAAAACACAAAAAAATTAGTTGCTAGTTTTACTTTATCTACTGTCTTGTTCTCCATATCAAAAACAACAAAAAAATTAGTTACTTGCATTTACTTTGTTTAGTTTAGTTTATTTACTACTGCTAAAATGGGTACTGTTGAGAATACTAAGTTGTGTGACTTCACTAGCACAAATAATAATGATTTCTTATGCACACCTATTGCTCCACCTGCTACTACAGCAGAATTCTTTGAAATTAAACCTGCTTTACTGAATCTTGTTATGAGAGAGCAATTTTCTGGTGTTAGTTCTGATGATGCTGCTGCCCATCTTAATAATTTTGTTGAACTATGTGAAATGCAAAAGTATAAGGATGTAGATGGTGACATTATAAAATTAAAATTGTTTCCTTTCTCCTTAAGAGGAAGAGCTAAAGATTGGTTGCTATCTCTGCCTAGAAATAGTATTGATTCATGGACTAAATGTAAGGATGCTTTTATTGGTAGATATTATCCTCCCGCTAAAATTATATCTTTGAGAAGTAGCATAATGAATTTCAAGCAATTAGCTAATGAACATGTTGCTCAAGCATGGGAGAGAATGAAATCTTTGGTGAAGAATTGCCCTACCCATGGACTAACTACTTGGATGATCATCCAAACCTTTTATGCAGGACTGAATTTTTCTTCGCGGAACCTATTGGATTCAGCTGCTGGAGGTACTTTTATGTCCATCACTTTGGGGGCGGCAACAAAGCTTCTTGATAATATGATGATAAATTACTCTGAATGGCACACGGAAAGAGCTCCACAAGGTAAGAAGGTAAATTCTGTTGAAGAAACCTCTTCCTTGAGTGATAAGATTGATGCTATTTTGTCTATGCTTGTGAATGGTAGATCTAATGTTGATCCTAATAATGTTCCTTTAGCTTCATTGGTTGCCCAAGAAGAACATGTTGATGTGAATTTCATTAAAAGTAATAATTTCAACAACAATGCTTATAGGAATAATTCTGGTAAGAACTATAGGCCATATCCTTCTGCTAACGGTAATGGTTATGGTAATTCTTATGGGAATTCTTACAACAATAATAGGAGTGTACCCCCTGGTCTTGAAGCCATGCTTAAAGAATTTATTAGTACACAAACTGCTTTTAACAAATCTGTTGAAGAAAAGCTTGATAAAATTGATATTCTTGCTTCCAAGGTTGATAGACTTGCTTCTGATGTTGATCTTTTAAAATTGAAAGTTATGCCTAATAAGAATATTGATAATAAAATTGTTACTACAGAAAATGCCATCCAAGTTCGAATTAATGAAAATATTAGATTGATGGCTGAATTGCATGCTAGGTGGGAAAGAGAAGAAAATGAAAAACTTGCTAAAGAGAATAATGTAACTAAAGTTTGGACTATTACCACCACTAGTAATGTTAATGCTTCACATGTTGCTACACCTCCTACTATCAATGGTAAAATAATTGGTGTTGGCAATGTTTCTACTCCTAGTGCAAAGCGTGCAAAATTACCTGAAACTGATAAAACTGCTGAAATTTTTCAAAATGTTGGGGAGAATGATTCCATTGCTGTAGGTCATAATTATTTAGACTTTGATGATTGTCACATCTTTGAAGTTATAAAGTTCTTACAAAAACTTGCTAAAAGTCCCAATGCTAGTGCTATAAATTTGGCCTTTACAAAACATATTACAAATGCTCTCATAAAAGCTAGAGAAGAGAAGCTAAAACTTGAAACTTCTATTCCTAGGAAGTTAGAAGATGGTTGGGAGCCCATCATTAAGATGAGGGTCAATGATTTTGATTGTAATGCTTTATGTGATCTTGGTGCAAGTATTTCTGTTATGCCTAAGAAAATATATGATATGCATGACTTGCCACCATTGAGAAATTGTTATTTGGATGTTAATCTTGCTGATAATGCTATAAAGAAACCTTTGGGGAGGATTGATAATGTTTGTATTATGGTTAACAAAAACCTTGTCCCCGTTGATTTTGTTGTCTTGGATATTGAATGCAATGCATCTTGTCCCATCATATTGGGAAGACCGTTTCTTCGAACTGTTGGTGCTACCATTGATATGAAGGAAGGTAATATTAAATATCAATTTCCTCTCAAGAAAGGTATGGAGCACTTCCCTAGAAAGAGAACGAAGTTACCTTATGATTCTATTATTAGAACGAATTACGATGTTGATGCTTCGTCTCTTGATAACACTTGATTCACACTTTCTGCGCCTAGCTGAAAGGCGTTAAAGAAAAGCGCTTATGGGAGACAACCCAATATTTTACTTCTGCACGTTGTTTTATATTTGAGTCTTGGAAGTTGTTACTACTGTAGCAACCTCTCATTATCTTTATTTTATTGCATTGTTGTGCCAAGTAAAGTCTTTGATAGTAAAGTCAATGCTAGATTTGGATTGCTACGCAGAAACAGATTTCTTGCTATCACGAAATTGAGCCGCCCCTGCTGTAGAAAATTTATAAAAATCTGCCAATTTACGTGCGTGATCCTCAGATATGTACACGCAACTTTCATTCAATTTGGGCATTTTCATCTGAGCAAGTCTGGTGCCTCTAAAAAATTCGTCTTTACGGACTGTTCTGTTTTGACAGATTCTGCCTTTTATTTCGCATTGCCTGTTTTGCTATGTTTGATGGATTTCTTTGTTCCATTAACTTTCAGTAGCTTTGTGCAATGTCCAGAAGTTTTAAGAATGATTATGTCACCTCTGAATATATGAATTATGCACTGACCCTCTAATGAGTTTGTTTTGAGTTTGGTGTGGAGGAAGTTTTCAAGGGTCAAGAGAGGAGGATGATACAATATGATCAAGAAGAGTGAAAAGTCTAAGCTTGGGGATGCCCCCATGGTTCATCCCTGCATATTTTAAGAAGACCCAAGCGTCTAAGCTTGGGGATGCCCAAGGCATCCCTTCTTCATCGACAACTTATCAGATCACCTCTAGTGAAACTATATTTTTATTCCGTCACATCTTATATGCTTTACTTGGAGCGTCTGTTTATTTTTATTTTTGTTTTTGTTTGAATAAAATCGGATCCTAGCATTCTTTATTTGGGAGAGAGACACGCTCCGCTGTTTCGTATGAACACATGTGTTCTTAGCTTTATTCTTAATGTTCATTGCGAAAGTTGGACTACTTCATTCATTGTTATATGGTTGGAAACGGAAAATGCCGCATGTGGTAAATGGTATAATGTCTTGAATAATGAGATACTTGGCAATTGTTGTGCTCATATAGATCATGTTTAAGCTCTTGCATCATGTACCTTGTACCCATTAATGAATAACTACATAGAGCTTGTTAAAATTTGGTTTGCATGATTAGTTTCTCTAGAGTCTAGATATTTTCTGGTTAAGGTGTTTGAACAACAAGGAGACAATGTAAAGTCTTATAATAGTTACAATATGTTCATATGTGAGCTTTGCTGCACCTTTTACACTTGAGTTTGCTTCAAACAACCTTGCTAGCCTAGCCTTGTATTGAGAGGAATTCTTCTCGTGCATCCAAATCCTTGAGCCAAATACTATGCCATTTGTGTCCACCATACCTACCCACCACATGGTATTTCTCTGCCATTCCAAAGTACATTGCTTGAGCGCTACCTTTAAAATTCTATTCTTTGTCTTTGCAATATATAGCTCATGGGAAAGTAGCCTTAAAAACTATTGTGGTGAAGAATATGTACTTATGTGTCTTATTTCTTAATAAGTTGCTTGTTGAGCGGTAACCATGTTTCTGGGGACGCCATCAACTTTTACCTTTGTTGAATATCATGTGAGTTGCTATGCATGTTCGTCTTGTCTGAAGTAAGGGTGATTTTCATGATCAAATGGTTTGAGTATGCATAATGTTAGAGAAGAACATTGGGCCGCTAACTAAAGCCATGATTCATGGTGGAAGATTCAGTTTGGACAACTAATCCTCAATCTCTTATGAGAATATTAACTGTTGTTGAATGCTTATGCATTAAAGAGGAGTCCATTATCTGTTGTCTATGTTGTCCCGGTCTGGATGTCTAAGTTGAGAATAATCAAAAGCGAGAAATCCAATGCGAGCTTTCTCCTTAGACCTTTGTACAGGCGGCATAGAGGTACCACTTTGTGACACTTGGTTGAAACATATGCTATGCAATGATAATCCATGTTAATCCAAGCTAATTAGGATAAGGTGCGAGCACTATTGGTATACTATGCATGAGGCTTGCAACTTATAAGATATCTTATACATCACACATATGCTTTATTACTACCGTTGACAAAATTGTTTCTATGTTTTCAAAATGAAAAGCTCTAGTACAAATATAGTAATCCATGCTTCCCTCTGCGAAGGGCCAATCTTCTACTTTATTGTTGAGTCAGTTTACCTATTCCTTCTATCCCAGAAGCAAACACTTGTATCAACTGTGTGCATTGATTCTTACATGTTTACCTATTGCACCTGTTATATTACTTTGTGTTGACAATTATCCATGAGATATATATGTTGAAGTTGAAAGCAACCGCTGAAACTTATATCTTCCTTTGTGTTGCTTCAATGCCTTTACTTTGAATTTATTGCTTTATGAGTAACTCTTATGCAAGTCTTATTGATGCTTGTCTTGAAAGTATTATTCATGAAAAGTCTTTGCTATATGATTCATTTTTTTACTCATTATCTTCACCATCGCTTCGAATCGCTGCATTCATCTCATATGCTTTACAATAGTATGATGAAGATTATGATAGCATGTCACTTCAGAAATTATCTTTGTTATCGTTTACCTACTCGAGGGCGAGTAGGAACTAAGCTTGGGGATGCTTGATACGTCCCAAACGTATCTATAATTTCTTATGTTCCATGCTACTTTATTGATGATACTCACATGTTTTATACACATTATATGTCATTATTATGCATTTTCCGGCACTAACCTATTGACGAGATGCCGAAGAGCCAGTTGCTGTTTTCTGCTGTTTTTGGTTTCAGAAATCCTAGTAAGGAAATATTCTCGGAATTGGACGAAATCAACGCCCAGGGGCCTATTTTACCACGAAGCTTCCAGAAGACCGAGGGAGAAAGGAAGTGGGGCCACGGGGCGCCGCCACACTAGGGCGGCGCGGCCCAGGGGGGCCCGCGCGGCCCTAGCGTGTGGGGCCCCCGTGCCTCCTCTGACTCCGCCCTTCCGCCTACTTAAAGCCTTCGTCGCGAATACCCCAGTACCGAGAGCCACGATACGGAAAACCTTCCAGAGACGCCGCCGCCGCCAATCCCATCTCGGGGGATTCAGGAGATCGCCTCCGGCACCCTGCCGGAGAGGGGAATCATCTCCCGGAGGTCTCTTCATCGCCATGATCGCCTCCGGATCGATGTGTGAGTAGTCCACCCCTGGACTATGGGTCCATAGCAGTAGCTAGATGGTTGTCTTCTCCTCATTGTGCTATCATGTTAGATCTTGTGAGCTGCCTATCATGATCAAGATCATCTATTTGTAATGCTACATGTTGTGTTTGTTGGGATCCGATGAATATTGAATACTATGTCAATTTGATTATCAATCTATCATATATGTTATTTATGTTCTTGCATGCTCTCCGTTGCTAGTAGAGGCTCTGGCCAAGTTGATACTTGTGACTCCAAGAGGGAGTATTTATGCTCGATAGTGGGTTCATGCCTCCATTAAATCTGGACGATGTGAGAAAGTTCTAAGGTTGTGGATGTGCTGTTGCCACTAGGGATAAAACATTGATGCTTTGTCTAAGGATATTTGTGTTGATTACATTATGCACCATACTTAATGCAATTGTCTGTTGTTTGCAACTTAATACTGGAAGGGGTTCGGATGATAACCTGAAGGTGGACTTTTTAGGCATAGATGCATGCTGGATAGCGGTCTATGTACTTTGTCGTAATGCCCTGATTAAATCTCATAGTACTCATCATGATATATGTATGTGCATTGTTATGCCTTCTTTATTTGTCAATTGCCCAACTTTAATTTGTTCACCCAACATCTGTTTATCTTATGGGAGAGACACCACTAGTGAACTGTGGACCCCGGTCCTATTCTTTACATCTGAAATACAATCTACTGCAACTGTTCTTCGCAAACAAACCTCATCATCCACACTATACATCTAATCCTTTGTTTACAGCAAGCCGGTGAGATTGACAACCTCACTGTTACGTTGGGGCAAAGTACTTTGATTGTGTTGTGCAGGTTCCACGTTGGCGCCGGAATCCCTGGTGTTGCGCCGCACTACACTTTGCCGCCATCAACCTTCAACGTGCTTCTTGGCTCCTACTGGTTCGATAAACCTTGGTTTCTTATTGAGGGAAAACTTACTGCTGTACGCATCACACCTTCCTCTTGGGGTTCCCAACGGACGTGTGTCAACTGCACGCATCAGGGAACGAGGAAATTGATCCTCCACACGGCTCCCCTAGATGCTTGGCTCCTCCCAGATGCTCCTTGAGTCCAGGCGCTCCTCCTGGACCACGCGCCAGAGGCTGGGGTGGCCTCCTCCGTCGGCTTCGTCTTCGACTCCGGCGATAGAGAGTGGATGCGTGTGAGAGATAGAAGGTGTCTGAGCAGCAATGGAGTGGCGGAGGTGAACAAGGCGTGCATGGCGATGCTCTCCACCTATTTATAGGCCAAGGGAAGTCCTGTGGCCTCGACACGGTGACGGCCATGGTCGGAGAGGTGGCGGTCTCTGGAAGCTTCTAGCTGGCAAGGATCTCCTCGTCCGCGGATAAGCTCGGACGCGAGAGAGATTGGGCGTGCTTCTGAGAGGTCCGACGACGTCCGGGGCAAGCTTATCGACGATGAGATCGTGGTCTACTGGCTCCGCCGCGCTGTCGAGCTCGGAGACGACGACGGCGAAGTCATTTCTCCACGCACGATTCTTAAAGCAAGTGAAACGGTTGATGACGTGTAATACACACGTTCGTTGGGAACCCCAAGAGGAAGGTATTATGTACACAGTAGCAAGTTTTCCCTCAGAAAGAAACCAAGGTTTATCGAACCAGGAGGAGCCAAGAAGCACGTTGAAGGTTGATGGCGGCGGGATGTAGTGCGACGCAACACCAGGGATTCCGGCGCCAACGTGGAACCTGCACAACACAACCAAAGTACTTTGCCCCAACGAAACAGTGAGGTTGTCAATCTCACCGGCTTGCTGTAACAAAGGATTAGATGTATAGTGTGGATGATGATTGTTTGCGAAGAACAGTAAAACAAGTATTGCAGCAGATTGTATTCAATGTAAAAGAATAGGACCGGGGTCCACAGTTCACTAGAGGTGTCTCTCCCATAAGATAAATAGCATGTTGGGTGAACAAATTACAGTCGGGCAATTGACAAATAGAGAGGGCATGACAATGCACATACATGATATGATAAGTATAGTGAGATTTAATTGGGCATTACGACAAAGTACATAGACCGCTATCCAGCATGCATCTATGCCTAAAAAGTCCACCTTCAGGTTATCATCCGAACCCCTTCCAGTATTAAGATGCAAGCAACAGACAATTGCATTAAGTATGGTGCGTAATGTAATCAATAACTACATCCTCGGACATAGCATCAATGTTTTATCCCTAGTGGCAACAGCACATCCACAACCTTAGAACTTTCTGTCACTGTCCCAGATTTAATGGAGGCATGAACCCACTATCGAGCATAAATACTCCCTCTTGGAGTTAAGAGTAAAAACTTGGCCAGAGCCTCTACTAATAACGGAGAGCATGCAAGATCATAAACAACTCAAAGGTAATAGATTGATAATCAACATAACATAGTATTCTCTATCCATCGGATCCCGACAAACACAACATATAGCATTACAGATAGATGATCTTGATCATGTTAGGCAGCTCACAAGATCCGACAATGAAGCACATAAGGAGAAGACAACCATCTAGCTACTGCTACGGACCCATAGTCCAGGGGTGAACTACTCACTCATCACTCCGGAGGCGACCATGGCGGTGAAGAGTCCTCCGGGAGATGATTCCCCTCTCCGGCAGGGTGCCGGAGGCGATCTCCTGAATCCCCCGAGATGGGATTGGCGGCGGTGGCATCTCTGGAAGGTTTTCCGTATCGTGGCTCTCGGTACTGGGGGTTTCGCGACGGAGGCTTTAAGTAGGCGGAAGGGCGGAGTCGGGAGAGTCACGGGGGCCCCACACGCTAGGGCCGCGCGGGCCCCCCTCGGGCCGCGCTGCCCTAGTGTGGCGGCGCCCCGTGGCCCCACTTCGTCTCCCCTCCGGTCTTCTGGAAGCTTTGTGTAAAATTAGGCCCCTGGGCGTTGATTTCGTCCAATTCCGAGAATATTTCCTTTGTAGGATTTCTGAAACCAAAAACAGCAGAAACATCAACTGGCTCTTCATCATCTCGTTAATAGGTTAGTGCCGGAAAATGCATAAATACGACATAAAGTATGCATAAAACATGTAGATATCATCAATAATGTGGCATGGAACATAAGAAATTATCGATACGTCGGAGACGTATCAGCATCCCCAAGCTTAGTTCCTGCTCGTCCCAGCGGTGTAAACGATAACAAAGATAATTTCTGGAGTGACATGCCATCATAACCTTGATCATACTATTGTAAGCATATGTAATGAATGCAGCGATCAAAACAATGGTAATGACATGAGTAAACAACTGAATCATAAAGCAAAGACTTTTCATGAATAGTACTTCAAGACAAGCATCAATAAGTCTTGCATAAGAGTTAACTCATAAAGCAATAAATCAAAGTAAAGGTATTGAAGCAACACAAAGGAAGATTAAGTTTCAGCGGTTGCTTTCAACTTATAACATGTATATCTCATGGATAGTGTCAATGTAAAGTAATATAACAAGTGCAATACGCAAGTATGTAGGAATCAATGCACAGTTCACACAAGTGTTTGCTTCTTGGGGTGGAGAGAAATAGGTGAACTGACTCAACATAAAAGTAAAAGAAAGGCCCTTCGCAGAGGGAAGCATTGATTGCTATATTTGTGCTAGAGCTTTGGTTTTGAAAACATGAAACAATTTTGTCAACGGTAGTAATAAAGCATATGTATCATGTAAATTATATCTTACAAGTTGCAAGCCTCATGCATAGTATACTAATAGTGCCCGCACCTTGTCCTAATTAGCTTGGATTACCGGGATTATCATCGCAATACACATGTTTTAACCAAGTGTCACAAAGGGGTACCTCTATGCCGCCTATACAAAGGTCTAAGGAGAAAGCTCGCATTTGGATTTCTCGCTTTTGATTATTCTCAACTTAGACATCCATACCGGGACAACATAGACAACAGATAATGGACTCCTCTTTAATGCATAAGCATTTAGCAACAATTAATGTTCTCATATGAGATTGAGGATATATGTCCAAAACTGAAACTTCCACCATGATTCATGGCTTTAGTTAGTGGCCCAATGTTCTTCTCTAACATTATGCATGCTCTAACCATTAAATGAGTGGTAAATATCCCTTACTTCAGACAAGACGGACATGCATAGCAACTCACATGATATTCAACAAAGAGTTGATGGCGTCCCCAGGAGCATGGTTATCGCACAACAAACAACTTAATAAGAGATAAAGTGCATAAGTACATATTCAATACCACAATAGTTTTTAAGGCTATTTTGTCCCATGAGCTATATATTGCAAAGGCGAATGATGGAAATTTAAAGGTAGCACTCAAGCAATTTACTTTGGAATGGCGGAGAAATACCATGTAGTAGGTAGGTATGGTGGACACAAATGGCATAGTGGTTGGCTCAAGGATTTTGGATGCATTAGAATTATTCCCTCTCGATACAAGGTTTAGGCTAGCAAGGTTATTTGAAACAAACACAAGGATGAACCGGTGCAGCAAAACTCACATAAAAGACATATTGTAAACATTATAAGACTCTACACCGTCTTCCTTGTTGTTCAAAACTCAATACTAGAAATTATCTAGACTTTAGAGAGACCAAATATGCAAACCAAATTTTAGCAAGCTCTATGTATTTCTTCATTAATGGGTGCAAACTATATGATGCAAGAGCTTAAACATGAGCACAACAATTGCCAAGTATCAAATTATTCAAGACATTTTAGAATTACCACATGTAGCATTTCCCGATTCCAACCATATAACAATTTAACGAAGAAGATTCAACCTTCGCCATGAATACTATGAGTAAAGCCTAAGGACATATTTGTCCATATGCAACAACGGAGCGTGTCTCTCTCCCAAACAATGAATGCTAGGATCCATTTTATTCAAACAAAAACAAAAACAAGAACAAACCGACGCTCCAAGCAAAGCACATAAGATGTGATGGAATAAAAATATAGTTTCAGGGGAGGAACCTGATAATGTTGTCGATGAAGAAGGGGATGCCTTGGGCATCCCCAAGCTTAGACGCTTGAGTCTTCTTAAAATATGCAGGGGTGAACCACCGGGGCATCCCCAAGCTTAGAGCTTTCACTCTCCTTGATCATATTGTATCATCTCCCTCTCTTGATCCTTGAAAACTTCCTCCACACCAAACTCAAAACAACTCATTAGAGGGTTAGTGCACAATAAAAATTTACATGTTCAGAGGTGACATAATCATTCTTAACACTTCTGGACATTGCACAAAGCTACTGGACATTAATGGATCAAAGAAATTCATCCAACATAACAAAAGAGGCAATGCGAAATAAAAGGCAGAATTTGTCAAAACAGGACAGTTCGTAAAGACGAATTTTAAAGTGGCACCAGACTTGCTCAAATGAAAATTCCCAAATTGAATGAAAGTTGCGTACATATCGGAGGATCACGCACGTAAATTGGCATATTTTTCTGAGCTACCTACAGAGAGGCAGGTCGAAATTCGTGACAGCAAAGAAATCTGTTTATGCGCAGTAATCCAAATCTAGTATGAACCTTACTATCAACGACTTTACTTGGCACAACAATACACTAAACTAAGATAAGGAGAGGTTGCTACAGTAGTAAACAACTTCCAAGACTCAAATATAAAATAAAGGTACTGTAGTAAAAACATGGGTTGTCTCCCATAAGCGCTTTTCTTTAACGCCTTTCAGCTAGGCGCAGAAAGTGTGTATCAAGTGTTATCAAGAGACGAAGTATCAATATCATAATTTGTTCTAATAATAGAATCAAAAGGTAACTTCATTCTCTTTCTAGGGAAGTGTTCCATACCTTTCTTGAGAGGAAATTGATATTTAATATTACCTTCCTTCATATCAATGATAGCTCCAACAGTTCGAAGAAAAGGTCTTCCCAATATAATGGGACAAGATGCATTGCATTCAATATCCAAGACAACAAAATCAACGGGGACAAGGTTATTGTTAACGGTAATGCGAACATTATCAACTCTCCCCAAAGGTTTCTTTGTAGCATTATCAACAAGATTAACATCCAAATAACAATTCTTCAATGGTGGCAAGTCAAGCATATCATAAATTTTGTTAGGCATAACGGAAATACTTGCACCAAGATCACATAAAGCATTGCAATCAAAGTCATTGACCTTCATCTTAATGATGGGCTCCCAACCATCCTCTAACTTTCTAGGAATAGAAGTTTCAAGTTTTAGTTTCTCCTCTCTAGCTTTTATGAGAGCATTTGTAATATGTTTTGTAAAGGCCAAATTTATAGCACTAGCGTTGGGACTCTTAGCAAGTTTTTGTAAGAACTTTATAACTTCAGAGATGTGGCAATCATCAAAATCCAAACCATTATAATCTAAAGCAATGGGATCATCATCCCCAATGTTGGAAAAAATTTCAGCAGTTTTATCACAGCAGCTTTCAAATAGCTTTAGCAGTTTCCGGCAGTTTTGCAGGCTTTGCATTAGAAGTGGAAACATTGCCAACACCAATTCTTTCACCATTATTAGTAGGAGGTGCAGCAACATGTGGAGCATTAACATTGCTAGTGGTGGTAATAGTCCAAACTTTAGCTACATTATTCTCTTTAGCAAGTTTTTCATTTTCTTCTCTTTCCCACCTAGCATGCAATTCGGCCATCAATCTCATATTCTCATTAATTCTAACTTGGATGGCATTTGCTGTAGTAACAATTTTATTTTCAATATCCTTATTAGGCATAACTTTCAATTTCAAAAGATCAACATCAGAGGCAAGACTATCAACCTTAGAAGCAAGAATATCAATTTTATTGAGCTTTTCCTCAACAGATTTGTTAAAAGCAGTTTGTGTACTAATAAATTCTTTAGCATAGCTTAAAGACCAGGGGGTACACTCCTATTATTGTTGTAAGAATTCCCATAAGAATTACCATAACCGTTACCATTATTATAAGGATATGGCCTATAGTTGTTACTAGAATTGTTCCGATAGGCATTATTATTGAAATTATTATTTTTAATGAAGTTCACATCAACATGTTCTTCTTGGGCAACCAATGAAGCTAACGGAACATTATTAGGATCAACATTAGTCCTATCATTCACAAGCATAGACATAATAGCATCAATCTTATCACTCAAGGAAGAGGTTTCTTCGACAGAATTTACCTTCTTACCTTGTGGAGCTCTTTCCGTGTGCCATTCAGAGTAATTAATCATCATATTATCAAGAAGCTTTGTTGCCTCTCCAAGAGTGATGGACATAAAGGTACCTCCAGCAGCTGAATCCAATAGGTTCCGCGAAGAAAAGTTCAGTCCTACATAAAAGGTTTGGATGATCATCCAAGTAGTCAGTCCATGGGTTGGGCAATTCTTTACCAAAGATTTCATTCTCTCCCATGCTTGAGCAACATGTTCATTATCTAATTGCTTGAAATTCATTATGCTACTTCTCAAAGATATAATTTTAGCGGGAGGATAATATCTACCAATAAAAGCATCCTTATATTTAGTCCATGAATCAATACTATTTCTAGGCAGAGATAGCAACCAATCTTTAGCTCTTCCTCTTAATGAGAAAGGAAACAATTTTAATTTTATAATGTCACCATCTACATCCTTATACTTTTGCATTTCACATAATTCAACAAAATTATTAAGATGGGCAGCAGCATCATCAGAACTAACACCAGAAAATTGCTCTCTCATAGCAAGATTCAGTAAAGCAGGTTTAATTTCAAAGAATTCTGCTGTAGTAGCAGGTGGAGCAATAGGTGTGCATAGGAAATCATTATTATTTGTGGTTGTGAAGTCACACAACTTAATATTTTCAGGAGTACCCATTTTAGCAGTAGTAAATAAAGCAAACTAAATAAAGTAAATGCAAGTAACTAATTTTTTTGTGTTTTTGATATGGAGAACAAGACAGTAAATAAAGTAGAACTAGCAACTAATTTTTTTGTGTTTTGATTTAGTGCAGCAAATAAGAAAGTAAATAAAATAAAGCAAGACAAAAACAAAGTAAAGAGATTGGTTTGTGGAGACTCCCCTTGCAGCGTGTCTTGATCTCCCCGGCAACGGCGCCAGAAAAAGAGCTTGATGGCGTGTAATACACACGTTCGTTGGGAACCCCAAGAGGAAGGTATGATGTACACAGTAGCAAGTTTTCCCTCAGAAAGAAACCAAGGTTTATCAAACCAGGAGGAGCCAAGAAGCACGTTGAAGGTTGATGGCGGCGGGATGTAGTGCGGCGCAACACCAGGGATTCCGGCGCCAACGTGGAACCTGCACAACACAACCAAAGTACTTTGCCCCAACGAAACAGTGAGGTTGTCAATCTCACCGGCTTGCTGTAACAAAGGATTAGATGTATAGTGTGGATGATGATTGTTTGCGAAGAACAGTAAAACAAGTATTGCAGCAGATTGTATTCAATGTAAAAGAATAGGACCGGGGTCCACAGTTCACTAGAGGTGTCTCTCCCATAAGATAAATAGCATGTTGGGTGAACAAATTACAGTCGGGCAATTGACAAATAGAGAGGGCATGCCAATGCACATACATGATATGATAAGTATAGTGAGATTTAATTGGGCATTACGACAAAGTACATAGACTGCTATCCAGCATGTATCTATGCCTAAAAAGTCCACCTTCAGGTTATCATTCGAACCCCTTCCAGTATTAAGTTGCAAGCAACAGACAATTGCATTAAGTATGGTGCGTAATGTAATCAATAACTACATCCTCGGACATAACATCAATGTTTTATCCCTAGTGGCAACAGCACATCCACAACCTTAGAACTTTCTGTCACTGTCCCAGATTTAATGGAGGCATGAACCCACTATCGAGCATAAATACTCCCTCTTGGAGTTAAGAGTAAAAAAATGGCCAGAGCCTCTACTAATAACGGAGAGCATGCAAGATCATAAACAACACAAAGGTAATAGATTGATAATCAACATAACATAGTATTCTCTATCCATCGGATCCCGACAAACACAACATATAGCATTACAGATAGATGATCTTGATCATGTTAGGCAGCTCACAAGATCCGACAATGAAGCACATAAGGAGAAGATGACCATCTAGCTACTGCTATGGACCCATAGTCCAGGGGTGAACTACTCACTCATCACTCCGGAGGCGACCATGGCGGTGAAGAGTCCTCCGGGAGATGATTCCCCTCTCCGGCAGGGTGCCGGAGGCGATCTCCTGAATCCCCCGAGATGGGATTGGCGGCGGCGGCTTCTCTGGAAGGTTTTCCGTATCGTGGCTCTCGGTACTGGGGGTTTCGCGATGGAGGCTTTAAGTAGGCGGAAGGGAGGAGTCGGGAGAGTCACGGGGGCCCACACGCTAGGGCCGCGCGGGCCCCCCTTGGGCCGCGCCGCCCTAGTGTGGCGGCGCCCCGTGGCCCCACTTCGTCTCCCCTCCGGTCTTCTGGAAGCTTCGTGTAAAATTAGGCCCCTGGGCGTTGATTTCGTCCAATTCCGAGAATATTTCCTTTGTAGGATTTCTGAAACCAAAAACAGCAGAAAACAGCAACTGGCTCTTCGGCATCTCGTTAATAGGTTAGTGCCGGAAAATGCATAAATACGACATAAAGTATGCATAAAACATGTAGATATCATCAATAATGTGGCATGGAACATAAGAAATTATCGATACGTCGGAGACGTATCAACGGTATTTGGACGTGGGCTGGACTGCTCATGGGCCTTGGCATGGGCTGCTGCTAGGTTGGCTTCGGGCTGCGGCGGCCTGAACAGGTAGGTTTCCCTCTCTTCCTCTTTTCAAATTTTCGATTTATATTTTCTGTTTTGTGTTTTGTTATTTGAATTCAAATTTGGTTTCTGTTTTGATTTGCAGGTCCTAAAATATTTGAATATCAAAACAATTTGATAATGCTACCTGCTGTATTGTTTTGTTTATAAACAACCATTTTATAATTGATTAATTTTGTGTTCTTGTGAGGCATACTTCAAAATTCAAAATAGATATGAATTTAGGGTCCACCTCAATTACTTTTATAATATAAGAACCAAATCTGTTTAAAAGGGTTTGAATTTTATAACAGGTTCATAGTAAACCTTATTATTAATTTACTAGGGTGTTTAACAACATTTATGGTTCACACATTTTTTAATTGTCTAGAATTTAAAAAAAAAGGATGGTAATGAGGATGAGATGAATTCATCATTTTATGTGAAGGATTATTTCTAAGATTGAAGCATATGGTTGGATAAACTATATTTGTTTAATAATCTTGCTTAGCCACTTCTAGCTTAACTCATTTAGAATACATTCTACACTCCTCGTAGTCAATTCACTTTCTAAGGTGATGGTTCAATTATGACACAATATTCCATTTGGGAAACTAAGCAAGGTAATTGGAAGTCAAAGTAGAATTGGATATTGGTTTCACTCTACTCACCAAGTGGCATTTAGGCCCTAGGTATATATGGCTTGGTTGATACTTGTGATCTATGATACACAAGTTAGGACATAATATTTTATGTGGGGTGGATTCTATTTGAGAGCTTTAGTGATGCTTTACTAATTGAAGTATAAAATAGGCATGAGGCATGGCAGGGTTATAATTATAATCCAAAGTAATCCATGGGTTGGAATTCACATGTAGTTTAGGGTTTAAGTTGTGATCACCAATATGATACACAACTAGAATTAGGATATGGCATAAGCTTTGGTTATGTTTTACTAATGGAACATGGCTCTCACCTCCAAGATTAAAGGTTGGTTTGAACAAGTAGAATTTAATACTACTCTAATATTCTCTAGGATAGACATGGATATGGTTAGCATCTATAACCTCTCTCACTTCTCAATGTCTTGGAATATCCTAAGGTCCTACTTAAGAGATGATGATATGATCCTCTCAATATATGGTTTTCCTAGGAATTCTACCTTGGTAATCTTATGTAGCTTGTTCTTCATGAAATCTGATAAACCTGCATCTTGTGGTATGCCTCCACCTCCTAGCTTCTTCATCTTGATCCTAGCTAATGTATGGAGTGGCTCTATGTGTGTGTTTCCTTGTATCATGCTACAAGATGACCAAATGGATGGAGGGTGTGGCTCTATTTATAGGCTTGGGCAAGCTCTAGTATCATGACACATAAGTGGTGACTCTTGTGTTGGTTTGATGAGTAAGGTGCTTGGTTGTCATGCCCTCATCCATAGCAATCCTTTGAGCATGAGGTGGCATAGCTTGGAAAGCAAGTCATTGATGCGTGTAGTTGACACGTCCGTTGGGAACCCCAAGAGGAAGGTGTGATGCGCATAGTAGCAAGTTTCCCTCAGTAAGAAACCAAGGTTTAATCTAACCAGTAGGAGTCAAGAAGCACATTGAAGGTTGATGGCGGCGGGATGTAGTGCGGCGCAACACCAGGGATTCCGGCGCCAACGTGGAACCTGCACAACACAACCAAAGTACTTTGCCCCAACGAAACAGTGAGGTTGTCAATCTCACCGGCTTGCTGTAACAAAGGATTAGATGTATAGTGTGGATGATGATTGTTTGCAGAAAACAGTAGAACAAGTATTGCAGTAAATTGTATTCAATGTAAAAGAATAGGACCGGGGTCCACAGTTCACTAGAGGTGTCTCTCCCATAAGATAAATAGCATGTTGGGTGAACAAATTACAGTCGGGCAATTGACAAATAGAGAGGGCATGACCATGCACATACATGATATGATGATTATAGTGAGATTTAATTGGGCATTACGACAAAGTACATAGACCGCTATCCAGCATGCATCTATGCCTAAAAAGTCCACCTTCAAGTTATCATCTGAACCCCTTCCAGTATTAAGTTGCAAACAACAGACAATTGCATTAAGTATGGTGCGTAATGTAATCAATAACTACATCCTCGGACATAGCATCAATGTTTTATCCCTAGTGGCAACATCACATCCACAACCTTAGAACTTTCTGTCACTGTCCCAGATTTAATGGAGGCATGAACCCACTATCGAGCATAAATACTCCCTCTTGGAGTTAAGAGTAAAAACTTGGCCAGAGCCTCTACTAATAACGGAGAGCATGCAAGATCATAAACAACACATAGGTAATAGATTGATAATCAACATAACATAGTATTCTCTATCCATCGGATCCCGACAAACACAACATATAGCATTACAGATAGATGATCTTGATCATGTTAGGCAGCTCACAAGATCCGACAATGAAGCACATAAGGAGAAGATGACCATCTAGCTACTGCTATGGACCCATAGTCCAGGGGTGAACTACTCACTCATCACTCCGGAGGCGACCATGGCGGTGAAGAGTCCTCCGGGAGATGATTCCCCTCTCCGGCAGGGTGCCGGAGGCGATCTCCTGAATCCCCCGAGATGGGATTGGCGGCGGCGGCGTCTCAGTAAGGTTTTTCGTATCGTGGCTCTCGGTACTGGGGGTTTCGCGACGAAGACTATATGTAGGCGGAAGGGCAGGTCAGGGGGCCACACGAGGGCCCCACACACCAGGCCGGCGCGGCCAAGGCTTGGGCCGCGCCGCCCTGTTGTGGCGGCGCCTCGTGGCCCCACTTCGTAAGTCCTCCGGTCTTCTGGAAGCTTCGTGGAAAAATAGGCCCCTGGGCGTTGATTTCGTCCAATTCCGAGAATATTTCCTTACTAGGATTTCTAAAACCAAAAACAGCAGAAAACAGCAACTGGCCCTTCGGCATCTCGTCAATAGGTTAGTTCCGGAAAACGCATAATAATGACATAAAGTATGCATAAAACATGTAGATATCATCAATAATGTGGCATGGAACATAAGAAATTATCGATACGTCGGAGACGTATCAGCATCCCCAAGCTTAGTTCCTGCTCGTCCCGAGCAGGTAAACGATAACAAAGATAATTTCTGGAGTGACATGCCATCATAACCTTGATCATACTATTGTAAGCATATGTAATGAATGCAGCGATCAAAACAATGGTAATGACATGAGTAAACAAATGAATCATAAAGCAAAGACTTTTCATGAATAGTACTTTCAAGACAAGCATCAATAAGTCTTGCATAAGAGTTAACTCATAAAGCAATAAATCAAAGTAAAGGTATTGAAGCAACACAAAGGAAGATTAAGTTCAGCGGTTGCTTTCAACTTATAACATGTATATCTCATGGATAGTTGTCAATGCAAAGTAATATAACAAGTGCAATATGCAAGTATGTAGGAATCAATGCACAGTTCACACAAGTGTTTGCTTCTTGAGGTGGAAAGAGATAGGTGAACTGACTCAACATAAAAGTAAAAGAAAGGCCCTTCGCAGAGGGAAGCATTGATTGCTATATTTGTGCTAGAGCTTTGGTTTTGAAAACAAGAAACAATTTTGTCAACGGTAGTAATAAAGCATATGTATCATGTAAATTATATCTTACAAGTTGCAAGCCTCATGCATAGTATACTAATAGTGCCCGCACCTTGTCCTAATTAGCTTGGATTAACACGGATTATCATTGCATAACATATGTTTCAACCAAGTGTCACAAAGGGGTACCTCTATGCCGCCTGTACAAGAGTCTAAGGAGAAGGTTCGCATTGGATTTCTCGCTTTTGATCATTCTCAACTTAGACACCCATACCGGGACAACATAGACAACAGATAATGGACTCCTCTTTTAATGCTTAAGCATTCAACAACAATTAATTTTCTCATTAGAGATTTGAGGATATTTTTCCAAAACTGAAACTTCCACCATGATTCATGGCTTTAGTTAGCGGCCCAATGTTCTTCTCTAACAGTATGCATGCTCTAACCATTAAATGAGTGGTAAATCTCCCTTACTTCAGACAAGACGGACATGCATAGCAACTCACATGATATTCAACAAAGAGTAGTTGATGGCGTCCCCAGGAACATGGTTATCGCACAACAAACAACTTAATAAGATATAAAGTGCATAAGTACATATTCAATACCACAATAGTTTTTAAGCTATTTGTCCCATGAGCTATATATTGCAAAGGTAAAGAATGGAAATTTTAAAGGTAGCACTCAAGCAATTTTACTTTGGAATGGCGAAGAAATACCATGTAGTAGGTAGGTATGGTGGACACAAATGGCATAGTGGTTGGCTCAAGGATTTTGGATGCATGAGAAGTATTCCCTCTCGATACAAGGTTTAGGCTAGCAAAGTTATTTGAAACAAACACAAGGATGAACCGGTGCAGCAAAACTTACATAAAATACATATTGTAAACATTATAAGATTCTACACCGTCTTCCTTGTTGTTCAAAACTCAATACTAGAAATTATCTAGACTTTAGAGAGACCAATTATGCAAACCAAATTTTAGCAAGATCTATGTATTTCTTCATTAATAGGTGCAAAGTATATGATGCAAGAGCTTAAACATGAGCACAACAATTGCCAAGTATCAAATTATTCAAGACATTTTAGAATTACTACATGTAGCATTTCCCGATTCCAACCATATAACAATTTAACGAAGAAGATTCAACCTTCGCCATGAATACTATGAGTAAAGCCTAAGGACATATTTGTCCATATGCAACAGCGGAGCGTGTCTCTCTCCCACACAATGAATGCTAGGATCCATTTTATTTAAACAAAAACAAAAACAAATCGACGCTCCAAGCAAAGCACATAAGATGTGATGGAATAAAAATATAGTTTCAGGGGAGGAATCTGATAATGTTGTCGATGAAGAAGGGGATGCCTTGGGCATCCCCAAGCTTAGACGCTTGAGTCTTCTTAAAATATGCAGGGGTGAACCACCGGGGCATCCCCAAGCTTAGAGCTTTCACTCTCCTTGATCATATTGTATCATTTCCCTCTCTTGATCCTTGAAAACTTCCTCCACACCAAACTCAAAACAACTCATTAGAGGGTTAGTGCACAATAAAAGTTTACATGTTCAGAGGTGACATAATCATTCTTAACACTTCTGGACATTGCACAAAGCTACTGGACATTAATAGAACAAAGAAATTCATCCAACATAGCAAAAGAGGCAATGCGAAATAAAAGGCAGAATCTGTCAAAACAGAACAGTTCGTAAAGACGAATTTTAAAGTGGAACCAGACTTGCTCAAATGAAAATGCCAAAATTGAATGAAAGTTGCGTACATATCTGAGGATCACTCACGTAAATTGGCATAATTTTCTGAGTTACCTACAGAGAATTAGGCCTAGATTCGTGGCAGCAAAGAAATCTGTTTCTGTGCAGTAATCCAAATCTAGTATGAACCTTACTATCAACGACTTTACTTGGCACAACAATGCACAAAACTAAGATAAGGAGAGGTTGCTACAGTAGTAAACAACTTCCAAGACTCAAATATAAAATAAAGTACTGTAGTAAAAAAAACATGGGTTGTCTCCCATAAGCGCTTTTCTTTAACGCCTTTCAGCTAGGCGCAGAAAGTGTATATCAAGTGTTATCAAGAGATGAAGCATCAACATAGGTGTTGGGAGTTTTCTCAACTATGCATTTTATCTTATCTATGTGAGTTTCAGAGGCTCCCTTTTCATTATTCTTAGGCTTGCTATCCTCGTCAAACAAATTTTCAGGAACAAGCCAACCATAGTTATTTTCTAGAGCGTCATTCATTCCCAGGAGCTTGCAAGGTATTGTTGTCTTAATCTCCCCACCATCATTAATATTATTAGTGTACCTTACTCTCTCCATATCCATCTTTTCAAGGATACTAACAAAATTGGTATAAGAGCCAAGCATATTGTATTTGATAAAGACCTTTCTAGCCTCTCTTGCTACACCACCAAATTCTTTAAGAAGGGTTTCTAAAACAAAATCTTTCTTTTCCCCTTCTTCCATATCACCAAGTGTGAGAAACATGTGTTGGATTATAGGATTAAGATTAACAAATTTAGTTTCCAACATGTGAACTAAAGAAGCAGCAGCAATTTCATAAGTAGGAGCAAGTTCTACCAAGTGTCTATCTTCAAAATCTTCAGTGGTACTAACATGAGTGAAAAAATCTTCTATATTATCTCTCCCAATTATAGACCCACGTCCTACCGGTATGTCTTTTAGAGTGTACTTAGGAGGAAACATGATGAAATAAACAAAAAATAAATAAAGTAAATGCAAGTAACTAAACTTTTTTTTTGTGTTTTTGATATAGAGAACAAGACAGTAAATAAAGTAAAGCTAGCAACTATTTTTTGTGTGTTTTGTTTAAGTGCAGCAAACAAAGTAGTAAATAAAATAAAGCAAGACAAAAACAAAGTAAAGAGATTGGATTGTGGAGACTCCCCTTGCAGCGTGTCTTGATCTCCCCGGCAACGGCACCAGAAATTTGCTTGATGCGTGTAGTTGACACGTCCGTTGGGAACCCCAAGAGGAAGGTGTGATGCGCACAGTAGCAAGTTTCCCTCAGTAAGAAACCAAGGTTTAATCGAACCAGTAGGAGTCAAGAAGCACGTTGAAGGTTGATGGCGGCGGGATGTAGTGCGGCGCAACACCAGGGATTCCGGCGCCAACGTGGAACCTGCACAACACAACCAAAGTACTTTGCCCCAACGAAACAGTGAGGTTGTCAATCTCACCGGCTTGCTGTAACAAAGGATTAGATGTATAGTGTGGATGATGATTGTTTGCAGAAAACAGTAGAACAAGTATTGCAGTAAATTGTATTCAATGTAAAAGAATAGGACCGGGGTCCACAGTTCACTAGAGGTGTCTCTCCCATAAGATAAATAGCATGTTGGGTGAACAAATTACAGTCGGGCAATTGACAAATAGAGAGGGCATGACCATGCACATACATGATATGATGAGTACTATGAGATTTAATTGGGCATTACGACAAAGTACATAGACCGCTATCCAGCATGCATCTATGCCTAAAAAGTCCACCTTCAGGTTATCATCCGAACCCCTTCCAGTATTAAGTTGCAAACAACAGACAATTGCATTAAGTATGGTGCGTAATGTAATCAATAACTACATCCTCGGACATAGCATCAATGTTTTATCCCTAGTGGCAACAGCACATCCACAACCTTAGAACTTTCTGTCACTGTCCCAGATTTAATGGAGGCATGAACCCACTATCGAGCATAAATACTCCCTCTTGGAGTTAAGAGTAAAAACTTGGCCAGAGCCTCTACTAATAACGGAGAGCATGCAAGATCATAAACAACACATAGGTAATAGATTGATAATCAACATAATATAGTATTCTCTATCCATCGGATCCCGACAAACACAACATATATCATTATAGATAGATGATCTTGATCATGTTAGGCAGCTCACAAGATCCGACAATGAAGCACATAAGGAGAAGACGACCATCTAGCTACTGCTATGGACCCATAGTCCAGGGGTGAACTACTCACTCATCACTCCGGAGGCGACCATGGCGGTGAAGAGTCCTCCGGGAGATGATTCCCCTCTTCGGCAGGGTGCCGGAGGCGATCTCCTGAATCCCCCGAGATGGGATTGGCGGCGGCGGTGTCTCAGTAAGGTTTTCCGTATCGTGGCTCTCGGTACTGGGGGTTTCGCGACGAAGACTATATGTAGGCGGAAGGGCAGGTCAGGGGGCCACACGAGGGCCCCACACACCAGGCCGGCGCGGCCAAGGCTTGGGCTGCGCCGCCCTGTTGTGGCGGCGCCTCGTGGCCCCACTTCGTAAGTCCTCCGGTCTTCTGGAAGCTTCGTGGAAAAATAGGCCCCTGGGCGTTGATTTCGTCCAATTCCGAGAATATTTCCTTACTAGGATTTCTGAAACAAAAAACAGCAGAAAACAGCAACTGGCCCTTCGGCATCTCGTCAATAGGTTAGTTCCGGAAAACGCATAATAATGACATAAAGTATGCATAAAACATGTAGATATCATCAATAATGTGGCATGGAACATAAGAAATTATCGATACGTCGGAGACGTATCAGTCATGTAGATATTTTCATCCCATGTGGCATAGAGATTATCCTCTCATATGATTTATTTTTGGATGGCCAAGTGTGGTGACCCTGCATACCACTGCATGTTGTAGTATGCCAGTCGTTGATATAACATTCGCGAAGTACCATTCCGCAAATATTACATCCCTCAGAGTAGTACAACAGAACATAGCAAGGTCCATAACTCATTCACATATTATTACAATCATCATACACAAGTCGTCTTGGAGTTCCTCCTGGGTCCTAAGAGGATAACTCCTGGGTTCGAGGCGAACCCAACTTAACTTACAATACCATTGTCTCATTAAACTAAACATGGATTTATTCGAGCAGCTATATAGTAAGAGTTCGCGCTGCTCGGCGACTACTACTCCTCCTGATATCTTTAGGCTTGTTCTCCTCCGGAAGCCTCCCCGGATCCGTAGACTATGATGTAGTCTACGCCTTCAACACCTCCTGAGAGGTCTGGTTCCTCGTAGCCGATGATCTCGGCTCCATCATGGTTGTCGTTGTCCTCCTCCAGATGGTTCAGACAATCTAAGCATGGGATTTAAGAGTGGTATGAGTACGAGCGTACTCAACAAGTTCATTATAGATAAGAGGTGTTTAATGCACTAGCTACGATATTAGACCAGAAAGTCTAATACCAATGCAAGTTTTGATAAACATTTCTTCAAGAGATTGCTTTTATTTCAAAGAGCTATGTCCGTCAGCCTTCACCGGTTTACTAGAACTTCATGGAGCTCCTTTCCGGCCGCGTTCGCAGTTCCTCAATCCCGGAACAGGGAGTGACAGGTCACAGTTCTTTACACTCTGCAGAGGTGTGTTGCTTTACCCATAAGAGATCTTAACCTTGGTGCCAACCGGGCAGCTTTCCCGTCCACACTTCCTTTGGTGTGAGGCCCGGTATAAGGTCTAGCCAATCATGTTCCTCCGCTACCTCGAACACCCACCCTTTGTTGCATGCGCCGACCCTGGGTCCACGTCGGTCCCATTATTCCCGTAATTTCAGGGTGGACCCCGACCACGACAACAGTGCTGGGCTCTACCATACACTCCTACGCCGGTGGCTGCAACCCATCATAGACCGCATTACCGTGGGGAATTAGAACGGGATCCCCACCCTTCGGTTGTTCCGCAAGACACAACTGCTACGGCAAGCAATGCTTTACCGTGGGGAATTAGAATGGGCTCCCCACCCTCCGGTTGTTCCGCCAGACACAATCGCTACGGTAAGCGCATCCGTTGATGAACAAGAGGTGGAAACACTTTTGACTACTCCGTCGCACTCCGGATCTTATGGTTAACACGGGTATTACGGCACAAGAATCACTGGCGACATTTGTTGTTTAATCCTAGATGGATATAAACCCGTGCAATGGAACCTCCACCATATCAACACAATCCATGGTTCCATTGCCCACCACATAGTCATATTCATAGTTATGAAAGTAGTGGTTTTGATTTTTATGCAATAGTGATAACCATAATACTTTGCAAGTAATTTGATAGAAATACTCAAATGACATGAGCAAGTGATGAACTTGCTCGAACACCGCAAAGTTCTGCGCTTGGCAGGTAGGGACTGACCCTTGTCCTCTTGTTCTGAAAAATAGCATCATTGTCCGATAAGGGCAATGGTTAAAGAAGCAATTATGCATGATTCCATTTTTAGGGTTTGTTCCCCCCTTCCGATGTCGTTATTATTTCATGTAAGAGGTTAATACTAAGAATAGTTTGGGAAGACTTGATTTAAAGTAAAATTCAACCTTGAAATGTTGTCAAGGTGTTTTTAGAGTCCAAATGAATTTATGGACTTATTTTCATTATTGAAAATAACATGTGTGATTTAAATGATTATTAATTCATCAAATTTGAACTTATTCTAGTTTATCTCCAAAAATTCCATTTCATATTTTATTATGATAGAGAATTTTATTCTGAGTGGTTTTCATATTTTTATTTATTTTTTTGGAGTTATATTTTATTTTATAAAATTCTTGGAAATTCTTGTTTAAATGGGTATTTTGGAAATGTCCAAAATACCCCTCGGCACCACTAGTCAGGCTGCCGAGCTGGTTAGGTTGGACCAGCCCAGTGGGCTCGGTCCAACCGACCCGCCGCCTCGTCGTCCTCTACCCCGTAACCCTAATTCCCCTTTTGGGCTCCCGCGACACCGAAATCGCCTCCGCCGTCGTCGCCTCTGCTCCGGCCGCCTCCGGCCGTCATCGGCGACGATCGATGTGGATCTGGACTGCCTCTCGACGGCGGACCTGGTGGTCCGCGTCGATTTGACGTTCGCGTCCACCTCGACTCTTCCCCAACGCATCTGCGCCTCGGCCGCACGGATCCGCGAAGATCCGTCGTTCGTCGGCGTCCCTGGCGCTGCAGTGCGGCCGTGTGCCACGCCGTGGTTGCTGGTAGCTGCGGCGCTGCTGTGGCTTGGCTTGGCCTGGCGCTGCCGTGGCCCCGGCGTGTGCCGCCGTGGCCGCCATGGTCGCGCCCTTCATCACGCACCACCGGTGAGTACTCCTTCGCCTCCTTCTCTCCCTCTCTGCGCTACTCTCTTCTCTCCTACATCCGGCTCGGCCACCGGCCTCATCCTCCATGTGGAGATGCTTGCCGTGCCGATGCGCCGCCGCTGCGGCTTGCTAGCTTGTGCTCATGCTGCCGTGTAGTGTGGCTGTGCTATTGCGCCGCTACTGCTATGCATTTCTTACTTAAATTTCTCCCCGTGCTTCGTTCTTGTTACTGCGCTTGTTAGGCTCTCAAGTGTATTCAATTATCTTGTCCAGGCTAGATGGCTATGTGTAAATTCTTGCAACTTTGCAAGAACCAAGTGCCATATCCGTGTGGTGCTCTCGGGGCTTTGCTTTACTGTCACTAACGTATTTGCTTATCGCTGCTGCAATTGTTCATGATCTGTGGCTGCTCCATTTATATGATCGATGGTTAATACTAGGCTTAGCTCTAGTATGTAATTTTTATGCTCTGTCAAACCACGATGATCAACCGATCATCGGATGCTTGATCTTTGGACTATCTGTTTCAACCCCACTAGGGCTTTTCCTAGTGGGCTGTGTGACCCATCGGCTTGTCTTTGGTGTATGGTGTTGCTTGCTCAAGCATAACTGATGCTTGCGGTGATCCTCTGGATCATATGCAAAGCTACGGTGGGTTGATTACTTGTATATTCATTTATCTGTGTTATTTGACTTGGCTTAAATGAATAATTGTGGTGAACTCATTGAGCAAGAATGATCATATAGATTTAATTTGTTTGGGCTAGAGGGATGCCAACCTTTGTTGGGAACCCTAGTCCATTCTGAACCCTCTCGGGTGATGATGTGTTGGCTGGAAGTGTTGGCTGTGGTTGAGGTGGCCTTGACAGCCACTTGGTGTCAGTGGTAGCTCCCACTATCTCTGCGGCTAATCGTGGTGTATTATGGCTTCTTGCTTTGACCATCTTTGGTTGCCACTGCTCTTGGTGTTGACAAATCTAGATAGACACATGATAGTCTATCATGTCCGATGGCTTAGCTAGCTATGGGTTGTCAAGTGAGCTTGGTAGCTAGCCGTGCTTTGAATCCATGTTGGATTTCTCTGGTTATGTCCCGGTGTGGACATAACCGTGTTCCCTGGATGATTTCTACCGGCTGTTTTCTCTGTTTGCTTCAACCAAATGACTGGATAGCCAAATGATGATACAATCTGGGTTTCCTACCCTTCAGGTGCTCTGTGATGCATAGAATGCTTATATATGAGCAAAACTTGGTTTTGCTCAGGTTGATTTGGTTTATACCTCACTCCAGCTCCTAGAATGAGTTGTTGGTGTAGAGGATTGCTTCTGGTGGTTTTGATTTGCCTGCCCTTCTCCTCCTTGCAAGCTTGTGAATCTTGGTTTGGTTCAGTGGTGATCTGAGGCAGGTTGAACAGCTCTGGCTGTTCTTCCTGTTCTTGGTGTTCTTACTCTTTGGAGATGCTGCCGATGGAATGGCTAGGGTTCACTGTTGAAGAGGTTTATATTTGGCTGGCCTCTTCTTCCCCTGGTCGATGACTTTGGTCTCGGTTCAGCTTGTGACTCACCTGGTGTGTGTGTGTGCTGTGATGCATGCACACCCCATGCCTTGGTGTTAAGCATGCACACATGTACTGTGAGCTGCCTGTGTGTGTGTGTAGCCTGGTGTGGTGTACCAGGACTTGGAGATGGATCAGCTCGGCAGATCCATGTGCATATCCTCTCCAATTCAAATTTCTTTGCGAATTTGCCAAGTGGCTATGCCACTTGGCATAACACTTGATTTTCTTTCTTTGTGTTTGTGTGCAGGGATCATCAATTGAGCAAAATGGACATGGAATTCATCATATACAAGATCAAGTGAAGATGATCTTGTAGAATTTAGACTAGGATATTAACTTGTAATTTTTATTTATTTTCCTTTCTTCTATTCTGCCCATTTATGTAATGCGTTGTATTATTCTTTTAATTTTACTTTTGAATCTTGTAATGACATTGTAATGTGTGTGATGATCAATAAAGCTCAAAGTTTTCTCTAATGAGCTTAACTTTATTATATTAGTTCATCTTATTTATTATTGTTCATTTACTTAATAAATTTACTTAATGGAATTATTTAAGGTAATTATTTAATGTTTGAATTTGAAATTCAAATTCAACCTTGGTTTGAATTTAACCATGTCTTATTATTTAAAATTCAATCAAGCAAACTCTCCCCTCTCATCTCAAAACCCTAACTAGTGAAGAGAAATGCAAGTTTGTCGCACTCTCGAAACCCTAACCCTGTAAGGTGTCGAGAGAGAAACTTGTCCCCCTTCGATGCAGTTTTTGTTTAAAAGCGCGAAATTTCCTTAATTTACTATGCAATGCACATCCCTTTCTAAAAATCTACCTCGATCGTCTCTAAACCTGGGACATTACAGCCTTTCCCCCTTAAAGAAAACTTCGTCCCGAAGTTGTGGTTGTAATACCTGAACAGCTCGGGGTATGTTTTCCTCAGGTCTTCCTCTTTTTCCCAGGTGGCTTCCCTCTCGGGATGATGCTTCCATTGAATCTTGCAATACTTGATTGCCTTGTTTCTGAGTTGTTTCCAGCTCTCCTCGAGAATCTTGGCTGGCTTCTCGATGTACGTCAGGTCTGGTTGTAACTCAAGTTCCTCATGTGATATTGGTTCATCTGGGGTCTTCAAACATTTCCGAAGTTGTGACACATGGAATACGTTATGAACTTGAGCTAACCTTCCCGGTAGATCCAACTCAAAGGCTAAACCTCGATTCTGACTCAGTATCTTGAAAGGTCCTATATATCTAGGACTGAGTTTCCCTTTTACTCCAAACCTCTGGAGTCCTTTCATCGGGCTTACCCTAAGATAAACCATGTCTCCAACTTGTGGCTCCCATGTCCTTCTCTTCTGATCGGCATAACTCTTTTGCCGACTCTGGGCTATTTTGAGCCTGTCTCTGATAATGTCAATGATTTGTTGTTTTTCCTTGACATAATCAGGGTTGAACTCTTTGCTTGCTCCGGCTTCATACCAACATATTGGTGATCTACACTTCCTTCCATACAGAGCTTCAAATGGTGCCATCTTGATGCTGCTTTGGTAACTATTGTTGTATGAAAACTCTGCTAAAGGTAGATGCTCCTCCCATGATCCTCCGAAGTCTAGGGCACAAGCCCTAAGCATATCTTCTAAGATCTGATTGGTTCTCTCAGTTTGTCCACCGGTTTGTGGATGATAAGCGGTACTATAATCCAACTTGGATCCTAAAGCTTCGTGAAGCTGCTTCCAGAATGCTGATGTGAACACGGATCCTCGATCCGACACTATCTTCTTAGGCACTCCATGCTTACTTACGATCTCTTTAATGTAAAGATCGATAAGTTTCTCTCCTTTATCCTGCTGGTTTACCGCTAAGAAATGTGCACTTTTCGTCAACCGGTCCACGATTACCCATATCATGTCCTTCTTTTTATTAGTCATGGGTAGTCCGGTGATGAAATCCATCCCAATTTCCTCCCATTTCCACTCTGGAATAGGTAGAGGTTGTAACTTCCCTGCGGGACTCTGATGTTCAGCCTTCACTCGCTGGCAGGTATGGCATTCTGCCACATATTGTGCTATCTCCCGCTTCATGTTATTCCACTAGAATAATTCCTTTAGATCCATGTACATCTTTGTACTTCCCGGATGTATTGAATATGGTGTTTGATGAGCTTCCCGGAGTATTACTTCCTTGATTTCAGCAATATCCGGAACGCAAATCCTCTTCTGGAACCACAAAGATCCAGATTCTCCACGGTGAAATTCTGATGGTCTTCCCTCATCTATTCTCCTCATCTCTTCTACAATGAATGGATCGTCCAACTGACCCATCATTATCTCATTCTTCAGGTTGACATTCAACTCATCGGCTACTTGTAACGCCGATAATCCTTCATGGGCTTCCTTCTCCCAAAGTTGTATTTGGGCTTGGCTTATTTCCTTCCTCAGCTCCGGTGATATTTCTTGTTCCACTCCTCCGGTACTCTTCCTACTCAGGGCATCTGCGACTACATTAGCCTTCCCTGGTGTGTAATTGATTGTCAGATCATAATCCTTAATCAATTCTAGCCATCTTTTCTGCCTCATGTTGAGTTCCTTCTGAGTGAAGAAATATTTGAGGCTTTTATGGTCTGTATAGAGCTCACACTTAGCTCCATAAAGAAAATGTCTCCAAGTTTTTAATGCAAACACGACCGCTGCTAATTCCAAGTCATGTGTTGGATAGTTCACTTCATGAGGTCTAAGTTGCCTCGATCCATAGGATATCACTTTCCGATCTTGCATGAGTACGCAACCCAATCCATGTTTGGATGCGTCACAGTACACGGTGTAATCCTTGCCAACTTCCTAAATCGCTAACACCGTGTGCCGTGGTGAGTTTCTCCTTCGTAGTTTGAAAACTCTTCTCACACTCCTCTGACCACACGAATGGTGTGTTCTTCCTTAGCAACTTTGTCATTGGTCCTGCGATCTTAGAGAATCCTTCAATGAATCTCCGATAATATCCTGCCATTCCAAGGAATCCTCGGATTTCCTTGACAGTCTTGGGTGCTTCCCATTCTAAAACTGCTGCTACCTTGCTCGGGTTGACAGCGATTCCATCTTTGCTAATGACATGACCAAGAAATTCCACTTGATCTAGCCAAAATTCACACTTGCTGAGTTTGGCATAAAGTTGGTGTTCCCTTAGTGTCTGCAACACTAACCTCAAATGTTCGGCATGTTCTGCCTTGTTCTTGGAATATATCAAGATATCATCGATGAATACGATGACAAACTTGTCAAGATATGGCATGAAAATCTTATTCATGAGATTCATGAATATTGCTGGGGCATTGGTTAGTCCAAAAGGTACTACAAGGTATTCATGGTGTCCATACCTTGAGACAAAGGCAGTTTTCGGAACGTCCTCCTTCTTGATCTTTATCTGGTGATAACCCGATCTTAGATCAATCTTGGAAAAGACTCCCGCTCCTCTAACCTGATCAAATAGATCTTGTATTCTTGGAAGTGGATACTTGTTCTTGATTGTGACGTTGTTCAGATTTCTGTAGTCTCCGCACATCCTTCTTCCTCCATCTCTTTTATCTACGAAGATCACAGGTGATCCCCATGGTGAAACACTCTCCTGAATGAATCCCTTTTGTTCTAAGTCATCCAATTGCTCCTTAAGTTCTTTCAATTCCTTAGGCCCCATTTTATATGGTGCTTTAGCAATCGGAGCTGTTCCTGGGATTAGGTCGATAGTGAATTCTATCTCCCTATCTGGTGGCATACTGTAATTCCAGAAACACATCCTGGAATTCATTTACTACAGGTATATCTTCTAACTTCACCTCCTTCATGCTATTCAGCTGTAGCTCCACTTCAATCTGTGTATGTTTGTCGCCTTGGTAGATCATTCTACTTCCATCGGGACTTTTTAATGACACCGTTTTGTTTACGGATCGATCAATGCTCCATTAGCTTCTAACCAGTTCATACCAAGAATGACATCAATGTCCTTCATCGGTAAAATGAACAGGTCCGCGTCAAACGCGCACTTATTGATCATAATGACTTGTTTTTGTTTGGCATGGGTTACTACTATCGTTCCCCCCGCAGAAAGTATGGTTATGGGTGTATCTAACTTAGTGCAACTAATCCCATGTTTGATGATGAATTGTTGAGAAATGAATGATGTAGTTGCACCAGTATCAAAAAGTACTTTGCCAGGATGAGTGAGTATCTGGAGCGTACCTATCACCGCCTGGTCAGAGTTGACCACCTCCTCCAGACTGGTACAGTTCAGCTTGCCGAAGGGCTTCTTATTCTTCCAGTTCCCTCCGGTGTTTCCGCGATTTCCTCCTCCTCCAGTTGACCTCCTCCACTATTCTTCTTGGGGCGGTCCTTGACATGTGCCCCTCCTGGCGACAACCAAAGCATATAATCCTTGGTTTCTTGCAATCCTTGGCGAAATGCCCTGTGAATCCACAGCTTCTGCAAACTATTTGATTTGCAGTCTGGAATGCCTGATTCTTCCTACTACCGTAGTAGTTGCTGTTGTTGTTGTTGTTGTTGTTGTTGTTGCTGTATCGGGGCTTGAAACTCAAGCTGGTGTTAGGCTTGTGACTGGTATATCTCTTAGGCTCAAACTTGGCCTTCTTCCGCTTCTCTTCCTGCAATTGCTTGAAGTCATCTTCAAGAGTGATGGCTGCATCCACCAACTCTTGGAATTCCGTTGCTCTCATCATCCGCAGCTGCACCTTAAACTGGGGACTTAACCCCCTCAGAAATCTCTTTTTCTTCTTGTCCTCGGTGTTGACTTCATCAACAGCATACCGGGACAGCTTTGAAAACTCCCTGACATAAGTCAGGATTGCCTTATCCTTCTGCTCGAGACTCTCGAACTCTCGACGCTTCAGTTCCACAATACTTTCAGGGACATTGGATTCCCTGAACTTCCTTGCAAACTCCTCCCAGGTGAATACCTTTCCTGCCGGATACACGGCTACAATGTTGTCCCACCATGATGCGGCAGGTCCACATAACAGATGGGTAGCATATCGAACCTTCTCTTGGTCATTGCATCCAATGCATTGAGCTTGCGCTCAGTATCCATCAGCCAATCTTCCGCGTCCATCGGCTCTGGCGCGTAAGCGAAAGATATCGGCTTGGTGTTTTGGAAGTCTGCTAATGTGACTCCCTGGTTCTCAGGTCTCTCCACCCTATTCTGCTGCATCAGATCCTGAAGGAATTTGTTCTGCAGCTCCAGTGTTACACGCTGCCTCTCTTCCGCCAGTTGCATGTACTGGATAAAGTTTTGCTGCGTCATGGGTGGTGGTGGTGGTGGAAACTGATCTCGGGCTGCACCCTCAGCCTCTTCCTTTTCCTTTGCTTCGCGCTCCATGCGCTGCGCTTCCGTCTCGTTTCCTAACATTCCCGACATAATCCCCCTAGTTCTGCAACACAAGATGATACTCATAATTACTCCATGCGCAAGTTTTCTGAGCTCAACTTTGTGCACAGAACTAGTCACGCAATGGAAATCAAAAAGCAAATCCAAATCATACAAAACATATACCCTGTATATACATACATAAGTGGTCTTATTACAATACTCAAGTCGATGTGAGTATGCAAACTCACTTATTAAAGTATATGTACAAATTTATACAGATATTACAAACTATAATACACGTGGTACTTGTGTATTATAGCCACGCCTCCCTTGGTGGACTTCTAATCGGTCTTCACTCCCGGTACATTCCAGGCTTCCATCCGGTCGAACGTGTCGTCCTCCTGATAGACCCTGGAACATAAGGTCTCCCCGTTGGCTTGTAATCCGAATCCGATGATGACCCTAAGGAGAAATCAGTGTTCACAAACTGATCGTTGAGTGCATCATAGTCCACCCATCGGGTGTACTCTCCTGTAGTCCCACCATAAGGGTTACCAAAACCCATACCCGACTCAACCTGTGTCGGATATCCTCCATCCACTCCTTCATTACTAGGATAGCTCTGGTTCTGGGTTGTTGCATCATCGTTCATCTCTCCATCATAATACTCCGTAGTGCTATGGGTTCCAGTATCATTTCCCCAACGCCAACCCCTAGAATTCTCGATCGGAGTCTCGGAACGCTGGTTGTTTCCGGATTCCGCTCCGCCTTCGTATCCCCCATAGGAACTATTCAGGTAGTTCCCAGGTGTAGCAGGTGTAGGTTCACGTGCAAGTGGATCAAAGCTGATGTAGTCACCAGCTGAATAAACTGGTGTGTGCACTACATTCTCCATAGGTTCTTTCCCCCTACTCTCCTCCTTGGGTTCGGTAAATTCCTCTAGCATCGTATCAATAGCTCCTATCAGATGATGATTCAGCTGAAAGAGTAATGATATGAAGTTACGGCTATTATCCATATATTTTGCCGCTGCTATGGGTTTGCGTTTGGCGTATTTGTAGTGGTTGAGCAAGGGATCTTCTTCCTCCTGATTATGGGGAATATGGGAGAACTCGGAATCCATAAGCTCTTTTGTCTTATGTTCCCGTATGTCGGTTATGGCTCTCATAACAGCTATATGATAGGCTGTGTTGGTTGTCCTAGCTTCTCCAGCTGGCATGACTACGCTCATTCCCAAAGATTCGGGAAGTCGCAGTCCTACTCTGCACTTGGCTAACACCGGTCCATCATAGAACATGTACTTCTTTACCGGAATCTGGGGATCACACCCAAATTCCAATAACATGGCTCGTAGGATATCAGCAAGTCCTCCTCGATATTCGTTCAGTGTGGAATCCATAACTTTCACGTTTCTTCCCGGTCGTGAACTTGCCATGTTGGCTGTAGAAATAGAAAGATTATAAGATTAGTAATAATGCATCATAATAGAGATAATAAAGAATTATCGCACTAAAAGATATGATTGTTGTATTCTCAATTGAATATACACCATATTTTTAGAGAATTCTTTACTAATCCTATTTGACTCCTAACGTTTAGTCCCATTTACTAGGTTCCAACCTAAGGTCAAAGCTTTTGCTCTGATACCAACTGTGGTGACCCTGCATACCACTGCATGTTGTAGTATGCCAGTCGTTGATATAACATTCGCGAAGTACCATTCCGCAAATATTACATCCCTCAGAGTAGTACAACAGAACATAGCAAGGTCCATAACTCATTCACATATTATTACAATCATCATACACAAGTCGTCTTGGAGTTCCTCCTGGGTCCTAAGAGGATAACTCCTGGGTTCGAGGCGAACCCAACTTAACTTACAATACCATTGTCTCATTAAACTAAACATGGATTTATTCGAGCAGCTATATAGTAAGAGTTCGCGCTGCTCGGCGACTACTACTCCTCCTGATATCTTTAGGCTTGTTCTCCTCCGGAAGCCTCCCCGGATCCGTAGACTATGATGTAGTCTACGCCTTCAACACCTCCTGAGAGGTCTGGTTCCTCGTAGCCGATGATCTCGGCTCCATCATGGTTGTCGTTGTCCTCCTCCAGATGGTTCAGACAATCTAAGCATGGGATTTAAGAGTGGTATGAGTACGAGCGTACTCAACAAGTTCATTATAGATAAGAGGTGTTTAATGCACTAGCTACGATATTAGACCAGAAAGTCTAATACCAATGCAAGTTTTGATAAACATTTCTTCAAGAGATTGCTTTTATTTCAAAGAGCTATGTCCGTCAGCCTTCACCGGTTTACTAGAACTTCATGGAGCTCCTTTCCGGCCGCGTTCGCAGTTCCTCAATCCCGAACAGGAGTGACAGTCACGATTCTTTACACTCTGCAGAGGTGTGTTGCTTTACCCATAAGAGATCTTAACCTTGGTGCCAACCGGGCAGCTTTCCCGTCCACACTTCCTTTGGTGTGAGGCCCGGTATAAGGTCTAGCCAATCATGTTCCTCCGCTACCTCGAACACCCACCCTTTGTTGCATGCGCCGACCCTGGGTCCACGTCGGTCCCATTATTCCCGTAATTTCAGGGTGGACCCCGACCACGACAACAGTGCTGGGCTCTACCATACACTCCTACGCCGGTGGCTGCAACCCATCATAGACCGCATTACCGTGGGGAATTAGAATGGGATCCCCACCCTTCGGTTGTTCCGCAAGACACAACTGCTACGGCAAGCAATGCTTTACCGTGGGGAATTAGAATGGGCTCCCCACCCTCCGGTTGTTCCGCCAGACACAACTGCTACGGTAAGCGCATCCGTTGATGAACAAGAGGTGGAAACACTTTTGACTACTCCGTCCCACTCCGGATCTTATGGTTAACACGGGTATTACGGCACAAGAATCACTGGCGACATTTGTTGTTTAATCCTAGATGGATATAAACCCGTGCAATGGAACCTCCACCATATCAACACAATCCATGGTTCCATTGCCCACCACATAGTCATATTCATAGTTATGAAAGTAGTGGTTTTGATTTTTATGCAATAGTGATAACCATAATACTTTGCAAGTAATTTGATAGAAATACTCAAATGACATGAGCAAGTGATGAACTTGCCTGAACACTGCAAAGTTCTGCAGTTGGTAGGTATGGACTGACCCTTGTCCTCTTGTTCTGAAAAATAGCATCATTGTCCGATAAGGGCAATGGTTAAAGAAGCAATTATGCATGATTCCATTTTTAGGGTTTGTTCCCCCCTTCCGATGTCGTTATTATTTCATGTAAGAGGTTAATACTAAGAATAGTTTGGGAAGACTTGATTTAAAGTAAAATTCAACCTTGAAATGTTGTCAAGGTGTTTTTAGAGTCCAAATGAATTTATGGACTTATTTTCATTATTGAAAATAACATGTGTGATTTAAATGATTATTAATTCATCAAATTTGAACTTATTCTAGTTTATCTCCAAAAATTCCATTTCATATTTTATTATGATAGAGAATTTTATTCTGAGTGGTTTTCATATTTTTATTTATTTTTTTGGAGTTATATTTTATTTTATAAAATTCTTGGAAATTCTTGTTTAAATGGGTATTTTGGAAATGTCCAAAATACCCCTCGGCCCCACTTGTCAGGCGGCCGAGCTGGTTAGGTTGGACCAGCCCAGTGGGCTCGGTCCAACCGACCCAGTCGCCTCGTCGTCCTCTACCCCGTAACCCTAATTCCCCTTTTGGGCTCCCGCGACACCGAAATCGCCTCCGCCGTCGTCGCCCTGCTCCGGCCGCCTCCGGCCGTCATCGGCGACGATCAGATGTGGATCTGGACCGCCTCTCGACGGCGGACCTGGTGGTCCGCGTCGATTTGACGCTCGCGTCCACCTCGACTCTTCCCCAACGCATCTGCGCCTCGGCCGCACGGATCCGCGAAGATCCGCTCGTTCGTCGGCGTCCTCGGCGCGCGGTGCGGCCGTGTGCTACGCCGTGGTTGCCGGTAGCCGCGGCGCTGTCGTGGCTTGGCTTGGCCTGGCGCTGCCGTGGCCCCGGCGTGTGCCGCCGTGGCCGCCATGGTCGCGCCCTTCATCACGCACCACCAGTGAGTACTCCTTCGCCTCCTTCGCTCCCTCTCTGCGCTACTCTCTTCTCTCCTACATCTGGCTCGGCCACTGGCCTCCTCCTCCATGTGGAGATGCTTGCCGTGCCGATGCGCTGCTGCTGCGGCGTGCTAGCTTGTGCTCATGCCGTCGTGTCTGTGTGGCTGTGCTATTGCGCTGCCATCGCTATGCATTTCTTACTTAAATTTCTCCCCGTGCTTCGTTCTTGTTCTGCGCTTGTTAGGCTCTCAAGTGTATTCAATTATCTTGTCCTGTGCTAGATGGCTATGTGTAAATTCTTGCAACTTTGCAAGAACCAAAGGCTATCCGTGTGGTGCTCTCGGGGCTTTGCTTTACCGTCACTAACGTATTTGCTTATCAGTCTTGCAATTGTTCATGATCTGTGGCTGCTCCATTTATATGATCGATGGTTAATACTAGGCTTAGCTCTAGTATGTAATTTTTATGCTCTGTCAAACCACGATGATCAACCGATCATCGGATGCTTGATCTTTGGACTATCGTTTCAACCCCACTAGGGCTTTTCCTAGTGGATGTGTGACCTCTTGGCTTGTCTTTGGTGTATGGTGTTGCTTGCTCAAGCATAATCTGATGCTTGCGGTGATCCTCTGGATCATATGCAAAGCTCGTGGGTTGATTACTTGTATATTCATTTATCCGTGTTATTTGACTTGGCTTAAATGAATAATTGTGGTGAATCGCCGAGCAAGAATGATCATATAGATTTAATTTGTTTGGGCTAGAGGGATGCCAACCTTTGTTGGGAACCCTAGTCCATTCTCGAACCCTTCGGGTGATGATGTGTTGGCTGGAAGTGTTGGCTGTGGTTGAGGTGGCCTTGACAGCCACTTGGTCTTGTCGGGTAGCTCCCACTATCTCTCGCGGCTAATCGTGGTGTATTATGGCTTCTTGGCTCGACCATCTTTGGTTGCCACTGCTCTTGGTGTTGACAAATCTAGATAGACACATGATAGTCTATCATGTCCGATGGCTTAGCTAGCTATGGGTTGTCAAGTGAGCTTGGTAGCTAGCCAGGCTTTGAATCCATGTTGGATTTCTCTGGTTATGTCCCAGTGTGGACATAACCATGTTCCCCTGGATGATTTCTACCGGCTGTTTTCTCTGTTTGCTTCAACCAAATGACCGGATAGCCAAATGATGATACAATCTGGGTTTCCTACCCTTCTGTGCTCTGTGATGCATAGCATGCTTATATATGAGCAAAACTTGGTTTTGCTCAAAGTTGATTTGGTTTATACCTCACTCCAGCTCCTAGAATGAGTTGTTGGTGTAGAGGATTGCTTCGGTGGTTTTGATTTGCCTCGCCTTCTCCTCCTTGCAAGCTTGTGAATCTTGGTTTGGTTCGGTGGTGATGCGAGGCGGGTTGAACAGCTCTGGCTGTTCTTCCTGTTCTTGGTGTTCTTACTCTTTGGAGATGCCGCCGATGGAATGGCTAGGGTTCACCGTTGAAGAGGTTTATATTTGGCTGGCCTCTTCTTCCCTCGGTCGACGACTTGGTCTGGTTCACTTGTGACTCACTGGTGTGTGTGTGTCGTGATGCATGCACACCCCATGCCTTGGTGTTAAGCATGCACACATGTACCGTGAGTCGCTCTGTGTGTGTGTGTAGCCTGGTGTGGTGTACCAGGACTTGGAGATGGATCAGCTCGGCAGATCCATGTGCATATCCTCTCCAATTCAAATTTCTTTGCGAATTTGCCAAGTGGCTATGCCACTTGGCATAACACTTGATTTTCTTTCTTTGTGTTTGTGTGCAGGGATCATCAATTGAGCAAAATGGACATGGAATTCATCATATACAAGATCAAGTGAAGATGATCTTGTAGAATTTAGACTAGGATATTAACTTGTAATTTTTATTTATTTTCCTTTCTTCTATTCTGCCCATTTATGTAATGCGTTGTATTATTCTTTTAATTTTACTTTTGAATCTTGTAATGACATTGTAATGTGTGTGATGATCAATAAAGCTCAAAGTTTTCTCTAATGAGCTTAACTTTATTATATTAGTTCATCTTATTTATTATTGTTCATTTACTTAATAAATTTACTTAATGGAATTATTTAAGGTAATTATTTAATGTTTGAATTTGAAATTCAAATTCAACCTTGGTTTGAATTTAACCATGTCTTATTATTTAAAATTCAATCAAGCAAACTCTCCCCTCTCATCTCAAAACCCTAACTAGTGAAGAGAAATGCAAGTTTGTCGCACTCTCGAAACCCTAACCCTGTAAGGTGTCGAGAGAGAAACTTGTCCCCCTTCGATGCAGTTTTTGTTTAAAAGCGCGAAATTTCCCCAGAATTTACTATGCAATGCACATCCCTTTCTAAAAATCTACCCCTCGATCGTCTCTAAACCTGGGACATTACACCAAGTGGCATTTGTTACTAAATATCTTGTGAATGCTTTTATACTTGTGAATTGTGCACCATATCATGTATGATTGGATTTATGTTATAATATTAGTCAAAAGGTCATGTTTGAGGGTTATTTCTCCATTTTGGATAGTTGGTGTTTGATTTCACCAAGGCATGATCATATGAGTTTCAAAATACTCATAGTTAGTTTTATTCAAATAGTTTGAACTATAATTTGTAATGTAAATGGATTTGGTTTTATGATATTCCATGTATTTAATAAGTTATGATTTAAATAAGAATGTGTGGCTTTTATGCACTTTAGACCCTGTGGTTTACCTTATTTATAAGTGAATTAAATTACACACAAAGGTAGTTGCTAACTTTTAAGTGTTGTGTAATAGTTCTAGTTCCTTTTTGATCCAACCTATGGATCAAATTATGTCTACCCAAAATAAGGGTTTAGCAAAGATCACAGTGAAGTTTATAGCGCTTGACTTGATGATCTACTTCAATTCCAGCAAGTCAAGTGAAACTTCAGTTACTGTGTTAAGTTTTATTTGAAAGCGCGAAAATTCCCCAGATTTTCTATGCATGAATGCAATGCACACTTTGGTGTTCTCTCATTTTGTTGCCTCTAAACCTAGGATATTACAGATACATGGCTGATCTTGGTAAAGAACATTAGAAAGTTGTTCAGTGGATTTTCAGGTACCTTTGTGGCACATCCAAAGCTTGCTTGAAGTTTGACAAGACTGGTGCGGGACTCACAGGCTATGTGGATTCAGATTATGCTGCCGATTTGGATAAGAGAAGGTCCCTCGCAGGTTATGTATTCACTGTTGGTAGACGTGCTGTGAGTTGGAAGGCAACGTTACAACCTGTTGTTGCCCAATCTACGACTGAAGCAGAATATATGGCAATTGCTGAAGCTTGCAAAGAGTCTGTTTGGTTAAAAGGTTTGTATGCTGAGATTTGTGGAGATGATTCTTGCATGAAGTTGTTTTCTGATAGTCAAAGTGCCATATACCTTAGTAAAGATCAAATGTTCCATGATCGGACAAATCACATTGATATCAAGTACCATTATGTTTGTTGCTCAAGGTAAACTGAAGGTATGCAAGATAAGTACTCATGATAATCCTGCTGATATGATGACAAAGCCTGTTCCTGTTTCCAAGTTTGAGCTTTGCTCGAGCTTGGTTGGTATAACTGTTTAGTCCAACTGGCTGTTGGTGCCAGCAAGTGTTTTCTTTGTTTGTTCTGGAGATTGTTGAAGTTCATGGTATAAGATGAAATTTATCTCAAGGTCCTCCTTTGTTGTATTGTGATCCAAATTCATTCTAAAGGGATGCTAACTTCTGACGAGCGAAGCGATACGGATCGATGCCACCGTTTATATATACCTCTTGTAAGCCGCCGGCTAGGGTTTATCAGATTATAAGATATCCCACGGTGTTTGTTCCCCAATATAGTGAAGTTTTGCTGGCTGGCGCCCGTGGTTTTTTTCTCTTCTGTGTTGGAAGGGGTTTTCCACGTTAAAATCTTGTGTTCCCTGCGTGTATTTCTTTATCGTTTTCATTATTTGCTTATCGCGTAACAAATAATATCACAACATACATATGCAATGAACGTGTCAGTGCTTGGACAAAGCTCACATAAAAAGAGGTAAATATAAGAGAGTGGAGATGCTCTAAACTGGGATAAAACTTTAGTCTCAATCAGTGGCGGAGCCACGTTTAAGCAGTGTTTTTTAGCATTACAGGCTAAACGGATGCAAAAAAAATACTGAAAAATTTGTACAAATATATGTATTTGACTACACAGTTTGAAAGTGACTACACATGGTTGTTGTCATGGCTCCGCCACTGGTCTCAATACACTCCATGAACGAATGGGTAATATCAGAATTTTCTAAGGGGGCCCACTGAAAAGGTTCCAACATTAAGCTTAACTCCTAATGTCTGGCCGTATTGTTGAATTTGGTCTTTTCAGAAGTTTAGCTGAAACAAAGGTAGCATCCCTGATTAAATTCAAAAAAAAAAAAAGGTAGCATCCCTGATTGAAAATCCGAAATGACGCGTATATATTTCTTTCCGAAAACTCGGAGAGTGCCTGGGCAGTACTCTACTGACGCGTTTATTAAGAACTCTTTTAGAGAGAGAATCAATCAGAATTTGTTTGTTTCTTCTAATTTCCAGTTAATTATATGCCGAAGGCAAATAAATCATGAGGTATCTTTGATGAGTGGTCACATCATCGGTGCCTTTTCCATCTTCTCTTCCCTAGACGACAAGCCAACAAAACCCCACGCAAGATTCATCCGCCCGTCCCACTCTCCCCATTCCCCACGCAAATCGCCACAAGCAAATCCTCGATCCTCGCCCGCCAGGTTGATCCATCGATACATCCCGCCGCAAGAACCTGTCGGTGAGCTTACTGTCCCTCCAATCCCTTGCTTAGTCCGTAGCTTGTGTCGGCTTTAGCACCTACGATTCGTAGGCAATCCGAGGAATTTGGTGGGGAGACGCGATGTTTGAGGGTGGGCGGAGATGAACCCATCGAATTCAGCACTCTGATTTGACTCAAGAAGGGCTAGCCCTCTTGTTTTCAGGTTTTGTTTGGAGCGTGAACTCGTTCCTTTGCTGGTGGGGCAGTTGAGCTGGGCTTCGATTCTTTAGCTGTTCAGCACAGGGGGAGTCTTGGCGAGAGCTTATTTGTGCAACTTCCTAAGAAAAATCTCTCCCCTTATCTAAAAATAAAATCTTCCTGAAGAAGTAGAATGCTTTTACCTGTTTATCTATGGTAGATGTTAACCTGATTCGATTGTGGCACCAGTGACGGTGAGCCTCTTTGGCGCAAGTGGAAAACCGTAGCTTGTAGGGTTTGCAATCTGGTCAGTTGCAGTAATGGAGGTGTTAATTGAGAAGAGGATATACTTTTAGCTAGTTATTATAGGTTTAGCTATTATTACAACCTATTTGATGCAAGCTTTAGATCTGAGCAGATTATCTCTTGTAGCAATATTTCTGGCTTGGATTGCATCCTATCGAAGGAGCAAATCATTATAACGCTACCAGGGCTGGTTAGTGTAACGTAGTGAACTTTCTACCAGAATGCAAGACTTGTGAGATATTTCTGCGTCATCTGCAATTGCTACCGTGTACCTTTTCTCTTAGAATTTCAAACACAACTAGATATTCTTTACGTGTTGATGCTAAAATACGCAATCTGAAACTGTGGTGGTGTCGACCACTTCTCCAAGTGCATCTGGCATCATTGCAGGAGTCGTAGATGCCATTTGGTAAAAAAAAAAGTTATAAAATACATCCAATTTGATAAAATTGTCTTTGATAATTCTTTTACTCCTTGCTTCATTTGACTCTTATAAAATAGATCCTGTTTGCGACGAATTTGATGACATGTGAGTGAATGATTATCCACAAGTATTAATATGGAGCTTAGGCGATTGATGCTGACAACATTTTGGGGAGTTAAACCATCGGTTGTTTTCCCTTTTAGCAGAGCTACTAAAGAAACATCAACATTTCTCTAATTGGCGCTTATAGATGAAGGGCTCTTTCTTACCTCTATCCTTCGAGAACTAACTAGAATTAACATTTCTTGTAGATGGCATTTTCCGATGGTGAGGCTGAGGACCAATGGATACAGAATGTCCGGTCAGGAGGAGCAGTTCCTTGTCTACCGCCTGAAAACTGTCCTAATGGCTGGGCTACTCCTCCTGGTGACACATTTATGGTCAGAGGCCCAGAGTATGTTACCACTAAGGCAAAAATACCTGGTGGGCAGTATCTTCTAAAGCCTCTGGGAGTTGATTGGATCAAAGGCCCAGCAAAAATCTGCGAGGTCCTGAAAAACAAGAACCATCGTGTGAGGAAAGCCATTGACGAGGAGGTTTCACATGGTAATCAGCCTTTTGTCTGGGCTTTCAACCTGCAACTGCCCAGCAAGGAGAACTACAGCGCGATATTTTACTTTGTATCACTGGAACCTGCACCTGAGGGCTCTCTAATAGATCAATTTCTGAAAGGTGATGACGCTTTCCGGAAATCCAGACTTAAACTGATAGCAAATATAGTTAAGGGGCCTTGGATTGTTCGAAAAGCTGTGGGTGAACAAGCCATCTGCATACTGGGCAGAGCGCTTTCCTGCAAGTATGTTCAAGGATCAAATTTCTTTGAAGTGGATGTAGATATCGGATCTTCTATAGTTGCAAATGCAATTGTCCATCTGGCGTTTGGTTACGTGGCGACATTGACTGTAGATTTAGCATTTCTTATTGAGAGTCAAGCTGAATCGGAGCTCCCTGAGAGACTTCTTGGAGCTGTAAGGTTCTCTGAGTTAAGTCCGGGTTCAGCTGGTACGTATGAAGTGCCATCTGAGGAGCAGCAGGAAACTGCTCCCATTCTGCCTGCAAGATTGTGGCGGAGTTTTTCCCAACTTCTACAAAACCCGAGCAACTCAATGGATCAGTCGCCTAGCTCAGAGAACACAAACGGAAGCTTCCACAAAGAAGGCGCCGATGGCAACACTAATTGGTAAGTGCAGCGGACTCAACGTGGTAATTAGCTACTGTCCTCTAAACCGCACAATTAGGTACTTTCCAGTAAACTGCATCTGTAGAAATTTACCTTCACAGATGGCAAAATATTTATAATATGCTTGTTCTTAATAAGAAGATAAATGAAAATGAGATCTGTCAAGTAACTGTGAGAAACAATTGCAGTTAGATGGCATATTGATATGTTGTGACTTGTATGATGAACACTCAAGCCTGTTTTTCTTTTCTTATGTTGGTATATTCCTGTGTTAGCTGAGCATGTTGTACCACTCCTCTATATTGACAACATTATTATTATCTACTTGAGAGAAAATTTAGACAAACATGCTTCCAAATAGGATGTTCTCATCATCTCATGGTGTACCCACCGGGGAACTGGTTAGTTTTATAGCTGTAATCTGACTCCCATTCAACATCTTGATGCATTCTATCATGGCTACAGAATCTGTTACCAAAATGCTCCGCATGTTTCGACGAAGTTAACATGTTTCTCTTTTGCAGATTTCCTTGAATCCTTTTCCAGAGGAGATCGTATAGCTTCCGTCTCCCGTCAAAAGGACCTTCACTGGTTGGAGTTAATATGTCATTTCAGTGTTGTGTAAAATTCAGTTAGTTCTTAGGATGATGATCGGCCTCAGGTAGTTGTTGTCGATTGTCATGATGCTGGGCCCTGCTGTAAAAATTATGCATACTGGTCAACAGTACATTATTCTGTACATATAAACTGGATTGCCTTTTAATCCAGAAATTGAGATGTTGTGTTGCATTCTCTCCCTGGTAGAATCGTGTGAAGTGCAAATGCAGTTTGACTTTGACGCTGGTAAAAGGGGCATCAAATACATCAAGGAAGATGAACTTGATTACAGTATAATTTTTTGGTTGGCAACATGTAAAGGAACACATTGGTTTCCTTGTCTGTTTTTATGAACAGGGCAAAGAATTAAATCTACAGTTTGTGTTACAATTGTAGCATGAATGCATGATCATACCGACAATTTTATCCAAAGGAGGAATCATAGTATCAGAGGTCCTACACACAAAAATCTAAGATCCTTTTTGGTTCTTAGGATTTCAAAAACGCATGAATAAGAAAAATGTATCAATAAGAATTCAAAGTCTAGATTTTGTGTATGCCATGCCCATAGTTATTGAAATAGGAAAATACCCCTTAGAGTACTCAACGGATTTTTCTTCTTCAGAATTGCATGCGAAGCAGAACATATGCAAATTTTCCCTGGTTTCTAGTTCTACAAAACAAACGAACTGCACATGTTTTTGTGGAACAGAATGCTCGAGAATTCATATTAAATTCCTTTGAACCAGAACGGCCTAATAATTCAAATCTTTCAAATATCCTGTTGAATTTAAATTTGTTTTTAACAAGCCCACCTGCGGCCAGCATAGCACATCACCCCACCCACCATCCTATTTCTCCTCTGTATTTGTCCCCTCCTCGCCGTCGCTGCCGCCATCGACGCCCTCGTCGTGCCCGAATTCCGGCGAATTCTTTCCTCTCTCTAACCTCCTCTTTTCTCTCAAGTCTAATCTGAGTTCCTCTTCGAGAAGAGGAGCAGAGAGGCGGCATCGGCTCCGCCCGTGATGGTCGGCCGCCGCGCTCTGCGGCGGACACGGACATGCACAGCCCCTCCCCCTCCTCCTCCGCCGTCGCGTCGTCCTCACCGTCATCATCAGACCTCTCCCCCGCCGACGGCTTCCTCTGCGGTAATAATTACACCATCCGATCTTTTTTTCTTTTTGTGTTCTGTGGGGAATTCCGTCAAGCACCTCGCTGACCCGCGTGATTCGGTCCAGCAGTGAAGGAGGGGGTAGACGAGATGATCAAGCACGTCGCCAACGAGCCCTCCGTCGGGCTCTACTTCGTCCAGCAGCACGCCAACGCATCTATGCCCATCCTCCTAGACGTCAAGGTCCAGCGCCCCCTTCCCCTTCTTAATTTGCTCTTTGTTCAGTTCTGATAACGATGATTTGCTTTTAAGCATGCTATATGTTGCTCATTGGGATTAGGATTTATACCAGTTCTCGCTTGACAATCTGGCATCTGTGCTCCGCTGTGAGCGTCCATTTGAATAATTTGGCTTGTCTTGATTAAGGGAATTAGGTCGGGTCAGATTAACTTTTTGTGAATATACAACTTGATTACTATCAATTATTTGGTTACAATATACCAATCTACTAGCGCCGTGTTAGTCGTGCACATGTATGTCTATCATCTATCCTTACTGTTTACCAATGATACCATGGGATGCTTTCTCCACTGTGGTGCTTGATGTCTTATTATGATTTATTTTTGTTCGGTATTGCACTATTAGCATACTTCCTCAGGCATGAGGCAACCATGAATGTTGTGTCTATATAGACTGAGCAGTGCGATATTGTCCGTTCGGAACTACTGCACGGACGACGCTATGTGGTTCAATCCTTGTACAATGCAACATCCAATGGGATGCTGCACCTTGATGCCACCCACAAACGGATTGATTTGGTGTGTCGGACAAGGATTGGATGGAAAGTTTCTTATGCGTAGAAGGGTTCTTGTCCCTTGAATATGATCTTGGTAGCTTATTAATGAATGAAGTAATATACGTTTCTGGAACTATAAAGTAATATGATGGGCCTGCTGTATTTCTATTATTTGGAGTTCACTTTTAACATACTACTAGTAAAAGGCACGTGCCTTGCACTTGCACGTGTGGTTTTGTGTACCTAAGTTTTAAACCAATATCATAGGATAAGGATTCAGTTCACGGAAGTAAACTAATATAATAAGTGATTATCTCAAGGAAGATTGTATGAATAGAAAAATCTATGCTCTGTGTGAAATTATCTTTTTGGCACATTTGTAACAAAACATAATTAAAAATATTTGTGTTGCTCATGTTTGGAAAAAGTTTAATTACATAGATCTCTCAAAATTCAGAACTCGGACTTATTATGCTAATCATATTTTCACAATGAGATAAACCAAATTCATGTGCCAAATCAAAACTATGGAAGTTAGGAAATAGATGCACTCAGTCGTTATGCCAATTATATTGAATGATTAATTTCAAGGATTACGAGTCGAAGAGTCGAGCCGAGTCGTTGGGGTACCGACTCATAAACTAATCATGACTAATCTAGACTAGTGCTCTACTAGTCGATATGTACTTTGATAGTAGTTAGTACAAAATACTATCATATATAGCAACCAGATAGGGGATTTAGTAACTAAAATCGACATTTGTTCAACACAAGTTACGTAACATAATAATGCTATAACCTAGACAGTTATCCATCGATACCTCTGGACAATTGTTCATGCCCTAAGTGAGTCCATCGAGTCGAATTACCACGACTAGTCTAGACTAGTCCATGACTAGTCGCTCGACCGCTCTAGTCGAGTCGAACAAGCTAGTCGACAGTCAAGTTAGGACTCATAGACTAGTCGCCTGACTAGTCGCCTGACTAGTCTAGACTAGTCGTTAGACTAATAATCCATGATCAATTTTCCTTGTCATGAGTAATAAGTAGGCCATAACTTATGGTTTACCAATAATCTTTTTTTTATCAATGATTTTGTTGTTCCTGTTAAATATCTATCAAAGATGAGTATCCATTTGGAAAGATATCACAAATTTATGTTTCCTTTTACAAAATATGCAAGTTAGTGGGCTACCATGAGAATAGCTATCCATGGTCTTTAACAGCTGGTAGTATATACTTACATGCACTATTCAAGAAATCGGCTGAGATACCGATTTATCGTGAATCGGCTGGTAGCCGATAAGATTTCGAATATCGGCTGATTTATTGCTGGACCGATATTTTGGCTGACTTTTGGTCTAATAGCTTATATTTCTCCCGATTTTCAGTATGATGAATTGATGATCGATATTTCGGCCGATTTGAAATTCGGCTAGGCAGTTGATATATCCGTCCTATGGTGTTATAGAACTATGCATTAGCTCAAATTTTGCATTTTTATTGATTCAAATACAAGGAGTCAAGATAATACTTTTGTTCAATGCTCTAATATTATTTTTTGCATAGCATATTACAGAAAATTTCGTGCAAAAATTAGAGTTCAGAAAAAAATAAAACGATAAATGGCTGACCGATAAAATCTATTAATCGCCCGATAAGCGATTAATCTCCATTTTGAGACCAACCGATAAGTTAACGATTAACGATTTCTTGAACATTGCTTATTTGGGAAGTCTATATTCTCTCACATATTTTTCGGCCGCTCGTGCTGTTCCTAATTGCAGCCACAAACCTGAAAGAGAAGTCTCGAACTCTGAACCTACAAAGCTAACTAACTCAAGACGGCTCTGGAGAACGTGAAAGGGATGGATCACGCCTAGCTCCCTCGCCGGCATCCACCTCTCCCCCCGTGGCAGCCATGCTCCCCTCCTCCCTGCTTCACTTGCCTCTGCTCCAGGTGGTAGCCTAGGCTCGATGAGGCCCCTGCCCCAGTCTGGCCCGCCCCACCCCGTCATTCCCTTCCCCTGCGGCAGGTACAACTCGCTGGCAGCACCAAATCCAAGGACCGCCGCCTCATCCCCCCCCCCCCCCCCCCCCCTTCAGCCGCTGCCCTAACTCCTCCTAGGGCCGGCGATGTCGTCCTAGCTGCAGCCTCCACGCGCGCTAGCTCCTCCGTCGTCCGCCCTTTATTGGGCATCGCCGCCACGATGGGGTGCACCACCCGTTCCCATCCCCTTCCCCTGCACCATCGTCCAGTCCCCTCGGGTCAGTGGGGAGCCCCTCCTGCGGCGTTCTCCTGCTTCTCCCCCTGCATGGTTGTCGGCAGCCACCACCGCGCAGCTGTGGCGCGCCTCCATCCCGCGGTCGGGTGGGGTGAGGCGTGCACTCGCGCGGGGGATGTTGAGTGGCGCGCCTGGAGGAAAGCATGAAGGAGCAGGGCCGTGGTTGCCTGCCACCGGCGGGGAACTTACAGAATAGACGCGGTTCGATAATAATCTGGAGGCAGCTCACAGTTCAAAACTAGGACATTATATAGTGGTATAGATATGATAGAGTGACATGCTCTTTCACTATGACAGAGTTGGCTGGCTCATGCTCTTTCACTATGACAGACTTGGCTGGCTCATGTTCTTTCACTATGACAGAGTTGGCTGGCTCATGCTCTTTCACTATGTCAGACTTGGCTGGCTCATGTTCTTTCAGAATGACAGAGTTGGCCGACTCATTCCAGATATTAATAGGCCATTTTAGTTGCAGAGCCAAACCACCCACAACTTGGTAGTCACCCCAAAGCCAATCAATACCAATTTTTGATTAGCGAAAGGCTGGTTTGGAGAAAGCCAGCTTCAGCATTGGAATTCAGTTTTCTTGATTTTAGCAAGCTAGATCCTACTGTTTATATAGCTGTCAAAACATGGTAAGACTTTGAATATTCATGAAGCATCATTCTGCAACGCTATTTGTTTAACATCACTGTTCAGGCCATTTCTTTCTTTTGGTTATTTTTTAGTAAGTTCTGACTTTTTTTCCCTGTAGCACCATATATGTTTTAGCATTGGCTGACTTCATTAGTTTTCAGAGCTGTTCAATGACTTGATCTGTTCTTGCTAGGCATAGTACCAACCAAGCTGAGATGTTCAATGATGTCGTGTTGTGAAATTCTAACATATCCTTTTTGGTTTGCTCATCAGGGGAAAGTTGCAGAAAAGACTCGTGAGGTAACATTGCACACTGAAGATATAGAGGATTCTATCTGTGCTGTGAGGTCCATGACTGAGTTTGGACTTCCAATCGCTGATGATATGGTCAAGGATATAAATAAATCTCTAAAGATAATGTCGAAGACCCAACCAAAGAGGGGGTAAGTATTTACCAATCTTGTGAACTTCTGATTTTTTGCTTCATTGGCTTGAGATATTTTATGGTTCTTTTTTTGTCTGACACAATGTGGAGCCTCATAGTATGCTAAAGCTTCTGCATTCATACCATCTATAGGCTTGTAGAACAGTGACCCTCTTTTCATTTTCATATAGAAGCAGTCCATATGATATGTTATATATGTAGCATAAAGTCTATCAAACTTCAGTCTTGTTTTAGTTGTGCATTCTAAATTTCTAATAAGACCAAAAATTCAAATATTGAACTGTGGCTTCTGCACCGGCTCGGGCAATCCTTAGCCCCCACTTTACCATATTATTCTATGTACAAAACCCATCCTCCTTTTTTGTTTTTAGAGGAACTTATCCTCTTTATTTGGTTTGAGAAAAGAATTCTTGTGTTCAGGTCAGAAGCAGTCCATATGATATGTTATATAGAAGCAGTCCATATGATATGTTATATATGTAGCATAAAGTCTATCAAACTTCAGTCTTGTTTTAGTTGTGCATTCTAATAAGACCAAAAATTCAAATATTGAACTGTGGCTTCTGCACCGGCTCGGGCAATCCTTAGCCCCCACTTTACCATATTATTCTATGTACAAAACCCATCCTCCTTTTTTTGTTTTTAGAGGAACTTATCCTCTTTATTTGGTTTGAGAAAAGAATTCTTGTGTTCAGGTTAATACAGAACCCCATTTGGGGGTTCCAATCAGACAAAAGCTCGGAAGCATGTGACGATTTGGGCGCAACTAATGGTGGAAGTAGCAAGAACTACTTGTCTTCTATGTTCAACACTGCAAAGCAAAAGGCATCCATTCTAAGATGGCCACAAACTGACTTGGCAACGAACGATGACATTTCGGATAAGTCAGTGTCATCTACAGCTCCAGAATCATCACAAGCCGGAGGACATGGTGCATCGACACCCTCAGATGCAGAAAGGGACGACACCCTCATTTCAAGCCGTTTGTCAGCAAAAAAAAATGCAGCTACTGTGGATCAGAGGGTGTCTGGTGCTGATATATCCTACACGGCAGAGAGCTACAAAAAGTTCAAAGAAGAGCAAGAACTCAAACTGCAAGCGTGGCTTAGAGAGTCCAAAGGAGCTGATAGTAGCTAGAGACTGAGACTGTTCTAACGATGGCGCTCCAGCTTTTCTGCCCCTGTCAGAGCACATCATAGTTTAGAGGATGTACAAACCTTGGATATACTGTGGTATCTGTGTACAATCACAAATCTTTTATTCGTGTTGAGTGTACATGAGCCGCGTGTGAAGACGTAAACATCCCATGTTATCTTTGTAGTTGATTTACAGGGCAGAGAGGTGTCTCAAGTGTAATGTAGTATAACAGCCTGAATTACAGCACATCGTGTTTCTTCAAAGAGTTTTATTATTCTATATATGTATACACTGACGTGCAGATGAACCTGCCATCGTGATTATTCATCTTGTTCGGACGAGCTTGCTCTGGTATTTAGTTCAGTTTTGCTATTTCTGTTTTCACCTGTCTTGTCAGAGATACGAAGGCCAGCGTTGTGTAGCAGTGACCCCAGTTGAAATCGCGAGGGAACTGTCTGGGACGCGCGGCCGTAATGCTAAAATCACCTTTATTCCTGGAATGGGGTTATATCCTGATGGAAGTTGTCGAGTAACGAGAGAACTTTTAACATGCTGGTTTTATTTTGCAGATAGAATTTTATGCAAAACACTGAATAATAAAGGCATGGTCACCGATTGGAAATTGAAACCAACGATCGGGCACATGCACTGGAAAATCTTGTTTACCTGTTTCCGTAAACGCGACAAAGTTCACCCTATTGTCTCCAACACGTTGGCAACGTGCCAAGTGCCAACGTCTCTAAATTTAGCCAAATTTCTCACCCATGTGCTATTTTGGAACATGCCTACCTCGATGAGCCATGGCTCGAAGAATTTTTTAGCCATTTTTAATGGTCATGATTTTGTGTTAATGACGTGTCATTAACTAGCCTCTTTTATCAAACTTTTTTTTAAGTTAAATCCTAATAATCGAAATAATATAAACTGACAAATCAGGGAAAGTTTGAAAAAGTTAAGATCACCGTTTAAGATATTTATCATTTTTTAGATTTGGCTAAAACTTGATGACACGAGGAAGCCACATCATCAGTGGCCATCATGTTTGTTGTTAAACTGCTTAATCTTAATAATTGGATATCTATGCGATGGATTACATCGTATAGTTAGTGATTTGAGCAAAATACACGTAAAGTGAGAGCTCGTTTGATTCAAAGGAATGTCATAGGAATTTTGTAGAATTTTAATCCTTACGGCTCTTTTAATTCATAAGATTTTTCTATAAATTATGTGGAATTTGAATCCTATGGGAATTTTATATATAGGTTGTTTGAATCAATAAAAGCATATCTTATAGAAAGTAATCCTATATAAATCTTGTAGTGTAAATTCTATAGGAAAATAAACATTAGGTCATATCTCATGAAAAAATCTTTAGCTACAATCAAACACAGTTCATGTTTCCATAGAATTCAAATAGACATGACATCCTAATCCTATGCTTTTTCATATTCCTTAGAAACTTTATGTGCACCGTTTGATTCGTAGGATTAGAATCTTTGGAAATGCATAGAGATTTTTTCTACTATACGATTGGATTGCTCTATGTTTCGGAGGAAAATTTTCATCGACTCAAATCTCATCTTACAATTCTTAAATGCTACTTGATAAAATTCATGTAGGTTCTAAATCATGTAGGATTTTTTTTGCGAATAGGACACTGGCATTAAAAGAAACACCGAACAGTACAAAGCAGCTCAAGAAAAAACGAAAATTACAATGAGATCCTTGAGAAGCCCTTCATCTTCAACCTCCAGACCGTGTCGACGGCGCGCTGCCGCTCCTTCCTGAGCCACCCTGACATTATTGGTTGCGGATGAGAAGTCGCCAAACGTGTCGAAAAGACCACATCCGTCCTGGAGACGAAGAAGTAGGATGAACTGCCGATGAAGCTCCTTGAGGATCCGAAAATCCCCAGAGCCAGATGAAAATCCTCGAAGACCACACCACACCCACAAGCTTCTCGACGTCGCCATCGAGATGGGGTTGAAGCCGGGGAACCATTATTGAACAAGGCGACGCCACCACCACCTGAGCGCCACCCCTACAAACAAAAACCCTAAAGACGGGGACGAAGCTCCCAAAACTGAGAAACAAAGCCCTCCCGCCGACAAGAGCTGTGATCCGTCCCACCTCCATGGCCCGAAGGCCACATAGGCGATCAGATCGGAGGTGGCCGACGACGGGAGACAGAGAACCCTAATCACCTGAGGATTAGCTCACGAGCGAAGGGGGACGTGTCGGACAGTGCATCGGCGGTATCATGTAGGATTTGACTAGACATGCCGTTCTAATCTTTGATTTTCCTATACGTGTGTTCTAAGAATTCTACAAATCAAATAGGCTTTGAGTAGTTTGTGCCTCGGAGACATATCAATAATGAGTGTGGTTTCTACAATTTCCTTAATTTCAAAGAACGTTTGAACTATTTGAACCTGCAAAGCAAGCGCCCCCAGGCCCCAGCCAAACATCAGACACATCACAAAACATTTTCTCCCGGGTCAGCCCCTCGTCATAATCGCCAACGAAGAAGAGGCCGAGAGAAAGCAAGTTCAAAATTCAAAACATGAATTGGAATGGGAAAGTAAGCAAATCAAAGGGAGAGAAGCCGTGACTGTGCCCGTGCCAGAGGCACAACCGTCAGGTACTCAGGGTATCGCTGACGCGGCCACCCATCCCCGCGCCCGCGCGTTCGGACAGGTCTAACCGGACAAAAACCCGGCCCACGCGCGGATCATCTCAAAAATGGATGGCCGCGGCGTTCGGGACGACCCAAAGCCGGCCTAAATCTAGGCCGCGTTTGCGTAGCCGCGGACGCCGATCGCTGGCCGCTTGCATCCGCCCCTGGCCCGCGTGTCATAGGAAGATAGCTTCATTTTTCATTAAAATTAGATATTACATTTTTATTAAATTTACCTACTACTAGTCTAGCTACGAACGGGGCCGGCGGCCTCGCCGGCGACTCGCCGCCTGGGCCGTGGATTTCACTCGACACGGGCGGTCTATACGCGTGAGGATTTCACTCCAGCTTTACCAGCTGGGTTGCTTGGCGGTGGCCCTCTTGCGACGTTCCGGCCGCCCTCCTCCTTTCCATCCTCGCAGCTTGGACGCGCTCGCGCTCCGCCTCCTGCGGCGTCACCATCCACTTCCCGCACAACGCGAGCTCCTGCGCGGCGGCACGTTCCACAACGGTCAGTGCCTCTAGGCGGACGTGGCCGGTGGCCTAGGCCTTGTGGTTCTCCTCCCGACGACGCATGCGCTCTTGGCGGCCGCGCTCCGCTCGGGCGAGGGCCGTTGGAGGAGGTGGCGGGCTGCTTGCAGAGCGAGGAGCTCGTTCTTCTGGCCGATGAGGTCGCCTAAATGGCGGCGGCCGGCCCAGACGGTGGCCTCGTGCTCCTTCGTCACACGCGTGAGGTCGGCGAGACGCTCGTCGATGGCGACGTTGATCTTCGCCATCTCGAGGTCGTGGAAGTAGTCCTCCGCGTCGAGGGCTCCTCCTTCGCGGCGGGCACTGCCTCCTCCTCCGCGGCCTCGTACCAGACGTTCGTGGCCTCGTGCCAGCCGTTCACGGCCGCCTCCACCAGCTCCGCGTCCTCTTCCTTCTTCGCCGCCCCTGGGCGGCGACGCGGATCGCCTCGTCGTCGGCGACTCAACGCGCGTCCTGCCGCTTCTCCTCCTCCGTCCGCGGGAACCTGGCCCGGGCGGCGAGGGAGAGCTTGGCCCACGTGGTCTGCAGGGTGCACGGCATGGCGATGGAGGAGGAGAGGGCGCCAGAGAAGGTAGAGGGGGAGAGGACGGCGGAGCGGGTGTGAGGTCTGCGAGGCCGGCGCCGTCTTTTATAGCCGGCGGCCTTGCGGGAAATTGGAGCGCGAGCGCGCGCCCATGACCTTTTCGCGCGCGCGGGAATCCTGGTGCGCGCGGGACCTTTTCCCGCGCGTTCTCCCGCCCACCATTGCGGTCCCGTCGAGGCCTGCCATGGCGCAGCGCCACCCAGGGAAGGCGAACCACGTAGCGGCTTTTTAGGTCGCCGTGTCGGGCGCAGTGTACGACATAAAAGGACCCACGCGATCACCCAAACGATCCAAAACAAACGGCCGAGCGCGTCCCGTTTTGGTCAGGTCGTACTACCATTGCGTCCGCCTGCCAGCCCACTCACTCTCTCCCATTTTCCCGCTCTATTTGTCCCCCTCTCCTTCCATCTCTCCGCCTCCAGAAGCTTCCTCGCCTCGCTCAGCCACCACCGGAGAAGAGAGAGGGAGAGGGAGAAGATGTCGAGCCTGGATTTGCCTCTGCCGAAAATCTGCGACCTCCTCCTCGACACCCCACCCCAATCGATCATTCATCTGCTACCGCTCACTCCGCCGTCTAATCCTTGGATTTTGCTTATTGCGCAGACCGTGACCGGTGGCCGCCGGAGGCCAAGTTCATCTGCACCGCCTACCAAGGCAACGTCCGCACACTCAAGAGTAAGATCTCCTCACTACAGTGGCGGGCAAAAAAATCTACGAAAACCAAGCCAAAATTAGGGAATGTATATTCGATCTTATGAACAGCGGCTTCCATTCAGTTGTTCAAAAACAATAGCATCAGCGAGCACACGGCGGATCAATATCGACGAGTATTTCATCAAAAAAGTAAGAACACGGCGGATCAATATGTAGGGAAAGAGGAAAAAAATCTGTCAAGCAACGCGCCTGTCGCCAGATTCGCCATGGCGCGGACCTCCTCGTGCTTGTCCTCGACGACCTCCTCGCGCTTGACGGCGGCAGCCTCCATGTGCTTGTCGTCGATGACCTCGCCACACTCGACGATGGCAGCCTGTCCCTCGCGCTCGACGGCGGCAGCCTCCATGTGATGTGCTTGTCGTGGACGACCTCGCCATGCTCGACGACGGCAGCCTGTCCCTCGTGCTCGACGGCGGCAGCCTCTCCCTCGTGCTCGATGACGGCGGTACTCACGGCTGTGTGCTCGGTGCTGCTCTCCCCGGTGCGGGCTTGTCGGCGGAGGCCTCGCCGCGCTAGTTCATGAACGCCTTTTCTAGCGCTTGCCAGCCGTCTTCATGCTCGGCGGCGGCCTCCCGGCGCTAGAAGATGGACGCATCCGCTCCGCGCTCATCGGCGGAGATCTCGAAGATGCATGGTCATCGGCGGCGGACTCCTCGTCTCGCACCTCTCTGGTGAAGCACTCCTGAAAATCCCCAAGGAGTTGTTTCTTCGGTGGCTGTGTACGGAGAGAGAATGAAAATTCTGAGGCCAGGAGGAGTTTGCGAAGGGGATAAGGACTAGGTGGAGGCCTGGAGGGGGTTGAGCTTGTGTCGACGGAGAAAGAATACAACTCACACTGCAAGCTGGGCATCTTGGAAGTCGTTGTTTGAAGCAGCAGGGACCAGGGAAGTTGGAGGCATGGCACCATCAACGATATATGACGACTAAATTGAGGAGCTGCTGCTACCATTGAGTTATCTGAAATGATAAGGGAAACGAAGTGAGGAAATCAACCACATCATCGGCGAGGGAGAAAGTCAAACATTTATTTATTAATAATGAGTAGTCTTTACCTCAATGGTGGGACGGTTGGGGTGGGCCTCCCCTGCACGCATCAGCGCACCACGAGCGTCGCTACTAGCGTCATCACTAAAATCAACCGTGACAAGCTCAAGAGAAGGGAGGTGCGCCATGGTCACATCAACCTCACCACTTTGGTAGTTCGCATGATGAGACATCTCCATGTCCGACTGCACATAACCGAACTGAAACCGAAAACCGAACCGAAAAAAACCTAACCGAAACCGAATTTCAGTTTTTATGGTTTTATGGTTAGGTTTCAGTTAGCAAAAGTGCTAACCATATACACTTCAGTTAATTCAGTTAAAAACCGAAAAAACCATGGTTAACCGAAGAAAACCGAAGATCCCAATGAAACAAAGAATTTTTCTTTCTAAGCCCATCCCAAATTCACGTTAGACTTTTATATATCTTTGACGTGCATATTAGGCAAGAGAGCTACTCTAGATTTGTGGTCTGTACGTGCTAGTATACATAAGTTTGTGACAGATCGTGAGTTCTAGACTTCTAGTCCCCAATATTGATGCATTTATTTTTATTTTGGCCGCATTTTCATTACTTAGCATTTCTTTCTCCTGTAACACATTTAGTTTGGTATTAAAAAGTAGAAAAACCAAATATATGTCCATAAAAATGGATGTTATTCAAAAATTCGCGTCAACTTTGGTTAATTTGGTTATTACCGAAACCGAACCGAATTTATATGGTTATTACCGAAACCGAACCGTATTTTTATACGAAACCGTATTTACCGAAGTATTGAAACTGTATTTACCGAAAAACCGTATTAACCGAACCGAATTAACCATATTAACCGAACGCGCAGCCGGATCTCCATGTAAAGACGCTTAAGCCGTGGCATACTTCCAGGTGCAAACAGACACGGCCACGTCATAATCCCACGGAACACGCACTCTATGGCAGATGGGAATGCACCGGCCCTCACGACGGATAAAGGAATATTCCACCTGTCTTCATTGTCAACATACAGGAAGAGGTAGCGAAGAGCAGGAAGCATCCCAATAATGTTGATGTCATCCTTGTGCAAATTTATCACCCATAAGGACAGAAAGGAGACGTGGGGAAGTGATGTTAAATTAATCCATTTCGGCAGTGTCAAGAAGCCATATTGTGCCCCAAACCTGCGGAGGCATGGAGGGGGCACCCAGCGTGCACTCATGAGTTTCATCAGCTCGTAACTTCCATCAATCTTCACAGATTGCAGTTTGCGCAAGCTGCCAAGAGACTCCATCAGAGCTATGCACTTGCCCATTTCATAACAGTAAAGATGGAGCACCCTTAACTCTGTCAGGTTGGACAACTCTTTCACAGAGTCAATAAATGAGAATGACACTTTTCTTCCTTTCAGCACTTCAAGGGATGTCAAGTTCCCGACTCCTTCCGCGTTTCGTCGGAGATCTGATCTCCGGCGGGGAGGTCGTGGGCGCTTGGTCCCTCCCGTTCTTTCAGGAGCGTGTGAGGATTTGGTGTCTTTTGTTGGGCGTTTCGCTCAGAGGTGCGGCAAGCTTCTGCTGGCGTTGGATCTGGCAAGCTGTGGAGGGGCCTGTCCGTCTTCTGCAAGATGGAGTGGCGTCGTCTCCAGGCCCGGTGGTGAAGGAGCTCGGGGAGCGCGGCCAATATGGTCGTTGCCTCCGGCCGATGGAAATCTCTGGATTAGATCTGGTTCTTCGGAGCTGGTGGATATTGCGGCTCACTAACGCGTATGTGCAAGGAGATCCTTCATCTCCAGGTATGCCGTTCTTCCGCGTTTCTTCTGGCCTCCAGCGATGGTGGACGGCATCGATGCGGCGAGGCGGTGGTGGTATCAGTGAAGACCAAACAAGGCGCTGCAACTTTTTTCTGATTTGGGGTCTTCCGCAAGGTTTGGTGGAGCCAGCTCTACTGCTTGTATCCTCCTTGTATTTTCGTATTTGTACGTGTGTTGTCATATGTAATGTTTTCCGACTCGTATGAATACAAGTTTCGTATGCCTTCGGGCGTACGGTTTCAAAAAAAAAAAAGTTCCCGACTCCTTTTGGCAGTACTGTTCCATCACCGAGACATAGACGTATCAAATGCTGTAGCTGAACGAAACTTGCGGGTAACTCTTTTATACCAGATCCACGTATGTCCAGTGATTGCAAAAACCGTAACTTGCCTATGTCATGTGGGAGTTCCTTAACACCTGAGTCGTTGATCACTAGTTGCCTTAGGTGAAATAAATTTCTAATATGCTCAACTCTAATACCATGTGCACTGTCCACTCTGCCATCAGAATTGTAAGGTCTACCAGCTCCTAGTTCCAGTATACGTAAATACTGCAAACTTGAAAGAGATGACAACCAATAACCGGCAGCAGGAAGAAAAATAGCAAATGACCTGACTTTTGACATACCAAACTGGTGTTCATCGATTTTCACCGTGCTATTTTGCAGCGATAATCTTCGAACTTTGCTATGCAGATTAGGCATGTGCCGCCTAGTATTGTCTAACACAGTGACAAAGTTTTCTTTGCTTGACAATGAATATATGAGATCAAGCACCATGTCATGTATACGGCAAGATATCACCTCTCCCTGTTCATCTAATTTTCCAGGCATGATCAAGCTTCTATTCATGAGCTCACTGAAGTATGTTTCTCCAACCTCAAACATAGTACTTCCTTTTTTTCCACGCTGGATAAAACCTTCAGCTATCCACCTCCATATTAGCCACTCTTTGTCAATCTCAAAATCTTCTGGAAATATGCTAAGATATAGAAAACAAGTCTTCAGATGACAAGGCAAATCATGATAGCTTAACAACAATATCTTCCTCATGTCATCCACGGTAGCACCTTCTGTAAGTCCATGGCCAATAGAGCTGAGCAAATGGAGCCACTCATCCTTTTGTTTTACCTGTTGATTACTAACCAAAAGACTAGCCATTGTAATGATGGCTAACGGTACACCACCGCATTTCTATCCTTTGATACTTCCTGTAGATCATCTGGACAGCTGCTATCACATTGAAATATTCTTCTATAGAAGAGTATCTGTGATTCTTCAGCAGACAGAGGTTTCATTTCATGAATTATGTCATGGGCAGAAGAGAGACATGCTTTAGCGACACCAACTTTGCGTGTTGTTGTGATTATCCGGCTACTGAGACTATTCTTTGAGAAAGCACAATTTATATATTTCCATGTTTCTTCTTCCCATATATCATCAATTATGATGAGGTACCTATGCCAGAGAAATGAGAACACTAATTGTAAATTGGAATGAGATACAACTAAATGTGTTCTTTATAAGGAAGATGGTTATTAAATGGTAACTATTGCTAGCAGAAATATACTATAGGTGAGAACTGCCAACTGTGAAATTTGGAGAACAAACACAAAATGGGAGCACAGTATATGCAAGACTACAACAGAAACACAGATAAAGAAAAGATATTGAGTATAAGCTAGCCATCTGATGCTCTTTAAAAACAGTAAAGGACACACAGGGTGGGTGATGCGTACCTTTTGTCCGCAAGAAATTTACGGAGTTCAACGATGAGTATCCTTTCATCCTTTTCTGTATTATATGAATATTACTGAATATTCTATTATCAAGGTCATAGAGTATATCTTTGAAGATTTTCTTCAGATTAGGATTCTGGCCCACAGGGACAAAAGCCACACAGTCAAACTGGGCTTTGATTTTATCATAAATTGATTTTGTGAGGGTTGTTTTGCCCAACCCTCCAAAGCCAACAATAGAGACTGTCTTCATTTGCGTGTTGGACGTTTCGTCGTCAGAGCATCCCCACTCGTTTGGGCTCCCCACGCCCAAATCCGGACGAAACTACCTCCGGATTGGACGAAATTAAGGCGTGGGGAGTACCGTATTTCCAGTCGTCCACCCGGAGTTCGGCGGATAGAGTTTAAATTCAAACAAACCGCCGTCCCGCGCTACAAGTACGGCCAGATGATCGGCAAAAGGAGCAAAAGGATCAGCCACAGATCGGCGATCGGAGGGAAATTACACGGAAACAGGCTCGTCGGCAGTCCCGGCCGGCACGGCTTCGTCCGACGGACCAGTTTCCTCACACGTCGTGGCCGAAGAGGCTGCGGCGGCGGATGATGAACCCGGCGGCGGTGGACGTCGAAGCGGCCGCGATCGGCGAGGTAGATGGTGAGGCAGACGAGGTAGGAGCCGGCGGAGACGACGAAGGACTGGCCGGAGTGGCTCGGAGGATGTCGTTGCGGTGGCCCTGGTACCAATTCCTCGTCTCCTCGTCCATCAGTTCCATGTCGCCGCCGCCCATGAGGAACGCCAAGTCTGTGTTCCTCTTCTTCGCCGCCGCCGTCGTCTTCAGCAGGGCGATCCGGACGCCTTGGTTGGCGAGCATCTCCCGCCACCTGCCGTCGAACTTGTCGTTCCTCCCGTCGGCGTGGTGGACGAGAAGACGAGGAGGAGAGTGGTGGTGGACGAGAAGACGCCGCCAGGAACTGGAGCTGGAAGACGAGGAGATTGGGGGATTTCGGCGGGAGAGAATGGGGATATGCAAGCAAATTGGAGGGAATGGGGATATGCAAGCAAATTGGAGGGAAAATCGACAGGATTTGGTTTTCCAGTCGCCGACTACACGGGTCCACACGCCGTTTCGCGCCAAAATCTTTCGTCCGGAGTCCCCGAGCGCGCCCCGGGGGGCCGGGGTGGCGTGGGCTCGCCGGATGGATTAAGGGCCAAATCCGGACGAAAACGAGGAACCGGGGGCGCGACTGGGCCGAATTTCGCCGTCCGGATGGAAAAAACGTCGCTCGGGGGCCTCGTCGGGGGGACGAGTGGAGATGCTCTCACCAATCAGCTTGTGGATCAGCTCATCCCTGGTGCGGTCAATGCCTACAAGCTCCGCCACATCCTTGTACAGAGCTACCATGCGAGGATCAATAGTAGCACCAATGCTGGATCTTCCCATGTCAAGCTCATACCTCTGACGCAGCTCCGACAGCTCCTTGGCGAGGATCTGAGCTTCCTCGATGGCGTCAGAGATCTGATGAAGTGCTTTGCCATTGGTAAACATCTTGGTAGTCTTCTCGAGGAACTTCTTGACTCGATTCTTCATGTTCGCTGGCTTGTCGCTGGGGCCGTCCACTCGCACCATGAAGTCGTCCACGGCATCTTCCATGTCGTAAGAGAGATCTCTCACCTTGGCAGCCCAGATCTGGACATGCTCGTCGAGCTGGTCCGGCGGCACCTTGCCGACCTTCCGGAGGACGGCGTGCATAAGCTCCAGCTCGGTGTGGAGCGATTTCACACGGTTCTGCACTCGCTTCTCCAGATTGTATTCACCCACCAGCAGCTCACCGAGCTTGCAGATGACGGGGCTCATCGCCCTGGCCGCGACCTCCATCTCCCTTGTGCCTGCTCTCGAGTGTCCGGTGTTCAAACTCTGTGATGCAAGCATAGCCGTTTTCAGAGGAAAGGATAAGCAAAACCGGCACATGATTCGTTCATAGAAGTAACATCTCATATTACCTCGTTTTGGTGTAATTATACAGAGCAAAAGCTGAAGAAAAGAATCCTGAACTTTAACTCTGAACCTCTAATTCGCAGTTGCCTCTGCAATCGGTGGAACGGCAAACCACGATTAAGAGTGGGGAACATATCCAACTCTGTACCGTAAGAATCCGTACCAAAACCACACGGAAGTACAATACAAGGACGAAGAATCACGTCAAAATAACTGAAAAAAGAAGAAAGTTATGCTGTGCTGCATCGATCGAAAGCAACGGGCTGACTACTGAGAGAAGAAGAGTAAGAGCATGTCTAATGGAACAATTAAACCCTTATAGCTATAAGGGTCGAGAATTGGTAAAATTGGAGGGGTTGGAGGTGTGAAAAATAGGAGGCATTTAGTGGAACCCTTAAACCCTTAAATTTTGAGGGTTGAGGCAAATAGTGGAACCCTCAAACCCTTAAAAGGGTTTGAGGGTTCCACTATTTGCCTCAACCCTCAAACCCTCAAACTCTCATCACAATATCATTGCACATAAACACAAATATCATCACAATTCATCACAATTGTCTTCCAAACAAACTAGGAAATGAAGATTATAGATGCATGGTTTAATAGTTTACATCACAAAATCATCATCTCCCCCCTCTCATCGGCACCATCACCAAAAAAATGCAACACGGCGCCATCTCCTCCTCCTCTTCCACCATGGCGCCATCAAGCACCTTCATAGGCGTTTGGAGGCGTCGGCGCGGCCTTCTTCCGGGAGACCACCTTCTTCCCGGACGTGGGTGGAGCCAACGCGCGCTTCGCGGCCGCGGCGTTCTTCGGCCCGCCCGGCTTCTTAGAGCGACCACGGGGCGCCGCGACGGGGCCGGGCAGTGCGGCGACGGGCGCGGGTGACGGCGCGGGTGACGGCGCGACGACGGCGGGGGTGGGAGCGACGAGGTGCTGCCCCGCGCGCTTCCGCTTCACGCCGACGTGGGTGGCCGCCACCGTGGCCGCCACCGCGCCGAGCTCGGGATGGCCGCGGCGAGGCGGGGGAGCTCGAGGTGGAGCGGGCGGAGGAGGGGGCAGCGCGGAGGCGGGCGCGCTTGACGTGGCGGCGAGGAGCCGCCGGACGCCACGGAGAGGCCGCACCCGACGCGGGGCGGGCTCCATGGCAGCGGAGGTGGGGCGGAGGAGGTCGAGGGTGGCCGCGGGGGTGGGGGCGGGGAGCTCGAGGAGGCCGCGACGGCGCGCCGGCGGCGAGGGAGGCGCGGGTGGCGGGTGGCGGCGGCGCGGGTGGGGAGGGCGCGGCCCGGAGGAGGAGGTGGGAGATGGGGAAAATTTTCGCGCGCTCGCGCGGAACGTGTACAGGTTGTGGTAGGGGTTGGCCCCTCCAACCCTTAGAGCATGTCTACTAGAGCCCCTAAACCCCTAAATCTGTAAAAATAACCGTTTTTTACAGTTTTTGACGAAAAAATCGCAAAGACTAGAGCCCCTAAAACTGTAAAAGCCAGAAAATTTCCTGTGCTCGGACTCGGGAATCCCTTCTTGGCTCGTAGAAACGAGGGTTGGGCAATCCAACCCGTCCCCGACCTATAGTCGTCTCGGACGCGCGCGGGAGGGAACATTCAGCTCGTTCCCTCTTCCTCCCTCTTCCTCCCCCACGATCCCGCCGCCGCCCTCCAGCCCCGCCGCGCCCCGCCTCCGCCGCGCCCCGCCTCCTCCGCCCGCCTCCGCCGCGCGTCCGGCCTCCTCCGCTCGGCCCTCCTCCGCTGCCCCGCCGCGCCCGCCCTCGCCGCGCGCGCCTCCTCCCGCCCCGACCTCCTCCCGCTCGGCCCTCCTGCCGCCTCCCGCCGCCGCCGCGTCCCGGCCTCCTCCGCTGCCGCCGCCGCGTCCGGCCTCCTCACTTTGCCGCCGCGTCCCGGCCTCCTCACTTTGCCTTGCCCGCGCCCCGGCCTCCTCCGCATCGGCTCCTAGCCACCGTCGCCCCGGTCAAGGTATGTTCTTTTTTTTTTCTTTTGTTTCATTTCTTTTGTTTCATTTTGTAGCACTAATTGACGGTTGATTTTTTTGCAGATGGAGATGAACAACGACGTTGTCACGGACTCGATGTCGGATTCGTCGGATTGGTCGACATCCGACGATTCCGACATTGATGAGTTGTTGCAAGACAATGATGTCGAGATGATGAGCCTCCTCGTCGAGGTGCAATCGTTTGAAGACCGCGCGAAGCTAATGGATCAGAGGAGAGGGTCGACGATGGGGCGAACCACCATCTACCGGAACCGCGCTCTCGGACACGAGCATTTGATGGAAGACTACTTCGCCGAGGTACCTACATACCCTCCTCGCCTCTTCCGCAGAAGGTACCGAATGCGCCGTAGTCTATTTGTGAAGATTGTCACCGACTGTGAGGCGGCCTCCACATATTTCAAGCGTCGTAGATCCGCCGCTGGTATCATGGGGTTTAGTGCATACCAAAAGATATCGGCGGCAATGCGGGTCGGCCTATGGTGTACTGCGGACTACACGGACGAGTATCTTCGCATTGGGCAAGATACAACCACGGAATCCGTCCGTAGATTTGCTAAGTTAGTTATCCGGTTGTATGGTGAGACATACCTTCGAGCACCAAACGAGGAAGATACAAAAAGATTGATGGAAACCAATGAAAAAAGGGATGGCCGGGGATGCTAGGTAGCCTTGATTGCATGCATTGGACATGGAAAAATTGCCCAAAGGCATGGCATGGAATGTATTGCGGTAAAAGCCGTGATGCTACCATTGTGCTTGAGGCCGTGGCATCGGAGGACACATGGATTTGGCATGCATTCTTTGGGTTGCCGGGAACACTCAATGATATAAATGTGCTCAATAGATCTCCTTTGTTTAAAAGATTAATTTCTGGAGATGCTCCAACTTGCAACTACACAGTCAATGGCAATGACTACTCAATGGGATACTATCTCACCGATGGCATTTATCCCGAATGGGCAACTCTTGTGAAGTCCATCAAGGAGAAAAATGGGGTGCCCTTGTCCAGAAAAGAGGCTCATTTCACAAGGGCACAAGAGGCAGCCCGCAAGGATATAGAGAGAGCTTTTGGTGTCTTGCAAGCAAGGTTTGCCATAGTTCGGGGTCCGGCTCAGTTTTGGGACAAGAAAACCTTGGTGGACATCATGAAGTGTTGTGTGATTCTACACAACATGATCCTAGAAGATGAGAGGGGGTTAAACTTGCCTTGTTTCTATGACAATGTTGGCACACGTGTGCAACCGGAAAGAAACCCTTCTCGTGTAGAAGCTTTTCTTCAAGCACATCGTGAGATTGAAGATGCAGCCACTCATGGTCGTCTCCGTGATGATCTAGTCGAGCACCAGCGGCAGTTGGATGGGCAGCGCCGTGGCGCATGATTTACCTTTGTTCTATTTGATTCGAACAATTATTGTTGTATGGTCCAACATTGTTGTAACAATTTGAATGATTATTGTTTTATGTGCTCAAATGTACTATTTGGTGTTGTAATAATAACTAGAATGATTATTGTTTTATGTGAAATGTGATGATATTTGTGATATGTGAAATGATGATATGTGATGAAAACTGTGATATGGCATATGACAGTTTTAGAGGTTGGGGTTGAGCCAAAGACTAGAACCCTCAAACTGCATTCTTTAGGGGTTTAGGGGTTCTACTCTTTACCCCTGTTTTTCAACCTGTAAAAGTGCAAAAAATGGCTATTTCCAACCTGTAAAACTGCTATAGAGGTTTGAGGGTTTAGGGGCTCTACTAGACATGCTCTTACCTGTACAGGTCGGAGCACGGGTTGGGGCCTCGACCTCTAATTTTTTTTACAGATTTAGGGGTTTAGGGGTTCCACTAAATGGTATTTGGACCCTAAAATCTGTAAAATAACGGTTGTATACAGATTTAGGGGTTCCATTAGACATGCTCTAATACAGTACCTTTGAGGCTGTGTGCATGCTCACGAGATCTGGCCGCTACTCGTGGAGGAAACCTCGGTCATCATAGCCGAGACGGAAACGAAAGGGTCGCCTAAAGATGGTCTTATTTTTGCTGGTTGGATCGAGAGCGACGCGAGGGGTTCTCAGCAGCTCACGGTAGCACTTATCCAGTTGTAAGATGGCAGTCGTGGGCATCGTCTTTGATTGTCGATCTATACACAAGCACCACTATTTTTCATTTGCACTCGGTGAAACCACATATGCACACAAACAAACAACATGCGGGGAATACATCAAAACTTAATGCGTGGTCAACAAACGGTGTGGCCTAAATCGCTTTTCCACTCACACTCTCTATAGCGAGCCAAAACTGAAAAAAAAAAACATGTTAGAGCATCTCCAGTCGCGTCCCCTAAACAGTTCCCCAAACGGCGCTAGTCGAACGTTTGGGGCCGTCGCTCCCCAGTCGCGTCCCCCCTAAATAAAATTTCGGAAATTTAAAACTTGAGCGAGATTCGATTAAATTCATCTAAACTTGCTATTTATTACATAGATTCGAACGAGATTCGACTAAATTTAAACTAAACCTAATCTAGAAGTACTTGCGGCGGCCGAAGACGTCATAGTACTGGTGGAAGTTGTACATGTCGTCGGTGACGACCTCTTGCTTGACGCGCTCGTCGGGCTCGTCGACGGGCTCGTCCTTCACCAGGACACTTGGTCCTGCCTCGCTGTCGTCGGTGACGACCTCCTGCTTGACGCGCTCGTTGGGCTCGTCGACGGGCTCGTCCTTCACCAGGCCGCTTGGTCCTGCCTCGCCGTTGTCGGTGAGGTCCACGAGCGGCTTTCCGGTGTCGCGAATGGATATGGCGATCGCCGTGTCGAGGTCGCCCCTCTAGGTGTCCTTGCGCGACGCCAAGCACGCCGCTCGCAACCCTAGGCAGTCCTCGGGGTCGTCGCTGCTAGCGATGAGCCGTTGCTGCCGCTCGTACTCCTCCAGCAGCGTCGCCTTCGCCGCTTCCTCGTCGTCCTGCTCCTTCTTCACCTCCGGCTTCGGGATGAGGAGGGCGCCGCCGCGCCTTTGCTGCTGCCGCTGCCGCCGCACCTTTGCTGCTGTCGCTGCCGCCGCGCCTCGGATTGACGGGCGTCGTCGGCTCCTCCTTCACCACGCACTTGGGGACGATGTAGGGCGTGGAGCGGTACGACGAGGACGGCGTCGATCGGGCCGGTCCTGAGGAGGAAGAGTTGGAGGAGGACGAGTACGTTCTCCTCGGCTGCCATTGCGCTGCGGGAGACAGTGGTGGTGAGGACAGCGCCTCCAGCCTTGGAGGGCCGTTGTGGATGCCGTTGATGACGTTCTGCAGGGTGCGCCCCGGAATGCCCCATAACAGGACGCACTCGTCCCTGTTCCAGCTGTTCGGTCCGCCGACAAGGCTGGTGGTGTTGTGCATCTCCATGTCGTACTAATCCACCAGGAGTCGTTTCCAGTGGCCGCCCAGGTCGGATCGGCCCGCTCCTCGGCGTCGAGTGCAGACCGCCGGGCCCTGATGGTGTCCCTCCAGCGCTCCGTGCCCGACGATGGCGGCGGCTGGACGCCAATGCCGTTCACGGCCATCCTCCAGCCGCCACTGCTTGGCAGGCGCATGTCCGGCGGGACGGGATATCCCGCTTGGTACAGCGCCCACGCCTCCTTCACGGTGTGGCTGCCGCGGCCGAAGCCGTTCGCTGCGTCGATCTTGCGGGAGGACGACGATATTGGTTGGACCGACGAGAAGAAGATCTGCGAGCGGCGGGGAGAAGATTTGGGAGAGGCGAGAGATTGGGATGAACCGCATGACCTCTTAATGTACAGCTAGCGGCGACAGGTGAAGCGGCAACGGGTCGTTGGACGCATTAATGTCGGCGCGGACGGCCACGTGTCCATGCACGAAAAGACGCGTCCCTGCGCCTGGGAAAACTGGGACGCCATTAACGTTGCTTGACCAAAGGTAGGCGTCGAGATTTTAGGCCTCCGAGCCGCTGATGTGTCGGTCCCGCCACGTCTCATCTCGCTTTTCGTTATGTCCGGCGTGCCCGGAGCGTCCCCTGTGGAACGGGGACGGTCTCGGAGCGCCGGATACCGCATCGGGCCACGCCGGATAAAAAACCGGTTTTGGGAACGCGGTTGGAAACGTTTTTTTTTTGTTCGGCCTGCCTCAAATTTCTTTAGGGGACGGTTTGGGAACGTCACTAGAGATGCTCTTAGCAGCCAAACGCGTTCTTATACTATGATTTGGGTTCAAATTAAACAATCTATAAAAAAAAAAAAAAGATAACACGCGTTTCTGAATGTAGGTACAGTTCTTCATGTGGTGTATACCTGGTGCCGTCGATGGGAGTTTCTGCATATGTTATGAAAATTGTTTTTAGTTCTCTTAATCCTTATATAGCTTAAGAGACATAGACATTAGTACTGTGTACTAATCTTTTTGTTGTCTGATCTATAGTAACAGCGTTGGGCCGGGGCGAGGTGGTTCTTTGGAGCGAAGATGTTGGTTCGGAGGTGGTGGTTATGCCGTTCTTCTCCGACTTCGTCGATGGGAGGCGGCGTATCTTGGTCCAAGATAGCATGGGGACGTACTCCGGTCGACGTGCCACACCGACATGTGCCTCGCTGCTTGCAGCAGGCCTGTTCATCGACTTACAAAGCCTCGTTGGCGATGGTGCTTTTTTGGATCTTGTAACCGTGGAGGCTCGGTGTTTCTTCTTGCGTTCGTCTCGGCGGCGTTGGAATTGGACGGCGGCCGCTTGCTAGTGGTGGTTGCAGCAAACCCCAGGGATCGTTTTGTATTTCTCGATCTTTTAGGATTTTATCTGCAAATTCAGGATAATCATTTTATCCCGGTTTGTCTTTTAGTTTCCACATGTGTTGCTTCATGCAACTTGGTGTTCGATTAATGAAATATGTGGTTACTCTAAAAAAAAAAATCTTTCTGTGAACAAAAAGAAAGAAATTCAAGTTCTGTTAACTGCTTTTTTTTCTTGATTTATCAGTTTACTTGAACTATTTCATACAACTTTATTAAATATGTATGAAATTTGTGTTCTTCACATGTTGATTCTAGAATTACTTAGTCGGTAAATGCAGCATGCGTGATAATTTTTTTAATAAAAGGGCAACAGCTCCAGCTCTGCATCTAGAGATGAACATAAATTGTTTTTTCATAATGCAGACTTCAGCGGTCCAATAAATTTGATGCAGAAAAGAAAACTCGTTTGCCCTCGCGAGTGTAAACTACTCCACTAGGCAACATTAACCCTACACAGATCCTAGACTAGACTAAGCGCATCTCTAACCAGCCACCGTTTGCGTTAGCTGGGCCGAAAAATGCGTCAGGTTCCTGCTCCAGCGGAGCGACGCAAAGTGACCAAACCGTCCGCGGCGATGCAAATCTGGTTCAAATATGCGTCTCGGATGCGTCTCCGCGGATGCTGCGCGACCGCTCGCGGCTGGGCTGATGTTTCGTCGGGCCTGCCTGTCAGCGACCTTGGCTCAATGTGTCTTCTCAACGGCGTCAATACTAGCGACGAGGCGTCGCTTCGGCAGTCTGCGCCACGTTAATGGTGATGCCTCGCCTGCCGAGCGTCCGCCGCCCACCTCTGCCAAAGAAGTTAATGGCGATGTCACGCGTTCCCGTGCCCTCGACTACCTCCGGCGTATATAAAGAGGGGCGCGTGCTCGGCTGCCTCATCTCATCTCCTCCCACACAAACCCTAGCCGTCGCACAACCTCAACCGTAGCGCTGCCTCGCGTCTGTCCTCCACCTTTGCCATGAGCAGCACCAGACGTGGCCAGGCTACTACGCCTCCACCTCCAACTCTACCTCCCCCGACCGACAGCCCCGACAAGGTGAACGAGGATAGCGCAGACAACGTCATCGACGTGGCCATGGAAGCGAAGTTCATAGTTGGCGCTGAGCAAGAAGCAGAAGAGGAGAGGGCGGGCCATGCGGCGTTCGACGCGGAGTAGGAACGCTGCAGGGAGGCGACGGCCGCAGAGGACGCCTCCGACGACTCCGACTTCGAGTGGGACTATGACGGGCCTGGCCCGGAGGAAAAGCCAGCGGAGCAGAGGGCTGTGGTCTAGTCCTTTGAGACACTCAAGAAGGACGAGGATGCCCCCAACGAGGTGCTGCAGCAACGGCTGCTAGAGGACCCGGTGGCCCACCGAGCTCTCTCGGCCGCACGGCGGATGGAGCAGCGGGCGACAGAGAAGCTGAGGAGGAGGGAGGGAGGCAACAACCGTGCCGGGTCGTCAACCGCCCCCATGGGCGACAAATAGTCTAGGTACTTGTTCTTCCTTCTTGTTTTCGGTATGTACATTTATTTTGCATTTGAGCTATGAAAAAATATTGAAAAAACAAGATGGGTCGCCCCGCTGGGAGCACACCCAGACGCAAACGAACGCGCGATTAAAAACGATCATTCTCGTGTCCGCAGTCTGACACAAATAGAGGCGCGCGGCCATATTTTAAGCATCCAAAATGCCTCGCCCGTTGAAGATGTCCTGATAAACTTAAAGCAATTGATGTACATGGAATCTTTCTGTTGATTGATGGTATTTGTTAATATTTTTATTTTTTGAGAAGTTCTAGAATGGTTATGTGGTCAATTTATTTCTGATTATAATTTTCTCAATATTAAATGAATTAAAAACACCTTTTGGGATCACAGACTAGACACTAACTCATTTATCTGTTTCAAAATGCTAAAGATTAAGCTGAGCTTATTTTCCGACCAAGTTAGAACCTTCTGTTTAATGTTATATCGTTAACAATGATATGTATTAATATCAAACTCCATTCTAAAATTGATGCTTTGAAAAATCTCAATGACCACGGGTTCCTTACGAGTTTCGGGGAGCGTTGTCACCCATTGTACATTAGCATCACCATATCAATTTTACAGGGTTTCTGAATTTTTCTCAGGCCCAAGTTTGAATTTCTAACATCATGTCTCGCTTTCTCTCATTTTTCCCTCTCGGATGTTTCAAGCTTAAGGCTTTCTAAAGCGTTAATATGTAGTTTGCACAAAATTGATAGACGAGCTACATGCTACAAGCAACAATGCTCCAGAGAAAAATGTCCTTTTACTTACGTTTGTCAATAGTTGTTTTCCCCGTAGCGAAGCACGGGCATTCTGACTTCAACCTGACTTTCTCATTCATGATGGCTATTGTCTTCTCAGATGGAGTGTTAGAGCATCACTAGTAGTGCTCCTAAACCCTCAAATCCTCAAAAATAATCTTTTTTTAAAAAAAAATTGCGACCGAAAAAAGACGTAGACTAGAACACCTTAAACCTCGAACCCTCAAATATTTTTAACGGCCGAACCCTTACTCCTCCTCCCAACCTGTACATGTGAGGGTTGGAGAGGCCCAATCCCTTCAACCTCTATTCCTCTACACGCGCGCGGGAGGGAATTTTCAGCCCCGCCCGCCGTCTCCAAGCCCACCGCCGCCGGCCGCTCCGCGCCATGGAGCCGACCGCGACCTCCGCCCTCCCGCCTGCCTCCTCCATCGCTGGCTCCTTACCTCCCTCACCGGCCCCACCGCCTCCCCCGCTTAAAATACCGCTGCCCGCTCCGCCTCAATTCCCCCTCCCGTCAGCCACCCAGCTCCAATCCCCGTCCACCGCGTCGGCGGCCGACCACCTCCGCTTCCTCCGCCCGGCGCCCTCGCTCGCATCCGCGACGTTAGGCTCCGCCACGGCCGGAGGGCCGCATCCCGCCCGGCCCCGCCCTCGCTGTCCCCCTCTCCCCCTCTAGCTCCCGAGGCCGGGCCCTTCCTTCCCTATATGTGCCCGCGTCGAGGCTCCTCTCCCCGCGCTGCCCGCAGCGGAAGAAGCTCACGGTGGCCAAGGCCGTCACGCTCTTCTCCCCGCCCACCTCGGACCTGCCCTTCGAGGCGGTTATGGAGTTCTTCAACACCCCGGACATGTTTTGTGTAACTGCAAAGGACGTGAAGAAAATTATTAGTTTATTGTGCTTTCCTACTACAATCTGCTCTTTGATTTGCGAATTCAGAATACAATAGGCACATACTATATGCAGTACTAGGGGATATTCGATAATTGTGATATGCAGTACTAGGGGATATTCGATAATTTTGATAATTGTGATATGTCATGGTTGAATGTGTTTTTCTAGTGGTAACTGTGATATGTCAAACAACAGTTTGAGTGTTGCGGCAAAGACTAGAACCCTCGAATCCTTAAAAGTTTGAGGGTTTGAGAGTTCTAGTCTTTGCTCCTGTTTTTCACCCCTCAAAAGTGCCAAAAAATTCTCAACCCTTAAAATGTTTTGAAAATTTGAGCGTTTAGGGTGTCTACTAGTGATGCTCTTAGGATCGCAAAGAATAAAAGAAAAAATCAGAGAAAGCATGCCTTTTTATTTATCCACAACAAACAGAAAATCACCTAACAAGGCCTAGAAGACAAGGCTGACTGCCCACACAAAACGCACTATTTTCCTTTTTCTTTTGACTTGTTCTAGAAGATCCGATTATTCCTCTTGATCTAGATTGACCGCAGAACCAAGAAGGAGAGGGAGCAGATTTGAGGTGCCTGATTTACCGGCCAAGTGGTAATGACGCGTGGCCACCAGTCGATGAGAGAGTCCGTCTATGAAGGGCCAAGAAAGGACGGCACAACAATGTCATGATATTGATCGACCTCAAACAAAATGACCTGGTAAAAAGGGCATTGAAGAAGGAGATGCTCAATGGTCTCTAGTTCTTGCAAACAAAGGAGCAAGAGTCGTCGGAGGCCAGTCCATGGCGGCGCTGCTGCCGATCGTCCGTCCAGTACTGGTTCCACGCCGCACCGCTTTCCACGCAAAAAGCTGAGGCCAGGGGTCTTCCACCACATGAGATGGGTTTCAATTAAATCCGAATTATGTATATCGTGCAAACTAAATGCGGTTTAATTGTTGGACGAGTCTTGATTGATTAAAGGAAACGGGTATAAAACAGTCTGCCAAGAAAAGAGCGACTCCGGCCTTATCCTCTCCCGTCACTGTAGCAGAGAGAGAGGCGTTTTTTGGGCGACTCCGGCCGATCCACCGCGTGCTCGCCGGTGAGCCGCGGGATTCCCCTCCTCCGCCGGCCTCTCCGGCGGCGGGAGTGTGGGGATCCCCGGTTTCGGCATGTACATATGGTCGGGTAGGAAGGAGATCTCGCCGGCGGCGCCAAGGAGGAGGTGGGGCTGGCGGTGGGTGTTTTGCGGTCGACGCGGCCTTCTCCGGTGGCGGAGCTCTTCGGGGCTCGTCGTCGTCGTGCTCGTCTTGCAGAGGACCGAGGCCCGGCGTGGTGCTCGTGTTCTTCGTTCTCTCGTCGGATCTGTGCTGGCGGCGGATCTGGCGCTGTGTCCAAGACCGGAGGAGGGGATACAAGACGGCGGCTTTGCAGGTTCGTGGTAAGAAGGTGGTTGATCTGTGGCGTTGGTCCCAGATCAGGTGCAGCGTGAGCTCGGGGTGTGCCCCCGGCGATGCTCGATATTCGTCTCCAGATCCAGCTCCTCGGAGTTGGTGGTCGCTGCGGCTCGTCAACGCCTCAGGGCTAGGGGTTCTGCTGCTCCAGCGGTGGTCGTCCTCGGTGGCGATCTTGAGGTTGAAGATGGAGAGTGCAAGCTTTGTTGTTCTTTGTTTTCTCTCTTTGTGTGTTCTTGGTTGAACTCTGTACTCTATTTCATACGAATAAAAGTTGGTTCGTTTCAAAAAAAAAAAAGGAAACGCGTACGTGTCCTACATCAATCACCGAAGACAGAATCACGCTACCAGGCCGGTTATTTGCTGAGTCTCACAAAACAGAGAAAACGGGATCGATCATGGTCATACTAACAGGTACAGCATGGCGATCGATCCCAACACTTGTCCGATTGATCGATCCACCTGCCTGCCTCAACTCCAGCGATCCAGCGCTAGCGATCCGCCGCTCGCCTGCCCCAGCTCGCCAGGGATCGAGCGCCAGCTTTCCGCGATCTGCCGCTTCCCGCCGCCAAGGTGCCGAAGTTGCCACCATGCCGGCTTCCCCGCTACCTGCTCCTAGACTCCTAGTCCATCGTCTCCAACCTCCGGCAGCTCCAGCATCAGTATGAATGAGTTCAGCCCATTTTACCTCTTGGCTCCCCTGCATCCTCACTTTATTCCCCTGAACGCTGATACGATCTGCGGCAACACCTGAGTTTAGCCGTCGACAAACAGAGCTGAAAGTCAACAATGCAGAGCGAAACGGACAGAGTTTCAGGATCACCTTGGTTGACGGCGATCACTTCCTTGTTAGCGAGTATGTCGCACGTGTTCTGCAACATTTTGTTTCAGGGACCGACCGTTCCAGCCGCGGGAGCACGCTTACTCCGCCCACAGCTCGTTCTGGTCCGCCCTCAACGTCATACTGGAAAACCAAAGCCAATGTCAGTCTCTGAAACAAATCAGCTCATATACATTTAGAGAGATCATTACAGTAATCAAAACACAACATTGCATCTATAATTCATATCGCTGCTAGTCGAGCATCAAGGTTCTACAAACACAGTATGTTAGCACGGCTGGGGCAATGGATGTGTTTCTAATTAATCTATCCTACGTCCTTGTTTCACTGCTATAATTAGCATTCCAGGAACATTTATTAATGGTCACTGCGTACAACTATCATTCGATTCAATTAATTTAGGCCGCAAAGTTTACTTTCAGGGCATGGTATCATGCCTAACCAATCAGTCTTCTGCTATTTAGGTTTTGATTGAGTTTGCTGCATCGTCAGCAACAGATAGGGGTTTGTCAAGTAAACGAGAGCAGAGTGTGAGCAACAGATAGACGAGACGATGATGCCGTCGAGGCTACCGTTGGGCATGAGCTTGTGTAATAGCATGTTGATGTGCAGCACCGCGTAGTAGCCATCAACGCAGTATTCCTTGCATCTATAAATTCCTTTGTAAGCACAAGTCTTTGAAACCAGAAACTAATAAAACAGAAAATGATGCACATGTCTTTGCATATTTGAGTATCACTCAGTCAACATGAGGGCTGTTTATTAGCAATATAAATTTGTCACATAATGTAGAATAAAGCTCTCAAATGTCAACGTTGGTCAAAGTTCACTAATTACAGCACTAGACTGAAAGTTTATTAGCAATGGAGTAGTATCTGTAGTACGTAGTAGTATAATCTGTCAAAATATACCTCCAGAACTTCAAGACTTGGACAACGATGGACTAACTGGCAGTGATCCTCTGTGGTATAGAATGTAAACTGAAGGTCTAACTTCTTGAGTGCAGCCCCATATATTCAGAGGATGCCCTGATATCTGTCAAGGAAGAAATCCAGCGTCTCAAGGAAAATATTGCTGGTATCCATCTCACGACTCCATTCAACATTTTCGTTCTCAGCAATTGTGCTTTCTTCAACAAAAAAAAGTTTCCAAATTCCTGCACATAAACAATAAACATACTCCGTGTCTTAGACTATCTCTTAATTAAACTAGTAACCTAGGCAATGCATCTAGATACCATCTTTATTTCCTACCCCAGCCTTGGAGTAAACATTAAGCTTCAATTATTTTCATAATACAATGGGCATCATGATGACAAGGCTAGTTATCCTTCAGGTTTTAATACATGGGCAAAAAATGAATGCAGATGGCTCGGCCCGTCTGGTAATAGCACCAATTAGAGTACAATAATCCCAATACCCGTCTGCTAATCGCACCAATCAACGCGCATCAGTAAAGTAATCACGGATTTCTGCATCGGGAGAGGGGAAAGATTACAGCAGTAAGATTAGAGTGGGACGACGGAACTCACGTGTTCATCGTGGGCAGCACCGGTGCCGGAATCTTGACGGGGGTCAGGAGTCACGCTCACCTCCGGGACGTGCGGCGACGTCTCCTCCAACCCGCCAACGCGCCTCCACCGGGTCTCGGATCTCTGCCATCAGATTTTGAATCGCCTCCACCGGATCCGTGAAAAAGGATCAAAAAAATCAATATTTTTCAGGATCTGGCCGAGGCGTGGAGATTGAGATGCAGCAGGAAAAGGCGGCGAGGAGGATAAGGGAACGCGGACTGGGAGCAGAGGTGATGTGTGGGGAGTAGGCGTCGAGGAGGAGGAGAAGGGGAGCGGCGGCGACGGCGACATGGTCGAGAGTGACAGGGTAGCGCTTTGGAGCGGTATGTTTGGGGTCGGGGCATGGGGACATGGCTCGTGACAACGGGGACGGTCTAGTCCGCGCGTCGATTAAATTCATCTGTACGCAGGCCTTATCTGAAATGATAAGGAAGAGATGAATCAAACACACCATCAGTGAGGGAGAAGTGTCAAACATTTATTAATGAGTAGTCTTTACCGTAATGGTGGGACGGTTGGGGTGGGCCTCCCCTGCACGCATCAGTGCACGACGAGCGTCGATACTTCCGCCACCACGAAACTCAACCATGACTTCCTCAAGAGAAGGGAGGTGCGCCATGCTCATATCAACCTCACCACTTTGGTAGTTCACATGATGAGGCATCTCCATGAAAAGACGCTTAAGCCGTGGCATACTTCCAGGTGCAAACAGACAAGGCCACGTCATAAACCCACGAAACTCGCACTCTATGGCAGATGGGAATGCACCGGCCCTCACGACCGGTAAAGGAATATTCCACCTGTCTTCAGTGTCGGCGTACAGGATGAGGAAGCGAAGAGCAGGAAGCATCCCAATAGCGTTGATGTCATCCTTGTGCAAATTTGTCACTCCTATGGACAGAGAGGAGAGGTGGGGAAGTGATGTTAAATTAATCCACTTCGGCAGTGTCAAGAAGTCATCATCAGCCAGAAAACTGCAGAGGCATGGAGGGGGCACCCAGCGTGCACCCATGAGTTTCACCACCCCGCTACTTCCATCAATCTGCACAGATTGCAGTTTGCGCAAGCTGCCAAGAGACTCCATCAGAGTTGTGATTTTTTCCATTTCATAACAGACAAGATGGAGCACCCTTAACTCTGTCAGGTTGGACAACTCTTTAACAGTGTCAATAGATGAGAATGACCCTGCCCCTTCCAGCACTTCAAGGGATGTCAAGTTTCCAAATCCTTTTGGCAGTACTGTTTTTTTACTGAGAAATAGGCGTATCAAATGCTGTAGCTGAATAAAACTTGCGGGTAACTCTTTTATACCAGAGTCACGTATGTCCAGCGATTGCAAAAACCGTAACTTGCCTATGTTCTGTGGGAGTTCCTTAACATCTGAGCCGCAAATCACTAGTTGCCTTAGGTGAAGTAAATTTCTAATATGCTCGACACTAAAACCATGGGTATTGCTCATTCCATTGTTGAAAAAATAACTACGTCCTAGTTCCATTATACGTAAATATCGGAAGCTTGAAAGAGGTCCCAGCCAATAAGCAGTAGCAGGATGAAAAATAGCAAACAACCTGACTTTTGACATATCAAACTGATGTTCATCGATTTTCACCGTGCTATTTTGCAGCGATAATCTTCGAACTTTGCTATGCAGATTAGGTGTGTACCGCCGAGTATTATCCAATAATACAGTGACAAAGTTTTCTTCACTTGACAATGAATATATGAGATCAACAACCATATCATGTATACGGCAAGATATCACCTCTCCCTCTTGATCTAATTTTCCAGGCATGATCAAGCTTCTATTCACGAGCTCACTAAAGTATGTTTCTCCAACCTCAAACATAGTACTTCCTTTTTTTCCACGCGGGATAAAACCTTCAGCTATCCACCTCCATATCAGCCACTCTTTTTTAATCTCAAAATCTTCTGGAAATATGCTAAGATACAGAAAACAAGTCTTCATATGACAAGGCAACTCATAATAGCTAAACAACAATATCTTCTTCATGTCATCCACCGTAGCACCTTCAGTAAGTCCACGGCCAATAGAGCTGAGCAAATTGAACCACTCATCCTTCTGCTTTACTTGTTGATTACTAACCAAAAGACTAGCGATAGTAATTATGGCTAATGGTACACCACCACATTTCTTCAATATATCTTTTGATACTTCCTGTAGTTCATCTGGCATCTGGACAGTTGTTCTCATATCGAAATATTCTTCTGTAGAACAGTATCTGTGAGTCTTCAGCAGACAGAGGTTTCATTTTATGAATTATGTCATCAGCAGAAGAGAGACATGCTTCAGCGACACTGACTTTGCGTGTTGTTGTGATTATCCGGCTACTGAGTCTGTTTCTTGAGAAAGCGCACTTTATATATTTCCATGTGTCCTCTTCCCATATATCATCGATTATGATGAGGTACCTATGCCAAAAGAAAATGAGAACACTAGTTAACAAATCGAATGATACAACTATATATGTTCTTGTACAGGCTGCAAACTTAACCCCAAAAAATCAATAAAAATATATGCAGTAGAAAGGCTGTTGTGGTTAAAAGAAATCTACTATAGTAGAGCATAGGTGTGAACTCTGAAATTTGGAGGACAAACATAAAACAGGTGCACAATTATTACTTTAAAAAATGATCAATTAACTATATACAAGACTACATCAGAAATACAAATAAAGAAAAAGATATTGAGTATAAGCTAGCCATCTGATGCTCCTTTAAGGAAAATAGAGGGCACGCAGGGGGATGATGCATACCTTTTGTCTGCAAGAAATTCACGGAGTTCATGAATGAGAATCCTTTCATCCTTTTCGGTATTATGAATATTGTTGAATATTCTTTTATCAAGGTCATAGAGTATATCTTTGAAGATTTTCTTCAGATTGGGATTCTGACCCACGGGGACAAAAGCCACACAGTCAAACTGGGCTTTGATCTTGTCATAAATTGATTTTGTGAGGGTTGTTTTGCCCAACCCTCCAAAGCCAACAATAGACACTGTCTTCAACTGCTTTTTGGATGCTTTGTCATCACCAATCAACTTCTGGATCAGCTCATCTCTTGTGCGGTCAATGCCTACAAGCTCTGCAACATCCTTGTACAGAGCTACCATGCGAGGATCAATAGTAGCACCAATGCTGGTGATTCCCATGTCAAGCTCATACCTCTGACGCAGCTCTGACAGCTCCTTGGCGAGGATCTGAGCTTCCTCGATGGCGTCAGAGATCTGATGAAGTGCTTTGCCATTGGTAAACATCTTGGTAGTCTTCTTGAGGAACTTCTTGACTCGATTCTTCATGTTCGCTGGCTTGTCGCTGGGGCCGTCCACTCGCACCATGAAGTCGTCCACGGTGTCTTCCATGTCGTAAGAGAGGTCTCTCACCTTGGCAGCCCAGATCTGGACATGCTCGTCGAGCTGGTCCGGCGGCACCTTGCCGACCTTCCGGAGGACGGCGTGCATAAGCTCCAGCTCGGTGTGGAGGGATTTCACACGGCCTTGCACTCGTTTCTCCAGATTGTATTCGCCCACGAGCAGCTCACCGAGCTTGCAGATGACGGGGCTCATCGCCCTGGCCGCGACCTCCATATAGCTAGCTGGCCCTCTCCCTTGTGCTTGCTCTCTCTAGGCACGGTTGACCGTCGACGCAGTATCCGGTGTTCAGATTCTGTAATGCAAGCATAGCCGTTTTCAGAGGAAAGGATGAGCAAAATAGGCACATGATTTGTTCATGGAAGTAACCGCACAAGTATTCATTACCTCTTTTTCGTTCAATACGGAGCAAAAGCTGAAGCAACAGATCTAACTCTGCACAGTAAAAATCGCATCAAAACCACCACACAAAAAGAAAAAGAAAGAGAGTTGTGCTGCACTGCATTCATCGAAAGCAAGAGGCTGACTACTGAGAGGAGAAGAGTAAGACAGTACCTTTGACGCTGTGGTCGTGGCCACAAAATCTGGCTGCTGCTCGCCGAGGAAACCTGAATCGTACTCAGCAGCACGCGGTAGCACAGTTGTGAGATTGCATCAACTCAGCACTCTGCTCCGTTTGTAAAATGGCAGTTGAGAGCATCCTTTTTGAGATCTACGGACGGTTGTAATTAAACTGGCAGCGCCAAGACAGTCTACGCAATGTTTTTTAACTTTAGCAACCTAGTTTATACCAGTTTAAATCGGGTTGGTACTTATCACCTTAGCATACGGCTGACTTATGGTCCATAGCGTTGCATTAAGGGTCCAGTGTGTCAGTGGTTTTCCTTAGTTATATATGGTTTCTTTCTCCTCTGCGATCTTGAACTTGTTTAAATGCGAGCACGGTACATGCAAAGTAATGTTTTACGTCTCCCATCTCGATGCATTTTCACGTGATGTCCTCGTAGGATTCGCAGTAATTTATACACCCATATTCAGAAGATGCCTACGTGCAAAGTATTACGTCTCTCATCTCGATACTTTTGAAGGAGCAAGGGTGCGCATAATATTTAAAAAGCATAATATAGTAAAAACTATACAAACTACAGTTGTAGAAGCCTAGACTACTTGCTGCCTGACGGTCCGGTCCCATCCTCTGCCGCCTGCCATGCGGCCGTTAGGGCTCGATGCGCCGCCGTGTCCTTAGCAGGCACCGCCGCCGCGTCTCGTTCGCGGCGTTCTCGGCCTTTTTGAGCGTCTCAAAGGAGTCGACTAACGCCCTCTGCTCCGCCGCCTTCTCCTCCAGGTAGGTTGCACCAGGGTCATCCGAAGACCATGAGATGTAGGAGTCGTCGTCCTCTGCGGCATTCCATCTCGGCGTTGAACGCCGCGTGGGCCGCCCGCTCCTCCTCTGCTTCCTTTCCGCGTCAGCCAGGAACTTGGCGTCCCTGACCGGGTCGAGGAGGTCATCGGTTCGTCGTCGTCGTTGTCGAACTCCTCGTCGGAGCTTAAGCCCGGGGGAGGTGGAGGTGGAGGCGCTACAGCCTGGCCGCGACCGGCGCTGCTCATGGTGGCAAAGGTGGAGGTTGAGCGGCAGCGGCGCTACGGTGGAGGTTGTGCGGCAGCTAGGGTTTAGTGTGGGAGGAGATGAGATGCGCGCGCCCCTGTTTATATAGGCTGGAGGCAGTCGATGGCTGCGGTACGCGTGGCATCGCCATTACTTCGTGCACATAGGTAGGCGACGGCCGCGCGCCACGCTGGGCATCGCCCAACCGAAGCGATGCCTCGGTGCCAGTACTGACGCGACTGAAAAGACGCATCGAGCATGGGTCACTGCCAGGTAGACCCGACGAAACATCCACCAAACGCAAGCGGACACTTTACGCATCAGCGTAGCGTCCGCAGAGACGCATCCGAGATGCATATTTGGGCGAAGTTTGCGTCGCTATGAACGACCCGGTCACTATGCATCGTCTCGCTGGAGCCAATTCCTGACGCATTTTCGCCTTTTCGGCCGTTGGAGATGCCCTAATCAATCGTGTGGAGGGCTGAATGTGATCGTCCATACTTGGAGGATGTGGGTGTCCAGCTGTAGAGGTAGATGAGCTACAGATGTTCATTAGTGTGCTCCTTTGCCGTTTGTGGCATCGGTGTGGCATCGGTGCTGGTGGATCCTGCTGTAATGTGGTCTTTCGACCCTTTCTTCTTTGAGCTCAATACAAAAAAACGTGTAGGCTTGAAAAGAAAAATGTGTGAAGGGGCAGTTTTGGAACAGCAATCACTAATCTGCGTATGCATCTTATTTTGCGGTGAGAAACCAGAAAAAGAATGTCTTATTTAAGGGAACGATGGAGTAGTTTTTTCGAAAAAAACCCACCGATCTATTGATAATAATAATAATAAAACAATTTATAGCCTTATAAAGAACCCTAAAAGTAATAAAGATTACAAATAGACCAATAAACCACCTAGCGACACCTAGAGACACACTGGCACAAAACGAAGACGTGTCGCCATCCTCACTGTAGTGGTTTTATCAACGAGTACGTCATGAGAGGTAGCTTAAGACGAGGAGAGAATTGGGGGTGAAGGAGATAGAGAGCCACTGAGATAGGGAGACACGAGTTACCTAGGTTCAGATCTCACGACAATGGTGATATCCTACTTCATGCTATAAATCCCTATAATGGCAACATGTGAGATATTACAATTATGAGATTGTTTATTGTGTGTTTGTTGTTCTAAAGGCTCTCATAAGTTGGCTTATATAGTCACACGGGAGAGTTCATGCCGGTGTTGGTATTAGAGTTCTAGACTAACTCGCATAGTTGGTGTCTTGTCTTCCAAGGCTCCGTCTTGACCAAGGCGGCGTGCTCCGTCCTGGCCGGCCCTTCATCAGATTCAGTTAGCAACTTGCTCGTCTGATTAGGTTATGGGCATAACCACCATCTATGGGCCACCTGATCTTACCCATCTTAGAAGAGCTCTAAGCTCCCAGGGTTCCCAGCCCTTACGAGCGATCGGCGGGTCGCTCTCATGGGGCCCACTGCAGGTGAGTTGTCGGTGGAATCGAGCGCCTCTGGTTGGCGGTTCCGTCCTGTCTCTTCTTCCCGTTCGCTTGCCTCACCGCCTATCGTTCCCCCGCCGCTCCCCTTGCTCCGCCCCCATCGTGTTCGTCTGCCCCCATAAAAAAAGATCCAGTGGAATCCCTCTCTCTCCACTGTTCCCAGATCCGCCATTGCCCCCATCCCCTCTAGGCAGTCTCAAGTGGCACCATTGATCTGCTCCAGCGTCTTCGAGCGGTACCATCATAGAGAGGAGTGCTATGGCGATCTCGAGCGCATCCAGTACGAGGAGGACCTGCTCTGGCGATGAGCGATAAGCAACCAGTCCAGGGCCTGCGGGACAAGGGCAAGGAGGGGACACCTTCTACGTCAGTGATCTTGTTGTGTGGCGGCTCCTTATTCTGCTTGATGACAGGACGTGTACCCACCCACGACAACCTGCAATCATATTGTGATTTCCTCTCTTCTCTCTCTCGTGACCCCTGGGTTACTCTTTTTTTTATCTCATTTGTATGATCAGATTTGTATGTGTTGATTTTGATGACATTAAACTCAAGGTTGACCAAATTGGAGGATTAAAATCCAAGCTAAGCAAAATTTGTTCGATGAAATGCCTTGCCCTGTTTTCTAGCTGATGTGGAGAATTCATTTATGATTCTTGCTCTACACATGACTTCTGGTTGCGTGGCTACTAGTCAGTAACTCTGTTTCCTGCTAGCCGGTGGCCTTTGTGCACCCTTGTGTGATGCATCTGCAAAAGGTTTAGAGTAACTAATCTTGCAGTATATAACATTGCTAAAATCAAGTTTAACTCAACTTATTCAGCATACTTTACATACCTAGGTTAATATATCCTGCACACCTCCTAGAAACTGAAAAAGAAACTTATTTGAGCGGAATTATGCCATATATAACAAAGAGAACATACATATGTTGTGATGGTACTTGCATAAGCTCATTTATTATGGTTCATTCAGTTTCATTGCATATGAGCCAATTTGTGTGTGTAGCCATGTAGGTATCTGTCAAGTAAGCCAGCATTGGAACAACTCAACAATCACCAAGAAGGTGATACGAATTACCAGTTCAACCTCATATCTGATTGGTCATATTTTTAGTTTTGCATATGAACTTCTGGATCGTGAATATGTCGCTGATGTAAATCTCCATAGGCCTGCCACAATGCTTTCATATTCTTTGTAGTTGTTTCTGCCACTTCTGACTTGATGTAGTCTCATAGATGTGTGATGCTGCAAGCTTCCTTTTCACCAGGATATTCAAGTAGTAATTAACATTGACAACTTCTACATGCTTATGTGCGCACATAACCTGAGGGTTGCCTCCGCAGCACTCTCCACTGAGGCATACTGTCCGGGCATATGTTTTCTTCTCACCATGGTGACATTGTGTATGACGAGCTGCAAGGCATCAACTGACGTGGGATATAAAGAATCTGTGTGGCCTACAAACCAAGGTTCCTGCTTCAGATCTCTATAAGTATTAGCTTCACATAATTGGAATCGATAACATATGAGAAAAACTGTACTTAACAATTGTTCACACTGAGAAGAGTATCTGATATCGGTCCTCAATCCTAAGTATTTAGTTTCCATGGTCCTAAATGGTTGTAGAAAAATTGCACAGTTGTTTCTTCGATGTGGAATGACTTTGTTAACTGCATTTTGAGTGTTTTGAGCATTTTGTGTGCTATATAAAAAACCATGCTTTGAGTATAGGGCCATTAAAGGCAAGGGCCTTCTTGGTTAATGTAGTTCGTGTATGTTCTTTTTGCGAGAAGATCATGTATGGTTCACATTTTTTTAATCACGCGGTTAATATGTGTCTTGAAAGCACGAAGTACTTAGTCTCATATTTTCTGTTAGACTAATATTGAAATAAGGAAACTGACAATGATGGACCCTCGTGGGAATCTTTTGCTTCCTTGCATTGCCGACTCGGGGGAATTGCTGGCCAGAAGAGCGTGTCAAAGGCGGCAGATGAGAGATGATTTGCTGTCAGGGAAGAGATCGAGTTGTCGTATCACCGGATCTGAGGTCTGAGCCTATGCAGGCATCGCCTCCCTATCTAGGGGTTGAGCTCCAGATCCCGCCAATTCTCTCACATGTCGCCGTCTTTGCAATAAAGGTATTCCACCTTTATCCTTTCCTCGTGCCTCTTTGCATCTCGCTTTTCCACTCCCATCATCCAATGTTTCAATTTATCTCCACCAGATGTGGAATTTATCTGGCCTAGATAATGCTTGCAGTGTGTTGCCACTTCAAAGATTTGCAGATATGGATTAAATTTCTGAATGTTCGCATTTTAGCTTTCCAAGCATACATCTTGAACAAAAAAACACATGTATCCCCGAGATTTTGCCTGGTTTGTTGTTGGATTATACATGATTAATATCAACTTTATAGTTCAGCGCTTGCTTAGCTCTGGTATACAAATTCCTTCAAGTGTTGCAATCTTTAATCTGAAGCGAAACATCATTGGCTTCGGATTTTGATTGATCTAGACTTGAGAGTAAAAGTAAGTTAATTATTTACTGACGAACCTACTTGGATAAGGATGTCCTATCTTATTTGAACTATCGAAGAATACATGAATCTTACTATTGAATTTCTTCTGCATGTTGTACCTGCAGAAATGTTTCTTCTCGGCATGTTCTACCTGCAGATAAGGAGGAGCCAGGGGATGCGCATGCGGTAAGCAAGGTCGGTCCTGCGCCTCTCCGACCGAGCACACAGTAAGGCCATTGAAGATGCTGGTACAGTTTTCTGTTTATATGTTTAACGCCTCTTTTTTTATGTGGAAAATGAGTAAATGACAACTCAAGACAGCTCCTTAGAGTACCTTTTCTATCTTTAACCATTTTATCAAGACAATGTTTCGTATCTTTCACCAATGTCATGTCTCTTTTTGTGAAATATGACAACTCAAGAAAGCTCCCTGAAGTACCGTTTATATCTTTATCCCATGTATCTAGATACTATTTCATAGGTTTCATCAATTTCATGTATATATTCTTTGTGGAAAATGACTACTTAAGAGAACTCCACGGAGTACCTTTTGTATCCTAAAATGTGTATCAAGATATTGTTTATTCTGGTTGCACGAGGACATCTTAAACAATCCAAGTAACTAAACCAAAAGGAATGCAATTCTGCTGACAACTAAAGTGACATGGGCAGTAATTTAGGATAATTGTTTCCAAGGATGAACAAACAAGAGGAAATAAATGAAAAATAACCTGTATCACCTTTTTGTGATTACACTTCAAATTTCTCCTTTCACGCTGTTTGCTGAAGTTTTTTTTTAGTTCCATACCTGCAGAACTATGAGATATATTTCTAATTTTGCAACAATCCTGCTTTTTTTCTGCATCAATGTTAGCATATGGAAGAATTTGGTAAAGGTGTACCCGAAGCTTAACCTTACAGAGGGAAGCAAAGTAAATAACTACTATATAAAAGAACTTTTTGGAGTAAAGCTAGAAACTGTTTTGATCTTTGCCGGGCCTATGTTGAACTGTAGTTTTATTTAGGTTTGTAGTCTTACGCTGGTAACGCCAACTGCTACACTTATTGCCCTTTTGGTAAGAATATTTCCTTTTGATTTTCCCATCAGAACTTTTGAGTGTTCGTGGAGATGCCTGGTTGTTTCAAAATTTTCCGTAGTTCTATTCTACGCTATGTGTTCAGAATTTAAGTGTTTGTTTAGCGTTAGCTTATGCCCTGTTGAATCCCCATCAGGGATTTTGGAAGTCACAACGCAAAGAGAGGAAACGGCGCGGCAGAGCGCGCAGGGTCCTTCTAGTATGACACTATGCGGTGGGTATACCTATTTATATCCCCAACAGTAGCTTTCGGAGTTTTCCAAGATCCTCATGTCCATCCGTCTAACTCGCATTGTAATATTCATCTCCGTCTTCAATCTCCAAACGGTCCCATGAAGGATCTCTAAGGGCTCCCAAGAAATGGTCTTCATACGCCTTGACATTAGGCAGATCTTCAACATGTACACTTTGTGGCATGATTTTACATTTCTGATTCCAATGATACTCTCTAGAAACTCACCTAGCGAACACATCGTGGATGTTTCTTGTATTCAAATGGAAGATACGAACTTATCCAAAAAAAGACGGAATGTGATACCGCTCCGCCTTCCACGTTTAGTTCAAACGGTAAAAAAATTTGTTGTGCGAAGTTACCACGCGACCTCTAGGACATGTGGCGGAAATCTAACGGCCACCACGCAATCTATAGGACACATGGAAGAAATCTAACAACCACCTTATTGGGTTCCCACCGTAGGATCCGTCGCTCACATCTCGTCACAAAGATCTATAAACACCGGGAGGGTGTGGTGAAAACCTCATTCCTAGCACATCTATCCGCTTCCTCTACCTCCTCATGCGCCACCCGAGAGCATGAGATTCCTCTGCCCAACTAACGCGAAGAAAACCTTACCGGTGGCAAGCCACCTCATCGGAACTTCAGCAGCGTTGAAAACAGATGCAATATGACTTCTCCGTTTTTGGGAGAGCCACTTATTGCCACTCCTCTCTCATCAATGGATCCGTCAAGCAAGGCGGAGACTCAAAAGAATCCTAACACAGATAGCAAGGCGGGATTCAAGATAATCTAGAGGTCAAGGACAAGGCAGAGGATCCAGAGGACGAGGTTGAGGCGGAGAATGATGAAGCATGGGCCCATGGAGAAGAAGAGAGTGCTTTTGCCGCCAAGAATAAGAAAAAAAAACCTGTCAAGGGAAAATGGTACCATTGCCAGATCATTGACAAAGACCTAGTTGATCTTAAATATAGCTACACATGGGCAACCTAGCCCTAGTGGCCCAACCTTGCCCGGCCCAAGTGCCCTGACCCAGCCCGGCCGGAAAACTCTGGCTAGGTCGGGCCAAGTTTGAAAGAAGGGCTAGGCTTGGGCCTAAATCTCAAGCCAAGTTTTCATTTCGGCCTTCGGAGTTCTTCCTTAAGGTACTTGATCACTATGGCCTCCAACTTCACAACATCTCGCCTAACAGCATGACAGTGTTGTCAAGCTGCGTATCTCTCTTCTAAGGATATCTTGGTATCGAGCCAAGATTAGATTTGGTTTAATTTTTTTGGCATCAAGAGGGAAAGTAGGCAAGCATCTCCTTCACGATCCGCGACGATAAGAAATATCCCGTGCTAAAGCACCATGTCTCCATAAAGGAATGGCCAGCCAGCTCCAGGAAAGTTCCAAGGACTGCCACATTTTCAAGGAGCAGCCCGTGCAACAAGATTTTAGGATCTCTATTGATGACCTGCCTCCAAAACCCGAGATTCTACCTTTTGTAAATGATGACGTTGGGACTCCAAGTGCAGAGTGTTGTGGTCAGCGAAGAATTTTCCCCACAAGGGTGACTCGAGGGTTTATATCGAACTGTCGGGGAATTGGGAAAGAGTTGTCTCTTTTCCTCTTGATACGGGCATGAAGGCGAAGGTGAAGCCCAATTTCTGGAATCCACCTAGCTAGTTATCTTATTTTATGTATTTTATATCTATGGTCATATGTGAGCCAATTAGGGTTTTTAATAAGCTGTGTGTTTTGACTTGGGACTGTCTGAGTCGAACTAGGGAGGCGCACTAGGGGCTTGGCCGGCCACCACCCTCTCATATAAGGGCTAGTACGGCTAGGGTTTAGGGTAGACAACTTTAGGTTAAGACTATTGCGTGTGTTCACATGCATCATCCCTCCAGGGGTACGGCGCTGCCGTTTATCTAGTTCGTAATAAGATCCACTGCGAAGGTTCTTGTATTCATCAAGGATTGTCTAGCTTAGGTTTGAGGCGTATCGTTCATCGATCTGTTGCTTGGTGGATTCGTCCCTCTTCTCCAGGCTGTGTTCATCGCGCGATGTTGGGAGATACTATCTACTCGGGTTCTCGCCGTGAAAGATCGGGCAACACCTAGGAGGCTCGGCTGGGATCCCCCTCATCATGTGGTATCAGAGCTAATTGGCCGGCATACCGGGCCGCAGGCCGGATGGTCTGGTCCATGGGTCGGCAGAATCGGGCTCCTGGCCGGCCAAACCGGCACCCAGGCCGGCATGAACGGGCCACAGACCAGCTAGGCCGGCCAAACCGGGCCTCTGACCGGCTCTGCTGTAGTATTGCTTCCATTTCTTTCACCTGTTGCTGCTGTTTTACCTGCTCCTGCTGTTTTGACTGGTGATGCTGTTGATGTTGTTGTTGATGTTTTTTTCAAGTTTTGGTGTTGTGGTTCGGAACGAATATGTATACCACGACTACCTTCATATTGTGATAGGTTCACACTTCGATGCATCTACCATCAAGTGGAGGTTGGCTAAGCTCTGCAACACCGGCGGAATTTCAGCTTTGGGAGTCACACATTGACGGTGGTTTTGAGAGATGCAAGGCGTTTGATAGTACGTTCGGTGGCCAAACTGAATTTGATATTGCATATCGGCGTGTTGATGGTGTTCTGGCTGATTGGTACCATGATTTTCTGATAGTTCAGGGTATCATTGGTGTACGGTCTAGTTGGGCAGATTTCAAGCAGATTTCTGCGTGCTAGATTTTGGGTCAAGTCCACGGAGTTGGACAAGGCGGTGGTGTGCTCTAACACTACCGTGGAGGAGGTTGTTCCAGTACAGGCAGTCACTGAGGAGAGGAAACCTGGCTCTAATACCAAGGGCACTACTGTGACTGTTGAGGAGGATGTACCATTGAGCAGGCTTAATATGCAACTCAAGAAGGTACAAGAAGATGCTTAAAAGATAGTTGACAAGGGTCAGCGGTGGAGTTTGTTTCAGACTCAGTGCATTATAATGGGCAAGGCTTGCAAGTTGATGATTTATGGTGGTAGCTATACTAATGGCATAATGAAAGATCGAGATGTCGCCTAGAGGGGGGTGAATAGGCAATTAAAAACTCTTACGGATTTGTCTTGTAAGAATGCGGAATTAAACTAACGTTTAGTTTACAAGCACAAACCCTAAATATGCTAAGCTCAACTAAGTGTAACAATAGAAACTAGAGCTAAGCAAGATAGGCACAAGAGATATGTAGCACAAGTGATAGCAAGATATATGTACTTCAAGCACGATGGCTATCACAAGGAAAGAGAGCTCGGGTATAGAAATAACCGAGGCACGCGGAGACGAGGATGTATTCCCGTGTTCCCTTCCTTTGCAAGAAGGTACGTCACGTTTGGATGAGTGGAGGTCCCACGAAGGATTCCCCGCGCCACGAAGGCTCACCCTATTCTCCGAACCACACCCACGAAGGATAATGGCCCTTTCCTTATGGTTAGCTTTTCCTCCGCTCCGGAGATGGCAAGCTCCGCAACCACTTCACAAGCTCCACGAAGGAGAAGCCCGGGCCTCTTCACAATCTTCTTGAAGAGATCACCGGAGCACCAACCGCCAAGCCAACTAGGAGGTCTCCCTCCAAGAGGAACAAGCTCACGGTCTCTCACTTGAACTAATCGTGGTGGAGAGCTCAACACTATGCAATGATGCAAAGCAAGAACACTAGAGGTGTTCAAATCCTTCACACTCAAATCCCACCAAAGCAACAAATGCTAGGATGAGATTAGAGAGGAAGAACAAAGAGGAAATCAACAAATGACTCCAAGATCTAGATCCAAAGGGTTCCCCTCACTTAGAGGAGAGATGGATTGGTGGGGATTGTAGATCTAGATCTCCTCTCTTAGATCCCTCAAGAATGAGCAAGAATCATGGGGGAATCAAGAGAGAGGGTAAGTTCTTCAAAGGAAACAATGGAGGAGAGAGAATGGAAGAACTAACTTGCTCAAGGTGGAAGAAGGGCTATTTATAGCTAAGGAGGAGAAATAACCGTTGGGGAGATAAGTCAACAAAAACGCGCAAGAAAATCGGCCCAGCCGGTGCACAGGCCGGCCGACCGGGGCAGGAGCCGGACAGGCCGGTCACCAGCCCGGCCGGACCGGGGCACAGGCCGGATGGGGCGGGAGCAGGCCGCGCGGGGTGGAGCGGCCCAGACGACAGGGAGGCCGGTCAGGCCGGGGCGAGCGCCGGGTGGGCCGGCGGCTGCCGAGCCCTGGGCCGGACCAGACCGGGGCCGCCTCAGTAAGCGGCCCAGTTGGCATCAGCGCCAAGGCCGGCCTAGACCGGGTGGGCCGGCGAGTGGGTCGGCAGGCCGGTCGGCCGACCGGCCGTCCCTTTCCTTTTCTTTTTCTTTTTATTCTGCTTTCTCCTTTTCTTTAATAACTAATGCTCCCGAACTCCGATTCGAATGAAACCAATTTTGTTTGAGAGATAAGAACAAATGCTATCCTATGGAAAGTGAAAACACAAGAATCTGTAGGAGGGGATTTTATCATGAATATAAAAGGTAGAACCTTATATCATGAATAACCGGTAAAATCACCCAACCTCGAAAACGCAATAGAAGATGCATGCGAACTCCGTTTTCGATGAACTTGGGCTTGTTGTAAAGCTAGCAACAAGCTCAAGAACCTCACACAGAGAAACACCAAGAAGCAATAAGGATATGCAAAGTACGCAAAGGATTGAGCTCCCTAAGACGATGTGATCAAGTTACCCAACCGAAAGCCCCTCTTAATAGTGCGGCTATCTATCCTATAATCCGGTCTCCCATCAACCACCTTGAGACCGGTAAAAGGAAAACCTATCAAGGACATACCTTTGCCTTGCGCATCCCGCTTGAACTTGATGATAACTCTTCAAGCTCTACTCAAGCCGGAATGCCACACTTGATCATCGTTACTTCGTGAAGACTCACGAATGCTCCCACATACACTATGATGGGAAAGCTCCATTGATTTACATCTTCACATGTCCATTATCATCAAATGGACGGCAAGCTTCAAGCATATGATCCTCTCGAGATACTCTACTTGAACTTGCCCAACTCAACCTTGATGACGATCACCATTTGCCGTCATCCTCTCATGGTCATACCACGTGACTTCACGTGGCACATTCTTCATGCTTCATGTGTTGACCAAACTTGAATTTATTCTTCACTCTTTGTATTGGTCAAACTTGTATCTTCTCATGCTCTATGATCGATGATCTTGATGCCAATACACAAGGTGTATCTTTATCTTCATGGCATCCATACTTGAATCCAACACATGGAATACAAGTAGTACATATGGAATATTCCTTCATATAAACTCAATGAAAACATTAGTCCATAGGGGTTGTCATTAATTACCAAAACCACACATAGGGGCAATGTACCCTTACACATAAGCAACGCGATGGTGGCAACATTGGGGTTGTCTACATGGCGTCTTCCTGAACCTAAGCATCTTGAGTGGTTGAATAGTTTTGGTATGCTGAAGATTACTCATAAGGTGTGCGTGCCATTTATAGTTGATGATTATGTTGATGAGATAGAGTGTGATGTGTTGCCATTGGAGGTGTGTGGATTGCTACTTGGACGTCCATGGCAGTATGATCGTAATATGACACATGCTGAGAGAGCAAATACATATTCTTTTATGCATGGTGGCAAACAACGGACTTTGAAGCCTATGAGTGATGATCATATCAAGTCCGATGTGGAGTTAGTGGTCCGTAAGGATAAGTTGCACAAGCCTAAAGTGCAGCATGAGGTGCATGATGTTCTGAGCATTAATGTTGGTGATGTTTCAGCCATGCATGTAGTTGACAAGCCATTTCTTGTTCATGACAAGCCGAATGAAGCTACACTTGTTGTTGATGTGGATGTTGCAGTATGTGCTACAGTTCCAGTTTGTGTTGATGCCAGTATACAGACTGATGATATTTGTGTTGATGGAGTTTCAGTAGGCGCAGATGCGCGTGGGAGGTGTGGGAGGCGAGCACGTCAGTGGAGACAGTGGGCAGCGGCACTACCGTGCTAGGAGTACTGCAGTCTAGTTTTTCGTGATACCACGGAAGCATAGAGGCAATGATGGTCGTGTTCGATAGCTTTGTGGTCCAGGCATTACTCGTTTGCAGGGTTGCACAAAGAAAGTTCATATTTAGCAACACGGGGTTCCATCAAGACCTCAGAAGAAGAAGGTATTGGCGCTGAAATCCAAGCTCATGTGGAGAAGAAAGGAGGCGCCAAGTGCTGTATCGAGTCCAGAAAGTTCATATTTAGCAACACGGGGTTCCATCAAGACCTCAGAAGAAGAAGGTATTGGCGCTGAAATCCAAGCTCATGTGGAGAAGAAAGGAGGCGCCAAGTGTTGTATCGAGTCCAGCACGCCGAGAGGGGGGTTGTGGTGTGGTAGGCAGGCAAGACTTGAGGACGACACGGACGTGTGATGTTCATATCACATCACCTTTTCTAGAAGACCCTCACGCATTGGGGACAACGCTTCTTGAATGGGGGAGGAGGATATGTGCATGAAGGCCAAGGTGAAGCCCAATTTTAGGAATCCACCTAGCAAGTTATCTTATTTTATGTATTTTATATCTATGGTCATACGTGAGCCAATTAGGGTTTTTAATTAGTTGTGTGTTTTGACTTGGGCCTATCTGAGTCGAACTAGGGAGGCCCACTAGGGGCTTGGCCGGCCACCACCCTCTCATATAAGGGGTGGCACTGCTAGGGTTTAGGGTAGACAAGTTTAGGTTAAAACTATTGCGTGTGTTCACGTGTATAATCCCTCCAGGGGTACGGCGATGTCGTTTATCTAGTTCGTAATAAGATCCGCTGTGAAGGTTATTGTGTTCATCAAGGATTGTCTAGCTCAGGTTTGAGGCGTATCGTTCATCGATCCGTTGCTTGTTGGATTCGTCCCTCTTCTCCAGGCTGCGTTCATCGCGTTGTTGGGAGATACTATTTACCCGGGTTCTCGCTGTGAAAGATCGAGCAACACCTAGGAGGATCGGCTGGGATCACCCTCGTCACCTCTTCTTCTAGAAATCCTGCAAAGTAAAATAATGCCTTGTGTCCCCCCAACTCCACCGTGTGGTTGTCTAGCACAAGGTTTCGTATTAGTAATAGTAAATAAAATATGTGACACAAGTAAAGTAAAGCAAATAAGTAAGCAAACTAAGTAAATAGTATAGCCGCCAACACGTCTACCATAAAGTCGAACAAAATAGGCAAGAGTGGGTCCCCTTGCCGCACTCCCCTAGCATTTCGAAAATAGGGACCAATCTCCCCCATTGATGTTAATGGCCGTTTGACCCCAAGATACCAGTTGCATCAAACAGTGGACAATGCCTGCAGAGAATCCCTTTCTCATCAGCACCTCGCGGAGAAAGTTCTAGTCCACTCGATCATATGATTTCTCGATGTCAAGTTTAAGAAGTAGTCCCTTCAACTTCTTGACTCAGAGCTCGTGTGCAATCTCATGCAGCGCCAGCACCCCCTCGTGCAAGCTCCGACCTTGAATGAACGCCGTCTGGCTACGATCAATCATCCTATGAGCTATCGGTGTAATTCTAGTCGCGTATGCCTTAGCCACATATTTAAAAATGACGTTTATTAGACCGATCGGTCTAAACTTTCTAACCATGTCAGCCCCTTTGACCTTAGAAATATGCGAGATGATTCCGTAATTAAGGCACGCAATAACCATGATAGGTCCTTTGAGGCTCCAATAACCTCTTGAAGAACTGGCCGAGGCTTCATATCCACCTTACAAGGGTTTAACTTGTCAAATCCTACAGATTGTAGACTTGGGTTTCACAGAAATTAGAGGGCAAGTAGATCTCGAAGGTTCAGCCGAAAAGGTGCTCGACTATGAAAAACTAGGGTGTATGTTGACAATGGATTCGATCCTTTCTTTCTCCCTCGGCTCCCCTTTATATAGGAGGTGGAGCCGAGACTTTCGTGTCGTACAAGTTACAAACTCCGGGAGACTATCCGAGTCCTTCCCGTGCAATTACATGACTCTCAATCCCCAACATAACTCTATCTTCTATATTGACATCTACTGGGCTTCTGGGCCTTGAAAGCTTCGGGTCGTAGGCCTCCAAATATCCTCGGGTACCTTATTCGGCAGGCCCATTAGAGATGCCTATGTAAGTAGCCCCCGAGATTTTGTTTGAATCGTAGAATCAAGCAAAATCTCCAATGTATAATCAAATCATGTCTTTACATACTAATGACTCGAATATTTCTGTTTAACGTCTATTTTGTAAAGGGACACTGGTAGATGGGGCTGGTTCATCTGACAGATCAGGTACCAGTTAACTGCTCTTGTGGCAAACCCGCATAAACCTACTTCAAGCTCAAGTCCCTGGACTTGAACTCAGGATACTAGCATAATTCGACACGCGCCGCTTAAGGATTTATCGTGAATCGAATCCCAGAAATGTTTTATCGAGTACCTAACGTGTCCGCTAGCATGTTTCTCCGTATATGTTGATACAGATAAAGTAGTAGAGCGCATTCGCCACACAGGACAGATCCTGGGGACTTACCTTCGTAAAATATTACGGCATCCAGAGTTTTTACCGCGGCTGACGCGCTCTGAGAATATATTGTCGAGTGCCTTTATTAGCTACTGGAATTGCTAATTTCCACGAGTTGTTTAATAACAATATCTTGATCTCCCGATGGGAGTACATGATGAGTTATGTGTAACTCGAAGATGTACGACGATAGTTCCTCTTATGCACTTCTATTTCTTTTGTCTTGTCATCCTCTTGTTTTTTCTTATATTTCATCGGGTGCGCGGCCAGCGCTCCCGATGGGAGTAGCCCTCGAGGCTATAGTCGAGTGTTTGCACTTGGCTGTAGGCTCATCTTTTGCTATTTTGACCAACCTTGTATTTTGTCTTTCGCCTGATCCTCTTATCAGAAGTATATACAACGCTTCTGATAAGAGTAGCCCCCGAGCATGTGAACAGACGCTTGAATTTGATCATAGGCCCCCGAAGTTTCTCTGTTTGAGGACTCGAAGATTTGTTGTCGCTATATTTTAATGAAACCACTCGAATCTTTCTCGAATGACGTCGCTGCTGACGATAGCCACGATACCCATCTTGGAAAGCCACGAGTCCTGTCACCTCACTGTGTCGTGGTTCCAAAGCTCTGCGCCATCGACACGTCGTGCAAGTGGGGGACACACGTCCTCCGTAATTTCAGGCATGCGAGGAGTAACTTCCGTCCAGTAATTTTAGAATGATAAGATCTTTTACCCATCGGACAAGCGTAGGGCTGGAAACACTCCCCCTTCTCATCCAAAGGCTTGGAAAATCATCTTCTCTTTATAAATTCATCGTGTCGTCCTCATTCGTCCCCTTCGCTGCGCCGCACATCAGCTTTCTCTCTCTCTCCGCCATTGCCATCCCTCAAGCTCTTCGCATACTTGCACTTTTTCCTCCTATTCTCCCACCAAACCACTTCTCATGGCTCCCAGCGTGAAGCAATGCAAGGACAAGGCTACGGGGACTGACGAACCTTTGGAGAAGGTCAAGGTTTCAGGCTGGGAGCGCTCGAAGATCTCCGCCCAAGACCAGAATACGCTTGAGAAGATGGGCCTACTGAAGAAGGAGGCCCTGAAGATGTCCGGAGATGAGAGCTCCCCTCATCCTCGAATCGGATTCCGGGTAACATTCGTCGACTTTCTCATTCGCGGCCTTGCCATTCCAGTCCACGAGTTTCTTCGTGGCCTTTTGTTCATCTACGGGATCCAACTATACTAGTTGACCCCAAACTCCCTGCTCCACCTTTCTATCTTTATCACCCTTTGTGAGTGTTTTCTCGGCATCCATCCTCATTGGGGCATGTGGAAACGTATCTTCTATCAACGGTGCAACAATTCTAGGAACGTCATCTACAATGTAGGTGGCATTTGTATCTGCGTCCATCTCGACGTTGATTACTCCGACGTAAAATTCCCCGACTCTGTCCAAGGTTGGCGCAAGAAATCGTTGTACATCCAAGATGATTCCGCCCTCTCCCAGGAATATGGCATTGCGCTGTTTGAGCGTGCCGAGGAAATTCAGAGGCGTAGATCCTGGGACACAGAGGCCACTGTCGAAGAAAAAGCGGCCACTAAAGCCCTGATGACCCGCATACATCAACTCCAAAACACCGACTGAGAAGAACTCTTGGGTGTGCAAATAATCGCCTACTTCCTTAGAATTCGGGTGCAGCCACTGCAGGCTCGCAAAAAACCCTCTTTGGATGTACTCAGGAGCGAAGAATGTCGAACGTTTTTCCAAGGATCTTTCTGTGAAGGACTTGGAGAAGCTCGTCCGACGTTTTACCTCCTGGAGCAAAAAACACAAAGTCCCTTCATCCCGTCGCGTGGAGCCATACAATGCTAGCCACGCTCTTCCCCAAGTAAGTGTTTTCTTTCGGGTCGAGTTCTCTATTTTTTTTGACTTCTATTGGTTTCCCTTGTGTACTCACTTTCTTTTCTTCTCCTTGTTTTGCGCTCTCTAGGATCACAAAATTCAATCTTCTCTTCCCCAACCTGATGGTGGAGAGGTGGATGGTCGAGTCGTTGTTACCGACGATTCGCAAGAATCCTCTCTTCCTGAGAATGAAGCCGCGGAATCTCAAAAATCCGCTAGTTCCTCCGAAAAAGAAAACAGGGTCAGAACAACATTCTGAGTCTGGTCATTCCATCTCTCCTCCTCTTGCCACTTCTCCTGATGGGCGAAAGAGGAAGAGAGACGATGTCGAAGATTCCGGCGCATCCAAACTTGCTGAAACAGTTGCCGAAGAATCTTCCCCGGAGGAAGAAGGTGCCTTCGACCCTTTTACAGATGTTGGTGCTGTTAGCTCATAAGTCGATCTTTTCTATTTTTGTCTGTTTCTTTTGTCCTTCCAGACACTCATGTTTTATTTTATTGTTATAGTGACAGAGCTGGCGAGGAAGAGGAGGAACCCGCCGCGCATGGGACAGATCCTACGAGCACCTCCAACACGCTAGTTTCTCTCCAAAGAACACAGTGCTGCGACGGAAACCTCGCCTCCCCCACAACATAACTCGGAAGCGCCAACTCCCGTGCCTAGCCCCCGAGCGCCTCTAGCGAAGAAAGCTAGAACCGGGGCTGGTAACACATGAGACCTTGCCACTGGGACTGTGTCGACTCTCCTCCTAGAAGATGTAAGTTCCCTTTTTCCTACGCATCACCTCTTTTGCTTTTCAAGTTTTTCTCTTTTGGCGATATCTTTCTATCTTGTCGAATTTTTGTAAAACCCTTAATGGAGGATCTAATCAACCTGGGCTCCCAATTTATTGGGTTCCGTGATGAAGCTGCTACTTTGAGAGGTAAAATTTGCACTACCCATAGTATGTTTCTTGTTTCCGCCAGGGATTCTTTGCCTTCTAATGAGGATTCTTTATCCTCTGTTATTTTATTTTTTCGAGGCGCTCCGTCATGCCGACGTGCTGGAAGCCAAACTTAAAGCCAATGAAACTGCTCGCAAGAAGGCCGAGAAAGAAGCTGCTGCTGTCGAAAGTCTTCGCCAGGGGCTCAAGACCACTGAGGATGCTTTAAGAGACAAGGAGGCCCAGCAACTTGAGCGTGAGAACACCGTAGTAGCGCGTTTCGAGATGCAGAACCGCAGATTTACAAGTAAGATGTTACTTCATTTGCCCTTTGCTTCTGCCTTTGTTTGTTTGTCTCTTTTTGTTTTCTCCAGCAGGGCGGATGGGTGAGGAGTATACCATACACCAAGAGTCCGACGATCGTCTTCTTGACACTCTCACGATTCTTGAACTAAACTGCAACTTGGCGCGCACCAACATCTCTTCTGCACGGGGTGCGCTGAAGCGCTTCATCCCCCACTTCTTCCCAAAGGACATGCAACCGGAGATCTTCTCCGAGCTCACCCAATGTTTCCTAGCGAAGGAAGATCCTTCTCTAGCCTATCGCCAGGCTAGCCTGAAGATCAAAATTGAAGGGACCATCGCCTTGGTCGTTGCCAGCGGCTAGGAAGTCGATTGGGTGAAAGATGGCACTCCCAAGGGCATCAACAAGGAGAAATGGAAGGCTCTAGTGAAGGATGCTAAGCCTCAGTTGAAGAAGCTTATTGCCTTCCTTGACCCGACGTCCTCTGCTTCCTCTAGCACTGCGCGGATGGAGGTCAAGTAGACCAACCCCGTGTTTCTTGTTTATTTTCTCTTTTGTAGCTAACACCACCTTTTTTAACTCCAACGATTTGTATGGGCTCGCTAGGAGCCATCTTTTGTAAGGCCTCGACTTATGTAAATGTATTGAATATGAATGAAAATGTCCCTTGCCGAGTAATTGATGTCGACCTTTCCTTTCTTCCAGTTGATTTTTGACAACTATACCGAAGCTGCCGGACCGTCCAACGCTTCACCCACCACTTCTCATTCTGCGAGAGCTGCTGGCGATGTTTTCTTCGATGATTCCTCGTGTGTTAACTCAGTACACCAAGAACTAGCCGATCTTCGACAACAACTGCAAGCTATGAAACAAGCTATCACTGTTATGGACGAATCTCGCAAATCCTCGGATCGTGAACAAGCTGCTCTTCGGCAAGCACACGAGGCTTATGAATTGAAAGAATCTGCCGCTGCCGATGCCTCACGGGCTATTAAGCGCGATATGTTTGACCTAATGACTGATGCGAGTCAAGATATGGCGAGAATGTTACGCTTTAACTTTCCTCTTATTTTGATATTTTTCGTGTCCCTTCTCACGTTGTGTTGTTTCTCCCGTGATGCATGTAGGTTCGTTCCTAGATGCTGTCGTCAAAGAACAACAGGTTAATTCGCGAGTCGAGATCCTTCTTCGACTTGCCAGACAGAATGATATTGACTTCTGGGCGGATGAGAATCACACTCGCCATATCGTTCAGTTCCAGGATCGAGCCACTCGAGTCCGGGAGTCCCATGATTTCTTCGGCAGTACTTTGGCCATGGTGTATAACGCTCTGTTTCCTCGAAACCCTCAGCCTGCAAATTTTACTGAGCTTATGAATAAATTCAGAGATGTGGAGACTATTCACGACTTTGCAAAGGCTCAGATGGTGGCTGGTGCTAAGTTGGCTCTGATTTGGTTGAAGGTCTGTCACTCGAAATTGGACATTAGTAGTGTTATCAACACTTTTCACCGCAAGACGTCGAAGAGGAGGATAAACGTTGATAAACATAGTGCGGTTTTATTGCCTGTAGCCAAAAAATGATCAACGAACTTCTTCGGGTTGATGCCGCTTTCTTCAAAGAACTTCGGTATGATGACTCGACGCAGATTGTTCGTGCTGCAAGAGAGAACATAACCATAGATAGATTTGTGTAGAAACTATTTTTCTCTTTTCCCGATGCATTTGGTCTGAGAGGTAGAATTGCATATATTTGTAAGTGGTGTATATTGTAACTATCATTCTGTGACTCATGTAAAGTCAAGGAAAAATGTATGTTATCTTTTTCCCTTTGAGCCCCCGAGTATCTTGGCTGGCGTATCTATCTTTATTGTCTGCGAGGTTTTGTAAACACCCGGATTTTTAAGTCCAGATGCCTATTATGCCATTCATCGCAATCCCAGGAATATTGTTTTTTGCGAGACATAATAGATTGATATCACAGAACATCATTCATTACAACATCATAATTGTCTTACAACAAAGGATCACATGATCCAATCTCATTACAATAGTAGATGATCTATTGATCAATTACAAAACGCATAGCGGAAGCGAAGTAGCGTAGTAGTAGTCCATCTATTCCACAGGAAACTGTTGACGTCAGGAGTGATCCTAGTTGTCGTAGACGTCCTGCTGTCCTTCTTCCGGGTTCTGGTACTCCTCTTCATAGTCTGGCCATTTGAATAGCCAGGGACACAGCCATGAGTACTTTAAAGTACTCGCAAACTAATACTAAGGTAAAAGTTATCAACTATAGTAAGGGGGTTCTAAGCTCTAGTTTCATTTGCATAAAGCCAGTTTTATTTCATAAGCACTTTAGTAAACAAAACCTCTTCATTTGCCTAACTTACTCAAGTGGGAACATTAGTGTCATTCCCACAACTCAGTTGTGATTCAAAGTCAAAGTCACCTTTCAATTCAAGTCACCATTCACCATTCATATTTTTAGAAAAGTTCTGATGACGGAATAGTATGGCCTTTCCAACTGTCCATGACCGCGGACGCGGCTATTCGAATAGGTTAAACTCTGCAGAGGTTGTACACTTGTGCCACAACAATTGCAATAGTTCGTTAGGGGTAACTAGCCCTGATTTATCGTACGAAGTACGCGAACTACCAATCCTAACCTTTCATTTACATACCATAGTATAGGCACCTCTCCCCATGAGTTTGGCCTCCCGGTGAAAGCAAACCGCCAACCCGGGAACTGCACAGGGCTTGGGTAGGACATTCACCTCATTTCACGTCAATTCACTTTCAATGGAGGCAGCCTTGGCATAACCCCGATGGCGCTTGTTCAGAGGGAACCCATACTAAAATACATAAGTTTCCAGCTAAGCCTTACCCAAATTCAGGTATTGTGGGGGTACTTGTAAAATTGGAATGGTATCGCATGCGAACCCAACCATCAGTTTTTGTAAAGCTCACCAAATCATTCACAAGTCATATTCACCTTCAAAATCTTTCAATAGAATGACTCATCATTCCAAGGTTTTCAAAGTTATTTCATTTCACAAGTTCCCAACTAGAGTAGTCACTTTTAATGTTTAGCACTAGCAACTAGTTATGAGGGGTGCTAAAATATCTTGGAGCTTTCTAGGCTAAGTGTGATGCTCTTGTACTACTCCATAACTAAACCAAGTGAATCATAAATCAAAAAGTAACTTTGCTAAATAAAATTCAATAAAGATTGTAAAGTAAAAACTTGGGATAGGACCACTAGACATAAAGTAAAATGTAATGGTGCCTTGCTCTTGTAGAGCTTTGCACAAGTCTAGCTTGCATTGGTAATAGCTTGCCTTGGTTGGGGTAGTGCTCAAGGTTCCCTTCTTCTTCTTGGTAGAAATCCTCCTCCTCTTGATAGTCTCCGGTACTAGCGTCTATAAACGAATACGAGGATACAAACACCAAATCAATACTTAAAGAACCTAACTAGCCTTAATGGCTCACTCAAGATGATCTAGCATCATCATCTACCTTACTCAACATTTGACTAGGGTTTCTTCTTTAGTGTTTAGAAAACAACTCCTCTTAGTGACTTAGGGTTTTCTCTTTGGTTATTTGGGGAAATAATTTCCTCTCATTGAATCTTGTTAAGATTTAATCTTCTCAAATAACAAGGTATGATCACATGTTGACCAAGGTCAACACTTCACAGTTATTATTGGAGAAACATGATTTAAATGAGGTTCCATACCTCATGAAATTTAATACTAACATGGTAGTGATTTAATGTCACCAAATAACTCAATATGAGATTATATAGACCATGGTCACTACCTCATGTTGAACTACTTGAGACCAAGATTTAAATGAGAATAATACCTCTCATATGATTTAACACATAGTTGTAACTAACTTAAATACTACTATTGAGGTGCTTTAATATTCTCAAGAAGAATCCTATGGTGTCATGAAGACTAATGTCATCACCTCACATTGAATCACTTGGAATAATGATTTAAATGAGATGCTATACCTCATATAATTTAAATACTATTTTTGAAATGGTTTAAATGGGCTAGTTATTGACTACATAGCCAATATTTTGCTTCTAGCCCATGATCATACACAGTATCTATATCATATTTTTACATAAACAATTAGAGTTGGTGAAATGTGAATTATGAGAGGTGGAATCACCTCAAAATTCAAAAGGGTTGATTTTTAATATTTATTTGAAAACTGAAAAGTATCTGATTTGTTATTTTTGCTATTCAAAATCTATACAAGCTATTAGGTTGAAAATAGTGGGGTTAGTTAGAGAATTTCAAAAGCTTTCTAGAACATTTTGAATCACAAGATTTGGATTTGTAGATTTGAAACTATTTAAATTCTAGCACTGCACCAGTATGCAATTTAAAGGAAAAAGAATAAAACGAAAATCAAATTCAAACTGAGGGCTGGAACGCAGTTGGGCCGGCCCAGCTGCTGCCCGGGCCTGGCGTGCATGGCGCATGCACGTCGGGCTTGCGCGGGGCGCGCAGATCGTTGGATGACGATCCGACGGCGCTGGGCCATCGTCTTCCTCCCGACACTGCAGGCTTGCGGGGGCGATTTCTCTCACCTCGGAGCTCGGATTGAGGCGTGGTTAGGTGCGTTGGAAAGGTCTTTTCAAGGGATACAACTTTTATGTAGGGCTTGGTGGCTATGGTGATGAAAATATGGTCGGTTTTTGAGGGATGCCGCCGGTGGCCGTGGCGAGCTTGTTGACGCCGGTGAGCTGTGAGGAGAGCGGGAGGGAGGTGCTAGGGGGGAGAGAGGGAGGCTGCTGAGTTGTGTGGTGATGTACAGGGCGCGGAGGGGGTTTATATAGCGGCCAGAGACGGCAACGCGACGGGGCCGGCATGGTGGCCATGTCGTCGGGTTCGTCATGTGCAGGGCTCTCTGGCACGGGGGCTGCGTCATTTAGGTAGGTACTGGGTAGAGGGTGACGCTTGCGGAGTGGCTAGCCCGCAGGCGTCGTGTGCAATGCGCACGAGGACATGGCCGACGTCGGCATTCCCACGTCATGGCGTCGTCCTGGCGCGGGAGAGGGTCAACGGTCGTGTCTAGTAGGTGTTCTGAGGTGAGAGGAGGTGGGTGGCGCAGGGAGACACGATGGTTTGCAGTGTTCACTCGGGGAGGTGGCGGTGTCCACGGTTTGGTGATCAAGTGACATGGCATGATGTGTTTTGGTCCATCACTTGCTCTCCTTGTCCCATGGTCGTGTCTAGCAGGTGTCTAGGGTCTAGGGTAATGTAGATGACATGGTGAGAGAGAGGGAAAAGAGCCAGGGGTAGGTGGTGACATAGTGGTGATCATGTGAGTGGCATGGTGTGGCATTGGGTGGTGCAAGTGGGTTTTTGGGGTCAACTATGGTATGGTGGTGTTCAGAGGAGTGAGATGAGTCAACCTGACAAGGTGAGGGTTACTAGAGAGGGAGAAAGACAAGGGTTGGCATGGTGATGTCATTTGGAGTGGCATGGCATGGGATTGATGCTTTGTGCATACTTTTCTTGTGTACAAAGGTGCTGCAAGCTTAAGGGGGTGAGGTGAGTCTAGTAGACATGGTGGGCAAGGTGAGAGGGGTCTAGGGTGTGCACATATATTATTTGTCAAAGTGTATGTGACACATGACATGATTTTGGGGCATGGTGTTGATGTGAGGTGACCATGCACACTAGGTGAGGTCAAGAGGGAGAGCCAGGACATGGTTGGGCAGTGCTGAGGTGAAGGGAGAGAGAGGTGATGTGATGGAGGGTGGTTGAAATAGTGGTTGTACCTCTATGTACTTAAATTGGTTATTTTCTAAGGTCTCATGTGTGATGAATTTTGACCAAAATTCTGCATAGATGTGTTCTAAATAATATTTGGCATCTATTGGTGGTCTTGGTTTGAGTTTTGGAGGTGGTTTGTGAAAGTCCTAAATTTTGAGGGAATCTAGAATTTGTTTCAACATAGCATCTTGGCTTGACTATTTTGAGCAATGGTCAATGATCTGGTCAAAGTGGTCAACATCAAAGTTGATCATCTTGATGAGTTCCTAGATGAGGTGCAAAGAGTTGTTAGGGTTTGGTTTAAGAATCTCTTACTAAAAGGGCTCAAATGGGATGTTGTTAAAAATGGCATAAGTGACCATTATCACATGCCACATGGTTTTTGATTTTTTCTTTGATTTGATTTGATTTCTCTTGACCCAATTGATGTTGTTGATTGTTTAAATGGTACAGAGGAGTGATCCAACCATTCACAACAAGTCTTAGGCTCAAGGTTCTTAATTTCACAAATTGGTTCTTTACTCTCATATGCCTCTATGGCATTTTTATTTTCCTTTTAGTTTATTTTGTTTTCACCTTGGATTTGATTTGTTGAGCCCTAGGTAGGGTTGATTTAATGTTTTCAAAACGTCTACACAAGGTAGCAAGGTCTAGGTAAAAGTTTTACCAAAATAGCCATAGGCACATAGGCCCTTTTCTTATTTTATTTTATTTCTTTTTATTTTGTTTTAGCTTAGATGGTGAAAAGAAGGGTGAGGTTTAGGGTTTAGTGGGGTTTAGCAAAGGTTCCCCGTCATTTAGAAAGGTAAAAAGAGTACTAGTCAAGGTTGGCATATTAGGGCTATATGCCCACATATGTCTTTTTATTTTCTTTTTGTTTCTTCCTATTTTATCTTATTTGGTTTGGAGAAAGTTAGGGTTTAGGGTTTTAGGTTATTTCAAAATACTTTAACAATCAATAAATGGCAAGATCACAACATATAAGTATGATCACTAGGTATCAAACTTAATTTAATAAAAGTTTTTGTTGGTTCCAAAATTTGGAACTAGGGAAATTCTTTTTGTTTGTTTTGAAATTTTTGGGATGTTACAAACCCTTCCCCCTTAAACAAATCTCATCCCGAGATTTTAAGAAAAGTTAGGTTCCTAAGAGAGATTGAGAAATGAGATTAACAGGAGAACATACTTGGCATGGCCTGGGGTGCTTCCTGGGCTTCATTGGCAGTCATGTGGTAGAGACGGCCGTTGTTGTTGTTCTGGTTCCTTCTTCCTGCAAAGCGGCGCTGTTGCTGAGCAGGTGCAGCGGTATTGGCGGCAATCTTGGCAAGCTTCTTGGGGCACTCATTGGAGTAGTGACCCACAACTCCACATTCATAGCAGTTGATGGTGGACTGGTCTTTGGGGTTGACGGGAATAGCGTTACTTCCAGTCATTGGGGCAGTATTGGGGTGGTTGTTGCCATTGGGGTGGTTGTTGTCGTTATTGTTGCTGTTGTTGTTGCGATTGTTGTTGGTGTTGCGGTTGTTGTTGTTGTTGCTTGGGCGGTAAGTCTGAGCTGGGGGCTTGTTGTATCTTGAGGCAAATCCTCCAGTTGAGTTGTTGCGGTACTTCTGGGCGTTGTTGGGTCCATTCTGGTTCATCGTTCTTCTCTTGTGGTTCTCGTTGGCTTGGTGCAGCTTCCCTTCCATCTGAATGGCTGAGTCCACCAGGGCTTCGAGGTCAGCGAACGGAATGTTCACTAACACCGTTTGCATCTCGTCGTGCAGTCCGTTCAGAAATCTCTCCTTCCTTTTCTCGTTGGTGTCGGTCTCTTCCGGGGCGTACCTTGACAGAGTAAGAAACATGTCGCGGTATTCCACCACGGACATTCTTCCTTGCTTGAGTTCGCGGAACTCGTCTCTCATCTTCTTGATCGGTACTTGGGGCACATGGTACTTGCTAAACTTCAGCTTGAAGTCTTCCCATGTCATCATCTTTCCTGCATTCATGGCACGGGTGCTGGTCCACCAAGCTCTTGCGGGTCCTACTAAGTAGTGTGTGGCAAACAACACTTTCTTGAAGGAGATATGCCCAAGAGGCAATAATAAAAGTGGTTATTATATATCTTTATGTTTATGATAAATGTTTATATACCATGCTATAATTGTATTGACCGAAACATTGATACATGTGTGATATGTAAACAACAAAGAGTCCCTAGTATGCCTCTTAACTAGCTTGTTGATTAATGGATGATTAGTTTCATAATCATGAACATTGGATGTTATTAATAACAAGATTATATCATTATATGAATGATGTAATGGACACACCCAATTAAGCATAGCATAAGATCACGTCATTAAGTTATTTGCTATAAGCTTTCGATACATAGTTACCTAGTCCTTATGACCATGAGATCATGTAAATCACTTATACCGGAAAGGTACTTTGATTACATCAAACGCCACTGCGTAAATGGATGGTTATAAAGGTGGGATTAAGTATCCGGAAAGTATGAGTTGAGGCATATGGATCAACAGTGGGATTTGTCCATCCCGATGACGGATAGATATACTCTGGGCCCTCTCGGTGGAATGTCGTCTAATGTCTTGCAAGCATATGAATAAGTTCATAAGAGACCACATACCACGGTACGAGTAAAGAGTACTTGTCAGGAGACGAGGTTGAACAAGGTATAGAGTGATACCGATGATCAAACCTCGGACAAGTAAAATATCGTGTGACAAAGGGAATTGGTATCGTATGTGAATGGTTCATTTGATCACTAAAGTCATCGTTGAATATGTGGGAGCCATTATGGATCTCTAGATCCCGCTATTGGTTATTGGTCGGAGAGAGTACTCAACCATGTCCGCATAGTTCACGAACCGTAGGGTGACACACTTAAGGTTTGATGTTGAAATGGTAGAACTTGAATAAGGAATGGAGTTTGAAGATTTGTTCGAAGTCCCGGATGAGGTCCCGGACATCACGAGGAGTTCCGGAATGGTCCGGAGAATAAGATTCATATATAGGAAGTCATTTTATAAGATTTAAAATGATCCGGAAGGTTCTACGGAAGGTTCTAGAAGGTTCTAGAAAAGTCCGGAAGAAATCACTAAGGAAGGCGGAGTCCCGGAAGGACTCCACCTCCCATGGCCGGCCAACCCTAGGAGGGGGGAGTCCACCTTGGGCTCCACCAAGGTGGCCGGCCACCCCCTCCCAAGGGAAGGTGGGAATCCCACCTCTAGTGGGAGTCCTAGCTTGGGTAGGTTTCATGTGATATGGAAGGTTTTGGTTTGGGGTCTTATTCGAAGACTTGTAGACCAACTCTTGGGTGTTCCACCTATATAATGAGGGCCAAGGGGAGGGGGCCGGCCACCCCAACACCACAAGGCGGCCGCACCCCTATAGTGGCCGGCGCCCCCCTCTCCCCAAACCCTAGCCACCCCACTCCTCCTTCTTCCCCGCACGCTTAGCGAAGCTCCGCCGGGATTCTCCACCACCACCGACACCACGTCGTCGTGCTGCCGGATTCAAGAGGAGCTACTACTTCCGCTGCCCGCTGGAACGGGGAGGTGGACGTCGACTTCATCAACACCAAACGTGTGACCGAGTACGGAGGTGCTGCCCGTTCGTGGCGCCGTGATCAAGATCTTCTACGCGCTTTTGCAAGCGGCAAGTGAACGTCTACCGCAGCAACAAGAGCCTCATCTTGTAGGCTTTGGAATTCTTCAAGGGTGAGTCTCGATCATCCCCTCGTTGCTACCGTCTTCTAGATTGCATCTTGGCTTGGATTGCGTGTTCGCGGTAGGAAATTTTTTGTTTTCTATGCAACGAATCCCTACAGTGGTATCAGAGCCGTGTCTATGCATAGATGGTTGCACGAGTAGAACAAAATGGTTTTGTGGGCGTTGATGCTCTTGTTATCTTTAGTTTGAGTACTTTGCATCTTTGTGGCATAGTGGGATGAAGCGGCTCGGACTAACTTTACATGACCGCGTTCATGAGACTTGTTCCTCGTTCGACATGCAACTTGTATTGCATAAGAGGCTTTGCGGGTGTCTGTCTCTCCTACTATAGTGAAGATTCAATTTACTCTTCTATTGACAACATTAGTATCAACATTGTGGTTCATGTTCGTAGGTAGATTAGATCTCTCTCGAAAACCCTAAACCACGTAAAATATGCAAACCAAATTAGAGACGTCTAACTTGTTTTTGCAGGGTTTGGTGATGTGATATGGCCATAATGCGATGATGAATATGTATGAGATGATCATTATTGTATTGTGGCAACCGGCAGGAGCCTTATGGTTGTATTTCAAAGTAGTTGTAATAGTTGCTACATGGAGGACAATCATGAAGACGGCGCCATTGACCTTGACGCTACGCCAACGATGATGGAGATCATGCCCGAAGATGATGTAGATCATGTCCGTGCTTTGGAGATGAAGATCAAAGGCGCAAAGACAAAAGGGCCATATCATATCACATATGAACTGCATGTGATGTTAATCCTTTTATGCATCTTATTTTGCTTAGATCGTGACGGTAGCATTATAAGATGATCCCTCACTAAAATCTCAAGATAATAAAGTGTTCATCCTTAGTAGCACCGTTGCCAAGACTTGTCGTTTCGAAGCATCTCGTGGTGATCGGGTGTGATAGAATCAACAAGTGCATACAACGGGTGCAAGACAGTTTTGCACATGCGGATACTAAGGTGGCCTTGATGTGCCTAGCATGTACAGACATGGTCTCGGAACACGTGATACCGAAAGGTAGAGCATGAATCATATGGTTGATATGATGAACACTTTGAGTGTTCGCCATTGAAATCACACCTTGTCTCGTGATGATCGGACTTAGGTGCGGTGGATTTGGTTCGTGTGATCACTAAGACAATGCGAGGGATATTGTTTTGAGTGGGAGTTCACCTAGATTTTTAATTATGTTGAATTAAAATTTGAACTCAATTTGTCATAAACTTAGTCTAAACTATTGCAAATATATGTTGTAGAGATGGCGTCCCCAATCAATTTTAACCAGTTCCTAGAGAAAGAAAAGCTTAAGAGCAACGGTAGCAACTTCACCGACTGGTTCCGTCATGTGAGGATCTTCCTCGCTGGCGGAAATCTGCAATATGTGCTTGATGCACCGCTAGGTGACCCTCCTGCAGAAACTGAAACCGAGGAAGTAAAGAATGTTTACGCTACTCGGAAAGCTCGGTACTCTCAAGTACAGTGTGCCATCCTGTGCAGTCTGGAATCCGATCTTCAAAAACGTTTTGAGCACCATGATCCTCATGAGTTGGTCAATGAGCTGAAAGCTATATTTGAGACTCATGCGGCCGTGGAATGCTATGAAGCATCGAAACATTTCTTCAGCTGTATGATGGAAGAAGGCAGCTCCGTTAGTGAGCACATGCTGGTTATGACCGGGCATGCGAAGAAACTCAGTGACTTGGGAATAGTGATTCCTAACAGACTGGGGATTAATCGTGTCCTTCAATGACTGCTACCAAGTTACAAGAACTTTGTGATGAGCTACAATATGCAGAACATGAACAAGGAGTTACCTGAACTCTTTGGCATGCTAAAAGCTGCTGAGATTGAGATCAAGAAAGAGCACCAAGTGTTGATGGTCAACAAGACCACCAGTTTCAAGAAACAGGGCAAGTCTAAGGGGAAATTCAAGAAGGTTGGCAAGAAAGCTACCATGCCTCCTATGAAAGCTAAGAACGGCCCTAAGCCTGATTCTGAGTGCTATTACTGCAAGGAGAAGGGACATTGGAAGCGTAATTGCTCCAAGTATCTGGCTGTTCTGAAGAGCAGCCTTGTCAAGAAGAAGAAAGAAGGTATATCTGATATACATGTTATAGATGTTTATCTCACTGGTTCTCGTTCTAGTACCTGGGTATTTGATACTGGTTCGGTTGCTCATATTTGTAACTCGAAACAGGAACTAAAGAATAAACGAAGACTACTGAAAGATGAAGTGATGATGCGCGTTGGAAACGGATCCAAAGTCGATGTGATCGCTGTCGGCACACTTCCTCTACATCTACCTTCGGGATCAGTTTTAAGCCTAAATAATTGTTATTTTGTACCCGCGTTGAGCATGAACATTATATCTGGATCTTGTTTAATGCAAGACGGTTATTCATTCAAGTCCGAGAATAATGGTTGTTCTATTTTTTATGAATAATATCTTTTATGGTCGAGCACCTGAAAAGAATGGCTTATTTCTGTTAGATCTCGATAGTAGTGATACACATATACATAACATTGATGCTAAGCGAATTAAATTGAATGATAATTCTACTTATATGTGGCACTGTCGTCTTGGTCATATTGGAGTGAAACGCATGAAGAAACTCCATACTGATGGATTACTTGAATCACATGACTTTGAGTCACTTGATAGATGCGAAGCATGTCTAATGGGAAAAATGACTAAGACACCATTTTCTGGTATGATGGAGCGAGCTACTGACTTATTGGAAATCATACATACCGATGTGTGCGGACCAATGAGTGTAGCATCGCGCGGTGGTTATCGTTATGTTCTAACCTTCACAGATGATCTGAGTAGATATGGGTATATCTATTTCATGAAACATAAATCCAAAACTTTCGAGAAGTTTAAGGAATTCCAAAGTGAAGTAGAAAATCAATGTAACAAGAAGATTAAATTTCTACGATCTGATCGCGGAGGTGAATATCTGAGTTATGAGTTTGGCATGCATTTAAAGAAATGCGGAATACTTTCACAATTGACACCGCCGGGAACACCACAACGAAACGGTGTGTCCGAACGTCGTAATCGAACTCTCTTAGATATGGTTCGTTCTATGATGTCTCTTACTGATTTGCCGTTATCATTTTGGAGTTATGCATTAGAGACAGCCGCATTCACTTTAAATAGAGCACCATCAAAATCCGTAGAAACGACACCGTATGAATTATGGTTTAATAAGAAACCTAAGCTGTCGTTCCTTAAAGTTTGGGGTTGCGAAGCCTATGTAAAGAAGTTACAACCGGACAAGCTAGAACCCAAAGCGGAGAAATGCCATAGGATACCCTAAGGAAACTATAGGGTACACTTTCTATCACATATCCGAAGGCAAAATCTTTGTTGCTAAGAACGGAACCTTTCTTGAGAAAGAATTTCTCACTAAAGAAGTGACTGGAAGAAAAGTAGAACTCGATGAGATTGATGAATCTTTACTCGTTGATCGAGTAGCGCGATGCGGAAGTTGTACCTGTACCGCCTACACCGGCAACAGAGGAAGCTAATAATAATGATCATGAAACTTCGAACGAGGAAACTACTGAACCTCGCAGATCGACAAGGCAACGTGCCACTCCTGATTGGTATGATCCTTGTCTAAATGTCATGATTGTGGATAACAATGATGAGGACCCTGCGACGTATGAAGAAGCGATGATGAGCCCAGATTCCAACAAATGGCAAGAAGCCATGAAATCCGAAATGGGATCCATGTATGATAACAAAGTATGGACTTTGGTAGACTTACCTGATAGCCGCAAGGCTGTCGAGAATAAATGGATCTTCAAGAGAAAAACAGATCTTGATGGTAATATTCTTGTCTATAAAGCTCGACTTGTCGCAAAGGGTTTCCGACAAATTCAAGGAGTTGACTACGATGAGACTTTCTCACCTGTAAGCGAGAAGCTAAAATCTGTAAGGATTTTGTTAGCAATAGCTGCATTTTTGATTATGAGATTTGGCGAGATGGATGTCAAAACGGCGTTCCTTAATGGAGACATTGAGGAAGAGTTGTATATGGTACAACCCAAAGGTTTTGTCGATCCTAAAAATGCGACAAAGTATGCAAACTTCGAGCGTTCAATCTATGGACTGAAGCAAGCATCAAGAAGTTGGAACCGACGCTTTGATAAGGTGATCAAAGACTTCGGGTTTATACGGTGTCATGGAGAGGCACGTATTTACAAGAAAGTGAGTGGGAGCTACGTAGCATTCCTGATATTATATGTAGATGACATATTATTGATTGGGAATGATATAGAACTATTAAGCAAAGGTAAAAGGTTATTTGAATAATAGTTTTTCAATGAAAGACCTTGGTGAAGCATCGTATATATTAGGCATCAAGATTTATAGAGATAGATCAAGACGCCTAATAGGGCTATCACAGAGTACATACCTGGACAAGATTCTAAAGAAGTTTAGAATGGACGAAAGTAAGAAAGGGTTCTTACCTATGTTACCAGGCAAGGTCTTGAGTAAGACTCAAGGACCGGCTACGGCAGAAGAAAGAGAAAGGATGAGTAATATCCCCTATGCCTCGGCAGTAGGATCTATCATGTATGCCATGCTATGTACTAGACCGGATATAGCACATGCTGTTAGTTTGACTAGCAGATATCAAAGTGATCCAGGAATGGAACACTGGACAACGGTCAAGAATATCCTGAAGTACTTGAAAAGAACTAAGGATATGTTTCTTTGTTATGGAGGTGACCAAGAGCTCGTTGTAAGCGGTTACACCGATGCAAGTTGGAACACTGATCCTGATGACTCTAAGTCACGATGCAGGTACGTGTTTATATTGAATGGTGCTGCAGTAAGCTGGGCAAGCTCGAAGCAGTGCACGGTGGCGAAGTCTTCAACAGAATCAGAGTACATAGCGGCTTCAGAGGCTTCATCAGAAGAGGTATGGATGAAGAGGTTCATTGTAGAGCTCGGTGTGGTTCCTAGTGCATTGGACCCACTAATCATCTACTGTGATAACATGGGTGCCATCACCATTGCACAAGAACCAAGGTCACACAAGAGGCTGAAGCATATCAAGCTGCGTTACCACTCGATTCGCGAGTACATCGAAGATGGAGAAGTAAAGATTTGCAAAGTACACACTGATCTAAATGTAGCAGATCCGTTGACTAAAGCTCTCCCTAGGGCAAAGCATGACCAACACCAGAATGCCATGGGTGTTAGGTACATTACAATGTAATCTAGATTATTGACTCTAGTGTAAGTGGGAGACTGAAGGAGATATGCCCAAGAGGCAATAATAAAAGTGGTTATTATATATCTTTATGTTTATGATAAATGTTTATATACCATGCTATAATTGTATTAACCGAAACATTGATACATGTGTGATATGTAAACAACAAAGAGTCCCTAGTATGCCTCTTAACTAGCTTGTTGATTAATGGATGATTAGTTTCATAATCATGAACATTGGATGTTATTAATAACAAGGTTATATCATTATATGAATGATGTAATGGACACACCCAATTAAGCGTAGCATAATATCACGTCATTAAGTTATTTGCTATAAGCTTTCGATACATAGTTACCTAGTCCTTATGACCATGAGATCATGTAAATAACTTATACCGGAAAGGTACTTTGATTACATCAAACGCCACTGCGTAAATGGGTGGTTATAAAGGTGGGATTAAGTATCCGGAAAGTATGAGTTGAGGCATATGGATCAACAGTGGGATTTGTCCATCCCGATGACGGATAGATATACTCTGGGCCCTCTCGGTGGAATGTCGTCTAATGTCTTGCAAGCATATGAATAAGTTCATAAGAGACCACATACCACGGTACGAGTAAAGAGTACTTGTCAGGAGACGAGGTTGAACAAGGTATAGAGTGATACCGATGATCAAACCTCGGACAAGTAAAATATCGCGTGGCAAAGGGAATTGGTATCGTATGTGAATGGTTCATTCGATCACTAAAGTCATCGTTGAATATGTGGGAGCCATTATGGATCTCCAGATCCCGCTATTGGTTATTGGTCGGAGAGAGTTCTCAACCATGTCCACATAGTTCACGAACCGTAGGGTGACACACTTAAGGTTTGATGTTGAAATGGTAGAACTTGAATAAGGAATGGAGTTCGAACATTTGTTCGAAGTCCCGGATGAGATCCCGGACATCACGAGGAGTTCCGGAATGGTCCGGAGAATAAGATTCATATATAGGAAGTCATTTTATAAGATTTAAAATGATCCGGAAGGTTCTACGGAAGGTTCTAGAAGGTTCTAGAAAAGTCCGGAAGAAATCACTAAGGAAGGCGGAGTCCCGGAAGGACTCCACCTCCCTTGGCCGGCCAACCCTAGGAGGGGGGAGTCCACCTTGGGCTCCACCAAGGTGGCCGGCCACCCCCTCCCAAGGGAAGGTGGGAATCCCACCTCTAGTGGGAGTCCTAGCTTGGGTAGGTTTCATGTGATATGGAAGGTTTTGGTTTGGGGTCTTATTCGAAGACTTGTAGACCAACTCTTGGGTGTTCCACCTATATAATGAGGGCCAAGGGGAGGGGGCCGGCCACCCCAACACCACAAGGTGGCCGCACCCCTATAGTGGTCGGCGCCCCCCTCTCCCCAAACCCTAGCCGCCCCACTCCTCCTTCTTCCCCGCACGCTTAGCGAAGCTCCGCCGGGATTCTCCACCACCACCGACACCACGTCGTCGTGCTGCCGGATTCAAGAGGAGCTACTACTTCCGCTGCCCGCTGGAACGGGGAGGTGGACGTCGACTTCATCAACACCGAACGTGTGACCGAGTACGGAGGTGTTGCCCGTTCGTGGCGCCGTGATCAAGATCTTCTACGCGCTTTTGCAAGCGGCAAGTGAACGTCTACCGCAGCAACAAGAGCCTCATCTTGTAGGCTTTGGAATTCTTCAAGGGTGAGTCTCGATCATCCCCTCGTTGCTACCGTCTTCTAGATTGCATCTTGGCTTGGATTGCGTGTTCGCGGTAGGAAATTTTTTGTTTTCTATGCAATGAATCCCTACATTTCTCTGCGGCTTCAACTCCCGCAACTTCGAGGTTGTTCTCCATTGTCTGGAGCCAGTCATCAGCATCTAGGGGTTCTTCAGTCTTGTTAAATATTGGACGGTTGGTGTTCTGGAAGTTTTTGAGCTTAGATCCTGGGTGATCATGATGGCCCTGATTGTTGTTGGCAAGCTGTTGAAGTGCTGCAAGGTTGGCTTGGCGTTCAGCTCGTTCAGCTTCCCTATCTTCCAGCATGGTTTGCAACATCTGCATCATGGCCTCTTGATTGGCGCTGCGGGTTGGTGGGGCCATCTGAATATCGCGGTAGATGATAAGATAAGAGGGAAATTTCTATGGTTTGTTTTGTTAAATTTTAAAAAGTTCATAACTTGAAAATTTGAGTAGTGTTGCGGGGGTAAAAACCAACAACACTTTTTCATTCATACCAAGCATCACACATTACAAAGCTAACACACCGTTGGTTTGAAGAACCATTCATTCGTTCTACGATACAAGGGGGTCCTGATACAAACTCACACCTACGAAAGTGCTTTAATGATACTACTTTTCAGGGTGGCTTCTTCGTCTTCACGGGTAACGTGCTTGGCGAAAGGCGAGGGCGTTGTCCAACCCCTTGCGGGTCTTGTACAACATGAAGTCGAGGTAGGCAACATAGTGGTTCATCTCCGGGTGCGGGGGCATGATTATTGGTCTTCCCATGGGGTCATGTCCTGGGTAGTAAATGAAGCGGGTATTCATGAGCTTGTTCACATTCTATCCGCATAGACGGGCAATTGCTTCCTGCATGGCTCGAGCTATTCCATCCTTCCAAGTGTTCCCCGTTACAGAAAACCAGATGGTTTCCCAAATTGGGGCTCCAAAGCTTCCTCTCAGATCTGCAGTAACTTCCCACCGAGGTCGTCCTCCCGATGGATTGTTGAGGGGTATTCCGAAGAACTCGGAATACGGGCGTCCTAAATATTCAAGTAGTTGCTTCAAATCCTTCTCGAACATGAGGTTTCCTCCATGGCCAAGATGATAGGACTTGCAGGTGGACTCCATCTGTGAGCAATTTGGATGAGTAAGTTAGAGATGTGATCAAGTGTGCAAACTTTTGTGTAGAATCTTCAAGGAAAAGTGGAGCATGAATTTCTTATTTTGAAGAAGATCTCAAGGATAAGAGTGAGAATAAGTTTTCATAAATATTCACTTCCTTTGTTTTGAAACTAAGTTTTTCATACATCCATTCTAACTAGGGTCTCCTAAGGTCAAACAATGGCTATGATACCAACTTGTCAACACCCGGATTTTTAAGTCCAGATGCCTATTATGCCATTCATCGCAATCCCAGGAATATTGTTTTTTGCGAGACATAATAGATTGATATCACAGAACATCATTCATTACAACATCATAATTGTCTTACAACAAAGGATCACATGATCCAATCTCATTACAATAGTAGATGATCTATTGATCAATTACAAAACGCATAGCGGAAGCGAAGTAGCGTAGTAGTAGTCCATCTATTCCACAGGAAACTGTTGACGTCAGGAGTGATCCTAGTTGTCGTAGACGTCCTGCTGTCCTTCTTCCAGGTTCTGGTACTCCTCTTCATAGTCTGGCCATTTGAATAGCCAGGGACACAGCCATGAGTACTTTAAAGTACTCGCAAACTAATACTAAGGTAAAAGTTATCAACTATAGTAAGGGGGTTCTAAGCTCTAGTTTCATTTGCATAAAGCCAGTTTTATTTCATAAGCACTTTAGTAAACAAAACCTCTTCATTTGCCTAACTTACTCAAGTGGGAACATTAGTGTCATTCCCACAACTCAGTTGTGATTCAAAGTCAAAGTCACCTTTCAATTCAAGTCACCATTCACCATTCATATTTTTAGAAAAGTTCTGATGACGGAATAGTATGGCCTTTCCAACTGTCCATGACCGCGGACGCGGCTATTCGAATAGGTTAAACTCTGCAGAGGTTGTACACTTGTGCCACAACAATTGCAATAGTTCGTTAGGGGTAACTAGCCCTGATTTATCGTACGAAGTACGCGAACTACAAATCCTAACCTTTCATTTACATACCATAGTATAGGCACCTCTCCCCATGAGTTTGGCCTCCCGGTGAAAGCAAACCGCCAACCCGGGAACTGCACAGGGCTTGGGTAGGACATTCACCTCATTTCACGTCAATTCACTTTCAATGGAGGCAGCCTTGGCATAACCCCGATGGCGCTTGTTCAGAGGGAACCCATACTAAAATACATAAGTTTCCAGCTAAGCCTTACCCAAATTCAGGTATTGTGGGGGTACTTGTAAAATTGGAATGGTATCGCATCCGAACCCAACCATCAGTTTTTGTAAAGCTCACCAAATCATTCACAAGTCATATTCACCTTCAAAATCTTTCAATAGAATGACTCATCATTCCAAGGTTTTCAAAGTTATTTCATTTCACAAGTTCCCAACTAGAGTAGTCACTTTTAATGTTTAGCACTAGCAACTAGTTATGAGGGGTGCTAAAATATCTTGGAGCTTTCTAGGCTAAGTGTGATGCTCTTGTACTACTCCATAACTAAACCAAGTGAATCATAAATCAAAAAGTAACTTTGCTAAATAAAATTTAATAAAGCTTGTAAAGTAAAAACTTGGGATATGACCACTAGACATAAAGTAAAATGTAATGGTGCCTTGCTCTTGTAGAGCTTTGCACAAGTCTAGCTTGCATTGGTAATAGCTTGCCTTGGTTGGGGTAGTGCTCAAGGTTCCCTTCTTCTTCTTGGTAGAAATCCTCCTCCTCTTGATAGTCTCCGGTACTAGCGTCTATAAACGAATACGAGGATACAAACACCAAATCAATACTTAAAGAACCTAACTAGCCTTAATGGCTCACTCAAGATGATCTAGCATCATCATCTACCTTACTCAACATTTGACTAGGGTTTCTTCTTTAGTGTTTAGAAAACAACTCCTCTTAGTGACTTAGGGTTTTCTCTTTGGTTATTTGGGGAAATAATTTCCTCTCATTGAATCTTGTTAAGATTTAATCTTCTCAAATAACAAGGTATGATCACATGTTGACCAAGGTCAACACTTCACAGTTATTACTGGAGAAACATGATTTAAATGAGGTTCCATACCTCATGAAATTTAATACTAACATGGTAGTGATTTAATGTCACCAAATAACTCAATATGAGATTATATAGACCATGGTCACTACCTCATGTTGAACTACTTGAGACCAAGATTTAAATGAGAATAATACCTCTCATATGATTTAACACATAGTTGTAACTAACTTAAATACTACTATTGAGGTGCTTTAATATTCTCAAGAAGAATCCTATGGGGTCATGAAGACTAATGTCATCACCTCACATTGAATCACTTGGAATAATGATTTAAATGAGATGCTATACCTCATATAATTTAAATACTATTTTTGAAATGGTTTAAATGGGCTAGTTATTGACTACATAGCCAATATTTTGCTTCTAGCCCATGATCATACACAATATCTATATCATATTTTTACATAAACAATTAGAGTTGGTGAAATGTGAATTATGAGAGGTGGAATCACCTCAAAATTCAAAAGGGTTGATTTTTAATATTTATTTGAAAACTGAAAAGTATCTGATTTGTTATTTTTGCTATTCAAAATCTATACAAGCTATTAGGTTGAAAACAGTGGGGTTAGTTAGAGAATTTCATAAGCTTTCTAGAACATTTTGAATCACAAGATTTGGATTTGTAGATTTGAAACTATTTAAATTCTAGCACTGCACCAGTATGCAATTTAAAGGAAAAAGAATAAAACGAAAATCAAATTCAAACTGAGGGCTGGAACGCAGTTGGGCCGGCCCAGCTGCTGCCCGGGCCTGGCGTGCATGGCGCATGCACGTCGGGCTTGCGCGGGGCGCGCAGATCGTTGGATGACGATCCGACGGCGCTGGGCCATCGTCTTCCTCCCGACACTGCAGGCTTGCGGGGGCGATTTCTCTCACCTCGGAGCTCGGATTGAGGCGTGGTTAGGTGCGTTGGGAAGGTCTTTTCAAGGGATACAACTTTTATGTAGGGCTTGGTGGCTATGGTGATGAAAATATGGGCAGTTTTTGAGGGATGCCGCCGGTGGCCGTGGCGAGCTTGTTGACGCCGGTGAGCTGTGAGGAGAGCGGGAGGGAGGTGCTAGGGGGGAGAGAGGGAGGCTGCTGAGTTGTGTGGTGATGTACAGGGCGCGGAGGGGGTTTATATAGTGGCCAGAGAAGGGAACGCGACGGGGCCGGCATGGTGGCCATGTCGTCGGGTTCGTCATGTGCAGGGCTCGCTGGCACGGGGGCTGCGTCATCTAGGTAGGTACTGGGTAGAGGGTGACGCGTGCGGAGTGGTTAGCCCGCAGGCGTCGTGTGCAGTGCGCACGAGGACATGGCCGACGTCGGCATTCCCACGTCATGGCGTCGTCCTGGCGCGGGAGAGGGTCAACGGTCGTGTCTAGTAGGTGTTCTGAGGTGAGAGGAGGTGGGTGGCGCAGGGAGACACGATGGTTTGCAGTGTTCACTCGGGGAGGTGGTGGTGTCCACGGTTTGGTGATCAAGTGACATGGCATGATGTGTTTTGGTCCATCACTTGCTCTCCTTGTCCCATGGTCGTGTCTAGCAGGTGTCTAGGGTCTAGGGTAATGTAGATGACATGGTGAGAGAGAGGGAAAAGAGCCAGGGGTAGGTGGTGACATAGTGGTGATCATGTGAGTGGCATGGTGTGGCATTGGGTGGTGCAAGTGGGTTTTTGGGGTCAACTATGGTATGGTGGTGTTCAGAGGAGTGAGATGAGTCAACTTGACAAGGTGAGGGTTACTAGAGAGGGAGAAAGACAAGGGTTGGCATGGTGATGTCATTTGGAGTGGCATGGCATGGGATTGATGCTTTGTGCATACTTTTCTTGTGTACAAAGGTGCTGCAAGCTTAAGGGGGTGAGGTGAGTCTAGTAGACATGGTGGGCAAGGTGAGAGGGGTCTAGGGTGTGCACATATATTATTTGTCAAAGTGTATGTGACACATGACATGATTTTGGGGCATGGTGTTGATGTGAGGTGACCATGCACACTAGGTGAGGTCAAGAGGGAGAGCCAGGACATGGTTGGGCAGGGCTGAGGTGAAGGGAGAGAGAGGTGATGTGATGGAGGGTGGTTGAAATAGTGGTTGTACCTCTATGTACTTAAATTGGTTATTTGCTAAGGTCTCATGTGTGATGAATTTTGACCAAAATTCTGCATAGATGTGTTCTAAATAATATTTGGCATCTATTGGTGGTCTTGGTTTGAGTTTGGGAGGTGGTTTGTGAAAGTCCTAAATTTTGAGGGAATCTAGAATCTGTTTCAACATAGCATCTTGTCTTGACTATTTTGAGCAATGGTCAATGATCTGGTCAAAGTGGTCAACATCAAAGTTGATCATCTTGATGAGGTCTTGGATGAGGTGCAAAGAGTTTTTAGGGTTTGGTTTAAGAATCTCTTACTAAAAGGGCTCAAAGTGGGTATGTTGTTAAAAATGGCATAAGTGACCATTATCACATGCCAGATGGTTTTTGATTTTTCTTTTCTTTGATTTGATTTGATTTCTCTTGACCCAATTGATGTTGTTTATTGTTTAAATGGTATAGAGGAGTGATCCAATCATTCACAACAAGTCTTAGGCTCAAGGTTCTTAATTTCACAAATTGGTTCTTTACTCTCATATGCCTCTATGGCATTTTTATTTTCCTTTTAATTTATTTTGTTTTCACGTTGGATTTGATTTGTTGAGCCCTAGGTAGGGTTGATTTAATGTTTTCAAAACGTCTACACAATTTAGCAAGGTCTAGGTAAAAGTTTTACCAAAATAGCCATAGGCACATAGGCCCTTTTCTTATTTTATTTCTTTTTATTTTGTTTTAGCTTAGATGGTGAAAAGAGGGGTGAGGTTTAGGGTTTAGTGGAGTTTAGCAAATGTCCCCCATCATTTAGAAAGGTAAAAAGAGTACTAGTCAAGGTTGGCATATTAGGGCTATATGCCCACGTATGTCTTTTTATTTTCTTTTTGTTTCTTCTTATTTTATCTTATTTGGTTTGGAGAAAGTTAGGGTTTAGGGTTTTAGGTTATTTCAAAATACTTTAACAATCAATAAATGGCAAGATCACAACATATAAGTATGATCACTAGGTATCAAACTTAATTTAATAAAAGTTTTTGTTGGTTCCAAAATTTGGAACTAGGGAAATTCTTTTTGTTTGTTTTGAAATTTTTGGGATGTTACAGGTTTTTATGGAACCAAGGCGTGTAAATTGAGATATGTTTCGAAGTAGAGTATATGTTTGTGAATTTGTCGGGTACGAGCCCCCGAGCCTTGCTTGCGAGAAAATATATGCCATCACTATTTTTATTATATTGCAGCATCGCAAGCCCGCATCATTAAAAACCTTTCACCCCCACTCGGTTCCCTGAAAGTAAAAGAGTGCGTCTGAAAATTTGTGAGCTCTTCAGGTACAATGTATGCTTACATAGTTGATGCTATATTGATCTCTAAGTGTAGAAACGCCGTAGCTGCGTGACACGCATACAGCACGCGACCGTTGGGAACCCCAAGTGGAAGGTGTGATGCGTACAACAGTAAGTTTCCCTCAGTAAGAAACCAAGGTTTATCGAACCAGTAGGAGTCAAGAAGCACGTTGAAGGTTGATGGCGGCGGAGTGTAGTGCGGCGCAACACCAGGGATTCCGGGGCCAACGTGAAACCTGCACAACACAACCAAATTACTTTGCCCCAACGTGACAGTGAGGTTGTCAATCTCACCGACTTGCTGTAACAAAGGATTAGATGTATAGTGTGGATGATGATTGTTTGCAGAAAACAATAGAACAAGTATTGCAGTAGATTGTATTCGATGTAAAAGAATGGACCGGGGTCCACAGTTCACTAGTGGTGTCTCTCCCATAAGATAAATAGCATGTTGGGTGAACAAATTACAGTTGGGCAATTGACAAATAAAGAGGGCATGACCATCCACATACATGTTATGATGAGTATTGTGAGATTTAATTGGGCATTACGACAAAGTACATAGACCGCTATCCAGCATGCATCTATGCCTAAAAAGTCCACCTTCAGGTTATCATCCGAACCCCCTCCAGTATTAAGTTGCAAACAACAGACAATTGCATTAAGTATGGTGCGTAATGTAATCAACAAATACATCCTTAGACATAGCATTGATGTTTTATCCCTAGTGGCAACAGCACATCCGCAACCTTAGAACTTTCTGTCACTGTCCCAGATTTAATGGAGGTATGAACCCACTATCGAGCATAAATACTCCCTCTTGGAGTTACAAGTAATGACTTAGCCAGAGCCTCTACTAATAACGGAGAGCATGCAAGATCATAAACAACACATAGATAATAGATTGATAATCAACATAGCATAGTATTCATTATTCATCGGATCCCAACAAACGCAACATGTAGCATTACAAATAGATGATCTTGATCATGTTAGGCAGCTCACAAGATCTAACAATGATAGCACAATTAGGAGAAGACGACCATCTAGCTACTGCTATGGACCCATAGTCCAGGGGTGAACTACTCACACATCACTCCGGAGGCGACCATGGCGGTGAAGAGTCCTCCGGGAGATGATTCCCCTCTCCGGCAGGGTGCCGGAGGCGATCTCCTGAATCCCCCGAGATGGGATTGGCGGCGGCGGCGTCTCTGCAAGGTTTTCCGTATCGTGGCTCTCGGTACTGGAACTATTATCGACGAAGGCTTATGTAGGCGGAAGGGTAGATCAGGGGGCGCCACGAGGGCCCCACACGCCAGGGCCGCGCGGCCCAAGCCTTGGCCGCGCCGCCCTGTTGTGTGGGCGTCTCGTCGCCCCACTTCGTTTCCCTTTCGGACTTCTGGAAGCTTCGTGGAAAAATAAGATCCTGGGCGTTGATTTCGTCCAATTCCGAGAATATTTCCTTACTAGGATTTCTGAAACCAAAAACAGCAGAAAACGGCAACTGGCTCTTCGGCATCTCGTTAATAGGTTAGTGCCGGAAAATGCATAAATATGACATAAAGTATGTATAAAACATGTGAGTATCATCATAAAAGTAGCATGGATCATAAGAAATTATCGATACATTGGAGATGTATCAGCATCCTCAAGCTTAGTTCCTACTCGTCCCGAGTAGGTAAACGATAACAAAGATAATTTCTGAAGTGACATGCTATCATAATCTTGATCAATACTATTGTAAAGCACATGAGATGAATGCAGCGATTCGAAGCAATGATAAAGACAATGAGTAAACAACTGAACCATATAGCAAAGACTTTTCATGAATAGTACTTTCAAGACAAGCATCAATAAGACTTGCATAAGAGTTAACTCATAAAGCAATAAATTCAAAGTAAAGGCATTGAAGCAACACAAAGGAAGATTAAGTTTCAGCGGTCGCTTTCAACTTGTAACATGTATATCTCATGGATATTGTTAACATAAAGTAATATAATAAGTGCAATATGCAAGTATGTAAGAATCAATGCACAGTTAACACAAGTGTTTGCTTCTTGAGATAGAAGGAAGTAGGTAAACTGACTCAACATAAAAGTAAAAGAATGGCCCTTCGCAGAGGGAAGCATCGATTGCTATGTTTGTGCTAGAGCTTTTATTTTGAAAACAAGAAACAATTTTGTCAACGGTAGTAATAAAGCATATGTATTATGTAAATTATATCCTACAAGTTGCAAGCCTCATGCATAGTATACCAATAGTGCCCGCACCTTGTCCTAATTAGCTCGGATTACCTGGATTACCATCGCAATACATATGTTTTAACCAACTATCACAAAGGGGTACCTCTATGCCGCTTGTACAAAGGTCTAAGGAGAAAGCTCGCATTGGATTTCTCGCTTTTGATTATTCCCAACTTAGACATCCATACCGGGACAACATAGACAACAGATAATGGACTCCTCTTTAATGCATAAGCATTTAGCAACAAATAATATTCTCATATGAGCTTGAGGATTGTTGTCCAAAACTGAAACTTCCACCATGGATCATGGCTTTAGTTAGCGGTCCAATGTTCTTCTCTAACAATATGCATACTCAAATCATTCAACTCATGGTAAATCGCCCTTACTTCAGACAAGACGAACATGCATAGAAACTCACATGATATTCAACAAAGTGTTAATGGCGTCCCCAGGAACATGATTATCGCTCAACAAGCAACTTATAAGAGATAAGATGCATAAGTACATATTCAATACCACAATAGTTTTTAGGCTATTTGTCCCATGAGCTATATATTGCAAAGGCAAAGAATGGAAATTTAAAGGTAGCACTCAAGCAATTTACTTTGGATTGGCGGAGAAATACCATGTAGTAGGTAGGTATGGTGGACACAAGTGGCATAGTGTTTGGCTCAAGGATTTTGGATGCATGAGAAGTATTCCCTCTCAATACAAGGCTTAGGCTAGCAAGGTTATTTGAGACAAACACAAGTATGAACCGGTACAGCAAAACTCACATAAAAGAGATATTGTAAGCATTATAAGACTCTACACCGTCTTCCTCGTTGTTCGACCCTTACTAGAAAATATCTAGACCTTAGAGAGACCAATCATGCAAACCAAATTTTAGCAAGCTCTATGTATTTCTTCACTAATGGGTGCAAAGTATATGATGCAAGAGCTTAAACATGAGCACAACAATTGCCAAGTATCACATTATTCAAGATATTATACCAATTACCACATGTAGCATTTCCCGTTTCGAACCATATAGCAATTTAACGAAGCAGTTTCAACCTTCGCCATGAACATTATGAGTAAAGCCTAAGGACATATTTGTCCATATGCAACAGCGGAGCGTGTCTCTCTCCCACACAATGAATGCTATGATCCACTTTATTCAAACAAAACAAAAATAAAAACATACAGACGCTCCAAGTAAAGCACATAAGATGTGACGGAATAAAAATATAGTTTCACTAGAGGAACCTGATAATGTTGTCGATGAAGAAGGGGATGCCTTGGGCATCCCCAAGCTTAGATGCTTGAGTCTTCTTGAAATATGCAGGGATGAACCACCGGGGCATCCCCAAGTTTAGAGCTTTCACTCTCCTTGATCCTATTGTATCATCCTCCTCTCTTGATCCTTGAAAACTTCCTCCACACCAAACTCAAAACTACTCATTAGAGGGTTAGTGCATAATCAAAATTCACATGTTCAGAGGTGACATAATCATTCTTAAAACTTCTGGACATTGCACAAAGCTACTGAAAGTTAATGGAATAAAGAAATCCATCAAGCATAGCAAAACAGGCAATGCGAAATAAAAGGCAGAATCGTCAAAACAGAACAGTACGTAAAGACGAATTTTTCAGGTGCACCAGACTTACTCAGATGAAAATGGTCAAATTGAATGAAAGTTGCGTACATATCTGAGGATCATTCACGTAAATTCGCAGAATTTTCTGGGTTATCTACAGAGACTACTGCTCAAATTCGTGACAGCAAGAAATCTGTTTCTGCGCAACAATCCAAATCTAGTATGAACCTTACTATCAAAGACTTTACTTCGCACAACAATGCAATAAAATAAAGATAAGGAGAGGTTGCTACAGTAGTAACAACTTCCAAGACTCAAATATAAAACAAAGTACTGTAGTAAAATCATGGGTTGTCTCCCATAAGCGCTTTTCTTTAACGCCTTTCAGCTAGGCGCAGAAAGTATGTATCAAGTAACATCAAGAGACGAAGCATCAACATCATAATTTGTTCTAATGATAGAATCAAAAGGTAACTTCATTCTCTTTCTAGGGAAGTGTTCCATACCTTTCTTGAGAGAAAATTGATATTTAATATTGCCTTCCTTCATATCAATAATGGCACCAACAGTTCGAAGAAAAGGTCTTCCCAATATAATGGGACAAGATGCATTGCATTCAATATTCAAGACAACAAAATCAACGGGGACAAGGTTATTGTTAACCGTAATGCGAACATTATCAACTCTCCCCAAAGGTTTCTTTGTAGAGTTATCAGCAAGATTAACATCCAAATAACAATTTTTCAATGGTGGCAAGTCAAGCATATTATAGATTTTCCTAGGCATAACGGAAATACTTGCACCAAGATCACATAAAGCATTACAATCAAAGTCATTGACCTTCATCTTAATGATGGGCTCCCAACCATCCTCTAGCTTCCTAGGAATAGAAGCTTCACGTTCTAATTTCTCTTCTCTAGCTTTTATGAGAGCATTTGTAATATGTTTTGTAAAGGCCAAATTTATAGTACTAGCATTAGGACTTTTAGCAAGTTTTTGTAAGAACTTTATAACTTCAGAGATGTGGCAATCATCAAAATCTAAACCATTATAATCTAAAGCAATGGGATCATTGTCCCCAACATTGGAAAAAATTTCAGCAGTTTTATCACAAGCAGTTTTAGCAGGTTTCGGTAGTTTTGCAGGTTTTGCATTAGAAGTAGAAACATTGCCAACACCAATTATTTTACCATTGATAGTAGGAGGTGCAGCAACATGTGGAGCATTAGCATTACTAGTGGTGGTAATAGTCCAAACTTTGGCTACATTGTTATCTTTAGCATTTTCTTCTTTTTCCCACTTAGCACGCAATTCGGCCATCAATCTTATATTCTCATTAATTCTAACTTGGATGGCGTTTGCTGTAGCAAATGACTTAATATCTTTATCTTCATTAGGCATAACTTTCAATTTCAAAAGATCAACATCAGCAGCAAGACTATCAACTTTAGAAGCAAGTATATCAATTTTCCCAAGCTTTTCGTCAACAGATTTGTTAAAAGCAGTTTGTGTACTAATAAATTCTTTAAGCATGGCTTCAAGTCCAGGGGGTGTATTCCTATTATTGCTGTAAGAATTCCCATAAGAATTACCATAACCTTTACCATTATTATAAGGATATGGCCTATAGTTGTTACTAGAATTATTCCGATAAGCATTGTTGTTGAAATTATTATTTTTAATGAAGTTCACATCAACATGTTCTTCTTGGGCAACCAATGAAGCTAACGGAACATTATTAGGATCAACATTAGTCCTACCATTCACAAGCATAGACATAATAGCATCAATCTTATCACTCAAGGAGGAGGTTTCTTCAACAGAATTTACCTTCTTACCTTGTGGAGCTCTTTCCGTGTGCCATTCAGAGTAATTAACCATCATATTATCAAGAAGCTTTGTTGCGGCGCCTAGAGTGATGGACATAAAGGTACCTCCAGCAGCTGAATCCAATAGGTTCCGCGAAGAAAAATTCAGTCCTGCATAAAAGGTTTGGATGATCATCCAAGTAGTCAGTCCATGGGTTGGGCAATTTTTAACCAAAGATTTCATTCTTTCCCATGCTTGGGCAACATGCTCAGTATCCAATTGCTTAAAATTTATTATGCTACTTCTCAAAGATATAATTTTAGCAGGAGGATAATATCTACCAATGAAAGCATCCTTGCATTTAGTCCATGAATCAATACTATTCTTAGGCAGAGATAGCAACCAATCTTTAGCTCTTCCTCTTAATGAGAAAGGAAACAATTTTAACTTTATAATGTCACCATCTACATCCTTATACTTTTGCATTTCACATAGTTCAACAAAATTATTAAGATGGGCAGCAGCATCATCAGAACTAACACCAGAAAATTGCTCTCTCATAACTAGATTCAGTAAAGCAGGTTTAATTTCAAAGAATTCTGCTGTAGTAGCAGGTGGAGCAATAGGTGTGCATAAGAAATCATTATTATTTGTTTTTGTGAAGTCACACAACTTAGTATTTTCAGGAGTACCCATTTTAGCAATAGTAAATAAAGCAGACTAGATAAAGAAAATGCAAGTAACTAATTTTTTTGTGTTTTTAATATGGAGAACAAGATAGTAAATAAAGTAAAACTAGCAACTATTTTTTTTGTGTTTTGTTTTAGTGCAGCAAACAAAGTAGTAAATAAAATAAAGCAAGACAAAAAACAAAGTAAAGAGATTGGAGGTGGAGACTCCCCTTGCAGCGTGTCTTCATCTCCCCGGCAACGGTGCCAGAAATTTAGCTTGACACGCGTACAACAAGCGACCGTTGGGAACCCCAAGTGGAAGGTGTGATGCGTACAGCAGTAAGTTTCCCTCAGTAAGAAACCAAGGTTTATCGAACCAGTAGGAGTCAAGAAGCACGTTGAAGGTTGATGGCGGCGGAGTGTAGTGCGGTGCAACACCAGGGATTCCGGCGCCAACGTGGAACCTGCACAACACAACCAAATTAATTTTCCCCAACGTGACAGTGAGGTTGTCAATCTCACCGGCTTGCTGTAACAAAGGATTAGATGTATAGTGTGGATGATGATTGTTTGCAGAAAACAGTAGAACAAGTATTGCAGTAGATTGTATTCGATGTAAAAGAATGGACCGGGGTCCACAGTTCACTAGTGGTGTCTCTCCCATAAGATAAATAGCATGTTGGGTGAACAAATTATAGTTGGGCAATTGACAAATAAAGAGGGCATGACCATGCACATACATGTTATGATGAGTATTGTGAGATTTAATTGGGCATTACGACAAAGTACATAGACCGCTATCCAGCATGCATCTATGCCTAAAAAGTCCACCTTCAGGTTATCATCCGAACCCTCTCCAGTATTAAGTTGCAAACAACAGACAATTGCATTAAGTATGGTGCGTAATGTAATCAACAAATACATCCTTAGACATAGCATTGATGTTTTATCCCTAGTGGCAACAGCACATCCACAACCTTAGAACTTTACATCCTTTGTCCCAGATTTAATGGAGGCATGAACCCACTATCGAGCATAAATACTCCCTCTTGGAGTTACAAGTAATGACTTGGCCAGAGCCTCTACTAATAACGGAGAGCATGCAAGATCATAAACAACACATAGATAATAGATTGATAATCAGCATAGCATAGTATTCATTATTCATCGGATCCCAACAAACGCAACATGTAGCATTACAAATAGATGATCTTGATCATGTTAGGCAGCTCACAAGATCTAACAATGATAGCACAATTAGGAGAAGACGGCCATCTAGCTACTGCTATGGACCCATAGTCCAGGGGTGAACTACTCACACATCACTCCGGAGGCGACCATGGCGGTGAAGAGTCCTCCGGGAGATGATTCCCCTCTCCGGCAGGGTGCCGGAGGCGATCTCCTGAATCCCCCGAGATGGGATTGGCGGCGGCGGCGTCTCTGTAATGTTTTCCGTATCGTGGCTCTCGGTACTGGAACTATTATCGACGAAGGCTTATGTAGGCGGAAGGGTAGGTCAGGGGGTGATACGTCTCTGACGTATCGATAATTTCTTATGTTCCATGCCACATTATTGATGATATCTACATGTTTTATGCATACTTTATGTCATATTTATGCATTTTCCGGCACTAACCTATTAACGAGATGCCGAAGAGCCCGTTGCTGTTTTCTGCTGTTTTTGGTTTCAGAAATCCTAGTAAGGAAATATTCTCGGAATTGGACGAAATCAACGCCCAGGGGCCTATTTTGCCACGAAGCTTCCAGAAGACCGAAGGAGAGATGAAGTGGGGCCACGGGGCGCCGCCACACTAGGGCGGCGCGGCCTACAGGGGGCCCGTGCGGCCCTAGCGTGTGGGGCCCCCGTGACGCCTCCTGACCTGCCCTTCCGCCTACTTAAATCCTTCGTCGCGAAACCCCCAGTACCGAGAGCCACGATACGGAAAACCTACCAGAGACGCCGCCGCCGCCAATCCCATCTCGGGGGATTCAGGAGATCGCCTCCGGTACCCTGCTGGAGAGGGGAATCATCTCCCGGAGGACTCTTCACCGCCATGGTCGCCTCCGGAGTGATGAGTGAGTAGTTCACCCCTGGACTATGGGTCCATAGCAGTAGCTAGATGGTTGTCTTCTCCAAATTATGCTTCATTGTCGGGTCTTGTGAGCTGCCTAACATGATCAAGATCATCTATCTGTAATGCTATATGTTATGTTTGTTGGGATCCGATGGATAGAGAATACTATGTTATGTTGATTATCAATTTATACCTATGTGTTGTTTATGATCTTGCATGCTCTCCGTTATTAGTAGAGGCTCTGGCCAAGTTTTTACTCTTAACTCCAAGAGGGAGTATTTATGCTCGATAGTGGGTTCATGCCTCCATTAAATGCAGGACGGTGTGAGAAAGTTCTAAGGTTGTGGATGTGCTGTTGCCACTAGGGATAAAACATCGATGCTATGTCCGAGGATGTAGTCGTTGATTACATTACGCACCATACTTAATGCAATTGTCTGTTGTTTGCAACTTAATACTGGAAGGGGTTCGGATGATAACCTGAAGGTGGACTTTTTAGGCATAGATGCATGCTGGATAGCGGTCTATGTACTTTGTCGTAATGCCCAATTAAATCTCACAATACTCATCATATCATGTATGTGCATGGTCATGCCCTCTCTATTTGTCAATTGCCCAACTGTAATTTGTTCACCCAACATGCTATTTATCTTATGGGAGAGACACCTCTAGTGAACTGTGGACTCCGGTCCATTGTTTTACATCGAATACAATCTACTGCAATACTTGTTCTACTGTTTTCTGCAAACAATCATCATCCACACTATACATCTAATTCTTTGTTACAGCAAGCCGGTGAGATTGACAACCTCACTGTTTCGTTGGGGCAAAGTACTTTGGTTGTGTTGTGCAGGTTCCACATTGGCGCCGGAATCCCTGGTGTTGCGCCACACTACATCTCGCCGCCATCAACCTTCAACGTGCTTCTTGGCTCCTACTGGTTCGATAAACCTTGGTTTCTTACTGAGGGAAAACTTGCCGATGTACGCATCACACCTTCCTCTTGGGGTTCCCAATGGACGCGTGCTGTACGCGTATCAGGGGGCGCCACGAGGGCCCCACACGCCAGGGCCGCGCGGCCCAAGCCTTGGCCGCGCCGCCCTGTTGTGTGGGTGATGACCCACAAGTATAGGGGATCGCAGCAGTCTTCGCGGGTAGTAAAACCCAATTTATTGATTCGACACAAGGGGAGACAAAGAACACTTGGAAGTCTTAACTGCGGAGTTGTCAATTCAGCTGCACCTGGAAACAGACTTGCTCGCAAGAGTTTATCGATAATGCGATTTATAGCGATAGCTTGATAGTGAAATAACAAGAGCGAGTAACGAGCAGCAGTAGTGATTATAGTAAACAGCAGGATTAAAATATTGTAGGCATGGGGACGGATGACGGGCGTTGCATGGATGAGAGAAACTCATGTAACAATCATAGTAGGGCATTTGCAGATAATAATAAAACGGTGTCCAAGTACAAAGCAATCAATAGGCATGTGTTCCAATTATAGTCGTACGTGCTCGCAATGAGAAACTTGCACAACATCTTTTGTCCTACCAGCCGGTGGCAGCCGGGCCTCAAGGGAATCTACTGGATATTAAGGTACTCCTTTTAATAGAGCAAGGAGCAAAGCATTAACACTCCGTGAACACATGTGATCCTCACATCACTACCATCCCCTCCGGTTGTCCCGATTCTGTCACTTCGGGGCCATTGGTTCGGGACTGACATGTGTATACAACTTGCAGGTAAGACCATAAACAATGAATATCATGATGAAACAATAACATGTTCAGATCTGAGATCATGGCACTCGGGCCCTAGTGACAAGCATTAAGCATAACAAGTTGCAACAATATCATCAAAGTACCAATTACGGACACTGGGCACTATGCCCTAACAATCTTATGCTATTACATGACCAATCTCATCCAATCCCTACCATCCCCTTCGGCCTACAGCGGGGGAATTACTCACACATGGATGGGGGAAGCATGGCTGGTTGATGGAGAGGCGTCGGTGGTGATGATGGCGATGATCTCCTCCAATTCCCCGTCCCGGCGGAGTGCCAGAAGGGAGACTTCTGGCTCCCGCGACGGAGTTTCGCGATGTGGCGGCGTTCTGGAGGCTTTCTGGCGACTTCGACTTCTCCCCGTGCGTTTTTAGGTCGAAGGCAATATATAGTACGAAGGAGGGCGTCGGAGGCCGGCCGAGGGGGCCACACCACATGGCCGCGCGAGGCCCCCCTGGGCCGCACCGCCCTATGGTGTGGGGCCCTCGGGCCTCCACCTGATTTGTCCTTACAGCTCCGTCGATGTGCGGGAAAATAGGGTCTTCTGCATAAATTCCGAGGATTTTCCTGAAAGTTGGATTTCTGCACAAAAACGAGACACCAGAGCAGTTCTGCTGAAAACAGCGTTAGTCCGTGTTAGTTGCATCCAAAATACACAAATTAGAGGCAAAACAATAGCAAAAGTGTTCGGGAAAGTAGATACGTTTTGGACGTATCAACTCCCCCCAAGCTTAGCTTATTGCTTGTCCTCAAGCAATTCAGTTAACAACTGAGCGATAAAAGAACTTTCACGAACACATTTGCTCATATGATGTATATATTCTCACGCTATGGCTAATACTCAAGCAGTTCATAATGAGATGCATACAAATAAGATTATCTAACAGCTATGTCAACCATGGAGAGGTACCAACAATTAATAATAAGCATCATGAATCATGTATATAAGCAGGATTGCAATGTTCATAAGAGAGTATGATAAAGTGGTATCTCGCTTGCCCGTATTTGATCGGCAAAACATAAATGCCCAGGCACCTCTGGAGTTCATAGAAAGACTAGAAGTAGTGATTGTCAAAGATAAAAGCATCAAAGTTATACCACAATCAATCATATTTTGAGACAAGCATATTATACTAAGAATGACAGTTGTGCTCTCAAGATAGTGCTCAAAGAAAGAATGGAGACACAACATAAAAGTAAAAGATTGACCCTTCGCAGAGGGAAGCAGGGATTAACATGCGCTAGAGCTTTTCTTTTTTAAAACAGGAGTAAAATTATTTTGAGAGGTGTTTGTTGTTGTCAACGAATGGTAATGGGTACACTAACTACCTCGCCAACCGGACTCCCAAGAGCGGCTCCCATGAATTATTTGCATGTTTATGTGGCACTCCTTCCAACCTTTCTTACACAAACCATGGCTAACCGAATCCTCGGGTGCCTGCCAACAATCTCATACCATGAAGGAGTGCCTTTTTATTTTAGTTTTATTATGATGACACTCCCCCCAACCTTTGCTTACACAAGCCATGGCTAACCGAATCCTTCGGGTGCCGTCCAACAATCACATACCATGGATGAGTGTCTATTTAGATTAATTAATTCGGGACTGGGAATCCCATTGCCAGCTCTTTTTGCAAAATTATTGGATAAGCGGATGTGCCACTAGTCCATATGAGAGTCCGTCAAAAGTAAATGACAAGGTTGAAAGCTAAACACCACATACTTCCTCATGAGCTATGAAACATTAACACAAACTGAGAAGCATTTTGAAGGTTTTAAAGGTAGCGCATGAGAATTTACTTGGAATGGTTTGAAATGCCATGCATAGGTATTTATGGTGGATACTTTGGAACAACTTGGTTTTCAGGTGTTTGGAAGCACGAGCAGCGTTCCCGCTCAGTACAAGTGAAGGCTAGCAATAGACTGGGGAGCGACAAATCAAGAGAGCGATGCTTGTCATAATCATGCTTGCGGCAAAATAAATTAACGGAGGCATAAAAGTGATACAAGAACTCTGAAGCAATATAAATCATCGAGGCTTAATTGACTTTGGTTCAGTCATATGCATGCGTGAGCATGTGCCAAGTCGATATAAATGAATTATTCAGAGGAGGATACCACAATGTGTAGCGACCCCACCTTTTAAGGTGCCGATCTCTGTGTGTATCTGTGCTAGTCCCTGGATCAATCGCTAGCACACACAGTACAAGATGTAATACCAAGAAACAAAGGTCTTTATTACATCGTATGATCCAGAATTTACATAAAGGATTACAAATTGCATAGCACAAGGCTAGCATATCATCATAGTTCTACAACGAACAAACTTAGACAACATGAAGTCCTTCGTCTTCATGTGCCACAGGCGAGCATGTTGAGGATAGACTCGTAACCCTAATCATCGTAACTCACTCGTCTATCAAAATATACATAGCAGGTAAAGTTACAGCCAAAAACATTTGGTCAATACTTTGAATGTATTGGCAAGATGACACTTTGGTGGACACAAATGGCGCCTAATAACTACATGCATATTTGGCTGGTGGAGTTGATGCTCATTTGCAGAAAGCCAATTTTTCCCTATCTTTTGCAAATATTTTTTTTTCATCATCTCATTATATTTTGTCACACCAAACCCTTTGTTCACCCACCAAGTTTTAAATTAAGAAGTTGGGATGAGGAGATTCTCGATCAGTTTCAAAGTCTTGATGCTCAGAATTGTCCGTAACCGGGGACACGGCTAAGTACTTAGTTTTAACACTCTCAAGAGGTTTGTGCACTTTCCCCACAAGACTCGGCTATTCCTTCATCCATACTACTTAGGTGTGGCATGGAGGAGAGAAAGACGAGACAAGACTTTTCAGAAGCAATCCCTCAGACCAGCACGGACGCGCTCCATCCTACAACACTACCACCCTCTGTTCGCCTGGCTGAGTTCTCGCAACTTAGTTGGTCAAGGCAGAGCCCATATTGCCATGTGGCTGCACTCGAAGCTTCTCAACATTGAACGTCTCCAATCTCTTTGTTCCTGGGCGGCAATCCCCACCTATGTCTGCACTCCGCTGACTGATCTTACCAATCCGCCCAGGTGGTTCATTAACTTAGTTGTTTTTCACCACACAAAAACATAAATTTTCCAACACACACACATTTATTCATGAGATCCCTCCCACGTATCTATTCAGCACGACTAAGCATTCTACACTTACGTTGTTTCTTCTAATAGGAAAATCAGGGGTACCCTAAATAGGACAAAGAAAAGCATAGAACCTACATCATGCATACTACTGAAATAAAATAAATACTACATGCATAGTAAAACATTGGGACATTTATGAATTGGTGTGTCACTTGCCTTTTCAGTATAGTTGAAGAATTCTTCACTTTTCTCAACAAAAACTCGTAGCTCTCCGTACAACTATAAGATAGAAGTAACACAACATAAACACACCATTCATAGCAACATAATCAAACAAATAAAACAAAGAGTTGTTATTCATCGTTTTTATAACATCCATTTGTTTTATGGTCAGATGGAAAATGAAGGTACGACAGGAGGTATGGCTTGCAAAGATATGAATTTGATAGATTGAATGGCTAGAGTCAAATACTTAGGAATGGACCAACTGGATATATGAGAAGGAAATTGATAGGCTACAAAAGCATGAAAAATTGGGATAGGTATGATCTTGGAACATGAAGATCATGTAGAAATAGTTTTGGTAGATGGGTATGGTTATAAGGATCATTTTGGCAAAAGGAACTATGTTGAAAATATTTATAGGATTAAACCTATGATGAAATACTCAATTTGACATATTTTTTTGAAATAGTTCAAAAGTTAAGTTTTATTATTCCAATATGTTGTTCATATTTTTGTGAGTTCAAGGGTATAACTTTTGCACGATTTCGATAGACATATCAAAAGATATTGATTTTACAAGATTAAATATTTTGCGGTTAAATTTTGATGACGGCCGAAAAGTCATCAGAGAAAGTTGATCGGATGTAAAAACTTTCTACACGAAAGTTGTAGAGGATTTAATTACAAACTTAATGCAAGAACAACTATTTGAAAGAGAGCTCTAGAGCTATAGTTACGGAATTTCAAAATTTGCATAGGTGAGTTAGCTAGCACAATATGGTAGGAACTGATCGATTGATGGTCTTAGCACACGCACGTGCATTCACGTGTCAGGACGTCGTTGGCACATACTATTCGAGCTGTTCGTGTGGATTAAAACCAAGCTAATGTGTGTTGTAGGTGCTAGATCGAATGGGCAGAAAACATTGGCACTTACAGTGGCCGAGCGTACAAACGGTGAATAGGATGAGGAGCACGAGGCGGGCGTGCACGTCGGTGTTTATCCGGCTGTCTTCAGGATGCGAGGAGGTGTCGCCGAAGTGCAGACCGTATCAGGGAACTCGCAACGATCCTTGCAGCGACCAACTTGACTTCGAGAGGCCGCCGCGGTCGACTGGAATGACACGAGCGGCGACAGGCAACGTAGACAATGGCGACGAAACGATTGCACTATCATGTCCTGTAGATAGGCAAGATTGAGCGCAGTCTGCTGGAGAAAGAAAACAAGCTATGGATTGCTGGGAACGATGTACATTGACAGGGAGTTGAATACGGGCGTGGATTAAATGGCGATGTTTGTCACCTGTAGTCGGTGGTGCAAGCTCTTTCTTCCTTTGATAGCTCTATTTTCTTCCTGGTCCTCGTGGCGCGGCGGCTCGGGCTTTTATGTTATGTACATCCGGGACCAAGCGACGGTCTGTTCCAGACGGCGTTGATCTTGGCACGCGCGAAGAACAATATCAAGATGGTAAAACAACATGTCCTGGAGATAGGCTAGAGTGAGAGGAGTCCACGAACAAAAGGAATGGAGCTTAGGATTAACGTATGTGACGTACCGTTCCGATAAATTCCGAAGACGTCGCGGCCAACAACGATAATATGATGCAACACCATGTCCTTGAGAAAGGCCTTAGCGAGGGGAGTATTCTGGTGGACGGAATCGACGAGGTGATCACCGAGAGCGACATGATCTAGCGATGAATTCAAGTTTGAGGCTTACGGTGGCATGGTAGGCATCGATTCTACAGGGCTCCTCTCGAGAAGCTATCTGAAGAAAAGTTGTGGAGAAGTACCAGGAACACATGGTGCTCTCCTCGGTTTGTATTGTTATGGGCTGAGAAGGTAGATCAGGAGAGGTATGCCACCGATTGACATTCGGTGCGCCCTTTTCGGTCTGGGAAATTAAGTCGACTAAATGGCAAATTAAATCCCTGAACGGATGCCTAACTTCATTGGGAGTAACATTCGTGTTTATGTCGAGCCGTTTCGTAGTCTTCAATGGATAGAGGAGGATGAAGAAGTAACTCCCATGGAACATTAGGTCCAGTTCTCCGTTACGTGAACAAAGGACGAGGAAGAAGATGAACGTGTAGGCTGGTTCGCTCGGTTAAGATGGGTCACCAAATTCGGCCCAGGGGAAAACAAGAGAAGGAAAAAAAATAGAGGGAGGGAGGCCAGGGGCTGGTTGATGGGGGCTGGTTGATGGGCTGTCTAGGCCGGTCGGCCCAGTTAGTCTGCTTCATTTTTTCTGATTTCTTTCATAACTTTTATTTTAGGCCTTCAAATGAAGTCAAACAAAATCTGATTTTTTTTGTAAATCTTAAAATAATTTTTTAGGACATTAAATAATATTTTATTGTCCAACTAAATAAAAATATTAAATTGTTTATGCACTTTGGCCTATATGTTTACTTGGGCAATACTTTGCAAAGTCAAATAAAATCTTTATGGTTTCAAAATCTTAAAATTTTGAAATAATATAAAACCAAATGTTTATGAAAACTCTATTTTGTAAATACCTTTTTAATAAACACAAAATGTTTTAATTCTTTGCGAATATCAATCAAATCATCCATCAAGCCTAGAATTTTATTTTTATTTGACATTCCAAGATTAGGAAAATTTTGGGATATGACAGACTACCACCCTTAAAAGGAATCTCGTCCCCGAGATTCGAGAAGGCTAGAAACAAAGTTGGGTATGAGATGTCTTGGTGGGCTACCACCCTTAAAAGAAATTTGTAGCTAGACTCGGTCTTGGGTTCATGCTGGGTCCGTCCTAGGTATGACTTGGCATTGGGTCGTCTCTTGAAATATCTATGGCTTCTGGCCTCCAATAGGGGTTATTTATTCACATATAGTGAACAACAAATCTCTTCAAAATGATCTGAGTAGGCTTTTTCTTATGGTTGTTGAACTACTTTTGAGATTGAGGGTCACTCTTTGGGCCAATCAGGAGACCAAGATGAGGGAACTTCACGACAGTCGTCATCCCTTTCTTGTTGGGGCCTTCAACAATCTTTCCCTACTCTTCAACTAGTTGTTGGATCTTCAATCTCATTGTAGTCCTACGCTTGGCAACACTTGCCTACTATAAGGGTATAATATTTCTCCACCCTAAGGTTCAGGCTTATCAGCGACGTCTCACTTGTAGGTATGTCTCTCTAGATTTACCATTCCTCGTAACAAGAGCAAACAATATGAGTAGTTGTCATGGGGGCCAATCCATGTCGCACCCAATCATTACCTTGTTTTCAGTTTGGTATATCTCGTATTCTAACTCTTGGTCAGCCTCACAAATTTGACAAAACTTCCATGGAATAATTGAATCAATGTTTCAATCTTCATTATTGAACTATTTTGAAAACATTTCTATCGATCCTTAACTACGGTTTTGCGTATCTCACACTATATCCTTCTTCACCTTGATAGGAAACATCAGGGTTGGTTACACTATTGTTGTCTTCATGGCGAGTTGCCGAGAAAACATTCTCTGGGTTGGGTATAGATGAGAATAGATAGAAAGGATCTAAAGAAGATTCCTACCCTTAAAACAAAATATCAAGGAAAATCATCTTACAAACAACATCTAACAAGCATCAAGCAACATGGTTCAAACACAAACAAACCAGCATGGTCATATCACAATTTGGTAAGATCAATACTTTGTTGTGTTATCATTGGTTCGATAAAAGAGAACTAATGGTGGTCTAGTCTATTTCTATTTTGGATGTTTCAAGTTTCTATTCTACTCCATCGGTGTATCTTCGTGTGTTGTGTAGTGTGCATCGAAGTCTTTCTTCAAGTTCTTCATTGGTCTTCCATGAAACCCTTCTTGCGGAGTCAAAGAATGTCACATGAAGCATCAGTCCTTCACTTCGCGCACAAGGTCATCATGTGTCTTTTCTTAAGGGTTTTCAAAAGGTAGGCCATCTAGAGTAAGAGGGACAATTTTGAGGATGAAGTAGGTAAGAATACAAGAAGTTCAAAATCCAAATATCAACTTAATAAAAATTGGATAGATTTTTCATCCTAGGGTCTTCCTATTTTTAATCCAAACCTAGGGTCACGAACCTACGGTCAACACAATGCTCTGATACCATCTGTAGCGACCCCACCTTTTAAGGTGCCGATCTCTGTGTGTATCTGTGCTAGTCCCTGGATCAATCGCTAGCACACACAGTACAAGATGTAATACCAAGAAACAAAGGTCTTTATTACATCGTATGATCCAGAATTTACATAAAGGATTACAAATTGCATAGCACAAGGCTAGCATATCATCATAGTTCTACAACGAACAAACTTAGACAACATGAAGTCCTTCGTCTTCATGTGCCACAGGCGAGCATGTTGAGGATAGACTCGTAACCCTAATCATCGTAACTCACTCGTCTATCAAAATATCTGCAACAGGTAAAGTTACAGCCAAAAACATTTGGTCAATACTTTGAATGTATTGGCAAGATGACACTTTGGTGGACACAAATGGCGCCTAATAACTACATGCATATTTGGCTGGTGGAGTTGATGCTCATTTGCAGAAAGCCAATTTTTCCCTATCTTTTGCAAATAGTTTTTTTTCATCATCTCATTATATTTTGTCACACTGTAGCGACTCGAACCTGGTAGGGTTCGAATCTCTGTGCTTACTGTGCTATCCCTGGATCATAGCTAGCACACACAGTAACAAATGAATATCAAGATATAACATACGTCATTTTATTACTCAAACGATGAATCCAGAGTTGCATATACAACTTGCACGACATAGTGGGCAGCTCACATTACAGCGGAAACATAAAGGTACGTCTTGGGCTTCATCAACGCCACAGGGCTTGTTGAGTATAGACCCATGATCCTAGTCGTCCTCACTCATCATCTGCAACAGGTAAAGTTACAGCCAAAAACATTTGGTCAATACTTTGAATGTATTGGCAAGTTACACAAGTTGCAAGGTGGTTTATATTTTTATACATGCAAAGGTATGTCAAAGGAAGGCTCATGGTTTATTTTGCGTAAAGCAAATTTTGTTTTGTGAAAAATCTTTTTTAAAAACTTTCTTTGTCTTTATATATTTTTAAAACAAAATAATATAGGGCTGGACAAACACAAGGAATCCACCAAGGTTCACCATCCTACATCCCATCCCCAAAACAAGCTAAACTAACTCCAGAGCCACTCACTGGATAGAGTTAGCATGCATTAAGTTTTTAGGCAACACTAAATTCAGAGCCACTCACTGGATGAAAGTAGTAATTGCAAAATAGTTCGGGCCATCCTAAGTTCAGAGCCACTCACTGGATAAACTTAGCATGCCAAAACAATTTTTGAAAAGGTTTTGAAAACATAGGAGATCCTTCATCCGCTTCAATCTTCAGTTGCTCAAATTGCTCATATCCGGGAGCACGGCTAATCGATTAGATCATACACTCTGCAGAGGTTGTACACTTTCCCCACATGTCACAATCCATCCTTTTTTATTGTATCCTTCATTTGGCTTAACCAGGCATGGATCATGATGAAGTTTTCCATAGAAGCCCCCTATACATAATCCCAGTCCGCCCGCAACTATGATCCGAAGACCCCTCTCCAATGGCGGTACCGATGCAAGGGTTTCCCTCTATGTACGACTAAGCCAGAGCCCATATAGCATGTGGTCACATCTTGAAAGCTTCCTCAGCTGAAACTTTGAAGATCTCTTTGACCCTGGGCGGCGGTCCCCACCAAAACCTGAGTCTGCAGAGCCACTCACTGGATGCAGCTCTTGTAGACGCTCCCAACATACCACTCCACCCAGAGGAAAACATTTTGATAAGTTTTTATTTCAAAAATATTTTCACCATACCATCCCAGAATGGGCGCATGGAAATTTTCATAAAAGGTTTTGTTCTTTGAAAACCCATATCCCACGTCTACCAAGCAATTGGCTAAGCACTCATACAATATACGCATTTTTATAAAATGGTTACAAGGAACATGGTAAGAAATCCTATGGCTCTCTACTAGGATAGCAAAACATAATTTCCTACACATGCATTTCTACGAAAATACTTGTAAAACATGCATATTAAAAAAATAGTAGGACAAAAGGTCATGTGTAACTTGCCTTCTATAAATGAAGAATAATTATCTTGTCAACATAGCTACCGATAATTACTTCCTTGATAAAATATCCCGTCACTCTTCGTGAAATCTATCGCGGAGAAAAGAAAAACGACATCATATATAAACATACACACATGTCAAAAGGAAATAAACAACAAAACAAAATATGGAAAATATAAATGAACTCCAAATAAAACCAAATCATAATATTTAGTATTTACTAGCAACACTAATTATATTAATTAAGGATAAAGCCGAATTAAATTTGGGTATTTTCCAAATTAGAGTTGTGTGGAACCTAATCTTATATCCTAAGGTATTCTACACAAGGTCACGGACAAGGTTGGACTAAGGTTTAAGGGTACTAACAGATGGGTATGATCGTAAGGTACAACTTTGCCGAAGGAGTTGCAATGAAAGGGATTCTAGAATTTTAGTTACGGCAAAAATACTCAAATCTTCCATTTGAAATTCGAATATTTTGTGTGTGTGTCAAAAGCTGAAACCAATAGTTCTACTGGATTCTACATTTTCTAAAGATTCCAGGGTACCAATTTGCGAAATTTGGATGAATAGAACTAAAGTTATGAACTTATGAAGTTACACGTATAAACTGTCCAAATACGAAATTTACTGAATCTAGCTATACACGTTACAGGTTCAGAACTGTCCCGCATATTTTCTATGCCTGTGAGACGATGTAAGTTATTGGCAACCAAAGCTTGGACATGTGAAGTTTTTGGGGACTCAGTTTCTATGCACTGAATCATTCCACATCAGCCAAATAAACTGGGTACTGATAAGTTTTTCGATTGGTTAAATCTAAATTTTAACCATATGAAACTAGGGTGACTACAAGTTATCAAATTAAGTTATTAATATTAGCGAAAATAAATTTAGATACACTAACAGATGGTCGTAATCTTTCCATACATTTTATGGAAAGAACAACATTCAAATTGTTTATAGAATTTAAACTATAGTCAAACTAGTTCGAAATTTACCTCAAAACTTATCGAACGAAAATCTGTCAAAAATGAAATCTAAGGGTTCCATAATATTCTACTCCTTCCAAGGTTTCCAAAAAGATTTTATTTTACTAAATTTGGCCAAGTAGAGCTATAATTACAAATTCCTGAAGTTTCACGTACACTGTCTGGAAACGAACATCTATTGTAACTATCTATACGTGAGCAGGTTCAGACTAAATTGTCGTAAACTAAAACTACGTGACAGTCTTCAGATTAGCCTACTGTTTCAGAGCGAGAAAGGAAAAAGAACACAGGAACGGGAGCAGCTCACCGGGGATTTTTGGCAGAGGCTGTTGCAGAGGTCGTGTCTCACTATGGTGAACGGCGTGGGGTCACCGGTGCCTAGGAGGAAGAGGAATACGCTGTTTCTTGCATGAAGATGCTCTCAGGAATTATCGGAGAAGCTCCTGAAGATGGTGACGCACGGCTCCAGTAGTCTAGTGTCGGCGGCTTTGGATACTCGTCGTGGGTGACCTCGGACTACGAAAACGAGCGATAAGAATATGCAGGAATAAGTTTACAGAAGAATTAAAGAGATGGGGATTAGAATTGGTCCTGCTTCCCTGCCACTACCTCGCCGCGGACATGGGCGTCGTGCGGCCGCCGGCGAGTTCGGTGAAGAAATTCTCCCTCTAAAGGGGCAGCCTGGGGGCGTGGAGTGGTGGAGGGGTGTGATATGCGATGGGGAAGGTCGGGGTAGCTTTATACGCAGGGGAAGGGAGTAGATCGACGGGAGACGAACGGAATCGGCCGAAACGGTAATGGTCTTGATGGCCAAAATTGGCGATTTTACTGTGCACTAAAACAGATTTTAATGCCCTGAATTGAACCGTGGATGGAAGAGGAGTAACTTTCGTGTTTAAAGTGAGGCGTTTCGGTATCTAGAATGTTCTAGGGGAGAAGGGGAAAGGTGCAGCCATGGCTTCAGTAAGTACGTTAGGGAGGTTGAAGACGATCCGGTGGTTTGGTCGATCGGCCAAGATGGGCCAGGAACCAATGAGGCCCAAGGGTAAAGGAAGGAAATAAAAACATATAAAGAGGGCTGCCTAGTTTACATGGTTAGGTACGCGTTTTTTTTTTTTCTGTTTAGGTTTTGATTTTATATAAGCTCAAACAAATCAAACAAAGTTCAGAAAATATAATAAAACAAAATAGATATAATGGGCGTCAAAATATATTTTCCACCTGATTTTAGTTTTGCTAAATATTTTCCGCTACAAAAACATATGGAGAATATATTTAAATCATTTCCAACTCAATATTCAAGGATGTCATGTTATCCCCGTCTCATATTCCTTTGTTTTATTTTGGAAATGAAATAAGATATATATAAAATGCAATAAACATCAAATAACAACACAAATAAATCATTACCCAAACCTTTTATATATTTCGAAAATGTCATATTATTTCCTCTCTCTTGGAAAAGTCATATTATTCCCTCTCTTAGATAATTCAAAAAGTTTTGGAAAATTGTTTTAAACGCCACTTAGATCAAAGTGATAAAATATAACGCACAAATCGGATTTGTATAAATTTTCCTCAACCAAGATTTATAATTTTGGATAGTCATCTTTATCCGCTCATGTATAATGTTTCCAATCGTAATTGAGAAAAGTTTAAACAAGTCCTCAAAAAGTTTTAATTTCTACGGTAAATTTCACAAAGTCAACAATTCAATCACCTTAATTTATTTTTATTTAACATTCCAAAATTTGTAAAATTTTGGGATATTACATAGCGACCCCACCTTTTAAGGTGCCGATCTCTGTGTGTATCTGTGCTAGTCCCTGGATCAATCGCTAGCACACACAGTACAAGATGTAATACCAAGAAACAAAGGTCTTTATTACATCGTATGATCCAGAATTTACATAAAGGATTACAAATTGCATAGCACAAGGCTAGCATATCATCATAGTTCTACAACGAACAAACTTAGACAACATGAAGTCCTTCGTCTTCATGTGCCACAGGCGAGCATGTTGAGGATAGACTCGTAACCCTAATCATCGTAACTCACTCGTCTATCAAAATATCTGCAACAGGTAAAGTTACAGCCAAAAACATTTGGTCAATACTTTGAATGTATTGGCAAGATGACACTTTGGTGGACACAAATGGCGCCTAATAACTACATGCATATTTGGCTGGTGGAGTTGATGCTCATTTGCAGAAAGCCAATTTTTCCCTATCTTTTGCAAATAGTTTTTTTTTCATCATCTCATTATATTTTGTCACACCAAACCCTTTGTTCACCCACCAAGTTTTAAATTAAGAAGTTGGGATGAGGAGATTCTCGATCAGTTTCAAAGTCTTGATGCTCAGAATTGTCCGTAACCGGGGACACGGCTAAGTACTTAGTTTTAACACTCTCAAGAGGTTTGTGCACTTTCCCCACAAGACTCGGCTATTCCTTCATCCATACTACTTAGGTGTGGCATGGAGGAGAGAAAGACGAGACAAGACTTTCGAAGCAATCCCTCGGACAAAGACGGACGCGCTCCATCCTACAACACTACCACCCTCTGTTCGCCTGGCTGAGTTCTCGCAACTTAGTTGGTCAAGGCAGAGCCCATATTGCCATGTGGCTGCACTCGAAGCTTCTCAACATTGAACGTCTCCAATCTCTTTGTTCCTGGGCGGCAATCCCCACCTATGTCTGCACTCCGCTGACTGATCTTACCAATCCGCCCAGGTGGTTCATTAACTTAGTTGTTTTTCACCACACAAAAACATAAATTTTCCAACACACACACATTTATTCATGAGATCCCTCCCACGTATCTATTCAGCACGACTAAGCATTCTACACTTACGTTGTTTCTTCTAATAGGAAAATCAGGGGTACCCTAAATAGGACAAAGAAAAGCATAGAACCTACATCATGCATACTACTGAAATAAAATAAATACTACATGCATAGTAAAACATTGGGACATTTATGAATTGGTGTGTCACTTGCCTTTTCAGTATAGTTGAAGAATTCTTCACTTTTCTCAACAAAAACTCGTAGCTCTCCGTACAACTATAAGATAGAAGTAACACAACATAAACACACCATTCATAGCAACATAATCAAACAAATAAAACAAAGAGTTGTTATTCATCGTTTTTATAACATCCATTTGTTTTATGGTCAGATGGAAAATGAAGGTACGACAGGAGGTATGGCTTGCAAAGATATGAATTTGATAGATTGAATGGCTAGAGTCAAATACTTAGGAATGGACCAATCGGATATATGAGAAGGAAATTGATAGGCTACAAAAGCATGAAAAATTGGGATAGGTATGATCTTGGAACATGAAGATCATGTAGAAATAGTTTTGGTAGATGGGTATGGTTATAAGGATCATTTTGGCAAAAGGAACTATGTTGAAAATATTTATAGGATTAAACCTATGATGAAATACTCAATTTGACATATTTTTTTGAAATAGTTCAAAAGTTAAGTTTTATTATTCCAATATGTTGTTCATATTTTTGTGAGTTCAAGGGTATAACTTTTGCACGATTTCGATAGACATATCAAAAGATATTGATTTTACAAGATTAAATATTTTGCGGTTAAATTTTGATGACGGCCGAAAAGTCATCAGAGAAAGTTGATCGGATGTAAAAACTTTCTACACGAAAGTTGTAGAGGATTTAATTACAAACTTAATGCAAGAACAACTATTTGAAAGAGAGCTCTAGAGCTATAGTTACGGAATTTCAAAATTTGCATAGGTGAGTTAGCTAGCACAATATGGTAGGAACTGATCGATTGATGGTCTTAGCACACGCACGTGCATTCACGTGTCAGGACGTCGTTGGCACATACTATTCGAGCTGTTCGTGTGGATTAAAACCAAGCTAATGTGTGTTGTAGGTGCTAGATCGAATGGGCAGAAAACATTGGCACTTACAGTGGCCGAGCGTACAAACGGTGAATAGGATGAGGAGCACGAGGCGGGCGTGCACGTCGGTGTTTATCCGGCTGTCTTCAGGATGCGAGGAGGTGTCGCCGAAGTGCAGACCGTATCAGGGAACTCGCAACGATCCTTGCAGCGACCAACTTGACTTCGAGAGGCCGCCGCGGTCGACTGGAATGACACGAGCGGCGACAGGCAACGTAGACAATGGCGACGAAACGATTGCACTATCATGTCCTGTAGATAGGCAAGATTGAGCGCAGTCTGCTGGAGAAAGAAAACAAGCTATGGATTGCTGGGAACGATGTACATTGACAGGGAGTTGAATACGGGCGTGGATTAAATGGCGATGTTTGTCACCTGTAGTCGGTGGTGCAAGCTCTTTCTTCCTTTGATAGCTCTATTTTCTTCCTGGTCCTCGTGGCGCGGCGGCTCGGGCTTTTATGTTATGTACATCCGGGACCAAGCGACGGTCTGTTCCAGACGGCGTTGATCTTGGCACGCGCGAAGAACAATATCAAGATGGTAAAACAACATGTCCTGGAGATAGGCTAGAGTGAGAGGAGTCCACGAACAAAAGGAATGGAGCTTAGGATTAACGTATGTGACGTACCGTTCCGATAAATTCCGAAGACGTCGCGGCCAACAACGATAATATGATGCAACACCATGTCCTTGAGAAAGGCCTTAGCGAGGGGAGTATTCTGGTGGACGGAATCGACGAGGTGATCACCGAGAGCGACATGATCTAGCGATGAATTCAAGTTTGAGGCTTACGGTGGCATGGTAGGCATCGATTCTACAGGGCTCCTCTCGAGAAGCTATCTGAAGAAAAGTTGTGGAGAAGTACCAGGAACACATGGTGCTCTCCTCGGTTTGTATTGTTATGGGCTGAGAAGGTAGATCAGGAGAGGTATGCCACCGATTGACATTCGGTGCGCCCTTTTCGGTCTGGGAAATTAAGTCGACTAAATGGCAAATTAAATCCCTGAACGGATGCCTAACTTCATTGGGAGTAACATTCGTGTTTATGTCGAGCCGTTTCGTAGTCTTCAATGGATAGAGGAGGATGAAGAAGTAACTCCCATGGAACATTAGGTCCAGTTCTCCGTTACGTGAACAAAGGACGAGGAAGAAGATGAACGTGTAGGCTGGTTCGCTCGGTTAAGATGGGTCACCAAATTCGGCCCAGGGGAAAACAAGAGAAGGAAAAAAAATAGAGGGAGGGAGGCCAGGGGCTGGTTGATGGGGGCTGGTTGATGGGCTGTCTAGGCCGGTCGGCCCAGTTAGTCTGCTTCATTTTTTCTGATTTCTTTCATAACTTTTATTTTAGGCCTTCAAATGAAGTCAAACAAAATCTGATTTTTTTTGTAAATCTTAAAATAATTTTTTAGGACATTAAATAATATTTTATTGTCCAACTAAATAAAAATATTAAATTGTTTATGCACTTTGGCCTATATGTTTACTTGGGCAATATTTTGCAAAGTCAAATAAAATCTTTATGGTTTCAAAATCTTAAAATTTTGAAATAATATAAAACCAAATGTTTATGAAAACTCTATTTTGTAAATACCTTTTTAATAAACACAAAATGTTTTAATTCTTTGCGAATATCAATCAAATCATCCATCAAGCCTAGAATTTTATTTTTATTTGACATTCCAAGATTAGGAAAATTTTGGGATATGACACAATGCCATACCTACTTATGAATAAAACAATGCAAGCAAACATCCATGACATGCTACTCATATTAATAAATTGGAGCTAAACATGAGAGATCATAAACTACTAGACTTTCTCAAATGACATATACCTCACATGAACCAACTAAGCATGCTCACATGGATGAGTATATGTACAAAAATGAAAACAAATAGAGTTCATACCAGCCTCTCACCACAATCCAATTGTCGTAGATCGTCATTATTGACTTTCACTTGTGTAGCTTGGATAATATAACATGAAAACCACGCTCCAGCCACCGAAGACCATTGAACTCATGATGAACTTTACAAACCAAAGAAGAACAGCAAATATTTTTGGTGTTTTCGAATTTGGAAACAAGAACAAAAGGAAACAAGCGAACAAAGCAAAATCTTTTTGGGTTTTCTTATAGCAAATAAAGCGAAACAAATGCAAGAAACCAAAGCAAACAAATGGTGAAGAGAAACAACAGAAATATTTTTGGTCTTTTTGTGTTTTGGGAAGGAAACAAAGCAAAAACAAGAAATGGCAAACTAGAAAACTCACATAAATACAAAGCAGCAGAAATTCGTCAAACTTGACAGCAGTACAGTACCCGATTTTTAATAAATTCTTCCACTCCTCAAATCGAAAAGTGTTTAACTAATGAAAGTTAGATAACAACCTGGGGAACATGCAGAAAAATTGGCTTCGCAAAATACTGTTCTAGCTATTTTTGAGAATTTTTTCGGTAACAGTCCAGAATCTGTTTTCAGGCAGCACTTCCCCAAATATCATCTTCCTCTCATTAGAAAACCACTCAAACAAACTAAACAAGTATATACAAGTATCCATAAATCATAATATGCAAAGAATGAGTGATGCCGGTATACCTCCCCGCAAGCTTAGGCTTTTGGCCTAAGTGGAGTTCAACCCCATCGAGGATCACTGTTCCTCGCCGGTGGATAATGCATGGCGTAGTCATAGTAAGGTTCCTGTGCAGAAGAAAAGCGTGGAGGCTCCATATATCCAACATGTTGATGCGATGAACTTGCTGCATCGGATGATGAGTCGAGGTGTTCCTCGGCCTCCTCCGTGTTGCCTCTTGCCTGATGGCCTCCTCCCTCTATGTGTGCATTCAGTGCACCTTCTGTGACTGACCAATCTTCCCTGGAATCAAGGTTAAATAGAACAGGCGCAGGCAATCTTACTAGTTTCTCAGTTTTCTTAGTTATTCTCCAGACTTTCTTATAAAATGTCATCTTGTAAAGCAGGTTACCCAAATTAGATGAAGCAGAAACAAATTCATGTTTAATCATAGAGACTATGTCAAGTTTTTCTATAGAAAGTGGAATATCAAGATGATGAGGTTCTACATTATGCAAAGCTAGTAAACGGGAGGCGATGAGACCTCCACAAATTCCACCTTTCTCACGGTTGGTAGTAAGTCTATAAGCTATCAATGCCCCCAAATTATAAGTCTTACTACCTTGCAGTGCCGCAGCTAGAAAAGCTAAATCCTGGATAGAGAGTTTACCACCACTCTTTCTAGCAAGAACGCATTTAGTAACGAAATAAGCAAAGTAGCGAATAGCTGGGAGTTGAATGCTAGTAATTTTACCACCATCCTCTGAGAAACTCCTTCCATGACAAATCATCTCGAAGAGGCTTAAGAGCTCTCGCGGCGATCCCCTTATCTTCTCGCATGACCCCCATTGCGGTACTCTAATTGCTGCACAAAAATCACTGAATGGCTAGTTGACAGCTTTATTATAAATTTTATATTGAACCATGGGGTTAGATCGCGACCAATTAAACTTAAAGTCCTGCACAACAGACATAGTCAATTTTGCATATTGGCTAGGTTCTCCATCAACAAAATCACTCAACCCTGCACGAGAAATTAGACTCTGAACATCTTCTAATATTCCTGCGCTTCTCATGAAATCTGCGCACGGGTAGTAGGAGGGGTATACTCCCTCTTCACGGTTCACTCTCATGACTTGTTGCACCTACAATTCTTGTTGGTTTAGTTGATATCTATTCCATTCCATTTTCTGGAATTTTTCAACAAACAATATAAAATTTGATTTGGTGACATATAATCAAGGGGAACTACTATAGGAACTTGCTAGAGTACTAATCATGCATCAAAACTAGTTTATACAACTTAGAACAACCATGCAAACTCACTAAACATGTTACCTACAACAGCAAAATATTCAAGATATACTCAACCAAACAAAATTCTACTTGGATAATCGGAGGAGTCACATACCGGAGAGCAAATGTGCCAAATTTCGAATGAAACTGGGCTGAGCAAAGAGATCGAAAAATCCTGAGCTCTTGAGCAAAAACGCGAGTGAGAGAAAAGCTGGTGCGAGTTTTTTCGGGAGAGAGAAGATCGGGAGAAAGAGATGAAGTAGTGGGGCAAGGAGGGGCCCACACCACGGTGGTGGCGCGCCCCCCTCCTTGGCCGCGCCGGCTGGTGGGGTGGCCTGGGGTGCCCCACTTGGTCATCCTCTCGGTGCTCCTGTGCCTCTTCGAAAAATAGGACCAACGGTATAATTTTTGTGAATTTTTGAAAACTTTGAAAAATGCACATTTCTGGGTATTAAGTTTATTATTACTGGCCAGGAAATTTTTTGAAAACTCTAATTAACTAAGGAACTTTGCAAATCAAAAGTGCTACAGCAAATAAAACAAGTGGAGGAAGAAAGACATGTTGTTTACCTCCTCTATGCATATAAAAGGTATTCGTTAACAAGGTTGATCAAGTCTTGCCACCGAATAATTTTTACATAACATAAGAAGAAATAAACCTCAAATCAATCATGTTACCTTGAATTGTATTGATATGGATCCAATCATAAGATTTTGATAACCTTCTTTAGGCTCATATATAGGACAATCGATAGTTCCAATTTTGATAGTTCTCACATTAGAAATAGTATTGACTCCACATACTTTATCAATCCTCTTGGGGAAATAGACAGTATGCTCCTTATCATCAACATTGAAAGTAACCTTCCCTTTATTGCAATCAATAACAGCCCCTGCGGTGTTAAGAAAAGGTCTCCCAAGAATAATAGACATATTATCATCTTCAGGCATTTCCAACACAACAAAATCAGTTAATATCAAGCAATTATTAGTAACTTGAACAGGAACATCCTCACATATACCAACAGGAATAGCAGTAGATTTATCAGCCATTTGCAAAGATATATCAGTAGGTATCAACTTATCTAGATAAAGTCTCTTATAAAGAGAAAAAGGCATAACACTAACACCGGCTCCCAAGTCACATAGAGCAGTTTTAACATAATTATTCTTAATAGAACAAGGAATAGTAGGTATACCTGGGTCGCCCAACTTCTTTGGAACCTTGCCATTGAAAGAGTAATTAGCAAGCATAGTGGAAATTTCCTCATTGGGGATTTTCCTTTTGTTAGTAACAATATCTTTCATATACTTTGAATAAGGAGGCAATTTAATAGCATCAGTCAAAGGGATTTGCAAGAATAAAGGTTTCATCCAATTGCAAAATTTATTATAGTGTTCTTCTTCCTTTGATTTTAGTTTCTTAGCAGGAAAAGGCATTTGCTTTTGCACCCAAGGTTCTCTTTCATTACCATGTTTCTTAGCAATAAAATCTTCTTTAGTAAACTTTTTATTTTTATCATGCTTTTCAGGTTCATCTTCAACTTCTTCTTTATCAGAAGCATCATTCTTATCATTATCATTATCATTATCATGTTCATTTCCACTTTCAGTTCAGCATCGGAAATAGAAATACTATTAGGATCATTAGCAGGTTCAGAGGATTCTACAACATTTTTATGTTTCTTCTTCTTTTTCTTCTTAGAAGGAGCACTAGGTTCAATTCGTTGAGAATCTTGTTCAATTCTTTTGGGGTGCCCTTCAGGATATAGAGGATCCTGGGTAGAGACACCACCTCTAGTTGTTACTTCATAAGCATGTTTCTCTTTAGAATTATTATTTAGCAAGTCATTTTGCACTTTAGTGAGTTGATCAATTTGAGTTTGAATCATTTGAAAATGTTTAACAAGCATCTTAACATCATTGGAGGTTCTCTCCACAATATCATGCAAATTGCTAATAGCTTGAGAATTCTCCATTAGATGATTCTCTACTCTCATATTAAAACTTTCTTGCTTAACAATATAATTATCAAACTCATCTAAGCATTGAGCAGGAGGTTTTGAATACGGAATATCTTCCCTAGTAAAGCGTTGAAGGGAGTTTACCTCAATCATGGGTGAAGGGGGAATTATCTCACATATATCTTCTATAGGAGGTAGATTCTTCACATCTTCGGATTTAATACCTTTCTCCTTGAGAGACTTATTAGCTTCCCGCATATCTTCATCATTCAATTCAATTAAACCCCTCTTTTTCAATATTGGCGTTGGAGTTGGTTCAGGTGTATTACAATCATCATGATTCCGGCTTATTCTAGCCAATAAATCTTCAGCTTCGTCTGGAGTTCTTTTCCTGAAAACACAACCAGCACAACTATCCAAATATGCTCTAGATTCAATGGTTAGTCCACTATAAAATATATCAAGTAGATCATTCTTTTCTAAATCATGTCCAGGTCGAGCTCTGATAAGAGAACAAAATCTTGCCCATGCCGCAGGCAATTTCTCTTCATCTCCCTGATCAAATCTGTAAATTCTCTGTAAAGCAGCATGTTGAGCACTAGCAGGAAAGTATTTTCGAAAGAAAACATCACGCAAGTCAGGTGGACTTTTAATAGAACCAGGAGGCAAATTATTATACCAAGTTTTAGCATCATCCTTTAATGAGAAAGGAAAAATCTTAATGACAAAGTAAGTACGCATCTTGACATCATCAGAAAACAAGCTACTCATAGAAGAAAGTTCATTCATGTGTTCTACAACACTTTCTTTTTCAGTACCACAAAAGGGTGCTTTCTCTACAATAGCTATATGAGATAGATCAAGAGAAAAATCATAATCTTTATCCTTAATGCATATAGGAGATGTGGCAAATTTAGGATCAGGAGATAGCTTATGTTTAACAATATATTGTGTAAGAAACTTTTTAATGTTTCTTGCATCAGCAGTAGCATTGCATCTATTAATAAGATCATCATTAAGTTCCACATAATCTTCATCAGGATCATCACTAGAATAATCAAGTTCAGGTGAATTAACAGATGTAGTGGCATTTTCATCAGGAGTTTCAGCATTTTCATTTTGTCTAGACCTAGCAATTGTAGCATCTAGAAAGGATCCCAATGAACCACTATCATCAAGCACAGCAGAAATATTATCAATATTATGAGAGTTTTCAGATTCAGCAGACGTACCACCAAGCGAAGCTTGTGGCGGTGAAACAAGTTGACTTATCACAGATGGTGAATCAAGAGTAGCAGAGGTACTCAGAGTTGTACCTTTTCTTGTAGTGGATGGTAATATGGCGACTTTAGAATCGCGAGCTTTACCCATGATGGAGAATTTGCAGCGAACAATATCAATCCAAGTGAACTTCCAAATAAATCTATGCTCTCAAGAACGGCGCCGTAAAAACAGTCTTGATGACCCACAAGTATAGGGGATCGCAGCAGTCTTCGCGGGTAGTAAAACCCAATTTATTGATTCGACACAAGGGGAGACAAAGAACACTTGGAAGTCTTAACAGCGGAGTTGTCAATTCAGCTGCACCTGGAAACAGACTTGCTTGCAAGAGTTTATCAGTAGTAACAGTTTTATAGCGATAGATAGTGAAATAACGAAGAGTAACAGAGACAGCAGTAGTGATTATAGTAAACAGCAGGATTAAAATACTGTAGGCACGGGGACGGATGACGGGCGTTGCATGGATGAGAGAAACTCATGTAACAATCATAGCAGGGCATTTGCAGATAATAATAAAACGGTGTCCAAGTACAAAGCAATCAATAGGCATGTGTTCCAATTATAGTCGTACGTGCTCGCAATGAGAAACTTGCACAACATCTTTTGTCCTACCAGCCGGTGGCAGCCGGGCCTCAAGGGAATCTACTGGATATTAAGGTACTCCTTTTAATAGAGTACCGGAGCAAAGCATTAACACTCCGTGAACACATGTGATCCTCACATCACTACCATCCCCTCCAGTTGTCCCGATTTCTGTCACTTCGGGGCCATTGGTTCCGGACAGCGACATGTGTATACAACTTGCAGGTAAGACCATAAACAATGAATATCATGATGAAACAATAACATGTTCAGATCTGAGATCATGGCACTCGGGCCCTAGTGACAAGCATTAAGCATAACAAGTTGCAACAATATCATCAAAGTACCAATTACGGACACTAGGCACTATGCCCTAACAATCTTATGCTATTACATGACCAATCTCATCCAATCCCTACCATCCCCTTCGGCCTACAGCGGGGGAATTACTCACACATGGATGGGGGAAGCATGGCTGGTTGATGGAGAGGCGTCGGTGGTGATGATGGCGATGATCTCCTCCAATTTCCCGTCTCGGCGGAGTGCCAGAACGGAGACTTCTGGCTCCCGCGACGGAGTTTCGCGATGTGGCGGCGTTCTGGAGGCTTTCTGGCGACTTCGACTTCTCCTCGTGCGTTTTTAGGTCGAAGGCAATATATAGTCCGAAGGAGGGCATCGGAGGCCGGCCGAGGGGGCCACACCACATGGCCGCGCAGGCCCCCCCTGGGCCGCGCCGCCCTATGGTGTGGGGCCCTCAGGCCTCCACCTGATTTGTCCTTCTGGCTCCGTCAGTATTCTGGGAAAATAGGGCCTTCGCATAAATTCCGAGGATTTTCTGAAAGTTGGATTTACGCACAAAACGAGACACCGAAAGCGATTCTGCTGAAAACAGTGTTAGTCCGTGTTAGTTGCATCCAAAATACACAAATTAGAGGCAAAACAATAGCAAAAGTGTTCGGGAAAGTAGATACGTTTTGGACGTATCAGTGGGCGCCTCGTCGCCCCACTTCGTTTCCCTTTCGGACTTCTGGAAGCTTCGTGGAAAAATAAGATCCTGGGCGTTGATTTCGTCCAATTCCGAGAATATTTTCTTACTAGGATTTCTGAAACCAAAAACAGCAGAAAACAACAACTGGCTCTTCGGCATCTCGTTAATAGGTTAGTGCCGGAAAATGCATAAATATGACATAAAGTATGTATAAAACATGTGAGTATCATCATAAAAGTAGCATGGAACATAAGAAATTATCGATACGTTGGAGACGTATCACTGCGTCATGTTCCACGGGTTTGGCTTGTCCTTTTATTGTCTTCTTGTCCTTGAGCCTGTAGTATCCTCCTGGAATTACTTCAGTAACTATGTATGGCCCCACCCACGGAGACTCGAATTTTTTATGGCTATCTTGCTTGAGTCGAAGTACTAGATCGCCAACTTCAAATGACCTGGGCCGCAGATGTCGACTGTGATAGTTCTTGAGATTTTTCTGATACGTGGTTACTCTCGAAAGTATCTCGTCTCTGGCTTCGTTGAGTGCATCTACATCATCTTCGAGTGCCTTCCACGAGATTTCTTCATCGTATTCTACAACTCTGGGTGCTCTATTTCTACCCGGAGCACCGCCTCGGCTCCATGAACCAGAAAAAATTGTGTTTCTTGGGTCGCTGTGTTGGGTGTTGTTCGTATGCTCCATAATACATTGGGTAGCTCATCAACCCAAGTGTGTCGTGCTTTCTCCAATGGTCTCAGCAATCGCTTCTTGATGCCATCACAAATAATGCCGTTTGCTTTTTCGACTTGGACATTGGTTTGCGGGTGCGCCACCGATGCAAACTGTAGTTTGATACCTACGCCTTCGTAGTACTTTTAAAATTCTCGGGAAGTAAAATTGCTGCCATTGTCCGTAACTATGCTATTAGGGACGCCAAATTGAAAAAATATTCCCTTAATGAAGTTCACCAATGATGATGCGTATGCCGATGTTATTGGTACTGCTTCAATCCACTTTGTAAATTTGTCGACAGCTACCAGCAAATACACGTGTCCTCCAGGACAGGACTTGTGCAATTTCCCGACCATGTCTAAGCCCCATTGCGCGAAAGGCCACGCCAACGGTATGAGCATTAATTCTTCTGCTGGTGAGTGAGGTTTGGATGCGAACATCTGACAAGCTTCATAGGTGCGCACAATTTCCTTCGCGTGGTCTATTGCTGAAAGTCAATAAAATCCCGCCCAAAAATCTTTGGCTGCTATTGCTCGGCTGCTCGCGTGGTGGCCGCATATTTCTTCGTGTATATCCTTTAATATGACTCGCCCTTCTTCGGGTGTAACGCACCTTTGCAGCACTTCTGATATAGTTCTCTTATATAGCTCTCCTTTAACCACAGTAAATCCCTTGGATCGTCTGATTACTCTTCGTGCCTCCAATGGATCTCGGGGTATTTCCTTTCTCGTGATATATGCTATATACACCTGCATCCACGGAACTTCAATCATCATGACTTCCTCTGGTTCTTCCTCATCGTCTGATGTATGTGCTTCTCGAGCTGCTGGAGCCCCCGAGTCTTTTTGGGTTTTTTCTTTTTTCTTCGACCGGTTCGGTGCCTTCTTCACCTTGGTTGATCTTTCACTGATTTCCTCTGAAAAGATGCTAGGTGGGATCGGCAAGCATTGCGAGCTGATGTTTGCCAAAACATCGGCTTCATCATTGCTGAGTCTGCTGATGTGTTTTACTTCGCAACCGTCGAAGGTTTTCTCAAGTTCATTGTACACCTCCTTATATGCTATCATGATATCATTGACTGTGTCACACTTGTTCATCACCTGTTGAGCCACCAGCTGTGAGTCGCCGAAGATTTTCAAGCAGGTAGCACCGCATGCCTTTGCCATTTTCATCCCATGGATCAAGGCTTCATATTCTACCTCATTATTTGATGCATTAGGGGAAAGTCATCCACAATATATACTTCATCTTGTATCCTTGGGGTGAGACAAGTATTACGCCAGCTCCAGCTCCTTCCAATCTCTTGGACCCATCGAAGTTCATAGGGATTTCTATTTTCATGCCCCTGGTTCGTTAGTTGTACTCAGTTTTCCCCAGTCCCTTAGTTTTTCTCAGTTTTCCCCTCCTCTAGTTTGAAACACCCACAAGTGCTGGAACGGCCGGTAGCCGTCAGGTCAGAGGCCTTGACCGTTAGTATGACCGGGTGGGGCCGCACAGGGGCAGCTCCTCCCTGACCGTCTCGTGCTGACGGGTAGGGTCAGGAGACACGTCGGAGCAGCCATCCATCTATCGCTGACGTGTGGGCCGTTTTATGTCATGATTTTATACGCGTTGCTGCCAATGACAAATGGGGCCGCTCTATAGGGCTGCCGCAGTCAATGACTAGTGGGGTCGTATATTTTTCAGGAAAAGACATATATTGCCGCTCTGTGGGGCTGCCGCAGCCAATGACCAGTGGGGTCGTCTATTTATTTAGAGAAAATCATATATTGCCGCTCTGTGGAGCCTCCGCAGCCAATGACCAGTGGGGTCGTATATTTTTCAGGAAAAGACATATATTGCCGCTCTGTGGGGCTGCCGCAGCCAATGACCAGTGGGGTCGTCTATTTATTTAGAGAAAATCATATATTGCCGCTCTGTGGGGCCGCCGCAGCCAATGACCAGTGGGGTCGTATATTTTTCAGGAAAAGACATATTGCCGCTCTGTGGGGCTGCCGCAGCCAATGACCAGTGGGGTCGTCTATTTATTTAGAGAAAATCATATATTGCCGCTCTGTGGGGCCTCCGCAGCCAATGACGAGTGGGGCCTCCGCAGCTCGTTCCCCACCGTCGGACGGAGCAGCCATCGCCGGCGCCTCGTCGCGCCGCCGGCTCTATCCCCCGGCGGCATCAGACGGACTGCGGTGCTGCACATCAACCACGGCTCCAGCACTTGTTTCGTCCGCACACATTGTACCCACCGCAGGAAAGTCCGCCGCAAGCAGATCCACCGTCCACGACGACCGGGATTTGTTCCGCGCACCAATTGGTAGTATAGCTTGGTAAGACCTCCGCTTCTACCTCCCCCACCCCCTAATCGATTCGATTCCCGTAATTTATTGGAGTTTGCAGGTACGAAATATTCCTCAATGTCTGGTCGTAGCGGGTACACCGGCGAGGGTGTGGATTCGATCATGTCGTGGCCACGTTCTACTTCTCCTACCTCGTCGGAAGTGCAGGTATCTAGCTTCATCTCTCTGTACTACCATTGAAAGTTCCGCCATGGCCTGTTGGAGTGATTTGAGTTGTTCTTTTTTCCATTATTGTTACAGTTAGCCAGGCAAGCCGATGATCCATGGTACATTGCATACCAATATGAATCAACCCAGTGGTGTAGCCAGAGGATGGATTTGGAGGAGAAGGTGGCCAATTTAGGTGATGAATTGGCCCGTAAAAACCTGATGATATTCGAGCTGAAGCGTATTGTGGAGGAAGAAAAGAAGAATTCAGAGCTTATTCGCAAGGAGAAGTTGAGAGTTGAGACAGATCTTGCCGTATTTGATCAAGTGGTAGAAAATCTAGAACATGAACTTAAAGTGATGGGAGAGGAGAAAAGTAGATTCATCTGGGCAGTTTTATTAGGTGTCATCCCTGTCCTAGCAGTTATGTGGTTCTGGTAGACGATTTTGTATAGAATTGTTATTCAGTAGATGGCTCTAACCACTGTATTTTGTTGTGGCTCTAAGCACTGTATTTTGGCGTACAATTTCCTAGTTGTGCTATGTAATGCGCGCGATAATTTTAGCATGCACGAACATTTTATAAAAGTGAAGGGATCCCAAAAGTGAAAGCATGTACCAGCCTCCGGATCAAATACATATCAATATGGGACAATATCTTCCCAATCAAGTTGGGATAGAATTCAAATCATACATACGGATGTACATGGACACATCAAGAACGTGGAGAAGCTTTTTTGAGATGGTGGTAGTAGTTCGAACAATTTTATCCCAATTGGAAATTGAAAAATACAAATTTATCATAATTTATCTCAATTTGCGGCATCGAACACGGCCGCACAGCGATGGGCAAGAAAGGCCGGGTCGACGGGCGGCTGAGGGTGGTCATCTGCGCCATCCGCCGTTGAAGCGATATTATCGGCGATGGCTTCAATGTTCGTGGCATCGATGACCACTGTCAGAACCGCTGCTGTCTTGGTGTACTTCATCAGCGACGGATCTGCGGAGGGCTGGATCGGCGGCTTTGCAGCGCGGTTGCAGGCGATGGCTTCAATGTTCGTGGCATCGATGACCACTGTCGGAACCGCCGCTTTCTTGGTGTACTTCATCAGCGACGGATCTGCGAAGGGCTAGATCGGCGGCTTTGCAGCGTGGTTGCAGGCGATGGCTTCAATGTTCGTGGCATCGATGACCACTGTCGGCACGGCCGCCGTCTTGTTGTCCTTCATCAGCAACGGATCTGAGGAGGGCAACGGAAGTGAGACATCAACAGCCTCCGACATTGAATGCTGGATCTGCGCCGTCGAAGCGATGTTGTAGGCGATGGCTTCAATGTTCGTGGCATCGATGACCACTGTCGGCACGGCCATCGTCTTGGGGTTCTTCATCATTCAACAGATCTGAGAAGAGAAACGAAAGTGAGACAGAGAGAGACATTTCAACTATTTCTGACGGTTAGATCCTCACCGACACTCTTAGATCCGCGCCGCCGCATGCCACCGCACGCACGGTTAGATCCGCGCCACCGCGACCGCCGGAGTAAGAGAGGAAAGAGGAGAGAGGAAGATGCGACTGGAATATGCGACTGCCAGGGTTGGTAGGTATGTGCTCTGCTCTTGTCTTCGTATGCGTCCATCGTGGTAGAGAGAGATATACAGGCCGTCCGATCATAAATGATCGTACGGTGCAAGCGTTCGTTGAGATTTCAACCAACCAAGATCCGTGTGACATACATCTCGACCAATCAGAGATCAGCCAGTGAGTACAAGTTAGGAAAACTGAGTAGAACTAAGAGGGGGAAAAGTGAGGAAATGTTTATCGGAAGGGCAAAACTGAGTAGGACTGAGTACAACAAGTGGGCCCGGAGGGGGAAAACTGAGTAACACTAAGTAAGACAGGGGCACCCAAATAATAAAGGGACTAAGGGAAATTGAAGCTTTTGGCATAAAAATTGTAAAATTGTGTTATTTGAACAATATATTACATTTTGGCCGACTAGATATTGTTTGCAATTCAAAGATACACAAGTGTGACGAATTTGGACTCATTTGGAAAAAGTTTGTAAGCATAGTGGGTATTTGGGAGGTGTATTGAGCAGAAAGCCCTACATCTTCATATCTAGTAGCTCATGGACTAGGAAGTGGTTTTGAAGCTTTTGGCATAAAAACTTCATATCTCTATATTTCCTTTTCCATTATTATTTCTCTAGGTTGTAGGTAACATAACAAGGCTCCATGGGAAGGTTCCACCATGTTTTGAATTATTTTGAATTGAACCCTAAAACCCTAAAACCCTAAAACCCTAAAACCTAGAGAAAATGATAAATGTGGCTTAAACGTGGCATACAAATTGTTCATACAAATTCAAATTGTTGAACACAAAGGCATCCCCAATACAAATTGTTCATACAAATTCAAATTGTTCATAGAAATTCAAATTGTTCAACACAAAGGCATCCCCAATACAAAGGGAACCCCAATACAAATTGTTCAACACAAAGGGATCCCCAATACAAAGGGAACCCCAATACAAATTGTTCATACAAATTCAAATTAGTTGTTCAGAATAAAATCTTTCTCTTGCTCCTGGTGTGACTCGCCGGGGCCACCACCTTACTCCGGGTAACCCTACCAGGGATATTACCGATGTCTACCTTCCTTTTGCCCTCTTTCTTGTTCTTCTTCTTCTGCGAAGCTTGTGCTTTTTCTTCTGCCATGTACTCTGCGAAGTTAGCCTCTACCATGGCCTTAGTACTTTCGAGGCACTCTCGATTATCATTCCCTATCCTCTGGACTCATCGGTTGAAGCCATTCTACATCCATCTGTTCCCTCTGCTCTTGATCCATCGGTTCAATCTCCTCATGTTCAATTGCTGCTTCAATCTCCTCTGCATTTGCTGCTTCAATCTCCTCTGCATTTGCTGCTTCAATCACCTCATGTTGAACTGCTGCTTCAATCTCAAGTTGAATTGCTGCTTCATTCTCCTCTGCATTCTTTGCTCCCGCTTTGATCTTCCATTCCAAAAGCTGGGTCAACTGCATTTTTACAAAGCCTAGCAATGTGTCCAGGGATTCCACAACGTTTGCACTTACGTTCTCGAATCGGTGCACCACCCTCTGCACTAGCTCTGATCCTATTCTTCCTCGGCCTACTGCCGGTCTAGTCAATCTGGAGAGTACAGTTTGAAGCACGGATCGACTTTCATCCATTGGTCTTTTCCCAACAAGGTAGGAACATTCATAGCATATGCAGCCCTAAATTTGGCAACGAGAGAAATACTCGACACATACTGATCAACTTCACCATCTTCACCCCCTATAACACTCATGAAAAACAACGCGTGTATGCGGGGTATCCCACGGATCTGCCATCCCCTACAATGGCATGTCCTATCAACCAAACTCACTTTGGATACCTCCTTGCTGTTTTCTTTGTCAGTGTAGGTTACCTCAGCCTCCATTCCTTTTCTGACGCATTGCATCCTCAATTGTTTTGCCCTGGCATGCAAAGACTTAATCAAAGATGGGAGCATGAGATGGCCAACATAATTTGTGGATGCAATTCTTTGACGCAGATCGATCTTTATCATGATCATCTGCCTAATCTTATCAAATATTTGCCACAGCATAAGCCCTTTCAATGACTTGACCTTTGAATTGAAACTCTCTGCAAGGTTACTTGTTACATAGTCTACCTTGCAAATTTCATTGAATTGGCTTCTTGACCACACCCTACCATGATGTTCATCCAAGTACTCCTTCACCCCAGGTTTTTGTTTATACAACACATCCAAATGAAACAGATGCTTCCTAGAGCTGCATGTGTATGAAGCTGGCCATAGGTTGTCAGTAAAAACTTTACCTTTGAATTTCTTTGTAAAATTATGTACCAAGTGTCGCATACATTCCCTATGCTCCACTCCAGGGAATACTGCTTCTACCGCAGTCTCCAAACCTTTGCAAGCGTCTGTGTGGATAACAAGTCCTGGTGGATGACCTATAAGGTCGCGCAAATTCTGCAGAAACCAAGTCCAACTTTCCTGTGACTCAACCTCCAAAACCCCATAAGCAACAGGGAACATCCAATTATGTCCATCAACTGCAGTAGCAGCAACTAGCTGTCCTTTAAACCTGCCATGAAGAGCTGATGCATCCACGGCCAAATAAGGCCTGCAACCGTCCAAAAAGCCTTTCCAGCAATCTTTGAAACAAACAAAAGACCTTCTAAAACATTCCTTGTGCATTACCTTCCCGCTTTTCAATTTGTAGGGAACTGTATGCTTGTCTATCGCTACAACACTGCCTGGACTAGCCATCTCCACTTCAGCTTTGAAAGTGTAAAGGAACTGAAAGCTTTCATTCCATGGACCATTGATCCTGTCAAGAGCCATTTCCTTTGCATAGAACATCCTCATGTAAGGTACTTCCATTTTATACTTCTCAACCACCTTTTTTACGAGTGCTGTTGGACCAAGTGAAGGATTTTTTCTCAGCCAATCTAGGATTATATCTGCCAACCACCTAGTCTTTGCTAGCTTTGTTTTCAGCTCTGGCTCTCCCCCTAGAGGTGGACACCTATGGATCTCCTTATTCTTCTTTATCTGAAACATAATGATAAGGGATGTAAGTAATAGATAACAAATTTTACACCGTGATCTAAATACACAACTGGTTGGCGTAGTACCTGAACCAAGCTGCTTCTGCGCATTGTGGATGCATGCAGCCTAAACCTACACCTTGGGTATGGGCATTTAATTGTGAACCTACCTAGCTCACTTTTAATAACCTCATAATTATTCTTAGTGAGAATGTGATATGTAGTAATTGCATTACGGCAGTCCATCATCGTTTGAAACACGGTGCCTTCTGCAAGCTTGGGATTCTCCCTGTTCCACTCAATTGTTGGCAAGTCTTCACCTTCGTAATCGGCTAAAATGAGGTTGTCATCATTCTCATTCTTCTCTTCATCATCAGTGTCATCAAATCTGGCACCAAAAGCAATATCTTCCATGTATTGATCCTCGATTGCCTGCTTACTGCATCGATCTACCAATTCAGGAAACATCAACTCATCCTCATCATCTTGAGGACACTGATCCTCAATGTCTGCATCGTCCTCCACATCGACCGTACGAACGATCTGGCTACCACTAGCACTGGGGACAGATGGTGCTGCTGTGGACCTACAAGGAGCACCATGGCGCACACTATTAGCAGAGGCAGCAGCAGTAGAGAGACATGATGCCCGACCACCTGATGATGCCCCAGCACCAGATGATGCCTGGCCCCTGTCCACATGGATACGAATTTTACCGAACCGGCAAGAAGCATTCAAAGCAAAAAGAATTCCCAGATCGTCTTCGGAAATTAGTGGAACAAATCTTCCCTTCGGGCTGTTGAAATATTCGAAATGAACTGCATCGAAAGGGCTCCAGGGGTACTGATCGAAGCTGTTAGCTTTGAAATCCCTTAACGAGATGGTGGTTGCAACCACCGCAGGGAAGTCAAACCCAGTCTTACAGCGTTTAGAATCACGCGTAAAGCTAGAATCCAGCCTAACCACTAGCCGAAAAGCCAGCGCTGGATCCATCCTATTCGAAAAGCAACGCAGTTAGTTGAGCAACAACGATTGGCGCTCAAAAACTGCCTACTGTTAATTCAAATAGGCAGACGATGCTTACCCAGATGGAATCCATGCGTTAGATCCCTCCGATTCCCAATCTTCTCCACGGCTGACGGGAATAGGCGGCACACCAGAAGGAACTACAAAGAGGACAGGGGTAGATCCAGATCTGGTGGAGGCGGAGCCCGGGGGTGGTGGTGGGGGCGGGGCCGGCTCGGCGACGGACGACGCCATAAGGTAGGTGGGCAGGATGGCGTGGCAGCGGAGGGGCGGTGTGTGAGCTCCTCCAGTCTCGGGCGGAGGGGAAAGCTTTGGGTCAGCTCTTCCAGTCAATAGTCAACACATTTCGAAAGCAACGGTCAAGTCAAAACCACCGCGGCTCCCTAGCCGTCACCGTTAACGGAAGGCCTCTGACCAGACGGCAACCCTCCTGTCCGAGCCTCTGCGAGGGGTTTCAAACTAGAGGGAGGGGAAAACTGAAGAAAAGTTAAGAGGCTGGGAAAAAATGAGTACAACTAACGAACCAGGGGCACGAAAATAGAAATCCCAAGTTCATATGCCAGGTACTCGATAAATCTGGGGGTCTCGTATTTTGCAGTTCCATCCACTCTGCGACAAAGTACGACATAATTTGCGACTTGATCGCCTTTCTTTTTCATATGTGATGTCCCAACGGGAAAGCTCGATTCCCCAAAGGGAGGCACGTCCCGTTTCTTCTGAGTTGTTCAGTATATTTGAGAGAGGGGCCTCATTGACCACTATTATCGGGTGTGCCGAAAAATAGTGCCTTAGCTTCCGTGCTAACATGAAAACTCCGTAAGCCAGCTTCTGATACTGCAGGTAGTGCTGTTTGGATGGTCATAAGACTTCACTAAGGAAATATATTGGCCGTTGCACCCCATGAATCTTCCCTTCTTGTTCTCGCTCAACCACGAGGACTGTGCTGACCACCTGAGGTGTGGCCGCGATGTATAACATGAGAGGTTCTTTTTTCCTTTGGAGCCACAATTACTGGTGGTGTCGAAATTGTGCGCTTGAGATGCTCAAAATCTTTGTTTGCTTCTTCGTTCCACTCGAAATTTTCTCCTTGCTTGATGAGCGCGTAGAAAGGTGATGTCTACTTCCCCCTCCTTTTCCTGTAGACAGTGTTGGGCCTCCAAGAGCAGAGGTTTGTAGAACAGCAGCAAGTTTTCCCTTAAGTGGATTACCCAAGGTTTATCGAACTCAGGGAGGAAGGGGTCAAAGATATCCCTCTCATGCAACCCTGCAACCACAAAGCAAGAAGTCTCTTGTGTCCCCAACACACCTAATAGGTGCACTAGTTCGGCAAAGAGATAGTGAAATACAGGTGGTATGAATATATATGAGCAGTAGCAACGGTGCCAGAAAATAGCTTGCTGGCGTGTAGTTGATGGTGGTAGTATTGCAGCAGTAGTATCACAGTAAAACAGTAAGAAAGCAGCGATAGCAGTATTTAGGAACAAGGCCTAGGGATTAGACTTTCACTAGTGGACACTCTCAACATTGATCACATAACAGAATAGATAAATGCATACTCTACACTCTTGTTGGATGATGAACACATTGCGTAGGATTACACGAACCCTCAATGCCGGAGTTAACAAGCTCCACAATTAATGTTCATATTTTAGTAACCTTATAGTGTAAGATAGATCAAAAGACTAAACCAAGTACTAACATAGCATGCACACTGTCACCTTCATGCATATGTAGGAGGAATAGATCACATCAATATATCATAGCAATAGTTAACTTCGCAATCTACAAGAGATCATGATCATAGCATAAACCAAGTACTAACACGGATGCACACACTGTCACCTTTACATCGTGCAGGAGGAATAATACTACTTTAATAACATTGCTAGAGTAGCACATAGATAAATTGTGATACAAATACATTGCAATCATAAAGAGATATAAATAAGCACCTCACTATGCCATTCATCAGTGAATAAGTATTCTGTGAAATATAGCCTAAGAGACCCACACGGTGCACACACTGTCACCTTTACACACGTGGGACAAGGAGTCTCCGGAGATCACATAAGTAAAACTCACTTGACTAGCATAATGACATCTAGATTACAAGCATCATCATATGAATCTCAATCATGTAAGGCAGCTCATGAGATTATTGTATTGAAGCACATAGGAGAGAGATGAACCACATAACTACCGGTACAGCCCCGAGCCTCGATGGAGAACTACTCCCTCCTCATGGGAGCAGCAGCGGTGATGAAGATGGCGGTGGAGATGGCAGCGGTGTCGATGGAGAAGCCTTCCGGGGGCACTTCCCCGCTCCGGCAGTGTGCCGGAACAGAGACTCCTGTCCCCCAGATCTTGGCCTCGCGATGGCGGCGGCTCTGGAAGGTTTCTGTGGTTTTCGTCGAACGTCTCAGGGTTTTCGATCCAGGGGCTTTATATAGGCGAAGAGGCGGCGCAGGAGGGTCGAAGGGGCGACGACACCATAGGGCGGCGCGGCCAGGGCCTGGGCCGCGCCGGCCTAAGTGCAGGGGCCCGGTGCCCCCCTACGGTCCTTCCCGGGTGTTACGGATGCTTTCGGTGAAAATAGGAACTTCGGCGTTGATTTCGTCCGATTACGAGAATATTTCGTTACTAGGATTTACGAAACCAAAAGCAGCAGAAAACGAGGCGGCACTTCGGCATCTTGTTAATAGGTTAGTTCCAGAAAATGCACGAATATGACATAAAGTGTGCATAAAACATGTAGATAACATCAATAATGTGGCATGGAACATAAGAAATTATCGATACGTCGGAGACGTATCAGCATCCCCAAGCTTAGTTCTGCTTGTCTCGAGCAGGTAAAACGATAACAAAGATAATTTCTGGAGTGACATGCCATCATAACCTTGATCATACTATTTGTAAAGCATATGTAGTGAATGCAGCGATCAAAACAATGTATATGACATGAGTAAACAAGTGAATCATATAGCAAAGACTTTTCATGAATAGCACTTCAAGACAAGCATCAATAAGTCTTGCATAAGAGTTAACTCATAAAGCAATAATTCAAAGTAAAGGTATTGAAGCAACACAAAGGAAGATTAAGTTTCAGCGGTTGCTTTCAACTTGTAACATGTATATCTCATGGATATTGTCAACATAGAGTAATATAATAAGTGCAATATGCAAATATGTAAGAATCAATGCACAGTTCACACAAGTGTTTGCTTCTTGAGGTGGAGAGAAATAGGTGAACTGACTCAACAATAAAGTAAAAGAATGGTCCTCCATAGAGGAAAAGCATCGATTGCTATATTTGTGCTAGAGCTTTGATTTTGAAAACATGAAACAATTTTGTCAATGGTAGTAATAAAGCATATGTATCATGTAAATTATATCTTATAAGTTGCAAGCCTCATGCATAGTATACTAATAGTGCCCGCACCTTGTCCTAATTAGCTTGGACTACCGGATCATCACAATGCACATGTTTTAACCAAGTGTCGCAATGGGGTACCTCTATGCCGCCTGTACAAAGGTCTAAGGAGAAAGCTCGCATTGGATTTCTCGCTATTGATTATTCTTCAACTTAGACATCCATACCGGGACAACATAGACAACAGATAATGGACTCGTCTTTTATGCATAAGCATGTAACAACAATTAATAATTTTCTCATTTGAGATTGAGGATATATGTCCAAAACTGAAACTTCCACCATGGATCATGGCTTTAGTTAGCGGCCCAATGTTCTTCTCTAACAATATGCATGCTTAACCATAGGGTGGTAGATCTCTCTTACTTCAGACAAGACGGACATGCATAGCAACTCACATGAAATTCAACAAAGAGTAGTTGATGGCGTCCCCAGTGAACATGGTTATCGCACAACAAGCAACTTAATAAGAGATAAAGTGCATAATTACATATTCAATACCACAATAGTTTTTAAGCTATTTGTCCCATGAGCTATATATTGCAAAGGTGAATGATGGAGTTTTAAAGGTAGCACTCAAGCAATTTACTTTGGAATGGCGGAAAATACCATGTAGTAGGTAGGTATGGTGGACACAAATGGCATAGTGGTTGGCTCAAGTATTTTGGATGCATGAGAAGTATTCCCTCTCGATACAAGGTTTAGGCTAGCAAGGCTTATTTGAAACAAACACAAGGATGAACCGGTGCAGCAAAACTCACATAAAAGACATATTGTAAACATTATAAGACTCTACACCGTCTTCCTTGTTGTTCAAACTCAATACTATAAATTATCTAGACCTTAGAGAAACCAAATATGCAAACCAAATTTTAGCATGCTCTATGTATTTCTTCATTAATGGGTGCAAAGCATATGATGCAAGAGCTTAAACATGAGCACAACAATTGCCAAGTATCACATTACCCAAGACATTATAGCAATTACTACATGTATCATTTTCCAATTCCAACCATATAACAATTTAACGAAGAAGAAACTTCGCCATGAATACTATGAGTAGAGCCTAAGGACATACTTGTCCATATGCTACAGCGGAGCGTGTCTCTCTCCCATAAAGTGAATGCTAGGATCCATTTTATTCAAACAAAACAAAAACAAAAGCATACAGACACTCCAAGTAAAGCACATAAGATGTGACCGAATAAAAATATAGTTTCAATAGAAGGAAACTGATAATTTGTCGATGAAGAAGGGGATGCCTTGGGCATCCCCAAGCTTAGACGCTTGAGTCTTCTTGATATATGCAGGGGTGAACCACCGGGGCATCCCCAAGCTTAGAGCTTTCACTCTTCTTGATCATAGTATATCATCCTCCTCTCTTGACCCTTGAAAACTTCCTTCACACCAAACTTCTCATAAACTTCATTAGAGGGGTTAGTACATAATCAAAAACTCACATGTTCAGAGGTGACACAATCATTCTTAACACTTCTGGACATTGCTCAAAGCTACTGGAAGGTAATGGAACAAAGAAATCCACCCAACACAGCGAAAGAAGCAATGCGAAATAAAAGGCAGAATCTGTCAAAACAGAACAGTCCGTAAAGACGAATTTCTAATAAATACTTCCGTTGCTCAGATCAGAAAACTCAAAACTAATGAAAGTTGCGTACATATCTGAGGAACACGCACGCAAATTGGCATATTTTTCTGATTTTTCTACAGAGAAAACAGCCCAGATTTGTGACAGATAGAAATCTGTTTCTGCGCAGAAATCCAAATCTAGTATCAACCTTCGATTAGAGGCTTCACTTGGCACAACCAAACACAAAACTAAGATAAGGAGAGGTTGCTACAGTAGTAAACAGCTTCCAAGACACAAATATAAAACAAAGTACTGTAGCAAAATAACACATGGGTTATCTCCCAAGAAGTTCTTTTCTTTATAGCCATTAAGATGGGCTCAGCAGTTTTAATGATGCACTCGCAAGAAATAGTATTTGAAGCAAAAGAGAGCATCAAGAGGCAAATTCAAAACACATTTAAGTCTAACATGCTTCCTATGCATAGGAATCTTGTAAATAAACAAGTTCAAGAAGCATAATGCAACAAGCATAGAAAGATAAAACAAGTATAGCTTCGAAAATTTCAGCACATAGAGAGGTGTTTTAGTAACATGAAGATTTCTACAACCATATTTTCCTATCTCATAATAACTTTCAGTAGCAACATGAGCAAACTCAACAATATAACTATCACATAAAGCATTCTTATCATGAGTCTCATGCATAAAATAATTACTCTCCACATAAGCATAATCAATTTTATTAGTAATAGCGGGAGCAAATTCAACAAAGTAGCTATCATTATTATTCTCATCAAGTGTAGGAGGCATAGTATAATCACAACAAAATTTACTCTCCATAGTAGGTGGCACCAAAAGACCACTATCATTATAATCATCATAAATAGGAGGCAAAGTATCATCAAAGAAAATTTTCTCCTCAATGCTTGGGGGACTAAAAAGATCATGAAAACCAGCTTCCCCAAGCTTAGAACTTTCTATATTATTATCAACAATGGTGTTCAAAGCGTTCATACTAATATTACTACCAGCATGCAAATAAGATTCCATAGGTTTTTTAATTTTCGCATCAAACAATCCATGTTTTAAATCAGGAAATAGAAATAGAAGCTCATTCTTGTCCATTATGCCAAACTAGTGTAAACAAGAAACAAAAAGATGCAATTGCAGGATCTAAAGGAAATAGCTTCGAGTACTTACAGTAGTAGGAAATAGCTTAGTAGCCGAGATCCGGAGTGTGAGTACCTTTTACCTTTCCTCCCAGCAACGGCGCCAGAAAATAGCTTGATGTCTACTTCCCCCTCCTTTTCCTGTAGACAGTGTTGGGCCTCCAAGAGCAGAGGTTTGTAGAACAACAGCAAGTTTTCCCTTAAGTGGATTACCCAAGGTTTATCGAACTCAGGGAGGAAGAGGTCAAAGATATCCCTCTCATGCAACCCTGCAACCACAAAGCAAGAAGTCTCTTGTGTCCCCAACACACCTAATAGGTGCACTAGTTCGGCAAAGAGATAGTGAAATACAGGTGGTATGAATATATATGAGCAGTAGCAACGGTGCGAGAAAATAGCTTGCTGGCGTGTAGTTGATGGTGGTAGTATTGCAGCGATAGTATCACAAAGAAACGATGAAACAAGCAGCGATAGCAGTATTTAGGAACAAGGCCTAGGGATTAGACTTTCACTAGTGGACACTCTCAACATTGATCACATAACAGAATAGATAAATGCATACTCTACACTCTTGTTGGATGATGAACACATTGCGTAGGATTACACGAACCCTCAATGCCGGAGTTAACAAGCTCCACAATTAATGTTCATATTTTAGTAACCTTATAGTGTAAGATAGATCAAAAGACTAAACCAAGTACTAACATAGCATGCACCTTTGTCACCTTCATGCATATGTAGGAGGAATAGATCACATCAATATATCATAGCAATAGTTAACTTCGCAATCTACAAGAGATCATGATCATAGCATAAACCAAGTACTAACACGGATGCACACACTGTCACCTTTACATCGTGCAGGAGGAATAATACTACTTTAATAACATTGCTAGAGTAGCACATAGATAAATTGTGATACAAATACATTGCAATCATAAAGAGATATAAATAAGCACCTCACTATGCCATTCATCAGTGAATAAGTATTCTGTGAAATATAGCCTAAGAGACCCACACGGTGCACACACTGTCACCTTTACACACGTGGGACAAGGAGTCTCCGGAGATCACATAAGTAAAACTCACTTGACTAGCATAATGACATCTAGATTACAAGCATCATCATATGAATCTCAATCATGTAAGGCAGCTCATGAGATTATTGTATTGAAGCACATAGGAGAGAGATGAACCACATAGCTACCGGTACAGCCCCGAGCCTCGATGGAGAACTACTCCCTCCTCATGGGAGCAGCAGCGGTGATGAAGATGGCGGTGGAGATGGCAGCGGTGTCGATGGAGAAGCCTTCCGGGGGCACTTCCCCGCTCCGGCAGTGTGCCGGAACAGAGACTCCTGTCCCCCAGATCTTGGCCTCGCGATGGCGGCGGCTCTGGAAGGTTTCTGTGGTTTTCGTCGAACGTCTCAGGGTTTTCGATCCAGGGGCTTTATATAGGCGAAGAGGCGGCGCAGGAGGGTCGAAGGGGCGACGACACCATAGGGCGGCACGGCCAGGGCCTGGGCCGCGCCGGCCTAGGGTCTGGGGGCCCAGTGCCCCCCCTCTGGTCCTTCCCGGGTGTTCTAGATGCTTCCGGTGAAAATAGGAACTTGGGCGTTGATTTCGTCCGATTCCGAGAATATTTCGTTACTAGGATTTCTGAAACCAAAAACAGCAGAAAACAGGAACTGGCACTTCGGCATCTTGTTAATAGGTTAGTTCCAGAAAATGCACGAATATGACATAAAGTGTGCATAAAACATGTAGATAACATCAATAATGTGGCATGGAACATAAGAAATTATCGATACGTCGGAGACGTATCAAAAGGCAGCGCTTTTTCTCCCAACCTTGCGTCGAATCTGCTTAATGCTGCAACTCGCCTAGTTAGCTGTTGTATTTCCTTAAGCTTAGTTGGTTTCCTAATCGTCATGATGGCTTGTATTTTTTCTGGGTTGGCCTCGATTCCTCTGGCTGACACCAAGTATCCGAGGAGTTCTCCTGCATGAACTCCAAAGGAACATTTCGTCGGGTTCAGCTTGAGGCGAAACTTGTCTAGGTTGTCGAAGGTTTCTCGCAGGTCATCGATGAGGGATGACCCTGTCTTTGTTGTGATGATGACATCGTCGATATATACTTGAACATTCTTGCCAATCTGTGTGGCGAGACATTTCTGCATCATCCTCTGATAAGTGGCTCCCAAGTGTTTCAACCCGAAGGGTATTGTCCTGTAGCAGAACACGCCATAAGGGGTTATGAAAGCTCTTTTGACTTCATCTTCTTTTTTTAAGCGGATCTGATTGTAACCAGAATACGCGTCCACGAAGGAAAGACGTTCGCAACCCGTTGTGGAGTCGATAATTTTTGATCGATCCTCGGAAGGGGAAAGTGATCCTTTGGACAATGTTTATTGAGACACGTGAATTCGACGCACATGCAAAGGACCTCAGTGTTTTTCTTCGGGACCAGCACTGGGTTGGCGACCCTCGTGGCATCAGTGTGTAGTTCCTTGATGAAACCCACTTCTTTAAGTCAACTGATCTCAGATAGCATAGCTTTGCGGTTTGGCTCAGAAAAATGCCGCAAAGGTTTTCGAATGGGTCTGGCTCTTGGATCTAGATTGAGAGGGTGCTCGCCAAGTTCCCTGGGTACTCCTGGCATGTCAGCTGGACACCATGCGAAGATTTCCCAGCGCTCGCGGAGGAACTCGACGAGCGCGCTTTCCTATGCGCTATCCATGTTTGTTGCGATGGCTGTCGTGTTCTTGGGATCTGTCGGGTGAATCTGCACTTCCTTGGAATTCTTGAAGGTATCAAAAGTCTGCTCCTTTAGTGGTCTTCCTCCGTCAGGTAGCACGTCATAGTTGGTTGTCAACCTAGACGCTTCATACTCAGCTTGCATCCCGAAGGTTTCAGACAGCTTATGAAAATCATTATCGCATTTTTCCATCATGGCGAAACTTCCTTTGACAGTTATTGGGTCGTTAGGTCCGGGGATTCTCCACAGCAAATATGTGTAGTACGGCACTGCCATGAATCTGGCGTATGCGGGTCTTCCTAGTATCGCATGATACTGAGACGGAAAATCGATGACTTCGAATTCCATCCTCTCCTTCCTGAAGTTCTCTCTTGTCCCGAATTGTACATCAAGTAAGATCCTCACCAAAGGATAACTTGGCTTCTCAGGTGTGATGTTGTGGAAACGCGTGTCTGTTGGTGTCAAGTTCGCAAAGGAAATATTCATCTTCCGCAGTGTCTCGACAAAACTCATCGTCACAAATGGCAAGTCACAATGAACACATTGTCGCAAATCGTGGCATAGAAATGTCTAGCGCACAAAAAAAAAGGAGGCACGCAGGCCGGCCAGCATTAGATAGCCGCGGAATCAAGCAATTTCCTCCACCGGGGAATTGGGGACGATGGTGGGCGTCATCGGCATAGCGATCGCCGATGGCGGTGAGGCAATCAATGGGGAAGCGTCAGTGACCGGTGAAGTAGTAGCCGCCGCTGGAGTCGCGGTGCTGGGCTAGGGCGCGGGAGGAGCTCGACTCTCAGCTATGATCGTGACGTGCTGGGCCGCACACCACGCCTTGACGTCGTTGTCCATGGCACTGGTGTCGATGAGCAGGATCGCCAGGTCCTCATTCCTTTTCTTGACGATGATGTTGGCCTTGATTAGGTCGAGCTTGATGTCATGTCTCTCCATGACCGACGCCCACCTTGTCGACGCCACCTCCTCCATCTTCACGGCTTGCTCCGCCCGCGTGGCGGCGTGCACGGCGGTGTCAGTGATGCATGCCAGGATGGAGGAGTGGAGCTTCTCGATGGCCTACGCGGCATTCCTCACTACCTTGCTTTCTTGTTCCTGACGGGCCAGCCAACAATAATCGGTGTAGCCATGTGGTTGCGGTCGAACGATGCGTTGGCCTTGGCAAGGGCAGTCCGGACCTCCGGCCACTTGTCGCACGTCTCAATCGGGGCGAATGATACGCGTACAGCACGCGTCCGTTGGGAACCCCAAGAGGAAGGTGTGATGCGTACAGCGGCAAGTTTTCCCTCAGTAAGAAACCAAGGTTTATCGAACCAGTAGGAGCCAAGAAGCACGTTGAAGGTTGATGGCGGCGAAGTGTAGTGCGGCGCAACACCAGGGATTCCGGCGCCAACGTGGAACCTGCACAACACAACCAAATTACTTTGCCCCAACGTGACAGTGAGGTTGTCAATCTCACCGGCTTATTGTAACAAAGGATTAGATGTATAGTGTGGATGATGATGTTTGCAGAAAACAGTAGAATGAGTATTGCAGTAGATTGTATTCGATGTAAAGAATGGACCGGGGTCCACAGTTCACTAGAGGTGTCTCTCCGATAAAAATAAGCATGTTGGGTGAGCAAATTACAGTTGGGCAATTGACAAATAAAGAGGGCATGACCATGCACATACATGTTATGATGAGTAGTGTGAGATTTAATTGGGCATTACGACAAAGTACATAGACCGCTATCCAGCATGCATCTATGCCTAAAAAGTCCACCTTCAGGTTATCATCCGAACCCCCTCCAGTATTAAGTTGCAAACAACAGACAATTGCATTAAGTATGGTGCGTAATGTAATCAACAAATATATCCTTAGACATAGCATTGACTTTTTATCCCTAATGGCAACAGCACATCCACAACCTTAGAACCTTCTGTCACTGTCCCAGATTTAATGGAGGCATGAACCCACTATCGAGCATAAATACTCCCTCTTCGAGTTACAAGTATCAACTTGGCCAGAGCCTCTACTAGGAACGGAGAGCATGCAAGATCATAAACAACACATAGATGATAGATTGATAATCAACATAACATAGCATTCACTATTCATCGGATCCCAACAAACGCAACATGTAGCATTACAGATAGATGATCTTGATCATGTTAGGCAGCTCACAAGATCCAACAATGATAGCACAATTAGGACAAGACGACCATCTAGCTACTGCTATGGACCCATAGTCCAGGGGTGAACTACTCACACATCACTCCGGAGGCGACCATGGCGGTGAAGAGTCCTCCGGGAGATGATTCCCCTCTCCGGCAGAGTGCCGGAGGCGATCTCCTGAATCCCCCGAGATGGGATTGGCGGCGGCGGCGTCTCTGGAAGGTTTTCTGTATCGTGGCTCTCGGTACTGGAGTTATTATCGACGAAGGCTTAAGTAGGCGGAAGAGGTAGGTTAAGGGGCGACGCGAGGGGCCCACACGCTAGGCCGGCGCGGCCAGGGCTTGGGCCGCGCCGCCCTGTTGTGTGGCCGCCTCGTCGCCCCACTTCGTTTCCTCTCCGGACTTCTGGAAGCTTCGTGGAAAAATAAGATCCTGGGCGTTGATTTCGTCCAATTTCGAGAATATTTCCTTACTAGGATTTCTGAAACCAAAAACAGCAGAAAACAATCGGCTCTTCGGCATCTTGTTAATAGGTTAGTGCCGGAAAATGCATAAATATGACATAAAGTATGCATAAAACATGTAGGTATCATCAATAAAGTAGCATGGAACATAAGAAATTATCGATACGTTGGAGACGTATCAGCATCCCCAAGCTTAGTTCCTACTCGTCCCGAGTAGGTAAACGATAACAAAGATAATTTCTGAAGTGACATGCTATCATAATCTTGATCAATACTATTGTAAGCACATGTAATGAATGCAGCGATCCAAAGTAATGGTAAAGCAATGAGTAAACAACTGAATCATATAGCAAAGACTTTTCATGAATAGTACTTTCAAGACAAGCATAAATAAGTCTTGCATAAGAGTTAACTCATAAAGCAATAAATTCATAGTAGAGGCATTGAAGCAACACAAAGGAAGATTAAGTTTCAGCGGTTGCTTTCAACTTGTAACATGTATATCTCATGGATATTGTCAATGTAAAGTAATATAATAAGTGCAATATGCAAGTATGTAGGAATAAATTCACAGTTCACACAAGTGTTTGCTTCTTGGGATGGGAGGAAATAGGTAAACTGACTCAACACAAAAGTAAAAGAAAGGCCCTTCACAGAGGGAAGCATTGATTGCTATGTTTGTGCTACAGCTTTGATTTTGAAAACAAGAAACAATTTTGTCAACGGTAGTAATAAAGCATATGTATCATGTAAATTATATCCTACAAGTTGCAAGCCTCATGCATAGTATACCAATAGTGCCCGCACCTTGTCCTAATTAGCTCGGATTACCTGGATTATCACCGCAATACATATGTTTTAACCAAGTATCACAAAGGGGTACCTCTATGCCGCCTGTACAAAGGTCTAAGGAGAAAGCTCGCATTGGATTTCTCACTTTTGATTATTCTCAACTTAGACATCCATACTGGGACAACATAGACAACAGATAATGGACTCCTCTTTAATGCATAAGCATTTAGCAACAATTAATATTCTCAGAAGAGATTGAGGATAGTTGTCCAAAACTGAAACTTCCAGCATGGATCATGGCTTTAGTTAGAGGCTCAATGTTCTTCTCTAACAATATGCATGCTCAAACCATTCAACTCATGGTAAATCGCCCTTACTTCAGACAAGACGAACATGCATAGCAACTCACATGATATTCAACAAAGGGTAGTTGATGGCGTCCCCAGGAACATGGTTATTGCTCAACAAGCAACTTAATAAGAGATAAGATGCATAAGTACATATTCAATACCACAATAGTTTTTAGGCTATTTGTCCCATGAGCTATATATTGCAAAGATAAAGAATGGAAATTTAAAGGTAGCATGTAACGGCCCAGGATAATACCCATAATAGATTGTGCTTGTTCTTTTATTTTATGCATCGACATGACATCATGCATCATATCATCCATGTTTTTTTTAACAAAATAAAACTATTTTAAATAAAAGCTATTTGTGTTTTCCCTCTCACAAGGTTTATAATAAAACCTCCTCTTCTTTTTCTATTGACAAAACCCTAACCTCCCTGGACCCTTTCCTTTTAGCCCATCTCACCCCTCCCAGTTTTTCCCCTCCATCCTGGTGCAGCCCAAATCCACCAGCATTGGCCCAACCCATCTCTTGGCACATACCTCTTCGATCCCCTTTCTTTCCCCGTTGTCGTCTTCCTCGCGAGAGAGCACACAGAGGGCATGATACCGTGGTCCTCCCCTCCACCTCAACCACTCCCCCTCTCTTTATTCCCCTCTAGAAACCTTAGATCCCACCAACCCTAGCCTCCTCCCTCTCGCGCCGCCGCCTCCTTCTCCCTCTCTTTTCTTCACCTCTCTGTGAGCAAAGGAAACACGAGAAACCCCACAGCAACCACCCACCTCATCATGGCGCCGCCGCTACACACCATCCCCCGCCGTTCTGAGGGCACCGGCGGATGCGCCTCGTCGTCCTCTACCTCCTGGTGCGCGGAATCGTCTCGAGAGGCCCCGAGTTGAGCGCAAGGTCGCCGATTCTTCTCGCCGGACTTCATGTTTCTTCTCCGATTCCGGCCGCCCTCGTCGTCCTCCGGCCAAACCGAGCACACCTCCAGCTTCCCCATGTTCAGGCGCACGCTCGACGCCCTCGCTCTCGTCCTCTTTCGCTCGCAGCCGTCGAGTTCTTCTCCAACCAGGGCCGTCCGCCATGGCCGAGCTTCGCCTCTATCTGCTTCTAGTTGTCGGGCAGCCCACAACCATCACCCAGTGGTAAGCAGCTTGAATCATGACCCATGAGATCCCTGGATCAAATCCCCACTTTGGCCAATTAAATCCTACCTTTTTATTCTTTTGGTTCAGATCTCGCGGAGAGAGATGCTTCATTTCACGAGGAGCCCTTCCAGTACCAACATCATCAAACAGCCTAGCTGGTTCGTCCCTGCTACTTCGATCTGGAGGTCCTGTGTTCAAACCCTTGTACAGGCGAATTAAGCCACCAACCTTTTTGTGTGTTCCAGATCAGCAGATGGGCCTCAGCCAAGATCTGTTTGGCGCAGCTCCTCGCCCGCGCGGCCCGTAGCTCCCCATCACCGCTTGCACGCCGAACAGGCCGGCCCGCGCGCGCGAACCTTCCTTTTGCCGGCCAGGTAGCAGGCCACATCCCATATCCGGCCCAATCCCTTTTCCTCTTTTCTTTATTTTGCAAACCTGTCTATTTTATATCTTTCAAACTATAGTTCATATGAAAAAGTGTTATATATGAAAGTTGATCAGAAAAATATGAAGAATCTTAATATGCCATCCATTCATCTATTTGCATCTCGCATCATGTCGCGCGTTGATAGTTATGCATGTTCACCTAACATATATGCGGAGTATTTCGGAGACCGACTAAGGTTTTCCCCGCTCCGTTTAATTTTGATGTAGCTCACATTGCCATTTTATGCTATGCTAAACAACACTTAACTTGTCGGTAGAAAATGCAACTCGAACCTAATAATTATTTGCCCGGAGTTCCGACTCCGATTAATTTGGATAAGATGCATTGCACCATATCTGCCATGTCATGCATGTCTGCATTTGCTCATGCTGGATCTTCTTTATCCGTAGTTGTAAGACTTGCATCCGTTGTTTGTCCAGCATTTGCTTCTTCCCGGATAGGATCGCGAAGTGATGTGGTGAGATACGACAAGTCCTCTGGATGTCCCTCGGCAAGCTTTAACAGGCAAGCATTTCCCCTATACTTCTGCCCCTGCAGAAGTCGCTCACCTATTTTATTTTGCCTTCTCCCTCATGCTATCCTTAAGTTGCGTTCTTGTCACGTGTCCCTTCCACTTGTTACCTAAAGCAGCCCATATTGCCACCACCAACCACCAACCTCCTACAGCTATTGTTTGGTTATCGGGTCTGCCTTGCGAGTCGTAGTGCATGCTAGTGTTGTGTTATCTTGATACCGTTATTGCTATCTTATCGGGTTATCTGTTGGGGATCATGACACATGCTACATGGTTATATCTGTTGAGGATATCATGGTTACTTAATAGTTGTTAGCGGAGGCATCGGTGGGTCAGCTGATCGTTTTGTGATGGCTCACTTGTGTTTCTTTAAAACCTAGGACCCCGAGTTCTTGTTATCTGTTCCGAGACTGAGCGCTCTAACCACACGTGGGTATGTTTCTGGATATCCCCTCGACCACTACCGGAATCTACAGCTTTGTCCAGTGGCCACAACTAGATCGCAATGTTTTACCATTTGTTGTTTGCGTGCATGCCAGCCTGTTACTTATTTACTTTAGGGAAGCCCCTGGGTGCCTTGTATCCCTTGTTCTGGTATGCACGTATAGGTGCGGCACGTGCGTTTATCGCATGCCGAAGCGGGTCATTCGCCCCAGTGTGTGTTTTGACCCTCTAAAGCCGTCCTCGCAATAGCTAAGTCCGCTTCGGAGATACGGCCGGACTTCGATACGGGTTCAACTTGGTTAGGTGGCTTCCTGGACATTGTTGTCGTGAAGGAGAGTGCGAGTCGTGATATCCACCTGTCGCAAGTGGGTTGATCGTGCGTGTGGGTACATTTGGGCAACCCCTGCAGGGTGTACATCTTATCGATAAGCCGTGTCCGCGGTTATGGACGACTTGGAGTTGTATGACTCGACCATAGACAACTTACACCTGTTGTTTATCAGTAATAACTTGCCTAGTAAGTTAGTACAACTTCAATAATAAATGGTTAAAACTTGACAACCGTGTGAGTGCCTTTGTAAGTACTTCCTTGCGAGGGGGGAACGCATCGGATGTGTTATGTTTGCAGAGTATAGAACTGTTAGTTTATGCTCTCTTTCACCTTCTCTGTTTAGACGAATGTTGTAGAGTGTCTCCATAGGTTTTTTAGTGCTTGCGCGCTGCCGCTTAACCCCACCATAATGCCTATGACATTCCTCTTGCGTCCTCTAAGTCCCCTGCGTGCCTCAAGTACAAAGGACGACTGGTTGACGAACGCTTATACATCTTGAAGTCTTGTTAAGTACGAACCCGTACTTATTGCTGCTTCTACGGGATATAACCGGGCAGGTATGAAGATAGGTACGATGAAGACGACGCTAGCAAGGTTACCCTTCCGGCTTGGTCTGGGCAGGGTTATGGACGCCACTGGTTATCTTCAGGACTCTTAGTCCAAATTTGTATCTTGTCCGTACTCAGATATATTTGATCTTCTGTATGATTTGGATCTTTGTATGTATCTATTTGTATTCTTGACTCGTTGGAGTCGTTGTTGTAATATATCTGTATCTTGTGGGCTCTATTGTAATCCTGTTGTAATGATTACTACTCGTGATTGATTCCACCCGCATCGCGTGCATGCTTCGGCGTGTACGAGGCGCTTGGTGGTGCGTCTCCTAAAATCGATATCGTGCGGATTTCGGCGGATTCACTGGGATCCTCATGGTACCGGTTTTGGGACGTCACATAGCACTCAAGCAATTTACTTTGGAATGGCGGAGAAATACCATGTAGTAGGTAGGTATGGTGGACACAAGTGGCATAGTGTTTGGCTCAAGGATTTTGGATGCATGAGAAGTATTCCCTCTCAATACAAGGCTTAGGCTAGTAAGGTTATTTGAAACAAACACAAGTGTGAACCGGTACAGCAAAACTCACATAAAAGACATATTGTAAGCATTATAAGACTCTACACCGTCTTCCTTATTTTTGACCCTTACTAGAAAATATCTAGACTTTAGAGAGACCAATCATGCAAACCAAATTTTAGCAAGCTCTATGTATTTCTTCATTAATAGGTGCAAAGTATATGATGCAAGAGCTTAAACATGATCCATATGAGCACAACAATTGCCAAGTATCAAATTATTCAAGACATTCTACCAATTACCACATGTAGCATTTCCCGTTTTCAACCATATAACAATTTAACGAAGCAGTTCAACCTTCGCCATGAACATTATGAGTAAAGACTAAGGACATATTTGTCCATATGCAAGAGCGGAGCGTGTCTCTCTCCCACACAATGAATGCTATGATCCAACTTTATTCAAACAAAACAATAACAAAAACATACAGACGCTCCAAGCAAAGTACATAAGATGTGATGGAATAAAAATATAGTTTCACTAGAGGAACCTGATAATGTTGTCGATGAAGAAGGGGATGCCTTGGAAATCCCCAAGCTTAGATGCTTGAGTCTTCTTGAAATATGCAGGGATGAACCACCGGGGCATCCCCAAGCTTAGAGCTTTCACTCTCCTTGATAATATTGTATCATCCTCCTCTCTTTATCCTTGAAAACTTCCTCCACACCAAACTCAAAACAACTCATTAGAGGGTTAGTGCATAATCAAAGTTCACATGTTCAGAGGTGACATAATCATTCTTAACACTTCTGGACATTGCACAAAGCTACTGAAAGTTAATGGAATAGAAAAATCCATCAAGCATAGCAAAACAGGCAATGTGAAATAAAAGGCAGAATCTGTCAAAACAGAACAGTCCGTAAAGGCGAATTTCTAAGAGGCACCATACTTGCTCAAATGAAAATACTCAAATTGAATGAAAGTTGCGTACATATCTGAGGATCACTCACGTAAATTTGCAGAATTTTCTGAGTTACCTACAGAGAATTCAGCCCAGATTCGTGACAGCAAGAAATCTGTTTCTGCGCAGTAATCCCAATCTAGTATGAACCTAACTATCAAAGACTTTACTTGGCACAACAATGCAACAAAATTAAGATAAGGAGAGGTTTCTACAGTAGTAACAACTTCCAAGACTCAAGTATAAAACAAAAGTACTGTAGTAAAATCATGGGTTGTCTCCCATAAGCGTTTTTCTTTAACGCTTTTCAGCTAGGCGCAGAAAGTGTATATCAAGTGTTATCAAGAGATGAAGTATCAACAGCGGGGTTCGGAGTTTTCTCAACCATGCATTGTATTTTGTATATGTAAGTTTCAGAGGCTCCCTTTTCATTAGTCTTAGGCTTTCTATTCTCATCAAACAAATTTTCAGGGACAAGCCAAGCATAATTATCATCTAGAGCTTCATGCATACTAACATGGGTGAAAAATTCTTCTATATTATCTCTTCCAATTATAGACCCTTGTCCTACCGGTATATCTTTTAAAGTAAAATTAGGAGGAAACATGATGAAATAAATAAAGCAAATGCAAATAACTAATTTTTTTGTGTTTTTAATATGGAGATTGCAAACAAGACAGTAAATAAAGTAAAGCTAGCAACTAATTTTTTTGTATTTTGATTTAGTGCAGCAAAAAAAGTAGTAAATAAAAGTAAAGCAAGAAAAAAACAAAGTAAAGAGATTGGAGGTGGAGACTCCCCTTGCAGCGTGTCTTGATCTCCCCGGCAACGGCGCCAGAAAAAGAGCTTGATACGCGTACAACACGCGTCCGTTGGGAACCCCAAGAGGAAGGTGTGATGCGTACAGCGGCAAGTTTTCCCTCAGTAAGAAACCAAGGTTTATCGAACCAGTAGGAGCCAAGAAGCACGTTGAAGGTTGATGGCGGTAAAGTGTAGTGCGGCGCAACACCAGGGATTCCGGCGCCAACGTGGAACCTGCACAACACAACCAAATTACTTTGCCCCAACGTGACAGTGAGGTTGTCAATCTCACCAGCTTGCTGTAACAAAGGATTAGATGTATAGTGTGGATGATGATGTTTGCAGAAAATAGTAGAACGAGTATTGCAGTAGATTGTATTCGATGTAAAGAATGGACCGGGGTCCACAGTTCACTAGAGGTGTCTCTCCGATAAGAATAAGCATGTTGGGTGAACAAATTACAGTTGGGCAATTGACAAATAAAGAGGGCATGACCATGCACGTACATGTTATGATGAGTAGTGTGAGATTTAATTGGGCATTACGACAAAGTACATAGACCGCTATCCAGCATGCATCTATGCCTAAAAAGTCCACCTTCAGGTTATCATCCGAACCCCCTCCAGTATTAAGTTGCAAACAACAGACAATTGCATTAAGTATGGTGCGTAATGTAATCAACAAATATATCCTTAGACATAGCATTGATGTTTTATCCCTAGTGGCAACAGCACATCCACAACCTTAGGGGTTGCTGTCACTCCCCCAGATTTAATGGAGACATGAACCCACTATCGAGCATAAATACTCCCTCTTGGAGTTACAAGTATCAACTTGGCCAGAGCCTCTACTAGCAACGGAGAGCATGCAAGATCATAAACAACACATAGATAATAGATTGATAATCAACATAACATAGCATTCATTATTCATCGGATCCCAACAAACGCAACATGTAGCATTACAAATAGATGATCTTGATCATGTTAGGCAGCTCACAAGATCCAACAATGATAGCACAATTAGGAGAAGACGACCATCTAGCTACTGCTATGGACCCATAGTCCAGGGGTGAACTACTCACACATCACTCCGGAGGCGACCATGGCGGTGAAGAGTCCTCCGGGAGATGATTCCCCTCTCCGGCAGGGTGCCGGAGGCGATTTCCTGAATCCCCCGAGATGGGATTGGCGGCGGCGATGTCTCTGGAAGGTTTTCCGTATCGTGGCTCTCGGTACTGGAGTTATTATCGACGAAGGCTTAAGTAGGCGGAAGGGTAGGTCAGGGGGTGCCACGAGGGGCCCACACGCTAGGGCCGCGCGGCCAGGAGGTGGGCCGCGCCGCCCTGGCGTGTCGCCGCCTCGTCGCCCCACTTCGTTTCCTCTCCGGACTTCTGGAAGCTTCGTGGAAAAATAAGATCCTGGGCGTTGATTTCGTCCAATTCCGAGAATATTTCCTTACTAGGATTTCTGAAACCAAAAACAGCAGAAAACAGCAACTGGCTCTTCGGCATCTCGTTAATAGGTTAGTGCCGGAAAATGCATAAGTATGACATAAAGTATGTATAAAACATGTAGGTATCATCAATAAAGTAGCATGGAACATAAGAAATTATCGATACGTTGGAGACGTATCAGCGAACACATGCACGAACTTGAACACGACGTCGTCGTTTTCCTCGTGGTAGGCGGTGATCATGGCGCGCATCTGCAAAAACGGTGGATGAATCAAGCGTTGCCCCGGTGATCAAGGATAGTGCACGGTGGGAGCGGTGACAGTAACTGATCGTCGAAGTTGGTGCCGCTAACGTGGACGCGGCGAACCTCCTCCACAATGACGTGCCACTTGTTGCAGGCGTGCTGGATCATGTGCCAATGGTGAGACATGGTGGAGATGTTGAGATCGGTGGTTAGCGCCTTGAAGTGGGATCCAATAGCCGACGCTCATCGAACGCCGCCTTCACCCCCTTCCAATAGGACTCCGCGTCCTGGTTGGCGCCGGTGAAGGGGTCAATGCTCACTGTCTACCATGCCTTGGCGAGGAACTCGTCCTCCCTCGAGCTCCCCTTTGCCGCGTGTCCGCCGGCCTTCTTCTTCGGGTCCACCGCGGTGGCGCCCGACGCGGTGACGACCTTCTTTTTCTTGCCTTTGGGGTCGGCGACGGCCAGCGCGATCTCTTTGGGAGCCTCGACGTAGGTGTACACATCGTTCTCCCACCTAACATCATCACCTTCTTCCTCATCTTCGGTGTACGCCTCGGTTTCCTGCTGCGTGAAGGACGGCTGCTCGTTGGTTCCATCGATGATCATGTCCTACGAGATGGCGTCGCTCGGCATCGCACCGAATGGCGCTTGCGCGCTACTGCTCGCGGCGAACTGCTGGTAGCCTGGGTGAGGGCCATGGTGAGGAGGAGGCCCGCCTCCACTTAAGAGCAAGGAGCCGATTGGATGTGATCCAATGGAAATGGAGTCGATTCAAGTTGGACTCGAACCGGACCAGGACTGAGTCAGTGAGCTGGACTCATGGTGACCAAGATAGGGCCCAAGTGAGTGGGATGCAGGTGTTGTGAAGCCCACACTCACTCCCTACATAAAGTGGGGCGGGTGCTGCCCAAAGGGCAAGGTTAGAGCATTCCATGAGTTGGAAACCCTAGCCCCACTCACTCCAGCTGTCGTACTGGATCTAGCAGTCCACCGTTGGTGCTCCTCCTCATACGTGTGGATACCGGCAGAGGTGTTGCACGTGTGACACTTCAAGGCGAAGGAGTTCGCTGATCTGGGAGTTGTTCATGTGATCGGCTTGGAACAGATCGAGGACTACATTGCTCTGACGAGTTTCATCAAGTTCAGCACCTGCGCATCTAGTGGTAATCCTCTTGGCCTTCTTCCTGAGCTAGTTCCTGGGAGTACCACGTAGGGAAAAGGTTTTCTTTTTCGCTGAAAATTCTTAGTTTGCATACATGTGGGTGCATGGACAATAGTGTGGCTAGCAACTGACTATAGCAATTTGTCATGTCATCTTAGAGAACCTATGATGACCCACAAGTATAGGGGATCGCAGCAGTCTTCGCGGGTAGTATAACCCAATTTATTGATTCGACACAAGGGGAGACAAAGAACACTTGGAAGCCTTAACAGCGGAGTTGTCAATTCAGCTGCACCTGGAAACAGACTTGCTCGCAAGAGTTTATCAGTAGTAACAGTTTTATAGCAGTAGCAGTAGTGAAATAACAGCAGCAGAGTAACAAAGGCAGCAGTAGTGATTTTAGTAAACAGCAGGATTAAAATACTGTAGGCACGGGGACGGATAACGGGCGTTGCATGGATGAGAGAAACTCATGTAACAATCATAGCAGGGCATTTGCAGATAATAATAAAACGGTGTCCAAGTACAAAGCAATCAATAGGCATGTGTTCCATATATAGTCGTACGTGCTCGCAATGAGAAACTTGCACAACATCTTTTGTCCTACCAGCCGGTGGCAGTGATACGCGTACAGCACGCGTCCGTTGGGAACCCCAAGAGGAAGGTGTGATGCGTACAGCGGCAAGTTTTCCCTCAGTATGAAACCAAGGTTTATCGAACCAGTAGGAGCCAAGAAGCACGTTGAAGGTTGATGGCGGTGAGATGTAGTGCGGCGCAACACCAGGGATTCCGGCGCCAACGTGGAACCTGCACAACACAAACCAAGTACTTTGCCCCAACGAAACAGCGAGGTTGTCAATCTCACCGGCTTGCTGTAACAAAGGATTAGATGTATAGTGTGGATGATGATTGTTTGCAGAAAACAGTAGAACAAGTATTGCAGTAAATTGTATTTCAGTATAGAGAATTGGACCGGGGTCCACAGTTCACTAGAGGTGTCTCTCCCATAAGATAAACAGCATGTTGGGTGAACAAATTACAGTTGGGAAATTGACAAATAAAGAGGGCATGACCATGCACATACATATTATGATGAGTATTGTGAGATTTAATTGGGCATTACGACAAAGTACATAGACCGCTATCCAGCATGCATCTATGCCTAAAAAGTCCACCTTCAGGTTATCATCCGAACCCCCTCCAGTATTAAGTTGCTAACAACAGACAATTGCATTAAGTATTGCGCGTAATGTAATCAGTGACTACATCCTCGAACATAGCACCAATGTTTTATCCCTAGTGGCAACAGCACATCCATAATCTTAGAGGTTTCTCTCACTCCCCCAGATTCACGGAGACATGAACCCACTATCGAGCATAAATACTCCCTCTTGGAGTTACTAGCATCAACTTGGCCAGAGCATCTACTAATAACGGAGAGCATGCAAGATCATAAACAACACATAGATATAAATTGATAATCAACATAACATAGTATTCTCTATTCATCGGATCCCAACAAACACAACATATAGGAATTACAGATAGATGATCTTGATCATGTTCGGCAGCTCACAAGACCCGACAATTAAGCACAATGGGGAGAAGACAACCATCTAGCTACTGCTATGGACCCATAGTCCAGGGGTAGACTACTCACACATCACTCCGGAGGCGACCATGGCGGCGTAGAGTCCTCCGGGAGATGATTCCCCTCTCCGGCAGGGTGCCGGAGGCGATCTCCTGAATCCCCCGAGATGGGATTGGCGGCGGCGGCGTCTCGATGGGTTTTCCGTATCGTGGCTCTCGGTACTGGGGGTTTCGCGACGAAGGCTATTTGTAGGCGGAAGGGCAGGTCGAGGGGCGTCACGAGGGGCCCAGATGACAGGGCCGCGCGGCCAAGACCTAGGCCGCGCCGCCCTGTAGTCTGGCCGCCTCGTGGCCCCACTTCGTTGACTCTTCGGTCTTCTGGAAGCTTCGTGGAAAAATAGGACCCCGGGCGTTGATTTCGTCCAATTCCGAGAATATTTCCTTACTAGGATTTCTGAAACCAAAAACAGCAGAAAATAGCAACTGGCACTTCGGCATCTTGTTAATAGGTTAGTTCCAGAAAATGCACGAATATGACATAAAGTGTGCATAAAACATGTAGATATCATCAATAATGTGGCATGGAACGTAATAAATTATCGATACGTCGGAGACGTATCAGCATCCCCAAGCTTAGTTTCTGCTCGTCCCGAGCAGGTAAACGATAAACAAAGATAATTTCTGGAGTGACATGCCATCATAACCTTGATCATAGTATTTGTAAGCATATGTAGTGAATGCAGCGATCAAAACAATGTAAATGACATGAGTAAACAAGTGAATCATATAGCAAAGACTTTTCATGAATAGTAGTTCAAGACAAGCATCAATAAGTCTTGCATAAGAGTTAACTCATAAAGCAATAATTCATAGTAAAAGCATTGAAGCAACACAAAGGAAGATTTAAGGTTCAGCGGTTGCTTTCAACTTGTAACATGTATATCTCATGGATATTGTCAACATAGAGTAATATAACAAGTGCAATATGCAAGTATGTAGGAATCAATGCACAGTTCACACAAGTGTTTGCTTCTTGAGGTGGAGAGAAATAGGTGAACTGACTCAACAATAAAAGTAAAAGAAAGGTCCTTCAAAGAGGAAAGCATCGATTGCTATATTTGTGCTAGAGCTTTGATTTTGAAAACAAGAAACAATTTTGTCAACGGTAGTAATAAAGCATATGTATCATGTAAATTATATCTTACAAGTTGGAAGCCTCATGCATAGTATACTAATAGTGCCCGCACCTTGTCCTAATTAGCTTGGACTACCGGGATCATCGCAATGCACATGTTTTAACCAAGTGTCACAAAGGGGTACCTCTATGCCGCCTGTACAAAGGTCTAAGGAGAAAGCTCGCATTGGATTTCTCGCTATTGATTATTCTCAACTTAGACATCCATACCGGGACAACATAGACAATAGATAATGGACTCCTCTTTTATGCATAAGCATGTAGCAACAATTAATTTTCTCATATGAGATTGAGGATATATGTCCAAAACTGAAACTTCCACCATGGATCATGGCTTTAGTTAGCGGCCCAATGTTCTTCTCTAACAATATGCATGCTCTAACCATAAGATGGTAGATCGCTCTTACTTCAGACAAGACGAACATGCATAGCAACTCACATGATATTCAACAAAGAGTAGTTGATGGCGTTCCCAGGAACATGGTTATCGCACAACGAGCAACTTAATAAGAGATAAAGTGCATAAGTACATATTCAATACCACAATAGTTTATAAGCTATTTGTCCCATGAGCTATATATTGTAAAGGTAGAGGAATAGAAATTTAAAGGTAGCACTCAAGCAATTTACTTTGGAATGGCGGAGAAATACCATGTAGTAGGTAGGTATGGTGGACACAAATGGCATAGTGGTTGGCTCAAGTATTTTGGATGCATGAGAAGTATTCCCTCTCGATACAAGGTTTAGGCTAGCAAGGCTATTTGAAACAAACACAAGGATGAAGCGGTGCAGCAAAACTCACATAAAAGACATATTGAAAACATTATAAGACTCTACACCGTCTTGCTTGTTGTTCAAACTCAATACTAGAAATTATCTAGACTTTAGAGAGACCAAATATGCAAACCAAATTTTAGCATGCTCTATGTATTTCTTCATTAATGGGTGCAAAGTATATGATGCAAGAGCTTAAACATGAGCACAACAATTGCCAAGTATCACATTATCCAAGACATTTTAGCAAATTACTACATGTATCATTTTCCAATTCCAACCATATAACAATTTAACGAAGAAGAAACTTCGCCATGAATACTATGAGTAGAGCCTAAGGACATACTTGTCCATATGCTACAGCGGAGCGTGTCTCTCTCCCATATAAAGAATGCTAGGATCCATTTTATTCAAACAAAACAAAAACAAAAACAAGCCGACGCTCCAAGCAAAGCACATAAGTTGTGATGGAATAAAAATATAGTTTCAGGGGAGGAACCTGATAATGTTGTCGATGAAGGGCATCCCCAAGCTTAGACGCTTGAGTCTTCTTGATATATGCAGGGGTGAACCACCGGGGCATCCCCAAGCTTAGAGCTTTCACTCTCCTTGATCATGTTGTATCATCTCCCTCTCTTGATCCTTGAAAACTTCCTCCACACCAAACTTAGAACAACTCATTAGAGGGTTAGTGCACAATCAAAATATACATGTTCAGAGGTGACATAATCATTCTTAACACTTCTGGATATTGCACAAAGCTACTGAAAGTCAATGGAATCAAAATATCCATCGAACATAACAAAACTGGCAATGCGAAATAAAAGGCAGAATCTGTCAAAACAGACAGTTCGTATTGACGAATTTTATTGAGGCACCAGACTTGCTCAAATGAAAATGCTCAAATTGAATGAAAGTTGCGTACATATCTGAGGATCACTCACGTAAGTTGGAATAATTTTCTGAGTTACCTACAGAGAATTTTGCCCAGATTCGTGACAGCAAAGAAATCTGTTTCTGCGCAGTAATCCAAATCTAGTATGAACTTTTCTATCAACGACTTTACTTGGCACAACAAAACACTAAACTAAGATAAGGAGAGGTTGCTACAGTAGTAAACAACTTCCAAGACACAAAATAAAAACAAAGTACTGTAGTAAAAACATGGGTTGTCTCCCATAAGCGCTTTTCTTTAACGCCTTTCAGCTAGGCGCAGAAAGTGTGTATCAAGTATTATCAAGAGACGAAGTGTCAACATCATAATTTGTTCTAATAATAGAATCAAAAGGTAACTTCATTCTATTTCTAGGGAAGTGTTCCATACCTTTCTTGAGAGGAAATTGATATTTTATATTACCTTCCTTCATATCAATGATAGCACCAACAGTTCGAAGAAAAGGTCTTCCCAATATAATGGGACAAGATGCATTGCATTCAATATCCAAGACAACAAAATCAACGGGGACAAGGTTATTGTTAACGGTAATGTGAACATTATCAACTTTCCCCAAAGGTTTCTTTGTAGAATGATCAGCAAGATTAACATCCAAATAACAATTTTTCAGCGGTGGCAAGTCAAGCATATTATAGATTTTCTTAGGCATAACGGAAATACTTGCATCGAGATCACATAAAGCATTACAATCAAAATCTTTAACCTTCATCTTAATGATGGGTTCCCAACCATCCTCTAGCTTTCTAGGAATAGAGGCTTCGCGTTCTAGTTTCTCTTCTCTAGCTTTTATGAGAGCATTTGTAATATGTTGCGTGAAAGCCAAATTTATAGCACTAGCATTAGGACTTTTAGCAAGTTTTTGCAAGAACTTTATAACTTCAGAGATGTGGCAATCATCAAAATTCAAACCATTATAATCTAAAGCAATGGGATCATCATCCCCAATGTTGGAAAAAATTTCAGCAGTTTTATCACAGGCAATTTCAGCAGTTTTAGCGATTTAGTGGTTTCTCGCTTTGCATTAGAAGTGGAAACATTGCTAACACCAATTCTTTTATTAGTATTAGTAGGAGGTGCAGCAACTTGTGTAGCATTAGCATTACTAGTGGTGGTAATAGTCCAAACTTTAGCTATATTATCTTCTTTTTCATTTTCTTCTCTTTCCCACCTAGCACGCAATTTGGCCATCAATCTTATATTCTCATTAATTCTAACTTGAATGGCATTTGCTGTAGTAGTAATTTTATTATGATGATTTTCATTAGGCATAACTTTCGATTTCAAAAGATCAACATCAGCAGCAAGACTATCGACTTTAGAAGCAAGTATATCAATTTTCCCAAGCTTTTCTTCAACAGATTTGTTAAAAGCAGTTTGTGTACTAATAAATTCTTTAAGCATGGCTTCAAGTCCAGGGGGTGTATTCCTATTATTGTTGTAAGAATTCCCATAAGAATTACCATAGCCGTTGCCATTATTATAAGGATATGGCCTATAGTTGTTACTAGAATTGTTCCGGTAAGCATTGTTGTTGAAATTATTATTTTTAATGAAGTTTACATCAACATGTTCTTCTTGGGCAACCAATGAAGCTAATGGAAAATTATTAGGATCAACATTTGTCCTATAATTCACAAGCATAGACATAATAGCATCAATCTTATCACTCAAGGAAGAGGTTTCTTCGACAGAATTTACCTTCTTACCTTGTGGACCTCTTTCCGTGTGCCATTCAGAGTAGTTGATCATCATATTATCAAGAAGCTTTGTTTCTTCACCAAGAGTGATGGACATAAAGGTACCTCCAGCAGCTGAATCCAATAGGTTCCGCGAAGAAAAATTCAGTCCTGCATAAAAGGTTTGGATGATCATCCAAGTAGTCAGTCCATGGGTTGGGCAATTTTTAACCAAAGATTTCATTCTTTCCCATGCTTGCGCAACATGCTCATTATCCAATTGTTTAAAATTCATTATGCTACTCCTCAAAGATATAATTTTAGCAGGGGGATAATATCTACCAATAAAAGCATCCTTGCATTTAGTCCATGAATCAATACTATTCTTAGGCAGAGATAGCAACCAATCTTTAGCTCTTCCTCTTAATGAGAAAGGGAATAATTTTAATTTTATAATGTCACCATCTACATCTTTATATTTTTGCATTTCACATAGTTCAACAAAATTATTAAGATGGGCAGCAGCATCATCAGAACTAACACCAGAAAATTGCTCTCGCATAACAAGATTCAGTAAAGCAGGTTTAATTTCAAAGAATTCTGCTGTAGTAGCAGGTGGAGCAATAGGTGTGCATAAGAAATCATTATTATTTGTGGTTGTGAAGTCACACAACTTAGTATTTTCAGGAGTACCCATTTTAGCAGTAGTAAATAAAACAAACTAGATAAAGTAAATGCAAGTAACTAATTTTTTTGTATTTTTGATATAGCAAACAAGATAGCAAATAAAGTAAAACTAGCAACTAATTTTTTTGTATTTTGATTTAGTGCAGCAAACAAAATAGTAAATAAAACTAAGCAAGACAACAAAAAAGTAAAGAGATTGGGATGTGGAGACTCCCCTTGCAGCGTGTCTTGATCTCCCCGGCAACGGCGCCAGAAAAAGCGCTTGATACGCGTACAACACGCGTCCGTTGGGAACCCCAAGAGGAAGGTGTGATGCGTACAGCGGCAAGTTTTCCCTCAGTATGAAACCAAGGTTTATCGAACCAGTAGGAGCCAAGAAGCACGTTGAAGGTTGATGGCGGCGAGATGTAGTGCGGCGCAACACCAGGGATTCCGGCGCCAACGTGGAACCTGCACAACACAAACCAAGTACTTTGCCCCAACGAAACAGCGAGGTTGTCAATCTCACCGGCTTGCTGTAACAAAGGATTAGATGTATAGTGTGGATGATGATTGTTTGCAGAAAACAGTAGAACAGGTATTGCAGTAAATTGTATTTCAGTATAGAGAATTGGACCGGGGTCCACAGTTCACTAGAGGTGTCTCTCCCATAAGATAAACAGCATGTTGGGTGAACAAATTACAGTTGGGCAATTGACAAATAAAGAGGGCATGACCATGCACATACATATTATGATGAGTATTGTGAGATTTAATTGGGCATTACGACAAAGTACATAGACCGCTATCCAGCATGCATCTATGCCTAAAAAGTCCACCTTCAGGTTATCATCCGAACCCCCTCCAGTATTAAGTTGCTAACAACAGACAATTGCATTAAGTATTGCGCGTAATGTAATCAGTGACTACATCCTCGAACATAGCACCAATGTTTTATCCCTAGTGGCAACAGCACATCCATAATCTTAGAGGTTTCTCTCACTCCCCCAGATTCACGGAGACATGAACCCACTATCGAGCATAAATACTCCCTCTTGGAGTTACTAGCATCAACTTGGCCAGAGCATCTACTAATAACGGAGAGCATGCAAGATCATAAACAACACATAGATATAAATTGATAATCAACATAACATAGTATTCTCTATTTATCGGATCCCAACAAACACAACATATAGAATTACAGATAGATGATCTTGATCATGTTCGGCAGCTCACAAGACCCGACAATTAAGCACAATGGGGAGAAGACAACCATCTAGCTACTGCTATGGACCCATAGTCCAGGGGTAGACTACTCACACATCACTCCGGAGGCGACCATGGCGGCGTAGAGTCCTCCGGAAGATGATTCCCCTCTCCGGCAGGGTGCCGGAGGCGATCTCCTGAATCCCCCGAGATGGGATTGGCGGCGGCGGCGTCTCAGTAAGGTTTTCCGTATCGTGGCTCTCGGTACTGGGGGTTTCGCGACGAAGGCTATTTGTAGGTGGAAGGGCAGGTCGAGGGGTGTCACGAGGGGCCCAGATGACAGGGCCGCGCGGCCAAGACCTAGGCCGCGCTGCCCTGTAGTCTGGCCGCCTCGTGGCCCCACTTCGTTGACTCTTCGGTCTTCTGGAAGCTTCGTGGCAAAATAGGACCTGGGCGTTGATTTCGTCCAATTCCGAGAATATTTCCTTACTAGGATTTCTGAAACCAAAAACAGCAGAAAACAACAACTGGCACTTCGGCATCTTGTTAATAGGTTAGTTCCAGAAAATGCACGAATATGACATAAAGTGTGCATAAAACATGTAGATATCATCAATAATGTGGCATGGAACGTAAGAAATTATCGATACGTCGGAGACGTATCAGGCAGCCGGGCCTCAAGGGAATCTACTGGATATTAAGGTACTCCTTTTAATAGAGTACCGGAGCAAAGCATTAACACTCCGTGAACACATCTGATCCTCACATCACTACCATCCCCTCCGGTTGTCCCGATTCTTGTCACTTCGGGGCCATTGGTTCCGGACAGCGACATGTGTATACAACTTGCAGGTAAGATCATAAACAATGAATATCATGATGAAACAATAACATGTTCAGATCTGAGATCATGGCACTCGGGCCCTAGTGACAAGCATTAAGCATAACAAGTTGCAACAATATCATCAAACTACCAATTACGGATACTAGGCACTATGCCCTAACAATCTTATGCTATTACATGACCAATCTCATCCAATCCCTACCATCCCCTTCGGCCTACAGCGGGGGAATTACTCACACATGGATGGGGGAAGCATGGCTGGTTGATGGAGAGGCGTCGGTGGTGATGATGGCGATGATCTCCTCCAATTCCCCGTCCCGGCGGAGTGCCAGAACGGAGACTTCTGGCTCCCGAGACGGAGTTTCGCGATGTGGCGGCGTTCTGGAGGCTTTCTGGCGACTTCGACTTCTCTCCGTGCGTTTTTAGGTCGAAGGCAATAAGTAGTCCGAAGGAGGGCGTCGGAGGCTGACCGAGGCCGCCACACCATAGGGCCGCGCGGGCCCCTCCTGGGCCGCGCCGGCCTATGGTGTGGGGCCCTCGGGCCTCCACCTGGCTTGTCCTTCTGGCTCCGCTAATATTCTGGGAAAATAGGACCTTCTGCATAAATTTCGAGGATTTTCCTAAAAGTTGGATTTCTGCACAAAAACGAGACACCAGAACAGTTCTGCTGAAAACAGCGTTAGTCCGTGTTAGTTGCATCCAAAATACACAAATTAGAGGCAAAACAATAGCAAAAATGTTCGGGAAAGTAGATACGTTTTGGACGTATCAACTCCCCCAAGCTTAGCTTATTGCTTGTCCTCAAGCAATTCAGTTAACAACTGAGCGATAAAAGAACTTTCACGAACACATTTGCTCATATGATGTATATATTCTCATGCTATGGTTAACACTTAGGCAGTTCATAATGAGATGCATACAAATAAGATCATCCAATAGCTATGTCAAACATGGAGAGGTACCAACAATTAATAATAAGCATCATGAATCATGTATATAAGCAAGATTGCAATGTTCATAAGAGAGTATGATAAAGTGGTATCTCGCTTGCCCATATTTGATCGGCAAAACATAAATGCCCAGGCACCTCTGAAGTTCATAGAAAGACTAGAAGTAGTGATTGTCAAAGATAAAAGCATCAAAGTTATACCACAATCAATCATATTTTGAGACAAGCATATTATACTAAGAATGACAGTTGTGCTCTCAAGATAGTGCTCAAAGAAAGAATGGAGACACAACACAAAAGTAAAAGATTGACCCTTCGCAGAGGGAAGCAGGGATTAACATGCGCTAGAGCTTTTCATTTCTAAAACAAGAGTAAAATTATTTTGAGAGGTGTTTGTTGTTGTCAACGAATGGTAATGGGTACACCAACTACCTCGCCAACCGGACTTCCAAGAGCGGCTCCCATGAATTATTTTTATGTTTATGCGGCACTCCTTCCAACCTTTTTTTCACAAACCATGGCTAACCGAATCCTCGGGTGCCTGCCAACAATCTCATACCATGAAGGAGTGCCTTTTTATTTTAGTTTATTATGATGACACTCCCCCCAACCTTTGCTTACACAAGCCATGGCTAACCGAATCCTTCGGGTGCCGTCCAACAATCACATACCATGGAGGAGTGTCTATTTAGATTAATTAATTTGGGACTGGGAATCCCATTGCCAGCTCTTTTTGCAAAATTATTGGATAAGCGGATGTGCCACTAGTCCATAATGAAAGTCCGTCAAGAGTAAATGACAAGGTCGAAAGTTAAACACCACATACTTCCTCATGAGCTATGAAACATTAACACAAATTGAGAAGCATTTTGAAGGTTTTAAAGGTAGCGCATGAGAATTTACTTGGAATGGTTTGAAATGCCATGCATAGGTATTTATGGTGGACACTTTGGAACAACTTGGTTTTAAGGTGTTTGGAAGCACGAGCAGCGTTCCCGCTCAGTACAAGTGAAGGCTAGCAATAGACTGGGGAGCGACAAATCAAGAGAGCAGTAACTGTCATAATCATGCTTGCGGCAAAATAAATTAACGGAGGCATAAAAGTGATACAAGAACTCTAAAGCAATATAAATCATCGAGGCTTAATTGACTTTTGTTCAGTCTTATGCATGCGTGAGCATGTGCCAAGTCGATATAAATGAATTATTCAGAGGAGGATACCACAATGCCATACCTACTTATGAATAAAACAATGCAAGCAAACATCCATGACATGCTACTCATATTAATAAATTGGAGCTAAACATGAGAGATCATGAACTACTAGACTTTCTCAAATGACATATACCTCACATGAACCAACTAAGCATGCTCACATGGATGAGTATATGTACAAAAATGAAAACGAATAGAGTTCATACCAGCCTCTCACCACAATCCAATTGTCGTAGATCGTCATTATTGCCTTTCACTTGTGTAGCTTGGATAATATGAAATGAAAACCACGCTCCAGCCACCAAAGACCATTGAACTCATGATGAACTTTACAAACCAAAGAAGAACAGCAAATATTTTTGGTGTTTTCGAATTGGAAACAAGAACAAAAGGAAACAAGCAAACAAAGCAAAATCTTTTTGGCTTTTCTTATAGCAAACTAGCAATAGCAAGTAAAGCGAAACAAATGCAAGAAACCAAAGCAAACAAATGATGAAGAGAAACAACAGAAATATTTTTGGTCTTTTTGTGTTTTAGGAGAGAAACAAAGCAGAAACAAGAATTGGCAAACTAGAAAAGTCACATAAACACAAAGCAGCAGAAATTCGTCAAACTTGACAGCAGTACAGTACTCGATTTTTAAGAAATTCTTCCACTGCTCAAATCGAAAAGTGTTCAACTAATGAAAGTTAGATAACAACCTGGGGAACATGCACAAAAATTGGCTTCGCAAAATACTTTTCTGTCTATTTTTGGGAATTTTTTCGGTAACAGTCCAGAATCTGTTTTCAGGCAGCACTTCCCCAAATATCATCTTTCTCTCATTAGAAAACCACTCAAACAAACTAAACAAGTATATACAAGTATCCAGCAATCATAATATGCAAAGAATGAGTGATGCCGGTATACCTCCCCCCAAGCTTAGTCTTTTGGCCTAAGTGGAGTTCAACCCCAACGAGGGTCGCTATTCCTCGCCGGTGGATAATGCATGGCGTAATCATAGTAAGGTTCCTGTGCAGAAGAAAAGCGTGGAGGCTCCACATGCCCAACATGATGATGCGAGGAACTTGCTGCATCGGATGATGAGTCGAAATGTTCCTCGGCCTCCTCCATGTTGTCTCTTGCATGATGGCCTCCTCCCTCTATGTGTGCATTCAGTGCACCTTCTGTGACTGACCAATCCTCCCTGGAATCAATGTTAAATAGAACAGGCGCAGGCAATCTTACTAGTTTTTCAGTTTTCTTAGTTATTCTCCAAACTTTCTTATAAAATGTCATCTTGTAGAACAGGTTACCCAAATTAGATGAATCAGAAACAAATTCATGTTTAATCATAGAGACTATGTTAAGTTTTTCTATGGAAAGTTGAATATCAAGATGATGAGGTTCTACATTATGCAAAGCTAGTAAACGAGAGGCGATGAGACCTCCACAAATTCCACCTTTCTCACGGTTAGTAGCAAGTCTATAGGCTATCAATGCCCCCAAATTATAAGTCTTACTACCTTGCAGTGCAGCAGCTAGAAAAGCTAAATCCTGGATAGATAGTTTACCACCACTCTTTCTAGCAAGAATGCATTTAGTAATGAAATAAGCAAAGTAGCGGATAGCTGGGAGTTGAATGCTAGTAATTTTACCACCATCCTCTGAGAAACTCCTCCCATGACAAATCATCTCGAAGAGGCTTAAGAGCTCTCGCGGCGATCCCCTTATCTTCTCGCATGATCCCCATTGCGGTACTCTAATGGCTGTACAAAAATCATTGAATGGCAAGTTGACAATTTTATTATAAATCTTATACTGAACCATGGGGTTAGATCGCGACCAATTGAACTTAAAATCCTGCACAACAGACATAGTCAATTTTGCATATTGGCATGGTTCTCCATCAACAAAATCATTCAACCCTGCACGAGAAATTAGATTCTGAACATCTTCCAATATTCCTGCGCTTCTCATTAAATCTGTGCACGGGTAGTAAGAGGGGTATACTCCCTCTTCACGGTTCACTCTCATGACTTGTTGCACCTCCAATTCTTGTTGGTTTAGTTGATATCTATTCCACTCCATTTTCTGAAATTTTTCAACAAACGATATAAAACTTGATTTGGTGACATATAATCAAGGGGAACTACTATAGGAACTTGCTAGAGTACTAATCATGCATCAAAACTAGTTTATACAAATTAGAACAAGCATGCAAGCTCACTAAACATGTTACCTACAGCAGCAAAATATTCAAGATATACTCAACCAAACAAAATTCTACTTGGATGATCGGAGGAGTCACATACCGGAGAGCAAATGTGCCAAATTTCAGACAGAAATCTGGGCTGAGCAAAGAGATCAAAAAATCCTGAGCTCTTGAGCAAAAACACGAGCGAGAGAAAGCTGGTGTTGATTTTTTCGGGAGAGAGAAGAGTCTGGGAGGAAGAGATGCTAAAGTGGGGTAAAGGGGGGCCCACACGCCAGGGTGGCGCGCCCCCCTTCCAGGCCGCGCCGGCCTGTGGGGTGCCACCCTGGGGTGCCCCACAGGTCATCTCCAGGTGCTCCCAGGTGCGTTTTCGAAAAATAGGACCAACAGTATAATTTTTGTGAATTTTTGAAAACTTTGAAAAATGCACATTTCTGGGTATTAAGTTTATTATTACTGGCCAGGAAAAATTTTGAAATCTCTAATTAACTAAGGAACTTTGCAAATCAAAAGTGCTAGAGCAAATAAGGCAAGTGGAGGGAGAAAGAGATGTTGTTGACCTCCTCTATGCATATAAAAGGTATTTGTTAACAAGGTTGATCAAGTCTTGCCACCAAATAAATTTTACATAGCATATGAAGAAATAAACCTCAAATCAATCATGTTACCTTGAATTGTATTGATATGGATCCAATCATAAGATTTTGATAACCTTCTTTAGGCTCATATATAGGACAATCAATAGTTCCAACTTTGATAGTTCTCACATTAGAAATAGTATTGACTCCACATACTTTATCAATCCTCTTGGGGAAATAAACGGTATGCTCCTTATCATCAACATTGAAAGTAACCTTTCCTTTATTGCAATCAATAACAGCCCCTGCAGTGTTAAGAAAAGGTCTCCCAAGAATAATAGACATATTATCATCTTCAGGCATTTCCAACACAACAAAATCAGTTAATATCAAGCAGTTATTAGTAACTTGAACAGGAACATCCTCACATATACCAACAGGAATAGCAGTAGATTTATCAGCCATTTGCAAAGATATATCAGTAGGTATCAACTTATCTAGATAAAGCCTCTTATAAAGAGAAAAAGGCATAACACTAACACCGGCTCCCAAATCACATAGAGCAGTTTTAACATAATTATTCTTAATAGAACAAGGAATAGTAGGTATACCTGGGTCGCCCAACTTCTTTGGCACTTTGCCATTGAAAGAGTAATTAGCAAGCATAGTGGAAATTTCCTCATTGGGGATTTTCCTTTTATTAGTAACAATATCTTTCATATACTTTGAATAAGGAGGCAATTTTATAGCATCAGTCAAAGGGATTTGCAAGAATAAAGGTTTCATCCAATCGCAAAATTTATTATAGTGTTCTTCTTCCTTTGATTTTAATTTCTTAGCAGGAAAAGGCATTTGCTTTTGCACCCAAGGTTCCCTTTCATTACCATGTTTCTTAGCAATAAAATCTTCTTTAGTATACTTTTTATTTTTAGCATGCTTTTCAGGTTCATCTTCAACTTCTTCTTTATCAGAGGCACCATTCTTATCATTATCATTATTATTATCATGTTCATTACCACTTTCAGTTTCAGCATCGGAAATAGAAATACTATTAGGATCATTAACAGGTTCAGAGGATTCTACAACATTTTTATGTTTCTTCTTCTTTTTCTTCTTAGAAGGAGCACTAGGTTCAATTCGTTGAGAATCTTGTTCAATTCTTTTGGGATGCCCTTCAGGATATAGAGGATCCTGGGTAGAGACACCACCTCTAGTTGTTACGTCATAAGCATGTTTCTCTTTAGAATTATTTTTTAGCAAGTTACTTTGCACTTTAGTGAGTTGATCAATTTGAGTTTGAATCATTTGAAAATGTTTAACAAGCATCTTAACATCATTGGAGGTTCTCTCCACAATATCATGCAAATTGCTAATAGCTTGGGAATTTTCCATTAGATGATTCTCTACTCTCATATTAAAATTTTCTTGCTTAACAATATAATTATCAAACTCATCTAAGCATTGCGCAGGAGGTTCTGAATACGGAATATCTTCCCTAGTAAAGCGTTGAAGGGAGTTTTCCTCAATCATGGATGAAGGGGGAATTATCTCACATATATCTTCTATGGGAGGTAGATTCTTCACATCTTTGGATTTAATACCTTTCTCCTTGAGAGACTTCTTGGCTTCCCTCATATCTTCATCATTCAATTCAATTAAACCCCTCTTCTTCAATATTGGCGTTGGAGTTGATTCAGGTGTATTCCAATCATCATGATTCCGGCTTATTCTAGCCAATAATTCTTGACTTAAATCTGAGTTCTTTTCCTGAAAACACAACCAGCACAACTATCCAAATATGCTCTAGATTCAATGGTTAGTCCACTATAAAATATATCAAGTAGATCATTCTTTTCTAAATCATGTCCAGGTCGAGCTCTGATAAGAGAACAAAATCTTGCCCATGCCACAGGCAATTTCTCTTCATCTCCCTGGTCAAACCTATAAATTCTCTGTAAAGCAATATGTTGAGCACTAGCAGGAAAATATTTTCGAAAGAAAACATCACGCAAATCAGTTGGACTTTTAATAGAACCAGGAGGCAAATTGTTATACCAAGTTTTAGCATCATCCTTTAATGAGAAAGGAAATTTTTTACTGACAAAGTAAGTACGCATCTTGTCATCATCAGAAAACAAGCTACTCATAGAAGAAAGTTCATTCATGTGTTCTACAGCACTTTCTTTTTCAGTACCACAAAAGGGTGCTTTCTCTACAATAGCTATATGAGATAGATCAAGAGAAAAATCATAATCTTTATCCTTAATGCATATAGGATATGTGGCAAATTTAGGATCAGGAGATAGCTTATGTCTAACAGTATATTGTGTAAGAAACTTTTTAATTTTTCTTGCATCAGCAGTAGCATTGCATCTATTAATTAAATCATCATTAAGCTCCACATAATCTTCATCAGGATCATCACTAGAATAATCAAGTTCAGGTGAACTAACAGGTGTAGTGGCATTTTCATTAGGAGTTTCAGCATTTTCAATTTGTCTAGACCTAGCAATTGTAGCATCTAGAAAGGATCCCAACGAACCACTATCATCAAGCACAGCAGAAACATTATCAATATTATGAGAGTTTTCAGATTCAGCAGTAGTACCAGCAAATGAAGCTTGTGCCGGTGAAACAAGTTGACTTATCATAGATGGTGAATCAAGAGTAGCAGAGGTACTGAGAGTTGTACCTTTTCTTGTAGTGGATGGTAATATGGCGACTTTAGAATCGCGAGATTTACCCATGATGGAGAATTTGCAGCGAACAATATCAATCCAAGTGAACTTCCAAATAAAGCTATGCTCCCCGGCAACGGCGCCAGAAAACAGTCTTGAGAACCCACAAGTATAGGGGATCGCAGCAGTCTTCGCGGGTAGTATAACCCAATTTATTGATTCGACACAAGGGGAGACAAAGAACACTTGGAAGCCTTAACAGCGGAGTTGTCAATTCAGCTGCACCTGGAAACAGACTTGCTCGCACGAGTTTATCGGTAATGCGGTTTATAGCAGTAGCAGTAGTGAAATAACAGCGACGAGTAACAAAGACAGCAGTAGTGATTTTAGTAAACAGCAGGATTAAAATACTGTAGGCACGGGGACGGATAACGGGCGTTGCATGGATGAGAGAAACTCATGTAACAATCATAGCAGGGCATTTGCAGATAATAATAAAACGGTGTCCAAGTACAAAGCAATCAATAGGCATGTGTTCCATATATAGTCGTACGTGCTCGCAATGAGAAACTTGCACAACATCTTTTGTCCTACCAGCCGGTGGCAGCCGGGCCTCAAGGGAATCTACTGGATATTAAGGTACTCCTTTTAATAGAGTACCGGAGCAAAGCATTAACACTCCGTGAACACATGTGATCCTCACATCACTACCATCCCCTCCGGTTGTCCCGATTCTTGTCACTTCGGGGCCATTGGTTCCGGACAGCGACATGTGTATACAACTTGCAGGTAAGACCATAAACAATGAATATCATGATGAAACAATAACATGTTCAGATCTGAGATCATGGCACTCGGGCCCTAGTGACAAGCATTAAGCATAACAAGTTGCAACAATATCATCAAAGTACCAATTACGGACACTAGGCACTATGCCCTAACAATCTTATGCTATTACATGACCAATCTCATCCAATCCCTACCATCCCCTTCGGCCTACAGCGGGGGAATTACTCACACATGGATGGGGGAAGCATGGCTGGTTGATGGAGAGGCGTCGGTGGTGATGATGGCGATGATCTCCTCCAATTCCCCGTCCCGGCGGAGTGCCAGAACGGAGACTTTTGGCTCCCGAGACGGAGTTTCGCGATGTGGCGGCGTTCTGGAGGCTTTCTGGCGACTTCGACTTCTCTCCGTGCGTTTTTAGGTCGAAGGCAATAAGTAGTCCGAAGGAGGGCGTCGGAGGCTGACCGAGGCCGCCACACCATAGGGCCGCGCGGGCCCCTCCTGGGCCACGCCGGCCTATGGTGTGGGGCCCTCGGGCCTCCACCTGGCTTGTCCTTCTGGCTCCGCTAATATTCTGGAAAAATAGGACCTTCTGCATAAATTCCGAGGATTTTCCTGAAAGTTGGATTTCTGCACAAAAACGAGACACCAGAACAGTTCTGCTGAAAACAGCGTTAGTCCGTGTTAGTTGCATCCAAAATACACAAATTAGAGGCAAAACAATAGCAAAAGTGTTCGGGAAAGTAGATACGTTTTGGACGTATCAACCTACAACCCATATGTACAACACTTGACTAATAAATGTATAACTTTATCAATACATGGCCCATTATTCACTCTAGGATGGACTCCAGCTCCCCCTAATAGGTTTGGAGGAGGGAAAATGGGCGCCAACCGACCCCCTATATAAAGTGGGGGCTGGACACTGCAAAGAACAACCCTAGCCCAAGCCTCCTCCTCCGGCCTCCACTACCATCCTCGCCGCCACCCTAGTGCTGCCGCCGGCCACCACCTCTACCTGTAAGGGTATTTTACCCTTATCCATTATTTTGGTAACAATGACACCGTGCTGGAGTATTTGGCCTAATATGTTTATAAGGATAATCTCAGGTATTAGGCAAAGAGGCATAAATGGTGTATCAAAGGAACAAGAAGGCTAAAGGAGACCCCCCCACTTCAACAACAATCGAAAAGGGGTCTACAGCAGAGATCCGGTTTGCCGCCCGGTCAGCCGGCCCCCAAACCGGCCAGTCCGGCGTGCGGCCCGGTCAACCGGGCGCCAACCGGGTGTCAAATGAGCGCCTAAGTGGTCCGGTCTGCTGCCCGGTCTGCCGGCCTCCAGACCGGTGGGCCCGGCGTGCGGTCCGGTCGACCGGGCGCCAACCGGGCGCCAACCGGAGGAGCTCCTGGACGATGCAAAGTGTCTCCTGGTCGGGGTCCGGTCTACCGTCCGGTCTGGACCGGCAGGTCCGGTCCCTGGCCCGGTCCGACCGGCCTCTGCACCGGACAATCCGGTCAGTGGTCCGGTTGACCGGGTTTGTCGGGAGAAAAGATGAGGTGGCAAGTGACCAACGGCCATATTTCGAAGAACACTATAAATAGGCCTTCTCCTACCTCTGAATAGTTGGGCACTACACTACAAACTGTTCTTGAGCTCTATCTCTCTTACTCCATTGCTAGAAACACCAGAAGCCTCAGATCTCCCTCCTCCTCCACCCAAATTCAAATCCCTCTGGGGAAATGTTAGAGGAGGACCCAATCTACTGTTCTACCAAGCCAAATCTCATTCCCCCTTGTATTCATCAAGAAGCTTGCTTCCTAGGGTTCCTTTGAAACCCTAGGTGGGCAAGAGGAGTCCGGAAGCATCCGGGCTGTGGATTTGCTCCGGGCAAGATTGTGAAGGTTTGGAGGCTACCTCAAAGTCTACAACAAGTGAGTGAGCTATTCCTTCGTGGGATAGGCTCCGGAGAATAGGGTGAGCCTTCGTGGCGTGGGGAATCCTTCGTGGGACCTCCACCCCTCCAAACGTGACGTACCTTCTTGCAAAGGAAGGGAACACGGGAATACATCCTCGTCTCCGCGTGCTATCGGTTATCTCTAACCGAACTCCTTACTTGTGATTTAACTGCATGTGAGAGCCTTCGTGCTCGAGTTAGTTGTATCATCATATAGGTTGCTTCACCTAGTTTGCATTAGGCTCACCTTTATATTCCGCAGAGCCTAATATTGCAAAGAAAGAATTAAAATCTGTAGTAACCTATTCACCCCCCTCTAGGTTTACCATCTCTATACTTTCACTACCCTTGTTGCAACCTAGACGACACCATCGGGAAACCGTTGCAGAGCTCTTCTTATCCTTCTTCTTCTTGGAGTGATGTGATACGTCTTCGACGTATCGATAATTTCTTATGTTCCATGCCACATTATTGATGATATCTACATGTTTTATGCATACTTTATGTCATATTTATGCGTTTTTGGTTTCAGAAATCCTAGTAAGGAAATATTCTAGGAATCGGACGAAATCAACACCGAAGATCTTAGAATTCCCGGAAGCTTCCAGAGCACCGAAGAAGGGCCAGAGGGGAGCCAGGGGGGCCCCACCCCACAGGGCGGCGCGGCCAAGGGGGGGCGTGCCCCCCTACTGTATGGGCCCCCTGTGGCCCCTCCGACTCCGCCTCTTGGCCTATTTAGTCGTCCCTGACCTAAAACCTCGACCCAGTTCGACGAAACCAGAGAAAACCATCCAGAGCCGCCGCCATCGCGAAACTCCAATTCGGGGGACAGAAGTCTCTGTTCCGGCACCCTGCCGGGACGGGGAATTGCCCCCGGAGTCATCTCCACCGCCGTCTCCACCGCCATCTTCACCGCCATCGCTGTCACCATGATGAGGAGGGAGTAATTCACCCCCGGGGCTGAGGGCTCCGCTGTAGCTATGTGGTTCATCTCTCTCTCTTTGTGATCTAGTTGAATATCATCTATGTGCTACTCTAGTGATGTTATTAAAGTAGTCTATTCCTCCTCCATGATGTAATGTTGACAGTGTGTGCATCATGAAGTACTTGGTATATGCTATGATTGTGATCTCTTGTAGATTATGAAGTTAACTATTACTATGATGGTATTGATGCGATCTATTCCCCCTTTCATAGCTGATGTTGACAGTGTGCATGCTATGTTAGTACTCGGTGTAATTGTGTTGATCTATCTTGCACTCTAAGGTTATTTAAATATGAATATCGAATATTGTGGAGCTTGTTAACTCCGGCATTGAGGGTTCGTGTAATCCTACACAATTAGTGGTGTTCATCATCCAACAAGAGGGTGTAGAGTAGTCCTATTATGTGATCATTGTTGAGAGTGTCCACTAGTGAAAGCAGGATCCCTGGGCCTTGCTTCCAAGCATCGAATCTCCGTTTGTTTACTGTTTTGTTGCATGTTTACTCGCTGCCATATTTTATTCAGACTATTACCACTCATACTCATCCATATTACTTGCATCTCACTATCTCTTCGCCGAACTAGTGCACCTATACATCTGACAAGTGTATTTGGTGTGTTGGGGACACAAGAGACTTCTTGTATCGTGATTGCAGGGTTGCCTGAGAGGGATATCTTTGACCTCTTCCTCCCTGAGATCGATAAACCTTGGGTGATCCACTTAAGCGAAACTTGCTGCTGTTCTACAAACCTCTGCTCTTGGAGGCCCAACACTATCTACAATAATAGAAGCTCCCGTAGACATCAAGCACTTTTCTGGCGCCGTTGCCGGGGAGGAAAGGTAAAAGGTACTCACACTCCGGATCTCGGCTACCAAGCTATTTTCCGCCGTTGTAAGTACTCGAAGCTATTTCCTTTAGATCCTGCAATTGCATCTTTTTGTTTCTTGTTTTACACTAGTAAGGCATAATGGAATACAACTATGAGCTTTTTAATTTATTTCCTAAGTTAAGACATGAATTGTGTGATGCAACAATTAAAGAACCCATGGAACCTCATTTGCATGCTAGTAGCAATGTTATTGGTATGAACGCAATCACTGCTGATGCTATGGATAAGTCTAAGCTTGGGGAAGCTAGTTTCTGTGATTTTTTTAGCTTCCCATCTTTAGGGGAGAAAATTTGTTCTGATAATGCTTTATCTCCCATATGCGATAACTCTAATGATGCTTGTGATATTTTAAATCCACCTACTGCAAGTACTTCTTTCAAGATACCCATGAAAATTATTGAACGTGTTATGGATAACCGCTATGAAGGGGATGGAACTGTCCATCCTGGAGATCATTTACTATTTTTGCATGAATTATGCGGGTTATTCAAGTGTGCAGGTATCTCTATGGATGAAGTGAGGAAGAAGCTATTCTCTGTTTCGCTGTCCGGTAAAGCGGCGCATTGGTATAAATTGTTGAAGGATAGTCATTCTCTTGGTTGGGAGGAAATTGTATTTATTCTAAATTTTATCCTCCTCATGAAGTGCATATTGATAGGAATTATATTTATAACTTTTATCCTCGTGATGGAGAGAGTATTTCTCAAGCGTGGGGGAGATTGAAGTCACTAATACTCAAATGTCCCATTCATGAGCTCCCCCGTAATGTTATTGTTAACAATTTTTATGCGAGGCTTTCAGGACAACACAAGGACTATCTGGATGCCTGTTCAGAGAGATCTTTCACAAACAAGGAGGTTGAAGCTAGGTGGGATCTTCTTGATCGGATTGAGGATAACGCTGAAGGATGGGAGAACAACAAAGGTGAAGAGTCAGGTATAAATTATGATTATGAATGCATTGAAGCTTTTATGGATACTGATAAATTTCGAGATATGAGTGCTACTTATGGTCTTGACTCTCAAGTTGCTGCAAATCTTTATAAAGCCTTTGCTTCTCATTTTGAATTGCCTAAGAAGAATTTTGATAAGTATCATGAACCTTTTAAAGAGGCTTGCATGAAGAATGAAATTGTTGTTAATGATTGCAATAAGCATGCTCAAACTCCTAAGAATGCTATTTCCTATAAGCACGTTAATTTTTGTGGAATGCATAGACCTTGTGGAATTAATCAAATCAAAGATGAATATTGTATCCATCATATTAATGAAAAAACTAGAAAGTGGTTTAGGGCTCTAGATGATCTTGGAAAAAAAGTGTGTGCCCTCTATCCTTTTATTTGTGAACTTTGCCATAGAGTGGGTCATTTTAATTTTCAATGCTCCTCCAATGATAATTTGAACCCCATGAGTGCTACAAATTGGTATTGTGATGATGAAATTACTCCTAATCAACATGATGAACTTACTTTATTTTTGTGGTGTGAAGAGCTTTCAAGAAAAATCTCTTTGTTACATATGAGCGATCTTGATATTGATGACGTCCTGCATGGGTGTTTTTCTTATTGCATTGATAATAGCCATACAAATACTTACATACAAAATATTTTAGAAGATGACACCTTGCCAAAATATGATAGGACCGCTGTGTGTTTTGAACTAATTAATGAAAAGGAGGAATCCTCCCAAGTTTCTTCTATTGTTTCTGAAAGTAAATCAGGTTATGCGGACAAGCCACCCTTCAAGCCTCTTCCTCCTAAAGAAGGGAACGAGGAGAAGGATGAGAAGAAGAAGAAGAAGAAGAAGAAGAAGAAGAAGGAGAATAAAAAGAAAGAGGTAACGGCATATCCCCGCGTGAATGAGATAACGCTAGGTAACCATAAGTATGTTGCTCCTAATGATTATTATGATAATTATCTGAATACAATGATCTTCCTATGCCCTTTACATACATTAGTGATCATGATTTGAATGAGCACACTACTTTTGATATTGCAAATCTCTGGGAAACTAATTCTGAAAATGATAATGATAATAATTGCCATAGTATCAGTGCTATCCATGCTTCCTCCCATAATGATATAGAAAGCTCTAAGCTTGGGGAAGAGGTGTTTGAAAATCCTTTTGCTACCGATCATTATGTGTTTGATACATCTCCTTCTAATAACAATGATGGTATGGTCACAGATAAACCGACTGTGAAAGATAAATATTCTATTTCTTATGATGACACTGTGCCTTCGACCTTTGATGATTATTATAAAGAATGCTATGATATAAGTTATAACTATCCTTATGAAACTTGTCATAGTTATGATTGGATTACCAAAAACAATTCCCTTAATATGCAACTTGTTTACCATGTTCAAATTCTTGATAATAATCTTGCTCCAATTACTATTAATGAGAAGAACTCTTCTTATGCCAAAATTAATGATACTTCTATGCATATGAGCCATGATAAGAATGTTTTAAGTGATGGGTATATTGTGGATTTCATCAATGATGCTACTGAAAGTTATTATGAGAGAGGGAAACATGGGTATATGCATCTTAATAATATTAAGTTTCCCCTCTTTAGGTTGAGAATCTTGAAGTTACTCATGTTTTATCCTCTTATGCTTGTCACTTTGTTCTTCATGAATTCATTTGTGTACAAGATTCCTTTGCATAGGAAGTGGGTTAGACTTAAATTTGTTTTGAATTTGCTTCTTGATGCTCTCTTTTGCTTCAACTACTATTTCTTGCGAGTGCATCATTAAAACTGCTGAGCCCATCTTAATGGCTATAAAGAAAGAACTTCTTGGGAGATAACCCATGTGTTTATTTTGCTACAGTAACTTTGTTTTATATTTGAGTCTTGGAAGTTGTTACTACTGTAGCAACCTCTCCTTATCTTTATTTTATTGCATTGTTGTGCCAAGTAAAGTCTTTGATAGCAAGGTTGATACTAGATTTGGATTACTGCGCAGAAACAGATTTCTTGTTGTCACGAATCTGGGCCTAATTCTCTGTAGGTAACTCAGAAAATTATGCCAATTTACGTGAGTGATCCTCAGATATGTACGCAACTTTAATTCAATTTGAGCATTTTCATTTGAGCAATTCTGGTGCCTCTTTAAAATTCGTCTTTACGGACTGTTCTGTTTTGACAGATTCTGCCTTTTATTTCGCATTGCCTCTTTTGCTATGTGGGATGGATTTCTTTGTTCCATTAACTCTCAGAAGCTTTGAGAAATGTCCAGAAGTGTTAAGAATGATTGTGTCACCTCTGAACATGTGAATTTTTGATTATGCACTAACCCTCTAATGAGTTTGTTTCGAGTTTGGTGTGAAGGAAGTTTTCAAGGGTCAAGAGAGGAGGATGATATACTACGATCAAGAAGAGTGAAAAGTCTAAGCTTGGGGATGCCCCGGTGGTTCATCCCTGCATATTTCAAGGAGACTCAAGCATCTAAGCTTGGGGATGCCCAAGGCATCCCCTTCTTCATCGACAAATTATCAGGTTCCTCCCTTGAAACTATATTTTTATTCGGTCACATCTTATGTACTTTACTTGGAGCGTCTGTGTGCTTTTGTTTTTGTTTTTGTTTGAATAAATGCTTGTGTGGGAGAGAGACACGCTCCGCTGGTTCATATGAACACATGTGTTCTTAGCCTTTAATTTTCATGGCGAAGGTTGAAACTGCTTCGTTAATTGTTATATGGTTGGAAACGGGAAATGCTACATGTAGTAATTGGTAAAATGTCTTGGATAATGTGATACTTGGAAATTGTTGTGCTCATGTTTAAGCTCTTGCATCATATACTTTGCACCTATTAATGAAGAAATACATAGAGCTTGCTAAAATTTGGTTTGCATAATTGGTCTCTCTAAGGTCTAGATAATTTCTAGTAAAGAGTTTGAACAACAAGGAAGACGGTGTAGGGTCTTATAATGTTTACAATATGTCTTTTATGTGAGTTTTGCTGCACCGGTTCATCCTTGTGTTTGTTTCAAATAACCTTGCTAGCCTAAACCTTGTATCGAGAGGGAATACTTCTCATGCATCCAAAATCCTTGAGCCAACCACTATGCCATTTGTGTCCACCATACCTACCTATTACATGGTATTTCTCCGCCATTCCAAAGTAAATTGCTTGAGTGCTACCTTTAAATTTCCATTCTTTGTCTTTGCAATATATAGCTCATGGGACAAATAGCCTAAAAACTATTGTGGTATTGAATATGTACTTATGCACTTTATCTCTTATTAAGTTGCTTGTTGTGCGATAACCATGTTCCTGGGGACGCCATCAACTACTCTTTGTTGAATATCATGTGAGTTGCTATGCATGTCCGTCTTGTCCGAAGTAAGGGAGATTTACCGCTAGAATGGTTAGAGCATGCATAATGTTAGAGAAGAACATTGGGCCGCTAACTAAAGCCATGATCCATGGTGGAAGTTTCAGTTTTGGACAAATATCCTCAATCTCATATGAGAAAATTAACTGTTGTTGAATGCTTATGCATTAAAGAGGAGTCCATTATCTGTTGTCTATGTTGTCCCGGTATGGATGTCTAAGTTGAGAATAATCAAAAGCGAGAAATCCAATGCGAGCTTTTTCCTTAGACCTTTGTACAGGCGGCATAAAGGTACCCCTTTGTGACACTTGGTTAAAACATATGTATTGCGATGATAATCCAGGTAATCCGAGCTAATTAGGACAAGATGCGGGCACTATTAGTGTACTATGCATGAGGCTTGCAACTTGTAAGATATAATTTACATAACACATATGCTTTATTACTACCGTTGACAAAATTGTTTCTTGTTTTCAAAACCAAAGCTCTAGCACAAATATAGCAATCGATGCTTCCCTCTGCGAAGGGCCATTCTTTTACTTTTATGTTGAGTCAGTTCACCTATTTCTCTCCATCTCAAGAAGCAAACACTTGTGTGAACTGTGCATTGATTCCTACATACTTGCATATTGCATTTGTTATATTACTCTATGTTGACAATATCCATGAGATATACATGTTACAAGTTGAAAGCAACCGCTGAAACTTAATCTTCCTTTGTGTTGCTTCGATACCTATACTATGAAATTATTGCTTTATGAGTTAACTCTTATGCAAGACTTATTGATGCTTGTCTTGAAAGTACTATTCATGAAAAGTCTTTGCTATATGATTCATTTGTTTACTCATGTCATTTACCATTGTTTTGATCGCTGCATTCATTACATGTGTTTACAATAGTATGATCAAGGTTATGATGGCATGTCACTCCAGAAATTATCTTTGTTATCGTTTACCTGCTCGGACGACGAGAACTAAGCTTGGGGATGCTGATACGTCTCCGACGTATCGATAATTTCTTATGTTCCATGCCACATTATTGATGATATCTACATGTTTTATGCATACTTTATGTCATATTTATGCGTTTTCCGGAACTAACCTATTGACGAGATGCCGAAGGGCCAGTTGCTGTTTTCTGCTGTTTTTGGTTTCAGAAATCCTAGTAAGGAAATATTCTCGGAATCGGACGAAATCAACACCGAAGATCTTAGAATTCCCGGAAGCTTCCAGAGCACCGAAGAAGGGCCAGAGGGGAGCCAGGGGGCCCCACCCCACAGGGCGGCGCGGCCAAGGTGGGGGCGCACCCCCCTACTGTGTGGGCCCCCTGTGGCCCCTCTGACTCCGCCTCTTGGCCTATTTAGTCGTCCCTGACCTAAAACCTCGACCCAGTTTGACGAAACCAGAGAAAACCATCCAGAGCCGCCGCCATCGCGAAACTCCAATTCGGGGGACAGAAGTCTCTGTTCCGGCACCCTACCGGGACGGGGAATTGCCCCCGGAGTCATCTCCACCGCCGTCTCCACCGCCATCTTCACCGCCATCGCTGTCTCCATGATGAGGAGGGAGTAATTCACCCCCGGGGCTGAGGGCTCCGCTGTAGCTATGTGGTTCATCTCTCTCTTTGTGATCTAGTTGAATATCATCTATGTGCTACTCTAGTGATGTTATTAAAGTAGTCTATTCCTCCTCCATGATGTAATGTTGACAGTGTGTGCATCATGAAGTACTTGGTATATGCTATGATTGTGATCTCTTGTAGATTATGAAGTTAACTATTACTATGATGGTATTGATGCGATCTATTCCCCCTTTCATAGCTGATGTTGACAGTGTGCATGCTATGTTAGTACTCGGTGTATTGTGTTGATCTATCTTGCACTCTAAGGTTATTTAAATATGAATATCGAATATTGTGGAGCTTGTTAACTCCGGCATTGAGGGTTCGTGTAATCCTACACAATTAGTGGTGTTCATCATCCAACAAGAGGGTGTAGAGTAGTCCTATTATGTGATCATTGTTGAGAGTGTCCACTAGTGAAAGCAGGATCCCTGGGCCTTGCTTCCAAGCATCGAATCTCCGTTTGTTTACTGTTTTGTTGCATGTTTACTCGCTGCCATATTTTATTCAGACTATTACCACTCATACTCATCCATATTACTTGCATCTCACTATCTCTTCGCCGAACTAGTGCACCTATACATCTGACAAGTGTATTTGGTGTGTTGGGGACACAAGAGACTTCTTGTATCGTGATTGCAGGGTTGCCTGAGAGGGATATCTTTGACCTCTTCCTCCCTGAGATCGATAAACCTTGGGTGATCCACTTAAGCGAAACTTGCTGCTGTTCTACAAACCTCTGCTCTTGGAGGCCCAACACTATCTACAATAATAGAAGCTCCCGTAGACATCATGATGTCGAAGTCTACCGCAGCCTAAATGGTCCCCAAGATCAAAAACTAGTGGAGCCAAAAAATCATTTTGCTTTCCTTCGTCTTGGTTGTGACCGAAACTTAACTCAAGTAGTTTGAAAAAGTCACGAATTAACTTTAATGGAAACCAAAGATAACAAAGAAAAGGTTAAACCTAATTTTACTCGGACTCGTGTCTTGGTAGGAAAACAACGAGAAACCATGTCGCGGAAGGAAAACAGCGAGAATCCATGTTGCGACAGAGGTGCCCTTTATGGAAAGTATAGCGGATGTGGATGGTGGTTGTTAGGGTTTATGAACGGTAGTAACGTATGGTGGAGATGGCAGAAGTATATTGTAGATGTATGCGGTGGTGGAGGGCGAGGATCTGCGAGATGTGCGAGAGGTGCGGCGGTGTGACTAATGTGACTAGAACTCCAAACTCTAAAGATATTAGATTCTAAGACTAGCAACTTGACATGAAGATGCAGACACAAATTCAAAGATGAAAAACTCAAAAGAAAATGCAAAGGCTCGAGATGGTTTATATGATGATATGATCTAAAACCCTAATTGTATTTTTGCCTCCTTCGTGGTTTATAGCTATGAAGGCAAAATCAATATACACCAGAAAAATTGTAAATCTTACTAAGCAACCTGACATCTGATACCACCTGATAGGGAAAAGGTGTCTGATATTTTGATGATATGATGATAAGTCATGTTTGACGATTCGACTACACGTGCAAAGTATAGGTGCCAATGCAATCTCTAGGACAATCTTCAGAAGTTACTGATCTTGCAGGTGTATGATCACCCTGACAAGCGAGGGACTTAATTCCTACTTGAAATCGAGGACAACTAAGAACTAATATTGTAATCAAGACATTTCAGTTAAAGATGAAAGCTTTATTATGAAGGTGGGGTTTCGAATAGTCGATCTTCTTCTGGGTGTTGGTCTCAAGAGAAGTACACGAGAGTTGCAGCAATGCCTAACTTTTAGTCTAAACAAAATCCGGGTCTAAAAGTGGCGGCTAGCTAGGGGGTATTTAAGAAGGAAAAGGTTAGGGTTTTGTCCCTCCATAGGTACGGTGGCCGAACCAACCCTTAGAAGGGATTTTCTCCTCAAATACGGACTCTGAAAAGTGGCTGACTTAATTGCTGCGAAAATGACTTGAGCCCGGGCCAAAAATAAAGGTGATGCGGAACCATATAAAGCTATGGATGAAATTATGAATCATAATCTTGAATATTTCTTCCAAGTTTTCAATCATTCTGATGGTGGCTTCGAAGTTATGAAATTTCCACTTGTAGCATCCTCTTCAATCCTCACAAGCTTGTTGCCATCTCCATGCATGATCATGCTCCAATGCTTGTCTCTCTCATCCATGCTAGGTCTATTATTACTAAGAGTAACAAACACATTTGATCTAGGCATCATCATATCCTCATGTAGGTGAGGAATAGTTCGAAGAAACGAAGTACCTAGTAGTTCTATTGTTTGGCACGAGCTTGAGTGATAGATCCTTGTATTTGTATCGAAGTATTTGTATTTGTACCTCATGCTCCAGAAAGCTGCATTACTTGGGCTACTCTCCGACCTAGGTATGAGAAAAATCCGATTTGGTCTGATACGTTTACACCCTAGTTATATTTGTGTGCGAATGAAAACCGTTCAAATTTTTATTTATTATACTTCTTGTAAATTAATAATTTCAATCCTCCTTAGGGAAAGTTTAATAGTAAAACTAATTGTTGTCTATAAGCCATTACCACGTCATCTATGGCCAACATGTATAGTAGTTAGCTCTAAAAATGTGGTATGTTGCCTACCTTGCACTCACACAAAGTGCTTAGGAGAACATTCTAAAGCTAGATCTTGCATAAAAGCCACCCCTTCTCTCCCCTCTAATTCGCAAAAAAAGTGTTACCACTCTAAAGGATGTAATACTAGTGGAACGGTGTTTCATTATTTTTATGTCAACGACTTGCGTACTATAACATGAGTGGCATGTTGGGTCACCGTAAGGAGTCTTGCAATATTGGGTTACTTCCAAACAAGGTTCTTTTGTTGAGGAGATGGTGAGAAAAATAAGTATCGACTGGCTAAATGGAATGTGGGTTGCCGCCCAAAGGACCAAGGTGGACTTGGTATACAAGACCTTGAGATCAAGAACCAAGCTCTCCTTCGTAAGTGCCTTTTCAAGCTTTTTACAAAAGATGGGATTTGGTAAACCATTATGAAGAGAAAGTATGTCATCTCAAAAGAAATTTCCATGAGTTTTTGGAAACCTGGGGAGTCGCATTTTTGGGCTCGGCTTATGGCGACAAAGAAGTTCTTCTTTCCATATGGGTCTTTCTTAATTAAGGATGGGTCTCTGATAAGGTTATAGAAGGATAAGTGGCTTGGCAATACCACTCTTCGTGAACTGTGCGTCACAATATAATACGTTGGCAAAGGTGATGGAAAATTCATCTCCGGATGTGACGTTCAAACACGATCTTGTCTGTCCTAGGCAAGCATCCTAGAATGCTCTGCTTCGGTCGAGTTGTCGCATGTGACCAACGAGTTCCGATGGAATCTAGATGAGAGTGGTAAATTATCGGTAGAATCTATGTACAACGCCATGATTCAAACTAATGTGCCGGTGGATAATAATAATAATAATATATGAGAAAATGAAAATACTATTAAAACTAAGGTTTTCACTTGGTATCTTCGTAGAGAGGTTATGCTTACTAAAGATAACTTTGCAAGACGAAAAAGTTTCTTCTTTCCTCAGGAAAGTCTAAGTCTATGAAACACTTATTCTTTCAATGCCAATTTTTTAGGTCTATATGATCAGTCATCTAGATAGGTTCTACCTTAGTGTTGTCCTTTTTAAAAAAAAATGTATCGATGAATGTTTTAGATAAGTCTGCGGCAGTGTGCATCCAAATTATAGATGCCAGGCGTAATGTTTTAAAAAAAATTGTTTTTTATTGAAAAAAGTATGGACTGCTAGGTTAAAACACTTGTGTTTCTTACCATTGTACTCGCCCCGTTCACTAAGAAAACGCGTGTATTTCTTACTAGTAGCAGATTATTCCATGCCAAGTGCCATCGCACGAATTTTAGGCGGTGTTCATGAGTTCAACACACACCACCGGCCGCAATAATATCTCCGCACATTATTTTTGAGGGTGCTGCAGATTATTTTTCCCCAGTGCATGCTTGTTCAGCTGCGTGCCTCCCATCTAGGCCCACCAACTTCCCACCGGTACCCAAACATTCCCGACCTTTTCTTGCAGTACAAATGAACCGTCCTCACCGGAATCCTAGCGACCAGCCGCAGCCCGTCCCGCCACCGTCATGGAGGACTGGCTCTTCTACTCGCTCACCACGCTCATGTGCCTCGTCAGCTCGCTGCTCCTGCGGGCCAGGGCCCGCAGCCCGTCCGAGTCCCATTCCCATGGCGCGCCGCCGCCGCTACCTCCGGGCCCGGCAACAATGCCAGTGCTCGGCCCTCTGCTCCACCTGGCCCGCCGCGACTTCGACCTGGAGCCCGTGCTGCGGCGCCTCGCGCGGGCCTACGGGCCGGTCTTCTCCTTCGCGCCGCTGGGTCGGGCGCGGCCGATGATCTTCGTCGCGGCCCGTGGCCCGGCACACCGCGCCCTCGTCCAGCGCGGCGCCGCCTTCGCCTCCCGCCCGCGGGCCAGTGCCCCCGCCGCCGCCGTGCTCACCAGCGGCGGCCGCAATGTCAGCTCCGCGCCCTACGGTCCCACCTGGCGCGCGCTCCGCCGCACCCTGGCCACCGGCGTGCTCAACCCGGCCCGCCTCCGCTCCTTCGCCCCCGCCCGGCGCTGGGTGCTCGACGTCCTGCTCTCCCGCGTCCGCTCCGCCGGCCGCGATGGCAGCGGCGCCGTCGCCGTCATGGAGCCCTTCCAGTACGCCATGTTCTGCCTCCTCGTGTACATGTGCTTCGGCGGCGACCGCCTAGGCGACGCGCACGTCAGGGATATCGAGGCGCTGCAGCGGGACCTGTTGGCCAACTTCCTCAGCTTCCAGGTCTTCTCATTCCTCCCGCCGCTCACCAAGCTCGTCTTCCGCCGCCGGTGGAGCAAGCTCGTCTCGCTGCGGCGGCGGCAGGAGGAGCTCTTCGTCCCGCTCATCCGCGCCAGGAGGGACGCCGGCGCTGGCGGCGACTGCTACGTGGACTCCCTGGTGAGGCTGGCCATCCCGGAGGACGGCGGGAGGGGTCTCACCGACGGAGAGATCGTCAGCCTCTGCTCCGAGTTCCTGAGCGCCGGGACCGACACCACTGCCACCGCGCTGCAGTGGATACTCGCCAACCTGGTCAAGAACCCGGCGATGCAGGACAGGCTAAGGGAGGAGGTCTCCACCGCCGTCGATGGCGAGCTGCGGGAGGAGGACCTGCAGGGGATGCCGTACCTCAAGGCCGTCGTGCTGGAGGGGCTGAGGCGGCACCCGCCGGGGCACTACGTGCTGCCGCACGCCGCGGCGGAGGAGACCACGCTGGACGGGTACCGCGTCCCGGCGGGCACGCCGGTCAACTTCGCGGTGGGCGACATCGGGCTGGACGAGGAGGTATGGACGGCGCCGTCCGAGTTCCGGCCGGAGCGCTTCCTGCCCGGCGGCGAGGGGGAGGACGTGGACCTCACGGGAAACAAGGAGATCAAGATGATGCCGTTCGGCGCCGGCAGGAGGGTCTGCCCCGCCATGGCGCTCGCGCTGCTGCACCTCGAGTACTTCGTGGCCAACCTGATCAGGGAGTTCGAGTGGCGGGAGGTGGCCGGAGAGGAGGTCGACCTCACCGAGAAGCTCGAGTTCACCGTCGTCATGAGGCGGCCGCTCAGAGCAAGGGCCGTGCCGCTAAGGCACGGAAGGTCCGTCACCGCAACGGGCTCAGGTTGATACGATTGCCGTGGCAGCCTTCCTTCTTCTTCCCTGATGTGCGTTTAGTACGCCGTAGCTGCTTCTCGTTGCTCATGATCATATCATTAATGACCACAATTAGTGTAAGCTTGTCTTGTTCTTTGCTTAATTTGCTAGTAGTTCGCTATTTGCCACTTTGCGAGTGAATTACATGTAAATTGCCCGAATCAAACTAAGATTTGTAATTTCTGGAGACGGATTGAAATTATACCAAGGAACGTACACGGGGACTGGCGTCTAGTAAGAGAGCATGGAAAATATAACAATCCGGGCTAAAAACGACTCTCTGCTCCATTCATTTGTAAGACAAATTGAACATCTGCGATCAAATTTGTTTGTCGGGTATACAATTTAATACAGTAATAATGAAACAAATTGGCAAATAATACATGGGAATAACATCTTCTTTTTCTTCTGATAAAGAAAATATATTAATATCATGAAGATATCAATTACTTTCAGCCTCTGCAACCAACAACGAAATATCATGAAGAGAACCCTCTACGGTAATCAAAATATCGTAGTTGTAACACATACCACTACAAAGATAACACCAGAAGTTCGCGTTTTTAAAAAAATATTTTCAACAAAGTCATTACCAGGCACAATCAATTAATATCATATCTTGGACTTTTACCTTCGAGCAAGTCCGCCCTCTCAAAACAATGATTTTAACAAGGCTACTGCCCCACACAACCAATTAAGACTAGACTTTAGATTTTCATCCTGAAAGATAAAATTTTGTGCTCCTGCTTCATCCCTCGCTTGCCGATGTCGCTGCTGCAAGTCAAGAAACAACAAGCAAAGTCCTATTCATCATGAAGACTGAGTTCGCAATTAATATACCTCAGACCTTAGCCGCCATTACCTTCTCCGCCACTGTCTTCTCCATGAAAACCGACATATCTCATGATGGCGATAGACAACGAAGCTTCGCGTCACTCCCTCATCAAGCCATATGGCCAGAAGTATGGGTGAACATGCTAGAATTCCATTCAATCCAGCAATCTACAGGCCAATGGAGTCACCAGGGGAGCCTTCCGAAACTCTTCACCGGCATCAAGCAGAACACCATCTTAGCGCAAGAAAACCCAAGGATCGCCTCCTTTATTAGGAAAATCGGTAGGCCCCCACGACGCCGCCCACCGGCTCCCAACAGCAGGCTAGAGATCTCAGCGGGCGCCGCCACCAGCACTCACACCACGCGGAGATGAGGGGCTCGGCCATAACAAGTCCCATGAACCAAAAGACGTGTCGCCCTTGCGGCCACAACGATCGCCAAAGAAGTACGAGCCGTGCCGTCTAGGTCCGACGTGAAGCTTTGGCCAGAGATCCCACCACGCGAGGAGGAGGATCCCCCCGCTGCCGCCAGTCGCGCTCGAAGATGAGAGCCTGCCATTGTTGTCTGTCGGGAGGGGCTTTGCCCGCCAGCTTCCTCCGGCGGCAACAGCAAGAGGCGGGGGAGGAGGGGTAGGGGTTGGCGGCGGCTAGGGTTTCGCACGAGCCGCCCCCCTAGAGCGACTCGAGCGCCTTTGGGGGAAAGGAGACCTTCATAAGCTGATGTGAATCAATTAACATTTTAATCATATGAAGGCACATTTTTTTCTAATAGAACTAAAATGTCTCGAAGAACATATCTTTACTATTAAATGGGAGTTGGTCGTTTGACACTCAACGCACTTTGATGGTCATCGTTGGAGCCATCATGTTCATCCAATTTTGCAATACCGAGAACCACCGTACGATCCCCTGCCCGCCTTTGCTCGCGGAAACCTCACCCTCCACCCCCACCCTCCAGATCTCCCCCGTACGTCTCCACACATGACGCTTTCTCTCCCTCTTGTTGTCTGGATCCGATCTCGCCACCGCCACGTCAACCACCCATATTCCCCGGCCATCCCAGACCCTCCCACCGCAGGTCGGGCCACTTAATTTCCGGCGCCTCTCCTTCGGTCCCCTCCTCTTGGTGACTCTGCTCGCGATTGCTTCTGGGGACGCGCCCGGAACGGCAAGCAGCCGATGGCAGGAGCAAGCGAACCAAGACCTAAGAGTCGGATCTCCAGGCCCGGCTGATGGGGAAGACCAAGGCAGCACTACGGTGACGATGGGCGATGACTGCGTCCGGCAGGATAGGTGCGGCCGGGAGGAGCTCTTCGCGGCGCAGGTTCTGTTCATCCATGTGCAGGAGCCACCGTCCTCATCCTTAAACGCCGCGCTTCTGTCGCCGTGATCTCCACGGTGTGGTTGGCGTAGGACGATTTCCGGTGCCAGAGAGTGCCCATCGTCGTACGGATGAAAACTGACATGACGACACGAACCTCCCTCCTATCCATCCCTCTTTATTCGATCACTGTTTGCTGATTTTCGGATGCCTCACACAACCACAAGCTTTCAACACGGTTCGTTGTGGCAGCCATCCCCTTCCTACCAATTTGGTGATTTTCGGAAGTCCAATAACAATGACCATCCACTTCAAAACATTCCTTCGTTTTGTTCAAATTAAAATCGAGTTTGTCTTTTCAAACAAGGAATTGATATTCTGATTGTGTCTCTTGTTGTTTCTAGGTTGGTGACGTCTTGAGATTGTTCAGTCGGTGTTTTTTTGGGATCCAGATGCAGAACGATGTAAATATCAAGAAGTGCAGACAAGAAGTTCATGGCACTTAGGGCCTCTTTGTTTGGGCTGGCTGTGGCTAGCTGTGGCTGGCTGTGCAGCTGCGCAGAGAAAGCTGCTGCGCAGGAAAAGCTACTGTTTTAAGTTTTACTCTTTGGCTATCTGGCTGGCTGTTTGGCTGTGAACTTGTGAATTGTCTGGAATAACCTCAAAGTTAGTTTGTCGATTACGTTGAATAAATAACATATAAACAATCTAGTCGCCACCGCAGTCGAAGCGGGTGGGTACGACGTCATCGCCATCGCCGCCCGCGCCTCCACGAGTGTCGCCCTAGCCTCGGCGAGCTCGGCCCTAGCATCGGCGATTTCCGTCCTGGCCGCGGCGAGGCGCTCACGCCCTGATCCCAGCTAAGGTTGTGATGGGCCATGGATGGACGCTAGGGTTTAGCTTGAGGTGTGCCCGTCACCCCCGCCGGTGTCCACAATATATAGCCACGGCGGGACTTTAACCGCCATTAGTGACCTTGACGTTGTCTTCGCAAAAAAAAAGTCCGCACCGCTGGAGATACACCCGATGCAAACGGTCGTCCTAGGCCGCATAGCGTCCGTGAGCCGACGCAAACGGACACAATCGAACATTTTGGATGTCCAAAATGCGTCGGCCCGTTGGAGATGCCCTAAGACTGGACGTCAGGGCGAGCTTTTGGCTCAACGAAGCTGAGCTCGACTCGTAGTAGATATGGACCAAAAAAATATAACAACCGCAATTTTTTGGTACAGCTGCAAATAATGTAGTCAGTCACTAATGCCCAAGACATATCGAACCAAGCCAATCATCGTTGTGAATTAACAATGAATGAATGGTGCATATGCCATCTCTTTTTACCAGCCTCAAATAGAAGTTTATTGGACGGAGACAAGGTGCATGTGCAGTCTTCTTTTGCTAATTTGAAACAGTACGTACGGTTCAGGCAGAAACGATAAAGAATGAAATCTGGATCCAATCACGTACGAACGGACTGGTCCAATCTCTACTGGTCACGTACAAACTGCTGGATTGGAGCTGCGGTGGCAGATTTTTTGTAAATAAGTGAAACAGCTGGGACAATGCCTTACAACGATTCGGTGCAAAGAAACAAAAGCCCGGGAAGCACCCTCCGGAGGTGCTTTTTCCTCTACATGGGAGCAGCACCTGCTTGGGTCGAAGCCTACCGCACAGCCGGACTGTTTGTTTCATTTGTCCAGCTTTTTTCAGTGGAAAGCATCTAAAAGCCCAAACAAAGAGGCCCTTATTAGCTTTGAGGTTCGTAAGTGTACCTGCAATCTCGCATATTCATTGTAATGCTCTTATCATCTTAGCCATCAGGGAACCGTCTCACTGACCATGTATCATTTGGGTCCTTACTTAGAGCCAGGAAAGCATCTCGAGATAGAAGTTTGTATGTGCATTACAGGGTTGCTATCTGGAGTTTTTTTTTTTTTTTTTTTGCAGAGGACGCTCAGTTTACATGTTTAAATTGGAGCAGAGGTGAGGTTATAATTGGTTTATTCTTTTGCTTATTTCTCTACTACGTGCAGGTGATGGGTTTGGTTAACATTTTCAGACCAAAATTGGTTGATCTTTAAAACCATTTACCTTTTAATAAAGCAGAACATGCTATGTGCTTTTGAATAATTCCAAAGGTAACCGGGGATCCTGGAAGGTGAAACCTGAGAAAATTTGGGATCAATAAGTTTCTAGAACTAGCAAGGTTAGAACCATATTCTGCTTTTGCTCCATACTAGATCTAATGTGCCTTATTAATGTATGGATAGCTTTGGGGCGTGAAAAATGGGAAGAACGGCTCCCTTTTGGATGTTTCTGTAGAATCCTATCATGATCTTCAAAATATGCATTCAGAGTCTACACCAAGCACTACAATGAAGACTACCAATGAGGAGTCTGAAGAACCTTCACAGGTAGGAAATGACATTTTTCATCATTCATATAATTTTTCATGTATCCATTTTTTCTTTAGCATTGCACCAACATTGTTTCCGTTTATTTTGACCTGGTATGTCGTGTTGTCTGAATTATGTCCGTTCATTCAACGGAAATCAACACATGTAATAGAATTCCACGGCGGGGAGGGGAGTCATGGCAGTCTGAGCCGCAGTGCTATGTCCAATGTAATTATGACCTTGCAAAAGAGTATAAACTGTAGGAAATAGTGAGGGGTTTGGATCTGGTCTTGTATCTGCATATGGCTCAGTACTTAAAACTAAATAAATGAAATATTTTGATCAGCTAATGTGAGATCAATGTCAATTCTGATCATGCAAATTTTAGAATTTCGTAGGATAAATGTTTGGAATATAATCCTTTCGAAGAAGGCATACACACATTATGTACTGTGATGCTAATTCTTTGTGGAATGTGTATTTGATTTGATGGTATAGGGTAGGTTGCTTACTGTTCAGAATAAAGTGCTTTATTGGAAGTCCTTAAGCATCTTTGGTAGTACTTAATGGAAGCTGCAGAAGTGTTGCATAATGATATAGTGCAATTCATTTTCCATGTAGACCCTGGGCTTATGGAATTGCTAAATTATGTGGGGAAGTTATGATGAGGTCTAAGACCCCGTGTGTGGCCCGATCTCGCAGCTTGACCCCGAAATCCAAGGGAAGAGGTGGGAGAGCGCGAAGAACACGAAGAACACGACGAACACGAGGAACTCCAAGACTCACGCACGCACACCAACCCGATACACCCGATGCTTACCTCCGTGGCTCGATGGACCACGCCAATAGAATCTCCGAGGAAGAGGCACGTGGCAGAATTCCCGGAGAGAGATTGGGGTTGGAGAGGAAGAGCTTGATGAGTGAGAGAGAGTAACTTGTACTAGAATCTCACTCAACAAGATCAAAGTCAACAACCAAGGTGCCTTGATTACAGAGGGATGATACCCAAGGGAGACTAAGCTCAAAGGTAGGTTTGAGTTCAAAACAAGTCTAACCCTAATCTGGGGGAAGGGGTGAGGTACTTATAGGTCCAGATTCGTACAGGGGTAAAATCGGCACTACATAAATTATCCTGGTCCATAGATGCGAAATCAACGGTTGAGATGAAGTCAACAGGGGCTTGGCCGGCAGTGCCGGCGATGATTGGCCGGCGGTGCAGTGGGGCGGCAGTGCCGCTGGTTCGAGGCCGGCAGTGCCGCCGGTCGCGTCTTCAGCTGGAAGGGCCGGCAGTGCCGGGGTCTGGTGGCCGGCAGTGCCGGGGTGAGCAGGCCGGCAGTGCCGGGGGCTTGAGGCCGGCAGTGCCGGGGTGAGCAGGCCGGCAGTGCCGGTGCCTGGAGGCCGGCAGTGCCGGCCCTGAGGGGCGTCCTTCGGCGGCCACTCTTCTCCTCCTCCTTCCTTGTCCATCTTCGGGTCTGCTGCGACGTCCTTCTCTCGAGGTTCATATCTGATAACACAAAGCATATCGGCCTGAGGTAGCAGTCCATCCAATGGGGTATCAAGATCAAGGGTAGTGAGGAGTGAGTTCACCTTATCATGTAGCGCTTTGACTCGGGCTCGCGTCATCGGTCCACTTGGGGGACTTGTTGGTCTTGGTGTGGAGGTGTCCGAAGGCCACCCCACATCATCTTCCCCCCCTTGGGAAAGAGTCGTCCTCGACTCTTGTGCCTCCTCATCTTCATGATATGGTGATAAGTCCGCAACGTTGAACGTGTTGCTCACCAAGTACTTGGAGGTGGGAATGTCGATGACGTAAGCGTTGTTGTTGATGCGTTTGAGGACCTTGAAGGGGCCATCTCCTCTTGGCTTGAGCTTGGAGTTGCGTTCATGAGGGAACCTTTCCTTCCGGAGGTGGATCCAAACGAGGTCTCCTTCTTGAAATATCCTTTCCTTCTTCTTTGCGTTGAGGCGGTTAGCTTGACGAAGCACATGTTCTTGTATGGTTGCCCTTGTCTCTTCATGTAGTTTCTTCACGTCGGCGGCGCGCTTGGCGAAGTCCATGTTCGTCCTCTCATGAAGGGGGAGTGGTAGTATGTCGAGTGCCGTGAGCGGCTCAAACCCGTAGACGACCATGAAGGGACTCCTTGATGTAGTCGAGTGCTTGGCGCGGTTGTAGGCGAACTCCGCATGTGGAATGCATTCCTCCCATGACTTCAAGTTCTTCTTCACGAGGATGCGTAGGAGGGTGGAGAGGCTTCGATTGACCACTTCCGTTTGGCCGTCCGTTTGCGGGTGCGATGATGATGAGAATAAGAGCTTCACTCCAAACTTTGCCATGAGCGTCTTCCAAAGATAACTCATGAACTTGACGTCTCGATCCGACACAATGCTTTGCGGTACTCCATGTAAGCGAACAATTTCCCTGAAAAACAATGAAGCCATGTGTGAAGCATCGTCGCTCTTATGGCAAGGTATGAAATGAGCCATCTTAGAAAATCTATCCACTACCACGAAGATAGAATCATGACCATGCTTAGTGCGAGGTAATCCGAGAACAAAATCCATGCTAATATCGGTCCATGGTGCATATGGAATAGGCAATGGGGTATAAAGACCATAGGGATTGGAGGTAGACTTAGCTTGTAAGCATGTGGTGCACCGGCGGCAAAGGCGTTCGACGTCGCGGTACATTCTTGGCCAATAGTAGTGGGTTGAGAGCATGGCATATGTTTTCTCTCGACCAAAGTGACCCATAAGACCTCCTCCATGAGACTCTTGCAAAAGCAATTTTCGAAGCGAAGACTCGGGAATGCAAATCTTGTTAGCTTTAAACAAATAGCCATCATGCAAATAGAAATCATCCACTCCTCGCTCAACGGAGCACTTCTCAAAAATTGGAGCAAAGAAAGAATCGGAAGGATAGAGTTCTTTGATCTCTTCAAGTCCCAAAACATGAAAATCCAAACGAGTTAGCAAAAGGGTGTTTTTGCGGGAAAGAGCATCCGCCACAACATTGTCCTTGCCCTTCTTGTATTTGATCACATATGGGAAGGACTCAATGAACTCGACCCATTTTGCATGTCGTTTGTTCAAGTTGTGTTGGCTTTTCAAATATTTCAAGGACTCATGGTCGGAATGAATGATAAACTCTTTTGGCCAAAGATAGTGTTGCCAAACTTCAAGAACACGAATCAAAGCGTAGAGCTCCTTGTCATATATAGGATAGTTGAGGCGTGCGCCGTCCAACTTCTCACTATAGTATGCCACGGGTTTGCCCTCTTGCATAAGAACACCACCAATACCAAGCCCACTTGCATCACACTCAATCTCAAAAGTTTTTGCAAAATTTGGAAGAACAAGAAGTGGAGCTTCGGTAAGGCGTTTCTTCAACTCATCAAAAGCATTTTGTTGGGCCTTGCCCCAAACAAACGGAACATTCTTTTTGGTAAGCTCATTCAAAGGGCAAGCAATGGTGCTAAAATCTTTCACAAAGCGGCGGTAAAACCCGGCAAGTCCATGGAAGCTTCGGACTTGACCAACATTTGTAGGGGTAGGCCAATTGTGGATGGCCTCCACCTTGGAAGAATCAACTTCAATCCCATTAGCGGAAACCACAAAACCAAGAAACACCAATTTGTTTTGAGCAAATGTGCATTTGGGGAGGTTAGCATAAAGCTTTTCATGGCGCAAGATGCACAAGACTTCTCTCACATGTTGCACATGGTCCTCGAGGTTTTTGCTATAAATAAGAATATCATCGAAGTAGACAACCACGCTCTTGCCAATGAGAGGACGCAAGATGTGATTCATGAGGCGCATGAAAGTAGAAGGAGCATTGGAAAGACCGAAAGGCATAACGAGCCATTCATATAGACCGAGTTTGGTCTTGAATGCCGTTTTCCATTCATCACCAATAGCCATGCGGATTTGATGGTAACCACTACGCAAATCGACTTTAGAGAAAATCGTGGCACCACTAAGTTCATCTAGCATGTCATCTAAACGCGGAATGGGATGGCGGTAACGGACGGTAATGGCATTGATGGGGCGACAATCCATACACATCCGTTGCGTCTCATCCGGTTTAGGCACAAGGATCACGGGAACCGCACAAGGGCTAAGGCTTTCACGGACGTACCCTTTAGCGAGGAGATCTTGAATTTGGCGGTTGATCTCCTTGGTCTCTTCGGGGTTGGTGCGGTAGGCGGCACGGTTTGGGAGCGGAGCGCCGGGTATGAGGTCGATGCGGTGTTCTATGCCGCGGAGTGGTGGTAGTCCATGAGGGAGCTCGTCGGGGAAGACGTCTTGAAATTCCTGCAAAAGAGACAACAAAGACGGAGGAATGTTGGTTAAGTCGTTAGTCTCCGACGCGGGTCCCTTGCATATGAGCACATAGTGCAATATGGTGGATGGGTTCTCTTCGAGCTCTCTCCACTCACTCTTGGTGGCTAGAAGGACACTCTTGGGCTCACTCATATATGGCTTGTGGCGCTCACTCTCTTTGTGGTGGGTCGCTCCCTCTCCTCTCATCTCACTATGGTGGGTGTGTAGTTGTGCCCTCGCTAAAGCCTTCGCATTGTCCGCGATGATTTGGCTAGGAGTCATCGGGCGCAACTCGAACTTCTTGTCGTTGACCTTGAAGGTGTATGTGTTGGAGAGTCCATCATGTATAGCCTTCTTGTCGTATTGCCAAGGGCGGCCAAGCAACATGTGGCACACCGTCATGGGTACCACGTCACACTCGATGGTGTCCTCATAAGGGCCGATCTTGAAGTTGACGGTGACGGTATGTTGTATCTTGACGTTGCCCTTGTCACTCAACCATTGGATATGGTAGGGGTGAGGATGCTTGCGGAGAGTAAGGTGGAGCTTCTCACACAACTCGGTGCTTGCAAGGTTATGGCAACTTCCACCATCTATGATGACCTTGATCGACTTGCCACCAATTCCGGCACGGGTTTGGAAGATGTTGCACCGTTGGTCTTCCATAGCATGAGGTTGTGTGGTTAGCACCCTTGTGACCACAAGTGAGGGACTTGGGTCATGCTCACATAAGAGAGGATCTTCTCCACTTTCTTGCTCATAAGCTTCTTCACTTTCCACGGCGGCTTGCACAAGGGCTTCATATTCATCTTCATCTAGTGTCTCGATGTCACCATTCTCCATAGTGATCATAACCTTGGTGTTCTTGCACTCAAATGATTTGTGACCTTGGGTGCCACACTTGAAGCAAGTGACACTAGAGGGTCCCGTGGATGCCTTAGAGGAGGCGGTGGAGGAGACCGTTTGCTTCATGCGACTTTGGATAATCGGTCTCTTGGATGGTGTAGAGGATGCGTCGGCCTTGGCACCTGTAGCATGAGGAGTAGATGTTGTAGTAGGAGTCGATGTAGCGAGCTTGGAGGAGAAATAGGACTTGGCCTTGGAGTACTTGATGTCCTCAATCACTTGGCGCTCGGCCTTCGATGCTTGGTGGACTAATTCAACCATGTTGGAGTAGGGTTGGAACTCGACAATTCTCTTGATAGGATAAGTAAGGCCATTGAAGAAACGAGCAATTGTTTGTTCCTCAGACTCTTGGATGTTGGCTCGCATCATAGTGAGCTCCATCTCCTTGTAGAACTCTTCAACGGTCTTGGTGCCTTGCTTCAACTTTTGGAGCTTGTTGAAGAGGTCGGTCATGTAGTGTGCGGGAACAAAACGAGCATGCATCTCCTTCTTCATATCTTCCCAAGTGTTAATAGGAGGTTCACCCTTCTCTTCTCGAAGAGTGAGGACTTGCTCCCACCAAGTGTTGGCGTAGTCTTCAAACTCGAGTGATGCCATAGCCACTTTCTTGGCACCGGAGTAGTTGTGGATGCGGAAGATCTTGTCCACCTTGAGTGCCCATGAGAGGTAGGCCTCGGCATCTTCTTCTCCCTTGAACTTTGGCATGGTGAACTTGAGTCTTCCAAACATGTTTTCTTCATCCTCCAAGGTTCTTCTACGAGGAGGGGCGCCTTCATCTCTTGCGGCAAGAGGTGGAATAGGAGGTCTTCTACGGCCAACCATAGCATTGGGTTGGCGTTGGAGTTGAACACTTGCTTCACTTGGTTCACGGTGAGGATGTGGTTGAAGATCTTGTCGCGGTTGAGGACGATGCTCAATGTTGGGTCTCTCATCTTGATCATGGTGTAGTTCTCCTCGTCCACGTTGGTCATGGCGAGGGTGGCGACGAAGATCTCGCCGAGGTGGATCTTGAGGATCTTGGTCTTGGGGATGGCCATCACGCCCATGGTGGGCATGGCGATCCGCTTGGTGACGATCTTGGTGAAGGGCTTGGTCTTGTGGAGGACGCTCATGTGGACGAGCATGGCGATGTATTTCTCCACGCCTAGAGTTGGAGCGGGAGTCTTCATGACGAGCATGTGGGCGATGAGGTCGATGATGGTCTTCACGCCTTGAGGAAGAGCTTGGGGACGAAATGCCACCATGAGAGTAATAGTCTTGTGACGAGCTTGATGAAGAGGAAGTAGAGCGGTGTCGACGATGACGACCCAAGTTGGTGATGGCGCGCTCGAGGCTATCCATGCGCCGCTCCATGTTGGCATCATTGGCCGCCATTTGGCCATTCAAGTTGTCCGTAGCTTCACGAAGAAGTGCCAAGTCTTGGTTGACGGTGGCGAAGTTGTGAGCCACCTCATCGTATTGCTCATCAATGCGGGTCTCGAAGAGGGAGAGTTGCTCCTTGAACTCTTGTCGTTGCGTCCATAGGTTGTGTTGAGTAGCCAACCTCTCGGTGTTGCGGAGGATCTCTTCATCCCTTGTGGTATCTCCGTTCCTATCCATGATGGAAAGACAAGAACTATGTTGTGTATGTTAGTGGAAGGAGACTACCTCGCACTCTTACCAAGGTAAGATAGTATTGAGGCAATCCACCAAACCGAAAGCAAGATCAAGTGTATCGGGAACACACGCAAAACCACACGCAAAAGCTAGCAAATATGGTGTTAGGCGAGTGTTGTGGAAAGCCAAAAGACAAATCCAAGATCGAGTATGTTGTTAAAAGTGGGTGAGGTCCAAAAATTAAGTGTCCAAATGGTGATCACGAAAACACGGAAAAGTTGTGGAACACACACACGAGATAAGCGGGGTTAGTGCAACCAAAAGTGAGCGGAAAAGTGTATGTATAAGTGCTCGGTGTCACACTAACACAAGGAGAGCCAAAGCTTCGGTTGCAAAGGAAGAGACAACAAGATTCACACGCGGCCTCTCTTCTCGTATCTCTCTTTGCTTAAAAGCTTTTTCTCTTTTGTATATGGTGGCACTTGCACTTGGTTGTATCTTTGGTGGCACGTGGACACTTTTTTATGTATGGGCGTATGGATGTATGGATGTATGGTGCTACTCGCACTCTTTTTGTGTTTTTGGGGCTTTTTCACACACTATGTTAGTGTGAGCCTCGCTTTTGCTATCTTGCCACACGAGTGTTTGCTTGGATGCTTTACTCAACACGACACACACACCTCACAATGCGGGGCCACGTGCAATGTCTCGCAACACTAATCAAGCAATGCTCGGGAGGGTTGGATCACAAAAGGAACGAGGAGTTGCAAGTTATACCTCGATGTGTCGTAGGCGGTGATGATCACACAACTTGCAATATGGTGGAAGGATCAAGAGTACGTTTGCAAGTCGGGGTGCCGAGAGTGTCGTCGCTTGCGTCGTAGCTGCGGGTTAGATTTACACACAAGGCACTCAAACCAGAACAAGCAAACACAAAGGTGAAGACGTGGTCGAAATGTGGCTGGGCGGGCTTGGCTGGTCCCTGGCGGCAGTGCCGGCCTGAATCGGGCGGCAGTGCCGGCCTGGGCGGCAGTGCCGGCCTGGATGCGGCGGCAGTGCCGGCCTGGGCGGCAGTGCCGGCCTGATGGGGGCGGCAGTGCCGGTCCCTGACGAACAGCTCGAGCTGTTCTTCGCGAAAAGCGGCCCAAATTCGACCAAAACGTCAGAAATCGATGGAATTGAGGTCTAGAAAGTGGGGAAAACGTAGATCAACCAGAGGGGCACGAAATCCATGGATCAAAACCACTCAAAACGCAACCAAATCACAGATCGGTCAAAAGGCAATTTGGGGCTATTTTTTTTTTTGGGAAATTTTCTAGAAACGAAATCGGGTGGGTGGAGGGTCAGATCTGCGGTAACCTAGAGCTGCTGATACCATATGATGAGGTCTAAGACCCCGTGTGTGGCCCGATCTCGCAGCTTGACCCCGAAATCCAAGGGAAGAGGTGGGAGAGCGCGAAGAACACGAAGAACACGACGAACACGAGGAACTCCAGGACTCACGCACGCACACCAACCCGATACACCCGATGCTTACCTCCGTGGCTCGATGGACCACGCCAATAGAATCTCCGAGGAAGAGGCACGTGGCAGAATTCCCGGAGAGAGATTGGGGTTGGAGAGGAAGAGCTTGATGAGGGAGAGAGAGTAACTTGTACTAGAATCTCACTCAACAAGATCAAAGTCAACAACCAAGGTGCCTTGATTACAGAGGGATGATACCCAAGGGAGACTAAGCTCAAAGGTAGGTTTGAGTTCAAAACAAGTCTAACCCTAATCTGGGGGAAGGGGTGAGGTACTTATAGGTCCAGATTCGTACAGGGGTAAAATCGGCACTACATAAATTATCCTGGTCCATAGATGCGAAATCAACGGTTGAGATGAAGTCAACAGGGGCTTGGCCGGCAGTGCCGGCGATGATTGGCCGGCAGTGCCGGTGGGGCCAGCAGTGCCGCTGGTTCGAGGCCGGCAGTGCCGCCGGTCGCGTCTTCAGCTGGAAGGCCGGCGATGCTGGAACTGGTGGCCGGCAGTGCCGGGTGAGCAGGCCGGCAGCGATCTTGGGTGAGCAGGCCGGCAGTGCCGGTGCCCGGAGGCCGGCAGATGCCGGCCACGAGGCGTCCTTCGGCGGCCACTCTTCTCCTCCTCCTTCCTTGTCCATCTTCGGGTCTGCTGCGACGTCCTTCTCTTGAGGTTCATATCTGATAACACAAAGCATATCGGCCTGAGGTAGCAGTCCATCCAATGGGGTATCAAGATCAAGGGTAGTGAGGAGTGAGTTCACCTTATCATGTAGCGCTTTGACTCGGGCTCGCGTCATCGGTCCACTTGGGGGACTTGTTGGTCTTGGTGTGGAGGTGTCCGAAGGCCACCCCACATCAAGTTATATTTTCCGGAGACATGCGACGATGGAACGGGTAAAGGGAGGGGTAATGGAGGATGAGTAAGATATTGTGGCCATGATGCCTTATCTCTGTATGGCTACATCACTATGGCCTCGCTTCATGTGGTTCTTCTCTTTTGGAAGGCAATTTGTAAGCTCAACTAGAACACCAGGCCCTTCTAGGACACTAAGCAAGTTCTATAAACCAATAAATTTGTATCATATTCTTTAATAATTATGTGTATCATATTTCTAACTACTACCAATGCCTTCATTTTTCTAGCATCAGTTCACTGTTTATTATACCATTCTTTGGTGATAAATTATTGTTTCAAGAAAAGGTTTTATATCAAAACTATAGATAATTGGTATAATTAAGAGTATATTCTGGAGTGAAGTATATATGCACATTGAATATCTTCACCTTTTTCTCTTTGCTAAAATTTATACTATCATCTATTTAAATAATCATTTAACCCTCGATAGATCATTGTAATCATTGCACTTCTAAGGAGCTCATTGTGCAAAGTGTTCCAATGTGGCCGTCATATTGTTGCAGCTCCTTGATTTAAATGGACAATATGTCATGTGGTTTTATTTGCATTCTGGAAATTAAATGTCTTGAATGACTAATTATCCATGTGATATGTTTTCTGGGGACATGGAACGGTGGAGCGGGTAAAGAAGGAAGACCACATATTCTCTTGAAAAGTGGGACTAAAAATGGAGCGAGAGTTGAAACAAGGTGAAATAGACGATGACAAATACATTTATATTTGTCCAAGTGCTTATTTCATATCCAAACTTCATCAAATTATACCAGTTATGAAAATATACTTCAAGCGAGGTGAAATCTTGTATTTTCGTGGAATATCTTGTGGCTGTCTTTTTCATACACGTGAAATGTTGCATGAATTATATATTGAAAAAAGAAATGGAGGCCGTGGCAACATACAGGCATTCAACTAGTTTCATAAGTGTCCCGCCGCTCCTAGCAAGCAAAGAAAGTGCTAATCTAGTTGGTTGTTTGGTAACTATTTGGCTGCTCCAGGAACTTGTAGCTTTAAGTATGGAACTTATGCTAGCAATAGGTGGAGTTTTACTTTTCAGTCAGTTATTTCCTTTTAAACTTGGATCCTTTCCAACCTTGTTTTTCGTTGTCTATTGATAATGGAAATCGATCCCCTCTGGAGTTTTCACGTGAAAAATAAATATCTGGTTGGCCATTAGCCGGTTGCCACTTGATCATGGACTCGGAACAAATATGATGTTTTTCATTCATATAGACTTATAGTATGAGCATGGTCATGAGCCCCTGCTAAAACAAATGAAGACAAATAAAGAAAATAAACATATTTTTACTTTTGCTTCCAGGTTTGCAAATTAACAAGCATGAGCATATGGTAAAGCTTACATTTCTGGAATTTCCTTACCTGCCCTCGACTGCTAATAAATTCCAGCTTATACTGCAATGTAAGCCCCACTTCCAATTATGTACTTGTTGATGGTATGTTCATGATATCAGGGTGATTGCAACATAAGCACTACTGGGATCTGGGAGCGCAAAAATAAGCACCACTAGTGCTGTTGCTGGAACTGGAGTGTATGTTGTGGACTTGCAGTTAAGGTGCAGTTACAAAAAGCGAAGTACATCTGAAGGATGCCATCTGAATTCATGATCATGTGGCAAGTTGGATTAGAGCATCTCCAGGCGTCCCCCAAAGCGTCCCCCAAACCGCGTCGGATTGAGGGTTTGGGGGACGTGTTTCGTTCATGTCACGTTTGGGCTCGCTTCCCAGCCGCGTCCCCCAAACGCCGCCCCCAAACGTTAAAAATACTTTTTTTGGCATTTTTATTTCAATTTCCACAAACTAATACATAATTAGGAACGTGGTTTACAGGAAGACACAATTTGGAACATGGTTTTCCACAAACTAATACATAGTTTGAACCATGGTTCGAGACAAATATAAAATTTTGCAAAAAAAACTAAACCTAACAAGGCCGTGCATCGAAGGTTTCCTGTGTTTGCTGCTAAGAAAGAACACTCGAGGGCACACCCAGTCACCCAAACTGGAAAATCCAGCGGGAGGATGGTGCCCTTGTTGGTTCTACCGATGAGGCGAACATCCAGAAACTTCCGTGCACGTATTCGCTGTGAAGAAACAACACTCTTCATCATCAGTCCTCCTCCTCGTCGGTGATGTCGCCGTGGTAGTCCCGGCGGCAGCGCGTCTCGTCGAAGACCTTGATGTTGGAGATATGCCCAAGAGGCAATAATAAAAGTGGTTATTATATATCTTTATGTTTATGATAAATGTTTATATACCATGCTATAATTGTATTAACTGAAACATTGATACATGTGTGATATGTAAACAACAATGAGTCTCTAGTAAGCCTCTTAACTAGCTTGTTGATTAATAGATGATTAGTTTCATAATCATGAACATTGGATGTTATTAATAACAAGGTTATATCATTATATGAATGATGTAATGGACACACCCAATTAAGCGTAGCATAAGATCACGTCATTAAGTTATTTGCTATAAGCTTTCGATACATAGTTACCTAGTCCTTATGACCATGAAATCATGTAAATCACTTATACCGGAAAGGTACTTTGATTACATCAAACGCCACTGCATAAATGGGTGATTATAAAGATGGGATTAAGTATCTGGAAAGTATGAGTTGAGGCATATGGATCAACAGTGGGATTTGTCCATCCCGATGACGGATAGATATACTCTGGGCCCTCTCGGTGAAATGTCGTCTAATGTCTTGCAAGCATATGAATAAGTTCATAAGAGACCACATACCACGGTACGAGTAAAGAGTACTTGTCAGGAGACGAGGTTGAACAAGGTATAGAGTGATACCGATGATCAAACCTCGGACAAGTAAAATATCGCCTGACAAAGGGAATTGGTATCGTATATGAATGGTTCATTCGATCACTAAAGTCATCGTTGAATATGTGGGAGCCATTATGGATCTCCAGATCCCGCTATTGGTTATTGGTCGGAGAGAAGTCTCAACCATGTCTACATAGTTCGCGAACCGTAGGGTGACACACTTAAGGTTTGATGTCGTTTAAGTAGATATGGAATATGGAATGGAGTTTGAAGTTTTGTTCGGAGTCTCGGATGGGATCCAGGACATCACGAGGAGTTCCGGAATGGTCCGGAGAATAAGATTCATATATAGGAAGTCACTTTCCAAGTTTGGAAATGATCCGGTGAATTTATGGAAGGAGGTTTCTAGAATTATCCGGAAATAAATTACTATGGAAGGAGGAGTCCCGGAGGGACTCCACAAACCCTAACCAGCCAACCAAGTGGGAGGGTGGAGTCCATGGTGGACTCCACCTCCTTGGCCGGCCAAGAAAAAGGGGAAGGGGAGAGTCCCTGTCCCTCTAGGTTTCGTCCATAAGGCAGTTTTTCTGTTGGGGTCTTATTCGAAGACTTTGGGCAAACCCTTGGGGTTCCACCTATATAATGAGGAGGAGAGGGAGGGGCAGCCCATGGCTTGGCCGCACCACCCCTGCCCCCTTGAGGCCGGCGCCCATGGCACCCCCCCTCTCCCCAAACCCTAGCACCCCTCCTCCACTACTTCTCCCGCATATGCTTAGCGTAGCTCCGCCGGAGATCTCCATCGACACCGCCACCACGCCGTCGTGCTGTCGGGATTCCGAGGAGGATCTACTACTTCCGCTGCCCGCTGGAACGGGGAGAAGGACTTCGTCATCAACACCGAACGTGTGACCGAGTACGGAGGTGCTGCCCGATCGTGGCACCGTGATCAAGATCTTCTACGCGCTTTTGCAAGCGGCAAGTGATCGTCTACCCAGCAATAAGAGCCTACTCTTATAGGCTTTGGAAATCTTCAAGGGTTAGTCTCGTTCATCCCCTCGTTGCTCCCATCTTCTAGATTGCATCTTGGCTTGGATTGCGTTCTCGCGGTAGGAAATTTTTTGTTTTCTATGCAACGAATCCCTACAGTGGTATCAGAGCCGTGTCTATGCATAGATGGTTGCACGAGTAGAACACAATGGTTTTGTGGGCGTTGATGCTCTTGTTGTCTTTAGTTTGAGTACTTTGCATCTTTGTGGCATAGTGGGATGAAGCGGCCCGGACTAACTTTACATGACCGCGTTCATGAGACTTGTTCCTCGTTCGACATGCAACTTGTATTGCATAAGAGGCTTTGCGGGTGTCTGTCTCTCCTACTATAGTGAAGATTCAATTTACTCTTCTATTGACAACATTAGTATCACCGTTGTGGTTCATGTTCGTAGGTAGATTAGATCTCTCTCGAAAACCCTAAACCACGTAAAATATGCAAACCAAATTAGAGACGTCTAACTTGTTTTTGCAGGGTTTGGTGATGTGATATGGCCATAATGTGATGATGAATATGTATGAGATGATCATTATTGTATTGTGGCAACCGGCAGGAGCCTTATGGTTGTCTTTAAATTTCATGTTGAGTAGTATTTCAAAGTAGTTGTAATAGTTGCTACATGAGGTGAACAACCATGAAGACGGCGCCATGAACCTTGACGCTACACCGACGATGATGGAGATCATGCCCGTTAATGATGGAGATCATGTCCGTGCTTTGGAGATGAAGATCAAAGGCGCAAAGACAAAAGGGCCATATCATATCACATATGAATTGCATGTGATGTTAATCCTTTATGCATCTTATTTTGCTTAGAACGCGACGGTAGCATTATAAGATGATCCCTCACATTAATATCAAGATAATAAAGTGTTCTCCCCTCGTATGCACCGTTGTACAGTTCGTCGTTTCGAAGCATCTCGTGATGATCGGATGTGATAGAATCAACGTTCACATACAACGGGTGTAAGCCATGTTGCACACGCGGAATACTTGGGTTTGCTTGACGAGCCTAGCATGTACAGACATGGCCTCGGGACAACGGAAACCGAAAGGTTGAACACGAGTCATATGGATGATATGATCAACATGTTGATGTTCACCATTGAAGCTACATTATCTCACGTGATGATCGGTTTTGGTGTAGTGGATTTGGATCGTGTACCACTTAACAACTATGAGGGATGTTGTATTAAGTGGGAGTTTATTAGTAATTAGATTAAAACATGAACTAATTATCATAAACATAGTCTGAGTAGTATTTTGAATTAATTTTGTAGTATTGGCATCCGTTTTCTACCATGCGCTAGTCTTGTTATTGAGATAGAAATACTGTTAAAATCTGACAAGAAACTTTACGGATTGGTACCGTATTGTTAAAGAATCAAGAATTGATTAAGTCCTATTGCAAACTTTTAGTAAACCTCACATTGTTGATTCAAAGAGCTATGGTTTCAATTAGTACCTAAAGTTATCTTGTCTCCGTGAAACTTGAAGTTCAAATCTGTTTGAAAAGTAAGGAGCTGAAAATTTAGTTTTCAGAAATAATCAAGGTATGAGATATATGTGATATCTAAGACCTTATTGCAAGATGATAGAATATAAATTTGGTGAGACTACATAAACTCATAAGTTTTATGGGAATGTATGAAGGTTGAAGACGCCAGGCGTCACAATCCTCCAACTATTGGGGCACTAATAATATTCGCATATCCATGAAGTTATCATCCTTAGTATGCACCGTTGCTAAGACTCGTCGTTTCGAAGCATCACGTGATGATCGGGTGTGATAGATTCTAAGTGTGCATACAACGGGTGCAAGACAGATTTGCGCATGCGAATACCAAGGTTAAAACTTTACGAGCATGTACAGACATGGTCTCGGAAAGTCGTCATGATATGATGGATAAAATTATGAGTGAAATTGTTCATCATATTACAAAGTTACTAATAGTGAAATCTGAAACACTTGTCATATGATGATCAAGTTAAAGTAAGAACCTCAAGGTTATTGGTATTTGACCAACAAACCTAGAAGTTAATAATGTTAAAGTGTTTTTCTGAATAATGAGGAAAGCTAAAAGAGAAACTGCAAAAGATATTTTGGCAAGAAGAAAAGAAAAGACTAGAAAGTCTAGCTCAGGTGTATATAAATGATATACATGTTATGGTTATATTCCTAGTTAAGTCACACTATGAAATTCTTGGGTATTAGTACTATATTGGTTGGTATGAAGTGTCATACAAAACAACGCAATACAAGAATACAACGGCCTAAGTGACTGACAAGGAATATGATAGGAATGCACGTCTGGAACAAAATAAAGTGTTATTATGTTCGTCGTTGGCATTCTATCTAGCCCTTAGAATTTATAATAAAGAACTTAATAATTGTTATTTTGCTCTGGTCAAATGAAAACAATGAGTTGTTCAAATTATGACATTACTCCATGTACGATGGATAAGTTATTATAAATCTTAATGGTGAAACACACATACATAACACTGACGCTAAAATGCCATAAGGCAAATGATTTGAATTCCACTTATTTGTGGAACCGCCATTTAGGTCATGTTAGAAAGGAACGCATGAAGGAACTCCATGCAAATGGATTTTTGGAGTCATTTGATTTTTGAATCATTTGGCGCTTGCAAATCTTTTCTAAAGAGAATGATTAAAATACCGTTCATAGGCCAAGAGTTGAACGGGCAACAAACTTAGTGGAAAAATACATGATGATGTATGTGGTTCACTGGGCATAGTTGTGTGCGGGAGATTCTTCTACTTCATGAAAACTTCCAACAATGAATTGAGTATATATATGTGGATATATTCGATAAGGAAGAAGTTTGAAACATTTGAATGGATTCAAATAATTTTCAGCATGAAATGGAAATCATCGTAATAGAAAAGTCAAATATCTATGATTGTCTGATGGTGGAAATATTTGAATTACGAGTTTTACCGAACATCTAAGAGAGTTATGAAATTGTACTACAACTCACATTTCTTGGAGTATCATAGTGATGATGAAGTATTCAAGAGATGTATCCAAACTTTGTTGGATTAATGATGAGATAAAATAAAATAAAGCCATTATATTTTTTGTATGCTTTAGAGACTACCGCTTTTACACTGAATAGAGCATCATCATGATCCGTAGAAATGACACCATACGAGTTATGGCATGGGTATGAACCCTAATAGTCCTTTCTTAAATTTTGGTATGCATAGCATAAGTAAATAAATTTACAACCAAAATCGGATAAATGTCTTTGTTGGTTATCCCAGAGAATTGATTGGGAATTCTTCCCACTATGGAGAGAAAGACAAAAGTGTCTGTCAATGTTTCTTATTTCCAAGAAATTGTTTCTAGCGAAGTTTTTGAGTGGGAGGACAATAGAACTTGATAAAGTTTATGAACCTGAGCATAATGATCAGAGTAGTACAGCATCGGAATTGGTTCCGGAAGCAGCCACGACGATCATGGCTCCCATGACTACAAAGTGTTTTAGCCATGGAGATCGAAGTACATATTGAACCTTGTAGGTATGGTTTACTTTGTGATCAAATAAATGATTTGTGGACAAAGGATTGATTTTGAACAATGATAAACCAACTACAAACAAAGAAGTTATGATGGGCCATGACTCCGTTAAAATGGCTATACGCCATGAAATCCAAGATAGATAAATACTTTTTGAAAGTAAATAGATCTATAAAATTGATGGACTTGGATGAAATATCCTCGAAGAAGCTCGACTTGTCGAAAAGTTGTTTACGACAAAGTTCAAAGAGTTGACTGCGATAAGATTAGATCTTCCGTAGCAATGCTTATATTCTATGTGGATTATTTTAGTAATCACTACATATTTCTTTTATGAGATATGTTAGTAGGATGGCAAAATACATAACTTATCAGAAGTGTGTATTAGAAGGTGTATACAAGATACAACCAAGAGTTTTTTCTGGTCCGTGGAATACTAGATAGGTATACAAACTTCAATTGGATGAAGTGAGTATCACGGAGTTGGAATCTTCACCAGATGAAAGAATCAAAGAGTTTTTGATTTCATCAGAGACGATGAAGAGGCTTGCATTTGCAAGAAATTAAGTGGGAGCGCTGAGACATATTTATAATACTTTATGTAGATGACATATAGTTGGTTATAAATGATGTAATTATATACTTGATTAAAAGGTTTCATTGAGAAAATAACTTCAATGAAAGAATATGGACTGAAACATATTTAGTGTCAAGATCTATGAAGATAGATTGGAATACATAATAAGTTTAAGTCAAAGTACATAGAATGGATATTGAAGTAGTTCAATATAGAAATATTAAGAAGGTGTTCTTTTCATGTGAAGGTTTAACAAGACTTGAGTGTATTTGACACTCGATAAGTAAAAACACATGAGTGATTTTAGATCACAAAGAATATGTACAAAATAAGATGTCCTGTGCTCTAAAGAGTTAGGAGCATATACCAGAATAATTCATGTGATGATTATTGGACAAACAGTAGGAATATCCTTGAGTACTTTAGAAGATCCAAGGATATATATATATATAATTTTATATGGTGTAATGACAAACAAATCGATGTAATGTGTTGCACCGATATTAGTTTGGTCGCATATAAAAATAAATTTCAATCTCAATTAGGCTAAGTGTTGTTTAAAAGGTAGCACAATGAGATAGAAGTTGACTATGCTAGATTTAGAAGAGTTCTAAATATTTTGACGGATTCTGCAAAAGAAGGCATAGTATGTCATTGTTTTGACAATGACAAAGGATGTTAAAGTCAAGAGATTCTTTGAGAACTTGGTGTAGTTCCGACAGAGTCAGAACTTTGAAGCTATATTGTGTGTGACAATATTAGTGACATATTTCAGGCCGCGGAATTAAGGTTCCACCAGAAGACCAAAACATATTTAATGCCAACTCATTTGGAAATGAGTGATGCGTTGAGACGCAAATGATATACAAAATATATACGGTTCTGAGCATGTCAGATCCGTTGACTAAAACCTCTCCCGTGAGCAAAACATGATAAAGCACCGGAAGGCCAAGGTGTTATATCTTTACAAATGTAAACTAGATTATTGACTCTAGTGCAAGTGGGAGACTGTTGGAGATATGCCCAAGAGGCAATAATAAAAGTGGTTATTATATATCTTTATGTTTATGATAAATGTTTATATACCATGCTATAATTGTATTAACCGAAACATTGATACATGTGTGATATGTAAACAACAATGAGTCTCTAGTAAGCCTCTTAACTAGCTTGTTGATTAATAGATGATTAGTTTCATAATCATGAACATTGGATGTTATTAATAACAAGGTTATATCATTATATGAATGATGTAATGGACACACCCAATTAAGCGTAGCATAAGATCACGTCATTAAGTTATTTGCTATAAGCTTTCGATACATAGTTACCTAGTCCTTATGACCATGAGATCATGTAAATCACTTATACCGGAAAGGTACTTTGATTACATCAAACGCCACTGCGTAAATGGGTGGTTATAAAGATGGGATTAAGTATCTGGAAAGTATGAGTTGAGGCATATGGATCAACAGTGGGATTTGTCCATCCCGATGACAGATAGATATACTCTGGGCCCTCTCGGTGGAATGTCATCTAATGTCTTGCAAGCATATGAATAAGTTCATAAGAGACCACATACCACGGTACGAGTAAAGAGTACTTGTCAGGAGACGAGGTTGAACAAGGTATAGAGTGATACCGATGATCAAACCTCGGATAAGTAAAATATCGCGTGACAAAGGGAATTGGTATCGTATGTGAATGGTTCATTCGATCACTAAAGTCATCGTTGAATATGTGGGAGCCATTATGGATCTCCAGATCCCGCTATTGGTTATTGGTCGGAGAGAAGTCTCAACCATGTCTACATAGTTCGCGAACCGTAGGGTGACACACTTAAGGTTTGATGTCGTTTAAGTAGATATGGAATATGGAATGGAGTTCGAAGTTTTGTTCGGAGTCTCGGATGGGATCCAGGACATCACGAGGAGTTCCGGAATGGTCCGGAGAATAAGATTCATATATAGGAAGTCACTTTCCAAGTTTGGAAATGATCCGGTGAATTTATGGAAGGAGGTTTCTAGAATTATCCGGAAATAAATTACTATGGAAGGAGGAGTCCCGGAGGGACTCCACAAACCCTAACCAGCCAACCAAGTGGGAGGGTGGAGTCCATGGTGGACTCCACCTCCTTGGCCGGCCAAGAAAAAGGGGAAGGGGAGAGTCCCTGTCCCTCTAGGTTTCGTCCATAAGGCAGTTTTTCTGTTGGGGTCTTATTCGAAGACTTTGGGCAAACCCTTGGGGTTCCACCTATATAATGAGGAGGAGAGGGAGGGGCAGCCCATGGCTTGGCCGCACCACCCCTGCCCCCCTTGAGGCCGGCGCCCATGGCACCCCCCCTCTCCCCAAACCCTAGCACCCCTCCTCCACTACTTCTCCCGCATATGCTTAGCGAAGCTCCGCCGGAGATCTCCATCGACACCGCCACCACGCCGTCGTGCTGCCGGGATTCCGAGGAGGATCTACTACTTCCGCTGCCCGCTGGAACGGGGAGAAGGACTTCGTCATCAACACCGAACGTGTGACCGAGTACGGTGTGCTGCCCGATCGTGGCACCGTGATCAAGATCTTCTACGCGCTTTTGCAAGCGGCAAGTGATCGTCTACCCAGCAATAAGAGCCTACTCTTATAGGCTTTGGAAATCTTCAAGGGTTAGTCTCATTCATCCCCTCGTTGCTCCCATCTTCTAGATTGCATCTTGGCTTGGATTGCGTTCTCGCGGTAGGCAAATTTTTGTTTTCTATGCAACGAATCCCTACACTTGACGCTCATGTCCCTGTCGCCGAAGTAGGAGAACATGAGGATGAAGCCGGCTTCGAGGCTGTGGTGGCGCGTGAACTTCTCCCAGCCGATGTTGAGGTACATCTTGCCACGCGTGTGATACGTCCATTTTGCATCACTATTTTATATCATAATTTACTGTTATTCATTGATATATTTCATATTTAGAGATGATACTTATGTTATTTCACCTATTTTGCATATTTCATGATTATTGGAGAATCATTTAGCGGAGTCAGGATTCTGCTGGAAAAAGCACCGTCAGAATGCAATATTTCTGGAGATCAACAATTGACGGAAATTACACCGAAGATCTTATTTTTCCAGAAGAATGAGCCAGCCAAAAGGAGGAGCCGAGGAGGGCCACAATGGGCCCCCCACAGGCCGGCGCGGGCCCTGCCCTGGCCGCGCCGCCATGTGGGGAGGGGGACCACAGCCCCTCTCGGCCACCTCTCTTTCGCGTACTTCATCTACCCGAAAACCTAAGGCGTGGGGAATAATCGCGAGGAGACACAGTCGCCTCTGCGGGGCGGAAACACCAGAGAGAAAAGAGTTCTCCGGCAGGCTAAAATCCGTCGGGGAAATTCCCTCCCGGAGGGGGAAATCGACGCCATCGTCACCCCCATCGAGCTGGACTTCATTGGGATCATCATCACCATCATCTCCACCACCGTCACCGTCATCACCACCGCTGCACCTCGTCACCGCTGTAACATCTAGGGTTGAATCTTGATTGTTTGATAGGGGAAACTCTCCCGGTATTGATTACTCCTTGTTATTGATGCTATTGAGTGAAACCATTGAATCAAGGTTTATGTTCAGATTGTTATTCATCATCATATCACCTCTGATCATGTTCCATATGATGTCTCGTGAGTAGTTCGTTTAGTTCTTGAGGACATGGGTGGAGTCTAAATGTTAGTAGTGAACTATGTTGAGTAATATTCAATGGTTTGATATTTAAGTTGTGGTGTTATTCTTCTAGTGGTGTCATGTGAACGTCGACTACATGATACTTCACCTTTATGGGCCTAGGGGAATACATCTTGTATTCGTTTGCTAATTGTGGGGTTGCCGGAGTGACAGCAACCTGAACCCCCGTTGGTATATCGATGCAGGAGTGATAGCAGGATCTCAGAGTTTAAGGCTGTGGTTAGATTTATCTTAATTACTTTCTTGTATTTGCGGATGCTTGCAAGGGGTATAATCACAAGTATGTATTAGTCCTAGTAAGGGCGGTGCATTAGCATAGGTTCACCCACACAACACTTATCAAAACAATGAAGATTAATCAACTATATGAAGCGAAAGCACTAGACTAAATTCCCGTGTGTCCTCAAGAGCGTTTGGTCATCATAAGTAAACAAACCGGCTTGTCCTTTGTGCTAAAAAGGATTGGGCCATTCGCTGCAATTATTACTCTCACATTTTACTTACTTGTACTTTATTTATCTGCTATATCAAAACCCCCTGAATACTTGTCTGTGAGCATTTACAGTGAATCCTTCATCGAAACTGCTTGTCAACACCTTCTGCTCCTCGTTGTGTTCGACACTCTTATTTATCAAAAGTACTACGATACACCCCCTATACTTGTGGGTCATCAAGACTATTTTCTGGCGCCGTTGCCGGGGAGTGAAGCGCTATTGGTAAGTGGAATTGGTAAGGGAAACCTTTACTGTACGTGCTGATTTTATTTCCGCCTGCTGTTATAATTCATTATGGAGAGATCTTCTCTTGAATTCCTATTTGGAAAATCTACAACTACTGCAAAGGTAGTGGATGAGGCGCCAGGTGAGAAAGAGGTTCCATACAAAATACCTATGAAAATTATTGAACGTGTTGTGGATAACCGCTATGAAGGGGATGGAATTGTCCATCCTGGAGATCATTTACTGTTTTTACATGAATTATGCGGGTTATTCAAATGTGCAGGTATTGCTATGGATGAAGTTAGGAAGAAACTATTCTCTATATCGATGTCTGGTAAAGCAGCGCATTGGTATAAATTGCTGAAGAATGGGGATTCTCTTGATTGGAAGGATATTGTGCCTCTATTTTATTCTAAATTCTATCCTCCAAGTGAAATTCACAAAGACCGGAACCGCATATATAATTTCTGGTCTCATGATGGAGAGAGTATTGCCCAAGCATGGGGGAGATTGAAGTCTTTAATGCTCAAATGCCCCATTCATGAGCTTCCTGGTAATATTATCATTGATAATTTCTATGCAAGACTTTCTTTTCAAGATAAAACCTTGCTGGATACTACTTGTTCTGGATCATTTACACGCAACAAAGAAGAGTTTAAAAGGGACCTTCTTGATCGGATTCAGGAGAATACTGAAGGATGGGAGAACGACAAAGATAGAGTCAGGTATAAATTATGATTATAAATACATTGAAATTTTTATGGATACTGATAAATTTTGTAATATGAGTGCTACTTATGGTCTTGACCCTCAAGTTGTTGCAAATTTTTATAAAGCTTTTGCCTCTCATTTTGAAGTGCCTAGGAAGAATTTTGATAAGTATCATGAACCGTACAAAGATAAAACTGATCCATCTATAAATAAATGTGTTGTAATTGAAACTGTTGATCATATTCTTCCTGAAGCTTATATTGAAAAAACTCATTTCCCTGCTAAAATGAAGGAGTATTCTGTTATAACTAGTGCAGTTAATAAAAATGCAAAGAAACCTATAGAACCTGAAGAGCAAATAAAGGTTGAACCTGCTATTGCAATAGTTACAGATCTTGTGACTGAAAATGTAGAAGATGGTCATATTATTTTCTGTGAAGATGCTTCTAATATTGTTTCGCATCCTAATAAGTCTAGGAAAGCCAGTGTTCATATGCTCTCTGTTAGAATTGGTGATCATTCTTATTATGGTTTATGCGACATTGGTGCAAGTATTAGTGCCATTCCTTATGAGCTTTACACGGAAATCATGCATGAAATTGGTTCTTGTGAACTTGAAGATATTGATGTGGTTATTCGGCTAGCTAATAGAGAAACTATCTCTCCTATTGGTATTGTTCGAGATGTGGAAGTTCTATGTGGTGAGATTAAATATCCTGCTGACATTTTGGTACTTGGTTCTGCTGCTAGTAAGTCTTGTCCTATTATTTTTGGTAGACCTTTTTTAAATACTTGTGGAGCTGTTATAGATTGCAAGAAGGAGAAAATTGTGACTAAATTTGCTGGTGAATCTTATGAGTTTAATTTCTCTAAATTTTCCAAAACTCCTTATAAAGCTGATTTGCCTAATAATGATTTTAGGGTTGAACAGTGTGCGTCTATTGCTCTTGCTCCTAATAATCCTTTGCAGCAACATTTGGAGGATAGTGAGACTGAAGTCTTTAGGGAAGAAAGGAATGAGCTTGATGAAATTTTCCTTCGTTAACCTATTCTTAAACATGACTTACCGGTTGAAGATCTAGGTACAACACCACCACCAAAGGAAGATCCTGTCTTTGATTTAGATAATCTTAAGTATGCTCATATTGATGATAAGAAAATATATCCTGTTATTATTAGTTCTAAGCTTTCAGATTTTGAGGAAGAAAGGTTATTGAAAATATTGAAGAAACACCGAGGAGCTATTGGCTACACTCTTGATGACTTGAAGGGGATTTCTCCCTCTATTTGCCAACATGCCATCAATATGGAAGATGATGCAAAGCCTGTTGTTGAACATCAGCGTCGTCTAATTCCTAAGATGAAGGATGTGGTAAGGAATGAGGTATTAAAACTTCTTGAAGCTGGTATTATATATCCTATTGCTGATAGTAGATGGGTTAGTCATGTGCATTGTGTTCCTAAGAAAGGAGGAATAACTGTTGTGCCTAATGATAATGATGAGCTCATCCCTCAAAGAGTAGTTGTAGGGTATAGAATGTGCATTGATTATCGAAAAGTTAATAAAGTTACTAAGAAAGATTGATACGCGTACAGCACGCGTCCGTTGGGAACCCCAAGAGGAAGGTGTGATGCGTACAGCGGCAAGTTTTCCCTCAGTATGAAACCAAGGTTTATCGAACCAGTAGGAGTCAAGAAGCACGTTGAAGGTTGATGGCGGCGAGATGTAGTGCGGCGCAACACCAGGGATTCCGGCGCCAACGTGGAACCTGCACAACACAAACCAAGTACTTTGCCCCAACGAAACAGTGAGGTTGTCAATCTCACCGGCTTGCTGTAACAAAGGATTAGATGTATAGTGTGGAAGATGATTGTTTGCAGAAAACAGTAGAACAAGATGCAAGAGATTGTATTTCAGTATAGAGAATTGGACCGGGGTCCACAGTTCACTAGAGGTGTCTCTCCCATAAGATAAACAACATGTTGGGTGAACAAATTACAGTTGGGCAATTGACAAATAGAGAGGGCATGACCATGCACATACATATTATGATGAGTATAGTGAGATTTAATTGGGCATTACGACAAAGTACATAGACCGCTATCCAGCATGCATCTATGCCTAAAAACTCCACCTTCAGGTTATCATCCGAACCCCTTCCAGTATTAAGTTGCTAACAACAGACAATTGCATTAAGTATTGCGCGTAATGTAATCAATAACTACATCCTCGGACATAGCATCAATGTTTTATCCCTAGTGGCAACAGCACATCCATAATCTTAGAGGTTTCTGTCACTCCCAGCATTCACGGAGACATGAACCCACTATCGAGCATAAATACCCCCTCTTGGAGTTACAAGCATCAACTTGGCCGAGCATCTACTAGTAACGGAGAGCATGCAAGATCATAAACAACACATAGATATAAATTGATAATCAACATAACATGGTATTCTCTATTCATCGGATCCCAACAAACACAACATATAGAATTACAGATAGATGATCTTGATCATGTTCGGCAGCTCACAAGACCCGACAATTAAGCACAATGGGGAGAAGACAACCATCTAGCTACTGCTATGGACCCATAGTCCAGGGGTAGACTACTCACTCATCACTCCGGAGGCGACCATGGCGGTGTAGAGTCCTCCGGGAGATGAATCCCCTCTCCGGCAGGGTGCCGGAGGCGATCTCCTGAATCCCCCGAGATGGGATTGGCGGCGGCGTCTCGGAAGGTTTTCCGTATCGTGGCTCTCTGCGGGGGGTTTCGCGATGAAGGCTATTTGTAGGCGGAAGGGTAGGTCGGGGGCGTCGCGAGGGCCCCGGGAGACAGGTCGGCGCGGCCAAGGGTGGGGCCGCGCCGCCTACCCCCGGCCACCTCGTGGCCCCACTTCGTTGACTCTCCGGTCTTCCGGAAGCTTCGTGGCAAAATAGGCCCCGGGCGTTGATTTCGTCCAATTCCGAGAATATTTCCTTACTAGGATTTCTGAAACCAAAAACAGCAGAAAAAGAATCGGCTCTTCGGCATCTTGTTAATAGGTTAGTTCCAGAAAATGCATAAATATGACATAAAGTATGCATAAAACATGTAGATATCATCAATAATGTGGCATGGAACATAAGAAATTATCGATACGTCGGAGACGTATCAGCATCCCCAAGCTTAGTTTCTGCTCATCCCGAGCAGGTAAACGATAAACAAAGATAATTTCTAGAATGACATGCCATCATAACCTTGATCATACTATTGTAAGCATATGTAATGAATGCAGCGATCAAAACAATGTATATGACATGAGTAAACAAGTGAATCATATAGCAAAGACTTTTCATGAATAGTACTTCAAGACAAGCATCAATAAGTCTTGCATAAGAGTTAACTCATAAAGCAATAATTCAAAGTAAAGGCATTGAAGCAACACAAAGGAAGATTAAGTTTCAGCGGTTGCTTTCGACTTATAACATGTATATCTCATGGATAGTTGTCAATGTAAAGTAATATAACAAGTGCAATATGCAAGCATGTAGGAATCAATGCACAGCTCACACAAGTGTTTGCTTCTTGAGATGGAGAGAAATAGGTGAACTGACTCAACAATAAAAGTAAAAGAATGGTCCTTCAAAGAGGAAAGCATCGATTGCTATATTTGTGCTAGAGCTTTGATTTTGAAAACAAGAAACAATTTTGTCAACGGTAGTAATAAAGCATATGTGTTATGTAAATTATATCTTACAAGTTTCAAGCCTCATGCATAGTATACTAATAGTGCCCGCACCTTGTCCTAATTAGCTTGGATTACCGGGATTATCGCAATGCACATGTTTTAACCAAGTGTCACAAAGGGGTACCTCTATGCCGCCTGTACAAAGGTCTAAGGAGAAAGCTCGCATCGGATTTCTCGCTATTGATTATTCTCAACTTAGACATCCATACCGGGACAACATAGACAACAGATAATGGACTCCTCTTTTATGCATAAGCATGTAGCAACAATTAATTTTCTCATATGAGATTGAGGATATTTGTCCAAAACTGAAACTTCCACCATGGATCATGGCTTTAGTTAGCGGCCCAATGTTCTTCTCTAACAATATGCATGCTCTAACCATTAGGTGGTAACTCTCCCTTACTTCAGACAAGATGAACATGCATAGCAACTCACATGATATTCAACAAGGAGTAGTTGATGGCGTCCCCAGGAACATGGTTATCGCACAACAAGCAACTTAATAAGAGATAAAGTGCATAAGTACATATTCAATACCACAATAGTTTTTAAGCTATTTGTCCCATGAGCTATATATTGTAAAGGTAGAGGATAGAAATTTAAAGGTAGCACTCAAGCAATTTACTTTGGAATGGCGGGGAAATACCATGTAGTAGGTAGGTATGGTGGACACAAATGGCATAGTGGTTGGCTCAAGTATTTGGATGCATGAGAAGTATTCCCTCTCGATACAAGGTTTAGGCTAGCAAGGTTTATTTGAAACAAACACAAGGATGAAGCGGTGCAGCAAAACTCACATAAAAGACATATTGAAAACATTATAAGACTCTACACCGTCTTCCTTGTTGTTCAAACTCAATACTAGAAATTATCTAGACCTTAGAGAGACCAAATATGCAAACCAAATTTTAGCATGCTCTATGTATTTCTTCATTAATAGGTGCAAAGCATATGATGCAAGAGCTTAAACATGAGCACAACAATTGCCAAGTATCACACTATCCAAGACATTTTAGCAATTTACTACATGTAGCATTTTCCAATTCCAACCATATAACAATTTAACGAAGAAGAAACTTCGCCATGAATACTATGAGTAAAGCCTAAGGACATATTTGTCCATATGCAACAGCGGAGCGTGTCTCTCTCCCACACAATGAATGCTAGGATCCATTTTATTCAAACAAAACAAAAACAAAAACAAACCGACGCTCCAAGCAAAGCACATAAGATGTGATGGAATAAAAATATAGTTTCAGGGGAGGAACCTGATAATGTTGTCGATGAAGAAGGGGATGCCTTGGGCATCCCCAAGCTTAGACGCTTGAGTCTTCTTGATATATGCAGGGGTGAACCACCGGGGCATCCCCAAGCTTAGAGCTTTCACTCCCCTTGATCATCTTGTATCATCTCCCTCTCTTGATCCTTGAAAACTTCCTCCACACCAAACTCAAAACAACTCATTAGAGGGTTAGTGCACAATCAAAATATACATGTTCAGAGGTGACATAATCATTCTTAACACTTCTGGACATTGCACAAAGCTACTGAAAGTCAATGGAATCGAAATATCCATCGAGCATATCAAAACAGGCAATGCGAAATAAAAGGCAGAATCTGTCAAAACAGAACAGTTCGTAATGACGAATTTTATTGAGGCACCAGACTTGCTCAAATGAAAATGCTCATATTGAATGACAGTTGCTTACATATCTGAGGATCACTCACGTAAATTGGCATAATTTTCTGAGTTACCTACAGAGAATTTTGCCCAGATTCGTGACAGCAAAGAAATCTGTTTCTGCGCAGTAATCCAAATCTAGTATGAACCTTACTATCAACGACTTTACTTGGCACAACAAAACACTAAACTAAGATAAGGAGAGGTTGCTACAGTAGTAACAACTTCCAAGACACAAATATAAAACAAAAGTACTGTAGCAAAATAAACACATGGGTTATCTCCCAAGAAGTTCTTTCTTTATAGCCATTAAGATGGGCTTAGCAGTTTTAATGATGCACTCGCAAGAAATAGTATTTGAAGCAAAAGAGAGCATCAAGAGGCAAATTCAAAACACATTTAAGTCTAACATACTTCCTATGCATAGGAATCTTGTAAATAAACAAGTTCATGAAGAGCAAAGTAACAAGCATAGGAAGATAGAACAAGTGTAGCTTCAAAAATTTCAGCACATAGAGAGGTGTTTTAGTAACATGAAAATTTCTACAACCATATTTTCCTCTCTCATAATAATATCCAGTAGCATCATGAGCAAACTCAACAATATAACTATCACATAAAGCATTCTTATCATGAGTCTCATGCATAAAATTATTACTCTCCACATAAGCATAATCAATTTTATTAGTAATAGTGGGAGCAAATTCAACAAAGTAGCTATCATTATTATTTTCATCATCAAATATAGGAGGCATATTGTAATCATAATCAAATTTATCCTCCATAACAGGCGGCAACAAAAGACTACTATCATTATAATCATCATAAATAGGAGGCAAAGCATCATCAAGGTAAATTTTCTCCTCAATGCTTGGGGGACTAAAAAGATCATGCTCATCAAAACCAGCTTCCCCAAGCTTAGAACTTTCCATATCATTAGCAACAATAGTGTTCAAAGTGTTCATACTAATATGTTCCATGGGTTTTTTAATTTTCGGATCAAACCATCCATGTCTTAAATCAGGAAATAGAATAAGAAGCTCATTGTTGTCCATTATGCCTTACTAGTGTAAACAAGAAACAAAAAGATGCAATTGCAGGATCTAAAGGAAAAAGCTTCGAGCACAAACACAATGGCGCCAGAAAAGTACTGTTACCTGGAACTGGAGTATGAGTGCCTTTTACCTTTCGTCCCCGGCAACGGCGCCAGAAAAATAGCTTGATACGCGTACAGCACGTGTCCGTTGGGAACCCCAAGAGGAAGGTGTGATGCGTACAGCGGCAAGTTTTCCCTCAGTATGAAACCAAGGTTTATCGAACCAGTAGGAGTCAAGAAGCACGTTGAAGGTTGATGGCGGCGAGATGTAGTGCGGCGCAACACCAGGGATTCCGGCGCCAACATGGAACCTGCACAACACAAACCAAGTACTTTGCCCCAACGAAACAGTGAGGTTGTCAATCTCACCGGCTTGCTGTAACAAAGGACTAGATGTATAGTGTGGAAGATGATTGTTTGCAGAAAACAGTAGAATAGTATTGCAGTAGATTGTATTTCAGTATAGAGAATTGGACCGGGGTCCACAGTTCACTAGAGGTGTCTCTCCCATAAGATAAGCAGCATGTTGGGTGAACAAATTACAGTTGGGCAATTGACAAATAGAGAGGGCATGACCATGCACATACATATTATGATGAGTATAGTGAGATTTAATTGGGCATTACGACAAAGTACATAGACCGCTATCCAGCATGCATCTATGCCTGAAAAGTCCACCTTCAGGTTAGCATCCGAACCCCTTCCAGTATTAAGTTGCTAACAACAGACAATTGCATTAAGTATTGCGCGTAATGTAATCAATAACTACATCCTCGGACATAGCATCAATGTTTTATCCCTAGTGGCAACAACACATCCATAACCTTAGAGGTTTCTGTCACTCCCCCAGATTCACGGAGACATGAACCCACTATCGAGCATAAATACCCCCTCTTGGAGTTACAAGCATCAACTTGGCCAGAGCATCTACTAGTAACGGAGAGCATGCAAGATCATAAACAACACATAGATATAAATTGATAATCAACATAACATGGTATTCTCTATTCATCGGATCCCAACAAACACAACATATAGAATTACAGATAGATGATCTTGATCATGTTCGGCAGCTCACAAGACCCACAATTAAGCACAATGGGGAGAAGACAATCATCTAGCTACTGCTATGGACCCATAGTCCAGGGGTAGACTACTCACTCATCACTCCGGAGGCGACCATGGCGGTGTAGAGTCCTCCGGGAGATGAATCCCCTCTCCGGCAGGGTGCCGGAGGCGATCTCCTGAATCCCCCGAGATGGGATTGGCGGCGGCGGCGTCTCTGGAAGGTTTTCCGTATCGTGGCTCTCGGTACTGGGGGTTTCGCGACGAAGGCTATTTGTAGGCGGAAGGGTAGGTCAGGGGGCGTCGCGAGGGGCCCAGGAGACAGGTCGGCGCGGCCAAGGGTGGGGCCACGCCGCCCTACCCCCTGGCCACCTCGTGGCCCCACTTCGTTGACTCTCCGGTCTTCTGGAAGCTTCGTGGCAAAATAGGCCCCTGGGCATTGATTTCGTCCAATTCCGAGAATATTTCCTTACTAGGATTTCTGAAACCAAAAACAGCAGAAACAAAGAATCGGCTCTTTGGCATCTTGTTAATAGGTTAGTTCCAGAAAATGCATAAATATGACATAAAGTATGCATAAAACATGTAGATATCATCAATAATGTGGCATGGAACATAAGAAATTATCGATACGTCGGAGACGTATCAAAGATCATTACCCTTTACCTTTTTGATCAAATGTTAGAAAGGTTGTCTAAAAATACTCATTTTTGCTTTCTTGATGGTTATTCTGGGTTTTCACGAATTGCTGTTAAAACTAAAGATCAAGAGAAAACCACTTTCACTTGTCCCTATGGAACTTATGCTTATAGACGTATGCCTTTTGGTTTATGTAATGCTCCTGCTACTTTTCAAAGATGCGTGTCTGCTATTTTTCATGGATTTTGTGAGAATATTGTAGAGGTATTCATGGATGATTTTTCTGTCTATGGGAATTCTTTTGATAATTGCTTGCGAAACCTTGATAAAGTTTTGCAGAGATGTGAAGAAACTAACCTTGTTCTTAATTGGGAGAAATGCCACTTTATGGTTAACGAAGGAATTGTATTGGGACATAAAGTTTCCGAAAGAGGTATTGAAGTTGATAGAGCTAAAGTTGAAGCAATTGAGAAGATGCCCTATCCTAGGGATGTTAAAGGTATTCGTAGTGTTCTTGGTCATGCTGGGTTTTATAGGAGATTTATTAAAGATTTCTCCAAGATTTCAAAGTCTCTTACTAATCTTCTTCAAAAAGATGTACCTTTTGTTTTTTATGATGATTGTAAGGAAGCTTTTGAAACTCTAAAGAAAGCATTAACAACTGCTCCTATGGTTGAACCTCCTGATTGGAACTTATCTTTTGAAATTATGTGTGATGCTAGTGATTTTGTTGTAGGTGCTGTCCTTGGACAGCGAGTAGATAAAAAATTGAATGTTATTCATTATGCTAGTAAAACTCTTGATGCTGCTCAAAGAAATTATGCTACAGCTGAAAAAGAGTTATTAGTTGTAGTCTTTGCTTGTGACAAGTTTAGATCTTATATTGTTGATTCAAAAGTTACAATCCATACTGATCATGCTGCAATTAGGTACCTTATGGAAAAGAAAGATGCTAAGCCAAGGCTTATTAGATGGGTGCTTCTTTTGCAAGAATTTGATTTGCATATTATAGATAGGAAAGGTGCTGATAATCCTCTTGCTGATAATTTGTCTAGATTGGAAAATATTGCTTATGATCTTGTTCCTGTTAATGATAGTTTTCCAAATGAACAATTGGCTGTAATAAAGGTGAGCTCGCGAGATAGTCCTTGGTACGCTGATTATGCTAACTTTATTGTTTCCAAGTACTTGCCTCCAACCTTTTCAGCTCAGCAAAGGAGGAAATTCTTTTATGACTTGAGGCATTATTTTTGGGATGACTGATGTCTACGCACACTTCTATTCCTGTAGGCAGTGTTGGGCCTCCAAGAGAAGAGGTTTGTAGAACAGCAGCAAGTTTCCCTTAAGTGAATCACCCAAGGTTTATCGAACTCAGGGAGGTAGAGGTCAAAGATATCCCTCTCAAGCAACCCTGCAATTACGATACAAGAAGTCTCTTATGTCCCCAACACACCTAATACACTTGTCAGATGTATAGGTGCACTAGTTCGGCGAAGAGATAGTGAAATACAAGTAATATGGATGATTGTAAGTAGTAATTGCAATCTGAAATAAAGATGGCAGCGAGCAAACATGTAACAGAACTTGTTGGAAACGGTATTTCAATGCTTAGAAACAAGGCCTAGGGATCATACTTTCACTAGTGGACTCTCTCAACATTGATCACATAACTGAATAAATAAATGCTACTTTCTACACTCTCTTGTTGGATAACAAACACCATTCATTGTGTAGGGCTATAAAAGCACACCTCAAGCCGGAGTAAACAAGCTCCACAACATCCGGAGTTCATATGAAAGTAACCTCTAGAGTGCATAATAGACCATTGAAATTTAGACCGAGTACTAACATAGCATACACACTGTCAACAATAGCTATGAAAGGGGGAATAGATCGCATCAATACTATCATAGTAATAGTTAACTTCATAATCTGCAAGAGATTACAATCATAACCTACGCCAAGTACTACATGATGCACACACTGTCAACATTACATCATGGAGGAGGAATAGACTACTTTAATAACATCACTAGAGTAGCACATAGATTAATAGTGATACAAAGCTCATGATCACATAAATATCACACCATGGGAGAGAGAGATGAACCACATAGCTACCGGTAGAGACCTTAGCCTCGGGGGAGAACTACTCCCTCCTCATCATGGGAGACAGCGATGGCGATGAAGATGGCGGTGGTGTCGATGGAGATGACTCCGGGGGCAATTCCCCGTCCCGGCGGCATGCCGGAACAGAGACTTCTGTCCCCCGAAACGGAGTTTCACGATGGCGGCGGCGTCCCTGGAGTCTTTCTGGAGTTTCGTCAATTGGTCTCGTGTTTTAGGTCACGAGGGCTTATATAGGCGAAGAGGCGGAGTCGGAGGGGCCACGGGGCCCCCTCCCCATAGGCTGGCGCGGCCAGGGGGCCACCCGCACCGCCTTATGGTGTGGGCCCCCTGCTGCCCGCCTCCGACTCTCCTTCGGTGTTCTAGAACTTTCCGGGGAAAATAAGATATTTGATCTTTGTTTCGTCGAATTTCGAGAATATTGCCCGAACAGCCTTTCTGGAACCAAAAACAGCAGAAAACCGGAACTGGCACTTCGGCATCTTGTTAATAGGTTAGTTCCGGAAAATGCATGAAATCATTAATAAGTGTGAGCAAAACATGTAGGTATTGTCATAAAACTAGCATGGAACATCAGAAATTATAGATACGTTGGAGACGTATCAATGACCCACACTTATATAAAAAAGGAGTGGATGGTATTATGCGAAGATGTGTTCCCGAATATGAACAACAAGAGAAATTGAGTAAGTGTCATGGTAGTGCTTATGGAGGACATCACGCCGGAGATAGAACAGCGCAAAAGGTTCTACAATCAGGTTTTTATTGGCCAACTCTCTTCAAAGATGCAAGAAAATTTATTTTATCTTGTGATGAATGTCAAAGGGTTGGTAATATCTCCAGACGCAATGAAATGCCTATGAATTATACTCTTGTTATTGAACCATTCGATTGTTGGGGATTTGACTTCATGGGTCCTTTCCCTTCTTCAGAAGGTAACACTCATATACTTTTCGCTGTTGATTATGTTACTAAATGGGTGGAAGCCATACCCACAAAAAGTGCTGGTGGAGAGACCTCTTTAAGAATGCTTTTAGATATTATTTTTCCTAGATTTGGAGTTCCTTGATATCTCATGGCTGATGGAGGTTCTCATTTTATTCATGGTGGTTTTAGGAAAACTCTTGCTAAATATGGTATTAATCATAGGATTGCTTCCGCTTATCATCCTCAAACTAGTGGGCAAGTAGAATTATCAAATAGAGAGATTAAATCTATCTTGTAAGAGACTGTTAATAAATCTAGAAAGAATTGGGCTAGTAAATTGAAGGAAGCACTTTGGGCTTATAGAACTGCTTATAAAAATTCCATGGGTATGTCACCTTATAAAATGGTTTATGGGAAAGCTTGTCATTTACCTTTAGAACTAGAGCACAAAGCTTATTGGGCTGTGAGAGAACTAAATAAAGATCCTAAACTTGCCGGTAAGAAGAGATTGCTACAATTGAGTTCTCTAGATGAATGGAGAAGTGAAGCTTATGAAAATGCTAAACTCTTTAAAGAGAAAGTTAAGAAATGGCATGATAGAAGAATTATCAAAAGAGAATTTAATGTTGGGGATAAAGTCCTATTGTATCGGTCTCGTCTCAGATTTTTTGCAGGGAAATTACTCTCAAAATGGGAAGGACCGTATGTCATTGTTGAGGTGTATCGTTCAGGGGCAATTAAAATTAGTTCTCTGCAAGGTGATGCCACACAAGTGGTGAATGGACAAAGACTCAAGCATTATATCTCTGGTGATTCTTATAATGAAGATGTTGATGTTATTCGAGTGGTGACTCCGGAAGCTTTCATCAAAGGTCAAATTGACAGCTCTGCAGAGTTCTACTTTGAATAGGTAACAGTTCTGGTAATAAAAAGTCCGCGTTTAACTTTCCGAACAATGTTTTTTGCTATTTTCGGAAAATATGAAAAATTACGAGATCAAAACGGAGAGGAGGAGACGCACGAGGGCGTGCCCCCATAGGCCGGCGCGGGCCCCAGCCTGGCCGCGCCGCCCTATGAGGACGGCCCCTCGGTGTCCCTCTCCGACTCTGGTTCGACCTGGTACATTCCTTCTGTCGTGAAAATTTCGGCTATGTAATCCCCCGGACCCTGCAGGTCCGTATATCGTTTTCTCGTCGCGTTTTGTTTCGAGCTGTTTTCTGCCAGGATCTATTTTTGATCTAGAAGCACCATGGTCTCCAACAACAAGGGCAAGGGGCTTTCGGAGGAAGATATTCAAGATCCCGAGTGGAAAGAGGTGGACGAGAGTGTCAAGGAAGAAGATGAAGAAGAAGTGAAGGAAGATTCGCGTGTATACCCGCGTGCCACCGTCGCAAGCATCGGGGTGGTGGAAAATCCTTTCAGTTCCAAGAAGAGCCCAAGAATTAACACCGGAGGAAAAGTTCCACGTCACTTCTTAGCTCCAAAGACATCTCCTCCGGGCACCTACAACCCCTTCCACATTCTAATTCATAATAGTCAAATTGAAAGGGTTCCCAAGGCAGTATTGCCTAGCAGTTGGGATATAGATCGTTCTAACACTGCGGGAAGGATGAAGCCTAAAGCTGAAGAGTGGGGAAACAACTCTAAGAGTTGGGACTCGCCGTCGGACATACTTCTTAACCGCGTCGAGCACAATTCGGAGATGATTCGCAACCTCATGTACGAGATTGATGAGCTAAAGGAGCTTGTTAAGAAGCTTATCAAGAATTTATCACCACCACAGCCGAAGGAGTAATTCATCATTGGTATTGGCACCCCCTTGGTTTGTTCCAAGCTTGGGGGGAGTGCCGTGGTATCACATTATCACTATCTTTTACCTTTTTACTATCAAGTAGTGTCATATCATGAGTAGGGAAGTTATCATATAAGATGGGTTGCAGTATGGAAGTATCTCTCTTTTAGTTGGTTATCTATGTATCCCTTGGTGTGCGTTATCGTTATGGAATATTAATGAGAAGTTTTATCATTTACATATTGCACATCTTATTTTAGTTTGCAATCTCTATTATATGATTGATCTTGTTGTTAGTTTTGGTATCACTTTGGGAGCATTGAGTAAATCTATTTGGTTTTGGCAAACTTAGCATTGGTCAATAGCAACAACACTTTGAGTTTAAGTAGAAAAGAGGAAATACATGTAGATATGTTATTTCATTATCTTTCTTTCTTGTTTGCTCTTAGCTTAGTATTCTGAAGTTAAAATTGTTTGTGCTTACAAGGAAGATGCATGATTGTTTCTATCAAATGTATATTTGTTTGTTTCCCGCAACTCTTATGCTTGCTAATCAACCTTGCTAGCCAAAGACCTGTACTGAGAGGGAATGCTTCTCGTGCATCCAAACCCTTAAACCAAACCTATGCCATCAGTGTCTACCATAACTACCTACTATGTGGTATTTCCCTGCCATTCCAAGTAAATACTTCATGTGCTACCTTTAAACAATTCAAAAGTTATTACCTCTTATTTGTGTTAATGTTTTATAGCTCATGAGGAAGTATGTGGTGTTCTATCTTTCAATCTTGTTGGGCAGACTTTCATCAATGGACTAGTGGCTTCATCCACTTATCCAATAATTCTGCAAAAACGGCTGGCAACGGGGTTCCCAGCCCCAATTAATTAACTTTCATTAATAATTCTCTTTACATGTTTTGCCTTGATTCATCAGTAAGCAACTTAATTTTGCAATAGACACTCCTCCATGGTATGTGAAATGTTGGAAGGCACCCGAGGATTCGGTTAGCCATGGCTTGAGAAAGCAAAGGTTGGGAGGAGAGTCATCCTTAAATAAACTAAAGTACATGTGTAAACAAAATAGAAGAGGGATGATCTACCTTGCTGGTAGAGATAACGTCCTTCATGGGAGCCGCTCTTTGGAAGTCTGTTTGGCAAGGGGGTTAGAGTACACACTACCATTCGTTGACAACAACAAACACCTCTCAAACTTTACTTTTATGCTCTCTATATGATTTCAAAACTGAAAAGCTCTAGCACATGATTTAATCCCTGCTTCCCTCTGCGAAGGGCCTATCTTTTACTTTATGTTGAGTCAGTAAACCTATTTCCCTCTATCTTAAGCAAGCAATTGAGTTGTTGTGATCAAACCATTTATATTGTGATCTACTTAATCATGCCTTTTACTCTTCCTTGTTTAGTACAAGTTTTATCCGAATGAATATAGCTTTGAAGGTTATCAATGATTATGAGGAGATTATTATGATTGAGTATGCAAGTTTCGCTATATAAGCTTTAATATAAGAGCGCTGCTCGATAGATAAGTACAATCTGTTAACTGTTCTTTGACCAAGAACGAAGTTTGCCATCACCAATTATGATTTCCTATGCACCTTTATTTGTGATTTCCTTCTACTTGTTTCAAGTTGAATTATATGCAGAAGTTGTTCACTAGAATGTCTTGTGTGAATTAATATGATGCTTCTTGTCCATATTTTATTTATCGACTCTTCACTCTCAGTTTCGCTTGGGGACAAGCGAAGTCTAAGCTTGGGGGGAGTTGATACGTCCATTTTGCATCACTATTTTATATCATAATTTACTGTTATTCATTGATATATTTCATATTTAGAGATGATACTTATGTTATTTCACCTATTTTGCATGTTTCTGATTATTGGAGAATCATTCACCGGAGTCAGGATTCTGCTGGAAAAAGCACCATCAGAATGCAATATTTCTGGAGATCAACAATTGACGGAAATTACACCGAAGATCTTATTTTTCCAGAAGAATGAGCCAGCCAAAAGGAGGAGCCGAGGAGGGCCGCCAAGGGCACCCCCCATAGGCCGGCGCGGGCCCTGCCCTCGCCGCGCCGCCATGTGGGGAGGGGGCCCACAGCCCCTCTCGGCCGCTTCTCTTTCGCGTACTTCATCTACCCGAAAACCTAAGGTGTGGGGAATAATCGCGAGGAGACACAGCCGCCTCTGCGAGGCGGAAAACACCAGAGAGAAAAGAGCTCTCCGGCAGGCTGAAATCCGCCGAGGAAATTCCCTCCCGGAGGGGGAAATCGACGCCATCGTCACCGCCATCAAGCTGGACTTCATTGGGATCATCATCACCATCATCTCCACCACCGTCACCGTCATCTCCACCACTGCACCTCATCACCGCTGTAACATCTAGGGTTGAATCTTGATTGTTTGATAGGGGAAACTCTCCCGGTATTGATTACTCCTTGTTATTAATGCTATTGAGTGAAACCATTGAATCAAGGTTTATGTTCAGATTGTTATTCATCATCATATCACCTCTGATCATGTTCCATATGATGTCTCGTGAGTAGTTCGTTTAGTTCTTGAGGACATGGGTGAAGTCTAAATGTTAGTAGTGAACTATGTTGAGTAATATTCAATGGTTTGATATTTAAGTTGTGGTGTTATTCTTCTAGTGGTGTCATGTGAACGTCGACTACATGATACTTCACCTTTATGGGCCTAGGGGAATACATCTTGTATTCGTTTGCTAATTGTGGGGTTGCCGGAGTGACAGCAACCTGAACCGCCGTTGGTATATCGATGCAGGGGGGATAGCAGGATCTCAGAGTTCAAGGTTGTGGTTAGATTTATCTTAATTACTTTCTTGTATTTGCGGATGCTTGCAAGGGGTATAATCACAAGTATGTATTAGTCCTAGGAAGGGCGGTGCATTAGCATAGGTTCACCCACACAACACTTATCAAAACAATGAAGATTAATCAACTATATGAAGCGAAAGCACTAGACTAAATTCCCGTGTGTCCTCAAGAACGTTTGGTCATCATAAGTAAACAAACCGGCTTGTCCTTTGTGCTAAAAAGGATTGGGCCACTCGCTGCAATTATTACACTCGCATTTTACTTACTTGTACTTTATTTATCTGCTATATCAAAACCCCCTGAATACTTGTCTGTGAGCATTTACAGTGAATCCTTCATCGAAACTGCTTGTCAACACCTTCTGCTCCTTGTTGGGTTTGACACTCTTATTTATCGAAAGTACTACGATACACCCCCTATACTTGTGGGTCATCAGCGTGTCATAGATCACGTCGACGATCCACCGGTAGTAGCCGCATGCAGCCTCCCGCAGATGCATCGTGCGCGGGTGGTCGTTGCCGGAGACGTACTCGGCGAAGGAGTCCGGTAGCCTTTGGATGCCGCGTGGGTGATAACCCACAAGTATAGGGGATCGCAATAGTCTTCGCGGGTAGTAAAACCCAATTTATTGATTCGACACAAGGGGAGACAAAGAATACTTGAAAGCCTTAACAGCGGAGTTGTCAATTCAGCTGCACCTGGAAACAGACTTGCTCGCAAGAGTTTATCAGTAGTAACAGTTTTATAACAGTAGCAGTAGTGAAATAACAGCAGCAGAGTAACACAGACAGCAGTAGTGATTATAATAAACATCAGGATTAAAATACTGTAGGCACAGGGATGGATGACGGGCGTTGCATGGATGAGAGAAACTCATGTAACAATCAAAGCAGGGCATTTGCAGATAATAATAAAACGGTGTCCAAGTACAAAGCAATCCATAGGCATGTGTTCCATATATAGTCGTACGTGCTCGCAATGAGAAACTTGCACAACATCTTTTGTCCTACCAGCCGGTGGCAGCCGGGCCTCTAGGGAATCTACTGGATATTAAGGTACTCCTTTTAATAGAGCACCGGAGCAAAGCATTAACACTCCGTGAACACATGTGATCCTCACATCACTACCATCCCCTCCGGTTGTCCCGATTTCTGTCACTTCGGGGCCTTTGGTTCCGGACAGCGACATGTGTATACAACTTGCAGGTAAGATCATAAAACAACGCATATCATGATGAAATAATAACATGTTCAGATCTGAGATCGTGGCACTCGGGCCCTAGTGACAAGCATTAAGCATAACAAGTTGCAACAATATCATCAAAGTACCAATTACGGACGCTAGGCACTATGCCCTAACAATCTTATGCTATTACATGACCAATCTCATCCAATCCCTACCATCCCCTTCATCCTACAGCGGGGAAATTACTCACACATGGATGGGGGAAGCATTGCTGGTCGATGGAGAGGCGTCGATGGTGATGATGGCGATGATCTCCTCCAATTCCCCGTCCCGGCGGAGTGCCAGAACAGAGACTTCTGGCCCCCGAGACGGAGTTTCGCGATGTGGCGGCGTTCTGGAGGGTTTCTGGTGACTTCGATTTCGTCCTCGCGATTTTTAGATCGAAACCTTTTTATAGTCCAGAGGGGGGCATCGGAGGCCAGCCGAGGGGGCCACACACTAGGGCGGCGCCCCCCCTGGGCCGCGCCGGCCTGGTGTGTGGGGCCCTCGGGCCTCCACCTGTCTTGCCTTCTGGCTCCCTGAGTATTCTTGTAAAATAGGCCCATTGATATAAATTCCGAGGATTTTCCCGAAAGTTGAATTTTTGCACAAAAACAAGACACCAGAGCAATTCTGCTGAAAACAGCGTTAGTTCGCGTTAGTTGTATCCAAAACACACAAATTAGAGGCAAAACAAAAGCAAAAGTGTTCGGGAAAGTAGATACGTTTTGGACGTATCAACTCCCCCAAGCTTAGCTTATTGCTTGTCCTCAAGCAATTCAGTTAACAACTGAGTGCGATAAAAGAACTTTCACGAACACATTTGCTCATATGATGTAAATATTCTCATGATATGGCTAACACTTAAGCAGTCCATAATAAGATACATGCAAATAAGATCATCTAGTAGCTATGTCAATCATGGAAAGGTACCAACAATTAATAATAAGCATCATGAATCATGTCTATAAGCAGGATTGCAATGTTCATAAAAGGATATGATAAAGTGGTATCTCGCTTGCCCATATTTGATCAGCAAAACATAAATGCTCAGGCACCTCTGAAGTTCATAGAAAGACTAGAAATAGTGATTGTCAAAGATAAAAGCATCAAAGTTGTACCACAATCAATCATATTTTGAGACAAGCATATTATACTAAGAATGACAGTTGTGCTCTCAAGAAAGTGCTCAAAGAAAGGATGGAGACTCAACATAAAAGTAAAAGATTGACCCTTCGCAGAGGGAAGCAGGGATTAACATGCGCTAGAGCTTTTCATTTTTTAAACAGGAGTAAAATTATTTTGAGAGGTGTTTGTTGTTGTCAACGAATGGTAATGGGTACACCAACTACCTCGCCAACCAGAATTTCAAGAGCGGCTCCCATGAAGGACGTTATTTTTACCAGCAAGGTAGATCATCCCTCTTCTCTTTTCTTTACACATGTACTTTAGTTTTATTATGGGCGACACTCCCCCCCCCCAACCTTTGCTTACACAAGCCATGGCTAACCGAATCCTCGGGTGCCTTCCATCAATCTCATACCATGGAGGAGTGTCTATTTGCAAAATTAAGTTGCTTACTGCTGAATCAGAGCAAAACATGTGAAGAGAATTATTAATGAAGTTTGATTAATCGGGGCTGGGAACCCCGTTGCCAGCTCTTTTTGCAAAATTATTGGATAAGCGGATGTGCCACTAGTCCATTATGAAAATCTGTCAAGAGTAAATGAGAAGGTTGAAAGTTAAACTCCACATACTTCCTCATGAGCTATAAAACATTAACACAAATTGAGAAGCATTTTGAAGGTTTAAAGGTAGCGCATGAGAATTTACTTGGACTGGTTTGAAATGCCATGCATAGGTATTTATGGTGGACACTTTGGAACAACTTGGTTTTCAGGGGTTTGGAAGCACGAGCAGCATTCCCGCTCAGTACAAGTGAAGGCTAGCAATAGACTAGGGAGCGACAAATCAAGAGAGCAGTAGCTGTCATAATCATGCTTGCGGCAAAATAAATTAACGGAGGCATAAAGATGATACAAAAACTCTGAAGCAATGTAAATCATAGAGGCTTAATTGACTTTTGTTCAATCATATGCATGCATGAGCACGTGCCAAGTTAATTCAAATAAATTATTCAGAGGAGGATACCACAATGTCATACCTACTTATGAATAAAACAATGCAAGCAAACATCCATGACATGCTACTCATATTAATAAATTGGAGCTAAACATGAGAGATCATGAACTACTAGACTTTCTTAAATGACATATACCTCACATGAACCAACTAAGCATGCTCACATGGATGAGTATATGTACAAAAATGAAAACAAATAGAGTTCATACCAGCCTCTCACCACAATCCAATTGTCGTAGATCGTCATTATTGCCTTTCACTTGTGCAGCTTGGATAATATGAAATGAAAACCACGCTCCAGCCACCGAAGACCATTGAACTCATAATGAACTTTACAAACCAAAGAAGAACAGCAAATATTTTTGGTGTTTTCGAATTGGAAACAAGAACAAAGAGAAACAAGCAAACAAAGCAAAATCTTTTTGGATTTTTCTTGTAGCAAACCAACGATAGCAAATAAAGCAAAATAAATGCAAGAAACCAAAACAAACAAATGATGAAGAGAAACAACAGAAATATTTTTGGTCTTTTTGTGTTTTAGGAAATAAACAAAGCAAAAACAAGAAAATGAGAACTAGGAAAGTCACATAAACACAAAGCAGCAGGAATTCGTCAAACTTGACAGCAGTATAGTATTCGATTTTACAGAAATTCTTCCATTGCTCAAATCGAAAAGTGTTCAACTAATGAAAATTAGATAACAACCTGGGGAACATGCACAAAAATTGGCATCGAAAAATATCGTTCTGGCTATTTTTAAGAATTTTTTTGGTAACAGTCCAGAATCTGTTTTCAGGCAGCACTTCCCCAAATATCATCTCCCTCTCATTAGAAACCACTCAAAGAAACTAAACAAGTATATACAAGTATCCAGCAACCATAATATGCAAAGAATGAGTGATGCCGGTATACCTCCCCCCAAGCTTAGGCTTTTGGCCTAAGTGGAGTTCAACCCCAGCGAGGGTCGCTGTTCCACGCCGGTGGATCATACATGGCGTAGTCATAGTGAGGTCCATGTGCAGAAGAAAAGCGTGGATGCTCCACATGTCCAAAATGTTGATGCGAAGAACTTGCTGCATCGGATGACGAGTCGAGGTGTTCCTCGGCCTCCGTGTTGTCTCTTGCATGATGGCCTCCTCCCTCTATGTACGCATTCAGCGCACCTTCCATGACTGACCAATCCTCCCTGGAATCAAGGTTAAATAGAACAGGCGCAGGCAATCTTACTAGTTTTTCAGTTTTCTTAGTTATTCTCCAAGCTTTCTTATAAAATGTTATCTTGTAAAACAGGTTACCCAAATTAGATGAATCAGAAACAAATTCATGTTTAATCATGGAGACTATGTCAAGTTTTTCTATGGAAAGTTGAATATCAAGATGGTGAGGTTCTACACCATGCAAAGCTAGTAAATGAGAGGCGATGAGACCTCCACAAATTCCGCCCTTCTCACGGTTAGTAGCAAGTGTATAGGCTATCAATGCACCCAAATTATAAGTCCTATTACTTTGCAGTGCAGCAGCTAGAAAAGCTAAATCCTGGATAGATAATTTACTACCATTCTTTCTAGCAAGAACGCACTTAGTAATAAAATAAGCAAAGTAGCGGATAGCTGGAAGTTGAATGCTACTGATTTTACCACCATCCTCTGAGAAACTCCTTCCATGACAAATCATCTCGAAGAGGTTTAAGAGCTCTCGTGGCGATCCCCTTATCTTCTCGCATGATCCCCATTGCGGTACTCTAATTGCTGTACAAAAATCATTGAATGGCAAGTTGACAGTTTTATTATAAATCTTGTACTGAACCATGGGGTTAGATTGCGACCAATTGAACTTAAAATCCTGCACAACAGACATAGTCAATTTTGCATATTGGCATGGTTCTTCGTCAACAAAATCATTCAACCCTGCACGAGAAATTAGATTCTGAACATCTCCCAAGATTCCTGCACTTCTCATGAAATCTGTGCACGGGAAGTAAGAGGGGTATACACCCTCTTCGCGGTTCACTCTCATGACTTGTTGCACCTCCAATTCTTGTTGGTTTAGTTGATGTCTATTCCACTCCATTTTCTGAAATTTTCAACAAACATTATAAAATTTGATTTGGTGACATATAATTGAGGGGAACTACTATAGGAACTTGCTAGAGTACTAATCATGCATCAAAACTAGTTTCTACAACTTAGAACAAGCATGCAAGCTCACTAAACATGTTACCTACAGCAGCAAAATATTCAAGATATACTCAACCAAACAAAATTCTACTTGGATAATCGGAGGAGTCACATACCAGAGAGCAAATGTGCCAAATTTCAGACAGAAATCTGGGCTGAGCAAAGAGATCGAGAAATCTTGAGCTCTTGAGCAAAAACGCGAGTGAGAGAAAGCTGGTGCTGATTTTTTTCGGGAGAGAGAAGAGTGTGGGAGGAAGAGATGGAAAAGTGGGGCAAGGGGGAGCCCACACACCAGGGTGGCGCGCCCCCCTTGCTGGCTGCGCCGGCCTGTGGGGTGCCACCCTGGGGTGCCCCACTGGTCATCCCCAGGTGCTCCCAGGTGCGTCTTCGAAAAATAGGACCAACGGTATAATTTTTGTGAATTTTTGAAAACTTTGAAAAATGCACATTTCTGGGTATTAAGTTCATTATTACTGGACAGGAAAATTTTTGAAATCTCTAATTAACTAAGGGACTTTGCAAATCAAAAGTGCTACAGCAAGTAAAACAAGTGGAGGGAGAAAGAGATGTTGTTTACCTCCTCTATGCATATAAAAAGTATTTGTTAACAAGGTTGATCAAGTCTTGCCACCAAATAGCATAAGAAGAAATAAACCTCAAATCAATCATGTTACTTGAATTGTATTGATATGAATCCAATCATAAGATTTTGATATCCTTCTTTAGGCTCATATATAGGACAATCGATAGTTCCAACTTTGATAGTTCTCACATTAGAGATAGTATTAACTCCACATACTTTATCAATCCTCTTGGGGAAATAGACGGTATGCTCCTTATCATCTACATTGAAAGTAACCTTTCCTTTATTGCAATCAATAACAGCCCCTGCGGTGTTAAGAAAAGGTCTCCCAAGAATAATAGACATATTATCATCTTCAGGCATTTCCAACACAACAAAATCAGTTAATATCAAGCAGTTATTAGTAACTTGAACAGGAACATCCTCACATATACCAACAGGAATGGCAATACATTTATCAGCCATTTGCAAAGATATATCAGTAGGTATCAACTTATCTAAATAAAGTCTCTTATAAAGAGAAAAAGGCATAACACTAACACCGGCTCCCAAGTCACATAGAGCAGTTTTAACATAATTATTCTTAATAGAACAAGGAATAGTAGGTATACCTGGGTCGCCCAACTTCTTTGGAACTTTGCCATTGAAAGAGTAATTAGCAAGCATAGTGGAAATTTCCTCATTGGGGATTTTCCTTTTGTTAGTAACAATATCTTTCATATACTTTGAATAAGGAGGCAATTTAATAGCATCAGTCAAAGGGATTTGCAAGAATAAAGGTTTCATCCAATCACAAAATTTATTATAGTGTTCTTCTTCCTTTGATTTTAGTTTCTTAGCAGGAAAAGGCATCTTCTTTTGCACCCAAGGTTCCCTTTCATTACCATGTTTCTTAGCAATAAAATATTCTTTAGTATACTTTTTATTTTTAGCATGCTTTTCAGGTTCATCTTCAACTTCTTCTTTATCAGAAGCATCTTTTTTATCATTATCATGCTCATTACCACTTTCAGTTTCAGCATCAGAAATAGAAATACTATTAGGATCATTAACAGGTTTAGAGGATTCTACAACATTTTTATGTTTCTTCTTCTTTTTCTTAGAAGGAGCACTAGTTTCAATGCGTTGAGAATCTTGTTCAATTCTTTTGGGATGCCCTTCAGGATATAGAGGATCCTGGGTAGAGACACCACCTCTAGTTGTTACTTCATAAGCATGTTTCTCTTTAGAATTATTTTTTAACAAGTCATTTTGAACTTTAGTGAGTTGATCAATTTGAGTTTGAACCATTTGAAGATGTTTAACAAGCATCTTAACATCATTGGAGGTTCTCTCCACAATATCATGCAAATTGCTAATAGCTTGAGAATTTTCCATTAGATGATTCTCTACTCTCATATTAAAATTTTCTTGCTTAACAATATAATTATCAAACTCATCTAAGCATTGAGCAGGAGGTTTTGAATACGGAATATCTTCCCTAGTAAAGCGTTGAAGGGAGTTTACCTCAATCATGGATGAAGGGGGAATTATCTCACATATATCTTCTATGGGAGGTAGATTCTTCACATCTTCGGATTTAATACCTTTCTCCTTAAGAGACTTCTTAGCTTCCCTCATATCTTCATCATTCAATTTAATCAAACCCCTCTTCTTTAATATTGGCGTTGGAGTTGGCTCGGGTGTAGTCCAATCATCATGATTCCGGCCTATTTTAGCCATAATTCTTCAGCTTCGTCTGGAGTTCTTTTCCTGAAAACACAACCAGCACAAGTATCCAAATATGCCCTAGACTCAACGGTTAGTCCACTATAGAATACATCAAGTAAATCATGCTTTTCCAATTCATGTCTAGGTCGAGCCTTGATAAGAGAGCAAAATCTTGCCCATGCTTCAGGCAATTTCTCTCCATCTTCCTGGTCAAAGCTATAAATTTTCTGTAAAGCAGCATGTTGAGCACTAGCAGGAAAGTATTTCTGAAAGAAAACATCAAGCAAATCACCTGGACTTTTAATAGAACCAGGAGGCAAATTATTATACCAAGTTTTAGCATCATCCTTTAATGAGAAAGGAAAAAATTTAGCAACGAAATAAGTGCGCATCTTGACATCATCAGAAAACAAGCTACTCATAGAAGAAAGTTCATTCATGTGTTCTACAGCACTTTCTTTTTCAGTACCACAAAAGGGTGTTTTCTCAACAATAGCTATATGAGATAGATCAAGAGAAAAATCATAATCTTTATCCTTAATGCATATAGGAGATGTGGCAAATTTAGAATCAGGAGATAGCTTATGTCTAACAGTATATTGTGCGAGAAACTTTTTAATTTTTCTTGCATCAGTAATAGCATTGCATTTATAAATAAAATCATCATTAAGTTCCACATAATCCTCATCAGGATCATCACTAGAATAATCAAGTTCAGGTGAATTAACAGGTGTAGCGGCATTAGGAGTTTCAGTATTTTCAATTTGTCTAGACCTAGCAATCGTAGCATCTAGAAAGGATCCCAATGAACCACTATCATCAAGCACAGCAGAAACATTATCAATATTATGAGAATTTTCAGATTTAGCAGAAGTACCAGCAAGTGAAGCTTGCGGCGGTGAAACAAGTTGACTTATCACAGATGGTGAATCAAGAGTAGCAGAGGTACTCAGAGTTGTACCTTTTCTTGTAGTGGATGGTAATATGGCGACTTTAGGATCGCGAGGTTTACCCATGATGGAGAATCTGCAGCGAACAATATCAATCCAAGTGAACTTCCAAATAAAGCTATGTTCCCCGGCAACGGCGCCAGAAAACAGTCTTGATAACCCACAAGTATAGGGGATCGCAATAGTCTTCGCGGGTAGTAAAACCCAATTTATTGATTCGACACAAGGGGAGACAAAGAATACTTGAAAGCCTTAACAGCGGAGTTGTCAATTCAGCTGCACCTGGAAACAGACTTGCTCGCAAGAGTTTATCGATAGTGAGCTTTATAACGATAGTGAGTGAAATAACAGCAGCAGAGTAACACAGACAGCAGTAGTGATTATAGTAAACAGCAAGATTAAAATACTGTAGACACAGGGATGGATGACGGCGTTGCATGGATGAGAGAAACTCATGTAACAATCAAAGCAGGGCATTTGCAGATAATAATAAAACGGTGTCCAAGTACAAAGCAATCCATAGGCATGTGTTCCATATATAGTCGTACGTGCTCGCAATGAGAAACTTGCACAACATCTTTTGTCCTACCAGTCGGTGGCAGCCGGGCCTCTAGGGAATCTACTGGATATTAAGGTACTCATTTTAATAGAGCACTGGAGCAAAGCATTAACACTCCATGAACACATGTGATCCTCACATCACTACCATCCCCTCCGGTTGTCCCGATTTCTATCACTTCGGGGCCTTTGGTTCCGAACAGTGACATGTGTATACAACTTGCAGGTAAGATCATAAAACAACGCATATCATGATGAAATAATAACATGTTCAGATCTGAGATCATGGCACTCGGGCCCTAGTGACAAGCATTAAGCATAACAAGTTGCAACAATATCATCAAAGTACCAATTACGGACACTAGGCACTATGCCCTAACAATCTTATGCTATTACATGACCAATCTCATCCAATCCCTACCATCCCCTTCAGCCTACAGCGGGGAAATTACTCACACATGGATGGGGGAAGCATTGCTGGTCGATGGAGAGGCGTCGATGGTGATGATGGCGATGATCTCCTCCAATTCCCCGTCCCGGCGGAGTGCCAGAACAGAGACTTCTGGCCCCCGAGACGGAGTTTCGCGATGTGGCGGCGTTCTGGAGGGTTTCTGGCGACTTCGACTTCATCCTCGCGATTTTTATATCGAAACCTTTTTATAGTCTAGAGGGGGGCGTCGGAGGCCAGCCGAGGGGGCCACACACTAGGGCGGCGCCCCCCCCCTGGGCCGCGCCGGCCTGGTGTGTGGGGCCCTCGGGCCTCCACCTGGCTTGCCCTTCTGGCTCCCTGAGTATTCTTGTAAAATAGGCCCATTGATATAAATTCCAAGGATTTTCCCGAAAGTTGAATTTCTGCACAAAAACAAGACACCAGAGCAATTCTGCTGAAAACAGCGTTAGTCCGTGTTAGTTGTATCCAAAACACACAAATTAGAGGCAAAACAATAGCAAAAGTGTTCGGGAAAGTAGATACGTTTTGGACGTATCAGTGGGTCACCCTTGAGGACGAGGACGAACTCGAACAGCACGCCCAGCTCCAAGTCCATCTCCGACGGTGAAGATGACGGCGTGGCAGGCGACGGCGAGCGTGACGCTCTGCCGCGGCCATGCCCATGACCACGGCCACGACCACGGCCGTGAGCCCGGCCTCCGCCTCTACTAGACATGGCGTCGTCTCTTGTTGAGATAGTGGCGGCTAGGGTTGGGGAGAGAGGCGCTAGGGTTTGTGTGTGAGAGGGACGACGAGAGGCGGTCCTTTTTATAGGCCGGAGGGAGGCGGGGGAGCGGTGGCGCTCATTTACGCCGGCACGCAGAACTAGGCGCGACGAGACGCGTCGCTGCGCCTCTGCAGGAACTGCACCGTCACTGCGGGAACTGCACCGTCGCTGCGTGCCAATAACTTCCGTCGCGAGGTAGGCGACGGTTAGGTTAAAATTTATTGTGCCGCTGACGGGTCGGCCCCGCCACTCCCCGCCTCGCTTTTCGGTGTGTCCGGCATCCCCGGTGCGTCCCCGGTGGGGCGGGGACGGGCTCGGGGCGCCGGACACCGTATCGGGACGCGTCGGACAAAAATGGGCTTTGGAGGACGCGGTTGGAACCGTTTTTTGGTCCGGCGCGCCCCAAATTGCTTTGGGAAACGCTTTGAAGAACGCGGCTGGAGATGCTCTTAATCAATGACTATCGTGGCAATATATGTTTCTTCCAGCCAAATTAACTGAAGTGATTAATTTACCGGTCGCTGCTCAAATGCTAGGACCTAGCACCTGATGCTCTGATGTTCTGCTCACACTTGTTATGTTTTTGGCCAGCTCGAGTCCAACAATCTTTGTCTCAACATGTGTGAACATTTTTGTACGAGCGACAAAAGAAATGGTCAAACACTGAAAAGCGAACACATGTCATACATGGTGAAAAAGTGGAAAGATGATTGTAACAGGCTATATCTGGTTAGCTTCATCCTGGCCGGCACTGCATGTTTTCAGTGTAATAGCCAGGCAAATAGGACATCCAAAATCTGTCCGTCCCGTCTGTTCGTTATATAAGAGCAATATATAAATCTTACAGTAAGAGATTTAAATGATTCGCCATAAATGTGAAAACGTCCCCTCAGAACCATGCATAATAATCTCATTAGAAACGAGTGTGGCATTTTGGAGGCCGAGCTCCATGTAACACCTTATTTTCAACCACTTCAAATTCGTGTTTCAAAGTTTTAAAAAAATCTGAAACAAAATTTTAGAGGTAGCCAATGATGAATGCTACATTGGTGTAAAATCTCATTGCAAATAATTTGTATCTACATGAAATTGACAAAATCTGACAAATTTTATAGTCTTGAAATGTGCACTATTCACTATAAAATTTGACAAAATTTGTTATTTTTGTGTAGCCTAGAATATGAATTAGTTTATATTGAAATTTTACACCATTGTAGTATACATTATTACCTATCTGAAGAATTTTAATTCGGATTTTTTGAAACTTTGAAACACAAATTCGGAGTGTCTACAAATAAAGGGTTCCACGTAGCTCGGCCTCCGTTTAAAATTTTCCCATCAGAAACATGACAATTCACACATCAATCATCAGGAGAAGCAGTGAGCCAGTGACCAAGTAAAACGAGAACGGGCATGCCACTGTGCCAGCCATCGACAAGGACATTAGTAATAAACTAATAATGCCATAATCGGCTAACATTTTCAATTGATTCAATCATCGGCTAGTGATTTGCAGCTAAGCAGATGTCTTTTCGTAGTTTGGACAAGCACCGTGCCCGCCAAAATCTATGCTAATTAATCAAGATCAAATTGATCTGGGCTCTATCGCCTCCATATACCTGAAATCTCGCAGGCGGGCGCGTGCCAGCCGGACGCGCCGAGCGGGCGCTATCCTCGCCAAACGATTTGTTTCATCCCGAAATATTCTGAACGCTCACAGTAAACGACAAGGAAAACACCAGGTATAGAAAACCTTATCCGTTTCCGTGCGTCTTCTTCTCCCTTCGTTTCATCTCATCGCGATCCCCTTTTCCAGGCCACTTCTCCATGAGCGCCGAGGCTGAGCTGCTGAGCCTGGCTGGTACGGCGGGGTCGAGCGGCCGCCCTAGGCTGACGCACCTCCGGCAAGGAGGCCACCCACGACACCAGCGACCTCGCCCAGACAACCGCCATCTTCATGGGTGTGATGTCGATCAGGGATCGTGGCGGAGACGTCGCGGGTGTTGGCCAGGCGTGGTGCTAGGTTCGTCCTCGCGGCATGGAAGCTCAAGGGGGACAGGGAGCAGATCAGCACACGAGGAGGGTAGTCGAGGCCGCGGGCCATGTCATGGCTATGTCGACATGGACAAGGCAGTGGTGGTGGCGGCCATTGTCGGAGGTCAAGGAAGCTTCGATTTTGCAATAGACTAGACTAGAAATCTTATGTGGGATAGCTCCAAGGGAGGAGCTAGCATTCATCAAAAAAATTGGTACCTATCAGAGAAAATTTGGCGGTTGATGGTGTAATTTTGGTGTTGGATAGAGTAACTTTGGAGCCTAACGACACAATTTTATTGCTCGGTGACGCAACATTGTTGCTTGTTAGAGCAATTTTTTGTCTGACAAGCCAATTTGGTTTAAGAAGACGCATTTTTAGTGCGTGGCAATGCCCAACATGTAAACTATGATGTCCAACGACATAATTTGGTAGTCGCAAAAAAAAACCGACATAATTTGGTGTATAAAGGTGCAACTTTGCTACCCAACGGGGCAATTTTAATGCACATCAGAGCAACTTTGGTTCATGAGAAATCAATTTTGTTGTTAACGGAGCAACTCTAATGCATGATAGAGCAACTTTGGTGCATGCGAAAGTGATTTTGGTGTTAACAGAGCAACACTGATGCAAGATAGCTGTGGCGCCTGATGATATAATTTTAGTACACAATTTTGTAGCCGACAGATCACTGGCACGGCTCAACAATTTTTTTCTCGTTTTCTCTGTCCTTGTTTTTCTCCCGTCACTTTCTTACCCAACAAGCAATTTTGGTACTAGTCAGAGCAATTTTTGGTGCTTGCCAACGCTGCTTTGGTGTCCAACGAAGCAACTTTGATGTCTTCACAAGCAACTTTGGTGTCCGGTGAAGCAACTCTTTTCCTTTGTCCTTGGTTTTCTCCGTTCCTTTTCTTACCCAGGCATTAATCCATCACAGAGGAAAATAATAAGGAACATAACCGACCAATCCCTCCACCCCGCCCCTTGCGTGCGTCATGCCAGAGCAACTTTGGCGCATGACAGCGCAATTTTGGTGTCCGACAAAACAAATTTAGAACCCATTGGAGCAGCTTTTGCACCCACGGGTCGACTGAGCTACCCACATAACAACTTTCGTGCCCGATAGAGCGGAACCCGATGGAGCAATTTTGTTGCCCGACAGAACATCTTTGGTGCTCACATATCAACTTTGCTACCCGACATGGCAAATTTGGTGTCCGACAAAGCAACTATGGAACTCGTTAGAGCATCTTTGGTACTTGGCTGCACATATTTTATGTCCAACAGAGCACTTTGGTGTTCGACATAGAAAATTTTGTGCCCAGCAGACTAAGTTTGGAACCCGACGGAGCAACTTTGTACACAACCGTTCAATTCTATTGCACAACTTTGTAGCGCACGCAACATGGGCACAACCCGACATTTTTACCCTCTTTTCCTATGTTCTTGTTTTTTCTCCTGTCCCTTTCTTACCCAACTAGCAATGCATCTTAGAGAAAAAAAAATAGGAACATAGCCGGCCAACCCTCCACCGCCGCCCCTTGTGTGGTCGCACTAGAGCAACATTGGCGCGTGGAAGCACAATTTTTTGCGTCTGACAGAGCAACTTTGGAACCCGCCGGAGCAACTTTTGTGCCCACAGATCAACTTTGCTACCCACATAACAACTCGGGACCCAACGACACTGGGGTAGCTATGTGTAGGTGAGGGGGAAGGTGGCCTGGAAGATTCTCTGAAGAAAAAATTATTTTAGGGACTAAGATGGAAAAAATTGGTGTCTTTTGCCCCCTCCAAACATTCGTCTTTTCTCTTTTGCCCCTCCCCCCATGGATCTTGGGCAAGCTCCGCCACTGCCCGACGGAGCAATTTTGCTGCTTGACAGAGCAACTTTGGAACTGCGATGGAGAACCTTTGGTGCTTGCGACAGATTCTTGGTGTCCGACAGAGCAACTTTGGTGTCTTACGGTGCAACACGAGTGCTCGACAATGCCTAACATGGTGTCCGACGACACAATTTTGGTACAACGGAAGTGCCCGACTAAGCAAGTATTTATTTAAAAGTTATAACTATGCAATATACTTCGTGTCCGATGGAGAAACTTCAGTACCCTACGAAGCAACTTTGGAATCCGAGGGAGAACTTTCCTTCCTGACAAAGCAACTTTGGTGCTTGTAGCGCATTCTCGATGTGTGATAGGGCAACTTTGAAATCTTACTGCATAACTTAGTGTTCGACAATGCTTAAAATGATGATTTTGTTATCCGACGACACAATTTTGGAGCTCGAATGCGCAACTTTGGTGTCCGATAACGCAAAGTCCAAAAGAGCAAATTTGATGCCCGACAAAGCAATTTTGGTGCCCGGTAGCACAACTTCAGTGCTTGACCTAGCAAGTTTTTATTTAAAATTTACAACTATGCAATATATTGATAGACAAGAAACTAGCAATTTTGAACAAATGTTATGTGGGCCCACATCTCTCATCTCTCTTTCACGATATCTTCTTCCTCCCAAAATGAAGCCCATAACTCTGTACTGTGCTTTCTTCTCTTGGGCGAGCAACTAGGCACGAACTACCGGCAATGAACAAAACCAGAAACCGCCCCGTTTCTGAGCAACTAGTAAGTGATTTTAGGCAACAAATTAGCATTAGAAGGCAAGTACCATCACGTTAGAGGTTAGACCCACCGCTCACTTTCCTCCCTCCCTATTTTTCACCGGTTCCCCATTATCCCCTTTTTCCTTGCAACATCTCTCTCTATCCTCCCGTGAGTACTCTCTCAGCAGACGATTCAGGTCGCCGTCGGCCGCCAGCCGCCAGCCCCGCCGTCCTCCCCTCGCTCAGTTCCCCACCGGCGAGTCGCTGTTCCACGGCTTGTGCTGTTGCTTCACCCGCTGCCCCACTGCTGCTCCCGGACGAGGCGCGGTCGCCGTTGAGGAAAAGAAGGGCGCGTGGTCGCGGGAGGTACCCGGTGGCGGGGATCCGGGCGTGGACCTCTTGAGGTGCGAGACGGGAACCTGGCCAGCGGCTGGGGCGCACGTCTAGAGGGGTAGCCGGCGGCCGGCAGCGAGCGCGGTGGCTGGGGTTACGTGCTTGGCCAGTCGCGCTCATAGCAGGAGCGGTGGCAAGGCGGCGCGCGTCATTGATTTCGGCCACGAGCGGCGGAGAATGCGCCCGAGGCCGCGAGCTGCCGCTGATGAAGAAATTGGGGATCGAGAAACAAAGCCAGAGATTTTTTCCTTTCCTTTTTTTGTCGGGGCGACACGAACTTTCCTAATCAGAGGGTGCGCCAGAAACTACCGGTAGACTCGTCCCTTTCCTTTTTCGGTTGACCGCCGAGATGAACCAACGAGCATGCGGCCGCCCGCTAGACGCCTCCCTATATATATGCACCTCTCAAAGGAGAGCATTCAGATTCAACTGAACAATCTCCTTAGCTAGATTGCTAGGTAGATTTTCCTTGTAGATTAGAACTTCGGAGGATGGATGAGAGTAGGAGTGTCAGCATGGATTTTTCAGTGAGCATCCCGGCAGCTTCCGCCATGGAAACCACCACCATGGTGCCCCTAAAGTCGCCTTCCTTCAAGGTCGTGCCAGTACTGCACGATGAGATGGCCAAGCAATTGCCCGGCCACTCTATCGTCGGTGCCAAGCCGGCGGCGATTCTCCTCGTTAAGAAGGTGTTTATATTTTGACGCCAACGTTAATTTCTCCACGAACTACTACACTACTTAAGCATTAGCTCACCGTGAGATTTTAATTATTTTGAAGGCATTGGCCGAGTTCTTGGGCACATTCCTGCTCATCTTCACCCTGCTGTCGGCGCTGATCATGAACGCGACGCACGACGGCGCATTGGGCCTGGTGGGTGTGGCGGCAACGGCGGGGCTGGCGATTATGGTGATCGTGGCGTCGCTGATCCACGTGTCCGGGGCTCACCTGAACCCGGCGGTAAGCATCTCCATGGCCGTGTTTGGCTACCTCCCACGTGCCCACCTCGCACCCTACATGGCGGCGCAGTTCCTAGGCTCGATCGCCGCCTCCTTCCTGGCCAACGCGATCTACCACCCGGAGAACCCAGGCGCCATCGTCACCACCGTGCCCACACTCGGCACCACGGAGACATTCCTCGTCGAGTTCGTGATCACATTCGTCCTCCTCTTCGTCATCGTCGCCCTCATCGTCGATCCCAAAGCGGTAAGAGAACCCTCGTCCATCGATGATCTTGCAATGCTGAAGTACACGTCTACACGAGTATTTCATCCATCAGCTTAATTAGACGACTTCATTATTGGTTCTTTAGGTGAAGGAGCTGGTAGCAGTGGCAGCTGGTGCAGTGGTGATGATGAACGCCCTTAGCGCTGCGTAAGTCAAATCAATCCATCCTCTATTTTTAATTTCGTTCCAAGTATGCTGACAATTGGGTTAAGTAACATTCTGACTGCATGCACGTATGTATGTGAGCAGTCAGTCAACGGGAGCGTCCATGAATCCGGCGAGGACGCTGGGGACAGCGATCGCCACGGGGACATACACCAAGATCTGGATCTACATGGTGGCGCCGCCGCTCGGCGCCATTGCCGGAACCGGGGCTTACATTGCACTCAAGCACTGATGCCTACACGCATGGTTGCACAAAGTGTTAGGATGACAGTCCAGAAGAGAATGTTATTAGAACTGTTAAGAATTTTCACCAGCAACCAGGGGAACTCCATGTTCCCCAGCCAAGTATTCCTCATGCTGAAGTATGATTTGTACTAGTACTTGTTAGGATTGATCAGTGCTTGCTTGTTGCACTGTTAGGATGACACTTCAAAAGAGAATGTTATTAGGTTTGAAATATTATACTCCCTCCAGCCCAAATTAATTGACACAGCCTTATACTATGTCAAGTACAAGTATTTGATTTCAAACAAAAAATGTCAAGTACAAGCGTATACCCGCAAAAAAAAATGTACAAGTGTACCGCCAAGAGAATACTACAAAATTGTTTTTGAAACAAGGGAAAGTCATTGTGTTTCATTAAGTAGATACTGAGAATTTTAAGGTTTGATTTACGAAAAACCGGCCAAGAATCATTTATTAGTACTTTACTAGCATATCCACAGACTAGCAATATGAAGCATGTTTGCTAGGGGTGGGCAAAAAAGTCGATGACCGAAGACCGAAACCGAAAAGATCGAGACCGAACCCGAAAAGACCATGACCGAAATGACCGATAAAGAAATTGGGTAGAAAATTTTATAGACCGAATTTAGTTTGGTCAATTCGGTCATTCTTCCAAGTAACCGAATAGACCGAACTAACCGAATTTGATGTGAGACTGTCCCAATCTTTAGAATTGTGTGATGTGCGTGAGATGTGATATTCTTGAATCTTGACCAAACTTCTCTGGAATTTTTACATTTTTGTTTAGATTGTTCAACGTTTATTCCTGCCAATCTATCTATCTATCTATCTATCTATTATATACTAAAAGCAAAATACGAATATTTGATAGAGTCACCATATTAATCCACATATGCTAGAAATAATTATACCGTTGATTTACTGATAACGGTTAAGATTTAATAGATCTATGTGTTACGTAAAACTGTAGATACGTGACAAGTCTAAACTATAAATATGGAAGCCGCACAATCACATAGTCGTTTACAAGATTTGGTCCAACCATATTACGTAAAACTATAGATACGTGACAAGTTTAAACTATAAACATGAAAGCTGTACAATCACATAGTTCTTTAAGATTTGGTCCAACCAGAGCTGGACCGATGGAGTCCAGATTAGCACGTACGCTGAGTATCTATTCGTCCAAATCATTTGGACTGACCGACTCCATATTGAACATATCTTGTGAGCATCACCATTTACTTTAAAAAAAAGGTGTGTCTAAATCTGAGTCGACTGAGAGTTAACTTATGTCTCGGTCGAATTACATCAGCGTGTTTCGGTGCAGACCTAAACAAAGTAGAAACAGCAGCAAACATGAATCTTCAAGCAGAAACGAAATCTAATGATGAAGCACGTGACTGAGACATAAGCCTACGTCTCAGCTAGCTGAAACTTAGCAATTCCTTTAAAAAAAACTAGTATATGTGGAGGAAGCAAATATAATCATGTACGTGTCGAAAAGAAAGAGGTAGCCAACATGGGCCAACAAATTTACGTAAAAGATCCATGCATATCAATACCGATCAATTTTAGGTTGCCCACATATGTGCTTAGCATGGACTTTGGACTCTATCGTTGAAAAAAAATCATGAACAATTTTTTTAGATGAAGTTTAATCAGTCCTATTACGTCGACCAACAAATCGAAACGACCCCTAGACACGGGAAAACATCTGCTAGATACATGCTATAGAAACTAAACCAATCCGTACATATAATTACTCGATCACCGTTTGAAGTTATAAGTCAAGTCGTCCGCGAAATTGTTAGCGGTTAAATCTCTTATTGGGTCAATAGAGAATACGACTTGATTTATATGTGAAGTTCTAGATACTAATACTTTTGTTAGCAAATCCATATTTACTATCAAAAACTTACCAATGGGATTAAATTTAAACTTTAACAGAACATCAAATTGATATCTATAACTTAGAAATAACATAATTATCGTTCGATTAATTTTTATATTGCATAAAATATGATAGAAATTTTTTTAGCAAAAAAATAGCATGTAATTATTTCTGTAGCAACTTCACAATATTTATTTCATATTTGACATCGGAGGAAACAAAAACAACGGGTGAAGAGGAACATGATAGCGAAATATGTCGAATCAGCTCATCGATCATCCATTGACATGTATTTACAACAAATAAAACATTTAATGCTAATATAACCAGATCGCGAATGTTGATATGAAAGAAGTAGCTTCTTTTGCGAGGATAAATTGTCTGATAACACATATGGAGACTTCTCATTGGTTTGCATAATACTTTCGGTGGTTGTGAAAAATTATTATTTCGTATAACATGATATGAATTTCAAAATAAAGTATAAAACAATAAATTTAATTATTTACTCTTGGGAAAGTAAAGATGATGCCCTCGCATTTGCGAGAGCCCCTGTGCTAGTTGATAATAACATATGCAATGAAAAAAGGTTCAAAATAAATCTAAAATGTTGCCAACTTTTTAGTACATAATGTCTAATATTTGTGTTGACAACATTGACCATGATGTTCGGTCATGACCGAACCCGAACGCGAATTATTGGGTACCCGAATTTGTCGGGTAGTAAAACAAGCAAGTATATTTCGGTCTTCTTTTTTTATAACCAAATTATAAATAGATCAAAATACAAAAACCGAATTATCGGTCATGACCAAATGCCCATCCCTAATGATAGCACACGGGCCCACGCATTGCTAAGAAGAGAGCATCCGCCAGAGCTACCTGCAAGTATTTATGTATCCGTCATGGACCGAGCCTGCCTGAAGAGCACAAAGCCATGCCCAAACCTCCCGAGCCGCTTCTCGTGTGGCCCTTAAAACATCCCGTAATATTTTGACATTGATGAAAAATTGGCATATTAAACACACTTAAACTTGTGGTTTGCCGAGGCTTCAAAATGTTTCTAAGTCCACCACTCCCACTCCCCGATCCTTCTCTGGTGCTGGTTGCAGGAGAGGAACAATGCTAACCATCAGGAACGGCGCCTATTGGTGAAGCTCAGGTTCTAGGGTGCAACGATATACTGATGAATGGAATTTTGTAGTAAAAAAAGTGCCAGTTCCTGCTTGCCGTGTTGCACAACTCTAGAAACCTCCACCTACGGACATGATCAAGATCAATATTAACGGTGCCTTTCATGATGACTGTCGCGTCCTTGAGATTGCGGACACTGGGAGTTTACACCCCTTTTTAGGTTCGATAAGAGGGCGCTGGGCGAAGCACATAGGATCAAACACAACACAAAGACACAAGATTTTTACCCAGGTTCAGGGCACACGAATGCAAAATCCCTACGTCTTATTTATCTGATCTCTTTCATGGTGATGAATAGCTTACACAGAGAGCTAAGACTCCCTCTTCCCACGTCTCTGACTACAGCTCTTTTCTCCTTCCTTCGGGCCTCTCTCCTTTCTCTGAAGCCTACAACCCCCTTTTATATGTCATCAAGGGGAACGCATACATATTGTGGGGTGCATGCCTCCGAGCTGTCTTGTCGGCCTGCACCGTCCTCTGCAAGGCCACAACCGGAGCTGACCGTCCTCAGCATCGCTGTATGGAGCGGCAGAGGCGACATGCCAGGTGGCTAGCATGCACTCCCGAAACGTGATGCATCATAGCCTTGGGGTCTCCCGACGGGCGGCCCGCCGGGATTCCTTCTTCCCTGGGAGCTCCCGCCTAGACGGTCTCGGGCTTTGCAGGGAAGTATTTCCGGGGCGAGATCCTTGAAGATGTCGTGAGGTGGGCACTTCCCAGCCCTTTCATCAAGCCATGCGAGCGGGGCTCCCCTTATCCGGGTTGTGACTCCATCGGCGTCCTTCTCCTTCTTTTATAGGTCCGGCGGCAAGACCGGCCCCGTTTTGCTCCTCCGATAAAGCGTCGTGGGCAACATGACTTATCTTGATACATCCACCCACATGCCCGGCAAGATGGGGACCTGGTTCTTTTATCCCGTTGACAATGCCAGAGGCTGGGAGGTTGGGGCGCTATTGCCAGGGATTCAGTGGGTGACCCAATTTTTGCTGCCGTTGGAAGAGTGCACACAGCTGGTGATGCTTTGCAGACTAAATTGATAGGCATTGGTCGTCCAATTTTCTCTACTGATTGAATCCTCTATGATCTTTGCAGGCTGGGACCTATGTTTCTTCATGCAAAGTTTCTGCTACGCATCTCCTTTGATTACTATAGGTTTGAATTTGTGGGCTTGTAACAAGCCAGCTGACGCTTTGGCAGCATTAGAGCATCTCCACCGACGCGCTCCAAATAGGAACCAGCAGGGGCGCCGGCATCTCCGTTTAGGGACGCCGGCACATCATCCTCCATTTTGGGGAGCTGCTCCCACACCGGTGCCCCCAAACAGGCGGCCCCGATAGATAATTTGAATTTGAAATCTCAAACAGCCGCATCTGCGAGATCGACGGCGTGTCCGCGGTGTACCTCGCGTAGTAACCCGGCGACGACGGGGAGCTCGAGATGCTGTTCAGGCCGCCGTCCAAGCTCGGGCACGCTTCCGCAGAGGCCACCGCTTTCGCTGCGTCGAGGGCGGCGATGCGGCGCCTCCTGCAATCGACCGTGACAAAGGCGCGGCGTTCCATCTCCGTCTCCCAGTTTTCCTGCGACATGTGTCTTCGGCGGCGCCTTCGTCGGCGGCTTCGCTACCTTCGCCGGACCCTTCTCTTCGGTGGCATGGTGCGGCGGCGAGGGTTTTTCGGGTTCGAGGCTGGATGGGAGATTGAGCGGCTGGCGGGAGAAATGAGCGGCGGAGGGGACGGGGTTTTGGGGGAGAAGATGTATATTTTGTTGTTGTGTGGCTGACAGGCGGCTCCCACGCCCAAAATTTCCAGCCTCGCTCGCGCTTGGCGAAGGGGTCGGCACGGGATTGCCGCCGCTTCTATTGGGCTCCAAAAATCACCGGCGCCGTTTGAGACGCACCGGTGCGAGCCCATTTTCGCCCCCGGCCCCCAAAAAGCTATCGGGCGCGCCGGTGGAGATGCTCTCAGGTGTAGGTTGTGATCTGCACTATACTGTTGTATGGCTTGATAGCCCACCACCTGATGTGAACTGTTTGTTTGCTGACGATTATGCCGTGCCTTAATAGAATGTTGTGTTCCATATTAAAATTTAAAAAAAAAAAAAAAACATCTGTTGCCCTATAGCAGGTTGAGTGCCGACCACCTACTGAACATTGCCTCCAGCCATCCCTAGGCCACCGCTTGTGTCTGGCTTTGGATTATTTAGCTAGAAAAATAATTATATCTAAAGTTGAACTGCAGGTTACTGGAGACAGTTTAAAATACCTCTGGCTCTTTCATACAAACATACAATGCCCAGCTAAGATGTGAACTATTCGACAAAAATAACTAAATCACTAGTACAATGTTCCATTAATATAAGTTACATCTTCCTCTAGAAAGAACATATTCTTGTCTGCCCAGAAAGTGAATTCCATCTTGTGGACTTTGCTATAACATAACTTATACAAACAAAAACAAAACATGATGTTTAACACCACCAGTTTCAATCTCAAAATGTCTTGCTTCTGGTCAATAATATGTGGACCGGAGCTTTAAAAATCTGATGGTGGTGGGCGAAGAAGTGTTCTTGTTACAACAGAAGGCGGTGTATGCGCAAGAATTCCTGAACCCAAGTAAAACTAAATTGATCCATGTCTTTGAATCGCAACAACAGCCTCATTACAGCGTGCACATCTGTAAGAACTTGTAGCTGCACAACGTGTTCGTAGGCAATAGTAACAATACCTACAAACAAGAAATAATTCTTCCTGTTAAAACAAGTTAACACAAAAACATGTTGAGATACAAGATGACCGCCATAGTGAATAATGGATGTAACATGTTCAGTAATCACTATTTATTGGAAAACAAACATGTAACACATACTTTGTGTGTTGATCACATGCACAAAGTGCTGTCTAATATGAAAATTATATTCCACTGGCATGACAAGAACTGCCAAATGATTACGATTAATCTAAGACCAACCTCAAGACAGGAAGAATTTTACAGCACCGACACCTTTGCTTAAGAACACTATAACTAACATTTCATAAATTTAACAGCAATGCCTGGCTACTTGTGTATCTTAGTTTTAGCTTCAGTTATGTAAATGTAATAGAAACTATATGGCGGTTCTGGCCAAAACATGGTTTGGGCTTGCATTCATTGCAACCAGATACATTCAACATGGACAATGTTTTCTCAGGATCATACGTGACCGCAAAGTAGAGTGCATTAAATGAAAGTAGTTGGTAGTAAAGGCTGTCGAGTTAATATTCAAGATGAAATTAAATAAACCGTGGACATATATGATGAAAGACAAAAAAAAAAAAGGGGAGTACCTGTGTTGACATGGGAGAGCTACAAAGGGAATGCTAGGATTAGAGACGCATATAGGACAGTTTGCTTCGTCACCAGAAGAACTTGCTGATTTATCTTTAGAGAAGGGAAGGAGGAACTTCTTTACTGAGGATGAGTTTAAGAGGGGGAGAAGCAAAAGCAACATTTCCTGCACAAGTAAGCAATGTTAGCCACCATTTGGGAGCAAACAACAAAACATCCTCTCTTGCTATCTCAAGATTCGAGTAAGCATAAGCATTCGTATAAAGTTCGATGGACGAGAAAATGTTGGATAGAAGTGATACAGCTATTAATTTTGATACCTAACAGCAATTAGACATGCAGAATACATGTGACGTGTTGGAACAGAGTGGGAACTACCACTATGAGGTTGGCCGGATGGCACAGCATACAATGTTGGGAAGTAGAGCATAGGTTAGGGAAGGAGGAACGAGGGTGAGACCAGATTGATTAATTTCTCATTTCTTGATTCACAATTGCTACATATGTTGTCCCTTATATAGAAGGACTTACTTGACCCCTAAGTAGTACCTAATTTCTTTCTTATTCAAATTAACTCCCTTGCCTATTTAGATAACATTCCATATCTATAGAATATTTGTGTAACCCTATGTTCCTACGCATATCGTGTGTAAAGTGTCCCCTCAAACAAAAACTAGTAAAATGAACTACATGTATCACTAGAGTATATGGAATAATAAAATTTGATCATGGATTTCCGCATTATAAATCCTTAACAGGAATTTACATTTTATATGTGATAGGAACATTAGAAGTTCAGAACTTCCTAAATTCTTCAGAAATATATATAATCTACCTTAGCTAGAATCAAGGTTTCATTTAGGTAGTAGCTAATTTCTTTCTTATTCAAATTAACTCCCTTGCCTATTTAGATAACATTCCATATCTATAGAATATTTGTGTAACCCTATGTTCCTACGCATATCATGTGTAAAGTGTCCCCTCAAACAAAAACTAGTAAAATGAACTACATGTATCACTAGAGTATATGGAATAATAAAATTTGATCATGGATTTCCGCATTATAAATCCTTAACAGGAATTTACATTTTATATGTGATAGGAACATTAGAAGTTCAGAACTTCCTAAATTCTTCAGAAATATATATAATCTACCTTAGCTAGAATCAAGGTTTCATTTAGGTAGTGTGACTAGTGTCTAATCCATCACTGCATAAGCTAGAATTTTTTTAGTTACCAACTATTTGTCAGACAAGCACATGCAAGAAAGAGATTTACCGAGAACTCGTTCCAAACCAGCTGCCGATTCATGTACTCAAAGCTTACTGCTCTATTCATGTTGGGGCTCCCATAAACAAGTCTTGCTTTCAGAATCCTTTCCACGATAGTTTTATATCTGTATAAACATACACGGAAAAGCCAAAAGTCATATTTGCAATTATTAAAAAGCTAGCACGATGATTCTATAAAATCTTAAATGTCTAGCCAATTCTTGAACTATAATATTCCATCTCATTCAAGTACACAATGACGTAATTGGCCAGTATAATCTTAATGGACTGCGTATGTTCACAATATTAAAACTGTTCCTCAACTGCAAAAAATTAATGTCTTCCGGTTTTATAATCTTAGAACATATGGTATAATGAACAGAGCTAAACAGGTAGAAAAATGATACCTTCCACCATAAAGAAATGACAATAGGTTAAAGAATGAAACAGCTCTGTATAATCCTTCAGCATGCTGTACCAAACCCCATGCACGACGTGCTAGTGGTCTCTGTTACAGAATAAAAGTTATAAGAATGGTCAAATAGGAATTGAAGTTTCCAGAAATTAGTATTAAGAGATTAACCTGTTCAGAATCACCCCATCGACGGAAAGCAGAAAAAGACTGCAAGCGGGACAATAAGTATTGGCCACCAACAGTGCTAATACAATACAAGATCTTCTGAGAAACTGAAAGTCCAGGTCCTTCCAAACCTGTTCTGACTGGAAAATATATGGAGTTTATCAGTTATTGTTCAGATAATATTACGAATAATAAAGGAGCTGAACTATTGACTGTTAACAAAGGGAAAATATGATTATTTGACCTCTTGATTGCAATCAAGAATTTATCCCCAATGTGATTGATTCTTTATGCTCCTTTCATTAAAAATAAAAGGGGGGGGGGGGGGGGGGGGGGGGATCCCTTCCTTAACAGTACATTTTAGGTAGAAGATGAGACCTCCCCGCGATTTTCCATGCAAATACCACCACGTTTGATTCGAACCCGGGTGGCCGAGCTCACCGTGGTGAGCTCTAGCCACCAAGCCAGCGCTTGTTTCTCAAGCTCCTTTCATTTAATCTGTTGATGATTTTCCATTTCTTTTTTATAATAAATTATTTCCATCCTTAACCCACCCAAAGGCATTTTTGCTCTTTCACACCAAAAGTTCAAACCAAGAACCGGTTCAACCAATTCGCCCCTCCAAACCCTGTAAACCACCCATGCCACAGCCAGTCAGCAACAGCTAGCAATGGCCAGTGGCTACAAGCAGCCGTGCTGCATAAACTTCTATCACATCAAAACTGCTTTCTTCATTTGGTTCATCATTTTTATTTGGAGGGGTTTAGCGTGCTTCCTGCTCAGTGTACATGACGAAGTCAGAGACCAACGTGTCACTGGGTACGACCTAGAATTCAATGTGCCAAGCCCAGAATGAAGGGCACCAGGTGGAACAACCAATGAGCGGCAAAAGCCAGCAATAAGTGAGCCTTTCCCTCTGGTACTTTCCAACACTCATACTGAGTACTAATTAATAATGTAAATTTTCTGAGCTAGGTGGGTATAAACATTAGAACGCCTAAAGTTTTGTCACTTACAAAATTCGTTTTGGTTGGGAGAATAGTATCCTTACCGATGCAAAACACCAATGTGCCAGTAGCATCAGAATTTTTAACAACATATTTTATCCAACCACAATTATCATCTAAATACTGCGGAAATACATTGGGGATGAGGGTAAATTCTAGATTGCAATCCGAGATAGGCTGAGATCAATGATTCTCGGGCAAAGGCACTTTTTGTACTGTACATGAGTAACTTGAGAACATAGCGCCAAAGGTGTCTCTCACCATTGAATATATTGGGAAAAGGATACATAAAATGTCAAACAACATGTATTTGCACAACCAGCCTTGTTCGCTCAAAGGACATGAAATGGGATAGGGGGCAGCAATTAGGTTTGTCCAAAATTAAGACATATTTCATGCGACGGAGGGAGTACTTGTAAAGAGCAATTTATAGGTGCAGCCATAGGCCGTTTCATTGTACTTATACTTGATGAATATTATGAAACTCAGAATGTCCATGCGCTGAGCTATCTGCGGACAAGCTAACAACTAAGAGAGGCTGGGCCAACCCAACTTCAACATCATACATGACTCGACCAAAGTAAGTAAATGAGGGTATTCTGATGCAAGGCCAATGCACAGATCAGAATGCACTTACAAGCAGCTGGTAGCATGTACACACTTGAGACCAATTCAAATTCGTTTACAACTCTAAACAGCACAGCTACCATAAACAAAGGCTCGAGAAACATATCGTACATAAAGCTGACAACAGTTGAGAGAAAATCATATGGTAAAATACCCTCTTTTCCTGCGATGGGTGCTGCCCGTTCATCTCTGTACCTCAAGTTCATTAGTGCATTCCCTGGGGTTGGCTTGTCTACCCAAATAGAGAACCTCCAGATGAGGAACTCAAGGAACGCATCGAGTTCAGGCTCATACTGAAATAAGAGTCCTGGCTGGCACCAAAGGAAAAAAACGTCAAAAGTGGAAGCTATAAGCAACAATCTACTTATGTGTAAGCCATGAGGAACGCCGACATCTAGATGATTACTGAAGAAAGTACCTTCATCAAAGAGAATACTTTGACTAGCTGCTCTTTCAACATAGCGGACATTTCAACATCAAGCCTCGCAGCATCAAACTGGTTGACTCTAGATATTGTAATCGGGATCATGGTCTGCATTGAACAAAAGAAATTACGACATGAAGTATCCTCACGGTGTAGTGACCATTACTGTGCACATTAGGAGCACCTAACTGGTCTCTTAACTGGTTCGGAAACTTCAATTAGGGACCAAACCAGTGGCGGACGCAGAGAAAACCATTGGAGGGTGGGCACACCTCTAAAATTTTGCACTCCCTCTGGTGTAATAAAATTTTACGAAATGGCTAACAACATTAAAGTTTAATACGTATATATCAAATGGACACGCTTTTTTTTTCATATGAAGCAAAGCTCCAGGTTCCACTATCAGAAAATAACGGGACAATCAAATGGGCACGCTTACATCACACAAAGTTTTTTTTTTTTACAACTACATCACACATAGTTTAAAACATAGAAAAAGTCGTACATGATGGAACATAGCATAAACAGAATATAACATCATAGCATAGATCAATGCTACAATTACAAGCCTAAATTCTAGAATTACAACAGAATCAATACTAAACATAAATCTCAATGGCAGTATCAATAGCAATAAACATAAATCTTAAATTTACAAAAAGTAGAGACAATACTGACCTGCTGTTGTGCTGCACGCAGCAGACCTGCAGTGCTGCTGCTTGATGTTGATAGCCGAGCGCCCGAGCCTGGCAAGTCTGGCCGAGGGGCGAGCGGCCTGCGTCCTGCGCCCTGCGGCCGGGCGGGGAGGAGTCCAGGGGGCAGCGGCGGCCGGCGGGGGAAATCGGGGAGGAGGCGATCCGGTGAGGGGAAGCGTCCGGCGGGGGGGTTCGGTGAAGGGGGCGAACCGCCGGCGAGGATTAGGTCTCAGGCATGGGCACCATGGTCGGGCTCTTTCTCTCGCTCTGGTCTTCCTTGCCTCTTTCCGTCCAGCACACAGAGCGAGCGAGAGAGTCCAGCCAGAAAGAGTGAACCAGAAGAAAACAAAAAAAAAGACCAACTGGGCTCAATTCCACAGAGCAGAACAGGGGTAGCCCTAAACATATCTCAAATCTGGGGTGGGCCACGGCCCACCCGGCCCACCATCTTTGTAAAGTCACAATCGAAGGATTGATAGCAGGAGCGTCAAAATACGGGTATCACTATCTAGAGATCAACATTCACGAAAAAAAACATCCTCCCGCGAAATATATGAGAAGCCAACACGTGTCAAACCAAAGAAGCGTCCACGTGCGAGTACGGAAAGACGCCCCGCGCACGCCCCCATGCAGGTACGCTCGCTTCTGCCCCGCGCGTAGGCCCACGCACGTAGGATCTCTCCCGCCCCGCGTTCCAACCTAGCTAGCTACACATATTAGCTAAGCACACGCGCTCTGATGAGTAGGTACTTCACGATTTGAGTGCTGCATGTGCAAATCGACCACCTAGCTAGCTAGCTTAGCTTACATGCTTGATAACAATTAGCTAGCTACCACAGTGCATATCAGTTTGTATTTTTTTCTTTCAAAACAGAGGTACATATACAGCCAGGGCCAGCTCTGGCTCAGGGCAAGAAGTGCGACGGCTCGGGGCCAACCAAAATGGGGGGCCATTATTTTGGCACTGTGCATATAGGAAAAGGTAGAAGAATTTTTTTTAAGCCCATCTAGCATGCACGTAGCTTAAATTGGGCCCATTTATAGAATTTGCCCTAGGGCCCTCCAAATCGAAGAGCCGGCACTGTATACAGCACGAGTACAAGTACAATCACACATACGAGTGAGTATAGTTGCATACACGAGCGAGTACAGCCACACACACGAGCAAGTACGAGTACAACCACATACACGAGCGAGTACAGTCGGGCAGACGAGCGAGTACATTGGCGCACACGAGCGAGTACAGTGGCGCACACGAGCGAGTACAGTGGCGCACACGAGCGAGTACATGTACAGAAGTACAGTGACGCACACGAGCAACCACAGGTACATAAGTACAGTCGCGCACACGAGGAAGTACTGGTACAGAAGCACAGGTACAATAGCGCACACGAGTAAGTACAATTACTGAGTAAAGGGAAAAACTGCATCAAAAATACTAAAAACGGAAGTAGTTACCAGTTGAAGCACGAGTACAGTTAGGTACACACCACGATTACAACCATAGTATTGGAACTACGGGAAAAGTATCTCAAAACCTATCAACATGGGATCTAGTTTTAAAGATCTCGATGCGAGGGTCTCAAAAGTGAAAACGGATCGTAATTTAGACTTACGGTTCACAAGATATTTCATTTAAAAAAAATGAATCTAAAAAATAAAGGGAAAACTGGACCCTCCCACGTCCTTCTCTTCCTCTCATATCTCACACCTTGCTCCCCCTTGCGACACTTGGCAAGCAGTAAGACTACTTCCCACCAAAAATTTGGCACCACAACATGCCACGTGTCGCATGCGGAGAGACTTTCGGACCTTCGCGAAGGTCGGCCTTTTTTTTAGAGAATTCGTCAAAATACTCTCTCGAGGCAATAGTACTCCTTTGTTTGGTTTTGTGTGCACACTGTTTGCAACGATGTCGTCGTCTCGTCTCTTCAATAGGTGGGCCTAGGCCCTAGGCTAAAGAAGGTCGACAAGCTTGTTGTGCAACTCACTATATGTAACAACATATAGCTACTCTCAAGACTCAGTGCACCAAGCTTGTCATGGTAGTTTTACCCTTTGTTGCCGAGTTGGGTGTTTTCTTTGTAGTATTTGATTTCTTATTATGAATCGCGTCTGAAAAGCCTTGACGTGTTCTTGTAAAAGGAGATCAAAGTAAATGAGTGTTCCTAAAGGGCAACTCGGTGCATGAAGCTCCCGCTTTGCGCGGGTCCAGGGAAGGGTCAGACCAATGGGGTTTTTGTAGCCCTTCCTTGTAATAAATATTGTTGCATGTTCTATTATTAGGCCTCCCGCTGTCCCTAGTACATGGTCATACCAATGTGGACAACGTACTGGAGTATGATGAAAGGATGACACATTGCTGTCATCCATATCAGCACATAAGTAGCTAGATATTGTCACAGCATTCCACTCTCGACCAGTTTATAGAGGTTGCACTTGATCTATTCAATACTAGCAAAATGCCGTAGCAAAGAATTACGTCAACAGTAACAAATATTGGGGCCACCTGGTAGTCAGTACAATGCTGGCAGCAGAGACTGTGCTCCTTATGCATATTGAAGAACTGTTTTTGCAAGAGAAACGGTAAGAATTAAGGGAAGTTTTCCATGATCTGTGCTGAGAACTCCCAATGATACATGGACTGAATACATGATTTAGCCAACTTTGTTGCTACCACCTTCGATCAATCGAAATTATCATAAGTTTCTTTAATTAGCCTGTGGCACACAGTGTTCAAAGTCCAAACTGCAAAAGAAAATGTCCCCATTCCATCATATCCTCCTTAATCCCTCAGTGGAGATCAAAGTTTATTTCAAGCTAGAAAGTGGCTGATGATTATATACGTTTCTTTACTTCACCTATAGTTTATACATCCAATGTTCAAAAGGTTCTGACTCCATATCCTCTCAAACTCACCTATAGTTTGTGCCAAGCTGGAAAAAGGCGGTCATGGATGCATCAAAGAAAATTACAAACCCCACAGGGAATGAATACTGGGGGCGCATTATTGTCACCATGGTCCTGACTTTTCAAAAGAAGCTGCAGTCCCGAATTGAAGATGCCATATATGATGAGAACTAGTTAAACTGAAGATTCGGACTAAAGTGAGCTGCTTGCAATCTCTAATGCGTCTTCGACTGAACTCGCACTCTTGAGCTTAGCTTTGTCGACGATGGGTTGTGATCTCGCAAGCTTTGGAAGAAGTGCAAATTCCTGAAAGATTGCAGAGATTTTTTTATTAGGAAACCAGAATGGTTATTACAAATGAAGTCCCAAATCTAAGTACATTAGAAATTGCAAGCTCTTTGGTCATGGAAAAATGTCCCTCCCAATTTTCCTCTCCAGTGTATTCAACATGATTGGAACTTATGACGATTAATATAAGCTCTTGCTTGAAAAAAATGGTCATGGCAAGTTTTTTTTAACAAGGTTCATGGCCACATGTTTTCATTTAAATGCCTACAAAATCGGTATTAAGTTCAACAGAAATTGCAAGAACATATTGCCATGTTGAAGGGGATGCCAGCATTTTATTACCTCTGAGGTTCCACTCTCAAGGAAAACACCCTTCAGTCGACTATCTGCAGGGTACATCAAGGCAAAAGATCATCATAAAGAAGTCCAGCTGAGAGTAATGATAAATATTCAAAACAACTGATTACCAGAGTCAATCCAGAAGGTAGCGATCTTAGGATCAAAGTTCCCTACTTCAACTGTTTCACCAACTGCGCAGTAAACAAGAGATGTTACAGATTTGGTGATTATTTATGTCCAGTAAAAAGGATCAACATTATAGGGTAGACATTGGATATTGAGGTAATTGTACCATTATCTCCATAAAATTGCCACCAGATTTTCCTCGAGCTTCCTTCGTACTCAAAAACTCGAGAATAGAAGTACGGAAGGTAGTCATACCTGCATCAGATATGGCAGATCAAACACAGACCTATAGCTATTAGCTAAACAGATGAAGTACACACTTCATAATAATTAGCTTACGCTTTTGCCTGGGATGTTAAGAGTGTTTCAATACAGTGGTGCGCAGACTTCCTAGCATGATCCACATGCTCCACTCGAGCAATTCTATTGTACATCTGTTAAAGTATCCGATAAAAAATTATAATGCTGGATCCAACCTTTCCTTATTGAGATGAATGTGAAGAATGCAACCTACCTTGAGGGGGAAAGCTGCCACATCTCCAATAGCAAATATGCTAGGTATACTTGTTCTAAACATGGAATCAACCTGCCCAAAAGTAGCATTTTATTTTAAGGATGGCAAAGAAAATCAGACATAAGTTGTTTAATACATCCATGCACGTGTAGCATGAAGTCTTTTTTAGGGATACACCAACGCAATGACAGAAGAGGTAACAAAGGTGCGAACAGTAAATCGATATTGATAAGGTGTAAATGAGGAAAATTTCAAAATGGCTATATGCTCTGTTATAGGTCAATAGACTAGGTTTGATCTTAACTACTACCTCCGTTTCAAGGAATAAGGCGCACGCGCATTCCAAGATGAACTTTAACAACAAAAATTAAGCAACAAATTATAATTATGTTATATGTAAGTAACATCGTTGGATTCGTATTGAAAAACACTTTCTAATGATGCTAATTTCATACAAATAATCTTTATATATTTCAAGTAATTGTTGGTCAAACAAAAAGCTCGTAAAACAAGGACGCCTTATTCCTTGAAACGGAGGTAGTATTCCAGATAGTACAAAAGAACAAGGGGTATTTTTGGTTCATGTCATTTCATGCCCTATCAATTTTTGCCAATGGTTGGCTAGCCAAAAAATTGGCTAAGGATTCCTTGGCGCTGTGTTGACCAAAGTTTTGGCAAGAACTGTGAGGGAAATGTGCAGTAGGTGGGCAACTTTTCATTGGCTACCAACCAAATAAGAGCCAATATATCATAGGTTGCCAAATTTTGGCACCAACCAAACATGCCCAAAGAAAGCACATAGGGTAAAACCAAAAAGATGAGCCATACTAACACATATTACACTGCAAGTATAGTGTGAACCAAAGAAGGCTCATAAACTTCAGGATGGAAACAAACCTCTATGCCACCAACTTCATTGTTGACTCCAACCGCTTCAAAGGGGCTGACAGCTGGTTTTGCTCCTATACCAACAATAACCTGCATTTAAATGTATCACGACATCAATAAATCTCTTAACATGATTTGTACCATTTCAGTTATTTAATCGACAAATAAAATAAAACTGTAGCTGATGCAACACGATGTCCTAAAGCATGAACGGTCATTAAGACAGTTGGATTCAAAGTCCTATTGCTGGCCTTGGCGTTTTAGAAATGCTGAATAGGTTTGATTATTTATCAATAAGAATATGATCATTGGCCACAGAAATTTACTTGGTACTATGTTTGAAAGGCTTTTATAGTCTTGAGTCTAGTATGACCTAAATGTTGGGCAGCCCACATTGTTCTTGTGGATATTATCTTTGTGCTTGAAATACTCTTCCACGAGACTACTAAGTGGAAATGTTCGCAGGTCACAAGTCTAAAGTTTAATCAGACATGGACACACGGTATAGTTAGATTTCACAAATTCTCTCTCAGTTGACTCGCACTTGACACAGTATGTGCCAACAAGAGCCACCAACCATAGTTTTACTTTGATAGTTAGCCTAGTGTATTTGCTACCATAAGTTGTAGAATAGCAGGATAGCATCCATTAAACGCAACTGGAATGGCTGTTCAAAATGTTGTTTTTGTGATAAAAATGAGACCATACAACACCTTTTTTTCTCTTGCCCGTTTGCAAAAATTCTTTTGAGGATTATTTATATTACTTTTAACATCCCTCCGCCCTCTAATATTACAAACTTATTTGGCAATTGGTTAAATGGTGTTACCAAAAAAGACAAAGGTCTTGTTCGAGTTGGTGTATGTGCTCTTCTGTGGGCTATATGGATTGTGCATAATGATTTCATTTTTAACAAAAAAAGTTACCCATCCTTTCTGCAGGTTATTCCTTTTTTTTTCGAGAAAACGCAAAGGACTCTTTGCGTTTCATTTCATTGAAAAGATAGAAAGATGTTCACAAGCCTCCTAGGAGGTATTACAGGGGTTTATTACAGCCGAAAAAAGATTAGTGCACATCCCAGGTTGTTGGTAGCACGTCTCTCAGACCCTTAGCACCAGCTAGAGCCCAGGCCGCCGCTTCGTCTTTGATGGTAGCACACAGGCTGCGGATGGAGGGCTGCTGTCCATCGAAAACGCAGCTGTTACGGTGTTTCCAGATCATCCAGGGCACCAACAGGGTTATGGTTGCAAGCCCTTTGCGCATAGGTTTGGGGGTGTGTTGCCTTGCCACGGTCCACCATGCGTTTAGGGATGCATCGTCCTGTGGCGGCCTGCAGGACATGCGCAGCCAGGATAGTGTCTCATGCCAAATCTGCCGCGAGAAAGGGCAACCAATGAGCAGGTGGTGAATGGTTTCTGCCTCTTGGTCGCAGAGCAGACATTTGGCATGGTGCTGCAGGCCTCTCCTGGCAAGACGATCGGCAGTCCAGCATCGATCGATGTTGGCGAGCCAATGGAAGAATTTGACTCGGTTAGGCGCCCAACTCTTCCAGATGAGCTTCCATGAAGCGCAGTTGGTGGAGCCCTGGAACGATGCGAGATAGGCCGATTTGGCGGTGTACTTGCCGCTGCTGTGCCACTTCCAGACCAGGGTATCGTCGTCGGTGGTCAGCTGTGTGTGCTCGACGAGCTGTCATAGGCATAGGTATTGGCCGATCTCGTTGATGCTGATGATGCCATGTATGTCCTGTGCCCAATGATTCGCAGCCAAGCCATCGGCCACGGTCCTAGTCTTGCGTCGGCGCTTGGGGACGCAGGCGTAGAGGTCAGGTGCGATCTCGCGGACTGCACGGCCTCTTATCCAGCGATCCCCCCAGAATTTTGCGGTCAGGCCATTGCCGATCGTCTCAGTCGAGGCGAAGAAGAAATCTGTCTCTTCGGTGGTGAATTGTAGGTCCAGACCAGACCACGCGCGGTTGGTGTCGGTGCGGCTGAGCCATTGCCAGCGCGTGCGGAGGGCCAGGTTTGTCCTGTGCAGATCTTGTATTCCAAGTCCACCGTGGGAGATGGGCCGGCTGTCACGCTGCCAATTGACGTGGCAACTGCCTCCATTTGCTGCGCTCCGCCCCTCCCAAAGGAACCCTCTCTCGATCTTCTCCATGAGTTCGATCGTCTTCTTCACGGGTGCCAATACCAACAGTTGGTGGATAGGGATTGCGCCTAGGACCGATTTCACCAGGGCAAGCCTTCCCGGTTTTTGCATTAGCCTTGATTTCCATGCGGGCAGTTTGTTTGCCATGCTGTCGACAATGGCTGTAGTTGCGCTGCTGTCGGCCGTCGGATAGTCAGCGGGATCCCAAGGTAGGAGAAGGGGAATTGCACTATGGGGCAGCCCAAGAGCTGTGTCGCGGGTGCAGCCGCCTCCTCGTCACACTGTATTAGCGTGGCAGAGCTTTTGGTGTATTTGACGCGCAGGCCAGAGGCGTGGCCGAACAGCGACAGAATCTCCTTGATAGCCATGGCGTCGTTCGCGGATGGGTGACAGAAGATTATCACGTCATCCGCGTACAACGATATGGAAGGGAGCGTGCGTCTAGGGTGCAGCTGCTGTAAGACCGCCATGCTCATTGCTTGTTTGATGAGTCGTCCGAGGACGTCGATGGCAAGCACAAAGAGCTGAGGGGATAGGGGGTCGCCTTGGCGCAGCCCACGGCGGTGCCAGATCGGTGGTCCAGGCTCCCCATTAAGCAGGACTCTTGTGCTAGCGGAGGCGAGTAGGATAGCGATCCAGTCCAGGAATCGGTGGCCAAAACCGAACTGCCTCAGCACTTCGAACAGGAATGGCCAGGATAAAGAATCGAAGGCCCATGCCAGGTCCAATTTGAGCAGAATACGCGGGGCTCCAAGTTGGTGTAGGAGGCGTGCTGATTGGCGAACAAGAATGAAGTTGTCGTGGACGCTCCTGCCAGTTATGAAGGCGTTTTGGACCGGGCTGACAAGGTCGTTGAGCAGGTTATTCCTTTGGTTACCCACTGGATCCATATGTAGTCCTATCTCCAGCCAGCGGGGGAGCGTCAGGACATGGATACTGGGTGCAACCGTTTGGGGACAGTCCCTCGGGATTTCTACAGCCGGTGCGGTTGGCGGTCTGACAGGCGTATCACCTCATGATGCCTAGATTACACTTAGTTCTTTTGTTTAGATGGCTTATCCATGTTGAAACATTGTGTGATCCGTGAGTTTGTAATAATCAGAATGCTGTAATAATCTCATACTTTTTGGCAATAAAAAGCCGCATGCATCGATTGATGCAGAGGCTGGGATGACCCATTTCGAGAGGAAAAAACGGATAGCATCCATTAGAGCCTCTAACTCGACTTTTGAGGGTTTGGGTTCTCCACGTGCACTTACACATGCTTTTCAAACGTACTAATCAAGTGGACTTAAGTGGTCATAGTCTTACCGCTGAACAATCAAATTTAATCAGTATTTTCAAAAGGCTAAGGCCAACAGTGGAAACTTAAAATGCAGATGTCGTGATGACATTGATGCTTTAGATTTTGTACTGTACTATAAAAAAAGGCTGAGAAAAGAAAGATTGTAACCGTGTCAGCTTCAACAACAGAACCATCTTTAAGTACAGCAGAAGACACCCTTCCATCAGAGCCAGCATCAAGTTTGTCAATAAGAGCTCCCTGGTTACCATAAATACAAAACCAATATATATTTTAAAATGAAAAAAAAAACGAGACAAAAAATGAAATTTTTCTTGACTCATAACTATTTCACCTTCACAAATTTGACACCATTTTGCTCATACAGTTCCTCATACTTCTTAGCAAGGGAAGGCGTAAACAATCTTGGCATTATATGATCTTCAGGGAATATAATCTACATACAGAGAAACTTTAATTATATAACTGCCACTTAAAATGCGTAAAGAAAAGAAAACCATGCTTCAGATATGTCAGAACTGAAGAAAGTAAGATAGTATTGTTACAGTTGTGTCAAGATTCCAGCCGCAAGCTGCTGCTGCCACCTCCATGCCAATATAGCCCCCACCAATAACAACAATTTTCTTTGCGTTTCCCTATCAAATTAAACCAAAATTAAAATCACCAGAAAGGTTAAGAAGTGAGAAAAAAAACAAGGAATATATTTAGATCTGCTGCCATGGGGCAGGAGAGAAACGATTTTGAAACATGAAGAACATCTATCGTTATTAATTTACTGAACATACCAATGAAGATACTAGAGAATCAGCATCAGCAACATCACGTATATAGTGAACTCCAGGTAAGTTTCCTCCGATTTTCTCAGGTAATCTGAAACAAGCATCAAACATTAGAAGCTGAAATTCATCACAACCATGTGGAATGTACAAGGCTTCCATATCCAGAATCAATATAAATTTTAAGTTGATTGTGTCACTACAATAGCATGGAAGTTTAGTGTCACTACCAGAGCTGGTACTCATGGTAAGGATACTACATACAATCTTGTTTTCAACAGTCAAAACCATTGCTCACATATGCATAATGGATTGCGATACCGATATTACCTTGCAGCTGCACAACCTGTAGAGATAATAAGTGATCCATACTTCAGGATTTTCCCTGATGAGGTTTTCAAGGTTTGTGTTTTGCCATCAAATGCTTCAACTGGATCTTCATACAGCACCTTTCAGACAGGAGAGATGGTTTCAGACCAAGGGGACTCTTGTATTTTCTAACATGCTGAACAAGAAAATAGGACAGGAACATCATAAGTTCATATCTACCTCAATGCCATTCTCCTTATACCATTCGGCAGTCTGCCTCTGGCCACCAGATCCGACGCAGGTATGGAATCCCTGCCACAAGACAGGAGTTTTAAAGCTAAATTTACAGATCTAGTATGGATGCTGAACCGTGCCGTGCGCCAATCTACGACCGCAGCCGTTCACCGATAGCACCAAATGATGGCAGTGTAATATTTACATCTCGAAACAGGTTTCACGCAACTCGAATAAATTACGCAGGGATTAACTGAACTAACTTTGAGTTGGTTGTGCCAAGAATGTCCAACAGATAGAGGGGTTAAGCATCTCTGATATACTGAATCGAGAAACAAACAATCTGCCATGCCTGTATGCTACTTCCCGTCATTAAATCGTCACGGTTACTTACAGGTAGGCGCGCTGGCTTCTTTTCCGGAGGAAATAGGTAGCCTTTGGTCAATGCCGGTCGCTCGTATGGCGGAACAGCCTGAACACAACAAACACACACCGTCAGGAATCAACCCACATAGCTTCAAAGGGAAAGAATATCAAAGTACTGGTAAATTACAGTAGGTTACAGGAGAGCACTGAAGAAATGATTAACCCAAATGGTAATGATGCACAGGGAGTAGTTAGATATCCACTTGTGTAGTTGTGTTGTGTAATTAGTTAAATGGTGTATGATGAGCACTGGTACCTCTTTGGAGACGATGCAGAGGCGGCCGTCAGCCATGCCGTGCTCGACGAACGTCCTGGCCGCGTACCCCGCCGCGTTCCCGCCGCCCACGATGACGTACCTGCGGCCGGTCGATGCATAAGCCGTAAGGATTGTTACAACTTACAACAAGGGTTCATCCGACAGTGAAGCAGATCAAGAGTGAGCACCCACTCGCGGTTCTGGTTGTCGAAGCCGGCGGCCGCGGAGACCGAGAAGGTCCTCCGGCGGGGAGCCGCCGCCGCGGCCGAGGGGAGGGCGGCCCCGCCAAGACGCCGCAGCGCCCACGACGTCTGCGAGCAGTAGTACCCCGTCCCCGCCGCCGCCGCCGCGGAAGCCATCTGCGCCGCCCTTCGCCGGAGAGCTAGAGCCACCTCCAAAGAAAAATGCGGCGAATCAGAAGAACTCGAGATGGGGCAGAGGTGATTCCGGTTAGCTGATGGTTGGGGCGCGACGAGAACCTGAAGTCATAGCCACTGGCGGCGCTGCTTGACCTTATAAACGGGATTGTTTAATGGGGGAGCAGTGCGCAGCCAAGCCAAGGGACGCTGGCCGTTGCGCGAGGCCAAGGGGCGGGGCGGGCGGGGCGGCGACGATGCACGGACGGACGTTCGGAGTGGGGAGAGAAGAAGGCCCCCCAGGTGTATGTTCTTTGTTTTTGTTTCTTCTTTGCCTAATGTGCCCTCCTGGAATGGTGAACTGTATGTCATGCTACTTAAGAAGATGGAAATCATGTAGGAATATGTATTGTTTTGATCCAAGTCTAAATGATAATATATTTTGTTTTGCGAAAAAAAAATCTTAAGGGCTTGTATGTTTGTTCAATTCTACGGTATTATTGTTTGTTTGGTTGCATTAAGGAAAACCAAAGAGTTCTTTCCAAAAGGTTTGGGCTGATTAAAAAAAATTGTGGTAAGGATTTTAAAAATTCTAAATTTGCGTCCGCACACCTGGTGGCTAGGTTGTACATCCACTAAGATTTTTGTCGATTAAATATTATCGATAATATTATGTAGGTCAAAAAAATATTTAGCAAGTATTCCTATATGACTCGATCTTTCGGATAAAACAACCATCATGCAGAAAATTCCTGATAACCTCCAAATTCTTACAAAAAATCTTCAAGGCAAAGAGGCCCTAGAATCAGCCTCCTTCAAAAAGAAACATCCTAGTTTCCCAACAACCACGAGAATTCTTGTTCGGTCAAGAAAGAGATGAATTGATTCATATAAAGTTCATTCAAATTCTTGTGAGACACGTGCATGACCTGGATGGAATGGCACTAGTCCATGAGTATGTGTTAAGTGTGTTCGTGCAGGAATTATGGAGTCTGTGAGCACTTCAAATTTGATTGACTTTTGAGTAAGGGAACTTGCTTTGTGCCTCTGAGGGGATAAGACAAAGCAGCCAGTGTAGCTTTCCATTAAACATCGTTTTCAATGGATCTAGATGTTGAGAACCTAGTCCTACAACTAGAGGGTTCATGTTTTCCCGTTTGGTGTCTCCTCGGGATTGGACCAGCTAATCTGCTGTCATAGCTTCTCCATCGAGCCAGAACCCTTCTAGCACCTAGACTACTACTATCACAAATAAACTACAGGATTAACTATAGAAATACTTTTAGACTCAGTTTAACACTTTTTCCTCCTCCTTTTCTGATTTTTCTCACTAAAGCTTTGCTTGCCAGTTGCTACATTGCTACTAGACTTCTGAGGTAACGTAGAAACCAGACTAGGTTTGAACCTTGCGATAAAACTGAAGCTTAACAATGTATTCACATGTGAATCAAGTTACCATACACACACAAAAAAAAAGTGAATCAAGTTCACAGTGACACCTTGTTGCCTTCTGAACTCTGAACAATACACAGTACAAGCCAGTGTGTGTGTGTGTTGTAAACCTGATCCTGATAGGAGTTCAGGGTCCTCACATAGCATTGGCCATTGGGAGATTGTGTACAGCTTCTATCACCACTGCTCTAGTACCAATGGCGTAGCATCAACTAGTTACAAAATCTGGAACCAGTTCTCCCTGCGAGTATGGCAGAACCCACACGAGGCAGAATGCAGATTGTTCTCAGGCGCCATTTCATCACAACATGCATTCTTCAGTAGGATCATCTCTTCACAAAGAAGTGCTCTATCTGAGATTGCCCGCTTTTGCCTCCAGCCTTCTGCTGAGCTTTGGGCCACAGTGCTGGAGTCTTGCTACCCTGCGGAGATTGATGCACGGGATTAGATTAGATTAGATAATTAAGTTGCTTCTGCTGTCTGCCAAAGAACATGAGTATTTTTTTCGAAAAAAAAAAACTAAGGCAAATAATAGATCTAGTTTAACTGACCTGGAACCGGCCATGATCTTTCAGGACTTTCACCTTTCCCCCTCGCCCATCATGCCCCACGGAAATCAGATTGCCCCTGTTTGCATTTGCATTTAGAGACCTAGGTGCTGCCATGCCCTTGGACCAATTGCCAATGCCTCTTCTTGCCCCTTCCAGACCAGTACTTCCACGTGGTGTTTCAAAATCATCATCTGATTGAAGACAAAAATGTATTCGCTTCATAAGAATATTGAGTATAGCAGATTGACTAGAAATAAAAAGTTTATATATATCCTAAACAAATAGAAACAACTAAAGGAGGCTCTGAACCAGTAACTTTGTATAGAATTGTTCCAAATTTATCTCTTCATTCCATTTGGAAAACTAACCACATATTATATGCTTTCTTTTTTACTGGCATTGTAGAATGCAAAACTGAAAAGGTATTCCTTGTACTGAAAACTGCCATAGTCTCCTCTTACCAATGCATGTGAAATATATGCAACTTGAATTCACAAATTATTTGCTTGAACCATACAAGAACTCACCAGAAAGAGAATTTAAATTGTGAAATTGCTGAGGTCCAGTGCCAGAAGCCAGCCGAGTTGCTTGTTTAGAGATGGCATCAATTGTCAGTGCTTGTTTCTTCCATGAGGTTGTATCGTTCATGCTTCTCGAAATGGGAAGCTCTTGAACGTTTTGGGGTTTTGTCTTCATAATATTCTCCTGAAATGTTGATTTCCCAGTTGCCTCTGTGTGCTTCAAAAAGGAAGGCCCGCATCGAAATGTTGTGGGCTCATTGTTATCATGTTCAAAACGACCGGACTGATTCTGTGCATCCAAAGTGTAATCACTGTTCCCAAATGGCTTGGTAGAACATCTTATCAGGTGGTCATCATCCCCATCTAAGTCTATCACATCTGTAAACTTGGTGTCCATGTTGTCTTTCAAGTTCAGATCATTTTTAGCTTCAGGAGTCAACTGGTTCAAGTGAGCCTTCTCGTTGCTTCCATCCTGCATCAAGTCATCACGCTTCGCAATTTGATTCCCATATCTAGCACTTGGACTAGACAAACCATTATTAGCAGTGGGATTTACTGGATTTGTCTCGTTCTGGTCTGCTTTAAATTTCTTGGAAGACCTCAAGTCCCTGATAACATTATTTTCCTTTTCTTCCAGTTCCTTCTGAAGGTCTAGTACCCTAGCCTGCTTTTACTTGCATAGGTCAACGCTAAAACTAAATATGTACATTCACGAACAGATTTTAGGTTGACTTGAGCATACCCTCAACTTCTTTATCAGCTCGCTGGCCTTCTCAATCTTCTGCTTAGCGCGAGTTTCAGATCTTCCCAGATGATTGCATTGGACCATCAAATCTTTGTAGCTCCTAGGAAAAAAATGCATTACTAATTTCTCCAAGCATGAATGAAAGAATACTCGTAGCTTTTGGAAAGAAAAATAAAATCGGCTTCATCAGGTTAAGTAAAATTTCAGTTGTGACAATATCCAGTAAGAGAGAAAAGGAGCTATTCACCAGAAAGCGCTAAAATTCACTACTTAACAAAATCGCTTGTTCTTTGTCTAATTTGTGTGCAACTGACTCCAGAACGGAGCATTATTTGACCATCTACTGTAATTCATTTGATACTGGTAATGGCTAAGCATCGAAACTGTTTCAACTCACAATTCCCACTTCATAGCTAAATACTGACTATTGTTTATGTTGAAACTGTCTCAACTCACAACTGCCACTTGATAGCTGAAATACTGAAACTGTCTCAACTCACAAGTCCCACTTCATAGCTGAAATACTAACTACCGTTTGTGTTGAGGACCTTACACTTCCTTAAAAAATCCAAAGTTCAACAACCTGTCATTGGAACTAAAATGCTAAAGGGCAGTCTATATTATAGCTGAAATACTGACTATAATTTATGTTTGCTGTTTCAGGTCTTTTGTTTGCTTTGCTTTCATTGCAAGACCGACACCATTTTGGTGATTTCTTCTAATACAATGGCACACATTTAGGTGTGGTTTGACAAAACAAAACAAAAAAGCAACAAATCCCTGGAGTTAAATATACCTGTTGCGAAGAGCAAGCGATCTCTTCAGGACGTCAACAGCATTCTCAAGATTACCATGGTTACCCAGTGAAGCCAGCTTTAGGATCTCTTCCTCTTGAAGGTTCATGTCTGTCGACCTAATTGACAGGAGATTAATACAGATACATTTCACTCATCAAACACAAATACCTGTGCACATTTCAGACTAAATAAGCATACAGCTACCAGCCGGCAAGGCTGTTCAGCAGTCTCAAAATGTATACAACCAAAAAATAGGCATACAGCTTCAGCGCAGCAAGCTCCTTTGCCAACGCAAGGCTTCTCTCCTGCAACCTCCCACACTCCGTAGTCCTCCTCGACAGCTCCTGCCACGAATTTACCAACATAATTCAGTCCATGTCTGGATGCAGAGAAAGGTGAAAAAAATCCGGCCACCTGAACAATCCCCTCACCTCTGTTTTCACATTGAGCTGCAGCTGCACATACTCTTTCTCCTTCCTAGCCGCCTCCCGCATCGTCTCCGCGGCGGCCGCCTTCTCCTTCCACCTAACGACCTGAACATAGAGCCACCAAGAAAGCATCAGCAAAGCAGGGAAATCACCAGCCCAGTAACGAGATCCGGCAGGCTTAGCAGCAGCACTGGCCTCGGCGTTAAGCTTCTGGATCCCGTCGCGCTGCTCGTCGAGCACCCGGCCAAGGGACGCCGCCTTCTGCTCCAGCCGCGCGACCTCGGCGGCGAGCGCCTCCGGGTCGGCGCCCTGCGACGAGCGAGGGGACGCCTGCGTGGGGCACGCGCCTGTTGACTGGAAGAAGAGGCGGGTCGGCGGGTGGGAGGCGCCGCATGCCCGCTTGCAGATGGGGCACGTGCCCTTCTTCTTGCCGCCCGCGCCAGGGCAGTACTCCAGCCATTGCTCGACGCTGCAACAACAAACAATAAGCCTCTCCTTTAGCCGGCCATTGAAATTTGAAGAAGAGAAATGGATTCGGGGAGATGGCAGGGCAGGGCGGACCAGAGGGCGTGGAAGACGTGGCCGCAGGAGGGGAGGCAGTAGAGGTGCTGGTCGGAGAGCGGGCGGAGGTCCTCGTAGCAGATTGTGCAGACCGGCCACGCGGCGGCGGTCATGTCGGCGTCGGCGTCGGCGGCGGCATCCAGAGGGGAGCGGGCTCCTCTTCTTGTGGTTGGTTTTTGGGCCGGGGGAGGGAAACCAATTGGTTTCGCATTTTGTTCCGCGGGCGTTTTCGGAAATGCGAGGTTTCCTGGCGGGAAGTTTTTATAACTTTTCCTCTCTTTTATTTGTAGTCGATTCTTAATTTTTTTAGAGTGGATTCTTAAATCTTGGTCGAGGAAACTAATTTGTGAAAGAAGACCATCTCAAAGGATGATGTATAATAGGGCTGGTGGTTTAAAAGCTAACTTTTGCAACATTTGGGATAAAAAAAACTGCTCCAACATGCATATGCTCATGCAATTTTTTTGCATCATGTGTGCAAATTTGCATCACCTGGTCAGGTGACTTAAAACAAATTTTCTGCCGCAAGCAGTTCAACCGCCATCTATAACTTTTTCCCGCCATTTCCCACCGTTGAATCTGATGTTGGGTGCTCTATTGTATCATCTACTATGGCAAAAATTAATTTGGTGCCATAAAAAGTAGGAAACAAATGCTTAAAACTACTGTTGGCAACCCTATTTTTCATCATGTGTTTGAGATGCTCTAAGGGTTTCCTTGGAAACAGACAGACGATAACGAAATAGAAAACTGAATGGAACCAGTGATGTTCATACCTATCAAATTTCATAAGAACTTGGTATTGAACTATTTGCATATGCATATGAAAAAAGGTCCTTGTATTGTATGCCACTAGAGATTCTTTACCCCTTCCTTACTAAGATGATTCTTTTAAGTGGAGGCAAAAGTTTTTCCTCGTCATTACTTGAGAAAAGGAGTTGTTCGGTTAATTTGTGGGAAAACTAGGTAAAAATTGTTACAATACGAATAAGAAAGAATGATGAACCAGAACTTAACCGGCCTAGCGAATACCTCACAAAACCCCACTACTACAAACGGACCGACAAAATACTCCCAATACACAACTCCTACAAAACTCCAAGACTGGGGACTCGACAACTCAACCAAGGAGATTGAACACAAACCATCATGCGGCCACATACCCCTCCATTGTAGATCCATTCTTGTTGCTTTTGCTCTCGAAAGATGGCTCTTTGAAGATGTCGGATCCCACCTTGGTTTTGCCCCTAAGAGCCTTCGCCTTCAAGAGGCAACCAATAGTCTTGCCCAACCGAAGGCTAGTGGCATCAAATATGGCGATGAATTTGCAAATGATTTCTTTTTTTGGTAAATAGAACCCGGAAACTTGAACAACGGATCAAACTTGCCACCCACATAAACCATCTGCCTGAATGACTCAGTGAGTGAAAAAGGCACGAGGCATAACTTCGACCGAGGACTCCAAGAGTAGGCTAGAATTAAGAAGGACGACAGAAGGCCGTTGAAGGGGGCGGACAACTCCCTGCCGACGGATCCCCATACGGATATGATACATGCACGCAACACACAAGAGCAACACCCACCTCGTCCCGGCAGAAGCACCCACGCCAGTCTCCCCAACTAGGGATGGCAACGGGTCTGCTCCCCAATAGGAAGTGCCTTCTCATCTCATCGGGAACTTTTTTCCATCCCCATCTCATTGGATTCAGGACGGGAATCGGGTCCTCTATTAAGAAGCTAAATTTAAATTAGCTTCTCGTAATTTATGATCTTACATATTTTACACAAAAAAACAACTTTATAATAAGTATGTGATAAAATGACAACAAATCAGTATCATTTGTTAAATATTATTGAAATGTAACACAATATTACAAGACATTTCATATAAAAAGTATCACAGTTTATAATGTATACGCTAGTATAATGGGGGATAGCGGGAAACGGGCATGAGAGAACTTTTAATCTCCCAATCAATCGATCTATATTTTACCCCCAATTGGATTATGAAGTATGCTTTCTCTAGATTGATGAATAGCCCTATTTTAGATAGTGGGGATCAAAGTTCCGCATACCCGTTTCTTAATGGATGAATTATCCACGAATTTGCGAGGAACGGCCCCATTGCCATCCCTATTCCTAACTCGATCGCATGGGAGGAGGAGGCTCTAGGATGAATGTGTCGTCTCTAGCATCAACCACACGCACGTGGCACATGGTAGCGACGTCGAAGGCGGTGAAGCCACCTAGGACCGGAAGCGGCTGTCATTGGGGCCCCATCACATGTCTCAAGAATGCTCTGTGATGCCCTTCGACTCCATCCGGTGGCACACATGCATCGCGGCGTCGTCTCGGTTGTGCGCGACCTTTCAGCCACACCCACGATATAGTGGTGTCGGTGCGTAGTGTGGTCTCGGATGCGCGTTGTCCTTTGATTACGTCGATGGTGTAGTGTCGTTGTTGGGTCCCTCAGCCGTGTCGTGCGGGCTCTCCCTTGTGATCATTGTGTTTGGGTCGCGATGAGTCTTCTCATCGATCAACAGCCCCCCAGGTTTTGCGGGGTGGCCATTTTCCTCCAATTCTTGTGTTTTGTTGGTGTGTTTTTATTTTTCTTCTCCTCTCATATAACCCCCGTGTACGCTCTAGTTCATTTGAACCTATCTCATAGAGGCCTCATACTCTCTGGTTCGTTTGAACTTATCTCGTAGAGGCCTCATAGGTAACTTTGAATGAAATATATTCAGGTCGGGACTCGTTTCACCCGGTGAAAATTGTAAAAGAAATGTCTCAAGAACCAACTCCGCCTCAACACCGGCCAGCCAGAGGCCAAATAGGCACCGACGTGCCATGCCAGAGGCGACACCAGCAAGCAAAGAGGCGTTATGAAAATACTCACTCTCACAAACCGGGGCAGATTCGTTCCTTACAACTTTTCCCTCCAAATACGTGCGCCAACAGACATACCAAATGTTGTATGTGAGGCCCATATAGCCCAGGCCCATGTAAGCCATGTATATAAGGCTGGTCTGTGACTTAAAGGCTGTGTGAAAAAAGATAGAGAGCACGAGCTGCTCCTGTGAGCAGCCGCCAGGAACAAGAAGCTACAGGTACCTTCCCTTGAACAACATGGTATCAGAGCTAGGAGCGATGGCGGCGGCTGTGGAGGTGTTGGTGTAGCTGCCAGTGGCAGGGCGACGTAGAGGGGGCAGCTGCGCGTCAGGTGGCTGCGATTCAGGGGGAGAAGAAGCTCGGGCTGGGCTGCCGTTGCTGCTCGCCAGGGAGAGGAGAAGCTAGGGAAGCCCGAGCTGAGCAGGGAAGAAGAAGAAGGGAGGCACAAAGAGAGCTGCTACCTGCTGGAGGAGCTGCTGTGTGGCTGCTAGCTGTGGAGAGAGCTTCTGCTGCTACTGATTGAGAAGGAGAGAGGAGGAAGAGGTGGAGGCTGTCATGGGGACTAACATTACCTCTTTGCTAGAGAAACTTGCGGATCTCATGACCGCAAAAGCAGGGTCATCTCCTGTAGGTGGCGAAATTATTGTGCCCCAAGCAGATCCAGTGTTCAAGCTTGAGCTCATACGAAATGAGGTCAAGTTGAATGGTGTGAGTAGTTACCTGAGTTGGTCGAGGGGGGCTTTGCTGATCCTGAAGACAAAGGGCCTGACGGGATATGTTCTCGGAACGATTGAAGAACCGGCTGACAAGTAGAGCTCGGAATGGAAGAAGTGGAGTGTCACTGACTCCATGATATTGGCCTGGTTTTTGACCTCTTTGATTCCAGCCATTGCGGCGTCCGTTGAGGCATTGTCGTGTGCCTCGGCTGTGTGGACCCTGCTATCCAAGAGATACTCTGGTAAGGGAAACCTGATGCTCATGTCACAAATCGAAGACAAGATACATGATGTTCATCAAGGGGACAAGAGTGTGTTGGTATATGTCAATGAGCTACAACACCTTTGGGCAGAACTGGATCAGTGTGATCCTCTTGAGCTTCTAGATGCAGAGTCCATGGAAATTGCAAGGAACTGGGTTGAGCGTAGACGCGTGATGCAGTTTTTAAAGGGCCTCAATCAAGGCTTGGAGAGCAGACATGCTGCACTAATACATCTGACAACACTTGTGTCTCTAGATGAGGCCATTGTTGCAATGTCTCAGGAAGAGGTACGCTTGCAGTCTAGAGGAGGAGATGGAAATGAATCTGCTTACAGAGTGGCTGATCAGCGTGGTTCTAGGGATTGCTATAATTATGGTAAGCCAGGACATATCAGCCGGTTTTGTACCGAACAACCCCGAAGAGGCAGAGGCCGAGGGTATAGTGGTGGCAGTAGCTACAGAGGTGGTCGGAATGGGCGTGGTGGTTATTGGAATGCTCCTCATTGGAATGCTCCCATGGCAAATGTTGCTGCCTCAACTGAGGGGAAGCAACCTGGAAGTGGGCAAGAGCCTTCTACCAGTTATGCGAAATTTGTCAACACAAATGAAGGTAACATTGAACACGCCTCAATAGTCCATAAACAAAATTCTGAATGGGTGCTTGACTCTAGAGCATCACAACATGTTGCTGGAGACTTTAATGAGTTTACATCATATACTCCACACCCTCTCACACGTCCGAAACCCATTTACACAGCAGATGGCACAACCCAGCCTATCATAGGTGTGGGGACTGTCAGCTGCACACCGAGTATTAAATTATCCTCAGTGTTACATGTGCCATCTTTTCCCGTCAACTTACTGTCCTTGAGTGCTTTGGTTGACCAGATTGATTGCTGACTCATTGTTGATAGATTTGTGTTCTTGATCCAGGAGAGATCAACGGGCAAGAGTCTTGGGACTGGAGCGAGGCGTAGGGGCTTGTGGTACATGGACCGCAGCATGACAAACCAGGAAGGGATGCACATGCTGTCTGCAGTCGCTGAGGATAAGGAGACTAGAGCCATAATCCATCATTGTAGGATGGGGCATGTGTCTTTTGAAAAAATGTATCAAGTATTTCCTGATGTAATGAGTGGTGTGGACAAGAGCAAGCTGAGTTATGATGCGTGCGAGTTTGCTAAACATACCAGAAGCTCATATGTGAGCAAGGGGATCAGGAACATAACCCCCTTTGTCTTAATTCATTCTGATGTATGGACATGTCTAGTGTTATCTATCAGTGGTATGAAGTACTTTGTTACCTTCATTGACTGCCATTCTCGAATGACTTGGGTCTATCTTCTGAGACATAAAGATGAAGTGTTTCGGTGTTTCAAAACATTTTATGCACTTGTTGAAACTCAATTCAATGTGAAAATTCAAGCACTCAGATCAGACAATGGCACTAAGTATGTTAATAGGGACATGGGTACTTTTATGTCGGACAAGGGCATCTTGCATCTTGCATCAAATATCTTGTCCGGACACACCTCCTCAAAATGGGGTGGCAGAGAGGAAAAATCGCCACCTACTGGAGGTGGCTTGGGCATTGATGTTCACCATGAATGTGCCCAAGTTCATGTGGAGTGAAGCTGTCATGATGGCCACCTTCCTGATCAACCGCACGCCATCTCGGGTGATAGGTATGAAATCACCTTGTGAGCTGATTTTCACAGAAAATAAATTTCCAGTTCCTCCCAAGGTGTTCGGGTGTGCTTGTTTTGTTCGTGATCAAAGGCCATCGGTCAACAAATTGGATCCTCGCAGTGGCGGAGCCAGGATTGAAGCAAGCCCCGGGCCAAAAAAAACTAAGCGCAAAAGTAACTACTAAAAAAAAGTCTTGTAATACCACAAAAAATTGGTACAGTAGCAAGAATGAACATATGTTTTCAGATCCATTGTTATTTCTCCAAGAACATGCATAAGAAATAACTAAAAAACTTAAAATAGTTCAATGGGATGCAAAATATGGTACCAAGTCACTAGTTCTGTGCATCCGTACCTCCCATGACTTCATCAACAACCTCATCAACACTAGAAGAGGAACCAATACCTTCAAGAAAGCAAGAATATTTCTTATGGAAAAGCGTAAACATGAAGTGCAATAGAAAATCATTCATACAAATATGAAAACTTACCGAAACGACGAGGTAAAATTCCTCTCGGTGAGCTATATCCTTGAAAACGATATAAGATATCATCATCATTGCTAGAGTGAAATACATCTCGTTCAATATAGCATACCATGTTATGATTCATCCAATCATCACCCATTTTATTCCTCAACTCGGTCTTGATAATGTTCATAGCCGAGAAAGCTCTCTCTACTGATGCCGTTGCAACGGGCAAAATCAATGCCAACTCAATAAGACGATACACCAAAGGAAAAGTAGTGTGTCTAGCAAAGATTACCAAGATCATGACAACTTAAAAAATCCGGATCACCTCTCACATCAGCAATGAATGTATCAAGTTGGTTTCTAAGAACAAAAGAGATCTCATATATGGAGAAGTCATCAGCATACATCGTAGCAAGTTCAACAAGTTTGCCTTCATCAAAGTTAGCAAATGAGTTCTTTGGATCAAGACAAGCAATGCACCTCAACGTGTGCATTAAGGTACCACGCTCAATCACATGTGTCACTGATTGCCTTTGATTCTTGAAAGCCACATAACATTGTCTAGATTTATTATGAGCATTATCAAGTCCACCAACGTGTGCATTAAGAACACTAGATCCATCTTTCCAATTTTTGAAGTCCACCTTAGTGAATGATTCAATGCCAAAGTTGTGTGCTTTACTTTGCTTAAAAAGAAAGCAATAGAAACAAAATGCAGCATCTTTATCAACACTATACTCTAACCAATCACCATGATTCTTGAACCAACTATCATGAAAGCTTCTAAGTCTACCGGCTTTTCCAAACGGTGTCCTATTATATTTGTGACTAATAGGTTGGCATAGACCTAAATTAACATACTCCCTTCTAGCAACATCTTGTATGTTAGGATCTAAATCCTCAATAGGTGTCCTAAGACCGGGATCCGAAATAATAGCATTTATACCGACTCCGAGACGAGTATTTTCATTGGCAACACGATATGCAAGGTCATCACTTCCTTGAGATGCAATGGATGGTCCACTTTGGGGAGTCGGTTCAGGTTCAGTTTCAGTAGCATTTTCGCTTTGAGGAGTTTCTTCGTTTTGAGCAGTTTCTTCAGATTGAGGCTTCGTTGATCGATGGAAAAAAATCTCTTCATCTTCTGTTTCTAAACATGAAATCAATTACAAACAATTGTTAAACCATACTTATTCATGATTTAGTCCAACTTCCTAAATCCTAATCCTTGTCTATTTGTAAAACAAAAAAATACCTAGTTCAATGAGCTGCCGTTCAATGAGCTGCCGAGAGATCAATCACAATTCACTAGCAGCCTAGCAGGGACCGTGATCAGGAGTTGAGGCAGGTAGAGGCAGCCTGCAGCCGGGCAACACTGCAGCAGTGACGGAGGCCGGAGGCGACGGCGAGCCAGCGATGTACGCGCACGGCCTCACGCAGGCAGGGGGCGTCGGGCGGGCGGCGGCGGGTGTGCAGGCGCAGCGCTGTTTCTAGAACTGACGAAGATCTCGCGTGATCGCGTGGGCATACCGGATTACTGGCGTACGGGCGTAGTATCGTACGCGTAGCTGCGCGCGCCCTGGAGAAACGAGGCTTCCTCGTTCAGCCGAGTTGGGCCAGCGCCCCGGGCCAAAAAAAATTTCCTTTATGGTAACTAGAAATTTTCCTGTGACCCGGGCCATGGCCCTTGTTGCCCTGGACCTAGCTCCGCCCCTGGATCCTCGAGCAGAGTCAAGTGTATCTTTATCAGGTATTCTTCAGGACAAAGAGGGTACAAATGCTGGAGTCCATATGAAAGGAGGACATTTGTGAGCATGGATGTCACATTTCGTGAATCGGAACCATTTTATGGTGAGAAAACTGATCTTAGTGACGTGTTTGAGGGACTTGACCAATCACCGACTGATGACGTTGGTCAAGAGGGGGAGAGGACACTTCTTGAGAACTCGTGTGGCTCTCACATTGATGTGCAGGTTGCTGACTCTCACATTGGTGTGCAGGTTGGTGCACCTAGTGCATCCACTCAAATTGATGCAGAGGTTGGTGCACGGCCGAAAAATGGTAGTGTTCCAAGATGGACTGCAGCTCAAGAAGAACAGTTAAAGGTGTATACACGGAAGAGATGCGTTGGTGTTGCACATCAGGGGGAGCAACTAGAACATCCACATATAGAACAACAGAGTAGTACTGATGTGATATCAGTTTCCTTAGATGGGGATCAGGTTGAACACAAGTCAATGGCTACAGAAGGGTCAATTGATTTGCCAATTGCCTTGAGAAAAGGCGCTCGAGCAGCATCAACAAGACCGGTTGACCGGTATGGGTTCAATGTGAATGATATTGGAAATTATGTCTCCAATGAATCATTATCTCCATCATACAAAGCATTTTTTGCTTCTCTTCAGTCCGTGGTAAGGCAAAGGATGACTCAAAATGGCGCATGGCCATGGTGGAAGAGCTGGAAGCTCTTTGTAAGAACAAGACATGGGTTCTAACCCATCTTCCAACAGGAAAGAAGGCAGTCAGCTGCAAGTGGGTATATACACTGTGAAGCAGACTGTAGAAGGAAAGATTGAAAGGTACAAAGCAAGGCTTGTGGAGAGGGGATACAGCCAGACCTACGACATTGACTATGATGAGACATTTGCTCCAGTAGCAAAGATAAGCACGGTAAGGATTCTGATCTCTTATGCTGCAAATTTTGGATGGTCTTTACATCAACTCAATGTGAAGAATGCTTTCTTGCATGAGGACCTACAGGAGGAGGTCTACATGGAGATCCCACCTGGATTCTCCACTTCTGAGACTGCTGGCAAAGTATGCGGGTTAAAGAAAGCTCTTTATGGTCTGAAACAATCTCCAAGAGCATGGTTTGACAAGTTTAGACGCGCCGTATGCAGTATGGGGTATGGGTAGTGTAATGGTGATCATATAGGCATAAAAAGGGGAAAATCACTATACTTGTTGTATATGTGGATGATATTATTATTACAGGAGATCATAAAGAAGAAATAGCAAGACTGAAAGAGTGCTTGGGTAAAGCATTTGAAGTCAAAGATCTTGGCCGACTCAAATACTTTCTGGGCATAGAAGTGGCAAGGTCTGCCAAGTGGATTGCGCTATCCCAGAGGAAGTATACTTTGGATCTTCTAAGTGATGTAGGAATGCTAGGATGTCGGGCAGCCTCAACCCCAATTGATAAAAACCACAAATTGACAGCCCAGTCAGGAGAACTAGTAGATAAAGAGAGATATCAAAGACTAGTTGGGAGGTGTGGTAAGCAGATACATGCATGAACCTAAGAGTGATCATCTTGAAGCAGTGTATATGATTTTGAGGTACTTGAATGGGACTCCAGGAAAGGGGCTGTTATTTGAGAATAACAAGCATCTCGTGATAGATGGGTACTGTGATGCAGATTGGGCAAGTTGCCTAGATGATCGTAGATCCACCTTAGGTTTTTGTGTCTTTGTGGGTGGGAACTTGGTATCATGGAGAAGTAAGAAGCAGGATGTTGTGTCGAGGTCGACTGCTGAGGCAGAATATAGAGCTATGGCTCAAGGACTAAGTGAGATGTTGTGGACAAGAAATTTACTTGACGAATTGAAGATATTGAAGACTAGTTGTGTGAATGTGTGGTGTGATAACAAATCAGCAATCAACATAGCAAACAATCCAGTGCAACATGATAGAACCAAGCATGTGGAGATAGACAGGTTTTTCATCAAAGAAAAACTAGATGCTCAGATTATCAAGATAGAGCATGTGAGTTCAGGGCAACAAATTGCAGACTGCTTGACTAAAGGTTTGGGGACTAAGGAATGCAGTCTAGCGTGTGTCAAGATGGGAATGATAGATATCTATCACCCCTATTGAGGGGGAGTGTTGCATGTGAGGTCCATATAGCCCAGACCCATGTAATCCATGTATATAAGGCTGGTCTGTGACCTAAAGGCTGTGTGAAAAAGATAGAGAGCACGAGCTGCTCCTGTGAGCAGCCGCCAGGAACAAGAAGCTACAGGTACCTTCCATCGAACAACACCAAATGTTCCACAAGTGAATTAAGAATCTTTGCGCAACGATTCATACTTCTAGCTAGTGTTTAATAAGAGAAACCTCCAAAGTTGTCCCCCCCAAAAAAAAAACTCCAACAATGTCAGCTCATAGCAGTTACATTTGTAAGTGTACAGAAGAACGCCATTGTTGCAGTTCCTCCATCTTGAGAACGCTCCTGACAATTTTTTTTCACAAGTCCAGGGAGCACCTTCACTGTTCTATACATGGTGAGAGTGACGATGATGTACACAAGCCAAAAACTCTGCACAAGCAGCAAAGACGAACAGCAAATCCAACAACTCTATACAACAATTCACTCTGAACAGTACTGGATGGGCTGTCTCTACTGGCCATCTGTGGCCGGGTGTCTTTGCCATGACAGTTTCAGAAGAACCGTCGCTTCAAGTTCCTTGCCGTTGCCTGGTAGGAGCTCATGAGGAGCCCAACACCTATGCCAACTCCAACACAGACTCCCAGGCCAATCCCGACGCCAACCCTAACACCAGCATTGAACCATGTAAGTTGCCCGTCCTCGTCCTCGGAGTACCAACCTTCAGGGTATGGCCTGGTTCCTATGTTCATGTCGTTGTCATCTTCATCACCCATAGCCTGCCAAAGAGATCCATATCTAAAATTAATTAACCAAAATTTGGGCATTTAATAAACAACAAAACTAGGATTCTCCCCAAGCACTGTGTTTCAATTGAAGGAAGAAGAACAGTCACACGGCAAAGACCCCAAGAGGGCAAGACAATGCCAGTAATAAACCGGACAGCAAATGCTGTAATAGTCCAACTATAACCATAATTTTGCACTCTCTGGGAACCTTAAATGCAATCAGAGTATCTGAAAGACTGAAACGACAAGATATAAACAAAGCCCACGGCACCTAGTATCCGTGAGAGATTTCGTGCTCTAACTTATATATTACCAGAACTGAACCATCCAAGGAAATGCTACACAGAACTTGCGACAAGAGAATTAGAAAGTACACCTAAACTAATAGTGTAATTCTCAATGCTTTCAAGTTTCAAACCCTTAATTCAGATATGACATCAGTCTGGTTGTGATGTGAATGCAGCATCGATTGCATTGTTAACTAATCACACCATATAAGTAGATATAACAATACCTACTTGATCTAATTTTAAAGGGGGTGAAAGCATACACATGAAAAGCAAGCTACTAAGGACAATAGTACCATCCCTGGGACACCAGTTCCAATCTTATTATAGAGATATGACACTTGATATACTCATTTTAAGATGAGACCTACAAAGTATCATCTAACACAAATACACAATTACATGGCAAAGAAAGAAGTTGCATCCAGAAATCATAATATCCAAGCTATACTAGCCAATCAGAAATAAATGATAGACTATACGGGCTAGGATTTCCATCCACATAAAATATATTCATTATCATTACCATACCACTCTAAATCACGATAGAAGTCGAAGATGCTATCGTCAGAATATCATCCATAGCTAATTAAGCGCAGAAAGTTACAGCTTCACATCATTGTTCAAGAATTCGGCCAAATCACCGTTTAAATGGCCAGTTAATCGCTACTCAGTGGCTCACTGAGTAGCCGATAAATGCTGATTACCCGATTAATCGGCCGATGCCGATTAATCGTTATTCAGTGGCCGAGCGAGTCGTTACCAGTTAACGAATTCCTGAACAATGCTTCACATGTCCATGATTAGCCCCACAAAATATATTTCCAGCAATCGACATGGAAAGCAATGCAAGTTTGCAGCCACAAACACACCGCACCAGCAAAGCGTTTACAACAACGACACACCACTACATTTGATAAAATGACAATGCAGCTATGCCCAAAATTATATCACACTACAGTACAGTACTACATGCGTATCAGACTAGTCATAGTGGAGAGTAACATAGAGTAGTAACATGGTTCATGTTACTACCTCATGTTACTACCTCCATAGTGGATAGTTACTTATATGTGGTGTCATGCATGCTATATTTATTAGATTGTAGACTCATCTTGTCTTGAGAAGTGTGATGTTATGGTAACATAGCTAGTTACCACCCCACTCTCTTTATTCATTTATTATCATGCCATGTCACCAAAATGTCTTTATATGTGTGATGTTACTAGCTATGGTACTCCCAGTATGAGTAGTCTCAAGAACTGGAAGAGACAGTCCACACATATATGGGGCCATCAAAGCTTTTACTCATCATTGGGCGCAAATCAATAGTAGTTAAAAAAAGTAGCACACAGCCACATTATGCAGTCTACACATATTTACTACATTAGGCTCCCTTTTTGTTGCTACAATTGTTCCTATATCAAAGTTACTTCCTCTGTATAGGTTATATTAATCAGTAAGATGAAGCGATAAATGTTCTCGAATGTTGATTGACTGACCGTCAAAGTCGTTGATCGCCGGCGAACCAGCCCGCCTGCAGCTTCTTCAGGGGTGGCGAGCCGCAGTGCGTGCGTGAGGACGGCTGGCTCGCCTGCGCAGCACCCAGCAACATAGACCTCAAAGGCTGAGGCTGAGGCCGCCGCTCCAGCGGAGGGGACGCAGTCGATCGCCCAGGCGGGGGAATCGGCCTTCGAGTCAGTGCGCCGGCGCAGGGAGCCCCGCAGGAGGGCGGTGCCCCGGTGGTCCGCGACCTCGAAAGTGGCCTCGGGCGGGGGGAGGCGCGCGGCCGCGGTGGATACGTAGGTGGCCTCGCCGGAGACGGGGTCGCGGCGGTCGAGGCGGAGAGGGAGGGAGGAGAGGGAGGCCTCGCCGCCGGCGAGGTGGATGGCCAGCGCGAGGCTGGGCGGGGCGGCGGCTCCGGTGATACGAGGTGAGAGTCGCAGGTAGAAGAGGCGGACCTCGAGGCAGCCGCCGGGGTCCGACGCCGGCTGGTCCATCCGCGCTGCGCGAGGTGGGGAGCGCGGGATTAGCTTAGGGTTCCGCCATTGCGAGGCTTAAAGGTTGAGACGAATGGTTAATTGAATTACCGGTCAGAGTGAGCCAAGCAAAGCGAGAAAATTAGATTAGGTAAATTAGTTTTTTCGAGAAAAGATTAGGTAAATTAGTTTTTTTTAGCACACCACACCGCCTTTATTAAACTTCAGGCACGGAATTACAAACATCTGTCAGGTGGATATAAAACTAAACAATTTAACCCTGAACATTATTAACTACACTTCTAGCAAGATTATAAGTATTCTTGCAGTCAGTCGCCACCTTAATTCGATGAGCATCGATGTCCCTAGCCAGCGCGATCGCCTCTCTACAAGCCATCGCTTCTAGCGTCTCAGCGGTCGTGCATCCCGGGAAGACGACTGCAGATGCACCCATGAACATGCCACTTTCGCTTCGTGCAACTGCTGCAACCGAACCTCTTATAGAGTTCTTTCCAACGGTTGCGTCCACGTTGATCTTCACCATTCCAAGGGTGGGCGGATCCAGCCTAACGCAGCCTAAGCCCTTTGTCGGGGGGATGACCCCCGGTATGCCAAAGGCATGCCAAACCGGATGGTTTAGACCATCAAAGTACCGGTTTAAAGGTTGTTCCGGATAGCGAAGGTTGATTCAGAGAATCATACCGGTATCCAAAGAAGGGGGTACCGGAACTGGTTAAGAGCGTACCGGAATACCGGAACAGGCTACAATGTAGCACGTCGGCAAAGACCGGTCAAAGATGCTCTCCAGAGCTAGAAGACAAAGATGAGCGAAGCACTTCAGCTTTAATCGAAGCCATGACGCCAAAGGCGAAGCATGACGTAAAAAGTGCCGGAGGAGGTCACAACTCTTTTGATTAAAGGTATACCGGCATCACCGGTAGCTAAAGTAGCTTTGTAAAGTAGTTTGTCTAGTCAAAGATCCCATTAGGGTTTCTTCCCCTCTAAGCCACCCTCTCCCCTATATAAGGAGAGGGGGCACAGCCCTTCGCGGGCACGATGAGATGTACGATCAAACCTGTATGCACTTGTGATGAAGAAATAGAGAGATCTAGTGATGTCTTTGTTCTTGAGTTCATCATCTTCTTCCTTCGGCCAAGGCCAAGTTCTTGAGGAATCCATCCGGAAACCTCACCATCCACATCAAAAACCCTCCCCCGAATCCTCTAGCGTCCATTCGGCCCCAAGATAAGCCATCCCATGGCATCTGTCTGTTCACCACGACGACAGTTGGCGCCCACCGTGGGGCCAGCAACGGCGCTTGCTGGAGTTCATATTCGGGCGGGCCTCCTCACCATCGGCGGCGAGCGTGTCGTCACCGCGCTCGTCAACCGCATCCGCGACATGCGCTTCATCAACGACAACACGGGCTGCTTCTCCAACGGAGGTAAGTTCCCCAAGAACGGCCGCGTCATCGAGTTCGGGAGCATCCTCGTCTACTACGGCACTGTCCCTGAGCGCCAGTGCCCCTCGCCGGTGCTGGTGGCTCCGGATCCGCCGAGATCTGCGCTTCGCAGCGACCGCGCCGCCGGCAGCGTCGAGGTGCTGGTCGTTGGCGCGGGCGGCGCCGGCAAAGGAGCTGCGGTGGAAGGCGCTGGCCGGATGAAGTCCGCGCGCACGGCCAAGCCGCCAACCGAGCGCGATCAGGAGGCTGCAGGAGCTTCCGCACCACCACCAGAGACTCCACTCCAGGCGGCCATGAGTGTCCTCGCTACGCCCATCGCGCAGAACGTCGACCCGGCGGTGGCTCAGGCGGAGCTGGAGGCGCAACGCCAGAAGCTGCTCGCGAACGGCGCCGACATCGTCCGGGCGCAGCGTGAGCTGAACCTAACCTTACGTGAGTATAACGCTGCCCATGGCTTTGCTTCTGTTAGCGCTCAGGCTGCAAGGATACCGGAAAACCGGCTTAGAGCCCGCAAATTAGATCAGGATCTGCGTAAGGAGATTCTTATCGGAAAAAGCACTTCTGCATCGTTGAGCATGATAGAGAAACCTAAGTATAGCAGTCCGGATAAAACCATAAAAGCTGCTAAGGCTGCAGTAGAGCTGTGTGAATCCCTTTTCGGAGATGCTTTGGCAAAACAGCAAGAGCGTGTCAGGGAGTTGCTTGATACCATCGAGCAGCAAAATGCTGAGCAGCTTGCAAAGTTGAACAAGGTTGCGGCTTCAAAATCTGTGCGTTCAACAAAGAATGCCGGAAGCAAGTCCCAGGGGCAGGCATCATCTCCCCATCCGGACAAGAGAAAAGAAAAAGAGGTGAATGTGCATCAGATGACTGTGTACGATCCGGTTCTTGCCGGAAAACAACAAGCCGGGCGACATGAGGCCGGTAGAAAAAGCCAAGGGGTAGATCGTGGCTACGCCAGATACGGCTATGCCAGAGATGAGTATGCCGGTAGAGGTGAAATTGGGCAAAATTATCGTGCACCAAGAGCTGCTTATGCAGAGGAGGAAATGCATCCGCCAAGGTACCGACAGGCAAGGGACGCGGTACTGGAAAGATATGATGAAGCTGATTCAGCTACCGAAAGAGTCGGCACCTACCGGAACCCTTTGGGGGAAAGGTTGGGAGAAAGATGCCTACCAGACCGGGATGCGAGGCACAGGCTGGATAGGATGTATTTGTCTGAGATGGTTGAGGCAGAAGGTCCTCCGGGTCCCAAGTGTTTTATCCCGCGGATCATGAAAGAGGAACCATCGGTTCGCAACTTCACGTTGCCTCGCGATACAAAAACATACGATTGTAGCACTAAATCGGAAGATTGGCTCGCGGACTACGTGACCGCAGTTTACGTTGCCGGCGGCGGAGGAACTGTCGCTGGTGGAGGAAACCGGCGTTGGGCCGTGAGAATTGTACCGTCTTTCCTGGTAGGACCAGCGCGCATCTGGCTGAACAACTTGCCGGCAGGAACTATAAACGGCTGGTTGGACTTTGAGGAAGCTTTTGTGAGCAACTTCAGCAGTACTTACCGGAGACCAAACAGGTCGCAACAGCTTGCTCTATGCACGCAGCGCTCGAACGAAACAGACCGGGATTACCTAACCCGGTGGAACTCCACAAGGAACTCTTGTGAAGGGGTAATCGAAGCGCAAGCCATAGCTTGGTTTTGCAATGGGTGCAGAAGAGGTTCACCTTTGTGGCAAAAGCTGCAGAGGAACATGCCAACAACTTTGTCAGAAATGATACGTGTGGCGGATAGCTACGCATTGGGAGACACAATGCAATCGACAGTGCACGCAGAGCCAGCACAAACAAGCCAACCACGCCAAGATCAGTACCGGGATAACCGGCATAACAAAAGAAGGGAAAAATTCCCGGATCGGAGGTACGGTCCGCAGCAAGTTGCTGCTGTGCAAGAAAATTCTGGTGCCAGCGGCAGCCAGAGGCAGAAAACCGGATCGCAGCCATGGGCGGGTCCTAAGAAGCAATGGGTTGAAAAGAAACCCTGGGGTCAGAAAAAGAACTGGCAAGAACATGCAAAATACACCATGGAAACAGCTATGGACCAACCTTGCCGGTGGCACACGCCGAATCAGGCTAGTCCGTCTAACCATTTGACGAAGGATTGTTCCTGGACTAAGTACCTGATGCTGAAAGGTGCGGTAAAAGATGCGCAAGCACAAGGCTGTACCACGATGCTACCACCATCGCAAGATATATTGCATCAGCATCCCCTACCACCACCACCGCCGCTTACCGTAGCGAATGCTTTACCGGTACAGCCTTAGCCAAACCGGCAGCAACACCAACAAGTTCATCAAGTGGGTGATGGCAATGGCCAACCACCACCACCGGCACCTTTGGGCCGGAATGTCTACCAGGATCCGGACATGTGCTGTGTTGTGTTCGTTACTGAGCCAACTGACAAACAAAGCTTGCACCGCCGTTCCATGGAAGTAAATGCAGTAATGCCGGCAGTACCAATGTACATGCTGTGGTCAGATCAGGAAATCACCTGGTCGTTCAAGGATCATCCGAAAATCATGCCTAATCCGGGTGGTTATGCTCTTGTTCTGGACCCTATCATACATGGGCCAACGGCTCGAGTGCGGTTCAGCAAGGTGCTGATTGACAATGGAAGCAGTATAAATATTATGTACCGGTACACATGCGTACGTTGGGAATCACTGAAAACATGCTGCAACCAACTCACACTACTTTCCACGGGATCGTTCCGGGTTTGTCCTGCTCGCCCATGGGAAAAGTCCGGGTGGATGTATCGTTTGGTGGACGTGACAATTGCCGGGTGGAAAATGTTCTGTTCGAGGTAGTGGACCTAGACAGTCCCTATCATGCGCTGCTGGGAAGACCGGCGTTGGCCTCGTTCATGGCTTCAACTCATACGGCGTATCTCAAGATGAAGATGCCGGCACCATCTGGACCCTTGACCGTGGTGGGAAATTACAAAATCTCACTGGAAACCGCTTCCGCCGGATCGAATCTGGCCGAATCGCTAGTGATCGCAGAAGAAAAAAGAAGAATGCAAACTGCGGTTGCGCTAGCTCAATCCTCACAGTTGAGTTTAGCAGCAATGAGTGGGAACCTGGGCATGCCAGCGTTCAAGCCAACCAAGGAAACAAAAGACATTGTGCTGGACCCGGCTCACCCTGAGCGCACCGTTCGTATCGGTGCCGGCCTCAGTGAGGCATAGGAAAGCGCGCTCGTCAACTTCCTCCGTGAGAATCGGAATATCTTTGCCTGGTCTACTGATGACTTGGTAGGTGTTCCGAGGGAGTTGGCTGAGCACTCTATGAATGTCCGGAAGGATGCGAAGCCGGTAAGGCAGCCATTGCGCCGGTTTGCTGAAGACAGGAGAAAGATTATCGGAGAAGAGGTGACAAAGTTGTTAGTTGCCGGTTTCATTGTGGAGGTACTGCACACTGAGTGGCTAGCCAATCCGGTGCTGGTCGAGAAGAAAAAAGAGGGGAACCTTGAAGCAAAGGCTCCAAAGGTGTGGCGCATGTGCATCGACTACACCAACCTGAACAAGGCTTGCCCGAAAGATCCTTTCCCTTTACCCCGGATTGATCAAGTGATTGATTCCACTGCTGGATGTGAACTGATGTCGTTCCTGGATGCCTATTCCGGTTTCCACCAGATTCCCTTGAAAAAGGAAGATCAAATAAAAACTGCGTTTATCACCCCACACGGGGCTTATTGCTATGTTACTATGCCTTTCGGTTTGCGCAACGCTGGTGCAACGTACCAGTGCTGCATGCAAAAGTGTTTGTTTGATCAAATCGGTAAGAATGTGCAAGTCTATGTGGATGACATTGTGATAAAAACGAAAGTCAAGGAAACCTTGATCGATGATTTGAGGCAAACGTTTGATAACCTAAGAAGGTTCCGGATGAAACTCAATCCGGCAAAATGCACTTTCGGTGTTCCAGCCGGAAAATTGCTTGGCTTTCTTGTGTCTAGCCATAGCATTGAGGTTAATCCGGTAAAGATCCGGGCCATAGAAAGAATGGCAATACCGCAAGAGCTCAAAGATGTGCAAAAGTTTACCGGAAGCTTGGCATCGCTAAGCCGGTTCATAAGCAGGTTATGGGAAAAGGCCCTACCACTCTATGCTTTGATGAAAAAATCCGACACCTTCGTCTGGACCCCTCAGGCAGACGCAGCGTTTAAAGAGCTGAAAACAATGCTAGCCACTGCGCCGATATTGGCTTCGCCTCTAGAAAGAGAGCCCATGCTGTTGTACATAGCAACAACAAACCGGGTTGTGAGTGTGGTAGTTGTGGTTGAAAGAGAAGAGGAAGGAAAAACCGTGCAGAGACCGGTATACTACCTGAGCGAGGTGCTCTCCCTCTCAAAACAAAACTACCCTCACTTCCAGAAAATGACTTACGACATGTTCATGGCTGCCACAAAGCTTAAGCACTACTTTGAAGAACATCCCATGAAGGTAGTGAGCAAGGCACCAATTTCCGATATCATGGGCAACAAGGATGCTAGCGGCAGGATTGCCAAGTGGGCCATTCAGGTATCACCATACGTACCGGAATACGAAAGAAGGGACGCCATAAAATCACAAGCTTTAGCTGATTTCTTGGTTGATTGGGCGGAAATGCAATACAAACCGCCAGAACACAAGATAGAGTACTGGAAGATGCACTTTGATGGATCCAAACTCAAGGAGGGTCTAGGCGCCGGAGTGGTGCTTACTTCACCTAAGGTAGATCATCTCCGGTATGTTTTACAAGTGCACTTCAGAGCATCAAACAATGTTGCTGAGTACGTGTTCCGAAGATTGGGACGCAAAAGATGCCAACATGGCCTCATACCGGTTTCATGTGCAAAAGATAGCCGGATTCTTCGAAGGCTGTGAGTTCCACCATGTGCCGCGCGCAGAAAATGAAGCCGCGGATACCCTCTCTAAGATAGGCTCCTCCCGGCAGGAAATTCCTCCCGGAGTAGCTTTGGCTCACCTAAGGACTCTGTCAATCAAACCAAGTCCGGAATCAGAGTCAATTTTTGTACCGGAGTCACACGTTGTGCCAATGGACATTGACGAAGGAAACCCGGGGACTATTCCGGTAAACCCGGGGACTGCAGTGTGCTGGCGTGCAGTTGACGTGGGAGTTAGAAATCTCTGTGGTGTAATTTTCCTTCACGTCCCCTACAACGGCGCCAGAAAACTGTCTTGATGACGCGTAAAGCACACGCCCGTTGGGAACCCCAAGAGGAAGGTGTGATGCGTACAACAGCAAGTTTTCCCTCAGTAAGAAACCAAGGTTATCGAACCAGTAGGAGTCAAGGAGCACGTGAAGGTTGTTTGTGACGGAGTGTAGTGCGGCGCAACACCAGGGATTCCGGCGCCAACGTGGAACCTGCACAACACAATCCAAATACTTTGCCCCAACTTAACAGTGAGGTTGTCAATCTCACCGGCTTGCTGTAACAAAGGATTAAATGTATGGTGTGGAAAATGATGTTTGTATGCGAAGAACAGTAAAGAACAATGTTTGCAGTAGATTGTATTTCAGATGTAAAAGAATGGACCGGGGTCCACAGTTCACTAGTGGTGTCTCTCCAATAAGAAATAGCATGTTGGGTGAACAAATTACAGTTGGGCAATTGACAAATAAAGAGGGCATAACAATGCACATACATATCATGATGAGTAGTGTGAGATTTAATTGGGCATTACGACAAAGTACATAGACCGCTATCCAGCATGCATCTATGTCTAAAAGTCCACCTTCGGGTTAGCATCCGCACCCCTTCCAGTATTAAGTTGCAAACAACAGACAATTGCATTAAGTATGGTGCGTAATGTAATCAACACAAATATCCTTAGACAAAGCATTGATGTTTTATCCCTAGTGGCAACAGCACATCCACAATCTTATAACTTTCTGTCACTGTCCCAGATTCAATGGAGGCATGAACCCACTATCGAGCATAAATACTCCCTCTTGGAGTTACAAGTATCAACTTGGCCAGAGCCTCTACTAGCAACGGAGAGCATGCAAGATCATAAACAACACATATATGATAGATTGATAATCAACTTGACACAGTATTCCATATTCATCGGATCCCAACAAACACAACATGTAGCATTACAAATAGATGATCTTGATCATGATAGGCAACTCACAAGATCTAACATGATGGCACAATGAGGAGAAGACAACCATCTAGCTACTGCTATGGACCCATAGTACAGGGGTGAACTACTCACACATCAATCCGGAGGCGATCATGGCGATGAAGAGTCCTCCGGGAGATGATTCCCCTCTCCGGCAGGGTGCCGGATGTGATCTCATGAATCCCCCGAGATGGGATTGGCGGCGGCGGCGTCTCTGGAAGGTTTTCCGTATCGTGGCTCTCGGTACTGGGGTTTTCGCGACGAAGGCTTTAAGTAGGCGGAAGGGTAGGGTTGGAGGCGGCGCGAGGGCCCCACACCATAGGGCGGCGCGGGGCCCACCCTGGCCGCGCGGCCCTGTAGTGTCGGCGCCTCGTCGCCCCACTTCGTAACTCCTTCGGTCTTCTGGAAGCTCCGTGGAAAAATAAGACCCTGGGCGTTGATTTCGTCCAATTCCGAGAATATTTCCTTTGTAGGATTTCTGAAACCAAAAATAGCAGTAAAAACAAAGAATCGGCTCTTCGGCATCTTGTCAATAGGTTAGTGCCGGAAAATGCATATAAATGATGTAAAGTGTGTATAAAACATGTGAGTATCATCATAAAAGTAGCATGGAACATAAGAAATTATAGATACGTTTGAGACGTATCAAGCATCCCCAAGCTTAGTTCCTACTCGTCCTCGAGTAGGTAAACGATAACAAAGATAATTTCTGAAGTGACATGCTATCATAATCTTGATCAATACTATTGTAAAGCATATGAGATGAATGAAGTGATTCGAAGCAATGGTAAAGACAATGATTAAACAACTGAATCATATAGCAAAGACTTTTCATGAATAGTACTTTCAAGACAAGTATCAATAAGACTTGCATAGGAGTTAACTCATAAAGCAATAGGTTCTTAGTAGAAAGTTTTGAAGCAACACAAAGGAAGATATAAGTTTCATCGGTTGCTTTTAACTTCAACATGTATATCTCGTGGATAATTGTCAACACAAAGTAATATGATGAATGCAAATAAGCAAGTATGTAGGAATCAATGCACACAGTTGACACAAGTGTTTGCTTCTAATATAGAAAGAAGTAGGTAAACTGACTCAACATAAAAGTAAAAGAAAGGACCTTCGCAGAGGGAAGCAGGGATAAAATCATGTGCTAGAGCTTTTCAAGTTTTGAAATCATAAAGAGAGCATACAAGTAAAGTTTTGAGAGGTGTTTGTTGTTGTCAACGAATGGTAGTGGGCACTCTAACCCCCTTGCCAAACAGACTTTCAAAGAGCGGCTCCCATGAAGGACGTTATCTCTACCACCAAGGTAGATCATCCCTCTTCTCTTTTGTTTACACATGTACTTTAGTTTAGTTTATTTTTATTTTTGGGTGACACTCCTTCCAACCTTTGCTTTCTCAAGCCATGGTTAACCGAATCCTCGGGTGCCTTCCAACATTCACATACCATGAAGGAGTGTCTATTTATTTTAGTTTTATTTAGAGATGACACTCCTCCCCACCTTTGCTTTCTCAAGCCATGGCTAACCGAATCCTCGGGTGCCTTCCAACATTTCACATACCATGGAGGAGTGTCTATTTGCAAAATTAAGTTGCTTACTGACGAATCAGAGCAAAACATGTGAATAGAATTATTAATGAAAGTTAATTAATCGGGGCTGGGAATCCCATTGCCAGCTCTTTTTGCAAAATTATTGGATAAGCGGATGAAGCCACTAGTCCATTGGTGAAAGTCTGCCCAACAAGATTGAAAGATAAAACACCACATACTTCCTCAAGAGCTATAAAACATTGACACAAATAAGAGATAATATCTTTTGAATTGTTTAAAAGTAGCACACGAAGTATTTACTTGGAATGGCAGAAAAATACCATGTAGTAGATAGGTATGGTGGACACAAATGGCATAGTTTTTGGCTCAAGGATTTGGATGCACGAGAAGTATTCCCTCTCAGTACAAGGCTTAGGCTAGCAAGGTTATTTGAAGCAAACACAAGTATGAACCGGTACAACAAAACTTACATAAGAACATATTGCAAGCATTATAAGACTCTACACTGTCTTCCTTGTTGTTCAAACCCTCACCAGAAAATATGTAGACTTTAGAGAGACCAATCATGCAAACCAAATGTCAACAAGCTCTACAGTATTTCTTCATTAATAGGTGCAAAGTACAAGATGCAAGAGCTTAAACATGATCTATTTGAGCACAACAATTGCCAAGTACCAAATTATTCAAGACATTATACCAATTACCACATGTAGCATTTTCTGTTTCCAACCAACGAAGCAGTTTCAACCTTCGCCATGAACATTAAGAGTAAAGCTAAGAACACATGTGTTCATATGCAACAGCGGAGCGTGTCTCTCTCCCACACAAAGAATGCTAGGATCCGATTTTATTTAAACAAAAACAAAAACATACAGACGCTCCAAGTAAAGCACATAAGATGTGATGGAATAAAAATATAGTTTCACTAGAGGTGACCTGATAAGTTGTCGATGAAGAAGGGATGCCTTGGGCATCCCCAAGCTTAGATGCTTGAGTCTTCTTAAAATATGCAGGGATGAACCACGGGGGCATCCCCAAGCTTAGACTTTTCACTCTTCTTGATCATATTGTATCATCCTCCTCTCTTGATCCTTGAAAACTTCCTCCACACCAAACTCAAAACAAACTCATTAGAGGGTTAGTGCATAATCAAAAATTCACATATTCAGAGGTGACATAATCATTCTTAACACTTCTGGACATTGCACAAAGCTACTGAAAGTTAATGGAACAAAGAAATCCATCAAACATAGCAAAACAGGCAATGCGAAATAAAAGGCAGAATCTGTCAAAACAGAACAGTCCGTAAAGATGAATTTTTCTGGGGCACTTAACTTGCTCACATGAAAATGCTCAAATTGAATGAAAGTTGCGTACATATCTGAGGATCACTCACGTAAATTGGCAGATTTTTCTGAGTTACCTTCAGAGAATACTACTCAAATTCGTGACAGCAAGAAATCTGTTTCTGCGCAGTAATCCAAATCTAGTATCATCTTTACTATCAAAGACTTTACTTGGCACAACAATGCAATTAAATAAAGATAAGGATAGGTTGCTACAGTAGTAACAACTTCCAAGACTCAAACATAAAACAAAAGTGCAAAAGTAAAATAATGGGTTGTCTCCCATAAGCGCTTTTCTTTAACGCCTTTCAGCTAGGCGCAGAAAGTGTGAATCAAGTAACATCAAGAGATGAAGCATCAACATCATAATTTGTTCTAATAATAGAATCAAAAGGTAACTTCATTTTCTTTATAGGGAAGTGTTCCATACCTTTCTTGAGAGGAAATTGATATTTAATATTACCTTCCTTCATATCAATAATAGCACCAACAGTTCGAAGAAAAGGTCTTCCCAAAATAATGGGACAAGATGCATTGCATTCAATATCCAAGACAACAAAATCAACGGGGACAAGGTTATTGTTAACCGTAATGCAAACATTATCAATCCTCCCCAAAGGTTTCTTTGTAGAATTATCAGCAAGATTAACATCCAAATAACAATTTTTCAATGGTGGCAAGTCAAGCATATCATAGATTTTCTTAGGCATAACGGAAATACTTGCACCAAGATCACATAAAGCATTACAATCAAAATCATTGACCTTCATCTTAATGATGGGCTCCCAACCATCTTCTAACTTCCTAGGAATAGACGTTTCAAGTTTTAGTTTCTCTTCTCTAGCTTTTATGAGAGCATTTGTAATATGTTTTGTAAAGGCCAAATTTATAGCACTAGCATTGGGACTTCTAGCAAGTTGTTGTAAGAACTTTATAACTTCAGAGATGTGAAAATCATCAAAATCTAAACCATTATGATCTACAGCAATGGGATCATTGTCCCCAATATCTTGAAAAATTTCAGCAGTTTTATCACAAGCAATTTCAGCTGTTTTAGCAGTTTCAGGCAGTTTTGCACGCTTTGCATTAGGAGTAGAAACATTGCCAACAGAAATTATTTTACCATTGATAGTAGGAGGTTTAGCAACATGTGAAGCATCAACATTACTAGTGGTGGTGATAGTCCAAACTTTAGCTTCATTATTCTCTTTAGCAAATTTCTCCTCTTTTTCCCACCTAGCATGCAATTCAGCCATCAATCTAATATTCTCATTAATTCGAAATTGGATAGCGTTTGCTGTAGCAAATGAATTAATATATTTAGTTTCATTAGGCATAGCTTTCAATTTTAAAAGATCAACATCAGCAGCAGCAAGACTATCAACTTTAGAAGCAAGAATATCAATTTTACCAAGCTTTTCTTCAACAGATTTGTTAAAAGCAGTTTGTGTACTAATAAATTCTTTAAGCATGGCTTCAAGACCAGGGGGTACATTCCTATTATTGTTGTAAGAATTCCCATTAGAATTACCATAACCATTACCATTATTAGAAGGATATGGCCTATAGTTGTTACCAGAATTATTCCTATAAGCATTGTTGTTGAAATTATTATTTTTAATGAAGTTCACATCAACATGCTCTTCTTGAGCAACCAATGAAGCCAAAGGAATATTATTAGGATCAACATTAGATCGACCATTCACAAGCATAGACATAATAGCATCAATCTTATCACTCAAGGAGGAGGTTTCTTCAACAGAATTTACCTTCTTACCTTGTGGAGCTCTTTCAGTATGCCATTCAGAGTAATTAATCATCATATCATCAAGAAGCTTTGTTGCGGCGCCTAGAGTGATGGACATAAAAGTACCTCCAGTAGCTGAATCCAATAGGTTCCGCGAAGAAAAATTCAATCCTGCATAAAAGGTTTGGATGATCATCCAAGTAGTCAGTCCATGGGTAGGGCAATTCTTTACCAAAGATTTCATTCTTTCCCATGCTTGGGCAACATGCTCATTATCCAATTGCTTAAAATTCATTATGTTACTTCTCAAAGATATAATTTTAGCAGGAGGATAATATCTACCAATGAAAGCATCCTTACATTTAGTCCATGAATCAATACTATTCTTAGGCAAAGATAGCAACCAATCTTTAGCTCTTCCTCTTAAGGAGAAAGGAAACAATTTTAATTTTATAATGTCACCATCTACATCCTTATACTTTTGCATTTCACATAGTTCAACAAAATTATTAAGATGGGCAGCAACATCATCAGAACTAACTCCAGAAAATTGCTCTCTCATAACAAGATTTAGTAAAGCACGTTTAATTTCAAAAAAATCTGCTGTAGTAGCAGGTGGAGCAATATGTGTGCATAAGAAATCATTATTATTTGTGCTAGTGAAGTCACACAACTTAGTATTCTCAGGAGTACCCATTTTAGCAATAGTAAATAAAGCAAACTAAATAAAATAAATGCAAGTAACTATTTTTTTTTGTGTTTTTAATATAGAGAACGCAAACAAGATAGTAAATAAAGTAAAGCAGGTAACTAATTTTTTGTATTTTGATATAAGAAAGCAAACAAAGAAGTAAATAAAATAAAGTAAAGCAAGACAAAAACAAAGTAAAGAGATTGGAAGTGGAAGACTCCCCTTGCAGCGTGTCTTGATCTCCCCGGCAACGGCTCCAGAAAACTGTTGCTGGCGTGCAGTTGACGTGGGAGTTAGAAATCTCTGTGGTGTAATTTTCCTTCACGTCCCCGGCAACGGTGCCAGAAAACAGTCTTGATGACGCGTAAAGCACACGCCCGTTGGGAACCCCAAGAGGAAGGTGTGATGCGTACAACAGCAAGTTTTTCCTCAGTAAGAAACCAAGGTTATCGAACCGGTAGGAGTCAAGGAGCACGTGAAGGTTGTTTGTGACGGAGTGTAGTGCGGCGCAACACCAAGGATTCCGGCGCCAACGTGGAACCTGCACAACACAATCCAAATACTTTTGCCCCAACTCAACAGTGAGGTTGTCAATCTCACCGGCTTGCTTTAACAAAGGATTAAATGTATGGTGTGGAAAATGATGTTTGTATGCGAAGAACAGTAAAGAACAATGTTTGCAGTAGATTGTATTTCAGATGTAAAAGAATGGACCGGGGTCCACAGTTCACTAGTGGTGTCTCTCCAATAAGAAATAGCATGTTGGGTGAACAAATTACAGTTGGGCAATTGACAAATAAAGAGGGTATAACAATGCACATACATATCATGATGAGTAGTGTGAGATTTAATTGGGCATTACGACAAAGTACATAGACCGCTATCCAGCATGCATCTATGCCTAAAAAGTCCAACTTCGGGTTAGCATCCGCAACCCTTCCAGTATTAAGTTGCAAACAACAGACAATTGCATTAAGTATGGTGCGTAATGTAATCAACACAAATATCCTTAGACAAAGCATTGATGTTTTATCCCTAGTGGCAACAGCACATCCACGACCTTAGAACTTTCTGTCACTATCCCAGATTCAATGGAGGCATGAACCCACTATCGAGCATAAATACTCCCTCTTGGAGTTACAAGTATCAACTTGGCCAGAGCCTCTACTAGCAACGGAGAGCATGCAAGATCATAAACAACACATATATGATAGATTGATAATCAACTTGACATAGTATTCCATATTCATCGGATCCCAACAAACACAACATGTAGCATTACAAATAGATGATCTTGATCATGATAGGCAGCTCACAAGATCTAACATGATAGCACAATGAGGAGAAGACAACCATCTAGCTACTGCTATGGACCCATAGTCCAGGGGTGAACTACTCACACATCAATCCGGAGGCGATCATGGCGATGAAGAGTCCTCCGGGAGATGATTCCCCTCTCCGGCAGGGTGCCGGAGGCGATCTCCTGAATCCCCCGAGATGGGATTGGCGGCGGCAGCATCTCTAGAAGGTTTTCCGTATCGTGGCTCTCGGTACTGGGGTTTTCGCGACGAAGGCTTTAAGTAGGCGGAAGGGTAGGGTTGGAGGTGGCACGAGGGCCCCACACCATAGGGCGGCGTGGGCCCACCCTGGCCGCGCGGCCCTGTGGTGTCGGCGCCTCGTCGCCCCACTTCGTAACTCCTTCGGTCTTCTGGAAGCTCCGTGGAAAAATAAGACCCTGGGCGGTGATTTCGTCCAATTCCGAGAATATTTCCTTTGTAGGATTTCTGAAACCAAAAACAGCAGAAAACATCAACTGGCTCTTCGGCATCTTGTCAATAGGTTAGTGCCAAAAAATGCATATAAATGATGTAAAGTGTGTATAAAACATGTGAGTATCATCATAAAAGTAGCATGGAACATAAGAAATTATAGATACGTTTGAGACGTATCACAGTGTCAAAGCCGGAAGAAGCCATGCTGGTGGACAGTATGGAGATAGACGTACCGGTATTCCTAATCCGGGAAGCACCAACTTGGGTTGAACCTATTAAGGAATTCCTGATCAACGGCACCTTGCCGGTTGACGAAAATGAGTCAAGAAGGATCCAAAGAAGGTCCAAGGCCTACACTATCATCAATGGAGAAGTATACAAAAGAAGTGTTACCGGTGTCCTCCAGAGGTGTGTGGAACCGGAAGAGGGAAAAGAAATGCTGGTAGAGATTCACCAAGGAGAATGTGGACACCACGCCTCTTCAAGGGCCCTAGTGGCAAAAGTGTTTCGGCATTTGTTCTATTGGCCCACAGCTTTGGAAAATGCTGAGGACTTGGTACGAAAATGCAATGGGTGCCAGCGGTACGCCAAGCAAAATCATACCCCAGCGTCCGGCCTTAAAACTATACCATTGACTTGGCCGTTTGCTGTTTGGTGCCTTGATATGGTTGGTCCATTTAAAACCGCAAGGGGCAACATGACCCATGTACTAGTGATGGTGGATAAGTTTACCAAATGGCTGGAAGTGAAACCTATCGCAAAGTGTGATGGGCATATGGCTGTAAAATTCTTAAAAGATGTGATCTTGCGGTATGGATACCCGCATAGCATCATCACTGACAGTGGTACAAACTTTGCTCAAGGTGAGTTCAAAAGGTTTTGTGAGGATAACAATATCCGGTTGGATTTGTGCTCCGTATCACACCCGCAAGGCAATGGCCAGGTTGAAAGGACAAATGCTCTGGTACTTTCCGGTATCAAGCCAAGGCTGATTGAACCGCTTGAAAAGTCACCAGGGTGTTGGCTGGATGAGTTACCATCCGTACTGTGGAGCATCCAGACAACACCAAACCGGTCCACCGGATACACTCCGTTCTTCATGGTTTATGGGGCGGAAGCCGTAATTCCAACCGATATCATTCACGATTCACCAAGGGTTCAACTCTATACCGAAGAAGAGGTAAAAGAGGCCCGAGCGAATGATGTGGACTTGCTAGAAGAAGCAAGAGAGTTGGCTTTGGCAAGAACAGCCATATACCAGCAAAACCTCAGACGCTATCATAGCCGGAAGGTTAACCCGAGGGTTTTCTGGGAAGGAGATCTGGTGTTACGCCTAGTGTAGCGCACTGAGGGACGCCACAAGCTCTCACCTCCGTGGGAAGGACCTTTCATTGTGAGCAAGGATCTGCACAATGATGCCTACTACTTAATCGATGCACAAGAATCAAAGAAAGGCAAGGCGGACAGGTCCGGAGAGGAAACCAAGTGCCCATGGAAAATAGCACTACTGCGTCCCTTCTATTCCTGAAGTTGTGCTGTAAGAAGTTCCTTTTTGTACCTTAAATGCTATGAATAAAGATGCGGGCACCTCGAATGAATCTCGGGGACCGCCTCTACCAAAAATTGCATGTAATGTGTTTATTTTTTCAGTTTACCGGTTGCTTGGTGAACATTTTTTCTTTCCGGTTTAGTAGCTTGCAAAACCTACTGGAGTCTTCGACTATGCTGTTGTCCGCAGACCGGCTTCATTGCAAGCAAGATAAACCGGTAGGAACTAAGCACGTGAAACACGAAGAGGATGAATGGGAACAATCAATCCGGAAAAGTTTAACTAACCCCGGTTACACCGGTTTTTTGTGAAAAATTTCGAATTTTTTCTAAGTTCAAGAAAGTGCTTGCGTGACAAAATAACTTTGTGACTCATACGTAAAAAAACCCAGAGAGGTAGGCAGAGGCAAAGCAAAAGAGCCAAGTGTGCATCGGATTGGATGCCGAAACAATTCCGGAATCTTCACAATGCACGATCAAAGCAAATGATATGCAAAATGCTAAGTTAGCACGTAAAACTTAACTTAAATAGTTACCGGTAAAGAGATACCAGCATAATTGTTGTAGCACAGCAAAAGGCATGATTGTTTTAACTTACATCTCAAACCCCGGCATTCCGGGGTAGAATTTAACAAGCTGGAAGTTTTGAAGCAACATATATAAAGGGGCACAAGATAAGAGGTTCAGGCAATGGGAGGCTGCTCGTCAGCCGCAGGAGCTTCCGGAGGAGCGTCGCCTTCTTCCGGATCCGCCGCGTCCTCTTCGGCATCCTCATCCTCCTTGTCCTCGACGGTTCCTTCGTCATCGGAAATTGCATCCTTGACGTCGGGGGGAGGAGGGATAAAGGTGCGCACGTGAGCGAACTCAGCAATGTGGTAGGCGCGGTCCTGGTGCTTGGCGACGCGAACCGGGTCCTTGTCAGCAGGCGAGTCGCCACAGAGGGCGTGGAAGGCGTCCAGGTCCAGGTCATCATACCAGGAGCATGCGATGCGCAGCGCCGCAGCCGCTCCGGCACGAGCAGCTGAGCACCTCCATTCGCGGATCCTCCGGCTTGCGTCCTTCAGGCGCTCAGCAACAAGCGTGACGTTGTCCGGAATCGGCTCCCCAGGCCAGAGCACCTTCAGGACCTGGATCGCAGCATCCGGAAGATCGGCAAGATGCCGGTCCACGGAACGCATATGCTGGATCCGGGCAGAAAGTGCGACCAAGTAGTCGTAGCCGTCCCAAGGCGCATCCGGGCTCGGCAAGTTTTGCGTGCCCCTGTGCTCTGTGACCTTGGCGACAGCATGCGCCTGGGAGTCCGAGAAGATCCCTACAAAAGGAAAAGCAACCGGTGTAAGAACATACCGGTATGAGCTAGAAGTTTCTAAGCAAGAGAATAAAGGAGGAATTGCTTACTGCACGCGAGGGCGTCGATCTGCATCACCATCCGATCATAGTCGGCTTGATCGGTGGTGAGCTGGGTGATCTTGTCCTGCGCGGCCTTCCGCGCGGCCATCTCCTCCTCCAGCTCTTTCCGCAGCCCAGCAGTGGAGTCGGTATACTCCTTCAGAGTTTCATCAAGTTTGACCTCTGCTGCGGCTTTGGCCTCCTTGAGCTCACGCGCATGCCGGAGCTCAGCCTGCATGGCCTGCTCCTTTTCAGCTGAATCTGGAAAAGTTTTGTTAACAAACGGAAAACCGGTACGATGAAACATGCAAAACGAGCAAAAGCAAAGAAGAGATAGTACCTTTGAGGGCGGCGAGCTCGGCAGAAAGATCCTCGAAGGAGACTTCCGGAAGCGTTGAAATGCAAAATGTTAAGCAAGTGCTGGAAAGCAAAGGCAACCGGTAAAAAGAAGCCAGAGGAGCAAGGATTAACCTTGGCACTTGTTGTGCGCCTCGGACAGCTCCCGGTGCTCCCACAGCAGCTCCTCAAAGAGCTGCTTCCGGGTGTCCACCGTGCTGTGTTCAAGTTGAGAAGGTTTTCGGTAAAAAAGATGCCGGCAAGGAGAAAAAGTTTCGCGCTAAGTGTTGCGCTCTCAACCCGTAACTCGGGGACTGGCTATGCCGGTTTTTTATGTTAATAACAAAGTTTCGCGCTAATTGTTGCGCTCTCAACCCGAAACTCGGGGACTGGCTATGCCGGTTTTTTATGTTAATAACAAAGTTTCGCGCTAAGTGCTGCGCTCTCAACCCGAAACTCGGGGACTGGCTATGCCGATTTTTTATGTTAATAACAAAGTTTCGCGCTAAGTGCTGCGCTCTCAACCCGAAATTCGGGGACTGGCTATGCCGGTTTTTTGTGTTTCTAACAAAGTTTCGCGCTAAGAACTACGTTCTCAACCCGAAACTCGGGGACTGGGGAGATATACATAATCTTCAAAGCTTGGAAAGAAAACCGGCAAGGATGTAAAAAAGATTGAGATTGTGTGGCTTACCGTCACGTTGCTGCTGGCATCGTCCCAAGCGTTGTCAAACTCCTTGGCCGCGCACCGCAGCCGGCCAAAGTGTTGGACGGTGCTGCGAGGGCCGGAGGGGTCGACCACCGGAAGCTTGTCCTTGCCAAGGCCCCGGGTCGCTGGCACCAGATCTGCCCGATTCCACTTTTCAGCGTAATCGAGCAGATGGCCCAGTTCGGCTCCTTGGCGTTGGAACTCGGTTATCCGGCCAATCTGGGTGGAGGCAGCCTCGGAGGCCACCACGACGGCACGGCCGGTATGCAGAACCATCGTCTGCGAGCCGGAAGAAGGATCTGTGGCCGCGGTCATCACCACAGCAAGCTGCTGGGCGGTGAGCTTGCCGCTCTCGGGCGGCGTTGGCTTGGCGGCCATCGGCTTGCCGGCCGGGGCAGCCGGAGGAGGTGTTGGCGTAGTTTTGGGCGGTGCAGGAGCTTCGGGAGCATCCTTTGCCGGAGCGGAGCTGGCCGGCTCGGAAGGCTCCGGCACGGCCTTGGAGGGGGAGGAAGAGGTCTTCTTCTTCTTTTTCTTCGGCACAGGAGGAACCAGAGGTTCCGCCCGCCCGGCATCTTCGGTGCCGGTGCCGGTGTTGCTAGCGCCGGTGTCTTGGATTTCTGGAGGGGAGACAAAGTCCCCCTCCGCGCGGTGATCTGACGGTTTTGGGGCCACGCGCCCCGAAGTTGTGTTGCCCCCAGAGGGGAGGCAGAAGGGTTGCCGGCACCAGATGGTGCCAGGCTTGGCTGAGGAGGAGGGGAGCCCCTGGCGACGTCCCCAGAGGTCTCCGGCCTCATGCCAGAGGCGCTCTTGGAAATCTTCAGAGGAGGCCTGGAAAGAAGAAAAAAGAAAAAGTTCAGAAAAATACCGGTAAAAAAGAATCCGGAGACAAAAGAGAAACCGGAAGCAAAAAGAGTCAAGAGATAAACAAGTAAAAGCGGAAACTCACCCGGTAGCCACCGGCATCTCCCGCTTCCGGTAGAGTTTGGTGGTGACCGTCTTGCCACCAATCTCCACCCGGGAGTGCTTGGCCGGAGGAAGCTCGCTGGAGCCGGCCTCGGGCGTAGGCGCCTTGTTCTTGCGGCCTTGCGAGGAGAGCTTCTCCAGGAACTCGGCCCCGCACTCGGCCTGAAGCGGGGTGGCGCGCTCCACAACCTGTGGGTTGGCGTTGGCTGAAGGAGCGACTACAGAAAGATGTGATACATGAGAAAACGGAAAGAGAAAGATACCTCAAGTATAGTAACCTCATCATCAGAACCGGAGTCCTTGCCAGAAAGATTACCGGGGCGTGGAGTGTGGGTGCGGCCCATCTGCTGCTCTCCCCTTACGTAGGGATCAACGTCGGAGTCGTCCTGGAAGATCCGGTCTGGTGATACGTCTCCAACGTATCCATAATTTCTGATGTTCCATGCTTGTTTTATGACAATACTTACATGTTTTGCTCGCACTTTATGATGATTTCATGCATTTTCTGGAACTAACCTATTAACAAGATGCCGCAGTGCTAGTTCCTGTTTTCTGCTGTTTTTGGTTCCAGAAAGGCTGTTCGGGCAATATTCTCAGAATTCGACGAAACGAAGACCAAACATCATAATTCACCGAGACGGACCAGGACACCGAAGGGGAGTCAGAGGGGAGGCCTGGGGCCCCCACACCATAGGGCCGCGCGGGCCAGCCCCTGGCCGCGCCGGCCTATGGGGAGGGCACCCTGTTGCCCCTCATGCGCCGCCTCTTCGCCTATATAAGCCCTTTCGACCTAAAAACTCGATACCAATTGACGAAACTCCAGAAAGACTCCAGGGGCGCCGCCGCCATCTCGAAACTCCAATTCGGGGGACAGAACTCTCTGTTCCGGCACCCTGCCGGGACGGGGAAGTGCCCCCGGAAGCCATCTCCATCGACGCCACCGCCTCCATCATGCTCCGTGAGTAGTTCCCCAATGGACTACGGGTTCTAGCAGTAGCTAGTTGGTACTCTCTATCCCATGTACTTCAATACAATGATCTCATGAGCTTCCTTACATGATTGAGATCCATCTGATGTAATCGGTGTTGTGTTTGTTGGGATCCGATGGATGATACATTATGATTAGTCTATCTATAAAGTTTGTGAAGTTATTGTTGCTGCAATCTTGTTATGCTTAATGCTTGTCACTAGGGCCCGAGTGGCATGATCTTAGATTTAAGCTCTATTATTATTTCTTAGATTGTATCTACAAGTTGTATGCACATGTCTATGTCCGGAACCGAAGGCCCCAAAGTGACAGAAATTGGGACAACTGGAGGGGAAGGCGTAGATATGAGGATCACATGTTTTCACCAAGTGTTAATGCTTTGCTCCGGTGCTCTATTAAAAGGAGTACCTTAATAGCCAGTAGATTCCCTTGAGGCCCGGCTGCCACCGGCTGGTAGGACAAAAGATGTTGTACAAGTTTCTCATTGCGAGCACGTATGACTATATATGGAAAACATGCCTACATGATTAATAATCTTAATGTTCTATCTTAATGCTATTTCAATCCTATCAATTGCTCAACTGTAATTTGTTCACCCAACACTTGTCACTTGTTATTGGAGAGTTACCACTAGTGTAGATCGCTGGGAACCCCGGTCCATCTCTCATCATCATATACTTGTTCTATATGTCATTGGAAGTAGTATCAACTATTTTCTGGTGCCATCGCCTCTGTGTTATTGCTACTGCTGCTGAGTTACTGTTACTATTGCTCTCATATCACTGCTACTTTTACATCACCCCTGTTACTAGTGCTTTTCCAGGTGCAGCTGAATTGACAACTCAGTTATTAAGGCTTATAAGTATTCTTTACCTCCCCTTGTGTCGAATCAATAAATTTGGGTTTTACTTCCCTCGAAGACTGCCGCGATCCCCTATACTTGTGGGTCATCAAGACCGTTTTCTGGCGCCGTTGCCGGGGAGGCATAGCTCTACTCATAAGTTCACCTGGGGAGTACACTCTACCTCTCTCTCTGTTTTATTTTATTTTGCTTTGCTTAGTTTACTTTTGTTTAGTTTATTTGTGCTTAGTTTGTTTCTGTCTAGATTATTTTGCTTAGTTTACTTTTGTCTAGTTTGTTTTTGTTTTGTTTTACTTTTCTCATATACCCAAAAATCCATAAAAATTTGAAAAACCTAAAAATTAAAAACTGTTGTTATGGAAGAACGCATAACCATGTTGGAGCTTATAGAATTATATAATAATTATAGAAAATCAAGAGCGGGTGAAGTGATGAGTGCTGTGATAGAAAAATTGAATACAATTGATAAAATCTTGCTTAAACGCCATGATATAAATTGTTGCTCTAAAGAGGATACTAAACATCTGAAATTTCAATGTGGCTTTAGTGAAGAAGTTTTAATTAAGAACTATAATTGGAATAACTATATTCATCTTGGGTTCGAAGAGGTAGAACAATTTGTCATATTTATGGGAGCCTCTGAGATAGAATCCTTCATGTCTAAGAATTATGAAACCTGTGTTGTTTGTAAGGACCACAAAGATTATGTCTCTTCTAGTCTTAATTTTTGCAATGAAAGTTACAGTGATAATCCTTATATCATTGATTATAAAGAGAGACTCATTAATGCACAAGAATGCACTCACAATTTGCAGGAACCTGTGGAAGAAGAAATTGATGAACCTGAAAGCTCATTGGATGAAAAAGAGGAGGAAATTGATGAACCTGAAAGCTCATTGGATGAAAAAGAAGAGGAGAGTGATGAACAAAAGGAGGAAGAATGGATTAGCTACCCATGCCAACCTTCTAATGAGAGTAACTCTTTATCTCTTACACTATTTGATTGTCCTCCATGCTTACCGAAAGAGGTTGAATGTTATGTTCCTGTGGATTCTCTTGAAATATTACCTATGAGTAAAACTTGTGAGAATAATTATTCTACTGTTATCTATGATAATCCATGCTACTTTGATAAATCTTATGATAATGCTTTGTTTGTGCCTGATGTCAAAATGCATGGTACTAAAGAATTTTGCTTGGCAAATGTTTATGATAAAGCTCTAGATGATGGTCCTATGTTACTTGATAATATTAATTGTACTACTAATGAAAATGGGATTGGAGAGTTTTTGACTTTATCTATGAGTCCCATATCTCTTGAGATTGATCGATCATCTTGTTATATTATTGATAAAAGTGGATTTGAAAGTTTTGATCCCACCATTTTTGAGTTTGATAAAAATTATGTGCTTATGGATCATGAAAAGCATGCTTTATATGATAGTTATATTGTTGAGTTTATTCATGAAGCTACTGAAAATTATTATGAGAGAGGAAAATATGGTTGTAGAAATTTGCATGGTACTAAAACACCTCTCTATATGCTTAAAATTTTGAAGTTACTCTTGTTTTATCTTCTTATGCTTGTCACTTTGTTCTTTATGAATTTATTTGTGTACAAGATTCCTATGCATAGGAAGTGGGTTAGACTTAAATGTGTTTTGAATTTGCTTTTTGATGCTCTCTTTTGCTTCAACTCTTATTTCTTGCGAGTGCATCATTAAAATTGCTGAGCCCATCTTAATGGCTATAAAGAAAGCACTTCTTGGGAGATAACCCATGTCTTTATTTTGCTACTATTTTGTTGTGTCTTGGAAGTTGTTACTACTGTAGCAACCTCTCCTTATCTTTATTTTATTGCAATGTTGTGCCAAGTGAAGCCTCTAATAGAAGGTTGATACTAGATTTGGATTTCTGCGCTGAAACAGATTTCTTTGCTGTCACGAATTTGGGCCTAATTCTCTGTAGGTATCTCATAAAATTCTGCCAATTTTTGTGAGTGATCCTCAGATATGTACGCAACTTTCATTAGTTTTGAGTTTTCTGATTTGAGTAACGAAAGTACCTCTTTAAAATTCGTCTTTACTGGTTGTTCTGTTTTGGCAGATTCTGTCTCTGTTTTTTGCATTGTCTCTTGTGGACTTTAAGCAAGGCTTTCTAGACGTGGAGAGCTGTAGCTAATGTTTTATTGAGTTCTTACAATGTGTCACTACAGGACTAAAAGTGGATTCAAGTTTTTTTGAGTACTAACCCCTCTAATGAAGTTTATGAGAAGTTTGGTGTGAAGGAAGTTTTCAAGGGTCAAGAGAGGAGGATGATATATGATCAAGAAAAGTGAAAAGTCTAAGCTTGGGGATGCCCCCGTGGTTCATCCCTGCATATTTCAAGAAGACTCAAGCGTCTAAGCTTGGGGATGCCCAAGGCATCCCCTTCTTCATCAACTTATCAGGTTTCTTCTATTGAAACTATATTTTTATTCGGTCACATCTTATGTGCTTTACTTGGAGCGTCTGTGTGTTTATTTTCGTTTTGTTTGTGTTTGAATAAATTCGGATCCTAGCAATCCTTGTTTGGGAGAGAGACACGCTCCGCTTTTTCATATGAACACTTGTTCTTCGTTTTACTTTTAATGTTCAATGATAAAAGTTGGAAGCTACAATACTTATTATTATTTGGTTGGAAACAGAAAATGCCTCATAATGTCTTGGATAATTTGACACTTGGCAATTGTTTTGAGCTCTCAAGTAGATCATGATTAAGTTCTTGCATCATGTAGTTTGAACCTATTAGTGGAGAACTACTGTAGAGCTTGTTAAAATTGGTTTGCATGATTGGTCTCTCTTAAGGTCTAGATATTTTCTGGTAAAAGTGTTTGAGCAACAAGGAAGACAGTGTAGAGTATTATAATGCTTGCAATATGTTCTTATGTAAGTTTTGCTGTACCGGTTCATACTTGTGTTTGCTTCAAACAACCTTGCTAGCCTAAGCCTTGTACTGAGAGGGAATGCTTCTCGTGCATCCAAAACCTTGAGCCAAAAACTATGCCATTTGTGTCCACCATACCTACCTACTACATGGTATTTCTCCGCCATTCCAAAGTAAATTGCTTGAGTGCTACCTTTAAACAATTCAAAATGCTTCTCAATTTGTGTTAATGTTTTATAGCTCATGAGGAAGTATGTGGTGTTTATCTTTCAATCTTGTTGGGCAACTTTCACCAATGGACTAGTGGCTTCATCCGTTTATCCAATAATTTTGCAAAAAGAGCTGGCAATGGGATTCCCAGTCCCAAATTAATTAACCTAAATAGACACTCCTCCATGGTATGTGATATTTGGACGGCACCCGAGGATTCGGTTAGCCATGGCTTGAGAAAGCAAAGGTTGGGGGGAGTGTCATCATAATAAAACTAAAATAAAAAGGCACTCCTTTATGGTATGAGATTGTTGGCAGGCACCCGAGGATTCGGTTAGCCATGGTTTGTGAAAGAAAGGTTGGAAGGAGTGCCACCCAAAAATAAAAATAATTCATGGGAGCCGCTCTTTGAAGGTTTGTCTGGCAAGGGGGTTAGAGTCATTCGTTGACAATAACAAACACCTCTCAAAACTTTACTTTTATGCTCTCTATATGATTTCAAAACTTAAAAAGCTCTAGCACATGATTTTATCCCTGCTTCCCTCTGCGAAGGGCCTTTATTTTACTTTATGTTGAGTCAGTTTACCTACTTCCTTCCATCTTAGAAGCAAACACTTGTGTCAACTGTGCATTGATTCTTACATACTTGCTTATTTGCATTCATCATATTACTTTATGTTGACAATTATCCATGCGATATGCATGTTGAAAGTTGAAAGCAATCGCTGAGACTTATATCTTCCTTTGTGTTGCTTCGATGCCTTTACTTTGAATCTATTGCTTTGTGAGTTAACTCTTGTGCAAGACTTTTGATGCTTGTCTTGAAACTACTATTCATGAAAAGTTTTGCTATATGTTATCTATTTGTTAGCAACTATAGATCATTTCCTTGGGTCACTTCATTCATTTCATATGCTTTGTAATAGTATGATCAAGGTTATGTAAGTAGCATGTCACTACAGAAATTATCTTTTATCGTTTACCTACTCGAGGACGAGTAGGAACTAAGCTTGGGGATGCTGATACGTCTCCAACGTATCCATAATTTCTGATGTTCCATGCTTGTTTTATGACAATACTTACATGTTTTGCTCGCACTTTATGATGATTTCATGCATTTTCCGGAACTAACCTATTAACAAGATGCCGCAGTGCCAGTTCCTATTTTCTGCTGTTTTTGGTTCCAGAAAGGCTGTTCGGGCAATATTCTCGGAATTCGACGAAACGAAGACCAAACATCATAATTCACCGAGACGGACCAGGACACCGAAGGGGAGTCAGAGGGGAGGCCTGGGGCCCCCACACCATAGGGCCGCGCGGGCCAGCCCCTGGCCGCGCCGGCCTATGGGGAGGGCACCCTGTTGCCCCTCCTGTGCCGCCTCTTCGCCTATATAAGCCCTTTCGACCTAAAAACTCTATACCAATTGATGAAACTCCAGAAAGACTCCAGGGGCGCCGCCGCCATCTCGAAACTCCAATTCGGGGGACAGAACTCTCTGTTCCGGCACCCTGCCGGGACGGGGAAGTGCCCCCGGAAGCCATCTCCATCGACGCCACCGCCTCCATCATGCTCCGTGAGTAGTTCCCCCATGGACTACGGGTTCTAGCAGTAGCTAGTTGGTACTCTCTATCCCATGTACTTCAATACAATGATCTCATGAGCTGCCTTACATGATTGAGATCCATCTGATGTAATCGGTGTTGTGTTTGTTGGGATCCGATGGATGATACATTATGATTAGTCTATCTATAAAGTTTGTGAAGTTATTGTTGCTGCAATCTTGTTATGCTTAATGCTTGTCACTAGGGCCCGAGTGGCATGATCTTAGATTTAAGCTCTATTATTATTGCTTAGATTGTATCTACAAGTTGTATGCACATGTCTATGTCCGGAACCGAAGGCCCCAAAGTGACAGAAATTGGGACAACTGGAGGGGAAGGCGTAGATATGAGGATCACCTGTTTTCACCAAGTGTTAATGCTTTGCTCCGGTGCTCTATTAAAAGGAGTACCTTAATAGCCAGTAGATTCCCTTGAGGCCCGGCTGCCACCGGCTGGTAGGACAAAAGATGTTGTACAAGTTTCTCATTGCGAGCACGTATGACTATATATGGAAAACATGCCTACATGATTAATAATCTTGATGTTCTATCTTAATGCTATTTCAATCCTATCAATTGCCTAACTGTAATTTGTTCACCCAACACTTGTCACTTGTTATTGGAGAGTTACCACTAGTGTAGATCGCTGGGAACCCCGGTCCATCTCTCATCATCATATACTATGTCATTGGAAGTAGTATCAACTATTTTCTGGTGCCATCGCCTCTGTGTTATTGCTACTGCTGCTGAGTTACTGTTACTATTGCTCTCATATCACTGCTACTTTTACATCACCCCTGTTACTAGTGCTTTTCCAGGTGCAGCTGAATTGACAACTCAGTTGTTAAGGCTTATAAGTATTCTTTACCTCCCCTTGTGTCGAATCAATAAATTTGGGTTTTACTTCCCTCGAAGACTGCCGCGATCCCCTATACTTGTGGGTCATCATCCGGCGCGTAGGAAGCCGGATGCTCCTGACCGATCCGGCGGAAGTTCTGAAACAAAAACAACATGTTAGAGCGAAATACACGCGGTTATATCGGCAGAAGTTTTCTGAAGATCCCAAGGCCTTACTCGCCGCGGAGGAGAGTTGCGGCGGCTGTAGGGGGCCAGCCCGTATCTCCCGCTAGAACTCAGCGGGTTCTGGAAAATCTGCTTAGCCTTAAGGATCAAGTCGGTAGGGCTAAGCCGGTGGGTTGTGATCCTTGTCGGGTCCATTGGCCCCGACATCTCACTGATCTTGTGGGCGCGCCGCTGAAGGGGCAGCACCCCGCGCGCGAGGAAGGCGCGGACCAGATCCTCCTCGCAGAGGTTGGTCTCCTCCTTGTTGGTGTCGATGAAGCCGGCGATCCGGATGGATTCTTTGTCATCCTTGGGAACATATGCCGGAAGGTTGATGAAGTCATCCGAACCGCCGTTCCGGACGTAGAAAAAGGTCCTCTGCCAGGTTCGGACAGAGTCCAGGCCGGAGAGTTTGTAGAAGTTGCTTCCGGAACGGGGAGACAAGATGCAGCCCCCACACCGGACAAAGGGTTTGGGTTTAGGAAGTTTCTTATCCTGGATAGAATTCTTCCGAAGGTAGTAGAAGAAAGAGAAGTTATCAATAGAAGGAGTGATACCGCAGTATCCCTCCATGAAGGCAGTGAAGGAAGAAAGATAAAAGATAGCATTGCCCGGAAGATGGTGGGGCTGAAGCTCGTAGAAGTCTAAAAAGCGCCGGAAGAAATCCGACGATGGAAGGCCTAAGCCGCGCTCAAAATGAGCGGCAAAGACCACAACTTCACCCGGCTGAGGCTCTGGCCGGCGTTCCTCGCCAGGGATCCGGCACCAAACCTCTTCCGGAATCCTCCGGGAGCGGTAGAGCCAGTCGATTTCCGCCTAGGTCACATCGGAGCCCATCCAGGCTCCTCGCGTATAGGAGTCCAGATCTACTTCGGCGCCCTGGCTGGAGCTGCCGGCTTCTCCTTGGTTACCGGTAGCAGGAGCTGAGCTACCGGTACCAGCCTCGCTCTGGGCAAGATCTGCCTCGAGCCCGTCGGAGTTCACTTTAACCGAAGTTCCTCCAGAAGAAGACGTGGGAATTAAGGTGTGGCGGCTGCTGGAAGCCGAATCGGAAAGATAAAGGTCGGAAGACATGCGTGTCGATAGATGCCGGAATCTACCTAGAAACAAGTTTCCCAAGATCAAGCCCCGCGCGAAGATCTACGAATAAGAGGAAAAGCAAAACAAAAGGGAAGGTAAATACCCTACCGCCCCAAGAATTGAAAAGCAAAAGAAAGAGGGGCAAACGTGCATTGGGGCAAACCTGAGGCGGCGGAGAAGCTAAGGAAGAAGGTCGCCGGAGAAGTGACGGGCTCGCGGTTGACGGAGAAGGCCGACGGCGTAGATAAGCAGAAGGTACCTATGGGAACCCGATGCAGCAGCGCAGAAGGGGTTTCGAAGATCCTCAGCGCGGCGGAGAGTCCCGGCGCAGCGCGAGGAACGGCAGGAGTTCGTCGGAGTAGCACTTCGGCGGAGAACAGCGACGACGGGAGCGCAGGGGGCAAGAGGCTCTGAGCGCGAGAGAAAGGGGGCAAGTGCGGAGAGAAGACGAAGAGGAACCGCTCCCCCATTATATAGGAAAGAGGAGAAGTGGGCTGGAAACCGCTGGGCCGCGGCGGTTCGGATCGTGGGCCGCCGCGTGGCGCGAAGATACACGCGCCGAAAATACAAAGACACAGGGAGGCCACACGGATCCGGAACGGCAGCGCGGATCCGGTGCGGCGCCATAAATGCTGGCACAGAAGACGAACCGAAGTGACCACTGACGCTGTCGCGCGCCAGACACAGTGTGCATGTCACTGACAGGCACAGTACTCGAGATATTCTCGACTTCGTCGAGGAGAGGTTTAATGACAAGAGATGCCGGAGAAAATCGGTATAGAGACATAAGTTTGGCAAGGACGCCGAAGAGCTTGATCCGGATTCCGGAAGGGTTAAACCGGTACCTTGAGGAAGGAAAACCTGGCATGGTCCGTTGGATAGGATCCACCGGACTATACCAGCTTCGGGGACTAATGTCGGGGGGATGACCCCCGGTATGCCAAAGGCATGCCAAACCGGATGGTTTAGGCCATCAAAGTACCGGTTTAAAGGTTGTTCCGGATAGCGAAGGTTGATTCAGAGAATCATACCGGTATCCAAAGAAGGGGGATACCGGAACTGGCTAAGAGCGTACCGGAATACCGGAACAGGCTACACTGTAGCACGTCGGCAAAGACCGATCAAAGATGCTCTCCAGAGCTAGAAGACAAAGATGAGTGAAGCACTTCAGCTTTAATCGAAGCCATGACGCCAAAGGCGAAGCATGACGTAAAAGGTGCCGGAGGAGGTCACAGCTCTTGATTAAAGGTATACCGGCATCACCGGTAGCTAAAGTAGCTTTGTAAAGTAGTTTGTCTAGTCAAAGATCCCATTAGGATTTCTTCCCCTCTAAGCCACCCTCTCCCCTATATAAGGAGAGGGGGCACAGCCCTTCGCGGGCACGATGAGATGTACGATCAAACCTGTATGCACTTGTGATGAAGAAATAGAGAGATCTAGTGTTGTCCTTGTTCTTGAGTTCATCATCTTCTTCCTTCGGCCAAGGCCAAGTTCTTGAGGAATCCATCCGGAAACCTCACCATCCACATAAAAAACCCTCCCCCGAATCCTCTAGCGTCCATTTGGCCCCAAGATAAGCCATCCCATGGCATCTATCTGTTCACCACGACGACACCCTTGGCCCTGCCTTTTGCTTTCTTCCTAGTTCTTCACATTGACTTAGATCTGCAACGAATCTCTCCACGAAGCAATGCACACATAGGGACTCTGGTACACCTGCTCATGTATGGCCTTCCTTCATGCATGCAAGATCGCCCACAACGTCACGAAAACCTGATATGTTCTTCCTTCTTCAGGGTCGCAATCATGGTTGCCAGCCAAGCGCATGCAACTCTGGCATCTGAACATGTCATGTGTTCAGTAATACTCTCATCCACCAGAGCCCAAACACACCTGGACGTGGTGCAGTCGATTAGAACGTGCCTGCATGTATCATGCGCTCCACAAAGCTGGCAAGAGCTACTGTCTGCCATATGCCTACGATGCCTTTTCGAGTTCGTTGGGATCGACTGTTTAGCTAATCTCCACAGGGAAATTTTCACTTTAGAAGGTACCCGGGTGCTCCAAAAGCACACTCCACTATTTCTGGATTTGTGTTTCATTCGAGCTCGTCGCTCGTGATCCAACCATGCTTCTCGTTTATTTCTCGTCGCGATCAACATGTTGTACGCTGAACGGATGGTGAAGAATCCTCTTCTGTCATGGTGCCATGACCAGAAGTCTCCTTAGCGTCCGTGGCTGAGTGGCATCTCCAAAATGGCCTCAACATCCATTGGCAATAAATATGCTCCAAGCTTCTCCTCGTTCCAGGTCGCCGATATGGCCTCGATGAAGTCTGCCACTCGTCTCGGTGGATCGTCTACAAGGCACGTAATGCGGCGCAATAGACCATCCCTCGGGATCCAATGCTCGTTAGCTGGGTCAGTGTGCTCTCCCGTCCCAATCCTTTTGATTAGCCCCTGCTTCAGAACATGCAACCCATCTTGGATCGCTCGCCACACTTATGATGGTCCTACTCCTAGTGATGATTACATCAGGTCTGTATTTGGGTAGTACATTGCCTTTAAGATTTTCCCACTTAGGGACTCCAGATTCTGCAAAAGCCTCCAACCCTGTCTCGCCAGCAAGGCTAAATTGAAAAGCTCGATATCCCTAAACCCCAGTCTCCCATATACTTGGGTTTACACATTTCCTTCCACAAGACCCAGCACGACCTCCTCTCTCCTTCCTTACTTCCCACCAAAATTTCCGCAACATGGAATTGATATGAAGACATAGTCCCCTCGGTAGCCTGAAACATGCCATGGAGTAGATCGAGTATAGCTTGTGCAACTGCTTTAATTACGATGTCTTTCCCGCCTGCTGATAATAATTTCTCTATCCGCCCTTGAATCCTGCTCCACACTCTATCCTTCAAATACGTGAAAGCTCCATTAGTTGATTTTCCTACATCCGAGGGCATTCTACTTCTTGTTCAAGATTTCTGAATGAACATGAAGAATCTATTTCACTGCCTCCTTGGTGTTACTCGGGCATTTCGTGCTAAAGAATATAGAAGATTTGTCCCAGTTTATCCGCTAACCCGATTCCATACAGTACAAATCCAGCACCTCTTGGACCTTCTCCGCTACCCCCGTCTATGCCTTGAATAGCAACAGCCTGTCATCCGCAAAGAGAAGATGGGTGATGACCGGAGCAGTCGAAACCACCCTTAACCCATGGAGTTCTAATGAAAAGTTGTGTTTTAAGAGGCACGAAAGACCCTCTACAGCCAACAAGAACAAGGGGATATGGATCAGCTCGCCGCACCCCTCGAGAGGGCATAAAATAATCCAATTTACCTCCATTGAAAAGAACCTGGAACAACATTGTGGTGACAAGACGCAACACCATTTGCACTCAACTTCGATGGAAACCTAGCTTAATCATGATAGCCTCTAGTTATGTCCACTCCAGTCGGTCATACGCCTCCAGCATTCCAGCTTAAGAGCACAAAAGCAGTTTTTCTTCGCTCAGTTCCACTTCACGAGACGTAGATATTTATAAGCAGCAATGATATTGTCAGTAATCAACCTACCTAAACGTAATCAGTCTACCCGGCACAAAAGCTGACTGCTCCTCTGAGATCATTTATGTAAGATAATTGCCAATGGGCCTAGAGTGGACCGGGATGGGCTTACATGGGCGGCCCTAACTACCGAAGCAGTATATGCAGTGGAGTGCCAAGAGGGGAAGATTCTTTCCACACGGAACCCACCACGATGAGCGGCGGCGGCCGGAAGCCGACGGGCGACGAGGCGGAGGTGGAGGCGCTCCTCCGGGCGGCGCAGGACGCCGTGCTGCTCAAGCTCCAGTCGAACTCTCACCTCGTCTCGTCGTCCTCCTCCGCCGCCTCCAACCCTCCTGCTCTCGACCCGGCGCCCGGTTCACTGGATGACGATCTCGCCCGCCGCTTCGACGCGCTCAGGTCCCGGACGCCGGCACCGAAGTGGCCCGCTGCTGCCTCCCCCGGGATGGATGAGATGGAGGCGCGGTTCGCGGCGCTGAAGGGCGCGGCCGCTGGCCCGGAGAAGGAGACGAAGGTGAGTTTGGAGGATCTGGGAGATGAGTCGGAGGAGGACGAGGTGGAGAAGGTGATGCGGTGGGCGATGGACGCCGCGCGGCTCGACGTCGCCACGGCCGGCGGTGGCGTCACACCCAGCGCCGAGGAGAAGGAAGAAGAGGAGGACAAGAGCAGCGCCAGTAGCGAGGAGGACGAGGATAGACTGGAGATGGAGAAGAGGAAGGCAAAGGAAATGTTGAGCAAGAAGAACAAGGCCAAGAACAGGTGGTTCTTCTTTTGACCCTACACATGTTTTTCATCTCATAATTCAAGTAAATTTCTCAACAAAGTGGAGTGGATTCATCATAATGTAATGGGAATTATATGGTTGCCTTGTTTGTTATCCCTATGATGAACATGAAACATGCCATGCCAAAAGTTTACTTGCCAAAAGTTTACTGCTAAACTTGTGCAGCTGGAATTGCAGTACATACAAAGGTCCTAATTTCTGCACGATCTGCAGCTTTGCCGCCACTAGCACATTTGCTTTTATGAAGCCAATCAATTCCCCATGCCAGCGACGCTACCGGAGTACAAATCATCGCAAGCGCCAATACAATACATCATCAATATGTTCAATCAGTAGTATTATAAAACAGAAGATAGTGATAACCGAGAGCCAGCAAACAAGTCAACATAGCAGTCTGTTCATGTTAATCTTAAGCACAAGAGATAAGCTCATTATCTCAGACATCATGCACATGGTTCACAGAATGGATTACTGAGTTCATAGGTACTCGTAAATGACAGACATTACATATAGTGACCACAATCACAAGCTACATGCATATCAGTCTAGATGGAGTACAAAGTATCACAGGAACGCTCAGCCCAGTAATGAGAACACCAGCCATCCTAGGAAGAGGGGCTTCACTTTCCACTGCAAAAAAAACAGGGTATTGCAAAATTTAGAGGACTTGTCACTCGAGATTATGAGAGCAAAACATGGATAGACTGGTTCATGGCTCTTCCACTTACGTGTTCATCATCAGAGTTATGTTGTCACCTTTCAAGAGTATCCTTCCTGCCAATTTCAAACAAAGACATTAGATAAAGCTAGTGGAATAATGTTATTCCTAATGCTGTAACGACGAAGCCTGGTTGCAAATGCTAACCCAATGACTTCCTGGTGTCCTTCTTAATGTTGATTTCCTCAGCATCCTCAAGAACCAAGTTCATGTACTCATCAAAGCCCTGGAAAATACACAGTATGAAAACTCAGCAATACTCAAGAAGAGCCAAATTGAGCACACATGTAAACAAAGCATTCAAACACCTTAAACAAAGTCATCCTATAATAAGAAGACAACTGCTAACTAGTAACATGCAAAATCTATTATAGGCATGCTGCACTGACACACTGGCAGCTCTTACCACCACAGCAGCAGCCTACCACAACTCCATTTCATTGAAATGATTAATAGGCAATCAAAAACTATGGTGCCCCAGATTTTCCAAAAATAAAACCAAACACTATGTTCCTTCTTTTGCAGTGTCAAAACTCAAAAGCAAAACGTTGACAAAACAGCGATGCATATCACCAAAAGAAGGTAGAAAGACCTTGCGATTAAGTAGCTAAGGAAGAATGCTTATGCAAAACAATAGTAATATATTCACAGAACATTATAAAACCTATTGTTGTAAGGATATCATTACAGTGCAATTTGAACATGGAAACAAATGCACACAAGCATTATAACCAGTTTCAGTCCTCATCACTTTCCAGTAAACAAGGTCACGACAAGGAAAAAAACCACAAGGCTAGACTACGCATTAGGCAGCAACCTATCTAAACACCATAGACAATATGATGCATATCCGTAATCAAAGGGAGAGGTGCGAGTGTTGAGGGTGATCCGAAGGACTTGAAGCGACCTAAAAATCATGAGACATGAACACACTAAAAAACGATGTTCGGCTAACAGTAGGTTAGAAAGGAAGGGTCATGAAGTTGAAGCAAAAAAACAAGATGTGTTCTAGCAAAAGTCATTCATCACCAAACACCTCTTTCCTGGTCTGAATCGCAACTAAATTATCACAAATCTTCACAAATCTACACCACTGATCATCAATGCTAAACAGACATACGAAATATCCTCTAGAAATACTCTGATATCTAATACTCCCTCTGTTCTCTTTTATTCTACATCTTAGACTAAAATTTTGTTCCATATTATGCGACACTTTAGCTTTGTAATCAACAACTCAGAAAATGGAGCAGTCCTACTCTCTCCATTTGATGTCATTAATTTTAATGTATGTAGCTTGGGTTGGTTTTAGTATTAAAGGACTTGTTAATAAGTCTAAAATTTGTAGAACGTAGACTAAACAAGAACGGATGGAGTAGATACTATGGTCAAGTTCTGTCTGGACAAGTGTGATATTACAACGGACGAACAGAGTAACCATTTGTTCCTTGATTTAAAGGTCAAGATTGAGGTTGGTTTCAGTGTTACAAGCTTCGGATAAAGAATACACTGGAAAAGTAAAGCTTAAATATTAGATTACGTCCCTCCAACCACACATAAGAACAACTAGAAACCCTAATATATTAACTATTAAGAGAAAACAGTCACAAGTGCTCGCAGATACAGCAGCAAGTCTTCTCTCATTAGAACTGAGAGAAGCAGACTAACGCTAAATGACATACAAAGAAATGTCATTCGCAAGGCATGAAAATCGACTAGTCTAACGGTCTAGCCGTCTAAGAACAGCGAACTAGCATGAATTCCAGACAATTCAAGAGCTCATATCACACCTTAGAACTTGAATTAATAGCTTACTGTTTAGTATGCAGGTTTCAAGTGTCTTCAACAAAACAAACAAAGAGAGGTTTACGCACTTCTTCTAAGTTATCAATGCTCTTCCTATGTTATGTACAAGTACCACATGGAAATAATTTTCCTTCAAGGCGCAGTTACATTACTGTTAAAATACACCCGCACGCAAGCAGAGGGATTGGTAAGACTAAATTCTGCCAATTTGGGCAAGAAATCGGTAAGGAACTTACGATGATACGGCCCTCAATCCGCATATCCTTCTGCTCGAACAGCCAGATCTGGATGCGCGCTTTCTGCACCAAATTAGAATCAAATCAGTTGGAGCCAACCATCAGCAACCCGATAAAGAAGAACCCAAATCGTTAAAAATTTCCCCAAGCAAACACTTACGCTCTGGAGGAATCGGAAGATGAGATTCTGCCGTCGCGCACCAAGGATTCGCCGACCATCGCAGAAGCGAGGAACAAATGCAAGTTAGGAAAAAAGGCCATGTAGAAAAAGAAAGAGCAGATGAGGAAGAGGGGATAAGGGAGCGTACGATGGGCTGGGTCATGATACGCTGGACCTTGGTGGACGCCATGGCTGCTGCTGCTGCGGCGGGAGCTCGTCCTCCGACTGGACGTATCTAGAAGCTTCTGGAAGGAAGCGCGTGTGGAGCGAGAGGAACGGAGAGGCAAAGAAACCCTAGATAGGCCGCCGGGGAGGAGGGAGACGGCAGGGTTTTGTTTTCGGATTGCAATGCAAGCAGTAAGGCTGCCTCGTGATTCACGATAGCCGACGACGAAGAGTCCGGATGGAAGGGGCCGTTCGCCTGGGCCTCAACGCTCTGGGCTGGGCTTGGTGGGCTGGGCGCTGGCTCTTTCCCAAAAGATTGAAGGAATAAGCCATTTTCCTTTCAGCTCTCATCTAACCGAGATTTAAGTTAGAGCTCTGTCAAGCATTGCGCCCTGATCTGTGCTGGCATGGAAGTTGTACATGAGTTGTAACTGAGATTTTTTTAGCTGTACATGTCATGTAATCAGGAGAGAAAAAAAATGTAAATGTAATACTGGTAGAAACTAGGGTTCTACCGGGGCGAGGGCGTAGATTGTAGGGGTGGAAGTGCTGAGAGCGAGAGGGAGGAAGGCGGCGCCGACGGCAGGGCGCCGTCGCGAGCACGCGGAAGGCGGCGGCTAGGGTTTGGGCGGCGCGGACGGGAGAAGGCCGACTCCTCTGGGAGTCGGCAATAATGATATCTGATTATTGCTTGATTGATTTAGTCTATTACAACTTGTATATATAAGAGAACTTGCGAAACCCTAATCTGCTAACTGGGCTAAGCCCCTAACTAAGCTTGGCCGGTTGGGCCAATGGGCCCCCTCCGGCGGTAGACCAGGCCGGTCATAACATCTCTCCCTGCCTGCGCAAACAGCTCGTCCTCGAGCTGGTAGTCTGGGTAATGCTGCTGGAACTCCTCGCGGGGCTCCCAAGTCGCCTCCTCCTCGGAAAGGTCCTCCCACTGCACGTACCAACAAGTGCCAAACATCACGACGTAGTTGAGCGCGGAGCACCTTGGCCGGACTGGGCAGCAGACGACCCTCGGCCGTCGGCGGAAGTGGTGGAGTGGCCACCGGCGGGGCACCGCGATAGGGCTTCAGCAGGCCCACGTGGAATACGTCGTGAATGCGGGCCCCCTCCGGCAACTGCAGCCTGTACGCCATGGTCCCAATCCGCTCGACGATGATGAAGGGCCCCGCATAGCGCGGACCAAGTTTACGCTTGGCACGCGGGTCGAGGGACTGATGAGAGCGGTGCAACAGCGAAGCCACACCCGATCACCCACCGCGTACTCAACCTCACGATGTCGCCCGTCATAGTAGTGCTTGGCGACTGTTGAGCTTGGACAAGACGCTGCCGCACCTCGGTCGGCATCTCGTCGCGGCGCGGATGAGCTCGCCGTGCCTCCGTTCGCGGCTGTCGCAGGATCCACCGGTAGGATAGGTGGTGGTGGCCGACCGTAGACCACCTCGAATGGCGTAGCACGCAGGCGGAGTGGTAGGAGGTGTTGTAGCAGTACTCCGCCCATGCAAGCCAATCCACCCAAGCGCGAGGACGATCACCTGTAACACAGCGCAAATACATGGCGATCACCTTATTGACCACCTCGGACTGGCCGTCCGTCTGAGGATGGAACGCCGTGCTGAACCGGAGTTGGACCCCAGCCATGCGGAAGAGGTCCTGCCACACGTGCCCCGTGAACACCGGATCTCGATCACAGACGATGGACGAGGGAAACCCGTGTAGGCGGACGATACCGTCGAAGAAGGCGCGGGCCACAGATGCCGCCGTGTAGGGATGGCCAAGCGCGATGAAGTGGGCGTACTTGGAGAAGCGGTCAACCACCGTGAGGATGACAGACTTGCCGCCCACCCTCGGAAGGCCCTCGATGAAGTCCATGGAGATGTCGGCCCACACCTGCGAAGGAACGTCAAGCGGCTGCAAGACACCAGCTGGGCGCAAGGTCTCCGTCTTGTTGCGCTGGCATGTCTCACACGAACGCACCCAATCCTGGACCATGGCCCGATCGCCAGGGATGTAGAAGTCCGCGCGAAGACGGTGGAGGGTCTTCTGGACACCCTCATGACCGGCGGAGTGCGCCAAGAGCAGCACCTGATGGCGGAGGTCATCATGGTCGGGGACGAACACGCGGCGCCCGTGGAGGAGAAGGCCGTCGGTGACGCGCCAAGGGTCGTCCAGCTCACCCGCGTCGAGCTGCTGCCGCAGAAGCTGGGCATCCGGCGCGGACACCGTCGCCTGGCGGATGCGGTCGAAGAGGACGAAGGAGGGCCCCGAGCGGATGCAGAGCAGGCGTCCGTCCGAGTCTCCCTCAGTGGCGTCGGAATCGGCGTCGCGGCGGGACAAGGCGTCGTCCACCGTGTTGAGGCGCCCCGGACGATACTCCACCGTGAAGTCGAAGCCAAACAGCTTGCTGATCCACTGGTGCTGGGGCACCGTCGACAGCCGCTGGTCCAAGAGGAACTTAAGGCTGTAGTGGTCCGTATGTACGCGGAACGAGCGCCCCCATAGGTAGGGGCGCCAGTGGCGGACGGCCTGGACCAAGCCAATGAGTTCCTGCTCGTACGCCGCAAGCTTGAGGTGGCGTGCAGCAAACGGCCGGCTGAAGTAGGCGAGCGGCCCGTCACCCTGGTGAAGGACGGCACCGAACCCCGCCCCGGAGGCGTCGCAGTCGACGATGAACGGCTTGTCGAAGTCCGGCATCTGGAGAACGGGGCCCGTCGTCAGGGCCCCCTTGAGGGCCTCGAAGGCAGAGGTAGCCTCGTCGTCCCAAGCGAAGGCCTCGTGCCGCAGCAGGCGCGTGAGCGGCGAGGCGATGAGGCCAAAATCCCGGATGAACTTCCGGTAGTAGCCGGCGAGGCCCAGGAACCCGCGGAGGGCGCGTGGTGAACGCGGCGTCGGCCAGGCGGCGACCACCGCCACCTTGTCCGCATCCATCGCCACCCCGTCGGCGGAGATGACGTGACCGAGATAGGCCACCGAGGTCGTCGCAAACGAGCACTTCGAGCGCTTGAGGTGAAGTCGATGCGCTCGAAGCTCGTTGAAGACGATGGCGACATGCTGCAGGTGCTCCGCCCATGATGCGCTGTAGATCAAGATATCATCGAAAAAAACCAGCACAAAACGACGTAAGTATGGGCGAAGGACATCATTCATCAGGGCCTGGAAGGTCGCGGGCGCGTTGGTGAGGCCGAAAGGCATCACCACGAACTCGAAGTGGCCATGGTGTGTCCGGAACGCCGTTTTGGCGATGTCCTCTGGGTGCATGCGCACCTGATGATAGCCTGAGCGGAGGTCGAGCTTGGTGAAGAACCTCGCGCCGTGGAGCTCGTCAAACAGCTCGTCAACCACCGGAATCGGGAACTTGTCCTTGAGCGTGAGGGCGTTGAGGGCGCGGTAGTCGATGCAGAAGCGCCACGTGCCATCCGACTTGCGCACCAAGAGCACCGGCGCGGAGAACGGGGACGTGGAGATCCTGATGATGCCCGCCGCCAACATGAGCGCGCACTGGCGCTCCAGCTCGTCCTTCTGCAGCTGGGGGTAGCGGTATGGGCGCACCGCTACTGGCGCCGACCCCGGGAGCAAGTGTATGCGATGGTCACATGCTCGTGGAGGCGGCAGGCCCTGCGGCTCCTCGAAGATGTCGCCGTGCTGCTGCAGGAGGTGCGTCAGGAGGGGGTGGTCGGCGTCGTCGGCCCCAGAGACTAGCTGGAGCTACGGCGCGGGAGATGTGCCCCCGAGACCCTCCCAGCGAATGTGGCGTCCCTGGCGCCAGAAGGTCATCGTCAGGGCGTCGAAGTCCCAGAGGATGGGTCCGAGCGTCCTCAGAAAGTCGACGCCAAGGATGAAGTCGAAGCAGCCCAAGTCGATGCCGGCGCACGTGATGATGAAGTGCTCGTCGTCGATGGTAAGGGGGACGTGTTGGACCACCCCATGGCAGTGGAGGCGGTCACCGTTGGCCACGGTCACGCGGAGGGTATCCCCACCTGTCGGCTGTAGCGCGAGGCGGCGCATAGTGGCGGCGCGGAGGAAATTATGCGTAGACCCCGTGTCCAGTAGCGCCACCAGAGGCTCGCCCTGGATAGTGACCGGTAGCAGCATCGTCCGCTCGTGGCGGATGCCGGCGAGCGCGTGGAGGGACACGACGAAGGCCGTGGCAGCTGCGTCGGTCGGCCCGGCCATCTCGGATGCCGCGGCAACCGGCCCGGTCATCGGGTCGCCCTCCTCTACGTCGACGGTCTCCAGGTAGAAGAGGCGAGGGCACACGTGACCGGGCGTGTATGGGTCGTCGCAGTTGAAGCAGAGTCCCAGGCGGCGGCGTTCGAGCTGCTCCGCCGGGGTGAGGCGGCGGAACGTGCGTGTCGCTGCGGGGGCAGGGCCAGTCGGTCCAGGTGGGGCGGGGCGGGTGGCGGCCGCAGCCGGAGGAGGCGGTCGGGCGGCGCGGGTGCCGCGGGCCAGGGCCGTCTCGCTGAACCGCCCGGGCGCGACGCTCATAAGCGCGCGCGTAGTGCATCGCCGTGCGGAGGTCCCGCGGGGCCCGTAGCTCGACATCCACTCGGATATGGTCCGGGAGGCCGCCAATGAAGAGCTCGGCGCGCAGCCTGGCCTGCGTCACGCCGGGCGCATGGCATGCGAGGGCCTGGAAGCGGTCGGCGAAGTCCTGCACCGTGGTGGTGAACGCCAAACGCCCAAGTTCCGCCAAGCGGCCGCCGCGGACCGGAGGGCCGAAGCGGAGAAGGCAGAGCTCACGGAACCGGTCCCATGGAGGCATGCCACCCTCGTCTGCTCCAGGGAGTAGTACCACGTACGGCGGCGCCGCGGAGGTGGTACGAGGCGAGCCACGTCCGGTCCGGCTGTGGTACGCCGTCCCCGTAAGAATCGCTCGCACCGGTTGAGCCGATTGAGGGGGTCCTCGACGCCGTCGTATGTGGCGAATTCCAGCTTGGCGTAGCGTGGGGAGCGAAGCCGGTGGCGCCACGGGCGGGGTACTCCGCGCGACCAGCGGACGGCTCGGCGAAGCGGGCGGGCGGCGGGTCCGGGAAGGACGGCACGGGGGTCCCGGCGGTGGTGTAGACGGGGATGGCGCCGGTGCGGCCGAGTGGATCGGCGGGGCTCCGTCGCGGTCACCCACGCCGGGAGTCGGGAGGGCGATGGCGGAAACCGGACCCGCTGGATGGGCACCCCCGGGGCAGCGAGGCGGGCCCGGCCGGGGGTCGGCGGCCGGGACGCCCACGGTGGCGGCGGCGGTGAGGCCGGGGCGGGCGGGCGCTCCCGGCCGGGAAGGGCTGTCGGCGCGGCCGGGTATGCGGCGAGGGTGGCGACAGGACCGGCGTAGTCATCCCCTCGCGCACCGATGAGGTGCACGGGCGGATGCCCTGGACGGCGGTGGCGAGGTCGCGGAGGGCCGTCGACAGCTCTTGCTGCGAGAGGAGGGGGGCGGCGCCGGCGACATCTGCCAGGGGCGCCGCGGCGCCCGTGGAGGGCGGCGGCGGCAGTTGCGCGGCGGCGGAGGAGGCCGGCGGCGTCTCGGAGGCGGCGGCGGTGGTGGCGGTGGGCTGGCTCGAAGACATGATCGTAGAGGTCTCTGATACCAAATTGGTAGAAACTAGGGTTCTACCGGGGCGAGGGCGTAGATTGTAGGGGTGGAAGTGCTGAGAGCGAGAGGGAGGAAAGCGGCGCCGACGGCAGGGCACCGTCGCGAGCACGCGGAAGGCGGCGGCTAGGGTTTGGGCGGCGCGGACGGGAGAAGGCCGACTCCTCTGGGAGTCGGCAATAATGATATCTGATTATTGCTTGATTGATTTAGTCTATTACAACTTGTATATATAAGAGAACTTGCGAAACCCTAATCTGCTAACTGGGCTAAGCCCCTAACTAAGCTTGGCCGGTTGGGCCAATGGGCCCCCTCCGGCGGTAGACCGGCCGGTCATAACAAATACTCCTTCCGATTCATATTACTTGACACTAATATAAATGTACCTAGAACTAAAATATATCTAGATACATCTATATTAGAGACAACTAATACGAATCGGAGGAAAATAATTGTTCACAAGGTTAAATTTTTCATGGGGTTACAAAAATCAGGCACTAGAAATTCATGGGTGACATCATATGGACGAGAATTTCAAATGAGAATTACTCGTGAAACATCAACATTCAGTTGATGCCATTTTTAAAAAGTCTCTTATCATAATTCAGAAGTATTAGAAAAGATAATGCTGATCTAGAGATAATGCATTGAGTAGAGTAGTACCTCTCTTCCAAAATAGATGCCGTTTTGGAAAGCTATTTTTGCTTTCCAAAATGTCATTTATTTTGAAACAAAGGCAGTGCTGATCTAGAGATAATGCAGATTTCTATGTTAAAATTGGATCGACTCGAATCCACTCGTACCTAACCACGCCAAGTTGTCTTTGACGTACACTTTAATCAATTTACTGTGGTAGTCGATAGAACAAAATGCTAAACAATGTAATGCATACTTCACTAAGGGTTAGTGTCGACAGACAGGTAAGAGGCGATGCATTTTAGATTCTGTGTTTCTTGGCATGTCTCCATGCCAGCGTATCCAAATCGTAAAAGCCTATACCGAAAGCCCCTCGTTTCTCTGAAAGGTAGCTTTCAAAACCCTGCCTTTTTGGTACAACGTGTGTCTCAACTTTCTCACAGAAGGTCTGTAAAGTTACAATCTGTTGAACAGAGGTTTTACAAATTAATTTCACTTGCAGAAGAAGCTGCAAGTATGCTCGTACCATGGGAACCAATGCTGTAGATTGACATGGATGGTATTGGCACGTTGCAACCTCGATTTGTCAATTGTCAGTGTGGACTTGTACATGGTGATGCTGCCTGCGGTGTGAATGATGTGAAGCCCCACTTAACCCCACAAAAACAAAATCCTTGCTTGCAGCTTAGGGGATCGGCAAGCTGTTCATCTCTGCTTCCATGTACCAGTGTCACTAGCTTTACACAGTTGTTACTACATGTCACTATGGCATCTATAAACAGTGTATGCCAGTGTGTGGGGGCAATTAAATTAAATGATCAATGAAGCCACGAAGATGGTGAGATTTATTTGTGAGACGATTGATATGGTCGAGTTTGTTTATCGATTCGTGGACACCAACCGTTTTATCTAGAAGCTTGAATAAGAATGAAACAAAGAACTTCTACAAATTAATAATTCAACCGTTTCATTTTATCGACGTAAAATCACCCTGAGGTGTCTACTCTGATTTTGATCAGCATCTATTTGCTCTGTCTTTTTTGTTCCTCTCTAGATGGAATGAGGCAGAAATCTTACCGTTGTTTCACACACAACAACCAAATAGAAAAAATGGAGTCCGTAATAGAAAGATTGGTAGTATCATACTAGCTAGCAGTGGAGGGCCACATGGCCACATTGCCCTAAGAGGAAGCTGCAAGGACAGACCCAATGGTGGCAAATGGGGCCATGCAAAGAACAAGGAGCGAGGACTGCATTACAAGAAAGGGTGACATCTTAACCATCCTGGACTAGCTTAGCCTAACCAACCATTGAGTTGAGACAGAGCACTAAGCACAGTGTATGATCAAAGGTTCTAGCGGCTGAAATTAATTTAGTTTCTAGCAATATTTCTTTTATGGAGACAGTGGCTACTGGCTTATCCTTGTTGGCCCCTCAGTCAATAGTGACTCTATTGCTCCTTCCTCAAGCTATGTGCTAATCATTTCGCAATCTGCTTGGACAAAAAGGTTCCCAATTGCTACAGTGCCCCCCTAAATCAAACACTCTGATGGGCCTAATGTACCATAACCCCCTTTAGTTTTTAGTACACTAATTGTACCCCTCAAGTTTAGTGTTAGAAGTTAGTGACAATGTTGTAAAACTAAGGCCATTGAACACTGTTCTATCAAGGTCATGTTCTCGGGGCGTCGGTGCTTCCCTGGTTCCGAAATTAATAATCTCCCAAGTACGAAGGAGATTGAACTACTTTGTGAGAAACTTTTTTTTTTTTGAAAAGAATTTTGTGAGAAACTCGTGCAAAAGCAATGTGAAACTCCAACATTTCTGAGATCCTCGGGTCCAATCTTCACACAATCTAGAATTCATTTCATAAATGATTTAAGTTGTGAAAACGAATATGCTGATTCCTATATACTTGATTACTCTGTAAACTGTACAAGGAATTAATCTGTTCAATGTTATGTCATCCACATAAAAAATTATGAGAGTGAAGTTGCATTAGACTCTACTCTATGGAGTAGTAGGACTACAATTGGAACATAGGTAATAAAGCTCTTGCTCTCCTTTGTTTATTTAATTCATCCATGGGATGGATTGCTAACCATCAAAGCAAATATGGAAGGAGGAGAGGTTAGAGCTTGAGATACTCACATCAGAGATGGTGAGTAATTAGCCTCAACAGTCAAATCAAAGCAATCACACGCCATCCGTGGCTCTAGCTAGTCCTCCCTTAGAAAAGATTTATGGGCACAACGATAACTAACATAAGCAATAATAATTACAGGCTAGTAGTAGTAGTACTTTGTGATGGGGACCTATTAACACACATATCCATGAACACTATGTTGGTACTCCTCATGACATTGATCATTCCTTGTCCTTGCAGAAGCACCAAACCAATGGTCACTAGGAAGACCAAGTGCTTTTCTTTTTCTTCTTGAGACCACTAGGCAGACCAAATTGACATCGGAGATTCTGAGAAAAAGGGTGATTTTTCGTGAGATATCTAATAATATAATTTCCATATAGAAATTCTAAATATATTTCTATATATTATGCAAGAAGGTTTCGAAAGTTGACTGCGTGCATCCTAAGATCAACGACATCTAAAACAGGGCGTGGAGCCGTGGAGAAAGCAGTTCTACTGATGTGCATTTTATTTCCGGCGGGCACCTGGAGTACATTGAGGTATACAAGAAAATGAAGTTCATAATAATTTCAGCTAACTTGCAAAAGAAGAACAATAATATTAAGTCAACATCACTCACGTACTATATAATTCAAAGCAACAATTGAACATGTTGGCCAGTTGTTTATAGCTTGCTCCGAAAATGCATGCACCTATTTGATCATAGTATGTAGCTAGCTTATCTGTCACGTGTGCAAACCACAGATTCAAAAAAGAAAATAAAACAAGAGAGAGAAAAGATTCAAAAGGTTCTTGACCACATGCTTCCACTGCCTGTCTTTCTGGTGAAGGGCCCTTCTCATAAAATTTCTGGCCTTTTTGAGGTAATAGCCACTAGATCCCTATAATATGGACAACATAATTTGCTTTGTTTCTACTTCATCTTTTTCTCCCATTCTTTGATTAGTTAGAGAACAACCATTTGAAACTGAAACAATTCTTGGAACTGATGCTTCACCCAATTCTGGTCAGTTATGGAACCCCTTTTTGTCACATATTGGACAAATATTTTTAACAAGATGACTCAGATCCATTCAAGCAGTAATTAACTAATTTCTTAAATAACGATCAAGAAAACAACCTAATAACGATCAAGAAAACAACAACCATATATCCCCCCGCGTTAACAAAATAACACTCCTGCTCACCACATGCATTCATAATGCAGTTCAACAGTAGCAAGAGGCCAAATTGAGGCCACCGCCTCAAGCTAACTAACAATATCTCCATCTCGGTCCGATTTATAACGTGGGAATAACTTCCCTGTTCCTATAAAAAAATGAACCGATCCATGCTCCGTACCTGCAATCCAAACAAATCATTTGTTTTTGTTTTTGTTTCGTTTCTCTTCGATTTCATGATCTTGCAGAGACGCATGGACATAGTTTACCAAATCTGTCAAGGAAAAACAGTTTCATTTACTTACAGGAATGCAGAGACACACCACTGATATGGTGTACTTTACATGAACATGGAATGGTCCTTGTGGTACATTCCTTTCAGTTAGTTACCTACAAACTTTCAGATGTAGACGTAGACGGAGTATGATGTATCTACCTGCGAAATTAGTTTCTTCAGACAAATTAATTGCTCATTGGTTATTGGCGACCCGTTGTGGATGATATCCGCATCAATCTACGTTGCATGAATCTGCAGGAGATTATTATTATACATCAAATTCAGTGCGGCTAGCTGCAGGTCGCAGACAAGGATCCTGCATGTAATGATTCAGAGACAAGCTACACTGAATTAATGCGCTTGCAATGTACGGTGAAGAGCAAGGAACCGTGATGAAGCGTCGCGCCCGCGCGATCCGACCCGTCGACAGCGCCGTGGCCGCGACGAGGGCGACCGGCGTCGGGGATGGGCCCGTACTGGGGACGTCGGAGGTACATGATTGAGAGAGAGGGAAGGGAGCAAAGGACGAGCGGAAGGGGACCGAAGATTGCTTTTTTTGGCCCCCTACAGATCATCTTTCTGCTTCCTGTTAACCGGTAAGATCAAGATTTTTTTCCCCCGTCAAAAAGAGATCAAGATTTTTTCCATGCAAATTTTCTTCAGAACCTCGACATGACCACTGGAATTCAAATAATTGAATGGCTTAAAATTAGATGAGTGAATAGTACTTATACTGCATAAACAAGTACTGTATTGGAATTGGCGGTGCGTATTATTTTTTAATAAAATTCGATAAAATGGTTTCAAAATTAGTAGTAAGATATAACAAGTGCTTAACTACGAAAATCTAGGTAGCTAAGCCAAAAAGTCGCATGGCTGTTTGCTTTACATAATGGCAATTAGGAGATGTCTTATGCTTCTTGTCAGAAAGAGATGGATTAAGCTCTTGGGAGTTGCTTAGGACTGGGTGCATTTTATCTTCTTTCAGTTAGTTCCAAGAGAGATCTCCGATTTGAACAAAGCTGTTTTCACCAAATTTCTCGACAAATAAGCTAGCCTTGCAATTCGTCTTCCATAAATCTCTTACATAATCAGAACAAATCAACACTGACAGGATGCCTAAAGTATGCACTTCACAACCAACATTGTTCACCAGAGTCATCAAGTTCATCCATCACAAAGTACGAATGCTCTGTTAGTACAAGATCGCATTAACTAATTCATGCCGATATTTATTAGCAACTAGCACTACAGCTTATCTTAAAAAAAACTAGCACTACGCCACCCACTGCTGATATAGCTCAAGGGATTGATTCTAAGATCGACTGAACATAACCCTAGCAGAAAAAAACAGCAACTAGGTAAGGAAATAAAATAGCAATCAGACAGCAATACTAGTATATCACTGTGACAATCAATGAGATCATCCGGCTAGGGAGAATCTTACTTTTGGCTGCAACCGGTCGATTCGATCGGAACTGCTCCATGAAATAAACCGCTCGATCGACCGGTCGAAGTCGTACAGTTGATGTGAGATCTATGGCTGCAAGGAGATTTGAAGGGGACGTCTCCTGCAGTTGGCCCTGCGCGCTGTCCACACCCCCATGGACGTCCATCTCCCGCGACACGCCCTTGTCCCGGCAGCTGCCGCTGGGGCCATCCGGCGACGTACGGCGAACCATGCGTCGATGACTTGTGGGGCCTATGCCACTGGGGTGAGCTTCAACTTGCCATGCTTAATTGTTGAGTACACTGCTGCATGAGAACGACACTGTCAACAGGGACTCTCTCTCTCTCCCTCTACCTCTAGCATATCATGTAATCATGGTACAAAAGGTCATATTGAAGCTGAAAGTTTGCTTTACGGAGAAACAGGTGGGTTCGCTAGCTAAACAATTGCATGTTCAATTTGTAAAACCGAACCATAGACAAAAAAACAAGTTGAATCCGATCTTCCAGTGGAAAGAACATGATGCACTTCATAGCTGAACCTCCTAGGTAGTTAAGGTGTTAGCACAAGTCCATAATCAGTGTCCAGCAGAGTGGTCATGCAGGATGCTTATCAATGAACGTCCAAGGAAAGCATATGTGAAATTTAATCAGTTATTAAGAGTAGTTGCAAGTTTGCAACAAAATCTTTAGTTGATATTACTCTATTTCATTATATAAGATGTTTTGGCAATTAAAAGCCTTACATTATGGAACAAGGTGGTATCTAATAACATGTGGCGAAGTTGATAGTATCTAGTAGCTGGGTGGACGGTTATTTAATTATTTGTTACAGAGTTCTTCATCTGGCAAAGTTTTTATTTATACAAGAGCCGTCAATGCTTGAAAGTTCAAGAAAACCGACCGTTGAGGCTTGAGTTGGCTAATACCAAAGCTAAACTCGAGTCGGGTAAAAAAGCTGATTTTTTTTTTCTTTCAAAATAGAGGTTCTACCTATACTTGGGCATGGGCAGCCCTGCCCGACCATGCCTCTAGCACAGACGTGAGCCTGATTTTTTTGGCCCGACAGTTAGATCGAGGCTTGCGTTTTCTGTGAATCAGTGAAGACGTAACAGGTTATGGGTAGCCGGGTACCCAGAGATAGGTAAACTTCAGCCCACCAGCTAGCCAGCTAGCCAACATATCCGGCTAAGGGACAAAAAGGGGCCCACACCGTAGAAGTCATCACCGATGTCGCTAGGATTGACGCACATCCGGCTGACGGGACCAAATGACCCGCCGTCCGGGCACGTCCCTAGTCAGCCTAGCGCAGCATGGCCCCTCGCTTGGTGATCACGTCCTAGCCCTCCTGCCGGCGGAATCATCTCCGAGAACTCGGAAGTCCACGATGACCTCATCTAGAGTAGAGCGGCTCCCGACGGCCCAACGGTAAGAAGCTGGAGTAGAGTCCAAGGAGTTGAGGAGTAGCTACCAAGAAGCACAAGAGTAGCGGCCAAGAAGCTCAACACCGCCATGTCACCTAGACTATGGCGGGAACCTCTCGGCCATGCCTCAATTTACATGGCCGAGGGTATAAAAGAAGCAGCCCGCGGAGGAAGAAGACACTCCATGCATGATCCAAGACACTAGATTTTCAATCTATTCACAACCCATAAAGTTCATACACACACATCCACCCACCATAAGCTAGAAGACTCTGGAGAGAAGCTCACTAGAGTTGTAGTAGTTGATAGGCAGTTCATCTTTAGGCTATTAGAGCATACCTAACAGTTTCATTCTACCCCAAGTTGTATCCTAGCCAGAATAGTCTTGACATGCCGACTAGACTCTTAGTCATCGTCAACCATACCTTCCAGCTAGATTCCTAGCTGGAGGACCACCTTTGTAACACTTGAGCACCTCACACGCTTCTCAGAATATAGCCAACACAGAACGCAGGGTTGTTACCAGATCATCATCTGGGGCCTGATGAACCTATATAAATCGTTCATGTCTTAAGGTTGCTAGTCCATCGGTTCATGATCACAAGCCCTTACACCTACAAATATCTTTCTGGGAATCAAAACCCTGACAGATGGCGTGCCATGTAGGGGCTTTGTACGTTATTTTCAAGAATCTCGATGGGTTTATCGTCCCCGCCCTCCTTCATCGGTCGGGGAGACATCATAGGTCATCCAGGTAACCCTCGGGTTCATGTGTCACTAACTACAACGTGTGTGGTGTAGACCTAGGCTCCGTAGCAAAGTCATCGGCGGGACCGCTGGAGGTTTACTTGCCTCCGTTGATGAGGCATGGGGACTTAGTGAGCATGGCGCTTCGGAAAGCTGCCGACAGACGGCCGGGTGCGGAGGTCGAGAAGGGTGTCTGATGCATGTAAAATACATACATGAACTTTGTCCTTTATCATATTGAATTCCCACATATTTGCAACATATATGATGTTAATACCATGTTTTACATTGATTTATGGGGATTTACTAATGATCCCCTTTATTTGGTTTATAACCCGGCAGAACAGGAAAACCCTGTTTCGCGTATTTTTTACTTTCAGAGACCTATACGGAGTCAAATTGACATGCGATTTTTGGAGCATCATTTTTTCAACGGGAGAAACATCTTGGACCTTGGAAGCACACCTAGAGAGGCCCAAGGGCCGAACAGGCATAGGTGGCGCGGCCAAGAGTATGGTTGCGCCACCCACCTCCGTTCAGCCATCGATCGCCCTTTTGACCTGATTGTTTCACGAACCGACGCATTTTGCCCCAAAAACTCTATATATATGGCCCCGGAGAGTTCCTAGGAGAAGAACGCCGCAGAAAGACACAAACACCAAAATGGAGGTTGTTGCAGAGAAGATTGGAGGGGAAAACTCCACCCGGATCACCGCCGGAGGGATCTCCACCTTCTCCAATGATGGCCCACAAGTATAGGGGGTGTATCGTAGTACTTTCGATAAATAAGAGTGTCGAACCCAACGAGGAGCAGAAGGTGTTGACAAGCAGTTTCGATGAAGGATTCACTGTAAATGCTCACAGACAAGTATTCAGGGGGTTTTGATATAGCAGATAAATAAAGTACGAGTAAGTAAAATGCGAGAGAAATAATCGCAGCGAGTGGCCCAATCCTTTTTAGCAGAAAGGACAAGCCGGTTTGTTTACTTATAATGACCAAACGTTCTTGAGGACACACGGGAATTTAGTCTAGTGCTTTCGCTTCATATAGCTGATTAATCTTCATTGTTTTGATAAGTGTTGTGTGGGTGAACCTATGCTAATGCACCGCCCTTCCAAGGACTAATACATACTTGTGATTATACCCCTTGCAAGCATCCGTAACTACAAGAAAGTAATTAAGATAAATCTAACCACAGCCTTAAACTCTGAGATCCTGCTATCCCTCCAGCATCGATATACCAACGGGGGTTTAGGTTTCTGTCACTCCGGCAACCCCGCAATTGGCAAACGAGTACAAGATGTATTCCCCTAGGCCCATAAAGGTGAAGTATCATGTAGTCGACGTTCACATGACACCACTAGAAGAATAACACCACAACTTAAATATCAAACCATTGAATATTACCCAACATAATTCACTACTAACATTTAGACTTCACCCATGTCCTCAAGAACTAAACGAACTACTCACGAGACATCATATGGAACATGATCAGAGGTGATATGATGATGAATAACAATCTGAACATAAACCTTGGTTCAATGGTTTCACTCAATAGCATCAATAACAAGTAGAAATCAATACCAGGAGAGTTTCCCCTATCAAACAATCAAGATCCAACCCTAATTGTTACAGCGGTTACGATGTGCAGCGGTGGAGATGGCGGTGATGATGATGGAGATGATGGTGATGATGATCCCAATGATGTCCAGCTCGATGACGGTGACGATGGCGTCGATTTCCCCCTCCGGGAGGGAATTTCCCTGGCAGATTTCAGCCTGCCGGAGAGCTCTTTTCTCTCTGCTATTTTCCGCCCCACAGAGGCGGCTGTGTCTCTTCGCGACTATCCTCTGGAGCTTAGGTTTTTGGGACGAAGAAGTACGCGAAGGAGAGGAGGCCAGAGGAGGCTGTGGGCCCCCTCCCCACAAGGCGGCTCGGCCAGGCCTGGGCCCGCGCCGGCCTATGGGGGGGCCCATGGCGGCCCTCCTCGGCTCCTCCTTTTGGCTATCTTCATCTTCTGGAAAAATAGGATTTTCAGTGTAATTTCCGCCAATTGTTGATCTTCCGTAATATTGCATTCTGACGGTGCTTTTTCCAGCAGAATCCTGACTCCGGTGCGCGATTCTCCAACAATCATGAAACATGCAAAATAGATGAAATAACATAAGTATCACCTCTAAATGTGAAATATATCAATGAATAACAGTAAATTATGATATAAAATAGTGATGCAAAATGGACGTATCAACTCCCCCCAAGCTTAGACTTCGCTTGTCCCCAAGCGAAACTGAACTCGGTAAACAAGACCACATGTTTATGGAGTGAAGAGTCGATAAACCAAATACGGACAAGAAGCATCATATTAATTCACACAAGACATTCTAGTGAACAACTTCCTCATATAATTCAACTTGAAACAAGTAGAAGGTAATCACAAATAAAGGTGCATAAGAAATCATAATTGGTGATGGCAAACTTCGTTCTTGGTCAGAGAACAATTAACAGATTGTACTTATCTATCGAGCAGCGCTCTTATGTTAAAAGCTTACATGGCACAACTTGCATACTCAATCATAATAATCTCCTCATAATCATTGATAACTTTCAAAGCTATATTCATTCAGATAAAACTTGTACTAAACAAGGAAGAGTAAAAGGCATGATTAAGTAGATCACAATATAAATGATTTGATCACAACAACTCAAATGCTTGCTTAAGATGTAGGGAAATAGGTTTACTGTCTCAACATAAAGTAAAAGACAGGCCCTTCGCAGAGGGAAGCAGGGATTAAATCATGTGATAGAGCTTTTTCAGTTTTGAAATCATATAAAGAGCATAAAAGTAAAATTTTGAGAGGTGTTTGTTGTTGTCAACGAATGGTAGTGGGTACTCTAACCCCCTTGCCAGACAGACTCTCGAAGAGCGGCTCCCATGAAATTTTTATTTTTGGGTGACACTCCTTCCAACCTTTTCTTTCACAAGCCATGGCTAACCGAATCCTCGGGTGCCTTCCAACAATCACATACCATGAAGGAGTGTCTATTTATTTTAGTTTTATTTAGAGATGACACTCCTCCCAACCTTTGCTTTCTCAAACCATGGCTAACCGAATCCTCGGGTGCCTTCCAACAATCTCATACCATGGAGGAGTGTCTATTTGCAAAATTATGAAGGTTAATTAATTGGGGCTGGAACCCCGTTGCCAGCTCTTTTTGCAAAATTATTGGATAAGTGGATGAAGCCACTAGTCCATTGGTAAAAGTCCGCCCAACAAGATTGAAAGATAAAACACCACATACTTCCTCATGAGCTATAAAACATTGACACAAATAAGGGATGATAAATTTTGAATTGTTTAAAGGTGGCACACGAAGTATTTACTTGGAATGGCAGGAAATACCACATAGTAGGTAGTTATGGTGGACACTTATGGCATAGGTTTGGGTTAAGGTTTGGATGCACGAGAAGCATTCCCTTTCAGTACAGGTCTTTGGCTAGCAAGGTTGATTAGCAAGCATAAGAGTTGAGGGAAACAAACAAATATACATGTGATAGAAACAACCATGCATCTTCCTTGTAAGCACAAACAATTTTAACTTCAGAATAATAAGCTAAGAGCTAACAAGAAAGAAAGACAATGAAACAACTACATGTATTTCTCTTTTCTACTTAAACCTCAAAGTGTTGTTGCTATTGACCAATGCTAAGTTTGCCAAAACCAAATAGATTTACTCAATGCTCCCAAAGTGATACCAATACTCATAGCAAGATCAATCATATAATAGAGATTGCAAACTAAAATAAGATGTGCAATATGTAAATGATAAGACTTCCCATTAATATTCCATAACGATAACTCACACCAAGGGATACATAGACAACCAACTAAAGAGAGATACTTCCACACTGCAACCCATCTTATATGATAACTTCCCTACTCATGATATGACACTACTTGATAGTAAAAAGTAAAAGATAGTGATGATGTGATACCGCGGCACTCCCCCAAGCTTGGAACAAACCAAGGGGATGCCAATACCGATGATGAATTACTCCTTCGGCGGTGGTGGTGATGAATTCTTCCCATCATCAGACTTCCAAGGAAGAGGATCTCCATCAACAAATGACATCTTGGTCTCGGGAATCCTGAAACTAGCAGCATAGCTTATGTGTTTAAACCTGTTTTCATACTCATAGTTTTGATTCTGAACATCATAGAGTTGAGCTTGGAGTTTGTTGGTGGTGTCGTGAAGCGAGAGGATGTCGTCCCACAGCTTTGCAGTCTCCTTCTTGTGTCCATCAATAAGTTCAGACACAATCTTGTGGAAGATGTCCACTTCACGCTCAGCCATCTTCTTGTAGTTGAAGACCTCTTGTTCTAGCTTCTACATCCTGTCTTCCAACTTTCCAAGATTCCTTCTCCTTTAGGACCCTGTACATCTTTGATCTGCAACTCTCCATCTACGAGCAGCAATTCCTTGGGGTGCATCTTCAGCTCGTTCATGTACGGGTTGACAACGTCCTCAAAGAAGCTGTCCTTCGGAGTTCCCGACGAAGACATGATGGCTCTAGATCCGAAGCAGATCCTGGCAGAAAATAGCTCGAAACAAAACACGTCGAGAAAATGATATACGGACCTCCAGGGGTCCGGGGGATTATATAGCAGGAATTTTCGCGACAAAAGGAAAGTACCAGGTCGAACCAGAGTCGGAGAGGGGCAACGAGGGACCCTCCTCATAGGGCGGTGCTGCCAGGCTGGGGCCCGCGCCGGCCTATGGGGGCACGCCCTCGTGCGTCTCCTCCACTCCGTTTCGATCTCGTAATTTATCATATTTTCCAAAAACAGCAAAAACATTGTTCGGAAAGTTAAACGCGGATTTTTTATTACCAGTACTGTTACCTATTCAAAGTCGAACTCTGTCGAACTGTCAATTTGACCTTTGATGAAAGCTTCCGGTGTCACCACTCGAATAACATCAACATCTTCATTATAAGAATCTCCAGAGATATAATGCTTGAGTCTTTGTCCATTCACCACTTGTGTGGCATCGCCTTGGAGAGAACTAATTTTAATTGCTCCTGAACGATACACCTCCACAATGACATATGGTCCTTCCCATTTTGAGAGTAATTTCCCTGCAAAAAATCTGAGACGAGACCGATACAATAGGACTTTATCCCCAACATTAAATTCTCTTTTGATAATTCTTCTATCATGCCATTTCTTAACTTTCTCTTTAAAGAGTTTAGCATTTTCATAAGCTTCACTTCTCCATTCATCTACATAACTCAATTGTAGCAATCTCTTCTTACCGGCTAGTTTAGGATCTTTATTCAGTTCTCTTACAGCCCAATAAGCTTTGTGCTCTAGTTCTAAAGGTAAATGACAAGCTTTTCCATAAACCATTTTGTACGGTGACATACCCATGGGATTTTTATAAGCAGTTCTATAAGCCCATATTGCTTCCTTCAATTTACTAGCCCAATTCTTTCTAGATTTATTAACAGTCTTTTGCAAGATAGATTTAATGTCTCTATTTGATAATTCTACTTGCCCACTAGTTTGAGGATGATAAGCGGAAGCAATTCTATGATTAATACCATATTTAGCAAGAGTTTTTCTAAAACCACCATGAATAAAATGAGAACCTCCATCAGTCATAAGATATCTAGGAACTCCAAATCTAGGAAAAATAATATCTAAAAGCATTCTTAAAGAGGTCTCACCATCAGCACTTTTTGTGGGTATGGCTTCCACCCATTTAGTAACATAATCAACAACAAGAAGTATATGAGTGTTACCTTCTGAAGAAGGGAAAGGACCCATGAAGTCAAATCCCCAACAATCAAATGGTTCAATAACAAGAGTATAATTCATAGGCATTTCATTGCGTCTGGAGATATTACCAACCCTTTGACATTCATCACAAGATAAAATAAACTTCCTTGCATCTTTGAAGAGAGTTGGCCAATAGAAACCTGATTGTAGAACCTTTTGCGCGGTTCTATCTCTGGCATGATGTCCTCCATAAGCACTACCATGACACTTACTCAATATCTCTTGTTGTTCATATTCGGGAACACATCTTCGCAGAATACCATCCACTCCTTCTTTATATAAGTGTGGGTCATCCCAAAAATAATGCCTCAAGTCATAAAAGAATTTCCTCCTTTGCTGAGCTGAAAAGGTTGGAGGCAAGTACTTGGAAACAATAAAGTTAGCATAATCAGCATACCAAGGACTATCTCGCGAGCTCACCTTTATTACAGCCAATTGTTCATTTGGAAAACTATCCTTAACAAGAACATGATCATAAGCAATATTTTCCAATCTAGACAAATTATCAGCAACAGGATTATCAGCACCTTTCCTATCTATAATATGCAAATCAAATTCTTGCAACAGAAGCACCCATCTAATAAGCCTTGTCTTAGCATCTTTCTTTTGCATTAGGTATCTAATTGCAGCATGATCAGTATGAATTGTAACTTTTGAATCAACAATATAGGATCTAAACTTGTCACAAGCAAAGACTACAGCTAACAATTCTTTTTCAGTTGTAGCATAATTTCTTTGAGCAGCATCAAGAGTTTTACTAGCATAATGAATAACATTCAATTTTTTATCTACTCGCTGTCCAAGAACAACGCCTACAGCAAAATCACTAGCATCACACATAATTTCAAAAGGTAAATTCCAATCAGGAGGTTCAACTATAGGAGCAGTTGTTAAGGCTTTCTTTAGAGTTTCAAAAGCTTCCTTACAATCATCATCAAAAACAAAAGGTACATCTTTTTGAAGAAGATTAGTAAGAGGTTTTGAAATCTTGGAGAAGTCTTTAATAAATCTCCTATAAAACCCAGCATGACCAAGAACACTACGAATACCTTTAACATCCCTGAGATAGGGCATCTTCTCAATTGCTTCAACTTTAGCTCTATCAACTTCAATACCTCTCTCGGAAATTTTATGTCCCAATACAATTCCTTCATTAACCATGAAGTGGCATTTCTCCCAATTAAGAACAAGGTTAGTTTCTTCACATCTCTGCAAAACTTTATCAAGGTTTCGCAAGGAATTGTCAAAATAATTCCCATAGACCGAAAAATCATCCATGAATACCTCTACAATATTCTCGCAAAAGCCGTGAAAAATAGCATACATGCATCTTTGAAAAGTAGCAGGAGCGTTACATAAACCAAAGGGCATACGTCTATAAGCATAAGTTCCATAGGGACAAGTGAAAGTGGTTTTCTCTTGATCCTTAGTTTTAACAGCAATATGTGAAAACCCAGAATAACCATCAAGAAAGCAAAAATGAGTATTTTTAGACAACCTTTCTAACATTTGATCAATAAAAGGTAAAGGGTAATGATCTTTCTTAGTAACCTTATTAACTTTTCGATAATCAATGCACATTCTATACCCTACAACTACTCTTTGAGGGATGAGCTCATCATTATCATTAGGTACAACAGTCATTCCTCCTTTCTTAGGAACACAATGCACAAGACTAACCCATCTACTATCAGCAATAAGATATATAATACCAGCTTCAAGAAGTTTTAATACCTCATTTCTTACCACATCCTTCATCTTAGGAATTAGACGACGCTGATGTTCAACAACAGGTTTTGCATCATCTTCCATATTAATGGCATGTTGGCAAATAGAGGGAGGAATCCCCTTCAAGTCATCAAGAGTGTAGCCAATAGCTCCTCAGTGTTTCTTCAATATTTCCAATAACCTTTCTTCCTCGAACTCTGAAAGCTTAGAACTAATAATAACAGGATATATTTTCTTATCATCAATATGAGCATATTTAAGATTATCAGGCAATGGTTTTAAATCAAAAACAAGATCTTCCTTTGGTGGTGGTGTTGTACCTAGATCTTCAACCGGTAAATCATGTTTGAGAATAGGTTGACGAAGGAAAATTTCATCAAGCTCATTTCTTTCTTCCCTAAAGACTTCACTCTCACTATTCTCCAAATGTTGCTGCAAAGGATTACTAGGAGCAAGAGCAATAGATGCACACTGTTCAACTCTAAAATCATTATTAGGCAAATCAGCTTTATAAGGAGTTTTGGCAAATTTAGAGAAATTAAACTCATAAGATTCACCAGCAAATTTAGTCACAATTTTCTCTTTCTTGCAATCTATAACAGCTCCACACGTATTTAGAAAAGGTCTACCAAAAATGATAGGACAATACTTACTAGCAGCAGAACCAAGTACCAAAAAGTCAGCAGGATATTTAATCTTACCACGTAGAACTTCCACATCTCGAACAATACCAATTGTAGAAATAGTTTCTCTATTAGCTAGCCGAATAACCACATCAATATCTTCAAGTTCACAAGAAACAATTTCATGCATGATCTCCGTGTAAAGCTCATAAGGAATGATACTAATACTTGCACCAATATCGCATAAACCATAATAACAATGATCACCAATTCTAACAGATAGCATATGAACACTAGTTTTCCTAGACTTATTAGGACGTGAAACAATATTAGAAGCATCTTCACAGAAAATAATGACCATCTTCCACATTTTCAGTCACAAGATCTTTAACTATTGCAATAGCAGGTTCAACCTTTATTTGCTCTTCAGGTTCTATAGGTTTCTTTGCACTTTTATTAACCGCACTATTTATAACAGAATACTCCTTCATTTTAGCAGGGAAAGGAGTTTTTTCAATATAAGCTTCAGGAAGAACATGATCAACAGTTTCAATTACAACACATTTATTTATAGATGAATCAATTTTATCTTTATACGGTTCATGATACTTATCAAAATTCTTCCTAGGCAATTCAAAATGAGAGGCAAAAGCTTTATAAAGATTTGCAACGACTTGAGAATCAAGACCATAAGTAGCACTCATATTACGAAATTTATCAGTATCCATAAAAGTTTCAATGCATTTATAATCATAGTTTATACCTGACTCTCTATCTTTGTTGTTCTCCCATCCTTCAGTATTCTCCTGAATCCGATCAAGAAGGTACCTCTTAAACTCTTCTTTGTTGCGTGTAAATGATCCAGAACAAGAAGTATCCAGCAAGGTTTTCATCTTGAAAAGAAAGTCTTGCATAGAAATTATCAATAATAATATTACCAGGAAGCTCATGAATGGGGAATTTGAGCATTAAAGACTTCAATCTCCCCCACGCTTGGGCAATACTCTCTCCATCATGAGGCCATAAATTATATATGCGGTTCCGGTCTTTGTGAATTTCACTTGGAGGATAGAATTTAGAATAAAATAGAGGCACAATATCATTCCAATCAAGAGAATCCCCATTCTTCAGTAATTTATACCAATGCGCCGCTTTACCAGACAGTGATATAGAGAGTAGTTTCTTCCTAACTTCGTCCATAGCAATACCTGCACACTTGAATAATCCGCATAATTCATGTAAGAACAGTAAATGATCTCCAGGATGGACAGTTCCATTCCCTTCATAGCGGTTATCCACAACACGTTCAATAATTTTCATAGGTATTTTGTATGGAACGTCTTTCTCACCTGGCGCCTCATCCACTACCTTTGCAGTAGTAGTAGATTTTCCAAATAAAAATTCAAGAGAAGATCTCTCCATAATGAATTATAGCAGCAGGCAGAAATAAAATCAGCACGAACAGTAAAAGTTTCCCTTACCAATAGCGCTTCACTCCCCGGCAACGGCGCCAGAAAATAGTCTTGATGACCCACAAGTATAGGGGGTGCATCGTAGTACTTTCGATAAATAAGAGTGTCGAACCCAACGAGGAGCAGAAGGTGTTGACAAGCAGTTTCGATGAAGGATTCACTGTAAATGCTCACATACAAGTATTCAGGGGGTTTTGATATAGCAGATAAATAAAGTACGAGTAAGTAAAATGCGAGAGAAATAATCGCAGCGAGTGGCCCAATCCTTTTTAGCACAAAGGACAAGCCGGTTTGTTTACTTATAATGACCAAACGTTCTTGAGGACACACGAGAATTTAGTCTAGTGCTTTCGCTTCATATAGCTGATTAATCTTCATTGTTTTGATAAGTGTTGTGTGGGCGAACCTATGCTAATGCACCGCCCTTCCTAGGACTAATACATACTTGTGATTATACCCCTTGCAAGCATCCGCAACTACAAGAAAGTAATTAAGATAAATCTAACAACAGCCTTAAACTCTGAGATCCTGCTATCCCTCCTGCATCGATATACCAACGGGGGTTTAGGTTTCTGTCACTCCGGCAACCCCGCAATTGGCAAACGAGTACAAGATGTATTCCCCTAGGTCCATAAAGGTGAAGTATCATGTAGTCGACGTTCACATGACACCACTAGAAGAATAACACCACAACTTAAATATCAAACCATTGAATATTACCCAACATAATTCACTACTAACATTTAGACTTCACCCATGTCCTCAAGAACTAAACGAACTACTCACAAGACATCATATGGAACATGATCAGAGGTGATATGATGATGAATAACAATCTGAACATAAACCTTGGTTCAATGGTTTCACTCAATAGCATCAATAACAAGTAGAAATCAATACCGGGAGAGTTTCCCCTATCAAACAATCAAGATCCAACCCTAATTGTTACAATGGTTACGATGTGCAGTGGTGGAGATGGCGGTGATTGATACGTCTCCAACGTATCTATAATTTCTGATGTTCCATGCTTGTTTTATGACAATACCTACATGTTTTGTTCACACTTTATGACGATTTTATGCGTTTTCCAGAACTAACCTATTGACGAGATGCCGAAATGCCAGTTCCTGTTTTCTGCTGTTTTTGGTTTCAGAAATCCTAGTAAGGAAATATTCTCGGAATTGGACGAAATTAACGCCCAAGATCTTAAAATTCCACGAAGCTTCCAGAACACCCGAGAGGCACCAGAGGGGGGCCACAGGGCCACCAGATGCCAGGGCGGCGCAGCCCAGGGGGGCGCCCCCTAGTGTGTCACCGCCTCGTCGACCTTCCGACTCCGCCTCTTCGCCTATTTAAAGGTCCCTGACCTAAATCTTCGATACGGAAAAGCCACGGTACGAGAAACCTTACAGAGCCGCCGCCATCGCGAAGCCAAGATCTGGGGGACAGGAGTCTCTGTTCCGGCACGCCGCCGGGACGGGGAAGTGCCCCCGGAAGGCATCTCCATCGACACCACTGCCATCTTCATCACCGCTGCTGTCTCCCATGACGAGGGAGTAGTTCTCCATCGAGGCTAAGGGCTGTACCGGTAGCTATGTGGTTAATCTCTCTCCTATGTACTTCAATACAATGATCTCATGAGCTGCCTTACATGATTGAGATTCATATGAGTTTTGTATCACTATTCATCTATGTGCTACTCTAGTGATGTTATTAAAGTACTCTATTCCTCCTCCATGATGTAATGGTGATAGTGTGTGCATCATGTAGTACTTGGCGTAGTTTATGATTGTGATCTCTTGTAGATTATGAAGTTAACTATTACTATGATGGTATTGATGTGATCTATTCCTCCTTTCATAGTGTGATGGTGACAGTGTGCATGCTATGTTAGTACTTGGTATAATTGTGTTGATCTATCATGCACTCTAAGGTTATTTAAATATGAATATCGAATGTTGTGGAGCTTGTTAACTCCGGCATTGAGGTGCTCTTGTAGCCCTACACAATTAGTGGTGTTCATCATCCAACAAGAGAGTGTAGAGTATAGCATTTATCTATTCTGTTATGTGATCAATGTTGAGAGTGTCCACTAGTGAAAGTATGATCCCTAGGCCTTGTTCCCAAATACTACAATCATCGCTTGTTTACTGTTCTACTGCACCTGTACTTCCTGCAATATTACCACCATCAACCACATGCCAGTTGTAGCAGCAAGCTATTTTCTGGTGCCGTTACTACTGCTCATATTTATTCATACCACCTGTATTTCACTATCTCTTCGCCAAACTAGTGCACCTATACATCTGACAAGTGTATTAGGTGTGTTGGGGACACAAGAGACTTCTTGCTTTGTGGTTGCAGGGTTGCATGAGAGGGATATCTTTGACCTCTTCCTCCCTGAGTTCGATAAACCTTGGGTGATCCACTTAAGGGAAAACTTGCTGCTGTTCTACAAACCTCTGCTCTTGGAGGCCCAACACTGTCTACAGGAAAAGGAGTGTGCGTAGACATCAGTGATGATGATGGAGATGATGGTGATGATGATCCCAATGATGTCCAGCTCGATGACGGTGACGATGGCGTCGATTTCCCCCTCCGGGAGGGAATTTCCCCGACAGATTTCAGCCTGCCGGAGAGCTCTTTTCTCTCCGGTGTTTTCCGCCCCGCAGAGGCGGCTGTGTCTCTTCGCGACTATCCTCTGGAGCTTAGGTTTTCGGGACGAAGAAGTACGTGAAGGAGAGGAGGCCAGAGGGGGCTGTGGGCCCCCTCCCCACAAGGCGGCGCGGCCAGGCCTGGGCCCGCGCCGGCCTATGGGGGGGCACATGGCGGCCCTCCTCGGCTCCTCCTTTTGGCTATCTTCATCTTCTGGAAAAATAGGATTTTCAGTGTAATTTCCGTCAATTGTTGATCTTCCGAAATATTGCATTCTGACGGTGCTTTTTCCAGCAGAATCCTGACTCCGGTGCGCGATTCTCCAACAATCATGAAACATGCAAAATAGATGAAATAACATAAGTATCACCTCTAAATATGAAATATATCAATGAATAACAGTAAATTATGATATAAAATAGTGATGCAAAATGGACGTATCATCCAACGTCTTCATGATCATCATCACCATGATCAAGAGGGAGTAGTCCACCTCTGGACTGCGGGTTTGTGGCAGTAGCTTGATTTATTTCTCTCATGTTCTTCATAGTACTTAGTGCCATATGAGCTGCCTATCATGATTATGGCCGTATTTGCAATACCTATATGGTGGATCCTTGTTCTATGATATTGTTTTATGAGATCTGATCTTATTATATTGTGAGATGTATTGATAGATGCATATTATGTACCCCATTCTTAAGTTTATGTTCTGATCCAACATCTATGCAAGAGCGTGTGTGGGGTGATGTGTGTGTGTTAGATGGAGTAGCAAGGTTTTAGTGATTGGATAGTGACAATATGTTGATGATCTATTATGGTTTAGCCTTTCTTTTGCTACCTCACTAGGGATCAAGTGAATGAATATGCTATGTTCATCATGTGACAGCAATGATGATCTTGTTTGTTCAAGGTAGCATATTTCATATTCAAACTTCATGGCAAAGTACTTATTGCTATGCTCTGTTAATTCTTTATACATGATTGATGAAGTTTCTTTCTTCTGGAACATAAGAGAGGTGTGTTGCATCATCTCTATGTTAGGATGTGATGCCCATATTAATTCCAATCTTACATATAATATTATTTGTTCCTTCATATCTCATTGATGAATTGTTTTTTGTCCACCACAACTTTACGAGAGAATAGTCAAGTGGTCCACTTTTTATCATAAGAAACAGATTTATATTGCTTTTAAATTGTTTTCTATTTGATGCACTATTTTATATTTTTATTCAGAAAATACAAAAATATTTACTTTTCTTATTTGCATCAAAACACCAAAAATAATCAATCTCTTTACAGTTTTTTACTTAGTTATTTAATCTTGTTTATTTTCTACTTGTTTTATTACTACTTGTATTATTTACTTACGTGAAACCTTGTGCTTGATAACCACACGGTGAAGTTGGGGGCACAAGGCATTTACTTATTTGCAGGATTGCTTGAAGAAGAGAGAAGAGAATACTCTTTCATCCAGTTTCCCGAGAGTTCGATATAAAACCTCAAGTCACCCTTGTGGGGAAAATACTCCGCGACGCACCACTCTGCACTTGGAGTCCGAATGTCATCAAGAGATTTTCTGACGCCGTTGCGGGGAACTGAAAAGAGTTGCATTACAGTGGTTGCTGCATGAGAAGCTCCAAGCAACTGCAAGAGATTTTTTGGCGCCGTTTCTTACCAAAGCTTGGGGAGGTAACATCGATGTGAGCTCTCCTATCTCTTTTAGATTGTGCATAGTATTTTATTTGTCTTGTTTTTAGTCTTTGTTTGCTTGTTTTTGCTTGTTAGGTCTCTTTCTTAAAAATTGAAAACACATAAAAGTAGTATCAATCATGTTTAGGCAAGGCAACAAGCTAAAAGGAGCTACACCGGATTGTAGCCATCTTGCATACTCAGCGGGTATTAGCTAAAAAATTAGTCCCGTGATAATAATTGCTATCTACAAATTAAGTTTTGATCATGGGAATGCCTTGGAAGCTGAGCATCATATTAATTTTTTTGAGAAACCTTGTGCTCAAATTGTTACTTCAAACATAGACCCCGGTACATTAAGAATTAAGTTATTTCCACACTCCTTAGTTGGAGAAGCTACTACTTGGTATGAAACTTTGCCTCAACAAGATAAACATTGGTTTAATACGAGGGCCGCATTTTTAGAAGCATATGGGGATTGCTCTAATAATCATCAAACACTTATGCTTTCTTTCAAACAAATGGAAAAATAAACCATAGTTCAAGCCTGGAGAAGGTACAAAAATTAATTTGCAATTTAGAACATGATTTGAGAGATTATATGTATTTGAATACCTTTTATCTTGGTCTAAGTCAACCTAGTAGGCGTCTTTTAAATAGAGAATCCGACATACATTTCGTCTTTCTTAAAACATGTGATGCTATTAAAGTGCTAGATGGAATGTTGGTAGACGATTATATTTATAAGAGCATAAAATACACCGAAATTAGAGACACGTATACCAAAGAAAACTATTGTCAACATCCGGATTTTTAAGTCCAGATGCCTATTATGCCATACATCGCAATCCCAGGAAGATTGTTTTTGCGAGACATAACAGTTGAATACCATAGAGTCATCATTCATTACAATACCAACATAGTCATTACATAAATAGGATCACATGATCCAGTCTCGTTACAACACTTGATCTATTGATCATTACACAAATACGTAGCGGAAGCGAAGTAGTAGTGGACTATCTATTCCACAGGCAACGCTTGACGTTAGAATCTCCTAGTTATCGTAGACGTCCTGCTGGCCGTCATCTTCATATTGCTGTTCAGCTTCATAGTCTGGCCATTTGAATAGCCAGGGACACAGCCGTGAGTACTTTCAAGTACTCGCAAACTAATACTAGTGTAAGTACTAACATTGCTATTGAGAGTGTTCTAAGCTCTAGGGTTATTTGCATAAAGCCAATTTTAGTTCATAAACATTTTAGTATAAGACTCCTCATGTGCTAACTAACTCAAGTGGGAACATTAGTATCATTCCCACAACTCTGTTGTGATTCAAATTCAAAGTCACCTTTCAAGTTTAATTCACAAGTCAAAAAGATATACAATTTCTGATGACGGAAACAGTATGGCCTTTCCAACTGTCCATGACCGCGGACGCGACTATTCGCATAGGTTTACACTTTGCAGAGGTTGCACACTTGTGCCACAACATTTGATTACATCCGTCAAGGATAACCTTGAATAATCCTAACTCAGTACGCGGATCATCAACCGTTAACCTTTCACTTACACACCCTAGTATAGGCACCTCTCCCCATGAGCTTGGCCTCCCGGTGATAGCCAACTGTTATCCCGGGAACTGCACAGGGCTTGGGTCGTACATTCACCTCATTTAACGTCATTTCACTTTCACCGGAGGCAGCCTCGGCATAACCTCTATGACGCTTGTTTAGAGGGAACCCATACTAAGACACATAAATTTCCAGCTAAGCCTTACCCATAATCAGGTATTGTGGGGGTACTCAGAAATTGGAATGGTATCGCATCCAACTCAATCATCAGTTTTTATCAAGTTCACCAAGTCAAATTCATGTCATATTCACCTTCAAAATCTTTCAATGGTAATGACTCATGATTCCAAGGTTTTCACCATCATTTCAAAAACACAGGTTCCCATCGAGAGTAGTCATTTTTAATTTAGCACTAGCAACTAGGTATGAGGGGTGCTAAGTAGTTTGCTTTGCTTCTAGGCTAACTTTGATACTCTTGTACTAATCCAATACTAACCAAGTGAATCATAAGTCAAAAAGTACTTTGAAATATCAAAATGCAATAAAGCTTGTAAAGTAAAAAACTTGGGATAGGATCATTAAACATAAAGTAAAAGGGGGATGCTTTGCTCTTGGTGAGCTTTGCACTTTGCAAGAGTATTATCTTGCCTTGGTTGGGGAATTGGTCAAAGTGGTCTTCTTCTCCTTGGAAGTAGACCTCCTCCTCCTCTTGATACTCCTCGGTACTAGCGTCTAAAATCGAATACGAGGTATACAATCATCATACCAAACTTAAGTACTAGACTCAGCACACACATGAGTTACAAAAACTTAGGCTAGCATCACAACATTACTAATAGGTTGATTGACTTTGTTTTCTTCTTTAAGAAAAATAATTTCTTCTCATTATACATACTAATTAAGGTGTTTCTTTTCATTCCTTAGAGAATTAATTTCCTCTCATTATCTTATTAAGATTTAATTTCCTAAATGAATAATATATGACCTAGGTTGACTAAAGTCAACCTCTTCATATTCATCATTTAGGGAAAAGATTTAAATGAGGTGTAGCACCTCATGCCATTTAATACCAACCTAGTAATTATTTAAATCCCCAAACAATTTCACATGAGGTTTAATAGACCACGGTCTCTATCTCATTTTGAATTGTTTGTGACAAGATTTAAATGAGAGAAACACTCCCATACAATTTAATAAATTAAATTTGGCCCAATTTAAATGGACTAGAGTTACCATAGAGCCATTTTTTAAACTAGGCCATGATCACACAAACCACTATGTGATGTTTTTGCATATTCTTATATGAAATATGATTTTTGAGAGTTGGCATCAACTCAAAAACATTATTGGTTGATTTTTAACAATTGTTTGAAGTTACCAAAGGCCCTGCCTTGTTTATTTTGTCACTTTAATTCTACACCAAATCTAGGGTTGAGACCAGTGTAGTTGTGTAGATAATTTTCTCAGCTTTCCAAAGATATAAAATTTGTGAAATTTGGCCAAGTAGATTTATCGCTATTTAATTTTGAAATTGGCATCAGATTGCAAATTAACCTAAACTGGAATTTGAATTTCAAACGAATTGGGCTGGCGGGAAAGTTTAACGGGCTACGCAGAGGGGAAGGGAAATGGGCCGGCCCAGCAGTGCGTCCAGCGCAGCGGGCCGCCTGACAGCATGGGGACCACGCGTCAGCGTGTATTAAAACGCCGAAACGGTAAGTTCTCTCCGCACCGTAGGATTAGACGAGGATCGGACGGACGACAAGCGTCGTCGTCTCCGGCGAGAGATGGCCACGGGCGTGGCGACGGTGGGGGTCGGAGACTCACCGGCGGCACGGCGATGGTCGTAGAGGGGTTGCGGAGAGGTTGTCGACGATGGTGAAGCAGATGGAAGCAGTGGCAGCTCCAACGGCGGCCTGGATCGACGGCGCTCTTCTCAGCACCTCCGTGGCACCGAGCTCCAAATTCCGGCGAGGGCGTGGCTAATGTGGCGGAGGGAGTGGCTAGGAAGGGTCAGACGCGAGAGGGAAGAGTGATGGTGTGGTGGAATTGAGAAGGGAGGGGCTCCTTTTATAGCCTCCTCGAGCATCGGCGGGAGGTCACGGCGACGATGGCGATGTCGCTCTCCCATCGATCAACAGCATGGGCGAGGGTACGACAACGCTCAGGAGGGCTCAGGGAACGTCATGGTGCGCTCGGAACAACTAGCGGTGGTCAAGCACAGTGGGGCGAGTCACACGTCCGTGTGTAATGTGGCGGACGTCGTCGTCCTCCTCGACGGTGATAGGGCGCGGGCGAGCTCGTGGCGCTGTCTGGCAGCTTCCTGGTGCTGAGGCGAGGGGCAGGCGGAGTCGACGGGTCGCTGCGCGCTCTGGCGTCGCGACCATGCATGGCATGGCGTCGCTGGAGCGTGATGGACGCGTCTGTGCTGGTGTGTGCAAGCATTGTCTTGGTCAAGGGAGGGCACGAGCTGGTTCAGGAGAGTGAGAGGAGCGTCCAGGACATGGAGGGGCAAGGCTGAGGTGAAGGGAGAGAGAGATGGCATGGTGAGGCCATGCCATGCCACGGTCATGGTGACCAAGTGGAAGGGTGGCAGGGGTTGGCACTGGTGCTGAGGGGTGTGGTGAAGCTCCAGAGCAGCAGAGATGGCCAGGGTTGGACTTGGTCCAATGTAAAAAATCAGTATGGGCTTCAATTTCATCCCTGCCTGCAAGGTGTTTGTAAAAATGGCCGCAAGAAAATTACTTTGGAATTTTGGAATGATTTTTGGTGGATTGTAATCTTATATTATTTGAAGTAGAATGGAGGTGGTGGTGGTCAAAATGGTGTTGAAATGCAAAATCACAAATTGCATATGATCTTCATTTTGCATTATGGTTCCAACTTTGCTTGATCACCATTTGAATTTGAGAAAGAATTTGCAGGGGTTGTTTTGGGCAAAGTTGTTCACCTTGATGTTGTCTTGGATGAGGTGCAAAGAGTTGGCAAAGTTTAGTTTAGAAATCTTCCAAACCAGGGGCTCAAAGATGACATCAGGCTAAGATTGTCAAAATTGACCATATTGCATGTGAGTTGGAATTTCAATTTGTTTTCAATTTGATTTGAGTCTCTTTGTTTCCAAAAGTGTTTATAAGTGTTTAGTAACCATCTCCAACCAATGGTGCAAGCCAAAATGGTCTAGGTTAAGAATTTGCAAAAATGGCATAAGCCATATGTGAGTGTTGATTTGATTTTTCTAATTTATTTTCTCCTTTCTTTTTCTTTCCATTTAAGTGATCATGAGATCATTGGTTAGGGTTTTAGTACAATGGTAATCACACAAGAAATCATCATGGCAAAATGCACACTAACATACTTAAAAAGGTGAGTTATATGCATAGCACTATATGGAGATAAAAAGTTTTTGTTGGTTCTCAAATTTGCATTTTGGGAAACTCTCTTTCTTTTCTTTATTGAAAAATTGGGATGTTACAAACCCTTCCCCCTTACAAAAGATCTCGTCTCTAGATCTAAAGAAAACTAGGTACTAAAGAGATCTGGGTATTCCTTCTTCATATCTTCTTCGCGCTCCCAGGTGGCTTCTTCTTCGGTGTGGTTGCTCTATTGAATCTTCAGGAACTTGATACTCCTGGTGCGGGTGGTCCTGAAAGCTTCTTCAAGGATGCGAATAGGAACTTCGCGGTATGTCAGGTCCTTGTTGATATCAATAGCTCTGTGATCGATGTTCTTGAACACTTCCGTCTTCTCCGGTACTTCTAAACACTTCCGAAGTAGTGAGATGTGAAACACGTTGTGCACCGCGGACATTTCTTCCGGTAGTTCAAGCTGATATGAAACTTCTTCTCAGCGACTCAGAACTTTGAAGGGTCCGACATATCTGGGGGCGAGCTTTCCTCTAAGTTGAAATCTCTGCATTCCTTTGAGGGGTGAGACTTTGAGATACGCAAAATCTCTGATCTCGAAGGTCATCTCTCGGCGTCTCTTGTCGGCGTAGCTCTTCTGTCTTGACTGGGCGGTCTTGAGGTAATCACGGATCTTGTGAACCTTCTCTTCAGCTTCGCGAAGAATATCTGGGCCGAAGACTTGACTATCTCCGACTTCCGACCAATTCAGAGGGGTACGACACTTCCTTCTGTACAGGGCTTCAAAGGGGGCCATCTGTAAGCTGGCTTGATAACTGTTGTTGTATGAGAACTCTGCGTAAGGCAGGCAGTCTTCCCATTTGGATCCATACTCTAGCACACACGCTCTCAACATATCTTCAAGTATCTGGTTGACTCTCTCAATCTGTCCGTCAGTCTACGGGTGATAAGCTGTGCTGAAATTCAGCCGGGTTCCTAGTCCTTCATGCACTTTCTGCCAGAATCTTGAGGTGAATTGAGATCCTCTATCTGACACTATAGACTTCGGGGTTCCGTGCAGGCTGACTATTCTGGAGATGTATAACTCAGCTAGCTTTGGGCCTTGGTATGTGGTCTTGACGGGGATGAAGTGGGCGACCTTGGTTAATCTATCGACCACTACCCAAATGGAGTCATTTCCTCTACTTGATTTGGGAAAACCTTTGATAAAGTCCATTCCTACAGAATCCCACTTCCATTCAGGAATCTGTAACGGCTGCAACAGTCCTGCGGGTCGCTGATGTTCTGCCTTGACTCGTTGACAGATATCACACTTGGCGACGTAGCTTCCTATCTCTCGCTTCATTCCGTGCCACCAAAATTGTTCCTTCAAGTCTTGGTACATCTTGGTTCCTCCGGGGTGAATGGAATACATGGTATCATGAGCTTCCTTCAGAATGACTTGCTTCAACTCTGAATCTGACGGCACACATAAGCGTCTGTTGTACCAAAGAACTCCTTCTTCATCCACAGTGAATCCCGGTGCTTTTCCTGCAGCTATCTGACTCTTGATTCCGTCAATGCTGGCATTTCCCTTCTGGGCTTCCTTGATTTGACTCATCAAAGTGGGTTGGAGCTCAATGCTTGCTAAGACTCCTTCGTTCACTAGCTCTAGTCTAAACTATTCAAACTCTTGAAATAGGCTGGGCTGCTCGATTGCGATCATGGAGTTCAACTAACATGGCAGTCTACTCAGGGCATTCGCTACCACATTGGCCTTGCCGGGGTGGTAGTGAATCTCCATATCATAATCCTTGATCAATTCTATCCATCTGCGTTGTCTCATATTCAGCTCTTTCTGGGTGAAAATATACTTCAGGCTCTTGTGATCTGAATATATCTCGCATCGATTACCCATGAGGTAATGACGCCAAACTTTCAGGGCTAAGACTACGACTGCTAATTCCAAGTCATGGGTTGGATAGTTCTGCTCATGTTGCTTCACTTGCCTTGATAGGTAGGATATCACTTTGCCTTCTTGCATCAACACACATCCAAGACCAATCTTGGATGCATCACAATAGACGTCGAATGGCTTGGTGACATCGGGCATGATCAAAATTGGGGCTGTGGTTAATCTGCGCTTGAGTTGCTGGAAACTTTCTTCACATTTGTCATTCCAATCAAACTTCTTGTCCTTCTTCAGCAGTTGAGTCAATGGTCTTGCGATGCTGGAAAATCCTTCAACGAATCTGCGGTAATATCCCGCTAATCCCAGAAATGCTCGGACTTCAGTCTGTGTGGTTGGGGCTTTCCATTCCTCAACGGTTTTGATCTTAGCGGGATCTACGGCACTTGCTCCTGCAAACAAGATGTGTCCCAGGAATCCTACTTCTTTCAACCAAAACTCGCATTTGCTAAACTTGGCGTACAACTTGTGCTGCCTAAGGGTTTCTAGGACCACTTCCAAATGTTGCTCATGTTCTTCTTCAGATTTGGAGTAGATAAGAATGTCGTCGATGAAGACAACGACAAACTTATCCAAAAAGTCCATAAATATCTTATTCATGAGGTTCATGAAATAAGCAGGGGCATTGGTCAATCCAAATGACATGACATTGTACTCATACAATACATATCTGGTGGTAAAGGCAGTCTTAGGAATATCTGTTGCACGGATCTTTAGTTGATGGTAACCTGTCCTAAGATCAATCTTAGAGAACATTCGGGCACCAGTCAGCTGGTCAAACATGTCTTCTATCTTTGGCAAGGGGTATTTGTTTTTGATGGTGACATCGTTAAGCTTACGATAATCCGTACATAAACGAGTGGCACCGTCTTTCTTATCCACAAACAAAACTGGGGATCTCCAAGGCGACGCACTTGGTCGAATCAGACCTTTGTACAGCATATCATCCAGTTGCTTCTTCAGTTCAACTAACTCAGCGGGGTTCATGCTATAGGCTCTCTGGGCTATAGGTCCCGTTCCAGGGATTAACTCGATGATAAACTCGATATCCCGATCTGGGGGCATACCGGGTAGATCCTCCGGAAACACATCGGGGTATCGACAAACGACCCTGATCTGATCCAAGGTTGGCTTGGCTAAACTCTGGTTGCAGGTGAATTTTTTGGGTAGCCTTTCAGACACATGTTCTATTAGTATTCCGGTGCTACTAGTCATGGTGATGCCCTTCTTGGCACAGTCAATCAATCCCTGATGTTTCGACATCCAATCCATACCCAGTACTACTTCCAAACCTTTTGTTCCCAGAACAATCAAGTTGGCATAAAAATCTATTTCATTAATTCTGATGGTTACATCTTTGCAAAATTTTCTAGCTTTGGTGGTTGAACCAGGGATTTGAACTATCATGACATATTTCAAACTGATTGGTTGAATCTTACTAGTGCAAAAAAAATCTTCTGTAACAAACGAATGCGATGCTCCGGAATCAAACAACACTCTTGCAGGTATTGAGTTAACAGAGAACATACCCAACACCACATCTGGGGCTTCCTGGGCTTCCTCGGCGTTCATGTGGAAGAGGCGGCCTCCACGGTTGTTCGGGTTGTTGGGGGTGAACTTCTTGCCGGTGGAGACACGGCGTTGCTGCTGAGCCGGGGCAGCGGTGTTGGCGGCGATCTTGGCTAACCTTTTGGGGCACTCATTGGAGTAGTGTCCCACAACTCCACATTCATAGCAGGTGATTGTGGCCTTGTCCTTGGTGGCGACGGGGATGGCGTTGCTCCCAGTCCTCGGAGCGGTGTTGGTATTGTTGTTGTTGTTGGGGGCTCTGGGCGGAGCGCGGTTGAAGTTGTTGTTGTTGTTGTTGTTGTTGTATTTGCTGTTGTTGTGGTGGCCTCCTGGCCTGGGGTTTCCTCCACTCCGGTTCTGAAAACCTGGACGTGACATTGGTGCATTGGGCTTGTTGTTCCTTGAGGCGAAGCCTCCGCTTGAGCTGGGGCGATACCTTGGGGTATTGCTGGGCCCACTCTGATTCATCATGCGGTGCTTGCGGTTTTCGTTGGCTTGATGCAGTTTGCCCTCCATCTGGATGGCGGAGTCTACTAGGGCTTCAAGGTCGGCGAAGGGGATGTTGACCAACACAGTCTGCATATCATCATGCAGGCCGTTCAGAAACCTTTCCTACCTCTTCTCGGTGGTATCAGTCTCATCCGGGGCGTACCTTGACAGAGTCAGAAATCTGTCGAGGTATTCCACCACGGACATCCTGCCTTGTTTCAGTTCACGGAACTCATCCCTCATCTTCTTTATCAGACCCGGGGGTACATGGTACTTGCTGAACTTGAGCTTGAAATCTGCCCAAGTCATGAATTGTCCCGCGTTCATGGCACGGGTGCTTGTCCACCAAGCTCTTGCTGGTCCTGCTAAGTAGTGTGTGGCAAACAACACTTTCTCATTGGCATCCACTCCAGCTACTTCTAGATTGTTCTCCATGGTTTGGAGCCAATCATCCGCATCAAGGGGTTCCTCGGTCTTGCTGAATACTGGAGGGTTTGTGTTTTGGAAGTTCTTGAGCTTAGATCCTGGGTGATCATGATTGCCATGGCCATGGTTGTTGTTGGCCAGCTGTTGAAGTGCTGCAATGTTGGCTTGCCGTTCAGCTCGTTCAGCCTCTCTATCTTCCAGCATGATTTGCAACATCTGCATCATGGCATCTTGATTCGCGCTACGAGTTGGAGGGGCCATCTGAACATTGAGATAGATCATGAGATAAGAGGGAAATTCTCTATGGCTTGTTTTGTGCTGAATTTAAAGTTTTAAAACTTGTCATGTTGAAACAAACATACATTCATTCATAGAAAACAACACACATTACAAGATAACACACTAAGGGTTTTAAGAACCCTTCTTCTCCAAGCTACGATACATGGGGCGGGATACAACTCACACCTACGCAAGTGAACATGTGAATCTACTCCTCATCTACATCGATGGGGATGTAGTCATCCTCTCCGGCGTCCAGGAACTCGTAGTCCTCCTCCTCGGTGAACTCATCCTCCTCGAAGTCGTCGTCATCACTCAGGAAGGCTCCTCCTCCCTGAATGTCTTCTCCATCTTCCTCCATCTTCTTCATCTGCTCCTCTTGGGCCTTGACAGTGGCCTCCAAGGATGCTATCTTCGCGCGGAGGCGCGTGATGGTAGCGTCCTTCTTGGTACGCTGCTGGCGGAGGGTCCTGCGGTCCTTGGCGAGCATCTTGATGGCTTCGCCCTGCTGAGTGATGTGGGCGTGAGTCTGGTTGGCATACTCACGAGCGTTGTCTAGCTCCTTCTGTGTCTGGTACAGTATGAAGTCTAGATGCTCCACATGGTGCTTCAACTCGGGGTGGGGCTGCATGTCCGTGGGCTCTCCAGCGGAGTTACGCCTGGCGAGGTGAGAAAAGCGAGGGTCCTTGAGGGCCTCCCCACTCATCACGCACAAGCGTGCAAGTCCTTCCCGCAGAGCGCGGGCGAGTCTGTCCAGCCAGTTGCTCTCCCTGAAGGAGAAGAGGATCCTCTCAGAAGTAGGAGGCTCCATCTTGCCCCTCAAGTCAGCGGTGATGATCCACTGCAGCTCTCCTCCTGGCTGGTCATTGACCTCGACTTCGTGGAACTCCGGGTGAGGGCGGTCAAGGTGATCCGACAGGGCGTTGAGGTCCCTTTCGAAGATCAAACTTCCGCCATTCCCCAACTGGTAAAACTTCGTATTGACGGGCTCCATCTGAAATTGAAGTGGATGATTAAGTTAGAGAAGTGAACAAGTGTGGCAAAATTATAGGTATATTTCTAAGGAAGAGCATGACTTCTTATTTTCAACAGAACTCCAGGAGAAGAAAAAGACTTAGTTTTCCAGAAATACTCACTTCATTTGTTTTTTGAAACTAAATTTTTCAGAACGTCCATTTCTAACTAGGGTCTCCTAAGGTCAGACAATGGCTCTGATACCAACTTGTCAACACCCGGATTTTTAAGTCCAGATGCCTATTATGCCCTACACCGCAATCCCGGGAAGATTGTTTTTGCGAGACATAACAGTTGAATATCATAGAGTCATCATTCATTACATTACCAACATAGTCATTACATAAATAGGATCACATGATCCAGTCTTGTTACAACACTTGATCTATTGATCATTACACAAATACGTAGCGGAAGCGAAGTAGTAGTGGACTATCTATTCCACAGGCAATGCTTGACATTAGAATCTCCTAGTTGTCATAGACGTCCTACTGGCCGTCATCTTCATATTGTTGTTCAGCTTCATAGTCTGGCCATTTGAATAGCCAGGGACACATCCATGAGTACTTTCAAGTACTCGCAAACTAATACTAGTGTAAGTACTAACATTGCTATTGAGAGTGTTCTAAGCTCTAGGGTTATTTGCATAAAGCCAATTTTAGTTCATAAACATTTTAGTATAAGACTCCTCATGTGCTAACTAACTCAAGTGGGAACATCAGTGTCATTCCCACAACTCTGTTGTGATTCAAATTCAAAGTCACCTTTCAAGTTCAATTCACAAGTCAAAAATATATACAATTTCTGATGATGGAAACAGTATGGCCTTTCCAACTGTCTATGACCGCGAACGCGGCTATTCGAATATGTTTACACTCTGCAGAGGTTGCACACTTGTGCCACAACATTTGAATACATCCGTCAAGGATAACCTTGAATAATCGTAACTCAGTACGCGGATCATCAACCGTTAACCTTTCACTTACACACCCTAGTATAGGCACCTCTCCCCATGAGCTTGGCCTCCCGGTGATAGCCAACTGTTATTCCGGGAACTGCACAGGGCTTGGGTCATACATTCACCTCATTTCACGTCATTTCACTTTCACCGGAGGCAGCCTCGGCATAACCTCTATGACGCTTGTTGATACGTCTCAAACGTATCTATAATTTCTTATGTTCCATGCTAGTTTTATGACAATACTCACATGTTTTATATACACTTTATATCATTTATACGCATTTTCCGGCACTAACCTATTAACAAGATGCCGAAGCGCCAGTTCCTGTTTTCTGCTATTTTTGGTTTCAGAAATCCTACACAGGAAATATTCTTGGAATTGGACGAAATAAAATCCTAGGGTCTTATTTTCCACGGAGCTTTCCAGAAGACCGAAGGAGATACGAAGTGGGGCCACGATGTGATGACACCACAAGGCGGCGCGGCCAAGGAGGGGCCCGCGCCGCCCTATGGTGTGGGCCCCTCGTGCGTCTCCCAACTCTGCCCTTCTGCCTATTTATTCCCTCCGTCGCGAAAACCCTATTACCGAGAGCCACAATACGAGAAAAGTTCCAGAGACGCCGCCGCCAATCCCATCTCGGGGGATTCAGGAGATTGCCTCCGGCACCCTGCCGGAGAGGGGAATCATCACCCGGAGGACTCTACATCACCATGATCGCCTCCGAACTGATGTGTGAGTAGTTCATCCTTGGACTATGGGTCCATAGCAGTAGCTAGATGGTTGTCTTCTCCTCATGTGCTAGCATGTTAGATCTTGTGAGCTGCCTATCATGATCAAGATCATCTATTTGTAATGCTACATGTTGTGTTTGTTGGGATCCGATGAATATGGAATACTATGTCAAGTTGATTATCAATCTATCATATATGTGTTGTTTATGATCTTGCATGCTCTCCGTTGCTAGTAGAGGCTCTGGCCAAGTTGATACTTGTGACTCCAAGAGGGAGTATTTATGCTCGATAGTGGGTTCATGCCTCCATTGAATCTGGGACAGTGACTGAAAGTTCTAAGGTTGTGGATGTGCTGTTGCCACTAGGGATAAAACATCAATGCTTTGTCTAAGGATATTTTTGTTGATTACATTACGCACCATACTTAATGCAATTGTCTGTTGTTTGCAACTTAATACTGGAAGGGGTGCGGATGCTAACCCGAAGGTGGACTTTTTAGGCATAGATGCATGCTGAATAGCGGTCTATGTAATTTGTCGTAATGCCCTAAGTAAATCTCATATTAGTCATCATGATATGTATGTGCATTGTTATGCCCTCTCTATTTGTCAATTGCCCAACTGTAATTTGTTCACCCAACATGCTATTTCTTATTGGAGAGACACCACTAGTGAACTGTGGACCCCGGTCCATTCTTTTACATCTGAAATACAATCTACTGCAATCATTGTTCTCTGCTGTTCTTTGCAAACAAACATCGTTCTCCACACCATACGTTTAATCCTTTGTTTACAGCAAGCCGGTGAGATTGACAACCTCACTGTTAAGTTGGGGAAAAGTATTTGATTGTGTTGTGCAGGTTCCACGTTGGCGCCGGAATTCCTGGTGTTGCACCGCACTACACTCCTTCACCAACAACCTTCACGTGGCCTTCATCTCCTACTGGTTCGATAACCTTGGTTTCTTACTGAGGGAAAACTTGCTGCTGTACGCATCACACCTTCCTCTTGGGGTTCCCAACGGACGTGTGCTTCACGCGTTATCAAGCTCTTTTTCTGGCGCCGTTGCCGGGGAACTGAAGAAAAGTTACACCACAAAGATTTCTAACTCCCACGTCAATTGCACGCCAGCAATCTTTTTCTGGCGCCGTTGCCGGGGAGATCAAGACACGCTGCAAGGGGAGTCTCCCACATCCAATCTCTTTACTTTGTTATTGTCTTGCTTTACTTTATTTTATTTTTTGTTTTGTTTGCTTTCTCTATATCAAAAACACAAAAAAATAGTTACTTGCTTACTTTATTTACTGTCTTGTTTGCTTTCTCTATATCAAAAACATAAAAAATTAGTTACTTGCATTTACTTTATTTTGTTATCATGACTAGTCCTGTAGTTGTTACTCTGTCACCTGAGGAATTGATCTTTACTTTTAAACAAGGGGGTGAGGAGAGTTTTAAAGAAGCTTGGTCTAGAATTTTTGATTCTTATGGTAAAACCGAACCTAAAATGACTCTAAGTTTGCTTCTTAGTAATTTTTATTTTGGGCTTATTCTTCGCTATAGATATGCCTTGGATGCTGTAGTGGGAGGAGATTTCCTTCACTGTGATGGGGATCAAGCTTTTAATGCCATAAAAAAATTGGTTACATCATCTAGCTCCGCTAATAATTTTGATTCATCTCTTGCTAGCATTCATAATAGATTAAACACTATCGAAACAAATATATCTTGTTTAAAAGAAGGGTACAACCAGATTCGTGAATATTATGATTATGTTCCAGTAAGCTTTGAACCTTCAATGTGGGTGCCTACTATTAAGGTTGCTATTTGTGGTGAAACTTTTTATGCCCGTTGTGATATTATGTCTGAGTTTGCCTTATGCCTAAAAGTATTTATGAATCTTTAACACTTTGGGAACTTACTGAAGGAGGAGAAGGAATAACTCTTACTGATAACTCTGTTATAATTCCTAAGGGAATAGCTGAAGGTGTGTTCACAACCTTTCTTGGAAGAACGGTATCCACTGATTATCTCGTTATTTAATGTGTAGGGTTAGGACAAATCACACTTGGAAGATCCCTGCTGAAACTCGTAGGAGCAATCATAGATGTGGCGAAAGGCACTCTAAATTTTACCTCTACACCCGGATGCGGTCATATATTCCCTAAACCAAAGAGTAAGAATAAAAGTAAGAAGGGTAGGCGCAAAGCCCCTGGTAATAATGCTTTATCTCTTGATAATACTTGATTCACACTTTCTGCGCCTAGCTGAAAGGCGTTAAAGAAAAGCGCTTATGGGAGACAACCTATTATTTTATTTCTGCAATTTTTATTTTATATTTGTGTCTTGGAAGTTGTTACTACTGTAGCAACCTCTCCTTATCTTTACTTTATTGCATTGTTGTGCCAAGTAAAGTCTTTCTTATTAAGGTTGATACTAGATTTGGATTTCTGCGCAGAAACAGATTTCTTGCTGTCACGAATTTGAGTAGATTTCTCTGTAGGTAACTCAGAAAAATCAGCCAAAAATCATGAGTAATCCTCAGATATGTACGCAACTTTCATTCAATTTGAGATTCTTCATCTGAGCATGTTAAGTGCCTCTACAAAATTCGTCTTTACGGACTCTTCTGTTTTGACAGATTCTGCCTTTTATTTCACATTGCCTCTTTTGCTATGTTGAATGGATTTCTTTGCTCCATTAACTTTCAGTAGCTTTGGGCAATGTCCAGAAGTGTTAAGAATGATTGTGTTACCTCTGAACTTGTGAATTTTTGATTATGCACTAACCCTCTAATGAGTTTGTTTTGAGTTTGGTGTGGAGGAAGTTTTCAAGGATCAAGAGAGGAGGATGATACAATATGATCAAGAAGAGTGAAAAGTCTAAGCTTGGGGATGCCCCCATGGTTCATCCTGCATATTTCAAGAAAACTCAAGCATCTAAGCTTGGGGATGCCCAAGGCATCCCCTTCTTCATCGACAACTTATCAGGTCACCTCTAGTGAAACTATATTTTTATTCCGTCACATCTTATGTGCTTTACTTGGAGCGTCTGTATGTTTTTATTTTTGTTTTTGTTTGAATAAATTCGGATCCTAGCATTCCTTGTGTGGGAGAGAGACACACTCCGCTGTTTCATATGAACACTGGTGTTCTTAGCTTTACTTTTAATGTTCATGGCGAAGGTTGAAAACTGCTTCGTTCATTGCTATTTGGTTGGAAACAGAAAATGCTTCATGTGGTAATTGGTATATTATCTTGAATAATTTGATAGTTGGCAATTGTTTTGAGCTCTCAAATAGATCATGTTTAAGCTCTTGCATCATGTAGATTGCACCTATTAGTGGAGAACTACCACAGAGCTTGTTGAAATTTGGTTTGCATGATTGGTCTCTCTAAAAGTCTAGATATTTTCTGGTGAAGTGTTTGAACAACAAGGAAGACAGTGTAGAGTCTTATAATGCTTGAAATATGTTCTTATGTAAGTTTTGTTGTACCGGTTCATACTTGTGTTTGCTTCAAACAACCTTGCTAGCCAAAGCCTTGTACTGAGAGGAAATGCTTCTCCTGCATCCAAAACCTTGAGCCAAAAACTATGCCATTTGTGTCCACCATACCTACCTACTATGTGGTATTTCTCTGCCATTCCAAAGTAAATTGCTTGCGTGCTACCTTTAAAATTTCATTCCTTGTCTTTGCAATATATAGCTCATGGGAAAATAGCCTTAAAAACTATTGTGGTGAAGAATATGTAGCTTATGTATCTTGTTTCTTATAAGTTTCTTGTTGAGCGGTAACCATGTTTCTGGGGACGCCATCAACTATTACACCTTTAATGAATATCATGTGAGTTGCTATGCATGTTCGTCTTGTCTGAAGTAAGGGTGATTTATCATGATTAAATGGTTTGAGTATGCATATTGTTAGAGAAGAACTTTGGGCCGCCAACCAAAGCCATGAATCATGGTGGAAGTTTCAGTTTGGACATTAATCCTCAATCTCTTATGAGAATATTATCGGTTGTTGAATGCTTATGCATTAAAGAGGAGTCCATTATCTGTTTTCTATGTTGTCCCGGTATGGATGTCCTTAGTTGAGATCTATCAAAAACGAGAAATCCAATGCGATCTATCTCCTTGGACCTTTGTACAGGCGGCATAGAGGTACCCCTTTGTGACACTTGGTTGAAACATATGTAATGCAATGATAATCCATGGAAATCCAAGCTAATTAGGACAAGATGCGAGCACTATTGGTATTCGATGCATGAGGCTTGCAACTTATAGGATGTCTTATGCATAACACATATGAATTATTACTACCGTTGACAAAATTGTTTCTATGTTTTCAAAATGAAAATCTCTAGCACAAAAATAGTAATCCATGCTTCCCTCTGCGAAGGGCCTTTCTTTTACTTTATGTTGAGTCAGTTTGCCTACTTCTTTCTATCTTAGAAGCAAACACTTGTGTCAACTGTGTGCATTGATTCCTACATATTTTCTTATTTGCTTATGTTGATGATATTAAATCTTAGTAATTTTCAATGAGAGGAAATTACTTTTCGAAAGAAATAAATGGAAACCCTAGTATTAATTCTTGTGATGATAATAGATCATCTTGTGTGAGCCATTATGGCTAACTAGTCTCCTTAAGTATTGTTTGGTGATTTTATACCTCGTATCCATTTATAGACGCTAGTATCGAAGGCTACGAGGAGGAGGAGGTCTTCTACGAAGAAGAGGAGGAGGAACACTTTGATCATTGTACCAACCAAGGCAAGCTCTACTAATGCAAGCTATACTATTGCTAGATACCCTTGCAATACTATTGTGTTTAAGGATTTGTCCAAGCCCAAGTTTCTAGCTTGCAATCTTTTACTTTGTTTATCCAGGCCTATTTTTATAGTTAAGTTTGGTCTAAATATAGAGTACTACAAGAGCATCAAACTTAGCCTAGAGAGCAAAAATTTAGTTAGCACCCCTCATGACTAGTTGCTAGTGCTAAAACTAAAATTGACTACTCTAGATGGGAACTTGTGAATCAAATGACTTTGAAAACCTTAGAATGATGAGTCATTCTACTGAAAGTTTTGAAGGTGAATATGACCGGTGAATGACAAGGTGAATTTGACAAAAACTGATGGTTGGGTTCGGATGCGATACCATTCCAATTTTAGAGTACCCCCACAATACCTAATCATGGGTAGAGCTTAACTGGAAATTTATGTATTTTAGTATGGGTTCCCTCTGAACAAGCGTCATAGGGGTTATGCCGAGGCTGCCTCCGTGAAAAGTGAAATGACGTGAAAAAGAGATGAATGTCCTACCCAAGCCCTGTGCAGTTCCCAGGATGGCAGATCGCCATCGCTGGGAGGCCAAGCTCATAGGGGAGGTGCCTATACTAGGGTATGTAAGTAAAAGGTTAATGGTTGATGATCCGCATACTGAGTATGATTATTCAGGGCTATCCCTGACGGATGTAATCAAAAGTTGTGGCACAAGTGTACAACCTCTGCAGAGTGTTAAACTATTCGAATAGCCGCGTCCGCGATCATGGACAGTTGGATGGCCATAATGTTCCGTTGTCAGATGTTTTCTAAAAATGACTTGTGACTTGAAAGGTGAATTTGAGTTGATCACAACAGAGTTGTGGGAATGACACTAATGTTCCCACTGGAGTAAATTTAGACAACTAAAGAGTCTTTGACTATTAAGTGTTTATGAAATAAAATTAGCTTTGTGCAAATAAACCTAGAAGCTTAGAACCATGATTAGAGCTACTAGTACTTCTATTAGTGGTAGTTTGCGAGTACTTTAAAAAGTACTCATGGCTTTTTCCCTGGCTATTCAAATGGCCAGACTATGAAGAAGAGCACCAGTACCAGGAAGCTGGACAGCAGGATGACTATGATAACTAGGATCACCTCCCGACGTCAAGCGTTGCCTATGGAACAGATGGACCGCTACTACGTTTCTTCCGCTATGTGTTGTGTATTTGATCTTTAGATCAACTGTTGTTCTAAGTTTGGATCATGAGATCCCTTGTTGTAAGACGATTATGGTTTGTAATAAATAATGTTCTGTGATATCGACTGTTATGTCTCGCAAAAACAATCTTCCTGGGATTGCGATGTATGGCCTAATAGGCATCTGGAATTAAAAATCCGGGTGTTGACAGGCATAGCTCTACTCATAGGTTCACCTAGGGAGTACACTTTACCTGTCTCTCTATTTTTATTTTATTTTATTTTGTCTTGTCTAGTTTATTTATGATTAGTTTATTTCTGTTTAGTTGTGTTTTGTTTAGTTTACTTTTGTCTAGTTTATTTTTGTCTAGTTTTATTTTTCTTATATACCCAAAAATCCATAAAAAATTGAAAAACCGAAAATCTAAAAAAAATGTTGTTATGGAAGAACCTGCTAGACCCTCTATGGAGCATTTTATAAAGTATATAGAATCATATAAGGGTAAAGTCATGAGAGCCATGTTAAAAAAGGTTGTTCTAATTGCTATTTTGCTTAAATGTCATGATATAAATTGTTGCTCTGAACATGATACTAAACATATTAAATTCCAATGTGGCTTTAGTAAAGAAATTTTAATTGTGAACTATCATTGGAATAACTATATTCATCTTGGGTTTGAAGAAGTAGAACAATTTGTCTTATTTATGGGAGCTTCTGAAATAGAATCCTTCATGTCTAAAAATTATGAAACCTGTGTTGCTTGTAAAGACCTTAAAGAATATGTCTCTTCTATCTTTGATTATTGCGTAGAAAATTTTAGCAATAATTGTTATATCGTTGATTATAAAGAGAGACTTAGTAATGCACAAGAATGTATCCACAATTTGCAGGAACCTGTGGAAGAAGAAATGGCTGAACCTGAAAACTCATTAGATGAAAAAGAGGAGGAAAAATGGATTAGCTACACATGTCTACCTTCTAATAAGAGTAACTCTTTATCCCTTACACTACTTGATTATCCCCCATGCTTACTAAAGGAGGATGAATGTTATGTTCCAGTGGATTCTTTTGAAATATCTACTATGAGTAAAACTTGTAATAATAATTATGCTCCTGTTATCTATGATAATCCATGCTATTTTGATAAATCTTATGATAATTCTTTATTTGTGCCTAACTTCTAAATGCATGGTACTAAAGAGTTTTGCTTGGAAAATGTTTATGATAAAGCTCTAGATGATGGTCCTATATTGGTTGATAATATTAATTGTACTACTATTGAAAATGAGATTGGAGGGGTCTTGACTTTATCTTGGAGCCCCATACCTCTCGATAATGATCAATCATCTTTTTATAAAATTGTTAAAAGTGGGTTTGAATGTTTTAATCCCACTATTTTTGATCTTGATAAAAATTATGTGTTCGTAGATCATGAAAAGCATGCTTTATGTGATAGTTATATTGTTGAGTTTATTCATGATGCTACTGAAAATTATTATGAGAGAGGAAAATATGGTTGTAGAAGTTTTCATGGTACTAAAACACCTCTCTATATGCTTAAAGTTTTGAAGTTACTCTTGTTTTATCTACCTATGCTTGTTACTTTGTTCTTTGAGAATTTATTTGTGTACAAGATTCCTTTGCATAGGAAGTGGGTTAGACTTAAATGTGTTTCATATTTGCTCCTTCATGCTCTATTTTACTTCAATTCATATTTTTTATGTGAGCATCTTCTCAAATTACTGAGCCTAGCTAAAAGGCATTAAAGAAAAGCGCTTATGGGAGACAACCCATTGTTTTATTTCTGTAATTTTTGTTTTATGTTGAGTCTTGAAAGTTGTTACCTCTGTAATAACCTCTCCTTACCCTTTTTATCGTTTTTGTGCCAAGAATAGCCTCTAATATGATGCACCTCCGATGGCACCAATCTACGTGGATACCGATTCATTGGAACTCCAAGCACGAAGTGATGTTGCAAGGGATTTTTTCCTTAAGAGCCTAGCTCACTTGGTTAGGGAAGTGGATGTACAACCGAACCGCCCAGGTTCAAGTCTCCACGAAGGTGCATTTGGGTTCTTATTATTTCAAAAAATAAAATCTCTGTAGGGGTTTCCCCTACCGTATTCCTTTCGCTTTATATCGAACTGTCGGAAAAACAAGTATACATTTTGTACTCTTCTAACAACCTACAAAATAAAATAGTGTTGCCTTGTGTCCCCAACTCCACCAAGTGGTTGCCAACCACAAGGTTTCTTATTAAAATTGAAAAAAAACAAAGTAAAGTAAACAAAGTAAATTGCAGCAAAGTAAATAAATTAAATTCAATATGAAAGGTCACTCTTTTTTTTGAAGGTTCACCTTCTCATCCATAAATTCCCTGACGAGGGTGGTCACCTTCTTCGTTGTGGCCTTGTTCCCCTCCTTATCTTCTCCCAACGGGAAATCTCCTCCTTCAGTTTTTTTTTTGCTCGGGAACTTCACCTCCGTAGAGGGTGCGTTTCTAGGATGAGGATGGGCCTTCGCCTGCATCTAGGGCCAAGAATGCAATGAGGTGGGACCTCCTTTCGGTGGCCTCCGTGGCCCTAATCGCCGTTGTTGTGTCCTTTCTCGACCGAGACCTTGTCCTTGGGCCCATAGCGGAGGAATGACGAACAAGAAGGCAAAGGTGTTATTGTTGAGATCAACTGTGGATGAAGAGGATCAATGTGTGGTAAATTCGAGTAAGTATTTTTTGTAGTAGCTGCTATTCAGTGCGAACACATTGTAATTAATTAGCATGATAATTTGGAATGTGATGGTTTTAAAGCCTGATGGGGTGCCTGCTGAGAATTTTTGGGACACAATTATCAATAAGTGCTCATATACAGAAAATACCCCGGTACTTTGGGATGGTGATAGTACTCTTCCTTCTGTAGACACATAACTGATCGTCGACACACAAGAAGAGTCGGATGATAGCACAACACTGACAGACAAGCATTGTTAGCCGCCCATCAGTGGAGGGAACCTTTAGTTTTAGCAAGCCAACAGGTCCCCGCGCAAAACAAATCACTCTTTGAAGTGTGAATGGCTTCCTTTACGTCCTCTAATAAAAACCGTCAGTGTAGTGTATTTGGACTGACGGGCCTCATGTCTGACGGGCGATACCACTGCCGCCGCGTACAATGGAAGCTTGAACTTGCTCAGTCAAAATAAGCCTTTCATGCTCTGGTCGTCTAGCCGTCTAGGGCAAATAAAAACTTGCTTTTGTCCTGTGCAACAATTATGAGTTTATGACTACTGAGACAACTCATACATACCTACAAATCTGAATCCCAACAAGACGTATACATCAATGTTCATTTCACCGGCGAAAAAGTAGCCGGGGTATCTAGATTCGATCGAATTCAATATCAAGATCACGCTTACTGATCGTCCACTACCAAACTACACGTTTGCTTGCTAACTACCAACAAGAGACAGCAGCACATATATGCTTTAATTTTCTGTTGACAGCAACATCAAGAGCTAAAGAGACATGCATGCATGCATGCATGTGTACATGGGTGTATACAATACATTTGCATGCATGCAGCGTGCTTCGTATATACTACTTGACAATCCTCGTTTATACAGTTCACATGATAAGTTAGATTTATGAATCTAGTTAGTTATGGTGCTATCATGCTGATGCATACATATATGTATGTACTGTGTTATGCATACATCCCTCAAGATCATTGTCATGCAGTCCCTAGTATAGAGCTATTATACAATAGTGATTAGAATGCGCCATTAATTAATTCTCTAGCTAAGTTCGATGCCCTGTCGCTATAGTGTTAGATAGAAAAGCACCAACAAAAGGGTAGGGCCCTCTCAAGAGAGGAAAAAATTGCACATGAAGTGTCATGGTGATGCCTCCTGTCTTGCAGATACTTAATGCCTAATTAGGAGGATTGATCCTTCGGGAAGCAAACCAGAAGAGACTGGTAAAGATATTAATAAGTTCATAATTAATTAACAGAAGAGTGAAGGGGGCAGAAGCTAGAGCTAGAAGAAAGGAAGGAAGGGGCCAAGGCAAAGAGCTCATATTAAAAAGGGGGCTAAACAGCAACCAACCCATTTGCATGCTTCATTGATTCTTCCTTCCTTGCTTCCTTGCTTCCTTTCTTCCTTCCTTCTATACATGCTATGCCATGCTATCCCTAACTACTAATTAAGCTAGAGATAGTTCATATAGCAGAAAGCACACAGATGCACATCTATATTCTTCCGGTTTAACTACATAGCTTCCCTAGCTAAGTAGCTATAAGCTAGTCAAATTGGTTGAGAGGGAGTGTGCATTTGCAGTGGTGGTCATCACTTTGATCACTTGCATGCATGGGGCACCATTCCTGCTGCAACCAGCAGAAGGTGAAGAGGGGCCTCTGGTCTCCTGAGGAGGATGAGAAGCTCGTCAGGTACATCACCACCCATGGCTATGGCTGCTGGAGCGAGGTCCCCGAGAAAGCCGGTACGTAGGCATCGATCTCTCTCGGTCAATCTTGCTTGCTCTTGGATCAACGATGGAAAATGAGCGCTCCTGAAAGTTTCTTTCCTTAATTCTGGTGCAATGTAATGTGTTTTGTTGTAGGATTGCAGCGGTGTGGGAAGAGCTGCCGGCTGCGGTGGATCAACTACTTGAGGCCGGACATCCGACGAGGGCGGTTCACACCGGAGGAGGAGAAGCTCATCATCAGCCTACACGCCATTGTTGGCAACAGGTAGCTAGGAGACACTGGAAAATTGGCATACTATTCTTACGAATTTAAGGGCATTCTGAATTCTCATGCTCAATTATTGTGTTCTATACTTCTATATGTGTTAGTTTGACAATGCCGCAGCGGGGCTGCTTATTAACTACTCACATGACCCGTGCAAAATCTTCTCCATGTTGCTTCATTTTCATTTTTGAATGTGACATATAACAATTGACTTGATTACCAGAAATCCTGTTGCTAATGTCGCAAAATTGACTTGAAATCTCTTCAAAATAAGAGGTGATTTGAAGTGTCTTAAGTTGGACTGTACCCGATCATGCATGGCCACAAGCTTGCCTCTATAGCTAGCTGTTTTCGAACTTAATTAAGACTCTTACATATATGCACACATCATCATGACGTCATATATACGTGACAAGTGGTGCCATACTAGCCGTCATTTTCTACTAGTTAAACTTGAACACGACTACCATGCATAACAACAAGTCGATGAATGAAGCGGTACGTACACAAAAGCAGCCAAGTAGTTAGCTTCAGAACAAAGGCTTCAAATAAACTTCCCTAAAAAAGGCTTCCAAAATAAACTTGGTGACGACAAAAAAGAAAATTCACATACTAACTTAGTGATGTAAACATGATTGACTACAGGTGGGCCCACATTGCCAGCCACCTGCCTGGCCGGACCGACAACGAGATCAAGAACTACTGGAATTCGTGGATCAAGAAGAAGATACGCAAGACTCCGGCGCCGGTGGCGAACGTGACCACAACCTCGTCCACAACGACGGCGACGTCGACGAGTCCCACTAACAACGGCCTTGCTCCTTGCAGCGGCAGCACGGCGACGTCGGACGTCCACCGCCGCCGCATGCAGCATCCGACGTTCAGTTGTACCGTGGCGGCGGACCACCTGCAGCTCGACGCCATCATCGGCGTCCACCAGCAGAATAGCCTAACTCTGCCGGTCTCCGGCGGAGCCGATCAGGACTCGCCGCCGGGGATTGCGCATCACTGTCCACTCTTCATGTTCGACACCGGCATCTGCCCGCCGTTCGCGTCCCCCACGGCGCAGCAGCACCCGTTCATCGCCAGCTTCACGGCGGCGATGGCGGAAGCGGACGCGCCGGGCTGCTACCATCTGCCTCCCCTGGTGGACGGCATGGGTGCCATGGGAATGGGCATGGAAGCCATGGACGATCACTGCGGAGGCGGCATGGGCAATGGGTGCTACGGCGATGAGCAGAGGCAGCAAAGGCGGCGGCCGGAGCTGGAGGAGGAGGAAGGGGAGCAGCTAGGGCAGCATGAGCAGTGGGACGAGGAGCAGCTGCTGATGTGGGATGACCAAGAAGTACTAACACCGTCCAACATGGAGGCCATGCAAAGTGGTGCACATCACTCCCTCCTTTTTATGGGACCAAATGCATGATTAAAGTTGGTAAATCTATGTGCATATATGCTTTGCTTGCTCCATGCATGCACGATCAACAAGTATCTCGCCCTCTCTCACATCTGATCTTTCTTTCTCTAGCTTACTCTGATCTCTGCTCTGATCCGTCCATACATGAAATAATGAGGTTTTCCAAAGGTGCACGTAATTTATTGTGTTTGATTTTTATTCCTTCGTTTTTCTTAACTTTTTTGTTTGGAGTGAAAATGTGTGCTAATTGGGTTTTTGTAAAGAGATAACTTGCATGCAACTTTGCATGGCATGGGAACTGGTGTGTAATTCGATTGATGTACTAGCTAAGTGAATTTATAATAAACATGAAGGAAAGAAAGGGAACCCGACGGCCCCTCCTTTTGTTCTTTGGATTCTTGTGTTCTTCTGTTTCTTCACCATGGTTGTGCCTGCATGGCTATGCAGTACCATTTTAGTGACAAACTAATTTGCGCGTTCCAAACTTGTTGGTATATACTCCCTCTGTTTCTAAATATTGCCTTGTTCCAAAATCTAAGCCTTTTTTTTTAGAAAATTAAAAATAGCTTAGATTTTGAAATGAAGGTAGTATAAGATACATCGGGGGTTCAATCTGAAATTCCAAACCATGAACTCACAAAAGATGTTATATTTATGAACATATATAGGTAATATATTACATATATGAATTAAACGAATAAGTATATACGTCGTGCGCCCATGAAAAAATTAAAGTATAATTCTCCACAATTATAGTCTCTGCCGTGGGAACACTAGGTACTTCATTCAGCGTCTCTAGCTAATACTTTTATGTGTGTGCGTGCCGACACTGAATCGATGCCATGCATCCATGGGATTATATAGTTATTTAATTTAATTGTCTCATCTACCTGAATAATATGTCAATTACAAGTTACAACGTCGTTTCATGCACGAGCTAGCTATATCTAGGTGCGCGTAAAATAATGGTTTTGTGCGAGAGACGTCGGCACCAACCAAAAGCTAGAAATAACTAATTACCGCAAAGTCTTGTTTTTATTTTCTTGTATAGAATCTGAAGTCATTAAGGGCTCATTTGATTCAAAGGATTTGCATAGGAATTGTGTAGGATTTGGTTCCTATGGGAAAATTTTCTATATATGTTGTTTGATTCATAGGAACATATCCTATAGGAAAAAATCCTATAGGAATCTTGTAGTGTAATTCCTATAGGAAAAAAGCATTAGCTCATACCTCATGAAAAAATTCCTTTGCTACAATCAAACAAACTTCATCTTCCTATAGGATTCAATTAGACATGCTATTCCAATCATATACCTTTCCTATTCCTATGCTTTTCCTATCCTTTAAATCAAAAGAGCCCTTAGATCTAGATCAACGCCCCGTGTTTCAGGCAGGTAGGCACACGACAAAGGTGCTTTGCCTTGCTATTTTTTTGCCGTGTGAGCTTTGCTGTGCTCGGCCACACGCTCCGCCACATGGCGTTTGCTTTGCCCTGTTTCGAAACGATTTTGCATTGTCTTTTGCCAACACGGTATAATTACCTGTGTTGAGATTTGCATGGAGGTGACGAGTTAACATGAGATCCGATGGCTAGCTGCATTGGCTTAAATCTTAAACTTTCTTTGGGGCCAGAGATGGTTTAACAAAGAATACAACATACATATACATGCTATGGTATTAATTGAGCATAAATATGTGTTCCTAGTCACGTATTTACTTACTGCGATGAATAATAAAACTATAGCTAAACCTTTTCTTTTCCTAGTTCTTTTTCCAAGCGTAGAATAATCTCAGGGGGTTGTGGGTTTTTTCTACCCCCTCATTCAAGTTCACTAGGGTAATACATACTTGAAAAAAATTAACTATTAATTTGGTCAATATAATATGAGATGCCAAAAAATATTATACCATCAATTTTTTAATACGAACCCAATGATATATTTTTTTTGGCATATATCTCATATTTTTTGACCAACCTAATGGTTAATTTTTTTCTCGAAATACCCACTACCCTAACCAGTATGGAGGGAGTACCAATAGGGCTTTCCCTTTAGGGCATCTCCAGAGGTCCGACTCGGTCATCGAAAGTGACCGCGTGCGTCCGTTTACGTTGGGCCGCGGATGAAGAAATAGTCGACAGCCCACGATTGACCGTTTTGCGTCTTAGGGCCCGACACATTTTGTCTGCTTAGATCGGCCATGTTTTAGGCATTTCACAAATGCATCGCAAATAGATAAATTCTAGCCAGAATTAGGCCATTTAAAATGCGACATCAGTGACACAAATTATGTCTAAATGTAGTTCAATACACAGTGGGATAGCACAGTACAAACTTAAGTTCCCAAAGGGGCACAAGAGGGCCATGGATGCCATAATGCAGATGATGATGATGTAGACACGAGCGATCAGGCATCCCATTGGTGGATCTCGGCTCTCTTCTTCTTTAACCATGTGTGATTGTCGTCATCCATGTTTGTCAAGTCGGCGAGCATGATCCTGGTGTCCTCCGCTCGACACTTGGCCTAGGCGTCAAGCCTTTTGGCCTCAACATCAAGCCTTTGCACCTCTATGGCCTCTTTGGAGAGGTTGATATAGATGGAAGCCGTGGCCTCCTTCTTCGGCCGCTTCTTCTCATCCCCTTGGCCATGCCATATTAAAAGTTGGTCAGCATCGCCTTCAAGGCCTCGCTCAATGCAAGGGCTGAGGCTTCGCGGGCGAGATTGGCCTTAGTGGATTTTTTGCCCCTCGAGCGAGATGGAAGTGCATTCTGGCCAGGGGCATCATGTTCTCCTTCCATAAGGAACGTAGCTGTGCCATTCTTGAGGGCTTCCTTGTAGGCCATATAACCTAGCTTTCACTTGGGAGCCTCCTTCAATCTGGCCCAATAATGGACCATGTGGAAGCCCTTGGTGCATTTTTCCTTGAAAAACTCCAAGCCCTGGGGCACCTACAAATGCAAATTGTAAGGATATGATAAGGCATGTGCATAGATGGAATAACGATACCTGTGGCCTTAACACTTCAATAATGGCTGTGCCACTCTCCGGGTGAATAACTACATGGTCGATCACGGCGCAGAACTTGTGGGTCTCTTGCTTGATGTAGGCCCATCTTTTCTTGATGGATTCCTCATTGCAATTGTTGACAATGGTGAAGGGCTTGTGAAGCTTCCTCTCATTGTATTATTGGCTAAGCTTGCGCCAATATTCATGATATTTTTGTTGGGATTCATTTATGGAGTCTTCGCTAATGGCGAGCCAAGAGACGTAAAGCACTTTGTCCTCCTTGTCGGTGAAGCTGGAGGTCCTATGGCTCCCCCTTATTCTTGCCAATGCCAACACCGACACTGCTCATCACGTCTTGATCAGGACCCAACATGTCCTCTCCTTCCTGTAATCCCTCCCCGTTGTTAGGGTACACGGTTGTTGGCTGTTGCGTTGGTTGGGTATAGAACAATGGGTCGCCCTCGATGTATGCTTACGTTCATGGCTGATGCGTCTCTGTCCATAGCTGTTGTGCCTGTGCCGCGGGATCCTCGCCGTCAGGGATGACAAAACCGTCTTCGTAGATCACCGCATAGGGTTATCACACACAGGGCAGGCATAGCCAGAGTTTATAGAAAAGTGTCACCTCTTAAGCATATTCCTTGTGTTTAGGCAATCTTTTAAAATGAGCCAGCAAAAGAATTTCCTCTTTGGTGTACATTTACTCTTCCATAACCAGGAGTAGGTGACGTGGGTAACAATTTTCCTGAAGCAGATTTTTTAGAATTGGCTAGAAGTATATTTGGTGGTTCCCCAAGAATATGTCTAGGTGTCATTTCCATGTGTAAGTTCAATATGAGCTTTGAAGCTCTCTAAGTTCTCCCATTGCTTCAGGTGATAGAGGAAGGTGAAAAAGATTAGCCAGGCTATCAGATGTAAGGAATTCTTCGACATAAATGTCCTCATTAATCACAAAAGAATAGGCTCTAGGGTATATGTTTGAAGCAATGTCATCAAGCCATAAATTTTTCCAGAACAGTATAGATGAGCCACTCACACTCGTGCAAGAAGTAATTCCTCTGATAGGCATGAGTTTACAAATATCCTTCCATCAAAATGAGCCACAACTACCAGCTACATGTGGAACTTTCCCAGCATAGTATGAGTTCCATACTAGTGACACCTAGGGTGTATCCTCCTTGTTGTAGAACTTGTGCAAGTATTTCAATAATAAACCTTGATTTTGGATTTTAAGGTTCAAAATTCGAGGCCCTCCATTTTCCTTCGGTCCGCGGACCATATCCCAGGATGCTAAAGAACTATGCTTCTCTTCTCCATCTTGACCTTTCCTCATCCAGAGGCAATGTCTTCTAAATTTTTCAACATGTTCTAATATTTTGGGGTGCAGTTGAAGTGAGCACATGGAGAAAGTTATAATGGAAGTGAGGATGGAGTTAATCAAGGTAACCTTTCCACTGTAAGATATAAGCATAAATGAAGAAAAAACTTTTCTCTCAATTCGATCAACTAGTGGCATGAGATCATGAATTGTTGGCTTAGTTGTACCTAGGGGTAATTCCAGTTAAGTGAAAGGCACTGAAGCAATTGAAGAAATCTCATTAGTTTGTTGCTGACCAATGTTGATAGGTATCAAGGAGGATTTGCGAAAGTTTATATGTATACCAGTTGACTCCACATATTTCTCGAGAATCCCTTCATCACTCTGATCTATGTTGGGTAGGCTGGCATAATAATCAGAGTATCTTCTTCATACCGAACAATGGTAAAGTCCATGTTAAAGTCTGATGAAGAGGGAGCACAAATATCACCATCTATATATGCTTTATTAGTTGTTGATTGTAGTAGATCAACAGCCAGTACAAAAATAAGTGGTGATAGTGGATCACGCTTCCTAACACCTCTCTTGCAAAAGAATTATCTCCCTAGCATTCCATTCAACAAAACATAGAATTTTCCTAAGTTAAAAATCAAATCAATCCAAAGTAACCATTTAGCGTCAAATCCCATTTGTGCTATAATTTTGATCATGGACGAATGATCAATTGTGTCAAATACCTTAGCAAAATCTAGTTTCAGTAATATGATTTCCTTCTTGGAGGTTTCACACTGATATAGAAATTCAAAAGCCCAGGAAATACAATCTTGAATATTTCTTCCTTTGAGAAAACCATATTGATTTTGGTGCACAATTTTAAGAACTAGTGCTTGCAACCTATTTGTGAGTAATTTAGTCAAGATTTTATGGACACAATTAAGGAGTGTTATTGGTCTAAAATCATTGACTCCAGTTGGAGATGGAACTTTAGGAATGAGGGTGATATATTCCATATTGATACTTCCCAGATTTAAATTCCCCTCATAAAAATCAAAGCATAACTTATAAATATCCTCCTCATTAACTTGCCAGCAAGTCTTTAGGAATTTTCCATTAAAACCATCAGGACCTGGGGCTTTGTCTATGGGCATGGTTCTAAACACTTCATCAATTTCCTCAATGGTAAAAGGAGTTGATAATTCTTGTAAACCAGGGGTTGGCTCAATAAGAGAAGTTAAGTCAAAATGCATAGGTGGTTGATTAGCGGTTCCCAACCTGTCCTTATAGGTTTCAAAGATAACTTTCTCTTTATCTTTATTCTCAGTGACAATTTATCCATCTTCTAGAGTGAGCGAAGCAAGGGAATTCCATCTATACCTCTCAATAGCCATATTATGGAAGAATTTTGAGTTTTCATCCCCAAATTTGGTCCATCTAATAGTACACCTTTTTCCAGTATTCCTTCCGATATTCCAATAATCTTAGCATGTTATTTTTAAGTATTATTCTGAAATTGGTTTCATGTATTGATAACCCTCTCATATCTTCCAGGGAGTCAAGCTGAAATAAAGCTTTGTTGGTATTCTCTATACAGATAGTCTGGATATTGATTTACTCCAGAATTTTAGGTCATATCTCAGCCTTTTGAATTTTGCATTTAAATTTGCAGCACTATTAGCTTTATGGGTAGGTTTATTCCGACTGTCTTTTACTGCTTGCATAAAACCATGATGGGTAACCCAAAAGTTCTCAAATATGAAGATTTTACTACCAGGGATAGTTTTCTATATAGTAATAATACAAGGAGTAATAATACAAGATTTTACTACTCAAGGTTAGTTTTCCTTGAGACTAGTCACAATGGGAAGTATCATACACTAGTATCATGCACATGATACTAGTTTATGATACTACCCTCAAAATGCATAGTATCATAAGATAGTATCATAGTATCATCATATTTAATGTTTTGTAGAATCTCAATGCAAATTGGTGTACATGATGTGTTTGACACTAAGTTTTCTATTTTTAAGTGATATGATACGGTATCATATTATGATACGGTATCATATTATGATACCACTCTCATCTTTCACCTTATTAATTGGTGTGTCACATCAGATTTTTGCCAACATGACATGCATGGTACTACTTATGACACTCCCATTGTGGCTAGTCTGAGTAGTAACTTCAGTACTATGGTAATCAGTAGTCCAGTGTAAATATGTAAAGAACCACTCTAATTGCTCAACCAATGGGTTGTGCTGCATATTAATCCAACTCAACTTCCTTCCTTTAAGTGGTGATTCAAAGAATAGTCACAATGTGAAGTATTATATAGTAGTATCATGCATATGATACTAGTGTACGATATTATCTTCACAATGCATAGTATCATGTATAAGTAGTATCATATGTTACATGTATTTAATGATTTGTAGAATCTCAATACAAAAGTGTGTACAAGATTTGTTTGGCATTAATTTTTCTAGTTTTACATGCTATGATACGGTATCAACCTATGATACCACTATCATTTCTTTCATCATTAATTGATATGACACATTAGCATTTTGCATGCATGTAGTGCATGATACTAGTTATGATACTTCCATAGTGAGTAGTCTAATAAAATCATTGAAAGTGAGCATGTCATTAACATTGCCACCTGGTTTGTTTCTATTGGTTGGTGACCTGATAAAATTAAAATCACCTACTAGCAACCAATCTTCTCCAGGAAGGATAGCTAGGTCAAACAAGCATTTCACAATACCATATCTTAATTCACCAACATAGCAGCCATAAATATTTACCAATATCCAGGATTTATAGGAGTGAGTAGAGTTGAAATGAACAGATAGAGCAAATGGTTCACAATGCATTATCATGCCAGAAAACATTGAACTTTTCCATATCACAATTATTCCACCCGATGCACCAGAGGAAGGGACATAAAAGAAATCATCAAAACATGGAGGGCAACAAGACTTAATAAAAGCCATATCAAAGAATTCATTTTTAGTCTCTTGCAAGCATATCACAGAACATCCACTGATATCAATAGCATTACGCAAAGCAAGTTGCTTGGATTTAGCATTTAAACCACGAAAATTCAACATAGTACAATCCATTTCTTCAAAATATTCATATTTAAATATAACATAAATAAGAGAGACTAGATTATTATTCTGTCTTCAGCATTGGCTTGCAGAGAAGCCATAAGCTTCTTGGGGGAAAGTTCTTCATGGGGCACACCACAAAGATTTATTCAAATATCCTGGATCACTTGAATTGGTTTATCTGGAGAGTCCCTAGATTCCTTCATCTGTGATTGATCAAGATCTTCATACTCTATGTCTTTGATATCCACTTCAGGTACTTTTCTAGACTTGACCTTGGACACCACTGGCTTGGTGTCAGAGACAAATCTTGGGTTTGAATTATTGCTACCTACTGTTGTGAGTACTTCTTCTGACTTGGCTGGCGCAAGTAGGAATATCGGAATAAATGTCAATGATGGGAGTTCCTTTTCTTGCTTGATGTAGAGCATGGCCTCAGCCATGCTAGGCGGCAGCCTCACATGCGTGTTGGCGTTCGTCTGCATCTGAAAGGATAGCGTGGCAGCCACCCTAACGTCTTGCTTGGCCTCCTGCTACCTTTGCTTCAGCTTCAAATTTGTGTGTCAATCCCCTCACTTGGCAGCATGGATGACCTTCCCCTATGGCGTCAGCAGCTTCTTCGGCACCTTCGTCTTCTTATCGCCGTCGGTGGAGGCGGCGCACTTTGAGCCCGCCATGAGAGCGGTCTCACTGACGACAGGGGTGGTGACTGTGGTAGGTTCCACGGCTTCCAAGGCGGCGAGGGTGTCCATGGCTAGCTAGGGTTTTCGCCTCCGCCCGAAAACAATTTTTGGGAGTGGCAGGAGTGGAAGTGGCTTCTATGCCACTAGCAGGAGGGCCATATATGACGTAGGGGAGGACGCGCGCGGACTCGTCGCAGTGTCCGTGCATACGCATTTCGACCCCAAAATTGGGCCACATTTACGCCCCGTGGACAGCCCGGTCATTTTGCGTCGGGCCACTGGGCTGGGGTGCAGACCCATTTTTTCGTGCAAGCAGTTACTTCATGTCCATTTGTGTTGGCCCGCTTGAGATTCCCTCACTTCCCCATGAGGGTGGTCCATAGGGGTCATAACTACCTCTCTTACTACGGGGTGTTTATCTAGCCAACACTTAGATCACCCTAACTCTACCAATTTCTTGTTAGTTCACCCGAACATTACCCACTTGTATAAGTGTTGCCAAGCAGTTTTAGGATACTACAAACGGACCTCCCTAGATGGTAATCTTAAAGTGACCGATTTACCCTCGTTTGCAATCAGTTTTGCTTCAACACCTACTGCTTTAGCTAATTGCCCGCTCATTTCACACGTGATTTCTATGTTATCATGGCCGTGTCTAAGGACATATCGGTTGAACTAGATTTTCTTTCCCACGAAAACCTCCTTTCTAAAATGTACAAGCTTCTTTCAAAACATAAAACTGTCAAATATGATAAAAGAAAACTGAGAATATTTGTGTCAAAGAGAACCCTTAAACAAAGTTGGGTGATGAGTGGAACAATCAGTCAAGCTAGAGTTTCACGTTAAATGCTGACCAATGGCATTAATTGTTATGATCCAAGTGTTGCTATCGTTTGATGGTTTTCCATCCGATATTGGTCCGATTTGTAATCAAGCCGTGTGTATTTTAGGGCCTGTTTGATTCAAAGAATCAAAGTAATTCAAAAGCATAGAAGAAAAAAAAGCAGGAATGGCATGTCATGACATGTGAAATCCTTTAGGAATGAAAAACACATGAATTAGTTACAGAAATCATTTGGTTGCGCTGCACGAAAAACATAGGAAAGTTCTATAGAGATTGAGTAGATGCCATAGTTGTCATAGACATACAGGAATTTTTCCAAAAGGTCTAAGGGCATCTCCAACTGCACGACGCAAACGGATGCTGAGCGACCGTTTGCGTCCGCCTTGACCGAAAATGCGTCTGGTACCACCTCCAGCGGGCGACGCAAAGTGACCGGGCCGTCCGCGGCGACGCAGACCTGACCAAATATGAGCTAGGTTTGCGTCTCCGCGGTTGCGAAAAGTGTCCGCGTTCGTTGCATCCGGGCCCGGTCGACAGTGACTAGGTAACCATAATATTTGTTCAATACTATTGATAGGCCAAAAGGACCATATTTACAGAGATGGTTAGTCGAGTTAATCTAAAACTACAACGGCCGTACCTACTCGCCGTCACGCGGCCTACCACGGCATGGGTTACTCGTAGTCGCGCGTCCTACTACTGGCCGCCGGAGGGGCCAGTGCCGTCGTCGAAGCGAGAGCGCTTCACGCCCACCGCATGCCGCGCACGCCGTACATGGGACACCTCGTCCTGCCGCCTGTGGCGTTCGAGGGCTTCGGCCAGAGAGGAGTCCCAGAGGACTCTCCTGGCCTCCGCCGCCTCCGCCTGGGCCATCGCCGCCTCCGCGGCCGGCACCTGCAACCCCGCCAGCTAGGCGTAGAAGCGGGTCATGTCCCTAGCCGCCTCCATGACCGCTTCGTCCCTGGCAGCGATGGCGCCCGCCAGCTCCCGGTTCTCCTGCTCGACCCGCGCGGGAGAAGGGCCCCTCTGATACGTCTCAAACATATCTATAATTTCTTATGTTCCATGATAGTTTTATGACAATACCTACATGTTTTATTCATACTTTATATCATTTTTATGCATTTTCCAGCACTAACCTATTAACAAGATGCCGAAGCGCCAGTTCCTGTTTTCTGCTGTTTTTGGTTTCAGAAACCCTACACAGTAAATATTCTCGGAATTGGACAAAATAAAATCCCACGGTCTTATTTTCCACGGAGTCTTCCAGAACACCGAAGAGGAGACGAAGAGGGGCCACGAGGCAGCCACACCATAGGGGGGCGCGGCCCCACCCCTGGCCTCACCGCCATATGGGGTGGGCCCCTCAGGACTCCACCAACGCTGCCCTTCCGCCTATATATTCTCCCAGATGCGAAAACCTTAAAGAAATCAGTCATATTCCACGAAGAGTTCCGTAGCCGCCATCATGAAGACAAGTTTCGGGGGACATAATCTCTGTTCCGGCACGCCGCCGGGACGGGGAATTGCCCCCGGAGCCATCTCCATCGACTCCATCGCCATCTTCATCGCCGTTGTTGTCTCCCATGATGAGGAGGGAGTAATTCTCCCCCGAGGCTGAGGGCTCTACCGGTAGCTATGTGGTTCATCTCTCACTCCCATGGTGTGATCTTTATGTGATCATGAGCTTGGTATCACTATTAATCTATGTGCTACTCTAGTGATGTTATTAAAGTAGTCTATTCCTCCTCCATGATGTAAAGTTGACAGTGTGTGCATCATGTAGTACTTGGCGTAGGTTATGATTATAATCTCTTGTAGATTATGAAGTTAACTATTACTATGATAGTATTGATGTGATCTATTCCCCCTTTTATAGCTATTGGTGACAGTGTGTATGCTATGTTAGTACTCGGTCTAAATTGCAACGGTCTATTATGCACTCTAGAGGTTACTTTAATATGAACTCTGGATTCATTCTCCACGGTGTGATGGTGACAGTGTGTGCATCGTGTGTGATTCCTTTATGACGTTGTGGAGCTTGTTTACTCCGGCTTGAGGTGTGCTTTTGTAGCTCTACACAATGAATGGTGTTTGTTATCCAACAAGAGAGTGTTTAAGAGTAGCTTTATTCAATTATGTGATCATTGTTGAGAGTGTCCACTAGTGAAAGTATGATCCCTAGGCCTTGTTTCTAAGCATTGAAACACCATTTCCAACAAGTTCTGCTACATGTTTCCTTGCTGCCATTTTTATTTCAGATTGCAATCACTACTTATAATCATCCATATTACTTGTATTTTACTACCTCTTCGACGAACTAGTGCACCTATACATCTGACAAGTGTATTAGGTGTGTTGGGGACACAAGAGACTTCTTGTATATTAATTGCAGGGTTGCTTGAGAGGGATATCTTTGACCTCTACCTCCCTGAGTTCGATAAACCTTGGGTGATCCACTTAAGGGAGAATTGCTACTGTTCTACAAACCTCTGCTCTTGGAGGCCCAACACTGTCTACATGAATAGAAGCGTGTGTAGACATCAAGCTATTTTCTGGCGCCGTTGCCGGGGAGGTAAGGTAAAATGTATTCGCATCCTCCGACTACTAAGCTATTTCCTAGCACTGTTGCCGGTGTGTGAGTGCTCGAAGCTATTTCCTTTAGATTCTGCAATTATATCTTTTTGTTTCTTGTTTTTATTTCACTAGTTAGGCTTAATGGAAAACAACAACAAAATTAGAGATCTTTATGAAATTTATCTTGAGTTAGGACATGAGGTGTTTGAAGAGAAAATTAAAAAACCTATGGAACTTTATATGCATGCTAATGGCAATGTTATTAGTATGAATGTTTTGAACACCATTGTTGCTAATGCTATGGAAAATTCTAAGCTTGGGGAAGCTGGTTTTGAGGAGCATGATATTTTTAGTCCCCCAAGCATGGAGGAGAAAATTTACTTTGATGATACTTTACCTCCTATATATGATGATTACAATGATGACTATCATATTTTCAGTCCACCTACTATTGAGGAGAAAATTAATTATGATTACAATATGCCTCCTATATATGATGATTATGGTGATGAGAATAATAATGATAGCTATCTTATTGAATTTGCTCCCACTACAATTAATAATAATGACTATGCTTATGTGGAGAGTAATAATTTTATGCATGTAGCTCATGATAAGAATGTTTCATGTGATAGTTATATTGTTGAGTTTGTTCATGATGCTACTAAAAATCTTTATGAGAGAGGACAATATGGTTGTAGGGATTTTCATGTTACTAAAACACCTCTCTTTTTGCTTAAAATCTTGAAGTTGCGCTTGTCTTGTTTTCCTATGCTTATTGCATTATGCTTACATGACTTGTTTATTTACAAGATTCCTTTTCATAGGAAGTGGGTTAGACTTAAAAGTGTTTCTTATTTGCTTTTGATGCTCTCTTTTGCTTCAACTCTTATTTCTTGTGAGAGCATCATTAAAATTACTGAGCCCATCTTAATGGCTATAAAGAAAGCACTTCTTGGGAGATAACCCATGTTTTTATTTTGCTACTATTTTGTTGTGTCTTGGAAGTTGCTACTACTGTAGCAACCTCTCCTTATCATGTTTATTTCGTTTTTGTGCCAAGTAAAGTCTTTGATAGTAAAGTTGATACTAGATTTGGATTTCTGCGCAGGAACGGATTTTTAGCTGTCACGAATTTGAGTTGATCTCTCTGTAGGAAACTCGTAAAATCCTGAAAAAATTCATGCGTGATCCTCAGATATGTACGCACTTTCGTTCAACTAGAGATTTTCCATCTGAGCCTGTTAAGTGCCTCGAAAAAATTCGTCTTTATGGACTGTTATGTTTTGACAGATTCTGCCTTTTATTTTGCATTGCCTCTTTTACTGTGTTGAGTGGATTTCTTTGCTCCATTAAATTTCAGTAGCCTTGGTTAATGTCCAGAAGTGTTGGGAATGATTGTGTCCTCGCTGAACATATGAATTTTTGATTATGCACTAACCCTCTAATGATTTTGCTTTGAGTTTGGTGTGAAGGAAGTTTTCAAGGATCAAGCGAGGAGGATGATATAATATGATCAAGAAGAGTGAAAAGTCTAAGCTTGGGGATGCCCCCGTGGTTCATCCCTGCATATTTCAAGAAGACTCAAGCATCTAAGCTTGGGGATGCCCAAGGCATCCCCTTCTTCATCAACAACTTATCAGGTCACCTCTAGTGAAACTATATTTTTATTCGGTCACATCTTATGTGCTTTACTTGGAGTGTCTGTGTGCTTTTATTTTTGTTTGTGTTTGAATAAAATCGGATCCTAGCATTGGTTGTGTGGGAGAGAGACACGCTCTGCTTTTTCATATTGAACACTGGTGTTCTTAGTTTTACTTTTAGTGTTCATGGCGAAAGTTGGAGGCTACTGCATTTATTGTTATTTGGTTGGAAACAGAAAATGCTTCATGTGGTAATTAGTATATTGTCTTGAATAATTTGATACTTGGCAATTGTTTTGAGCTCTCAAGCAGATCATGTTTAAGCTCTTGCATAATGTAGTTTAAACCTATTAGTGGAGAACTACCGTAGAGCTTGTTGAAATTTGGTTTGCATGATTGGTCTCTCTAAGGTCTAGAGATTTTCTGGTAAAAGTGTTTGAGCAACAAGGAAGACAGTGTAGAGTCTTATAATGCTTGCAATATGTCCTTATGTAAGTTTTGCTGTACCGGTTCATACTTGTGTTTGCTTCAAACAACCTTGCTAGCCAAAGCCTTGTACTGAGAGGGAATGCTTCTCGTGCATCCAAAACCTTGAGCCAAATCTTATGCCATTTGTGTCCACCATAACTACCTACTATGTGTATTTTTCTGCCATTCCAAGTAAATACTTCATGTGCTACCTTTAAACAATTCAAAAGTTATTATCTCTTATTTGTGTCAATGTTTTATAGCTCATGAGGAAGTATGTGGTGTTTTATCTTTCAATCTTGTTGGGCAGACTTTCACCAATGGACTAGTGGCACATCCGTTTATCCAATAATTTTGCAAAAAGAGCTGGCACCGGGGTTCCCAGCCCCAATTAATTAACTTTCATTAATAATTCTCTTCACATGTTTTGCCCTGATTTATCAGTAAGCAACTTAATTTTGCAATAGACACTCCTCCATGGTATGTGAAATGTTGGAATGCACCCGAGGATTTGGTTAGCCATGGTTTGTGAAAGCAAAAGGTTGGGAGGAGTGTCATCTATAAATAAAACTAAAATACATGTGTAAACAAAAGAGAAGAGGGATGATCTACCTTGCTGGTAGAGATAACATCCTTCATGGGAGCCGCTCTTTGAAAGCCTGTTTGACAAGGGGGTTAGAGTGCCCACTACCATTCGTTGACAACAACAAACACCTCTCAAAATTTTATTTTTATGCTCTCTATATGATTTCAAAACTTGAAAAGCTCTAGCACATAATTTAATCCCTGCTTCCCTCTGCGAAGGGCCTTTCTTTTACTTTATGTTGAGTCAGTTTACCTACTTCTTTCTATCTTAGAAGCAAACACTTGTGTCAACTTTGTGTGCATCATTTCTTATGTGCTTGCTTATTGCACTCATCATATTACTTTGTGTTGACAATTATCCATGAGATATACATGTTAAAAGTTGAAAGCAATTGCTGAAACTTAAATCTTCCTTTGTGTTGCTTCAAAACCTTCTATTAAGAATCTATTGCTTTATGAGTTAACTCTTATGCAAGTCTTGTTGATGCTTGTCTTGAAAGTACTATTCATGAAAAGTCTTTGCTATATGATTCAGTTGTTTAGTCATTATCTTTACCATTGCTTTGAATCACATCATTCATCTCATATGCTTTACAATAGTATTGATCAAGATCATGTTGGTAGCATGTCACTTCAGAAATTATTCTTTTTATCGTTTACCTACTCGAGGGCGATTAGGAACTAAGCTTGGGGATGCTTGATACGTCTCAAACGTATCTATAATTTCTTATGTTCCATGCTAGTTTTATGACAATACCTACATGTTTTATTCATATTTTATATCATTTTTATGCATTTTCTGGCACTAACCTATTAACAAGATACCGAAGCGCCAGTTCCTGTTTTCTGCTGTTTTTGGTTTCAGAAATCCTACACAGGAAATATTCTCGGAATTGGACGAAACAAAAGCCCACAGTCTTATTTTCCACGGAGTCTTCCAGAACACCGAAGAGGAGACGAAGAGGGGCCACGAGGCGGCCACACCATAGGGGGGCGCGGCCCCACCCCTGGCCGCGCCGCCATATGGGGTGGGCCCCTCGGGAAGCCACCGACGCTACCCTTCCGCCTATATATTCTCCTAGATGCGAAAACCCTAAAGAAATCAGTCATATTCCACGAAGAGTTCCGTAGCCGCCGCTGATACATCTCTGACGTTTCGATAATTTCTTATGTTACATGCCACATTTTTGATGATACCTACATGTTTTATGCATACTTTATGTCATATTTATGCATTTTCTGGAACTAACCTATTAACGAGATGCCGAAGAGCCAGTTGCTGTTTTCTGCTGTTTTTGGTTTCAGAAATCCTAGTAAGGAAATATTCTCGGAATTGGACGAAATCAACGCTCAGGGGCCTATTTTGCCACGAAGCTTCCAGAAGACCGAAGAGGAGATGAAGTGGGCCACGAGGCAGCCAGACCACAGGGCGACGCGGCCTGGACCCTGGCCGCGCGGCCCTGGCGTCTGGGCCCCTCGTGTGGCCCCCTGACCTGCCCTTCTGCCTACATATAGTCTTTGTCGCGAAACCCCCAGTACCGAGAGCCACGATACGGAAAACCTTCCAGAGACGCCGCCGCCGCCAATCCCATCTCGGGGGATTCAGGAGATCGCCTCTGGCACCCTGCCGGAGAGGGGAATCATCTCCCGGAGGACTCTTCACCGCCATGGTTGCCTCCGGAGTGATGAGTGAGTAGTTCACCCCTGGACTATGGTCCATAGCAGTAGCTAGATGGTCGTCTTCTCCTTATGTGCTTCATTGTCGGGTCTTGTGAGCTGCCTAACATGATCAAGATCATCTATCTGTAATGCTACATGTTGTGTTTGTTGGGATCCGATGGATAGAGAATATTATGTTATGTTGATTATCAATTTATACCTATGTGTTGTTTATGATCTTGCATGCTCTCCGTTGTTAGTAGAGGCTCTGGCCAAGTTTTTGCTAGTAACTCCAAGAGGGAGTATTTATGCTCGATAGTGGGTTCATGCCTCCATTAAATCTGGGACAAAGGATGTAAAGTTCTAAGGTTGTGGATGTGTTGTTGCCACTAGGGATAAAACATTGATGCTATGTCCGAGGATGTAGTTATTGATTACATTACGCACCATACTTAATGCAATTGTCTGTTGTTTGCAACTTAATACTGGAAGGGGTTCGGATGATAACCTGAAGGTGGACTTTTTAGGCATAGATGCATGCTGGATAGCGGTCTATGTACTTTGTCGTAATGCCCAATTAAATCTCACTATACTCATCATATCATGTATGTGCATGGTCATGCCCTCTCTATTTATCAATTGCCCAACTGTAATTTGTTCACCCAACATGCTATTTATCTTATGGGAGAGACACCACTAGTGAACTGTGGACCCCGGCCCATTCTTTTAATCGAATACAATCTACTGCAATACTTGTTCTACTGTTTTCTGCAAACAATCATCATCCACACTATACATCTAATCCTTTGTTACAGCAAGCCGGTGAGATTGACAACCTCGCTGTTTCGTTGGGGCAAAGTACTTTGGTTGTGTTGTGCAGGTTCCACGTTGGCGCCGGAATCCCTGGTGTTGCGCCGCACTACACTCCGCCACCATCAACCTTCACGTGCTTCTTGGCTCCTACTGGTTCGATAAACCTTGGTTTCTTACTGAGGGAAACTTGCCGCTGTACGCATCACACCTTCCTCTTGGGGTTCCCAACGGACGCGTGTTGAACAAAAAGACATACGTCAACTACGCGCAGCAAGCAAATTTCTGGCGCCGTTGCCGGGGAGATCAAAACACGCTGCAAGGGGAGTCTCCACAATCCAATCTCTTTACTTTGTTTTTATCTTGCTTTATTTTATTTACTTTCTTGTTTGCTGCATTATATCAAAATACAAAAAAAATTAGTTGCTAGTTTTACTTTATTTTACTGTCTTGTTTGCACTCTATATCAAAAACACAAAAAAAAAATTAGTTACTTGCATTTGCTTTACTTATTTCAACATCTTTCCTTTTAATTTTACTGTAAAAGATATACCTGTGGGACAAGGGTCTATAATTGGAAGAGATAATATAGAAGAATTTTTCACCCATGTTAGTATGCATGAAGATCTTAAAGATATACCCCTTGCAAAAGCTGTCCCTACTTATGAAGATGCCTCTGTTTGTTTGGTACGCATGATGGAAGCTAGATTTATTAGTCTCAACCCCATGATACAACACATGTTTCTTACACTTTCCGATATGGAGAGGGGAGAGAAGAGAGATTTTGTTCTAAAAGTCTTAGTGCGAGAATTTGCGGATATAGCTAAAGAAGCTAGAAAAGTTTTTAGTAAGCATGAGAGGCTTGGTATGATCACCGATTTTAAAAGAACACTTGAAAAGATGGATACGGATAGAATTAAGTACACTAATAATGTTAATGATGGTGGGGAGATCAAAGCACCAATACCATGTAAGCTCCTAGCGATGCATGAAGCTCTAGATGATAATTATGCTTGGCTTGTTCCTGAAAATTTGTTTGATGAGAGTAGCAAGTCCAAGACTAATGAAAAGGGAGCCGCTGAAACCTATGTATCCAAAATACTATGCATGGTTGAGAAAACTCCAAACCCCGCTGTTAATACTTCGTCTCTTGATAATACTTGATATACACTTTCTGCGCCTAGCTGAAAGGCATTAAAGAAAAGCGCTTATGGGAGACAACCCATGTTTTTACTACAGTACCTTTATTTTATATTTGAGTCTTGGAAGTTGTTTACTACTGTAGCAACCTCTCCTTATCTTAGTTTGTTGCATAGTTGTGCCAAGTAAAGTCGTTGATAGTAAGGTTCATACTAGATTTGGATTACTGCACAGAAACAGATTTCTTTGCTGTCACGAATCTGGGCCTAATTATCTCTAGGTAACTCAGAAAATTATGCGAATTTACGTGAGTGATCCTCAGATATGTACGCAACTTTCATTCAATTTGAGCATTTTCATTTGAGCAAGTCTGGTGCCTCTTAGAAATTCGTCTTTACGAACTGTTCTATTTTGACAGATTCTGCCTTTTATTTCGCATTGCCTGTTTTGATATGCTTGATGGTTTTTTCGATTCCATTAACTTTCAGTAGCTTTGTGCAATGTCCAGAAGTGTTAAGAATGATTATGTCACCTCTGAACATCTAAATTTTGATTGTGCACTGATACGTCTCCAACGTATCTATAATTTCCGATGTTCCATGCTTGTTTTATGACAATACCAACATGTTTTGTTCACACTTTATATCATTTTCATGCATTTTCCGGAACTAACCTATTAACAAGATGCCACAGTGCCAGTTCCTGTTTTCTGCTGTTTTTGGTTCCAGAAAGGCTGCTCGGGCAATATTCTCGGAATTGGACGAAATCAACGCCAAACCTCCTATTTTTCCCGGAAGCGTCCAGAACACCGAAGAAGAGTCGGAGAGGGGCCAGGGGGCCACCACACCACATGGCGGCGCGGGCCAGGCCTAGGCCGCGCCGGCCTAGGGTGTGGCGCCCCAGTGCCCCCTGCGCCGCCTCTTCGCCTATAAAGCCCTTTCGACCTAAAACGCAGTACCAATTGTGAAACTCCAGAAAGACTCCGGGGGCGCCGCCATCGCGAAACTCCAATTCGGGGGACAGAACTCTGTTCCGCACCTGCTGCCGGACAGGGAATTGCTCGAGCCATCTCCACCGCCGTCTTCACCGCCATCTTCACCGCCATCGCTGCCTCCATGATGAGGAGGGAGTAATCCACCGAGGCTGAGGGCTCACTGTAGCTATGTGGTTCATCTCTCTCCCATGTACCTCACTACAATAATCTCATGAGCTGCTTTACATGATTGAGATTCATATGAGTTTGTATCACAATTTATCTATGTGCTACTCTAGCAAAGTTATTAAAGTAGTTCTATTCCTCCGCACGTGTGTAAAGGTGACAGTGTGTGCACGTGTTAGTACTTGGTTTATGCTATGATCATGATCTCTTGTAGATTGCGAAGTTAACTATTGCTATGATAATATTGATGTGATCTATTCCTCCTACATATGCATGAAGGTGACAGTGTGCATGCTATGTTAGTACTTGGTTTAGTCTGTTGATCTATCTTACACTATAAGGTTACTTAAATATGAGCATTATTGCGGAGCTTGTTAACTCCGCATTGAGGTTCGTGTAATCCTACGCAATGTGTTCATCATCCAACAAAAGTGTAGAGTATGCATTTATCTATTGCTATGTGATCAATGTTGAGAGTGTCCACTAGTGAAAGTGTAATCCCTAGGCCTTGTTCCTAAATACGCTATCACTTGCTTGTTTATCGTTTATTGTGTTACTACTGCTGCAATATCACCACCATCAACTACACGCCAGCAAGCTATTTTCTGGCAAGTTGCTCTTTGCTCATATATATTCATACCACTGTATTTCACTATCTCTTCGCCGAACTAGTGCACCTATTTGGTGTGTTGGGGACACAAGAGACTTCTTGCTTTGTGGTTGCAGGGGTTGCATGAGAGGGATATCTTTGACCTCTTCCTCCCGAGTTCGATAAACCTTGGGTGATCCACTTAAGGGAAAACTTGCTGCTGTTCTACAAACCTCTGCTCTTGGAGGCCCAACATCGCCTGGCTGTGAAAGGAGGGGAACGTAGACATCAAGCACGAGAAAAGTGCTTGATGTCTACGTTCCCCCTCCTTTCTCAGAGATGTTGTTGGGCCTCCAAGAGCAGAGGTTTGTAGAACAGCAGCAAGTTTTCCCTTAAGTGGATCACCCAAGGTTTATCGAACTCAGGGAGGAAGAGGTCAAAGATATCCCTCTCATGCAACCCCGCAACCACAAAGCAAGAAGTCTCTTGTGTCCCCAACACACCAAATAGGTGCACTAGTTCGGCGAAAAGATAGTGAAATACAGGTGGTATGAATATATATGAGCAAAGAGTAACGGTGCCGTAAAATAGCTTGCTGGCGTGTAGTTGATGGTGGTGATATTGCAGCAGTAGTAACACAAGAAAACAAAGAAACAAGCAAAGGATAGCAGTATTTAGGAACAAGGCCTAGGGATTACACTTTCACTAGTGGACACTCTCAACATTGATCACATAATGTAATAGATAAATGCATACTCTACACTTTTGTTGGATGATGAACACATTGCGTAGGATTACACGAACCTCAATGCCGGAGCTAACAAGCTCCACAATAATGCTCATATTTAAGTAACCTTATAGTGTAAGATAGATCAATGACTAAACCAAGTACTAACATAGCATGCACACCGTCACCTTCATGCATATGTAGGAGGAATAGATCACATCAATATTATCATAGCAATAGTTAACTTCGCAATCTACAAGAGATCATGATCATAGCATAAACCAAGTACTAACACGGTGCACACATGTCACCTTTACACACGTGCAGGAGGAATAGAACTACTTTAATAACTTTGCTAGAGTAGCACATAGATAAATTGTGATACAAACTCATATGAATCTCAATCATGTAAAGCAGCTCATGAGATTATTGTATTGAGGTACATGGGAGAGAGATGAACCACATAGCTACAGCGGAGCCCTCAGCCTCGGGTGGATTACTCCCTCCTCATCATGGAGGCAGCGATGGCGGTGAAGATGGCGGTGAAGACGGCGGTGGAGATGGCTCCGGGCAATTCCCCGTCCGGGCAGGGTGCCGAACAGAGAGTTCTGTCCCCCGAATTGGAGTTTCGCGGGCTGGCGGCGGCGCCCGGAGTCTTTCTCGGAGTTTCGTCAATTGGTACCGCGTTTTTAGGTCGAAAGGGCTTTTATAGGCGAAGAGGCGGCGCAGTGGGGCACTGGGGCGCCACACCCTAGGCCGGCGCGGCCTAGGCCTGGCCCGCGCCACCATGTGGTGTGGTGGCCCCCTGGCCCCTCTCCGACTCTTCTTCGGTGTTCTGGACGCTTCCGGGAAAAATAGGAGGTTTGGCGTTGATTTCGTCCAATTCCGAGAATATTGCCCGAGCAGCCTTTCTGGAACCAAAAACAGCAGAAAACAGGAACTGGCACTGTGGCATCTTGTTAATAGGTTAGTTCCGGAAAATGCATGAAAATGATATAAAGTGTGAACAAAACATGTTGGTATTGTCATAAAACAAGCATGGAACATCGGAAATTATAGATACGTTGGAGACGTATCAGCATCCCCAAGCTTAGTTCCTACTCGTCCTCGAGTAGGTAAACGATAAAAGATAATTCCTGAGGTGACATGCTACCAACATAATCTTAATCATACCATTGTAAAGCATATGAGATGAATGCAGCGATTCGAAACAATGTAAATGCAATGAGTAAACAAGTGAATCATATAGCAAAGACTTTTCATGAATAGTACTTTCGAGACAAGCATCAATAAGTCTTGCATAAGAGTTACTCATAAAGCAATAAATTCATAGTAGAGACATTGAAGCAACACAATGGAAGATTAAGTTTCAGCGGTTGCTTTCAACTTGTAACATGTATATCTCATGGATAGTTGTCAATGCAAAGCAATATAACAAATGCAATATGCAAATATGTAAGAATCAATGCACAGTTCACACAAGTGTTTGCTTCTTGAGGTGGAGAGAAATAGGTGAACTGACTCAACATTGAAAAGTAGAAGAATGGTCCTCCATAGAGGAAAAGCATCGATTGCTATATTTGTGCTAGAGCTTTGATTTTGAAAACATGAAACAATTTTGTCAACGGTAGTAATAAAGCATATGCATCATGTAAATTATATCTTATAAGTTGCAAGCCTCATGCATAGTGTACTAATAGTGCCCGCACCTTGTCCTAATTAGCTTGGACTACCGGATCATCACAATGCACATGTTTTGACCAAGTGTCACAAAGGGGTACCTCTATGCCGCCTGTACAAAGGTCTAAGGAGAAAGCTCGCATTGGATTTCTCGCTATTGATTATTCTCAACTTAGACATCCATACCGGGACAACATAGACAACAGATAATGGACTCCTCTTTTATGCATAAGCATGTAACAACAATTAATAATTTTCTCATATGAGATTGAGGATATTTGTCCAAAACTGAAACTTCCACCATGGATCATGGCTTTAGTTAGCGGCCCAATGTTCTTCTCTAACATATGCATGCTTAACCATATGGTGGTAGATCTCTCTTACTTCAGACAAGACGGACATGCATAGCAACTCACATGAAATTCAACAATGAATAGTTGATGGCGTCCCCAGTGAACATGGTTATCGCACAACAAGCAATCTTAATAAGAGATAAAGTGCATAATTACATATTCAATACCACAATAGTTTTTAAGCTATTTGTCCCATGAGCTATATATTGCAAAGGTGAATGATGGAATTTTAAAGGTAGCACTCAAGCAATTTACTTTGGAATGGCGGAAAATACCATGTAGTAGGTAGGTATGGTGGACACAAATGGCATAGTGGTTGGCTCAAGGATTTTGGATGCATGAGAAGTATTCCCTCTCGATACAAGGTTTAGGCTAGCAAGGTTATTTGAAACAAACACAAGGATGAACGGTGCAGCAAAACTCACATAAAAGACATATTGTAAACATTATAAGACTCTACACCGTCTTCCTTGTTGTTCAAAACTCAATACTAGATATTATCTAGACTTTAGAGAGACCAAATATGCAAACCAAATTAGCAAGCTCTAGGTGTTTCTTCATTAATGGGTGCAAAGTATATGATGCAAGAGCTTAAACATGAGCACAACAATTGCCAAGTATCACATTACCCAAAACATTTATAGCAATTACTACATGTATCATTTTCCGTTTCCAACCATATAACAATTTAACGAAGAAGAAACTTCGCCATGAATATTATGAGCTAAGAACACATGTGTTCATACGAACCAGCGGAGCGTGTCTCTCTCCCACACAAGCATGATGTAATCCAATTTATTCAAACACAAACAAAAATAAAAGCATACAGACGCTCCAAGTAAAGCACATAAGATGTGACCGAATAAAAATATAGTTTCAAGAGAAGGAACCTGATAATTTGTCGATGAAGAAGGGGATGCCTTGGGCATCCCCAAGCTTAGACGCTTGAGTCTTCTTGATATATGCAGGGGTGAACCACCGGGGCATCCCCAAGCTTAGAGCTTTCACTCTTCTTGATCATAGTATATCATCCTCCTCTCTTGACCCTTGAAAACTTCCTTCACACCAAACTCGAAACAACTCATTAGAGGGTTAGTGCACAATAAAAATTAACATATTCAGAGGTGACACAATCATTCTTAACACTTCTGGACATTGCATAATGCTACTGGACATTAGTGGATCAAAGAAATTCATCCAACATAGCAAAAGAGGCAATGCGAAATAAAAGGCAGAATCTGTCAAAACAGAATAGTTCGTATTGACGAATTTTAAAATGGCACCAGACTTGCTCAAATGAAAATGCTCAAATTGAATGAAAGTTGCGTACATATCTGAGGATCATGCACGTAAATTGGCTTAATTTTCTGAGCTACCTACAGGGAGGTGGACCCAGATTCGTGACAGCAAAGAAATCTGGAACTGCGCAGTAATCCAAATCTAGTACTTACTTTTCTATCAACGGCTTTACTTGGCACAACAAAACACAAAACTAAGATAAGGAGAGGTTGCTACAGTAGTAAACAACTTCCAAGACACAAAATAAAAACAAAGTACTGTAGCAAAATAATACATGGGTTATCTCCCAAGAAGTTCTTTCTTTATAGCCATTAAGATGGGCTCAGCAGTTTTAATGATGCACTCGCAAGAAATAGTATTGGAAGCAAAAGAGAGCATCAAGAGGCAAATTCAAAACATATTTAAGTCTAACATGCTTCCTATGCATAAGAATCTTGTAAGTAAACAAGTTCATGAAGAGCAAAGTAACAAGCATAGGAAGATAAAACAAGTGTAGCTTCAAAAATTTCAGCACATAGAGAGGTATTTTAGTAACATGAAAATTTCTACAACCATATTTTCCTCTCTCATAATAACTTTCAGTAGCAACATGAGCAAACTCAACAATATAACTATCAAATGAAACATTCTTATCATGAGTCTCATGCTTAAAATTATCATTTCTCTCCACATAAGTATAATCATTCTTATTAGTTGTAGTGGGAGCAAATTCAACAAAGTAGCTATCATTATTATTCTCATCAAGTGTAGGAGGCATAGTATAATCACAACAAAATTTACTCTCCATAGTAGGTGGCACCAAAAGACTACTATCATTATAATCATCATAAATAGGAGGCAAAGTATCATCAAAGAAAATTTTCTCCTCAATGCTTGGTGGACTAAAAAGATCATGCTCATCAAAACCAGCTTCCCCAAGCTTAGAATTTTCCATATCATTAGCAACAATGGTGTTCAAAGTATTCATGCTAACATGTTCCATGGGTTTTTTTAATTTTCGCATTAAACCATTCATGTCTTGACTCAGGAAATAGTACAAAGAGCTCACAGATGTTTTCCATTATGCCTTACTAGTGTAAACAAGAAACAAAAAGATGCAATTGCAGGATCTAAAGGAAATAGCTTCGAGCACAAACACAATGGCGCCAGAAAAGTACTTTACCTGGAACCGGAGTATGAGTGCCTTTTACCTTTCCTCCCCGGCAACGGCGCCAGAAAAGTGCTTGATGTCTACGTTCCTCCTCCTTTCCTGTAGACAGTGTTGGGCCTCCAAGAGCAGAGGTTTGTAGAACAGCAGCAAGTTTTCCCTTAAGTGGATCACCCAAGGTTTATCGAACTCAGGGAGGAAGAGGTCAAAGATATCCCTCTCATGCAACCCTGCAACCACAAAGCAAGAAGTCTCTTGTGTCCCCAACACACCAAATAGGTGCACTAGTTCGGCGAAGAGATAGTGAAATACAGGTGGTATGAATATATATGAGCAGTAGCAACGGTGCCAGAAAATAGCTTGCTGGCGTGTAGTTGATGGTGGTGATATTGCAGCAGTAGTAACACAGTAAAACAGTAAACAAGCAGTGATAGCAGTATTAAGGAACAAGGCCTAGGGATTACACTTTCACTAGTGGACACTCTCAACATTGATCACATAACAGAATAGATAAATGCATACTCTACACTTTTGTTGGATGATGAACACATTGCGTAGGATTACACGAACCCTCAATGCCGGAGTTAACAAGCTCCACAATAATGCTCATATTTAAGTAACCTTATAGTGTAAGATAGATCAACAGACTAAACCAAGTACTAACATAGCATGCACACTGTCACCTTCATGCATATGTAGGAGGAATAGATCACATCAATATTATCATAGCAATAGTTAACTTCGCAATCTACAAGAGATCATGATCATAGCATAAACCAAGTACTAACACGGTGCACACACTGTCACCTTTACACACGTGCAGGAGGAATAGAACTACTTTAATAACTTTGCTAGAGTAGCACATAGATAAATTGTGATACAAACTCATATGAATCTCAATCATGTAAAGCAGCTCATGAGATTATTGTATTGAGGTACATGGGAGAGAGATGAACCACATAGCTACAGCGGAGCCCTCAGCCTCGGGGGTGGATTACTCCCTCCTCATCATGGAGGCAGCGATGGCGGTGAAGATGGCGGTGAAGACGGCGGTGGAGATGGCTCCGGGGGCAATTCCCCGTCCGGCAGGGTGCCGGAACAGAGAGTTCTGTCCCCCGAATTGGAGTTTCGCGATGGCGGCGGCGCCCCTGGAGTCTTTCTGGAGTTTCGTCAATTGGTACTGCGTTTTTAGGTCGAAAGGGCTTTTATAGGCGAAGAGGCGGCGCAGGGGGGCACCTGGGGGCGCCACACCCTAGGCCGGCGCGGCCTAGGCCTGGCCCGCGCCGCCATGTGGTGTGGTGGCCCCCTGGCCCCTCTCCGACTCTTCTTCGGTGTTCTGGACGCTTCCGGGAAAAATAGGAGGTTTGGCGTTGATTTCGTCCAATTCCGAGAATATTGCCCGAGCAGCCTTTCTGGAACCAAAAACAGCAGAAAACAGGAACTGGCACTGTGGCATCTTGTTAATAGGTTAGTTCCGGAAAATGCATGAAAATGATATAAAGTGTGAACAAAACATGTTGGTATTGTCATAAAACAAGCATGGAACATCGGAAATTATAGATACGTTGGAGACGTATCATGCACTAACCCTCTAATGAGTTGTTTTGAGTTTGGTGTGGAGGAAGTTTTCAAGGATCAAGAGAGGAGGATGATACAATATGATCAAGGAGAGTGAAAGCTCTAAGCTTGGGGATGCCCCGGTGGTTCACCCCTGCATATTTCAAGAATACTCAAGCGTCTAAGCTTGGGGATGCCCAAGGCATACCCTTCTTCATCGACAACATTATCAGGTTCCTCCCCTGAAACTATATTTTTATTCCGTCACATCTTATGCACTTTGCTTGGAGCGTCGGTTTGTTTTTGTTTTTTGTTTTGTTTGAATAAAATGGATCCTAGCATTCTTTGTGTGTGAGAGAGACACGCTCCGCTGTTGCATATGGACAAATATGTCCTTAGGCTTTACTCATAGTATTCATGGCGAAGGTTGAATCTTCTTCGTTAATTTGTTATATGGTTGGAAACGAAAAATGCTACATGTAGTAATTCTAAAATGTCTTGGATAATTTGATACTTGGCAATTGTTGTGCTCATGTTTAAGCTCTTGCATCATATACTTTGCACCTATTAATGAAGAAATACATAGAGCTTGCTAAAATTTGGTTTGCATAATTGGTCTCTCTAAAAGTCTAGATAATTTCTAGTATTGAGTTTGAACAACAAGGAAGACGGTGTAGAGTCTTATAATGTTTACAATATGTCTTTTATGTGAGTTTTGCTGCACCGGTTCATCCTTGTGTTTGTTTCAAACAACCTTGCTAGCCTAAACCTTGTATCGAGAGGGAATACTTCTCATGCATCCAAAATCCTTGAGCCAACCACTATGCCATTTGTGTCCACCATACCTACCTACTACATGGTATTTCTCCGCCATTCCAAAGTAAATTGCTTGAGTGCTACATTTAAAATTTCTATCCTCCACCTTTACAATATATAGCTCATGGGACAAATAGCCTAAAAACTATTGTGGTATTGAATATGTACTTATGCACTTTATCTCTTATTAAGTTGCTTGTTGAGCGATAACCATGTTCCTGGGGACGCCATCAACTACTCTTTGTTGAATATCATGTGAGTTGCTATGCATGTCCGTCTTGTCTGAAGTAAGGGCGATTTACCACTCATTTAATGGTTAGAGCATGCATAATGTTAGAGAAGAACATTGGGCCGCTAACTAAAGCCATGAATCATGGTGGAAGTTTCAGTTTTGGACATATATCCTCAATCTCATATGAGAACATTAATTGTTGCTACATGCTTATGCATTAAAGAGGAGTCCATTATCTGTTGTCTATGTTGTCCCGGTATGGATGTCTAAGTTGAGAATAATCAAAAGCGAGAAATCCAATGCGAGCTTTCTCCTTAGACCTTTGTACAGGCGGCATAGAGGTACCCCTTTGTGACACTTGGTTAAAACATGTGCATTGCGATGATAATCCCGGTAATCCAAGCTAATTAGGACAAGGTGCGGGCACTATTAGTATATTATGCATGAGGCTTGCAACTTGTAAGATATAATTTACATAACACATATGCTTTATTACTACCGTTGACAAAATTGTTTCTTGTTTTCAAAACCAAAGCTCTAGCACAAATATAGCAATCAATGCTTCCCTCTGCGAAGGGCCTTTCTTTTAGTTTTATGTTGAGTCAGTTCACCTATCTCTCTCCACCTTAAGAAGCAAACACTTGTGCGAACTGTGCATTGATTCCTACATACTTGCATATTGCACTTGTTATATTACTTTACATTGACAATATCCATGAGATATACATGTTACAAGTTGAAAGCAACCGCTGAAACTTAATCTTCCTTTGTGTTGCTTCAATACCTCTACTTTGATTTATTGCTTTATGAGTTAACTCTTATGCAAGACTTATTGATGCTTGTCTTGAAGTACTATTCATGAAAAGTATTTGCTACATGATTCATTTGTTTACTCATGTCATTACCATTGTTTTGATCGCTGCATTCATTACATATGCTTACAATAGTATGATCGAGGTTATGATGGCATGTCACTCTAGAAATTATCTTTGTTATCGTTTACCTGCTCGGGACGAGCAGGAACTAAGCTTGGGGATGCTGATACGTCTCTGACGTATCGATAATTTCTTATGTTCCATGCCACATTATTGATGATACCTACATGTTTTATGCATACTTTATGTCATATTTATGCATTTTCTGGAACTAACCTATTAACGAGATGCCGAAGAGCCAGTTGTTGTTTTCTGCTGTTTTTGGTTTCAGAAATCCTAGTAAGGAAATATTCTCGGAATTGGACGAAATCAACGCCCAGGGGCCTATTTTGCCACGAAGCTTCCAGAAGACCGAAGAGGAGACGAAGTGGGGCCACGAGGCGGCCAGACCATAGGGCGGCGCGGCCTGGACCCTAGCCGCGCGGCCCTGGTGTCTGGGCCCCTCGTGTGGCCCCCTGACCTGCCCTTCCGCCTACATATAGTCTTTGTCGCGAAACCCCCAGTACCGAGAGCCACGATACGGAAAACCTTCCAGAGACGCCGCCACCGCCAATCCCATCTCGGGGGATTCAGGAGATCGCCTTCGGCACCCTGCCGGAGAGGGGAATCATCTCCCGGAGGACTCTTCACCGCCATGGTCGCCTCCGGAGTGATGAGTGAGTAGTTCACCCCTGGACTATGGGTCCATAGCAGTAGCTAGATGGTCGTCTTCTCCTTATGTGCTTCATTGTCGGGTCTTGTGAGCTGCCTAACATGATCAAGATCATCTATCTGTAATGCTACATGTTGTGTTTTTTGGGATCCGATGGATAGAGAATATTATGTTATGTTGATTATCAATTTATACCTATGTGTTGTTTATGATCTTGCATGCTCTCCGTTGTTAGTAGAGGCTCTGGCCAAGTTTTTGCTAGTAACTCCAAGAGGGAGTATTTATGCTCGATAGTGGGTTCATGCCTCCATTAAATCTGGGACAAAGGATGAAAAGTTCTAAGGTTGTGGATGTGCTGTTGCCACTAGGGATAAAACATTGATGCTATGTCCGAGGATGTAGTTATTGATTACATTACGCACCATACTTAATGCAATTGTCTGTTGTTTGCAACTTAATACTGGAAGGGGTTCAGATGATAACCTGAAGGTGGACTTTTTAGGCATAGATGCATGCTGGATAGCGGTCTATGTACTTTGTCGTAATGCCCAATTAAATCTCACTATACTCATCATATCATGTATGTGCATGGTCATGCCCTATCTATTTGTCAATTGCCCAACTGTAATTTGTTCACCCAACATGCTATTTATCTTATGGGAGAGACACCACTAGTGAACTGTGGACCCCGGTCCATTCTTTTAATCGAATACAATCTACTGCAATACTTGTTCTACTGTTTTCTGCAAACAATCATCATCCACACTATACATCTAATCCTTTGTTACAGCAAGCCGGTGAGATTGACAACCTCGCTGTTTCGTTGGGGTAAAGTACTTTGGTTGTGTTGTGCAGGTTCCACGTTGGCGCCGGAATCCCTGGTGTTGCGCCGCACTACACTCCGCCACCATCAACCTTCACGTGCTTCTTGGCTCCTACTGGTTCGATAAACCTTGGTTTCTTACTGAGGGAAACTTGCCGCTGTACGCATCACACCTTCCTCTTGGGGTTCCCAACGGACGTGTGTTGAACAAAAAGACATACGTCAACTACGCGCAGCAGCCGCCATCGCGAAGACAAGTTTCGGGGGACATAATCTCTGTTCCGGCACGCCGCCGGGACAGGGAATTGCCCCCGGAGCCATCTCCATCGACTCCATCGCCATCTTCATCGCCGTTGCTGTCTCCCATGATGAGGAGGGAGTATTTCTCCCCCGAGGCTGAGGGCTCTACCGGTAGCTATGTGGTTCATTTCTCTCTCCCACGGTGTGATCTTTATTTGATCATGAGCTTTGTATCACTATTAATCTATGTGCTACTCTAGTGATGTTATTAAAGTAGTCTATTCCTCCTCCATGATGTAAAGTTGACAGTGTGTGCATCATGTAGTACTTGGCGTAGGTTATGATTGTAATCTCTTGTAGATTATGAAGTTAACTATTACTATGATAGTATTGATGTGATCTATTCCTCCTTTCATAGCTATTGGTGACAGTGTGTATGCTATGTTAGTACTCGGTCTAAATTGCAACGGTCTATTATGCACTCTAGAGGTTACTTTAATATGAACTCCGGATTCACTCTCCACGGTGTGATGGTGACAGTGTGCGTGATAAGGGCTAAGCCCAAGGATGTGCCCGATCTTCACGGATTTGGGTGGAATTCATGGGGGTGGTGGATGAACGCGATGAACACGAGGGGAATCGTGGGGATACAACACACACACACGCACACAATCGGTTTTCCCTCGTTGGCCCGAACCACCAACTCGATAGAGGTTGCGAGAAAAGACCTTCCGGTAGAAGTCCCGCAAAGAGATCGACAAATCGAAGCTCGCAAGATCTAGAAGGGTGAAAAGACCGGAAGGTTGATAGAAGTGCAAGCAAAAGACCAAATAGGTAGAAGTGCAAGCAAAAGATCAAACAAATGGTAGAAGTCACCAAAGAGATCTTCACGAGTCGATAAGGAGCCCGGGTGGGTACAAGATCAAAGATCTAGGTAGGGTTCCCACAAGGGTGAGCTAAGCTCAAGTTTAATTTCACATCAAGTCTAATCTCAGATCTGAGCCAACAAGGCTATTTATAGGTGGGGCGAAGAGGTAAGTTACACGCTGAAAAGTGCTATCTCGCTGAAGTTCGATGAGGCGGAAGTTCCGGTCGTTCTGGGCGGAAGTTCCGGTCATGGGCGGAAGTTCCGGTCTTGCGGGCCGGAAGTTCCGGTCGGGGCGGAAGTTCCGGCCAAGTTCCGGCCTTGTTCCGGAATTCGGCCATTGTCTCGCAGTAACATCCAGTATGGTTTTGACGGACTTTTGGAACTTGGGCGGAACTTGGGCGGAAGTTCCGGCGGGCGGAAGTTCCGGTCCTCTGGGGCGGAAGTTCCGGCTGGATCCTTTTCCCTGGGCGCTGGAAGGCATCTTGAGGGCATCTGGCCGGAAGTTCCGGTCCTGGGGGCGGAAGTTCCGGCCTGGGCGCTGTAGCTCCATCTTCATCATTTCCAGTTCTCTCTCCATTGGCTTGCTCTCCATGGCTCGCGTCTTGGTCAATGTACCTGATTGAACATAGGGTATTGGCATGAAGTAGCAAGCCATCCAAAGGGGTATCAAAAGCATACGTGGAGAGGAGCGAATTCACCTCTTGGTGTAGTGCTTGGGCTCGAGCTCGTGTCATTGGACCATGAGGAGGGCTTGTCGGTCTTGATGTAGTATCGACCTTGGGTAGGGCTACATCATCTCCCCCCCTTGGGAAAGAGTCGTCCTCGACTCTAACGTCTCTTCATCTTCATGGTATGGCGAGAGGTCGGACACATTGAATGTGTTGCTCACCAAGTACTTGGATGTTGGTATGTCTATGACGTAGGCGTTGTCGTTGATGCGCTTGAGGACCTTGAAGGGACCGTCGCCTCGGGGCTTGAGCTTGGATTTTCGTTCTTGAGGGAAGCGGTCTTTGCTAAGGTGTAACCACACTAAGTATCCTTCATTGAAGATCCGTGCCTTTTTCTTCATGTTGAGGCGTGTTGCTTGACGAAGAACTTGTTGCTCGATTGTTGCCCTTGTATCTTCATGTAGCTTCTTCATGTATTGTGCTCGCTTGTCGATGTTCATGTTTACTTGCTCATGTAGCGGTAGAGTAAGGAGGTCAATCGCCGTAGGTGGTTCAAAGCCATAGACAACCATGAACGGGCTTCTCATTGTTGTAGTGTGCTTGGCGCGTGTAACACCCCAAATTTCAATAAAAAGAAAGTTAGAGAATTCCAGAAAGCAAAATTTCAAACCAACAAAAACTTTTCTATTTGCATATAGTACCATGCATAGGACTTGTGCATTTGAGTGATATGCCATGATGATTGCTTTTACTTGTATTTGATATGCTCTAAAACCCTAGTGTGATCATATGAAGATCACCAACCAAATAAATCAAATAGGAAGAAATTCCATAAAATGCAAAACCCTAAAAACCCTCACATATGCCCTATGGCATTTTTATAAATTTTGACCCTAGACCTATTTGGTCTTCACCATTAGTTGAATAATGTTATTAAACACTTATTACAACTTTTGGAATCAAAGTTTCACAATTCAAATGAATTTCAAACACAAATCCCACTCACATATGATAATGGTCAAAACTGAAATTTATAGTCTGATCACCACTTTGAGCCCTTGCCATTCATTTTTCCCAAACCAACTCTTGCTAACTCTTTGCACCATTTCAAAGTCAACATCAAGGTGAACGACTTTGATGAAGATCACCATGCCAAATTCATCTTTGATCATGAGCAAGGCTCATCCAAAGTCCCAACTTTTTAACATATGGAACATTCTCCACTTAGCCAATTTTGCAAATTTTGGAATTCTAAAAATTCCACCACCACCTCAAATCACCTCTGGTCAATTACAACTTATCTAAACCCACACATTTCAAATAGATGCACCATTTGAATTAATTCAAATTTAGACATTTTTCACAATTTCCAAATATGGCACTATTTACACACTATAGCAAATAGTGATCTAACCCAACAAATCTACTCTAACCTACACCATTTGGTCCCCTGGTCCCCTCTCACTCTCAATGCAGCATAGAAACCCTAGTGGTGCATGCATAGCATGCATGCACACACCATGCCGGCCATGGCGCCACCTTGCCGAGCCTCCCCTCTCTCCCTTGCTCTCCACCCCTGCCCACCTTGCCCAACGCCGCCACCTCACTCTACTGGACCACCTAGCACCGGCCATTGTCGAGGAGGAGCACTGCATCGGCCAGACCAGCGCGCGCCCATGGCGGCCAGCATGCCGCTCGCGTCGCACGTGTGCGCGCCGCAGACACGCCCTGGCCACCTCTCGCCTGGCCACCTCGCACACGCCCTGGACCACCTCGCTGCAGGTTGAGCACCGCCTGGCGGCCAGGAAGCCACCAGACACGTCCACGACAGCGACCCGTGCCCGCCGCCGCCGGAGATGGAGACGACATCCCGCCGCAGACGCGCCAGAACCCGCGACAGCCCGACCAAGTTAGGCACCGCCTGGACTAGCTAGCGCCGCCTATCGGACCGCCTGGACACACTGAGCAGTACGCCGCCCTCGCCTAGCTCGCTAGACCGCCGGAGATGCCGCGCCCTTGTCGAGTTCGCCGCAGAGCCTCGGGCACTCGCTCGCCTATAAAAGGAGGCATCGCCTCGTCGATTCCTTCACACCACCACTCCTCCCTCTCCTTCCTTGATCTCCCAGCCACCTCACCGCTCCACATTGCCCACCAGAGCCGCCCAATTTCTACCTCACTGCCGCACGCCGCCGCGGAAGCTCGCCGACGATTGGAGCCACCTCAGGCGACGCCACCGGTACCTGGAGCTTCGCCGTCGTCCACATCTACCCCAAGCACACTGCCATCCCTCGCTGGAGCACTGGTTAGCTCGCCGACCCCCTACTGCCGCCGCCGCATCGTCGGGTTCTCGTCGGCGACGACGATGAACCACGGCCGTTGATCTGGATTCTAATCCAACGCTCCCCTTTAAAACATACCGCTTCGGGCGTTATGAGCCGCTGATAGGCGGACCCCACCCTGTCAGGCAGCCCGCGCGTCTGTGGACCGTGGTGGGCTGGACTGGGCCATTTTATTTCGAATCTGGCCCAGTTTCGTTTCCCGCCGGCCTTTTTAATTCAAACTGGATTTAATTAATTCAAATAGTTTTCAATACTGCCTCCACTTTGAAAATCAATAGATTCAAATTGGCTAAACCAAATTTAGTGAATTTTATGTTGTTGTAAAGCTACTGAAATTCTCTACAACATGCCACTGGTCCCATGACCAGATTCATTGTAGAATTAATGTGATAAAAATAACAAGACAGGGACTTTTCCCTATTCAAATAATTCTTAAAAATCAACCAAAATAGATATTAAGTTAATTCCAACTCTAATAGCTCACATTTGACTTACACTAATTGTTTATGCAATAAAATGGTGTGGTCACTTTGCATGATCATGCCCTAGTTTAATTAGTGGATCATTTGACTAGTGTAACTAGTTGATATTGTCCAAAACTATTAAAGTAAATTATGTGGAGTCTTACACTTCATTTAAACTTGTCTCACATGAATTCATGGGATGTTTGGACCCCTGGTCCCAAACTCTCTTATATGAATTACTTGAGATTTAAATCCAATGTAGTGTTATTTAAATAGTATGAGGTGATCCACCTCATTTAAATCATTTTCCCAAATGATGATGATGAACATTTGACTTAGGTCAATATGAGTTCTTCTATGATTGTTTGAGAAATTAAATCTTAAGAAGATTTCAATGAGAGGAAATTATTTCTCAAGAACCCTATGGAAACTATCATTTACATATGAAATACAAAGAAGTGAATTCTATTTAAACCCCACAACCCATTGTACTCTAGTTAATTTATTTGTGTGCATATAGTAGTTTTGTGTGTTATATGTGATGTATGGAATAGCCATTGAATTAGTGAGTAATTATACTCATATTCAAATTTAGACGGTAGCACCGGAGAGTACGCCGAAGAAGAAGGTTGCTACCAAGAGGAGGAGGAGGAACAGTTTGAGAACTACCAAGGCAAGCTAATATTCTTGCAAAGTGCAAAGCCCCTTGGGGCAAGGCACCATGTTTCTTATCTTTTCTTATATGAACCCATCCCAAGTTTTTACTTTACAAGTTTTACTTGTTTTCTAAATGAGTTACTTTGATAGTTAACTTGGGTCCAAGTACAAGTTGATTACTAGAGTAGTGAGTTAGTCTTCTCCAAGCAAAGCAAGTTAGCACCCCTCATGAATTAGAGCTAGTGCTAATGAATTTAAAACTTGACTACTCTAGATGGGAACAATGTGAATTTGAAGTGATTTTGAAACCTTGGAATGAAGATGCATTCCATTGAATGATTTTTGAAGGTGAATATGAACAAGAGAAGATGGTGATTTTTGATAAACAATGATGTTGGTTTGAATGCGATACCTTTCCAATTATTAAGTACCTCCACAATACATGATTATGGGTAGGGCTTAACTGGAAGTTTATGCGTCTTAGTATGGGTTCCCTCTAAACAAGCGTCATCGGGGTTATGCCGAAAGCTGCCTCTACAACAAAAGAAATGATATGATACGATGCGAAATGAGGTGAATGTCCGGCCCAAGCCCTGTGCAGTTCCCAGGTTGACAGTTGGTCTTCACTGGGAGGCCAAGCTCATGGGGAGAGGTGCTCATACTAGGATTTGTAAGTGAAAGGTTATGGTTGATGATCCGCGTACTGTGTTACGATGATTCGGGGTAATCCCGACGGATGAAATCAAATGTTGTGGCACAAGTGTGCAACCTCTGCAGAGTGTAAACCTATTCGAATAGCCGCGTCCATGGTTACGGACGGTTGGAAAGGCCATACAGTTTCCGATGTCATATCTTTGAAAATGATGTTGAAAAGGATGATGGTGAAATGACTTGTGGTGAATTGAATTGAAATCACCACTTGAATGGTGGGAATGACACTAATGTTCCCACTTGAGTTAGTTAGCACTTGAATAAGCTTTTTCTCAAACTTTGTGAACTAAAACTAGCTTTATGCAAATAAACTAGAGCTTAGCAAACCATACTAGAATGTCTAGCACTTACATTAGTATTAGTTTGCGAGTACTTAAAGTACTCACGGCTTTGTCCCTGGCTATTCAAATGGCCAGAGTATGAAGATGACCAAGGAGATGACCAGCAGGACGCCTACGACAACTAAGCGCCTTCCGACGTCAAGCGTTGGCCTGTGAACTAGAGAGTCCTTGTATCTTACGCTTCCGCTATGTTGAACTATGAACTTGTGTTTGTTCGTTGATCAATAGATCAACTATTCATGTAATATGGATCATGTGATTCCAAATTTGTAAGACTTATGGTTTGTAATGAATGATGACTGTGATACTTAACTATTATGCCTCGCAACAACAATATTCCTGGGATTGCGATGTATGACATAATAGGCATTCGGACTTAAAAATCCGGGTGTTGACAAGTTGGTATCAGAGCCATTGTTTGACCTTAGAAGACCTTAGTTAGAATGGGCGTTCTGAAAAACTTAACTTTGAAATCAAATGAAAGAAATTATTTGTGAAAATTTACTACACTCTTGTCTTTGAGACTTTGCCAAAATTTGATGAATCATGTTCTATCGTATTTGAATTAACTTAAAACTTTGCCACACTTTGCACTCTCTAACTTACTCATCCAATTCTCTTTCAGATGGCGCTGAATGAACCCATCAACACCAAGTTTTACCAGCTTGGGAACGGAGGGAGCTTGATCTTCGAGCACGACCTCAACGCCCTCTCTGACTTCCTTGGGCGCCCACACCCCGAGTTTCACGGGGTTCAGCAGGACGACACGCCCGGAGGAGAGTTGCAGTGGGTGATCACTGCCGACTTGAGGGGCAAGATGGAGCCTCCCACTTCTGAGAGGATCCTCTTCTCCTTCCGCGAGAGCAACTGGCTCGACGGACTCGCACGTGGCCTACAGGAGGCACTTGCGTGCCTCTGTGGACAGAACGTGGTGAGCATCCTCGCCTCTCGCTACGCCCACCTTGTGAGGCGTGATGCTGCGGGAGTGCCCATGGAGCTGCAGCCGCACCCGGAGTTGAGGCACCATGCTGAGCACCTGGACTTCATGCTCTACCAGACTCAGAGGGACCTCGACGCCTCTCGCGCTTACGCGAACCAGACCCATGCTCACATCACCGAGCAGGGTGAGGCGATCAAGCTACTCAACAACGACCGCAAGAGCCTTCGCCAGCAGCGTGCCAAGAAGGACGCTACGATTCGTCGCCTTCGCGCCCGGATCGCGTCACTTGAGGCCACTGTCAAGGCCCAGGAGGATCAGATTCGTCAGCTGGAGGATGACGATGGAGGCATCGACATTCAGGGAGGAGACGCCTTCCTGAGCGATGACAACGACTTTGAGGAGGACGAGAACACCGAGGAGGAGGACTACGAGTTCCTGGAGGCAGGACCCGACGACTACGTCCCGATCGATGCCGATGATGAGGAGTAGTTGCACTAGTTCACTTATAGTAGGTGTGAGTTGTATCCCGTCCCTTGTATCGTAGCATGAGAATGGTTCTTAAAACCATTGGAGTATGTGTGTAGTTTGTACTATGTGTTTCATGAATGAATGAATGTTATGTTTGTCATGAAAAGATTACAAGTTTTCAAATGTTTTTCAAACTTAACCAAAATGAACCATAGAATGTTCCCTCTTATCTCATAATCTTCTACATCTTTAGATGGCCCCTCCAAATCGCACCAACGACGCGATGCTGCAACTGCTGCAAACCATGCTTGCAGACCGGGAAACCGAAAGAGCCGAACGCCAAGCCAACCTCATCGCCTTGCAGAACATCGCCAACCAAGGCCATGGAAATCATGACCACCCCGGATCCAAGCTCAAGAACTTCCAAAACACCAACCCTCCGGTGTTTAGCAAGACCGAGGAGCCCCTCGACGCCGACGATTGGCTCCAGACTATGGAGAACAATCTGGAGGTAGCCGGAGTAGAAGCCAACGAGGAAGTCTTGTTCGCCACCCACTATCTCGCTGGACCAGCCCGCGCTTGGTGGACAAGCACCCGTGCCATGAACGGAGGTCAATTCATGACTTGGGAGGATTTCAAACTCAAGTTCAGCAAGTACCATGTACCCCCGGGTCTTATCAAGAAGATGAGGGATGAATTCCGTGAGCTGAAACAAGGTCGCATGACGGTGGTTGAATACCGCGACAAGTTTCTCACTTTGTCAAGGTATGCCCCTGATGAGACCGACACCGTTGAGAAGAGGAAGGAGAGATTCCTGAACGGACTGCATGATGAGATGCAGACTGTCCTCGTCAACATCCCCTTCGCCGACCTCGAAGCCCTTGTTGACTCCGCCATCCAGATGGAGGGCAAGTTAAACCAAGCCAATGAGAACCGCAAGCGCTGCATGGCGAATCAAAGTGGATCAAGCCACCCCCAGAAGTTTCGCCCTAGCTCAAGCGGAGGTTTCACTCCGAGAAACAACAAACCCCAGATGCAGAACTCTCGCCCCGGTTATCAGAACCGGAGTGGAGGAAACTCCAAGCCAGGAGGCTACAACAACAACTACAACAACAACTACTACAACCGCGCTCCACCCCGAGCCCCTAACAACAACAACACCAACACCAACACCGCTCCCAGAACCGGAAGCAATGCCGTTCCCGTTGCGAACAAGCAGGACAAGACCACTATCACTTGTTATGAGTGTGGTGTAGTGGGGCACTACTCCAACGAGTGTCCCAAGCGTCTTGCCAAGCTCGCCGGCAACACCGCTGCACCTGCTCAGCAGCAACGCCGTGTCTCCACCGGCAAGAAGTTCGCCCCCAACAACCCCAACAACCGCAACGGCCGCCTCTACCACATGAACGCTGAAGAAGCCCAGGAAGCACCAGATGTTGTACTGGGTATGTTTTCTGTCAACCACATCCCTGCCAGAGTGTTGTTTGATTCCGGAGCATCTCATTCTTTTGTCACCGAAGACTTTGCATCAACAAGTAAAATTCAACCCCTCAGTTTGAAGCATGTTATGATAGTCCAAATCCCCGGATCAACCACCAAAGCCAGAAAATTTTGCAAAAATGTGCCAATCAAAATCCATGATGTAGATTTCTTTGCAAATCTAATCATACTTGGAACCAAAGGTTTGGAAGTTGTCCTATGAATGGACTGGATGTCCAAGCACAATGGATTGATAGACTGCGCCAAGAAAGCCATAACCATGACTAGCAGCACCGGTATCGTAGTTGAGCACGTCTCTGAGAAACTACCCAGAAAATTTACCTGCAACCAAAGTGTATCCAAGCCAACTCTGGATCAAATCAGGGTCGTTTGTCGCTACCCTGATGTGTTTCCGGATGATCTACCCGGTATGCCCCCGGATCGGGATATCGAGTTTATCATCGAGTTAATCCCCGGAACTGGACCCATCGCACAGAGAGCCTACAGCATGAACGCAACCGAGCTTGTGGAGCTGAAGAAGCAAATAGATGACATGTTAGCCAAAGGTTTGATTAGACCAAGTGCATCCCCTTGGAGATCCCCCGTCTTGTTTGTCGACAAGAAGGATGGTGCAAATCGTTTATGCACGGACTATCGTAAGCTTAACGATGTCACCATCAAAAACAAATACCCCTTACCCAAGATCGAAGACTTGTTTGACCAACTCACCGGATCCCGAGTTTTCTCCAAGATTGATCTTAGAACTGGATACCATCAACTGAAGATCCGAGCCACCGACATTCCAAAAACTGCCTTTACCACCAGATATGGGTTGTATGAGTACAACGTCATGTCGTTTGGACTGACCAATGCCCCCGCTTATTTCATGAATCTCATGAATAAGATCTTCATGAACTTTTTGGACAAGTTTGTCGTTGTATTCATCGACGACATCCTCGTCTACTCCAAGTCCGAAGAGGAACATGAACAGCATTTGGAGATTGTTCTAGAAACCCTTAGACAGCACAAGTTATATGCCAAGTTTAGCAAGTGTGAATTTTGGCTGGAAGAAGTTGGATTCCTCGGACACATCTTGTCTGCGGGAGGAATTGTCGTGGATCCCGCCAAAATCAAAACTGTTATGGAATGTCAAGCCCCAACCACACAAACCGAGGTCCGCGCTTTTCTTGGATTAGCCGGATACTACCGCAGATTTGTAGAAGGTTTTTCGAGCATCGCTCGACCAATGACCCAACTGCTGAAAAAGGACAGAAAGTTTGAGTGGACCGACAAATGCGAAGAGAGCTTTCAACAGATCAAGAGTAGACTGACAACAGCCCCAATCCTGATCATGCCAGATATCGCAAAACCCTTTGACGTATATTGCGACGCCTCCAAGACTGGACTTGGATGCGTGCTTATGCAAGAAGGCAAGGTTGTGTCCTACCTTTCAAGACAACTCAGGCAACATGAACAGAACTACCCAACCCACGACCTCGAGCTTGCAGCCGTGGTCTTAGCCCTGAAAGTTTGGCGTCATTACCTCATGGGTAATCGATGCGAGATCTACTCCGACCACAAAAGCCTCAAATATATATTCACCCAGAAAGAGTTGAACATGAGACAACGCCGATGGATCGAACTGATCAAGGATTACGACATGGAGATTCACTACCACCCCGGCAAGGCCAATGTGGTAGCGGATGCTTTGAGTCGACTGCCATGCCAGTTGAACTCCATGCTCGCAACCGAACAACCCAGCTTGCATCAAGAGTTTGAACAGTTCAGACTTGAACTTGTTAGTGAAGGATTCCTAGCCAGCATCGAACTGCAACCCACCTTGGTTAGTCAGATCAAGGAAGCCCAGAAAGACAACGCTAGCATTGACGGAATCAAGAAACAGATAGCCGGAGGAAAAGCCCCCGGATTCACCGTAGACGAAGCCGGAGTTCTTTGGTACAAAGAACGTCTCTGCGTACCATCGGACTCTGACTTGAAACAAGTCATTCTGCAAGAAGCCCATGACACCCTTTACTCAATCCACCCCGGAGGTACCAAGATGTACCAAGACCTGAAAGAACAATTTTGGTGGCACGGAATGAAGAGAGAGATCGGTAGCTATATCGCTAAGTGTGACATCTGTCAGAGAGTCAAGGCAGAACATCAACGACCCGCCGGACTGTTACAACCCCTCCAGATTCCGGAATGGAAATGGGACTCCGTAGGAATGGACTTTATCACCGGACTGCCCAAATCCAGCAAAGGCAATGATTCAATATGGGTAGTGGTCGATAGATTGACCAAAGTCGCCCATTTCATCGCCGTCAAAACCACCTATCAAGGCCCCAAGTTAGCTGAACTTTACATCTCCAGAATAGTCGCTCTGCACGGAACCCCCAAATCGATAGTGTCAGATAGAGGATCACAGTTCACCTCAAGGTTCTGGCAGAAAGTGCATGAAGGACTAGGCACTCGCCTAAATTTCAGCACCGCCTATCACCCTCAGACCGACGGACAGACTGAGAGAGTAAACCAGATACTGGAAGACATGCTTAGAGCATGCGTACTGGAATACGGATCCAAGTGGGAAGACTGCCTACCTTACGCAGAATTCTCTTACAACAATAGTTACCAAGCCAGCCTACAGATGGCCCCCTTTGAAGCCTTGTACGGAAGGAAGTGCCGTACCCCCCTGAACTGGTCAGAAGTCGGAGAGAGCCAAGTTTTCGGTCCTGACGTTCTTCGTGAAGCCGAAGAGAAAGTCCACAAGATCCAAGAGTACCTCAAAACGGCGCAATCGAGGCAGAAGAGCTACGCCGACAAGAGACGTCGGGAGATGACCTTCGAGATCGGAGACTTCGTCTATCTCAAAGTATCCCCCTTGAAAGGAATGCAGAGATTCCAACTGAAAGGAAAGCTTGCACCCCGCTATGTCGGACCTTTCAAAGTCCTCAGCCGCCGAGGTGAAGTATCTTATCAACTGGAGTTGCCTGAAGAAATGTCGGCTGTGCACGACGTGTTTCACATCTCACTTCTCCGGAAGTGCCTTGAAGTCCCGGAGAAGACCGAAGTGTTCAAGAACATTGATCACCGATCGGTGGATATCAACAAGGATCTGACTTACCGCGAAGTGCCGATTCGCATCTTGGAAGAAGCTTACCGAACCACCCGCACCCGAAGCATCAAGTTTCTGAAGATCCAATGGAGCAATCATACCGAGGATGAAGCCACATGGGAACGCGAAGACTTCATGAAGGAGTACCCAGATCTCTTTAGTACCTAACTTTCTTTTCGATCTCGGGATGAGATCTTTTGTAATGGGGAAGGGTTTGTAACACCCCAAATTTCAATAAAAAGAAAGTTAGAGAATTCCAGAAAGCAAAATTTCAAACCAACAAAAACTTTTCTATTTGCATATAGTACCATGCATAGGACTTGTGCATTTGAGTGATATGCCATGATGATTGCTTTTACTTGTATTTGATATGCTCTAAAACCCTAGTGTGATCATATGAAGATCACCAACCAAATAAATCAAATAGGAAGAAATTCCATAAAATGCAAAACCCTAAAAACCCTCACATATGCCCTATGGCATTTTTATAAATTTTGACCCTAGACCTATTTGGTCTTCACCATTAGTTGAATAATGTTATTAAACACTTATTACAACTTTTGGAATCAAAGTTTCACAATTCAAATGAATTTCAAACACAAATCCCACTCACATATGATAATGGTCAAAACTGAAATTTATAGTCTGATCACCACTTTGAGCCCTTGCCATTCATTTTTCCCAAACCAACTCTTGCTAACTCTTTGCACCATTTCAAAGTCAACATCAAGGTGAACAACTTTGATGAAGATCACCATGCCAAATTCATCTTTGATCATGAGCAAGGCTCATCCAAAGTCCCAACTTTTTAACATATGGAACATTCTCCACTTAGCCAATTTTGCAAATTTTGGAATTCTAAAAATTCCACCACCACCTCAAATCACCTCTGGTCAATTACAACTTATCTAAACCCACACATTTCAAATAGATGCACCATTTGAATTAATTCAAATTTAGACATTTTTCACAATTTCCAAATATGGCACTATTTACACACTATAGCAAATAGTGATCTAACCCAACAAATCTACTCTAACCTACACCATTTGGTCCCCTGGTCCCCTCTCACTCTCAATGCAGCATAGAAACCCTAGTGGTGCATGCATAGCATGCATGCACACACCATGCCGGCCATGGCGCCACCTTGCCGAGCCTCCCCTCTCTCCCTTGCTCTCCACCCTTGCCCACCTTGCCCAACGCCGCCACCTCACTCTACTGGACCACCTAGCACCGGCCATTGTCGAGGAGGAGCACTGCATCGGCCAGACCAGCGCGCGCCCATGGTGGCCAGCATGCCGCTCGCGTCGCACGTGTGCGCGCCGCAGACACGCCCTGGCCACCTCTCGCCTGGCCACCTCGCACACGCCCTGGACCACCTCGCTGCAGGTTGAGCACCGCCTGGCGACCAGGAAGCCACCAGACACGTCCACGACAGCGACCCGTGCCCGCCGCCGCCGGAGATGGAGACGACATCCCGCCGCAGACGCGCCAGAACCCGCGACAGCCCGACCAAGTTAGGCACCGCCTGGACTAGCTAGCGCCGCCTATCGGACCGCCTGGACACACTGAGCAGTACGCCGCCCTCGCCTAGCTCGCTAGACCGCCGGAGACGCCGCGCCCTTGTCGAGTTCGCCGCAGAGCCTCGGGCACTCGCTCGCCTATAAAAGGAGGCATCGCCTCGTCGATTCCTTCACACCACCACTCCTCCCTCTCCTTCCTTGATCTCCCAGCCACCTCGCCGCTCCACATTGCCCACCAGAGCTGCCCAATTTCTACCTCACTGCCGCACGCCGCCGCGGAAGCTCGCCGACGATTGGAGCCACCTCAGGCGACGCCACCGGTACCTGGAGCTTCGCCGTCGTCCACATCTACCCCAAGCACACTGCCATCCCTCGCTGGAACACTGGTTAGCTCGCCGACCCCCTACTGCCGCCGCCGCATCGTCGGGTTCTCGTCGGCGACGACGATGAACCATGGCCGTTGATCTGGATTCTAATCCAACGCTCCCCTTTAAAACATACCGCTTCGGGCGTTATGAGCCGCTGACAGGCGGACCCCGCCCTGTCAGGCAGCCCGCGCGTCTGTGGACCGTGGTGGGCTGGACTGGGCCGTTTTATTTCGAATCTGGCCCAGTTTCGTTTCCCGCCGGCCTTTTTAATTCAAACTGGATTTAATTAATTCAAATAGTTTTCAATACTGCCTCCACTTTGAAAATCAATAGATTCAAATTGGCTTAACCAAATTTAGTGAATTTTATGTTGTTGGAAAGCTACTGAAATTCTCTACAACATGCCACTGGTCCCATGACCAGATTCATTGTAGAATTAATGTGATAAAAATAACAAGACAGGGACTTTTCCCTATTCAAATAATTCTTAAAAATCAACCAAAATAGATATTAAGTTAATTCCAACTCTAATAGCTCACATTTGACTTACAGTAATTGTTTATGCAATAAAATGGTGTGGTCACTTTGCATGATCATGCCCTAGTTTAATTAGTGGATCATTTGACTAGTGTAACTAGTTGATATTGTCCAAAACTATTAAAGTAAAGGGATTTCTATTTTCGTGCCCCTGCTTCGTTAGTTGTACTCAGTTTTCCCCAGCTCGTTAGTTTTTCCTCAGTTTTCCCCTCCCTCTAGTTTGAAACCCCTCGAAGACGCGGGTTGCCGTCAGGTCAGAGGCCTTACCGTTACCGTGAGGTCAGTTCCTCGCTGACCGTCTCGTGCTGACGGGTGGATCCATCTACCGCTGACGCGTGGGCCGTTTTATTTCCTGATTGTATACGCGGTGCTGCCAATGACAAATGGGGCCGCTCTATGGGGCTGCCGCAGCCAATGATCAGTGGGTCGTCTATTTATTTATAGAAAATTATATATTGCCGCTCTGTGGGGCCTCCGCAGCCAATGACCGCTGTGGTCGTCTATTTTATTTAGAGAATATAATATAGAGCCGCTCTGTAGGGGTCGCCTCAGCCCATTTTCGCAGCTTAATCTAAAGTGACTCTTATGCTAAACATTGTGTATCCCGACGTTGACCTAGCAGTGGCGGCGAGCATAGCCGTTCTGACCATGCCGATATCGGCATCGGCATCGGCATCGTTTGGAGGATGTGGTGCTCGAATAATAGTGGAAATGCGATATTATTTTTTACATGCATAATATATAGAAAATAGCTAGATCTCTAAATCGATGCATATGAAGCTACATATATATTCTTGGTCATAATCCCCTTAATTATCTAAAGGGGATGGATGCATGGCTTCACGTCGTCGTCGCTTTCATCGTCAGTATCTTCGTCGTCTGAGTAGTAGTACCTCCTGCACATTGTTCCGTCGAACACCTTCACTGTGAGCACATCATCGCCTTCATATTTGAAGTGTACGAACCAGCCGAAATCCACACCGTGCGCGATGGCGAATTTCTCCCAGCCCTTGTCGAGGTACATCCGGCCTTGTCCGTCAAATAGGACCTCCACGGTCCAGAGACGAGGACCGCAGTCAGCTGCTCGCAGATACACCTTAGCTGGCTCCTTGCCGTCAAGATAGTCCGCAAATTTTTGTGGGAGTTCCTGCAAAGAGATCGAGCGCCGATCGTTTGAAATTAGGGAACCCTTGAAATTAAAGGTTTTTTAGAACATGCCCATAATTAATCACATGCATCATATATGTGGGAACGCGTACGTACCTTCTTGACCAAAGGGTCTTCATAGACGACGATGAAGAACTCCTCTATGATCAATGGCAGTGTTGACGGTGGTGGTGGCAATGATGATGATCCACTTCCCCTTCCCCTTCCCCTTCCCCTTCCGGTCCGCGTCCGAGACGTGGAAGCCATGGCAATGGATAAAGTGTATGTGAACGAAAAGAAGAGAGAGGCAGAACCTATTGACACAAGGGATGGCCGTGTGGGTGTTTATAAGGGAGAGATGACCGTTGTAGGGTTTACACAATAAAATAAGGAGGAGATGACCGTTGTGGGGGTTTATACACAATAAATTAAGGAGGAGTCGACCGTTGTGGGGGTATAGTTTATCATTTTACCGTGAAAAGTAATGCCTAAAAGGAAAGTAATGGCTACAAGAAATCGGTGATGGTTTATCGTTTTTTGCGTGAAAAGTAATGGGTACAAGAAATGGGTGATGGTGTATCATTTTTTGCGTGAAAAGTAATGGCTACACGAAATGGGTGATGGTGTATCATTTTTGTGCGTGAAAAGTAATGGCTACAACAAATCGGTGATGGTTTATCATTTTTGTGCGTGAAAAGTAATGGCTACAAGAAATCGGTGATGGTTTATCGTTTTTTGCGTGAAAAGTAATGGGTACAAGAAATGGGTGATGGTGTATCATTTTTTGCGTGAAAAGTAATGGCTACACGAAATGGGTGATGGTGTATCATTTTTGTGCGTGAAAAGTAATGGCTACAACAAATCGGTGATGGTTTATCATTTTTGTGCGTGAAAAGTAATGGCTACAACAAAATCGGTGATGGTTTATCATTTTTTGCGTGAAAAGTAATGGGTACACGAAATGGGTGATGGTGTATCATTTTTGTGCGTGAAAAGTAATGGCTACAACAAATCGGTGATGGTTTATCATTTTTTGCGTGAAAAGTAATGCCTAAAAAGAGTTTATAATTTAGCTCGTGAAAAATAATGCAGAAAACCAAACTTTGCGTGAAGCTAACCGACGACAGAGAGAGAGAGAGGGTGGTGGCCCCGACCAGAGAGAGAGATAGGGGTTATCCTGCCCGTTAGATCATACGATCAACGGTCGTCGGGCACGATCCGCGTGACATGGGCTAGACCAATCAGGGCAATGTTGGGCGTCTGTGAGAGTTTGTGAAGGGAGAGGGCAAAACTGAGTAGTATCAAGAAACCAAGGGCAAGTGAGTAGTAAACAGACTAAGGGATTCAAATATGAGATTTAAAAAATGGAAAATGCGTGTTTTGTACAATGAAACCCATCTTGGCCTACCTCAAACTATTTGCAATACAAATCTACATGAGTGTGAAAATTATGGTCTCATTCAGACAAAGTATGTTTTGGGGAAAGCTGTTTTGGGTAGGGCTTATTATGGAAAACCATGCACCTTCATAGCTACTAGGTGATTTGAGAAGTGGCAATTTGTGGTGAAACTTGATTTATCTACGATTTATCTATGATTTGAGAAGTGGAAATTTGTGGTAAAGACTCCATGAGTAAGTGCCACTCCTTTTCGGAATTTTTTGCACATTAAATAACTCATTTAACTAGTTAATCCCATTTGTTGACTCTCTCGTTGACCAGCCACTTGAGGGTAAAACTGAGTATATTGCACTAGCCGGTATTAGCACTCAAGGTGAAAACTGAGCATACAAAAAATGCTAGTATATGACTCGAGGGTATACATGAGTATATCTAAATTTCCAGGGTTAGACTCGAGGACGCGTGTTGCGGTGCGAAGTGGAAGACGTGCCATTGTTGACGCGTGTCGCGGTGCGTACGTGGAAGACGTGCCATTGTTGACGCGGGTCGCATTTAGGACGCGTAAGCCCCTCTCTCCCTCCTCTCGCACACGTACGTCTCATTATCGCTCACGCACGAAACCACCCCTTCACGTCCCATCAACTTCTCCAAAAACCCCAACCGCCGTACGAGCCCTCCCCTGCCGGCGATGGAGAAGAAGAATGCGCCGGCGGCCATCGCCCCGAGCCCGTCGCCTCGAGCCCGTCGCCTCCGAGCCCGTCGCCTCCGAGCCCGTCGCCGCCGAGCCCGTCGCCGCCGAGCCCGTCGCCGCCGAGCCCGTCGCCTCCGAGGGCGGCGCATCCGAGGGCGGCGCATCCAAGCGCGGCGCCTCCGTGAACTGGGCCGGTCTCACGGCTGACGGACCACTTCACAAGATCGGCGAATGCTTATTGGCGAAAGAGGAGTACGTGGACAGCTACTCGCTATGAGGCAAGTCCGTAGAAATTGGCGCTCAGGTTTACTCCGATCCCGACGTGCACCTGCACGAATGGATCATGCTACACCACGCCCTTCCACGCGCCGCTGAGTTCACCTTCCTCCATCTCGGCACATCCCGCTACGTCACCATAGATCTATCTCGCAGTTCGTGCAAGGTTCAAATTCCTCGGCTTTTCCCGTGGCGTCACCATAGATCTTATTTTCAATCTTAGTGCTGAATGTTATCTTTTCAATATATTTTAGATTCTACTTCGTCGGCTTTTCCCGTGGCGTCATTGTGCTTGCCCAGAAGAACCCGCCGCACAAGATACGGCTGCTGAACCCACTCACAAAGAAATCGAACACGATGTTTGAGGCGCAGATGCCATCTGTTTTTCCGAAATCGCCGCTGTTATCAAATCCCCGACTATGGTCTTCGTTGCCACACATTACCCGCCGGAAATTGGTTGGGTCGATGAGAGCACTCCAACTAAGGATATAAATGAAGATGGGGATTGGGGAGAAGGAAGATTTTCGATCAAGAACCATGTTTTCCGTTGCATTACCCCGTTCAATGGTGAACTGTATGCAGTAGCTTCGGACAATTTTGAGATCGGAAGAATAGTGTGCACCAATATACAGTTGCAGCAGCGCGCGAGCACTGTCAAGATGGAGACACTAATTTCATTTCCAGAACTTGGACGTCAGAAGTTCTACCTTGTGAAGTCGGATGGTGATCTCGTCGCTTGTGTTGTTGGTCGGCGCGGCTTTGGCGGGCAAACCATTGGTGTACCGTGTGGACACTCGTAGCCGCTCTCTCCATCCGGTCCCTAACATGGGCAGTAAGGCCTGCTTCGTGAAGTTTCTCCGGTGTATCTCCCTCGACACCCGAGTGTACCCGACACTTCAACCTGGCAGCATCTACTACACGGATTTGGGTTATATCGCAGCGTACTCTCATGATACAAATGCCTGGGATGAGTGGCCACTACGTGTGGATAGAATAGGACTCTACGGTTTGAGAAATGAACACGTGCCATACCGTTTGGAGGATGTATTGGCCTCACTGCGCAGACGGAAGGAGTTCAATGAATATTTCCTTGGGGAATTGCACGAATGGAGCGACGGAGAAATATATGAGGAGGAATGAAGAACAAATTCATTCATCCTAATCTTCTTGTTGTCCATACATTGCGTGCGTGATCTTGTATATTTTTGCAGCTTAGTTTGTCGTGAACATTAACAATGTTATTGGCTGCTTTTGGCTGCTGTATGCAGTTTACCTATGTATTATACTTAGTTTTCTCGATTATGCTTTGTGAATTTATCATATAATAGCTTCTAGATTTGCTACTAGATTTGCTGCCATATTGGGCAAAAAACGAGGGCCAAAAGGCATAAATAACCCCAGAGATTTGCTACTAGATTTGCTGCCATATTGAAGAAAGACAGAAATAGAAGCTTCTCTAGATTTGATACTAATTTGGTGAAAAAGACAGAGAGAGAAAGAGGGGAAAAGGTGCTTTTAAAAATGCCAATTTGGGCCGAGAGAGACAAAACCCAGCTCCTGCTCACGTGCAACCAAACGCTTCTCGTCCTGTCCCACGCGGTCCCTTTCTACCAGCCCCACGCGACGCGGCCCCACACGACGCGGCCCCACAGACGACGCGGCGCAACACGTCAGCACAGAACGTCCAAATAAACGGATTCCTTCCGTCTGAGCTCCTTCTGCGGGTCTTCAGACAAAGGCTAGGGTAAAACTGAGGAAAAACTAAGGGGCTGGGGAAAACTGAGCACAACTAAGGAACCGAGGGCACGAAAATAGAAATCCCTAAAGTAAATTATGTGGAGTCTTACACTTCATTTAAACTTGTCTCACATGAATTCATGGGATGTTTGGACCCCTGGTCCCAAACTCTCTTATATGAATTACTTGAGATTTAAATCCAATGTAGTGTTATTTAAATAGTATGAGGTGATCCACCTCATTTAAATCATTTTCCCAAATGATGATGATGAACATTTGACTTAGGTCAATATGAGTTCATCTATGATTGTTTGAGAAATTAAATCTTAAGAAGATTTCAATGAGAGGAAATTATTTCTCAAGAACCCTATGGAAACTATCATTTACATATGAAATACAAAGAAGTGAATTCTATTTAAACCCCACAACCCATTGTACTCTAGTTAATTTATTTGTGTGCATAGAGTAGTTTTGTGTGTTATATGTGATGTATGGAATAGCCATTGAATTAGTGAGTAATTATACTCGTATTCAAATTTAGACGGTAGCACCGGAGAGTACGCCGAAGAAGAAGGTTGCTACCAAGAGGAGGAGGAGGAACAGTTTGAGAACTACCAAGGCAAGCTAATATTCTTGCAAAGTGCAAAGCCCCTTGGGGCAAGGCACCATGTTTCTTATCTTTTCTTATATGAACCCATCCCAAGTTTTTACTTTACAAGTTTTACTTGTTTTCTAAATGAGTTACTTTGATAGTTAACTTGGGTCCAAGTACAAGTTGATTACTAGAGTAGTGAGTTAGTCTTCTCCAAGCAAAGCAAGTTAGCACCCCTCATGAATTAGAGCTAGTTCTAATGAATTTAAAACTTGACTACTCTAGATGGGAACAATGTGAATTTGAAGTGATTTTGAAACCTTGGAATGAAGATGCATTCCATTGAATGATTTTTGAAGGTGAATATGAACAAGAGAAGATGGTGATTTTTGATAAACAATGATGTTGGTTTGAATGCGATACCTTTCCAATTATTAAGTACCCCCACAATACCTGATTATGGGTAGGGCTTAACTGGAAGTTTATGCGTCTTAGTATGGGTTCCCTCTAAACAAGCGTCATCGGGGTTATGCCGAAAGCTGCCTCTACAACAAAAGAAATGATATGATACGATGCGAAATGAGGTGAATGTCCGGCCCAAGCCCTGTGCAGTTCCCAGGTTGACAGTTGGTCTTCACTGGGAGGCCAAGCTCATGGGGAGAGGTGCTCATACTAGGATTTGTAAGTGAAAGGTTATGGTTGATGATCCGTGTACTGTGTTACGATGATTCGGGGTAATCCCGACAGATGAAATCAAATGTTGTGGCACAAGTGTGCAACCTCTGCAGAGTGTAAACCTATTCGAATAGCCGCGTCCACGGTTACGGACGGTTGGAAAGGCCATACAGTTTCCGATGTCATATCTTTGAAAATGATGTTGAAAAGGATGATGGTGAAATGACTTGTGGTGAATTGAATTGAAATCGCCACTTGAATGGTGGGAATGACACTAATGTTCCCACTTGAGTTAGTTAGCACTTGAATAAGCTTTTTCTCAAACTTTGTGAACTAAAACTAGCTTTATGCAAATAAACTAGAGCTTAGCAAACCATACTAGAATGTCTAGCACTTACATTAGTATTAGTTTGCGAGTACTTAAAGTACTCACGGCTTTGTCCCTGGCTATTCAAATGGCCAGAGTATGAAGATGACCAAGGAGATGACCAGCAGGACGCCTACGACAACTAAGCGCCTTCCGACGTCAAGCGTTGGCCTGTGGACTAGAGAGTCCTTGTATCTTACGCTTCCGCTATGTTGAACTATGAACTTGTGTTTGTTCGTTGATCAATAGATCAACTATTCGTGTAATATGGATCATGTGATTCCAAATTTGTAAGACTTATGGTTTGTAATGAATGATGACTGTGATACTTAACTATTATGCCTCGCAACAACAATATTCCTGGGATTGCGATGTATGACATAATAGGCATTCGGACTTAAAAATCCGGGTGTTGACAGCGCGGTTGTAGGAAAACTCCGCATGTGGGATGCAATCTTCCCATGACTTCAAATTCTTCTTGACAAGGACTCGTAGTAGTGTGGAGAGGCTTCGGTTCACCACTTCGGTTTGCCCATCGGTTTGTGGGTGTGAGGATGAGGAGAACAAAAGCTTGACGTTGAACTTGGCCATTAGTGTCTTCCAAAGGTAACTCATGAACTTGACATCTCGATCCGACACAATGCTTCTTGGTACACCGTGGAGTCTCACAATTTCCCTAAAAAACAAGGAGGCGATGTGTGAAGCATCATCCGTTCGGGAGCATGGTATGAAATGAGCCATTTTAGAGAATCGATCAACCACTACAAAAACTGAATCATGACCATATTTGGTTCTAGGCAATCCTAGCACAAAATCCATACTTATATCGGACCAAGGAGCATAAGGAATAGGCAATGGTGTATAAAGACCATAGGGGTTGGAAGTTGACTTAGCTTGTAAGCATGTTGTACACCGGTTGCATAGGCGCTCCACATCGCGCTTCATTCTTGGCCAATAGTAATGGGTAGATAGCATGGCGAGTGTCTTGTCTCGCCCAAAGTGTCCCATACGACCACCACCATGCGATTCTTGTAAGAGCAAAAGGCGAAGCGACGACATGGGAATGCAAAGTTTGTTGCCCTTGAACAAGAATCCTTGGTGCAAATAAAAATCATCGATGCCCTTATCACTAGAACACTTTGCAAAGATTGGGCCAAAGAAAGTATCGGAAGCATATAAGTCTTTGATTTCATCGAGACCCAAAACATGGATATCCAAACGAGTGAGCAAGAGGGTGAGCTTGCGGGAAAGAGCATCCGCAACAACATTGTCCTTGCCCTTCTTGTATTTGATTACATATGGAAAGGACTCAATGAACTCAACCCATTTTGCATGATGTTTGTTCAAAATGTGTTGACTTTTCAAATATTTCAAAGACTCATGGTCGGAGTGGATAAAAAACTCTTTTGGCCAAAGATAGTGTTGCCAAACTTCAAGAACACGAACCAAAGCATAAAGTTCCTTGTCATATATAGGATAGTTGAGGCGTGCGCCATCCAACTTCTCGCTATAGTATGCCACAGGTGACATAGGCATCCCCAATGGGCCTGCCGAAGATAGTACCCGGGGTTTACTGAAGGCCCATGACCCGAAGAATTAGAAGAATCGGAAGCCCAAGTTGTTATTAAGGAAAGCTAGAGTTGTATTAGGAGATAATGTTTGTAATCTTGCGGGATGAGTTGGAAACCCTCCCGGACTCCGTAACTTGTACAATACGAATCCCTCGGCTCCACCTCCTATATAAGGGGGAGTCGAGGGACAAAGAAAGTATCGAATCATTGTCTCACGGACCCTAGTTTTCATAATCGTCGAGTACTTTTCGGCTGAAACCTTCGAGATCTACTTGCCCTCTACTTCCAACTAAACCCTAGTCTACAACCCGTAGGAATTGACAAGTTAATCCCTTGTCAATTGGCGCCGTCTGTGGAGATTAGAGGCGTCAAGGATCTGATCTCGATGGCACGTTCAAGATCGTCGACTTCATCAACAACAAGCAACGCGATGGATCGAGGTAAACAGATCGCAACTGGTCCTGTCGATTTTGTTCCTCACCCGCCCTCCCGTTTGGATGCATATGCGTATCTGGAGGAGCCTATGGAGATGATGTTCGGAAGGTTCCACTTTCGCGTCGAGAAAGAAGGAGCGTATCGTCTCGAAATTCCGATCTCGTCGGGATTATCGGCGGTCGATTCCGATTTTTTGAACTCAACATTGTCAATCGAGTCAGGCGAAGAGGAGACTTCATCGCCACGCTTCATCAGCACCAGGGCAAGCGAAAAGCTCGCCAAGATCTTCAGCGACATGTCCTTCGAGTCATCCGCGGACTCCTATATAAGCGATGATTCAAGCAGTGTGGACAGCTTCAACTTCATCGACAAATCCACCATAGTGGGCAAGGTCTTCACCAATCTTTATGATGGTGTCACCAAACCCAACAGAGATCTGAATACAAAATATCATCAGATTTACACCATCGGAGAGCCAAGCCGCGATCAGGAGGAAACGTCTGAGGCTTTCGACGATTTGGGAAATCCATACGTCGATCCCTCTGATTTACGACGAGGTCTAGGCAACAAATATGTCGGACCTACGTCTCGTGTTAGGGTTCAACTCCCGCAAGCAGCATGGGATAGAGCCGCAAGAGCTATGGATGGCTCAGAACCAAAGGCCACAACAGCCACGCCCGAAGAATTGCAAGCATATCAGTATAGGCTCGCGCGAGCTGCAAGGGAATTGGAAAAACAGACAGCTGCTCTGAACATAAGAAGGGAGGCAGCCTCCGCATCAAGAAGGCGAAGGGCAGAGCTGAGTCGACAATCTGGAACTTCGGGAGATAGCCACAGGGAAGCTCGGAATAGGGCAAGATCAAGGTTGCAAAACATACCTGAAGGAGAAAGAGAGCACTTGGTTCAAAACCTCGACATGTCTTTTATGTCGATAGACACGAGAGGGAATATTATCCCCAAGACACCAGAAGGTGGGTATATGGCGACACAGGCCTTTATCCTTGCATCCAGGCCACCTCCAGGAGATCCAAGGGAGGCATTGTACAACAAGGCAATGGCAGAAGTTGGAGCCATGGGGACAGCGTTTGCATCAACACCTCCCGAAGGAACAGCAAGGCAAAATAGTCCACGACCTGCGGCAGCAGCAGCAGCTCCCGAAGGAACAAGTGGAGCAAGAGACACAGCAGCGCAAGCAAGGGTGGATAGAGCACGACAAAGAAGAAGGAAACATCGGCATTCCCCAGAACTAAACGATGAGGATATGTGCGGTTTGCCATGCTTCACGAGGAGAGTCCGAAAAACTCGAGTCCCTTCGGGGTTTAAATTGCCTGATAACTTCAAAAAATTCGACGGCCTGCAAGATCCAGAGGATTGGCTAGTCGACTACCTCGAGACGGTGAAACTCACTGGAGGAACCAGAGCAACAGCTATGCAAAGCATCCAAGTGCATTTAAGTGGAGCCGCGCGATCTTGGATAAAGAAGCTTCCTCCAGGATCTATCGACAGTTGGGATAGTTTCGAGGACGTGTTCGTCAAGAATTTCCGGTCCACCTGCAAAAAACCTGCATCGCTAGAAGAGTTGAGGGCGTGTCGACAAAAGCCAGATGAATCAATGAGGAAGTACATCCAGAGATGGAATATCATCAAAAACTCGGCAGAGAATATATCTGATGAGAGAGCGATAGATGCGTTTGTCGCAGGAATCAGGCGGGGAGATTTTGTCGAGGACTTGGGAAGAACCAATCCAAAGACAGTATCCGCACTAATGGAGATAGCAAACAGATGGGCAGATGGAGAAGATGTTGTTCACAACAAACGGCATAGGTCACCAGAGGAGGACCGCGGTCGAAATTATCAAAACAGGCGACGATTTCCTCGGCAGTACTCAGGATATGATGCTCCTGGGCAAATTTCGGATGGCTTTCGAGCAAGCGCCGGAGGAAACAATAGAGATGATTACCAGAGGAGCAACGAGCAGCGAGGCGACAATAGAGATGACTCTCGAAATAACAGGCAAAATACCGGGTCAAGGTTCCAGAGGCCTTTTGTGTCCCCCGAAGAGATGAAGAACGGGCCGTGTCAGATGCATTTTTATCTCGACAATAACGGAAAAAGACAGTCAGGACACTTGCAGAAGGATTGCCGAAATTTCCAAGCAATGCTAAGGTGGGCAGGACACGCCAATGCTCAGGCAGCACACAGAAATCCTCAGGGACCCAGGAGTGAGATCCACTTGCCACCTCCTCCCGCGATTACGGACGAAAATCGACATCAGCTTAGAATAGCGGCAGCACCTGCTCCACCACCTTATGTTGATCCCAATTCTAACGGAGCGGTCTCGATGATTTAGAAAGGCAGGCCATCCAATAGAGCTCAGAAAGTAATCTCGCGACAGGTGTTCATGGCAGAGAAGATGCCTCCACCAACGGTCGAGTACCTTAACTGGTCAGGGCAAGATATTGGCTTCACAATAGCTGATCATCCACAGCAAGTTCCTCGACCAGGGCAGTCAGCACTCATCTTACCAGCAGTAATCGCAGGATTCGATGTATCTCGAGTGTTCATAGACGGCGGCAGCAGTTTAAACCTTATGTATGCAGATACACTAAGGAAGATGAACATATCCATAGCAAACCTGAAACCAACCCATACGCGATTTCACGGTATTACACCAGAGAAGCTGAGTTATCCGCTGGGGAAGATTAATCTCGACGTTCAGTTTGGAACCCGAGAAAACTACAGAATAGAGAGGCTGGAGTTTGAAGTTGTGGATTTCCCATCACAGTACCACGCTTTGTTGGGACGACCAGCATATGCTAGGTTTATGGCGGTACCACATTATACGTACCTGTTATGGAGGATGCCTGGACCTAAAGGACCAATCACAGTCAAAGGAAGCTTCGCGCTAGCCGATAAATGTGCTAAGGGTTTTCATCGTCTGTCAGAAACCTTCGGGATGCAAGCAGAGTACATGGCGTCAAGGCTCACGACTGACTATGATGTGTTGCCAGATGTAGGAAGGCCAAACAAAGAATCAACTTTCAACACTGAGAAAAATTCTAAGGAGGTGCAGATTCACCCGATAGACCCGAAAAAGACGACATCCATTGCAAAAGACATGGACCTCGCATAGGAAAGCGCGCTCGTCGAGTTCCTCCATGAGCACTGGAAAATCTTTGCATGGTGTCCAGCTGACATGCCAGGAGTACCCAGGGAACTTGCCGAGCACCACCTAAACTTGGATCCACTAGCGAAACCAATAAAACAACCTTTGCGGCGTTTTTCGTTGCCAAACCGCAAAGCTATGCTGTCAGAAAAGAGAAGCTGGTTTTATCAAGGAGCTCCATACAGAGGCCACATGGGTAGCAAATCCAGTGTTGGTGCCGAAGAAAAACACTAAAGTCCTTTGCATGTGCGTCGATTTTACGTGTCTCAATAAACATTGTCCAAAGGATCACTTTCCCCTCCCGAGGATCGATCAAATTATCGACTCCACGGCAGGATGCGAACGTCTTTCCTTCCTGGATGCATATTCTGGTTATAACCAGATCAGATTGAAAGAAGAAGATGAGGTCAAAACAGCGTTCATCACACCTTATGGCGTGTTTTGTTATAGAACAATGCCTTTTGGTCTGAAAAACGCGGGAGCAACATACCAGAGGATGATGCAGAAGTGCTTAGCGACACAAATTGGAAAAACGTACAAGTGTACATCGACGATATCGTCATAACATCGAAAAAGGGGACGACGCTAATCGAGGATCTGAAGGAAACTTTCGACAACCTCGACAAGTTCTGCCTCAAATTGAACCCGACGAAGTGTTCCTTTGGCGTCCCTGCAGGAGAACTTCTTGGATTTCTAGTTTCAGCAAGAGGGATTGAAGCAAATCCCGAAAAAATCCAAGCCATCGTAACAATGAGAAAGCCAACAAAGTTGAAGGAAATACAGCAGTTAACGGGGCGAGTCGCAGCTTTAAGCAGATTCATCGCCAGGCTGGGAGAAAAAGCGTTACCGTTCTATGCTCTAATCAAGCAAGGAGAGAAATTCCAGTGGAATGAAGAGGCAGATCGAGCCTTCGAGGATCTAAAACGCACAATTTCGACACCACCAATCTTGGTGGCGCCGAAAGAAAGGGAACCTCTCCTGTTATATATCGCAGCCACACCTCAAGTGGTCAGCACGGCGCTAGTCGTCGAAAGAGAAGAAGAGGGAAAACTCCATGGAGTGCAAAGGCCGGTATATTTCATTAGTGAAGTTTTATCGCCTTCAAAACAGCGGTACCCGCAGTACCAGAAGTTAGCATATAGAGTGATTACAAAAGCAAGAAAATTGCGCCACTATTTTTCGGCACACCCGATAATAGTGGTCAATGAAGCACCTCTATCAAACATACTGAACAACCCAGAAGCTACAGGGCGTGTCTCCCTTTGGGGAATAGAACTTTCCCCTCGGGACATCATGTATGAAAAAAGAAAGGCAATCAAGTCGCAAATTTTGCCAGATTTCATTGCAGAGTGGATGGGGTTGCAAAATACAGGACCCCCAGATTTGTCGAGAACTTGGACCATGAACTTCGATGGATCCAAGAGAGTAGAAGGAGCTGGTGCAGGAGTGATACTCATATCACCTAAAGGCGACAAATTGAAGTATGTCCTACGGATGACGTTCCCAAACGCATCTAACAATGAAGCAGAGTATGAAGCAGTTATACACGGGATGAAGATGGCGAAAGCTTGTTTGGCGAAAGCTTGTTTGGAAAGCTTGTTTGGAAAACAATGAAGCAGAGTATGAAGCACTTATACACGGGATGAAGATGACGCCAGGCGAAGCAGCAGCGGGGCGTTGGACGCAATAAACACCGGTGCGGATGGCCACGTGGCCATGCACGACGAGACGCGTCCCTGCGGCACCTGGGAAAGCTGAGACGCCATTAACGTCGCTTGACCAAAGGTAGGCGACGGGGTTTTAGGCTTCCGAGTCGCTGAGGCATCGGGTCCGCGTCTTCTGGCCTCGTATTTCGTTGTGTCCGGCGTGCCCGGAGCATCCCTGTATAGCGGGGACGGGCTCGGGATGCCGGACAACGTATGGCCGCGCTGGGCGGAAAGAGTCTTTGGGTGTGCGGCTGGGAACGATTTTTTGTCCGGCGCGCTCCGTTTTGGAAGACGCGGCTGGAGATGCTCTTAGGTTGGGACGGTAGGAAACCTTTGATTTTGAAGCTTCTGCTGTCATGACCATTGTTGAGCTTGAGTTCGCGTTTCCATGTAGCAGGAGGGGAGGAGCAGAGGGGGACGGAGCAGTGAGCATTAGGGCATGCTGGCGCACGGGCGATTTAGATCGATGGCGATTTAGATCGTTTTCCAAACTAAATTCCAGCAAAGCAGACAGAGAGACACGAGGGCTTAATTATCCGTACTAGTAGTGCTTGCAAGAAGCCTAAGCAGATATAACTAAATCACAATATAATTGGGCGTACTAGTACTATCAAGCAGCAATTTTTGGTCCGTCCCAACACAAAAATACTTCAGGCTGGGTATCGGCATGTGGAATGCGTAACTTTCAGATACATTATTTGCTGAAATTTTGGTCATTTGCCGAGCCATTATTAAATTCTGAAACTCACATGGCTCATTCCAAAAATCAGTGGCAGCATTAGTGGGGCTAAAGTTTAGTCTCACATTGCTAGTTGGAAAAGAGTTCGAGTGGTATATAAGGTGGGCTATTCTAGTCCTAGTAAGTGAGTGAGAAGAGAGAGAGCCCTCGCGCACTCCTCCTCCTCCGCCGCCCGTCTCGCCACGCACGTCACGGGTTGCCGGAATCTCGCCGAGCCGAGCTTATCTTTTTGTTGTTTGGGAAATTAATTGTGTAATCAATTACGAGTCATTAACGGACGTTAACACAGCCGTTTTGGTTCCGGTTTTTCTGGATCGTGAACTCGTACGTGGGTTGCGTCCCACGACTTTCCCGAACCGCACTATATAAGCGCGGACGCCAACCCTAGTATGGACAAGACGCATACACGACTACCAGTTCATTGCGCTGCCGCTTTCGTCTTCCTCATCCCGTCCGTCAGCGTGCACCGACTGCCGGGACAGTAGGCCTCCGAAACCCTGCCTCTCGTGAACCTGTACGGGTGAGGGGCAATCAGGTTTTTGGGGAGCGCTCCGGCGCGACTACTGGCATCACGACGTCGTCATCGGACGACGAGTTCCTCCACACCGACAACTTCTTCCCGGACCTCAGTGACTTCTTCGACAACCTCAACATGGGCGACAACGACGCTGCTGCGAAGTATGTGATCTTGTCGTTTCTCTTTCAATTTCTGTTAGAGCTTCCTCTTCTAGTTTGTGTGGTAGATGCGATCGGTTTGTCTTGTTTAGATGTGATCTATTCATCTATCTTACTAGTCTACACGATTAGTTTATTTGTTGTTTTCATACTCATGATTTATCAATTACTTATACGAATTATTTCATATGAATAATTGCTTATATATTCAACATTCAACAGTATTTGGGTGCATGCATGGATTAGGTGGAGTTTGACTTTAACCAAAGGATTAGTTCATGGGTCGCATGCAAATCGCACAGGTCGCTATGGAACACCGACGAATTAAAGCACGCAGCTAAGCTGAGTTCTTGCTTCCTTCCATGGCAAGTGTGTTTTTTAAAAATTTATCTTTAAGAAAATTACCAGTCCATTTTCCATTTCTATCTGAACTTGGACCGTCGTGTCACTTGGTACATGATTTTTTTTGAGATCACTCATGTACTCTAGTGATTACACCTATTGGTACAACTGACACTTTTGATAGATTATCGAAGTGGCAACCATCCTGAAGATTGCCAAACGATGGTTAAACTGAAGTCATTAGCTCCTACATTCGCATCTTGACTGTAGTTTCTCTGTGCCTCTAGCCAGAGAGGTGATTGAGAACTTGAAGTGCTGAATGCAATGGCGACTTGATTTCTTGCCGAACTGTCAGTGGCGAAGACCAAGAGCAAACTTCAAAACAAAGCCTATTACCACCCTCGGAATAATCCTTGGGATGCAAACAACATTTTCTTCTCAGGTGTCGGCGATGATGGCAACACCTGAACAATGTTGGAGACAGACGCCACTAGTATTTCACATGATGCTGGCGCCTCTACTGGCCACTGCCACAACCAAAGGCGCACAGATTACTTAGCTTGGAATCTGCCGCCTGAAGACCAGGGGAATCAGCGAGAACCGATTCTGCTGGTGTCACTTGCATCGTGAAATTGTGGAACGGCAAATTAGAACCGGAGAATTGCGTGTTTAAATTGTTATGAACCGACCGAAGCTCTCACTCCAAATTTTGCCTCTATATTCAATGAAGTGTGTGTCATTTCTTTCTCTGTTCCAGCATAATATGATGTCATGATTCTCCAGTGGCTTTCGTAAGATTGCAGGCACGAATTGGATGATGCATCCCAGCAAGTCGATAGATCACGTGACACGCATGAATGAATGATCCTTCTTTTTTCCTTCCTTCCAACATCAGAGTTTGTTAGGCTTTGACGAAATGCAGTGGTGCCATGCATGCCCATGGACAGCTCGCTGTTGATCTCACCACAATAATATTGTCCCAAGTTTCAGGACCGACAGTTTGATCAAGTTTCCTGGAGAGTGGTGTCAATGGCACTCTTCCATGATTTTTCTACTGCGTTTTCGTATGAGCAGTGACAATGACAGAACAAATATGTTGTTTGTTTTCCTAGCAGTGACAATGACAGAACAAGTACTCTACAGTATGTTGTTTTCCTAGCAGTATACCTCTAGCCGACAATGGATTGTAGACCAATACTCCACTTCTTCGGTACTATCATAGCAGCAGGCTACCCACCCCGCCATCAGGTGCAGAGCCAATTATGCTACAGCGTTACAAACATTCTATTTTTCATCCCCCTTTTCCGGTCACAGTCAATCTTTATTTCTCCAGTGACAACATGCTCTGGACCTGATACACAGAACCATCCATCCATGCATGCACCAACTGAACTGCAGCACTGAACTGAACTCAAACAGTTTTGTGCACCAAAAGCAGCAACAATATGATCAGCTGTGGACATGCCACTTGCTAAAACATTATGCACCACAACAAGCAGAAATAGGCTCCACATCAGCACCACGGGCAAGAACTTAGGCGACATACAGAGTTACAGATGATGGTTTCTGTCTTTCATTCCCGCTTTTATTCATGTATCACTAATAAAAATGCTAATGTTTATTTTGTCAACTGTCTATGACATCAATGCGACTCCCAAAAAATAGTATTAGTTTAAACAACTTGGATCACGCCTACCGCGTTCCGCGAAGAAATGTTGGTCATGTTCTGTTGGGAGGGTGGGCCGACTGTCAGCTCCAGATCCTTGTTCTCTGCTGGGCGCTCTGCCTGCGGATCACTTCGCGGGATCAGGAACACGCTAGTACATAAAGTCGGGTTAGCTTGAAATATCGGAGCAGTTATGCTGGCACTCGCAGGAGGTGATGGAGGTGTCCCTTCAGCGACTACTGGAACTGGCCTGAACAGCACGGGTATCCGCGAGAAGCATCCCTGACATCAGGGAATCAAAAGATGGAGGTTAGTTTACTAATAACCATGGAAATGGCTCATTGCACATAACATGTAGCAACAAAGAACAAATATGCACTTCAAGGTGGGAGTTAGAGAAGAAACAAAAGCTCAAGTTCTTCATATATCAGTTGTTTGATAGTCTGAACCATAATGTGGGTAACAGGCAACCTGTACACCAACCAAGCGCAAAAAACAGCACATGCAATTTCCTAAAAGACCACTGTTACTATACACCCGCTAGTCACATCTCTGGTAATACCATTGTTGTGGGTACCTGTAGTGACAGATAACCTTGATATTATCACCAAGTCTCCTATTTATGTCGGCTTGCATGTTAAGAGCAACTCTACCAGTTCAGTTACATAGTTATTGTGTTGGTATTTGAAACCACTGTTCTGGAACAATTGTACGGTAGCTTTTGAAGTAGTAATGGTACCAATAGGGCGTAGCATTAAAAAACTAAGTTTTGCTAAATGTGTAGAATGGTATGAAAGTCCTAGGGGTGGAGTATATACAGTGCAGCCCACCTATATGATGCTCCAACACTCCCCGACAAGCGACCATCCAAATCATCGCAAAAGACTCTACAAAATTTGAAAAGTTAAGGATTAGGGTGGTCTAACGTGCAACAAAATTGCAGGTCTTGCTACACATAAGTCACACAAAAATGCTAAGTTCAATCAACAGTCATGTGTCCACCCTTATTATTCCATTTGAAGAACTTTTTCTTTCTCATGTATATTTGTACAATCCTTCAATGGTGGGTAGCTGGGTAGCTGGGAGCAAGCACCAAACAATAGCACATGTGCAAGCCCCAGATCCCGTATTGAAAACCAATATGCAACCACACTTTCTCTACAACTCGTTCTTTCGCCAACTATATTATTGCACTGGATATTTTGGTTTTTATCAGTTGCAGCCAAAATACTTGCTGGATTGTGGTTTTATGGTGAGCCCAACATGTTCATGTTCGGCGCACAATATGGTACTCTCAAGTTGGTGATCATACAGGTGAATAAATACCTCGGGCAGCAAGACACTGGATTCAAATGTAAATATCCGAACTCCTTAGAATCTACCGCCCGACATACAGTAAGATATCTAGGCATCTAGCAAACAATACAGTATGCGAAGAAAAAACCAGTGACCAGCTAACCATTTTTCAGGACCTCATACTGGAGCAGATCAACAACGATTACATATTGAAAGCATCAAATAGTGTAGTACCGTACTAGCATTACCATGTGGTTCATTTTGCTGAAGCTTGTATCTACATTTGTTGCCTTAAAAGAGGGAACTGGGGGAGGAAGATCTCTTGAAACTTGTGGAGCTGCGTTTGAAGATGAGATCCCTTCCTGAAAATGAGAAATCGGCGAATCTAGTTAAGTACTGACCTAGCCTGTTAAAATTAAACAGCGTCAACATCATGAATTTACCAAGCTACTATTCTGGAGTTGTTTAGTCATAGCTACCATCTCATGGTATTTTGCCATTGTTGGTGGTAAGATGGGGCAATTTGGTGCTGGTGACTGCATTCGCAAGTGTACAAAGCATTGATTAAGAAACTATTCAGATGTTAGTTAAGTTCTTTGTATGATGGCAGGAAGCAGAAGTACCAAATCGCTTGCCATCATATCGAAAAGGCTAGACCTTCGCTTCTTCTTGTTTGGATTAGTTTGCCTCAGAAAATATTTCTGAGCATGACTCGCCACTTGAGTTGGTGTCCTGGTAGTAACGAAATTTTTTGCTATACCCCTCCAGTCTCCCTTCCCTAGCTTCTCAAGACCAGCAAGAAATGTCCTATGCTCTTCTTCAGTCCAAGGAACAGCTACACAGTGGCAAAAAAAAATATTAACTGAATAGCAATGAGTACATACATGCAGTAGAGAGTTGCGGTTAGAATAAAAAGGATACACATATTCATATTTCTCTTCTCTGACTTGCTGAGTTGGCTATGAGAACACTTTATTACAACAACTGCCCTATAGATTTATAGGACATTATCTGGCTCAGTTGCTTTCGGTATAAGTTTGGAATGCATTCTTCTTATGTAAAAGAAACAATAATACAAATCAAGAATTACAGAATAATTAATGAAGAGCAAAAATCAAGATAAAACAGCGAAGTAAGGGAGGTTTTAGTAAGTTCACAAACCAAATTAGCAACCAGGTTACCATAATGACAGTGGAGGCATCATTTTCATGTTACTTACAGTTCTATTGAATAGATCAATATGTGAGCTGATCCTTGTATAGTAACACTTAGCTTTAGTAGGTTTTTAGATCAATATGTGAGCTAATCCTTGTATAGAGTAAATCTTAGCTTTGGCAGGTTTTTAAGAAGTTCCACAAACTATCACCACCACAATGGGGGTGGAGGCATCATCTTCATCTCACTTAATCTTTTATACTCTCTCTGTTCCAATGAATAAGGCTTATATTTTTCTATGAAGTCAAGCTAAGTAAACTTTGACCAAACTTTTCGAAAAAACTATTAACTATAATATTATATAGGTATCATATGAAAATACATTTCATGATGTATCTAACGATATTGATTTTGTATTGTACACATTAATAGTTAATTCTAAAAACTTGGTCAAAATTTACATTGTTTGACTTTTAAAAAGAAATATAACCCTTACTCATTGGAACGGAGGTAGCAGTACTTCATTAAAATCACATTTCATAACAACTCCTAGATCTAGATTTTACTAAAAGTTCAGAACTTAAAACCTCATCAGACCTTCTCCTTGCCTACTCGCACAAAAAATATACATGATCATTTATTCAATGCCCTATTACTGATACTCTCAATGCATTAATCAGTTTAAACTCATCAGATATTTTAGGCCATCGGAAATGTATACTTGCATTAGCATCCAAATAGAAAAATGTAAACTTTATTAGAAGTTCTATGCTGGAAATAAATGCACATTAATATATGTTACTTCGTCATTAATTCAAGTCTACCGAGTGAGGCCTCTCACACCTCCCAAGAACATGCCATCTTTTGCTTAGAAACATTGCAAGATATTGTTGTAAAGTCTAAACTGATGTTTTATTTTGGAAGGTTCTAATCATTACCAAACAAAATATAACAGTCTACTGGTCCAAAAGTAGAAACTATAAAATAGACAAACAGTTTCCATAACCAATCAAATATAGCAGTAAATGCAGGCAGTCAATAATGTTCAATATTGTTACCATGCATTATGCGCATCAAATATCACTTTGCCCACATAATAACAAGACAAATTGAGCCCTAATATATCTCCTAACAGAGCCTCGTATATGGTAACTCATGCATTATGATAAAGCACAATTGCATGAAATGGCATGGAGTAAGGCTGCATAGGTCAGTGTAATGTAGGAATTGATGATCAAGTGATAGAACAATTGTGACTTGAAGACCAGTGGAATAATGGACATGGACTTTTTTGTGTGACTACCAGATCATGAGCAAGCCAGGAATGAGCATCTTGCAGCAGGTCATATCTTTCCTCTACAGAAGACAAGAACCTTGTCTTTCCTAAGAATCTAGAAATAGGACGCATTAATTTTTTTAAAAATCACCAGAATAAACATATCAAAACTTTTCCTTTCTCAAGCCCGTGATGTTTATGCAAGCAATGCATTTGTAAATGAAGTACAGGTCTGATGACAGTCTTACTCGAGCTCTTGTCTTGAACGACTGAATAGCAAGCTTATACCTGGCCCTTATATGAATGAAATCAGTATACACACCACAGTATCGACGCAAATAATAAATTCCAGACAGGGATTTTCTGATCAGTTGTATAATCTCCTGTCATTCGACTTGGAAAATTGCGCCAATCCAAATTCTATGGTGAAAGAAATCATTGGACCAACTTATTTATTTATTTATTATTATGCAAAAACATGCAGAATGAATAAAGGAGGGTTACATAAAAGTTATATCAAAGTTGTACAGCAATTAAAGGAGCTTTCAATCGAGCTGGGGCTGCAAACAAGCTTGAAGCATTCATAAACAAGCCATGGTACACATCTACCACCTCAGTATATTCACGTTAGCCCTAAATCAATGATTCTACAAATCTAGCGCAAACCGTAGGAGATTTACCAAACATGTTATGCGTTGAGTGAACCAATAAGGAAAGAGTAATGAAATGGTTGGTGTATACTAAGCTAAGCTACACACAAGAGAAGAAAGTCCCTTTGTTGGCTAACCTCAAGAGAGCTAAATAGATAGATTTTGCTACAGACGAAATCAGTCCTTGCTATGCACGCGCAAACACAGCGGAACATCATTACGGCGCCCAGCCAATCCAGGAAACGTACTATTACTAAGAAAGGTCACACCCCTATACATCCAAAATAGGCTATGATCAAACTAAACATTTCGACGACAGAAACGACATGACTCATGACCAGATCTTCGCGTATTCGGGGTACATATATATGCATCAAAGGAAAGATTTTTCAAGCGAAAGGGGGAAGGGCGGCACCTTTCTTCCTATCCTGCGCCCTCCGCCGCTTGCCGGATGACTGAAGCAGCCCGCCGTCGGAGAGGTACCCGTCGCCGGCGCCCCCAACGTCCCCGGAGCCGGAGGCGAGGGCGGCCAGATTGCCCATGCTCTTGCACTTGCGCATCACGTCCTCCCTCACCGCCACCGGTGGGTTGGGGCTCGGATCCCGGTCGGGGTGATCCGACTGCAGCGCCGGCGCCGGCGCAATGGTGACGCCGAAGAGGCGCATCCCGGGTGGGCGCGAATCTTGAGGCATCCCGGCGGCCGGCTCCGACGAGTTGGGCGGTGGCGTTTTATTGGGAGGTGTCGGAGGGGACGAATGGGGACACGCTTGGCAATTTATCGGACAAACAAAACAATTGGAGGGATTTTTTTTATTCATTTTATTATGTGTTTTTTCCTGATTTGCTTTAGCACCTTTGTCCTTTGTGGAAACCAAACCTACCTTCCATTAAAAAAAAAATCTTTCCTTTAATTTTTTCCTTCCTTTTTAGCCTCTTATTACTTTCGTGCCCATGTCCTCACCCTCCTTGGAGCTACATCACCGCTCACCTAGCGACACGTGGAGAGTCCGTCGAAAAAATCTCAACAGCTGCGAAGAGTGCACTGTATCCACCCCTAATACAGGCAACGACAATGTGCTGGCTCATGTGGACCACCGGGAATGCTCGTGCACGGATGGTCTTCAACGGTGATCACGTGATCGACCTCGTGTACTGTACCCCTGTTTAGGACCACACATGCCTCTGCGTTTGTCGTGCACCAATCCGTGTGGATTGTGGGGCCCTCATATGCTTCTGTGAGGACCAGCCTTTGAGATGCATCACCGCCCTACTGGCAAGGCTGTGGAGCATCCGTAAAAAACTCAAGGGTGCATTTGTATCCACCCCTAATGCAGGAAACGGTGATGTGCTCTTGCTCCTATGGACCACCTAGAAAACTCATAATCGTATGGTCCTCTATGGTAATCGCGTGATCGGCCTCACGTTCTATATCCCTGTTTAGGACCACCCGCACATACATGTGTGTCATGCGCTTACCTGTATTGATTGTGGGGCCCTCCTGCGCTCGTGTGAGCACCCTCCTTGGAGATGCATCACAACCCAGCTGGCGAGACTTTGGAGCGTTCATCGAAAAAAATGGACACACCTAAAGAGTGCACTATGTCCACCCTCAATCCTTGCAACGGTGATGTGCTTGCTCATATGGACCACCTAGACTCACGTAGCTAGATAGTCTTCGACGGGTGATCACGTGATGGGCCTAGCATTCTATAGCCTTGTTTAGGACCACACATGCCTTTATGTGTCGTGCTCCTACCCGTGTAGATTGTGGGGCACTCCTATACTCGTGTGAGCACCCTTCTTGGAGCTACATCAACGCCCAACTAGCGAGACTGTGGAGCCGTCCATCGAAAAAAATGGACGGGCATGAAGAGTGCACTATGTCCACCCTGAATCCCTGCAATGGAAATGTGATTTCTAATATGGGCTACCTAGAAAACTTTCTATCGAATGTTCTTCGATAGAGATCATCTGATCGACATCGCATTCTGAAGCCTTGTTTTAGACAACACCTAGACATGTCAGGAAATTTGTCCAATTTTTGTGCATATAGAGGATGAAAAGTTACAACTATAGTGTAATATGAGAGCAATCGGAGTTACAGAAAAAATCAGGGAATTTTTCTTCTAAAACAGTGTTGTGCATGAATTTGCTACTCCATGTGTTCTAACAACATTCTAGCATCCAAAATGGGTTATACTTGGTACTTTATTGCTAACCTATAGCAAATACACTAAAAGGACTCTTCAAGCATGCATAAAAATAAATAACCGAGCTGGCTCCCGAAAAGTGTTTTCTTTATAGTCATATAGTTAAGCTTTACTTACTTGATTCAAGTGATATGGAGATCATGTGGTAGCTTGTACCTTGGTGCTACCTCCTTCTTCATTGGGAAGTGTTCCATACATTTTTCTTATGTGTGAACTGAAACTTCACATTCTCTTCCTTTGAGTCAATGACTTCACATATAGTTCTCAAAAAAGGTTTTCCAAAAATTATAGGACTAGAGGTTTTACTCTCCATGTTCATGATAAAAAAAGTCAACGGGCACAAAAGTCATATGTAACTCAACCATAATATCATTTACTTTTCCCAAAGCATGTTTGGTTGAGTCATCAGCAAGAAAAAGGTTGATACTATGTGCTTTTGTGTTTTAAAGAAAACTAAAAATAATAAAAACAAGACAAAGAAAAATACTTTGAAAATCTAAAGGAGAAGGAAAAGTTCACAATGGTGCAACCTCCCCAGGCTTAGGTGTTTGCACAAAGTTGGTTTTGATGACGCCAAAAGATGTGCTCACTTCAAATTGATGAATATGCGGCTGGCATGTCACTGTTGCAAATCCTTATGGTAGTTGCAGTGGGAGTTGATTTGTGCTTCACCATGCAGCAACCACTATGATGTAGCCCTCCAATTTTCCATCAACGGCAACAGAAAATATTATTGATGGCAACAACTCCATGTGTACCAACTCGTTAGGACTCCAAGTGCAAAGTGGTGTAGCAAGCTTCTTTTCCCCACAAGGGTGACTCGAGGGTTTATATCGAACTCTCGGGAAATTGGTAAGGGGTTGTTTCTTCTTCTCCTCTTCTTTTTTCGAGAAAACGCAAAGGACCTTTGCGTCTCATTCATTGAAAAGAATCTTTTCAAAAGATAGACTGTTTACAATCCTCCTAGGAGGCAGCATACATCGTACACACTCAGCTACTCAGTGCACATCCCAGGTCGCCGGCAACGCTACCCTAAGCCCCATAGCACCCGCCTTGGCCCAGAGGGATGCCTCTTCCTTGACTTTGGACATCAGGTCATGCACAGATGGCCGTGCTCCCTCAAAAACACTCGTTTCTATGCTTCCAAATCATCCATGGCAGGAGCAGCGCTGCTGATACCAGCCCTTTGCGGAGAGGTTTGGGCGTCGTTTGCTTCGCTTCCACCAGCCAAGTGAAGATAGAATCGTCTGTGTCCCGTGGCGTGCGGCACGACAAACGCAACCATGCCAAAGCCTCGAGCCAAACTTTCTTGGCAGAGGGGCAGTGGATGACTAGGTGCCGCATGGTTTCGGGTTCCTGATCGCACAACAGGCAGCGGGGGTGGTGTTGCAAGCCTCGACGCGCCAGCCGGTCGGCAGTCCAGCATCGATTTTGGGACGCTAACCAGTGGAAAAACTTGACCCATGGTGGCGCCCAAACTTTCCAAATGTGCTTCCACGTCGAGCAGAGGGTGGAACCCTGGAACGTGGCGAGGTAGGCGGAGCTGGCAGAGTAGTTGCCGCTAGCCGTCCACTTCCAGAGCAGCTGGTCCGGGGCGTTGTGGAGCTGTGTGCCGTCAATGGCCTGCCAGATCAAGAGGTACTGCCCAATCTCATGGAGTCCGAGCGTGACATGGATGTCTCGTGCCCAGGCGTGGTCCTGCAGGCCGTCCGCCACCGTCCTGAGCTTCCTTCTGCGCTTGGGGATGCAAGCATACAACAGCGGCGTGTGGTTGTCAAGCTTCCTTGTTCTCCTCTTCTAGCAACTTGCAAATCAGAGATTTTGTCTTGTGTCCCCAACTCCACCGTGTGGTTGTCAAGCACAAGGTTTTGTATTAGTAATATGAAATCTAAATAAAAATAAAGTAAAATAAAATAATTAAACTAGGCAAGCAAGATAAAGGCAATGAAAGGATGGTTGTTTTTGGGTTTTGTGTGTTTGCAAGTGAAGAAGGTATTTTTGTACTTTAGAAATAATAATTGGTAGAAAATGTAAAGTGTGATAGTTGTGTTGGAAAGATTTTTCTGATGGTTTAAAATGGACCGGGGTCATGGGTTCACTTCTCTACTCTCTTTTTGGGTTGTAGTGGACACAAAAAAATTCATTAAAAACATAATATTGGTGGAACTTCAACGTGTGTTTGATACACATTCATATGGCCATCACGTCCTAACATAGAGATGATGCAACACATCTCTCTTATACTCCTCAAGAAAGGGAAAAAAACCCAAGAAATCTTGAATTAAGAATCAACAGAGTACAACCTAAGGTAATTTGACATCATGTTTGAATCACAAATATGGTACCGTGACCAAACAAGATTATCAAGATTTCACAAGATAATTATAGCACATGAATTCACTTTATCCCTAGTGAGGCAGCAAAAGAAAGTTAAATACCATAGTAAATCTTGATTTTTTGTCACTATTCAATCACTACCATCATGGTACTCCATTTAATACACACTTCTCCCCACACATGCTCTTGCAGACAAGTTGGATCATAACAAGTACTTAAGAACGGGGTACATGATAGGCATCTATCAATACATCTTACACATAATAGGTTCCAATCTCATATATCAAATCATATAATAAAGATCCACCACATAGGAATTACATATATGATCATAATCATGTTGGGAAGCTCATATGGTACTAGCGTATGAAGAACAATAGAGAAATAAATCAAGCTACTGCCACAAACCCATAGTCCATAGGTGTACTACTCCCTCTTCATCATGATGATGATGGTGGAGACGTTGGAGAAGGTAGAGATCCCTCCGGTGGCGGCTCCGGTGTAGTTCCCCCCTCCAATCTTCACTATTCTGGCTCTGTTTTGGTGTTTCTGTGACGCTCTCCCTAAGGAAGCCTCAGGGGTCCTTTATATAGAGGTTTTAGGTTAGAGGGAGTCCGTGGGCGAAAGAATCAAGCGAATCATATGGCCGAGGAGGGAAAGAGCATGGGTGGTGCGCGCACCCCAACTATGCACCTGGGCTCTTTTGGCCTACCTGGCCCTTCTCATGAGTTCCAAGTGCTTCTGTTGCTTCTTTTGACGAAATATTGACATCCCTAGAATCGTAGCTCCGTTTGACTTCATTTAGATCCCTGAAAGCTAAAAATACACAAACAGGGTTTTCCTGTCCTGTAGAGTTATAACAAAAATAAAGAGGGTCATTGGTAAATCCCCAAAAATCAATATATAGCATGGATATAACATCATATATGTAAAAAATGTGGAAACATGTATCAACAAACCACAAAGTTCATGCATCATTTTACATGCACAAGTGATCTCGTTGTATGGTAAGTAATTGCCAATTGCACTTTTTGAACTAATACATGATCTATGTGTGTGGTGTTCCTATGCGGAGTTAGTCGGTTAGGTATCTCTCCATAGGCATGTATCAAAAATAGGATCTCATATAGCCCACGTGGATATGAGATTGAGTGGTGATTGTCATCAAGGTTGAGAAGTGCAAGTTCAAGATAAGAAACTCAAAGAGAACATATTACTGAAGCTTGTCGTCCATTTGGTGAAGATTGACATGTTAATATGTTCCTAAATAAGGCTTTCTCATAATGGTGTATGGGGAGAAATTTGCAAGACTTCACGTAGCAAGCAAAATCAAGAAAAGTGTTGCAACCTGAAGCAGGCATGATCATCATCGTCTAGAGAGGTCAAAACTTTCATGTTTTAATTTGATTTGGTGTTTATCTGTATTAAGTTCTAGAGCTTTTTGCTAGCTTCAAAATAAGACTACGTTCATCTAAATCGGAGCTCGTATGAGGAAAATAGCATCTTTCTTGTGCATGTTATTTTCTGTTTCCCAAGCTTGTCATTGTTGAGCTTGATGCTGACCTCCTACCTGAATGGCCTAGCACTGAGGCTAGCTAGTAGGACAACAATGCCTATGTGGGGCTGCTATAAGACAACGGGATGATAGGCATATTTAATGGGCCTTCTTCTCCAATGGTTCCCTAAGCCTTTGAAAGGACACAGATGTCGCCTAGATGGGGGGTGAATAGGTGATTTAAACTTTTACGAGATGGGCTTAACAAATGCGGAATAAAACTAGCGTTTACTTTGTCAAGCCCAAAGCCTATATACTATGGTTCACCTATGTGCACCAACAACTTATGCTAAGCAATACAAGCAACTATGTGATAGCAAGATATATAACTTCAAGCACGATGGCTATCACAAAGTAAAGTGCATAAGAAAAGAGCTCGGGTATAGAGATAACTGAGGCACGCGGGAGACGATGATTTAACCCGAAGTTCACACTCTTGCGGGTGCTAATCTCCGTTGGAGAGGCGCGATGGCTTAGCTCTCCTGAACGCCACAAATGGCCTCACCTTGAGGTGTGGTTGCTCGATGCACACCAATGCCACAAAGGCCTCACCCCAAGATGCATGAGTCACACCACACACCGAGCGCCACGAAGGCGCCTCACCTTATTCTCCGTGACCCTCGCCAAAAAGGCATAGGTCACGGTTCCATTAAGGGATTTCCTTCGAAGCGGAAACCGGGCCTTACACAAAGCTTGGGGCACTCATCCACAACTTAATTGGAGGCTCCCAAGAAATCGCCACAAAGGCCTAGAATCCGTCTAGGGTTCCAAGAACCCAAGAGTAACAACCTTCTTGCTTTCACTTCCACGAATAATCGTGGAGAACTCAAATCTATGCACCAAATGCAATGGCAAGAACACCACAAAGATGATCAAGTCCTTCTCTCTCAAATTCCAACAAAGCTACAAAAGCTATTGAGGGAATAAGGGAGGAAGAACAAAGAGGAGAACACAAAATTCTCCAAGATCTAGATCCCAAAGATATACTCACAAAGAGATGATATGGTTTGGTCAAAGTGTGGATCTAGATCTCCTCTCTCTTTTCCCTCAAAAGGGGGCAAGAATCATGGAGGGATAGAGAGATAGGGCAAGCTTCTCAAGATCAACAATGGAGGAGAGAGAGAGTAGAAGAAGCACTAGCCCAAGGAGGAAGAAGGGGGTATTTATACCCCCAAGAAAATCGAGCCGTTGTAGGATATTTGGGCGGATAATCCGGTGTAAGTGAGGGGCGGAAAATCCCCCCCCCCCCCCCCCCCCCGGGAAAATCTGGATTCTGGGAAAATCCGGGCAAATGTCCGGCCCTTGTCCAGAAGGTTACTGTGCGACATTTCCCAAATTCCTTAGCCAAATTTCAGGGGCCGAAAAATCCGACCTAGCAAACTTGTAAAAACAATATATAAAGATTGGTAGCTCCGAATAGAGTGAAACCAATTTTGTTGGAAAGAGGACAACAAGAGCTTACCGATGGGGGGTGATTTTCTATTATTTTTAGAGGTGCAACACCTCAACATGAGAAATCGAGAAAATCACCAAACTCGAAAACGCAACAAGTGATCTATGCGAAATCCATTTTCGATGAACTAGAGCTTGTCATGAGAATACAGACAAGCTCTAAAACATCACATGGATAAGATCCAAATAACAACCAAAAAATATGATGCAAGGATGCAAAGGTTTGAGCTCTCCGAAGGATACGATCGAGTTACTCACTTGAGAGCCCTCTTGATAGTACAGCAACTAAACTATAAACCGGTCTCCAACTACACCATGAGATCGGTGAGAAAGAAACCCTATCTAGAGCAAACCTTAACTTTACGCATCCCACTTGAGCTTGATGATGACGGTCTTGACCGTAACAAGATGGAACGCCTTTCTTGATTGTGCTTGCTTGATGAAGTCATGCGAAATGCTCCCCCATACTCCACTATGGGAGAGCTTCTTCTTCGGCGCGTCTTCACATATCCATGATCACCATATGGATGGCAAGCTTCAAGAATATGATCTCTTCGAGTTGGCTCATCTCGAACTTGCACTTCATTTCTTCATTCTTCATCATGTTGATGTCTTGAAGTAACTTGAGGGCTCACTTCATCTCCATATTCAAGACATACTTGACACTTGATCCTTCATTTGCTTCTTATTGCAATCTTGAAGCCAACATATGTTTCAAGCAATGTCTATGGACAACTCCTACAAATATAACTCAATGCAAGCATTAGTCCATAGGGATTATCATTAATTACCAAAACCACACATGGTGGCTCCATGCACTTACAGCCTTGAGAAAGTTTTACACCATGATGCATGTAAAATATATACATGAACTTTGTAGTTTATTGTACTAAAATCTTTATGTGGGATCCCTGGCGACCAGGGTGCCATGGAACTACGGTCGCTAGGCCACAACAAGAAAATCACTCAGGGAGGCTACTCCCGAGTGAGGCTCCGCGAGGTATAAAACCTTCTCGAAGATATCGAGCTGGAGCGAAAGACATGCTCTGGGAGGAACTCCCTCCCAGAGGTTCCCGAGCCACCGGCCTCCCTCAAGTCAGGAGGCCTCCTTTGAAGATGATAAGATCAATCAAGGAGCTTAGGATTCCTTCTCCACCAAGCCTGCTGCAAGGACCGGTGGAGTGAGCTCCCAGGTTACAAGACAAGCAAGGCCTGCGCCACAAACGTCATGGCTGAGCTCAAAAACTCCGTCCCGAGGAGGAAAGATTCCATTGCCTCTTTGGTGATTAAAGCGGGCTCGACGAGGACCAGAGAACCAAGACCCTGCCCTTGCCTCTTTAGTGCAAGGTTGGGTGGATGGCACAAGCTGCCAGCGTAGGCGTCATCGACGACCTCATCACCTGCCATGGACTGGCACTTTAATCAACCATGGAATATGTTCATATCTTGTAAAGGGCGGGGGTTTCCCGCCCTTAGTTTGGAGATGTGGGAACCCTTCCCCTCAAGATATTTCGAGGGAAGAGGACCAACTCCTCTATAAAAATACTAGCCTTGCTAGCGTAGAGGAGGACGATCCAGAGTGACCACAAACCCTAGATACATGTACGGTCATCTTCTCCATTGTGACCTGCAATACATCCACCAAAGCAGGACATGGGGGTTTTACCTCTCCGAGGGCCCTGAACCTGGTAACTGCCGTGTCTCTCTCTGCAGTGCCCGACTTCGGTAAGGCAACGACGTGATCTTGAGTCCCCTGTGTTCAAACCTTTCAGGTTCAGTGATACCCGTGTTCCTTCGCGTACACGATCCGGCATTTGGCGCGCCAGATAGGGGACTCGGTCCGTCTTCGTTCTTGTCCGACGACCTTCGGTTGTATCTTATGGCCAATCCGGCGGAGCCCGCAGCGCTGACTGGCCGTCGCCGGGTGATACGTCCCAAACGTATCTATAATTTCTTATGTTCCATGCTACTTTTATGATGATACTCACATGTTTTATACACACTTTATGTCATTATTATGCATTTTCCGGCACTAACCTATTGACAAGATGCCGAAGCGCCGATTCTTTGTTTCTTGTTTTTGGTTTCAGAAATCCTACAAAGGAAATATTCTCGGAATTGGACGAAATCAACGCCCAGGGTCTTATTTTTCCACGGAGCTTCCGGAAGACCGGAGAGCATACGAAGTGGGGCCACGAGGGGCCGTAACCATAGGGCGGCGCGGCCAGCATGGGGCTCGCGCCGGCCTATGGTGTGGGGCCCTGCGCCGCCTCCAAGTCTGCCCTTCCGCCTACTTAAACTCTCCGTCGCGAAAACCCTATTACCGAGAGCCACGATACAGAAAACCTTCCAGAGATGCCGCCGCCAATCCCATCTTGGGGGATTCAGGAGATCGCCTCCGGCACCCTGCCGGAGAGGGGAATCATCTCCCGAAGGACTCTTCATCACCATGATCGCCTCCGGACTGATGTGTGAGTAGTTCATCCTTGGTCTATGGGTCCATAGCAGTAGCTAGATGGTTGTCTTCTCCTCATTGTGCTATCATGTTAGATCTTGTGAGCTGCCTATCATGATCAAGATCATCTATTTGTAATGCTACATGTTGTGTTTGTTGGGATCCGATGAATATGGAATACTATGTCAAGTTGATTATTGATCTATCATATATGTGTTGTTTATGATCTTGCATGCTCTCCGTTGCTAGTAGAGGCTCTGGCCAAGTTGATACTTGTAACTCCAAGAGGGAGTATTTATGCTCGATAGTGGGTTCGTGCCTCCATTGAATCTGGGACAGTGACAGAAAGTTCTAAGGTTGTGGATGTGTTGTTTCCACTAGGGATAAAACATCAATGCTTTGTCTAAGGATATTTGTGTTGATTACATTACGCACCATACTTAATGCAATTGTATGTTGTTTACAACTTAATACTGGAAGGGGTGCGGATGCTAACCCGAAGGTGGACTTTTTAGGCATAGATGCATGCTGGATAGCGGTCTATGTACTTTGTCGTAATGCCCTAATTAAATCTCATAGTAGTCATCATGATATGTATGTGCATTGTTATGCCCTCTCTATTTGTCAATTGCCCAACTGTAATTTGTTCACCCAACATGCTATTTCTTATTGGAGAGACACCACTAGTGAACTGTGGACCCCGGTCCATTCTTTTACATCTGAATACAATTTACTGTAACCATTGTTCTCTACTGTTCTTCGCAAACAAACATCATTTTCCACACCATACATTTAATCCTTTGTTTACAGCAAGCCGGTGAGATTGACAACCTCACTGTTAAGTTGGGGCAAGGTATTTTGATTGTGTTGTGCAGGTTCCACGTTGGCGCCGAATCCCTGGTGTTGCGCCGCACTACACTCCGTCACCAACGACCTTCACGTGGCCCTTGACTCCTACTGGTTCGATAAACCTTGGTTTCTTACTGAGGGAAACTTGCTGTTGTACGCATCACACCTTCCACTTGGGGTTCCCAACGGGCGTGTGCTTTACGCGTCATCACCGGGAGCCGGTCATTGAGACTGCTCTGAGGCTGACGCAGGAGCTGCTCCTGCTCCACCCGAAAGGAACGAGCTCCAACCAGTGGCTGGCCAGCATCTGCGGACTCGCACATGCGATGGCCGAGGTTGCGGCGGTCGCTGGGGCTCGGCAGACGCCGCACCAAGAGGCGCTCCGCCTGCTGGGAATCCCTTCTTCCCCCTCTCTCGAGGGCGAGTTAAGGCGAAGCCCGGCGGCGGCGGACGCGTCAAGTGCTCATGCATCAAAAGGAAGAAAGGCTCTACCTCAACGGAGCTGCTGGAGCACACGGTGCATTCGCCTATGCTGCAGGATTTTCTGCTTTTGGAGCAGTGCCTAGGAGAGTCGTTGCGCTCTTTCACACATTGTTTCGCCGACCTCTACCTTCAGCTTCCAAAGGTCAGTGACACTCTGGTGGTGGACGCCTTCAACGCTGGCACCACCAACCGGCAGGTTGTGGAAGATCTGATGCTCTCTCCAGGACCGTTCACCGCCGCCCGGCTCTTTTAGATAGCATATGAGCATGCCAACAGGGAGCTAGGCGAGGGTACCTCATCAGAGCCCTCACGGCAAGAAAGGTCTCCCCTCGCTCCAAGTTGAAGTCTCCTCTCTAGCACCCCAACGGTACGCGGATCCCGGATGCGTCTGTGGAGGATCCCCTGGCACGCCAAAATTAGGCTGGGCTCGGGGGCTTGCGTTGTCAGAACGCCGCCCTCACCCACTCTTTTGCAGGATATTGGGCCTCTTGCCTGGACAGCATCAAGCGTTCCGCTGATAATAAGTGAGGACGCGTCAGGATGCCTCCCCGAGGCACACCTGCCGCAAGTCCCCCCCCCCCCCCCCACAGGCCTTATGCAAGATCGTTGTCATTCTCAAAACACATGAACAGAAAAAACACATTATCAAGGTGGTTCCATACCATATGCTCATCATCTCTCGTTTTGTAACTTGGAGTCTCCCTTTTCTAGATGGAATGGTTAGGGAATTCTGATCATGGGATAAATTAGAGAAACCTTAAGTAGGGGAAATTGATGAAAAGGGTAGAAGGGCATCACATTGATAGCTTGAGCATTCTCTCTTGCACGATGAAAAACATAGTTTCCGGAATATTCCTGGATATCCCTTGTAGCAATTAAAATCCAGAGCTCTGTAGGCGACCAAAAATTCTATTATTTCCCATAACCTTAAAGCACGGGCCTTCCACATGAAAGTTGACCATAATATCACACTCCCATGATGGAACTAGGATAAGGGACTAAGGGTGACATGTGCCCCCAGTTCACATTGGCCCCAATTCTACTCTGATATATTTTTTAAAAAAAAGACAATGTGGCTTATCATCCAAGATGTAAGTAGTTCAACAATAGAAACATCAATTGAGAGATTTAAATAAATATACAGCTTACTTTCTGATGAGTGGCTACGCGTGCGATGGTTTGGAAGTAATGGAAGAGTTCTCGAAGGAACATCGACACCGTGGACACCACTAAGTTTGAATTTTTGGCGTTGCTCGGATCCATCTCCGGCGCAACTATCTTGCCCGCCGTGTCGCCTGGGGCTGGCGTTTGCGCTTGCTCCGGCATCAGCGGAATGGTGGGCCGGGAACAGCATCGCCATCTCTTTTGGCGCGCACGTTCCTCCCTAACCTTGCGCGCATCCTCCTGATCCCACTCCTGGTGCGCAAGCTCCTGCTTCTGCTCGCGAACGAGCTCCCAGTAGCCTTCGCCCGGCATCATGGCCTTGAAGCTGCAGCCTGGCGGCGCCGGAGCAAAATGGGACTCTGCACGTATCCGTCGATCCATCCATCAGCGAGCTATACAAATTGCTGCAAGCGCGTGCCCGCAGGAGGGAGGGAGGAAGTACCGTAGGCCTGGCTAGGGGATCTCTATCATCTTTTTCTCATTCCTTGGGTCGAAGACACCGATGATCCTAGGACGATCCTCCTCGCTCATCAGCGCCCACACCCGCTCGCTGATCAGACACTCGCAATGCACCGGCCGTGGCAGGCCTCCTCCTTTAGTCGACGGCGGGTAAGAGATCTTGAGTGCAGATTAGGGGTTTGATTGATCGATCACCCCAGCCCTCGCGCTGAGAGAATGGGGAGTTGGACAGAGTCCAGAGCTCTCGACTCTATGGGCCCTGCGTTATTGGGCCAAAATTAAAGTCGAAACCCTCTCGCCCGGCCTGATTTTCCAGAGTCCCGTCTTTTGTTTCTACATCTACACTACTTAAAAAGGAGGAACTTGTTCCTTATTCTGCCAATACGTCAATCCTTTCGTCGTCGTTCCATCCATCCCGTCGCTGCACATTTTCCAATTTAGCCCCTAATGACGTGGGAAATTAACCAGCAGTCCAGATTTCCTTTGTTCCCAACTCCAGGGAAACCCTCGCAGAGCACTCCTCCCTCACGCGTCGTGCACCGCCGCCGCTTGGAGAGTGGAGACACCACCTCCTCTCCAGCATCACCGGCGACCTCTCCCGCGCCAACCTCCTCCCGACGTTCCCTGTCATTGGGAACACCACATGCCGCCTCTGCGACGTGACGCCACCGCCGACGCCTCGAAGCCCTGCTTTCCAAGATCTGCATCTCGCTGGCGGCCGCAAGCAGCGTCTTCACGGATCCCATGACTTGGCGTCGTCCCTCTGGACAACCCATGGCGCATGTGCGGGCGAAGCTGGGTAGCTCATCTTAGATGACGATGACGGCCGGTCGGCCGCCCGCGGTGGCACACGTGACCTCACACAAAACCGGCCTCACACGAAGCCGCCACAGAGCCTCCGCCCTCACAAGGTATGGCCTCCTGTACCAATCTTCTTCCCGCACTGATATGCCTCACGCATCTGTGATGTTGGATGAGATTCGTACCGTGGACAACTTATCCAAGGTACTGCCAGAAGGTTCCCTCGGCTACAAATTGCTGATGAGATGAAACAGTGTGGGTACATGAGGTCAAATCAATGGACAATGTTGGAGACATTAGCACTCATTGAGGTTTGCTTCTGAACTCTGCTATAGCTGAATGACAAATTTATTTCCACACTATTTTGTTTCTGCGTACATTTGATTATTTGCTGTCTCACAATGCCATTCTGATTATTTTAATGATCTTGCTTCACCCAATCGTTCACTTGTTGTGTGCATTAGAGAACTTGCATTTTTTTAATTCAACAAAATATGCTTCTCCGTCTAAACAATGTTTCCATTTGATATAGGTATGGCTTGCTGGGCTTGCTGTCACATATGGACTCAACTTAAATGCTCAGATGTCAAGGTGGATATTGAGCTTCTGTAAATTAAATTAGAGCTTGCCTGAAACCTAGCTCAGATTTAGGTTTGATTAGTGAAGACCTGCAGATCTATTTTATTCTTAGGAGTTTTTTTAATACAACATCTGAAACCTAGCGGTGTTTGATGCCATTTAACCTAAGCTGATTTGTCTCATAATTTGATTTGAGGAATCATATGATAGTTTATCCTGATTTTAGCAACCTGATTAGACATAAGCAACATTGTTTTTATCCATGATGCAACATTAGTTAATTCTCGATTCTTCCCCTTGAATTTGATTACTGTCTATCAGGCTAACAGTCGTTGTAATTTTTTTTTATTGCGCAGAGGTCAAGTCCCTAGAAAATTAAAATGAGCTGCTGGAGATAAACAAAAAGGATTTGAACGGAAACATGGACAGGCAAGGGAGGTTGCTTGATCTTGATGTCGCCTCTACTTTATCATTATGTGTTAGGGTTGTGTTGCATCGAGTCATGGTTTGTTTAGGTTACAGCTCGAGGACGAGCTGCATGTCCAGGTGGGGTGTAGTGTTAGAGTACGTCATGGGCCTGGGCCCGTTAGTCTTATGGTTTGCTTAAGGGTCAAGTAAGCGTTGCTTGGGAGTCAAGTAAACCTCTCTATATATGGAGAGGAGATGTATCAATCTAATCAAGCAAGAATTAAGAAGGAAATCCCTTCCCTCTTGCCACCGGCCGTGGGCAAGGCCCCCGGCCGGCCCTCTCGCGCCCTCGCAGCCCTCTCTCTCCCTCCCAAACCCTAAGCAAACCATAAGACTAACGGGCCCAGGCCCATGACGTACTCTAACAGTTCCTCTTGCTGGATGTCAAGTCTAGGTTAGGCTATACTTTTCAGAACATACTATTCATATTTGGATGTTCCTTGAGGTACATCTAAAACAATTTGCTCACAGATGAGATGGAGTTTGGGATTCTATTCTAGAATTGGTTGCCCTTTTTCAAAAGAGGTCATACAAGTTAGACTCTAGACAGATAATTTGGCTGACAAAAAAGTTTATCAACCTTTGTTCCTGTTGCAATAGTTATCTGTGTTGTCATGTATTTTATTCATTTCTTTACCAAGATGCTAATATGTATTTTGTTCATTTAAGCTGCCGTGAAGCTGGTTCCTCCTCCGAGTGCCCTTTTGAGATTGATGATGAAGACTCCGTGCCTCTGCTCAACCTTCTGTGTTTTCCAGTTCCAGAACGGTGACACCGCCATCATAGTCGTATCTCCTCGTAGTGGTCGTTTTCCCGACCCTTGACTTGTGATTATGTGCGCTGAACCGATGACTGCCCTGGACATCGTGTTTGCTTCAGCTGAGGATTTATTGGTATATTATCCATATAAAGTGAAGATTTTTCTCTAGATATATGACAAATATCTTCAAGGAAAAGTATGCAGGTTCTTAAATCAAACCTTTTTCTGTATTTAAAAAAATTTAGGGCAATGCTCGTATCTTAGTTCTTCTTTTCTAGATTTCCTTTGGCATACCTTTACTCATCTTATTTCCCTTCATTGTCTTTCTCTTCACTTTGCAGGCTTGGCCAATCCGTTTTGAGGCTTTATAAATTTGGTTATTTTACTTATTTCAAGTTTTTGGCTGATCTGCTTCGAGGGCATCTAGGTTTGGTTGGATTGGTCTTGGTTGTAAATTTATTGCTCTTCCTCTGCATACTTTAGTGGTTTAGGACTATCTTCTTGTAAGGAAAGAAATAATATTGTGATATTTTCTCTAACAGACACTTCCTTATGATTGTTTCCATGGGTTTTATCTGTCTGACTAAGAAGCACTAATGTTTCGTTGGAAAAAAACAGAAATTCACCGATGAATATATTCCAACAAAGCAAGCATATAATGGTATCTTCAATACCACAACAATCATATTAAGGAGCTTCAATTTAACTCTTACTTTGAAAGCTTCCAGGTACGTACATATTGATACCTTTATAAGTAGATATTCCAAGTATGATACATCCTACTGAATTTTCATGCTCATTTGGTTCCCTAATTTTGCTTGACTCTCAACCTCACCAGCATATGCATTCATAAAAAGTCACGACAAATTACATTACATTTGATGGATATTAATTTAGTTCATGCTAATCTCTATTTTCTGGAATATATATGGAGGCAACTCTTATTTGCTTGGCTCTCAATCTCGAATGTGATTAGAAAACTATTCCTGTCACTTTTCTCATCGTTGTAGATTACGTCAAGGAGGAAAGGTGACACGTCGGATAGAGACTTGTGAGGTGTTTGATGGCATTAGTGCGTACCACGTGGCTTGGGCACAACAACAAAAGCGATGTCATCTTACCAAGAGGGTGGTCTGCTGGGTTGCCAGCTTGCCTTGCGGGTGGCTGCTCTCCTATAGTAGCTCGGATATTTTCACGTACATTACTTTTATATATTATGGCAATCAAAGATACTTTGAGCCCCGTGGTAACGCACGGGCATTTGTACTAGTTTTACTAGAAAAATATAGGAAATGTGCTTTTGTTGGTTGTATTGTGATGAACATATTGTTTGGTGGAGTCGAAATGTATCACTGCTTTAGATCGGTGAATAGTTACATCGTTGGTGAGAGGCTCACGAATAAAATCTGGCGGATACTCCAACCAAGTGGTATGCGATCCCTCTCCCTCCGCCTTACAAGCAAGCGTATGAGCTACTCTATTACTATCTCTAACACTGTGAGCAAAAGAAACATGGGGCAAGCCTCTAGCAAGGAATGTGCACTTCTCGTAGATTGCCGCCGCTGCCCCAATTGAATTTCCTCCATCAAGCATGGTAGATAACATTCATGCAATCACTGTTTACAATAATCTTCGTGCATCCAACCTGCTTAGCTAAAAGAAGACCGTCACGAAGAGAAAAGAAGACCGTCACGAAGAGCATGCTTCCGTAGACGGCGCATCAGAAATTGAGGAGATTCCACAATTACTTCTACCAATAAAGCTTGCATGATCATCACGCACGGAATATTTTTTTTCAAAATTTTGCTAAACTCCTAATGACAAACATATTAGGTGTAAATGGACAACCTTCAGTATCGATCAGATTATAGCGCTACCCCATTTACTACGTTACATTTTTTTAGGGTATAATCCCATGTGATGTTCATCATCAATCAAAAATCAGGTAGTTCAGCTATATATAAAAAAAGGTAGTTTCTCCATTGCGAAATAATCCGTATTTACTGAATTTCCTTCCTCAGATGCAATCTTTGCACTTAGTCTTAGGTGCATATGGTGCGTCTTAGCTCCAATAATACACAAGTTATGGAATTCTAGAAGTTATCCTTTTTTAGGTGCATATGGTACTATTACGGAATTCTAGAAGTTATCCTTTTTCAGTCCAAATTCAAATCTCTCCACCAGAAAAGGAAACAAGAAATTCAGCACTGATATTGTTATTGATCTCAATTTACAGTTTAAAATTAAAATTCACTTGTCTTCAGAGCATGGGTTATTTTTGTTCCATTCTCAACTTGTGATTCAAATTTAAAACTGAAATATGGATCTTATGACTAGAATCATTCATTTTCAGAATCATTTTTAGTAAAAAAGGAAATATGCCAGGCCCCGAGTCAGGCCAAGAGTATAAACATATAAAGGAAGGTGACTTCCCACGACAATGTCACACAAAGAGTACACCAGCAAGATAATACGGAGAGGAGAAGTATTAGTATGCCAACAATTTTGCCGAATAAAATTTCCCATGAAAAATGTATATGCTTCCAGTGTTGGTTTTCTGTCCATGTAGTGATCAGGAAGGTCTTTGCTCTTAACTGCTTACTCTGTACTTCTGCAAAGGAGTAAATGATTGGATTAAATCATGGGACGTTGAAAGTTTGAAATCATGCAACAGAAACAAGATTGTGATTCAAGTTAAATTGAACAAATACATGAAGTTTGCAAGCTCTGCCTACTAAATCAATATACACCACTTCAAAGTTTCACTTCAGCATGCATCTGGTAACATGCTGCAAGAGTTTACTGCCGATTACTCGGTCTTACTATATCTGGAGTAAGTATGTGGGCAGATAACAGCTAGAGTTTCTATTTAACATTCATTCACTGAAGTGGATACAAATATTGTACCTTAACAGTGTTGAGGAGAACTTTGGCCTCATTGCTGGTGTTGAAGTGATCACGAACAGGCTGAAAACACAATATGGTATTAGGGCAAAAAAAATGAACAGATACAAGACATTCAAATTATATGTAAAAGATGAACTTGATTGAAACAAACCATAGGTGTCCATATGACAAACAAGTAAATTGAAAACTGCATTAATAGGACACACGATTGACACCTTAGCAACAAAAATGGTCCATCAATACTATTTGCTAGGAATGACCCAAATCATGAGAAATGCAGTGATGGAATGATTGAACAAGCATCACAAAATCACAACACAATCGACTAAAAATGAATTGTGAGAAGCAGTAGTGGAATGAACAAAAACAACAATAATGAGTTATGGCTGCTCAAAGACAGCACCACATTATTAAAAAATGTGAGAAAAACAATACCTTCAATATTTCATTAATCGCTTTGGCCAAAGCAGGTTTAACGTCAGCAGGATGCAAAGCACCACTGGCATAATCAGCACTGAGATCATCCATGCTTAAAAATGTCCTGTTTAAAAGCAATATTTGTTAGATTCCACACGCAAAGACTTCGATGTTGGAGATTCAAAACTCAATAATAAACAATTTTCAACAGAAATAAACTAAATAACTCATATTAAAAAGGAGTGTTCTGAACATTTGGTAGTCAAAGAATATTACTTGTTACCGCCATTGTTTTCCTTCCGAATCACCTCAAACCTTTCAAACCAAGGGAAAACGATGTACTTGATGTACTCCAGACACGGATTACCCTCGACAATGTTGGGCGGGCAAAAAGCTTGCTTTATCTTTACATTTACCTGAGCCTGCAATGATTTGATAGTGGTACAATATCAGCTTAGAGAAAGGGCCAAACCTAGACATTTAGATATTCCTCATAAATTCCAAAGTTACTACCAGCTTGATACAATGATAAACAATTAACTGCATGCCATCTAAAAGATCTACTGATGACAAAGGAAAATTATAAGAAAATAATAAACACAGTACATATGCTCCCTCCGTCCATAAAAGGATGTCTCAACTATGTCAAAATTTGTACCCCCACACTAAAACACGTCTAGATATGCATATTTTGACAAGGTTGAGACATCCTTTTGTGGACAGAGGTAGTACAATACAAACTTAACTTATTTAAATACTAGAAAGTGCATTTCAATCCATATCAAGAGCTTAAATATAAACTGAAATAACCAAACCTAACACGTAAGTTTAGTGGCTAGGGCTTCATTTTCTTGCGTCGCATACAAGGACCATAACCTACAATATCCTAGTCGAGTAATAACTATCAACATTTGAACATCTCCGGATGAGGTTGCATGGACTGATTAGGTGTCACACACTTTAGAGATAAATAAAGATTGTTAACAAAGAGAAAATATTATGAGAACCTCATCATCTTCCATAAAGATAGCCGATGATGGATCGCTCTTTGACATCTTCTCCTGACCTTCTTTGAACCCAGGGAGCATATCTGTATTTTACATTAAGGAACAAACATTTTTGTATAACCTGGCAATGAACCGCTATTCAGCAATTCTAACACCATAACCATATCAATGATATTAAGAAAAAAAACATAAACAGTATAACTGTAGCAGATCAGGATACGATGTGACAGAATAATTGGTTTGAGCTTCTTTTTAATGTCATCGCAGTATTCCCTTGCTAACATGTTAACCTTCCTTTGGTCCATGCCCAACTGGCATATGTCAGCCTATACAAGTAAATAGTTTAGAGAGACTTAGTGACAATCTAGATTCTAGAATATATGTATACCACCCTACAGTATCAAGTGACATAAACAATATCAATAACCATATCTACATTATGAAGATAATTTAATAACTACAGTTGAAGAGGTAGTTATCTGCAATATAAATATACTGACCTTCAGGAAGAATATATCAGCACACTGCATGCAAGGATAGAAGATCTGTGCAGCAGTCAATTCCTCATTGTCAGCACGGCCCATGATTGTACAACATCTACGCAGTAACAGAAATAAGATAAATAAACAATGTTTGAGTTTGAACTTTGGAAGTAAAGAATCATTTGAATCCATGTGCAATCTAAATGGGTGTACCTCGTTATTCTCTTGACATTATTTTTCCTGCCAATGTCCATTACAAGTGGCCAGTATTCATTTGCACGCCTGTTGATTTCTTCTGAAGACCACAAGAATTCAACACCATCGAGATTCATACCAGCTGCTTTCCATATTTCAATCATGTAGCGCCCGACTGTCTGGATTTTTTTTAGGTCGCCACCCATTTTGTTGTTTAGCTGAGCAAACCAATCTGCTATCCAGATTTTCACTTTGCATCCTGCTCTGATCATCTTGTTAACGTTAATTGTCTTCACAATACCCTGTCAATATAAGACATGAGAATGCCGGTCATCATCAAGTCTTTCTCGGGTCTTACAATCTGAAACAATTTGTGCATATTGGTCTCACGCATCAAAAAGGTAACATTATCATCATAATTGTGGAAGCAAGCACAAAGGATTGCTAATGCACGTGTAAGATTAACATTTATACTACTCCCTCTGATCCATAATAAGTGTCGGGGATTTAGTACTAAATCGGTACAATTTTGGTACCAAGTTCTGACACTTACTACGGGTCGGAGAGAGTAGAATGTTTTGTTCTTATAAAACTTACGGAACAACAAATCAATCAAACATGGAAGCAGTGAACTAATCGTTGTCTTTTCAGAGACTGATAAACTGAGGCCGGGTTATCCAAAACCAGACATAGAGGAGTTGAGGACAGTGCTCCTTATTTTACGGACTTTTGTTGCTGACTTATTTCTAGTTTTACTGATTTTCTTCTTGCAATCTCTATTTGTATTCTGGTTTAACACTTTATTTTCGTTTTCCTATTCTTGTTCAGTGATTTAAGCAGATTAACCAGTAACCACTAGCAGAAATAAGAACCAGCCAGTCATATATAATCAGCACACAGCATTCACCAACATAATGAGTGGGTGTGAGAATTCAATTCGACTAGTCCTAGTTCTATGCATAGCTGAAAAACTAAGGCTGGCATACATGTATTGCAAACACCCAGCTAGGTGGTATCATGGTAAATGCTACTACTCCCTCCGATCCAAATTAATTGACTCAACTTTACATTTATATCTAGACAAAATTGAGTCAATAAATATGAACCGGAGGGAGTAGTTTTATGCATATCAGAAAAAAACTAAGCTGGGCATATATCTATTGCAAACACCCAGAGAAAACTAATCTCTAATTTGGGTAATAAATTAGCTGGTCACTAACTATCTAGAGTACTACTGTTAAAAAAATGGGCCTAGAAACTGAAATCATCTTCCTAGATGCTGCTGCTGCTGCCAGATCGCAATTCCGAATCATCAGAGTTGCTAGAGGGGAAGTCAGCGACTTGGACGAACCTGGGCGATGTGCATGCGGCCGGAGGGCTCGAATCCGTCGTAGCAGATGGGGACGGTCTTGTTCTGCAGAAGGCGCTTGAGCTCGTCGGGCTGAATGCACTCCTCGCCGATGCTCATCAGCAGGTCGAACCGCTCGTCCAGGGTCATCCCCGCCACGGCCCCCGCGAGGTCCTCGGCGGCGGCACCGGCAGCGGAAGAGGAGGCGTCGGGAGCAGAGGAAGGGTCCACTGATGAGGCGGCGACCTCGGCTGCGGTGGGGGCGTCGGGAACCATCGAAGGGTCCGTGGATGCGGCTCCGGTGGAGGCGTCGGGGACCGTCGAGGGATCCATGGATGCGGCGGCGGCGGTGGCGGGAGTCGAGTCCAGAGGCGGCGGGTGGCGGATGAGCGATTTGGAGGAGGCTAGGGTTTTACTTCAGCTTGGCTATCTCTCCGTTCGTCTGGCCCTACCAGTTTCGCTATGTCGGTTTTGCGCCGGCCTTTTACCCCATGTTCCGGGCTGTTGTTTGTGACTGGGCCGCGCGAGAACTGTTGGGCCAAAGAGAGAGGAAGTTTATTAGGGTTAATTAGATCGAGTGTTTCAGCGGCAATCCCTATTCGCCGCTCATTGCGGGCGTGATTTGCTCCCGCCTCAAGCGATGGACGCAGTGGGTCGGCCCATTAGCGCCTTTCTTTTTTAAGGCAACCAACTCTTTTATTACCTCACAATATCATTCGTACAATCAGTGAAGGTTGTGACTAAGGAAAATCTGGGCAAGCTACTCCCCAAACTATATCTAAGGTGGCACGTACAATGGGGTGATGTTAGCCTTCTCTTAAAAATGCTACGTCAGATTATTGCTTAGTTGAAGCAGAGAGAATGAAGAGAGAGAAGGTTGTCTTCCCATAGCTAAAAAGATCATCTCTTAGGAAATATAAGGGATCATCTCTTATCTTAGTAAATAAGGGAAGACTATTTTCTCTATTGTATCCCATATGTCTTCCTTTAGAAACAAATTTTCAACCAAAATTTAATAATTCACATTAATTGTTAGAGATGGCTATAAGAGATAATGCATTATATGACTTATATTTATTGTCTTCTCTAGCTGATGTGGAGGGGTAAGAGAAGATATGCCTTCTCTACCATTGTACATGCCCTAAGACCATGCACTATGTGGAATCGGCTCAACCAAAAATGTGTCAGACTAAGAATCGCTTGTAAATTTGCTGCTATGTGTTGAATCAGTTGTGGGTCCCAGATTGCCCCACTCTTGAATAAACAACTACCATCTTTCCAGCTAATCTCCTCACAGTTTTGCCAAAGGACCCATGAGGTGACCCAGCATACCACTGCATGTTGTAGTATACAAGTCGTTGATATGATCTTTGTGAAGGGACTTCTTCACAATTGCCATATCCCTCAGAGTGGTACAACAGAAACATTGCAGGTCATAACACTCCAAATATTATTACAAGCATTGTCTTAACAAGTTGGCATTCTCATAGGTCCAATGAGAATACCCTAAGATACTACTTAAGTATGATTACAACTCACAACCATATATGAAAGAGAGCTCATCAACTTATTTAGGTAAGTTCTACGCTGCTCGGCTCTATGATACTAGGGTATATCACTACTCCTCCGCCTCCGTGTCGTCGGGTCCGTAGACTATCCCATAGTCTACTCCTTCAACTCCTCCGGTAAGATCAGGTTCCTCGTAGACCAGCTCGTAGCTTCCTTCTGGTGCTCCATCGGCGATGGCCTCCACTTCCGTATCACAGTCTAGCAAGGGTGTCGAAAGAAAGTGAGTACAGGGGTACTCACCAAGTTCAAAAGAGTAAAAGGTGTTTGATGCACTAGCTACGACCATTGATCAGGAAATCGTAGGTCAATGCATGTTTTGAAATCATTTCTTCAAAAGGTTGCTTTTATTATGAAAACTATGCCCGTCAGTCTTCACAGGTTGACCAGAACTTCGTGGAGTTCCTTTCTCGCGTTCTGTCAGCTCCTTCCCGGAACAAGGAGTGACAGCCACAATTTGATACACTCTGCAGAGGTGCGTTACTTTTCCCATAAGAGATCCCATCCTTTTTGCCATCCGCATGGACTTGCCCCCGTTCACACTTCCTTTGGTGTGAGGCCAGGTATGAAAATCCAAGCCCACACCGCCTTCTCCGCGACCCTGCAAACCCACCCTTTTGTCCAACCGTACACCCCCAGTAGACATCTCCCGATCATACGGCTTTACTCACGGTGTACTTTGGAGAATCCATCATAGACCGTAGAGCCCGTCATCCACACGGATGGAGATTTAAAAGGCCATCTCAACCTACGGCAGTGCCTCCAGCACCCCGCAGCTGTACCAGTCCGTTGGCGTGCAGGAGGGAAAAGATACGGCTGGCTTCCCTAGAGCCATTATAGATCTTATGGTTAACGCGGTATGTACGGCGCTAGAATCACTGGACGGCATTGGTAATTACTCCTAGGTTAATATAACCCATGTAATGGAACCTCCACCATATCAACACATACCATGGTTCCATTGCCAGCCACATAGTCATATTCATAATTGGAAAAGTAACATTTTATTTGCCATGCAGGAATGGTAAGTATATAGCTTTGCATTAAAGTAATAGAAAATACTCAAGTCGGTATGAGCAAGGGTGAACTTGCCTGTGGACTGCGAGATAGTGCAGTTCAATGCAGTGGATGGAACCTGGACCTCGGGTTCTGCAAGAAGCATCATTGTCCGGTAAGGACAATGTTATAAAATCCAAATAATGCAGTCATGAATGTATTATTTCAGGTGGAATCCCTTTACCCCAATTATTTATTACAATTTAGGGTTGAATTAAGATTTATGCCTTTGGCAGTAATTTGCAATTGTTTTTATGTGTAAAAACACTTTAATTCTCATAAAGAAAAATGGTTCATAGTAATACTACTTTACTCTTGTGATTCATTATTCATTTCAAAATAATTTGAAATAATAGAGTTGCCTCTATATTTTTGGAATAAGAAGAATAGAATATTTTCCTTTGGAAAATATCTTCCTTTAATAGAAATGACTTGGAATAATAGAATTTCATTTTTAAATATTTGCAAATAAGTATTTGAACTTAATTGAGTTTTTTCCTTGATTTTAAATACAAGGAAATAATAGTTTAAAATTCCAAGTTTTAATTTAAATTCATAAATTTCCAAAATTTGAATTTGTTTCCTAAATTCCATTTCTTATTTTATTCTTCTTAAGAATGATTGTTCATTCACAAATCCAATTTTTCATGGATTTTTAGAGGTATATCTTATTTACTAAAATTTGGTGAAATTTGATACGTCTCCAACGTATCGATAATTTCTTATGTTCCATGCTTGTTTTAGGATGATACACACATGTTTTATACATACTTTATGTCATACTAGGACAAAACCCGTGCGTTGCTACGGCATCACATTAAATAAATAAATAACATGAAGTTCTTAATTGACCTGTCTTTTACTTTCTTACCAAAGAAACTGATATGTTAACATATATAACATTAAGAGAAGGGAGTCTGCATCCAACATAATAACCAGCATCATATCAGGCTTTTGGCTATATGAGAAGCATACACTACATCAATAATTCAAGTTCTAAATTGTAGAAAAAAATATAAATATATAGTCTAAATACTCCGGTAATACCAAGTAGTTACTGCACCGCAGTCTTCTTATACAAAAAAAAATATATAGGTATGATGGCTCTAGTTAGGCAAAAACAAAAAAGGTGCTCAAAAAACGTAGATCCTTGCAGGCAAAAAAAAAATCATCAGGTCATTAGCTTCTACAGCACAAACATTTCAAATTTTGCCTCAGTATTTCCGCCTCAAATTTACTCGTATGGTCATAATAAAATTCTAAAGCTGAGGCACTCCATGATTTATCTCATAGTCTAATCAAATCTACAACACACACTTAGGAAGGTGAATCAAAAAATCAAAAGGGAAACCAAATTGATTTATCTCATAGTCTAATCAAATCTATTGTAAGATCGTGCATGTGCACCCAACAAGGATGGCCTGCAGCAGAAAAAATAGCCCGGTTCTCTTGGGCGTTCTCGCGTGGTAGCGGAAGCCCCAGGCGATCCCGACGATTCCAACGAGCCGTCGTTTTTTTCCTTTGTCTTTGGTGCATCTGGCAACCGGCCGTTGGTGAGGAAGCACCTCCCAGCGCCGCCACTCGCGACGAGCCCATTGTGCGTCTGTGCTCCTCCGGCAAGAAGGTAGGTCACCTCGTCCATCCGGGCTCAAATCTCGCTCTGTTTTATGTCTCGGCTCACATTCTTAGCCCTCCCGGCAGGCACACCTCATGCTTCCCGATTTCCGTTCAGCGCAGCCTTTCTTCCATAGTTCCATCTGAGCATCTCTGATCTCTCTCTTGCTGTCCTTCATTGGCTTGCTCATATCCACAAACTTATCATATATAAACCGGTGGAAGTGCCTGTATCGTAGCGAGGTGGGACTAACCGAAGCATCTTTTTACCTAGCAACTGACCCAATTGGTTGACGTCGGTACCAGGCTCACCAAAATAGCAACGTGCCCGGTGGCACATGCGGGATTAGAGACAGAAGCAGCGCAAGCAGCTCTTCCAGCTAGCAACTCTCAGTTAGACACGAGTAATTAGGTCCAACATTTGATACAACAACTTGACTTGCTTGCATTCCAGGGCAGCTACTCGTGGCAGGTAATGAGGTAACTGCATCTCTCCCAATATTCAGCAGGCAATTCAGAAGAAGATTCAGGATATGTACGTTTACCTGTAGCTTAGAATTTTTTTAAGCTGGTACTTTAGCCAAGGCACGACTAATTCAGTATGCCCATAATACAGTGTAAGTTCACGAGAAGATTTAGATTCGCTCCCGCTGTCCCGCATCTCGTTGAGAAGAAAGACCGACCGGGCCGCGAAAGCAGGACCGGCTGCAGCTGTTGTTATGCCATTGAGCCATTTAATCGAGCATCCTGCGCGCGGTGTTGACCCGATCGTTGTCAAACAACAACCTACATGAGCAGGTTGTACGTTCGGCTCCACACTGTCCTTCCTCTGCCTGATCTCCTGGAGCATCAAATCGAGCACATGGTTGTACACCCGCACGGAGGGCCTGGCCGGCGGCGGGAGGCGCGCAGGAGGGGCGCTGGGGGCGAGGGCCTGGCCGGCGGAGCGCTGGCGGTTGGCGAGGGCCCGGCCGGCGGCGGGAGACGCGCAGGAACGGCGCTGGTGGTCGACGAGGGCCTGGCCGGCGTCGGGACAGGCGCAGGAGGAGCGCTGAAGGCGGTCGGCGTGATGCACGGGGAAGAGGAGTTCTCTGCTCGGTTAGAGGAGCCGAAAAGAAGAAAACGAACCGGTACAAGGGCATTTTGCTGTATTATGTATTTTGGTGGGAGGGTAAAATCGGAAAATAAAATGTTGGACGAAAATTTTGGCAGAAACCTTAGCTCCTTTATTATTAGGTATAGATTTATGCATTTTCCGGCACTAACCTATTAACGAGATGCCGAAGAGCCAGTTGCTGTTTTCTGCTGTTTTTGGTTTCAGAAATCCTAGTAAGGAAATATTCTCGGAATTGGACGAAATCAACGCCCAGGATCTTATTTTTCCACGAAGCTTCCAGAAGTCCGAAAGGGAAACGAAGTGGGGCGACGAGGTGACGCCACACTAGGGCAGCGCGGCCCAGGACTTGGCCGCGCGGCCCTACTGTGTGGGTCCCTCGCGTCGCCCCCTGACCTACCTCTTCGCCTATAAGAAGCCTTCGTCGATAATAACTCCAATACCGAGAGCCACAATACGGAAAACCTTCCAGAGACGCCGCCGCCGCCAATCCCATCTCGGGGGATTCAGGAGATCGCCTCCGGCACCCTGCCGGAGAGGGGAATCATCTCCCGGAGGACTCTTCACCGCCATGGTCGCCTCCGGAGTGATGTGTGAGTAGTTCACCCCTGGACTATGGGTCCATAGCAGTAGCTAGATGATCGTCTTCTCCTAATTGTGCTATTATTGTTAGATCTTGTGAGTTGCCTAACATGATCAAGATCATCTATTTGTAATGCTACATGTTGCGTTTGTTGGGATCCGATGAATAATGAATACTATGCTATGTTGATTATCAATCTATTATCTATGTGTTGTTTATGATCTTGCATGCTCTCCGTTATTAGTAGAGGCTCTGGCCAAGTCGTTACTTGTAACTCCAAGAGGGAGTATTTATGCTCGATAGTGGGTTCATGCCTCCATTAAATCTGGGACAGTGATAGAAAGTTCTAAAGTTGTGGATGTGTTGTTGCCACTAGGGATAAAACATCAATGCTATGTCTAAGGATGTATTTGTTGATTACATTACGCATCATACTTAATGCAATTGTCTGTTGTTTGCAACTTAATACTGGAGGGGGTTCGGATGATAACCTGAAGGTGGACTTCTTAGGCATAGATGCATGCTGGATAGCGGTCTATGTACTTTGTCGTAATGTCCAATTGAATCTCACAATACTCATCATAACATGTATGTGCATGGTCATGCCCTCTTTATTTGTCAATTGCCCAACTGTAATTTGTTCACCCAACATGCTATTTATCTTATGGGAGAGACACCACTAGTGAACTATGGACCCCGGTCCATTCTTTTACATCGAATACAATCAACTGCAATACTCGCTCTACTGTTTTCTGCAAACATCATCATCCACACTATACATCTAATCCTTTGTTACAGCAAGTGATACGTCTCCAACGTATCCATAATTTCTGATGTTCCATGCTTGTTTTATGACAATACTTACATGTTTTGCTTGCACTTTATGATGATTTCATGCATTTTCCGGAACTAACCTATTAACAAGTTGCCACAGTGCCAGTTCCTATTTTCTGCTGTTTTTGGTTCCAGAAAGGCTGTTCGGGCAATATTCTCGGAATTGGACGAAATCAACGCCAAACATCTTATTTTTCCCGGAAGCATCCAGAACACCGAAGGAGAGTCGGAGAGGGGCCAGGGGGCCACCACACAACATGGCGGCGCGGCCCTAGGCCTGGCCGCGCCGGCCTAGTGTGAGGGGGGTTGATGGCGTGTATTTCACACGTTCGTTGGGCAACCCCAAGAGGAAGGTATGATGCGCACAGCAGCAAGTTTTCCCTCAGAAAGAAACCAAGGTTTATCGAACCAGGAGGAGCCAAGAAGCACGTTGAAGGTTGATGGCGGCGGGATGTAGTGCGGCGCAACACCAGAGATTCCGGCGCCAACGTGGAACCTGCACAACACAACCAAAGTACTTTGCCCCAACGAAACAGTGAGGTTGTCAATCTCACCGGCTTGATGTAACAAAGGATTAACCGTATTGTGTGGAAGATGATTGTTTGCGAAAATGAGAACAAGATTGGCAAGAGATTGTATTTCAGTAAAGAGAATTGGACCGGGGTCCACAGTTCACTAGAGGTGTCTCTCCCATAAGACGAACAGCATGTTGGGTGAACAAATTACAGTTGGGCAATTGACAAATAAAGAGAGCATGACCATGCACATACATATCATGATGAGTATAGTGAGATTTAATTGGGCATTACGACAAAGTACATAGACCGTCATCCAACTGCATCTATGCCTAAAAAGTCCACCTTCAGGTTATCATCCGAACCCCTTCCAGTATTAAGTTGCTAACAACAGACAATTGCATTAAGTATTGCGCGTAATGTAACTAGTGACTACATCCTTGAACATAGCACTAATGTTTTATCCCTAGTGGCAACAGCACATCCATAACCTTAGTGGTTCTTGTCACTCCTCCAGATTCACAGAGGCATGAACCCACTATCTAGCATAAATACTCCCTCTTGGAGTTACTAGCATCAACTTGGCCAGAGCATCTACTAATAACGGAGAGCATGCAAGATCATAAACAACACATAAGCATAGCTTTGATAATCAACATAACAAGTATTCTCTATTCATCGGATCCCAACAAACGCAACATATAGAATTACAGATAGATGATCTTGATCATGTTAGGCAGCTCACAAGATCCGACAATGATAGCACAATGGGGAGAAGACAACCATCTAGCTACTGCTATGGACCCATAGTCCAGGGGTAGACTACTCACACATCACACCGGAGGCGACCCTGGGGGCGGAGAGTCCTCCGGAGATGATTCCCCTCTCCGGCAGGGTGCCGGAGGCGATCTCTGGATCCCCGAGATGGGATCGGCGGCGGCGGCGTCTCTGGAAGGTTTTCCGTATCGTGGTTCTCGATGCTGCGGGTTTCGTCACGGAGACTTTTTATAGGCGAAAGGGCAGGTCAAGAGGCGGCACGGGGCCCCACACCACAGGGCCGCGCGGCCAAGGGGGGCCGCGCCGCCCTAGGGTGTGGCCCCTCCGTGGCCCCTCTTCGTCTCTCCTTCGGACTTACGGAAGCTTCGTGAGAAAATAGGCCCCCGGGCTTTGATTTCGTCCAATTCCGAGAATATTTCCTTACTAGGATTTCTGAAACCAAAAACAGCAGAAACAAAGAATCGGCACTTCGGCATCTTGTTAATAGGTTAGTTCCGAGAAAATGCACGAATATGACATAAAGTGTGCATAAAACATGTAGATAACATCAATAATGTGGCATGGAACATAAGAAATTATCGATACGTCGGAGACGTATCAGCATCCCCAAGCTTAGTTCTGCTCGTCCCGAGCAGTAAAACGATAACACGAGATAATTTACGGAGTGACATGCCATCATAATCTTGATCATATTATTTGTAAAGCATATGTAGTGAATGCAGCGATCAAAACAATGTATATGACATGAGTAAACAAGTGAATCATAAAGCAAAGACTTTTCATGAATAGCACTTCAAGACAAGCATCAATAAGTCTTGCATAAGAGTTAACTCATAAAGCAATAATTCAAAGTAAAGGCATTGAAGCAACACAAAAGAAGATTAAGTTTCAGCGGTTGCTTTCAACTTGTAACATGTATATCTCATGGATATTGTCAACATAGAGTAATATAATAAGTGCAATAAGCAAGTATGTAGGAATCAATGCATAGTTCACACAAGTGTTTGCTTCTTGAGGTGGAGAGAAATAGGTGAACTGACTCAACATTGAAAGTAAAAGAATGGTCCTCCATAGAGGAAAAGCATCGATTGCTATATTTGTGCTAGAGCTTTGATTTTGAAAACATGAAACAATTTTGTCAACGGTAGTAATAAAGCGTATGTATCATGTAAATTATATCTTACAAGTTGCAAGCCTCATGCATAGTATACTAATAGTGCCCGCACCTTGTCCTAATTAGCTTGGACTACCGGATCATCACAATGCATTGTTTTTACCAAGTGTCACAAAGGGGTACCTCTATGCCGCCTGTACAAAGGTCTAAGGAGAAAGCTCGCATTGGATTTCTCGCTATTGATTATTCTTCAACTTAGACATCCATACCGGGACAACATAGACAACAGATAATGGACTCCTCTTTTATGCATAAGCATATAACAACAATTAATAATTTTCTCATTTGAGATTTGAGGATTGTTGTCCAAAACTGAAACTTCCACCATGGAACATGGCTTTAGTTAGCGGCCCAATGTTCTTCTCTAACATATGCATGCTTAACCCTATGGTGGTAGATCTCTCTTACTTCAGACAAGACGAACATGCATAGCAACTCACATGATATTCAACAAAGAGTAGTTGATGGCGTCCCCAGTAAACATGGTTATCGCACAACAAGCAACTTAATAAGAGATAAAGTGCATAAGTACATATTCAATACCACAATAGTTTAAAGCTATTTGTCCCATGAGCTATATATTGCAAAGGTGAATGATGGAATTTTAAAGGTAGCACTCAAGCAATTTACTTTGGAATGGCGGAAAATACCATGTAATAGGTAGGTATGGTGGACACAAATGGCATAGTGGTTGGCTCAAGTATTTTGGATGCATGAGAAGTATTCCCTCTCGATACAAGGTTTAGGCTAGCAAGGCTTATTTGAAACAAACACAAGGATGAACCGGTGCAGCAAAACTCACATAAAAGACATATTGAAAACATTATAAGACTCTACACCGTCTTCCTTGTTGTTCAAACTCAATACTAGAAATTATCTAGACCTTAGAGAAACCAAATATGCAAACCAAATTTTAGCATGCTCTATGTATTTCTTCATTAATGGGTGCAAAGTATATGATGCAAGAGCTTAATCATGAGCACAACAATTGCCAAGTATCACATTACCCCAGACATTTATAGCAATTACTACATGTATCATTTTCCAATTCCAACCATATAACAATTTAACGAAGGAGAAACTTCGCCATGAATACTATGAGTAGAAACCAAGGACATACTTGTCCATATGCTACAGCGGAGCGTGTATCTCTCCCATAAAGTGAATGCTAGGATCCATTTTATTCAAACAAAACAAAAAACAAAAACAAACCGACGCTCCAAGAAAAAGCACATAAGATGTGATGGAATAAAAATATAGTTTCAGGGGAGGAACCTGATAATGTTGTCGATGAAGAAGGGGATGCCTTGGGCATCCCCAAGCTTAGACGCTTGAGTCTTCTTGATATATGCAGGGGTGAACCACCGGGTGCATCCCCAAGCTTAGAGCTTTCACTCTCCTTGATCATGTTGCATCATACTCCTCTCTTGATCCTTGAAAACTTCCTCCACACCAAACTCGAAACAACTCATTAGAGGGTTAGTGCACATTATAAATTGACATATTCAGAGGTGACACAATCATTCTTAACACTTCTGGACATTGCATAATGCTACTGGACATTAATGGATCAAAGAAATTCATCCAACATAGCGAAAGAGGCAATGCGAAATAAAAGGCAGAATCTGTCAAAACAGAACAGTTCGTATTGACGAATTTTAAAATGGCACCAGACTTGCTCAAATGAAAATGCTCAAATTGAATGAAAGTTGCGTACATATCTGAGGATCATGCACGTAAATTGGCTTAATTTTCTGAGTTACCTACAGGGAGGTGGACCCAGATTCGTGACAGCAAAGAAATCTGGAACTGTGCAGTAATCCAAATCTAGTACTTACTTTTCTATCAACGGCTTAACTTGGCACAACAAAACACAAAACTAAGATAAGGAGAGGTTGCTACAGTAGTAAACAACTTCCAAGACACAAAATAAAAACAAAGTACTATAGGTAAAAACATGGGTTGTCTCCCATAAGCGCTTTTCTTTAACGCCTTTCAGCTAGGCGCAGAAAGTGTGTATCAAGTATTATCAAGAGATGGTGCATCGTTATCATGAGCTCCCCCATCCATAGTGGTACTAAGGGCTTTGTCAATTTTAGGCCTATAATAATACTTCTTTGGTCTAGGCACTTTAGAGACATACATAAACTTTTGCTCCTTACCCACATAAGCTTTCTCCTTATATTTAAGAGAAGAAAATGTTGAACCCAAGGTTCCCATAGCTTTTTCAAGTTCGTCAACCCTATTGATTTGATCATCATGGACAGCATTAGTTCCTAGGACACTAATTCTTTCATCAATTCCTCCTAAGGATTTATCAAGTTCATCAGTTTTATCAAGTAATATTTCCAATTTAGCTTCAATACTTGGAAAAATTTTCTCTATGGTTTCCAATTTTTTCATAACATCTTCAAGAGAGATTTCAGTTTTAACTTTATCAACAGGGGGTATTCCAAATAAGCTCTCAATAATGCAACTAGCTTCTAATGCAGGAGTACTTAGGAAGTCACCTTTTGCGAGACTATCAAGAACATATCTATTCCAGCTAGATATACCAACATAAAAATTCTGAGTAAAATAATGGTGGAGTGCTTCTTAGTGCATCTATTATGAGCATCGCTAATTCTATACCAAGCATCTCTCAAACATTCTCCCCCTCGTTGCTTAAACGTGCGAACTTCAACTTCAGGATTACTCATTTTAGTAGCAGTAAATAAAGCAAACTAGATAAAGTAAATGCAAGTAAACTAATTTTTTTGTGTTTTTGATATAGCAAACAAGATAACAAGTAAAGTAAAACTAGCAACTAATTTTTTTGTATTTTGATTTAGTGCAGCAAACAAAGTAGTAAATAAAACTAAGCAAGACAAAAACAAAGTAAAGAGATTGAGAAGTGGAGACTCCCCTTGCGGCGTGTCTTGATCTCACCCGCAACGAGCGCCTTTAAAATATGCTTGATGGCGTGTATTTCACACGTTCGTTGGGCAACCCCAAGAGGAAGGTATGATGCGCACAGCAGCAAGTTTTCCCTCGTAAAGAAACCAAGGTTTATCGAACCAGGAGGAGCCAAGAAGCACGTTGAAGGTTGATGGCGGCGGGATGTAGTGCGGCGCAACACCGAGAGATTCCGGCGCCAACGTGGAACCTGCACAACACAACCAAAGTACTTTGCCCCAACGAAGCAGTGAGGTTGTCAATCTCACCGGCTTGCTGTAACAAAGGATTAACCGTATTGTGTGGAAGATGATTGTTTGCGAAAAACAAAGAGAACAAGATTGGCAAGAGATTGTATTTCAAGAAAGAGAATTGGACCGGGGTCCACAGTTCACTAGAGGTGTCTCTCCCATAAGACGAACAAAGATGTTGGGTGAACAAATTACAGTTGGGCAATTGACAAATAAAGAGAGCATGACCATGCACATACATATCATGATGAGTATAGTGAGATTTAATTGGGCATTACGACAAAGTACATAGACCGTCATCCAACCGCATCTATGCCTAAAAAGTCCACTTTCAGGTTATCATCCGAACCCCTTCCGGTATTAAGTTGCTAACAACAGACAATTGCATTAAGTATTGCGCGTAATGTAACTAGTGACTACATCCTTGAACATAGCACTAATGTTTTATCCCTAGTGGCAACAAAGACATCCATAACCTTAGTGGTTCTTGTCACTCCTCCGTTCACAGAGGCATGAACCCACTATCGAGCATAAATACTCCCTCTTGGAGTTACTAGCATCAACTTGGCCAGAGCATCTACTAATAACGGAGAGCATGCAAGATCATAAACAACACATAAGCATAGCTTTGATAATCAACATAACAAGTATTCTCTATTCATCGGATCCCAACAAACGCAACATATAGAATTACAGATAGATGATCTTGATCATGTTAGGCAGCTCACAAGATCCGACAATGATAGCACAATGGGGAGAAGACAACCATCTAGCTACTGCTATGGACCCATAGTCCAGGGGTAGACTACTCACACATCACACCGGAGGCGACCATGGCGGCGTAGAGTCCTCCGGGAGATGATTCCCCTCTCCCGGCAGGTGCCGGAGGCGATCTCTGGATCCCCGAGATGGGATCGGCGGCGGCGGCGTCTGCGGAAGGTTTTCCGTATCGTGGTACTCGGTGCGGGGGTTTCGTCACGGAGACTTTTTATAGGCGAAAGGGCAGGTCAAGAGGCGGCACGGGGCCCCACACCACAGGGCCGCGCGGCCAAGGGGGCCGCGCCGCCTAGGGTGTGGCCCTCCGTGGCCCCTCTTCGTCTCTCCTTCGGACTTCCGGGAAGCTTCATGAGAAAATAGGCCCCTGGGCTTTGATTTCGTCCAATTCCGAGAATATTTCCTTACTAGGATTTCTGAAACCAAAAACAGCAGAAACAAAGAATCGGCACTTCGGCATCTTGTTAATAGGTTAGTTCCAGAAAATGCACGAATATGACATAAAGTGTGCATAAAACATGTAGATAACATCAATAATGTGGCATGGAACATAAGAAATTATCGATACGTCGGAGACGTATCAGGGGTCCAGGCACCCTCCGACTCCGTCTCTTCGCCTATATAAGCCCTTTCGACCTAAAAACGCGATACCAATTGACGAAACTCCAGAAAGACTCCAGGGGCGCCGCCGCCATCGCGAAACTCCAATTCGGGGGACAGAAGTCTCTGTTCCGGCACCCTGTCGGGACGGGGAAGTGCCCCCGGAAGCCATCTTCATCGACGCCACCGCCTCCATCATGCTCCGTGAGTAGTTCCCCCATGGACTACGGGTTCTAGCAGTAGCTAGTTGGTATTCTCTCCTCCATGTACTTCAATACAATGATCTCATGAGCTGTCTTACATGATTGAGATCCATCTGATGTAATCGGTGTTGTGTTTGTTGGGATCCGATGGATGAAACATTATGATTAGTCTATCTATAAAGTTTGTGAAGTTATTGTTGCTGCAATCTTGTTATGCTTAATGCTTGTCACTAGGGCCCGAGTGGCATGATCTTAGATTTAAGCTCTATAATTATTGCTTAGATTGTATCTACAAGTTGTATGCACATGTCTATGTCCGGAACCAAAGGCCCCAAAGTGACAGAAATTGGGACAACCGGAGGGGAAGGCGTAGGTATGAGGATCACATATTTTCACCAAGTGTTAATGCTTTGCTCCGGTGCTCTATTAAAAGGAGTGCCTTAATATCCAGTAGATTCCCTTGAGGCCCGGCTGCCACCGGCTGGTAGGACAAAAGATGTTGTGCAAGTTTCTCATTGCGAGCACGTACGACTATATATGGAAAACATGCCTACATAATTAATAATCTTGATGTTCTGTCTTAATGCTTTGAATCCTATCAATTGCCCAACTGTAATTTGTTCACCCAACATTTGTCACTTGTTATTGGAGAGTTACCACTAGTGTAGATCGCTGGGAACCCCGGTCCATCTCTCATCATCATATACTCGTTCTATATATCATTGGAAGTAGTATCAACTATTTTCTGGTACCATTGCTCCTGTGTTACTGCTGTTGTGTTACTGTTACTATTGCTCTCATATTACTGCTGCTTTCACATCACCCCTGTTACTAGTGCTTTTCCAGGTGCAGCTGAATTGACAACTCAGTTGTTAAGGCTTATAAGTATTCTTTACCTCCCCTTGTGTCGAATCAATAAATTTGGGTTTTACTTCCCTCGAAGACTGCCGCGATCCCCTATACTTGTGGGTTATCAAGACTGTTTTAAGCGCGATTCTTAGGGAGGCATAGCTCTACTCATAAGTTCACCTGGGGAGTACACTCTACCTCTCTCTCTGTTTTCATTTTATTTTGTTTTTCTTAGTTTACTTTTGTCTAGTTTCTTTTTGCTTAGTTTATTTTGTTCTAGTATTACTTTGTTTAGTTTACTTTTGCTTAGTTTCTTTTTGTTTTGTTTTATTTTTCTTATATACCCAAAAATCCATAAAAATTTGAAAAACCTAAAAATTAAAAAACTGTTGTTATGGAAGAACGCATAACCATGTTGGAGCTTATAGAATTATATAATAATTATAGAAAATCAAGAGCGGGTGAAGTGATGAGTGCTGTGATAGAAAAATTGAATACAATTGCTAAAATCTTGCTTAAACGCCATGATATAAACTGTTGCTCTCAACAGGATACTAAACACCTTAAATTCCAATGTGGCTTTAGTGAAGAAGTTTTAATTATGAACTATAATTGGAATAACTATATTCATCTTGGGTTCGAAGAGGTAGAACAATTTGTCTTATTTACGGGAGCTTCTGAGATCGAATCCTTCATGGTTAAAAATTATGAAATTTGTGTTGTTTGTAAGGACCTTAAAGATTATGTCTCTTCAATCCTTAATTTTTGCATAGAAAGTTACAGCGATAATCCTTATATCATTGATTATAAAGAGAGACTCATTAATGCACAAGAATGCACTCACAATTTGCAGGAACCCGTGGAAGAAGAAATTGATGAACCCGAAAGCTCATTGGATGAAAAAGAGGAGAAAATTGATGAACCTGAAAGCTCATTGGATGAAAAAGAAGAGGAGAGTGATGAACAAAAGGAGGAAGAATGGATTAGCTACCCATGCCAACCTTCTAATGAGAGTAACTCTTTATCTCTTACACTATTTGATTGTCCTCCATGCTTATCGAAAGAGGTTGAATATTATGTTCCTGTGGATTCTCTTGAAATAGTACCTATGAGTAAAACTTGTGAGAATAATTATGCTACTGTTATCTATGATAATCCATGATACTTTGATAAATCTTATGATAACGCTTTGTTTATGCCTGATGTCGAAATGCATGGTACTAAAGAATTTTGCGTAGCAAATGTTTATGATAAAGCTCTAGATGATGGTCCTATGTTACTTGATAATATTAATTGTACTACTAATGAAAATGGGATTGGAGAAGTCTTGACTTTATGTAGGAGTCACATATATCTTGAGATTGATCAATCATCTTGTTATATTATTGATAAAAGTGGGTTTGAAAGTTTTGACCCCGTTATTTTTTAGCCTGATAAAAATTATGTGTTTGTGAATCATGAAAAGTATGCTGCATGTGATAGTTATATTGTTGAGTTTTCTCATGAAGCTACTGAAAATTATTATGAGAGAGGAAAATATGGTTGTAGAAATTTGAATGGTACTAAAACGCCTCTCTATACGCTGAAAATTTTGAAGTTACTCTTGTTTTATCTTCTTATGCTTGTCACTTTGTTCTTCATGAATTTATTTGTGTACAAGATTCCTATGCATAGGAAGTGGGTTAGACTTAAATGTGTTTTGAATTTGCTTTTTGATGCTCTCTTTTGCTTCAACTCTCATTTCTTGCGAGTGCATCATTAAAACTGCTGAGCCCATCTTAATGGCTATAAAGAAAGAACTTCTTGGGAGATAACCCATGTATTTATTTTGCTACTGTTTTGTTCTGTCTTGGAAGTTGTTACTACTGTAGCAACATCTCCTTATCTTTATTTTATTGCAAAGTTGTGCCAAGTGAAGCCTCTAATCGAAGGTTGATACTAGATTTGGATTTCTGCGCAAAAACAGATTTCTATCTGTCACGGATTTGGGCTGTGTTCTCTGTAGGTAACTCAGAAAAATCTGCCAATTTACGTGCGTGTTCCTCAGATATGTACGCAACTTTCATTAGTTTTGAGTTTTCTGATTTGAGCAACGGAAGTACCTCTTTAAAATTCGTCTTTACTGGCTGTTCTGTTTTGGCAGATTCTGTCTCTGCTTTTTGCATTGTCTCTTGTGGACTTTAAGCAAGGCTTCTAGACGTGGAGAGCTGTAGCTAATGTTTTATTGAGTTCTTGCAATGTGTCACTACAGGACCAAGGTGGATTCAAATTTTTTGAGTACTAACCCCTCTAATGAAGTTGATGAGAAGTTTGGTGTGAAGGAAGTTCACTACAACAAATATGTTAACTCACGACCCTCCATATTGGTCACCGAAAGGTCATTGTGCGCCATTTATGACCACGATATGACCAAAAACTGTTGGTCGCCAGTTGAGCGTCACTGACGGCTCACAATGACCTTTCTTTTTGAATGGTCGTAGAGGTCTATGACCAGAATAGTTGGTCATAGATTCTATGACCAAATTTTCGGTCACGGGCAATCTGCTCTATCCACATCAAATCCAACGTGGCAAGTCCTACGTGGCAAAAATGTGACCAAACCAAATGGTTGTGGATCAAAATCAGCCCAGACCAGTTTGGCATCTACATGGGCCGAGCCCAACAATTTCAGCCTTTTCCTTGTCTCAGCGTTGTCTTTTACAGTCCATTAATTTAGTGGGCCAAGCCCAAAACTTCAGCCAATATATTTGGGCCATTGCATCTTTTTTGCCACATTCTCGTTATTTTCTTTTCAATTTACAGCAGGATGGTTCCTTGTTGTCAATGTCAGTTACTGGGCCTAAACAGATGTTGTAAATTTCGGACTGGCTCCACACATCAGCATTCTATTTTATACAATATCGTCATCAGATTTCAAATTCTCATAAATCAAAAGCTGATAGGCTTAAGTTTCTTTCAATATTACAGTAAATAACCAATATTTCAAATGGACAAGGCAAACAAATGAAAAAATCAATCACAGTACTGCTGCTAGCTCTGAAATCTAGAGCTGAAAGTACATCATTTTTGCTGGGTGGGGCTACTGGCTTCGTTGAACATCAGCCTGGAGCTCTTGTAAGAGAGAGGAACACCACTCATTACCTGGTATCAACAAAAGAGCAAGCGAGTCATAATGAGCTCTAGAAAGAATGTACACAAATAACAGTAAACTTGTTGGCAGTAAGCTGTGCAAATGCTCATGTTTCTGGACATCCAAATAAAGCTCAAGCACACATATGAAGAGTACTTCAATTTGCTAGCAAATGTTGAAGAAGCAACAAGTAACCAGGACCGTTTACAACATCACTGCCTCAATTGATGATCTTAAATAATAATGGTTATTCACTAAAAGGATAATGCTGTGATATTGTTGAAAATGGAGAATGAAACAAAACAAAAACAAGAGACAATGACAGAAGCAACAGAAAAGGAACCATGATAAAATAGAAACTATGTCGAAGTTATTCAGATTGACTAATGTGTCCTCAATCAGCAATTAAGTTAGGATGTTATATTAGTCAAGAGCCATCCCTCACATACAGGAATAAACAACCTACACTAGCATGCTATTTTTTCAATCACAGGGAGATAATATGCTTATTTCAAGATAACCAAATGGCAGTAGACTTCATGCGATTGAGTGAGTTCTTACCTGATGTGGTTGTCGTCGTCGCTTGTTCAGAGATCCAAGTAGACAGGGCAGATAGTTCGCTGTGTCATCGTCCCCTCCAGGCCCCACATCATCCATCTACAGGGAGGCATAAATCAGTTCAAGCAGGCAGCTCCAGCTGCAGCGACGCCGGGGCAGACGTATCTAGCGCCAGGGAGGCCATGAGCTACCACAATGGCCTCTCTCTCTCTCTTTGCTTGTGGATCTGCTTAGAAGGTTCCATTGAAATGAAAAGTCTTGTTAATAACACAGGTGAGGCATGAAAAATTCACTATTGATTAAAAAATATAATTCTTTATTTTATGCAACCTTGTAAGACAAACTAATGGATGCAGTGTACTGAATAATATTTAACTTAAGTTAATAACACAGGTGAGGCTACTATGCTAATGTGTTTGGTTATACCAGCAGTTCATGCTATAACTCTTAACTTCAGTAGGATACCAAGCATATGGCACTACAACATACTTATGACTTGCGATGAAATTTCGACAGTAAAATATATTAGGTACAGTATAGATCATGTACATGCATGCATTTTTGCTTTGCAGGATTAGCAAGCTACACTACTTGAGATGATGATAATTTAAGATGAGGTAACAAGACTAATGGATACACACATGGATAGATTTAACACTATACTGAAAAAGTATTTAGTAATCTAAATCGAGGCTATCTTGCTGACTTCAACTCCAAGCTTGGAATGGGAGACCTCTAGTCTAGTTGCTATGTTACAGATGTTCTGGCAAACATGAAACTATACTACACGAAACAATTTTCTATTCGCAGGCACATCTACTGATATCCCAAAGGCCAAAACTGTAACTACACCGCACAGAAGAAACATGCCGCTTTAGGTTGATCTTGCCGTCATAGAACGATTTGACCACACAAATTAGCTCTTAGCACGTCGGTACATCAGATTAGCTCTTAGCACGATGGTACATCAACAAATTAAATAAGATGGTTTTCAATTTTTTCTATGAGAAAAGACATCAGGTTCTCTAGTCACCTTGGGTACAATGTTATAGGGAAATACGAAAATATTATGAACACATGATCAAGGTTTTGGATCTGTCATACTACGAATGTAAAGCAAGAAAAGAAAAACAGAGTACTGATACGCAAATACCCAGCTGGACAACAAGAGAGCGATAGTAAGTGCTAGTCAGAACAGATGCGCACCTCCGCAGCGTATGCCATTGATGTCAACACAGGGAGGATGTAAAGATCATTCAGAGTCATCAAATCAGTAAACCAATATGCTCCACCTCCTTCGAAAGAAGGTTCTCTATCATGTTCTGTATTCCAACAATCAACATTTATGGACAAAGTGGTCAGAAAAACATCTTCCAGATTCCAACACAGGAAAACAAGTGAAACGTTAGTAGTTGCATACTTTCTGAATAGCACTTACTGTCGCTCTCTTGCTTCGACTACGGCTCCGACAACTGCAGGAAATAAAATGTAATGCTACATCATTAGGAGTTCAAAATGCAATTTGTCTTCAGGGAAACTATAACTTAGGCTCCCTAGTGGTGTACAATATAAATGGCGTGGAGCAGAACTAGAACTTAGGTTCCCGCAAAGCCATTCATGTAGCACAAGTATTCTCCAGTACAAATAAATGTGTTGTATTATTTGCCAACACCATACATTGATCTACATGAACAAACACCAGCGATGTACAGCACCCAACTGTGCTCAGTCAAGCCTTCATGAATGGTTCAGTCAACCCAGTACAAATTAAATGTGGTGTTTAATTATGAAGCTTAGTGTTTTTTTAATCAGGAAGACAAGGACTCCATTTTCTCTAATATTTACCAAATAATTCAGTCTATTTTATGAAACAGAATTTAGTTTTTTAACAAGGCAATATCAAGTGCAAAGTAAAATATCATAGCAGACAAATCCAACACTACCTATTTTATTAAATATAATTACTGCCGACAATTCTGTTGTTGAAGCTAGGTGCTTATCCAGAAAAACATGCAATGATCTGAACATACCATTGAAATTGATCTTAACTAACATATGCACATGATTCCTTCAAGTTCCACCGCTGTAAAGACAAAAGGCTAATCAAACACAGCACAACTTCTATCCAACCATCTACCACTCTGAAGATCAATTGATCCCTTCATGTTCCACCGCTGTGAAGACAAAAGGCTAATCACAAACAGGACAACTTCTATCCAACCATCTACCACTCTTAAGATCAATTAACCGGAATGGATCTCACTCCGTGACGAATGGCTCAACCTAGATCTAACGTCCATGCATCAATCACATATATAAATGAGATGCAGACGAGACAAGGCGGAAATATTACCCTGGAGAGAGTCGCAGTTCTCGACCTCCTGGCAGACGACGTCAAGACGGAGTCGATGAGCTCAGCACCCTCGGTGTAGTGGCCCTTGGCCCAGTTGTTCCCGGCGCCGGACTGGCTGAAGACGAAGTTGTCGGGGCGGAAGATCTGGCCGAAGAGCCTCGAGCGCACCGGGTCCATGCTGCCAGGCTCGTGGTCCACGAGCAGGGTGCGGCGGCCATGGCAGGCTGAACCTTGCTCCTGCGTACGCTGAAGATGAACACGCAGCCGGAGGAGTCGGCAGCTCCCATCACTGTGGCACAGGAACGCGCGGCCAGGACGGCGGATCTGGCGTTTCTGGCCATGGATTGATGTGATGCCGCGAGAGCACAACGTCTAAAGAGAGGGAGAGGAAGATGGGGAAGATGGGCTGCGGATCTCGCGTCGTCGGGCTCGTATCGATTGGCACCTCGCGGCGGCGCGAGGGAAGGAGAGGAGAGAGGGAGGTGGTGGTGGCGCGAGGGAGGGAAACTAGGGTTTGGTGGACTGGTTTCGGGATGGGATAATAGGGAGGGCAAAGGGCAGTGGCGGGACAAAAGACTCCAGTCGCGCTCGTTTCCGAATTTTTTTTCCTCCAGACCTCTTTTTTCATTTTCACTTTCCCACCTCGTCAAAGAGTGTGTGCAGCTGGAATCTTTCACTTCTTGACCCCACTGTACAGTCTCTAGTTTGCTGGTTTGGTAACTTATTTGATTGATACCATATACGAGTATATGAGAAAATATAGCTTAGTTTTTTCTGGTTATTTACAAAGTATATTAAGAGGAAATTGGTTCCGTACCACTGAAAAATGCGGGCCTTAGAAAAATGCAACTAAAAGATTGGGCTTTAGAAAAAATACAACTGAAATCTTAATGTGCGTTAGGAATGAATAGAGCCCACTCGTGTTTGCTAACACAAAGTGGTGGTAGATGTCCGCAGATTTTGCATGTATAGATATTATCTCTTGGTAGTTGCTTTAAACACAGTGCTATCTAAATTTGACATATGGATGAAATTGCTTAGGTGGGTAGTTGTTTTAAGAACCTTTAGAAATTAGCCATCACGACCATTTTACTTGGTCGTAGTCAGCTAAAGATAAGGTTCTAAACGGTATCGTCTCCTCTATGACCAATTAGGGTATGAAAAATCATGACCTTTCTGACCAAAATGGTCGTGAATATTTGGGGTTTGGACCCTCCTAAACGGCATACGACCATTTGCTGCGAAATGGTCATACAGTTATGACCAGTTTATCTGTGGTCACTGTAAGAAGGTCACTAGTTAACACATTTCTTGTAGTGGTTTTCAAGGGTCAAGAGAGGAGGATGATATATGATCAAGAAGAGTGAAAAGTCTAAGCTTGGGGATGCCCCCGTGGTTCTTCCCTGCATATTTCAAGAAGACTCAAGCGTCTAAGCTTGGGGATGCCTAAGGCATCCCCTTCTTCATCAACAATTTATCAGGTTTCTTCTATTGAAACTATATTTTCATTCGGTCACATCTTATGTACTTTACTTGGAGCGTCTGTGTGCTTTTATTTTTGTTTGTGTTTGAATAAATTCGGATCCTAGCAATCCTTGTTTGGGAGAGAGACACGCTCCGCTTTTTCATATGAACACTTGTGTTCTTCGTTTTACTTTTAATGTTCAATGACAAAAGTTGGAAGCTACAGCACTTGTTATTATTTGGCTGGAAACAGAAAATGCCTCATATTGTCTTGGATAATTTGACACTTGGCAATTGTTTTGAGCTCTCAAATAGATCATGATTAAGTTCTTGCACCATGTAGTTTGAACCTATTAGTGGAGAACTACCGTAGAGCTTGTTAAAATTGGTTTGCATGATTGGTCTCTCTTAAGGTCTAGATATTTTCTGGTAAAAGTGTTTGAGCAACAAGGAAGACAGTGTAGAGTATTATAATGCTTGCAATATGTTCTTATGTAAGTTTTGCTGTACCGGTTCATACTTGTGTTTACTTCAAATAACCTTGCTAGCCAAAGCCTTGTACTGAGAGGGAATGCTTCTCGTGCATCCAAAACCTTGAGCCAAAACCTATGCCATGTGTGTCCACCATACCTACCTACTATGTGGTATTTCCCGCCATTCCAAGTAAATACTTCATGTGCTACCTTTAAACAATTCAAAATGCTTCTCAATTTGTGTCAAGGTTTTATAGCTCATGAGGAAGTATGTGGTGTTTTATCTTTCAATCTTGTTGGGCAGCTTTCACCAATGGACTAGTGGCTTCATCCGCTTATCCAATAATTTTGCAAAAAGAGCTGGCAACGGGGTTCCCAGCCCCAATTAATCACAAATAGACACTCCTCCATGGTATGTGAAATGTTGGAAGGCACTCGAGGATTCGGTTAGCCATGGCTTGAGAAAGCAAAGGTGGGGATGAGTGTCATCACTAAATAAAACTAAAATAAAATAAACACTCCTTCATGGTATGTGATTGTTGGAAGGCACCCGAGGATTCGGTTAGCCATGGTTTGTGAAAGCAAAGGTTGGAAGGAGTGTCACCCAAAAATGAAAACATCATGGGAGCCGCTCTTTGAAGGTCTGTCTGGCAAGGGGGTTAGAGTGCCCACTACCATTCGTTGACAACAACAACAAAAAACACCTCTCAAAATTTTACTTTTATGCTCTCTATATGATTTCAAAACTTAAAAAGCTCTAGCACATGATTTAATCCCTGCTTCCCTCTGCGAAGGGCCTTTCTTTTACTTTATGTTGAGTCAGCTTACCTACTTCCTTCCATCTTAGAAGCAAACACTTGTGTTAACTGTGCATTGATTCTTACATACTTACTTATTTGCATTCATCATATTACTTTATGTTGACAATTATCCATGAGATATGCATGTTGAAAGTTGAAAGCAACCGCTGAAACTTATATCTTCCTTTGTGTTGCTTCGATGCTTTTACTTTGAATCTATTGCTTTATGAGTTAACTTTTATGCAAGACTTTTAATGCTTGTCTTGAAAGTACTATTCATGAAAAGTTTTGCTATATGGTATCTATTTGTTAGCAACTATAGATTATTGCCTTGAGTCACTTCATTCATTTCATATGCTTTGTAATAGTATGATCAAGGTTATGTAAGTAGCATGTCACTACAGAAATTATTCTTTTTATCGTTTACCTACTCGAGGACGAGTAGGAACTAAGCTTGGGGATGCTGATACGTCTCCAGCGTATCCATAATTTCTGATGTTCCATGCTTGTTTTATGACAATACTTACATGTTTTGCTTGCACTTTATGATGATTTCATGCATTTTCCGGAACTAACCTATTAACAAGTTGCCACAGTGCCAGTTCCTGTTTTCTGCTGTTTTTGGTTCCAGAAAGGCTGTTCGGGCAATATTCTCGGAATTGGACGAAATCAACGCCAAACATCTTATTTTTCCCGGAAGCATCCAGAACACCGAAGGAGAGTCGGAGAGGGGCCAGGGGGCCACCACACAACATGGCGGCGCGGCCCCAGGCCTGTCCGCGCCGGCCTAGTGTGAGGGGGGCCCAGGCACCCTCCGACTCCGTCTCTTCGCCTATATAAGCCCTTTCGACCTAAAAACGCGATACCAATTGACGAAACTCCAGAAAGACTCCAGGGGAGCCGCCACCATCGCGAAACTCCAATTCGGGGGACAGAAGTCTCTGTTCCGGCACCCTGCCGGGACGGGGAAGTGCCCCCGGAAGCCATCTTCATCGACGCCACCGCCTCCATCATGCTCCGTGAGTAGTTCCCCCATGGACTACGGGTTCTAGCAGTAGCTAGTTGGTATTCTCTCCTCCATGTACTTCAATACAATGATCTCATGAGCTGCCTTACATGATTGAGATCCATCTGATGTAATCGGTGTTGTGTTTGTTGGGATCCGATGGATGAAACATTATGATTAGTCTATCTATAAAGTTTGTGAAGTTATTGTTGCTGCAATCTTGTTATGCTTAATGCTTGTCACTAGGGCCCGAGTGGCATGATCTTAGATTTAAGCTCTATAATTATTGCTTAGATTGTATCTACAAGTTGTATGCACATGTCTATGTCCGGAACCAAAGGCCCCAAAGTGACAGAAATTGGGACAACCGGAGGGGAAGGCGTAGGTATGAGGATCACATGTTTTCACCAAGTGTTAATGCTTTGCTCCGGTGCTCTATTAAAAGGAGTGCCTTAATATCCAGTAGATTCCCTTGAGGCCGGGCTGCCACTGGCTGGTAAGACAAAAGATGTTGTGCAAGTTTCTCATTGCGAGCACGTACGACTATATATGGAAAACATGCCTACATAATTAATAATCTTGATGTTCTGTCTTAATGCTTTGAATCCTATCAATTGCCCAACTGTAATTTGTTCACCCAACATTTGTCACTTGTTATTGGAGAGTTACCACTAGTGTAGATCGCTGGGAACCCCGGTCCATCTCTCATCATCATATACTCGTTCTATATGTCATTGGAAGTAGTATCAACTATTTTCTGGTGCCATTGCTCCTGTGTTACTGCTGTTGTCTTACTGTTACTATTGCTCTCATATTACTGCTGCTTTCACATCACCCCTGTTACTAGTGTTTTTCCAGGTGCAGCTGAATTGACAACTCAATTGTTAAGGCTTATAAGTATTCTTTACCTCCCCTTGTGTCGAATCAATAAATTTGGGTTTTACTTCCCTCGAAGACTGCCGCGATCCCCTATACTTGTGGGTTATCAGCAAGCCGGTGAGATTGACAACCTCACTGTCACGTTGGGGCAAAGTAATTTGGTTGTGTTGTGCAGGTTCCACGTTGGCGCCGGAATCCCTGGTGTTGCGCCGCACTACACTCCGCCGCCATCAACCTTCAACGTGCTTCTTGGCTCCTACTGGTTCGATAAACCTTGGTTTCTTACTGAGGGAAAACTTGCCGCTGTACGCATCACACCTTCCTCTTGGGGTTCCCAACGGATGCGTGTTGTACGCGTATCAAGCTCTTTTTCTGGCGCCGTTGCCGGGGAGATCAAGACACGCTGCAAGGGGAGTCTCCACTTCCAATCTCTTTATTTTGTTTTTGTCTTGCTTTACTTTTATTTACTACTTTGTTTGCTGCACTAAATCAAAATACAAAAAAAATTAGTTGCTAGTTTTACTTTATTTACTGTCTTGATCTCCATATTAAAAACACAAAAAAATTAGTTACTTGCATTTACTTTATCTAGTTTACTTTATTTACTATTGCTAAAATGGGTACTCCTGAAAATACTAAGTTGTGTGACTTCACAAAAACAAATAATAATGATTTCTTATGCACACCTATTGCTCCACCTGCTACTACAGCAGAATTCTTTGAAATTAAACCTGCTTTACTGAATCTTGTTATGAGAGAGCAATTTTCTGGTGTTAGTTCTGATGATGCTGCTGCCCATCTTAATAATTTTGTTGAACTATGTGAAATGCAAAAGTATAAGGATGTAGATGGTGACATTATAAAATTAAAATTGCTTCCTTTCTCATTAAGAGGAAGAGCTAAAGATTGGTTGCTATCTTTGCCTAAGAATAGTATTGATTCATGGACTAAATGTAAGGATGCTTTCATTGGTAGATATTATCCTCCTGCTAAAATTATATCTTTGAGAAGTAGCATAATGAATTTTAAGCAATTGGATAATAAGCATGTTGCTCAAGCTTGGGAAAGAATGAAATCTTTGGTTAAAAATTGCCCAACCCATGGACTGACTACTTGGATGATCATCCAAACCTTTTATGCAGGACTGAATTTTTCTTCACGGAACCTATTGGATTCAGCTGCAGGAGGTACCTTTATGTCCATCACTCTAGGCGCCGCAACAAAGCTTCTTGATAATATGATGGTTAATTACTCTGAATGGCACACGGAAAGAGCTCCACAAGGTAAGAAGGTAAATTCTGTTGAAGAAACCTCCTCCTTGAGTGATAAGATTGATGCTATTATGTCTATGCTTGTGAATGGTAGGACTAATGTTGATCCTAATAATGTTCCGTTAGCTTCATTGGTTGCTCAAGAAGAACATGTTGATGTGAATTACATTAAGAATAACAATTACAATAACTCTAGGCCATACCCTGCTAATGGATGATCCGCTATGGTGAAGTCAATGTCTTGTCCTGATCAGTTAAGGTACTCGACTGTTGGTGGAGGCATTTTTTCTGCCATGAACACCTGCCGCGAGATTACTTTCTGAGCTCTATTGGATGGCCTTCCCTTCTGAATCATCGAGACCGCTCCGTTAGAGTTAGGATCAATGTAAGGCGGTGGTGCAGGTGCTGCCGCTATTCTGAGTTGATGTCGATTGTCGTCCGTAATCGCGGGAGGAGGTGGTAAGTGAATCTCACTCCTGGGTTCCCGAGGATTTCGCTGTGCTGCCTGAGCATTAGCATGCCCTGCCCACCTTAGCATTGCCTGGAAATTTCTACAATCCTTGTGCAGATGTCCTGGCTGTCTTTTTCCGTTGCTGTCGAGGAAAAAATGCATCTGACACGATCCGTTCATCATCTCTTCGGGAGACACGAAAGGTCTCTGAAACCTTGGCCCGCTATTTTTCCTATTGTTTCGAGGGTCATCTCTATTGTCGCCTCGTTGCTCATTGCTTCTCTGGTAATCATCTCTGTTGTTTCCTCTGGTGCTTGCTCGGAAGCCAGCCGAGATTTGACCTGGAGCGTCATAGCTCGAGTACTGCCGAGGAAATCATCGCCTTGGTTGATAATTTCGACCGCGGTCTTCCTCTGGCGACCTATGCCATTTGTTGTGAACAGCATCTTCTCCATCTGCCCATCTGTTTGCTATTTTCATTAGTGCAGATACTGTCTTTGGATTGGTCCTCCCCAAGTCCTTGACAAAATCTCCACGCCTGATTCCTGCGACAAACGCATCTATTGCTCTCTCGTCAGATATATTTTCTGCCGAGTTTTTGATGATATTCCACCTTTGGATATACTTTCTCATTGGTTCGTCTGGCTTTTGTCGGCACGCTCTCAATTCCTCTAATGATGCAGGTTTTTTACATGTGGATCGAAAGTTCTTGACGAACACGTCCTCGAAGCTATCCCAGCTGTCGATAGATCCTAGAGGAAGTTTCTTTATCCAAGATCGTGCGGCTCCACTCAGATGCACCTGGATGCTTTGCATAGTTGTTGCTCTGGTTCCTCCTGTGAGCTTCACCGTCTCGAGATAATCAACTGGCTAATCCTCTGGATCTTGAAGGCCGTCGAATTTCTTGAAGTTATCGGGTAACTTGAATCCTGAAGGGACTCGAGTTTTTCGAACTCTCCTTGTGAAGCATGGCAAACCACACATATCCTCGTCGTTTAGTTCTGGGGATTGCCGATGTTCCCTTCTGCTTTGTCGCGCTCTGTCGACCCTTGCTTGTGCTGCCGTGTCCCTTGCTCCGCTTGGTCCTTCGGGAACTGCTGCTGTTGCTGCCGTAGGTCGTGGGCTATTTTGCCTTGCTGCTCCTTCGGGAGGTGTTGACGCAAATGCCTTTCCCATGGCTCCAACTCCTGCCATCGCCATGTTGTACAGTGCCTCCCTTGGATCTCCTGGGGGTGGCCTGGATGCAAGGATGAAAGCTTGTGTCGCCATATACCCAGCTTCTGGTGTCTTGGGGATGATATTCCCTCTCGTGTCTATCGACATAAAAGACATGTCAAGGTTTTGAACCAAGTGCTCTCTTTCCCCTTCAGGTACGTTTTGTAACCTTGATCTTGCTCTGTTCCGAGCCTCCCTGTGGCTATCACCCGAAGTTCTAGATTGTCGACTCAGCTATGCCCTTCGCCTACTTGATGCAGAGGCTGCCTCCTTTCTTTTGTTTAACTCAGCTGTCTGTTTTTCCAATTCCCTTGCAGCTCGTGCGAGCCTATATTGATATGCTTGTAACTCTTCTGGCGTAGCTGTGGTGGCCATTGGTTCTGAGCCATCCATAGCTCTTGCGGCTCTATCCCATGCTGCTTGCGGAAGTTGGACTCTATCTCGCGGCTGTGGTCCGATATATTTATTGCCTAGGCCTCGTCGCAAATCAGAGGGATCGACGTATGGATTTCCCAAATCGTCGAAAGCCTCAGATGTTTCCTCCTGGTCACGGCTTGGCTCTCCGATGACGTAAATCTGATGATACTTTGTATTCAGATCTATGCTGGGTTTGGTGACGCCATCATGAATATTGGCGAAGACCTTGCCCACTGTAGTGGATTTGTCGATGAAGTTGAAACTGTCGACACTGCTTGAGTCATCGCTTCTATAGGAGTCCGCAGATGACTCAAACGACATGTCGCTGAAGATCTTGGCAAGTTTTTCTCTTGCCCTGGTGCTGATGAAGCGTGACGTCGAAGTTTCTTCTTTTCCTGATTCGGTTGACGATGTATAGCTTGAAAAATCGGAATCGACCGCCGACGATCCCGACGAAATCGGAATTTCGACACGATACGATCCCTCTTTCTCGACGCGGAAGTGAAATCTTCCGAACGTCATCTCCATAGGCTCCTCCAGATACGCATATGCATCCAAACGGGAGGGCGGGTGAGGAACAAAATCGACAAGACCAGTTGCGATCTGTTTACCTCGATCCATCGCGTTGCTTGCGGTTGCTGAAGTCGACGATCTTGAACGTGCCATCGAGATCGGATCCTTGACGCCTCTAGTTCCCACAGACGGCGCCAATTGACAAGGTATCAACTTGTCAATGCCTACGAGTTGTAGACTAGGGTTTAGTTGGAAGTAGAGGGCAAGTAGATCTCGAAGGTTTCAGCCGAAAAGTACTCGACGATTATGAAAACTAGGGTTTGAGAGACAATGATTTGATGATTTCTTTGTCCCTCGACTCCCCCTTATATAGGAGGCGGAGCCGAGGGATTCGTATTGTACAAGTTACAGAGTCCGGGAAGGTTTCTAACTCATCCCGCAAGATTACAAATAATGCTTCCTATTACAACTCTAGCTTTCCTTAATAATATCTTGGGCTTCCGAATCTTCTTATTCTTCGGGTAGTGGGCCTTCAGTAAACCCCGGGTACTATCTTCGGCAGGCCCATTGGGGATGCCTATGTCAGTAACTCTTATGGTAGATATGTTTCACCTAATGAGGAAAAGATGTTAGAAATTGAGAGATCTACCAAGAGCTTTATGCAATCACAATATGAGCAAAATAAATTGTTTACTAAAACTATGAATGAACAATCTACCTTGTTTAAAAATATAGGAAATCAACTTGAAAATCTGAATATGGAGATCTCTGGGTTGCAAACTAAACTTGCAAATGCTGAAAACCGAATCTCATACATGTCTGCGTCACAATCTTCTTTAATTAATAAAATGGCTGCTAAACCTGAGGAAATTGATAATAAAATTGTTACTACAGCAAACGCCATCCAAGTTAGAATTAATGAGAATATAATATTGATGGCGGAATTGCGTGCTAGGTGGGAAAAAGAAGAAAATTCTAAAGAAGATAATATAGCTAAAGTTTGGACTATTACCACCACTAGTAACGCTAATGCTCCACATGTTGTTGCACCTCTTACTATCAATGGTAAAATAATTGGTCTTGGCAATGTTTCCACTTCTAATACAAAGCCTGCAAAACTGCCTAAAACTGCTAAAACTGCTAAAACTGCTTGTGATAAAACTGCTGAAATTTTTTCCAACATTGGGGACAATGATCCCATTGCTTTAGACTATAATGGTTTAGATTTTGATGATTGCCACATCTCTGAAGTTATAAAGTTCTCACCTGACCTCCGTGCTCCCCTGACCTCGCCACCTATATGATCTGAACCGCTGCGCGATGATCTATCGATCTGTCCGCGTGGTTTCGTCGATCTCTTCCTCCTCTGGCGGATCGCCTCCTCTCTGGATCTCGTGGTGAATCACCTCCGGCGATTGACTAGCTCCAACGAGATCGCGTCCTCGCCGTCGACGTGTGTGCGTCTCCGAGACTGACCTGGCGCGGGTGCTATGCTCGCAGCGCCTGTGCCATCGTCTCTGGTATTGTGCTGCTGGTGGTGTTCGTCGGCGTAACGCCGGCGTCTTCCCTGGCTTTGCAGCTGCTATGGCCGCGCGAGCACTGCCTCGCCATGCCATAGCCTCTGCCACCAGGCGCGGGTAAGGTCTTCTGCTCCTCCTCCTTCTCCACTCCATGTCTGTGCGCCTCCCATGCCTCTGTGCTTCTCCTACCTCTTGCTCTACGGCCTCCTGATGATCCTATGATCATACAGAGTGTTGCTGCTGCTGCCTATGCTTCCTATGCTTCTCTTCTGCAAGCCCTGGCCAACTCACCAAGTTTTGGTTACTGGCCAGTGTGTGCTGCTTGTTGTTCATGCCCTGTGTTGCTTGCTTACTGCTCCTATCATGCTATGAATTTGCTATGCCATGCTGTACATGCTTATGAGCTTGCTTGTGCTTACTGGCATCCTATGCTTGCTTGTCTAGGTGTACTGCTATGCATCTGTGACACTTGTGATGCTTGTGATGCTTGTGAGGTGCTTTTGTGTCTTCTGTGTGATCCAATGATCCACTGGATCCATAATTTCTGTTGGCTAGACTCTCTGTGTTTCTTGACTTGATTCAATTGATCCATTTGATCAATCAAATGTCAGTGGCTTGGTTGCTGATGGATTCTGTGGCTAAGTGAATGATTTGCTTACTGATGCTGCTACTCAAGCATGCTATTGCTTCCGTGTATATGTGCTGCTGCTCTCCCTAGCCTTCTGGACTTGATCCAGTAGCTATGATGCAGTGACATGTGCTTGTGTTGCCTCACAGTGTGCTACTGTCAAAATATGGCATGGATTTGTTATGTATTCATGCTTGGATGAATTAATTAATGATGAACTGCTTATGCAGTAATGATTAAATGACTTGCTGTGTATGATTTTACTTTCCATGATTAATTGGCAAGTAAATGGAGTCTGAATCCCTTTCTGGATAATGATGCTTTGTTATTTGGCTATGCTTTAGATGGTTCTATATTTGATGTGACCTCAGTAGCCTTGCTACTGACTGGTTGCTCACATAGTTGGCTAGATTTGTTGGCTACTCATCTTTGCTTGCATATTTGGGGATCATAATCAATATGAATGCCAATATGCTTGCCTGTGAAGAATTCTAGGGTTTTCCTGATGGTTACATGCTTAGGATCTTGCTGTGTAGTCTTGGTAGCTGCTATTCCTTGCAATTCATCTACTGGTGCTGTCTGTGCATGTGATCTTGCTAGTGTGTGCATCTGTGCATGAACTCTAGCTTCTGTGCACAAGATGTGTATCTAGATGGTTTCTGTTTTAGTGGCTTTCTAGACTGACAGTGATCCTTGGTGAAAACCAAGTGATGAGCTACCCATTCAGCATCTGCTCAATCCCATGACATATGTCATGCATAATTTATGGATTAGATCCATTGGATCTTCTCCAGGAACTAGGTATACCTTGTTCCAGCTCCTAGAGTGAAATATTTTGTTGATGCAGACTTCTGGTTTGTGTGTCACAGCCCTTCACCTCCAGTTCTTGGTTGATCTTCTCAGGTCACCATGATTTCTGGTGGTTGGTTGGTTGTGTGATGGGTTGTGCTGTTCTTGAGCAAGAACAGGATGAACTATGCCTATTCTATCTTCAGCTTACCTTGTGAATCCTTATCTGGTCGACTGTGCACTGTTTCTAGGGTTTGTGCCCTTTTATACCATCTCTACTTATATTCTTGCAATGCCACACAGGCCTGGCTTGCTTTGGTGACTAGGCCAGTGCATGGCCTTGCTGTGGCTTGCTCAGCACACATGAGCTGTGTGCTCTCATATGCTGAAACTTGAGCCCTGGTGGTGCTCAGGTTTGGTCTGATGTTGCTCTTATCCTGTGTTGTCCAAGGTTTTGGACATGCACAAGTGTGCAAGACACTTGTTTCTGTCCAAACTGAACTTTGACTAACACTTAACCCCTGGCTAGTGCTTGTTGTGTTGTTTTGCAGGTATTGAAGATGAATATGACCATGGAGATATACTTCAAGTCATTTAGTCTAGGTTTTTAGTTTAGGATCAATATTGTAATCTTTATTTTCATTTCTGTTTATTTTCCTTTAATTCTTGTATCAAGACTATTGTAAAGACAATGTAAATTGTGTTGTGATATCAATAAAGCTCAAGTTTTGCTTATGGGATTTTGAGTTATGTAATGTTTATATTCCTGAATAATTGTTGTATTTAATATTCAATTTGAATTCAAAGTCATTTGAATTCATAAGTTGTATTTAAATTGTGAATTTCATTTTCTACATTCATTATTGCTTATTGTTTAATATTCTCAGTGCAATATTATTTGTCCAATGAAATCAATTCCCAAATCAACAAGATACAAAAGAGATCATGTCAAAATTTACTAACTCACCTTGCCTAACCCTAATTGCAAAAATGAGTGAGATCCTCGATCCCTCTTAGGTTTAGTTGCAATAAGGCGCGAAAATTTCCCCCGTTTTGCGATGAAATGCACATCCCATTTCTACATCTACCCTTCGTTGTTCCTATGTTCTGGGTTATTACAGCCTCTCCCCCTTAACAGAAACTTCGTCCCGAAGTTAAGGTTGGTACCTGAATAGCTCGGGGTAAAACTTCCTGAGTTCTTCTTCTGTCTCCCAGGTTGCTTCTCGTTCAGGGTGATGTTGCCATTTAATCTTGCAGTATTTGATTGCCCTATTCCTTAACTTCTTCCACTGTACTTCCAAGATCTTTTCAGGCTTCTCCACATACGTTAGGTCAGACTGCAATTCTATTTCTTCATGTGTGATGGGATCATCCGGTGCCTTCAAACACTTTCTTAGTTGTGATACATGAAATACATTGTGAACCAGACTTAGTTGCTCCAGTAATTCCAACTCAAAAGCTGTTCCTCGATTCTGACTGAGTATCTTGAATGGTCCTATATATCGAGGACTTAACTTTCCTTTTACTCCAAACCTCTTGAGTCCTTTCATTGGGCTAGCCTTCAAATAAACCATGTCTTCTACTTTTGGTTCCCAAACTCTTCTTCTTTGGTCGGCATAACTCTTTTGACGGCTTTGAGCTATTTTGAGTCTATCCCGGATCACCTCGATGACTCCTTGTCTCTCCTTGATGTAGTCCGGTGTAAACTCCTTGTTCTCTCCGGTTTCAAATCAACAAATTGGGGATCTACACTTCCTCCCGTACAATGCTTCGTACGGTGCCATCTGGATACTACTCTGACAACTATTGTTATATGAGAATTCCGCCAATGGTAGATGGTCCTACCATGAGCCTCCAAAGTTTAGAGCACAAGCTCTAAGCATGTCTTCAAGTATCTGATTGGTTCTTTCGGTTTGTCCTCCGGTTTGTGGATGATATGCTGTACTGAAATCCAACTTGGATCCCAAAGCTTCTTGGAGTTGTTTCCAAAATGCTGATGTGAAAATCGAACCTCTATCTGAGACTATCTTCTTTGGTACTCCATGTTTGCTAACTATTTCTTTAACATATATATCCACAAGCTTTTCCGAAGTATCCTTTTGATTTATGGCTATGAAATGAGCACTCTTGGTAAGTCTATCCACTATTACCCATATCATATCCTTCCTTTTACTAGTCATTGGTAGACTGATGACCCACAAGTATAGGGGGTGTATCGTAGTATCTTCGATAAGTAAGAATGTCGATCCCAACGAGGAGCAGAAGGTGTTGACAAGCAGTTTCGATGAAGGATTCACTGTAAATGCTCACAGACAAGTATTCAGGGGGTTTTGATGTAACAGATGAATAAAGTACGAGTAAGTAAAGTGCGAGAGTAACAATTGCAGCGAGTGGCCCAATCCTTTTTAGCACAAAGGACAAGCCGGTTTGTTTACTTATAATGACCAAACGTTCTCGAGGACACACGGGATTTTAGTTTAGTGCTTTCGCTACATACGGCTAATTAATCTTCATTGTTTTGATAAGTGTTGTGTGGGTGAACCTGTGCTAATGTACCGCCCTTCCTAGGACTAATACATACTTGTGATTATACCCCTTGCAAGCATCCGCAACTACAAGAAAGTAATTAAGAATAAATCTAACCACAGCCTTAAACTCTGAGATCCTGCTATCCCTCCTGCATCGATATACCAACGGGGGTTTAGGTTTCTGTCACTCCGGCAACCCCGCAATTGGCAAACGAGTACAAGATGCATTCCCCTAGGCCCATAAAGGTGAAGTGTCATGTAGTCGACGTTCACATGACACCACTAGAAGAATAACACCACAACTTAAATATCATAACATTGAATATTACTCAACCATAATTCACTACTAACATTTAGACTTCACCCATGTCCTCAAGAACTAAACGAACTACTCACGAGACATCATATGGAACATGATCAGAGGTGATATGATGACAAATAACAATCTGAACATAAACCTTGGTTCAACGGTTTCACTCAATAGCATCAATAACAAGTAGAAATCAATACCGGGAGAGTTTTCCCTATCAAACAATCAAGATCAAACCCAAATTGCTACGGCGGTGACGATGTCCAGCGGTGGAGACGGCGGTGATGATGGTGGAGATGATGATGATGGTGATGGAGATGATGTCCAGCTCGATGACGGTGACGATGGCGTCGATTTCCCCCTCCGGGAGGGAATTTCCCCGGCGGATCTCAGCCCGCCGGAGAGCTCTTTTCTCTCTGGTGTTCTCCGCCCCGCAGAGGCGGCTGTAACTCTTCGCGAGGTACCCTCTGTGGCTTAGGTCTTCGGGACGAAGGATTTTGCGAAGAAAAGGAGGCGAGAGGGGCTGTGGCCCCCCTCCTCACTGGGCGGCGCGGCCAGGCCTTGGGCCGCGCCGGCCCATGGTGTGGGCCCACCTTGGGTCCCCTCGGCTCCCCTTCTGGCTTCCTTCGTCATCTGGAAAAATAGGATTTTTGGTATAATTTCCTTCCACAGTTGATCTTCCGAAATATTGCGTTCTGACGGTGCTTTTTCCAGCAGAATCCTGGCTCCGGTGCTCGATCCTCCAATAATCATGAAACATGCAAAATAGATGAAATAACATAAGTATTATGTCCAAATATGAAATATATCAATGAATAACAGCAAATTATGATATAAAATAGTGATGCAAATTGGACGTATCAACTCCCCCCAAGCTTAGACTTCGCTTGTCCCCAAGCGGCGAACTCGATAAAACAGGACCACATGTTTATGGAGTGAAGAGTCGATAAATAAAATACGGACAAGAAGCATCATATTCATTCACACAAGACATTCTAGTAAACAACTTCCTCATATAATTCAACTTGAAACAAGTATAAGGTAATCACAAATAAAGGTGCATAAGAAATCATAGTTGGTAATGGCAAACTTCGTTCTTGGTCAGAGAACAATTAACAAGTTATATTTATCTATTGAGCAGCGCTCTCATGTTAAAGTTTATATTGCACACTTGCATACTCAATCATAATAGTCTCCTCATGATCATTGATAACTTGCAAAGCTATATTCATTCAGATAAAACTTGTACTAAACAAGGAAGAATAAAAGACATGATGAAGCAAATCACAATATAATGGTTTGATCACAACTACTCAAATGCTTGCTTAAGATGGAGGGAAATAGGTTTACTGACTCAACATAAAGTAAAAGACAGGCCCTTCGCAGAGGGAAGCAGGGATTAAATCATGTGCTAGAGCTTTTTCAGTTTTGAAATCATATAAAGAGAATAAAAGTAATATTTTGAGAGGTGTTTGTTGTTGTCAACGACTGGTAGCGGGTACTCTAACCCCCTTGCCAGACAAACCTTCAAAGAGCGGCTCCCATTTTATTTTTACTTTGTGTGGCACTCCTTCCAACCTTTCTTTCACAAACCATGGCTAACCGAATCCTTCGGGTGCCTGCCAACAATCTCATACCATGAAGGAGTGCCTTTTTATTTTAGTTTTATTATGATGACACTCCCCCCAACCTTTGCTTACACAAGCCATGGCTAACCGAATCCTTCGGGTGCCGTCCATCAATCACATACCATGGAGGAGTGTCTATTTAGTTTGATTAATTTGGGACTGGGAATCCCATTGCCAGCTCTTTTTGCAAAATTATTGGATAAGCGGATGAAGCCACTAGTCCATTGGTGAAAGTTGCCCAACAAGGTTGAAAGACAAAACACCACATACTTCCTCATGAGCTATAAAACATTGACACAAATAAGAGATAGTAAATTTTGAATTGTTTAAAGGTAGCACACGAAGTATTTACTTGGAATGGCAGAAAATACCATGTAGTAGGTAGATATGGTGGACACAAATGGCATAGGTTTGGGTTAAGGTTTGGATGCACGAGAAGTATTCCCTCTCAGTACAGGTCTTTGGCTAGCAAGGTTAATTAGCAAGCAGAAGAGTCGAGGGAAACAAACAAATATACATGTGATAGAAATAATCATGCATCTTCCTTGTAAGCACAAACAGTTTTAACTTCAGAATAATAAGCTATGAGCTAACAAGAAAGAAAGACAATGAAACAACTACATGTATTTCTCTTTTCTACTTAAACCTCAAAGTGTTGCTGCTATTGACCAATGCTAAGTTTGCCAAAACCAAATAGATTTATTCAATGCTCCCAAAGTGATACCAATACTAACAACAAGGTAAATCATATAGTAGAGATTGCAAACTAAAATAAGATGTGCAATATGTAAATGATAAGACTTCTCATTAATATTCCATAACGATAACTCACACCAAGGGATACATAGACAACCAACTAAAGGAGAGATACTTCCAAACTGCAACCCATCTTATATGATAACTTCCCTACTCATGATATGACACTACTTGACAGTAAAAAGTAAAAGGTAGTGATGATGTGATACCGCGGCACTCTCCCAAGCTTGGAACAAACCAAGGGGATGCCAATACCGATGATGAATTACTCCTTTGGCGATGGTGGTGATAAACTCCTCCCGCGCTTCTTACAGATCTCCTTCAGCTTCAGTTTCTCAGCTTGGCAATTCTGCACTAAGACTCGAAGAGATTCATTGTTATCTGAAGTTGGCGATGATGACCTTGTGATGGGAATCGAGTAGTATTCCAGCATTCTAAGGAGACGGCAATTCTCCTCCTGGAGTATCTCCACTTCTCTTCTTAGAGCCCGATATTGATCACAAAACTCATCGGTAGTCCGTAGAGCTTCTTCCAACACGGGGAAAGAATCGAGGCTAAGAGCAGACGGTAAGGGTCCCTGCAAGTTATGAGAGAAAGAACGTCGAGTGTCAACAGATCCCACCAAGATTTGCTTACTCCCAACGGCTTGCTGCTCTTGTTTTGATGACACCCTTTTCACTTCTTCCTCTGAAAGCCTCTTGCCCTTGTTGTTGGAGGCCATGGTGCTCCTAGATTGAAAACCAATCCTGGCAGAAACAGCTCGAAACAAAACACGTCGAGAAAACGATATACGGACCTCCAGGGGTCCGGGGGATTATATAGCAAATATTTTCACGACAAAAGGAAAGTACCAGGTCGAACCAGAGTCGGAAAGGGGCGACGAGGCGGCCAGCTCATAGGGCGGCGCGGCCTGGCTGGGGCCCGCGCCGGCCTATGTCGGCATGCCCTCGTGCATCTCCTCCACTCCGTTTCGATCTCGTAATTTTTCATATTTTCCAAAAACAGCAAAAATATTGTTCGGAAAGTAAATTGCGAACTTTTTATTACCAGTACTGTTACCTATTCAAAGTCGAGTTCTGGCGAACTGTCAATTTGTCCTTTGATGAAGGCCTCCGGTGTTTCCACTTGAATAATATCAACATCAACATTATAGGAATCACCTGAGATATAATGCTTGAGTCTTTGTCCATTCACCACTTGTGTGGCATTGCCTTGGAGAGAGCTAATTTTAATTGCTCCTGAACGATACACCTCCTCAACAACATATGGTCCTTCCCATTTCGAGAGTAATTTCCCTGCAAAGAATCTGAGACGAGACCGATACAATAGGACTTTATCCCCAATATTAAATTCTCTTTTGATAATCCTTCTATCATGCCATTTTTTTACTTTCTCTTTAAAGAGTTTAGAATTTTCATAAGCCTCACTTCTCCATTCATCTAAATAACTCAATTGCAGCAATCTCTTATTACCGGCAAGTTTAGGATCTTTATTTAATTCTCTAACAACCCAATAAGCTTTGTGCTCTAGTTCTAAAGGTAAATGACAAGCTTTTCCATAAACCATTTTATAAGGTGACATTCCCATGGGATTTTTATAAGCAGTTCTATAAGCCCATAGTGCATCCATCAATTTACTAGCCCAATTCTTTCTAGTTTTATTAACAGTCTTTTGCAAGATAGATTTAATCTCTCTATTTCATAGTTCTACTTGCCCACTGGTTTGAGGATGATAAGCGGAAGCAATTCTATGATTAATACCATATTTAGCAAGAGTTTTTCTAAAACCACCATGAATAAAATGAGAACCTCCATCAGTCATAATATATCTAGGAACTCCAAATCTAGGAAAAATAATATCTAAAAGCATTCTTAAAGAGGTCTCACCATCAGCACTTTTTGTAGGTATGGCTTCCACCCATTTAGTAACATAATCAACAGCAACAAGTATATGAGTGTTACCTTCTGAAGAGGGAAAAGGTCCCATGAAGTCAAATCCCCAACAATCGAACGGTTCAATAACAAGAGTATAATTCATAGGCATTTCATTGCGTCTGGAGATATTACCAACCCTTTGGCATTCATCACAAGATAAAATAAACTTCCTTGCATCTTTGAAGAGAGTTGGCCAATAAAAACCTGATTGCAGAACCTTTTGCGCGGTTCTTTCTCCGGCGTGATGTCCTCCATAAGCACTACCATGACATTTACTCAATATCTCTTGTTGTTCGTATTCGGGAACACATCTTCGCAGAATACCATCCACTCCTTCTTTATATAAGTGTGGGTCATCCCAGAAATAATGCCTCAAATCATAAAAGAATTTCCTCCTTTGCTGAGCTGAAAAGGTTGGAGGCAAGTACTTGGAAACAATAAAGTTAGCATAATCAGCATACCAAGGACTGTCTCGCGAGCTCACCTTTATTGCAGCCAATTGTTCATTTGGAAAACTATCATTAACAGGAACAGGATCATAAGCAATATTTTCCAATCTAGACAAATTATCAGCAACAGGATTATCAGCACCTTTCCTATCTACAATATGTAAATCAAATTCTTGCAACAGAAGTACCCATCTAATAAGCCTTGGCTTAGCATCTTTCTTTTGCATAAGGTATCTGATTGCAGCATGATCAGTATGAATAGTAACTTTTGAATCAACAATATAAGATCTAAACTTATCACAAGCAAAAACTACAGCTAACAATTCTTTTTCAGTAGTAGCATAATTTCTTTGAGCAGCATCAAGAGTTTTACTAGCATAATGAATAACATTCAATTTTTTGTTTACTCGTCATTCAAGAACAGCGCCTACAAAGAAAATCACTAGCATCACACATAATTTCAAATGGTAAATTCCAATCAGGAGGTTCAACTATAGGAGCAGTGGTTAAGGCTTTCTTAAGAGTTTCAAAAGCTTCCTTACAATCATCATCAAAAACAAAAGGTACATCTTTTTGAAGAAGATTAGTAAGAGGCTTTGAAATCTTGGAGAAATCTTTAATAAACCTCCTATAAAACCCAGCATGACCAAGAACACTACGAATACCTTTAACATCCCTAGGATAGGGCATCTTCTCAATTGCTTCAACTTTAGCTCTATCAACTTCAATACCTCTCTCCGAAATTTTATGTCCCAATACAATTCCTTCATTAACCATAAAGTGGCATTTCTCCCAATTAAGAACAAGGTTAGTTTCTTCACATCTCTGCAAAAATTTATCAAGGTTCCGCAAGCAATTATCAAAAGAATTCCCATAGACAGAAAAATCGTCCATGAATACCTCTACAATACTTTCGCAAAAGCCATGAAAAATAGCAGACATGCATCTTTGAAAAGTAACAGGAGCATTACATAAACCAAAAGGCATACGTCTATAAGCATAAGTTCCATAGGGACAAGTGAAAGTGGTTTTCTCTTGATCCTTAGTTTTAACAGCAATTTGTGAAAACCCAGAATAACCATCAAGAAAGCAAAAATGAGTATTTTTAGATAACCTTTCTAACATTTGATCAATAAAAGGCAAAGGGTAATGATCTTTTTTAGTTACCTTATTAACTTTCCGATAATCAATGCACATTCTATACCCTACAACTACTCTTTGAGGTATGAGCTCATCATTATCATTAGGCACAACAGTCATTCCTCCTTTCTTAGGAACACAATGCACATGACTAACCCATCTACTATCAGCAATAGGATATATAATACCAGCTTCAAGAAGTCGTAATACCTCATTTCTTACCACATCCTTCATCTTAGGAATTAGACAACGCTGAGGTTCAACAACAGGCTTTGCATCATCTTCCATATTAATGGCGTGTTGGCAAATAGAGGGAGAAATCCCCTTCAAATCATCAAGAGTGTAGCCAATAGCACCTCGGTGCTTCTTCAGTATTTCCAATAACCTTTCTTCTTCAAACTCTGTAAGCTTAGAACTAATAATAACATGATATATTTTCTTATCATCAATATGAGCATATTTAAGATTATCAGGCAAAGGTTTTAAATCAAAGACAGGATCTTCCTTTGGTGGTGGTGTTGTACCCAGATCTTCCACCGGTAAATCATGCTTAAGAATAGGTTGGCGAAGAAAAATTTCCTCAAGCTCATCTCTTTCTTTCCTAAAAACTTTACTCTCGCTATTCTCCAAATGTTGCTGCAAAGGATTATTAGGAACAAGAACAATAGATGCGCACTGTTCCATTTTAAAATCATTATTAGGCAAATCAGCTTTATAAGGAGTTTTAGTAAATTTAGAGAAGTTAAACTCATAAGATTCACCAGCAAATTTGGTCAAAATTTTCTCTTTCTTGCAATCTATAATAGCTCCACAAGTATTTAGAAAAGGTCTACCAAAAATGATAGGACAATATTCACTAGCAGCAGAACCAAGTACCAAAAAGTCAGCGGGATATTTAATCTTACCACATAGAACTTCCACATCTCGAACAATACCAATTGGAGAAATAGTTTCTCTATTAGCCAGCTGAATAACCACATCAATATCTTCAAGTTCACAAGAACCAATTTCGTGCATAATCTCCGTGTAAAGCTCATAAGGAATAGCACTAATACTTGCACCAATATCACATAAACCATAATAGCAATGATCACCAATTCTAACAGATAGCATAGGAACACTAGCTTGCTTGGGTTTATTAGGATGTGAAACAATATTAGAAGCATCTTCACAGAAAATAATATGACCATCCTCCACATTTTCAGTCACAAGATCTTTAACTATTGCAACAGCAGGTTCAACTTTTATTTGTTCTTCAGGTTCTATAGGTTTCTTTTCACTTTTATGAACCGCACTATTTATAACAGAGTACTCCTTCATTTTAGCAGGGAAAAGGAGTTTTTTCAATATAAGCTTCAGGAATAACATGATCAACAGTTTCAACTACAACGCATTTATTAATAGATGAATCAATTTTATCTTTATACTGTTCATGATACTTATCAAAATTCTTCTTAGGCAATTCATAATGAGAGGCAAAAGCTTTATAAAGATTTGCAGCAACTTGAGAATCAAGACCATAAGTAGCACTCATATTACGAAATTTATCAGTATCCATAAAAGCTTCAATGCATTTATAATCATAATTTATACCTGATTCTCTATCTTTGTCGATCTCCCATCCTTCAGTATTTTCCTGGATCCGATTAAGAAGGTCCCTTTTAAACTCTTCCTTATTGCGCGTGAATGATCCAGAACAAGAAGTATCCAGCAAGGTCTTGTCTTCAAAAGAAAGTCTTGCATAGAAATTATCAATAATAACATTACCAGGAAGCTCATGAATGGGGCATTTGAGCATTAAAGACTTCAATCTCCCCCAAGCTTGGGCGATACTCTCTCCATCATGAGGCCAAAAATTATATATGCGGTTTTGATCCTTGTGAATTTCACTTGGAGGATAGAACTTAGAATAAAACCGGGGCACAATATCATTCCATTCAAGAGAATCCCCATTATCCAGTAATTTATACCAATGCGCCGCTTTACCAGACAGCGATATAGAGAATAGTTTCTTCCTCACTTCATCCATAGCAATACCTGCACACTTGAATAAACCGCATAATTCATGTAAGAACAGTAAATGATCTCCAGGGTGGACAGTTCCATCCCCTGTATAACGGTTACCCACTACGCGTTCAATAATTTTCATAGGTATTTTGTATGGTATCTCTTCTTTACCTGGCGCCTCATCCACTACCTTTGCAGTAGTAGTGGATTTCCCAAATAAACATTCAAAAGGAGATCTCTCCATAATGAATTATGGCAGCAGGCAGAAATAAAATCAGCACAAACAGTAGAAATTTCCCTTACCAATTCCACTTACCAATAGCGCTTCACTCCCCGGCAACGGCGCCAGAAAATAGTCTTGATGACCCACAAGTATAGGGGGTGTATCGTAGTATCTTCGATAAGTAAGAATGTCGATCCCAACGAGGAGCAGAAGGTGTTGACAAGCAGTTTCGATGAAGGATTTGCTGTAAATGCTCACAGACAAGTATTCAGGGGGTTTTGATGTAACAGATGAATAAAGTACGAGTAAGTAAAGTGCGAGAGTAACAATTGCAGCGAGTGGCCCAATCCTTTTTAGCACAAAGGACAAGCCGGTTTGTTTACTTATAATGACCAAACGTTCTCGTGGACACACGGGATTTTAGTCTAGTGCTTTCGCTACATACGGCTAATTAATCTTCATTGTTTTGATAAGTGTTGTGTGGGTGAACCTGTGCTAATGTACCGCCCTTCCTAGGACTAATACATACTTGTGATTATACCCCTTGCAAGCATCCGCAACTACAAGAAAGTAATTAAGAATAAATCTAACCACAGCCTTAAACTCTTAGATCCTCGTTTATCCCTCCTGCATCGATATACCAACGGGGGTTTAGGTTTCTGTCACTCCGGCAACCCCGCAATTGGCAAACGAGTACAAGATGCATTCCCCTAGGCCCATAAAGGTGAAGTGTCATGTAGTCGACGTTCACATGACACCACTAGAAGAATAACACCACAACTTAAATATCATAACATTGAATATTACTCAACCATAGTTCACTACTAACATTTAGACTTCACCCATGTCCTCAAGAACTAAACGAACTACTCACGAGACATCATATGGAACATGATCAGAGGTGATATGATGACAAATAACAATCTGAACATAAACCTTGGTTCAACGGTTTCACTCAATAGCATCAATAACAAGTAGAAATCAATACCGGGAGAGTTTCCCCTATCAAACAATCAAGATCAAACCCAAATTGCTACGGCGGTGACGATGTCCAGCGGTGGAGACGGCGGTGATGATGGTGGAGATGATGATGATGGTGATGGATATGATGTCCAGCTCGATGACGGTGACGATGGCGTCGATTTCCCCCTCCGGGAGGTAATTTCCCCGGCGGATCTCAGCCCGCCGGAGAGCTCTTTTCTCTCTGGTGTTCTCCGCCCCGCAGAGGCGGCTGTAACTCTTCGCGAGGTACCCTCTGCGGCTTAGGTCTTCGGGACGAAGGATTTCGCGAAGAAAAGGAGGCGAGAGGGGCTGTGGGCCCCCCTCCTCACTGGGCGGCGCGACCAGGCCTTGGGCCGCGCCGGCCCATGGTGTGGGCCCACCTTGGGTCCCCTCGGCTCCCCCTTCTGGCTTCCTTCGTCATCTGAAAAAATAGGATTTTTGGTATAATTTCCTTCCACAGTTGATCTTCCGAAATATTGCGTTCTGACGGTGCTTTTTCCAGCAGAATCCTGGCTCCGGTGCTCGATCCTCCAATAATCATGAAACATGCAAAATAGATGAAATAACATAAGTATTATGTCCAAATATGAAATATATCAATGAATAACAGCAAATTATGATATAAAATAGTGATGCAAATTGGACGTATCATAGACCAGTAACAAAATCAATTCCGATTTCATCCCATTTCCACGCTGGTATCTCTAGTGGTTTGAGTAATCCAGCAGGACTTTGATGTTCTGCCTTCACTCGCTGACATGTATGGCACTCAGAGACATATTGAGCTATCTCTCTTTTCATGTTGTTCCACCAGAACATCTCCTTCAAATCCATATACATTTTAGTACTTACCGGATGTATTGAATAAGGGGTTTCATGTGCTTCCTTTAATATGATTGACTTCACTTCTGGATCTGTTGGGGGAATGACCCCCGGTATGCCAAAGGCATGCCAAACCGGATGGTTTGAGCCATCAAGATACCGGTTTAATGCTCATTCCGGAACACGAAGTTAAGCATTGGCTGAGTAAGTCTATACCAGTATCCCTAAAGAGAGGTGTACCGGTATGAGTTAAGAAGACACCGGTGAACCGGTAAGAAGAGCATGTCAGCAAGACTGGTCAAAGATTCTCTCCAGAGCTAGAGGACAAAGATGAGCTAAGCAAAGTAGCTTTAAACGAAGCCCTGACGCCAAAGAGGAAGATGACGCCTAAAGCAACCGGAGGACGTCAGCCTCCCTGATTAAAGAAGATACCGGCGTCACCTATGATTAAAGTTACTTTGTAAAGTAGTTTGTCTAGTCAAAGATGCCATTAGGGTTTGCTAGGGTTTTCGTCCCCTGTAAGCCACCCTCTCCCCTATATAAGGAGAGGGGGCACTGCCCTTTGCGGACACGACCAGCAATGTACGAAGGTTAGGCTGAAACTTGTAACCTAATGAGATCAATGAAGAGAAAGATCTAGAGCAGAGTTCTTCCTTGTGTCTCTCTTCTTCTACCTTGGGCCTAGGCCTAGTCCTTGAGGAAAGCACCCGGAAGTTCATCCAATCTAATCCAAAAACCCTCCCCCGAATCCTCTAGCACCCATTCGGCCCCAACTTAAGCCATCCCATGGCATCTGCTCGTTCGCCACGACGACAGGATCATCCGGTACACATATTATTTTCTGAAAGTATAGTGAATCAAACTCTCCTAGATTGAATTCCGATGGTCTACCTTCTCCAATCCTTTTGATTTCTTCTTGGATGAATAAAACATCCGCTTGTTTTTGGATAATCTCATACTTTAAGTCTGAATACATCTCATCCATAATCCTCATAGTTGCTATACTTCCCATGGTATCACCTTGGATAAATAAAATCTGGGCTTCCTCTAGCTCTTTCCGAAGTTCTTTTGGAATCTCCCATTCCGTAGGTTGATTTTCAGTACTCTTTATGCTTAAGGCATCTGCTACTACATTAGCCTTGCCTGGTGTATAATTGATTGTAAGGTCATAATCGTTAATCAACTCTAACAATCTCTTTTGTCTCATGTTTAATTCCTTCTAAGTGAAGAAATATTTCAAACTCTTATGATCTGTGTATAACTCACATTTGGATCCATACAGAAATTGTCTCCAACTCTTCAGAGCATAAACAACTGCTGCTAACTCTAGATCATGTACTGGGTAGTTGTGTTCATGTGGTTTCAACTGTCTTGATCCATAAGCTATTACTTTCCGATCTTGCATAAGAACACATCCGAGTCCATTCTTGGAAGCATCACAATACACCGTGTAATCCTTTCCAGGTTCCGGAACTGCTAACACCGGTGCTGTGGTTAACTTATCTTTGAGTGTTTGGAAACTGGCTTCACACTCATCCGTCCACACAAATGGGGTGTTTTTCTTGAGTAACTTTGTCATTGGTCCTACAATCTTTGAAAATCCTTCTATGAACCTTCGATAATAGCCTGCCATACCAAGGAATCCTCGTATCTCCTTAGCATTTTTGGGTGACTTCCACTCCAATACGGACTGAACCTTGCTTGGATTCACCGCTATTCCTTCTTTGGTTATGACATGTCCAAGAAATTCAACACTATCTAACCAAAATTTGCACTTGCTGAACTTTGCATATAGCTGATGTTCTCTCAAAATTTGCAGAACTATCTTCAAATGCTTGGCATGTTCTTCTTTATCTTTGGAATAGATTAGAATATCATCTATGAATACTATCACGAACTTGTCCAAGTACTTCATGAATATCTTGTTCATCAAATTCATGAAAATAGCTGGTGCATTTGTTAGTCCAAATGGTACAACCAAGTATTCATGGTGTCCATACCTTGATACAAACGCTGTTTTTGGCACATCCTCCTTCTTGATCTTGATTTGATGGTATCATGACCTTAAATCTATCTTCGAGAAGACTCCATCTCCTTGAACTTGATCAAAAAGGTCTTGTATCCTAGGTAAAGGGTACTTGTTCTTGATAGTTACATTGTTAAGATTCCTGTAATCTCCACACATTCTCTTTCCACCATCTCTTTTATCCACAAAAATGACTGGTGTACCCCATGGTGACACACTTTCTTGGATAAATCCCTTCTGTTCCAATTCATCTATCCGAGCTTTCAGTTCCACCAACTCCTTTGGTCCCATCTTATATGGTGGTTGAGCTATTGGTGTTGTGCCTGGAATCAGATCGATTGTGAACTCTATCTCTCTATCGGGTGGCATGCCCGGTAGTTCCTTGGGAAATACATCCGGAAATTCATTTACTAAAGGGATATCTTCAATCCTCACCTCCTTCAGACTATTGAGCTCCAATCCTATCTCCAACTCAGTGTATTTGTCTCCTTGGAAAACTATTCGACCTCCAATAGAGTTGCGAAGTGATACGGTTTTGTCTCCACAGTTGATCACGGCTCCATTCTCCGTCAACAGTCCATCCCTAGGATGAATGAGCTGTCTTTCATGGGAATGATGAATAGGTCTGCGAAATACACACAGTCACATATGGTTATGACCTGTGCTTCTTTCACGTGGGTTACTAAGATCGTTCCCCCCGCGGATAGGACAGTTATAGGGGTTTCTAACTCAGAACATCTAAGCCCGAATTTTTCCACAAATTCCCATGCAAGAAAAGATGTGGTTGCTCCAGTATCAAATAAGACTTTGCCAGGATGAGTAAGAATGCTGAGCGTACCTAAGACTGTTTGAACCGACTCTTCCGCTTGCTCCAAAGATGTGCAATTCAGCTTTCCATACGGCTTGCCCCTCTTGTTGTTGTTGTAGTTGCGGTTGTTGTTGTTGTTGTTGTTGTTGTTGTTGTTGTTGTTGTTGTTGCGGTTGTTGTTGTTGTTGCCACTTCCACCTCGTCCTCCTGAGCTTTGTCCACTCCATGACGCTTTGTTTGTGCACTCTGGCTTGATCTGTCCATCCTTCCCACAACCATAACATATGATCCTGGGTTTCTGACAATCCTTCTGCACATGACCTCTCTGTCCACAACTGTGACAGGTGATTTGATTAATTGGGTTCCGATTCTAACCTCCCCGGTTGTATTGATTACCAGTAGGTCGGAATCGGGGTTTGAAACTCCGATCAGGTGTTGGTTTGCTGACTGGGTACTTCCTTGGCTCGATACGAGCCCTCTTCCTCCTATCCTCTTGGACCTGCCTATAGTCATCCTCGAAAGTGATTGCCGAGTCAATCAGTTCCTGGAATTCAGCAGTCAGTGCCAACCTCAGTTGCATCTTCATGTATGGATTCATGCCTTTCATGAACCACATCTTTCTTTTCTCTTCAGTGTCAACTTCCTCAGGTGCATACCTTGACAGCCTGTTGAAATCACGAACATACTGTATAATGGGTGCAGTGTTCTGACGTAGTTCGTCAAACTCTCTCTTCTTCAACTCTACCACACTTTCCGGAACATGGGCATCCCGGAACTTCTTCTTGAATTCCTCCCAGGTGAACACCTTATCTGGAGGATGTACTGCTACAAGATTCTCCCACCATGATGCTGCTGGTCCTGACAACAGATAAGTAGTATACCGAATCTTCTCCTCATCGTTGCATCCAACGGTCTTCAACTTCCGTTCCGTATCTAGGAGCCAATCTTCAGCATCCATTGGTTCTGGGGCTGATGTAAAAGGTAGTGGTCTTGCATTTTGAAAGTCTGATAGGGTTACTCCGTTGCCTTCATTACCCTTATCGTTGATGACTTGGGTAAAGAAATCTTGCATGTTCTTGCTTTGACTTTCCTGGTACCGCCTCCTATCTTCTTCCATTGCTCTCATGTACTATTGGAAATCTGGATGCATCATTGGGTGTGGTGGTGGTGGTGCATTCTCCGCTCTAGCTGCTGCATCTGCTCCTCTTTTTCTCTCGCCTCCCGCTCTCTCCGAGCATCTTCGGTTTCAACTAATGCCATGTTCCCCGTAGTCCTGTAACAAAGAGCGATTACTCATAATTACACCATGCAAATGTTTTCTGAGCTCAACTCATTGCCCAGAACTAGTCACACAATGAAATCAAGAAGCAAATCCAAAACAAACATTTATTATGCGTATACTTTGTATATTACATAACATATACACTTATATTACATGTGGTACATATATAACCACTTATTTGGCTTAAAGCCCAAGCCAACGGAATTTAAAATACGTTCTATTACAATACCACCTATACTACTTTATTCTTCCTTGGAGCTCTACTCCTCATCATCATAACTCGCCTCCGCGTACATCCCTGGGGTCCATCCGGTATAGCGATTCGTCTTCCGAACTCCGTCCGGAACGAAGGTCCTTCCAGTAGGTATGTAATCTGAATCGGACGAAGTGCCGAGACAGAGATCTGTCATGCCAAAGTAGCTGGTTAATGACTCATATGTATCCCCAGTAGGATACAGCTCACCTTCTTCTGCCATCCATGGAGGATTTCTATTCACCTGACCTCTCATCATCATCTTCTTCTTCTTCTTCTTCTTCTTCTTCTTCTTCTTTTTCTTCATTCCAGAACTCTCACCTACCACGTACTGGGATGTTTTGGGTAGTCCCATCTCCAGATCTAAAGAAATGGAGTTGGTGTCTTTCTCTTCCTGCCCAAAGCTTTGGTTAACGTCTTGGTTAACCTCGCCTTGTTCATCCTCTGTATCACAAGTGATGGGTTCTCCTTCATCACCATATGGTTCCCCAAAACGCCAACCAGTCGAATTCTCGATTGGTGACTCCGAGCAGTTTAGGTTTCTGGAATCATCTCCCCCATATCCAGATTCATACGATGCGGACACATGCGGATAGTGTGGGACAAAGTTGGGTGTGAGTGGGTCTCTCTTGGGTAGTTGGTCACTGATACGTCTCCGACGTATCGATAATTTCTTATGTTCCATGCCACATTATTGATGATATCTACATGTTTTATGCATACTTTATGTCATATTTATGCATTTTCCGGCACTAACCTATTAACGAGATGCCGAAGAGCCGATTCAAGTTTTCTGCTGTTTTTGGTTTCAGAAATCCTAGTAAGGAAATATTCTCGGAATTGGACGAAATCAACGCCCAGGGGCCTATTTTGCCACGAAGCTTCCAGAAGACCGAAGAGGAGACGAAGTGGGGCCACGAGGTGGCCAGACACCAGGGCGGCGCGGCCCAAGCCCTGGCCGCGCCGGCCTGTCATCTGGGCCCCTCGTGACGCCCCCTGACCTGCCCTTCCGCCTACATATAGTCTTCGTCGCGAAACCCCCAGTACCGAGAGCCACGATACAGAAACCTTCCAGAGACGCCGCCGCCGCCAATCCCATCTCGGGGGATTCAGGAGATCGCCTCCGGCACCCTGCCGGAGAGGGGATTCATCTCCCGGAGGACTCTACACCGCCATGGTCGCCTCCGGAGTGATGAGTGAGCAATTCACCCCTGGACTATGGGTCCATAGCAGTAGCTAGATGGTTGTCTCCTCCTTATGTGCTTCATTGTCGGATCTTGTGATCTGCCTAACATGATCAAGATCATCTATCTGTAATGCTATATGTTGTGTTTGTTGGGATCCGATGGATAGAGAATACTATGTTATGTTGATTATCAATCTATGTGTTGTTTATGATCTTGCATGCTCTCCGTTACTAGTAGATGCTTTGGCCAAGTTGATGCTTGTAACTCCAAGAGGGAGTATTTATGCTCGATAGTGGGTTCATGTCTCCGTGAACTGGGAGTGACAGAAACCTCTAAGGTTATGGATGTGCTGTTGCCACTAGGGATAAAACATTGATGCTATGTCCGAGGATGTAGTTATTGATTACATTACGCACCATACTTAATGCAATTGTCTGTTGTTTGCAACTTAATACCGGAAGGGGTTCGGATGATAACCTGAAGGTGGACTTTTTAGGCATAGATGCATGCTGGATAGCGGTCTATGTACTTTGTCGTAATGCCCAATTAAATCTCACTATACTCATCATATCATGTATGTGCATGGTCATGCCCTCTCTATTTGTCAATTGCCCAACTGTAAGTTGTTCACCCAACATGCTATTTATCTTATGGGAGAGACACCACTAGTGAACTGTGGACCCCGGTCCATTCTTTTAATCGAATACAATCCACTGCAATACTTGTTCTACTGTTTTCTGCAAACAATCATCATCCACACTATACATCTAATCCTTTGTTACAGTAAGCCGGTGAGATTGACAACCTCACTGTTTCGTTGGGGCAAAGTACTTTGGTTGTGTTGTGCAGGTTCCACGTTGGCGCCGGAATCCCTGGTGTTGCGTCGCACTACATCTCGCCGCCATCAACCTTCAACGTGCTTCTTGGCTCCTACTGGTTCGATAAACCTTGGTTTCTTACCGAGGGAAAACTTGCCGCTGTACGCATCACACCTTCCTCTTGGGGTTCCCAACGGACACGTGCTGTACGCGTATCAAGCTCTTTTTCTGGCGCCGTTGCCGGGGAGATCAAGACACGCTGCAAGGGGAGTCTCCACAATCCAATCTCTTTACTTTGTTGTTGCCTTGCTTTATTTTATTTACTACTTTGTTTGCTGCATTATATCAAAATACAAAAAAATTAGTTACTTGTTTTACTATACTTAATTCCATGCATGTTTTTATTTCACTAGTTAGGCTTAATGGAAAACAACAAAAATATTAGAGATCTTTATAGTATTTATCTTGAGTTAGGACATGAGGTGTTTGAAGAGAAAATTAAAAAACCCATGGAACTTTGTCTGCAAAATAGTTGTAGCAATGTTATTAGCATGAACTCTTTGAACACTATTGTTGCTAATGCTATGGAAGAATTTAAGCTTGGGGAAGCTGGTTTTGATGAGCATGATATTTTTAGTCCCCCAAGCATGGAGGAGAAAATTTACTTTGATGATACTTTGCCTCCCATTTATGATGATAGTGGTATTTTGGTGCCACCTACTATGGAGGATAAAGTTTATTATGATTATACTATGCCTCCTATATTTGATGAGAATAAAAATGATAGCTACTTTGTTGAATTTGCTCCCACTACAACTACTAAAATTGATTATGCTTATGTGGAGAGTAATAATTTTATGCATGAGACTCATGATAAGAATGCTTTATGTGATAGTTATATTGTTGAGTTTGCTCATGATGCTACTGAAAGTTATTATGAGAGAGGAAAATATGGTTGTAGAAGTTTTCATGTTACTAAAACACCTCTCTATGTGCTGAAATTTTTGAAGCTACACTTGTTCTATCTTCCTATGCTTGTTACTTTGCTATTCATGAACTTGTTTATTTACAAGATTCCTATGCATAGGAAGCATGTTAGACTTAAAAGTGTTTCTTATTTGCTTCTTGATGCTCTCTTTTACTTCAACTACTATTTCTTGCGAGTGCATCATTAAAACTGCTGAGCCCATCTTAATGGCTATAAAGAAAGAACTTCTTGGGAGATAACCCATGTGTTTATTTTACTACAGTACTTTGTTTTATATTTGAGTCTTGGAAGTTGTTACTACTGTAGAAACCTCTCCTTATCTTAGTTTTGTTGCATTGTTGTGCCAAGTAAAGTCTTTGATAGTAAGGTTCATACTAGATTTGGATTACTGCGCAGAAACAGATTTCTTCGCTGTCACGAATGTGGGCCTAATTCTTTGTAGGTAACTCAGAAAATTATGCTAATTTACGTGAGTGATCCTCAGATATGTACGCAACTTTCATTCAATTTGAGAATTTTCATTTAAGCAAGTCTGGTGCCTCAATAAAATTCGTCTTTACGAACTGTTCAGTTTTGACAGATTCTGCCTTTTATTTCGCATTGCCTGTTTTGCTATACTTGATGGATTTTTCGATTCCATTGACTTTCAGTAGCTTTGTGCAATGTCCAGAAGTGTTAAGAATGATCATGTCACCTCTGAACATGTAAATTTTAATTGTGCACTAACCCTCTAATGAGTTGTTGTGAGTTTGGTGTGGAGGAAGTTTTCAAGGATCAAGAGAGGGAGATGATACAACATGATCAAGGAGAGTGAAAGCTCTAAGCTTCGGGATGCCCCGGTGGTTCACCCCTGCATATATCAAGAAGACTCAAGCGTCTAAGCTTGGGGATGCCCAAGGCATCCCCTTCTTCATCGACAACATTATCAGGTTCCTCCCCTGAAACTATATTTTTATTCCATCACATCTTATGTACTTTGCTTGGAGCGTCGGTTTGTTTTTGTTTTTGTTTTGTTTGAATAAAATGGATCCTAGCATTCACCGTGTGGGAGAGAGACACGCTCCGCTGTTGCATATGGACAAGTATGTCCTTAGGCTTTACTCATAATATTCATGGCGAAAGTTTCTTCTTCGTTAAATTGTTATATGGTTGGAATTGGAAAATGATACATGTAGTAATTGCTATAATGTCTTGGATAATGTGATACTTGGCAATTGTTGTGCTCATGTTTAAGCTCTTGCATCATATACTTTGCACCCATTAATGAAGAAATACATAGAGCATGCTAAAATTTGGTTTGCATAATTGGTCTCTCTAAGGTCTAGATAATTTCTAGTATTGAGTTTGAACAACAAGGAAAACGGTGTAGAGTCTTATAATGTTTACAATATGTCTTTTATGTGAGTTTTGCTGCACCGCTTCATCCTTGTGTTTGTTTCAAATAACCTTGCTAGCCTAAACCTTGTATCGAGAGGGAATACTTCTCATGCATCCAAATCCTTGAGCCAACCACTATGCCATTTGTGTCCACCATACCTACCTACTACATGGTATTTCTCCGCCATTCCAAAGTAAATTGCTTGAGTGCTGCCTTTAAAATTTCTATCCTCTACCTTTACAATATATAGCTCATGGGACAAATAGCCTAAAAACTATTGTGGTATTGAATATGTACTTATGCACTTTATCTCTTATTAAGTTGCTTGTTGTGCGATAACCATGATCCTGGGGACGCCACCAACTACTCTTTGTTGAATATCATGTGAGTTGCTATGCATGTTCGTCTTGTCTGAAGTAAGGGAGATTTACCGCTAGAATTGTTAGAGCATTGCATAATGTTAGAGAAGAACATTGGGCCGCTAACTAAAGCCATGATCCATGGTGGAAGTTTCAGTTTTGGACAAATATCCTCAATCTCATATGAGAAAATTAATTGTTGCTACATGCTTATGCATATAAGAGGAGTCCATTATCTGTTGTCTATGTTGTCCCGGTATGGATGTCTAAGTTGAGAATAATCAATAGCGAGAAATCCGATGCGAGCTTTCTCCTTAGACCTTTGTACAGGCGGCATAGAGGTACCCCTTTGTGACACTTGGTTAAAACATATGCATTGCGATGATAATCCAGGTAATCCGAGCTAATTAGGACAAGGTGCGGGCACTATTAGTATACTATGCATGAGGCTTGCAACTTGTAAGATATAATTTACATAACACATATGCTTTATTACTACCGTTGACAAAATTGTTTCTTGTTTTCAAAATCAAAGCTCTAGCACAAATATAGCAATCGATGCTTTCCTCTTTGAAGGACCTTTCTTTTACTTTTATTGTTGAGTCAGTTCACCTATTTCTCTCCATCTCAAGAAGCAAATACTTGTGTGAACTGTGCATTGATTCCTACATACTTGCATATTGCACTTGTTATATTACTTTACATTGACAATATCCATGAGATACACATGTTACAAGTTGAAAGCAACCGCTGAAACTTCATCTTCCTTTGTGTTGCTTCAATATCTCTACTATGAATTATTGCTTTATGAGTTAACTTTTATGCAAGACTTATTGATGCTTGTCTTGAAGTACTATTCATGAAAAGTCTTTGCTATATGATTCATTTGTTTACTCATGTCATTTACATTGTTTTGATCGCTGCATTCATTACATATGCTTACAATAGTATGATCAAGGTTATGATGGCATGTCACTCCAGAAATTATCTTTGTTATCGTTTACCTCGCCGGACGAGCAGAAACTAAGCTTGGGGATGCTGATACGTCTCCGACGTATCGATAATTTCTTATGTTCCATGCCACATTATTGATGATATCTACATGTTTTATGCATACTTTATGTCATATTTATGCATTTTCCGGCACTAACCTATTAACGAGATGCCGAAGAGCCGATTCTTTGTTTTGCTGTTTTTGGTTTCAGAAATCCTAGTAAGGAAATATTCTCGGAATTGGACGAAATCAACACCCAGGGGCCTATTTTGCCACGAAGCTTCCAGAAGACCGAAGAGGAGACGAAGTGGGGCCACGAGGTGGCCAGACACCAGGGCGGCGCGGCCCAAGCCCTGACCGCGCCGGCCTGTCATCTGGGCCCCTCGTGACGCCCCCTGACCTGCCCTTCCGCCTACATATAGTCTTCGTCGCGAAACCCCCAGTACCGAGAGCCACGATACAGAAACCTTCCAGAGACGCCGCCGCCGCCAATCCCATCTCGGGGATTCAGAGATCGCCTCCGGCACCTGCCGGAGAGGGGATTCATCTCCCGGAGGACTCTACACCGCCATGGTCGCCTCCAGAGTGATGAGTGAGCAGTTCACCCCTGGACTATGGGTCCATAGCAGTAGCTAGATGGTTGTCTTCTCCTTATGTGCTTCATTGTCGGATCTTGTGAGCTGCCTAACATGATCAAGATCATCTATCTGTAATGCTATATGTTGTGTTTGTTGGGATCCGATGGATAGAGAATACTATGTTATGTTGATTATCAATCTATGTGTTGTTTATGATCTTGCATGCTCTCCGTTACTAGTAGATGCTTTGGCCAAGTTGATGCTTGTAACTCCAAGAGGGAGTATTTATGCTCGATAGTGGGTTCATGTCTCCGTGAACTGGGAGTGTGAGAAACCTCTAAGGTTATGGATGTGCTGTTGCCACTAGGGATAAAACATTGATGCTATGTCCTAGGATGTAGTTATTGATTACATTACGCACCATACTTAATGCAATTGTCTGTTGTTTGCAACTTAATACCGGAAGGGGTTCGGATGATAACCTGAAGGTGGACTTTTTAGGCATAGATGCATGCTGGATAGCGGTCTATGTACTTTGTCGTAATGCCCAATTAAATCTCACTATACTCATCATATCATGTATGTGCATGGTCATGCCCTCTCTATTTGTCAATTGCCCAACTGTAATTTGTTCACCCAACATGCTATTTATCTTATGGGAGAGACACCACTAGTGAACTGTGGACCCCGGTCCATTCTTTTAATCGAATACAATCCACTGCAATACTTGTTCTACTGTTTTCTGCAAACAATCATCATCCACACTATACATCTAATCCTTTGTTACAGCAAGCCGGTGAGATTGACAACCTCACTGTTTCGTTGGGGCAAAGTACTTTGGTTGTGTTGTGCAGGTTCCACGTTGGCGCCGGAATCCCTGGTGTTGCGCCACACTACATCTCGCCGCCATCAACCTTCAACGTGCTTCTTGGCTCCTACTGGTTCGATAAACCTTGGTTTCTTACTGAGGGAAAACTTGCCGCTGTACGCATCACACCTTCCTCTTGGGGTTCCCAACGGGCGCGTGCTGTACGCGTATCAGTCACTCAAATCTACATAGCTGTCTAGGCTAAAGAAAGGTGTAGTGTGTTGTGGTTGTGCCCTCAGATCACGCATCCGAGATTGGACTTTATCAGGGTCCGTGAACTCAGCTAGCATGTGATCAATCTCACCCCTCATCTTCATGTGTAAAAGGTACATCGTGGTTAATAAAGACTTACAGCTATCCATGTGCTTTGTCGCTGACTTCAGGACTTCTGTGTGCTAACACCAGATGATTCAGAGTGGGATCCTCATCTTCCTCGGCATGAGGTATATGAGAATACTCTGAACATAGCAGTTCTACTGACTTGTGCTGCCTTATCTCAAGGATTGCCTTGAATATGGCCATGTGATAGGCTGTGGTGATGGTTTTGGCTTCTCCGTATGGCATTATGCGACTCATCATCAGTTGCATCGGTAGTTGGACCGATACTCTGCACTTGGCTAGGATTTCCCCATCATAATAGGTATACTTGATAACAGGTATCCGTGGGTCACAATGGAGTTCCTTCAGCAACCCACGCAGGAGATCTGTGATTGGTCCATCATAATCACCGAGCCATCCCTCAACCTTCCTCAAAGTCCTCTTAGGAAACGTGTTCGCCATTATGGCTGTATACAAAAGCAGAATATTAGTAGTGATAATGCATCATAATAGCTATAATAAAGAATTATCGCACTAAAATATATGGTTTTGCTATTCTCATGTGAATAATCACCATATTTCTAGAGAATCCTTTACTATTTCTACTTGACTCCTACATGTTTCTTCCCTATACTAGGTTTTTCCAACCTAAGGTCGCAACATTTGCTCTGATACCAGCTGCGGTGACCCAGCATACCACTGCATGTTGTAGTATACAAGTCGTTGATATGATCTTTTTGAAGGGACTTCTTCACAATTGCCATATCCCTCAGAGTGGTACAACAGAAACATTGCAGGTCATAACACTCCAAATATTATTACAAGCATTGTCTTAACAAGTTGGCATTCTCACAGGTCCTATGAGAACACCCTAAGATACTACTTAAGTACGATTAAAACTCACAACCATATATGAAAGAGAGCTCAGCAACTTATTTAGGTAAGTTCTACGCTGCTCGGCTCTATGATACTAGGGTATATCACTACTCCTCCGCCTCCGTGTCGCCGGGTCCGTAGACTATCCCATAGTCTACTCCTTCAACTCCTCCGGTAAGATCAGGTTCCTCGTAGACCAGCTCGTAGCTTCCTTCTGGTGCTCCATCGGCGATGGCCTCCACTTCCGTATCACAGTCTAGCAAGGGTGTCGAAAGAAAGTGAGTACAGGGGTACTCAGCAAGTTCAAAAGAGTAAAAGGTGTTTGATGCACTAGCTACGACCATTGATCAGGAAATCGCAGGTCAATGCATGTTTTGAAATCATTTCTTCAAAAGGTTGCTTTTATTATGAAAACTATGCCCGTCAGTTTTCACAGGTTGACCAGAACTTCGTGGAGTTCCTTTCCTGCCGCGTTCGCAGTTCCCTTCCCGGAACAAGGAGTGACAGCCACAATTTGATACACTATGCAGAGGTGCGTTACTTTTCCCATAAGAGATCCCATCCTTTTTGCCATCCGCAGGGACTTGCCCCCGTTCACAATTCCTTTGGTGTGAGGCCAGGTATGAAAATCCAAGCCCACACCGCCTTTTCCGCGACCCTGCAAACCCACCCTTTTGTCCAATGATGCGTGTAGTTGACACGTCCGTTGGGAACCCCAAGAGGAAGGTGTGATGCGCACAGCGGCAAGTTTCCCTCAGTAAGAAACCAAGGTTTAATCGAACCAGTAGGAGTCAAGAAGCACGTTGAAGGTTGATGGTGGCGGGATGTAGTGCGGCGCAACACCAGAGATTCCGGCGCCAACGTGGAACCTGCACAACACAACCAAAGTACTTTGCCCCAACGAAACAGTGAGGTTGTCAATCTCACCGGCTTGCTGTAACAAAGGATTAACCGTATTGTGTGGAAGATGATTGTTTGCAGAAAACAGTAAAACAAGTATTGCAGTAGATTGTATGCGATGTAAAGAATAGGACCGGGGTCCACAGTTCACTAGAGGTGTCTTTCCCATAAGATAAAAGCATGTTGGGTGAACAAATTACAGTCGGGCAACTGACAAATAGAGAGAGCATAACAATGCACATACATGTCATGATAAATATAGTGAGATTTAATTGGGCATTACGACAAAGTACATAGACCGCTATCCAGCATGCATCTATGCCTAAAAAGTCCACCTTCAGGTTATCATCCGAACCCCTTCCAGTATTAAGTTGCTAACAACAGACAATTGCATTAAGTATTGCGCGTAATGTAATCAGTGACTACATCCTCGAACATAGCACCAATGTTTTATCCCTAGTGGCAACAGCACATCCATAATCTTAGAGGTTTCTCTCACTCCCCCAGATTCACGGAGACATGAACCCACTATCGAGCATAAATACTCCCTCTTGGAGTTAAGAGCAAAAACTTGGCCAGAGCCTCTACTAATAACGGAGAGCATGCAAGATCATAAACAACACATAGGTAATAACTTGATAATTAACATAACATAGTATTCTCTATCCATCGGATCCCGACAAACACAACATATAGTATTACAGATAGATGATCTTGATCATGTTAGGCAGCTCACAAGATCCAACAATGAAGCACAATGAGGAGAAGACAAGCATCTAGCTACTGCTATGGACCCATAGTCCAGGGGTGAACTACTCACTCATCACTCCGGAGGCGACCATGGCGGTGAAGAGTCCTCCGGGAGATGAATCCCCTCTCCGGCAGGGTGCCGGAGGAGATCTCCAGAATCCCCCGAGATGGGATTGGCGGCGGCGGCGTCTCAGTAAGGTTTTCCGTATCGTGGCTCTCGGTACTGGGGTTTCGCGACGGAGGCTATTTGTAGGCGGAAGGGCAGGTAAAGAGGCGGCACGAGGGGCCCACACTACAGGTCGGCGCGGCCAGGGCTTGGGCCACGCCGCCCTGTGGTTTGGCCACCTCGTGGCCCCACTTCGTCTCCTCTTCGGTCTTCTGGAAGCTTCGTGGCAAAATAGGACCCTGGGCGTTGATTTCGTCCAATTCCGAGAATATTTCTTTACTAGGATTTCTGAAACCAAAAACAGAAAACAAAGAATCGGCACTTCGGCATCTTGTTAATAGGTTAGTTCCAGAAAATGCACGAATATGACATAAAGTGTGCATAAAACATGTAGATATTATCAATAATGTGGCATGGAAGACAAGAAATTATCGATACGTCGGAGACGTATCAGCATCCCCAAGCTTAGTTCTGCTCGTCCCGAGCAGGTAAAACGATAACAAATATAATTTCTGGAGTGACATGCCATCATAACCTTGATCATACTATTTGTAAACATATGTAATGAATGCAACGATCAAAACAATGGTAATGACATGAGTAAACAAGTGAATCATAAAGCAAAGACTTTTTATGAATAGCACTTCAAGACAAGCATCAATAAGTCTTGCATAAGAGTTAACTCATAAAGCAATAATTCAAAGTAAAGGTATTGAAGCAACACAAAGGAAGATTAAGTTTCAGCGGTTGCTTTCAACTTATAACATGTATATCTCATGGATAATTGTCAACATAGAGTAATATAATAAGTGCAATATGCAAGTATGTAGGAATCAATGCACAGTTCACACAAGTGTTTGCTTCTTGAGGTGGAGAGAAATAGGTGAACTGACTCAACATAAAAGTAAAAAAGAATGGTCCTTCAAAGAGGAAAGCATCAATTACTATATTTGTGCTAGAGCTTTTATTTTGAAAACATGAAACAATTTTGTCAACGGTAGTAATAAAGCATATGAGTTATGTAAATTATATCTTACAAGTTGCAAGCCTCATGCATAGTATACTAATAGTGCCCGCACCTTGTCCTAATTAGCTTGGACTACCGGATCATCGCAATACACATGTTTTAACCAAGTGTCACAATGGGGTACCTCCATGCCGCCTGTACAAAGGTCTAAGGAGAAAGCTCGCATTTTGGATTTCTCGCTTTTGATTATTCTCAACTTAGACATCCATACCGGGACAACATGGACAACAGATAATGGACTCCTCTTTAATGCATAAGCATGTGGCAACAATTATTATCCTCATATGAGATTGAGGATATATGTCCAAAACTGAAACTTCCACCATGAATCATGGCTTTAGTTAGCGGCCCAATGTTCTTCTCTAACAATATGCATGCTTAACCATAAGGTGGTAGATCTCCCTTACTTCAGACAAGACGAACATGCATAGCAACTCACATGATATTCAACAAAGAATAGTTGATGGCGTCCCCAGAAACATGGTTATCGCACAACAAGCAACTTAATAAGAGATAAAGTGCATAAGTACATATTCAATACCACAATAGTTTTTAAGCTATTTGTCCCATGAGCTATATATTGCAAAGGCGAATGATGGAATTTTAAAGGTAGCACTCAAGCAATTTACTTTGGAATGGCGGAGAAATACCATGTAGTAGGTAGGTATGGTGGACACAAATGGCATAGTGGTTGGCTCAAGGATTTTGGATGCATGAGAAGTATTCCCTCTCGATACAAGGTTTAGGCTAGCAAGGTTATTTGAAACAAACACAAGGATGAACGGTGCAGCAAAACTCACATAAAAGACATATTGTAAACATTATAAGACTCTACACCGTCTTCCTTGTTGTTCAAACTCAATACTAGAAATTATCTAGACTTTAGGGAGACCAAATATGCAAACCAAATTTTAGCATGCTCTATGTATTTCTTCATTAATGGGTGCAAAGCATATGATGCAAGAGCTTAAACATGAGCACAACAATTGCCAAGTATCACATTATCCAAGACATTATAGCAATTACTACATGTATCATTTTCCAATTCCAACCATATAACAATTTAACGAAGAAAAACTTCGCCATGAATACTATGAGTAAAGCCTAAGGACATACTTGTCCATATGCTACAGCGGAGCGTGTCTCTCTCCCACACGGTGAATGCTAGGATCCATTTTATTCAATCAAAACAAAACCAAAAACAAAAACAAACCGACGCTCCAAGCAAAGCACATAAGATGTGACGGAATAAAAATATAGTTTCAGGGGAGGAACCTGATAATGTTGTCGATGAAGAAGGGGATGCCTTGGGCATCCCCAAGCTTAGACGCTTGAGTCTTCTTAGAATATGCAGGGGTGAACCACCGGGGCATCCCCAAGCTTAGAGCTTTCACTCTCCTTGATCATATTGCATCATACTCCTCTCTTGATCCTTGAAAACTTCCTCCACACCAAACTCGAAACAACTCATTAGAGGGTTAGTGGACAATAAAAATTAACATGTTCAGAGGTGACACAATCATTCTTAACACTTCTGGACATTGCATAAAGCTACTGGACATTAATGGATCAAAGAAATTCATCCAACATAGCAAAAGAGGCAATGCGAAATAAAAGGCAGAATCTGTCAAAAACAGAACAGTTCGTATTGACGAATTTTATTGAGGCACCAGACTTGCTCAAATGAAAATGCCCAAATTGAATGAAAGTTGCGTACATATCTGAGGTTCACTCACGTAAATTGGCATAATTTTCTGAGTTACCTACAGAGAATTTTGCCCAGATTTGTGACAGCAAAGAAATCTGAAACTGCGCAGTAATCCAAATCTAGTATGAACTTTTCTATCAACGACTTTGCTTGGCACAATAAAACACTAAACTAAGATAAGGAGAGGTTGCTACAGTAGTAAACAACTTCCAAGACACAAAATAAAAAAAAAGTACTGTAGTAAAAACATGGGTTGTCTCCCATAAGCGCTTTCTTTAACGCCTTTCAGCTAGGCGCAGAAAGTGTATATCAAGTATTATCAAGAGACGAAGCATCAACATCATAATTTGTTCTAATAATAGAATCATAAGGTAACTTCATTCTCTTTCTAGGGAAGTGTTCCATACCTTTCTTGAGAGGAAATTGATATTTAATATTACCTTCCTTCATATCAATAGTAGCACCAACGGTTCGAAGAAAAGGTCTTCCCAATATAATGGGGCAAGATGCATTGCATTCAATATCCAAGACAACAAAATCAACGGGGACAAGGTTATTGTTAACCATAATATGAACATTATCAACTCTCCCCAAAGGTTTCTTTTTAGCATTATCAGCGAGATTAACATCCAAATAACAATTTTTCAATGGTGGCAAGTCAAGCATATCATAGACTTTCTTAGGCATAACAGAAATACTTGCACCAAGATCACATAAAGCATTACAATCAAAATCATTGACCCTCATTTTAATGATGGGTTCCCAACCATCCTCTAGCATTCTAGGAATAGAAGTTTCAAGTTTTAGTTTTTCTTCTCGAGCTTTTATGAGAGCATTTGTAATATGTTTTGTGAAAGCCAAGTTTACAGCGCTAGCATTGGGACTCTTAGCAAGTTTTTGTAAGAACTTTATAACTTCAGAGATATGGCAATCATCAAAATCTAAATCATTATGAGCTACAGCAATGGGATCATCATCCCCAAGGTTGGAAAAAATTTCAGCAGTTTTATCACAAGCAATTTCAGTAGTTTTAGCAATTTCAGGCAGTTTTGTACGCTTTGCACTAGGAGTAGAAACATTGCCAACACCAATTATTTTACCATTAATAGTAGGAGGTGCAGCAACATGTGAAGAATCAACATTACTTGTGGTGGTAATAGTCCAAACTTTAGCTACATTTTTCTCTTTAGCTAGTTTTTCATTTTCTTCTCTATCCCACCTAGCACGCAATTCAACCATTAATCTTATATTCTCATTAATTCTAACTTGGATGGCATTTGCTGTAGTAACAATTTTATTTTCAATATCCCTATTAGGCATAACTTTCGATTTCAAAAGATCAACATCAGAGGCAAGACTATCAACCTTAGAAGCGAGAATATCAATTTTATTGAGTTTTTCCTCAACAGATTTGTTAAAGGCAGTTTGTGTACTAATAAATTCTTTAAGCATAGCTTCAAGTCCAGGGGGTGTATTCCTATTATTATTGTAAGAATTCCCATAAGAATTAGCATAACCGTTACCATTATTATAAGGATATGGCCTATAGTTATTACTAGAATTGTTCCGATAAGCATTGTTGTTGAAATTATTATTTTTAATGAAGTTTACATCAACATGTTCTTCTTGGGCAACCAATGAAGCTAACGGAACATTATTAGGATCAACATTAGTCCTATCATTCACAAGCATAGACATAATAGCATCAATCTTATCATTCAAGGAAGAGGATTCTTCAACAGAATTTACCTTCTTACCTTGTGGAGCTCTTTCCGTGTGCCATTCAGAGTAATTAATCATCATATTATCAAGGAGCTTTGTTGCTTCACCAAGAGTGATGGACATAAAGGTACCTCCAGCAGCTGAATCCAATAAATTCCGCGAAGAAAAATTTAGTCCTGCATAGAAGGTTTGGATGATCATCCAAGTAGTCAGTCCATGTGTTGGGCAATTTTTAACCAAAGATTTCATTCTTTCCCAAGCTTGAGCAACATGTTCACTATCCAATTGTTTAAAATTCATTATGCTACTTCTCAAAGATATAATTTTAGCAGGTGGATAATATCTACCAATAAAAGCATCCTTGCATTTAGTCCAGGAATCAATACTATTCTTAGGCAGAGATAGCAACCAATCTTTAGCTCTTCCTCTTAATGAGAAAGGAAACAATTTCAATTTAATAATATCACCATCTACATCCTTATACTTTTGCATTTCACATAGTTCAACAAAATTATTAAGATGGGCAGCAGCATCATCAGAACTAACACCAGAAAATTGCTCTCGCATAACAAGATTCAGTAAAGCAGGTTTAATTTCAAAGAATTCTGCTGTAGTATCAGGTGGAGCAATAGGTGTGCATAAGAAATCATTATTATTTGTGGTTGTGAAATCACACAACTTAGTATTTTCAGGGGTGGCCATTTTAGCAGTAGTAAATAAAGCAAACTAGATAAAGTAAATGCAAGTAACTAATTTTTTTTGGGTTTTTGATATAGAGTGCAAACAAGACAGTAAAATAAAGTAAAACTAGCAACTAATTTTTTTGTATTTTGATATAGTGCAGCAAACAAAGTAGTAAATAAAATAAAGCAAGACAAAAACAAAGTAAAGAGATTGGGAAGTGGAGACTCCCCTTGCAGCGTGTCTTGATCTCCCCGGCAACGGCGCCAGAAATTTGTTTGCTGGCGTGCAGTTGACGTGGGAGTTAGAAATCTCTGTGGTGTAATTTCCTTCACGTCCCTGGCAACGGCGCCAGAAATTTGCTTGATGCGTGTAGTTGACACGTCCGTTGGGAACCCCAAGAGGAAGGTGTGATGCGCACAGCGGCAAGTTTCCCTCAGTAAGAAACCAAGGTTTAATCGAACCAGTAGGAGTCAAGAAGCACGTTGAAGGTTGATGGCGGCGGGATGTAGTGCGGCGCAACACCAGAGATTCCGGCGCCAACGTGGAACCTGCACAACACAACCAAAGTACTTTGCCCCAACGAAACAGTGAGGTTGTCAATCTCACCGGTTTGCTGTAACAAAGGATTAACCGTATTGTGTGGAAGATGATTGTTTGCAGAAAACAGTAAAACAAGTATTGCAGTAGATTGTATGCGATGTAAAGAATAGGACCGGGGTCCACAGTTCACTAGAGGTGTCTCTCCCATAAGATAAAAGCATGTTGGGTGAACAAATTACAGTCGGGCAATTGACAAATAGAGAGAGCATAACAATGCACATACATGTCATGATAAATATAGTGATATTTAATTGGGCATTACGACAAAGTACATAGACCGCTATCCAGCATGCATCTATGCCTAAAAAGTCCACCTTCAGGTTATCATCCGAACCCCTTCCAGTATTAAGTTGCTAACAACAGACAATTGCATTAAGTATTGCGCGTAATGTAATCAGTGACTACATCCTCGAACATAGCACCAATGTTTTATCCCTAGTGGCAACAGCACATCCATAATCTTAGAGGTTTCTCTCACTCCCCCAGATTCACGGAGACATGAACCCACTATCGAGCATAAATACTCCCTCTTGGAGTTAAGAGCAAAAACTTGGCCAGAGCCTCTACTAATAACGGAGAGCATGCAAGATCATAAACAACACATAGGTAATAACTTGATAATTAACATAACATAGTATTCTCTATCCATCGGATCCCGACAAACACAACATATAGTATTACAGATAGATGATCTTGATCATGTTAGGCAGCTCACAAGATCCAACAATTAAGCACAATGAGGAGAAGACAACCATCTAGCTACTGCTATGGACCCATAGTCCAGGGGTGAACTACTCACTCATCACTCCGGAGGCGACCATGGCGGTGAAGAGTCCTCCGGGAGATGAATCCCCTCTCCGGCAGGGTGCCGGAGGAGATCTCCAGAATCCCCCGAGATGGGATTGGCGGCGGCGGCGTCTCAGTAAGGTTTTCCGTATTGTGGCTCTCGGTACTGGGGGTTTCGCGACGGAGGCTATTTGTAGGTGGAAGGGCAGGTAAAGAGGCGGCACGAGGGGCCCACAGTACAGGTCGGCGCGGCCAGGGCTTGGGCCGCGCCGCCCTGTGGTTTGGCCACCTCGTGGCCCCACTTCGTCTCCTCTTCGGTCTTCTGGAAGCTTCGTGGCAAAATAGGACCCTGGGCGTTGATTTCGTCCAATTCCGAGAATATTTCTTTACTAGGATTTCTGAAACCAAAAACAGCAGAAAACAGCAACTCACACTTCGGCATCTTGTTAATAGGTTAGTTCCAGAAAATGCACGAATATGACATAAAGTGTGCATAAAACATGTAGATATTATCAATAATGTGGCATGGAACACAAGAAATTATCGATACGTCGGAGACGTATCATCCAACTGTACACCCCCCAGTAGACATCTCCCGATCATACGGCTTTACTCACGGTGTACTTTGGACAATCCATCATAGACCGTAGAGCCCGTCATCCACACAGATGGAGATTTAAAAGGCCATCTCAACCTACGGCAGTGCCTCCAGCACCCCGCAGCTGTACCAGTCCGTTGGCGTGCAGGAGGGAAAAGATACGGCTGGCTTCCCTAGAGCCATTATAGATCTTATGGTTAACGCGATATGTATGGCGCTAGAATCACTGGACGGCATTGGTAATTACTCCTAGGTTAATATAACCCATGCAATGGAACCTCCACCATATCAACACATACCATGGTTCCATTGCCAGCCACATAGTCATATTCATAATTGGAAAAGTAACATTTTATTTGCCATGCAGGAATGGTAAGTATATAGCTTTGCATTAAAGTAATAGAAAATACTCAAGTCGGTATGAGCAAGGGTGAACTTGCCTGTGGACTGCGAGATAGTGCACTTCAATGCAGTGGATGGAACCTGGACCTCGGGTTCTGTAAGAAGCATCATTGTTCGGTAAGGACAATGTTATAAAATCCAAATAATGCAGTCATGAATGTATTATTTCAGGTGGAATCCCTTTACCCCAATTATTTATTACAATTTAGGGTTGAATTAAGATTTATGCCTTTGGCAGTAATTTGCAATTGTTTTTATGTGTAAAAACACTTTAATTCTCATAAAGAAAAATGGTTCATAGTAATACTACTTTACTCTTGTGATTCATTATTCATTTCAAAATAATTTGAAATAATAGAGTTGCCTCTATATTTTTGGAATAAGAAGAATAGAATATTTTCCTTTGGAAAATATCTTCCTTTAATAGAAATGACTTGGAATAATAGAATTTCATTTTTAAATATTTGAAAATAAGTATTTGAACTTATTTAAGATTTTTCCTTGATTTTTAAATACAAGGAAATAATAGTTTAAAATTCCAAGTTTTAATTTAAATTCATAAATTTCCAAAATTTGAATTTGTTTCCTAAATTCCATTTCTTATTTTATTCTTGTTAAGAATGATTTTTCATTCACAAATCCAATTTTCATGGATTTTTAGAGGTATATCTTATTTACTAAAATTTGGTGAAATTCTAGCTATTTTCCAAAATGTGAAAAGACTAAAATACCCCCTGGCCGGCCAGCCCAATTAACTAGGCCCATTGGGACAGCCCACCACGGCTTGTCCCAAAACGGGTCGGTGGCGCCATTGCGGCCCACCTCACTCACTCGCACTCTCTCCTCTCTCACTCGACCTAACCCTAATCGTTCTGGCGACGCGCGTGGCGATGGCGTCGCCGCCATGGCCGCCGCCGTGCTCCGGCCACCTTCGTGCTCCCCTGACCTCACCACCAATACGATCTGAACTGCCGCGCAACGATCTATCAATCTGTCCGCGTGGTTTCGTCGATCTGTTCCTCCTCTGGCGGATCGCCTCCTCTCTGGATCTCGTGGTGAATCGCCTCTGGCGATTGACTAGCTCCGACGAGCTCGCGTCCTCGCCATCGACGTGTGCGCGTCTCCGAGACTGACCTGGCGCGGGTGCTGTGCTCGCAGCGCCTGTGCCGTCGTCTCTGGTGCTGTGCTGCTGGTGGTGTTCATCGGCGTAACGCCGACGTCTTCCCTGGCTTTGCAGCTGCTATGGCCGTGCGAGCACTGCCTCGCCATGCCATAGCCTCTGCCACCAGGCGCGGGTAAGGTCTTCTGCTCCTCCTCCTTGTCCACTCCATGTCTGTTCGCCTCCCATGCCTCTGTGCTTCTCCTACCTTTTGCTCTACGGCCTCCTGATGATCATACGATCATACAGAGTGTTGTTGCTGCTGCCTATGCTTCTCTTCTGCAAGCCCTGGCCAATTCACCAAGTTTTGGTTACTGGCCAGTGTGTGCTGCTTGCTGTTCATGCCCTGTGTTGCTTGCTTACTGCTCCTATCATGCTATGAATTTGCTATGCCATGCTGTACATGCTTATGAGCTTGCTTGTGCTTACTGGCATCCTATGCTTGCTTGTCTAGGTGTACTGCTATGCATCTGTGACACTTGTGATGCCTGTGATGCTTGTGAGGTGCTTCTGTGCCTTCTGTGTGATCCAATGATCCACTGGATCCATAATTTCTGTTGGCTAGACTCTCTGTGTTGCTTGACTTGATTCAATTGATCCATTTGATCAATCAAATGTCAGTGACTTGGTTGCTGATGGATTCTGTGGCTAAGTGAATGATTTGCTTACTGATGCTGTGATGGCGTGTATTTCACACGTTCGTTGGGCAACCCCAAGAGGAAGGTATGATGCGCACAGCAGCAAGTTTTCCCTCAGAAAGAAACCAAGGTTTATCGAACCAGGAGGAGCCAAGAAGCACGTTGAAGGTTGATGGCGGCGGGATGTAGTGCGGCGCAACACCAGGGATTCCGGCGCCAACGTGGAACCTGCACAACACAACCAAAGTACTTTGCCCCAACGAAACAGTGAGGTTGTCAATCTCACCGGCTTGCTGTAACAAAGGATTAACCGTATTGTGTGGAAGATGATTGTTTGCGTAAAACAAGAAACAAAGATTGGCAAGAGATTGTATTTCAGTAAAGAGTATTGGACCGGGGTCCACAGTTCACTAGAGGTGTCTCTCCCATAAGACGAACAGCATGTTGGGTGAACAAATTACAGTTGGGCAATTGACAAATAAAGAGAGCATGACCATGCACATACATATCATGATGAGTATAGTGAGATTTAATTGGGCATTACGACAAAGTACATAGACCGTCATCCAACTGCATCTATGCCTAAAAAGTCCACCTTCAGGTTATCATCCGAACCCCTCCAGTATTAAGTTGCAAACAATAGACAATTGCATTAAGTATGGTGCGTAATGTAACTAGTGACTACATCCTTGAACATAGCACTAATGTTTTATCCCTAGTGGCAACGGCACAACACAACCTTAGAACTTTCTCATCCTTGTCAGGTGTCAATGCAGGCATTAACCCACTATCGAGCATAAGTACTCCCTCTTGGAGTTACAAGCATCTACTTGGCCAGAGCATCTACTAGTAACAGAGAGCATGCAAGATCATAAACAACACATAAGCATAACTTTGATAATCAACATAACAAGTATTCTCTATTCATCGGATCCCAACAAACGCAACATATAGAATTACAGATAGATGATCTTGATCATGTTAGGCAGCTCACAAGATCCGACAATGATAGCACAATGGGGAGAAGACAACCATCTAGCTACCGCTATGGACCCATAGTCCAGGGGTAGACTACTCACACATCACACCGGAGGCGACCATGGCGGCGTAGAGTCCTCCGGAGATGATTCCCCTCTCCGGTAGGGTGCCGGAGGCGATCTCTGGATCCCCGAGATGGGATCGGCGGCGGCGGCGTCTCTGGAAGGTTTTCCGTATCGTGGTTCTCGGATCGGGGGTTTCGTCACGGAGACTTTTATAGGCGGAAGGGCAGGTCAAGAGGCGGCACGGGGCCCCACACTACAGGCCGCCGCGGCCAAGGGGGGCCGCGCCGCCCTATAGTGTGGCCCCTCCGTGGCCCCTCTTCGTCTCTCCTTCGGACTTACGGAAGCTTCGTGAGAAAATAGGCCCCTGGGCTTTGATTTCGTCCAATTCCGAGAATATTTCCTTACTAGGATTTCTGAAACCAAAACAGCAGAAAACAAGAATCGGCACTTCGGCATCTTGTTAATAGGTTAGTTCCAGAAAATGCACGAATATGACATAAAGTGTGCATAAAACATGTAGATAACATCAATAATGTGGCATGGAACATAAGAAATTATCGATACGTCGGAGACGTATCAGCATCCCCAAGCTTAGTTCTGCTCGTCCCGAGCAGGTAAAACGATAACACGTATAATTTCTGGAGTGACATGCCATCATAATCTTGATCATACTATTTGTAAAGCATATGTAGTGAATGCAGCGATCAAAACAATGTATATGACATGAGTAAACAAGTGAATCATAAAGCAAAGACTTTTCATGAATAGCACTTCAAGACAAGCATCAATAAGTCTTGCATAAGAGTTAACTCATAAAGCAATAATTCAAAGTAAAGGCATTGAAGCAACACAAAAGAAGATTAAGTTTCAGCGGTTGCTTTCAACTTGTAACATGTATATCTCATGGATATTGTCAACATAGAGTAATATAATAAGTGCAATAAGCAAGTATGTAGGAATCAATGCACAGTTCACACAAGTGTTTGCTTCTTGAGGTGGAGAGAAATAGGTGAACTGACTCAACATTGAAAGTAAAAGAATGGTCCTCCATAGAGGAAAAGCATCGATTGCTATATTTGTGCTAGAGCTTTGATTTTGAAAACATGAAACAATTTTGTCAACGGTAGTAATAAAGCATATGCATCATGTAAATTATATCTTATAAGTTGCAAGCCTCATGCATAGCGTACTAATAGTGCCCGCACCTTGTCCTAATTAGCTTGGACTACCGGATCATCACAATGCATTGTTTTTACCAAGTGTCACAAAGGGGTACCTCTATGCCGCCTGTACAAAGGTCTAAGGAGAAAGCTCGCATTGGATTTCTCGCTATTGATTATTCTTCAACTTAGACATCCATACCGGGACAACATAGACAACAGATAATGGACTCCTCTTTTATGCATAAGCATATACCAACAATTAATAATTTTCTCATTTGAGATTTGAGGATTGTTGTCCAAAACTGAAACTTCCACCATGGAGCATGGCTTTAGTTAGCGGCCCGATGTTCTTCTCTAACATATGCATGCTTAACCATATGGTGGTAGATCTCTCTTGCTTCAGACAAGACGAACATGCATAGCAACTCACAAGAAATTCAACAATGAAAAGTTGATGGCGTCCCCAGTGAACATGGTTATCGCACAACAAGCAACTTAATAAGAGATAAAGTGCATAATTACATATTCAATACCACAATAGTTTTTAAGCTATTTGTCCCATGAGCTATATATTGCAGAGGTGAATGATGGAATTTTAAAGGTAGCACTCAAGCAATTTACTTTGGAATGGCAGGAAAATACCATGTAGTATAGGTAGGTATGGTGGACACAAATGGCATAGTGGTTGGCTCAAGTATTTTGGATGCATGAGAAGTATTCCCTCTCGATACAAGGTTTAGGCTAGCAAGGCTTATTTGAAACAAACACAAGGATGAACCGGTGCAGCAAAACTCACATAAAAGACATATTGAAAACATTATAAGACTCTACACCGTCTTCCTTGTTGTTCAAACTCAATACTAGAAATTATCTAGACCTTAGAGAAACCAAATATGCAAACCAAATTTTAGCATGCTCTATGTATTTCTTCATTAATGGGTGCAAAGCATATGATGCAAGAGCTTAATCATGAGCACAACAATTGCCAAGTATCACATTACCCAAGACATTTATAGCAATTACTACATGTATCATTTTCCAATTCCAACCATATAACAATTTAACGAAGGAGAAACTTCGCCATGAATACTATGAGTAGAAACCAAGGACATACTTGTCCATATGCTACAGCGGAGCGTGTCTCTCTCCCATAAAGTGAATGCTAGGATCCATTTTATTCAAACAAAACAAAAACAAAAACAAACCGACGCTCCAAGAAAAAAGCACATAAGATGTGATGGAATAAAAATATAGTTTCAGGGGAGGAACCTGATAATGTTGTCGATGAAGAAGGGGATGCCTTGGGCATCCCCAAGCTTAGACGCTTGAGTCTTCTTGATATATGCAGGGGTGAACCACCGGGTGCATCCCCAAGCTTAGAGCTTTCACTCTCCTTGATCATGTTGCATCATACTCCTCTCTTGATCCTTGAAAACTTCCTCCACACCAAACTCGAAACAACTCATTAGAGGGTTAGTGCACAATATAAATTGACATATTCAGAGGTGACACAATCATTCTTAACACTTCTGGACATTGCATAATGCTACTGGACATTAGTGGATCAAAGAAATTCATCCAACATAGCGAAAGAGGCAATGCGAAATAAAAGGCAGAATCTGTCAAAACAGAACAGTTCGTATTGACGAATTTTAAAATGGCACCAGACTTGCTCAAATGAAAATTCTCAAATTGAATGAAAGTTGCGTACATATCTGAGGATCATGCACGTAAATTGGCTTAATTTTATGAGCTACCTACAGGGAGGTGGACCCAGATTCGTGACAGCAAAGAAATCTGGAACTGTGCAGTAATCCAAATCTAGTACTTACTTTTCTATCAACGGCTTAACTTGGCACAACAAAACACAAAACTAAGATAAGGAGAGGTTGCTACAGTAGTAAACAACTTCCAAGACACAAAATAAAAACAAAGTACTGTAGGTAAAAACATGGGTTGTCTCCCATAAGCGCTTTTCTTAACGCCTTTCAGCTAGGCGCAGAAAGTGTGTATCAAGTATTATCAAGAGACGAAGTGTCAACATCATAATTTGTTCTCATAATAGAATCAAAAGGTACCTTCATTCTCTTTCTAGGGAAGTGTTCCATACCTTTCTTGAGAGGAAATTGATATTTTATATTACCTTCCTTCATATTAATAATAGCACCAACAGTTCGAAGAAAAGGTCTTCCCAATATAATGGGACAAGATGCATTGCATTCAATATCCAAGACAACAAAATCAACGGGAACAAGGTTATTGTTAACGGTAATGCGAACATTATCGACTTTACCCAAAGGTTTCTTTGTAGAATGATCAGCAAGATTAACATCCAAATAACAATTTTTCAGCGGTGGCAAGTCAAGCATATTATAAATTTTCTTAGGCATAACAGAAATACTTGCACCAAGATCACATAAAGCATTACAATCAAAATCTTTAATCTTCATCTTAATGATGGGCTCCCAACCATCCTCTAGCTTTTTAGGAATAGAGGCTTCGCGCTCTAGTTTCTCTTCTCTAGCTTTTATAAGAGCATTTGTAATATGATGTGTAAAAGCCAAATTTATAGCACTAGCATTAGGACTTTTAGCAAGTTTTTGCAAGAACTTTATAACTTCAGAGATGTGGCAATCATCAAAATTCAAACCATTATAATCTAAAGCAATGGGATCATCATCCCCAATGTTGGAAAAAATTTCAGCAGCTTTATCACGAGCAGTTAAGTAGCTTTAGCAGTTTCAGGCAGTTTTTCGCGCTTTGCATTAGAAGTGGAAACATTTCTAACACCAATTCTTTTATTAGTATGAGTAGGAGGTGCAGCAACATGTGTAGCATTAGCATTACTAGTGGTGGTAATAGTCCAAACTTTAGCTATATTCTTTTCTTTAGCTAGTTTTTCATTTTCTTCTCTATCCCACCTAGCACGCAGCTTCAGCCATTAATCTTATATTCTCATTAATTCTAACTTGAATGGCATTTGCTGTAGTAGTAATTTTATTATGATGATTCTCATTAGGCAAAACTTTTGATTTCAAAAGATCAACATCAGCAGCAAGGCTATCGACTTTAGAAGCAAGTATATCAATTTTCCCAAGCTTTTCTTCAACAGATTTGTTAAAAGCAGTTTGTGTACTAATAAATTCTTTAAGCATGGCTTCAAGTGCAGGGGGTGAACTCCTATTATTGTTGTAAGAATTCCCATAAGAATTACCATAGCCGTTGCCATTATTATAAGGATATGGTCTATAGTTGTTACTAGAATTGTTCCGGTAAGCATTGTTGTTGAAATTATTATTTTTAATGAAGTTTACATCAACATGTTCTTCTTGTGCAACCAATGAAGCTAATGGAACATTATTAGGATCAATATTAGTCCTATCATTCACAAGCATAGACATAATAGCATCAATCTTATCACTCAAGGAAGAGGTTTCTTCATTAATTTACCTTCTTACCTTGTGGAGCTCTTTCCGTGTGCCATTCAGAGTAGTTGATCATCATATTATCAAGAAGCTTTGTTGCTTCACCAAGAGTGATGGACATAAAGGTACCTCCAGCAGCTGAATCCAATAAATTCCGTGAAGAAAAATTTAGTCCTGCATAGAAGGTTTGGATGATCATCCAAGTAGTCAGTCCATGGGTTGGGCAATTTTTAACCAGAGATTTCATTCTTTCCCAAGCTTGAGCAACATGTTCAGTATCTAATTGTTTAAAATTCATTATGCTACTCCTCAAAGATATAATTTTAGCAGGGGGATAATATCTACCAATAAAAGCATCCTTGCATTTAGTCCATGAATCAATACTATTCTTAGGCAGATAGCAACCAATCTTTAGCTCTTCCTCTTAATGAGAAAGGGAACAATTTTAATTTTATAATGTCATCATCTACATCCTTATACTTTTGCATTTCACATAATTCAACAAAATTATTAAGATGGGCAGCATCATCAGAACTAACACGAGAAAATTGCTCTCGCATAACAAGATTCAAAGAAAGCAGGTTTAATTTCAAAGAATTCTGCTGTAGTAGCAGGTGGAGCAATAGGTGTGCATAAGAAATCATTATTATTTGTGGTTGTGAAGTCACACAACTTAGTATTTTCAGCGTTGGCCATTTTAGCAACAAGAAATAAAGCAAACTAGATAAAGTAAATGCAAGTAAACTATTTTTTTGTATTTTTGATATAGCAAACAAGATAGCAAATAAAGTAAAACTAGCAACTAATTTTTTTGTATTTTGATTTAGTGCAGCAAACAAAGTAGTAAATAAAACTAAGCAAGACAAAAACAAAGTAAAGAGATTGAGAAGTGGAGACTCCCCTTGCAGCGTGTCTTGATCTCCCGCAACGGCGCCAGAAAAAGAGCTTGATGGCGTGTATTTCACACGTTCGTTGGGCAACCCCAAGAGGAAGGTATGATGCGCACAGCAGCAAGTTTTCCCTCGAAAGAAACCAAGGTTTATCGAACCAGGAGGAGCCAAGAAGCACGTTGAAGGTTGATGGCGGCGGGATGTAGTGCGGCGCAACACCAGGGATTCCGGCGCCAACGTGGAACCCGCACAACACAACCAAAGTACTTTGCCCCAACGAAACGGTGAGGTTGTCAATCTCACCGGCTTGCTGTAACAAAGGATTAACCGTATTGTGTGGAAGATGATTGTTTGCGTAAAACAAGAAACAAAGATTGCAGTAGATTGTATTTCAAGAAAGAGAATTGGACCGGGGTCCACAGTTCACTAGAGGTGTCTCTCCCATAAGACGAACAACATGTTGGGTGAACAAATTACAGTTGGGCAATTGACAAATAAAGAGAGCATGACCATGCACATACATATCATGATGAGTATAGTGAGATTTAATTGGGCATTACGACAAAGTACATAGACCGTCATCCAACCGCATCTATGCCTAAAAAGTCCACCTTCAGGTTATCATCCGAACCCTCCAGGTATTAAGTTGCAAACAACAGACAATTGCATTAAGTATGGTGCGTAATGTAACTAGTGACTACATCCTTGAACATAGCACTAATGTTTTATCCCTAGTGGCAACAAGACAACACAACCTTAGAACTTTCTCACATCGTCCTGTGTGTCAATGCGAGCATGAACCCACTATCGCGCATAAGTACTCCCTCTTGGAGTTACAAGCATCTACTTGGCCAGAGCATCTACTAGTAACGGAGAGCATGCAAGATCATAAACAACACATAAGCATAACTTTGATAATCAACATAACAAGTATTCTCTATTCATCGGATCCCAACAAACGCAACATATAGAATTACAGATAGATGATCTTGATCATGTTAGGCAGCTCACAAGATCCGACAATGATAGCACAATGGGGAGAAGACAACCATCTAGCTACTGCTATGGACCCATAGTCCAGGGGTAGACTACTCACACATCACACCGGAGGCGACCATGGCGGCGTAGAGTCCTCCGGGAGATGATTCCCCTCTCCGGCAGGGTGCCGGAGGCGATCTCCTGGATCCCCCGAGATGGGATCGGCGGCGGCGGCGTCTCCGGAAGGTTTTCCGTATCGTGGTTCTCAGACCGGGGGTTTCGTCACGGAGACTTTTTATAGGCGGAAGGGCAGGTCAAGAGGCGGCACGGGGCCCCACACTACAGTGCCGGCGCGGCCAAGGGGGCCGCGCCGCCCTATAGTGTGGCCCCTCCGTGGCCCCTCTTCGTCTCTCCTTCGGACTTCGGAAGCTTCGTGAGAAAATAGGCCCCCGGGCTTTGATTTCGTCCAATTCCGAGAATATTTCCTTACTAGGATTTCGAAACCAAAAACAGCAGAAACAAAGAATCGGCACTTCGGCATCTTGTTAATAGGTTAGTTCCAGAAAATGCACGAATATGACATAAAGTGTGCATAAAACATGTAGATAACATCAATAATGTGGCATGGAACATAAGAAATTATCGATACGTCGGAGACGTATCATGCTGCTACTCAAGCATGCTATTGCTTCCGTGTATATGTGCTGCTGCTCTCCCTAGCCTTCTGGACTTGATCCAGTAGCTATGATGCAGTGACATGTGCTTCTGTTGCCTCACAGTGTGCTACTGTCAAAATATGACATGGATTTGTTATGTATTCATGCTTGGATGAATTAATTAATGATGAACTGCTTATGCAGTAATGATTGAATGACTTGCTGTGTATGATTTTACTTTCCATGATTAATTGGCAAGTAAATGGAGTCTCAATCCCTTTCTGGATAATGATGCTTTGTTATTTGGTTATGCTTTGGATGGTTCTATATTTGATGTGACCTCAGTAGCCTTGCTACTGATTGGTTGCTCACATAGTTGGCTAGATTTGTTGGCTATTCATCTTTGCTTGCATATTTGGGGATCATAATCAATATGAATGCCAATATGCTTGCCTGTGAAGAATTCTAGGGTTTTCCTGATGGTTACATGCTTAGGATCTTGCTGTGTAGTCTTGGTAGCTGCTATTCCTTGCAATTCATCTACTGGTGCTATCTGTGCATGTGATCTTGCTAGTGTGTGCATATGTGCATGAACTCTAGCTTGTGTGCACAAGATGTGTATCTAGATGGTTTCGGTTTTAGTGGCTTTCTAGACTGACAGTGATCCTTGGTGAAAACCAAGTGATGAGCTACCCATTCAACATCTGCTCAATCCCATGACATATGTCATGCATAATTTATGGATTAGATCCATTGGATCTTCTCCAGGAACTAGGTATACCTTGTTCCAGCTCCTAGAGTGAAATATTTTGTTGATGCAGACTTCTGGTTTGTGTGTCACAGCCCTTCACCTCCAGTTCTTGGTTGATCTTCTCAGGTCACCATGATTTCTGGTGGTTGGTTGGTTGTGTGCTAGGTTGTGCTGTTCTTGAGCAAGAACAGGATGAACTATGCCTATTCTATCTTCAGCTTACCTTGTGAATCCTTATCTGGTCGACTGTGCACTGTTTCTAGGGTTTGTGCCCTTTTATACCATCTCTACTTATATTCTTGCAATGCCACACAGGCCTGGCTTGCTTTGGTGACTAGGCCAGTGCATGGCCTTGCTGTGGCTTGCTCAGCACACATGAGCTGTGTGCTCTCATATGCTGAAACTTGAGCCCTGGTGGTGCTCAGGTTTGGTCTGCTGTTGCTCTTATCCTGTGCTGTCCAAGGTTTTGGACATGCACAAGTGTGCAAGACACTTGTTTCTGTCCAAACTGAACTTTGACTAACACTTAACCCCTGGCTAGTGCTTGTTGTGTTGTTTTGCGGGTTTTGAAGATGAATATGACCATGGAGATATACTTCAAGTCATTTAATCTAGGTTTTTAGTTTAGGATCAATATTGTAATCTTTATTTTCATTTCTGTTTATTTTCCTTTAATTCTTGTATCAAGAATATTGTAAAGACAATGTAAATTGTGTTGTGATCACTGTTCAAAAAATCGTCCGATTAATCCCTATTCAGTGGTCATCGATTAGCCGATAAATTCATTTATCGTCCGATTAACTCATTTATCGCCCGATTAATCGTCCGATTTGCCTATTAATCGCTTATCGTCAGCCGACCGAGTTGAACCCGATAAGCGATTTTCTCAACATTGGTTGTGATATCAATAAAGCTCAAGTTTTGCTTATGAGCTTTTGAGTTATGTAATGTTTATATTCCTGAATAATTGTTGTATTTAATATTCAATTTGAATTCAAAGTCATTTAAATTCATAAGTTGTATTTAAATTGTGAATTTCATTTTCTACATTCATTATTGCTTATTGTTTAATATTCTCAGTGCAATATTATTTGTCCAATGAAATCAATTCCCAAATCAACAAGATACAAAAGAGATCATGTCGAAATTTACTAACTCACCTTGCCTAACCCTAATTGCAAAAATGAGAGAGAACCTCGATCCCTCTTAGGTTTAGTTGCAATAAGGCGCGAAAATTTTCCCCGTTTTGCGATGAAATGCACATCCCATTTCTAAATCTACCCTTCGTTGTTCCTATGTTCTGGGTTATTACAACCCACATGTGCATGCAAAGAAGCGAACCAAAATGTTGATTCTCTTTTCTTGTCAGAACTTAGGAACCGATGCCCCACTATGTGGTGAGCCGGTTCATAGCACACTATGGTTCGCTTTTCATGCACATAGTGCATGGTCTAAGGCTTGCTCACAAGCCTGCCTAGGACACTCATGAGCCTCATAATTGGTTGTTCTTCTTGCAAAAAACAAAATTAAACGTTTCAAACAAGGGCAGTAATTTTGCAACATCACTCATAATTGAAGCAACAACTGATCTTTGGCCTCTTCTACCTTGCCAAAGCTTCACCAACTCCTCACAATCGGATTAACATGCTATCCGATGATAGTCTTGTTGATCGACAAACAACATCGAGTCACGAAACGCCATGGCTTCTATAACCAAAGGGTGAGAGATCCCCTGATATGTGCGGCACAAGGCACTTTTAAAAACCACTGAATCTCTTGCCACTCCACCACTTCCAGCAACACCCCTCTCCTCTCTGATTGCTCCATCTGATTTGAGTTTTATAAGACCATGTTCAGGGGCTTGCCATTTGCACGTAGCACTATGAGCTACCTCTTTTTGGTTCTTCTTCTTCTCCAAATATCCCATTGTTTCAGCAATGAGCTCCAATGTGGTTGTTGGGTCATAACCCTTATCGTCATGGGTCCATCTATTACGTGAGTCACATATTGCTGACATGATAGATAGCACTCTCTTGCGCTCCTCCTTCCTGAAAGATGACTCACATAGAATGTCCACCGTACAAGTGTGAGGATGCAGGTTCGGTAACTTCGACTGCAAGATGTCACGTGCTGCTTCCCAAAAAAGTTTTGCATGCCCACATTCGATCAATGCATGATATAGCGTCTCTGAAGCTGATTTGCACACCGCACAAGTACTATTATCTCTGGCATGCCGTCTAGTGAGAGTTGCATAACTAGGCACGATGCCTTTGAGAACTCTCCACCAAAAAACGTGTACCCGCGGTAGAACATCAGCTTCCATAGCCTCTTCCACTTTTCGTCATTCCTAAGAGCTGAATGACCAGTTTCATTATTTAGGGCCTAGGGTGTACGGTTTTTCCCATTGTTTTTCGGTTTTTTCGGGGTTTCTCTTGTTTTTCGGTTTTTGTTGGTTACTTTTTGATTTTTTCTGCGTTGGATTTCGAAATTTGTTCAGATTTTTTTGTTCTCATTGTAAAAATGGTCATATTATAAATTTGTTCAAATTTGAAATTTGTTCAAATTTGAAATTTGTGCAAATATGAATTTTGTTCAATTTAAAATTCTTTGTTTTTAAATTTTTTTGGTTTTTAATTTGTTTGATTTTGAATTTTGTTCGGCTTTGAATTTTGTTCAGATTTTTAAATCTAAACTCAACGGGAAAAAAGAAAGGAAAGAAAACAGTGCCTTTATTAGGCCACGTTTGGAGTGGCCCGGTAGAAAGAACCTTAATTTTTTTTTCGTATTGGCGACATTTTCATTGTTAATACTCATCGATGAGACATAGATGTTCTGGTACGTGTAGAAGATAGAGGAAAGGGTTGAACATGATTGTCCAAAATGTACCAAATTGATTGATAGCGCTATTCCCAAACTGCACGGACCGCGAGCTATGTAGCTCATCGATGAGATGAACCGACAGTCCGATATGTACACGTCTGCATTAAGTTAGCTAGGTTCTCTAGCCGGAATGGATCATAGAGGCCTGAACTCGACGCCTTCCACGATGAGCCCGTGTTTGGGGTGCCACCCGAGTACCTCGAAGCTCACTGCCACCTCCTCCCCATCCACGGCCTCGTCGCCGGTGCGTAGCTGCCCCATCTCCACCTCCCACCATCCGTCGCGCCGCAGCTTCGGTCCCCGCACGCCGATGTTGTTTGCACCGTCGGCACCGATGAACCTGCGCGCCTCGTCATCATCGGGGCGGAGGCACACGGCGTGGCGCGACACCGCGCGGCCGCCGACGCTCACCGTGGTCTCCTGGTCTGGGAAGCTGAGGCCGCGGTAGCCGTCTGCAGTGTTGAAGATGAGGTAAGCGGCGTATGCAGTGGCCGGCGTCAGCGCGGCAGTGGGGAGCCGGCCGTAGATGTCCAGGCACGTGCAAGATACCAGCTGGACCACGTCTGCGAACCTGGGATTGGAGCAACAAAAATCAGTCTCGAATAATTTACACAACAGATTAAGATCAAAATATGAAACACTGTGAAGACAATTATCGATGACCCATTCAGGGCATGCACGGACGAGTCAGCGTTCCTGATAGTTGGATTTCTTTTCTTAACTAGAGAAGAGAACATTAAGAAGAAAATGTTGCTTTCTTTTAGCTAAGAGATGACCGCTCTATCCTTTATTTCTCTTACGAAAAGTCCACCAAGCAATTAATAAACATTAAAAATAGATTTGTGGATCACCTAGCAAGACTATAATCACTAGAGCGAGCCAAAAACGCGCCGTCACCGTCGCTCTCCCCCATGTGAAACGGGAAAAGCTTATCGTAGTAGATCTTTGAACTAAACACCTAAGATTTCAAAGGACCAACCCACCAGGGCAACAATCATCGTCAAAGACGAGAACGATAAATCAGAAGGGCCACACGTGTTACCGCAAAAACTGACATGAATACCGATAGGATCCTAGGTGATCCGCCAGGAAGACACAACTTCACACGTCCTCGTTGGCGCTAAGCGCGCAGCTGAAACAGCCAAACAGGGATAGGGCGAGAAGGACCTTCGACTATAGCCGTTGTCTCACCATCCTGAAAAGGACATTGCAAATACCTAAACATGAACGGAAATCTTCCATCGGCGAGAACCTATGGTCCGCCACGCATCTCCAAGGCCCCAAGGTCGCCGGGCCGCGATGGACCAGCGGCGTTGCCGGTGAGAGGGATGGAACTCTAGATTGGTTTGTTGGGCACCTCCTCTCTCTTCCCGTGCTAACACATGACCTCTTTAAAAATAGGGAAAACTCCTTTTCCTTTATTATACCACATCTCTTTCTTTAGCATTGTAATAATTTTCTAATTGTAATAAATGACAACAAGAGACAAGGCATAGTAAAACTTATATCTAGTCTTCTCTTGACGATGTGAAATGTTAAGATAAAACATATCTAGTCTACCATCGTGCATACCTACCAGCCATGTTTTATACAAGCAGTCTAAGATTCAAAAGATGACTGCACTTGTATGGGGGAACAAGTAATACTTTCAAACAAACGGAGAAAGCGATTAAGATATTAAAAAAACATTGTGAAAACAATTGCCGTTTACCAATTCACCGCATGCACAACAAGACGACGTCAGCTTTTCGTTAGTGAGTTAGATTTTTTCTTAGCTAGATAAGAGAAAATGAAGAAGCAGACAGTTTCTTTCTCTTAGCTAAAGAGATGACCTCTTTAAAAATATGAAAAACTATTTTCTTTGTTATACCACACCTCTTCCTTTAGCTATATATAACTGTCTAATTGTAAAGAATAACAACGAGAAGCAATGCATAGTAAAACTTATATCTAGTCTTCTCTTGACGATGTCAAGTGCTAAGATAAAATATATCTACTCTACCAGCCATGTTTTATACAGCAAGTCAAAGATTCGAAAGATGACTTGCACTTATATTGGAGAACAAGTAGCACTTGCAAACAAACGGACAAAGCGAGTTAGATTATTCTCTATAAGAAGCCTGCATAGCTACTCCAGTCAATAGCGTGGTAGTCAATATCGGGACAACATAGAAGATCCATTATCTAATTATTATCTTTACATCGATCATTATCAGATATGGTAAAAAAAACCTTATTTTAACTTTGGGATGTAGCCACTGTCTCACCACTCTGAAGAAGACACTGCAAATAACTAAAAGGGAACAAAATTAAACCTCGAGCCACCGAGAGCCCGTGGTCCGCCACATCACCTGTGAGAGGGACAAAACTCTAGACTAGTTTCTTTGGGCACCTCCTCTCTCTTCCGGTGCTAAGAGATGTCCTCTTTAAAAATAAGAAAAACTACTTTCTTTATTGCACCACATCTCTTCATATAGTTGCTATATTTATAAAGTGGGACGCAAACATATTTCAAGTAGCAATATATAACTATCTTAATTCTAAAGAATGACAACGAGAAGCACTGCAAAGTAAAACTTATGTCTAGTCTTCTCTTGACCAGGCCCGGGCCCACGGGAGTGCGGCCCGTGCGGCCGCACAGGGCCCCAAATTTTTGGGCGCCAAAATCTCTAAGTTAGCCTTTTATATATAGATTATATACACATACGTCAGGGATAAATCGTGAAAGGTTCCCATCTCAATTGGTTCTCAGCTATGACCAAGCAACTTGTTAAGTAGCAGGTCAAAAGTTCGGACGCTGTTGACAGCCCTTTTATTCATCTCTTTTCTTCTATTTTTCTCTATTCTAATTGACGCTGCTAGTTTTTTTTCTTTTATCCAACCTTCTTATTTTCTGATTTATGCCTATAATACAAATACTTAATTATCCATTTTACTAGTACTGACTAAAACTTACACGGTGGATGTATAAACCACACTATGTCAATTTTTGGAACAATTTTTCTAATTAAAGTATTAAACATATCAGTAAGTTTATAATTTGATATAGTGATATTGCATTTCTCTCATGGGGTAGTTCTCATAATAGGTTTAGCTTTACGTGCTATAAGCTATTGAGATTACAAAAGTATTCTCTTAGTTTTTAAAACCATTAGATGTAGATCTTTTTGGTTAGACCATTGGTCCGATCTTCAGAAATAGGGCCCATTTTAGAATTTCGCACAGGGTCCCGGATTTCGCTGGCCCGGCCCTGCTCTTGACGCTGTCAAGTGCTAAGGAAAAAACATACTATCTACTCTACCATCGTGCATACGTACGTAGCAGCCATGTTTTATACAGTCAGTCAAAGATTCAAAAGACGACTGCACTTGTATCGGAGAAGAAGTAACACTTGCAAAGAAACGGACAAAGCGAGCTAGATTAAAAATAAGCATAGCTACTCCAATCAATAGTGGTACGCCAATGCCCAATACTACCAGAACAACGGAGAAGATCCATCATCTAATTATCGTAATCTTATATATTTACATCGATCATCACCTGCAGATTCACACAACCAACGAGGACACTCGTTTTTTTTTGTTGCGAAACTTGTATTGTTTGTTTAGTGGCCTGCCTGCATGATGCACGCGGATTCGGTCGCACAGATGCAAAATACATATAGTCCATGAATCGATCGATGGCGAAATGCGCAAGTTGAGGAAGGATCAACTGACGATGGGGTGATGGGGAAATTATTGGAGGAGCCGCGTGGCTCTCAGCCGACCGCACCGCGTGTGGCGTACGTGTAACGTGTGGGGTGCAGATTTTTCTTATTTGAACTTCGCGGTGCCGTACGGTTGACTTCGGTGCAACGGACTTGCATAGAGCAACTTTGACAGACACCCCAAAACGTGCGGCTGCCCGTACCTCGCCTCCAGCCGTCGATTCCATGTGGCTCTCGCAAAATCCGGTTTCTGTTCTACCACACAATTTTGCAAACCTAAAAACAACTTTTTGGGTGCCCCTTATACACATTTAATTTTAAGGGCCCAACTTTTACACTATCTGTCGGCGCGATTTCAGCCAAATTTCTTCGAGAAGTGCTTAATTGCAAGTTGGTTTGCATGCATGCGATTACCAAATGGAAGAAGTTGAGTCTAGCACTACAGTATATATGAGAAGCAGATGTAACCGTTTGTGGACGATGCGAATCTGTGCGAGAAGTCTAACTGTTGGACTTAGCTCTGTGGTGGTGGTGGTTCCAAAGAAATGAAATTGACACAAAGGAAGATTCACCATGCATATGGCAGACTAATTGGTGTGTTCTAGAAGAAAGTGTGCACCATGCATGCATCTTTTTGTTTGTCTACTTATTTTCCATGTTTGTTCTTCCGTAAGACCATAATAACCATAATAATGCAAAATTAAGAAAGAATTGCTTTTTTTGTAGAAAAAACCAAGAAAGAACTGTTGAGATGATCACTACGTACGCATGCCCAGCACGATGCAAAAGACTCTTTATGTGGGTAATGGAAGCAGTTGTCGACACCAACCAACCCCATTTGCGTTTCTTCTATATTGATTCCGCTCATTCAAATCGTCATCATGTCGATCGATCGATCAAATAACCAGTGCAACGGAACAATTGACAAGTTGGTTGACTTAAATCAATCAATTAAAGATGGCAATGGACTTTGCAAGTTGGTTGATGCGGAGAGAAATGGACAAGAACTGAAGAGAGAGATCAATGCGCGCGTTAGATCGATGGATGTGTGCAGTGTGTACCTGGAGAGATGGTGTGGCATCCACCTCCAGCTGAACTCGCCGTCCTCCCACGGCAGGCTGAGCCTCCTCGCCGACAGCGCCACGCACTTGGCGCCGCTGCCCCTGGCCAGCCACACCGCCATGCCGCCGTCGTCCACCAGCACGGCCACGTCCGTGAGCCCGAGGTAGGCCTCCTTCTTCGTCGCCGGCGGCGTCGACGCCACCGGCACCGAGGACGCCTTGGTGCCGTTGCGCGAGAGGAGGAGGCGCGGCGCGGGCGCCTGGTGCAGCTGGAGGATGGCGGGGTAGTCCGGCGGGAGGAAGCGTGACCAGACGGTGTCGGACCCGGCGGCGTCGCGGAAGCACGGCGACACGGCCGCGGCGCGGCACGCGTCCCGCGGGGAGGTGAGCGCGAGCACGTGCGCCACGCACGCCTCCGGGAGGTCGAACACCCGCGTCTGCTCCGCCGCCGGTGGCTGCACGCCGGTCGCCTGGCTGCCCATCCTAGCTAGACAAGGTATACTGGAAAACTGAGTAGGAGAAAGCACGGGGTGACACAGATCGATAAAGCACCGGGAGATATAGGGGCATCTCGGCACGGCAGGGTAAGAGATTGTCAATGCAGGGGAACGTTCTGGCGCTGCCTTGTTGTGTGTGCCTGTGCGGCGTAATGGCAGCGGTGGTGTGGTGACTGAGTCAGTCAAGAGAGTGACGCCGGCGACAACGAAAAAGATGCGCCGCTCCGCTCCGTGCACCGCCCAAGCTAGCGCTCTCGCGGCGCCCGATCCGTCCCTTTACACCATCTCTCCAAGAAATGATGAATAATATACACCAAAAGCAATTATAGATAACTTGGTTTTTCAGTTTTTATATTATCTGATTTTTTTTTTGAAAACTCAGATTTTACATCATCTGTGCTACAAGATTTCAAATACAAATTCAAATTTTGGCACATTTCAAATAAAATTCAAACTTTGATACATATCAAACAACGGCAACTCGGCACATGCACACGGCACTAGATTACTTGACTCTCGACACCCGACATTCCATCGTCGACACTTGATGTTCAACCTAGAATTCATCGTCCTCTGATTCCTCCTCGTCGCACTCGCGGATAAGTGAGTCGCAGAAGTCGATGTCCATCTCTGTGCCCGACGAGATGTCGTGAACGAAAGTGAACAGACCGGCGGCAGAAGACGAAGCTCCGTCGACCAGAGACGAAGCACCAACGGCCGAAGACAAAGCACCGGTGGCCACAGTTGTTGCAGCTTGCTCGGTGGCCAGCCGGGCGTAGTACTCGAGCTGCGTCGTCACATGTTCCATGTGAGCGGCCCATAATTCCACCATGGCCGCCTCGTCGGCCTACCAGATGAACATGCGCATTTACCGGCGGTGAACTTGCCGTTCCTCCTCGCAACGCATGGCCCTAAAACGACAACGCTAGGAAATCCGCCTCCTCCCAGCTCTGGACGTCGGGGAAGTTCACCAGCCCGCGTGCGCTGTCGAGTTGCCAGTTTGGCGTCGTACGCGTGGGTGGTGAGGTATGACATCTTGAAGGCTCCTAACCAGAGTCACTCACCATTGTGACTGTCTCGGCGGCCCAGCGGTCAGAGGGGCGCATCCACACGCCGAGGAAACCGGTTCCGGACATGACGACATGGCGGCATCTCAGCAGCAGAGAGGCGGTGTTTTTGGGCGAAACCCGACACGTGCGGTGCGGCGTAGCCTAATGTACAAGCGGTGTGGCGGGTAGCGGCGCGGTGCAGGAGTGGATCGGACTCGCGCGCGAAAGAAGACAAAGTGACGGTTGTGCGACCTCGCGTGACCATTTTTATGGGATACATCGGCTGGAAGCGGACGTATATTTATTTACATCGCAATATATTTTTCTTTTGGCTCGTTTGTTATATCTACATCATTTGCTTGCCGAAGATGATGTAAACGATAGTGTTTTTACTTCTTCACCATCTATGGGAGATGCTTTTAGAGTCAATATCGGAGTATGCTTTCGTCGCCTTAAGCAGGATGCCCGTTTGCAACCCTAGTGTAGACGAGTGTAATTTTTTTTTACTGTTTCAACAATTTAGGGGTTCTATAATTTATAGATTCTGTATAAAAAATGTGTAGGATTTAAAGCAGTGATCTAAAGCAAGGCCCCAACGTCCCCGCTTTGTAGTTAAAATCAGTTAGATTGGTTGTACTCCCTTCGTCTCACCAAAAGTGTCCTAATTTTAACACTAAAACTTAAATGTATCTACCTACTAGAAATAGTTAGTGTCTAAATACGTCTAAATTTTAACAGATTTAAAATATTTTGGGTGAGACGGAGGAAGTACGAGCAATTGTTGTGAATCACTCCAGAAACAATACTGAAATTGATATGAATATTTCAGCAAGAGCTCACCGTCTCGATGGTGGAGGACTCGAGAAGACTGAACCTCCGTCCAGTTTTGTTTATTATATTCATCCTTTACACTTTAGTCCTCCTACCATATACCATTAACAGTTCAGTACACAACTACTTCAAATTAACAAACTAAACATTAATCTACAGTTTAAACTAGATATATAGTGCTTTCGCAGGTTTATTCAGGATACCGGAAATTTATCTCCTACTTTTTTGCCAATTTTGGGTTGCATGGAAATCCAGATTTGCATATTACTCCTGACACTTTCAATCTTGTTTTTGCGAACAGAACTGTAGTATTACAAGAAACAACAAACAATATAAAGCACAAAAAAAAACGAAAATTATAGCGAGATTCTTGAGAATTCCTTCATTTTGAACCTTCTGACCATGTCGATGACGCGCCGCCTACTCCTGACACTTTCAAATTGCATATGGCATTCGTGACGTTTTTCAGGTCATGGGTGCTGTGGAGATTACGATGACCAACTGTTGATTGATTGTTTCCTCGTAGTACTTCCCAGTGACGCGCTCTCTATCCTCTCAGTCGCACAAATCAGGGCAAACCAAATTAAGAAACGCTACAAGCCATTGAAAACGAAAAGAGCCCCAACTTTTCAAGCAAGGTTAGTCGAACGATAGTACTCTACTTGGGACTACGGAAGTGCCAGCAGTTTAACTGTTTATTGCAATTCTCCGCGAGTGATTGGCCGCTTGAGATACTTGGACGTTACACGCAACAACAACAGCGCCAAAAGATTCCCGGAAACTCGGGGCCTAGCTAGTAGCTACTCTTGAATTGTCACAGCTTGCATCTTTCGGGAGATCCATTGGCCCGTTGGGTTGGTGGCTACAACGGGTTTTTTTTTTTTACGAAACACAGTACAATCAAAGACGCTCATACATACGCGTACACACTCATCTCTATAAACGCACACACGCACACCCTACCCCTATGAGCACCTCCAAGAGACTGCGTTGAAGAACTGATCCGGCGGGTCTTGAGATTGACGAAGTCACCACAGGCGCCTCGCTGTCGACGGGAACGTCGCCTCCCACTGAAGAATATTCCGCCTTTATGAGACACCAAAGTGTCAAATCTGAGATTTGAACTCTGGTGGGCTGGGGGTGCCACTACCCTCCTAACCATCCAACCACAGGTTGGTTCTCACAACGGGTTCCTTTCGTTTGATGAATCTGAAAGGAAAACGCTATACATCACCCGGGGGATCGCGTGTCTCGCGTCCCCCGGCTCCTCCTCTCAACACGTGTCGTCGTGGACCCCACCCACCGCCCAAACCTCATCCACTTGATCCCCAGTTTTCTTCCCTGTCGCAGCGCTGACTAAGCCTCTCTTCTTCCTCCCCAGATTTTCTCACCTACCGTTGCGCCCGCAGAGCCTCATCCATGGGCCGACCCCAAGCGCCGCCCCTACCTCCCCCTCCCAGAGCTCTCTCGCCTGCTCGCCTCCCGGAGCTCGCCGGCCTGCGCACTACCCAGAGCTCGCCCGCCTCGACCCTGCGCCTCTCCGAGATGGTGTGGTCGCCGGGCTAGATCGGCGAGAAGAACCAGGTAGCTGCTGCCTTCTCCACCTCCGCGGTCGTGTGATCCATCTCCGGGCTCAACAGGCCCCGCGCGCAGCTCGCAGAGGTCGTCGCCCCATGGAGTCTGATGCAGAAGTGGACATGGGCCGCAGAATTTGGCGTTGCTGCGAGCAGCGGGGAGGGGATGCTGTGTAATGTCCCAGGTTTAGAGACGATCGAGGGGTAGATTTTAGAAAGGGATGTGCATTGCATAGTAAATTCTGGGGAAATTTCGCGCTTTTAAACAAAAACTGCATCGAAGGGGGACAAGTTTCTCTCTCGACACCTTACAGGGTTAGGGATTCGAGAGTGCGACAAACTTGCATCTCACTTCATTAGTTAGGGTTTTGAGAAGAGAGGGGAGAGTTTGAATGATTGAATTCTAAATGAAGTAACATGGTTGAATTCAAACCAATGATGAATTTGAATTTCAAATTCAAACATTAAATAATTACCTAAATAATTCAATTGTGAGGAAAGTCATTAAGTAAATAATCAATAATAAACAAAATGAACAATTATAATAAAGTAAAGCTCATTAGGGAAAACTTTGAGCTTTATTGATCATCACACAATTTACATTGTTATTACAATATTCATAAGAGAAATAAATGATTAATACAACACATTACATAAATGGGCAAAATAGAAGAAAGAAAATAAAAGAAAATTACAAGTGAATGATCTATCCTAAACTACACAAGATGATCATCATGGAGATCTTGCCAAGAGGATCTTGATCTTCATCCAGAACATCACATTGTCCCTGTAATCACACAAACAAAGACCAAAGACAAGTGTTATGCCAAGTGGCATTGCCACTTGGCAGGTTAGCAAGAAAATGAGAAGTTGAGAGGATATTATCAAGATCAGCCGAGCTGATCCACCAAATGGACCAAGTTCCAACCAGGAACCACACAAGCAGCTCACAAGGCAATGTGTATATCCACCAGCACATACACAGCCTGGGAGAGTCACCAAAGTGACAAGCAAGAGCTGTCGACCAGGGAGAGCAAGGGGGCATCATATATAAACTTTTCAGAGCCAAACCCTAGCTCATTCATCGACAGGCATCTTGGTAAGTCATCAGAGAGCAAGAACACTTAGAACAGGAAGAACACATAGCCAGAACCCTCATCCAGGAACAGCTCAAGCAAAGAACTGTTTCCTGTTGAGAAGCAAACCATGGAGTAGATCAAGCACAAGTCACAAGGAGGAGCAGGGCAAGCCAAGAAATCAGCACAGAAGCAAAACCTCTACACCAGCACACTATTTCTAGGAGCTGGAGTGAGGTATACACATTAACATGAACAAACCAGATGGTTTTGTTCATATATTGCACATGCATGAACTCAAGCACAGCACAAGGGTAGAAACCCTATATGTGAGTCATCATATGGCTACTGGCTAAATTGGTGCAAGTGAACAAGAGAGAAACAAATAGGAAAGCACTCTGGGAACATTGGCTATGCCAAACCAGTGACATAATCAAAGAAATCCAACAAGGGATGATCCTATCTAACTAGTCAGTTTCACTTAGCACCTATAGCCACTACACCATCAGACAGATAGACTATCAAGTGTCTATTCATGTTTATCAACATCAAAGGAAACTGGAAAAAACACAAGGATTCTTCCAGTGAGATATTTCCCAAATCACAGCAAGCCAACACAGGTAGGAGCAACCATTTCTTAGCAGACAGAGCCTGCTAGGGTCACAACAGCTACCTATCCACATAAGAAATTCATCAAAGCATCACATCATTATCCAGGGGATTCAGTATGAGCTAGGGTACCCAACCAGTGGTTGGCATCCCTTTAGCTGCATCAAATTCATCCATATGATCATTACTGATAAACAGTTCACATCATTTATCTACCAAAATTAAGCCAGGTAACAGAGATAAATGAAGTACACAAGTAACCACTGCACCAGAACCTTGCACAAGATCCAGAGGATCACTGCAAGTAACAGATAATGCTTGAGTAAGCAATAAACCTCACTAGCATAAGTACTTATGTCACCTGCATTACACCGTAATGAGCACCAGATAGGCCGCATTTAAGCTTACCAATTAATCAACAAGCCACCGTTGATCACATGCTCACCATGCTTGCTAACATTTGATACAGATGCTATAAGCAAGCATAGTACCAGATAATTAAATAGCCACACATAATCAACAATGCTTCACGTATAATCAAATGAATGATTTATAATTGTATCCAGAAGCACATCAAATACATGATGTACCACTGGATCAATCTAGACAAGGATGGCACACACACATAATCAAGCCATAACAATAACCAGAGCCATTAAACAAGTAAAGCACTTAGTACTCATCACTGAATCATACCATTAAGCCAACAACAATGCTCAGATGAGCATGCTCATGAATTTGAGCACAAGAAATAGCCACAGAAGCTCTGGCACTTGCAAATTTGCAAGAATTGCATACTGCAATTAAGCCATTGAAGCATATATGAATACACTGAAGTGTCAGGCAAGCATAGAAACAAGACTGAGGCACAGGGAAGAATTCTAGCAAGAATTGCAAGCTTTTACAACCTCAAGCATGAATTCATAAGCTTAGGACTATGATAGCAAAGACAAAGAAAGAAAGATAAGAATAACCATTAGGCAGAATAGGACAAAGACAAAGAGCTAGGGTTCATGGCGTAGCACAGTGCAACACCGCGAAAGAAGCAACAAAGACAAAGAGCGAGCACGGCCAGCACCTCCACAAGGAGGGAAGCCATGGCTGTGGTTACTGGAGGAAGAGGAAGAAAGGCACAGGAAAAAGAGAGAGGCGGAGCACTTACTTGGAACAGAGCATGACGGTGTAGCCATGGCGGCTACGGCGGCACGCGCCGGAGCACGGCGGCGCCAGGCCAAGCCAGGCCATGGCGGTGCCACGGCAGCTCGCGCACACGGTGGCGAAGCCACGGCGGCGCCACGACTCCCGGCGTCGGCGGCGACGAATCGCCGCGGAACTCCACGGCCTTGCGAGCAGACGTGTTGGGGACGAGAAGTGGAGGCGGCGAGGACCAGATCGATGCCGTAGATCTGGTGCGCCGTCACCAGGCGGTCCAGATCCGCCGCATCTCATCGCCGTAGATGGCCGGAGACGGCCGGAGAATCTCGGCGAAGGTAGCGGCGACCACGGCATCGCCAGAGAGTCGCGGGAGTGGGTTAGGGTTTCCGCGTGAGGAGAGAGGAGAGAACGAATGGGCCGACCGAGCCCAAAGGGTGGCTCGGGTTCGACCTAACCCGTTGGGCCACCAGACAGGTGGAGCCCAAGGGTATTTCAGTCTTTTCACAAATCAATAAATACATGAAACTTTGAAATTCAATAGAAAATTGATAAAAGCTCTTAAAAATAACTTAAAAATATGAAAAAGGATCAGCATAAAATTCTCTATTTAAATAAAATATCAAAGAGAATTTTTGAAGACAATTAAGAGTAAGTCCTATTTTGATGATTTAAATAATCATTTAAATCACACACCTAATTTTCTATAATGAAAATAAGTCCATTAAGGTATTTGGACTTTAAAAACACCTTGACAACATTTCAAGGTTGTATCCTACTTTAAATCAAGTATCTCCAAATTATTCTTAGTATTAACCTCTTACATGAAATATTAACGACATCGGAAGGGGGGAACAAACCCTAAAAATAGAATCATGCATAATTGCTTCTTTAACCATTGCCCTTATCGGACAATGATGCTATTTTTCAGAGACAGAGGACAAGGGTCAGTCCACACCTTCCAACTGCAAAACTTTGCAGTGTTCAGGCAAGTTCATCACTTGCTCATGTCATTGAGTATTTTTATCAAATTACTTGCAAAGTATTATGGTTATCACTATTGCACAAAAATCAAAACCACTACTTTCATAACTATGAATATGACTATGTGGTGGGCAATGGAACCATGGATTGTGTTGATATGGTGGAGGTTCCATTGCACGGGTTTATATCCATCTAGGATTAAACAACAAATGTCGCCAGTGATTCTTGTGCCGTAATACCCGTGTTAACCATAAGATCCGGAGTGAATCCAAGGGGGCAAGCTGGTGAGGCTGGGGAGTCCTAAGTCCCCACGGCATAGTCCGTAATACACTTGTCGCCCGAAGGAGCAAGATGGTGAGGCTGGGGAGTCCTAAGTCCCCACGGTATTGCGGTCTAGGATGGGTTGCAGCCGCCGACGTAGGAGTGTATGGTAGAGCCCAGCACTGTTGTCGTGGTCGGGGTCCACCTTGAAATCTACAGGAATAATGGGACCGACGTGGACCCAGGGTCGGCGCATGCAACAAAGGGTGGGTGTTCGAGGTAGCGGAGGAACATGATTGGCTAGACCTTATACCGGGCCTCACACCAAAGGAAGTGTGGACGGGAAAGCTGCCCGGTTGGCACCAAGGTTAAGATCTCTTATGGGTAAAGCAACACACCTCTGCAGAGTGTAAAGAATCGTGACTGTCACTCCCTGTTCCGGGATGAGGAACTGCGAACGCGGCCGGAAAGGAGCTCCATGAAGTTCTAGTAAACCGGTGAAGGCTGACGGACATAGCTCTTTGAAATAAAAGCAATCTCTTGAAGAAACGTTTAACAAAACTTGCAATGGTATTAGACTTTCTGGTCTAATATCGTAGCTAGTGCATTAAACACCTCTTATCTATAATGAACTTGTTGAGTACGCTCGTACTCATACCACTCTTAAATCCCATGCTTAGATTGTCTGAATCGTCTGGAGGAGGACTACGACAACAATGATGGAGCCGAGATCATCGGCTACGAGGAACCAGACCTCTCAGGAGGAGTTGAAGGCGTAGACTACCTCATCGTCTACGGATCCGGGGAGGCTTCCGGAGGAGAACAAGCCTAGAGATATCCGATAGTAGTAGTAACCGAGCAGTCGAACTCTTAGTATATAGCTGCTCGAGGAAATAAATGTTTAGCTTAATGAGACACTTATACTGTAAGTTAAGTTGGGTTCGCCTCGAACCCAGGAGTACTCCTCTTAGGACCCAAGAGGAGCTCCGAGACGACATGTGTATGTTAATTGTAATAATATGTGAATGAGTTATGGACCTTGCTATGTTCTGTTGTACTACTCTGAGGGATGTAATATTTGCGGAATGGTACTTCGTGAATGTTATATCAACGACTGGCATACTACAACATGCAGTGGTATGCAGGGTCACCACAGTTGGTATCAGAGCAAAAGCTTTGACCTTAGGTTGGAACCTAGTAAATGGGACCAAACGTTAGGAGTCAAATAGGACTAGTAAAGAATTCTCTAAAAATATGGTGTATATTCAATTGAGAATACAACAATTATATATTTTAGTGCGATAATTCTTTATTATCTCTATTATGATGCATTATTACTAATCTTATAATCTTTCTATTTCTACAGCCAACATGGCAAGTTCACGACCGGGAAGAAACGTGAAAGTTATGGATTCCACACTGAACGAATACCTAGGAGGACTTGCTGATATCCTACGAGCCATGTTACTGGAATTTGGGTGCGATCCCCAGATTCCAGTAAAGAAATACATGTTTTATGATGGTCCGGTGTTGGCCAAGTGCAGGGTAGGACTGCGACTTCCCGAATCTTTGGGAATGAGCGTAGTCATGCCAGCTGGAGAAAGCTAGGACAACCAACACAGCCTACCATATAGCTGTTATGAGAGCCATAACCGACATACGGGAACATAAGACAAAAGAGCTTATGGATTCCGAGTTCTCCCATATTCCTCATAATCAGGAGGAAGAAGATCCCTTGCTCAACCACTACAAATATGCCAAACGCAAACCCATAGCAGTGGCAAAATATATGGATAATAGCCGCAACTTCATATCATTACTCTTTCAGTTGAACCATCATCTGATAGGAGCAATTGATACGATGCTTGAGGAATTTACTGAACCCAAGGAGGAGAGTAGGGGGAAAGAACCTATGGAGAATGAGGTGCACACACCAGTTTATTCAGCTGGTGACTACATCAGTATTGATCCACTTGCACGTGAACCTACACCTGTTACACCTGGGAACTATCTGGGTAGTTCCTATGGGGGATACGAGGGCGGAGAGGAATCCGGAAACAACCAGCATTCCGAGACTCCTATCGAGAATTCCAGGGGTTGGCGTTGGGGATCGGATACTGGAACTCATAGTACCTCTGTGTATTATGATGGAGAGATGAATGATGACGCAACAACCCAGAACCAGAGCTATCCTAGTAATGAAGGAGTGGATGGAGGATATCCGACACAAGTTGAGTCGGGTATGAGTTTTGGTAACCCTTATGGTGGGGCTACAGGGGAGTACACCCGATGGGTGGACTATGATGCACTCAACGATCAGTTTGTGAACACTGATTTCTCCTTAGGATCATCATCTGATTCGGATTACAAGCCAACGGGGAGACCTTATGTTCCAGGGTCTATCAGGAGGACGACACGTTCGACCGGATGGAAGCCTGGGATGTACCGGGAGTGAAGATCGACTAGAGTCCACCAAGGGAGGCGAGGCTATAATACACAAGTACCACGTGTATTATAGTTTGTAATATTTGTATAAATTTGTACATATACTTTAATAAGTGAGTTTGCATACTCACATCGACTTGAGTATTGTAATAAGACCACTTATGAATGTATATACAGGGTATATGTTTTGTATGATTTGGATTTGCTTCTTGATTTCCATTGCGTGACTAGTTCTGTGCACAAAGTTGAGCTCAGAAAACTTGCGCATGGAGTAATTATGAGTATCATCTTGTGTTGCAGAACTAGGGGGTTATGTCGGGAATGCTAGGAGACGAGACTGAAGCACAGCGCATGGAGCGCGAAGCAAAACAAAAGGAAGAGGCTGAGGGTGCAGCCAGAGATCAGTTTCCACCACCACCACCACCCATGACACAGCAAAATTTTATCCAGTACATGCAGTTAGTAGAGGAGAGACAGCGTGTAACACTGGAGCAGCAGAACAAATTCTTCCATGATTTGCTGCAGCAGAACAGGGTGGAGAGACCTGAGAACCCGGGAGTCACATTAGCAGACTTCCAAAACACTAAGCCTATATCTTTTGCATACGCGCCCGAGCCAATGGACGCGGAAGATTGGCTGATGGATACTGAGCGAAAGCTCAACACCGTTGGATGTAACGACCAAGAGAAGGTTCATTATGCTACCCATCTGCTGTGTGGACCTGCCGCATCTTGGTGGGACAATATAGTAGCCGTTTATCCGGCTGGAAAGGTATTTACCTGGGAAGAATTCACGAGGAAGTTCAGGGAATCCAATGTCCCTGAAAGTATTGTGGAACTGAAGCGTCGAGAATTTGAAAGTCTCGAGCAGAAGGACAAGGCAATCCTGACTTATGTCAGGGAGTTCTCTAAACTATCCCGGTACGCTGTTGAAGAAGTCAACACTGAGGACAAGAAGAAGAAGAGATTTCTGAGGGGGTTAAGTCCCCAGTTCAAAGTACAGCTCCGCATGATGAGAGCAACGGAGTTTCAAGAGTTGGTGGATGCAGCCATCACACTAGAAGATGATTTCAAGCAATTACAGGAGGAGAAGAGGAAAAAGGCCAAGTATGAGCCTAAGAGGTTTGTTAGTAACAAGCCTAATACCAGTCTGAGTTTCAAGCCCAGATACAGCAACAACAACAACAACAACAACAACAGCAACTACTACGGTAGTAGGAAGAATCAGGCATTTCAGACTGCAAATCAAAGCGTTTGCAGGAGTTGTGGACTCACAGGGCATTTCGCCAAGGATTGCAAGAAACCAAGGATTATATGCTTTGGTTGTCGCCAGGAGGGGCACATGCTAAAGGACTGCCCCAAGAGGAACACCGGAGGAGGTCAGTCAGGAGGAGGAGGAGGAGGTCGAGGAGGAAACACCGGAGGCAACTGGAAGAATAAGAAGCCCTTCGGCAAGCTGAACTGTACCAGTCTGGAGGAGGTGGTCAACTCTGACCAGGCGGTGATAGGTACGCTCCAGATACTCACTCATCCTGGCAAAGTACTTTTTGATACTGGTGCAACTACATCATTCATTTCTCAACAATTCATCACCAAACATGGGATTAGTTGCACTAAGTTAGATACACCCATAACTATACTTTCTGCGGGGGGAACGATAGTAGTAACCCATGTCAAACAAAAACAAGTCATTATGATCAATAAGTGCGCGTTTGACGCGGACCTGTTCATTTTACCGATGAAGGACATTGATGTCATTCTTGGTATGAACTGGTTAGAAACTAATGGAGCATTGATCGACTGTGTGAACAAAACGGTGTCTTTGAAAAGCCCAGATGGAAGTAGAATGATCTACCAAGGCGACAAACACACACAAATTGAAGTTGAGCTACAGCTGAACAGCATGAAGGAGGTGAAGTTAGAAGATATACCTGTAGTAAATGAATTCCAGGATGTGTTTCCTACGGAATTACCTGGTATGCCACCAGATAGGGAGATAGAATTCACTATCGACCTAATCCCAGGAACAGCTCCGATTGCCAAGGCACCATATAAGATGGGGCCCAAGGAGTTAAAAGAACTGAAGGAGCAACTGGATGACTTGGAACAAAAGGGATTCATTCAAGAGAGTGTTTCACCATGGGGATCACCTGTGATCTTCGTGGATAAAAGAGATGGAGGAAGAAGGATGTGCGGAGACTACAGGAATCTGAACAACGTCACAATCAAGAACAAGTATCCACTTCCAAGAATACAAGATCTATTTGATCAAGTGAGAGGCGCGGGAGTCTTTTCCAAGATTGATCTAAGATCCGGTTATCACCAGATAAAGATCAAGAAGGAAGACATTTCGAAAACTGCCTTTGTCTCAAGGTATGGACACCATGAATACCTTGTAGTACCTTTTGGATTGACCAATGCCCCAGCAATATTCATGAATCTCATGAATAAAATCTTCATGCCTTATCTAGACAAGTTTGTCATCGTATTTATCGATGATATTCTGATATATTCCAAGAACAAGTCCGAACATGCTGAACATTTGAGGTTAGTGTTGCAAACACTAAGGGAACATCAACTTTATGCCAAACTTAGTAAGTGTGAATTTTGGCTAGATCAAGTGGAATTTCTTGGTCATGTCATTAGCAAAGATGGAATCGCTGTTAACCCGAGCAAGGTAGCAACAGTTCTAGAATGGGAAGCACCCAAAACTGTCAAGGAAATCCGTGGATTCCTAGGAATGGCAGGATACTATCGGAGATTCATTGAAGGATTCTCTAAGATAGCAGGACCTATGACGAAGCTGTTAAGGAAGAACACACCATTCGTGTGGTCAGAGGAGTGTGAGAAGAGCTTTCAAACTCTAAAAGAGAAACTCACCACGGCACCGGTATTAGCAGCTCCTAAGTTGGCAAGGATTACACCGTGTATCGTGGACGCATCCAAGCATGGATTGGGTTGCGTACTCATGCAAGATCGGAAAGTGATATCTTATGGATCGAGGCAACTTAGACCTCATGAAGTGAATTATCCAACACATGACTTGGAATTAGCAGCTGTCGTATTTGCACTTAAAACTTGGAGACATTTTCTCTATGGAGCAAAGTGTGAGCTCTATACAGATCATAAAAGCCTCAAATATTTCTTCACTCAGAAGGAACTCAACATGAGACAGAAAAGATGGCTAGAATTGATCAAGGATTATGATCTGACAATCAATTACACACCAGGGAAGGCTAATGTTGTAGCAGATGCCCTGAGTAGGAAGAGCACCGGAGGAGTGGAACAAGAAATATCACCGGAGTTGAGGAAGGAAATAAGTCAAGCCCAAATACAACTTTGGGAGAAGGAAGCCCATGAAGGATTATCGGCGTTGCAAGTAGCCGATGAGCTTAATGTCAACCTGAAGAATGAGATAATGATGGGTCAAATGGACGATCCATTCATCGTTGAGGAGATGAGAAGAATAGATGAAGGAAGACCATCAGAATTTCATCGCGGAGAATCTGGATCTTTATGGTTCCAGAAAAGAATTTGCGTTCCGGATATTGCTGAAATTAAGGAAGTAATACTCCGGGAAGCTCATCAAACACCATATTCCATACATCCGGGAAGTACAAAGATGTACATGGATCTAAAGGAACTATTCTGGTGGAATAACATGAAGAGGGAGATAGCACAATATGTGGCAGAATGCCATACATGCCAGAGAGTGAAGGCTGAACACTAGAGTCCGGCAGGGAAGTTACAACCTTTACCTATTCCCGAGTGGAAATGGGAGGAAATAGGGATGGATTTCATCATCGGACTACCCATGACTAATAAAAAGAAGGACATGATATGGGTAATCGTGGACCGGTTGACGAAAAGTGCACACTTTTTAGCGGTAAACCAGCAGGATAAAGGAGAGAAACTCATCGATCTTTACATCAAAGAGATCGTGAGTAAGCATGGAGTACCTAAGAAGATCGTGTCGGATCGAGGATCCGTGTTCACATCAGCGTTCTGGAAGCAACTTCACGAAGCTTTAGGATCCAAGTTGGACTATAGTACCACTTATCATCCCCAGACCGGTGGACAAACCGAGAGAACCAACCAGATCTTAGAGGATATGCTTAGGGTTTGTGCCCTAGACTTCGGAGGATCATGGGAAGAGCACTTACCACTAGCAGAGTTTTCATATAATAATAGCTACCAAAGCAGCATCAAGATGGCACCATTTGAAGCTCTGTATGGAAGGAAGTGTAGATCACCGATATGTTGGTACGAAGCCGGAGCAAGCAAAGAGTTCAACCCTGATTATGTCAAGGAAAAACAACAAATCATTGACATTATCAGAGACAGGCTCAAGATAGCCCAAAGTCGGCAAAAGAGTTATGCCGATCAGAAGAGGAGAACATGGGAGCCACGAGTTGGAGACATGGTCTATCTTAAGGTAAGCCCGATGAAAGGACTCCAGAGGTTTGGAGTAAAAGGAAAACTCAGTCCTAGATATATAGGACCTTTCAAGATACTGAGTCAGAACCGAGGTTTAGCCTTTGAATTGGATCTACCTGGAAGGTTAGCTCAAGTTCACAATGTATTCCATGTGTCACAACTCCGGAAATGTTTGAAGACCCCAGATGAACCAATATCACATGATGAGCTCGAGTTACAACCAGACTTGACATACATCGAGAAGCCAGCCAAGATTCTCGAGGAGAGCTGGAAACAACTCAGAAATAAAGCGATTAAGTATTGCAAGATACAATGGAAGCATCACCCAGAGAGGGAAGCCACCTGGGAAAAAGAGGAAGACCTGAGGAAAACATACCCCGAGCTGTTCAGGTATTACAACCACAACTTCGGGACGAAGTTTTCTTTAAGGGGGAAAGGCTGTAATGTCCCAGGTTTAGAGACGATCGAGGGGTAGATTTTAGAAAGGGATGTGCATTGCATAGTAAATTCTGGGGAAATTTCGCGCTTTTAAACAAAAACTGCATCGAAGGGGGACAAGTTTCTCTCTCGACACCTTACAGGGTTAGGGATTCGAGAGTGCGACAAACTTGCATCTCACTTCATTAGTTAGGGTTTTGAGAAGAGAGGGGAGAGTTTGAATGATTGAATTCTAAATGAAGTAACATGGTTGAATTCAAACCAATGATGAATTTGAATTTCAAATTCAAACATTAAATAATTACCTAAATAATTCAATTGTGAGGAAAGTCATTAAGTAAATAATCAATAATAAACAAAATGAACAATTATAATAAAGTAAAGCTCATTAGGGAAAACTTTGAGCTTTATTGATCATCACACAATTTACATTGTCATTACAATATTCATAAGAGAAATAAATGATTAATACAACACATTACATAAATGGGCAAAATAGAAGAAAGAAAATAAAAGAAAATTACAAGTGAATGATCTATCCTAAACTACACAAGATGATCATCATGGAGATCTTGCCAAGAGGATCTTGATCTTCATCCAGAACATCACATTGTCCCTGTAATCACACAAACAAAGACCAAAGACAAGTGTTATGCCAAGTGGCATTGCCACTTGGCAGGTTAGCAAGAAAATGAGAAGTTGAGAGGATATTATCAAGATCAGCCGAGCTGATCCACCAAATGGACCAAGTTCCAACCAGGAACCACACAAGCAGCTCACAAGGCAGTGTGCATGTCCACCAAAGACATACACACTCGGGAGAGTCACCAAAGTGACAAGCAAGAGCTGTCGACCAGGGAGAGCAAGGGGGCATCATATATAAACTTTTCAGAGCCAAACCCTAGCTCATTCATCGACAGGCATCTTGGTAAGTCATCAGAGAGCAAGAACACTTAGAACAGGAAGAACACATAGCCAGAACCCTCATCCAGGAACAGCTCAAGCAAAGAACTGTTTCCTGTTGAGAAGCAAACCATGGAGTAGATCAAGCACAAGTCACAAGGAGGAGCAGGGCAAGCCAAGAAATCAGCACAGAAGCAAAACCTCTACACCAACACACTATTTCTAGGAGCTGGAGTGAGGTATACACATTAACATGAACAAACCAGATGGTTTTGTTCATATATTGCACATGCATGAACTCAAGCACAACACAAGGGTAGAAACCCTATATGTGAGTCATCATATGGCTACTGGCTAAATTGGTGCAAGTGAACAAGAGAGAAACAAATAGGAAAGCACCCTGGGAACATTGGCGATGCCAAACCAGTGACATAATCAAAGAAATCCAACAAGGGATGATCCTATCTAACTAGTCAGTTTCACTTAGCACCTATAGCCACTACACCATCAGACAGATAGACTATCAAGTGTCTATTCATGTTTATCAACATCAAAGGAAACTGGAAAAAACACAAGGATTCTTCCAGTGAGATATTTCCCAAATCACAGCAAGCCAACACAGGTAGGAGCAACCATTTCTTAGCGCATGAGCACCGCTAGGGTCACAACAGCTACCTATCCACATAAGAAATTCATCAAAGCATCACATCATTATCCAGGGGATTCAGTATGAGCTAGGGTACCCAACTAGTGGTTGGCATCCCTTTAGCTGCATCAAATTCATCCATATGATCATTACTGATAAACAGTTCACATCATTTATCTACCAAAATTAAGCCAGGTAACAGAGATAAATGAAGTACACAAGTAACCACTGCACCAGAACCTTGCACAAGATCCAGAGGATCACTGCAAGTAACAGATAATGCTTGAGTAAGCAATAAACCTCACTAGCATAAGTACTTATGTCACACAGACACCAGAATGAGCACCAGATAGGCCAGACAGAAGCTTACCAATTAATCAACAAGCCACTGTTGATCACATGCTCACCAGTGCTTGCTAACATTTGATACAGATGCTATAAGCAAGCATAGTACCAGATAATTAAATAGCCACACATAATCAACAGCTGCTTCACAGATAATCAAATGAATGATTTATAATTGTATCCAGAAGCACATCAAATACATGATGTACCACTGGATCAATCTAGACAAGGATGGCACACACACATAATCAAGCCATAACAATAACCAGAGCCATTAAACAAGTAAAGCACTTAGTACTCATCACTGAATCATACCATTAAGCCAACAACAATGCTCAGATGAGCATGCTCATGAATTTGAGCACAAGAAATAGCCACAGAAGCTCTGGCACTTGCAAATTTGCAAGAATTGCATACTGCAATTAAGCCATTGAAGCATATATGAATACACTGAAGTGTCAGGCAAGCATAGAAACAAGACTGAGGCACAGGGAAGAATTCTAGCAAGAATTGCAAGCTTTTACAAGCTCAAGCATGAATTCATAAGCTAGGACCATGATAGCAGCACAGCAGCAGCATAAGAATAACCATTAGGCAGAATAGGACAGCACAGTAGCTAGGGTTCATGGCAGTAGCACAGGCAACACCGCAGCAGCAAGCAACAGCACAGTAGCTGAGCACGGCCAGCACCTCCACAAGGAGGGAAGCCATGGCCAGGGTTACTGGAGGAAGAGGAAGAAAGGCACAGGAAAAAGAGAGAGGCGGAGCACTTACTTGGAACAGAGCAGGACGGTGTAGCCATGGCGGCTACGGCGGCACGCGCCGGAGCACGGCGGCGCCAGGCCAAGCCAGGCCATGGCGGTGCCACGGCAGCTCGCGCACACGGTGGCGAAGCCACGGCGGCGCCACGACTCCAGAAGCGTCGGCGGCGACGAATCGCCGCGGAACTCCACGGCCTTGCGAGCAGACGTGTTGGGGACGAGAAGTGGAGGCGGCGAGGACCAGATCGATGCCGTAGATCTGGTGCGCCGTCACCAGGCGGTCCAGATCCGCCGCATCTCATCGCCGTAGATGGCCGGAGACGGCCGGAGAATCTCGGCGAAGGCAGCGGCGACCACGGCATCGCCAGAGAGTCGCGGGAGTGGGTTAGGGTTTCCGCGTGAGGAGAGAGGAGAGAACGAATGGGCCGACCGAGCCCAAAGGGTGGCTCGGGTTCGACCTAACCCGTTGGGCCACCTGACAGGTGGAGCCCAAGGGTATTTCAGTCTTTTCACAAATCAATAAATACATGAAACTTTGAAATTCAATAGAAAATTGATAAAAGCTCTTAAAAATAACTTAAAATATGAAAAAGGATCAGCATAAAATTCTCTATTTAAATAAAATATCAAAGAGAATTTTTGAAGACAATTAAGAGTAAGTCCTATTTTGATGATTTAAATAATCATTTAAATCACACACCTAATTTTCTATAATGAAAATAAGTCCATTAAGGTATTTGGACTTTAAAAACACCTTGACAACATTTCAAGGTTGTATCCTACTTTAAATCAAGTATCTCCAAATTATTCTTAGTATTAACCTCTTACATGAAATATTAACGACATCGGAAGGGGGGAACAAACCCTAAAAATAGAATCATGCATAATTGCTTCTTTAACGATTGCCCTTATCGGACAATGATGCTATTTTTCAGAGACAGAGGACAAGGGTCAGTCCACACCTTCCAACTGCAAAACTTTGCAGTGTTCAGGCAAGTTCATCACTTGCTCACGTCATTGAGTATTTTTATCAAATTACTTGCAAAGTATTATGGTTATCACTATTGCACAAAAATCAAAACCACTACTTTCATAACTATGAATATGACTATGTGGTGGGCAATGGAACCATGGATTGTGTTGATATGGTGGAGGTTCCATTGCACGGGTTTATATCCATCTAGGATTAAACAACAAATGTCGCCAGTGATTCTTGTGCCGTAATACCCGTGTTAACCATAAGATCCGGAGTGGGACGGAGTAGTCAAAAGTGTTTCCACCTCTCGTTCATCAACGGATGCGCTTTACCGTAGTACACTTGTAATCCAAGGGGGCAAGCTGGTGAGGCTGGGGAGTCCTAAGTCCCCACGGCATAGTCCGTAGTACACTTGTCGCCCGAAGGAGCAAGATGGTGAGGCTGGGGAGTCCTAAGTCCCCACGGTATTGCGGTCTAGGATGGGTTGCAGCCACCGGCGTAGGAGTGTATGGTAGAGCCCAAAGACCGTTGTCGTGGTCGGGGTCCACCTTGAAATCTACAGGAATAATGGGACCGACGTGGACCCAGGGTCGGCGCATGCAACAAAGGGTGGGTGTTCGAGGTAGCGGAGGAACATGATTGGCTAGACCTTATACCGGGCCTCACACCAAAGGAAGTGTGGACGGGAAAGCTGCCCGGTTGGCACCAAGGTTAAGATCTCTTATGGGTAAAGCAACACACCTCTGCAGAGTGTAAAGAACTGTGACCTGTCACTCCCTGTTCCGGGATGAGGAACTGCGAACGCGGCCGGAAAGGAGCTCCATGAAGTTCTAGTAAACCGGTGAAGGCTGACGGACATAGCTCTTTGAAATAAAAGCAATCTCTTGAAGAAACGTTTAACAAAACTTGCAATGGTATTAGACTTTCTGGTCTAGTATCGTAGCTAGTGCATTAAACACCTCTTATCTATAATGAACTTGTTGAGTACGCTCGTACTCATACCACTCTTAAATCCCATGCTTAGATTGTCTGAATCGTCTGGAGGAGGACTACGACAACAATGATGGAGCCGAGATCATCGGCTACGAGGAACCAGACCTCTCAGGAGGAGTTGAAGGCTTAGACTACCTCATCGTCTACGGATCCGGGGAGGCTTCCGGAGGAGAACAAGCCTAGAGATATCCGATAGTAGTAGTAACCGAGCAGTCGAACTCTTAGTATATAGCTGCTCGAGGAAATAAATGTTTAGCTTAATGAGACACTTATACTGTAAGTTAAGTTGGGTTCGCCTCGAACCCAGGAGTACTCCTCTTAGGACCCAAGAGGAGCTCCGAGACGACATGTGTATGTTAATTGTAATAATATGTGAATGAGTTATGGACCTTGCTATGTTCTGTTGTACTACTCTGAGGGATGTAATATTTGCGGAATGGTACTTCGTGAATGTTATATCAACGACTGGCATACTACAACATGCAGTGGTATGCAGGGTCACCACAGTTGGTATCAGAGCAAAAGCTTTGACCTTAGGTTGGAACCTAGTAAATGGGACCAAACGTTAGGAGTCAAATAGGACTAGTAAAGAATTCTCTAAAAATATGGTGTATATTCAATTGAGAATACAACAATTATATATTTTAGTGCGATAATTCTTTATTATCTCTATTATGATGCATTATTACTAATCTTATAATCTTTCTATTTCTACAGCCAACATGGCAAGTTCACGACCGGGAAGAAACGTGAAAGTTATGGATTCCACACTGAACGAATACCTAGGAGGACTTGCTGATATCCTACGAGCCATGTTACTGGAATTTGGGTGCGATCCCCAGATTCCAGTAAAGAAATACATGTTTTATGATGGTCCGGTGTTGGCCAAGTGCAGGGTAGGACTGCGACTTCCCGAATCTTTGGGAATGAGCGTAGTCATGCCAGCTGGAGAAAGCTAGGACAACCAACACAGCCTACCATATAGCTGTTATGAGAGCCATAACCGACATACGGGAACATAAGACAAAAGAGCTTATGGATTCCGAGTTCTCCCATATTCCTCATAATCAGGAGGAAGAAGATCCCTTGCTCAACCACTACAAATATGCCAAACGCAAACCCATAGCAGTGGCAAAATATATGGATAATAGCCGCAACTTCATATCATTACTCTTTCAGTTGAACCATCATCTGATAGGAGCAATTGATACGATGCTTGAGGAATTTACTGAACCCAAGGAGGAGAGTAGGGGGAAAGAACCTATGGAGAATGAGGTGCACACACCAGTTTATTCAGCTGGTGACTACATCAGTATTGATCCACTTGCACGTGAACCTACACCTGTTACACCTGGGAACTATCTGGGTAGTTCCTACGGGGGATACGAGGGCGGAGAGGAATCCGGAAACAACCAGCGTTCCGAGACTCCTATCGAGAATTCCAGGGGTTGGCGTTGGGGATCGGATACTGGAACTCATAGTACCTCTGTGTATTATGATGGAGAGATGAATGATGACGCAACAACCCAGAACCAGAGCTATCCTAGTAATGAAGGAGTGGATGGAGGATATCCGACACAAGTTGAGTCGGGTATGAGTTTTGGTAACCCTTATGGTGGGGCTACAGGGGAGTACACCCGATGGGTGGACTATGATGCACTCAACGATCAGTTTGTGAACACTGATTTCTCCTTAGGATCATCATCTGATTCGGATTACAAGCCAACGGGGAGACCTTATGTTCCAGGGTCTATCAGGAGGACGACACGTTCGACCGGATGGAAGCCTGGGATGTACCGGGAGTGAAGATCGACTAGAGTCCACCAAGGGAGGCGAGGCTATAATACACAAGTACCACGTGTATTATAGTTTGTAATATTTGTATAAATTTGTACATATACTTTAATAAGTGAGTTTGCATACTCACATCGACTTGAGTATTGTAATAAGACCACTTATGAATGTATATACAGGGTATATGTTTTGTATGATTTGGATTTGCTTCTTGATTTCCATTGCGTGACTAGTTCTGTGCACAAAGTTGAGCTCAGAAAACTTGCGCATGGAGTAATTATGAGTATCATCTTGTGTTGCAGAACTAGGGGGTTATGTCGGGAACGCTAGGAGACGAGACTGAAGCACAGCGCATGGAGCGCGAAGCAAAACAAAAGGAAGAGGCTGAGGGTGCAGCCAGAGATCAGTTTCCACCACCACCACCACCCATGACACAGCAAAATTTTATCCAGTACATGCAGTTAGTAGAGGAGAGACAGCGTGTAACACTGGAGCAGCAGAACAAATTCTTCCATGATTTGCTGCAGCAGAACAGGGTGGAGAGACCTGAGAACCCGGGAGTCACATTAGCAGACTTCCAAAACACTAAGCCTATATCTTTTGCATACGCGCCCGAGCCAATGGACGCGGAAGATTGGCTGATGGATACTGAGCGAAAGCTCAACACCGTTGGATGTAACGACCAAGAGAAGGTTCGTTATGCTACCCATCTGCTGTGTGGACCTGCCGCATCTTGGTGGGACAATATAGTAGCCGTTTATCCGGCTGGAAAGGTATTTACCTGGGAAGAATTCACGAGGAAGTTCAGGGAATCCAATGTCCCTGAAAGTATTGTGGAACTGAAGCGTCGAGAATTTGAAAGTCTCGAGCAGAAGGACAAGGCAATCCTGACTTATGTCAGGGAGTTCTCTAAACTGTCCCGGTACGCTGTTGAAGAAGTCAACACTGAGGACAAGAAGAAGAAGAGATTTCTGAGGGGGTTAAGTCCCCAGTTCAAAGTACAGCTCCGCATGATGAGAGCAACGGAGTTTCAAGAGTTGGTGGATGCAGCCATCACACTAGAAGATGATTTCAAGCAATTACAGGAGGAGAAGAGGAAAAAGGCCAAGTATGAGCCTAAGAGGTTTGTTAGTAACAAGCCTAATACCAGTCTGAGTTTCAAGCCCAGATACAGCAACAACAACAACAACAACAGCAACTACTACGGTAGTAGGAAGAATCAGGCATTTCAGACTGCAAATCAAAGCGTTTGCAGGAGTTGTGGACTCACAGGGCATTTCGCCAAGGATTGCAAGAAACCAAGGATTATATGCTTTGGTTGTCGCCAGGAGGGGCACATGCTAAAGGACTGCCCCAAGAGGAACACCGGAGGAGGTCAGTCAGGAGGAGGAGGAGGTCGAGGAGGAAACACCGGAGGCAACTGGAAGAATAAGAAGCCCTTCGGCAAGCTGAACTGTACCAGTCTGGAGGAGGTGGTCAACTCTGACCAGGCGGTGATAGGTACGCTCCAGATACTCACTCATCCTGGCAAAGTACTTTTTGATACTGGTGCAACTACATCATTCATTTCTCAACAATTCATCACCAAACATGGGATTAGTTGCACTAAGTTAGATACACCCATAACTATACTTTCTGCGGGGGGAACGATAGTAGTAACCCATGTCAAACAAAAACAAGTCATTATGATCAATAAGTGCGTGTTTGACGCGGACCTGTTCATTTTACCGATGAAGGACATTGATGTCATTCTTGGTATGAACTGGTTAGAAACTAATGGAGCATTGATCGACTGTGTGAACAAAACGGTGTCTTTGAAAAGCCCAGATGGAAGTAGAATGATCTACCAAGGCGACAAACACACACAAATTGAAGTTGAGCTACAGCTGAACAGCATGAAGGAGGTGAAGTTAGAAGATATACCTGTAGTAAATGAATTCCAGGATGTGTTTCCTGCGGAATTACCTGGTATGCCACCAGATAGGGAGATAGAATTCACTATCGACCTAATCCCAGGAACAGCTCCGATTGCCAAGGCACCATATAAGATGGGGCCCAAGGAGTTAAAAGAACTGAAGGAGCAACTGGATGACTTGGAACAAAAGGGATTCATTCAAGAGAGTGTTTCACCATGGGGATCACCTGTGATCTTCGTGGATAAAAGAGATGGAGGAAGAAGGATGTGCGGAGACTACAGGAATCTGAACAACGTCACAATCAAGAACAAGTATCCACTTCCAATAATACAAGATCTATTTGATCAAGTGAGAGGCGCGGGAGTCTTTTCCAAGATTGATCTAAGATCCGGTTATCACCAGATAAAGATCAAGAAGGAAGACGTTCCGAAAACTGCCTTTGTCTCAAGGTATGGACACCATGAATACCTTGTAGTACCTTTTGGATTGACCAATGCCCCAGCAATATTCATGAATCTCATGAATAAAATCTTCATGCCTTATCTAGACAAGTTTGTCATCGTATTTATCGATGATATTCTGATATATTCCAAGAACAAGTCCGAACATGCTGAACATTTGAGGTTAGTGTTGCAAACACTAAGGGAACATCAACTTTATGCCAAACTTAGTAAGTGTGAATTTTGGCTAGATCAAGTGGAATTTCTTGGTCATGTCATTAGCAAAGATGGAATCGCTGTTAACCCGAGCAAGGTAGCAGCAGTTCTAGAATGGGAAGCACCCAAAACTGTCAAGGAAATCCGTGGATTCCTAGGAATGGCAGGATACTATTGGAGATTCATTGAAGGATTCTCTAAGATAGCAGGACCTATGACGAAGCTGTTAAGGAAGAACACACCATTCGTGTGGTCAGAGGAGTGTGAGAAGAGCTTTCAAACTCTAAAAGAGAAACTCACCACGGCACCGGTATTAGCAGTTCCGGAAGTTGGCAAGGATTACACCGTGTACTGTGACGCATCCAAGCATGGATTGGGTTGCGTACTCATGCAAGATCGGAAAGTGATATCTTATGGATCGAGGCAACTTAGACCTCATGAAGTGAATTATCCAACACATGACTTGGAATTAGCAGCTGTCGTATTTGCACTTAAAACTTGGAGACATTTTCTCTATGGAGCAAAGTGTGAGCTCTATACAGATCATAAAAGTCTCAAATATTTCTTCACTCAGAAGGAACTCAACATGAGACAGAAAAGATGGCTAGAATTGATCAAGGATTATGATCTGACAATCAATTACACACCAGGGAAGGCTAATGTTGTAGCAGATGCCCTGAGTAGGAAGAGCACCGGAGGAGTGGAACAAGAAATATCACCGGAGTTGAGGAAGGAAATAAGTCAAGCCCAAATACAACTTTGGGAGAAGGAAGCCCATGAAGGATTATCGGCGTTGCAAGTAGCCGATGAGCTTAATGTCAACCTGAAGAATGAGATAATGATGGGTCAAATGGACGATCCATTCATCGTTGAGGAGATGAGAAGAATAGATGAAGGAAGACCATCAGAATTTCATCGCGGAGAATCTGGATCTTTATGGTTCCAGAAAAGAATTTGCGTTCCGGATATTGCTGAAATTAAGGAAGTAATACTCCGGGAAGCTCATCAAACACCACATTCCATACATCCGGGAAGTACAAAGATGTACATGGATCTAAAGGAACTATTCTGGTGGAATAACATGAAGAGGGAGATAGCACAATATGTGGCAGAATGCCATACATGCCAGAGAGTGAAGGCTGAACACCAGAGTCCGGCAGGGAAGTTACAACCTTTACCTATTCCCGAGTGGAAATGGGAGGAAATAGGGATGGATTTCATCATCGGACTACCCATGACTAATAAAAAGAAGGACATGATATGGGTAATCGTGGACCGGTTGACGAAAAGTGCACACTTTTTAGCGGTAAACCAGCAAGATAAAGGAGAGAAACTCATCGATCTTTACATCAAAGAGATCGTGAGTAAGCATGGAGTACCTAAGAAGATCGTGTCGGATCGAGGATCCGTGTTCACATCAGCGTTCTGGAAGCAACTTCACGAAGCTTTAGGATCCAAGTTGGACTATAGTACCACTTATCATCCCCAGACCGGTGGACAAACCGAGAGAACCAACCAGATCTTAGAGGATATGCTTAGGGCTTGTGCCCTAGACTTCGGAGGATCATGGGAAGAGCACTTACCACTAGCAGAGTTTTCATATAATAATAGCTACCAAAGCAGCATCAAGATGGCACCATTTGAAGCTCTGTATGGAAGGAAGTGTAGATCACCGATATGTTGGTACGAAGCCGGAGCAAGCAAAGAGTTCAACCCTGATTATGTCAAGGAAAAACAACAAATCATTGACATTATCAGAGACAGGCTCAAGATAGCCCAAAGTCGGCAAAAGAGTTATGCCGATCAGAAGAGGAGAACATGGGAGCCACGAGTTGGAGACATGGTCTATCTTAAGGTAAGCCCGATGAAAGGACTCCAGAGGTTTGGAGTAAAAGGAAAACTCAGTCCTAGATATATAGGACCTTTCAAGATACTGAGTCAGAACCGAGGTTTAGCCTTTGAATTGGTTCTACCTGGAAGGTTAGCTCAAGTTCACAATGTATTCCATGTGTCACAACTCCGGAAATGTTTGAAGACCCCAGATGAACCAATATCACATGATGAGCTCGAGTTACAACCAGACTTGACATACATCGAGAAGCCAGCCAAGATTCTCGAGGAGAGCTGGAAACAACTCAGAAATAAAGCGATTAAGTATTGCAAGATACAATGGAAGCATCACCCCGAGAGGGAAGCCACCTGGGAAAAAGAGGAAGCCCTGAGGAAAACATACCCCGAGCTGTTCAGGTATTACAACCACAACTTCGGGACGAAGTTTTCTTTAAGGGGGAAAGGCTGTAATGTCCCAGGTTTAGAGACGATCGAGGGGTAGATTTTAGAAAGGGATGTGCATTGCATAGTAAATTCTGGGGAAATTTCGCGCTTTTAAACAAAAACTGCATCGAAGGGGGACAAGTTTCTCTCTCGACACCTTACAGGGTTAGGGATTCGAGAGTGCGACAAACTTGCATCTCACTTCATTAGTTAGGGTTTTGAGAAGAGAGGGGAGAGTTTGAATGATTGAATTCTAAATGAAGTAACATGGTTGAATTCAAACCAATGATGAATTTGAATTTCAAATTCAAACATTAAATAATTACCTAAATAATTCAATTGTGAGGAAAGTCATTAAGTAAATAATCAATAATAAACAAAATGAACAATTATAATAAAGTAAAGCTCATTAGGGAAAACTTTGAGCTTTATTGATCATCACACAATTTACATTGTCATTACAATATTCATAAGAGAAATAAATGATTAATACAACACATTACATAAATGGGCAAAATAGAAGAAAGAAAATAAAAGAAAATTACAAGTGAATGATCTATCCTAAACTACACAAGATGATCATCATGGAGATCTTGCCAAGAGGATCTTGATCTTCATCCAGAACATCACATTGTCCCTGTAATCACACAAACAAAGACCAAAGACAAGTGTTATGCCAAGTGGCATTGCCACTTGGCAGGTTAGCAAGAAAATGAGAAGTTGAGAGGATATTATCAAGATCAGCCGAGCTGATCCACCAAATGGACCAAGTTCCAACCAGGAACCACACAAGCAGCTCACAAGGCAGTGTGCATGTCCACCAGCACATACACAGCCTGGGAGAGTCACCAAAGTGACAAGCAAGAGCTGCCGACCAGGGAGAGCAAGGGGGCATCATATATAAACTTTTCAGAGCCAAACCCTAGCTCATTCATCGACAGGCATCTTGGTAAGTCATCAGAGAGCAAGAACACTTAGAACAGGAAGAACACATAGCCAGAACCCTCATCCAGGAACAGCTCAAGCAAAGAACTGTTTCCTGTTGAGAAGCAAACCATGGAGTAGATCAAGCACAAGTCACAAGGAGGAGCAGGGCAAGCCAAGAAATCAGCACAGAAGCAAAACCTCTACACCAACACACTATTTCTAGGAGCTGGAGTGAGGTATACACATTAACATGAACAAACCAGATGGTTTTGTTCATATATTGCACATGCATGAACTCAAGCACAGCACAAGGGTAGAAACCCTATATGTGAGTCATCATATGGCTACTGGCTAAATTGGTGCAAGTGAACAAGAGAGAAACAAATAGGAAAGCACCCTGGGAACATTGGCTATGCCAAACCAGTGACATAATCAAAGAAATCCAACAAGGGATGATCCTATCTAACTAGTCAGTTTCACTTAGCACCTATAGCCACTACACCATCAGACAGATAGACTATCAAGTGTCTATTCATGTTTATCAACATCAAAGGAAACTGGAAAAAACACAAGGATTCTTCCAAAGGAGATATTTCCCAAATCACAAAGCCAACACAGGTAGGAGCAACCATTTCTTAGCGCATGAGCCTGCTAGGGTCACAACAGCTACCTATCCACATAAGAAATTCATCAAAGCATCACATCATTATCCAGGGGATTCAGTATGAGCTAGGGTACCCAACCAGTGGTTGGCATCCCTTTAGCTGCATCAAATTCATCCATATGATCATTACTGATAAACAGTTCACATCATTTATCTACCAAAATTAAGCCAGGTAACAGAGATAAATGAAGTACACAAGTAACCACTGCACCAGAACCTTGCACAAGATCCAGAGGATCACTGCAAGTAACAGATAATGCTTGAGTAAGCAATAAACCTCACTAGCACAAGTACTTATGTCACACAGACACCAGAATGAGCACCAGATAGGCCAGACAGAAGCTTACCAATTAATCAACAAGCCACTGTTGATCACATGCTCGCCAGTGCTTGCTAACATTTGATACAGATGCTATAAGCAAGCATAGTACCAGATAATTAAATAGCCACACATAATCAACAGCTGCTTCACAGATAATCAAATGAATGATTTATAATTGTATCCAGAAGCACATCAAATACATGATGTACCACTGGATCAATCTAGACAAGGATGGCACACACACATAATCAAGCCATAACAATAACCAGAGCCATTAAACAAGTAAAGCACTTAGTACTCATCACTGAATCATACCATTAAGCCAACAACAATGCTCAGATGAGCATGCTCATGAATTTGAGCACAAGAAATAGCCACAGAAGCTCTGGCACATGCAAATTTGCAAGAATTGCATACTGCAATTAAGCCATTGAAGCATATATGAATACACTGGAGTGTCAGGCAAGCATAGAAACAAGACTGAGGCACAGGGAAGAATTCTAGCAAGAATTGCAAGCTTTTACAAGCTCAAGCATGAATTCATAAGCTAGGACCATGATAGCAGCACAAGAAGAAAAAGATAAGAATAACCATTAGGTAGAATAGAACAGCACAGTAGCTAGGGTTCATGGCAGTAGCACAGGCAACACCGCAGCAGCAAGCAACAGCACAGTAGCTGAGCACGGCCAGCACCTCCACAAGGAGGGAAGCCATGGCCAGGGTTACTGGAGGAAGAGGAAGAAAGGCACAGGAAAAAGAGAGAGGCGGAGCACTTACTTGGAACAGAGCAGGACGGTGTAGCCATGGCGGCTACGGCGGCACGCGCCGGAGCACGGCGGCGCCAAAGTTGCCAGGCCATGGCGGTGCCACGGCAGCTCGCGCACACGGTGGCGAAGCCACGGCGGCGCCACGACGCTGTGCGTCGGCGGCGACGAATCGCCGCGGAACTCCACGGCCTTGCGAGCAGACGTGTTGGGGACGAGAAGTGGAGGCGGCGAGGACCAGATCGACACCGTAGATCAGGTGCGCCGTCACCAGGCGGTCCAGATCCGCCGCATCTCATTGCCGTAGATGGCCGGAGACGGCCGGAGAATCTCGGCGAAGGCAGCGGCGACCACGGCATCGCCAGAGAGTCGCGGGAGTGGGTTAGGGTTTCCGCGTGAGGAGAGAGGAGAGAACGAATGGGCCGACCGAGCCCAAAGGGTGGCTCGGGTTCGACCTAACCCGTTGGGCCACCTGATAGGTGGAGCCCAAGGGTATTTCAGTCTTTTCACAAATCAATAAATACATGAAACTTTGAAATTCAATAGAAAATTGATAAAAGCTCTTAAAAATAACTTAAAAATATGAAAAAGGATCAGCATAAAATTCTCTATTTAAATAAAATATCAAAGAGAATTTTTGAAGACAATTAAGAGTAAGTCCTATTTTGATGATTTAAATAATCATTTAAATCACACACCTAATTTTCTATAATGAAAATAAGTCCATTAAGGTATTTGGACTTTAAAAACACCTTGACAACATTTCAAGGTTGTATCCTACTTTAAATCAAGTATCTCCAAATTATTCTTAGTATTAACCTCTTACATGAAATATTAACGACATCGGAAGGGGGGAACAAACCCTAAAAATAGAATCATGCATAATTGCTTCTTTAACCATTGCCCTTATCAGATAATGATGCTATTTTTCAGAGACAGAGGACAAGGGTCAGTCCACACCTTCCAACTGCAAAACTTTGCAGTGTTCAGGCAAGTTCATCACTTGCTCATGTCATTGAGTATTTTTATCAAATTACTTGCAAAGTATTATGGTTATCACTATTGCACAAAAATCAAAACCACTACTTTCATAACTATGAATATGACTATGTGGTGGGCAATGGAACCATGGATTGTGTTGATATGGTGGAGGTTCCATTGCACGGGTTTATATCCATCTAGGATTAAACAACAAATGTCGCCAGTGATTCTTGTGCCGTAATACCCGTGTTAACCATAAGATCCGGAGTGGGACGGAGTTATCAAAAGTGTTTCCACCTCTCGTTCATCAACGGATGCGCTTTACCGTAGTACACTTGTAATCCAAGGGGGCAAGCTGGTGAGGCTGGGGAGTCCTAAGTCCCCACGGCATAGTCCGTAGTACACTTGTCGCCCGAAGGAGCAAGATGGTGAGGCTGGGGAGTCCTAAGTCCCCACGGTATTGCGGTCTAGGATGGGTTGCAGCCACCGGCGTAGGAGTGTATGGTAGAGCCCAGCACTGTTGTCGTGGTTGGGGTCCACCTTGAAATCTACAGGAATAATGGGACCGACGTGGACCCAGGGTCGGCGCATGCAACAAAGGGTGGGTGTTCGAGGTAGCGGAGGAACATGATTGGCTAGACCTTATACCGGGCCTCACACCAAAGGAAGTGTGGACGGGAAAGCTGCCCGGTTGGCACCAAGGTTAAGATCTCTTATGGGTAAAGCAACACACCTCTGCAGAGTGTAAAGAACTGTGACCTGTCACTCCCTGTTCCGAGATGAGGAACTGCGAACGCGGCCGGAAAGGAGCTCCATGAAGCTCTAGTAAACCGGTGAAGGCTGACGGACATAGCTCTTTGAAATAAAAGCAATCTCTTGAAGAAACGTTTAACAAAACTTGCATTGGTATTAGACTTTCTGGTCTAATATCGTAGCTAGTGCATTAAACACCTCTTATCTATAATGAACTTGTTGAGTACGCTCGTACTCATACCACTCTTAAATCCCATGCTTAGATTGTCTGAATCGTCTGGAGGAGGACTACGACAACAATGATGGAGCCGAGATCATCGGCTACGAGGAACCAGACCTCTCAGGAGGAGTTGAAGGCGTAGACTACCTCATCGTCTACGGATCCGGGGAGGCTTCCGGAGGAGAACAAGCCTAGAGATATCCGATAGTAGTAGTAACCGAGCAGTCGAACTCTTAGTATATAGCTGCTCGAGGAAATAAATGTTTAGCTTAATGAGACACTTATACTGTAAGTTAAGTTGGGTTCGCCTCGAACCCAGGAGTACTCCTCTTAGGACCCAAGAGGAGCTCCGAGACGACATGTGTATGTTAATTGTAATAATATGTGAATGAGTTATGGACCTTGCTATGTTCTGTTGTACTACTCTGAAGGATGTAATATTTGCGGAATGGTACTTCGTGAATGTTATATCAACGACTGGCATACTACAACATGCAGTGGTATGCTGGGTCACCACATGCTGCGAGCGACGGTCGAGCGATCTTGCTACCATGGGTAGCCGGACTTGCTACATGGGGCAACATGCGTTGCTACAAGAGGCGGCCTGCGGTGCTACCATTGCGCGGCAGCGATGCTACCATGGCGCGGTGGCATTGCTATCGGTAGCCGCTGTTGCTACCATGGCGCGGCGGCGCTGCTACAAATGGCTGCTGACATTGCTACATAGGTAGACCGTCCTTGCTACAAGGATCGACCAACCATGCTACCATGGCGCGGCTGCTTTTGCTGCAAGGGGTGGCCGGAGATGCTACCTTGGTGTGGCGGCGGTGCTACAGGAGGGGTGCGGCGGTGCTACAGGGGGCTCACGACATTGCCACTTCAGTGGACGGCGAAGCTATTTCAACGGCGAGGTCGCGTCGGGTTTCTCCGACGACCGCCAGTCCGGCATGGCCAGCGTTGGGATGCGTGGCGCAGGGAGAAGATGCTGCATTAGTTATCCGGCGCCGCCCTTGACGGGTTCTCCAGCGGGGTTCTCCGGCAACGCCGGCGACAACTTCTCCAGCAACGGTTGTGGCTCACGGGAGGAGCGAGGTGGGAGAAGCGAGGAACTGGGCGGCAGCGCCATGTGCTAGACAGCCAGATCGTGGGTGTGCTTTTTTGCTTTTTGTTCAGTGTTGTGCTCCCGTTGAGGCGTTGACTCTCGGCAAACGGTTTTGATCGGTCCATCGGACGGCTGGCGACCCGGGGGATCGGGGGCTTTGATCCCCCGGGGGACGCTCAGCACGCCCCAATCTGAAAGCCCGCGTGTAGACGGAATCGATCGAGCGACACCTGGTCATTCACACTACCGCAAGACAAGGCTGGGCCTGCACAGGACCCCACTCCTCATCAAATCGCAGCGTCCCTTCGCGCGGCCGCAAATGCGCGTGCACCATGCTCCAGCGGGACGTCGCATCGTGTCTGGAGCGTTCGCAGCGGCGCAAATATGCAACACGTTTGCGTCTCCGCGAACGCTGCACGGTCGCGCCGAGCGTCCGCTCGCTTTCCCACGGGCCCGGCTGGCAGCGACCCTGGCTCGATCGGCGCGAATTAAAACACATCAATTGCCGGGGAGGTCAACCGCCGGAGTGGCAACCGCGCCGATCAACCCGCCAACCGCCGGGATGGAGCGCCGAACCACCGCGGAAGAGCAACCGCATGCCTCTTCGTTATACGTGCCACCATTAATCCCCGCTGAATATAATCCTTGCGTCTGCTGTAATTCACGTCCAACCGGCTGCCAGTCTTCTTCTTCTCCTTCTTCTCCAACACCGGCTAGCCACCATGAGCAACTTGGCGTTGCCATCGGACACAGACAACGAGGGCAAGCCGCCGGGATGGCGGCATTGGTGGGATAGGGATGCAATGCCCAGCGACCCTAGCTCCCCGCCGAGGAGGACGAGGAGGAGGGAGGCGTCGTTGGCCTCGACGGCCAGGAGGAGGAGGAGGAGGACGAGGAGGACTCCGACGCCAAGTGGGCACGGCTGGAGGCGGCGGACGACGCGGCGACGGCAAGGAAGGAGGCAAGGGCCCGAGCGAGGGCGCATGCGGAGCGTCATCGTTCGTTCACCGACAACGAGGAAGGCCCCACTGACCAGTCGTCCGACTGGAACTCAAGCTCGACGGACGCGTCGTCCGGTAGTACCTCTTCGGAGGAGGAGGTGACAAGCAGGAGGCGCGTGACATAGGCATCCCCAATGGGCCTGCCGAAGATGGTACCCGGGGTTTACTGAAGGCCCACGACCCGAAGGATAAGAAGATTCGGAAGCCCAAGATACTATTAAGGAAAACTAGAGTTGTATTAGGAAACAATACTTGTAATCTTGCGGGACGGGTCAGAAACCCTCCCGGACTCTGTAAACTTGTGTATTACGAAACCCTCGGCTCCACCTCCTATATAAGGGGGGGGGGGGTCGAGGGACAAAGAGAGGATCGAATTTACTGTCAACACAACCCTACTTTTATATTCGTCGAGTACTTTTCGGCTGAAACCTTCGAGATCTACTTGCCCTCTACATCCAACTAAACCCTAGTCTACAATCCGTAGGCATTGACAAGTTAATACCTTGTCAATTGGCGCCGTCTGTGGGGATTTAGAGGCGACAAGGAGCTGATCTCGATGGCACGTTCAAGATCGTCGACTTCATCGGTAGCAAGCAACATCATGGACAGAGGTAAACAGATCGAAACTGGTCTCGTTGATTTTGTACCTCACCCGCCCTCCCGTTTGGATGCATATGCGTATCTGGAGGAGCCCATCGAGATGACGTTGGGAGAGTTCCACTTCCGCGTCGAGAAGGAAGGATCATATCGTCTCGAAATTCCGATCTCGTCGGGATCATCGGCGGTCGATCCCGATATTTCGAATTCAGCATCGTCAACAGAGTCAAGCGACGGAGAAATTTCGTCGCCACGCTTCATCAGCACCAGGGCAAGCGAAAAGCTCGCCAAAATCTTCAGCGACATATCCTTCGAGTCATCCGCGGACTCCGATATAAGCGATGACTCGAATAGCGTCGACAACTTCAACTTCATCGACAGATCCACTACTGTGGGCAAGGTCTTCACCAATCTATATGATGGTGTCACCAAACCCAGCAAAGTTCAAAATATCATCAGGTTTATGCCATTGGAGAAACAAGTCACGATCAGGAGGAGACATCAGAGGCTTTCGACGAATTGGGAAATCCATATGTCGATCCCTCTGACCTAAGGCGAGGTTTGGGCACTAAATACGTCGGGCCTACACCACGTGTCGGAGTTCAACTTCCACAAGCAGCATGGGATAGAGCAGCGAGAGCTATGGATGGTTCTGAACCAATGGAGACAACCGCTACGGTGGAAGAACTGCAAGCATACCAGTATAGGCTCGCCAGAGCGGGAAGAGAATTGGAAAAAGAGACAGCTGCTCTGAACAGAAGAAGGGAGGCAGCTTCCGCATCAAGCAGGCGAAGAGCAGAGTTAAGTCGACATTCAGGAACTTCGGGAGATAGTCATAGAGAAGCTCGTAGGAGAGCAAGATCTCTGCTGCAAAACATACCTGAAGCAGAAAGAGAGACTCTAATCCAAAACCTCGACATGTCCTTTATGTCAATCGACACGAGGGGGAATATTATTCCAAAAACACCGGAAGCAGGGTACATGGCGACACAAGCTTTCATCCTAGCGTCCAGGCCACCTCTCGGAGATCCAAGAGAAGCGTTGTATAACATGGCCATGGCAGGATGTGGAGCCATGGGAGCAGCGTTCGCAGCTACACCTCCCGAAGGAACTGCAAGGCAAAATAGTCTGAGACCTACCGTAGCAGTGCAAGATCCACCGAGAGCAAGTGGAGTCAGAGACACAACGACTCAGGCCAGAGTGGATAGAGCGCGACAAGAAAGAAGGGAACATCGACATTCACCAGAAGTTGCTGAGGAAGATATGTGTGGACTCCCGTGTTTTACGAGACGAGTTCAAAAAACCCGAGTCCCGTCAGGATTCAAGTTACCCGATAGTTTCAAGAAATTCGATGGCCTGCAAGATCCTGAGGATTGGCTAGTCGATTATCTGGAGATGGTGAAATTGATAGGTGGCACCAGGGCAACAGCAATGCAGAGTATTCAAATACACCTGAGTGGAGCCGCAAGATCATGGATAAAGAAACTTCCTCCGGGATCCATCGACAGTTGGGACAGTTTTGAGGATGTGTTCGTCAAGAACTTCCGATCAACCTGCAAAAAACAGCATCACTTGAAGAGCTGAGATCGTGTCGACAAAAACATGATGAATCGATGAGAAAGTACATCCAAAGGTGGAACATCATCAAAAACTCAACAGAGAACATATCTGACGAGAGAGCAATAGATGCGTTTGTGGCAGGAATTCGGCGAGGAGATTTCATCGAAGACTTGGGGAGAACTAACCCAAGGACAGTGTCAGCACTAATGGAGATAGCAAACAGATGGGTAGACGGAGAGGATGCCGTTCATAATAAGCGGCACAGGTCACCAGAGGAGGACCGTAGCCGAAACTTTCAAAATAGAAGGCGATTTCCTCGGTAATTCTCGAGTTACGACGCTCCTGGTCAAATATCGGCTGGTTTTCGGGGAAACAACGGAGGAAACAATAGAGATGAATATCAAAGAAGTAATGAGCAGCGAGGCGACAATAGAGATGATTCTCGAAATAACAGGCAAAATAGCGGATCAAGGTTTCAGAGACCTTTCGTAACTCCCGAAGATATGATGAACGGGCCATGTCAGATGCATTTTTATGTCGACAACAATGGAAGAAGGCAGTCAGGACATCTGCAGAAGGACTGCCGTAATTTTCAAGCAATGCTGCGAGTAGCAGGGATAGCCAACGCTCAAGCCGCAAATCGAAACCCTCAAGGGCCTAGGAGTGAGATCCACTTACCACCTCCTCCCACGGTTACAGACGAAAATCGACACCAGCTCAGAATAGCGGCAGCACCACACCCACCTCCATATGTGGACCCTAACTCCAACGGCGTAGTTTCGATGATTCAGAAAGCTAGGCCATCTAACAGGGCTCAGAAGGTAATCTCGCGGCAAGTGTTCATGGCAGAGAAGATGCCTCCACCAACGATAGAATACTTAAATTGGTCGGGACAGGACATTGGCTTCACAATTGCGGATCACCCGCAACAAGTTCCTCGACCAGGGCAGTCAGCACTTATCTTACCAGCGGTGATCGCTGGATTCGACGTATCTCGAGTCTTCATAGACGGAGGCAGCAGTCTAAACCTTATGTATGCAGATACATTGAGGAAGATGAACATATCCCTGGCAAATCTAAAACCAACTGACACGCGTTTCCATGGAATCACACCAGAGAAGCCGAGTTATCCGTTGGGAAGGATTAATCTTGACGTTCAGTTTGGGACCCGAGAAAATTACAGGATAGAAAGGTTGGAGTTCGAAGTTGTGGATTTCCCGTCGCAATATCACGCCTTGTTGGGGCGACCAGCATATGCGAGGTTTATGGCGCTACCACATTACACGTATCTGCTATGGAGGTTGCCTGGGCCCAGGGGACCAATCACAGTCAAAGGAAGCTTCGCGCTAGCCGATAAATGTGACAAAGATTTTCATCGACTATCAAAAACTTTCGGGATGCAAGCAGAGTACGCAGCGTCAAGGCTCATGACTGATTATGATGTGCTACCAGATGTAGGGAGATTTAACAAGGAACCAACTTTTAACACGACGAAAGATTCCAAGGAGGTGCAGATTCACCCGAGAGATCCGAAGAAAATGACATCCATCGCGACAAACATGGACCTCGCATAGGAAAGCGCGCTCGTCGAGTTCCTCCGTGAGCACTGGAAAATCTTCGCATGGTGTCCAGCTGACATGCCAGGAGTACCCAGGGAACTTGCCGAGCACCACCTAAACTTGGATCCAATAGCGAGACCAATCAAACAACCTTTGCGGCGTTTTTCGGAACCCAACCGCAAAGCAATGCTGTCAGAAATCGATCGACTAAGAGAAGCTGGTTTCATCAAGGAGCTGCATACAGAGGCCACATGGGTAGCAAATCCAGTGCTGGTCCCGAAGAAAAACACTAAAGTCCTTCGCATCTGTGTCGACTTTACGTGTCTCAACAAACATTGTCCAAAGGATCACTTTCCCCTCCCAAGGATCGATCAAATTATCGACTCCACGGCAGGATGTGAACGTCTTTCCTTCTTGGATGCGTACTCTGGTTATAACCGGATCAGATTAAAAGAAGAAGATGAGGTCAAAACAACGTTCATCACACCTTACGGCGTATTCTGCTATAGAACAATGCCTTTTGGTCTGAAAAACGTGGGAGCAACATATCAGCGGATGATGCAGAAGTGCTTAGCAACACAGATCGGGAAAAACGTACAAGTATACATCAATGATGTCGTCATAACATCAAAGAAGGGGGCAACGTTAATCGAGGACTTGAAGGAAACCTTCGACAACCTTGACAAGTTTTGTCTCAAGCTGAATCCGACGAAGTGTTCTTTCAGCGTCCCTGCGAGAGAACTTCTTGGGTTCCTGGTCTCAGCAAGAGGGATTGAAGCTAATCCTGAAAAAATCCAAGCTATCGTAACAATGAGGAAGCCAACAAAGTTGAAAGAAATACAGCAATTAACTGGGCGAGTCGCAGCTTTAAGCAGATTCGTCGCCAGGCTGGGAGAAAAGGCGCTACCGTTTTACGCCTTAATCAAACAACGGGAGAAGTTCGAGTGGAACGAAGAGGCAGATAGAGCCTTCGAGGATCTTAAACGCACAATTTTGACACCACCAATCTTGTGGCGCCAAAAGAGAAGGAACCCCTCCTATTATACATTGCGGCTACACCCCAGGTGGTCAGCACAGCGCTAGTTGTCGAAAGAGAAGAAGAAGGAAAACTCCATGGAGTGCAGAGACCGGTATACTTCATCAGTGAAGTTTTATCGCCTTCAAAACAGCGGTACCCGCAGTACCAGAAGCTAGCATACGGAGTGTTTACAACCGCAAGAAAATTGCGGCACTATTTTTCGGCGCATCCGATAATAGTGGTCAACGAGGTGCCTCTCTCCAATATACTAAATAATCCAGAAGCTACAGGTCGTGTCTCCCTTTGGGGAATAGAACTTTCTCCTCGGGACATCACGTACGAAAAAAGAAAAGCAATAAAGTCGCAAATCTTGCCAGATTTCATCGCAGAGTGGATGGAGCTGCAAAATACAGGACCTCCTGATTTATCGAGAACCTGGACTATGAACTTCGATGGATCCAAAAGGATAGAAGGAGCTGGAGCAGGCGTGATACTAATATCACCTGAAGGCGACAAATTAAAGTATGTCTTACGGATGACGTTCCCAAACGCGTCTAACAACGAGGCAAAATACGAAGCTCTTATACATGGGATGAAGATGGCGAAGGCTTGCGGTGCAACTCGACTGAAAATCTTTGGCGACTCACAATTGGTGGCCCAACAAGTCATGAACCAATGTGATGCAGTCAATGATAGTATGGTGGCGTACAAGGAAATGTATAACGAGCTGGAGAAACTGTTTGATGGATGCGAGGTGAACCACATCAGCAGGCTAAGCAATGATGAAGCCGATGTTCTTGCAAACATCGGGTCGCAGTGTCTCGCGATTCCTCCAGGCGTGTTCTGGGAGGAGATAACAGAGAGATCCACAAAGCCGAAGAAATCAAAAAAGAAGGAGAAGGATGAAAATTCCTCGGGGGCTGTACAAGAAACACTAGAAGAAGAAGAAGAACAGGATCTAGTACTGATGGTGCAAATCCCATGGATGCAGGTGTACATATCATACATCCTAAGGAAAACAATACCCGACGATCCAGTTGAAGCAAGGTGAGTTATTAGGCGTTCCAAAGCTTTCACTGTGATCAAAGGAGAGTTATACAAACGAAGTATTTCGGGGGTGTTACAAAGATGCGTTACACCAGAAGAAGGAAGGGTAATTCTGAAGGAAGTACACGAAGGAGTATGCGGTCATCACGCAAGTAGCCGAGCTATTGCGGCCAAAGATTTTCGAGCTGGATTTTTCTGGTTAACAGCAATCGAGGATGCGAAGGAGATAGTACGAACTTGTGACGCGTGCCAGAGATTTGCAGCAAAGCCTCATTCTCCGGCAGCGGAGCTGATGCCAATACCATTATGTTGGCCTTTTGCTCAATGGGGCCTCAATATGGTAGGAAAGTTACACAAGGCCTCGCCAGGAGGATACGAGTATATGCTCGTTCCTGTCGACAAATTCACCAAGTGGATAGAAGCAAAGCCGATAAATTCACCAGACGCAGCATCAGCAATAAAGTTCGTGAAAAACATTGTTTTTCGATTTGGAGTACCTCATAGCATCGTCACGGACAATGGAAGTAACTTCACATCCAAGGAATTCAAGGCGTACTGTGCAGAGGTGGGCATCAAATTGCACTTTGCCTCAGTTGCGCATCCGCAAACAAACGGCCAAGTCGAGAAAGCCAATGGTATAATCTGCAATGGTGTCAAGAAGCGCTTGCTAGGACCACTGGAAAAAGCTCGACATACTTGGCCAGAGGAGCTGCCAAGTGTGTTGTGGAGTATCCGAACAACACCAAACACGGCAACACAGGAAACTCCGTTTTTTCTAGTCCATGGAGCTGAGGCAGTACTGCCAATAGAAATAGAGCATGATTCTCCAAGAGTCACTGAGTATGATGAAGAAGCTTCTAGGAAAGCATTGGAAGACGATGTCGATGCATTGGACGAAGCCAGAGATGAAGTACTGTCGCGGGTCACTAAGTACCAGCAGGACATGAAAAATTACCATAGTCGACGTTTGCGACCAAGATCCTTCCAGGTCGGAGACTTAGTTCTGCGACTCAATCAAAATAGTACTGAAAAACTCGAGTCGCCATGGCTTGGCCCTTACATCGTCACAGAAGTAATCGAAGGAGGAGCATACAGGATAAAGGACAAGAAGACAGGGGATCCCGAGAAAAACCCCTGGAACGTGGCGCAGCTAAGGCGCTTCTACGCCTAGAATTGAAATATAGTCCTCCTTGTAAAAATACAATGTACTAAAATGCCCGCGAGTTTTCAGACGCACTCTTTTCCTTTTTCGGGGCACCGAGTGGGGCCGGGAAAGGTTTTTAATGAGGCGGGCTCGCGGTGCTGCAATATAATAAAGATAGTCGTGATATATATCCTTTTTCGACAGGATCGGAGGTTTATGTCCAAGAGTTACAACATATATCACTGACAAATATTTCGTTTGGTGGACAACACCTCGCGAAATAAACGAAGAGACAAAATAGCAATCAGCAAAAAACACTCGGGGGCTCGTACCCGCAAATACAGTATATTCAATATAGTTTAGTGGCTTTGGTTTAAAACCTCGCATACACAATAAAGAAATCCACCACCGAGTCACTTGGGGGCTTGATGAAGAAAAATAAACAAATTTGTTGGCTTTACAATATAGAATATGTTTACAACATACAAGATGCAATTCCTGAGAAGGTTCGACAAGCTACAAGAAGAAATATCAATTCCTGCCTAATATACTATCTATGGATAGCCCTTTGTTATTTGCAGCAGTTGTCGTATGATCAGCATAGCTCCCTTTGATAAAGAATTCAGAATCCATCCGAAGAAGTTCGTCCATCATTTCTTCAGCTACAGGAGTTACAATATCATTGATCTTGTCGATGTTCCTTTTTCGTTTCGACTGCTTGGCTAGGCACTTGGAGACAATCGTCGTCATGTCTAATTTTTGGTAGCAGATCTGTATCATAATCATGGCGAACCTTGCTCCCGCGGACAATTGAGCGCGCACAAAGTTATGGATACGAGGAGCATCCCGAAATTTTTCCATCAAACCAAGAAGAGTGTCGGGTGCCTCGTTCCGAGGAAACATTGTCTTATAAACCAAGAAAAAGGTCCTGGTGCAGAAATCAAGGAACCCGCGAACCTGATAGGCGCGGTCTTGAAACCTGACAATCTGTCGGGTACGTTCTGGGATGGCCCAGAAAAGAGAACCATGGTCAAGAGAAAGGTTAACGAGAAGATTGGTCCTTGTGTTTACCCTTTCGTCTTCAGCAGCAGCGTCGAGAAAGGAACCTATTTGGCGACGGCACAGGAATTTCAAAAAAAAAAGGACATAGCAGGAAGACGGAAGAAGTTTTGATTTGAGAAAGCATACTTGACATATCTGCACTGGCTTCATTCATCAAATCGAGCATAAAATTCTCTCGAGTGGTTGCCTTTTCAGCTTCAGAAATGGCGGCTTCCTTAGCAGCTATGGCTTCTCGAGCTTCTTGAAGTGCAATTTTCTCTTTCTCGGATGCCTTGCGAGATTGCTCCATCATTACAAGTGTTTGCTTCGCATACTGAAGCTGCTGACGGAGTTCTTCCAAGTCTTGCGATAAATTCTTACTCGAGGAATCTTCACCAAGTTCAGTATTAACAAGCGCTTTCTTCGGGCGAGAATAAGTAGGCAAAACATCGGAAGGGGCAGGAGTTGGAGTATAGTTATCGAACGTCAACTAAAAGAAAAGGCTCGGCATCAATCATCAAGCAAGATAGAATTCCATTAATTTCCAGAATACTTACAAGACATTACAATGGAGAAAGCCCTAACAAACTAGTGGGGTAGGCATCGCCAAAGATACTTTGGCGACAGCATCAAAAGAACAAAAAAGAAAGAAAGGGTGATCTACTTGACCTCCGGCTTGGATGTGCTTGGAGCAGGAGTTGGTTTAACACCAAGGAAGGAAAGGATTGGTTTTGAGGGAGGCTTGGCAGTTCTAATTAAAGATTGCCATTTCTTCGTTTCCATCTCCCCTATGTCGCCAACCTTGGTCCAGTCGACGTTTTGCTGGCTATTAGCAATCAGCGCGATGGTGCCCTCAACGCCAATCTCCAGGCCCTCTTGGCGAAGTTTGAGCCCAAGATCTTCCGGCACGTTGAAGGCTTTGGCAAGAGCAACAAAAGTGTTGGGCTCCTCTTTCTTCGGGAAGAAGTAGGGGAAAAGCTTCGACAGACCCGCCTCAGTGTCAGCAAGGCCTTCGCGTGCTTCATCCCCATGGATTTCAAGAAGAGTCAGCGCGTCGAGAAGCTCGTCGCCTTCAGGACCATCCACTTCATAGTCTTGATGAGTTCTCCCTGAAGACAAACAAAGGGTAGCTCATAAATAACATGCTCGGAAAATATGAAGTAACCCGAGAAAAAACAGCAGGGATCAAAAGCACTTACTAACAAAACGTCGACTCTGCGACTCCAGGCAAGTGAGGATCTCTGTTTCTCGAGCAGATTGTTGTTCTATATTCTCGCTCAAAGAAGTTTTCGCATCATGAAGTCTTTTTCGAAGATCTTCGACGGCGGCAGCATCGGCTTCAGCTTTCTTACGGGCCTTTTCGCTCTGTTCCAACTTGGTAGCAAGAGCGTTAGCACACTTATTGGCTTCCACAAGCTCTCCTGGCAAAATAAGCGACAATCAAATATTATGACAAAAATAGTGGATTACATGCAACAAAGGAGGCGGATGAAGATAGTACCTTCCAGCTTTTTGGTATGATCACGATACCCGACGAATTGGGTACCGAGATGGATAAATTCCTTCATTAAAGGCTGAAGAGAGGACCAAAAGAAAAAGAAGTCAATATAGCCAGTCTAGATTCGACAACAATCGCAAGAAACAAAGGAGAGATGAAAGTACTAAAAGGCTCGGAACATGAACAAAAGAGAGAAGACTGAAACACTTACGTCATCTAATGAAGGTGTCGAAGAGCTACCAGGGAATAGGATAGGTTCCTTGGATGGCTCGACCCTTTCCCTCTTTGGTGAAGGGGCACGGGGGCTTGCAGGTGGAGTCGAATGCTCGACGTTTTGCTGAGGAGGCGAAGTTTCATCCCCATCATGCTGAGCTTCGGACACAACTAAAGTAGGCGACGTACTCGTTCGAGCAGCCGCGTCAATAGGTTGTTCTTCTTCCTCGTCACCACTACAATAAAAATGGCGACAGTATAAGAAGCAAAAAAGATAAAAAAAAAACATCAAAGAGCAAAAAAGTAAGGAGTAAGGAGTAACTTACGAGCTGACGAGGGCATCGGTGTATGGATTGAAAGCTGCCTTCCCATCTGAAGGATCAGCTTCTTCGGCTTTGGAGGTGCCAGAATCTTTGACTTCACTCCTTTTCCTCTTGTTCCTTGGAGAAACAGGAGGAAGGGAGTGTGTCAAAGCAGTGGCTTCAGACTCAGCATCTTTTTCAGAAGAAGCCGCGGATCTGTGAGAACCCGCGACTTCACTGTCAGGGCGCGAGGTGCCTTGGTTGTCATCATCGACAATGGTACGGTCTTCAACTTCTCCACCCTCAGGAAGAGGAGGAAGAGAAGTGAGAGAGGGATGGTTCTGAGAAAAAGAAAGAGTGTCGATAAAAAAAGGAAGTCATGCAAAAAGCTAGCAAGACACTAGTCGACAAATAATAAAACTTAAGGAGACAATATAGCAACCAAAAGGACAAATTACCCCGGGAAGGGGATTGGCGCCACTATATGGCGTAATACGGCAAGAAGTTGGAATGTTGTCCTTCTTGCTCAGCTTTGACATCCTTCGGATCAATTTCTCCAAGTCCTTCACAGGAAGGTCCTTGGAAATTCTCTCGACATCTTCATCACCAGCATACATCCAAAGGGGATTTTTGCGAGCTTGCAGAGGCTGCACTCTAATCCTAAGGAAGTACGCTGTGATCTGGATACCCGACAATTCCTTGCCGCGGGTGTTCTAGAGCTCACGGATGCGAGTCATCAGCGCCTCTGTCGTTGATTTCTCTTCTTCGGTAGCTTCAGCATCCCAGGATCGGCGGCGAAGAATCTTGGTTTTTCCGTCAAAGGGAGCAATGTTGTACTCCACTGAATCAGAGCTCTCCTCATGTATATAGAGACATCTCTTGCGCCACCCTTGGACCGAATCGGGGAATTTGACGTCGAAGTATTCGACGTCAGGACGAACACAGATAACGACGCCGCCGATGTTATAGGCGACGCAGTGGGCGCCATTACGGCGGATGCAGAAAATGCGCTTCCACAAAGCCAATTAGGATGGACTCCGAGGAAGCACTCACACAGTGTGATAAAAATCAACACATGGAGAATGGAATTGGGCGTCAGCTGATGTAGCTGAAGCCCATAAACAAAAAGAAGACCACGGAGAAACTCGTGGATGGGGGGAGAAAGACTGCAGATGAGATGGTCAACAAAACTGACCCGATACTCCATTGGAGGTGATGGGTAGCTTTCCTCGGAGGGGAAGCGCAGCGCGTTCTCCTTCTTGGTGAACCCCAGCTTCTTCAGCAGGTTCATATCTTGATTGGAGATCTTGGATCTCTCCCACTCCAGATCTTCGGCGGCCATCTTCGACTCCGGAGTGTTGTGCCTAGTCAAACGGATGCGAGGCGGCATCAATGAGCTTGGTGGCGAAGGGTGTGAGTATGGCTGAGCGCTTGAAGCAAGGAGAGCAATGGAGGATCTTGCAGCGGAGAAGCAGAGGTGCGGCGTGAGCGAAAGGATTAGAGGAGGAAGACGATACCTTTATATAGAGGTGCGGTGAACCGTCGCGCCGTTGGATCAAAAGATTGCGGGACAGATGGTGTACACGTGGACAAGGGGTAAAAAGTAATTTCATATAGACGAGAAAGTACAGCAGCTACAGTACGTGCGCCAGGAAAAGCGGAAGACGTGTGTCCCCCACTTGCGCGACGTGTCAAACTGGTATGAAATTTGGGCCCACAAGACAGAGGGAGAGAAGTTCTCGCGTTTTCCTGATACAGTGATCGTGGCTATCGTCAGCAATGATGTCACCTTGGCAAGAGAAAATCTCGGATACGAAGGTTTGTAAGAATGGCGGCAGCAGAAGATTGTTTCGAGAGCTTTTGAACAAATACAAGTTTTTGTCTAAATTCTCGGGGGCTACTTTGGAAAAAAGAAAAATTCGAGTATGATAAAATAGAAATGTCGAGAGCCTATGACCAAATGCAAGCATTTGCTCATAGCCTCGGGGGCTACTCCCATCGGGAGCGCTGGTCGCGCACCCGATAAATATAAAAAGTTCGAGACAGAATGAAAATACGTTGACATGAGGCAATAAAGTGTTGAGCCTACAACCAAGCACAATTTCTTGGTTGTAGCCTCGGGGGCTACTCCCATCGGGAACGCTGTTCGCGCGCCCGATGAAATTATAAAGAAAAAGAGAGAAAGAAAGAAAGAAGAAAAAAGAAGAAGTGAGCATATTTCGAGTTATACAAATAACTCTACATATACTCCCATCGGGAAGGCAAAATAAGTCATACATTGACTCGATAAAATGTGCTATTCCAGCAGCCGAAAAAGCACTCGATAATATATTCTCAGAGCGCCAAAGTAGCGAATAATCTCTGAATGCTGCAAAACATTGCGAAGGTAAGACCCCAGATCCGTTCTGTGCGGCGTAGCGCCGTCTCTGACGTCGGTTTGCTACTTTTTTCCGTATCAACAGATACGAAGAAAAATCCTAACGGACGCGTTAGGTACCCGATAAAATATGACTGGGACTCGACAGAATGGTAAGACCTTAAGCGGCGCCTGTCGACGTTTACACCAGTATCCCGAGATCATGTCCAGGGACGTGATCTTGAAGTAGGTTTTTGCGGATTGCCACTAGAGCAGTTAACTAGTACCTGATCCGTCAGATGAACAAGCCCCAACTACTATTATCCCTGTACAATATAGAATTGCATATTTAAAAAGATATGTGATAAATTCGGCAGATGTATTGAACGAATATAAAGTTGGAGATTTTCCCTAACTCTGCGATTCAAGCAAAATCTCGGGGGCTACTGACATAAGCATCCCCAATGGGCCTGCCGAAGATGGTACCCGGGGTTTATTGAAGGCCCACGACCCGAAGGATAAGAAGATTCGGAAGCCCAAGATACTATTAAGGAAAACTAGAGTTGTATTAGGAAACAATACTTGTAATCTTGCGGGACGGGTCAGAAACCCTCCCGGACTCTGTAAACTTGTGTATTACGAAACCCTCGGCTCCACCTCCTATATAAGGGGGGGTCGAGGGACAAAGAGAGGATCGAATTTACTGTCAACACAACCCTAGTTTTATATTCGTCGAGTACTTTTCGGCTGAAACCTTCGAGATCTACTTGCCCTCTACATCCAACTAAACCCTAGTCTACAATCCGTAGGCATTAACAAGTTAATACCTTGTCAGCGCGTCCGTGAGGACGACGAGGCGGGGCCTTCTAACAAGAAGGCCAAGAATTAGTTTATAATTTTTTTGTTTTCAAATTTGTTCTCTAGTTTGTATGTTAAATATGTTTGAACTTGTTCGATTCGAGAATTAGTTTATAATCAGTACAACTTGTTTTCGCGTTTGTTCTCCATGCTCTTTCAAAGATTCATTACAACCGATGTAGAAATTAGAGAGTTCTTCAAAAAAAAAATAGGAAAACACATTGGGGTGTCCAAAATGCGTCGGACCGCTGGGGGTGCCCCCCGACGCAAACGGACAATTTGCGCCCCGCGGTCATTTTCGCGTCTGCCAGGCAACACAAATGGACGCTCGCGGACAATTTAGGCGTCCGAAATGAGTCGCCCCGTTGGAGATGCCCTGAGGTTTCCATCTAAGCAAAGGATTTAACTTAATAAGGAATAAATTGCTAGGGTTCTCTTTGGATCATCATCAGATTTCATTTTTTTCCAAAATGGGAGCCCTTCTACATCCATTGATGCATATAACAACCTTGTTTAAATTTAAAATATTTAAGTCTGTTACAAAAGAGTACTCCCTCCGTCTCGGTTTAACAGACATGAACGCAGTTTAAGACAAACTTTGGCCATTGATTTGGTCATCAAAATATAAATTTTATGTCTAAAAAATCTATATAGATTCCCAAAAAATATTTCAATGATACAATTTTTTTGACATATATTTCATATTTTATTGACCAAAATAATGGTAAAAGCAATTTATTAAACTACATGCGTGTCTGTTAAACTGAGACGGAGGGAGTACAACTCATAGATTCCATAAGGTTGGTTGTTTGCCAAGTGAGGTTTCCTTCCAAGCAAACAATTTAACTATAAACATTATATTTTTTTTGATAAAAAGAATATATTAATATCGAGAGATACCAATTACACTTAGACTCTGCAACAACGCAATACCATAATGAAAGTATGAATGAACACAACCAAAAAAAGAAAAGGAAACAAAGAACATGTTCCACTACGTTATTTTAGCCCTAGCAGCAACAATACATCCACCACCAAGACAACACCTGAACTCCAGGATCTCCAAAAGTGAAGCCTCTAAGAAGGTAACAGTGTATAAGCACCGTCATTGCCCGATCAAAGATCTTAGGTTTTCAACCTGAAGATAGTTCACGCTCTCAAAATAATGCCTTCAACAAGGGCCAGACCTTGGATTTTCATCCTAAAGGTAAGACTCTAAGCTTCACCTGTTTTGCCGCCCCCACTTGCATATTGTTGTTGTGAAACTGATGTCTACGCACGCTTCTATTCCTGTAGAGAGTGTTGGGCCTCCAAGAGCAGAGGTTTGTAGAACAGCAGCAAGTTTCCCTTAAGTGAATCACCCAAGGTTTATCGAACTCAGGGAGGTAGAGGTCAGAGATATCCCTCTCAAGCAACCCTGCAATTACGATACAAGAAGTCTCTTGTGTCCCCAACACACCTAATACACTTGTCAGATGTATAGGTGCACTAGTTCGGCGAAGAGATAGTAAAACACAGGTAATATGGATGAATATGAGTGGTAATAGCAATCTGAAATAAAGATGGCAGCAAGCAAACATGTAACAGAACTTGTTGGAAATGGTGTTTCAATGCTTAGAAACAAGGCCTAGGGATCATACTTTCACTAGTGGACACTCTCAACAATGATCACATAAATAAGTAAGTTCTTTTCTCTTATGCTACTTTCAAAGACTCTATTGTTGGATAACAAACACCATTCATTGTGTAGGGCTACGAGAGCACCCTCAAGCCGGAGTAAACAAGCTCCACAACGTCATAAAGGAATCACACAAGATGCAAACACTGTCACTGTCACACCATGGAGAGTACTTCCGGAGTTCATATAAAGTAACTCTAGAGTGCATAGTAATAGTTAACTTCACAATCTACAAGAGATCACGATCATAACCTACGCCAAGTACTACATGATGCACACACTGTCCACATTACATCATGAAGGAGGAATAGACTACTTTAATAACATCACTAGAGTAGCACATAGATTAATAGTGATACAAAGCTCATGATCACATAAAGATCACATGGGAGAGAGATGAACCACATAGCTACCGGTAGAGCCCTCAGCCTCGGGGGAGAACTACTCCCTCCTCATCATGGGAGACAGCAGCGTTGATGAAGATGGCGGTGGTGTCGATGGAGATGCCTTCTGGGGGCAATTCCCTGTCCCGGTGGCATGCCGGAACAGAGTCTTCTGTCCCCCGAATCTTGACTTCGCGATGGCGGTGGCTCTGGAAGGTTTTCCGTATCGTGGCTTATTCTCCTAGGGTTTTCGCGACGGAGGCTTTAAGTAGGCGGAAGGGCAGCCTCGGAGGAGTCCTGGTGGGGCCACACCATAGGGGGCGCGCCCCCCCTTGGCCGCGCCTCCTTGTGGGGTGGGGCCCCCTGGCTCCCCTCTGGCCCCTCTTCGGTGCTCTGGAAGCTTCCGGGAAAAATAAGATACTAGGCGTTGATTTCGTCCAATTCAGAGAATATTTCCTTTGTAGGATTTCTGAAACCAAAAATAGCAGAAAACAGGAACTGGCACTTCGGCATCTTGTTAATAGGTTAGTTCCGGAAAACGCATCAAAACGATATAAAGTATGTACAAAACATGTAGGTAATGTCATAAAACTAGCATGGAACATAAGAAATTATAGATACGTTGGAGATGTATCAGAAACCCAGAACATCAAGCAAGTCCTCAAGCCATCTCCAATGGGGTGACCCATCCCACGCCCGCGCGTCTGGATAGGTCAAATCGGATAAAAACGTGGCCCAGCGTGTAGACCCATCCCAAAAACGGATGGTCGCGGCGTGCGGGAGAACCCACAACCGGCCTAAATCTGGGCCTCGTTTGCATGGCCGCGGACACCGAGGGCTGGCCTCTCGCGTCCTCCCTTGTCCTCCCCTGGCCCACAAGTCCGCCTCCCAAACCACAGCCCCCTCGCACACATCTCCCGCGCTCCGCCGTCACCCCACGACCGATGATTTGCGACCGTTGTCCACGCCTGCTACCGACGTTGAGGCGCCGACATCGGTGCGGAAGCATAGAACGCGGCCCGGCGCTTTCGCCTATGCTTTCGTGCCCTCAACGCAGCATCGGAGACCACCGCCGCCGACGATGTGGTCCTCTCGTCATCGCGAGTCCTCCCGCCGTCATCAGCATGGCCGTTGCCGGCAGAGGTGAGCTCTCGTGCATCGTGCTTCTAGGCTGCAAGTCGTGCGGGATGACCATTGCCTGCAGGTCCCTACAGAGGCATTGGATTGCCCCCCGCCCGCGAGGTGTTCGATGAAATGGGGTCAATTAATTTGTCCCATTTCATCTGCAGATCATGGTGGACAACGGCGACGAGTTCTTCTACAAGAAATTCATTGACACGTCCTCAGATGACGAGTCCGGCGATGACTTTCTCACGGAGGCTGCGTTGCTCATCCACGAGCACAATGTCCTGCATATCCCCGTGTACCGGGGTCCTTGCTAGGGGATCGCCGGCCTTGGTTGGCAGGGGTCGTACAAGGGACATTCTGAGGGGCGCACAGTGATTCTTGAAGCCGTTGCTTCACATGACACATGGATTTGGCACTCATTCTTCGGAGTGGCCGGCTCGCACAATGACATCGATGTGCTCTAGCGCTCTCCGGTGTTTGATAGGATAGCACACGGTCAGTCCCTGATGTGGATTTTGAGATCAATGGCCACCATTACAACAAGTGGTACTACCTTGTGATATGTCTCAAACGTATCTATAATTTTTTATGATCCATGCTTGTTTCGCACCAATTAATATATGTTTTGTTTACACTTCGTTGCACTTTTACATGATTTCCGGCACTAACCTATTAACAAGATGCCACAGTGCCCCTGTTTTCTATTGTTTTTGTACTTCAGAAAAGTTGTACATGAAATATTCTTGGAATTGGCCAAAACAAAAGACGAAGTCAACATTTTACCGAAACGAAGATAAAGTCTGGAGGGGGGACGAAGAGGCGCACCAGGGTGCCCAGACCACCCCTAGGCCTGGCCCGCGCCTAGGGTAGGTGTGGAGCCACCAGGCGCCCCACCGACCTGAATCATCCGCCTATTTATACATCTTCTCGGGAAAACCCTGGATACCCGAGCCTCCATCCACAAAAAGTTCCGTCGTGGCCGCCATCGCAGAACCCATCTCGGGGGTTCTGAAGCTCTTCTCGGCACCCTGCCGGAGAGGGAAATCATCGCCGGATGCATCTACATCGCCATGCCTGCCTCCGAAGTGATGCATGCGTAGTTCATCCATGGACTATGGGTCCATAGTAGTAGCTAGATGGTTGTCTTCTCCACTTTGTGCTTCATGTATCGATCTTGTGAGCTGCCCTACATGATCAAGATCATCTTTATGTAATCCTATATGTTTGGTTTGCTGGGAGCCGATGAATATTGAATACTATGTTGAGATTGATTATATATTCATGTCAGATGTTATTTGTGATCTTGCAAGCTCTCCGTTGCTAGTAGAAACTCTGGCCAAGTGGACACTTGTGACTCCACGAGGGGGTATTTATGCTCGATAGTAGGTTCATGCATCTAGTTTCCTAGGAGAGTGATACGTCCCAAACGTATCTATAATTTCTTATGTTCCATGCTACTTTTATGATGATACTCACATGTTTTATACACATTATATGTCATTATTATGCATTTTCCGGCACTAACCTATTGACGAGATGCCGAAGAGCCGATTCTTTGTTTTGCTGTTTTTGGTTTCAGAAATCCTAGTAAGGAAATATTCTCGGAATTGGACGAAATCAACGCCCAGGGTCCTATTTTTCCACGAAGCTTCCAGAAGTCCGAAGAGGAAACGAAGTGGGGCCACGAGGTGGCGACACACTAGGGCGGCGCGGCCCAAGCCCTGGCCGCGCCGGCCTGTTGTGTGGGTCCCTCGTGACGCCTCCTGACCTGCCCTTCCGCCTACATAAAGTCTTGGTCGCGAAACCCCCAGTACCGAGAGCCACGATACGGAAAACCTTCCAGAGACGCCGCCGCCAATCCCATCTTGGGGGATTCAGGAGATCGCCTCCGGCACCCTGCCGGAGAGGGGAATCATCTCCCGGAGGTCTCTTCATCGCCATGATCGCCTCCGGATCGATGTGTGAGTATCCACCCCTGGACTATGGGTCCATAGCAGTAGCTAGATGGTTGTCTTCTCATCATTGTGCTATCATGTTAGATCTTGTGAGCTACCTATCATGATCAAGATCATCTATTTGTAATGCTACATGTTGTGTTTGTTGGGATCCGATGAATATTGAATACTATGTCAAGTTGATTATCAATCTATCATATATGTTGTTTATGTTCTTGCATGCTCTCCGTTGCTAGTAGAGGCTCTGGCCAAGTTGATACTTGTGACTCCAAGAGGGAGTATTTATGCTCGATAGTGGGTTCATGCCTCCATTAAATCTGGGACAAAGGATGTAAAAGTTCTAAGGTTGTGGATGTGATGTTGCCACTAGGGATAAAACATCGATGCTTTGTCTAAGGATATTTGTGTTGATTACATTACGCACCATACTTAATGCAATTGTCTGTTGCTTGCAACTTAATACCGGAAGGGGTTCGGATGATAACCTGAAAGTGGACTTTTTAGGCATAGATGCATGCTGGATAGCGGTCTATGTACTTTGTCGTAATGCCCTGATTAAATCTCATAGTACTCATCATGATATATGTATGTGCATTGTTATGCCTTCTTTATTTGTCAATTGCCCAACTGTAATTTGTTCACCCAACATTTGTTTATCTTATGGGAGAGACACCACTAGTGAACTGTGGACCTCGGTCCTATTCTTTACATCTGAAATACAATCTACTGCAATTGTTCTTTACTGTTCTTCGCAAACAAACATCATCATCCACACTATACATCTAATCCTTTGTTTACAGCAAGCCGGTGAGATTGACAACCTCACTGTTACGTTGGGGCAAAGTACTGTGATTGTGTTGTGCAGTTCCACGTTGGCGCCGGAATCCCCGGTGTTGCGCCGCACTACACTCCGCCACCAACAACCTTCAACGTGCTTCTTGGCTCCTACTGGTTCGATAAACCTTGGTTTCTTTCGAGGGAAAACTTATCATGTGCACATCACACCTTCCTCTTGGGTTCCCAACGGACGTGTGTCTCACGCGCATCAAGACTGTTTTCTGGCGCCGTTGCCGGGGAGATCAAGACACGCTGCAAGGGGAGTCTCCACTTCCAATCTCTTTACTTTGTTTTTGTCTTGCTTTACTTTATTTACTACTTTGTTTGCTGCACTAAAACAAAAACACAAAAAAAATTAGTTGCTAGTTTTACTTTATTTACTGTCTTGTTCTCCATATTAAAAACACAAAAAAATTAGTTACTTGCATTTACTTTGTTTTGTTATCATGTCTAGCTCTGTACCTGTTACTTCCTCACCTGAGGAATTAGTTTTTACTTTCAAACAAGGGGATGAGGAGAGTTTTAAAGATGCTTGGTCTAGAATTTTTTATTCTTATCGTAAAACTGAACCTCAAATGACTCTGAGTTTGTTCCTTAGTAACTTTTATTTTGGGCTTATGATTCGCTATAGATATGCCTTAGATGCTGTAGTGGGAGGAGATTTCCTTCATTGCAATGGGGATCAAGCTTTTAATGCCATAAAGAAATTGGTTGCATCACATAGTTCAGCTAATAACTTTGATTCAACTCTTATTAGCATTTATAATAGATTAAACACTCTTGAGACAAGTGCATCTTACTTGAAAGAAAATTATAGTTATGTTCGTAACCGTCTTGATCAAGTTTTAGTGAACTCTGAACCTTCAAAATGGGACCCTACTATTAAAGTTGTTATTGGTGGTGAAATTTTTCATGCCCGTTGTGATATTATGTCTGAATTTTGCCTTATGCCTAAGAGTATTTATGAATCTTTGACACTTTGGGGACTCGTTGAAGGGGGAGAAGGAATAACTCTTATTGATAACTCTGTTATAATTCCTAAGGGAATAGCCGAGGGTGTGCATACAACCATTCTTGGAAGAACAGTATCCACTGATTATCTTGTTATTGAATGTGTAGGAACAGGACAAATCACACTTGGAAGATCCCTGCTGAAACTATTGGGAGCAATCATAGATGTGGGAGAAGGCACCCTAAAATTCACCTCTACACCCGGAGGTAGACATGTATTCCCTAAACCAAAGAGTAAGAAAAAGAATAAGAAGGGTATGCACAAATCCCAAGGTAATGTTGATGCTTCATCTCTTGAATATACTTGATTCACACTTTCTGCGCCTAGCTGAAACGCGTTAAAGAAAAGCGCTTATGGGAAACAACCCATCATTTTACTTCTGCACTTTTGTTTTATATTTGAGTCTTGGAAGTTGTTATTACTGTAGCAACCTCTCCTTATCTTTATTTTATTGCATTGTTGTGCCAACTAAAGTCTTTGATAGTAAAGTCAATACTAGATTTGGATTACTGCACAGAAACAGATTTCTTGTTGTCACGAATTTGGGTATGGTTCTCTGTAGGTAACTCAGACAAATCTGCCAATTTACGTGCGTGATCCTCAGATATGTACGCAACTTTCATTCAATTTGGGCATTTTCATCTGAGCAAGTCTGGTGCCTCTAAAAAAATTCGTCTTTACGGACTGTTCTATTTTGACAGATTCTGCCTTTTATTTCGCATTGCCTGTTTTGCTATGTTTGATGGATTTCTTTGTTCCATTAACTTTCAGTAGCTTTGTGCAATGTCCAGAAGTGTTAAGAATGATTATGTCACCTCTAAATATATGAATTATGCACTGACCCTCTAATGAGTTTGTTTTGAGTTTGGTGTGGAGGAAGTTTTCAAGGGTCAAGAGAGGAGGATGATACAATATGATCAAGAAGAGTGAAGAGTTTAAGCTTGGGGATGCCCCCGTGGTTCATCCCTGCATATTTTAAGAAGACCCAAGCGTCTAAGCTTGGGGATGCCCAAGGCATCCCTTCTTCATCGACAACTTATCAGGTCACCTCTAGTGAAACTATATTTTTATTCCGTCACATCTTATGTGCTTTACTTGGAGCGTCGGTTTGTTTTTATTTTTGTTTTGTTTGAATAAGATCGGATCCTAGCATTCTTTGTTTGGGAGAGACACGCTCCGCTGTTTCGTATGAACACATGTGTTCTTAGCTTTATCTTTAATGTTCATTGCAAAAGTTGGACTATTTCATTCATTGTTATATGGTTGGAAACGGAAAATGCCGCATGTGGTAAATGGTATAATGTCTTGAATAATGTGATACTTGGTAATTGTTGTGCTCATATAGATCATGTTTAAGCTCTTGCATCATGTACCTTGTACCCATTAATGAATAACTACATAGAGCTTGTTAAAATTTGGTTTGCATGATTGATCTCTAGAGTCTAGATATTTTCTGGTTAAGGTGTTTGAATAACAAGGGGACAATGTAAAGTCTTATAATAGCTACAATATGTTCATATGTGAGCTTTGCTACACCTTTTATACTTGAGTTTGCTTCAAATAACCTTGCTAGCCTAGCCTTGTATTGAGAGGAATTCTTCTCGTGCATCCAAATCCTTGAGCCAAATACTATGCCATTTGTGTCCACCATACCTACCTACCACATGGTATTTCCCCGCCATTCCAAAGTACATTACTTGAGTGCTACCTTTAAATTTCTATTCTTTGCCTTTACAATATATAGCTCATGGGACAAATAGCCTTAAAAACTATTGTGGTGAAGAATATGTACTTATGTGTCTTATTTCTTAATAAGTTGCTTGTTGAGCGGTAACCATGTTTCTGGGGACGCCATCAACTTTTACCTTTGTTGAATATCATGTGAGTTGCTATGCATGTTCGTCTTGTCTGAAGTAAGGGTGATTTTCATGATAAAATGGTTTGAGTATGCATACTGTTAGAGAAGAACATTGGGCCGCTAACTAAAACCATGATTCATGGTGGAAGTTTCAGTTTGGACAATTAATCCTCAATCTCTTATGAGAAAATTAACTGTTGTTGAATGCTTATGCATTAAAGAGGAGTCCATTATCTGTTGTCTATGTTGTCCCGGTATGGATGTCTAAGTTGAGAATAATCAAAAGCGAGAAATCCAATGCGAGCTTTCTCCTTAGACCTTTGTACAGGCGGCATAGAGGTACCCCTTTGTGACACTTGGTTGAAACATATGCTATGCAATGATAATCCGTGTTAATCCAAGCTAATTAGGACAAGGTGCGAGCACTATTAGTATACTATGCATGAGGCTTGCAACTTATAAGATATCTTATACATAACACATATGCTTTATTACTACCGTTGACAAAATTGTTTCTTGGTTTCAAAATGAAAAGCTCTAGCACAAATATAGTAATCCATGCTTCCCTCTGCGAAGGGCCAATCTTTTACTTTATTGTTGAGTCAGTTTACCTATTCCTTCTATCTTAGAAGCAAACACTTGTGTAAACTGTGTGCATTGATTCTTACATGTTTACCTATTGCACTTGTTATATTACTTTGTGTTGACAATTATCCATGAGATATACATGTTGAAGTTGAAAGCAACCGCTGAAACTTATATCTTCCTTTGTGTTGCTTCAATGCCTTTACTTTGAATTTATTGCTTTATGAGTAACTCTTATGCAAGTCTTATTGATGCTTGTCTTGAAAGTATTATTCATGAAAAGTCTTTGCTATATGATTCATTTGTTTACTCATTATCTTCATCATTGCTTCGAATCACTGCATTCATCTCATATGCTTACAATAGTATGATCAAGATTATGATAGCATGTCACTTCAGAAATTATCTTTGTTATCGTTTACCTACTCGAGGGCGAGTAGGAACTAAGCTTGGGGATGCTTGATACGTCCCAAACGTATCTATAATTTCTTATGTTCCATGCTACTTTTATGATGATACTCACATGTTTTATACACATTATATGTCATTATTATGCATTTTCCGGCACTAACCTATTGACAAGATGCCGAAGAGCCGATTCTTGTTTCTGCTGTTTTTGGTTTCAGAAATCCTAGTAAGGAAATATTCTCGGAATTGGACGAAATCAACGCCCAGGGTCCTATTTTTCCACGAAGCTTCCAGAAGTCCGAAGAGGAAACGAAGTGGGGCCACGAGGTTGCGACACACTAGGGCAGCGCGGCCCAAGCCCTGGCCGCGCCGGCCTGTTGTGTGGGTCCCTCGTGATGCCTCGTGACCTACCCTTCCGCCTACATAAAGTCTTCGTCGCGAAACCCCCAGTACCGAGAGCCACGATACGGAAAACCTTCCAGAGACGCCGCCGCCACCAATCCCATCACGGGGGATTCAGGAGATCGCCTCCGGCACCCTGCCGGAGAGGGGAATCATCTCCCGGAGGTCTCTTCATCGCCATGATCGCCTCCGGATCGATGTGTGAGTAGTCCACCCCTGGACTATGGGTCCATAGCAGTAGCTAGATGGTTGTCTTCTCCTCATTGTGCTATCATGTTAGATCTTGTGAGCTGCCTATCATGATCAAGATCATCTATTTGTAATGCTACATGTTGTGTTTGTTGGGATCCGATGAATATTGAATACTATGTCAAGTTGATTATCAATCTATCATATATGTTGTTTATGTTCTTGCATGCTCTCCGTTGCTAGTAGAGGCTCTGGCCAAGTTGATACTTGTGACTCCAAGAGGGAGTATTTATGCTCGATAGTGGGTTCATGCCTCCATTAAATGGGACAAGGATGTGAGAAAGTTCTAAGGTTGTGGATGTGCTGTTGCCACTAGGGATAAAACATCGATGCTTTGTCTAAGGATATTTGTGTTGATTACATTACGCACCATACTTAATGCAATTGTCTGTTGCTTGCAACTTAATACCGGAAGGGGTTCGGATGATAACCTGAAAGTGGACTTTTTAGGCATAGATGCATGCTGGATAGCGGTCTATGTACTTTGTCGTAATGCCCTGATTAAATCTCATAGTACTCATCATGATATATGTATGTGCATTGTTATGCCTTCTTTATTTGTCAATTGCCCAACTGTAATATGTTCACCCAACATCTGTTTATCTTATGGGAGAGACACCACTAGTGAACTGTGGACCCCGATCCTATTCTTTACATCTGAAATACAATCTACTGCAATTGTTCTTTACTGTTCTTCGCAAACAAACATCATCATCCACACTATACATCTAATCATTTGTTTACAGCAAGCCGGTGAGATTGACAACCTCACTGTTACGTTGGGGCAAAGTACTGTGATTGTGTTGTGCAGGTTCCACGTTGGCGCCGGAATCCCTGGTGTTGCGCCGCACTACACTCCGCCACCAACAACCTTCAACGTGCTTCTTGGCTCCTACTGGTTCAATAAACCTTGGTTTCTTTCTGAGGAAAAACTTACTGCTGTGCACATCACACCTTCCTCTTGGGTTCCCAACGGACGTGTGTCTCACGCGCATCAGAGAGTGACTTTATAACTTCTAAGGTTGTAGATGTGTTGTTGCTACTAAGGAGAAAACAACAATATTTTATCCAAGGGTACTTCTATTGTTTACTTTACACACATTGCTTAATGCGATAGTCTATTACTTGCGACTTTATACTGGAAGGGGTGCAGACGCTAACCTGGAGGTGGATTATTAGTCATATACGCAGTTGGATTACGGTCTATGTATTATGTTGTAATACCCAATACCAAATATCTTAGTAATCATCTTGTCATGTATGGTCGATATTCTGTCAATTGCACAACTATAATTTGTTCACCCAACATGCTATTTCTTTATGGAGAGACACCTCTAGTGAACTGTTGACCTCGGTTCTATTTCCTTTACTGATAAATTCAACTACAATCCTGTTATGTTTACTTTCTGCAAATATCTCCTTCCATTCGATACGTCTAATCCTTTGTGTTCAGCAAACCGGTGAGATTGACAATTTCACTGCAAATTGGGGCAAAGTACTTTGGTTGTGTTGTGTGCAGGTTCCACATTGTTGCTGACGTCGGTAGTACGCCCTGCCACTAGTCAGCCAGCAACACCTTCAGAAGTCACGCCTTTCTCCTACTGGTCGATAAAACCATGGTTTCATACTGAGGGAAAACTTGCTGTTGTGCTCATCACACCTTCCTCTTGGGGTTTTCTAACCGCTTCCACAACAACTGCCAACAAGATTGTCTGGCCCCATCATCGGAGCACCATCACCTTGCTGATGGTATCTATCCACCTTGGGCTACACTCGTGAAGATAATCCGTCGTCCCAATTCAGAGCAGGAGGCAAGGTTTACCAAAGAGCAAGAGGCAGTCCGGAAAGATGTCGAGCAGGAGTTTGGTATCCTCCAAGCTTGTTGGGCTATCATCATGCACCCTTCTAGAGCATGGAGTGTGAAAACTTTGTGGGAGGTGATGACCGATTGTGTAATCATGCACAACATGATTGTTGACATAGAGCGGGATGACTCATTGTTTGATAATGCTTGGGAAGGCCAGGGAGAGTTGGTTGCTCCTCTAGGTGGTTTGGCTTCATTCCAGGATATCCTCCACATGCATCACAAAATTCGGGACCAAATGGTTCACAATCAGCTCCAGGCTAAATTGGTTGAGCACACGTGGGGCGCATGTTGGCAACAATGTTGCAAATAACAACAATGACGAAAATCATGAAGAAATAATGCCTAAGCCATTTGTATCATTTTACATTTTTTTAAATAAGTACTTTGTCATTTGAATGGTGGAAAATAATTTTATGTAATCAATCTTGATCATTTAAACTTATTTATATTTTTCTTATGATTTTATACGCATTATATTGAAAAAGGCCAAATGGCAAATTCTATGGCCGCGGCCCATATCTGGCCGCATTGGGTGCAACGCACGACCCAAAATGCTGGCCGGACGCCGGCCAGTGTCCGCGCGTCCCCGCGCCCACCCAAACGAAGGCAACCGGACGCGCGTGCGCACCCATTTGGGTCGCCCCGTTGGAGATAGCCTCAACAACGCAGAGACTTGAACGTCCATTGCTAGTTCTCCAATCCGGCTCTCATGGTATTCTCGGTCACTAACTTCACCTTGGAGCAAAAGTCTCCATGCGAAGAAAGAACAGGGCTTCGCGCCGTTCACTAGTAGGGAAAAGCCTACCTTTCGCGTGCCAATTTGGGTTTTCAGTCGCGGGTTTCGGCGCGCGACTGGTACCTCGCCAGTGGTAAGAACATAATAGTCGCGGAGGGGCACCACACGCGACTAGTAAGTGCATCTCCAACAGACGCGCTAAAAGCCCCGCGCGGCAAAAAAACCGCCGGTTCGCCGCGCGCGGGCGCTGCCGCGCTGCTCCAGCGGAGGCGGGAAAAAGGCGCGCGCGCTAAAAAATTTGCCGCCCGCTCGCTTTCGCGCTATCCCGCGCGGGAAACTTGCCGCGTGCGCTGCCGCGCGCGCTATAAACACGCCACGCGCGAACGCGGCCAACTGCCACTTCCTCCACGCGTCCGTCTCCCTCCTCGCCTCTCTCCCTCCCGCGCCGCTCCACCTCCGGCCGCTCCGCCTCCTACCGCGCCGCCTCCGCGAGAAGCCTCCGCGCCGCCGCCCCTCCTCCCGGCTACCACGGTGTCCGGCGCGGCCGAGCGGCCGGTTCGACGCGGAAATCCGCTCCGGCGAGGAGCGGATCCGCCTCGGCACGTTCGACACCGCGCACGAGGCGGCGCGGGCGTACGACGCCGTCGCCTGGCGGCTCGGCCGCTCCCGGCGGACGATGAACTTCCACGACGTCTTCACGCGGGAGCAAGCCGAGATGCTGGCGCCGCCGCCGCCGATGATCACGCGCGAACAGCAGCGCCGCCATCGGGAGCTGGAGCAGCGCCTCCTCATCGCCGAGCGCGACGAGGCGCTGCGCCTCGAATGGGCGTGCCGCTTCCCCGAGGACGTCGCCGCCACGGAGGCCTTCTACGCGCAGAAGGAGGAGGAGAAGGCGGCGATGAAAGCGAAGAAAAAGGCGAGCCGCGAGAAGCGCCGCGCCGAGTCCGCGGCGAGGAAGAAGGCGAGGGCCGAGGCGGCGGCGAGGAGGAGGGAGGAAAAGAAGAACGGCGCAGGGCCGTCGACCATCGTCGTCTCCTCCTCCTCCTCCGACTTCCAGTGGACGATGACGTCGACGCCGGTGTCGGACACGACGCTGAGCAGCTCCGACTTCGACTGGGAGTCCGACGACGAGGAGTAGTTTATTTTAGTATTTTCGTTTAAATGTCGCATTGTATCGTTGCACTTTTTAAATATATTCGTATTTTCGATCATATTTTCATAGTTTGTTTGATGAATTTTCAAAAAAAAAAACGGTCGGATAGCAGTTTGTGACGCGCGCGCTGCAAAATAGCGCCTCTGCCGGAGGTGCGTTTTTCGCACACCAACGCGCGCTGCAAAATAGAGCCTCTGCCGGGAATAAATTTGCTATGCCGCGCGCCAACGGTATACAACGCGCTCAATAGCTGGTATAGCGCACCGCGATTTAGCACGTCTGTTGGAGATGCTCTAAGCACGTTAGTTGTCGCGTGCCGTGCCCGCGCGCTGCTACTACTCTAGTAGTCGTGTGCGACCCTCGCGCGACTCGAAACGCACTACCTGCTTCTATTTGCTTAAAGAATCTATTCACATTAATGAAACTCCAATGAATTCTTATACATGAGATGCATATATACACCTAATTAAACACACAATCTCTTCTAATAAGTTACGAATCGGTGGTGTTGGTAGGTCAGAAAACCGTTTGGTACGTCAAAAAGACCAAATAGATCAGCCTTCTCCAATGCTTGGTACGTAAAAAAGACCGCATTGATCAGCCATCCGACGGTCCATTGTGACTCGTTGTCCATCGATCAGCCATCCGACGGCCTACGGTGACCATCGCACGTAAGAAAACCGGAGAAAAAACCAAGCGATTAGCCACCAATGAAATATTACAAGCTTTGCCACCGCCAAGTGGAACGTACCGGTTCGATCTGCTCCTGAGTAATAGAAAATTCCCCAACCTGTGCGGCGCGCCGTCCTCGTCCAAGCGGACGATCGCCACCAAATTGAGCACATCTACAACAACGATCTCGCCGCCAGCCAGAGCGCCTGTGCGTGTGAACAATGTCGGACGTCTGGATGCAGGGGTGGGTCGGGGTCTCCCTGCCACGCAGGATGGGGTGGCTCAAAGAATCAATTGCTAATCAATCTGGCGACCACCACGGCCGTGAGCTCGAGGAGGAGACGGTATGGTGCAGCGCGAGATAGGGTGGCTCGGGGCGGCACCGGCCGTCGGGATGCAAGGGTCGGTCGGAGCCGAGATGCAGAGGAGGCTGCCGTGCTGGGGAGCCATGGGGATGAAGAAGAGGACATGGGCACATGGCCGGAGCAGCTCGCGCACGGCAAAGACATTGCCATGGAGGCGATGTTGTTCAGCCTCCATGTGGTGGTCAGCTATTGAGAAGAACAAGCGAGATCGCCTGCGCTCCTCCCCGTCACATGTTTTTCGGCAGGAGGGCATCCCAGTCCCACCGCGAGCAAAGCTCCGGACCCTTCCACTAGGACATCAACCAGCTTCATCTCCTATGTCAATTTTGTCAAATCTCGCTCGAATCCGCCGTCGGAATACAAATCAGAGGAGCATAGGAGAGGAAGAATACAAGAGGTGAGGGGAGGGGCACCTCGAACGCGGCCTCTACAGGAGCGCCCGCCGCCGCGTCATGGCGCACAATCAGCTGCCAGCCGTCGGTATGCAGGGGAGGGCCGATGCCGCGATGTTGGTGGCGGTGCTACCAATGGGTGACGTTCTGCCATCTCTGGAGGCGGTGCTGGGTGGAGGTGGATGCCTGGGTAAGGATGTGCCAGGGGCGGCGCTCGCCAGAGGAGACAACCATGGGCCGGTCGGCCAGGGTGGGGAATTCGTGTTCTGCTGCTACATTTTTTTACCCTCATAATGTGCTGCTACCTATCCGTGTGTGAGGGAGAGCCACAGAGGGCACGAGAGAGATCGAGAGTGAGAACAATACAGGGCTGTATGTATATGCTACCAATTTTGCTACTACGTACCCGGGTAGTGATCCACTACTCTGGATTATATTTTATTGGGGTGTTTTCTTGCTTGCACTGTGTATAAATGGCTATTGCAAATAATCTTCACGAGAAACTAGAGGATTGAATTGTCGATAAACTAGAAGGTTGAATGGTCGTTACGGAAAAATGATTAGAATTTTCAAAATTGTCTGGAATACAATTGGGGTCTAAATTGGGTACTTGCATTGTGAACACAAAATGTCCAATTAGCTTTTAATAAAGGGTAACGTCGTGGACTTTGCAGCACCAAGGACCGGCTTTTGTAGCACCGGTGACCCGCTTTTGTAGCTGCGGCCGTGTGCATTTGCAGCAAGCGACGGACCTCTGTAGCACTGGTGGCTGTAAATTCCAGCACGACGGTCGGCGTTTCAGCACCGGTAAGAGGTAAGGGAGCGCCAGCATGCAAGTAGGCGGTGGCAGCACTACCAGGTCTCCGGCGCTCGACCTCTCCTCCTCCCACAACTGGTGCAAAATCGGACTCAAACGCGAGGTGTTCTGAAGGGCGGCCTGGAAATGAGGAGGAAGAAGAAGAGCAGCCGGAGGCGTTCGTGGAGACAACGGTGTGACATGGCAGGTGGAGGCGAACGGGGTTGCGTAGGATAGTCGTGGCGGTGCAGGCTTCGGCAAGAGAACAGGTTGGTGGCGGTAGAACCGGCGGGCGGCAGTTCCGCATCTCCTCGGCGGCATGTGGGAAGGAGAGGAGTACGCATACGCATGAGAGAAGGATAAGGGAGGTGGTGGGTCCATCTACTGTGGCTTGACGGGACGGGACGCGTGTCAACTATCTAGATACATCTAAATTTAGATAAATTTGCGATATTGAAGTTTGGTGCCTGAAATAATATGCTCCATCCATCCATAAAATTGTACTCCCTCCGATTCGAAAAAACTTTCGGAAGGCATTGTATATTTATTACAGTAAACACCTTCTAAATTAATCAAATGAACAACATATCAACTTCTTGACTGGCTCGCAGATCTTCTTGACGAGGCTGGGTTGGAGGCCCGAAGAAGCTCGCAGATCTCGCGACCTTGTCGTCCTCCACCGTGACACCGTACACCATCTGCTACCGCCAGTAGGTCTCCGCCGCCCGCCGGCTGCGATCCATGGCTCTCCTGGATCAGAGGCGGCCGAAACCCTAAGGGGAGGAGGGCTTTGATCCATGGCGTCCTAAGGGGAGGTGGCCGCGAGGAGGACTACACTACCAGCCGCAGCAGCGCGCCACCACCGGGTCCGAGATCTGAGAGAGAGAGGAGGTCGAGATTTGAGAGGGGGTCGGGGGCGGTTGCTGCTCGCGGCAGGTGCGGCCAGAGCCTAGAGGAGAACGAGGAGATGATCCACGGGCGAGTTTTGGTTGAGTTGCTGGGGGAGTGCGTGTTGATTCAAAGCAAACTTCAAGGGTGTGTTTGCAAAATCGCCTCTCCGACATTTTTTTCGGACCGGAGGGAGTAATAAAATACCTTCAAATCTTAAGAATCTTTAATAGAGTGTCTGCATTCGTAAGAAACACTGGTAATATTTTACAAAAAAAGTCATATATCAAAATAGTTTCGTATTATTTTTAATGGGCCTCCGTAGCGAAGCACGGGCAATGTGCTAGTAACTAGATAAGGTTCACATGCATATATATTACATATATTACAACAAAACCACAATCACATGCATATATTGGCCACCATCGGTGGCCCCGGCCCGTTGCCACCTCTACCATACCGATGTTGCAGTTGCCCCTCTCTCCCGCCATCGCGGTGATCCAGTTGCTCTCTCGGCCGGCATCAGTGTGTGGTCTTGTTCCTCTCCCCCGATATGTATCATGAACACAGCAAGATATTATTATAACAAAAAAAAAAACAGTTATATATATATAAATATAACAAACTAAAAATGCAAAGCTAAGGAATTTTATTATCTTTCAAGAACTCGCACATATTAGTAATGAGATTATGCCAAAAATTGAAAACCTATCTTAGAAAAAATAATAATACTCTTTTGAGCAGCATTTGCATTTTTTGTGCAAAGATGCTCATGGAGGTATTTTACCAATCAATACTCTAGTCATCATTGAGAGATTCTTAAGATAATTACTACAATACTCTAGTCATACATCATTGAGAGATTTTTTTATCATGTTCTATTTTATTTATTTATTTGTCTAAGAGGATCACACATGATATCACAAGCTAGATAGAATTTAAACTAGGTCTAACATGAGCAAGTGTATCCATTGCATAGATATTCTCGATCGGTCATTTCATCGAGCGGTTAGCGGGCGGAAGAAACATTGTAGGCGGGAGATTCACCTTGGGCGCATGGAGAGAAGGGCAAGACGCGCACCGCTCGGTCTTGTTCATCCTACGCGCGGTCCGACGGTGGTACGAGCAAGTCCGATGGTGGCGCCAGTCGAGAGTGGGCGCGCGGACCAGGGGTCGCACGGAGGCGAGCAGACGGGCACGCAAGCGAGCAGGGGCGACGCGCAGGCCGCCACGCGCCGGTGTCATCTCCGTAGCCACCACCTCCATCACCATCTCCACCAACACACAAAAAGAAGAGGAGACTAGGATCTTGAAGGGCAACTCATCGATCATCATCATCATCATAATCATCATCATCATGATCAATGGCACCGCTTCGTGTTCTGCACGCGCAATAGGCCTGGCGGACGGCAGCTGGCCATTTGTGCCACCATCAATGGCATCGTATGCCGCGCAACCTTTAAAAGGCGAACGTCATCGTCCTTGCCATCGCCCAAACCATTGACACCTCTGCTCTCACCCACACCACCGCGCACCGCCACATCACCATGGGGAAAGAAAATAAGAATGACTTTGATGCGACCGGTGGCGGTGCAAAGAAGGATCCGCGTACGAATAGGGTTCCGCTCAACATCGAGATGGCGTGGATGTTGCACGAGAACTAGATGACGATCAAATGGGGGGATGTGCACCTACCGGGAGACAGCTAGCGGGTTAGCCGCCACCGAGTGCCTGTCCCACCCATGCCCGCGCGCGATCTGGAGCAGACCATGGAGATCTGGCGCAGGGGAGCGTACCTGCCGGCGGACCTCCTCGTTGAACCCGCATACTCCGATCGATGGCTCAACTGGAGCGGGATCGAGACGGGTCTGAGGAGGAAGGCAGGATTCCTCGGCGACAGGGACTACCCGTTCGTTCCACCTCCGTGGCCTGCACGTCCTGGTGCGCATCGTCACGTACGGCATCCATCCCCTCCTCCGCCTCCCCATGATGACGTCGCACTAGCCTACTACAACGAGTGACAGACGACCATGGAGGAGAGCCGGAAGTTCCAGCTATCGGAGACGATGACCGACGAAGAGATCGAGAGGCTCGGTATCCTCATGTTGGTGGTGCCGTAGGTGCCTCTGCCGCTATCCCGGTACGCCACTAACATCATGCCGCCAGATCTCACGGAGGATGAGGCCCTACAACGAGCGCTGCAGAACTCGGACCTGTACCTGCCGCCGCCTCCACCCCGCCATTTAATCTGTGGTCTGCGCCGACCGCTCCACCTCCACCTGCACTACCGGCGTAGGTTTTGTCGGTTGCCAACTGGCTGTGGGTAATACCGGAATTCATCGTGAGCGACTACGAGGAGTAGGACCCTATGTAAATTATATTTCTCTTGAATGCAAAATCAATTTTTTTTTTGCATCGGGACGTTGTGCACCTCCAAGAGCAAAGGAACGCGTGGTAGATTTCAACCATTTTAGCAGACATAAACGAACGTATGCGGTCAATTCAAACGTCCATTTTAGAGTATGCGGTCAATTCAAACGTCCATTTTAGAGCATCTCCACCAGCGCCCCCAAATAGTCGCCGGCAGGGGCGCCGACATTGTCGTAGGGGAATGCCAGCACAACATCCTCTATTTGGGGGAGCTGCTCCCACACCGGCGCGCCCCATACGACAGCCCTAATAGATGATTTGAATTTGAAAACTCAAACAAAAGCATAACAATTCGAATAAGTTCACGAATTTGAAGTTTGAGCCAACACACGGCCACCAAATTCGAATAGGTTTTTGAATATGAAGTTTGGGCCAACATACGGCCACCAAATCAGCGTCTCCGGCGCAAAAAAATGGCTTCCAAGCAAGCTGATCAGATGAATGAGGTCACGAGCGGCTCAACCTCGACGACTTCCACATCGGCGGCGAGCCCCGGCGGCTGCTCCGTCGCTGCAACAGGATCCACGGTCGCCGGGGAGGCATGAACGTCGACGGTGTCGGCGGAGAGATGAACGTGGAGGGTGCCGGCGGATACATGAACGTGGAGGGTGCCGGGGGAGATGCCGATGCAGCTCGCGCCGCCATCACCTCTTGGCCGATGCGCTTGTGGTACATCTCATGCCACGCCCGTGCCAACGGGTCCATCTTCTCCATGTCGGCCATCAAGATCTTGGATTCTTGAGACATCTTGGCCAACGATAGCTGCGTCGCTTCGTTGGTGGCCTTCATGGCAGCGGCGTGAGCTTCCATCTTCGCCACCTCCACCTTCTCCCTCTCCAACTCGATCTTCATTTCTTTCTTTTCGAGGATTGCCTTCCACACAACGGCGGCCCTATCCGCCGCTTACTTGTTTTCCACCGACAATGAGGTGATCATCTTCTCGAGGGAGGCGTCCATGGCTGCCAATACCGGCGCCTCATTCCTCTCGGCCTTGGCCTTCTTGTTGCCAATTGGTCGCCCGGTGGAGGCGCCGGTTGGATCGACCGGTCCATCTTCCCCGTCCTTCAGTAGAGTGTGGAGGAGGTCGTCTGTAATATCCCAGGTTTAGAGACGATCGAGGGGTAGAAATTAGAAAGGGATGTGCATTGCATCGTAAAATCTGGGGAAATTTCGCGCTTTTATAAAAACCTGGATCTTAGGGGGGACAAGTTTCTCTCTCGACACCATATAGGATTAGGGTTTCGAGAGTGCGATAAACTTGGACCTATCTAAACTCAACTAGGGTTTTTGAGAAGAGAGGGGAACAATCTACCTCTCAACTTAAGTTGCATGATTGAATTCAAACAAGTTATGTTTGAATTTCAAATTCAAACATTAATTAATTACATTATAATTCAAATAGGGATAATTCATGAAATAATTGAATAATTAAGAACATAAAAGAATATAACACATAATCAAAGCTCAATAGAGAAACCTTGAGCTTTATTGATTAATGTTGGAGATATGCCCAAGAGGCAATAATAAAAGTGGTTATTATATATCTTTATGTTTATGATAAAAGTTTATATACAATGCTATAATTGTATTAACCGAAACATTGATACATGTGTGTTATGTAAACAACAATGAGTCCCTAGTAAGCCTCTTAACTAGCTTGCTGATTAATAGATGATTAGTTTCATAATCATGAACATTGGATGTTATTAATAACAAGGTTATATCATTATATGAATGATGTAATGGACACACCCATTTAAGCATAGCATAAGATCACGTCATTAAGTTATTTGCTATAAGCTTTCGATACATAGTTACCTAGTCCTTTTGACCATGAGATCATGTAAATCACTTATACCGGAAAGGTACTTTGATTACATCAAACGCCACTGCGTAAATGGGTGGTTATAAAGGTGGGATTAAGTATCCGGAAAGTATGAGTTGATGCATATGGATCAACAGTGGGATTTGTCCATCCCGATAACGGATAGATATACTCTGGGCCCTCTCGGTGGAATGTCGTCTAAATAGCTTGCAAGCATATGAATGGTTCATAAGAGACCACATACCACGGTACGAGTAAAGAGTACTTGTCAGGAGACGAGGTTGAACAAGGTATAGAGATACCGATGATCAAACCTCGGACAAGTAAAATATCGCGTGACAAAGGGAATCGGTATCGTATGTGAATGGTTCATTCGATCACTAAAGTCATCGTTGAATATGTGGGAGCCATTATGGATCTCCAGATCCCGCTATTGGTTATTGGTCGGAGAGAGTTCTCAATCATGTCTACATAGTTCGCGAACCGTAGGGTGACACACTTAAGGTTTGATGTCGTTTAAGTAGATATGGATATATGGAATGGAGTTCGAAGTTTTGTTCGGAGTCTCGGATGGGATCCAGGACATCACGAGGAGGTCCGGAATGGTCCGGAGAATAAGATTCATATATAGGAAGTCATTTTCTAGGTTTGAAAATGATCCGGTATTTTCTCTAGAAGGTTCTAGAAGGTTCTAGAAGAGTCCGGAAGAAATAAGCATGGAAGGTGGAGTCCCAGAGAGACTCCACCCAACTTGGCCGGCCAGCCTAAGGGAGGAGGAGTCCCAAGTGGACTCCTCCCCATGGTGGCCGGCCACCCCACCAAAGGAAAGGGGGGAGTCCCACTCCCCCTAGGTTTGGTCATATGGAAGGTTTTATGTTGGGGTCTTATTCGGAGACTTTTGACCTAATCCTTGGGGCTTCCACCTATATAAAGAGGGGAGAGGAGGGGCTGGCCGGCCACACCAAGACCACCATGGCCGCACCCCCTCAAGGCTGCCCTAGCCGGCACCCCCTCTCCCAAACCCTAGCGGTTCCCTCCTACCTCTCCCTCCCACATAGCTTAGGCGAAGCTCTGTCGGAGATCTCCACCACCACCGCCACCACGCCGTCGTGCTGCCGGGATTCCGAGGAGGATCTACTACTTCCGCTGCCCGCTGGAACGGGGAGAAGGACGTCGTCTTCATCAACACCGAACGTGTGACCGAGTACGGAGGTGCTGCCCGATTGTGGCACCGTGATCAAGATCTTCTACGCGCTTTTGCAAGCGGCAAGTGATCGTCTACCGCAGCAACAAGAGCCTACTCTTGTAGGCTTTGGAAATCTTCAAGGGTGAGTCTTGATCATCCCCTCGTTGCTCCCGTCTTCTAGATTGCATCTTGGCTTGGATTGCGTTCTCGCGGTAGGAATTTTTTTTGTTTTCTATGCTACGAATCCCTAAAGTGGTATCAGAGCCAGGTCTATGCATAGATGGTTGCACGAGTAGAACACAATTGTTTTGTGGGCGTTGATGCTTATGTTGTCTTTAGTTCGAGTACTTTGCATCTTTGTGGCATGGTGGGATGAAGCGGCTCGGGCTAACTTTACATGACCGCGTTCATGAGACTTGCTCCACGTTCGACATGCAACTTGTATTGCATAAGTGGCTTTGCGGGTGTCTGTCTCTCCCACTATAGTGAAGATTCAATTTACTCTTTCTATTGACAACACTAGTATCACCGTTGTGGTTCATGTTCGTAGGTAGATTAGATCTTACTCGAAAACCCTAAACCACGTAAAATATGCAAACCAACTTAGAGACGTCTAACTTGTTTTTGCAGGGTTTGGTGATGTGATATGGCCATAATGTGATGATGAATATGTATGAGATGATCATTATTGTATTGTGGCAACCGGCAGGAGCCTTATGGTTGTTTTTAAATTTCATGTTGAGTAGTATTTCAAAGTAGTTGTAATAGTTGCTACATGAGGTGAACAACCATGAAGATGGCGCCATGGACCTTGACACTACGCCGACGATGATGGAGATCATGCCCGTTGATGATGGAGATCATGTCCATGCTTTGGAGATGAAGATCGAAGGCGCAAAGACTAAAGGGCCATATCATATCACATATGAATTGCATGTGATGTTAATCCTTTATGCATCTTATTTTGCTTAGATCGCGACGGTAGCATTATAAGATGATCCCTCACATTAATATCAAGATAATAAAGTGTTCTCCCCTCGTATGCACCGTTGCACAGTTCGTCGTTTCGAAGCATCTCGTGATGATCGGATGTGATAGACTCAACGTTCACATACAACGGGTGTAAGCCATGTTGCACACGCGGAATACTAGGGTTTGCTTGACGAGCCTAGCATGTACAGACATGGCCTCGGGACAACGGAAACCGAAAGGTTGAACACGAGTCATGTAGATGATATGATCAACATGTTGATGTTCACCATTGAAGCTACATCATCTCACGTGATGATCGGTTTTGGTGTAGTGGATGTGGATCGTGTACCACTTAACAACTATGAGGGATGTTGTATTAAGTGGGAGTTCATTAGTAATTAGATTAAAACATGAACTAATTATCATAAACATAGTATGAGTAGTATTTTGAATTAATTTGTAGTATTGGCATCCGTATTCTACCATGCGCTAGTCTTGTAATTGAGATAGAAATACTGTTAAAATCTGACAAGAAACTTTACGGACTAGTACCGTATTGTTAAAGAATCAAGAAATGATTAAGTCCTATTGCAAACTTTTAGTAAACCTCACATTGTTGATTCAAAGAGCTATGGTTTCAATTAGTACCTAAAGTTATCTTGTCTCCGTGAAACTTGAAGTTCAAATCTGTTTGAAAAGTAAGGAGCTGAAAATTTAGTTTTCAGAAATAATCAAGGTATGAGATATATGTGATATCTAAGACCTTATTGCAAGATGATAGAATATAATTTGGTGAGACTACATAAACTCATAAGTTTTATGGGAATGTACGAAGGTTGAAGACGCAAGGCGTCCTAATCCTCCAACTATTGGGGCACTAACGATATTCGCATATCCATGAAGTTATCATCCTTAGTATGCACCGTTGCTAAGACTCGTCGTTTCGAAGCATCACGTGATGATCGGGTGTTATAGATTCTACGTGTGCATACAACGGGTGCAAGCCAGATTTGCACATGCGAATACTGAGGTTAAACTTTACGAGCCTAGCATGTACTGACATGGTCTCGGAAAAGTCGTCATGATATGATGGATAAAATTATGAGTGAAATTGTTCATCATATTAAAAAGTTACTAATAGTGAAATCTGAAACATTTGTCATATGATGATCAACTTCAAAGTAAGAACCTCAAGGTTATTGGTATTTGACCAAGAAACCTAGAAGTTATTGAAGGTGAAGTGTTTTCTGAATAATGAGGAAAGCTAAAAGAGAAACTACAAAAGATATTTTGGCAGAAAGAAAAGAAAAGACTAGAAAGTCTAGCTCAGGTGTATATACATGATATACATGTTATGGTTGTATTCCTAGTTTGGTCACACAATGAAATTCTTGGGTATTAGTACCACATTGGTTGGTATGAAGTGTCATACAAAACAACGTAATACAAGAATACAATGGCCTAAGTGACTAATAAGGAATATGGTAATAATGCACATCTGGAATATAATAAAGTGTTATTATGCTTGTCATTGGCATTCTACCTAGCCCTTATAATTTATAATAAAGAACTTAATAATTGTTATTTTGCTCTGGTCAAATAAAAACAATGAGTTGTTCAAATTATGACATTACTCCATGTACGATGGATAAGTTATTATAAATCTTAATGGTGAAACACACATACATAACACTGACGCTAAAATGCCATAAGGCAAATGATTTGAATTCCACTTATTTGTGGAACCGCCATTTAGGTCATGTTAGAAAGGAACGCATGAAGGAACTCCATGCAAATGGATTTTTGGAGCCATTTGATTTTTGAATCGTTTGGTGCTTGCAAATCTTTTCTAAAGAGAATGACTGAAATACCGTTCATAGGCCAAGAGTTGAATGGGCAACTAACTTAGTGGAAATATACATGATGATGTATGTGATTCACTGGGCATAGTTGTGTGCGGGAGATTCTTCTACTTCATGAAAACTTCCAACAATAAATTGAGTATATAAATGTGGATATACTCGATAAGGAAGAAGTTTGAAACATTTGAATGGATTCAAATAAAATTCAGCATGAAGTGGAAATCATCGTAATAGAAAAGTCAAATATCTATGATTGGATCATGGTGGAAAATATTTGAATTACGAGTTTTAGCGAACATCTAAGAGAGTTATGAAATTGTTCTACAACTCACGTTTCTTGGAGTATCATAATGATGATGGAGTATACAAGAGATGTATCCAAACCTTGTTGGATCAATGATGAGATAAAATATTGATGCCATTATATTTTTGTGAATTATGCTTTAGAGACTACCGTTTTTACACTGAATAGAGCATCATCATGATCCGTTGAAATGACACCATACGAGTTATGGCATGGGTATGAACCCTAATATTCCTTTCTTAAATTTTGGAATTCATAGCATAAAGTAAATAAGTTTACAACCAAAATCGGATGAATGTCTTTGTTGGTTATCCCAAAGAATTGATTGGGAATTCTTTTCACTATAAAGTAAAAGACAAAAGTGTTTGTTAATGTTACTTGCTTATTTCCAAGAAATTGTTTTCTAGCGAAGTTTTTGAGTGGGAGGACAATAGAACTTGATAAGGTTTATGAACCTGAGCATAATGATCAGAGTAGCGTAGCATTGGAATTGGTTCCGGAAGCGGTCACGATGATCATAGCTCTCATGACTACAAAGTGTTTTAGTCATGGAGATCGAAGTACATATTGAACCATGTAGGTATGATTTACTTTGTGATCAAATAAATGATTTGTGAACAAAGGATTGATTTTGAACAATGATAAATCAACTACAAACAAAGAAGTTATGATGGGCCCTGACTCCATTAAAATGGCTATACGCCATGAAATCCAAGATAGATAAATACTTTTTGAAAGTAAATAAATCTATGAAATTGATAGACTTGGATGAAATGTCCTTAAAGAAGCTAGGCTTGTCGAAAAGTTGTTTACGACAAAGTTCAAAGAGTTGACTACGATAAGATTAGATCTTCTGTAGCAATGCTTATAGTCTATGTGGATTATTCTAGTAATCACTACATATTTCTTTTATGAGATATGTTAGTAGGATGGCAAAATATATTACTTAACAGAAGTGTGTATTAAAGTTGTATACAAGATACAACCAAGAGTTTTGCTAGTCCGTAGAATACTAGATAGGAATACAAACTTCAATTGGATGAAGTGAGTATTGCGGAGTTGGAATCTTCACCGGATGAAATGATCAAAGAGTTATGATTTCATCAGAGACGATGAAGAGGCTTGCATTTGCAAGAAATTAAGTGGGAGCGCTGAGACATATTTGTAATACTTTATGTAGGTGACATATCGTTGATTATAAATAATGTAATTATATAATTGATTAAAAAGGTTTCATTGAGAATTAAACTTCAATGAAAGGATATAAACTGAAACATATTTAGTGTCAAGATCTATGAAGATGGATTGAAACACATAAAAGTTTAAGTTAAAAAGTACATAGAATGAATATTGAAGTAGTTCAATATAAAGAAGGTGTTCTTTTCATGTGAAGGTTTTACAAGACTTGAGTGTATTTGACACTCAATGAGTAAAAACACATGAGTGATTTTAGATCACGAATAATATGTACAATATCAGATGTCCTATGCTCTAAATGGTTAGGAGCATATACCAGAATGATTAATGTGATGATCATTGGATAAACAGTAAGAATATCCCTGAGTACTTTAGAAGAACCAAGGATATATAGTTTTGTATGAGTAATGACAAACAAATCGCTGTAAGGTGTTGCACCGATATTAGTTTGGTCACATATAAAAAATAAAATTTCAATCTCAAATTAGGCTAAGTGTTGTTTAAAAGGTAGCACAATGAGCTAGAATTTGTCTATGCTAGATTTAGATGAGTTCTAAATGTTGTGATGGATTCTACAAACGAAGGCAGAATATGTCATTGTTTTGACAATGACTGAGGATGTTAAGTCAAGAGGTTCTTTGAGAACTTGGTGTAGTTCCGATAGTGTCAGAACTTTGAAGCTGTATTGTGTATGACAATATTAGTGACATATTTCAGACCGCGGAATTAAGGTTCCACCAGAAGGCCAAACATATTTAATGCCGACTCATTTGTAAAATGAGTGATGCGTGAAGACGCAAATGAATTGCAAAATACATACGTTTCTGAGTGTGTCAGAACCGTTGACTAAAGCTCTCCCTAGGGCAAAGTATGACCAACACCAGAATGCCATGGGTGTTAGGTACCTTACAATGTAATCTAGATTATTGACTCTAGTGCAAGTGGGAGATCATGGAGATATGCCCAAGAGGCAATAATAAAAGTGGTTATTATATATCTTTATGTTTATGATAAAAGTTTATATACCATGCTATAATTGTATTAACCGAAACATTGATACATGTGTGTTATGTAAACAACAATGAGTCCCTAGTAAGCCTCTTAACTAGCTTGTTGATTAATAGATGATTAGTTTCATAATCATGAACATTGGATGTTATTAATAACAAGGTTATATCATTATATGAATGATGTAATGGACACACCCATTTAAGCATAGCATAAGATCACGTCATTAAGTTATTTGCTATAAGCTTTCGATACATAGTTACCTAGTCCTTTTGACCATGAGATCATGTAAATCACTTATACCGGAAAGGTACTTTGATTACATCAAACGCCACTGCGTAAATGGGTGGTTATAAAGGTGGGATTAAGTATCCGGAAAGTATGAGTTGATGCATATGGATCAAAAGTGGGATTTGTCCATCCCGATAACGGATAGATATACTCTGGGCCCTCTCGGTGGAATGTCGTCTAAATAGCTTGCAAGCATATGAATGGTTCATAAGAGACCACATACCACGGTACGAGTAAAGAGTACTTGTTAGGAGACGAGGTTGAACAAGGTATAGAGATACCGATGATCAAACCTCGGACAAGTAAAATATCGCGTGACAAAGGGAATCGGTATCGTATGTGAATGGTTCATTCGATCACTAAAGTCATCGTTGAATATGTGGGAGCCATTATGGATCTCCAGATCCCGCTATTGGTTATTGGTCGGAGAGAGTTCTCAATCGTGTCTACATAGTTCGCGAACCGTAGGGTGACACACTTAAGGTTTGATGTCGTTTAAGTAGATATGGATATATGGAATGGAGTTCGAAGTTTTGTTCGGAGTCTCGGATGGGATCCAGGACATCACGAGGAGGTCCGGAATGGTCCGGAGAATAAGATTCATATATAGGAAGTCATTTTCTAGGTTTGAAAATGATCCGGTATTTTCTCTAGAAGGTTCTAGAAGGTTCTAGAAGAGTCCGGAAGAAATAAGCATGGAAGGTGGAGTCCCAGAGAGACTCCACCCAACTTGGCCGGCCAGCCTAAGGGAGGAGGAGTCCCAAGTGGACTCCTCCCCATGGTGGCCGGCCACCCCACCAAAGGAAAGGGGGGAGTCCCACTCCCCCTAGGTTTGGTCATATGGAAGGTTTTATGTTGGGGTCTTATTCGGAGACTTTTGACCTAATCCTTGGGGCTTCCACCTATATAAAGAGGGGAGAGGAGGGGCTGGCCGGCCACACCAAGACCACCATGGCCGCACCCCCTCAAGGCTGCCCTAGCCGGCGCCCCCTCTCCCAAACCCTAGCGGTTCCCTCCTACCTCTCCCTCCCACATAGCTTAGGCGAAGCTCTGTCGGAGATCTCCACCACCACCGCCACCACGCCGTCGTGCTGCTAGGATTCCGAGGAGGATCTACTACTTCCGCTGCCCGCTGGAACGGGGAGAAGGACGTCGTCTTCATCAACACCGAACGTGTGACCGAGTACGGAGGTGCTGCCCGATTGTGGCACCGTGATCAAGATCTTCTACGCGCTTTTGCAAGCGGCAAGTGATCGTCTACCGCAGCAACAAGAGCCTACTCTTGTAGGCTTTGGAAATCTTCAAGGGTGAGTCTTGATCATCCCCTCGTTGCTCCCGTCTTCTAGATTGCATCTTGGCTTGGATTGCGTTCTCGCGGTAGGAATTTTTTGTTTTCTATGCTACGAATCCCTACAATTAACACACAAGATACAAAGTCATTTACAATATTCTTATGAATTATAATTATTACAACACATTACAGAAATTAAATAAATGAAAAAGTAAAAGAAAATTACAAAGATATATGAATGGCTAAACTACTAGCTAAATTCTTCAAGAATTCTTGGCCAACACTTGCTTAATCTCCATTTGATCCCTGCAAGCAAAACAAAAGCAATGAACAAACCTTAGGCCAAGTGGCAAAGCCACTTGGCAGGTTAGTGCAAAAATGATCAAATTGAGAGGATAATCTCAACAACACTACCGGGGAAGCCAACCCAAAGGACCAAGTCCCAACCTGTGAAGCACACAGGCAGCTCACAGGGTGTGCTGCATGTCTCACAGCACACATAGCCATGGGTGAAGTACCCAGGAAATGGTGTGCTGTCGACCAGGGGAGCAAGGGGAGACAGTATATAAAATTTTCAGAGCCCAAACCCTAGAAATCCATCGACAGGATCTCCAAGGGTAAGCACAGCCAGAGCCTTAGAACAGGAAGAACTGGAAGAACACCAAAGCTCTTCCATAAATCCAAAAATCATCAAACCATCCAGAACAGTTCCAACAGGAACTGTGCTGTTGAGCAAGTCACCAGAAGAAGCATCACAAGCCAGCAGGAGGACCAGGGCAAGCTTCACACATCAACCAGAAGCAAACCCTCTACATCAGCAAATAAACTAGGAGCTGGAGTGAGGTATACACAAATGATCCTGAGCAAACCCATGTTTTGCTCATCAATAAGCATACACATATATCACAGAAGCAAAGAAGGGTAGAACCCTGTTTGTATCATCATGTGGCTGCCAAGCCATTTGGTGCTAGCAAGCAAGTGACCTAGCTAGAAGGAGATTACCATGGGAACAATGGTTATGTCAACACAGTGACATAACCAGAGAAATCCATCATGGATTTATCCTATACAGTCAGTCAGATTCACAAAGCACCTATAGCATGATAAACCATCAGATTAATGGACAGTTAATTGTCCAGTATGATTTCAACATCAAATAACCTAGCAGCCATGGAAGACTACCAGGAATAGTGCACGGAAGCATCCAATAGAGGTAGGAGCAACCATTTCTACCAGATAAAGTCTGCTAGGGTCACAACAGCTACCTAGCCACACAGATAAGTTCACTAAAGCATCACATCATCACCCAATAGGGTTCAGTATGAGCTAGGGTACCCAACCAATGGTTGGCATCCCTCTAGCTGCATCAAATCCATCCCTGAGATCATCACCGCTAAGCAGTTCACATCATTTATCTACTCAATACATCAGAGCTACACAGATAAATGAAACAGATAAGCAAACGAAGCACAAAGTCTTGCATATGATCCAAGGGATCACTACAAGCCTCGGAAGAAGCTTGAGTAGGCACAAACATGCAACAGCCCAAGCTTGAGTACCACATAGACTCAAGGAAAAGCATCAGTAAGCCACAAGTCATAGGACATCAGACAACCACCAAGCAACTGGTGATCACATGATCACCAGGAGTTGATAGTGCATGCAAAAGTAGGCTAGAGCAAGCCTAGCAATAACAGCAGCATACGAAGTGAACTCATGCATATACAGGAACCAACAGGGGGTCCTGGAGATCACAGGATCATCCAGAGCCACAATTAATCAACCAAGATGTCACAGATAATTAAAGAGATGCATTACAATTGTATCCAGAAGCACACCATCAAGAGAGGGAACTGTCTAGCCAACAATCATGCTCAATTGAGCATTTCTATGAATTACAGTTCAAGGAGTACCACACCAGAGGCACTGGTTCTTGCAAGCATGCAAGGATTACCTACTGTAATCAAGCCAGGGGCCAAGAAGTGATCATATATGATAGTCTAGCACCAGTAGTAATAGCAAGAACAATCTAGCAGGCCATGAGCATCATATAGTGCTCATGAGATATTGCACATGAGTCAAAGCAGCAGCAGAGACCGCAGCAGCAACATCCAGCATAGCATAGCAGCAGCAGCCAGCATACCACAGCAGTAACAACACAGCATGGCAGCAACTCCAGGAGGAGGATCAGCCATGGCCTGAGCTTGACCAAGAGGTGAAGGAGGAGCTAGAACTAGTGTACTGGCAAGGCCAGCACACCAAGGAGATGGATGCAAGGGTATCCAGAGCAAGGGAGGAGGAAGAACAGGGGAAGAATAGACGGAGGCGAACATACCCGGGAGCAGGAGCTCGTCGACGCAGCCATGGCAGATGCAGCGGCACAGACCAGGCCACGGCAGCGCCAAGCCGCAGCTAGACCAGGCCACATCGAGCACCACCACGCCCAGCACCACATCAGCAAGCCGCCGAGCGACACCAGGGAGGTCAGGGCCGTCCACCGACACGCATCGTCGGCGAGGACCGCAACCCTAGGACCAGAGAGGGTCGAGGACGAGTGAACCAGGATGCACGCGTCAGATCGACATGGATGGATCGACGCGCCATCACAGGCTGTGTCGATTGCGCCCCATGGCGAGGGCTAGTACCGCCGGAGTCAGCCGGAATCGGCCGGCGACGACGCAGGCGACTCGAGCGTCGCGGGAGCTATTTAGGGTTAGGGTTTCTGCGAGCGAGAGAGAAGGGGACGAATGAGGCCGGCCGAGCTGGACCGAACGGGTCGGTTCGACCTAACCCGTTGGGCTCCACTGACAAGTGGGCCCAGGGGTAAAACTGACCTTTCACAATTTTGTTAAAACCATAAACTTAGAAAAAGAATAGAAAATGAATAAGAACTCTAAAAAAATAAATAAAAATATGTAAACCACTCAGAATAAAATTCTCTATCATAATATGAATAGGAATTATTGAGACAAGTAAAAATGAGTCATATTCAAATACAAGGAATTAATCATTAAAAAAATCAAACTTTATATTTTTAATGAAAAAAAATAAGTCCATAAATACTTTAGGACTTTAAAAACACCTTGACAACATTTCAAGGTAGTATTTTACCCTAAACAGAGTATCCCTAAATTGTTCTTAGTAATTACCTCTTACATGAAATAATAAAGCATCAGGAAGGGGGAACAAACCCTAAAAGTTGAATCATGCATAATTGCTTCTTTAACCATTGCCCTTATCGGACAATGATGCTTTTTTCAGAAACAGAGGATTAGGGTCAATCCAAGACATCCAACTGCACTACATCGTAGTTGCTAGGCAAGTTCATCGCTTGCTCATGTCATTTGAGTATTTTTACCAAATTACTTGCAAAGTACTATACTTATCACTCTTGCATAAAAATCAAAGGTACTATTTTCATAACTATGAATATGACTATGTGGTTGGCAATGGAACCATGGTATGTGTTGATATGTTGGAGGTTCCATTGCAAGGGTTTATATCCATCTAGGATTAAACAACAAATGTCGTCCAGTGATTCTTGTGCCATAAAACTCGTGTTAACCATAAGATCTGGAGTGGGATGGAGTAGTAAATTGTATTTCCACCTCTCGTACATCAACGGATGCGCTTACCGTAGACACTTGATCCTGAGAGACAAGCGGTGGGGTGGGGATCCCATTCTAATTCCCCACGGTAATGCGGTCGATGATGGATTGGAAGGGTTGTCCGGGTCGGTCTATCTATGGTGTATAGGGCAGGGCATATAAATTGTTCGGAACGGTCTACCTTATTGGTATAGGGGAGAACATATGCCTGGGCCGGTCTCTCCATAGATAAAGGGCAGGACAGACTTACAAAAGGGTGGGTGTGCGAGGTAGCGGAGGAATATGAACGGCTAAGACCTTATACCGGGCCTCACACCAAAGGAAGTGTGGACGGGAAAGCTGCCCAGTTGGCACCATGGTTAAGATCTCTTATGGGTAAAGCAACACACCTCTGCAGAGTGTAATGAATCGTGACCAGTTACTCCCTGTTCCGGGTTTTGGAACGACGAACGCTGCCGGAAAGGAAGTCCATGAAGTTCTAGTAAATCGGTGAAGGCTGACGGACATAGTTCTTCTAAATAAAAGCAACCTTTTAAAGAAATGGTTATCAAAACCTGCATTAGTATTAGACTTTCTGGTCTAATACCGTAGCTAGTGCATTAAACACCTCTTTCCTCTAATGAACTTGTTGAGTACGCTCGTACTCATACCTCTTATAATCCCCTGCTTAGATTGCCTGAATCATCTTGAGGAGGACACCGACGACCAAGGAGGAGCAGATGGGATCTGCTATGAAGAGCCAGGCCTCTCCGGAGGTGTAGAAGGAGTGGACTATCTTATAGTCTACGGTGCCGGGGACGGTACCGAAGAAGAACAAGCCTAGGATAGAGTAGTAGTGATAACCGAGCAGTGAAAACACTATAGTAATACGCTGCTCGAGTAGAATAAATGTATGACCTGCTAAGACTTCTATATTGTAAGCTAAGTCGGGTTCACCTGGAACCCAGGAGTATTCCTCTCTGGACCCAGGAGGAACTCCGTGATGATATGTATATATGGTTTGTAATAATAAATGAATGAGTTATGGACCAGCTATGTTCTGTTGTACTACTCTGAGGGATGTAATATTTGCGGATTGGTACTTCGTGAATGTTATATCAACGACTGGCATACTACAACATGCAGTGGTATGCAGGGTCACCACATCGTCCCATTTCTTGTTGTAGCAATATGATACGTCTCCAACGTACCTATAATTTCTGATGTTCCATGCTTGTTTTATGACAATACTTACATGTTTTGCTTGCACTTTATGATGATTTTATGCGTTTTCCGGAACTAACCTATTAACAAGATGCCACAGTGCCAGTTCCTGTTTTCTGCTGTTTTTGGTTCCAGAAAGGCTGTTCGGGCAATATTCTCGGAATTTGACGAAACGAAGACCAAACATCATAATTCACCGAGACGGACCAGGACACCGAAGGGGAGTCAGAGGGGAGGCCTGGGGCCCCCACACCATAGGGCCGCGCGGGCCAGCCCCTGGCCGCGCCGGCATATGGGGAGGGCACCCTGTTGCCCCTCTTGCGCCGCCTCTTCGCCTATATAAGCCCTTTCGACCTAAAAACGCGATACCAATTGACGAAACTCCAGAAAGACTCCAGGGGCGCCGCCACCATCGCGAAACTCCAATTCGGGGGTCAGAAGTCTCGGTTCCGGCACCCTGCCGGTCGGGGAAGTGCCCCCGGAAGCCATCTCCATCAACACCACCGCCTCCATCATGCTCCGTGAGTAGTTCCCCCATGGACTACGGGTTCTAGCTGTAGCTAGTTGGTATTCTCTCTCCCATGTACTTCAATACAATGATCTCATGAGTGACTTACATGATTGAGATTCATCTGATGTAATCGGTGTTGTGTTTGTTGGGATCCGATGGATTGTTACATTATGATTAGTCTATCTATAAAGTTTGTGAAGTTATTGTTGCTGCAATCTTATTGTGTTTAATGCTTGTCACTAGGGCCCGAGTGGCATGATCTTAGATTTAAGCTCTATACTTATTGCTTAGATTGTATCTACAAGTTGTATGCACATGTCTATGTCCGGAACCAAAGGCCCCAAAGTGACAGAAATTGGGACAACTGGAGGGGAAGGCTTAAATATGAGGATCACATGTTTTCACAGAGTGTTAATGCTTTGCTCCGGTGCTCTATTAAAAGGAGTGTCTTAATTTCCAGTAGATTCTGTAGAGGCCCGGCTGCCACCGGCTGGTAGGACAAAAGATGTTGTACAAGTTTCTCATTGCGAGCACGTATGACTATATATGGGAAACATGCCTACATGATTAATGATCTTGATGTTCTGTCTTAATGCTATTTCAATCCTATCAATTGCCCAACTGTAATTTGTTCACCCAACACTTGTTATTGGAGAGTTACCACTAGTGTAGATAGCTGGGAACCCCGGTCCATCTTTCATCATCATATACTCGTTCTACATGACATTGGAAGTAGTATCAACTATTTTCTGGTGCCATTGCTCTCATATTACCGCATCGCTGCTGTGTTATCACATTACTGCTCTCATATTACTGTTGCTTTCACATCACCCCTGTTACTAGTGCTTTTCCAGGTGCAGCTGAATTGACAACTCAGTTGTTAAGGCTTATAAGTATTCTTTACCTCCCCTTGTGTCGAATCAATAAATTTGGGTTTTACTTCCCTCGAAGACTGTTGTGATCCCCTATACTTGTGGGTTATCAAGACTATTTTCTAGCGCCGTTGCCGGGGAGGCATAGCTCTACTCATAAGTTCACCTGGGGAGTACACTCTACCTCTCTCTCTGTTTTTATTTTATTTTATTTTGTTTTGCTTAGTTTACTTTTGTCTAGTTTATTTGTGCTTAGTTTATTTCTGTCTAGTATTACTTTGCTTAGTTTACTTTTGCCTAGTTTGTTTTTTTTTCTTGTTTTATTTTCCTCATATACCCAAAAATCCATAAAATTTTGAAAAACCTAAAAATTAAAAACTGCTGTTATGGGAGAACCCATAACCTACTTGGAGCTTATAGAATATTATAATAATTATAGAGAATCAAGAGAGGGAAAAGTGATGAGTGCTGTGATAGAAAAATTGAATACAATTGCTAAAATCTTGCTTAAACGCCATGATATAAACTGTTGCTCTCAACAGGACACTAAACATCTTAAATTTCAATGTGGCTTTAGTGAGGAATTTTTAATTAAGAACTATAATCGGAATAGCTATATTCATTTTGGGTTTGAAGAGGTAGAACAATTTTTCATATTTATGGGAGCCTCTGAGATAGAATCCTTCATGGTTAAAAATTATGAAACTTGTGTTGTTTGTAAGAACCTTAAAGATTATGTCTCTTCTATCCTTAATTTTTGCAATGAAAGTTACACTGATAATCCTTATATCATTGATTATAAAGAGAGACTCATTAATGCACAAGAATGCACTCACAATTTGCAGGGACCTGTGGAAGAAGAAATTGATGAACCTGAAAGCTCATTGGATGAAAAAGAGGAGGAAATTGATGAACCTGAAAGCTCATTGGATGAAAAAGAAGAGGAGAGTGATGAACAAAAGGAGGAAGAATGGATTAGCTACCCATGCCAACCTTCTAATGAGAGTAACTCTTTATCTCTTACACTATTTGATTGTCCTCCATGCTTACCGAAAGAGGTTGAATGTTATGTTCCTGTGGATTCTCTTGAAATATTCCCTATGAGTAAAACTTGTGAGAATAATTATGCTACTGTTATTTATGATAATCCATGCTACTTTGATAAATCTTATGATAATGCTTTGTTTGTGCCTGATGTCGAAATGCATGGTACTAAAGAATTTTGCATAGCAAATGTTTATGATAAATCTCTAGATGCTGGTCCTATGTTACTTGATAAATTTAATTGTACTACTAATGAAAATGGGATTGGAGACTTCTTGACTTTATCTAGGAGTCCCATATCTCTTGAGATTGATCAATCATCTTGTTATATTATTGATAAAAGTGGGTTTGAAAGTTTTAATCCCATTATTTTTGAGCTTGATAAAAATTATGTGTTTGTAGATCATGAAAAGCATGCTGTATGTGATAGTTATATTGTTGAGTTTGTTCATGATGCTACTGAAAATTATTATGAGAGAGGAAAATATGGTTGTAGAAATTTGCATGGTACTAAAACACCTCTCTATATGCTGAAAATTTTGAAGTTACTCTTGTTTTATCTTGCTATGCTTGTTACTTTGTTCTTCATGAATTTTTTTGTGTACAAGATTCCTATGCATAGGAAGCGGGTTAGACTTAAATTTGTTTCATACTTGCTTTTTGATGCTCTCTTTTGCTTCAACTCTTATTTCTTGCGAGTGCATCATTAAAATTGCTAAGCCCATCTTAATGGCTATAAAGAAAGCACTTCTTGGGAGATAACCCATGTCTTTATTTTGCTACTGTTTTGTTGTGTCTTGGAAGTTGTTACTACTGTAGCAACCTCTCCTTATCTTTATTTTGTTGCATTGTTGTGCCAAGTGAAGTCTCTAATAGAAGGTTGATACTAGATTTGGATTTCTGCGCAGAAACAGATTTCTATCTGTCACGAATCTGGGTATGATTCTCTGTAGGTAACTCAGAAAAATCTGCCAATTTACGTGCGTGTTCCTCAGATATGTACGCAACTTTCATTAGTTATGAGTTTTTCTGATTTGAGCAACGGAAGTACCTTTTAAAAATTCGTGTTTACTGGCTATTCTGTTTTGACAGATTCTGTCTCTGTTTTTTGCATTGTCTCTTGTGGACTTTAAGTGAGGCTTTCTAGACGTGGAGAGCTGTAGCTAATGTTTTATTGAGTTCTTGCAATGTGTCACTACAGGAGCAAAGTGGATTAAAGTTTTTTGAGTACTAACCCCTCTAATGAAGTCTATGAGAAGTTTGGTGTGAAGGAAGTTTTCAAGGGTCAAGAGAGGAGGATGATATATGATCAAGAAGAGTGAAAAGCCTAAGCTTGGGGATGCCCCCGTGGTTCATCCCTGCATATTTCAAGAAGACTCAAGCGTCTAAGCTTGGGGATGCCCAAGGCATCCCCTTCTTCATCAACTTATCAGGTTTCTTCTATTGAAACTATATTTTTATTCGGTCACATCATATGTGCTTTACTTGGAGCGTCTATGTGCTTTTATTTTTGTTTTTGTTTGAATAAGATCAGATCCTAGCAATCCTTGTTTGGGAGAGAGACACGCTCCGCTTTTTCATATGAACACTTGTTCTTCGTTTTACTTTTAATGTTCAATGATAAAAGTTGGAAGCTACATCACTTATGGTTATTTGGTTGGAAACAGAAAATGCCTCATATTGTCTTGAATAATTTGACACTTGGCAATTGTTTTGAGCTCTCAAGTAGATCATGATTAAGTTTTTTCATGTAGTTTAAACCTATTAGTGGAGAACTACTGTAGAGCTTGTTGAAATTGGTTTGCATGATTGGTCTCTCTTAAGGTCTAGATATTTTCTGGTAAAAGTGTTTGAGCAACAAGGAAGACAGTGTAGAGTATTATAATGCTTGCAATATGTTCTTATGTAAGTTTTGCTGTACCGGTTCATACTTGTGTTTGCTTCAAATAACCTTGCTAGCCCAAAGCCTTGTATTGAGAGGGAATGCTTCTCGTGCATCCAAAACCTTGAGCCAACCACTATGTCATTTGTGTCCACCATATCTACCTACTACATGGTATTTATCCGCCATTCCAAAGTAAATTGCTTGAGTGCTACCTTTAAACAATTCAAAATTTATCACCTCTGATTTGTGTCAATGTTTAATAGCTCATGAGGAAGTATGTGGTGTTTATATTTCAATCTTGTTGAGCAACTTTCACCAATGGACTAGTGGCTTCATCCGCTTATCCAATAACTTTGCAAAAAGAGCTGGCAATGGAATTCCCAGTCCCAAATTAATTAACAAAAATAGACACTCCTCCATGGTATGTGATTGTTGGACGGCACCTGAAGGATTCAGTTAGCCATGGCTTGAGAAAGCAAAGGTGGGGAGGAGTGTCATCATAATAAAACTAAAATAAAAAGGCACTCCTTCATGGTATGAGATTGTTGGCAGGCACCCGAGGATTCGGTTAGCCATGGTTTGTGAAAGAAAGGGTGGAAGGAGTGCCACACAAAAATAAAAATAAAATGGGAGCCGCTCTTTGAAGGTTTGTCTGGCAAGGGGGTTAGAGTGCCCACTACCATTCGTTGACAACAACAAACACCTCTCAAAATTTTACTTTTATGCTCTCTTTATGTTTTCAAAACCAAAGCTCTAGCACAAATATAGCAATCAATGCTTCCCTCTGCGAAGGGCCATTCTTTTACTTTATGTTGAGTCAGTTTACCTACTTCCTTCCATCTTAGAAGCAAACACTTGTGTCAACTGTGCATTGATTCTTACATACTTGCTTATTTGCATTCATCGTATTACTTTGTGTTGACAATTATCCATGAGATATGCATGTTGAAAGTTGAAAGCAACTGCTGAAACTTAAATCTTCCTCTGTGTTGCTCCAATGCCTTTACTTTGAATTTATTGCTTTATGAGTTAACTCTTGTGCGAGACTTTCGATGCTTGTCTTGAAAGTACTATTCATGAAAAGTTTTGCTATATGTTATCTATTTGTTAGCAGCTATAGATCACTGCCTTGAGTCACTTCATTCATCTCATATGCTTTATAATAGTATGATCAAGGTTATGTAAGTAGCATGTCACTACAAAAATTACTCTTTCTATCGTTTACCTACTCGAGGGCGAGCAGGAACTAAGCTTGGGGATGCTGATACGTCTCCAACGTACCTATAATTTCTGATGTTCCATGCTTGTTTTATGACAATACTTACATGTTTTGCTTGCACTTTATGATGATTTTATGCGTTTTCCGGAACTAACCTATTAACAAGATGCCACAGTGCCAGTTCCTGTTTTCTGCTGTTTTTGGTTCCAGAAAGGCTGTTCAGGCAATATTCTCGGAATTCGACGAAACGAAGACCAAACATCATAATTCACCGAGACGGACCAGGACACCGAAGGGGAGTCAGAGGGGAGGCCTGGGGCCCCCACACCATAGGGCCGCGCGGGCCAGCCCCTGGCCGCGCCGGCCTATGGGGAGGGCACCCTATTGCCCCTCCTGCGCCGCCTCTTCACCTATATAAGCCCTTTCGACCTAAAAACGCGATACCAATTGACGAAACTCCAGAAAGACTCCAGGGGCGCCGCCACCATCGCGAAACTGCAATTCGGGGGACAGAAGTCTCTGTTCTGGCACCCTGCCGGGACAGGGAAGTGCCCCCGGAAGCCATCTCCATCAACGCCACCGCCTCCATCATGCTCCGTGAGTAGTTCCCCCATGGACTACGGGTTCTAGCTGTAGCTAGTTGGTATTCTCTCTCCCATGTTGTTGTGGGTATACTTTATGGGTATATCAACGGCATGGCCTAGATCCGGCAAGCCCGGGTGGCCCATAGTTGGTGGTGAGGCATGTGGCCCATCGGGCGGCCCAGTTGCTGTAGATCATGAAGGATGAAGTCCAGCCCAGGAACAGGAAGCCGGATCTCAACCGACCTACGAAGGAGGCCGGATCCGTGGAGGCCCATAAAGTATCCGGATCAAGCACGGCCTAGAAGGAAGGCGGATCCTTGACGTACACGGCAAGATATTGTACCGTAGTTAGGTAACTTGTATTCCGGCTAGGACTCTCCATGTAAACCCTAGATCCGTGCGCCTATATAAGCCGGATCCTGGGAGCCCTAGAGGCACAAGCACAACTCATTGTAACAACGCGAAAGCGCCCAGATAATTCCAGACAAGCAGCAGTAGGCCCTGTCATCGTGCAGGTGTTTCGAAGCTGGGTAACTCGCGTACCACCGTCCCGAGAGCACTCCGCCCTATGGCCCCTACTTCTTCTCCCCCTCGTGAGTATCCCTCCTCCGAGGTACCGTCGATTAGGCAACGACAGTTGGCGCCCACCGTGGGGCCTGCGGCGTCTGGAGGCCGGAACCGGGAGGGTTCCGCCATGGGAAGCTTCGACGATACCATCGCTGTGGGGCGTGTCCTTTACGCCGGAAATCTGCCGATCGTCCCTCCAGATGAGTGCTGGATTCCGGCTAAAACCGACCCCGTCAAGCTCTCCATCGTCCCAGTTGGCGGCATACACATCTTCATCGGGGAAACCGTCGATTCTGACGGAAACCCACTAGTAAGTAACGCTGACGCGACCGCCGCTGAGCAGGACGCAGTCGCGAAGATCCGATCTGAGTCGCAGGAACTTCCTAAGAAGGATTCCGCCTTAGATCTGAAAAAATCAAAACCCACCCAATCCGCCCCTGAGCAGGAAATAACGGTGGAAGACCAATGCAGATCCGCCTGGGTCTCCCAGGTGTTAGAGAAGCAAAGGTGTCACTTCGTGCACTTCATAGCCCATACCGCCGGAGCCGCCCCTCAAGAGATCGGAGCTGGCCCCGTGCAGGATGAGGCGCCGGAAAACGATGTCGCTCCGGATCAGCAGGAGGCTGTCGGAGAAAGCGACGCTCCGGGCCCAGAGGGTGCCGGAAACCCTGAGGAATCAATCCTCGGCAACCTAAGCCCAATGTCCGGGGATTCCATGGACACCGAAGAGTTCGATCGGAAAGTAAGAGAATACGGATACGGTGAGCAACCTGAGGTCGATTCCACCCAGCCTATGCAGGTTCTCGCAACCGTAGCAGGGCTGGAACAGCAGGAACGCGAAGATGAAAACACCACCTCCGACCCAGGACCATCTAATGTCGGATCTCCGTCAGGTCGGGAACGTCCGCTCGAGGACGTCCTGTCTCCGGAGGAAATAGTTGCACAAGCACGCATGGATTTGGTCGCAAAGTCAGACGTCCTCAACAAGCCAATAACCCCCGGCGACGCCGCAGATCCGGAGGCTTTAGAGGCCACCAGAAAGGAAATGCTGGCTACAGCCAAGAAGTTTGCCAATACCGCAGCTGCTATATTGGATGAGAGGGAAGAAGCTGCGCATATGATGGATCGCTTCGAAAGACAGGATCGCGAAATCACCGCAACACTCGAGCAAGTCAAGAGTATGAGAAAAGAGTGGGAGGTGAAAATGACCTACGCACAGGCGGAGGCTGATAGGATCGTCAGAGAGGCAATCCCTCCCCGCAGGATCAACTTCGCAACCCCTGTCGAACAGCAGCCGCTCGCAACTCCAAAGGATAACATGCAGAAAGCGGCGGAAATCCTGAACAAAAAGGACGAGGAAATTGATATTGATTACGTCCGCAAGCTCGTTGCTTCCGCGATGCAGTAGCAGAGTAAGGCCGATACTTCGCGCAGGTTGGAATCCAATCCGGATCACTGTGTATCCACCGCGCAGAAGGACGCCCGTATCAATCGCCACCCTGATGATGAATCGCGCACCGGATCCACGGAGCGCAGAAGAAAAACAAGGGAGCACCCGAATCCAATCCCCGTGCCGTCGAAGACGCCTCCGTCAGACCCAAAGAAGGGAAAGGATGCAATGTACACTGGTAGGAACAAGTACCGGGATCCGTCACCTCCACCTAACGGGTACCCGCGTCCCCCGCCACCTCGCCGCCGCAGTCCAGCCGGAAACACCAGGCCCCATGGGGCTGGTGGAATTAACATCCGCGACAACATGCCGCCGCCAAGGACTAGGGTGCGCACGCCGGAACCACGTCGGAACCAGAACAACGATCATGAGCCCGAACCCAGAAGGAGCCGGAACAATGACCGCGAGCTGGAGCCCAGGAGGAGCCGGAACGCGGAACGTGAGCCAGAGCCTCGCAGGAGCCGGAACAACGGAGGAGACTATCACCAAGGTGAATGTAGCCATCGAAGCCGGAGCGAGCCTCGTGAAGACCGCCGGGATTCCGAGGCCGGAAGCAAAAAATCTTACAGGCCCCCTCGCAGGTCCCCTTCACCGCCACCCAGCGGCGGAGGCGGAGGCGGAGGCGGTGGCCGAAGATCCCGCTCCCGCTCAAAAACCCCAGGCGGCGGCCCACGCGACGCCCGAGAACGCCTCAATGAGTACAGATCTGATTACATTGGCCCAAAATGCTTTGGCAGGATGATTCGAGAGGAACCAAAGCCAAGGATGAATCTCAAGCTACCCGGAAATCTGAAGAATTATGATGGCACGGAAAGGCCGGATACCTGGATTGACGATTACTATAATGCGGTAACCTTCGTTGGAGGAACCCCTAACATCGCCTGCCGCATGCTTCAGTTGTACCTTGTAGGTCCAGCCCGGATCTGGCTCAGCGACCTCGAGAAGAATTCCATCTTTTGCTGGTTTGACCTGAAGAACGCTTTCGAGAAACACTTCAGGGGCACCTACAAGAGACCTGCCACAACAAGCGACCTGCAGGCATGTATCCAGAAGAAGGGCGAAACATCGAGGAATTTCCTCACCCGATGGTTGGCAAGCAGAAACGAGTGTGAGAACGTCGACAACCGCACAGCAATGCACGCCTTCATTGGGGGCTTGCAGCGAGGAGGATTGCTGCGACACAAGCTAACTTGCTTGGTCAATGCAAACAAACTGACGTTGGATGACATGATCACCATCGCCAGCGATCACACTGCCGCCGATGACGACGCAGGCGGAGATCTAGCAGCGACGGCAATTCCCCTGCACCAGCAAAAGAAGAACCGTGATAACGGTAACACCAGCGGCCATAAGCGCAAGAACCCTGATGACCAGAAGAGTGGCGGATCCGAGATGGTCGCCATGGCATTTCAACGCGGAGGTTCAGGAGGCGGAAGAGGACGCGGCCGCGGAGGCGGAGCCGGCAGGGGTCAGCAGCACGGCACTGAGGTCACAGCTGGCGGATCCCGCGCCCCGCAAACCTACGAGGAGTACAGAGACATGCCCTGCCTGGCCCACCTGGATCCAGTTACAGGGAAGTCAACTCACACCAACCGCAACTGCAAGTGGGTCAATGATCTAAAGAACGACCCGGAGGCAGGATACAAGCGAGCCCGGAAGCACCGCCCACGCGGCAAGGGAGGCAAGGGCAAGAACAAGGACAAAGAGGAAGATAGTTCCGAGGCGATGGATGAGGATGATAACTCGCCGGATCCCAAGGTAGGATCCGCAGGTAAATCCAACCCATTCGAGAAAAAGAGCGTGGGGGCTTACCACACTTTCCTCGGAACCCCAACAGTCCGCGCTACCAAGTCAGCTACCCGGATCCTGAACGCCACAGTTCCGGCTGTGCCGCAGTATGTCAGGTGGTCGGAAATCCCGTGCACATTTGACAGGGAGGATCACCCTGCTATTGTGCCAAAAGAATGCTACGCCTTGGTTGTAAGTCCCCGCATAGACGGGTATGACTTCTCCAAGTGCCTCATGGATGGTGGAGCCAGCCTGAACATCATGTACCTGGAGACTCTAGAACGGATGAACCTCACCAAGGAACAGCTCAAACACAGCAACACTGAGTATCATGGCGTAGTTCCGGGTAAGAAGGCGAATTCCCTCGGCAGCATCACACTTCCCGTGGCTTTTGGCGATGTTCATAATTTCCACGAAGAAAAGATCACGTTTGAAGTTGTGCCCTTCAAGAGCTCCTACCACGTCATCTTTGGCAGGCCCACCTACCACAAGTTCCACGCGAGAGCGTGCTACATCTACAACAAGCTCAAGATTCCGGGTCCCAAGGGTATGATTACCGTATCCGGAGACTACAAAAAGGCTCATGAGTGCGAGTTAGGCGAAGCCGCCTTCGTAGAGTCTGTGATATCTGGAGAGGAGCTGCAAGGCTACAGAGCCGCGGTGGATCCGACTGAGATGCAGACCACCAAGAAGCAGATTTCCGAACAGAAAACCTCCTTCAAGGCCGCGATAGAAACCAAGAAGCACGACCTCATCAAAGGCGACCCTTCCAAGCAGGTTTTAGTCGGAGCCAACATGGACCCCAAATAGGAAGACGCGCTCGTCGAGTTCCTCCGCGCTAACATGGATATCTTCGCATGGCAACCTTCTGACATGTCCGGAGTACCTAGGGAACTCGCCGAGCACTACCTCAACATAAATCCGGGGGCTAAACCGGTGAAGCAAGCTATGCGACGCTTTGGAGATAAGAAGCGCCGCGCCATAGGAATGGAACTAGCTAAGTTACTAGAGGCAGGTTTTGTAATAGAAGTTATCCACACTGATTGGGTCGCAAATCCCGTCCTTGTACCCAAAAAGAACACTGAAATACTAAGAATGTGCATCGATTACTCCGGCTTGAACAAGCATTGCCCGAAGGATCCGTTCCCCTTGCCGCGCATTGACCAAGTCATTGATTCGACGGCGGGGGCGGAACTTCTGTGTTTTCTTGATGCGTATTCCGGGTATCATCAGATCCGAATGAAGGAGTCCGACCAAAAGGCGACTTCGTTCATCACCCCCTTCGGCACTTACTGCTATGTCACCATGCCCTTTGGTTTGAAAAATGCAGGTGCCACCTATCAACGTACGATGCAGCGGTGCCTGAAGGACCAAATCGGTCGGAACGTGCACGCTTACGTCGACGACATCGCGGTCATGACCCGGAAAGGATCCGACTTGATCAGCGACCTCACAGAAACCTTCGACAATCTCCGCAGGTACAAGATGATGTTGAATCCGCTGAAGTGCGTCTTTGGCGTGCCAGCCGGAAAACTCCTTGGCTTCATAGTCTCTCACAGAGGCATTGAGGTTAACCCGGAAAAAATCAAGGCAATCCTGTGTATCAAACGGCCAACTTGTCTTAAAGATGTGCAACGACTAACTGGTTGCGTCGCAGCAATCAGTAGGTTTGTTAGTCGTCTTGGCGAGAAGGCGCTACCTCTGTACAAGCTGCTGAAGAAAACAGACAAATTCGTCTGGGACGATGCAGCTGACGCAGCTCTTCGGGGATTGAAGGAAATACTCACATCCCCAATCTTGGCAGCCCCAGCAGAGTCAGAGCCAATGCTCCTTTATCTGGCAGCTACCAACAAAGTCATCAGCCTCGTCATCGTGGTGGAGCGAAAGGAAGAAGGTCATGAATATGACGTCCAAAGACCTGTCTATTACATTAGCGAGGTACTGACGGAGTCAAAGCAAAGATACCCTCACTTTCAGAAACTAGCTTATGGAGTGTTCCTAGGCAGCCGGAAGCTGAGACATTACTTCCAAGAGCACCCAGTAACAGTTGTGAGCAAGGCTCCGCTGTCAACAATTCTCAACAACGCTGACGCAACAGGGCGAACGGCTAAATGGGGCATTGAATTATCCGCCTTCGACATCGCTTACAAGCCTAGGATTGCGGTTAAATCCCAAGTCTTGGCAGATTTCGTCGCAGATTGGACAGAAGCTCCGGATGCAAGTCTGGAGCCGGAACCAGAAACATGGGTCATGCACTTCGATGGATCCAAGCAGCATCAAGGCTCAGGAGCCGGAGTGACCCTGAAGTCCCCTACCGGAGAAGAACTGCAGTATGTTCTGCAGATCCACTTCGAAGCTACAAACAATATAGCGGAATACGAGGCTCTACTACACAGTCTGTGCATCGCTAAGGAAATCGGGATCAAGCACATTATATGCTGTGGAGATTCCGACCTGGTGGCACAACAAGTAGCCGGAACCTGGAACGCCAGAAACTCCGTCATGGTGGCCTACAGAGACGAAGTTGACGAGATCGCCAAAAGCTTCCTCGGATACGAAGTCAAGTACGTCAGGAGAGACAATAACACAGCGGCAGATATGCTATCCAAGCTCGGATCCGGCAGGAAGCCAATTCCGCCTGGAATTTTCCTGGAGCATCTCCGGATACCCTCGGTGAAGGGCGCTAACCCGGAAAACCCAGAAGTGGCAGTATCTCCGGCTAGGGAAGTGATGGCTATCATTCCGGCTTGGACACAGCCTTTCCTGGACTACCTCATCGATCAGAAGTTGCCAGAGGACGAGGTCCTTGCGCGACAGATCATCAGACGAGCAAGATCCTACACAATTGTTGATGGACAGCTCTACAAATGAACTGCAGCAGGGGTATTTCTCAAATGCGTCTCCAATCAAGATGGCATTGAAATCCTCAGAGAGATCCATGCAGGGGACTGCGGGCATCATGCCGCCCCCAGGTCCCTCGTTGCCAAAGCTTTCCGGCTAGGATTTTACTGGCTCACAGCTAAAGAAGATGCTGACAAGTTGGTAAAAACCTGCCGAGGTTGCCAGTACTATGCTACTCAACCAAACGCTCCAGCCCAAGAGCTGAAGACCATACCTATCACCTGGCCATTTGCGGTCTGGGGGCTCGATATGGTTGGTAAGTTAAAAAGATCATCTCCTGGCGGTTTTGAATACCTTCTGGTCGCTGTTGACAAATTCAGCAAGTGGATCGAGGCAAAGCCAGTGAGGAAAGCCGATGGTGCTACGGCACTAAAATTCGTCTGCAGCCTCGTGATGAGATTCGGCATCCCACACAGCATAATCACAGATAATGGCACAAACTTCGCTCAAGGAGAGTTGAGGGATTACTGTGAGACAGTAGGGATTCGACTGGACCTTGCCTCTGTGGCTCACCCACAATCCAATGGTCAAGTTGAAAGGGCTAACGGCCTAATATTATCAGGAATTAAGCCGCGCCTTGAAGAACCGCTGCGACAAGCAGCTGGAGCTTGGGCTGACGAGTTGGAAGCTGTTTTGTGGAGTTTGCGAACTACCCCTAACAGATCAACAGGGTTTACCCCATTTTTCCTGGTATACGGATCCGAAGCCGTGCTTCCCTCCGACATCATCCACGATTCACCGCGAGTTTCCGCCTACAATGAAGCAACAGCTGACGAGGCCAGACAGCTATCTGTGGACCTGATCGAGGAGGCTCGGAACTTAGCTGACCAGCGCTCCGCCATCTACCAGCAGAAGCTCCGACGCTATCATAGTCGTCGAGTTCGGAATCGCTCCTTCATGGCAGGAGATCTGGTCCTCCGCCTTCGGCAGGTGAAAGACCATAAGTTGCAATCTCTGTGGGAAGGACCCTTCGTCGTTAGCAAAGTGCTTCATAACGGATCGTACTACCTTGTTGATTTCCGAGAGCTGAAGGACAGACCTGCTAATATGCACCGGAAACGCAAGCGTGAGGATCCGGATGACATCTACGACGAGACAGATCACCCCTGGAACATTGCACAGCTACGTCCTTTCTACACTTAGCGTATTTTTTCCGAATTACAAACTCTGTAATAGTTACACATGATCAATGAAATAAAGCTTATGGTTCACTCTTTGAGTCTTTTACCTCCTTTACTTGTTCATTTTAGATCGTGTATGTTTTTCCGACTAAAACCGCAGAGCTGGATGTTTCCGCCTAGGCGTGTATGAAAGTTGTGATTTTTCAAAATCGTCCTTTAGGACGTAAGCTTAAGTTTTCTGGTGGAAATTTTTTTCGTTGCGAACTCGTGGATTCCTGGTAGCGACTTCCGGCACCTAGGCTGGGGGCTTGTTTCCGCGGTTATGGACGGACGCCATTAGGTTTCATCACCGCAGGCGAGCGTTTCCGGCCAAAGGTTTTCCGGCTCGTGGAAGGTCAAACGAGTAAGCCGGAAAATTAACAAACCAGCACTTGCTTTTAACAAACGAAACATGCAAATAATTCTAACGGATAGCAGGATAAGTTTTTCCGCCCATGCATAATTGTTTCGTCCCTAGATACTTAAGAATTTAAGTTATATTACAAACCCTCGCTGGGGCCAAAATGATGCATTGTTTCTCCCGCAGGAATAAAAAGTTTTCACTCCCCCTTAGCCGGAGAAGTCTCACCCTCTGGATCTTTTTCCTTGGCGTCTTCGGCCGGAGATGACACGTCTTCATCACTCTCTTCCTCTTCCTCAGAAGCTGCAGCGCTGGCCTTGGGTTCCTCTTGGGGAGCGTCCTTGGAGCTGGTCCAGGTAAATTGGGTTCCGGATTCCGCAGGTCGCGCCTCCGCGTCGCGCTCCTTTTGAAGTTCGGCTTCCAAGGGCTCGTCCGCTGGAAGAACGACCTTGTCGTAGAACTCCTCATGCCGGATCCTGCGCGCGATGCGGGTGTCGTAGCCGCTCACTGCATCCAGGAGCGCGCTAACATCCGCATCCGGAGGAACGCCCGTGGTTACCTGCTCAAGATCAAGCTCCGGGTTATGTGCTAAGCACATAGTTAAGGTCATTGCAGCTGCGCCTCGGGCTGATGATGCTTGTAGATCCGTCACCAGCTCCGGAAGAACGTCCATTTTTCTAACAAGTTTGCGAACATTGCAAGTGCGACTCCTCTTGATGGATAAGTTGTGGCATATCTTGCGGGAGGCGGAGATGAGATCTTTGCAATCATCGCCTGCAAGTTGAAGAAGGTCGTCTCGTGGGAACAAATTCCGACGCTTTTCCGGATACCCAAGCGGCTCTGCGTAAGATAATCAGGATATAAGCATGCAATTTGAGCATAAGAAAAAAGGTCGGAGCAAACATCTAGACAAGGTTTCAGCGTAGTACCCAAGATGTTCTCGCTAAGCAAGTCCCAGTGATGTTTCGCGGTTTCCATATATTTCTGGAACCCATTGAGCTCTTTCTGCTACCTCTTGATGGTCTCGCTGTCAGCATTTCTTTTCAATATAAATTCGCCCTTTTCCCTGACGTGCTCGGAGTTTTTCTCCGCCAGCTGTTTCTCGGCCTGCTCCCTCTTTAGTTCCGCCTCCTTTAGTTTCGTTTCCAATTCTTGGTACGAGGAGCGCAGGTTCTCAAGTTCCGACGAGGCTGTAGCAAGGGAAGAGGATGCGCCTATCATAACATAAGTCAAAAACAAGTTCAAAGTCGGAATGTGAACTAATAACAAAAAAGACGGAAACCAACCTTGGGCGTCCGCCAGTTGTTTGTTCAGTTCCGCATTCGCATCTTTCAGAGTCCGGATATTTTCCGCCTGACTCAGAGTAACGCGGCGCTGAAGGGCAATGTTCTTGTGCAGCTCATAATGCAGCGCCTGCTGTTCCTGTAAAACATAGACAGGGCTGGGGTAAAAATTCGGCCTGTAACAGTGGTTTCTTTCAAAGCATTATTGCCGGAACCTTTCCGCCATAATGCTTGGGGGCTACTGATTTAATTTAAAAAACTTTCCTGGAAGTAATCTTTCTCTAAGCATCTAAGCGCTAACTATTATTTGAGTTTCCGCCTACATGCTTGGGGGCTACTGGGGAGTACCTTTTGCTTGCAGATGAGTTTGTCGAAGAACTGGCCGACATCCTTCTTAAAGTCCTGGATTTCCGATGTCGCGGCGTCAGGCTTCCCCCAGGCGTTGTTCAGCATGGCGTTGAGCAAGTCTTGTTCAAGCTCCCATTTCTCCGCCTCGGTTAACTTGTTGAAGAACTTGGTAGCATATGCCTTGGGGGTGGAAGTGATGTCAGCCGGATCTCCAAAGTTTTTCGGAAAAACGACGACATCACCAGCGTCGTTTCCGGCCTTCTCAGAAGAAGTGACTTCAGCCTCTCCTTGGCCTTGTTCTTCTGCGTCTTCTTGGGCAGGGCCTTTGGCCTTAGGATCTTCTCCGCGCACTTTCTCGCTGCTAACCGGAATTATTTCCGGTGGAGTGTTTGCGGCAGGAGGGGGAGATTGATTAGCCTGAGGGGGAGACGGCTGAGGAGTAGGGTGGGAAGTACTTGGCGGAGCTGGAGTAGTAGGACCAACTGCCGGAGACTTTTTCATGTATTTAGTGATAGGCTCTTGGCTGATGGTCCGCGTGGCGGTGGTACTCGGATTCCTGCAAACAAGTGAAAGGGATCAAATAAGAAATAATTTCGCCAAAATAGAGGTGCACCATATTCGGAAACTTACGGGGCGCCGGGGATGATGGGGCGCGAGCGTTTGCCAGCTGTTGAAAGCATCTTCAGGCGTGCACGTTCCGCTTTCCTCGAGTCTAGCGGAGGTGGCTTTACGGTCTTGGGCTTCTTGGCGGAGGCCTCGCCGCTAGCTCCGGCTTCTGAGCCGGAAGCTTTGGCGCGGGGACGCTTCGAAGGTCGAGGGGCCGCCTTGCGGGGTGCCTGTTCCTCTTCCTCCTCTTCGTCTTCCGGAACCTCCTCCGCCGTGTCGCCGCTGACAGGGACACGAAGAATGGTGCGGAAGTTTTCCTCCGCCAAAGTGTTGAGCTGGGAGGAATATGAATAAAAGTCAAAGTTAACATCCAAAAACTTGTGAAGTTTGAAGTAACGAAAAGAACAGAGCTTACCGGAGGACACTGGTCGTTTGTGTAGATATCCTTGATCAGTTCCGGGACTTGATGCCCCTAGGAATTTTCACCAACGTCTTGAACCTTCTCTTGAGGGAGTCGGCCGGAAGATCGTGGCGAGTGACTCGGAGGAGATCGTCCGCCCCGGTGTAAGCGCACATCAGGCGTGCGTTGTAGCGCAGGGGCTGGATCCTCCGGGTGAACCAGCTAAGGGTAAGCTGAGATCCGGTTAGCCCGTCATGGACTAGCCAGGAGATTCTCCGCGCTGCCTTCTCCAAGATAGGGGTTTGGGCGAGCGAGGGAACAAAGCTCCAGCTTGCGAGCTCTTCCGGAGGCTCGTTGATGAACTTGGGCAAGCCATCGTGGATGTCCGAAACTGAGGCGTTCTTTTCATAGAACCATCCGGCGTTCCAGTACCGGACGGATTCGTGCGAATCGTGAGGAGGATACATGCGGCTAGGTCGGAGCATGAACGTCATACTCCCACAGTTCACCATTGCTTTGTCTTTCGTTTCCTTCTTCACCCGGAAGAAGAACTGCCATAATCTGACATCTGGTCGGATCCCAAGGTGCCCTTCGCAAAGAGTTACGAAGTTGGAGAGGAGGAGGTATGAGTTTGGGCAGATGTTGTGGGGCTGGAGCCTGTATGTGTTGAGGATGGAGAGGAAAAACTCCGAACAAGGGAGTGATAGTCCGCGTTCCACCCAAGCCTTAGTCATGACAATTTCTCCGGCTTCGGGCTTGGGGACGTCGGAATCGCGTACGAAGCTCCAGTGAGTGGAGATCATACCCTCGTTCTGGAGCTCTCTAAGCTCCACATCAGTAGTTTCGCAGGGCCACCACTGACCCCGCTCTCCTTCACGGATCCGGGCCTTGGACGCCCTCTTGTTTTCCGCCTCCTGTACTTTGGCTGCCATCCTAGCTTGTCCCTCGAGTTCTTCTTGAAGCTCTTTGAGGGAGGGGATCCGGCCTGGAGCGGTGCTGGAAGATGCGGAAAACGGTTGAGCTAACCTGATGTCGGAAACATATGGTGGCAGGTATGCTATGGGATCCGGACATATTGGTTCTAATGGATTGGGATCCGGGCTACTCGGAGAGCTACCAGTACAGTGCGATGAATCAAGTGGCATGCTTCCGGCTGCACCCATACAAATTATTTGAGTATCCGGATCTACACTAAGTCTATCTTCTACGAGGCCGGCGCACGTACCGTTAATGGCGCGGTGGCTCGACGGAGTTCCGGTGAAGTCGAGGTCGCCGGACTTGCAGGAAATCACCTCGTGTGACCACGAATCGGCGGCGGGAAGGATTTCCCGTTCAACCGAAGGGATCTTGGCGCGAGGAGAGGCTTGGACTGGCGGCGCGCGGAGCTCACTGTGGCAAGGTTCGCCGGAGATGAGATCCGTCGGGCGGCGCGGCGCGAGGAAGAAGACGATGAGGGTGAGAAGGTGAAAGAATGAGAAGTTACCGCGGGCGAGGGTTATATATAGACCCCGCGCGGAGATTCGTGTTTCGGATCTAACGGCGGAAACTGAACGGTCACGCCGTTGGATGATCGACACGTGTCTTAGGTCAAATAACGGTAAAACGACGTGGAGGTAACTTAACCATGTACTCCCGAGATTTCCGGCTAAAGATTTGCATCTGCGAAAATTTAGCGCGGGAAAAAAGGAAGTTGTGCGCGGGAAAAGCGGAGTCTCCGTTGCGATACCTAATCTGAAGACGAAGGATTTCCGAGTGAACGAACCCGGAATCAAGTAAAAGTTTTGAAGCTCTTCAAGATTCTCTTCGGATCCGAGCTGAATGAAGTCGGAGGAATGATGAATCTCGGAGAACTTCGGGGGCTACTGTTGTGGGTATACTTTATGGGTATATCAACGGCATGGTCTAGATCCGGCAAGCCCGGGTGGCCCATAGTTGGTGGTGAGGCATGTGGCCCATCGGGCGGCCCAGTTGCTGTAGATCATGAAGGATGAAGTCCAGCCCAGGAACAGGAAGCTGGATCTCAACCGACCTACGAAGGAGGCCGGATCCGTGGAGGCCCATAAAGTATCCGGATCCAGCACGACCTAGAAGGAAGGCGGATCCTTGACGTACACGGCAAGATATTGTACCGTAGTTAGGTAACTTGTATTCCGGCTAGGACTCTCCATGTAAACCCTAGATCCGTGCGCCTATATAAGCCGGATCCTGGGAGCCCTAGAGGCACAAGCACAACTCATTGTAACAACGCGAAAGCGCCCAGATAATTCCAGACAAGCAGCAGTAGGCCTTGTCATCGTGCAGGTGTTCCGAAGCTGGGTAACTCGCGTACCACCGTCCCGAGAGCACTCCGCCCTATGGCCCCTACTTCTTCTCCCCCTCGTGAGGATCCCTCCTCCGAGGTACCGTCGATTAGGCAACGACACATCTACTTCAATACAATGATCTCATGAGCTGCCTTACATGATTGAGATTCATCTGATGTAATCGGTGTTGTGTTTGTTGGGATCCGATGGATTGTTACATTTTGATTAGTCTATCTATAAAGTTTGTGAAGTTATTGTTGCTGCAATCTTGTTGTGTTTAATGCTTGTCACTAGGGCCCGAGTGGCATGATCTTAGATTTAAGCTCTATACTTATTGCTTAGATTGTATCTACAAGTTGTATGCACATGTCTATGTCCGGAACCAAAGGCCCCAAAGTGATAGAAATTGGGACAACTGGAGGGGAAGGCTTAGATATGAGGATCACATGTTTTCACGGAGTGTTAATGCTTTGCTCCGGTGCTCTATTAAAAGGAGTGCCTTAATTTCCAGTAGATTCCCTAGAGGCCCGGCTGCCACCGGCTGGTAGGACAAAAGATGTTGTACAAGTTTCTCATTGCGAGCACGTATGACTATATATGGGAAACATGCCTACATGATTAATGATCTTGATGTTCTGTCTTAATGCTATTTCAATCTTATCAATTGCCCAACTGTAATTTGTTCACCCAACACTTGTTATTGGAGAGTTACCACTAGTGTAGATAGCTGGGAACCCCAGTCCATCTTTCATCATCGTATACTCGTTCTACATGACATTGGAAGTAGTATCAACTATTTTCCGGTGCCATTGCTCTCATATTACTGCTACTGCTGCTGTGTTACTGTTACTACTGCTCACATATTACTGTTGCTTTCACATCACCCCTGTTACTAGTGCTTTTCCAGGTGCAGCTGAATTGACAACTCAGTTGTTAAGGCTTATAAGTATTCTTTACCTCCCCCTGTGTCGAATCAATAAATTTGGGTTTTACTTCCCTCGAAGACTGTTGCGATCCCCTATACTTGTGGGTTATCACAATACATGAAGGGGAAGTCTTTGTCCTCGTATTGGTGCTTGTAGATGTCGAGGGTTTGGAGCATCTAAGAATACATGATACACGCCGCCTTGATCATGTTCGAACGGTGGGAGAGGGCGCCCTCATTCCGGTTCATGTTGATGGTGGCATAGTCACCATAGTTCTTCTTCTCGTTGAAGGAATCGAGGATGCGCTTGTAGTACTTGCCTCCGGTTTGGTTGGCGTCGGTGATGGTGCAAAAGCTCACTTGCTTCCACGCCTCGATGAGACATTCATCCTCCAAAGACCTCCACCTCGGACCACGAGTGCCGCCGGAACGCTCGCGTGTCATCGTCGTGGTCACGCCGGTGTCGGCGTCGATCAGCTCCTCCTGGACCTCCTCCTCACCTTTGTCGTCCTCCTCGACCTCTTCTTCATACTCGTCGGTTCATAGGCATGGCCGCGTATGAAGCCGTTGAGGATCTCCTCCCCGGCGGCAATCTACGCATCAAGTTACCTACTTTCAGTCGCCGCCGGTGTCTACGATGCATGTAACACGTAAAAAGTAAGGGAACGTACCTCGTCCTCGCCCATGGACACGCCGGACGCGCTGCTGAACACCTGGTGGGTGTGCCTGCCGTCTCGGGGAAGAGGTGGCGGGAAAGGCAGGTGTCGTCTGTCACGTGGCCCTCGGTGCGGCGCAGGTCAGACGACGAGTTCAGGTCCGGGAAGCGAAAGACGCCGCTGCCTCTCACCACTGAATCCGTCGAAAACGACATGTTGTGGTCGACGGTAATGTCGCTTTCCCCGTACTCGGGGGAGTAGCGGGCGCGGCCGTCCATCTCCAACAGCTGCATCTGCGAGATCGACGGCCCGTCCGTGTTGTACCCCGCGTAGTAACACGGCGACGATGGTGAGCTCAATGCTGAGGCCGCCGCCCAAGCTGAGGCACGCTTCCGCAGTGGCCGCCGCTTTCGTTGTGTCGATAGCGGCGATGCGGCGCCTTCTGCGGTCGGCCGTTATGAAGGAGCGGCGTTCCATCTCCTTGTCCCACTCCTCCTGCGACATGGTCACCGGCTTCTCCTTCGGCGCGACGGTGCACGGCTTCGGCGGCGCCTTTGTTGGCGGCTTCGCTGCCTTCGCCGAAGCTTTTCTCTTCGATGACATGGCGCGGCGGCGGGGTTTTTCGGATTGGAGGCTGGATGGGAGATGGAGCGGCGGGCGGGAGAAATGAGCGGCGGAGGGGACGGAGTTTTGGGGGAGAAGATGTATGTTTTGGGATGTGTGGCTGACAGGCGGCTCACACGCCCAAAATTTTCAGTCTCGCGAGGCGCCGACGCGTCTGATTCGCTCCTTTGACCAAGAAGCCGGCACGGGATTACCGGCACTTCTATTGAGCTCGGAAAAGTACCGGCGCTATTTGGAGTGCCGATGTGAGCACATTTTCGCTCACCCCCAAATAGTTATGGGCACCGCTATCGGAGACGTCGGCGGATAAGGTTTATTTTAAACTTTTCCTTGAACTTAGCAGTCGGGTACTCAGACTGTGCACCGTATCTGTCACACTGTGCACCGCACTAATACGTATCTGCCACACCGTGCATGCATTGATGCAAGGCGTGCCAGCTTTCGGCGCGGATGGGGACGCCTTAACTGCCTCTGCGGCTCTCCCTGCTGCCGAACGTGGAGAGCGCAGAGCAGCTCCTGCGAAATCGTGTACCGTTTCGCTCCTGCTCGGCTGAAAATGGCGAGGCCGCACGCGGTGGTGGTGCCGCACCCGAGCTCCGGCAACATCAACCCGGCGTTGCAGCTGGCCAAGCTTCTGCACAGCCACGGCTTGTACATCACCTTCGTCAACACCGAGGACAAACACCGGCGTGTGCAGGTGACGGAGGGCGCAGCTGCCTTGCTCGGCCGCGACGGGTTCCGGTTCGAGGTCATCCCGGACGGTCTAGTCGAGGCTGACCGGGGCAAGAGGAAGTACGACCTCGCCCTGTCCATGGCCACCACCATCCATTGCGCGGAGCCGCTGAGGGAGCTCGTCCTGCGGCTCAACGCCACGCCGGGCGTCCCACCCGTGACATGCCTGCTACCAACCGCGCTGATGAGCTTCGCACTGGACGTGGCGCGGGAGCTGGGCATCCCGACCATGGTGCTGTGGACATGCAGCGCTGCCGCGCTGGCAGCCCAGATGAGGCTCCGGGAGCTCCAAGGAAGAGGTTACCTCCCACTCAAAGGTAACAATTTTAACACACGCATAATATTGGGTTACCTCCGTTTCGCTCCCTATGGATGTGTTTGTTTCAAGAAGGAAAATGCTTGGAACCCCCGGGGGATATTCGTCTAGCTCTAGCATCCTCCTGCTCGTCCGCGCGACACGCGTCCCACGCGTTGGAGGCAGCCATAGGAGAGGCCCACCCGATAGCAACCTTATCTCCTTTCTCCTCCACTTAATCGCTGTGCCCCGTCGTTACCTTCTCCTCTGTTCCTCATCGCCATCACTGGGCAATTTCAATATGAGTCATTTGGTATTGGTTTAATGTTAAACGCATTCACTATTTAAATCATGTCAAAAACACCATAAGCACTTATTAAAATTTGAATATCTGTAAGTTTTGCAAAAGTGTAAACCAATAGTACCAAAGTGTTCTACTCCTTTTTTTGAATCCAACGGTATATTATTTGCTAAATTTGGGACTGTCGATATTTTTATATTGATTTTACAATATTACAATAATTTCTGACAGATTTTTGGCTACGGGCCGGCCGCACGCGCATTTCACGTGACCACTGATGGCGTCACGTCACCAACTTAACGGCCATCCTGACGGAAAGACTAACGAGACACAATTCTGCAACTTTGTGATTAATAGTTATCATTTTCTCAGTTTATGACTAATACGCTCATCCATGGCAACTTCGTGACCCCCGAAGCGTTTTACTCTAGTGGTTATGCTTCCTCTAACGTATTAGGTATACCAAATCCGCGTGCTTTTGTAGTATAAGCGTCGTGGTTGTAGTTTACGTTTAATTTTAAATAAAAACACGACGTTTATTATGGATGGGAGGGAGCATTAGACTAAGGAAGGAGCTGATATATGTATCGGAGTATTTTTCTTACAGAAAAATCACACCTTGAATTCAGTGTAGCATTCCTACGTGCATTTTTCTCAGTTGGTCCTCATTTTGGGCTCGTGGTCTGGGTATCACTCAGACTCGATTCACTCGCTTGTACTATTGCGTTTGCAGACGAGAGCTGCCTGACGAACGGCCACCTTGAGAGGACGGTCATCGACTGGATTCCCGGCTTGCCGCCGATCAGCCTCGGTGACATCTCCAGTGTCGTCCGCACCACTGATCCTGACGACTTTGGACTCCGATTCAGCGCCGTGGAGGCCGAAGGCTGCACCAAGGCCGGAGCCCTCATCCTCAACACCTTCGACGACCTCGAGGCCGACGTCCTCGACGCACTCCGCGCCGAGTACCCGCGCATGTACACTATCGGCCCGCTTGGAAACCAATTCGGGGACGACAATTCTGCCGCAGAGGACAACTCCAGTTCCTCCAACAGCGGCTTGAGCCTCTGGGAACAGGACACCAAGTGCCTCGCTTGGCTGGACACGCAAGAGAAGAGCACCGTCGTTTACGCCAACTTCGGCAGCCTCACTGTCGTCACAGCTGAGCAGCTCGCCGAGTTCGCGTGGGGCCTCGCGGCCACTGGCCACCCGTTCCTCTGGTCCATCAGAGACAACCTTGTCTCAGACGCCAGCGACGGCCTGGCTGTGCTGCCGCCGGAGTTCGTCGCATCAACGGCAGGGCGGTGCTGTCTGACCACGTGGTGCCCGCAGGAGCAGGTGCTGCGGCACCCGGCCGTGGGATGCTTCCTGACGCACAGCGGGTGGAACTCCACCTGCGAGAGCATGGCGGCTGGAGTGCCCATGGTGTGCTGGCCCGGGTTCGCCGACCAGTACACAAACTGCAAGTACGCCTGCGAGGTGTGGGGCGTGGGCCTCCGGCTTGACGACGAGGTAAGGCGTGAGCAGGTCGCCGGCCATGTCAGGCAGGCTATGGAGTCCAAGGAGATGCGGAGGAATGCGGCAGGGTGGAAGGCCAAGGCTAAGGATGGCGCAGCTCCCGGTGGGTCTTCGTATGAGAACTTGCAGAGCATGGTGACGGCGCTCCGCTCTCTCAGCTCTTAAAGCGTTACGAGTTCAGTAATTGATCACGCAACCTGAAACAAGCACTAGTATATGTTTCTATTTCCATTTAAAATTGCTACTCCCCTTGATTTATATTACTTAACACTAATATAGATGTATCTAGATATATTTTAATTCTAGGTACATCTATACTAGTGGCAAGTAATATTAATCGGAGAAAGTAGCCATACCTACAAATAAAGTGCATGTAAGCCTCCACTGTAACATAAAGAAAGAGCATATTCGACACTCTGTTGTATTTTGATTATCTTCACAATATGTACTACTTTCATGTTTGGTCGCATGGATTACACCTGATGTATACAAAGTGGACATGCGCGTGCTTCGCCACGGCGTCTACACTACGTTTTGACACTTTTGTGGCATGCACCACGGGTGTCGTGGTATCGTCATGGCATATGCCATAGGGTGGCTAAAGAGAGTGGCTCCTGCTATGATCTTACGGCGGTATCAGGATGCGGGTATGGGCACGAGCGACACGGCGACGTACCCAGGTTCGAGGCCCTCCTGTGGAGGTAACACCTCTACTCCTGCTATGAGTGTATATGCTATATCACAGTACAATGGTGCTCCTTTAGCTGTATACGGCTGCTCATGGGAGGCTAAGGTAGACGAAGGTCTCTCTCAGAGGACAGCGCTAAGACTAGAATGAATGAAAGGATCGATCGTCCCTTCGCACGAGAGGGGTAGCACAACTTATATAGACGTTGACAAATATACAAAGAAGTCCCTATGACCTAATGGCCGGCTGGCCGGCTTCGGCTTCTGCTCCTTCCCGAGGTGTTGACGTCAGGAGCCGTTGAGGCGTTGAGGCACGTCCCATCCGCATGCCGGAGTCAGCGGTATGGAGAGGAAGTGTCCCTGTCGCCATCGATAGCCTGTAGCCATACGGCGCGGCGTGAGCCATGATGGCCTGTCGAGCGAGAGGCACTGTTGATCTACAGTGCCCCGCACTTTACGGTGGGTGAGATCATCGTGAACTTTAGTAGCCGGATCACCTTTCCAGTTCCTTCTCCCGCAAGGCTCACCAGCTTCGAGCCGGTCAGGGGAGAGATCAACCAAGACGGATATGACAAGTTGAAGCCGGCCCAGCCATAGCGCAGACGGCCATGGCCAGACTGACGTGGACTTTGAACCAGCCGGCTCCCAAAGCAGCCGGCCACGGCTCCAGCCGGCTGCTCCTCAGCCGGCCTTTGCCGCGGGCCAACCGGCCTACAACGGGGTGTGTTTTCTGATGTGTGTATTCAGGCATAAGACATTTTTTCTCTAATTTTCATTTCAGTGTCGTCTGTAAATAAAATAGATGTGGCGCGCTGGATATCCGATAGGCATCAATGGAACGTAATACACAATTCGATCGTTTAGTGTGTTAGTGTATATCTATCTACACAACAAATATATCAATAGCTAGCAATGCCAAATTTTACTACTCTGATCATGACATTTCCACAGCAAGATCATTTTCCTTTCAGCACTAAAAGCGATTCCATATTATAGATAAAAGGTTTCATACTCAATAAGCATGCACTTTTTTGTATTAGTATTTGTTGGTTATATATTGTTGATTCATACATGCTTTCCAAATTAAACATCTGTAGGGAACAAATTTCAATTTGCTCTGGTGGTCCCTTTACTTTTTATACTCAATAAGCATGCACTTTTTGTATTAATATTTGTCGGTTATATATTGTTGATTCATACATGCTTTCCAAATAACTAAACATCAGTAGGGAACAAATTTCAATTTGCTCTGGTGGTCCCTTTACTTTTCTAGAAACTTCACCGGTTATCCTGCAATCACAGATGGTAAATAGGATTACGAGAACTTCTAAGAATTACTACCCAAAATTCAAAGAGCAACATAAATTGAGAAATATATGACACTACTTGTGGTATGATAGCTTTGCATCCCTACTACAGATGGTTTTAGGCCTAAAAGACCTTTCTAAGAATCACTACCAAAACTGAAAGAGCAAGATAAATTGAGCAAAAGTAAACCTTGAAACCATATGGTATGATAACTTCGCATCACAACCCAGAAATGACCCTCCATTTCCCATCCTATGACCAAATGAACAACCATGCCTGAAAATCAGAAAGCAAGATGCAGAAGAACATTTCAGATTAGGTGTGTTCACTTCAGCATCCACCGGTTCGCAAGCTCTCAATCAAGAGAATTGGTATGTCCAATAACATATAAATAGAAAATATAGTTAGGTATAAGTACTGCATGAGAAAATCATCTAAAACCGAACGACGGGAGCGAAGGTTGGCGATGAAAGGAATATAGAGTCATTTGTGCAAAACACACACCTGTAAATACTTCATATGAGACAACTATATATGCAAAGGAATAGATTAACTCACAGGTCATGCAACAATTTATCTTTGCATAACAATATAACTTCATTTATAGTAATCCAAATTGGATCATGGGTCCTTGATTTAGTGGGGCGATGGTAGATATGCGACTTAGGGTAAAAGAAATCTCCACTAATCAAAAGATATTTCCCCTTACCGCTTTCATCCCATATGTGATGGCTGAAAACAAATCATGCCAGGAGGTATCGAGCTACAGATGAGTATCTCGACATATTATTGAAGGGGATAAAAATAGAGCAACCAAGGACTACCATGCTTTCGTCTCATAAAAGGATGGCTCCAATCTAAGGAACCCTCTTGTTGAGATGGAACATGGAATCATCACAATGGGGAATACCAAAGGAAGTTAACTGAAGGAGATATTTTCTTGTTGTCATAGTGTCATCATCACCTTGCTACCTATCAGGGCAATTGGGTTGATGAAAAAGAAGAGATACTTGTGATATCTTTTTACTTAGGAAAATGAAATCGTGAGCACCAAATACAATGATAGAATTATTGACACCTATATGCATGTCCGCGGAAAGAAAACTGGATGTAATAAAGTTGAACAAACGAAAGTCTAGGTAGAAAAATCAGAAATAGGCTAACTTTGAAGAATTGTTATATCAGTAAAAATACTCGTAACTAATATGCAATAGGAGGTGTGGGTCAATGCTCAATAGCACCACGAAAATAATAATGGAATTAAATGCCTTACTGCACATAAAATGAAGAAGGGGAGTATTTATCTACTCTCTGATCCATAATAAGTGCCTAGGATTTAGCACAAAATTATATTAACTTTGTACTAAACCCCCGACATTTATTAACGATTGGAGGCAGTAGAAATAACCACACTGATTATAACTATCAAATCAAACTTCCAAAAAAAATATTCAAAATAAAAAGATATGAGTAGCCAGAATTATATGTTTATCCAAATTCCTGTTAAGATTGGTGAAATTCTCTACACCCAACCTTCTCTAAATATGTTAAATGTATGTACCCCTGTTGTTAATAACTCATGTAAGTCATAACAAAGTACTGAGATTCTTGGTATGCAGCGGTATTTGATGTAATATGCATATTCTATTGTGGATTTCTATGTCGATATCTCCAACTGATTAGTGTTGTTTACTCCCTCCGTTCTGAAATAGTCTACATTTTAGCTCCAAAATTTATTCTGAAATACTCTACATTCTAGCTTTTACATCAACAACAACACTAAAAACAAGGTGATTTTACTCTTTTTATTGAATGTTGTTATTTTCAATGTAGCTTGGATTGGTCGTTCAAATATCTAAGTAGTACTAATAAATGCACTACTAATTTATCTCATTTTTTCTAGAATGTAAACTAAATCAGAACGGAGGGAGTAATATTTTTCAAGATAGAAGAGATAGTATTACCAGAAATTGAGAAGATATGTGTACTGCCCATGGTGTATCTATTGGCTCAGAAGCATTGTGTGACCTGAATAATCATTACCAAAGGGTATCTCTATCACAAATATATATTCTCAATGTTGCTCTCAGCGTAAGTTGTTTAAAAATTCCTTTTCAAGAGGAGGAGATAGAACATGAAATTTCTGATCCCTAACAGATGGAAATAACCTGTTAGCTATTCCACTGATCTATACAATTAATCAAATGTTACTACTATCCTCAATGAGGCGAACTAAACTGAAGTTTCATACACTAGCAAGTTTGGTACAAAGGTAGCACGCCATGGAGTTGACTCGTACGATGATACAATCACATCAATGCAATGTGAGTTGACACCCTGGACAGAAACTGAAAATGGCTGCTTCCAAAGGAGCGGAAGGCCGCCACTACGACCCTCTGACAGCATAATACCCCGAGTAGACGAGAGACCACATGAAGTTCTTTGCCTTGTTATCCCACATCTTTGTCCCCGACAAGAAGAGGAGGCAGGTCTGAATTTATTCACCAAATAGCGGAGTTCTCCCACTGTCACGTCAGACTGTGATGCAGCCTCTGCCTGATCTGACGATCCTAAAGTTGAGGTCCTTTGTTTCTTGTTTGAGTTAGAGCTGAGTTCATCTCCCTCAGCCGCAGGTACGCTGCCCCAACTATCCAACACAACCACACCAAGAGTGTTAATAGCTTCCACCGACTCAAGAACTGGTTTTGGTTTTTGGCCGCCTTGCGCTTGTTCCCTGCCGCAGTTTTGGTGTTTGTTTTTGTTGAACACTGGACATGTTTCTGGCCCAAGTGGCCCAAGCCCATGTGTGTGCTGGCCTATAAAAGGAGGGAGCTGGAGGAGAGCTAACCCTAAGAGAGAAGAAACCACACCAGCCGCCAGGGACCAAGAAAGATGAGGTGAGTTGCTGCTCCAACATGGTATCAGAGCAAGGCAACAGTGGGGCCTGAAGGGAAGCCGGTTCAGGCAGGGAGTGGTTCTGTGTGGCGGAGAGGAGACTAGGTGGTGCTGCTTGCAAGGGGAAGGAGAAGGACAAGCTGGACTGTGGTTCTTACTGCTGCGTGCAGCTGCTCGTCCAGGAGTGAAGCAGGGGTGGTGGTTTCTCAAGGTGTGTGTGCCTGCTGCTGGTGAAAGGAGGTTGCTGGTAAGCATGCCCCGAAGCTGTTTGTTATTTTTGCTAGGTGAAGGTGAGACTGCAGATGGGTGGGTCCAAAGGCCTTGCAGAGGCTCCCGAGCAGCTCACGCTATTTCTCTCAAAAGGGGGTGGCTCTGAGGCCATTGTTCCCCGACAAGAAGTGGTTCAGAAGATTGACCTATCACCCACAGACATCAAGCTAGAGGGGGTTACCAACTATCTGAGTTGGTCTCGGAGGGCAATGTTGGCTGTGGATCAGAAAGATCTTGATGGGTACTTATTGGGGACTGTCAAAGAACCAGAAGACAAGACTAGTGCTGAGGGAAAGAAGTGGAAAACCGTCAACTCTCTGCTTATTGGGTGGCTGTTGAACTCGGTGGTGCCCTCCATTGGGCGTTCCGTGGAGGGGGGTGTCCATAGCTGCTCAAATATGGAAGACCTTGTCCATCCAGTACTCTGGTAAGGGCAATGTCATGCTCATTGCTCAGATTGATGGAAGATTCGCCATCTCCGCCATGAGGACATGACAGTGATGGCATATGTGGCAGAGCTGCAAGCCTTATGGGTTGATCAAGATAACTGTGACCCACTCGAACTCTATGATGCAACCTCCATCGAGTCAGGGCACAAGTGGATAGCACGCAGGCGTGTGCTCCAGTTTTTGGAGGAGCTAAGTAAGTGCTTCAATGGCAGAAAGGCATCTCTGCTGCACCACACCTCCTTGCCCACTCTTGACGAGGCCATTGCAGAAATGGCTCAAGAGGAGGTGCGGCTCTCTCTGGAACCAGCAGATGAGAAAGTTGTGTCAGCTCCAACATTTGCTGTGACCGAGCGTAGAGCGTGGAAAGAGACTAGGGACTATTTCACTTGTGGGGAGACTGTTCACCTGAAGTGGTACTGCCCAACTCGTGGTAGATGCAGGGGATATAACAGAGGGGGAAGTAGCAGGATGGCAGGAGGTAGAGGTGGATACTCAGGACGTCAAACTGCTAGAGGTAGAGGAGGACACACCAGAAACTCCGGTGGTCAGAGTGCACACATGGCGACTGAAGTGGACAATGGGACGTCAAAGGATGCAGAAGTGGATGGTGCTGCCTATGGAAACTTTACTAACTTGGTCTCCACGGATGAAGGTAATTCTGAAAAGGCATCCATTGCTACTAATCAGAATGATACAAAATGGATTCTAGACTCTGGCGCATCTAAGCATGTTGCGGGTAAATTCGGTGTGTTTGAGTCTTACATTAAGCATCCTCCTACTCACAAAGACACCATTCAAACTGCTAATGGTACAAAACACCCTGTTGTTGGAGAAGGCACAGTAAAGTGCACTTCAAACATCTCTTTGTCATCTATTTTACACGTCCTAGTGTTTTCTGTTTATTTGCTCTCTCTGAGTACTCTCATTGATGACATAGACTGTAGTGTGACTCTTAACAAGTGTGGTGTCGTGATTCAGGAGCGGTAAACGAGGCAGATGGTTGGGACTGGCACCAGACATAAGGGGCTCTGGTATGTGGAAAAGGGGGTGCAGCCAGAGTTGGTGTATGCTGCAACCATGGAGGACAAGGAAAAACAGGCTATGATTCATCACTGTAGGATGGGGCATGTGTCTTTCGATAAGATGAGTAGAATATTTCTTGATATTATGTGTGAAATAAGCAAGGGCAAGTTAACATGTGATGCTTGCGAATATGCTAAACATACAAGAGCCTCATATGTGAGTAAGGGGCTTAGGAGCATATCTCCTTTTATGCTTATTTATTCAGATGTATGGACTTCCCCAGTGGTGTCAGTGAATGGAATGAAGTACTTTGTTACCTTTATTGACTGCTATTCTCGTGTGACTTTGGTTTATTTGATGTGCCACAAGGATGAGGTGTTTCATTGTTTTCATAACTTCCATGCATATGTAAATAATCAGTTTCAAGTACAGGTGTAGATGCTCAGGACTGACAATAGCACGGAGTATTTGAACACCACCTTTGGGGCCTTCTTGTCTGAACAAGGTATTCTTCATCAAACGACTTGCCCAGATACACCTCCCTAAAACGGTGTGGTAGAGCGGAAAAATAGACACATTTTGGAAGTAGCTCGCTCGATGATGTACACAATGAATGTGCCCAAGTTCCTATGGAGTGAAGCAGTCATGACAGCCACTTTTTTTATTAACAGGACACCCTCCAGGATACTCGGTATGAAATCCCCATGCGAGTTGTTGTTTGGGAAAAATAAGTTTGTTGTCCCTCCGAAATTATTTGGCAGTACATGCTTTGTTCAGGATCATAGACCATCGATTGGGAAGTTAGACCCACGAGCAGTAAAATGTGTTTTTGTTGGTTATTCCTCTAGTCAGCAGGGATATAAATGTTGGTGTCCCTCTGTGAAACGCATGTTTGTAAGTATGGATGTCACCCTTTAGGGAATCCGAGCCATTTTATGGTGAGCAAACTGATATGAGCTTGCTGTTTGCAGAACTTGACCAATTTCACTCTCTGCAAGATGGTCATGAGGGGGAGAATGCAGTGTCTCACACTAAGGGCGATTCTATGGGTACTAAACCTGATGGTGATGTGCAGGTTCAGGTCCAACCAGTAGTGGGTACGATTCCGCTTGATTCTTCCCAGGTTCTTGTTCCTGTTCAGGATCGGTGGCCGTAGAATCTCCAAGTGTACACTTGACGACAACCACATGTGCAGGGGGAGCAGGAAGGTACTGATGTGAGCTCATCTGACACAGTGGGACAACAGCCACATGTGCAGGGGGCAACAAGGCAGTGCTAGTAGCTCATCTGACACGGTAGATCTGCCAATTGCATTGCGAAAGGAGACACGTGAATCAGCCAGAAAGGGTGAAGTGGCAAGGAAGGCTCTTTGCGAAATGCATGCTCTACAAACTGTTTCTGATGAACATGACATTAGCAAATTTGTTTCTTACGAGGCTCTGTCTCGAGCTTTTGTGGCATCTCTACAAACCATGTTGTAAGGGTATATTGCCCCTATGTGTGGTTTTGGTAATTAATGACAACCCCTATGGACTAATGATTTCATTAAGTTTATATGAAGGAATATTCCATAGGTACTACTTGTACTCCATATGTTGGATTCAAGTATGGATGCCATGAAGATAAAGATATACCTTGTGTATTGGCATCAAGATCATCGGTTTGAAGATATATATGTGATATGATCAAGAAGATGAAATGAAGATGGAGTTCTTATGTGGAACTCAATATTAGCCATGCTCTATCTTAAGTGAGTATGAGAAGATACAAGGTTGAGTTGGGCAAGTTCAAGATGAGCATCTTGAGTGGATCACATACTTGAAGCTTGTCGTCCATTTGGTGACAATGGACATGTGAAGATGTGCATCAATGGAGCTTTCCCATCATAGTGTATGGGGGAGCATTTGTGAGTCTTCACGAAGAAACATTGATCAAGTGAGGCATTCCGGCTTGTGTAGAGTTTGAAGTGTTATCATCAAGATCAAGCGGGATGCGCAAGGCAGAGGTATGACCTTGATAGGTTTTCCTTTTACCGGTCTCAAGGTGGTTGTTGGGAGACCGGATTATAGGATAGATAGCCGCACTATTAAGAGGGGCTTTCGGTTGGGTAACTTGATCACATCGTCTTAGGGAGCTCAATCCTTTGCATACTTTGCATATCCTTATTGCTTCTTGGTGTTTATCTGTGTGAGGTTCTTGAGCTTGTTGCTAGCTTTACAACAAGCCCAAGTTCATCGAAAACGGAATCCGCATGCATCTTCTTTTGCGTTTTCGAGTTTGGACGTCTTCACCGTTTCTTGACTGTGGGAGACTCCCTCTCTAAAATCTTCTAAATTGTTCTGTGAGGAGTCTCCATATTTTGTTGGGGTTCTATTCGTCGTTATCTTTCCAACAAAATTGGTTTCATATCAATCGGAGTTCGGGAGCATTAGTTATTAAAGAAAAGGGGAAAAGAATAAAAAGGAAAAGAAAAGAAAAAGGGGAGGTAGTGGCCGGTTGGCGACCGGCCTGACCGGCCCACCCGCCGGCCCACCCGGTCCGAGCCGGCCATGGCACTGATGCCAACCGGGCAGGCCGCTGTAAGGCTTCCGGTCTGGGTCCGGCCCAGCTCCTGGCTGCGACCGGCCCGCTCGGCGCCCCGCCGCCGACCGGCCTCTGGCCGGGCCGGGCCTTCTTCCGTCCCCGCGTGGCCGACCGGCCTCCCCCGGCCTGCTGCCCGGCGCGGCCTTGCTATCCGCCGCCTGTGCGCGGTCGCCGCCCCGTCCGGTCGGTGGGCCGGCCCGACCGGACTCCAAACCGGCCTCCCCAGTCCAGGCTCCGATCAGCCGGTCGCCCCGCCGGCCTGGGAGTGTTTTCAGCCCGTTTTCCCTTTGTTTTTTTCCTGTTTTCCCCCAACGGGTATATTTGCTTCCTAGCTATAAATAGACCTTTCTTCCACCTTGAGCATACTAGTTCTTCCCCTTTCTTCACCCCCATTGTTGCTCTTGGAAGAACTTGCTCTCCCCTTTGATTCCTCCCATAATTCTTGCTAATTCTTGAGGGATCTAAGAGAGGAGATCTAGATCTACACTTCCACCAATCCATTTCTTCTCTAAGTGAGGGGAACTCTTGGGATCTAGATCTTGGAGTCTTTTGTTGACTTTCCCCATTGTTCTTCCTCTCCAATCTCATCCTAGCATTTGTTGTTTGGGTGGGATTTGAGAGTGAAGGATTTGAACACCTCTAGTGTTCTTGCTTTGCATCATTGCATAGTGTTGAGCTCTCCACCACGATTAGTTCGAGTGAGAGACCGTGAGCTTGTTACTCTTGGAGGGTGACCTCCTAGTTGGCTTGGCGGTTGGTGCTCCGGTGATCTCTTCAAGAAGATTGTGAAGAGGCCCGGGCTTCTCCTTCGTGGAGCTTGTGAAGTGGTTGTGGAGCTTGCCATCTCCGGAGCGGAGGAAAATCTAACCATAAGGAAAGGGCCATTATCCTTCGTGGGTGTGGCTCGGAGAATAGGGTGAGCCTTCGTGGCGCGGGGAATCCTTCGTGGACCTTCACCCCTCCAAACGTGACGTACCTTCTTGCAAAGGAAGGGAACACGGGAATACATCCTCGTCTCTGCGTGCCTCGGTTATTTCTATACCCGAGCCCTCTTTCCTTGTGATAGCCATCGTGCTTGAAGTTCATATATCTTGCTATCACTTGTGCTACATATATCTTGTGCCTATCTTGCTTAGCTCTAGTTGTTATTGTTACACTTAGTTGAGCTTAGCATATCTAGGGTTAGTGCTTGTAAACTAAACGATAGTTTAATTCCGCATTCTTACAAGACAAATCCGCAAGAGTTTTTAATCGCCTATTCACCCCCCCTCTAGGCGACATATCGATCTTTCACATGTCAATTCCAAACGATTGGAAGACAGCAAAGCAAGATCCGAAGTGGCGTGAAGCAATGATAGAAGAGTTGGAAGCACTGAAGAAAAACAAGACATGGATGCTAACCACATTGCCAGCATGGAAAAAGGCAGTGAGTTGTAAGTGGATCTATACTGTGAAGAAGAATCCTGAAGGGAAGGTAGAAAGGTATAAGGCCAGATTGGTCGCTAGAGGGTTTAGTCAAACTTATGGAATTGACTACGATGAGACGTTTGCTCCAGTTGCTAAGATGAACACAGTAAGAATATTAGTTTCATGTGATGCTAACTTTGGGTGGAAGTTGCATCAATTAGATGTCAATAATGATTTCTTACATGGTGACCTGCAGGAAGAAGTGTACATGGAGATACACCAGGTTTTGGTACCTCACAGACCAAGGGAAAAGTATGCAGGCTGAAGAAATCCTTGTATGGTCTGAAGCAATCTCCAAGGGCATGGTTTGATAGGTTTAGACGAGCTATGTGTGGTATGGGGTATGGTCAATGCAATGGTGACCACACGGTGTTCTATAGACAAGCTGAGCGGAGGATCACCATTCTTGCAGTTTATGTGGATGACATTATCATCACTGGAGATGACCAAGAGGAAATAAAGAGATTGAAGGAGTGTCTGAGCAAGGAGTTTGAGGTGAAAATTTTGGGCAACCTAAAATATTTCCTTGGCGTAGAAGTGGCTCGGACAGAGAAGGGGATATCTTTATGTCAACGAAAATACACCATATATCTCTTGAGTGACATGGGCATGATGGGATGTCGTGCAGCCCCTACCCCAATTGAACAAAATCATCAAGTGACTGCACAATCAGGTGAGCTAGTGAATAAGGAAAATTATCAGAAATTGGTTGGGAGACTCTTGTACTTGTGTCATACCTGGCCTGATATTACATATGCCGTGGGTGTGGTGAGCAGATACATGCATGAACCAAGGAGTGGGCATCTTGATATAGTGCATAGAATCTTGAGATACTTAAAGGGAACTCCGAGAAATGGGTTGTGGTTTGCAAAGAGTGGACACCTTGAGGTGGATGTCTATAGTGACTTTGACTGGGCTGGTTGTCGAGATGATAGAAGATCAACGTCAGGCTATTGTGTGTTTGTGGGAGGAAATCTGATGTCATGGAGAAGCAAGAAACAAACAGTTGTGTCTCGATCAACAACAAAATCTGAATACAGAGCTTTATCTAAAGGGGTGTGTGAGATGCTTTGCGTGAAGCATCTCCTGAGCGAGTTGAATCTTCTGAGAAAGGGGCCTTTGAGAGATTGGTGTGACAATCAGTCAGCCATAAGTATTGCAAATAATCCAGTCCAACATGATAGGACAAAGCATGTGGAAATTGATCGCTTCTTCATTAAGGAGAAACTTGATGCTGGGATCATCAGCCTTACTCATGTCAGTTCTGGGATCATCAGCCTTACTCATGTCAGTTCTGGGAAGCAGATTGCTGATTGCTTGACAAAGGGACTGGGAACAAGGGAATACAACTTGGCATGTGACAAGATGAGATTGATAGATATCTACCATCCATCTTGAGGGGGAGTGTTGAACACTAGACATGTTTCTGGCCCAAGTGGCTTAAACCCATGTGTGTACTGACCTATAAAAGGAGGGAGCTGGAGGAGAGCTAACCCAAAGAGAGAAGAAACCACACCAGCCACGAGGGACCGAGAAAGATGAGGTGAGCTGCTACTCCACAGTTTTAGTAGCAAATAGCTCTCGACCAGTAACCTCGCTACTCCCTCTTCCCCTTCCACGAGCAGAACGGCCACAGCCTCTGCCACCACGACCTCCTTTGTTAGGTGAGGACACCTCAGCCTCATCAGCCATGTCTGTTTCCTGTTGACCCCCCTACCGCGTCCACGACCAGCACTTGCCGAAGTGCCATTGGTTGAAACCCTCGTGCCATAGCCAGAGTGTTCACCTCCCGAGGATGCAGCATTGTTGCCATACTTTGATCCTCCCGTCCTTCTCACCAGGCCCTCTGGTGGCGATAGTCTGTTCACAGAATATGGGAGCTCATCATTCTGATCTCGGTCAGCCGGAGCATTGCATGCCAAGAAAGAGTGACCTAGCAGACCACAAGAGGAACAGTAGAACGGTAGACGTTCATATTGTACATCATAAGTCTCTGTCGTCTGCAGCTTGCTAGAAAACACAGTCACGTATTGAACTAAGGGTTCATGCACCTTGATCTCCGGGGGCAACTTGGATAGGATCTACGTTTGCATAGGATCTACGTTTGCATAGGATCTGTGAAATCAAAATTTTTAAACGGACAAACCATGTTCAAATATTCTAGAAAAATTGACAACAAACATATGTCATATATTTGCAACCCCTAAAAATCGCAGCTTTAATTCGACCTACACTTAGAGAACAAAAAAAGACAAATCTTAGGTGTGAATAGTGTGAAATCCTGTTCACCTAAAGCTGGCACTATTGACAGTAGAGTTTATCGTTTTTATTTCTCTGTCTATAGATGGAATTTTGGGCTGAATATTTTTTAGAGTTGTAGATACAACCTGTAATTATGTTGTATAGAAGTTTCAATTTTTTTGCAATCTGTACAAATGAATTTTGTTAGCTGATCCTATGATCTCACCTAATGGAGTGATCCTATACAAGTCTTCCCCCTTGATCTCCACCCGTAGTCGCATATAACCTCCCCAATCTGCCTAGGGAATCAGTTTCATTCCTCTTCACCAAACCAATAGGTTTTGCAATTTCTTCTCCTCTCCGAGCTCATGAGCCTCGTCGGTAAAGCAAGAATCAGGGGGTGTGCAGACGCCCTCGCTCCTTTCCTAGCTAAATATGGTATTCTATAAAGATATATCATTATTCAAAATCTAGCATTAGCTTGATTTAGATGGGTAAATTTGCGACAAATGTGCTTACGTTTTATATTTAATATTAGGGAGCTTGTAATCGGAAATGTGGTTTGGCTCCCGAGAGCATCTGCTCTTGCGTCCTTGACCAAGCAGTCGGTGACAGATGGACGCCCAGGTGCGTATATTCTGGTGTACTGGTCACGGTATCCAGATTAATGAACAGTCTTATTGGCCCACTCGCTAGCACAATTGAATACGTTCTAGTTCTGTCCATGTTACCAGTACAGATTGTTGGCCAACGATCTAGACCTATCCCACCGTCTTGGACCGCATGTGTTTCCGGGATGTCAGGTTATTTTTAACGGAGCGACGCAAATGACGCTGAGTGACCGTTAACGTTTGTCGTGACCGAAAATGTGTCTGAGTCCTACTCTAGCGGGGCGACGCAAAGTGACCAACCCGTCCACGACGACGGATACATGGCACAAATATGCGCTAGGTTTTTGTCTCCGTGGACGGTGCGCGGTCGCGGGAAGTGTCTGCGGTGGCTGCATCCGGGCCCGGTTGGCAGTGACTAGGTAATCATAATATTTGTTCATTATTATTGATTTGCCAAAAGAACCATCTTTACAGAGTTGCGCGCGCCCTGCCGCCTCTATCCCCACGTCCTCCGCCTCCGCCTCCACCGCCTCCAGGCCCAGCTGGTTGGCCTGAAAAGCGTCGGCTTCTAGCTGCTCGTCCTCCGGGTGGGCTTGGCGGCACATGTGAACAACCTGATCCCAGCTAAGGTTGTGCTCGACCATGGATGGATGGTAGGGTTTAGTTTGAGGTGTGCCTGTTATCCCCGCCGGTGTCCACCATATATAGCCACGGCGGGGCGGGAAACAGCGTTGGCGCGTAGGTCGTTTCCCGCGCGCGCGAAACGCCGACGAAACTTGACAATGTATTGGGCATACGCGGAAACGACCGTGGTCGCGCGGGAACGACGTCGGGCGAGAACCGGTAATCGCCGGCGTCAGGCATCGACGGGGAAGCTAAACCGCCATTAACAACTTCGACGCTGTCTCCGCTAAAAAAATGCATCCGCACCGCTGTAGATACCCCCAACGCAAACCTAGGCCGCATGCCGTCCACGGACCGACGCAAACGGATATTTTGGACCCGAAATAAGTCGGCCCGTTGGAGATGCCCTCAGGCACCACGCGTGAAGTAACAAAGCCCAGCTGCCTAGCTGCCGCCGCGTACCCACACACGTTGTTAAAACCGAGCACCATAATCTAAAAAATAATAATATCAAAAGCAACCACCAGGCTCACCATCAGGGGTTCATCCCAAATCCAGACATTCCCCACATCTATGGATTCGTCTTCTTCATCCAATCCAGGCTCACAGGAGAACCGTGTGATCCATCTCATCCCTTGCACAATGTGCGGCAACAAGCTCTTACGGATATCTCGAAGGCAGGCACCGGGCCTGGCACTCGGTACTACAAGTGCAGATTCTTCAGTGTGAGTTTTCATTTGCTCAGATATTGATCTGAAACCGAGTGTCCAACAGTGTGAACGTACTTGATAACAGCCCTTCGTGGTTTCCGATTCAGACTGGGCAGTGCACCTTCTTCAGTTGGAGGGAAGGGATACACAGATTTAATGGAGCCATGGAGGCAAGGTGCCGCACCCGGCGCCGTCGGTACTCGTACAACCTGTAGCTGCGCATCCTGACCAAGCTCAAATAACCAAGATTTGACGTGCGCAAGTCTTCATGTTTCCGTCATCAACACAATGCATGGCCACACTGATTGTGCTGGCCGTCCTGATCGCTCTGCTGCTGGGACCAGTTTACTTCGCGAGTTTCTGTCAAGCATGTAGTACAGGTACTGGGGGGGGGGGGGGTCAAGTGGTCAACGATCGAGTTCGAGAAAATGGCTAGTTCAGAATCGTTGCCAAATTTCACACCCACGGAGAAAAATCTCAACCAGTTACCTGCTCACTGGCTCCAGATCTCCAGAGTGATATCCATAGCCGGTCGCTTCCACCAAAGTGCCGATATGTCGCTCTAGTCGCCTGCTCTACCTCCCGCGCTGCCTTCCCGTCTTTGGCCACTAGGCGAGTCGTCGGAATCAAGAACGTGGGATTTGACCACCGTTCGGATCCCTAGCTCACACGCGAGTCTGTACCAAACTCGGTTTCCTGTACTACGGTCCAGGTACTGCTTCCCATCTTGTTCAGCCGGTCCAGCATGCCTGCACTACTCCTCCGTCAAACTCAATCCAAAACACCGTCGCCCGCTCGGTACTGTAAAGTGGGGCACGGCTACAAATGTACGCTGCTCCATCACTGTATCCCTGTTTTCTGCTGCTGTTCTGTCAGAGTATTTGCCCCAAGGCATCAATCTCCAAGCACTTCCGAACGGATCAGATACAAGGTGCAGCTGCACTCGGGAGCCAAAACTCCATGCCTGCTTGTAATGTACTATTGATTTAGTTTATGTCACTCAAGACGCACAGTGAGCATGCAAGATATCCTTGATTTATGATTTGGATAATCAAAGTATAATGTCAGTTGTGCGCTCTAGCCTTTTAGACATTCCAGCTATTTAATTCAATTTTTGCCATTGCATGTTGCTGATATCTGGTTTATCATTCCAGCATTGGCATTGGTTTACCACTGCATGTTGTGCGCAAAAAGTCAATATTTTCCACTTGCGGGCCTTGCTTTCTCTTCCTTACTGAATGAAACTGTTGAACTTTCATAAAACAAGGTGCACCCAATAATCCAATGAGAATTCTTTCCGAAATTCTATCAATATATTTTCAGGGTTGATCTTGTGTGAGAACTGAGTTCCACCTCAGTGGCAAGGCAAGCGAGTGCGCAGCCAGCCCACCCAGCTTCGAATCCCCATCTCACGGTAATTTCGCAGGGAGGGACGAACTTTAAAACCAGGTTATCATCCTAACAACGTGTAGCCAAGGGAGGAATCATTCCCCCGTTGGTCAACGTTTTAGGGTTGACCTTGTGTGTTTGAGGAAAATGTTGAGCTGGCAACTATTATTTTCAAGATAGACTTAAGATACATGTCAAACACTACAAGTCGAGATAGACACTGCAACATCGTCAATTTTCCTTTAGACCGGTCCAATGTGATAAAATTATTAAATGTGTTTGTTGATTTATGAGACGTGTGTCGCACGTGCACACTTACTAGTCAAGCAAAAGGAACTTTTGTATTGCTTCTGCAAATCCTCCGGTGGACATTATCAAGCTTGCTCTGTATTCGAAATCAGACACTATCAAGCTTGCCCTGTATTCGAAATCAGACTGAAGAAGTATGTCCCTTTACTTATAGAAGCTTCTATGTCAGGGGTCCTTTCGTCGATGCCAGATCAATACCCACCACCATAAGTATTTTTTTAAACATACCACAAGTATTTGTTTGGAAAGAACGACACTGTTTACCTTTTGAATGGTGGAGTGGGGGCTGATGAATCTATTCATTACTTTGCAAGGTTCAACATATTGTGTATAAAGACTGAATATTAGTACGATCACTATTCTGTGCAAGCCTGGACATTATGATTTTTTTTAATACAGTTTCTCATGCAAAATGCTTAGGGCAACTCCTAAATTTTTGGCAAGTGCATCTCCAACAATGTCTTGATTGGACATATAAAGTGATTCCTCCTCGAAATAGGCATTCGTCCCGCTTTATAAATAAAGCCGCAACGGCCGAACCGATACAAGGTGGAGAGGAGAACCTCTTACAAAGCAGATCAAAGGATAAACAAAAAAGAACAAGGAAAACCAAAACTAGCGACGACATTGGAACGGACCGAGTCGAGTCGGGACTCCACAACGACGCCCCCAAGAGGGTAACGACGCATTACGCCGCCTTCGTCGAGACCGCGAGGTCTAGGGTTTTCACCCGGAGCTGTACCGCGGGGAGGATACCCACAACGACGCCCCCAAGAGGGTTACGACACCCGCGGGCATCGCCGTCCTTGGCGCCTCAGCGATGAGCTTTCGCCCGGAAGTAGCCTCCCACCACGCCCGAGAACTCAGCCGCCCGCTGCCCCCTAGGAAGGTTCCCGAACCACGATCTGGGAGCTGCCACGGCCGAAGTGCCGCCAACACCAGGATCTCCCGCCGTCCGCTCCACGCCATCCTCATGGCCAAAGAGTGAGAACACCACCACCGCAACGTTGCCCGCCGTAGAGCCAACCGCGCAGTTCACCTTCCAGGGCCTCCGCCCCAGCATCCCACGAACTCGAGCCCATGGCCTAGCCACAACACCACAAGGCCGGCGGATTGGACAGGGCAGGCCGACACATAGCCAGCAGTCATCAGGCCAACGGCAGCCAGGGGAGGGGATCCGTCCTCCGCCACGCGAGGTGACCGCCGTCCGGACACAGTAGCACTACCAATTAGGCCAAGATCATGCCCAGTCGCCTGCTAGGTCTCGATCGAGTCCCATTAGTCGTGCCGCCGCGCTGCTACACCCATGTCGCCTAAGCCATCTATCTGCAGCTCCGTACCAAGCCTAGCCAAGTCTCCCCCAACTGAACCGCAATGTGTTAGCCACATACCATGCGCAGTGTCACCGCGACCTCACTCGCAAGACAGCCCTGGCCAAGGCCGTACACCGCCGCAAATAAGCACCCTCGCCGCAATGCCCGGGGACACAGCCGCGCCGTTACCGACACCGCCACGCCGCCGATCGAGCCGGTCACTTTGTCGACATCCAAGATCTCACCTTTGAATGGCAGCAAGAGCATACCAGCGACCTTCCCAAATGAGAGAGGGGTCGGACGCCACGCTGCCAGGGCCGCCAGATCTGTGCCCGCCTGGCCCAGACCTAGAACAAGCAGCAGTGCAACTAGGGGAGCGCCCCGCCGGCTTGCCGTACCGAGACCCTCCTGGCCCTGGACAAGCCCACAGTGCCCAGATCGGAGCCTGATGTCTACGGGTGCTTCTATTCTTGTAGACAGTGTTGGGCCTCCAAGAGCAGAGGTTTGTAGAACAGCAGCAAGTTTCCCTTAAGTGGATCACCCAAGGTTTATCGAACTCAGGGAGGAAGAGGTCAAAGATATCCCTCTCATGACACCCTGCAACCACAAAGCAAGAAGTCTCTTGTGTCCCCAACACACCTAATAGGTGCACTAGTTCGGCGAAGAGATAGTGAAATACAGGTGGTATGAATGTATATAAGCAGTAGTAACGGCGCCAGAAAAGTGCTTGCTGGCGTGCAGTTGATGGTAGTAATATTGCAGGAACTAAAGATGCAGTAAAACAGTAAACAAGCGATGATTGCAGTATTTAGGAACAAGGCCTAGGGATCATACTTTCACTAGTGGACACTCTCAACATTGATCACATAACAGAATAAATAAATAGATGCTAGACTCTACACCCTCTTGTTGGATGATGAACACCACTAACTGTGTAGGATTACACGAACCCTCAATGCCGGAGTTAACAAGCTCCACAATATTCAATGTTCATATTTAAATAACCTTAGAGTGCATAACAGATCAACATAACCAAACCAAGTACTATCATAGCATGCACACTATCACCTTCACACTACGAAAGGAGGAATAGATCACATCAATACTATCATAGCAATAGTTAACTTCATAATCTACAAGAGATCACAATCATAGCCTACGCCAAGTACTACACGATGCACACACTGTCACCATTACACCGTGCAGGAGGAATAAACTACTTTAATAACATCACTAGAGTAGCACGCAGATATATTGTGATACAAAACACATTGCAATCATAAAGGGATATAAATAAGCACTTCACTATGCCATTCATAACAGTGAATAACACTACAAGAAAAGTTCTGATAGACAACGTCTCAAAATCGTCCGCTAAGGGGTATTTTTCGTCGCCTATGGGCCTAACCCGACGATATGGGTTCTGTTGTGGAAACTGCGTCAGGCAAAGTCCTACGACGATTTTTTCGGTCCGTCGCGCTTGGGCGCCCTTCCGCCACGGAAAATCGGACCGTTGCCCAAGTGTTTCCGGGAGCCCGTTGATCGCCGACGTCATGCAACCGACACGTGGCGACGCCGTTAATCGCGCTTAACGGCGTTAACCGGCCGAAACCCCGTGGTAGATGGTAGGCCCACACGAGGCTCGCCACGTCTTAAGCGGGCCGGCCCATTAAGTTTGCGGGCCGGGCACCGACTTAGTTTGACCGGTCAACTATATAGCCGGGCTGGTCCATTAGTTACGTGGGCCGGCCTAACCTCTAAGGTTGATCGGTCAAAACTTTAAGGGGCCGGCCCACTAAGCATGTGGGCCGGGCCGAATGCCCCCGATTGACCGGTCAACAGGCAAAAGGGCCGGCCCACAAGACACGTGGGACCCACTTTCCTGGTATCGGGCCGGCCCATTTATAAAGTGGGGTCCACATTAAAGCAACTGGGCCGGCCCAAGAAGTTATTGGGCCGGCCCAATTAGCATGTGGGTCCCACTTTCCTGCTATCGGGCCGACGCATTTAGTGCGTGGGGTCCACATTTGATCAAATGGGCTGGCCCAACAAGCCGATGGTCGGGCCAAAAGCACCGGTGGGTCCCACTTTCTCGTTAAAGGGCCAGCCCATTTAGTATGTGGGGTCCACCATATAGCAAGTGGGCCGGCCCAACAAGATAGTGGGTCGGCCAAAAACACAGGTGGGTCCCACTTTCTGTTAAAGGGCCGGCCCATTTAGTATGTGGGGTCCACCATATAGCAAGTGGGCCGCCCAAGAAGATAGTGGGCTCGGGCCAAAACACCGGTGGGTCCCACTTTCTGTTAAAGGGCCGGCCCATTTAGTATGTGGGGTCCACCGTATAGTAAGTGGGGCCCCAACATGCTAGTGGGCCGGGCCAAAAACACAGTGGGTCCCACTTTCTCGTTAAAGGCCGGCCCATTTAGTATGTGGGGTCCACCATATAGCAAGTGGGCCGGCCCAACACGCTAGTGGGTCGGGCCAAAAACACAGTGGGTCCCACTTTCGTCTTAAAGGGCCGCCCGTTTAGTATGTGGGGACCACCACAAAAGCAATTGGGCTGGCCCAACTAGTTAGTGGGCCGGCCCAGAGTGGGTGGGGTCCACCTTAAAGTAAGTGGGTCGGCCCAATAAAAGTGTGGGGTCCACAAGAAATCAAGTGGGCTGGCCCAATAAGTAAGTGGGCCACCCGTTTAGTTGCCGTTTATATGCGGCGTAAAAGGCGCTTTAGGATTTTGCGGGCGCACGTATGTGATTTCGCTTAATTGGGCCGTCTAAGGGATAGGAATTCGTGATTTAGATATCGAGAATATTTACGCAAAGATTGATTGGTCGGATAGCCTCACTTACCACAAGCACCAAAGAAAAATGCGCGAAAGAACTATAAAAACTAACTAAATATTACATCAGTGCAAGGCTTTGAAAAAATATTACGTAACCCAGAGAAATTGAATGGTAATTAAACCTAGCAATACAATGAAGCGATCCGGCAATCTTTTAAGTTGTCCATGCAGCACCTATATCTGAAACAAAGACATTACAAGTTAAGACAAAGAACAATGGAAACGCAAAGACACTCGCAATATTGTTTGCCAAAGAATTTGGAACTCATCATTTCGTCGTTATAACAAGATCATTGTAATGCGCACAATAAGCAAACAAAGAGTGCATGCCGCATACCAACGACCAATATAACAGAGCATGTTAGAATGAAACAAATAGACTTACTCTTTGTCGAGTCCCATGCAAACCAACATGTTCAGGGAGTACAAAATTGGCATGAACAACATAGTAGCAGGCTATAAATTTTGTAACAACGACTGAGCAAGATGAAGTTATGATGGCTACATCTACAGAGCAGGGAATGTAAACCAAAAATAGAAGTTACGATGGCAAAAGCTAAAGAGGAGGGAATGTGAACCAACATGTGCCAAGTGCAATTACTTCATTTTGGCCGTGAACTATATAATACTCCAGACCTAATATTGAAGGGGATGCAAATCAATAAGTTTCGGGATATAAACTTGTAAAGAGCAACACAGAGAGGATAGTTAATGCTGGAGCTTAGGATGGACCAGATACGAGAATATAGTGGGATCACCCGTGAACTTGTATAAGAGGGAATGCAAACCAATATGTTCAGCTTTCCATATGTGAGCGTCATGCCAAGTCGAGAAACAAGTCAATAATGCAGCTTTTGAAGAACAAGATGGCACGCAAAATTATTATCTAGTAGTATGACAAGTTTATTTGTACTACAGGCTAGATAGCAGAGTGATAGCATGCCAAACTAAGTCCTTACTTTGTTAGCTTACAATGAACTAGATACAAAACAATGGCATCACTGCAAGCCAACATGTTCATGGAGTAAAAAATTGGCACAAACAACATAGTAGCAGGCCATAATTTTTGTAACAACGACTGAGCAAGATAAAGTTATGATGGCTAGATCTACAGAGCGGGCAATGTAAACCAAATATAGAAGTTACGATGCCAAAAGCTATAGAGCAGGGAATGCGAACCAACATGTGCAATTACTTAAAATTGGCCATGAACTAAATAATAGCAGGATGTTACTATAATACCTATAATTTTTGTAACAACGACTGAGCAAGATAGAAGTTATGATGGCTACATCTACAGAGCAGGGAATGCAAACCAAAATGTTCAATCGCTTAAAGTTAGCAATGAAGTAGAAAATAGCAACGTGTTACGGTCATAGCTAGGAATGAACTAAAAGAGCTTCAGACAAACAAGCATCTGAACCTTAACATGGCGCTAAAACAAGGGACTTACATTAGGAGAAGCACTTTGTGGGAGTCACAGCAGATCTTCCTGGGGTTGATAGATCCGGTGATGAAGTACGCTACATGTGCTACTTGGGGTTGGAGAGACGGCCATTACACTTCATGATTACTCATCTCATCTGCAAAAACGTAACGGCGCGTCGTTAGCACAAACAGGTTCCCCCAAGATTAAACAAGAACTTGCTGGCAAGCAATAGAAAAGCGACAGAGAAGAGTTTAGATCATGCAAGGCGCCGGTGAAGCAGATCCGGTTCATGCACGCGGTGTCGGTGAGCAAGATACGATGCGGTGGACGACGGATCCGGCGAAGCGGCTCCGGTGGGGTGGACGATACCGCAGCTGAAGCGACTGCGGTAGACTGCTGGATGAGCATATGGTTTTGAGGTTCGGCGGGGATGATCCGGTCCGGTTGATGACGGCGTCGATGAAGCGGCTCCGGCAGGCAGCCGGATGACGAGGATCGCGAGGGCTCGGGTAGGCCAGGGAAGTCCGGCGGGGATGTTCCGGTGCGGTGGTCGTGGAGGTGGGAGAGAGGGACTTGGGAAGTTCCGGTGGGTGGTCTGAAGGAAATGTATTTTTTTGGGAGGGTTTCCGGGCTAGGGAGGTGGTGATCCAAAAAATGACGGGCAGACCCCCCCACCAACCGACTTTGCTGCCATCTCCACAGGGGTAGAATGGGAATTTGGAAGCGTGTGAAATTTTTGTATTTTGTGGGCGGGAAGTTTTGCCGCTATGAGATTTTGAATTTGGCCACCGTCCAAGTATAATGATAAAAAATTGTGAGACCGTACTAGTACCTCTGTTCAAGGCCGAGTGCAAAATCAAATCATCATCACGTTGAAAATTTGTTACCAACTTACCATGATCATGATCTACCTCTGAAAATGGGCACATCCACTAAAACTTGCAAAGTATAATGATACAAATTTGTGAGACCGTACTAGTACTTATGTTCAAGGTCGAGTGCAACATCAAATCATCATTACATTGAAAATTGTGTTACCATGATCATGATATTTCTCTGAATTTGGCGCATCCGCTAAATCTCTCAAAGGATAATGATAAAAAATGTGAGATTGTACTAGTTCTTATGTTCAAGGCCGAGTACAAGATCAAATCATCATCACGTTGAAATTTGTTACAATGATCATGACATATCTCTAAAATTGGTGCATCCGCTAAATCTTGCACGTGGCGCATCTCGGTGCGGAGCAACAGGTCGGTGCTATCAAGGTTGAGGCGTCGGTAGCGTCATCGGGCTCTCCTCTCTTGATAGATCTTCTACATGGCGTGGCGCACCACCCGCCGATAAGCAGTCACATGTGAGACCGAGGTGGAGACGTCCCCGGCATCCTCGAAGTGCGGCCGCCCTTCTACGAGCCAGCGTCGACTCAAGGTATGAATCCATGTGGTGCCTTAGATTTATTGTTCTTCTCTTATGATTATTTTGAGCCGAACATGTGTGCTCTTTCTCTAAATATATTGCTTGAAAAGCTTACCAAGTTACTTAAATTCACTTCGTTCTTAATCTTGCGAGCTAATATTGTTATTTTAATGAACGGTGGTGCGCGCAAGCAGAATTATTTGTGGGTGTGTTGAGCTGTTAGGCATAAGTCGAAATCCTCATCTAAACGAGGTCTCAGCTTAACACATAAAAAAGGTGTTCAATCTCGCCCACAATACCCTCTTCTTTCCTCTCCCTTTATTGGAACTTGTTTTGCAGACAAGGAAAGTGGCACGTGTAATCTGAGTAAAACCCTCTTAGCCAAAATCATCTACGAGCAAGATTTTCTATATTGTAGATGCCCCAATTGACTCTCATCCCCAAAGTAGTTTTTTTATGTCAGTATAGACTTCTTTACTGGATGTATACTATCGTACATGGCATGCATTTGCCTAATGAGCAGCATTGTATTGCTATTCTAGCCAACCTGATCGATATGTCAAGCTTCATGCACGAGATGCCATGTTTAATTTACTCCCTCGCTCTGATCCATATTTCTTGATGTGAAATGAATGTGAATCGGAGGGAGTACTTTTCTTAGATAGTACTATATTATTTCAAAAAAAAGTACTACTACATCACAAATGCATCAAAAGAGTACTACATCACAAGACCACCACGGTTGTACTAGTAGAGTTTAATGCTGAACTTCCAAAGGGATTAAGATTACACATATGAACTTTAAACATGACCAGGAGCATGAGGGCCAGCAGTTAGGGCGTTGACGTGGAGCAAGCTAGGCAAGACGTAATTCTGGAGGAAGAGGCCATATGATGCGTGCTTGGCCTTGGTTGCGTGGCGGTGTTTCCTATGTACTTAGGCCTACACCCATCGCATGTTGGATCAGGCTGTGGATGTCCTTCTAGAGAAATTTGCCACATAATGGGCAAAATAGCTCCCCGCGCATGGAGAAACGAATTTCACCACCCTTCAGCCGCTTGAGAACATAGCGGCTTTTCCGGTCCCTGCGCACCTTGTTGTTGTCCATGTCATCAGAATACTCCTATGAATTATTAAGTACTACATAATCAGGTTTTTTATGACAAATCGAATAAATACTCCACTAACATAATCAAACCTTAGAAACCCTAAAATTAAATGTGTAGAACAAGTAAATGGCAGAAGAAATCGTAATAAATCATGAGAAACCCGATGAACAACCATGAACATAAGCCACAACAATTGCAAGTCCACTAAGTATGAACACATAAATTGATTATATGACTACATGGCAGATTAGTCGAAATTAAACTAGAATCTGATCTTACGAATCGTAGAATCAATTACATCTACAAGAACAAGGTAGGATATCAAATCAATCAAGAACCAGGCTCGTGCAAACCATGTGAATAGCAATATGACACAAAGAGGGTTGGGACAGTTTCGGTAAAAGAGAAGTACCTCCTCGTCATCACCCTCAACATCCTCCTGGAACTGAACGTTTGGGCCGAAATCATCGAAGGGGTCGAGGTTCGCGTCCAGCATCGGGCCTAGGAAGACCTCGCCGTGGTGGCCTGCAACGCCATGCACATCTTCGGCGGGATAAACAACATTGGTATCCACCTTCTGCTCGACGGCCAGGACGCCCGTTTCGACCGAGGTCGAAGAACCAGACAAGCAGAGGAGACGAGCGGCATGGGTGCCCGGGGAAGCCTCACCCGTCGTGACGGCCAGGACGCCCATTTCGACCGGGGTCGAAGAATCCGACAAGCAGAGGAGACGAGCGGCCTGGGTGCCCGGTGAAGCCTCACCCACCGCGACGGCCACTACCGTAGAGGCATCCTCTGCGTGGGCGGTCGCCTATTGCTCCGCCTCGTATGCAATACCTATCTTCATGCTGCTGCGGTTGGAAACGGGAAAGTCGATGCCTCAGAGGTGCGGTGAGTGGATGGGGGGTTTTCATAGTGTGGGGGAGGCAAGTTGGGGGAGTGGAGAGGACGAGCTCGCGAGAGATGATGAGGCCGATTATGTTATAGCCTCTGACTCTCTGTATCCAGTAGTGGACGCGTGAAGTCATGCATGTACTCGACTTTCCACTTTCTGGGAGACGTGTACGAAACTTTTTTTGGGACCATTTAACTTCATGTGGGACTCATGTATACCAATACTTCCAAACGTCATAAGTAATTCAAAATCATTCAGAATAATATGAGACCTTAACATTTTATTTTTTGTGTCAGATATTGTCTATGAAAAATAACATCCTTCAAAAAATAAATCCCCTATGCCAATCCGATCATACCCGTCTACTCCAACTAGCTTCCTCGAGTAATTTGTCACCTTACATTCTTAACATGAACCAAAATTTGGCACAGGGGTGCATCATCACATGGAAAATGATGTTACCATTCTGTCGTCCCATTTTTTTTGAATTTTTCAAAATTGTCATGCCCTAACGGAAAAAATGTACTCCTTCTAAAAAGCATGTATCAGAATGGCATTACCAAAACCTAGGGGTGGGGTGGGGGGAGGGGGGTACATGGTGGTGTGATGATACATCACATTTGGACCACACAACACCATTTGGACCAACCAAAAAAAACACCCTACACAAACCCTGGTCAAAACTAGTTTGACCAATATTACAAAAGTTGTACGGAGTACATAATTCAGAAACCGTCAGAAATATACGAAGCATTCAGGAGTCCCCAAAGTCAGTGACTTTGAGTCACTTACAACTGGGGTCCACATATCAGTCACCCAAAGTCATGGCAAAGTCAGCTTGGCAAAGTCACCGACAGACAAAGCAAGCAAAGGAATGCACAACTCCGTAGCACCGAAAAGACATCTCACGTAAAAGGCTAGTACTACCTTTTCTTCCGGATAAGCAAAAATAGCTGATCGGTATCGACGAAATGCACCAGGTCCGCAATGTACTCCAGCTATATAAGTGAAGCATGCCTACCACTGAAGAGGAAATTCAAGATTCCACCAGATCCCCATATCACTCTTTTGCATAAAACACGGACATATCTTTTGCACAATTCACCACTTGTTGGTCTAATCTATCGCAGCTTCCATCAGTTGGTCATCCAATTAACGATTTAACGGATTAGAAAAATAAGCGGTGGAATTAGAAGTACTAGTAGCGAAATGTGCAAAATATACCGTCCTTCCCGAGGGGGTTTGTCCAGAAGAGGGCCGGATGACAATGTCCCGGGTGCATCCAGAAACGAGAGGGGTAGTTTCTAATACATGTAAGAAATTATTTTACAAAAAGGTACATATTAAGTAGTACAACTATTAGTACAGTACTACTATTTCGAGGGAAAATGCCATGTCGTGCGACCTCTAGTCAATGAGTAGAAGTTGTAGGTGCGCATAACATGCATTGCTGAAAGCTGGTTCCGCTGGAATTTGAGCTCAGCCGGGGCGGATTCTGCGAAGTTCGCCCGACGTCACTCATGTATCCCACCAAACTGCTCACTTCTTTCAATGTCTCTTCTCTTTCACTGCAGCTCTCCAATATCAGGTGCATCAACTTATCTTGTGCCTTCTGCCTCTCGAGAAGGGCAAGGATGGCGATGTCAGCATATTCAAGGTTCAACTTTTGGAGCTGTACTTTATCCTGAAGAAGGATTTTGTACTCTATATCAGACTTGTCTCTTTCGAGGCACACAGTCTTGAGTATGCTGCTGGCTTTCTCCGCTGATGCAATGTTCCTCTCTTTCTGCTTAATCAGCTCGTTCTTCAACATATCGCGCTCATTGCGAAGGCTGCAAATGAGCTCCACAAGAGTTTTTTTCCATCAAGATGGCGACAGTGGTGTCGATAGTCGGCGCCGCTTCCTTCAGGGCGAAATCATCGGTAGCAAGTAAGCGCAAAGGAAGAAGAAGAAGAAGAAGAAGAAGATAACTACACAGTGCTTGGTGCTACCTCATTTCGCCGGGGTAGGGCCAGGTTGAAATCATCGGACGACGATGATTCCTTGGTCGTGGAAGTTGGTGCAAAGACGGGCGTCGTTGGAACTTCCAACCCTTTAAGATGTATAACCATAGAGACTCTTAAAGAGCTTGAGCCCGGGCAAGAAGAAACGAAAGTACAGGGCGAAGGAAACTAACCCGGTGAGCACAGCACGGACGCGTTTCGGCGACGGCGGCAGCGGCGGCGACGGCGAGCCCACTTGGTTTCTGGAACCGTCTCTCGAAATTTCGAGCCGGCGTTTTTTATCCGCGTACTTGACCGCCGGCGACCTGAAGTTTGAACACATTAATTGCTGGAGGAGAGAGCGACGAAAGAAACGAAAGTACATGGCGAAGGAAACTAACCCGGTGAGCACAGCACGGACGCGTTTCGGCGGCGGCGGCGGCGAGCCCACTTGGTTTCTGGAAGCGTCTCTCGAAATTTCGAGCCGGCGTTTTTTCTCCGCGTACTTGACCGCCGACGACCTGAATTTTGAAGACATTGCTGGAGGAGAGAGCGACGAACAAATGTTTGTTAGGTGGAGAGAGGAAGAAAGTGAATGGAACGAGAGAGTTTAGCGTTTTGCCCTTATAGTCATAGTCGCTAACCGTGACGCGGGAATGTTGGTCGTCGGCGTTTAATGGTCTCCCGCGTGGAAACCGAGGCGGCCACGAGGCAGCGGCTGGCCACGCGGCGTCCAGTCGCCTACGCCGCCGTAAATGAGGGTAGTTGCCTACCACCACCAGGTGACATGCACCTTTTGCATGTCACCGTGTGACATGCGGCCTAAATTCAAATTTAAAACATTGCGAAAAAATCATGCATCCGATGACATGCCCATGGCATGCCACCGATGAAGAGTTCGTGCCATGCACTCGGCACTCGCGCCGTCTTGGATCGGGAAAAATGAGCGAAGAACGAGGACGAGGCACTAGTTCAAATTTAGGATGAAGTTTAAGTTTTATTTTGGTTTAAATTAGATTAGAGGGAGTAGTACTCTTACTTTATTACTCGTACTTGTGTTAATGTAGTAGTATTATTATGGTGGTGTACTTGCGTTCATGTACTTGTTTCAAATTGTTTTGGTGAAGGAGACATGCATCACCTTTTTTGGTGATGTATCTAGTCGTCATGTAGCCCTTGTCAAATTCCTCTGATATACTGATGGGAGGGCTTGTTCACCCCATACTGATGGGAGCCCTTGTCAAATCGTAATCATAGCCAAAAGGCGCATTTTTTCCCGATATTACTCGATGCTTAAGGCGCGGGTGGTTGTGGTTCGGCTTATCTCCCTAATTTGCACCTGCTTTCCCGTTTCCACTAGTCGAAAGTCGAAACCTGGCCACATTAACCCAAGATCCCGAAGCCGCCGCCTCAACCCTAGCCGCCTCAGCTTCTTCCTCCTCCATAGATTGGTTCCCCCTCCTCCGGTTGGCTTCGCCAAGGCGTCGGAGGAGTGGGGAACCCGATCTATGCGTGGAGTTTCGAATAAAAGTACTGTTTTCATTAGATTATATTAGATTATGTTAGGATTTTGGTAGCCGCCTTCTTGTTGGTTTCCCCTCAATGGAGATGGCATCGTCTGCAATAAGTGATCTTCGGCCTTTCGTTCGGCGATGAGATCTTCTTCCCGGCGTCAATGGTGGTCTTGAACGATCACAATTTTCTAGGTATGGGCCATTGGATCTTGCTTCGCCAGATCGATTTTGGATCTTTTGTCTTTGTTGCCGTGGGGAGGATTATCCTCGCAGTTTTTGTCCCGGCTGCTATGTCCTCGACAATGGTGATTCGTACTCTCGGCTCTCCATCGACGATGACAAAGCTAGTCGGTTATTATTCCCGATATACCGGTGTTGGTACTCTTGCCGATGTTGTATGACTGCTTTAATGGTTGCGTGCGTGCACGCAGCTTTGGCATTGCGGCTCAAAAAATCATGGGAGAACTTTCATCGGTATCTACAGTGTCTATGGTTAGTTATCTATTTTTGGCTGCCTTGAAAAGTACAAGATTGTGTTCGGAAGAAGAAAAAAATTGAAGACCTCGAAGATTTGTTACTATCTTTTAGACTTTATTTTGTAATCGTTGGAGTCAGTTCATGTATCTCTACCATGTACTATTTGTTGCTATGAATATATGTGGTATTGATTGTCAAAAAAAAAAAACCAAGATCCTGAAAAACTGTTGGTCTATCCCGAGAAACGAGGAGGTTTAAGGAAACGAGGAGTCCAGCGCGTGCGGAAGGAGCTTTAATCGTGCGAGCATGCAGGGGCAAAATGAGGAAACTAGCGATTACTTTCTCTCTGCCAGTCTTATACCTTAATAAATGGGCAACCGAGCACGTTGTAGCTAATCCTTTTATTAATTATAAGCAGCTATATTAGTCAATAAGATTGCCTTATGTTTTTCCTCAGTTTTCGCCAAGCCCTTATTTGTAACCCGCAGAAGGAGCTCAGACGGGAGGATTCCAGTTTAGTTGACCGTTCCGTGCTGACGTGTGGGGCTAGTAGAAAGGGACCGCGTGGGACAGGACGAGACCGCGTTTGGTTGTACGTGAGCAGGAGCTGGGTTCTGTCTCTCTCGGCGCGAATTGGCATTTTTAAGAGCACCTTTTCCCCCTCTGTCTCTTTGTCTTTATTAACCAAATTAGTATCAAATCTAGAGAAGCTTGCATTTCTGTCTTTCTTCAATTATTTGTGCCTTTTGGCCCTCGTTGTTTGCCCAATATGGCAGCAAATCTAGTACTCCCTCCGGGTCCATATGTATGTAGTCAAATCTAGAAGCTAATCTCCGTGGTAATGTACGCCAAATTCACAGTCATAGTAAATCTAGAAAACATAGTAGGGCCAACAAAATATAGTAGAATAGGGATCCCTCCCTAGATAATAAGCCGCATACACAGCAGCCAACATAGTAACAGGTTCGAGGTTCTTCACAACACCATCATACTAACAACATAACAACAAGGGATCCCTAGCTAACAACAAAATAGAAGCTGCTTTGCAGCAGCAGAAGACACGTCCAGGACTCCGCCTACCCCATCTGCCTCTGCCTCCACTTGTTGCTCCCCTTGGGAGCCTTGGGCTTGAGTGGAGGCATGCGCCCGGCGGAGATCTCCACCCGCTGGACGCTGCGGAGGTGCATGCCGAGCGCCTTGTGCTTGGCGCGGAAGGAGTAGGGGTTCACCGACGCGCCGACCTTGGGGAAGATGTTGCCGATGTTCTCGGCATGCGTGAGGAGGCAGTTGAAGTCAGTGCCGCCGAGTCTTTTAGTGCAGAAGGGGCACCTGTAGACACCCTTGGCGACGTCGAGGTAGGAGACGTACTGGCCGACCTGCAGCCTCCGCAGCACCTGGCGAGTCTTGGTGTGATGGTCCTCGGCTGCGTCGCCGACGTCGCCGCCGTACACCTGATCCATATCAAATCGGAACTTGAGTGAAGGAGTTGCAACGATGTCTAACGTGCATGATAACAAAGTAAGGAAAAACAGAGCCAGCCTCAGTTAGAGTGGAGACGATTATATGTCTACAGGGATGGTGTTAGCGAACCAAAGCTCATGCACAACAGATTTGTACACAGCAATGGTTCGCTGAACCCACTCTGTAAAAATTTGTGCCCAACGATTCATCATAGGCAAAGAAACAGATTCCAGATCTGAATTTGAACAGATTCCAGATTATTTGCAAAATTAAACGGTTTATATCTTTTGACTCGTGCATCAAATAACTGATTGAGATCCCATGATTACTTGCACAAATTAACTGATTGAGATCTCATTATTACTTGCATAAATTAACCGAACGGCCGAACTCCAAATCTTCGATGAAATCAAGAAGGGGTCAAAGCAAAATGGAATAAAATCGGCGCAAATATTAACCCAATACTCATCCATCTACAGATCGGCACTAATAGTTACTAGGGAACCAGCAAAAATAGGGTTCAAAGAGGAATGGGGAACAAAAAAAGGGAGCAAACCATAGTTACCTCGTTCCATGGGTCGTCCATGCAGGTGTCGTAGGGGTTCGGAGGCGGGATGTACGGCACCTCCTCATAGGGGTCCCATCCCGGCGGGATCCGACCGCCACCGGCGGCGGCGACGGCCGTTGAGGGGACGGCATCGAAGAGGGAGGCGTCGCGCTTGGAGCCGACGGCGTCATGGACGATGGGATTCGCATTCTCCTTGCACATCATCTCGCCGGCAGAGAGGGAGAGGGTTTTTCTCTTTGGAGAAGATGATGATGGGACGTGAGAGGAGGCGTTGCATCAGCTAGTGAGAGAGACAGAGAGAGTGCGAGGAGGCGTCTATAAAGGCGAGGGGTGGTTAATGCGACCCGCGTCCTACGCGTCCACCATTTAACGTCTGCACATCTTGGGCTTCTGCAACGCGACACACGTCCACGATTGCACGTCTTCGACTTCTGCACCGTGACTCGCGTCAGTACCCGTCAACAATTGCACGTCTTCCACTTCTGCACCGCAACACGCGTACTCGAGTCTAACCCTGGAAATTTAGATATACTCTCGAGTCTTATACTGTAGCATTTTTTGTGTGCTCAGTTTTCCCATTGAGTACTAATACTGGCTAGTGCAATATACTCAGTTTTACCTCAAGTGCCTGGTCAATAGAGAGTCAACAAATGGGATTAACTAGTTAAATGAGTCAACAAATGGGATTATCAGTTCGTTTTCACGTGTTAAACTTGTCTAAATATTGGTCAAACCTAGGATTTGACCAAGATTCAAATGGGCAGAAAATTAAAAAAAACAGAAAAATGAAAAACCAAAGCACATAGTCTTCTTATGTCATATAGTAAGCATTAAAGGTGATAAACAAGGTCTAGACATATTCAAACCATACAAATCATGTATCTACCCCCTAACCCCTAAATTCTGTCTTATGAAGTCAAGCATGAAGAGAAGTGGTTTTGGGTTTCAAACATGGAAATTTCAAAAACCTCCCAAAAACTTCATTTTAGAGTGACTAAGAATGATACATGCTTCCCTTTTCATTTTCATGTTTTAAACTTGTTTAAATCTTGGTCAAACATAGGATTTGACCAAGATTCAAATGGGCAGAAAATTAAAAAAAACAGAAAAATGAAAAACCAAAGCACATAGTCTTCTTATGTCATATAGTAAGCATTAAAGGTGATAAACAAGGTCTAGACATATTCAAACCATACAAATCATGTATCTACCCCCTAACCCCTAAACTCTGTCTTATGAAGTCAAGCATGAAGAGAAGTGGTTTTCGGTTTCAAACATGGAAATTTCAAAAACCTCCCAAAAACTTCATTTTAGAGTGACTAAGAATGATACATGCTTCCCTTTTCATTTTCATGTTTTAAACTTGTTTAAATCTTGGTCAAACCTAGGATTTGACCAAGATTCAAATGGGCATCAAAATTTAAAAAAATCAAAAAAATCAAAAACCAAAGCACATAGTTTTCTTATGCCATATAGTAAGCATTCAAGTTGATAAACAAGGTCTATACATATTTAAACCAGACAAATCATGTATCTATACCCCTAAACCTTAAACTCTGTCTTATGAAGTCTAGCATGAAGAGAAGTCGTTTTGGGTTTCAAACATGGAAATTTCAAGAACATCCCAAAAGCTTCATTTTAGTGTGACTAAGAAGGATCAAGGCTTAGCTTTTCATTTTCATGTTTTGAACTTGTTTAAATCCTGGTCAAATATAGGTTTGACCAAGATTCAAATGGGCATAAAATAAAAATATAGAAAAATGAAAAACCAAAGCACATAGTCTTCTTATGTCATATAGTAAGCATTAAAGTTGATAAACAAGGTATAGTCTTATTCAAACTAGACAAATCATGTATCTACCCGCTAACCCCTAAACTCTGTCTTATGAAGTCTAGCATGAAGAGAAGTCGTTTTGGGTTCAAACATGGAAATTTCAAGAACATCCCAAAAGCTTCATTTTAGTGTGACTAAGAAGGATCAAGGCTTACCTTTTCATTTTCATGTTTTAAACTTGTTTAAATCCTGGTTAAATCTAGGATTTGACCAAGATTCAAATGGGCATAAAATAGAAAAATAGAAAAATAAAAAACCAAAGCACATAGTCTTCTTATGTCATATAGTAAGCATTAAAGTTGATAAACAAGGTCTAGACTTATTCAAACTAGACAAATCATGTATCTATCCGCAAACCCCTAAACTCTACCTTATGAAGTCAAGCATGAAGAGAAGTGCATGGTTTTGGGTTTCAAACATGGAAATTTCAAAAAACTCCCAAAAAAATCATTTTAGAGTGACTAAGAAGGATACATGCTTCCCTTTTCATTTTCATGTTATATACTTGTTAAAATCTTGGTCAAACCTAGGATTTTACCAAGATTCAAATGTGCATCAAAATTCCAAAAAAAAATCAGAAAAATGAAAAAACAAAGCACGTAGTTTTCTTATGTCATATAGTAAGCATTAAAGTTGATAAACAAGGTCTAGACATATTCAAACAAGAAAAATCATGTGTCTACCCCTAACCCTAAACTCTGTCTTATGTAGTCAAGCATGAAGAGAAGTGCTTTTGGGTTTCAAACATGGAAATTTCAAAAACCACCCAAAAGCTTTATTTTAGAGTGACTAAGAAGGATCCATGCTTATCTTTTCATTTTCATATTTTAAACTTGTTTAAATCATTGTCAAACCTAGGATTTGACCAAGATTCAAATGGGCATAAAATTAAAAAAATCAGAAAAATGAAAAACTAAAGCACATAGTCTTCTTATGTCATATATATAGTAAGCATTTAAAAGATGATAAATAAGGTCTAGACAATTCAAATAATACAAATCATGTATCTACCCCTAACCCTAAACTCTATCTTATGAAGTCAAGCATGAAGAGAAGTGGTTTTTGGTTTCAAACACGAAAATTTCAAAAACCTCCCAAAAGCTTCATTTTAATTAGACTAACTTATTAATTATGAAGGATCCAGGATTGATTACATTTTCATTGTCATGTTTTAAACTTGTTTAAATCTTGGTCAAACCTGGGATTTGACCAAGATTCGAATGGGCATAAAAATTAAGAAAAAATCGTAAGAATGAAAAACCAAAGCACATAGCCTTCTTATGTCATATAGTAAGCATTCAAATTGATAAACAAGGTCTAGACATGTTCAAACCAGAAAAATCATGTATCTACCCCGAACCCTAAACTATGTCTTATGAAGTCAAGCATGCATGAAGAGAAGTGGTTTTGGGTTTCAAACATGAAAATTTCAAAAACCTCCCAAAAGCTTCATTTTAGAGCGACTAATAAGGATCGATGCTTACCTTTTCATTTTCATGTTTTTACTTATTTGAATCTTGGTCAAATCCTAGGTTTGACCAAGATTTAAACAAGTTTAAAACATGAAAATGAAATGGGAAGTGTGTATCCTTCTTAGTCAGTCTAAAATGAAGCTTTTGGGATGTTCTTGAAATTTCCATGTTTGAAACCCAAAACCACTTAAGACAGAGTTTTTGGTTAGGTGTAGATACATGATTTTTCTTGTTTGAATATGTCTAGACCTTGTTTATCAACTTGAATGCTTATGACATAAGAAGGCTATATATGTGCTTTGGTTTTCCATTTTTTCATTTTTATGCCCATTTAAATATTGGACAAATCCTAGGTTTGACCAAGGTTTAATCAAGTTTAAAACATGACAATGAAAAGGTAAGCATGAATCCTTTCTTAGTCACTCTAAAATGAAGGTACTTGAAATTTTTATGTTTGAAACACAAAACCCCAGTTCTCTTCATATGTTTGACTTCATAAGAGAGAGTTTAGGGTTAGGGGTAGATATGATACATGATATTTCTGGTTTGAATATGTCTAGACCTTGTTTATCAACTTGAATGCTTACTATATGACATAAGAAGGCTATATATGTGCTTTGGTTTTTCATTTTTTTTTATTTTTTTTGAATTTTTACGCCCGTTTGAATCTTGGTCAAATCCTAGGTTTGACCAAGGTTAAAACAAGTTTAAAACATGGCAATGAAAAGGTAAGCATTGATCCTTCTTAGTCACTCTAAAATGAAGCTTTTGGGAGGTTTGTGAAATTTCCATGTTTGAAACCCAAAATCACTTCTCCTCATACTTAACTTCATAAGACAGAGTTTGGGGTTAGGGGTAGATACATGTTTTGTGTGGTTTGAATATGTCTAGACCTTGTTTATCAACTTGAATGCTTACTATATGACATAAGAATACTATGTGCTTTGGTTTTTCATTTTTCTGATTTTTTAATTGTTAAACCCATTTGAATCTTGGTCAAATCCTAGGTTTGAGCAAGATTTAAACAAGTTTAATACATGAAAATGGAAAGCTAAGCATGAATCATTCTTAGTCACTCTAAAAATCTTTCGATCTCTGAGAAGAGTCGAATCTGCAATCGGTAGTTACAAAAGCGACCCACCTTAGGGATGGATAATAAGACTTGGGCAATATAAACGTTGATACTTACTTTGTGATACTAAAATATATGTATCTAGACATATTTCAGTTGTAGATACATCCATTTTAACATCAAGTAATATGGATCGGAGGACTAGCTAAAGAACAATGAGAGGCAGTGTTTCTCTCCCCGACCTACTTGGCGGAGTGGCCCTCCATCAGGACGTACAGGTGGTGATTCCGCTTCTCTCGTTGGAATTCCTTATCCCCCAGCCTACTCGGCGACGTGCGCTCCTCAGTGACCTGCGCGAGGGCGCCTCGGTGACCTACGCAAAGGTGGCTGGACTCGGAGCGCATCGACTTCCTTCTGCGGTGCCTGGATTGGATCGACCATCCCGCGCGTGTCCTCCACCATATTGTTTTTCTTCAAGATGCTGTCATCCATCATCTTCTTCACCGCATCATGTTGGGTGTTGAGGCTCCCGTTGAGAGCTTGAACGCACCTGTTTGATAGCTCGACGTTTTCTTCGCGAAGAAAGCCGCACTCAATCTTAAGCATCAAATTCTCGCCCTTGAGCTTCTTGATGACAGAGTTCGTTTCCTCACTTGATGGAACGCTCACATCATGCAGCTTGCCCCGGCCGGTGACCTCGTCCTTCAAAGTATCGACATCATCGCGAAAGTTGGAGGCGAGTCCCACGAGAGTTTTAAGCTCATCTCTGAAACACGCCGATGCTTCCTGCATGGCAATATCATCAGTACCGAAACAAAGTGACGAGAGGAAGACGAAAATGTCCAATCAGTGGTAACCTCTAAGCGCAGGAGACAGGGGTTGAAGTCGTCACGAGAAGATGTCTGGGTGCGTCGTGGGCAGCGAGATATGTATAAAAAGGATTAATACAGAATAAAGAGTTGGGACCTCCGGGCCAGGAAGAATCAAGAAACATGGCGATGGAAACCAACCAGGAATCTTCGACCGCACGACTGACGCCGTTCCGAGACGAGCGCGAAGCAGGGCCTTCATTTTCTGGCGGGACCTTTCTCGCGGCCAGCATCTGGATAGACCGCCGGCGGGAACTCTCCGCGTCCTTGGTCAACACTAGATGGTGCTTCTTCAAGCGAGATGGTGGCCTTGACTTCGGAGGCATCGCTGGAAGTGGAAGGAGACTGGAAGTGAAGCAAGAAGGGGATGGAAGAAGTACTCCCCCCCTATTAAAACCAGACAACCGTCTCTTGCCCTCGCTTCGAGCAACCTGGTCCGCCCATCCTAAATCAACGGCCGAGAGGGGCTCCCTTGCAGTGAGATCCGGTGACTTTACCCAACGAAGTTACCATGAACTTTACCTATACGAGCCATCAGGTTAAGATCCAACGAACATGGTCGATCTAAAATTTGAAATTAAAATTTATTTAGCTCAGAAAAAAACAGAAAAACTTTACATTAAGACGTATTCTCGGAAAGTTCCAGTCCATTTAAAATATTAGTTTAGTTTAAGTTCGAAATTTGGATCAACCGCGAGTGTTGGATCTTGATCGAATGGCTCACGTGTGTAAAGTCGCATGGTGACTTCTCTTAGTGAAGTCACTGGATCTCAGTCCGCGAAGGGTCAGGACGCGGGAGCAGAAGCAAATGATTCGAGAGCGGTCCGGAGTATCCTGTCCGTCCACCGTAAATCAACGGGACAGAGCGGCTACCTTCTCTTCGAAGGCTCTGGCGCGCAACCCGAGGAATGGACATCTGTCGGCTAGTATAGAATTTTATAGCACGCCATTAATCGAGCTAGCGATCTTGTACTCGGAGTACAACTCGATGGACGTCCAAAGCTACGAATAGTCAGGGGAAACAATGAATGCGAGCCAGGGTAGTACAGTACTACTGTAGTAGTGAAGCAATGGGGATTATCTGGAGCAAGTACGGAGTACCGAGTACAGTACTACAAAAGTGATGTTCGTTGTTTTCGCAGTTCATTTTAGCGTAATGTCCAGGTTGTTGTCGAACCAGCTGTTAGATTTTGGGTAATTATTGTTAAGTTGCTGCTTCTTAATTAAAATTTATCAAAGTCATGTACTAGACTAGATCGATTTGTGAGAACATCCCAAAAGCTTCATTCATTTTAGAATGACTAAGAAGGATCCATTCTTACCTTTTCTTTTCATGTTTTAAACTTGTTTAAACCTTGGTCAAACCTAGGATTTGACCAAGATTTAAATGGGCATAAAAATTCAGAAAAAATCAAAAAATGAAAAACCAAAGCACATATATAGCCTTCTTATGTCATATAGTAAGCACTGGAGTTGAGAAAAACTCTGTCTTATGAAGTCAAACATATGAAGAGAACTGGTTTTGGGTTTCAAACATGGAAATTTCACAAACCTCCCAAAAGCTTCATTCTACAGTGACTAAGAAGGATCCAGGCTTACCTTTTTCATTTTCAATTTCTTAACTTGTTTAAATCTTGGTCAAACCTAGGATTTGACCAAGATTCAAATGGGTATAACAATTCAAAAAAAAAACGGAAAAAAACCAGAGAACATAGTCTTTTGATGTCATATAGTAAGCATTCAAGTTGATAAACAAGGTCTAGACATATTCAAACCAAACAAATCATGTATCTAACCCCTAACCCTAAACTCTGCCTTATGAAGTCAAGCATGAAGAGAAGTGATTTTGGGTTTCAAACATGGAAATTTCAAAAACCTCCCAAAAGCTTCATTTTAGAGTGACTAAGAATGATCCATGCTTACCTTTTCATTGCCATGTTTTAAACTTGTTTTAACCTTGGTCAAACCTAGGATTTGACCAAGATTCAAATGGGAGTAAAAATTCAGAAAAATTCAAAAAAAATGAAAAACCAAAGCACATATATAGCCTTCTTATGTCATATAGTAAGCATTCAAGTTGATAAACAAGGTCTAGACATATTCAAAGCAGAAATATAATGTATCATATCTACCCCTAACCCTAAACTCTGTCTTATGAAGTCAAACATATGAAGAGAACTGGGGTTTTGGGTTTCAAACATAAAATTTTCAAGTACCTTCATTTTAGAGTGAGTAAGGAAGGATTCATGCTTACCGTTTCATTTTCATGTTTTAAACTTGTTTAAACCTAGGATTTGACCAAGATTTAAATAGGCATAAAAAATCGAAAGAAATCAAAAAATGAAAAACCAAAGCACATATATATAGCCTTCTTATATCATATAGTAAAAAATTCAAGTTGATAAACAAGGTCTAGACATATTCAAACAAGAAAAATCATGTATCTACACCTAACCATAAACTCTGTCTTAAGTGGTTTTGGGTTTCAAACATGGAAATTTCACAAACCTCCCAAAAGCTTCATTTTACAGTGACTAAGGAGGATCCATGCTTACCTTTTGGATTAAACGTTTGAAACCAAAAACCACTTCTCTTCATGCATGCTTGACTTCATAAGACAGAGTTTAGCTAGGGTTAGGGGGTAGATACATGATTTCCTGGTTTGAATATGTCTAGACCTTGTTTATCAACTTAATTGATTGCTTACTATATGACATAAGAAGACTACGTGCCTTGGTTTTCATTTTTTTTATTTTTTTTGAATTTTATGCTCATATATTTGAATCTTGGTCAAATCTTAGGTTTGACCAAGATTTAAACAAGTTTAAAACATGAAAATGAAAAGGGAAGCATGTATCCTTCTTAGTCACTCTAAAATGAAGCTTTTGGGATGTTCTTGAAATTTCCATGTTTGAAACCCAAAACGACTTCTCTTCATGCTAGACTTCATAAGATCAACAGGGGTAGATACATGATTTGTCTAGTTTGGATATACCTAGACCTCGTTTAACTTGAATGCATACGATATGACATAAGAAGACTACGTGCTTTTGTTTTTCATTATTCTGATTTTTTTGAATTTTGTGCCCACCCATTTGTATCTTGGTCAAATCCTAGGCTTGATAATGATTTAAACAAGATTAAAATATGAAAATGCAAAGGTAAGCATGGATCCTTCTTAGTAACTCTAAAATGAAGCTTTTGGGAGCAAAACCACTTCTCTTCATATGCTTGACTTCATAAGACGGAGTTTAGGGGTTAGGGTGTATAGATACATGATTTGTCTAGTTTGAATATGTCTAGACCTTGTTTATCAACTTAATTGGCTTACTATATGACATAAGAAAACTATTTGCTTTGGTTTTTCTTTTTCCTGATTTTTTTCAATTTTGATGCCCATTTGAATCTTGTCAAATCCTAGGTTTGACCGAGATAATTTAAACAAGCTTAAAACATGAATATGAAAAGGGAAGCATGTATCCTTCTTTGTCACTCTAAAATGAAGTTTTTGGGAGGTTTTTCAAATTTCCATGTTTGAAACCCAAAACCACTTCTCTTCATATGCTTGACTTCATAAGACAGAGTTCAGGGGTTAGGGGGTATAGATACATGATTTGTCTAGTTTGAATATGTCTAGACCTTGTTTATCAACTTTAATGCATACTATATCACATAAGAAAACTATTTGCTTTGGTTTTCTTTTTCTGACTTTTTTTCAATTTTGATGCCCATTTGAATCTTGTCAAATCCTAGGTTTGACCAAGATAATTTAAACAAGCTTAAAACATGAATATGAAAAGGGGAGCATGTATCCTTCTTAGTCACTCTAAAATGTAGTTTTTGGGAGGTTTTTGAAATTTCCATGTTTGAAACCCAAAACCACTTCTCTTCACATGCTTGACTTCATAAGACAGAGTTTAGGGGTTAGGGGTATAGATACATGATTTGTCTGGTTTAATATGTCTAGACCTTGTTTATCAACTTTAATGCTTACTATATGACATAAGAAGACTATGTGATTTGATTTTTCATTTTTCTGTTTTTTATTTTTCTGCCCATTTGAATCTTGGTCAAATCCTAGGTTTGACCAAGATTTAGACAAGTTTAACACGTAAATGAGTTAACTTGGATTTCCTACCCTTGAATCCATAGGAAACTTTGTTCTAATGCACTATTATAATCAATCGAGTTTTTACACCAACAGGTCTGTCACTTACGTGTGGTGCCCACGCTTGAGGTCCCACACTTCAGTGAGCACAAGTCACGTGCAATAGGTACGCAAACTCCCAGCCATCTTCTTTGTCAAGAGAAGACGCATCGGGATGCGTATTGGAAGTCTGTGGGTCCTTACGGATCCTTCCGTTGTCCCTCTCACAAAAAAACAAATCTCTCTCATTCTCGGCCTCGCTCGACTCGCTCGCTCGCTCGCTCGCTCGCACCTCCTGCTCACTGACAAACCCTGCACAAAAGTCAACATCATCACCCGAAAAAGGGGAGACACCATAATGCTCTCCCTTCTTCTCTCCTTCCGAGTGATCCCTCTTCCTCCGAGTTTCACTCGACGGGCAAACACCCATGTGCTGCATAGTGGAGTAATAAAAAGGTAGTACTCGTAGAAAAATCGATATACGAATCTGTAATTAAATAGGTTAAACTAGGGTTTTGCCCAGTTCTACAGATCAAGGGTTCAAAAAAATCCAACTACGGGGTTCGAACAACACGATTCTAATCCAAGAATTTTTTCGACCTAGGTCACCCAAATGGCCTCAAACTATAGGGTTAGCATCTAGTGCAGTATGTGTGAAAATGTATGCACTATGTGTGCTATAACTTGTATGTCTTTCATATTTGAACCAAATTTGAATAAGTTTGAAATATTTGAAAAGGGGCTTTTGGCTTAAACGTTTGAAACCAAAAACCACTTCTCTTCATGCATGCTTGACTTCATAAGACAGAGTTTAGCTAGGGTTAGGGGGTAGATGCATGATTTTTCCTGGTTTGAATATGTCTAGACCTTGTTTATCAACTTAATTGAATGCTTACTATATGACATAAGAATACTATGTGACTTGTTTTTTATTTTTTGATTTGTTTAAAATTTTATGCCCATTTGAATCTTGGTCAAATCCTAGGTTTGAACATGGTTTAAACAAGTTTAAATCATGAATAAGAAAAATTAAGCATCTATATATCCTTCTTACTCCAAAATGTAGCTCTTGGGAGTGTTTTTCGAAATTTCCATGTTTGAAACCAAAACCACTTCTCTTCATGCATGCTTGACTTCATAAGACAGAGTTTAGGGTTAGGGGTAGATATATACATGATTTTCTGGTTTGAATATGTCTAGGCCTTGTTTATCAACTTGAATGCTTACTATATATATATGACATAAGAATGTTATGTCCTTTGTTTTTTCATTCTTTTGATTTTTTATGAATTTCCATGCCCATTTGAATCTTTTGGTCAAATCCTAGAGGTTTGACCAAGATTGAAACAAGTTTAAAACATGAAAATGAAAAGGGAAGCTTGTATATCCTTCTTAGTCACTCTAAAATGAAGTTTTTGGGAGGTTTTTGAAATTTCCATGTTTGAAACCCAAAACCACTTCTCTTCATGCTAGACTTCATAAGACAATTTAATTAGGGGTTAGGGGGTAGATACATGATTTGTCTGGTTTGAATATGTCCAAACCTTGCTTGTTTATCAACTTTAATGCTTACTATATGACATAAGAATGCTTACCATATGTTTGAATTTTAAAAGCATATAGTCTTCTTATGTCATATAGTAAGCATTCAAAAGTTTTTCTTTGAGAGAGTAGCATGCATGCATTCAAAAGTTGATAAATAAGATTTGTACATATTCAAACCAGACAAATCATGTATCTACACCCCCTAACCCTAAACTCTGTCTTATGAAGTCAAGCATGAAGAGAAGTGCTTTTGGGTTTCAAACATGGAAATTTCACAAACCTCCCAAAAGCTTCATTTTACAGTGACTAATTAAGAAGGATCCAGGCTTACCTTTTCATTTTCATTTTTTAAACTGCTTGTTTAAATCTTGATCAAACCTAGGATTTGACCAAGATTCAAATGGGCATAAAAAATCAGGAAAAAATGAAAAAATGAAAAAACAAAGCACATATATAGCCTTCTTATGTCATATATATAGTAAGCATTCAATTAAGTTGATAATTTTAAACAAGGTCTATACATATTCAAACCAGAAAAAAGCATGTATCTACCCATGCATATATATATAACCCTATCTTTTGTCTTATGAAGACGTCAAGGATGAAGAGAAGTGGATTTGGGTTTCAAACATGGAAATTTCAAAAACCTCCCAAAACATGTATATATCTACCCCTAAACCCTAATCTTTGTCTTATGAAGCCAAGCATATGAAGAGAAGTGATTTTGGGTTTCAAACATGGAAACTTCAAAAACCTCCCAAAAGCTTCATTTTAGAGAGACTAAGAATGATCCATGCTTACCTTTTCATTGCCATGTTTTAAACTTGTTTTAACCTTGGTCAAACCTAGGATTTGACCAAGATTCAAATGGGAGTAAAAATTCAGAAAAATTCAAAAAAATGAAAAACCAAAGCACATATATAGCCTTCTTATGTCATATAGTAAGCATTCAAGTTGATAAACAAGGTCTAGACATATTCAAAGCAAAAATATCATGTATCATATCTACCCCTAACCCTAAACTCTGTCTTATGAAGTCAAACATATGAAGAGAACTGGGGTTTTGGGTTTCAAACATAAAATTTTCAAGTACCTTCATTTTAGAGTGAGTAAGGAAGGATTCATGCTTACCGTTTCATTTTCATGTTTTAAACTTGTTTAAACCTAGGATTTAACCAAGATTTAAATAGGCATAAAAAATTCGAAAGAAATCAAAAAATGAAAAACCAAAGCACATATATATAGCCTTCTTATATCATATAGTAAAAAATTCAAGTTGATAAACAAGGTCTAGACATATTCAAACAAGAAAAATCATGTATCTACACCTAACCATAAACTCTGTCTTAAGTGGTTTTGGGTTTCAAACATGGAAATTTCACAAACCTCCCAAAAGCTTCATTTTACAGTGACTAAGGAGGATCCATGCTTACCTTTTGGCTTAAACGTTTGAAACCAAAAACCACTTCTCTTCATGCATGCTTGACTTCATAAGACAGAGTTTAGCTAGGGTACGTTAGGGGGTGTAGATACATGATTTTCCTGGTTTGAATATGTCTAGACCTTGTTTATCAACTTAATTGATTGCTTACTATATGACATAAGAAGACTACGTGCCTTGGTTTTCATTTTTTTGAATTTTTTTGAATTTTATGCTCATATATTTGAATCTCGGTCAAATCCTAGGTTTGACCAAGATTTAAACAAGTTTAAAACATGAAAATGAAAAGGGAAGCATGTATCCTTCTAGTCACTCTAAAATGAAGCTTTTGGGATGTTCTTGAAATTTCCATGTTTGAAACCCAAAACGACTTCTCCTTCATGCTAGACTTCATAAGATCAACACGGGGTAGATACATGATTTGTCTGGTTTGGATATACCTAGACCTCGTTTAACTTGAATGCATACGATATGACATAAGAAGACGTACTATACGTGCTTTTGTTTTTCATTATTCTGATTTTTTTGAATTTTGTGCCCACCCATTTGTATCTTGATCAAATCCTAGGCTTGATAATGATTTAAACAAGATTAAAATATGAAAATGCAAAGGTAAGCATGGATCCTTCTTAATTAGTCACTCTAAAATGAAGCTTTTGGGAGCAAAACCACTTCTCTTCATATGCTTGACTTCATAAGACGGAGTTTAGGGGTTAGGGGGTATAGATACATGATTTGTCTAGTTTGAATATGTCTAGACCTTGTTTATCAACTTAATTGGCTTACTATATGACATAAGAAAACTATTTGCTTTGGTTTTTCTTTTTCCTGATTTTTTTCAATTTTGATGCCCATTTGAATCTTTGTCAAATCCTAGGTTTGACCGAGATAATTTAAACAAGCTTAAAACATGAATATGAAAAGGGAAGCATGTATCCTTATTTGTCACTCTAAAATGAAGTTTTTGGGAGGTTTTTCAAATTTCCATGTTTGAAACCCAAAACCACTTCTCTTCATATGCTTGACTTCATAAGACAGAGTTCAGGGGTTAGGGGGTATAGATACATGATTTGTCTAGTTTGAATATGTCTAGACCTTGTTTATCAACTTAATTGGCTTACTATATGACATAAGAAAACTATTTGCTTTGGTTTTTCTTTTTCCTGATTTTTTTCAATTTTGATGCCCATTTGAATCTTTGTCAAATCCTAGGTTTGACCGAGATAATTTAAACAAGCTTAAAACATGAATATGAAAAGGGAAGCATGTATCCTTCTTAGTCACTCTATAATGTAGTTTTTGGGAGGTTTTTGAAATTTCCATGTTTGAAACCCAAAACCACATCTCTTCATGCTTGAATAAATTTATAAGACATAGTTTAGGGGTTAGGGGGTAGATACATGATTTGTATGGTTTGATATTTCTAGACCTTGTTTATCAACTTTAATGCTTACTATATGACATAAGATGACTATGTGATTTGGTTTTTCATTTTTCTGTTTTTTATTTTATTTTTCTGCCCATTTGAATCTTGGTCAAATCCTAGGTTTGACCAAGATTTAGACAAGTTTAACACGTAAATGAGTTAACTTGAATTTCCTACCCTTGAATCCATAGGAAACTTTGTTCTAATGCACTATTATAATCAATCGAGTTTTTACACCAACAGGTCTGTCACTTACGTGTGGTGCCCACGCTTGAGGTCCCACACTTCAGTGAGCACAAGTCACGTGCAATAGGTACGCAAACTCCCAGCCATCTTCTTTGTCAAGAGAAGACGCATCAGGATGCGTATTGGAAGTCTGTGGGTCCTTCTGGATCCTTCCGTTGTCCCTCTCACAAAAAAAACAAATCTCTCTCATTCTCGGCCTCACTGGACTCGCTCGCTCGCTCGCTCGCACCTCCTGCTCACTGACAAACCCTGCACCAAAGTCAACATCATCACCCGAAAAAGGGGAGACACCATAATGCTCTCCCTTCTTCTCTCCTTCCGAGTGATCCCTCTTCCTCCGAGTTTCACTCGACGGGCAAACACCCATGTGCTGCATAGTGGAGTAATAAAAAGGTAGTACTCGTAGAAAAATCGATATACGAATCTGTAATTAAATAGGTTAAACTAGGGTTTTGCCCAGTTCTACAGATCAAGGGTTCAAAAAAATCCAACTACGGGGTTCGAACAACACGATTCTAATCCAAGAATTTTTTCGATCTAGGTCACCCAAATGGCCTCAAACTATAGGGTTAGCATCTAGTGCAGTATGTGTGAAAATGTATGCACTATGTGTGCTATAACTTGTATGTCTTTCATATTTGAACCAAATTTGAATAAGTTTGAAATATTTGAAAAGGGGCTTTTGGCTTAAACGTTTGAAACCAAAAACCACTTCTCTTCATGCATGCTTGACTTCATAAGACAGAGTTTAGCTAGGGTTAGGGGGTAGATGCATGATTTTCCTGGTTTGAATATGTCTAGACCTTGTTTATCAACTTAATTGAATGCTTACTATATGACATAAGAATACTATGTGCCTTGTTTTTTTATTTTTTGATTTTTTTAAAATTTTATGCCCATTTGAATCTTGGTTAAATCCTAGGTTTGAACATGGTTTAAACAAGTTTAAATCATGAATATGAAAAATTAAGCATCTATATATCCTTCTTAGTCACTCCAAAATGTAGCTCGATCTTGGGAGGGTTTTCGAAATTTCCATGTTTGAAACCAAAAACCACTTCTCTTCATGCATGCTTGACTTCATAAGACAGAATTTAGGGTTAGGGGTAGATATATACATTATTTTCTGGTTTGAATATGTCTAAACCTTGTTTATCAACTTGAATGCTTACTATATATATATGACATAATAATGTTATATCCTTTGGTTTTTCATTCTTTTGATTTTTTATGAATTTCCATGCCCATTTGAATCTTTTGGTCAAATCCTAGAGGTTTGACCAAGATTTAAACAAGTTTAAAACATGAAAATGAAAAGGGAAGCTTGTATATCCTTCTTAGTCACTCTAAAATGAAGTTTTTGGGAGGTTTTTGAAATTTCCATGTTTGAAACCCAAAACCACTTCTCTTCATGCTAGACTTCATAAGACAATTTAATTAGGGGTTAGGGATAGATACATGATTTGTCTGGTTTGAATATGTCCAAACCTTGCTTGTTTATCAACTTGAATGCTTACTATATGACATAAGAATGCTTACCATATGTTTGAATTTTAAAAGCATATAGTCTTCTTATGTCATATAGTAAGCATTCAAAAGTTTTTCTTTGAGAGAGTAGGATGCATTCAAAAGTTGATAAATAAGATTTGGACATATTCAAACCAGACAAATCATGTATCTACACCCCCTAACCCTAAACTCTGTCTTATGAAGTCAAGCATGAAGAGAAGTGCTTTTGGGTTTCAAACATGGAAATTTCACAAACCTCCCAAAAGCTTCATTTTACAGTGACTAACAAGGATCCAGGCTTACCTTTTCATTTTCATGTTTTAAACTTGTTTAAATCTTGGTCAAACCTAGGATTTGACCAAGATTTAAATGGGCATAAAAAATCAGAAAAAAACAGAAAAAATGAAAAACCAAAGAACATAGCCTTCTTATGTCATATAGTAAGCATTCAAGTTGATAAACAAGGTCTAGACATATTTAAACCAGAAAAAGCATGTATCTACCCCTAACCCTAAACTTTGTCTTACGAAGTCAAGCATGAAGAGAAGTGGTTTTGGGTTTCAAACATGGAAATTTCAAAAACCTCGCGAAAGCTTCATTTTAGAGTGACTAAGAAGGATCCATGCTTACCTATTCATTTTCATGTTTTAAACTTGTTTAAACCTTGATAAAACCCAGGATTTTACCTATTTAATCATAGATTCATAGGTCGATTTTTTACTTTTTTATTATTACTATGCAGCACATGAGTGTTTGCCCGTCCAGTGAAAGTCGGAGGAAGAGGGATCACACAAAAGGAGAAGAAGGGATAGCAGTCACGGGGCCCCTCTTATTATTTATGGTGTATATCTTTTTTCTGGTGATGTTGACTGTTGTGCAGCGTTTGTCAGTGCGCAGGAGGTGCGAGGCTGCGAGCGAGCGAGCGAGTTGAGCGAGGCCGAGAATGAGAGAGATGTTTTTTTCTTTTTCTTTTCCGTGAGAGGGACAACAGAAGGATCCAGAGACGACTTCCACTACGCATCCTGGTGCGCGTCTTCTCTTGACAAAGAAGATGACTGGGAGTTTGCGTACCTACTATAGTACTACTACACAAGAAACATATACATGTCAAACTTTTCAATCATGACCCACATGCATTTTATGTATATATTCACAACTTTTAATGCATGCATGAAAACTCAGCAAAATATGTGCATTTTGGGTTGTCGCACATAAATGTGCTTTTACTTGTCTGCCACCAATCCAATTTTCATGTGAGGGGGAAACATGACACACGATGGACATTTCCAATGTTTCACGAATTAATTATCTCAATTTGCATCCATATATATATGCGCCTGGTTACTGAAAGATCGAACCAAAGGTGAACTTGAAACATTTTCATTTTCATGTTTTAAACTTGTTTAAATCTTGGTCACCCCTTGGATTTGACCAAGATTCATAAAAAATTCAAAAACATAGTCTTCTTATGTCATACAGTCAACATTCAAGTTGATAAAACAAGATCTAAACATATTAAAAGAAGAATCATGTATCTACCCCCTAACCCTAAACTCTGTCTTTTGAAGTCAAACATGAAGATACGTGGTTTTGGGTTTACAAGATGGAAATTTCAAAAACCTCCGAAAAGCTTAATTTTGGAGTGACTAAGAAGGATACATGCTTACTTTTTCATTTTCATGTTTTAAACTTGTTTAAAGCTTGGTCAAACCTAGCTAGCTAGGATTTGACCAAGATTCAAGTGCGCATAAAAAATTCGAAAAAACCCCCAAAAATGAAAAACCATAACACATAGTCTTCTTGTGTCACATATATTGTAAGCATTCAAGTGTTGATAAACAATATCTAGACATATCAAACAAGAAAAATCATGTATCTATACCCCTAACCCTAAATTTGTCTTATGAAGTCAAGCATGAAGAGAAGTGGTTTGGGTTTTCAAACATGGAAATTTCGAAAACCGCCCAAAAGCTTCATTTCGGACTGACTAAGAAGGATCCATGCTTACCTTTTCATTTTCATGTTTTAAACTTGTTTAAATTCTTGTTCAAACCTAGGATTTGACCAAGATTCAAATGGGCATAAAAACAATCGAAAAAATCAAAAATGAAAAACCAAAGCACATAGTCTTCTTATGTCACATAGTAAGCCATTCAACTTGATAACAAGGTCTAGACCTATTCAAACCAGAAAAATCATGTATCTACCCCTAACCCTAAACTCATCTGTCTTATGAAGTCAAGCATGAAGAGAAGTGGTTTTGGGTTTCAAACATAGACATTTCAAAAGCCTCCCAAAAGCTTCATTTTGGAGTGACTAAGAAGGATCCATGCTTAATTTTTCATTTTAATGTTTTAAACTTGTTTAAATCTTGGTTAAACCTATGATTTGACCAAAATTTGATTCGGCATAAAAATTCAAAACAAATCAAATAAATGAAAAACCAATGCACATAGTACATCTTCTTATGTCATATACTAAGCATTCAAGTTGATAAGCCAGGTCTAGACATATTCAAACTAGAAAAATCATGTATCTACCGCTAACCCTAAACTCGATTTGTCTTATGAAGTCAATCATGAAGAGGTGTTTTGGGTTTCAGACATGGAAATTTCAAAAACCTTCCAAAAACTTCATTTTGAAGTTACTAATTAAGAAGGATCACTACAAGAAAAGTTTGGCAACTTTTCTTGTAGTGCATCCAGGCTTAATTTTTCATTTTCATGTTTTAAATTTTGGTCAAACCTAGGATTTTACCAAGATACAAATGGGCATAAAAATTCAGGGTAGCATCATACCCCCTCCTTCCCGCGTAGAAAAAGTGTTAGACGAGTAGTAGAATGGCATGACCAACAAGTTTCAAGTAAAATTTTTAATATGACCAAAATATACCAATTGATAGATGTGTTAACTTGGCTTCATGGGTGTGTGACCTAAGATTGAGCCATGGTACATTTTGCCAACAAAGTAGCAATTGAGTTGGCTTTCTACCTTAGTAGGAGTGCATTGGAAGGATGCATTATGCCGGCAAAGTTTTCAAACGTTCAAACTTTTCCGGTTTCTCATACAGTATTTGGCTCCTTGAGAAGCATTGATGTGATCATATAAGGTTATGCAAAACTTCGCCTTTCCCGTACTTACCCGAGCACTCGACACCCCTCGTCCCATGGCGACTCCTCCAGCCATAGCCCCGTGCACCCAGGCTCCACGACTCAGCCTCGGAGGGGTGTGCGCTAAAAGCTCGCAAATGTCTGTGTGCCATTGGTGTGCAATGAAGCAGGCGGCTACGTGTCTTCTTGTGGCTAGACTCCTGGCGCCCTTTGATCTAGGAGAGGGAGAGGAGGGAGGGGGTCCCATGAAGCGGCGGTGGCCTGTATCGGCGGCAGCCCAGGCAGCAGCGGCAAAGTGGGCTGGTCGGAGCATAGGCATGCGCCGGGGGCGAACCTCGCCGGGTGAGGATGCTTCCATTGTGAAGAAGCACTTGCCATCCAGGGCTTCGGGTTCGCCAACAAACTCAGCGCCTCGGTCCATGGCGTTGCCGTCGTGGGGACGTCGGGGGCGGCGGCGACGTGCTGCAGCCCCAGCCTTTAGTGGGGACCAAAGTGCGACCGACCACATCACGGCGTCGGCAGCATTGGGGATGCCAATGGGCATCCAATGCCACACACAGATTTGGGAGGTTCTGGAAGGGCCGAGTTCCAAACTTCCATCATCGGAGCCGAGGGCTTGGTACTTCAAATTCCGAATCAGGCAATCCTTCGACCCCAATCAGCTTCTGCCTGTGGTCCAAATCCGAGATATCTTGGCGGCAGCTATGCTGGTTAAGCTTAGCCGGACAGCGGCAATCGACGATCTGCAAAACCTAGATGCCTTCCGAGGATTTGCAGCAGTCGTCAATGCACTCGTGGAGGCATCGCATGCTGGTAGCAGCGGCGAATGCGGGTATGTTGTTTTACTCCCTTTGTATGCTTTTGTCATAAAAATCAATTTGCTAATTCTCATTCGATTGAAAATTAGACCCATTCACCATCAACTCTCAAACAGTGGACACTAGTAATATGTAGAACTAGAAATTACACAAGATTTCTGTACTCCTAGTACTATTACTTCGACGCTACATGTTGTTTACACGAGGAAATTGCACAAACTACCCCTTATTGCTGCCTTCGTTGCGTAAAACACTTTTTTAAACTGTAATTTTTTTCCGCACAAACCACCAACTATCGTGTTCTGTTGCAGGGAAGTTCAAATTTAGGATTGAGCTGTTTAAGAGCAAATCAGATGATCGGGGACCACCAACTACTATAGTTTTAATTGCAAATAGAATCGATTTTGCAAAATTATGAAACGCACATAACGTTTGAATTACTACAATTTTTTTGAAGGTTTGATATTTTCATCATTTTTGTGTGAATCTTACACCAAGTAACACAACTTTCAGACGGAATACAAAATATTTTCAAACTTCCTAGATTTGATAGCTCAAATATTTTTAATTACTAGTTTTTCAGTATTTTAAAAAGTCGAAACACTATATTTTGGCTGAATGTTAGAAAATATATTTCATGATTATCCCATATTAGTTAAGAAGTACATAAACTAGTAGTAGTAATAAAGAACAGAGGGAGTTTATGGAGATACATCCATTAAGGGCATGTTAGTGTGTGTTGGTGTATTACTTATGCCTTCTTTGGTTAATACACTTCTCAAGTGATCCCCGCAAACCCTCTATTCTTGCCTAGAATACAAAAACTCCCCATCAAAGTATTAGTGCATTTTTTGGATGAGTATTCGAGAGGATTGGGTGAACACCAAGGATTTGCATAGGAAATTGGTACAATTGAATCCTTGGCTGTTTGATTTGTAGGATTGTTTCCGATAGGAATTTTTCCTAAGGATTTCTTTGCACAGATTCCATAGAAAATTAAACATCTACTCATGCCTCTTTTTAAGAATGCTTTACTTTTCCTATGGTGGAATCAAACAAAGTTTGGATTCTATGAATTCCTATAGGATTGGAGTGGACATGACATTGCAATCCTACATTTCCCTATTCCTACATCTTTCGGTAGGCATTTGCCTAGAATAAATAACCATGTGTATTACGGAGTAGCAATAAAATATAGGTTTATTTCTCTAAAGCATCATGCCTTTGTACTAGTACATGGCTTAAGAGACAATATTTTTACCATTTTTTTTGCGAGAAGACAATATTATTACCATAGTTACTAAGTACATTTTATTGGATGATGAAGTGATAGCCCTCATCAATGCATTGTGAATTATTAGGGCATGGGTCGCATGTGATTTACGAGTACACCGCACGATTGAGAGCCGCCGTCCCTCTTTGCTTTCTACCGATGCGGCGGAGCTCCTCCCCACAACCACGAATAACTGAAAGCCACAACTGCTGGGGAAAAGTCTTGCGCCGAGAAAATCTACAACCGTGGTTGAGTACATGTGTTTCTTAAGATACGAGTGCTCCAATGCATTTTTTCTTTCCTTTTACTAATTTACCTTGAAAATCCCGCACGTCCACTTATTTGTGGACGGAGGGAGTATCACGCCAAGAGGAAGTAGGACAATAGTGGGCGCTTATAGCCCGCCTACGTGGTACTTTTGCCAGCTGTTGGCTCTTCTATTGTTCTTGCTCTAAAGAAACCCCGATTGTGAAAGGCCAAGGCGTACTTCTTTTGGTCACGCAAAATTCAAAATACTGCCATGGACATTGAATTGACATGACAACACATAGCTTGGGATGTCCAAATTTGCACGTTAGACCAGTGACTTGTTCTTCACCTTTTCAGAGGGAACAGTGACTTTTTATTATGGATCTATACACTTTCCAAGAAACAGGAGGAGATGCTGTAGAGTGTAGAGGAGCGAAGTCAAGCGCCCCGCCCCCACCTGCCCTATTTCGGTTCACCTCCATCGTCTACCTCCGCCCCCGCCCGCACCAATTGACCACCTTCCATAGCACGTGCCAGTGCCGCCGCCATGCAGCTTTAGAATCAATTCCACCGCCCAGTTTGAGAGCCTCCGTTCTTCATCTTCCCCGCCACCTGCCGCCATCGAACCCAAATTAAACTCCAATCAGTTGAACCCAAACCTCATAGACCCACCCCCTGCCCTGCGATGGCGGCATCGAACAAGGAAAATGATGACTATGAACTGTTTGAGAAGGTCTTTTCCGAAGGTCCCCTTGAAGAACTTCGTAACAAGATGCGACGTCATCACCGCCGCGAGCCTTGTCGATTCGTCCAAACTATTTTTCGACTACTGCAAATGATAGTGCAACTCTATCTTTTTCTCTCCCGTTTGGCCTGCCATGTGTTCTTCATTCTCACCCGACGAAGGTAGCACGGGATTGCAAGCCGACGCCACCGGACAGGTTCTCCTCCGACTATTTGTGATGCCAGACGGTACGGGTAAGCAGTGGGTAGGTGCCAATGGAGATTGGGTTGCCATGGTTGACACTGGCTTTCCTGCTTGCAAATGGAAACTTGTCAACGTCTACACTCGCCGTGAAATTCCTCTCCCTGTGCCGTTTGAAACCACCCACATTCCAAATATATACCACCACAACCTTCGTGCTATTATATTTCACAAGATATATATTTGCCAAGTTCCCACAGCTGCTGGGGGGTACAAAAATTTCTCTCTTGTTGCTGTTTTTGACATCAGAGTTGCCCTCCTTTGCGGCGAAGATTCTGGATGGACAGTTCTTACAGAGCCCAAGTCCCACATCTTTTACAATTACAGCGATGCAATTCTCCACAATGGGCTTGTGTTTGCCACAACTCATACTGGCACTGTTCACGCATGGAATCCTCAGCAAGCTGGTAATTTTCCTCCGGACGTAGTGTATGATGAGCTTCATTATTGATGGCTGTAAAGATAATTTTAATGCACAAACTTATTAATTTTCGAACTGTTGATCCGACTTGGAGGCTTGGGGCATATTTGCTTCGGATGAAATTTCATTGGTATTTAGACTTTTTATTCGAGATGATTACCATAGAAAAATTTGAGGATTGTATAATTAGGAGTTTTATTCTCAGATTGAATTATGTTGGATTTTGACCTCTACTTGAACTTCTTGAAATGAATCCTTTGGTTTCCCATGTGATGTACTCAAATACACCAATATGCTGTATTATTGAATGTAAATGCCATTATATCATCCCTTCGAATCCTAATGCGTTTTCCCAATTCTTACGTTTTCAGATTTGTGCAAACCAAACATACCCTTCTTAACGGTAATTTCGTTTTCAAGCGGGTCCTCCGCTGATCGTAGAGCCACCGCCCTTGTGTTTGAATGGCGGTGTGCACTTGATGATGCTCTTGGCCATGATCACGAGGTCGATTATGGCATGTGGTGGTTAGCAAGATCTATAGATGGTTCTAGACTTCTTGATCCATACACTGGGCATTGCCGATGAAAGGGAATATTCTGTAAAGTTTGCCATACCGCTTACGATCGTCGTGTTCATCATGGTCGCACTTTGTTGGCAACTATGCTTCGGGTTTGGTTGCCTGGTGTTCACGAAGGACACTAGTAAGTTAAATGAAGGTATTCCATGGGAAAAGATTGATGACCTTGGAGAATATTCTCTTTTCCTTGGAGTGAACTATCCGATTATGCTGCCATTAGGCGGTGCAGATGTTGTCCCAGGATGTACGACGAGAAGAAATTGTGTGTACACCTTGCCGAATGAAGCATGTAAGCTTCGTAATTCGCACTGCTTGAAATATGCCGATTCAGTCTGAATCGTGAAGATTGCGCCGTTGGTTTCCAAACCAACGCCTTGGAGAAAAACATGCAAAACAAAAAAGATAGGTACCTGGTAAAGACACCGCTTTGGTTCATCCCAAACTTCGCCAACGCCCGGATTGGAACAAGTGTGATGTTTAATTCTGAAGCAGGGCTGCAGCCATTGTAGCTACTGATAGTATGTAATTTCATAGCTAATGAACGAGGCAATTGTGGTCTACTAATTACAACTGTTTTGTAAAGAGGTGGTCTATAAGTATACCCCTCTCTTCATTGATGCATTTGTGGTCTACATGATGGTACTCTTAAATATATTGGTGTGGCTCCTCAACACATAATGTGGGGGTATTATTGTGTTAAAGTTGAAGGCTTGATCAACTATAGGTTCACTTCTCTAGTTACATTACTAGGTACTCCGGTTGGCTATGTTGTGATGAACACATTGTGTTCTGTTGTTCGGTGAAGACAAAAGTAGAACTATGGTATTCTTATGTTTAAGAGCAAGCGAGGGTTTAGCTTGAGATGTTAAAATTCAGATTTGAACTATTTTTTGATATGGAAATTTGAAATATATATGGTACTGTATATGATTATGTATAACAACAAGCGACGAAAGGGCTGATGCTCCTATTCCTTGTCGGCGGGAGGACTATGTGTGCGGCGACTTGAGCCAAATTAGAAGGCCATAGCTATGTTGATTGGTCCTTGAAGTTGGAGGGGCTAGGATTTCGGATGAGCGGAGTGGGGGAAGTTGTTTCTCATGGAACAAAAGTCCTTAAAATAGTAATGTTAGTATATAGGAGTACAAGGTATATGCTTGTACTATTTTAGTACTATAATAAGTATATCGGGTTCATCAAAAAGAATTATCTCGGGTTCACAACCACGTGGGTCAAGGTGAGGGAAAGTTGGTCAATACCTCTTACCGCTATATCCCCGCCCCAAGTTCTAATGCGCAAGTGCTGTTATTTTTTTAAAGGGAAATAGTGGTTCCTCTCCCCTGGAAACATGCCCCGCATCTCCACCTCCTAGTATCGTAGTACTGCTACTGTATCTTCTCCAAAAAAACCCCTCTTCTGTCTCTTTCTCCCCTTCACCCCTCTCTCCCTTGCATTAGATTACCGACTCCAATGAAGCAGAAGCGTAAGGTTGAGGAGATTCCTGATTGCTACCACCAGTCCATGGGGTGGGGCAACCTCCACTACCCACTGGTGGAGAACATAGCCGAGCGGGCGGATATCCTCAGCACTGGTCGCCTCGCTCGAGGCATGATCGGCATGCGGCATGCCATCCGCGGAGCGCATAAGGTTCCGTTCGGTTTACCGAGCCTGCTCCACTGCGACCCCGAGACATGGCCAGACGACCGCGACAATACTGTAAGAGTATTTATTTATTTACTCATCTCGTTTCAGCTTGTGTTTTTTCAATCAACTTTTCTTATTGCCAAACATCATGCATGAATTTAGACTCAACATCATCACCTGATTTGGGAGTACCGTAAGGTTCTTTGCCTTCACTATGCACATGTACTCTTCGGAATTGCTTTATTTATCCATTACATACGTGCTTCGATTCTGCACAATCCGCTCTTCATTCTGTCGAATACCTTGCATGCATAGACAATTTTGAAACAAATCCTATTTGCGGGGCATTCACGCGTTGCCGATGCCATTAGACAAGCCGACAGTTCCAGCATTTATCCATACCAAGAAGGAAGCTGGATGGACATGGACCCATGCACTTTGGGTGGGTTGTAACGGCGGCGGGTGGCATTTGTCCAGCAGGACGGGCACTTGACGATCCGCAACATATACATATCGAGATACTATTATACCTTTTCCATCTCTGCAAGATGCAGGAATTTCTTTGGGCCCTACTAGTGAATGGTGGCATGGCAGCCCACCATTCTGTTCAAATACAAAATAGATAAAAGTTTGGAACTGCTCAAAGTACGGATCGTCAAGAGGCCGTACAAAGATGATCTAGCAGGGCCATGGCATTACGAGGTAATCGTTGTATTTGACGAATTGATCGCTATCCTACAAGCGCCCCTAGAAAAGGAGTGGAATATCCCGAGAAACCCCGAATTCTTTGATAGAAACAGCTATGTCGATGCCATGGGCATTCCTGGATATGGTACAAGTTCACACCTACATCGTGTATACGTGATTACATATCCGTATGGAGATGTTCTGGTTTGGGAACCATATACTGTGGTGAGTCTTTGTTTTATGTCTTAACTAGTAAATGGCATGCTGCACATGTTGGACCAATTACGATTCGCAATGCGATGTATAAAAGTTGCGTTCTAAATGTTTTTCAAACTTTCAATACAACTAATAATTTGGTTATACCATCAAAATAAGTGTGAGCATACGGTTTATAAATATGAACAAAAATTTGGAACCTTTCTTAATCACTATCAAGTGGGACGTGTGATATCGGTGTGAGGCTGCTCGATTTTTCTTCACAATGGAAACATGACGGTTCTAGAAACAGTGGACACTGGTGTGGTATTTTTTTCACGCGAATACCTCTAATCCCAACCGTTAGATTTTGGACACCAACAGTTGGAATTGCTGCTACATGTCTTGTTAAAAACTGGTGCCTTATAGTAGTAGAAAATAGAAGATAGAAGAGAAGAGATAATTTTCAGTGTAGTTCCTACTTGCTGCATTGTGGTTGATCTTTGTGCATTGCAGGGACACATGCAGCCCCGCATCTCATTGACGCCCCTGTCATTGAAGATGAAGAAGCAGAAGTGGCTGCAATTTTCGCTCAAATCGAGGGAGATGCTATCATGGAAGATGATGAAGCAAATGTGGCTCAAGGCGATGGAGGTGCCGATGAAGATAATGATGCGATGAAGAAGAATTAGAAGAAGAAGAATTAGAAGAAGACGAATTCGATGATGAAGAATTAGATGATGAAGAATTAGATGATGATGGTGATAATCATAATTATGAAGATGAAGATGTATTTCTTGGATTTTACGACCAGCGCACTTGGTTCCTGGCACCAATGAGAGCAGAGTCCATTACTGGTGAATCTGATCTCGCGTGGATTCAGGTTAAAGGTTATCGGCCCATCCTCGGTCCTTCAATATTACATATGGGTAACAAGCTGAGGTCTTATCCTTTGGTACGGTGCTACGTTTTCTTGAGATCTGCCCATACCTTGGACCCTGTAGAAGAGGCAAGGTGGGAAAGATTGAACAATTTGAAGGGCGTTCTTTATTTCTTGGACTCAATCACCCAATTTTCATGCTACCCCCGCCAATCGACGCAGAGGCTGCAAAACCAGATTTCCAATTGTTCAAACCTGTTGTGTCTTTGCTACCCACAATCGCGCCCGTGATACATGGATACGTCCAAGGCCAAATTGGTGCAGAATGCACGTCAATGGAGGTCTGCCATAGGCTCAAGATTGCGGTACAAAAAGGGAAGATTGAACATAGAGCCGAAGCACCCATGTGGTTCGTCCCAACACTTCCACCTGTTTTTCCTTGAGAAATAAGAGACAGGATGGTGACCTTATTTTATAGAGAAAACATAGTGTTCGTGAACTTAACCTCATGAACATTCGCTGTTCAGTTTTTGCTGAAATCAAAATTTTGCGAGAGATGAAGATCTTTGTTTGAATCCCGTCTTGAACATATTTTTCACAAATTAGCTACCCGTATTGTGATGAATACATGTTGGTTTGTTGTTTGGTGCGATGGCAGACATGAAGATCTTTGTCTGAATACCACAATGGACATCTTTTTTCTTCAAAAATTAGCTAAGCTCACGCTATTAGGCGCAAATGCCTATTAAGAGATTTGGTGCTCTTGGGCACCGGTGCTCCTGCTATTTTAGAAAAAATAAAAAATATATTTATTTGTTCAAAAAATTAGAAAAAATCATGGAGTAGCTAATGAATTGTCCCATAAACGTGCAAAATTTCAGTTTCAAATACAAAAAATTCTGGGCTACACAAAAGTAACAAACGTGTGGATCTGGGTATGCATATTTCAAATCTCCAAATTTCAACAGATTTTGTCTTTTTTGTGTAGTCTACAATATAAAGAATGTCATATTAAAATTTTACACGCTTGTAGGTTACTTTATTTATTATGTCTACATTCATTTTCATATTTTTTTGAAACAAATATGTATGATATTTGATTTTTTTAAAACAGCAGGAGCACTTGGTGCCCATTAGCCAAAGACACTTTTCGCAAATGCCTTCAATAAAGGAACGGATGGTGACCTTATTTTATAGAGAAACCATAGTGTTTGTGAACTTAAAGTCATGAACACACGCCTGTTCGGTTTTTGGTGAAATCAAAATTTAGCGAGAGATGAAGATCTTTGTTTGAATCCCGTGATGAACACATTTTTCCTAAATTAGCTACCGGTATTGTGATGAATACATGCCGGTCTGTTTTTCGGTGGAGTAAGCAGACATGCGGGGATCGAAAGAAACGGCAAAGTAGCCGTAAATCAGGGGTCAAATATAAATTCAAGAAAGGAAACGTTTATTCAACGGTCGGTGACATGTGGGACGTATCTTGCAGCCCGCGGCCTCAACATTTATCATTCGGAGAGGATGACATGTGGGACCCACGAACCAGCATCGTTCTCGACGTTTCTCAAAGGGGCGAGGAGATCGAAAGAAAAAGGCAAGTAGCTCGAAATCAGGTGTCCAAAAAATCCAAGAAAGGAAAGGTTTATCGCACAAAGAGGTGACATATTGTACCCGGTTGCAAAGCGTCATCAACGTTTCAAAGGCGGTGGAGTTCGAAAGAAAAAGGCAAATAGCCGAGAAATTAGGGGTCAAAAATAAATCCAGCAAAGGAAACTTTTATCGTACAAAGAGGCTGACATGTGGGACCCAGCGACGGCGTCCTCAACGTTTCTAAGGTGGCAGAAAATGGAAAAAAGGCAAATAGCCGTAAATTAGGGGTCAAAAATAAATGCAACAATAGAAACTCTTATTGTTCATAGAGGTGACATGTTGGACCCATGAGCCGGCGGGGCCCTCAACGTTTCAAAGGCGTCACGGGATCAAAAGAAAAGAACCAAGTAGTCATTAATTAGGTGTCAAAAATAAATCCAAGAAAGTAAATGTTTTACTTTTCATAGAGGCTGTCATATGGGACACATGAGCCAGCAGCGTCCTCAACGTTTCTAAGGCGGTGGGGATCGAAAAAAGCGAAGTAGCCATTAATTAGGGGTCAACAATAAATCCAAGAAAAGAAATGTTTATTGTTCTTAGAGGCACGACATGTGGGAGCTATGCGCCAGACGTCCTCATCGTTTCAAAGGCGGTCGGGGATCCAAAGAAAAAGGCAAATAGCCAGAAATCGGGGGTAAAAAATCCAAGAAAAGAAATATTATTGTTCATAGAGGCTGGCATGTGGGACCCATGAGCCGGCGGCGTCCACAATTTCAAAGGTGGCACAGGATCGAAAGAAAAAGGCAAGTGACCAAAAATCGGGGGTAAAAAATCCAAGAAAAAAACTTTATTGTACATAGAGGATGACATGCGGGTCCCATGAGCTAACAACTTACTCGTCGTTTCGAGAGGGCCGAGGCGGCATGAGATCGAAAGAAAAGGAAAGTGACCAAATATCGGGAGCAAAAAATAATCCATGAAAACAAACTTTCATTGTACATAGAGGATGACATAGGGTCCCATGTTGTAGCGGTGCGAACGTTTCAAAGACGGCATGAGATCGAAAGAAAAAGGCAAGTGACCAAATATCGGGAGCCAAAAATAATCCAAGAAAAGAAACTTTTATTGTACCTTTGAGAGTCGGCATGAGATTGAAAGAAAAAGGCAAGTGACCATATCGGGAGCCAAAAACCTAGAAAAGAAACTTTTATTGTACATAGAGTATGACATGCGGGTCCCATGACGCTGCGGCATCCTCAACGTTTCCAAGGCGGCGGGGATCAAATGAAAAGGAAATAGCCAAAAAGCGAGAGGGTGAAAAAAATCGAAGAAAAGAAACTTTTATTGTTCATAGTGGATGACATGTGGGACCCATGAGGCAGCAGCATCCTCAACGTTTCCAAGCGGGGGATCGAAAGAAAAAGGAAATAGCCAAAAATCAGAGCGTGAAAAATAATCCAAGAAAAAAACTTTTATTTTACATAGAGGATGACATGTGGGTCCCATTTTGCAGCAGCGGTCTCAACGTTTCAAATGCGGCTTGAGATCAAAAGAAAACGAAAGTAGCCCAAAATTAGGGGGAATAAAACTCCAAGAAAAGAAAGTTTTTTGTACATAGAGGATGACATACGGGTCCCAAGGCGGCGGGGGAACAAAAGAAAAAGGAAATAGCCAAAAATCGAGAGGGTGAAAAAATCCAAGAAAAAGAAACTTTTAGAGTTCATAGTTCATAGAGGATGACATGCGGGTCCCATGAGGCAGCGGCGTCCTCAACGTTTCCAAGGCGGCACACGGGACCAAAAGAAAAAGGATGTACCCTGCTTTGGGCCTTTTGATCAAAAAATAATCCAAGATAAGGAAGATATAAATTGGGGCTGCACGCCATCTGGGCCTTCTAACCTGCTGGACATCTTTTGACTCGTACAATTTCAGCCCACTCCAAAACAAGAAAGTCCTATGCTTCGCAAAAAAAAAACAAAAACAAGGAGATTCATATTAGTTCGTTTATGTAAAAATAAAGATTTAATTTATCCGTTTGCAATAGCTCAGAGCGAAATACACTTTTTATTGTGCAAAATAATCAAGATATCACATGTTTCTTGTACGGGAGAGGTGACATCGGGACCCATGAGCCAGCGGCGTCGTCAAAGTTTTAAAGGCGGCGAGGATCGAAAGAAAAAATAAATCAAAAATCAGTTGGTAAAAAAATCGAAGAAAAGAAACATTTATCGTTACGAGAGGATGACATGCGGGACCCATGTGGCAGCGGCATCCTCAACGTTTCCAAGGCAGCACGGGATCCAAAAAAAAGGCAAAATAGCCAGAAATTAGGGGTCAAAATAACTCCAAGAAAAGAAAGGTTTATCGTCCATAGAGGCTGACATGTGGGACCCATTAGCGAGCAGATTCTTCAACGTTCAAAGGCGGCAGGGGATCAAAAGAAAAAGGAAGTAGGCAGAAATTAGGTGTAAAAAATAACTCCAACAATGGAAACTTTTATTGTTCATAGAGGATGACATGCGGGACCCATGAGCCGACAGCTTCCTCAACGTTTCAAAGGCGGCATGGGATCGAAAGAAAAGGCAAGTGACCAAATATCGGAGCCAAAAAAATCCAAGAAAAGAAAGTTTTATAGTACATAGAGGATGACATGCGGGTCCCATTTTGCAGTGTGTATCACCGTTTGAGAGGCGGCGAGGATCGAAAGAAAAAGGCAAGTGACCAAATATGAGGTGCCAAAAATAATCAAAGAAAAGAAAGTTTTCAACGTTTCAAAGGCGGCAGGGGATCAAAAGAAAAAGGAAGTAGCCAGAAATTAGGGGTCAAAAATAACTCCAAGAAAGGAAACTTTTATTGTTCATAGAGGATGACATGCGGGACCCAAGCGCCAGCATCTTCCTCAACGTTTCAAAGGCGGCATGAGAACGAAAGAAAAAGTCAGGTGACCAAATATCAGGACCCGAAAATAATCCAAGAAAAGAAATTTACTGTACATAGAGGATGACATGTGGGACCCAACTTGCACAGGACCAAAAGAAAATTCAAGTAGCCAGACATCAGGGGGTGAAAAAAAACATAGAAAAGAAGGATTACAATAGCGCAGCATATGGACATCTGGGCCTTCGAACTATCCTTTGGGCCTTTTGACTCGTACAATTTCAGCCCACTCCAAAACAGGAAAGTTCGGTTTTTTCTCAAAAAAAAACAGGAAAGTCCTATGCTTCGCAAAAACAAAAAACAAGGACACCGAACATATAAGTTTGTTTATGTAAAAATGAAGATTTAATTTATCCGTTTGCAATAGCTCGGAGCGAAATACACTTGTTTATTGTCTGGAAAATAATCAAGATATCACATGTTTCTTGTACGGGAGGCTGACATCGGGGACCCATGAGCCAGCGACGTCGTCAACGTTTCAAAGGCGGCGAGCGATCGAAAATAAATTAAAAAACTAAAAATCAGTTGGTAAAAAAATCCAAGAAAATAAAACATTTATCGTTCTGAGAGGATGACATGCGGGACCCATGAAGCAGCAGCATCATAACGTTTCCAAGGCGGCAGGGGATCAAAAGAAAAAAAAGGAAATAGCCAGAAATTAATTAGGGGTAAAAAATAAATCCACCAAAGGAAACTTTTATTGTTCATAGAGGATGACATGTGGGACCGACCTGCCAACAGCGTCCTCATCGTTTCAAAGGGGGCAGGGGATCAAAAGAAAAAGGCAAATAGCCAGAAATTAGGGGTCAAAAATAACTCCAAGAAAGGAAACTTTTATTGTTCGTAGAGGATGACATGGGGGACCCATGAGCCAGCAGCTTACTCAACGTTTCAAAGGCGGCATGAGATCGAAAGAAAAAAACGCAAGTGACCAAATATGAGGTGCCAAAAATAATCCAAGATTTATTGTACATAGAGGATGACATGCGGGTCCCATTTTGCGTGACGGTCTCAATGTTTGAAATGCGGCTTGAGATCAAAAGAAAAAGAAAGTAGCTAGAAATTAGGGGTCAAAAAATCCAAGAAAAGAAAGTTGATGGACATAGAGGTTGACATGCGGGTCCCATGTGCCAGCAGCTTACTCAACGTTTCAAAGGGGCCGGGGGATCAAAAGTAAAAGGCAAATAGCCAAAAATCGAGGGTGAAAAAATCCAAGAAAACAAACTTTTATAGCACATAGAGGATGACATGCGGGTCCCATGAGCCGGCGGGTTCCTCAACGTTTCAAAGGCGGCATGAGATCGAAAGAAAAAAACGCAAGTGACCAAATATGAGGTGCCAAAAATAATCCAAGATTTATTGTACATAGAGGATGACATGCGGGTCCCATGTGTAAGCAGCTTACTCAACGTTTCCAAGGCGGCAGGGCATCAAAAGAAAAAAGGAAATAGACAAAAATCAGAGAGTGAAAAAAAACCATAGAAAATAAACTTTTATAGCACATAGAGGATGACATGCGGGTCCCATGAGCCAGCAGGTTCCTCAAAGTTTCAAACGTGGCATGACATCGAAAGAAAAAAACGCAAGTGACCAAATATCAGGAGCCAAAAATAATCCAAGAAAAGAAAGTTTTATAGTACATAGAGGATGACATGCGGGTCCCATTTAGCACCAGGTTCCTCAACGTTTCAAACGTGGCATGAGATCGAAAGAAAAAGGCAAGTGACCAAATATCAGGAGCCAAAAATAATTCAAGAAAAGAAACTTGATTGTACATAGAGGATGACATGCGGGTCCCAATTAGCGACGGCGGTATCACCGTTTGAGAGGCTGCACGGGATCGAAAGAAAAAGGCAAGTGACCAAATATCGGGAGCCAAAAATAATCCAAGAAAAGAAATTTTATTGTACGTAGAGGATGACATGCGGGTCCCATTTTGCGGCAGCGGTCTCAACGTTTCCAAGGCGACACAGAACCAAAAGAAAAATGAAGTAGCGAGAAATCGGGGGTGAAAAAAATCCAAGAAGAAAGATTTCAATTGGGCTGCATCTGGACATCTGGCTTTCGAACTATCTGCTTGGCCTTTTGACTCGTACAATTTCAGCCCACTCCAAAACAGGAAAGTTCAGAATTTTCTAAAAAAACAGGAAAGTCCTATGCTTCGCAAAGACAAAAAAACAAGGAGATTCAACATATAAGTTTGTTTATGTAAAAATAAATATTTAATTATCCGTTTGAAATAGTTCAGAGCGCAATACATTGTTTATTGTCTGCAAAATAATCAAGATATCATATGTTTCTTGTACGGGGAGGCTGACATCGGGGACCCATGAGCCAACAGCTTCGTCAACGTTTTAAAGGCGGCAGGGGATGGAAAGAAAAAATAAACCAAAAATCTGTTGGTAAAAAATCCAAGAAAAGAAACATTTTCGTTCTGAGAGGATGACATGCGGGACCCATGAGGCAGCAGCATCCTCAGCGTTTATTGTTCATAGAGGTTGACATGTGGGACCCGTGAGCCAGCGGCGTCCTCAACATTTTAAAGGCTGCAGGTGATTGAAAGAAAAAATAAGCCAAAAATCGTTTGGTCAACAAAATCCAAGAAAATAAACATTTACCGTTCTGAGAGGATGACATGCAGGACCCATGAGGCAGCAGCATCCTCAACGATTCCAAGGCGGCAGGGGAAATATCCAGAAATTAATTAGGGGTTCAAAATAAATCCATCAAAGGAAACATTTATTGTTCATAGAGGATGACATGTGGGACCGACATGTCAACAGCGTCCTCATCGTTTCAGAGGGGGCAGGAGATCAAAAGAAAAAGGCAAATAGCTAGAAATTAGGGGTAAAAAATAACTCCAAGAAAGGAAACTTTTATTGTTCGTAGAGGATGACATGCGGGACCCATGAGCCAGCAGCTTACTCAACGTTTCAAAGGCGGCATGAGATCGAAATAAAAAGGCAAGTGACAAAATATCAGGAGCAAAAGATAATCCAAGAAAAGAAACTTTATTGTACATAGAGGATGACATGTGGGTCCCATTTTGCAGCAGCGGTCTCAATGTTTGTAATGCGGCTTGAGATCAAAAGAAAAAGAAAGTAGCTAGTAATTAGGGGGTGAAAAAAAACTCCAAGAAAAGAAAGTTGATTGCTCATAGAGGATGACATGTGGGTCCCATTTAGCTGCAGCGGTCTCACTGTTTGAGAGGCGGCAGGGGATCGAAAGAAAAAGGCAAGTGAACGAATATGAGGTGCCAAAAATAATCCAAGAAAAGAAAGTTTTATAGTACATAGAGGATGACATGCGGGTCTCATTTAGCAGCAGCGGTATCACCGTTTGAGAGGCGGCAGGAGATCAAAAGAAAAAAGAAATTGCCAAAAATCAGAGGGTGAAAAAAAACCAAGAAAATGAACTTTTATAGTACATAGAGGATGACATGCGGGTCCCATGAGCCTGCAGGTTCCTCAATGTTTCAAACGTGGCATGAGATCGAAAGAAAAAGGCAAGTGAAAAAATATCAGGAGCCAAAAATAATTCAAGAAAAGAAAGTTTTATAGTCCATAGAGGATGACATGCGGGTCCCATTTAGCAGCAGCGGTATCACCGTTTGAGAGGCGGCAGGGGATCGAAAGAAGAAGGCAAGTGAAAAAATATGAGGAGCCAAAAATAATTCAAGAAAAGAAAGTTTTATAGTACATAGAGGATGACATGCAGGTCCCATTTAGCAGCAGCGGTATCACCGTTTGAGAGGCGGCAGTGGATCGAAAGAAAAAGGTAAGTGACCAAATATGAGGTGCCAAAAAAAACTCCAAGAAAAGAAAGTTGATTGCACATAGAGGATGACATGCGGGTCCCAGTTAGCAGCAGCGGTATCACCGTTTGAGAGGCGGCAGGCGATCGAAAAAAAAGGCAAGTGACCAAATATGAGGTGCCAAAAAAAACTCCAAGAAAAGAAAGTTGATTGCACATAGAGGATGACATGCGGGTCCCATTTAGCAGCAGCGGTATCACCGTTTGAGAGGCGGCAGGGGTTCAAAAGAAAAAAGAAATTGCCAAAAATCAGAGGGTGAAAAAAACCAAGAAAATGAACTTTTATAGTACATAGAGGATGACATGCGGGTCCCATGAGCCTGCAGGTTCCTCAACGTTTCAAACGTGGCATGAGATCGAAAGAAAAAGGCAAGTGCCCAAATATGAGGTGCCAAAAAAAACTCCAAGAAAAGAAAGTTGATTGCTCATAGAGGATGACATGCGGGTCCCATTTAGCTGCAGCGGTCTCAAGTTTTGAGTGGCGTCGTGGGATCGAAATAATAAGGAAAGTGACAATATATATGGTGCCAAAAATAATTAAAGAAAAGAAAGTTTTATAGTCCATAGAGGATGACATGCGGGTCCCATTTAGCAAAGTGGTATCACCGTTTGAGAGGCGGCGAGGGGATCGAAAGAAAAAGGAAAGTGACCAAATATGAGGTGCCAAAAAAAATCCAAGAAAAGAAAGTTTTATAGTACATAGAGGATGACATGCGGGTCCCATTTAGCAGCAGCGGTATCACCGTTTGAGAGGCGGCAGGGGATCGAAAGAAAAAGGCAAGTGACCAAATATGAGGTGCCAAAAAAAATCCAAGAAAAGAAAGTTTTATAGTACATAGAGGATGACATGCGGGTCCCATTTAGCAGCAGCGGTATCACCGTTTGAGAGGCGGCAGGGGATCGAAAAAAAAAAGGCAAGTGACCAAATATGAGGTGCCAAAAAAAACTCCAAGAAAAGAAAGTTGATTGCACATAGAGGATGACATGCGGGTCCCATTTAGCCAGCGGTCTCAACGTTTCCAAGGCGGCAAGGGATCAAAAGAAAAAGGAAGTAGCCGAAATCGGGGGTCAAAAAAATCCAAGAATAGAAAGAATTTTGGTTCATAGAGGATGACATGCGGGACCCATGATCCTGCATCGTAAACGGCTCGATCGGAGAACGTTGAACGAGATGGCGCGATCGAGAAAAAAAACAATGCCAGAGAGGCTGCCATCTGGGCCCTACATCCCTCGGCGGTGCGGATTTGCGTTGACTCGGCCGGCGAACCCGAGATTTCGAGATGCACCACATCCCGGGCCACCATACGAGACGTTTTGGCCGCTTTCGTCGGGCTAGGTGGCCTCAAAAACGAGAAAAAAAAAGTTTTGACATGCACCACGGAGGGACCCAAAATCGTCGGCCATGGTACACCAACAACCACGGCGCGACTTCAACTTCGTCGGCCATGGCAACTTTTCTTGTAGTGTAAGTATTCTGTGAAATATAGCCTAAGAGACCCACACGGTGCACACACTGTCACCTTTACACACGTGGGACAAGGAGTCTCCGGAGATCACATAAGTAAAATCCACTTGACTAGCGTAATGACATCTAGATTACAAGCATCATCATATGAATCTCAATCATGTAAGGCAGCTCATGAGATTATTGTATTGAAGTACATAGGAGAGAGATGAACCACATAGCTACCGGTACAGCCCCGAGCCTCGATGGAGAACTACTCCCTCCTCATGGGAGACAGCAGCGTTGATGAAGATGGCGGTGGTGTCGATGGAGAAGCCTTCCGGGGGCACTTCCCCGTCCCGGCGGCGTGCCGGAACAGAGACTCCTGTCCCCCAGATCTTGGCTTCGCGATGGCGGCGGCTCTGGAAGGTTTTCTCTGGTTTCGTCGAACTGGGTAGGGTTTTCGCGACGGAGACTTTAAGTAGGCGGAAGGGCAAGGTCGGTGGAGTCCTGGTGGGGCCACACACTAGGCCGGCGCGACCAGGGCTTGGGCCGCGCCGCCCTACTGTGTCCCCACCTCATGGCCCCACTTCGTTTCCCCTTCGGACTTCTGGAAGCTTCGTGGAAAAATAGGACCCTGGGCGTTGATTTCGTCCGATTCCGAGAATATTTCCTTATTAGGATTTCTGAAACCAAAAACAATGAACAAAGAATCGGCCCTTCGGCATCTCGTCAATAGGTTAGTTCCGGAAAACGCATAATAATGACATAAAGAAACCATAAAACATGTAGATAACATCCATAATGTGGCATGGAACATAAGAAATTATCGATACGTCGGAGACGTATCGGCATCCCCAAGCTTAGTTCTGCTCGTCCGGCGGTAAACGATAACAAAGATAATTTCTGGAGTGACATGCCATCATAACCTTGATCATACTATTGTAAGCATATGTAATGAATGCAGCGATCAAAACAATGGTAATGACATGAGTAAACAAATGAATCATAAAGCAAAGACTTTTCATGAATAGTACTTTCAAGACAAGCATCAATAAGTCTTGCATAAGAGTTAACTCATAAAGCAATAATTCAAAGTAAAAGGTATTGAAGCAACATAAAGGAAGATTAAGTTTCAGTGGTTGCTTTCAACTTGTAACATGTATATCTCATGGATAATTGTCAACATAGAGTAATATAACAAATGCAATTTGCAAGTATGTAGGAATCAATGCACAGTTCACACAAGTGTTTGCTTCTTGAGGTGGAGAGAGATAGGTGAACTGACTCAACATAAAAGTAAAAGAAAGGCCCTTCGCAGAGGGAAGCATTGATTGCCATATTTGTGCTAGAGCTTTGGTTTTGAAAACAAGAAACAATTTTGTCAACGGCAGTAATAAAGCATATGCATTATGTAAATTATATCCTACAAGTTGCAAGCCTCATGCATAGTATACTAATAGTGCCCGCACCTTGTCCTAATTAGCTCGGATTACCTGGATTATCATCGCAATACATATGTTTTAACCAAGTGTCACAAAGGGGTACCTCTATGCCGCCTGTACAAAGGTCTAAGGAGAAAGCTCGCATTGGATTTCTCGCTTTTGATTATTCTCAACTTAGACATCCATACCGGGACAACATAGACAACAGATAATGGACTCCTCTTTAATGCATAAGCAGTTAGCAACAATTAATGTTCTCATATGAGATTGAGGATATTTGTCCAAAACTGAAACTTCCACCATGATTCATGGCTTTAGTTAGCGGCCCAATGTTCTTCTCTAACAGTATGCATGCTCTAACCATTCAACTAGTGGTAAATCGCCCTTACTTCAGACAAGACGGACATGCATAGCAACTCACATGATATTCAACAAAGTGTTGATGGCGACCCCAGAAACATGGTTATCGCACAACAAGCAACTTAATAAGAGATAAAGTGCATAAGTACATATTCAATACCACAATAGTTTTTAGGCTATTTGTCCCATGAGCTATATATTGCAAAGATAAAGAATAGAAATTTAAAGGTAGCACTCAAGCAATTTACTTTGGAATGGCGGAGAAATACCATGTGGTAGGTAGGTATGGTGGACACAAATGGCATGGTTATTGGCTCAAGGATTTGGATGCATGAGAAGAATTCCTCTCAATACAAGACTAGGCTAGCAAGGTTGTTTGAAGCAAACTCAAGTATGAAATGTTGCAGCAAGACTCACATATAAACATATTGTAAGCATTATAAGACTTTACATCGTCTTCTTGTTGTTCAAACACCTCAACCAGAAAATATCTAGACTTAGAGAGAACAATCATGCAAACCAAATTTTAACATGCTCTATGTAGTTATTCATTAATGGGTACAAGGTACATGATGCAAGAGCTTAAACATGATCTATATGAGCACAACAATTGCCAAGTATCAAGTTATTCAAGACATCATACCAATTACTACATGTAGCATTTCCCGTTTCCAACCATATAACAATTAACGAAGCAGTTTCAACCTTCGCCATGAAAATTAAAAGCTAAGAACACATGTGTTCATATGAACCAGCAGAGCGTGTCTCTCTCCCACACAAGCATTTATTCAAACAAAAACAGAAACAAAAACAAACAGACGCTCCAAGTAAAGTACATAAGATGTGACCGAATAAAAATATAGTTTCAAGAGAAGAAACCTGATAAGTTGTCGATGAAGAAGGGGATGCCTTGGGCATCCCCAAGCTTAGACGCTTGAGTCTTCTTGAAATATGCAGGGATGAACCACCGGGGCATCCCCAAGCTTAGACTTTTCACTCTTCTTGATCGTAGTATATCATCCTCCTCTCTTGACCCTTGAAAACTTCCTCCACACCAAACTCAAAACAACTCATTAGAGGGTTAGTGCATAATCAAAAACTCACATGGGTTCAGAGGTGACACAATCATTCTTAACACTTCTGGATATTGCCCAAAGCTACTGGAAGGTAATGGAACAAAGAAATCCATCCAACACAGCAAAAGAGGCAATGCGAAATAAAAGGCAGAATCTGTCAAAACAGAACAGTCCGTAAAGATGAATTTTAAAGTGGCACCAGACTTGCTTAGATGAAAATGCCCAAATTGAATGAAAGTTGCGTACATATCTGAGGATCACGCACGTAAATTGGCAGATTTTTCTGAGTTACCTACAGATAATTCTGCCCAGATTCGTGACAGACAGAAATCTGTTTCTGCGCAGTAATCCAAATCTAGTATCAACCTTACTATCAAAGACTTTACTTGGCACAACAATGCAATAAAATAAAGATAAGGAGAGGTTGCTACAGCAGTAACAACTTCCAAGACTCAAATATAAAACAAAAGTACTGTAGTAAAATAAACACATGGGTTATCTCCCAAGAAGTTCTTTCTTTATAGCCATTAAGATGGGCTCAGCAGTTTTAAGATGCACTCGCAAGAAATAGTATTTGAAGCAAAAGAGAGCATCAAGAGGCAAATTCAAAACACATTTAAGTCTAACATGCTTCCTATGCATAGGAATCTTGTAAATAAACAAGTTCATGAAGAGCAAAGTAACAAGCATAGGAAGATAAAACCAGTGTAACTTCAAAAATTTCAGCATATAGAGAGGTGTTTTAGTAACATGAAAATTTCTACAACCATATTTTCCTCTCTCATAATAACTTTCAGTAGCAACATGAGCAAACTCAACAATATAACTATCACATAAAGCATTCTTATCATGAGTCTCATGCATAAAATTATTACTCTCCACATAGGCATAATCAATTTTATTAGTTGTAGTGGGAGCAAATTCAACAAAGTAGCTATCATTATTATTCTCATCATCAAATATAGGAGGCATATTGTAATCATAATCAAATTTATCCTCCATAACAAAGTGTACTAAAAGACCAATATCATTATAATCATCATAAATAGGAGGCAAAGTATCATCAAAGTAAATTTTCTCCTCAATGCTTGGGGGACTAAAAATATCATGCTCATCAAAGCCAGCTTCCCCAAGCTTAGAATTTTCCATATCATTAGCAACAATGGTGTTCAAAGCGTTCATACTAATATGTTCCATAGGTTTTTTAATTTTCGCATCAAACCATCCATGTCTTAAATAAGGAAATAGAATAAGAAGCTCATTGTTGTCCATTATGCCTAACTAGTGTAAACAAGAAACAAAAAGATGCAATTGCAGGATCTAAAGGAAATAGCTTCGAGCACACACACAACGGCAACAGAAAAGTACTTTACTTGGGACCGGAGTATGAATGCCTTTTACCTTTCCTCCCCGGCAACGGCGCCAGAAAAGTGCTTGATGTCTACGGGTGCTTCTATTCTTGTAGACAGTGTTGGGCCTCCAAGAGCAGAGGTTTGTAGAACAGCAGCAAGTTTCCCTTCAGTGGATCACCCAAGGTTTATCGAACTCAGGGAGGAAGAGGTCAAAGATATCCCTCTCATGCAACCCTGCAACCACAAAGCAAGAAGTCTCTTGTGTCCCCAACACACCTAATAGGTGCACTAGTTCGGCGAAGAGATAGTGAAATACAGGTGGTATGAATGTATATGAGCAGTAGTAACGGCGCCAGAAAAGTGCTTGCTGGCGTGCAGTTGATGGTAGTAATATTGCAGGAAGTAAAGATGCAGTAAAACAGTAAACAAGCGATGATTGCAGTATTTAGGAACAAGGCCTAGGGATCATACTTTCACTAGTGGACACTCTCAACATTGATCACATAACAGAATAAATAAATAGATGCTAGACTCTACACCCTCTTGTTGGATGATGAACACCACTAACTGTGTAGGATTACACGAACCCTCAATGCCGGAGTTAACAAGCTCCACAATATTCAATGTTCATATTTAAATAACCTTAGAGTGCATAACAGATCAACATAACCAAACCAAGTACTAACATAGCATGCACACTGTCATCTTCACACTACGAAAGGAGGAATAGATCACATCAATACTATCATAGCAATAGTTAACTTCATAATCTACAAGAGATCACAATCATAGCCTACGCCAAGTACTACACGATGCACACACTGTCACCATTACACCGTGCAGGAGGAATAAACTACTTTAATAACATCACTAGAGTAGCACGCAGATATATTGTGATGCAAAACACATTGCAATCATAAAGGGATATAAATAAGCACTTCACTATGCCATTCATAACAGTGAATAAGTATTCTGTGAAATATAGCCTAAGAGACCCACACGGTGCACACACTGTCACCTTTACACACGTGGGACAAGGAGTCTCCGGAGATCACATAAGTAAAATCCACTTGACTAGCATAATGACATCTAGATTACAAGCATCATCATATGAATCTCAATCATGTAAGGCAGCTCATGAGATTATTGTATTGAAGTACATAGGAGAGAGATGAACCACATAGCTACCGGTACAGCCCCGAGCCTCGATGGAGAACTACTCCCTCCTCATGGGAGACAGCAGCGTTGATGAAGATGGCGGTGGTGTCGATGGAGAAGCCTTCCGGGGGCACTTCCCCGTCCCGGCAGCGTGCCGGAACAGAGACTCATGTCCCCCAGATCTTGGCTTCGCGATGGCGGCGGCTCTGGAAGGTTTTCTCTGGTTTCGTCGAACTGGGTAGGGTTTTCGCGATGGAGACTTTAAGTAGGCGGAAGGGCAAGGTCGGTGGAGTCCTGGTGGGGCCACACACTAGGCCGGCGCGGCCAGGGCTTGGGCCGCGCCGCCCTACTGTGTCCCCACCTCGTGGCCCCACTTCGTTTCCCCTTCGGACTTCTGGAAGCTTCGTGGAAAAATAGGACCCTGGGCGTTGATTTCGTCCGATTCCGAGAATATTTCCTTACTAGGATTTCTGAAACCAAAAACAGCAGAAAACAGCAACTGGCCCTTCGGCATCTCGTCAATATGTTAGTTCCGGAAAACGCATAATAATGACATAAAGTATGCATAAAACATGTAGATATCATCAATAATGTGGCATGGAACATAAGAAATTATCGATACGTCGGAGACGTATCAGAGCCCAACTGGCGCCGCCAGCAGGCCCCCTCCGTCGTCGCCCTCCGCTGCCGCCCATGGCCATGCACTGCGCCCGCCACCGCCTCCGGCTGGAACCGCCTCCATCATGCCCTGCCGCCACCGCCGGACCGAGCGCCTGAAGCCCCGAGGAGCACCGCCGCAAGCCGAGCCTGCCCCGCGCAGACCCCCTCGCGCGCGGGTGAGAGAGAACCCGCCGCCGCCGGCACCGCGCGGGCTTTGCCCGGCGGCGGCGGGGGAGGAGGGGAGGAGGAGGGGTGGCGACGCGGGTGGAGCTAGGGTTCGCCCCGGTCGCCCGCGGCTTCGTCCGTGTCAGCCAGTAGTATAAAGTGATTCCTGGTAAACCCATCTTTCAAAATCTTCTCATTATTTCATACTGCCATAAGATTTACATGCGGAGATACAAAAAAGGGCAATTATTTTAGTGCCCACGAATAGTATTTTTCTAACCAGACATTCTATTTAACCAAATTTATGCTAGCAGCATAGAGAAAATGAAGCTACACTGTCCTTTCTAAAACATTTATATAGGCTGAGAATACACAAATCGGAGAGCATGTGTCTCACGCGACGCCACGTCTGCTCTGGCGACTCGGGAGGCGAATGGGAACTCGCCCTCCCGGAGCGCCGCCGCCGCTGCTCTGGTCGCACCCAGGGGGGTCGCCGGGCGTCGGCGAGGAAAGGGAACAGGTTTGCCGCCCTCGCCCCCGTCTGGTCCGAGGTCGAGGACTCAGACTCTGACCTCTGCGTTTCGGACGCCGACGCTGCTCCGCCGCCGCCCCCATCTTCTGCGCTGAATCTAGGGAGGTTCTGGCCAGATCCGGTGGGGGGGCGCCGCCGCCGTTGCCGTCTCCTGCTTCCCCAAGGGAGGGGAGCCACGCGCCCTGCCCTTCTGCTCCTGCGCCGCCGCCGTTGGGGTCTGCCCACTTCCCGCCGCTCCCTGGCGCTCCGGGCCTGGGCCGGAGTTCGCCTGCCGTCGTGGGATCCGGTGGCTCTGGTTTGGGATCTTCGTCGATCCACGTCGGAGACCTTGTGTTGGCGCTCCCACCGTGCCCTGGGCGGCCGGAGCCGAGGGAGACGCCGCCGCCGCCTCTAGGGTTTGCTCGCAGCGTGGGGAGCCCTGTCCTGGGCCGTTAGGGGCCTGGTGGGCCGGCCCAGGGACTGGGTCCTGCTCTGGGGGCCCAAGTGTGCTCTTCTGTGGGGTTGAGGTCGCTTGGGCCGGCCCAACCTCCTGCGTATCTGCTGGTCCGTGATACCCCTCCGCCCGAGCCGTCAGATCGATGCCACGTAGCCCCCTGTGGGGATGTGCGGCCCAGCGCGACTAGGGTTTCCGCTGTGGACGATCTTACCCCCCCCCCTCCGCCGGTTCTTAAGTGGTTCTGGCTCCCTCCACAAACCCTAGATCTCACTCTCGCCTTCCCCGCCACCGCACGAGACGTCCGACGCAACCGCTCCGCCGCCAAGCACCTCTCCACCCACCGCGACCCCTGCTCCGGTGCTCTTGTCCACCTTGAAGCCATGGACCGTGACCGCTCCTCCTACGGCAAGCGCCCGTTTGATGATTACCAGGGCGGCTACTCCCGCAACCGCGAGCATGATCTCCGTCAGAAGCTGGACCGCGAGCAGGAGGAGCACCGACGCCAGCAGCGCCAGCGCGACCGCGACCTCGACCGGGCGGGCTCCTCGTCGTGGCGTTCCGAGGGGGAAGGTCCACGGCAGGACACCCGGGCCCCCCACCCCCTCCTCCTCCTCCACGCGACCGTGATTCTGGGAAGAACGCGGGCCGGAGGAATCTCCGCCAGCCCCGCGCTCATCAAGGTCCTCCCTCTGCTCCGTCTCATGGGGATGGCACCGGCTCAGGGGAAGCCGCTGCTACAAACCCAGATGCAGCCCACATTACCTGTTATAACTGTGGGAAACAGGGGCATATCCAGGCTGACTGCACCGACGAGCCTTTCTGCGTCAACTGTAAGAAAGTCGGCCACCTCTCGGCCATGTGTGCCGCCTTCGCCAAGGTTCTGGCTCCCTATTGGGCGGGATTCGGTGGAGGGCGCCAGGGGTTCCTCTGCATTGAGGTACCAGACGAGGAGCTACAACGCCCTGCCTCCAACTCGGCTACCGTCATCCTGGATGGGGGGCACCTATCGGAAGAAGAAGTGGAAGACGAGTTCAAGGACCTGGTAGACGAGAACTGGAACTGGCAGGTGCGGCAGATCTCCGCCTCGGATTTCGCCGTCGTCTTCCCATCCAAAGAAAGCCTCCGTTTTGCGATCCGTGGGGGCGGACTTACCCTGCCGACGAGCAAAATCAAGGCCCTGGTCACTGTCCCGCTGGGTGACCCGCTTGCTTCTAAGACTCTGGAAGAGGTTTGGGTCAAGCTGCTTGGGGTGCCGCAACCTCTGCGTCTTGCTGAACGTCTGCTGCTGTCAAAGCGTGAGGTGGCCCGCCCAATTTCTGTTGACGAGGACTCTCTTGCTCACCTGGAGACGCCGGTTAGGATGTCTTTTGGCTGCCGCAAGGGAAACGTGCTCCCAGAGTTTATCACACTCTTCGTCAACCTGCAAGGATACCGTATCAAGATTCTCCGCGAGACCGCTGCTGCTGAAGACTCTCCCCCACGGGCTCTGCCTAGATTCCCTCCAGGCGATGACACCGGGGAGAGGGAAGACGACTGCGAAGAGACTGATGACGACCGCTAGGATGGGTGGCGGGGCAAGCACCTTAAGGACAAGCGATCCTCCGCCTCTGTGCCGGGCGCGGGAGGGGGCGGCCCGCGTAAATCGGTGCCGCTGGCGGCCGCGCCATTCTCCTCGTCGGCCTCCCCTCCTGCAGGTGACGCGGAGCTCAACCTCACCATTCCTGACTCTGCATGCAGCCAGTATGGCTCCAATCTGACCCCCACTGGCAACATTTTTCCCCTGGTGGCGCAAATCATCAAGGCATCGGTTCCTACAAGCTCCAAACACCAGTCCCCTGAAGCTTCTGATAGTGAATTGCTCCTCCAGCTCGACTTGCCTGATGATCCGACGTCGGGGGAGAGGGTCTCCCCGACACCTGGAAAATCTTTGAGGTTGTCTGATGCTGATAGGGTGGAGGTGGGCTGGATTACCCCTCCCTCTGCTTCGTCGGATCAGGAATACCGGTGAAACATCGAACGCAGGAGCAAGAGCAACCATGATCGCCCTCTAGGAAGCTGATGCTGGAAGCGGCTGAGGCTGATGCCACGAAGGAGACCCCTGCGCCTCCTCCAACACTGGACCTCCATCACGCACCTGCGCTCTCTATGGGTGGCTCACCTCCCTCGGGCCAACTTCTGCTGCTTGATGCCCCAATCCCAGCCCTGGGGGCTGCGGTTGCCCGAGCGCCGCGATCTAAGGCCCCTCCGACGGAAGCCCTACGCAAAAGTGTGAGAGCTAAAGGGGCAACTGAAGGCCCGGTTCTGGAGCGTGCCATTCGCGCCACTGCTGAGAAGAACTCCATGTCCAAGTGCTCCATCGAAGATACCGCTACCCCGTCCTCCGCCACGCCCGCCCCAGGTAACCCCAACTTCCCCTCTTCCTTTGTTGCTTTCCAAGATTCTTCGGTTGAGCATCTTGTTAAGGTGGCTAGAGATAGTTGTATCCTGTTCAAATCCTCGGAGGGGTCGCCTGCCCACGCAGTGGCTCTGCTCCAAGCTCGTGAACGCGCCCAAGCTGAACTGCTCTCAGCCAGACGAAAGATTGAAGAGGAGGCGGCTAAAGCCAAGGTAGAGGCAGCGCGGGCAAGTACTAACCAAAGGGAGGAAGGTACTTGTCCAGAGGGAGGTTCCGAGGGGGAACCAAGCCCGGGCCCTGGCAAAACAAAGAAGCTTGCTCCCAAGAAGAGGAGAATCGCTCGCAGACCTACCCCTGTTGGGCACCGGCCGATAACCCGCCAAGCACGGGCGCTTAGCCTGGTTCGCCAATGAGGGCCCTCTTCTGGAATATCAGGGGGTTCGGCCGTAGGGGGAGGCGAACCCTGCTCAAAGACTACCTCAGGCTTCACCACATTGATCTGGTTCTTTTGCAAGAAACCATTAAACAAGACTTCACGGACGCCGAGCTTGCCAGCCTTGTAGTTGGCGATGGCCAATCGGGAGGCATGCTTTTGGGAGTTAGGGACAGTATGTTTGAGGTGGGGAGAATGGACAGGGGTCAATTCTTCCTTAGCCTATCTATTCTTCATCGTGCTACCAAGAAAAAGCTGGAGGTCATTGGTATCTACGGTCCTGCGGACCACGCTCGCTCCAGGGGGTTCCTGGCCGAGATTACGGACAAAATCACCAACTGTGCCCTTCCGATTCTCATGGGAGGGGACTTTAACCTTATCAGAGCTGCCGAAGATAAGAACAATGACAATCTTAACTGGACGCTCATCGATCTCTTCAACAATAGTATTGCTTCATGGGCCCTAAGGGAAATTCCGCGCACGGGGGCGCGTTTTACCTGGTCTAATCATCAGCTCAATCCTGTCCGCTCTGCCCTTGATCGAGTGTTTGTTTCTGCATCCTTTGAAGCCATTTTCCCACTTTGCTCTCTGTCTGCCGAGGCCAGCCTTGGTTCTGATCACACGCCGCTTGTCTTTGACACCGGGGAGGGCTTCCCCGTCCGTTCCAACCGCTTCTTCTTCGAGACTAGCTGGTTCGAGCATCCCGACTTTGTCCCGCTGATCCAGCTAACCTGGGCCAGGTTGATGTCCAAGGTGGGCGGCCGCGACATCATTGACTGGTGGTCCTTCATGTCGACGGGACTAAGACAGTACTTGAGGGGCTGGAACCAGAACCTTGGTAGGGACACCAAGGCTACAAAGAACACACTCTTGACTCAGATTGCCCAGCTCGATGTGCTGGCTGACACCTCTGGTGTTGACGAAGACGCCTGGGCATCTAGATATCACCTGGAAGAGCAGCTGCTGCATATTTATAAGATTGAAGAGGAGCACTGGAGGCAGCGTGGCAGAGTCAGGTGGGCTCTGCAGGGTGACGCGAACACAGCCTACTTTCACGCCGTCGCCAATGGCAGAAGAAGGAAATGCAATATTTCGGCGTTAATCTCGGACAGCGGGACAATCACGGACCCGAAGCTCATCCAACAACATGTGTATGATTTTTACAGGAACCTGCTTGGCTCGTCAGCCCCAAGGGTGTGTGGGCTGGCGCCGGATACCTGGGATAGGTACAGTCGGGTCTCAGAGGAGGAGAATGTGAACCTGGCTTTCACATTCTCTGAGGCTGAACTCGAAGCCATTGTTAAAGACATGAAGACTGACACTGCCCCGGGCCCGGACGGTTTTCCTGTTGCTTTCTTCAAGAAATTCTGGCCGCAGGTCAAACTTGGTATTTTGCACATTCTCAATGACTTTGTGCTGGGGCACATCGACATCTCTAGGCTCAACTTTGGAATCCTTTCGCTTATTCCGAAAGTTCCGGGCGCAGACCAAATGACACAATACAGACCGATTGCCTTGATCAACGTAATCTTTAAGATCATCTCCAAAGCCTATGCCTCTAGGTTGGATCCGATTGCTCATAGGATTCTATCCCCCAATCAAACGGCCTTTGTCAAAGGAAGAAACATCCTCGACGGCCCGCTGGCGCTGTTGGAAATTATCCACGATTTGAGGAAGAGAAAGCACAATGGGGTGCTTCTCAAGATTGACTTCGAAAAGGCCTACGACAGAGTGAACTGGGACTTCTTGGGGGAAGTTCTACGTTGCAAAGGTTTCGACGAAGGCTACATCCATAGGATTACCCAACTTGTCTCTGGGGGACAAACTGCTATCTCGATCAATGGTGAAGTGGGGCCGTTTTTCGGAAATAGGAGAGGGGTTCGCCAGGGAGACCCCCTCTCACCGCTGCTTTTCAACTTCATTGGCGAGGCCCTGTCTGGTATTCTCTCTGCTGCTACCAAGGCCGGACACATTCACGGTCTGGCTCCGCACCTTTTGCCCGGGGGTATCTCCCACCTTCAGTACGCAGACGACACGCTCATCCTCATCCAGGGTTCGGATGAGGATATTGCCAATCTTAAATTCCTACTGATGTGCTTTGAGGATATGTCTGGGCTCAAGATCAATTATCACAAAAGCGAGGTGTTTGTGCTGGGTCAGCGGTTCGAAGAGCGAACTTCTATTGCTAACAAGCTAAACTGCAAGCTTGGCACCTTCCCCTTCATTTACCTGGGCCTCCCTATCTCCGACAGAAAGCTAACCCTGAAACAGTGGCTCTTTTTGGTGCGGAAACTCGCCATCAAAATTGAACCTTGGCTAGGAAGGTTGATGTCGTCAGGGGGACGACTCATTCTTTCTAATGCGTGCCTAGATAATCTCCCAATGTTTGCGATGGGTTTGTTCCTCCTCCATGACGGGATTCATGCGAGGTTCGATTCTCACCGCTCTAAGTTCTTTTGGGAAGGGGCGGGACCAAAGAGGAAGTACCACCTTGTTAAATGGCCAACTGTGTAGACCCAAGGAAGATGGAGGTCTTGGGTTGCTCAATACCAAAAAGATGAATTTGGCGCTGCTGCTAAAATGGATTTGGAGGCTCTATCAGGAAGAGGACACGATCTGGGCTCGTATCATTCGTGCTAAGTATGCTGACGCCTTCGACCTGTTTGCGGGATCAGGTCATGGAGGTTCCCCTTTCTGGAAAAGCCTTCACAAAATCAAACATCTTTTCAAGGTTGGCGCAAAGCACAAGGTGCGGAATGGCAATAGAACCAACTTCTGGAGGGACTGGTGGTGTGGGAGGGGCCCCTGATACGTCCCAAACGTATCTATAATTTCTTATGTTCCATGCTACTTTTATGATGATACTCACATGTTTTATACACACTTTATGTCATTATTATGCATTTTCCGACACTAACCTATTGACGAGATGCCGAAGAGCCAGTTGCTGTTTTCTGCTGTTTTTCGTTTCAGAAATCCTAGTAAGGAAATATTCTCGGAATTGGACGAAATCAACGCCCAGGGGCCTATTTTTCCACGAAGCTTCCAGAAGACCGAGGGAGATACAAAGTGGGGCGACGAGGCGGCCACACAACAGGGCGGCGCGGCCCTAGTGTGTGGGCCCCTCGTGACGCCCCCTGACCTACCCTTCCGCCTACATATAGTCTTCGTCGTGAAACCCCCAGTACCGAGTGCCACGATACGGAAAACCTTCCAGAGACGTAGCCACCGCCAATCCCATCTCGGGGGATTCAGGAGATCGCCTCCGGCACCCTGCCGGAGAGGGGAATCATCTCCCGGAGGTCTCTTCATCGCCATGATCGCCTCCGGATCGATGTGTGAGTAGTTCACCCCTGGACTATGGGTCCATAGCAGTAGCTAGATGGTTGTCTTCTCCTCATTGTGCTATCATGTTAGATCTTGTGAGCTGCCTATCATGATCAAGATCATCTATTTGTAATGCTACATGTTGTGTTTGTTGGGATCCGATGAATATTGAATACTATGTCAAGTTGATTATCAATCTAACATATATGTTATTTATGTTCTTGCATGCTCTCCGTTGCTAGTAGAGGCTCTGGCCAAGTTGATACTTGTGACTCCAAGAGGGAGTATTTATGCTCGATAGTGGGTTCATGCCTCCATTAAATCTGGGACAGTGACAGAAAGTTCTAAGGTTGTGGATGTGCTGTTGCCACTAGGGGTAAAACATCGATGCTTTGTCTAAGGATATTTGTGTTGATTACATTACGCACCATACTTAATGCAATTGTCTGTTGCTTGCAACTTAATACCGGAAGGGGTTCGGATGATAACCTGAAAGTGGACTTTTTAGGCATAGATGCATGCTGGATAGCGGTCTATGTACTTTGTCGTAATGCCCTGATTAAATCTCATAGTACTCATCATGATATATGTATGTGCATTGTTATGCCTTCTTTATTTGTCAATTGCCCAACTGTAATTTGTTCACCCAACATCTGTTTATCTTATGGGAGAGACACCACTAGTGAACTGTGGACCCCGGTCCTATTCTTTACATCTGAAATACAATCTACTGCAATTGTTCTTTACTGTTCTTCGCAAACAATCATCATCTTCCACACAATACGTTTAATCCTTTGTTTTCAGCAAGCCGGTGAGATTGACAACCTCACTGTTACGTTGGGGCAAAGTACTTTGGTTGTGTTGTGCAGGTTCCATGTTGGCGCCGGAATCCCTGGTGTTGCGCCGCACTACACTCCGCCACCAACAACCTTCAACGTGCTTCTTGGCTCCTACTGGTTCGATAAACCTTGGTTTCTTTCTGAGGGAAAACTTACTACTGTGCACATCACACCTTCCTCTTGGGGTTCCCAACAGACGTGTGTCTCACGCGCATCAGCCCCCTCCTAGAGTCCTTCCCTCTGTTATTTGCCATTTGCGACAACCAGGCTATTTCGGTCGCTGACGCGCTCTATCAAAACTCCCTGCAAGTCCGTTTTCGCCGTTCACTTGATCCGGAGGGTCTGCGGCAGTGGGACGAGCTCCAAAGTATCATGGCTGAGGTGAATCTCACCACTGGTCAAGACAAGATCTCCTGGCACCTAGAACAAACCGGATCCTACTCAGTGAAATCCAAGTACTCTATGCTTTCGAAGGGCACGACTATTGCCCACTTTAAAGACATGTGGGAAGCCACGGTTCCGCTAAAAATCAAAATCTTCTCCGGGCAGTTAGCGCTTGATAAGCTGCCCTCGGGGTTGCAGATCCTTACTCGCCACGGTCCGTCCAATGGTCAATGTCCTCTGTGCGGTGCGCCGGAGGATGCTAGCCACATTTTCTTCTCCTGCTCCTTGGCGATCCTCGCGTGGTCAGTCACGCGCCAGCTGCTCGGGTGCAACTGACGCCCCGCCAACTTCGCCCAATTTCACGCCATCCTTTCTAGCTTCTCGGGTTATCCCAGAAGACTGGTGTGGATCCTTTTCCTTGCCCAGTCTTGGGCGTTGTGGAATGTGCGCAATAAACTTGCCATTGAAAAGAAAACTATTGCTAACCCAGCTGACATTATTTACAAAATCATCATTTTTTGCAGCTGTGGAGCCTAAAATGCAAGTCAAGAGAAAAGGAGGGCATAAACTGGATGGCACGCGAGCTAAGGGAGCTGTACGCGTCGCTCAAGCCGGCGTCGACGTGATGGAGTAGTCCGTGCCACGGTGCGGGTCCCTGGGACGGTCAGGACTTCATGGAGGCCTTGTTGTGTTCTTGTGTTGCACCTTACCTTGTCACCCTGAAACTTTTAGTCGTGTGTGCCTCTTAGTGTGTGGCCAAGCTGTAATGCCCAACAGTTTGTATCTGAATCCTTGATACCATGTTGGCTTTATTAATTTAAAGTCGGGCAAATCTTTGCCTATTATCTAAAAAAAGAATACACAAATCTGTCATCAATTCATCATGCCTCAAGTTTAGTAGCAACGTCTCAGAGGTACATATCCGAGGCTTCATCCAGAGCTCGCACCTACTGCACTTCCTTTAAGAAAAACATTACTACCATAATGTAATTCTTCTCTGTTGTGGGCTTGTGACATTATCTTACTTAACTAGTCATAGCCATATCAACAATTCGCAGAGTACCGTGCAGTTCAAACTCTATGTAAGAATTAGTAATCCCAAAATTTCAGAAATAATTTGAAGCCACTGTACTTATACAGCGCGCACCGCACAAGACACAATTCGATCTCACTAAATCAGCTCATTATAGAATACCTCTAACCTGGAAACTTAATTGGCCAAAATCCAGCAGACCTGATCCACATTCAGAAAAGCCGACTGCTTATCTAAATTCAGCAGCCTCAATAGGACACTACGTGCTCAGGATTTCAATTATCACTGACGCTGTTGCAGTATGCATTGTTATGACAGACAGAACACGTTTTACTCAAACTAGAGATAACAGAGGTCAAAGTAATCAGAGCCCTGAATGTGTCTTTGCAGTCTTGATCCACATTCAGAGAAGTCGAGTGCTTATCTAAATTCAGCAGTTCAATAGGACACTAGCTGCTTAGGATTTCAATTATTGCTGCACTTAGGAGCTGTTGCAGTATGCATTGTTATGACAGATAAAACACGTTTTACTCAAACTAGAGACGACGGATCAAAGTAATCAGATCCCTGAATATGTCTTTGCGATAATTCACTTCGAATGTTCGCTGAATTTGACTGCAGTTCACTTGTTATCAACTTGGCTCAGAAATTAAAATCTCTTATACATCCCAAATAATATTATGATACTAACATAAGTAGAACTATGGCCTACCTTTAACAAGAAGAATCTACAAAAGGATAATATGTTTAGGAGATATGAGCTAAAATGGAGATAACTTTACTGCTCGGCAAACCAAAATGACTCAGGTATCCAAACCAGTACTACAAAAGGATAATTATGGCATTGAACATGTTACTTCTGTACTGACTCCATCCTACAATGAACACAGGAAACTTCAGGAAAATCCCTCACAATGCATTTCCCATTTACTATGAAGTACAATTTGACTAGAGTAATTCATAAAAGCACACCTATCCATGTGGTATCAAGGTATGAACCATGCTGGGCGCGGCAAGCTCTGAAGCCTCCCAAGCCCAGGGCCGGCCCTAGGGGAGGGCGGGAGGGGCGGCCGCCCCGGGCCCCTGAATCCAGGGGGGCCCAACTTCCATCTAGAAGCGGCAGAGGAAGAACCCATCTATGCGACTAAGCGCCCCTCGATCCGCCATTAGAGCAGGTCGGAGCTCCGAACTGTTTCTCCCGTATACGGTTGGAGGTAGGACGACGAAGGCAGGCACGAAGCGTTATGCTAAAGACGGGCTTTTTTTTTTATCCCTTCGATTAGCTTGGGCCGTCTTCCCTTGGTCAGTGTTTTCTCTTAACTTAGCTATATATAAGGCACTAAGTGGGGTGGGGCCCATGGGCTGTACCTGGCCGGGAATACGGATCCAGTTATTCAAAACAACATTTTCCTGCTAAAAAAAGCCTGCAGCATTTTCTTATTTCTTTGTGCGCTTATTTTCTCACATAGTTGGCAAAGTGCAACTGCAAAGCCATGGTTAGATATGAGTAAACATGCTATTAGAAGAAATATTTAATATAAAATGTTTAGTTTATCAATGTTGCATCTGTACGCAATATAAGCGTTTAATTAATGATAAAATTTCCTATGTGTATACTTTATGCTTATTTTACACAACCTGGACGAAGAAGGATAAGGTTGCTAATTTCATTTTTTCACTTCCTAGAATAATTGAAAACAACAACTCATCAATTGTGTACGCCCCATCATCTATTTATCTCTTCTTCAAAAGTTTCTTCATCTCACTAACATTCATCTCGCAAATAGTCTTAAATAATTGTTTCATCTAAAAGGTATGCATGACAATAAAAAAACATAGATATTTATCGATAATTTAAGTTAAAATCTCTAAATTATTTTATATAAATAATATGTTTTAATACGCTTTAAGTATTTACTTGTAATGAGTATATAAGTGAAATTATATTTTTATTATATTTTTATTAGGGGCCCAGAATTCTGCTTTCGCCCCGGGCCCTCAAAACCTTAGGACCGGGCCTGCCCAAGCCCCTGGATCTTCTCCACCGTGTTGTCCTTGAGGCTGTACACCGCGGCGCCCAGCTCCTTATAGTCGGCATTGTTGTATGCCAGCCCCGGCGGGTGGTCTTCAGTGAAGTAGACGCAGCCGGCCTTCAATTCCGGGTGCTCCCTCGTCGACACACACAGCGAGTTGTTCACTCCGACGAACAGAGCAGTATCACCGATGTCATTCACCTCCTTCCACCGCCCTCCAGCTTCGCCGTCCAGGACCTGCAGTTTGATGGACCAGGTCCCCTTGCAGCCCTCGGCCTGCTCGTAGTCCTTGAGCACAACCATAAGCCGGCCATCGGGAGCCGCTATCAGGTACTTGCGGCTGCGGTTGCTCTTGCTGCGGTGCGACGAGTTGTTGCTCTCGATGGGCAGCCGTGGCGCGACCACGGTGCTCGTGAAACTGCCCGCGGCCGCATCCTGCTCCCACGACTCGACGGCGCCGGAGTACGTGACGGAGTAGAAACGCCCACCGTGGTGGATCGCGTCCTCGACGCCGTCGCGCGAGGGTGCCAGCCTCCAAGCCGGGTTCTCCGCCGTGGCGAAGGCCGGAGCTCCGTACTGCGGAGTCAGGATGAGCATCGCGGCGTAGTTGCCGGGGCGCGCGGACGCCGAGAGGACGACCTTGCGGTAGAACCAACTGCGCATATCCTCAGCGCAGGTGGTGTGCGTCCCGGGCAGACTCGGGCCCCAGCCTTGGTGGTCGTACGGCGGGCCGCCGAACCGGATGTCCCGGAACGGAGCCATCAGCAGGGAGAAGTGGTGGTAGTGGTTGGAGGGCAGGAAGAGGCCCAGGGTGGAGATGGGCGGGAGCGCGGCCTGCTCGCCGGTGACCAGGTTGAGGAGGCGCATCTGGCCGCGGTCGTCGGCGGTGACGAGCCATCCGCCAGGTGAGGATCCCAGGAAGGCGAGGTCGCGAAGGGCGGGACCTCGCGCGCGCGCGCCGGCGGCGCGGGGGTCGGCGAGGGAGAAGAGCGTGGCGGTCTCCGCGTCCGGGGTCTCTCCGGGGAGGACCAGGCACGGCGCCTCCGGCCTGAAGGCAGCGCACGACGTACGGAAGACCCCGGCAAAGGAGAGGCGTCCGGCAAGACAGAGACGGCCGTGGATTTCGGCCAGCAGATCCGGCGAGAGGCTGCACAAGTCGCCACCGCTTTCGCCTTGGCTGCGGCGGTGCGTCTCCGATTGTGGCGGCATCGCGACTGTGACGGTTTGGTTTGGGTACGGTACCAGCCGGTTTATTCGTCGTCGCTTGAGGAGTTGGAGTCGATCTCGTGTTCGCAGCCAGCAGTTCATTAACAAGGTTGTTGTGTTGGCCCGGGACTTGTATCGACTATGACGGTTTCGGTGGTGAGAGCCTGCCCGTGTAAAATTAACCCAGTTAATTTTTATTTCTTTTTTCTCAATTTTTTCGTACAGTTAAATGCGTCTAGATAAATTTATATATCTAGATAAAGCCGAGTAACTTATTTTTGAACCTTCTTTACCGTGAAAGTCGAGTTGATGATTGCGATGTGTCACCAACACAACAATCTGGCTCATTGGGCCTACCGATGTGGTCAGATTAGCCCTACATATATTTTCCTCAATATATAACCATCTAATCTACTCTCCTGGACATCTCGCTAGCGTCAAAGATTTGCCAAAATCCTCCTCACTGTTGTAAAATGCTTGCCAAAATCTTTCTCGTTGTTCTGAAGTATTGCCGCCAAAACTCACATCTTACTTGCTAGAAGAGAGGTTAACATCATTGACAATAATATGCATATCGGAAGTGTTCGAAGAGAAACCTCTTTGTTTGTATGAGCAAACGCAACAAAGCATTTAATCAGAGTTATTTTTAGAGTTGTAATGTTTGTAATAATAGAAGAATGCTTATTCTCGAGATTCTCATGGCCGCACTTGAGTGACCCGTGATTTTGCGAGATAATCAAGGCTTAGCTCCTCACCATCACATAATAGAGAACTATGTTTCTCCAAGAGATCAAGATGTTTTAACTTAATGTTTTTAATCTTGTGTGGTAACCTCTCGCATATGTTCCTCTTGTACTAACAGACAACTCTTCTTGTTTATCACCCACATTTGCCAAGACATTAACTCGGAACAAGCCATCTTTAAACTCTTCACTAAGCAGATCAACATCATCACTAACATCATAGTGGGTGGAAGATGTTACATGGGCAATGAAGAACGGTAGAGTGTGATTATCCTTCTTAGGCATGTCAAAGATGGAGGTTATCGGTGGAGATGAAGCAATTGCAATTCCGACAACGCCAGTTTATTCATCGTCGCTTGACGAGTCGGAGTCGGTCTCAAATTTGGAGCTAGCAACCCATTCAGCAAGGTTGCTTCGAGACTTGTATCTTGAATAACTCTTGATATTCTTGTCCTTCTGGTCCTTGGATTATCCCTACTATCCTTGTTATCTTTCTCTTCCCTCTTATAATTGTTCTCTTTGATAGGCTCAGGACAATTTGAAATGTAGTGTATGGCTTCACAAATATATCATGTGGGCTTCTTGAGTTTGTACTTGGTGGAGTCTCTTAAGTTGGACTTGAAATTGTTGTAAGTAGTCTTTCTTTGTCTTCGTGTACATATTCTTAAAGTTGCGAACCATGAGAGCCAAGTCATTAGTAACTTGTTGTTGGTCTTGTCCTCCTTCTTCATCAATTGAGATCTCTTCAGATTGTGGTGCCTTCAAAGCAATGTTTCACTTTTACCGAGTAGAAGACATGCCTCGAGGATCTTCTTTGTCCTGAAGCCCCATTTCATGAGCACAAACTTCGATAGGCTTGAGGTCTCGATAATTTGGCGCCATTTTAAGTAGGCTTCAAGGGATGTGATATTTGGAGATGAGATCATGAAGTATCTTCTTCCAATGATGTAATTTCCTTACTTCTGAGCCGAGCTATTTCATTTGTGAGGAGGAGGTGTATATCTAGGTGTGTAAGAAATAGAGGACAAAGGTAGGTAAAAAAGCTCTCTCTTCTCTTAGAAAACCACTAAAAAGGTCCTACTTCTCCCTTGGTGGTTGGTGGTTGGTGGCTTAGAGGGCAAAAGTAGGAATATGACTTCTAATGTAACTAGCCCGGTAGTACCAATGAGTTAAACCTAGGAGCACCATACATGTAAAAACTATATTCATCAGCGAGAAAGTTGGATATCGAATGTAGTAGAGCGAAATACTTGGAGGTATTGTCTGGATTATAACACTTGAAAATGGTTTTTACATGGACGTGAAGACACAAATTTCAGAAGTTTTGACCTAGAAACCGGCTAGTTTTCATCCTAGAGTGATTGAAATTACTGGAAGAGAATCACCTTAGTGGCACTGGACCGAAAAAATGCCATCATGCATGAGTTTGGAAAAAAAGGGTTAAGTTGATGCTCAGAGGAACCGTATAGATATGATCCGGGAGTACCACCTTCTACATATACATAAAAATCATTGGACGGATTTATCTACACTCAATAGCGATAACACAAATAGAGACTTGTCATAAACGTGGGCCTCTTCCAGTCTCTCAAACTCACATGGTTAGAGGTATTAGGTAAGTGTAAAAGAAGATCTTGAAGATTTTGAGTGGATTTTGAAGGAAAACTTTGTGGGGTATTTGAGGCGATATTTTTTCCCCTCATGCTTTGCCAAGTGACCTTCTTGATAGTACGCCATATCTATGTCTTAATGAATAAAAATTACATTGCATATGAGCATATATATTTTTCTATCTCTTTGAAGGACCACCAAGCATAATACATTTTTGCAATTTCCATGATCAGAAGATGTGAAAAGAATAAATGAAAATGGCTTAATCATATTGAACTAAAACCTCAAGTCTTGCACAAGATTGGTTAGTTCCGTAATTGCCTTTCATGAATCATCCAAAACTCACTATATGGATACTTGGTATATTTTTAACTAGTTAGCGTCACATCTTACTAGCCTCTAGGGACCCACATTAAATGTCGTGTGCAATGCACGACATAATGTTTAGTGATGTTATTCCCCTAGCACCATCTACCATAGCGCTGATCTACGCTACTAGTCGCCACAAATAGTCGATCCACTTGTCAGATAATAATAATAATTTGGAGACATGTTTGCGTTGCGTGTCCTATGTAATCATCATGATATGCCTAGCGGCAGTGGGAGATTGTAGATGAGTCTGTAAGGTTCATAGTTACATAGCTGGTGAGTGGAATTCGAATTCGCAAGAGTGTTAGCCTTGGCTTCACATGAGGCGATTATGATAGCACAATGGAAGAGTAAACTTTCTCATCAATAGAAATCTCAGGAATGAAAAATAGGTTGAATAGATTTCCTATCATGAAAACCATTCTCAAAAGTGTCTTTGTTCTAGAGAATTTTTTAACTTAACTTTTTTTTACTAAAGTACTCTAAAAAATACAGGTTAGAGGTAAAGTGGCTCTTTGCTCACCTGGAGCAAGCCCGGCTCGGCCCGGCCCTGTTGGTGAGTTGTACCGGCCAGACCTCCGCCCTTTCCAGGAGTCAATCTCGCTCGACGGGGCACCTCGATTTCCTAAATCCGGCGCCGCCGAAACTGCCTCTCCGCCCTACCTCACCGCGTCGCCCCCCCAACCTCGCCGGCGTCCACGCCGCCGTCATCATGCTCCTCCGCACGCGCCGCTGCCTCCCTGCTGCCCTTTCCCGCGCAGCCGCCCACCCACGCGTCTCCCCTGCCGCGGCCTCCCCCGGACCACCGCCACAACATGGTCCGGTGGCCGTGGCCGTGGCCGTGGCGAATCAGGGGAGCGGAATCGATCCCCGATCTGGAACGATCGACCGGTTTCGGGGCTCCACGATGGCCCGAGCGAATCTGGTAACGCTGCGTCCAGCATCCATCGGTGGTGGACGTCACAAGGTTAGTCGAAAGATTAATCCCTCTTGTTCTCACGTAGCTGTATACTTACGCGGTATTTTCGCTGCAGGTTGGTATGCAGGCCCGATGGTTCTCTTCGACAGGTAGACCATTCTAACTTTGATATGGTTCTGGTGTATGCATGTTGCTCTATTGCTGTAGATGTATTATAACATTATGCCCACTGGAATTTATTTTTTGTCCATTTGTACCTTTATACTTTAATAGCAAAAGTGCCCGTGCGTTGCAACGGGAAAAAAAATAAATCTACGTTACGAAAACCAGCCAGCGTTTTCACGTCGTGCTCCGCGGCAAGGTGTGCCACCAATGCCTCTCTTGTCAGCTGGTTGAGCCAATCCACTCAGTACGCGTGCCAGCGAGAAATCATTGTTTTTTCTCATCATCAAGGTCATTGAATCCTCGTTAGAACGTCCAGTTCCACTCTTCTTACTATGCGCTAGCTTGCAACAACTTCGAAACTTATACATGGAATGTCATCCCGCTAGATGCAACAATTCTAACTGATAAATCTCGTGCATCAATATCTCACAATGTTTTTGCAATGTTCGTCCTTCTTCTTCTTCTCTTTATGACACCTTAATGTTACCATGCACGGGCGGACATCTGCGGCGGACGTAGAATGTCCGCGGGATGCTGTTGGCCGTGAAGGTGACAAATCAAGTGAAGGATCATTCACATGTCACAACAAAAACCATTAGGAACACTCCCATCTTGTGAAGCTGCAAACAAACCCAAAAATATGGTTGCAACATTGCCATCTTGTGGAACAGTAAACACTAACATATCACTGCAACTCTAAAAGTATGATTTTTTTTAGTACATATCGATTAGCAGATAGAAAAGTTAAAGCATATATGTAGTGCCTGATTACTTTGGTACCTTTGATCTTTCAAAGTGCTAGATGGTTGAATTGCAGAATGAAGTGGGTGATCCTTTATTTTTTTTCTGTCCAGCCAAGCTCTCTATGATTATTATTGTTGAAAGTCCACTCTTCCGCAAACAACAATTTTTCACAAAAATTCAGCACATATGTATATAGCTCGTAACATTTTTGGATACACTTCCACGACACAGTCATCGCAATCCGGCTTGTGCTGCAATGCTACAAAAGAGAAGCAAATCCTCAGTCAAATTTATCTAATATATTTAAGAAACTGCAGGGCTTCCTAGTCTGATATACTCAAACCACCAAGCGCCACGAAGAGTGATTACTGAAACCAACATCATACAAATTTAATGAATAAGCATGTGGAATTTAAATCTTGTACGCTGATAACCACAGCAGACATCGTTTATGGTGGTAAGTGAATGCTTAAGTAGTCATCTCTCTCCCACCAAGTAATGAGCCATCTACTTTTGGCACAGTTCAACGCATGTAGAGGATTTGTATTTGAATTTACAAGAAACTTGGTAGAACTCTTCCCCAAAGAAGAAAGTCACGATGCTGCAACTAATTCCTCTCGTTGGAGGAGGGATATATATCCAGCTAGCTCAGTAGGACAAGCAGAATCATTCTTGAATTTGCACCTGAATATGATACACCAGCAAAATGAACCTATCGTATTCAAATCTTCAGCATCCAAATCACACCACCGCACCACATCCAATCGAGCCCCTGCCTAGAGTACTGCAGCGTCTCGGCACACACGATATACAGATCCCTCCCAACAGCATGTAGCAGGCTAGCAGCTGGCCATGTCTGTTGTCCAGTTACGTACTCCGCGCACAACCACAGGACCAATTGAGTAGCGATGAAAGCTATGACCAATTGCTGAAACAGATGAAGCGAGCAACCAACGTTCAGAGTTCAGACAGAGGAGAAAAAAAAAAGCAACAATTAGCACATCAGACTGCACCGCCTTATGGGCAGCACAGCAGACGCCGTATGGGCGCACGCACAACGGAGAAGAGGCCCAAGGGTTCAATGGTTTGGTTTCACTGGTCACGGCGCACCAGCTGGACGTGGCGCGGGGACCTATGGGCGCCGGAGAGACAGGTACCTGGTGACCGCCACAGCAGCGGCACTACGACCCATGGCGGAGGTCGGGGAAGACGGAAAAAAAATACGGCGAGCTCACACTGCCGACGAAGATGTGCTGATCCGAGGCTGGTAGAGAGTGAGGAGACGGCAAGGTCGACGGCCGGAGAGGAGGAAGATGCGATGGCCTCGATTCCGTGCGTTCCAGATCGGGGACCGGTAAGAAACGAACAAACAGAAAAAAGTGCAGGCGTCGAGATTTTAGGAGGATTATGCATAGCTTGCGGGAAGGAAGAAGGAAAGAGATCCCTCCCAATCGTGCGCGACATGGAGACGGGACTCGTACACGGTTTTCTTTCTCTTTTCTACCAACGATCGGTCTCTAGGAAAACAAAACACGCGACTACAGAAACGGTCAAAGGAGCGTATGAAGGACAGACGAAGACATAAACAAGGTTGGACGAAAGCGTAAAGCGACGGACCGAACCAAGGAAACGTTAGCTCCTTTATTATTAGGTATAGATATCTTATGGATCCTTTGTAGTTTCTCTATGCTTGGATTTGCATCAACTGAAATCTTAGAAATGCTAGCTTTATGCGGTTCGGAGCTTCTAGTGCTTCTTGATTATTGTGCAATACAGACTTAAGCAACGAAATGAATTCACATGCAGTCAAGGGAAGTTAGCATCCTGAGCAAGACCCTGACTTCTATGTAGTAACGATACATTACTGTTGAACCCTGAGCACATCCTTTTGTTGGCATACTTGCCCATCACATTCGTTTTCTTTTATTACATTTTCATGTTTGCAACTTAATTATCACCCCAGATATGTACTGAAATATGCTGGTACAAAATAGTAAATACTATCCAGTATATCATGAAGTTGCTTGTATCATTTCTGCAGGGCTTCCACCACATATGGTGATAGGGATGCCAGCGCTGTCCCCTACTATGGTAAGAGCTTAAACATTGGTCGTAGTAATTCTTGATTGATGCTAGCAATGTGCATTTCCCCCATACGTACATATTTAACATAGTTTTCATTAGAATCAAGGTAACCTCACAAAATGGAGAAAGCAGGAAGGAGATAAGGTAATGATTTTGCTATGGCTTCTTCTCTGATATAACTTGTGTGTCCTAGCATAGAGTTCTTAACATTTCCTCTCTTAGTTAACTATGAGCACGTGTCTTCTAAAGCTATATGTTGTTTCCAGATCGAGGTTGGTGATGTGATCTGTGAGATAGAAACTGATAAAGCTACACTTGAATTTGAAAGTCTTGAAGAGGGGTAATGTCCTCCTATTCCACTTTGTGTTGCCTTGAAGAAAGATTGTTGACATTCTTTTGGTTCAACAAATAATATTGTGTATCATGTGCTTACCTAAGGAGCTCTGGTGTTTGCGCTTTCGATAAGTTACATACTTCTCATTCGCTGATAGAACTTGTCAGGAAACTCCTGGGATAGGTTGCATCCAAATTTATTGAACTCACATTCTTTTAGCTGCATGTAGCCTCAGCATTTCTAGGCCTTGTTACCATTTCTGCCCAGTCATTATTATAGAAAATATATGATTCACTGGCTGACTTATCTAATCACCATTGACAATCCTTTATTTTTCCTTACTACTTTTGCCACTCCACATCAAATCTCTTGTTGCTTTAAATATACTATGTTGTGCACAAAATGCACATAAAAGGGTTTCAGTAGTTCGCGTGAAATTGTTTACTGTCAGTATGAAAGTTAATGTGACAACTATGTCTATGCTACTTGTCTACCTTGGTTTTCATGGTGTGCATAAGTATATTTTGATATATTGCTCTGTTGTGCTGCTGAACTGGTGTACAGTATTGATTTTTTTCTTCTAAACTTATTCCTTTATGCATAATTTGTGCGTGCCTCTTATGTTTATTCTTCTGTGCCATGTGACCTTCTGTAATCACGCGTATCTGTGTAACCTGCACAAACGACAAACCTTCAATTTTTGGTTCACTCCTTTAATGCTGCAGGTATCTGGCCAAGATTTTAGTACCGGAAGGTTCAAAGGATGTTCAGGTTGGACAACCCATTTTTGTCACGGTATAGCTCCATGCTTGACTGGTGGTTCTTTTTTTTCAATGGCCATTCATTTTAATGTCAGCAGTACTTATGTCATGTCCATTTGAAGGTTGAAGACTCTGAGGATATTGCAAAGATACCTGCAGATACCTCCTTTAGAGGCGAGCATGACGAGGATCAGTCAAGTGGAAGTGCAGCACAAAGTGTCAAAGTTGATGCTGCTGAAGAAAGCCCAGCATTGAGACATATCAGCCCAACAGCTAAGATGCTCATCAAAGAACATGGTCTTAATATCTCCTCACTGAAGGCATCAGGTCCACGTGGGACTCTTCTGAAGGGTGACGTTTTGGCTGCATTGAAGGCAGGCACTGCTTCAAGTTCAGCCAAAGAAAAGACAGCTCCTGCGACACCTTCACCCGAACCAGCTCGTGATTCCCAAACTCAATCTCTACCCACTTCACAAAAGAGCGGTACATTTGAAGATATGACCAATACTCAGATACGCAAGGTACTGTGTCTGGCCACGTATTCATTTCTGTTGCATCAGCACATACTTTATAAATAGATAAATTCAGATTTTTTTTTGAGAGCAACCACGTATTTCATTAATAGAAAATCAAGTTACCTGACATCCTCTAAAAGCAGGATAACTAGTCTAATTGAAATTATGTTTTATTCAGGTTATCTTTCTAACTCATGTCCTTTTTTTTACCTTGTTGGTAGCAACCATATGATTTGTACTCTAGTGCCACCTGATATCTTTTGAGTGAATTTACATAAACATAAACATGATTGTTGTTTTGTTAGCGGGAGGGCTGAAATTAATAATGCCTTTCTATTAAATGAACTTTGTTATTTTGTCTATTAAATTCAAAGTGCATGATTGTTGTTTCAAAAGTGACAAAAAAGTTGTATATGCAGGTGATTGCAAAAAGGTTGCTTGAATCCAAACAGACTACTCCACATTTGTACCTATCCAAAGGTTTGTACTCATTCCATTTACAGTCTGCAATTTTATTGGCGGTATTGAAACGATTTGTGTTATGTCCTATTGTCCTTGTCAGATGTCATACTGGATCCCCTGCTCGCCTTCAGGAATGAACTGAAAGGTGTGTATTCATCTTCTTCCCATTTGATATTTCAGCGATTCACCTAGCCAGAGTATAACCCTTTTTCCCTTGGGCATTCTAATATTGCAGAGCAACACGGCGTGAAAGTTTCAGTAAATGATATCGTCATAAAAGCTGTGGCACTTGCCTTAAGGAATGTCCCTGAAGCAAATGGTAATGATGCAACATTTTTGGCTATTATATTATGAAGTGTCTATTTGTTTTAGGCAAGACTACCAGTTTTTATTGCAAATCAGATGTATCAGGCACAAACCATCTCTGTGTAAACAATTTTTCTGTCAAAAATAGCGTGTCAGTGTAATTTAGTGAGTGATGAGGGATTATATTTCCAATCTCGGGAAGCTTATAGTGCTACTGTCCCTAGGGACAATGGTAGAATAATATGATAGAACTCCATGAACATGATTTATTTCCATATTGAGCGGACGGTACATGAATAAATTTGCATATTAACTTGGGTCAGCTCAACATACTATGGTATTGCGCTAGAGTTTGTCTTCCTCAAAATTTGTGCTCCACTGATTTATGAAATATTCAGTTACATATGCGGGTTATGTGTATGTCTATTAGTTTCTGCTTTTGTAAATCTTGTGCTTTATCACCATTTGCCAGCTTACTGGGACAATGCGAAGGAAGAAGCCCAGAAGTGGGATTCAGTCGATATATCTATCGCTGTTGCTACAGAGAAGGCACGACAGCATTGTCCACAAAAGTTTTTGTTAGCATTTGTTGATGTCTGTAATGACAGTCTTTGCTTTTATAGGGCCTGATGACTCCTATAATAAGAAATGCGGATCAAAAGACAATATCAGCAATATCCTCAGAGGTATGACAATTCTATTTAAGCAGAATTTCTTCAGCAGCATGACTTTATGTTAGGTGATGAGCTACGGTTTAAGTCGTAGGCATGCAGTTCTTATTGTCAACCAGAATCAAGCTTGCACTTGGAATCACCAAAAATACAAAATTGTCCTACTACCTGTAGACTAATTCAAGTGTTTCAATGGCAATGGAAGATTCATGTTTCTCCCTTTTGAAACATTTTAGGTCAAGCAGCTAGCCGAGAAGGCACGAGCTGGGAAGCTTGCTCCTAATGAATTTCAAGGAGGGTCTTTCAGGCAAGTGACTTGTACATGTCTGACATTGACCCGTATTGTTGTCTCATTGATTATATTCCATATTTGAAATTCTCACCTGTCCGTGCTTATGCAGCATCTCAAATCTTGGAATGTATCCAGTGGACAATTTCTGTGCAATCATTAACCCTCCACAGGTTCCTCCTTGTGCCGTGTCCTGTCAGTTAAGGTGTTCCTTTGAATTCGTACTGTTAATCTCTTTCCATATTCTCCTGTCAGGCTGGTATTCTCGCTGTTGGACGTGGTAACAAGGTTGTGGAACCAGTGATGGACAGTGATGGTATATTTTCTTGAATATGATTGTCCTGCTTAAATGAGTCGCATTCATCTCTAACTCATATCTCAATGTCCAGGAACAGAGAAGGCTGCTGTAGTAACAAAAATGAGCCTGACGCTGTCTGCTGATCATCGTATATTTGACGGCCAAGTAGGAGGTATTGATCATCTTAGTCCTGTAATTTCATCCATCTTCTTTCATGTTATTTACTCTCTTCCTTTTGTGACACGTGGCAGGCAAGTTTTTCACAGAGTTGGCATTGAACTTCAGTGACATCAGGAGACTGCTTTTGTAAATGAAAGATGCTATTTTATGGTGTTCCGAGAATTCTTTGGAGGTGGCACAAGAAAAGATACTAGGTGCAAATTTAGTTTCAGTTGCTTGATCACCAACCCGTGAAAAGTAACCAATTTTGTAAATTTAATAAGAAAACATTGGCAACTCCACGGCGTTTCCCCTGAGAATTTGACAGCCATTTTCATGTTTGATGTGGTTGCCCAACATTATTAACTCTTGAGGCTGAGGCTTGCTGCAACTCTGGCCATGTTTCTAGAGGATTTCTGGTTGACATGAACATGGCATGGCGGCAGTATAATAAGTAACCATTCTTCTTACAGTATGGGTACATTCTTTTCAGGATCGCAGATTGCTTGTCAGTTTATGCCAATTTTGCTTATCACAGCAGAGTGTGGATGTGCAGTGGTTTATTCTTGGTCAAACTTCCGAAGATTGACCGAATTTTTAGACTTTATTTTTCCTTCTTAATAAACATGGATTTAATTATCCTACTTACCACATTTTCACATCCCTAACTTTGAGACAAAATCCTCTCCAATATCAACAGCACCGTCCACAACAGCAACACAATGTTGAGAATAAAGCCATGTTCGGCATTTATTGCAAAAAGAAAGCCAGGTTCCGTACTGCTTCCTCCGGTCTACTAAATCCCAAATCCTAGGTCAATAAAAAGGGATAGACTATTAGAGCATCTCCAACGGAAGCAAATTTGGTGCACATGAGCACCAGTGCTCTCAGTTTTTTAAATATTTAAAAACTGTATTTCTGTGTTTCAAAAAATCATCACATTTATTCCATGAATACATACACATGTTCTGAATATTTATGCAAAGTTTCGGTAGAAATTACATTGTATTTTGAGCTACAGGAAAAAAACAAATTTGTGGCTACGTATAGAGGTATATATTTGTCAGAAATTTGTCTTTTTTCTATAGCTTAAAATATAATATATTTTTCTCCAAATTTTTTACCGTACCTTCAGAATGTTTGTATGTATGTGGGTATTTAATTTCATAATTTTTGAAATCCAAAAAACATGATTTTTAGAAATCAGGAGCACTGGTGCTCATGTGCCAAACACACTTTTCGATCTCCAACGGGCTATTAAAAGGGATAGACTGTTTAGAGCATCTCCAACGGGCTGATCGAAAATGCGTCCGTGCCTTGCTCCAACGCGGTGACGCAAAAGGACATCTCCAACGGGGTGATCGAAAATGCGTATGGGCCTTGCTCCACCGTTGAACGCAAAGTGACTGGACCGTCCGCAGCGACGTAAACCTGATCCAAATATGCATCAGGTTTGCGTTTTCGTGGACGCGTCGAGTGTCGCCGAAACTTACGTAGGACCCGCACGTGGCAGGGAGGCCGATAACATTTCCGAAAGTGGCCATTCCTCGCGCGAAAAATCAAAGTAGACCGGCGCTAGCAGTCCAGAAGCGATGGAGGTCCTCACCGCCGCAGCCACAACCATGAATTCCGAGGGAACCTCGCACTCGCCGCCGCCCCAGAGTCCCCCATAGCCACGACCATAGCCACAATGGAGGCCGCAGGTCCGGCGGACGCAAAGCGTGCCGCCACTGGCGACCGGGACGCTAAGCCGAAGGCGGCAAAGAAGGTGTTGTCCAAGGAGGAGAAAGGTGTCGAGGCCGCCAAGCGTCGCAGCCGGTGCAGGAACCAGAAGGAGAGGAATGCAGCGGCCGCCGCCTTGGAGGCCACCCAGCAGGCATGGAAGATGCAGCTGAAAGCCGACGCCGCGCAAGTAGGCCTCCATCCGAGCATAGCGGATGCCTACATGCTCGTCAAGCGAGAGGGGATCGTCGACGTCGCTCCTCCGCCCTCGTCGGTGAGCTCGGTAAGTTCCCAGCGGCGTCGACGAGGCCAAGACCCTTGCAGAGGACACAATGATCATGCTAGCCAACTTGATCAGCGTCGATAACGACACCAGGATCTGGTTCATGAAGAGGCGCACCGAAATCCGCGCGCGAGACGACTGATCTGCGGCGCCAATGTCTAGCACCATGGCCTCCTTTTGGACTTCATATGGTGTTCTAGCCTTGTTGTGCCCCTTTTTGACTCCATTTTGCGCCCCACTATGTGCAAAGTGTGATGAGCTTATTTCAGACCTCAATTTGAGCTAATTTGAGGCTATAATTTCGTGCAAATTTGAGACTACAACCTCTTTTCTGAATTTTCTAAACCTAAACTGGCCCGCGCCGGAAATGCGTCGGCCCGCTGGAGCCATCCCCGACGCAAACGGACGCATGACCATTTTCACATCCACGGGCCAACGCAAACGGATGAACGCGGACATTTTGGCCGTCCGAAATGCGTTCACCCGCTGGAGATGCCCTAACCCTTACTACATAGTTGTCAATTATCATTGAACCAAACAACATTTTGAACGTTGATCCGTGGTGGTTTTCCAGTCTCCCTATGCTTGGAACCAAAAGGGCAACATGGAGCGAGCTATCGGGGGCGACAGCCGACAGGGGCTCACACGGCGCGTATGCATGATAAAAGAATTGAGCCGAGTGTGGCGGCACATTGCGTCTGGTGATTATCGGGAATAGATTTTGGGAGAACTATTTGTAGCCATTTCTGCTACTGATAGAGAAAATGAGGAAGCAAAAAATTACTGCAAAGAAATTAAAAAGAAATGTCCGACCTGCCGGATTCGAACCAGCGACCTAAGGATTTTTCTGCAACACTACAGTCCTCCGCTCTACCAACTGAGCTAAGGTCGGGATGTTGGTAATGTTGATGTCAATTGATATTACTTAAATAAAAAAGATTTGATTTGCCCAAATCGAGCCGATTTGCTTGCAGTAACGCTAACTTAATTTGCAGATAGTGGACTGATTAAATTCATTGTTAGATCATATGAAATTGTTAAGCACTTCTCATAGAAAATTCATGGTACCAAACTACCCCTTATTTTGCATACACTGTAGAGAAAGGTTATAGATAATTAGACTACTTAATAGTACTAGTACGAAACGTAGCTGGTAGCCAAAAATATACTAAGTTGCTTACATACGAGCTGTTGATACATCTCGATTGCTGCCGTCAGGTTTGCTTAATAATACCAATTGTGAAGCATATTTATCCACGTAATGATCGTGAAAATGACACTAGCTAGTACAGGTTGTTCATCAATCATTTGCCCAAAAAAGAACTGCCACACGAATGGCACTGAGGTGTGCATGCATCCAGAGCGTTCCTGAATATTTAATGGTTAACCGATTGCAGGATCTTTGCTTGCATGCAACTTCTTTGCTTGCAAGAGTTACCATAGCACGTACCCGATGATGAATTGCAGACAAGCGCTCGTCAACGGCAAAAAGGAACACAAATGAAGCCTGTGGGCTCTAATTTGCTTACGTGTTTTGAGATTTGTTGGCACGATTTGTTCAGGATCATCTGATATGAACACCTACTCCAGCTAGTGTTTTAGAAAGAAATCACTAAATCTATAAAGCTCCAAACAATTGAATCAGGTAGGTGCTGAGTAAATTAGCTTGCATGCGCTAAAAAAAGCAAACAACATATAAAGAAAAGAGGCGAATCTTGAACATAATGAAAATTTGTCCACTGAGTGATTGCTAACCAAAGAAGAAGCAAATGCACAAAAAAGATGTGGAAGATTGCCCTTTGTAGGAGGAAGAACCTTTGTCTACCTGTAAGAAGACATGATATCACAAACCCCTTCATCCATTGCCGAAGAGCCCCCCCCCCCCCCCCCCCCCCATCGGGCCGTCAGATGGCGGGTACACTCGATGAAGATCGTTGTGGAGTATGTTTGATAAGGATACCGCTAAAGGGGAAGAGACTCTGAGCACAACCACCATTTCGACTCGAGGTCCATAACGAGAGGAATATTGTCATCACGTACAAACCAACCACACTATGACCAACTAGCCAGGACATAAGATCTAGAGATGGCGCCTCCAAGGAGGGGGCAACACCAATGGACCGTCACCGCATGGTCCAGCAAACAAGACTAAGGGTTTCCACAAGAGCCTGAGGGGGAGGGACAATGGCCCGCGATAGTGCCTCCAAGGAGGGGAGGGACACTATCTCAATGCTTGTGTGTAGGTACCACACTTATCCCTATGGAGGACAAAGAAGATGCTCCCCATATCCTGGTGGGAGACTAACAACCGCACCATGTGTGTCTCCCGCACATGTCACATCGTCACCCAACTCTAGAACATGCTTTTTAAACGTTCCCATCAGTAGGTCACCGCCACACCCGACTACGAGGAGGTAATGCCCCAAAATCCAAGAGAACTAGCCTCCGACGACCAAAATTGTCGCACAAACACTTACCAATGTCAGTTGCTACCTAATAACACACATCATCGACCCCAAGTGAAGTAGAAACGCACATCTAAATCGAGCAGACGCTAAGGAGCCTGCTTTCCCAGCAAAAAAACGAGCCATGAGCACTAATCAACATGGTCGTTTACTGCCCAAATGACGGGACCTAATCCTCGTGGGGTTTATATTGATGCCATCTTAGAAATTACACAAGAAATGTGGCATCGCGGATGTTTATTAGTTGTGACATTATGATGATGGGCCAACAACTTGTAGAGTGCATACTATTCCTATGTTAAGGAACATCTTAGACAGTCGGGCTTGGCTAGCAAGTGACTACGACCATATAGTATTTCCTACTGAATCTTTGAAGCTTTGAGTGCACAAACATCGATGTGGGTGTATGAGACTTCATGAGGTTGCCACTATAGTTCTTCACATGGTACTTGGAAATCTAGACCATATACCCTAGAGTTTATTCGCTTGAAGATGGGATGACCTCATGCCCATGTGGAGAGAATCACTTAGGATTATGTAGGTAAGAGCCCCTTGACAAAAGGACAATGCTATCCTCTAGGGATACTTTTCATAAAGAGGTATAACGGTAAAACTTGATAAACTAGCTTATAGTGGATTATGGATAAAAATTGATAGTGCATTGTCTTGATGAACTACCTCACTGAATCTCACATCTTGCTTCTCCATTTGACCCCCGCTTTGATTTGTTGACCGTGTCAAGTGCGTGGAGTGGAATTTCATGGCAGGGCCTTATGAAATAATTATGCCCCAACATAATACAATGTGTCTTGGACTACAAGTTGATCTCCTAGCGGCAACAATAGAACTGTACCTAGATATAAAAATCAATCCGAGCAAATAATATTACCTTCCAAATAATGTAAAATGCATCCCCACTCGTCACAAACTCGAGTTTAGGACCCTGCCAATGCATTACTAATAAAAAGATAATTGCGACCCACATCTATGACTATCTGATGGAGCGTAAGAGTGAGGGGTGTTGAAATATTATTGCCTACCGTTTCATAACACTCTGATTTTTTAGGCAGGCTGATCGGTGCATACAATTCAATAATTAATACTAATTAATTATGAAAAATCATCAATCATATGTCAGCATATGTTTTCTGTACATTGATGAGTTTTGGTTACATTGATTTTGAAATATGTAGCATTCCCTCAGAAAGAAAAGATTTTCAATGTAGCAATATGAACAATATATATATATATATATATATATATATATATATATATATATATATATATATATATATATATATATATATATATATATATATTTGACATGTCACGATCTATCTACCCTATCTGCTCATCCATGCTATCACATCATAATTGTTTTTTCCTCTTCTTTTCCCAGTGACAGAGAAAGAAGTTGATGACCTGACCGGTTAACCTTCCCACACCGCCATATATAGAGCCAAGAAAAAAAAAACTTAAAATTAGGTAGCCCCTTATGCTGAGAGCGACACAGCAATACATATCCCTCCTCCCCAAGAGAATCATGCACAATTAATTTATGTGTTGAGCATCAATCCAGTGGAATTGTTCTGACATCGACAGGAGCAACAACATGATGTGCACACAGCACACAGTTAATCATCAGAACCCGGCCAAAACAATTGTTCATCTTCTTAACCTATCATAAATATTCCAAACCCAGCCACATATAATAGTGAAATGTATGCATGCCTAGATCGGCAGTGCTTGGCAAACTGTGGTGCTATTTGCATGTCCAAACTAGCTGGCTGCTACAAATCCATGCACACGACCATCAAATTTATAGCAACTACGAGTATCATCCTATGATAACACTAAAAATGGTATATTGCTCTACTATGAGAGCTGGAGACTATGACCATGCCTTTCCACTTGTAGCGATAGATGTGCGCTATCTTATCTATCACGACAACACATCACATTCATCTCCTCTCTCATGTCTCATGCTTGAGTGCAGCCAATAATAGGAGCCAATAATCTGGCGGTACGAGTCATTTTAGATGAAAGACAAGGTGAATAGGGGATTCTACCCGGTGGCCCCGGCCGGCCGGCGACGGCCGGCGATCTGTTCGCCGTTGATCGCTCATTGGACGGTACGCGGTGCCGACATGTGGACTGAGGCACGTGAGAGGCCACGTGAAGCGGCCCCCGCTAGACGATGTTAACGTCCCTCAGGCGGCCATGGCATCGCCGGCGGTCAGTTTCGGTTGGTCGCCGTCGACGCACGTCGTTGTTGTTGTTGTCATGGTGCTACGTTCGTGGTGGATAAGACCTGAAAGCATGAATCCACTGTTTCATAGTTAAAGCTGGACAAAGACGATGACAAGGAAGTGTAAGTGGTTCGAACTACTCTCAGCTTTTACTAGCATAGTGGCACATATAAGGAAAATTTGGTGTTTGCTTGATGAGCTGCACGAAAGGTACTTTTACCTTATCTGGTAAGTAAGTACTTAATTATTTTCGGTGAGCTAGTCAAACTAGTCCAAGTTCATTGTGTGTCTTTTACGCGAAGTTTCAAATATCACACTATCTCTTGGCTATAGCATCGCTGTAGCGGATTCACAGCTCCCCTGCTAAAGATATGCCCTTTTAGCGCTAAGTAGGAAATTTCCCACTAATAGCTCGCTAAATCACGCAAAAACGTTAAATACGGCTAAAAATAGCGCTATTTCTCCCGCTAAATCCAAATATTTCTATGTTTAGATTTGAAAGTTAGGCCTGGGTATGTAATATACATTTATGCACTACTTTTATTACTGCAATCATCATTATTGTTTATTACAAGTTTGTATCATTGAATTTCTTATCATATTTATAGATGATATATATATATGAATATTTGATGCCTAATTTTTATAAGAGTTTTCTTGTTTTGTAAAAAACGCCAATGGCTTAACTTCTCTATAACTTTCTTACGCCTGGAAATAGTCGCCGCTAAGACGCATAGCCTGCTATTTTTAACTTTTGTTTTACGGCCTAGCTCGAACGTGATTGGTATCACTTTCGTGCTCTTTTGCAATATTGTCACATCCTCAAATAATTTGAAAACAAAGGTAAAAACTGAATATTCATTGTTTGAATTATTGGTGGCTAGCGAGCAATACTCCTCCCGTTCCGATGATTAAGGCTTATGTCTTTAAAAAAATCAAGGTAAGTAATGTTTGATCAAACTTAAAAAAAACTATCGAGAAGAACAATGATATTATGTAGATGATCATATGGGAATATATTCCATGTTCTATTTAACAGTGTTGATTTTAAATTCTACATGTTAATGATTTTTCTATTTTTTTGTCAAAAATTAAGTAGTTTGACTTTTGAAAAAAAACCTTATTTATTGAAATGGAGGTGGTCTCCCTCCGTTCACAATTATCTGCGTTCTATGTTTAGTCAAAGTCAAACTTTACAAAGTTTAACTACAAATACAGGGACAAATATTAATATCTAAAGTATAAAACTAGTACCATTAAAATCATCTTGAAATATATTTTTATATTATGTAAATATGCAATTATAGATGTTAATGTTTTTTTGCTATAACTTTGTTCAAATTTTAGAAACTTTGACTTTGACTAAAGCTAAAAGGCAGGGTAAATAAAAACGTAGAAAGTACTAATATTTTTTTCGATAATAGTATATATTAATATCGCAAAGATACCAATTACACCCAGTTCTGCAACAACACATTGCCCTAGCGGCACTACGGATGCACACATTCAAAAAAGAAAGAAGAATTACAAAAAACGAAAAGTCTCACTACAATGATTCATTCATTGAAATGGTAGTACTAACACCACCAAGATAGCACATATGAAGTCCAGCTTCTTCAAAAGCGACGCCTCCAAGAAGAAAACAGTGCACAAACATCGGCATCGCCCGATCATAGATCTTATGTTTTCACCCTGAAGAAAGTCCCCGCTCTCAAAACAATGCCTCCAACAAAGCCATTGCCAGCCACAACCAACTAAGACCAGACCTTGGGTTTTCACCCCGAGTGGTAGGACTATGACCTTCTCCTGTGCAGTCTCCCCCGCTTACATGCCGCTGCTCCAAATCACACAAATCACCAAGTCAATTCTTCATAACCATAAAGACTCGAGCCGCTATTGCCAGACCTCAGATCTCGGCTTCAATGCCATTCTTCGCCAGCATCACGGAACGAGAAGATGCTCCATGATATTAACAGCCAGCAAAGCTTCGAGACGCTCCCTCCAAAACCAAATGGTCAGAGTAAAACACGGGTGCGCATGACCGAATCCCACCCGATCCGGCAGACTCCAGGCATAGAACACCTCGTGGAGCACCAGCGGAGCCTTCCAAAACACGCCACTTCCGGCAGATCGATGGGGACACGCAGCAACAGATCATCAACTTGGCGATAGGACGAATCATAGGACCACCGCCATTATCCACGAGACTAGCAGCCCCCCACGCCACCAGTTCCTTCATGCCGGAGTGAAAAGAGAGGAAGATGCAGACCTAGCGCAAGGCTGCATGTACCAGCGACCCGAGGAACCACTAGCCCCCTTCGCCCCGGCCGTGGCTGGCCATCTGACCAGACCGGCGTCAGCCCAGATCATGGCCCGTCGACCCGGCTCGCCGCCATGCACGCCGAAGGCGTGCTGAAGGCGCATCGCCATCTCCTCACTACCGCCTCGCCGGAGGGCCTCAGGCCTCGACCCGAATAGCCGCCCTGCGCTTCCACCGGCGTTCCCCCAACTCCCGAGGAAAACCAGCAACACACCGCCATCCCTGCCGCCGTCTTCGACGCGGAGGGGGCCGCCGCTGCCACCACGGAGGCAGCGGGGGCGGCCAGGGGTGGGGGGTGGAGGCGCCGCCTAGGGTTTTGAGGAGGAGGGCGCCGCCAGAGACGCTCGGGAGGGAGCGCCTTTAGTAGTTTTAGTGGACGATGATTAATTAGCTCAATCGCTCTATTGTTTTTGTTTGAAAATCAGATGGAATATTTGCTAATGTCAGCTATTTGTGGTACTCGCGTGCTGTGTGCATGCAAGAGTTCAAGGGCAACCGTTGGTAATGGTAGCTGCTTCTAAAGGCATAACGGCCGTTATATATAGTCGGCTCCTTTTTGAAAATATGTACCAGTGAAAAAGAAATAAGACTGGTAAGCTAGTGTGGCCTCTATATTTTTCTAGCATCATTTGGTCTCTCTTTCACAAGCATATCGGCACAGATAAGGAAAATTAGGTGCTTGCCTAATTAGCTGCACGAAAGGTACTTTTACCTTATCTGGTAAGTAAGTATTTATTTATTTCCCGAGAGCTAGTCAAACTAGTCCAAGTTCATTGTGTGTGTTTTAAGGCGTAGCTCGAACAAGACTGGCATACTTTCGCTGTCTTAGGCAAGATCATTCACAACCTGGATAATTTGAAAACAAAGATGAAAAATGAATATTCATTGTTTAAAATATTGGTGGCTAACAAGCAGTACTCCCTCCATTTCAATGAATAAGGTTTATATCTTTTAAAAAAAGTCAAGCTAAGTAAAGTTTTACTGAACTTTTAGAAAAAAACTATCAAGAACAATAACATTATAACATTATATATATATATATATATATATCATATGAAAATATATTTGATGATGTATCTAGCGGCATTGATTTTGATTTATACATGTTAATGTTTTTTTTTCTAAAACCTTTGCCAAACTTTACGTAATCTGACTTTTAAAAAAATACTGTAAAACCCTTATTCATTGGACAAGGACTAGTACTAATCTAGTGGCAAGTTCATTGCGTGTTTTACATCTTCGAGACGATTGGCAATATCGTCTCACCCCTGGGTAATTTGAAAACAAAGATAAAAAATGAATATTGCTTGTTCGAACAATCGGTGGCTAGCGAGCAGTAGCAATCTAGTGGCCAGAAATTAATTTCCCCAATCGCTCTATTTGTTTTGTTTGGAAATCAGATGGAATATTTGTTGATGTCAGCTATATGTGCTACTGGTATGCATGCAAGAGTTCAAAAGCAACCGTTGGCAGCTGCTCCTAAAGGCACAACGGCCGTTATATATAGTCGGCTCCTTTTGGAAAATATGTTCTGGGAACTAGAAATTTGCGAAATGTGCATCGTTGCCTCAAACTAGTCCAAGTTCATTGTGTGATTTATAGCCTCAAAGACCATTGGTATCACTTTCGATGTCTTTTGTAATATTGTGACGTCCCTAGATAATTGAATAAAGATGAAAAATGAATGTTGATTGTTTGACTTATTGGTGGCTAGCAAGTAGTCGGTAAGCGAGTGGCCAGCGATTATTTTCTTTAGTCGCTCTATTGTTCTGTTTGGAAATCATATGGTCTCTCTTTTAGTGGGCATATATGATTTGTTTTTTTTTTGACGAAAAAGCTTTTCTATTGCATTAAGAAGATGTACAAGATATGTACAAAGGAGACAGAGAAACAAGGCTAGTTTTGGGCACTATAGATATGGAAAATCTATATCTATTTGGTACTAGCAGCCTCAAACTAATTCATAAGTTCAGTATTTGATTCACAGCCTCGAACACGATCAATGTCATGTCACTGTCGCAAGCTATCTTTTGCAGTATGGCGACGCCCCAAATAATTGACGCCGGCCACTTGGTCAGGCCGGGGCCGTTTGATCGCCAAAAAGAAGAGTCTTCAACTCATCCAAGGTGCAAGCTGATCAGAATCACTCGCCCATGCCTCTGAGCTAGCTAGCTACCTAGAGATCGATGGATGGAACGAACCATGTATATCCACGAAACAAACTAAATACCGTATACCCGACGACACGGCACGCTTTCCCAGCAGCAATATCATACTCATACGTATACGTATTCACGTGTGTGCATTCATGCGTGTGCACCCACTACCAAGTATGCGTAAATGTATTTTTTTCCATGAAATAAATACTGAAATACAGTTGTATATTTCCACAAGCACTTACGTATGTATGATTTGCGTATATCTAGTGGCTAGTGCAGGCTTTAGGATAGGAGGAAAGAGTCGCCGAAGTTGAGGACTTACAGTTAATTTCCAAACCGTAAGCATCAATGCAAAAGAATATGGCAAGTTGCATACTGTGCATGATCGATCAGTTGACCCTGCTCGATCGCACTATTAATACGTGTACGTACGTACCGACCCCTTCATCGTCCCTTCCCGTCTCTCTCTATAGCAGAAGAGGCTACCTAGCTAGCAAGCAGTTTAATTTAGCGGTGGAGAATGAGCTCTATCGGCATGATGGAGGCGAGGATGCCGCCGGGGTTCCGGTTCCACCCCAGGGACGAGGAGCTGGTCCTCGACTACCTCCTCCACAAGCTCACCGGCCGGCGCGCCTACGGCGGCGTCGACATCGTCGACGTCGACCTCAACAAGTGCGAGCCATGGGACCTTCCAGGTACGTCTGCTACAGTAGTAACATGGATGATTCATAGCAAGTTTTCTTCATTCTCTGGATCTATCTCTGCTGGTTGGTTAATCCTGTTGGTGCACCACGGTGCTGGCGATGAACTTAGTTCAGTAATCAAGTTCCATAGAAATCGATCCATAAATTTGAAGGAGGAAAAAGAAAATGGATGGAATTTTTTCGGAGAGAGGATAACTGATTCATTCGCGCGCTTCTGCACCAGATCGTGAACAAAAAAAAACAAAAAACTTGGCTTCGCCCGGGTTCGAACCGGAGACCTTCAGTGTGTTAGACTGACGTGATAACCAACTACACCACGAAACCTTGCTGATAGGATTACTACTACTAGTTTATAAGTACAACTAATCTTTGCTGAGATTGATTCGTCTCTGTTCTTCGGTCGATCACAGAGGCGGCGTGCGTGGGCGGCAGGGAGTGGTACTTCTTCAGCCTGCGCGACCGCAAGTACGCCACCGGCCAGCGCACCAACCGCGCCACCCGCTCCGGCTACTGGAAGGCCACCGGAAAGGACCGCCCCATCACCGGCTCCGGCGAGGCATCGGCGGCGGTAGTGGGCATGCGCAAGACGCTGGTCTTCTACCAGGGCAGAGCCCCCAAGGGGACCAGGACGGAGTGGGTCATGCACGAGTTCCGCCTGGAGGAACAAGACGAGCACCACCAGCAGCAGCATGGCCGCGCCGCCGCCGCCGCGGCGAGGCGCCAGCTCAAGGTAGGATCAATACCGTGCTCTTCTTGCTTGTGTTCATTCGGTTTGTGTGACCCCCTCGGCAGTGTTTGGACACGCCACTCTCATGCAGAATTATGAAGGAGAGAAGACAAATTGTCTTTCATTTCTTTTTTCTTTTTTTTCTATCAGTATATGCAGAAAATTGCATAGTTTTGTGGCTCCATATTCCTTTTAAAAAATAGCATAGCATCATTTTTTTAAAAAGTTTGAATGGTTTGATATTACTACCACATCTCCAGACTAGGCCACCCCTAGCTTGCAATTAAAATTCTCTAAATTTTCATCTCCACACAAGATATTTCATGTTATTCTATATTTATTTATGTTCCTAAACATTTGTACTAGTAAGATATTCCCATACGAAGCAATAGCCAATGTCTTAATGGAAATGGTCATGCAGTCACAGTTGATATGTATTTTAGAATGGAGCGAGTACAGTTGATAGTATTTTAGAATGGAGCGAGTACTGTTGATATGTATTCCTCGCGTCAGCTCATTTATTTGCCATCAAACGCGTTGCGTCACTATGGATCTCAAGCCAGAATTTCGTATGATCTCTACTGTTTAGGTTGAATGAATGATCATCTCCTTCATGAGAAACATGCTGCTCTGACTCTGAACCTACTTATTGCAAAGTACAGCCTGCGAGTTGCCAATTTAGAAACCCCGGTCCACTCCAGAGTCTCTGTCACTGGAATGATCGTTCAAGTGTTTACGTCAGGGCGCTTTCCAAAGAAAACTAGATAATTTACTTAACAATCCCGTGAGAATGATTAATTTGACTCTTCAACGCTCATTGTTTAGCCCAAGCTGCTAGTTAAGAATTTTTCAGGTCCCTGTAATTGCTATGCCTTAAAAGTAGATAACTTCAGGAATAATAGTTTCATCAAGTGACCCCGCTGCAGAGGTTGTCATGTTAGTTGCATCAGCATAACTATTCATGAGCCTACTGAATTGATTTAAGCAACGGAAGTCTTCTCAGCCTTACCTACTTCATATGAAAGGATTGACTGTTTAAGGAATATTTTTTCTATTTCAATTATTACTTAGTAGTATGAACATACACTTAACCATGTGAACTTGGCACCTACAGGAAGACTGGGTGCTATGCAGGGTCTTCTACAAGAGCAGAACAACTACCCCAAGGCCACCTTCTGAAGAAACATGCACATTCCCTGGTGAACTGGACCTTCTGGCTGCGCCGCAGTCGCTCGCACCCCTCATCGATGCCTACATAGCTTTCGACAGCGGCACGGCTGTTGAGCAAGTGTCCTGCTTCTCCGGCTTGCCAGCACTGCCATTGAAAGGATCGGTGAGCTTCGGGGACCTGCTGGGCTGGGACAACCCTGATACGAAGGCCATCAGGACAGCGCTGAGCAACAGCAATTCAAGGCTGGAGTTGCCCACAAACTGGAGCCAGGAGAATGGATTGTCACAGATGTGGACACCCCTCTGAAACTTGACATATGATTATTATGGTGCTAGCCTGCTAAGTGCAGTGTGGTGGTGACTAGTAATTAGATGACATATTCTTTCTAATGATATTGGAGTAGTATTGGACTATTGGTTAATGCAGTGTCTGTTGTTAGGATTTGATAAGTGTGTAGATTAGTGAAATGGCTTGGTACAGCAATTGTACATAGGATTGCTAAGAAATGTCCTCTTTAGTTTCTCTTTTCTTTGTACTCTCCAAATGTACTTCTCACTGAAAGGCAATATGTGGATAATCCCTGTAAAACTGTTCCCTTTCATTTGTTACATTTTAGGACATATGTGCAAAATACTACAGAGCTGACTTCCCTGACAAAGGCGTTTTCTCGCTGAACGTGAAACAAAACCTAATATTGATCACAACAGCAGCAACAACAATAACAGCAGCAAGTCATACACTTCATGTCAAACTGAAATGGGTAACACTAAAGGATCTTGAAAACTGTAATAAAACATAAGACCGGTTTGGAAGCATAAAAGACACGCAGAAAGACAGGAAAATAACCTGACCGTGAGTTAAATAGGCACACAGCAGTTCACACCATTCGTGTCACTCCTTCCTGTTACCCGATACGAGTAATATTCAGTCAAAAACCGGTCAGGTCTGAATACAGGAAGTTTAGTTTCACGACATGCTAAAGCACAGAAACATACCTGAATCTTGGAACCAATCCTGAGTGCAGATTACAGCTTCTGCCATTTCATGACTCAGCTTTTGATTGAACAGATAGACCCGTTCATCGGTTTCATCGAATGCGGATTCTTCTGAGACCGCACATGCAGATATTGCTAAGACATCGTGTGCGACCGCAGCAAGTACTGGGTATATGGAAGCATTAGCCTTCCACCATTCCAGGATATCAAAATGGCCATCCTGAGATAAGGCTTCCCTGCTTAGGTAGTTGATATCATTCGGAGAACAGAGCTTTCCATCCAGGTACGCATGGAGTTCGCTCAAAGAATCATCATATGATGTTTTTTCATGATAATTCTGATCTGTGAAACCTAATGGTTCACTGCTATTAGTATTCATCTCCATGCCGTTATTGTTGTTTCTGCTCGGTTCATCAGCACGGCAACAGTATCGAAAAAATAACTCATAAATCTTTCCTCGCACATCAGATATGTACATTTTGGCACTATTACCGTATGCTTGTCTAAAGCAATGTTCAAGAAATCTCATCTTATATCTAGGATCTAGCACGACAGCCACAGACAGCCACAGACAGCCACAAATACAATTTTGTCCATTTTTCATCAAAAGTTTTCAACATGTCCTTGATATCAAGAACACGCTCCATACACATGTTACCAGATGACTCCTGCAGAACTGTCCTCACACTCCAGAGTGCATGGAAATATGAATTGCTAGCCGAGCGAGGGCTGGATAATACTCTGATTGCATGATAAATAGGCCTTGCAACCAGACAGAAACTTTCTGCTGCTTCAAGTGACTCGGAAGATGGTTTGGACGGATACCAACCAGAGTCCATCTGTATAGGATTTGGAAATTTCTTATTGAATTGCAACACAGCCTCCATTAGGTAGAAAGTCGAGTACCATCTCTTGGAACCGAAAGAGGGTCTGTGAAGGTACATTCTCGAAAGAATTTGTTGATATTTTTCCTTCCATAGTGGAGAGTACGTCATGTAATCAATCCATTTTTTACTTGTTTCCATCGCCATTCGGAACAGAAATGAAGAGCTGATGAAGCACATCCACCGAACATGGTATATTTATTAACTTACATTTGGCAAGAAGATAGTTCTTCCCTGTAAGAATCTTCTCCAAGTCCAATATCATTGTATCCTCCACTGACTCACACAACACAATTCCCAAAAGCTTATTCTCAAGACTATATTCCTCGACTGTTTGTCGTGGTAGATTAGTAGATATACACATGAAACTTTGCCAATTAGGCAAGATGCCGATATAGTATTCTGGCTTGTATCCAAGGTGTGAACAGAAATATCTGATGATTCTTCTGTGCATCTTCCAGTCCCTATTAATGAAGTGCACTGTCATACACGTAAAAGCTTGCTGTCCAAGTTCCCAGTTTCTAACAGACAAGAAAATTCCCCCGGGTGCAAATGCTATTTCCTCCCTAAGTTTCAGCTTTTCATTCTGAAACATAGTGATGAACTGTTCTTCAGTGGCGACCCGTGATATCATGCTAGAAGTAGGATACATACCAGCCAAAACGTGCCTAAAACCTGCATTGCTCATGACTGGAAGCGGGCAAAGGTTTGTGCTTGTAGTCTTAGAGAGCTCTTCAAGAGGCTGTGGAGCTAAACAGTGTGGCTGTTCGTGGTGTTTCCAGGTCGTGCAGAGCAGATCTTTAGATGCCGGGACAAATGACTGGTTCCTCCTGAACTCTTTGCGCTAAGCTGCTTTCGACAATGTTTACACTCTGCGCTCTGACCACTAAACAGCGGGGTAAACTCCTTCCACACCTTGGACTTTGATCTTCGCCTTTTGCCAGCATGAACCGATTGATCGATCTCTGTAATTTGACCACCTGTGTGTTCGGGTCCCAGCATCATTGGCTCATAGCCATGCAAAAAGTGTAGGCCATCGAGGCAGTGATGCCCTATAAAACCACATGGACATGCCTCTTAGAGAGTAGCTAAAAACATACTCCCTCATTCCCACAATGTAAGATGTTATTACAATCAATATACAGTTAGCAGGTTGTAATAACATCTTATATTATGGGACAGAGGGATTGGAGCATGAATTTCTAATACTGAAAGTTACAGTTTTGGAATGTCCTATAAAAATATATATTTGGTGACTTGTACTACTCTCCAAATCACATGTAGTCAGTCTAAGGCTCTAAGCACTATTTATCTGAAATGAAGTGTCATCCCAATTGATTCCTAAATTTCTCTTTTCTCCGAACACAAATAAACAAAATCCGTAACAGTCAATCCGGTATTTTTTTGTGTGCAGAAAATAGAGAACCCTGACCTGGACCGATGAACAGAACCATAAACAATAATCCTAGACCTACGTCCGTAGTTGTAGCATTGCTGAACCATAAAACAGTGAGGTGTAAAGAAGAGTAAGCGGAAATCACCTGCCAGAGTCTACAATGACTGAAATCGCTACGCCAAGCTCGGAGGACACGGCCGCACCGTCTAGGCAGATCTCGACGCGCCGCCGAGCTCGGGAGACGCGGACGTGCCGTAGCCAGGTGTGAGAGCGCGCGAGACCTGTCAACCGGCAGGATCACCGGGTACGGGTGCTGCCGTGCTGGGTGGTGATGGAGGTCGCCGCGCCGCCGGGGCAGAGCTCGCTGGTGGAGGTCCCCGCCCGAGATTGCTTAATTTGGTCTTCGTTGCCAGGCTTACATCGATGTTCCTATCTTCGCAACTATTGTAATCGATCGTCTATGCCATCAACCAATACTGTACTTGGGATTTTGCTCGGGGGAGCAACTGCATTCAACTTGCTCGTTTTTAATTAAGACGCATCTCTTGAGCCGACAGGTTGACCCTCCTTTTTACACCTCTTTCGGCGCTTCCGGCTCTAATGCAATTCGGGACAAGCACTTCTCGCAGTGGCTATCTGTGACAATATGCTACTAGCTCAATTCATATCTACCTGTTATTTTTACATTTTTCAGGATCTCCAGTATACAAGTTTGACAGAAATGAAATGCGATAGAAGTATCTCTGATTCAGAATCTGATTAATAGCAAAATTGCACAAGAGTTTTATGGACTTTTGCCGGTCAAATCCCAGAAACTCAGTTAACCAACCATCCATCCTAGTCACAACTCACAAACACCAACAGCATTGAGGAACTCAGAGTGCGGATCCAGGCTCACCAAGTGCCAAATCAATCCGTGCAGTGCTCCTCCTAGGAGGACTGCAGAGGATACCACAGGCTTCAGAGTCACTATACATTTTGATCTAACATCTACATGGAACACAACAAACACATGTACTGATTTACCAGCATTAAGAACTCGACGGCGCGATGCACCTGACAAAAATCTGCCATTTACTGTGTCTGCCATCTGAGCAATTGCGTCCCGGCTGCAATTTACCCCAAGGTCACACTTACCGACACGGTTGCCTCGTTTCGAAAAAAAAACACTTACTGACATGGTAGGACAGTAACAAGCTGGTCCTCATTTAGAAGCAGTATGCACTATGCAAGCCACACCTTACTTCGCTGGGCTACTGGCAGCTTCGTCCTGCACCTTGCGCTTCTCCCTTGAACCATAATTGGCGCATAAGAAGGTTTCCAACTGATGGGCCAGTCTGCCATCGCTCATTGAATATGAGATCTTCACCCTCAGGTTGTTGCAAGTAAATGATCTTTCTCTTGGATTGCTGTAGGCCTTGTATAGAACAATGAGCTGGTTTAAAGGATCGGCCACATGCTTAAGCCCTTGTAGCAAACATTCATCAAGTAATACATTGTACGTACCGGGAGGTGAATAAAAAGGTTCTCTAAGTTGGGCGATTTCCCCAGCATGGTTGACAATGAATCAAAGCCGGGATCTGTGCACCATTCACCAAGCGATAGAGTCCTCAGGTTTCTGAACTCAGGGCAGTTCTTAATTTCATTGAATAGTAGAAGCTGCGCATTAATATTGGAGTGAGTACTGATGGTCCACTGACATGTAGGGCACAAACTAGCTCTACCGACTAAAAGTTAACAAAGCATGCTAGTTCTAATATGGCACATTTGCAAAAAAAAAAAAGTTGTAATAAGGCACTCCCCATATATGATATCATACAAACATCAAACCGTAAGTTAAGTTCCATACACCACACCCTAGGGGTTGAAACCTTTGCAGGGATCGGATATTAAGAGTTTAAGACTATGAATATTAATTTCAATGCTTTTTTTTGCAGTAGTATAGCTAATTAAAATATTCTCCTGGGTGAGAACTGTCCATTGGAATGACCCACTAGTAAAATGAACCTCTTTATGCACATTAGAGAACTGATATCAACATAGAAACCTGATAAAGCATGTTATTTGAGTGGTCAGCAATAGAATATATCAATAATAATAAACAGTCTTACAGCTCTTCCCTACATCTAAACCGATTCACAATAACTTAATTAAGAAATTCACGACCAGAAGAAATACGAAAAAGTTCTTCACGCAGATTTCAAGACAAAGCTCTAGCTACGTCTGTAGTCCCTTCCCATGCATATAATCATACACTGCAGAAAGCATAAGAAAACGAGAAGGCCATAGTATCAGTGACATGAAAAGTACCTGCCCATAGTGTGCTCTCAAGTTCAATGTTATCACATTGGAGAGGCTGCGAAGAATGCCATGGCCACCACGAGTTGGAGTTCCGTAGCAGTCATCCTCACTTGAATACACATCTGCAATCTCATCGTCGTCATAATCATCATCGTCACCTGAATACACATCTGCAATCTCAGCATCATCGTCATTGTTGTCCGGGTGCTCAGCATCTGATACGGCAGAGCTATCAGCAGCAGGTTCAGATTGAGATTCAGTGTCCCGAAGGTCCTCAGCATCTGCAGACCTATTATCATCAGGTCCAGCTTGAGATTCACTGTGCCCAAGGTTCTCAGCATCAGAACCTTCAGGCCTACTATCATCAGATGCAGATTGAGACTCACTGTGCCCAGGGTCCCCAGAATCAGAACCTTCAGGCCTACTATCATCAGATGCAGATTGAGATTCACTGTGCCCAAGGACCTCAGCATCAGAACCTTCAGGCCTACTATCATCAGATGCAGATTGAGATTCACTGTGCCCAGGGTCCTCAGAATCAGAATCTTCAGGCCTACTATCATCAGATGCAGACTGAGATTCACCGTGCACAGGGTTCTCATCATTCGCACAGCTGCGGCAAGGGGCCAAACGAGACGTCAAGCAAGTGTCGTCAAGCATGATAGTGGCTGTCAATAGGTAGCACGAGTCCACGATCCGAGGAACAAAATTGTGAGGTCTGATGCAGCGCAGGTAAACAAGGTTGGGAGCATCAACAGAGAGGCCGCAACGGTTGACGCATCTGACCATAGTCAAACGCTTGAGTGAGGTTGATTGAATGTGCGAGGCATATATGTAGACGTTCTTGAGCTCTAGTTCCTCCAAAGAGGTGCACCTAGAACAGAGCTGCGAGAGGGGGTTGTTGTTCATTTCCAAGTGGCTGAGATGCAGGATCTTGAGGTTGCCATAAAGGAAGATCCAGTACTTTGGTCGCAGCCTTGGTCGATGCTGATCACCGGATAGCTCGATATGTCTCGCATTGCGTCTGAGAGCATGCTCGATCCACGTGTTGGCGTCGTCGTGGTTCCAATGCAGCCGGAGCGTGTCCAGCGGCTCGAACAAACTGCGCTTGAGAAGCAGGTGCTTGACGAACTGGGCGTACCAATCCTGGCCGGCGTTGGGGCCGTCGACGCAGCCGCACGGATAGTGGATGTCGAGGCACGGCGCGGAGGCCCAGATGTTGCGCCACCGCCTCGAGAGCATGCTCGTGCGGACCACCTCCCACGCAGGCATGAAGGAAAAGATATGGTGGCGCATCTTGTCTGGGAGGTCACTGATGCGGTCGCGGCCACGGCCACCGCCTCCGCTGCCGCCACCACCGCCGTCCCCGTCGGAAGTCCCCGCTGTCCCGTCGGTCGGCGGCCCCCGCCCTTCGCCCCCCTGAAGCATTTTATCGAACAGGTTCCCTGCACGGACAACGGGATCAACATCACCACCACGGGAAACCAAAATATTCGCAAACGCAGCAAGAAACCAAGAAGAGCTAGGGATGCTGCATATCGACGAACGAATTCGCGATCTGGAACAAGAACTCGGGACGATCCCTCGCATGGCGGGTAGCGGAGAGGAGGAAGGGAACTTACGGATTGGTGGAGACTGGCTGAATGAAATCGAGGGACGGGCTCTCGGCCTCTTGCCGCTGCTGCTTTTGGTGCACGCAGAGCAAAGGGGAAGAAAGACTGGAAATGGAAAGGTGGGACGATAATTGGGCCGGTAAAGAGTTAAGGAGTATTTAAAGGGGCGGGATGCAAATGAATGTATTTAAAACAAAAATATGTCTAGATACATCAATACTAGAGCCAACTAATATAGATAGGAGCCGTACACTGGTGCCCCCGGGCCAGCCGCACACTCGGGTGGCGAGGACCGTGCGGCGCCCACGAGCACCCTCCCGCCGGCAGCTCAGGACTCTGCTGCTGCTCCTTCGGACGCAGTACGACAGAGTTGCCCGCCGGCGGAGGGCATATGTACCTTCGAGGCAGCGTTAAGAGGGGGTTCTTCGTCACCACCTCCCCCTCCTGTCGACGGACAGCACGCTCGGCCTTCTTCGCCGAGTCTGGGAGCGCCGAGGGTGCCGCCTATGGAGGCAGCTAGGGGAGGGTCTTCCTCGACGCACTCCCTTCCCAAGACTGCAGCTCCTGAGCATCCGAAGAAGCTTGCTGGTTGCATGTTGTTGCGGCGCAGCAATCGGCATGGCGTTGGTCCAGATGGGGCGACGGCCACAGATGAGGACACGATGGCCAAGGCCATGAGACGCAAGGCGGCGGCGAACCTCGACTTCTCAGGTATGAATAAGTGTACTAAATCGTTTTTAACCTTCCCACCACCACTTATTGCTTCCAAGCTTAATAAAGTGGGGGTCTCGTTGGGTAGTAATATTAATTCTATTTCAGTTTCGGCTAACGCTGGTTTTTATTCTGAGTTTTATTCTCAGATTCTATCTGAGGGCTCTTATATGTATGGAGTTTGATAGAATCAAACTTACTCCTACGATTTCGAGCAAGTCGGATACCTCTCTAACTGATGATGAGGATGAGGAAGTGTACGCCGTGTGATACGTCCATTTTGCATCACTATTTTATATCATAATTTGCTGTTATTCATTGATATATTTCATATTTGGAGATGATACTTATGTTATTTCATCTATTTTGCATGTTTCATGATTATTGGAGGATCGCGCACCGGAGTCAGGATTCTGCTGGAAAAAGCGTCGTCAGAATGCAATATTTCGGAAGATCAACAATTGACGGAAATTATATGAAAAATCCTATTTTTCCAGAAGACGAAGGGATCCAGAAGGGGGAGCCGAGGAGGGCCGCCATGGGCCCACCTCATAGGCCGGCGCGGGCCAAGGCCTGGCCGCGCCGCCTTGTGAGGAGGGGGCCCACAGCCCCCTCTGGCCTTCTCTCCTTCGCGTACATCTTCGTCCCGAAAACCTAAGCTCCGGGGATAGTCGCGAAGAGTCACAGCCGCCTCTGCGGGGCGGAAAACACCAGAGAGAAAAGAGCTCTCCGGCGGGCAGGAATCCGCCGGGGAAATTCCCTCCCGGAGGGGGAAATCGACGCCATCGTCATCGTCATCGAGCTGGACATCATCTCCATCATCATCACCATCATCTTCATCATCATCACCGCCATCTCCACCGCTGCACCTCGTCACCGCTGTAACAATTAGGGTTTGATCTTGATTGTTTGATAGGGGAAACTCTCCCGGTGTTGATTTCTACTTGTTATTGATGCTATTGAGTGAAACCATTGAACCAAGGTTTATGTTCAGATTATTATTCACCATCATATCACCTCTGATCATGTTCCATATGATGTCTCGTGAGTAGTTCGTTTAGTTCTTGAGGACATGGGTGAAGTCTAAATGTTAGTAGTGAATTATGTTGGTTAGTATTCAATGTTATGATATTTAAGTTGTGGTGTTATTCTTCTAGTGGTGTCATGTGAACGTCGACTACATGATACTTCACCATTTATGGGCCTAGGGGAGTGCATCTTGTATTCGGTTGCTAATTGCGGGGTTGCCGGAGTGACAGAAACCTAAACCCCCATTGGTATATCGATGCAGGAGGGATAGCAGGATCTCAGAGTTTAAGGCTGTGGTTAGATTTATCTTAATTACTTTCTTGTATTTGCGGATGCTTGCAAGGGGTATAATCACAAGTATGTATTAGTCCTAGGAAGAGCGGTGCATTAGCATAGGTTCACCCACACAACACTTATCAAAACAATGAAGATTAATCAGCTATATGAAGCGAAAGCACTAGACTAAATTCCCGTGTGTCCTCAAGAACGTTTGGTCATTATAAGTAAACAAACCGGCTTGTCCTTTGTGCTAAAAAGGATTGGGCCACTCGCTGCAATTATTTCTCTCGCACTTTACTTACTCGTACTTTATTTATCTGCTATATCAAAACCCCCTGAATACTTGTCTGTGAGCATTTACAGTGAATCCTTCATCGAAACTGCTTGTCAACACCTTCTGCTCCTCGTTGGGTTCGACACTCTTATTTATCGAAAGTACTACGATACACCCCCTATACTTGTGGGTCATCAAGACTATTTTCTGGTGCCGTTGCCGGGGAGTGAAGCGCTATTGGTAAGTGGAATCGGTAAGGAAAACCTTTACTGTACGTGCTGATTTTATTTCTGCCTGCTGCTATAATTCATTATGGAGAGATCTTCTCTTGAATTCCTATTTGTAAAATCTACTACTACTGCAAAGGTAGTGGATGAGGCGCCAGGTGAGAAAGAGGTTCCATACAAAATACCTATAAAAATTATTGAACGTGTTGTAGATAACCGCTATGAAGGGGATGGAACTGTCCATCATGGTGATCATTTACTGTTTCTACATGAATTATGCGGGTTATTCAAATGTGCAGGTATTGCTATAGATGAAGTTATAAAGAAACTATTCTCTATATCGCTGTCTGGTAGAGCGGCGCACTGGTATAAATTGCTGAAGAATGGTGATTCTCTTGATTGGAAGGATATTGTGCCTCTATTTTATTCCAAATTCTATCCTCCAAGTGAAATTCACAAAGATCGGAACCGCATATATAATTTCTGGCCTCATGATGGAGAAAGTATTGCCCAAGCTTGGGGGAGATTGAAGTCTTTAATGCTCAAATGCCCCATTCATGAGCTTCCTGGTAATATTATTATTGATAATTTCTATGCAAGATTGTCTTTTCAAGATAAGACTTTGCTGGATACTGATACGTCTCCGACGTATCGATAATTTCTTATGTTCCATGCCACATTATTGATGTTATCTACATGTTTTATGCACACTTTATGTCATATTCGTGCATTTTCTGGAACTAACCTATTAACAAGATGCTGAAGTGCCGATTCTTTGTTTTACTGCTGTTTTTGGTTTCAGAAATCCTAGTAACGAAATATTCTCGGAATTGGACGAAATCAACGCCCAGGGTCCTATTTTGCCACGAAGCTTCCAGAAGACCGAAGAGGAGACGAAGTGGGGCCACGAGGTGGCCAAACCCTAGGGCGGCGCGGCCCAGGCCTTGGCCGCGCCGACCTGTGGTGTGGGGCCCTCGTGTGGCCCTCTGACCTGCCCTTCCGCCTACTTAAAGCCTCCGTCGCGAAACCCCCAGTACCGAGAGCCACGATATGGAAAACCTTACTGAGACGCCGCCGCCGCCAATCCCATCTCGGGGGATTCAGGAGATCGCCTCCGGCACCCTGCCGGAGAGGGGATTCATCTCCCGGAGGACTCTACGCCGCCATGGTCGCCTCCGGAGTGATGTGTGAGTAGTCTACCCCTGGACTATGGGTCCATAGCTGTAGCTAGATGGTTGTCTTCTCCCCATTGTGCTTCATTGTCGGGTCTTGTGAGCTGCCTAACATGATCAAGATCATCTATCTGTAATTCTATATGTTGCGTTTGTTGGGATCCGATGAATAGAGAATACTTGTTATGTTGATTATCAAAGTTATGTCTATGTGCTGTTTATGATCTTGCATGCTCTCCGTTACTAGTAGATGCTCTGGCCAAGTAGATGCTTGTAACTCCAAGAGGGAGTATTTATGCTCGATAGTGGGTTCATGTCTCCGTGAATCTGGGGAAGTGACAGAAATCTCTAAGATTATGGATGTGATGTTGCCACTAGGGATAAAACATTGGTGCTATGTTCAAGGATGTAGTTACTGATTACATTACGCGCAATACTTAATGCAATTGTCTGTTGTTAGCAACTTAATACTGGAGTGGGTTCGGATGATAACCTGAAGGTGGACTTTTTAGGCATAGATGCATGCTGGATAGCGGTCTATGTACTTTGTCGTAATGCCCAATTAAATCTCACAATACTCATCATAATATGTATGTGCATGGTCATGCCCTCTTTATTTGTCAATTGCCTAACTGTAATTTGTTCACCCAACATGCTGTTTATCTTATGGGAGAGACACCTCTAGTGAACTGTGGACCCCGGTCTAATTCTCTATACTGAAATACAATCTACCATGCAATACTGTTTTACTGTTTTCTGCAAACAATCATCATCCACACTATACATCTAATCCTTTGTTACAGCAAGCCGGTGAGATTGACAACCTCACTGTTTCGCTGGGGCAAAGTACTTTGGTTGTGTTGTGCAGGTTCCACGTTGGCGCCGGAATCTTTGGTGTTGCGCCGCACTACATCCCGCCGCCATCAACCTTCAACGTGCTTCTTGGCTCCTACTGGTTCGATAAACCTTGGTTTCATACTGAGGGAAAACTTGCCGCTGTATGCATCACACCTTCCTCTTGGGGTTCCCAACGGACGCGTGCTGTACGCGTATCAAGCTCTTTTTCTGGCGCCGTTGCCGGGGAGATCAAGACACGCTGCAAGGGGAGTCTCCACTTCCCAATCTCTTTACTTTGTTTTTTGTCTTGCTTAGTTTTATTTACTACTTTGTTTGCTGCACTAAATCAAAATACAAAAAAAATTAGTTGCTAGTTTTACTTTATTTGCTATCTTGTTTGCTATATCAAAAACACAAAAAAATTAATTACTTGCATTTACTTTATCTAGTTTGCTTTATTTACTACTGCTAAAATGGCCACTCCTGAAAATACTAAGTTGTGTGACTTCACAACCACAAATAATAATGATTTCTTATGCACACCTATTGCTCCACCTGCTACTACAGCAGAATTCTTTGAAATTAAACCTGCTTTACTGAATCTTGTTATGTGAGAGCAATTTTCTGGTGTTAGTTCTGATGATGCTGCTGCCCATCTTAATAATTTTGTTGAATTATGTGAAATGCAAAAATATAAAGATGTAGATGGTGATATTATTAAATTGAAATTGTTTCCTTTCTCATTAAGAGGAAGAGCTAAAGATTGGTTGCTATCTCTGTCTAAGAATAGTATTGATTCATGGACTAAATGCAAGGATGCTTTTATTGGTAGATATTATCCCCCTGCTAAAATTATATCTTTGAGGAGTAGCATAATGAATTTTAAACAATTAGATACTAAACATGTTGCACAAGCATGGGAAAGAATGAAATCTCTGGTTAAAAATTGCCCAACACATGGACTGACTACTTGGATGATCATCCAAACCTTCTATGCAGGACTAAATTTTTCTTCGCGGAATTTATTGGATTCAGCTACTGGAGGTACCTTTATGTCCATCACTCTTGGTGAAGCAACAAAGCTTCTTGATAATATGATGATCAACTACTCTGAATGGCACACGGAAAGAGCTCCACAAGGTAAGAAGGTAAATTATGTCGAAGAAACCTCTTCCTTGAGTGATAAGATTGATGCTATTATGTCTATGCTTGTGAATGATAGGACAAATGTTGATCCTAATAATGTTCCGTTAGCTTCATTGGTTGCACAAGAAGAACATGTTGATGTAAACTTCATTAAAAATAATAATTTCAACAACAATGCTTACCGGAACAATTCTAGTAATAACTATAGGCCATATCCTTATAATAATGGTAACGGTTATGCTAATTCTTATGGGAATTCTTACAATAATAATAGGAACACACCCCCTGGACTTGAAGCTATGCTTAAAGAATTTATTAGTACACAAACTGCCTTTAACAAATCTGTTGAAGAAAAGCTTGGGAAAATTGATATACTTGCTTCTAAAGTCGATAGTCTTGCCTCTGATGTTGATCTTTTGAAAACGAAAGTTATGCCTAGAAGGGATATTGAAAATAAAATTGTTACTACAGCAAATGCCATCCAAGTTAGAATTAATGAGAATATAAGATTAATGGCTGAACTGCATGCTAGGTGGGATAGAGAAGAAAATGAAAAACTAGCTAAAGAGAAGAATGTAGCTAAAGTTTAAACTATTACCACCACTAGTAATGCTAATGCTACACATGTTGCTGCACCTCCTACTATTAATAATAAAAGAATTGGTGTTAGCAATGTTTCCACTTCTAATGCAAAGCGCGAGAAACTGCCTGAAATTGCTAAAGCTACGAAACCGCCTTTGTGATAAAACTGCTGAAATTTTTTCCAACATTGGGGATGATGATCCCATTGATTTAGATTATAATGGTTTGAATTTTGATGATTGCCACATCTCTGAAGTTATAAAGTTCTTGCAAAAACTTGCTAAAAGTCCTAATGCTAGTGCTATAAATTTGGCTTTCACAAAACATATTACAAATGCTCTCATAAAAGCTGGAGAAGAGAAACTAAAACTTGAAATTTCTATTCCTAGAAAGCTAGAGGATGGTTGGGAACCCATCATTAAAATGAGGGTCAATGATTTTGATTGTAATGCTTTATGTGATCTTGGTGCAAGTATTTCCGTTATGCCTAAGAAAGTCTATGATATGCTTGACTTGCCACCATTGAAAAATTGTTATTTGGATGTTAATCTCGCTGATAATGCTAAAAAGAAACCTTTGGGGAGAGTTGATAATGTTCATATTATGGTTAACAATAACCTTGTCCCCGTTGATTTTGTTGTCTTGGATATTGAATGCAATGCATCTTGTCCCATTATATTGGGAAGACCTTTTCTTCGAACTGTTGGTGCTATCATTGATATGAAGGAAGGTAATATAAAATATCAATTTCCTCTCAAGAAAGGTATGGAACACTTCCCAAGAAAGAGAATGAAGTTACCTTTTTATTCAATTATTAGAACAAATTATGATGTTGACACTTCGTCTCTTGATAATACTTGATACACACTTTCTGCGCCTAGCTGAAAGGCGTTAAAGAAAAGCGCTTATGGAAGACAACCCATGGTTTTTACTACAGTACTTTGTTTTTATTTTGTGTCTTGGAAGTTGTTTACTACTGTAGCAAACTCTCCTTATCTTAGTTTAGTGTTTTGTTGTGCCAAGTAAAGTCGTTGATAGAAAAGTTCATACTAGATTTGGATTACTGCGCAGTTTCAGATTTCTTTGCTGTCACGAATTCCGACCTGCCTCTCTGTAGGTAGCTCAGAAAAATATGCCAATTTACGTGAGTGATCCTCAGATATGTACGCAACTTTCATTCAATTTGAGCATTTTCATTTGAGCAAGTCTGGTGCCATTTTAAAATTCGTCTTTACGAACTGTTCTGTTTTGACAGATTCTGCCTTTTATTTCGCATTGCCTCTTTTGCTATGTTGGATGAAATTCTTTGATCCATTAATGTCCAGTAGCTTTATGCAATGTCCAGAAGTGTTAAGAATGATTATGTCACCTCTGAACATGTTAATTTTTATTGTGCACTAACCCTCTAATGAGTTGTTTCGAGTTTGGTGTGGAGGAAGTTTTCAAGGATCAAGAGAGGAGTATGATGCAATATGATCAAGGAGAGTGAAAGCTCTAAGCTTGGGGATGCCCCGGTGGTTCACCCCTGCATATTCTAAGAAGACTCAAGCGTCTAAGCTTGGGGATGCCCAAGGCATCCCCTTCTTCATCGACAACATTATCAGGTTCCTCCCCTGAAACTATATTTTTATTCCGTCACATCTTATGTGCTTTGCTTGGAGCGTCGGTTTGTTTTTGTTTTTTGTTTTGTTTGAATAAAATGGATCCTAGCATTCACTGTATGGGAGAGAGACACGCTCCGCTGTAGCATATGGACAAGTATGTCCTTAGGCTCTACTCATAGTATTCATGGCGAAGTTTCTTCTTCGTTAAATTGTTATATGGTTGGAATTGGAAAATGATACATGTAGTAATTGCTATAATGTCTTGGATAATGTGATACTTGGCAATTGTTGTGCTCATGTTTAAGCTCTTGCATCATATGCTTTGCACCCATTAATGAAGAAATACATAGAGCATGCTAAAATTTGATTTGCATATTTGGTCTCTCTAAAGTCTAGATAATATCTAGTATTGAGTTTTGAACAACAAGGAAGACGGTGTAGAGTCTTATAATGTTTACAATGTGTCTTTTATGTGAGTTTTGCTGCACCGTTCATCCTTGTGTTTGTTTCAAATAACCTTGCTAGCCTAAACCTTGTATCGAGAGGGAATACTTCTCATGCATCCAAAATCCTTGAGCCAACCACTATGCCATTTGTGTCCACCATACCTACCTACTACATGGTATTTCTCCGCCATTCCAAAGTAAATTGCTTGAGTGCTACCTTTAAAATTCCATCATTCGCCTTTACAATATATAGCTCATGGGACAAATAGCTTAAAAACTATTGTGGTATTGAATATGTACTTATGCACTTTATCTCTTATTAAGTTGCTTGTTGTGCGATAACCATGTTCCTGGGGACGCCATCAACTATTCTTTGTTGAATATCATGTGAGTTGCTATGCATGTTCGTCTTGTCTGAAGTAAGAGAGATCTACCACCTTATGGTTAAGCATGCATATTGTTAGAGAAGAACATTGGGCCGCTAACTAAAGCCATGATTCATGGTGGAAGTTTCAGTTTTGGACATATATCCTCAATCTCATATGAGAAAATTATTAATTGTTGTTACATGCTTATGCATAAAAGAGGAGTCCATTATCTGTTGTCTATGTTGTCCCGGTATGGATGTCTAAGTTGAGAATAATCAATAGCGAGAAATCCAATGCGAGCTTTCTCCTTAGACCTTTGTACAGGCGGCATAGAGGTACCCCTTTGTGACACTTGGTTAAAACATGTGCATTGCGATGATCCGGTAGTCCAAGCTAATTAGGACAAGGTGCGGGCACTATTAGTATACTATGCATGAGGCTTGCAACTTGTAAGATATAATTTACATGATACATATGCTTTATTACTACCGTTGACAAAAGTGTTTCATGTTTTCAAAATAAAAGCTCTAGCACAAATATTGCAATCGATGCTTTTCCTCTATGGAGGACCATTCTTTTACTTTCATTGTTGAGTCAGTTCACCTATTTCTCTCCACCTCAAGAAGCAAACACTTGTGTGAACTGTGCATTGATTCCTACATACTTGCATATTGCACTTGTTATATTACTCTATGTTGACAATTATCCATGAGGTATACATGTTATAAGTTGAAAGCAACCGCTGAAAATCTTCCTTTGTGTTGCTTCAATGCCTTTACTTTGAATTATTGCTTTATGAGTTAACTCTTATGCAAGACTTATTGATGCTTGTCTTGAAGTGCTATTCATGAAAAGTCTTTGCTATATGATTCACTTGTTTACTCATGTCATATACATTGTTTTGATCGCTGCATTCACTACATATGCTTTACAAATAGTATGATCAAGGTTATGATGGCATGTCACTCCAGAAATTATCTTTGTTATCGTTTTACCTGCTCGGGACGAGCAGAACTAAGCTTGGGGATGCTGATACGTCTCCGACATATCGATAATTTCTTATGTTCCATGCCACATTATTGATGTTATCTACATGTTTTATGCGCACTTTATGTCATATTCGTGCATTTTCTGGAACTAACCTATTAACAAGATGCCGAAGTGCCAGTTGCTGTTTTCTGCTGTTTTTAGTTTCAGAAATCCTAGTAACGAAATATTCTCGGAATTGGACGAAATCAACGCCCAGGGTCCTATTTTGCCACGAAGCTTCCAGAAGACCGAAGAGGAGACGAAGTGGGGCCACGAGGTGGCCAAACCCTAGGGCGGCGCGGCCCAGGCCTTGGCCGCGCCGACCTGTGGTGTGGGGACCTCGTGTGGCCCCCTGACCTGCCCTTCCGCCTACTTAAAGCCTCCATCGCGAAACCCCCAGTACCGAGAGCCACGATACGGAAAACCTTACTGAGACGCCGCCGCCGCCAATCCCATCTCGGGGGATTCAGGAGATCGCCTCCGGCACCCTGCCGGAGAGGGGATTCATCTCCCGGAGGACTCTACGCCGCCATGGTCGCCTCCAGAGTGATGTGTGAGTAGTCTACCCCTGGACTATGGGTCCATAGCTGTAGCTAGATGGTTGTCTTCTCCCCATTGTGCTTCATTGTCGGGTCTTGTGAGCTGCCTAACATGATCAAGATCATCTATCTGTAATTCTATATGTTGCGTTTGTTGGGATTCGATGAATAGAGAATACTTGTTATGTTGATTATCAAAGTTATGTCTATGTGTTGTTTATGATCTTGCATGCTCTCCGTTACTAGTAGATGCTCTGGCCAAGTAGATGCTTGTAACTCCAAGAGGGAGTATTTATGCTCGATAGTGGGTTCATGTCTCCGTGAATCTGGGGAAGTGACAGAAATCTCTAAGATTATGGATGTGCTGTTGCCACTAGGGATAAAACATTGGTGCTATGTTCAAGGATGTTGTTACTGATTACATTATGCGCAATACTTAATGCAATTGTCTGTTGTTAGCAACTTAATACTGGAGGGGGTTCGGATGATAACCTGAAGGTGGACTTTTTAGGCATAGATGCATGCTGGATAGCGGTCTATGTACTTTGTCGTAATGCCCAATTAAATCTCACAATACTCATCATAATATGTATGTGCATGGTCATGCCCTCTTTATTTGTCAATTGCCCAACTGTAATTTGTTCACCCAACATGCTGTTTATCTTATGGGAGAGACACCTCTAGTGAACTGTGGACCCCGGTCCAATTCTCTATACTGAAATACAATCTACTGCAATACTGTTTTACTGTTTTCTGCAAACAATCATCATCCACACTATACATCTAATCCTTTGTTACAGCAAGCCGGTGAGATTGACAACCTCACTGTTTCGTTGGGGCAAAGTACTTTGGTTGTGTTGTGCAGGTTCCACGTTGGCGCCGGAATCTTTGGTGTTGCGCCGCACTACATCCCGCCGCCATCAACCTTCAACGTGCTTCTTGGCTCCTACTGGTTCGAGAAACCTTGGTTTCATACTGAGGGAAAACTTGCCGCTGTACGCATCACACCTTCCTCTTGGGGTTCCCAACGGACGCGTGCTGTACGCGTATCAGATACTTCTTGTTCTGGATCATTTACACGCAACGAAGAAGAGTTTAAAAGGGACCTTCTTGATCGGATCCAGGAGAATACTGAAGGATGGGAGAACGACAAAGATAGAGAGTCAGGTATAAACTATGATTATAAATGCATTGAAGCTTTTATGGATACTGATAAATTTCGTAATATGAGTGCTACTTATGGTCTTGATTCTCAAGTTGTTGCAAATCTTTATAGAGCTTTTGCCTCCCACTTTGAATTGCCTAGGAAGAATTTTGATAAGTATCATGAACCGTATAAAGATAAAATTGATTCATCTATAAATAAATGTGCTATAATTGAAACTGTTGATCATATTCTTCCTGAAGCTTATATTGAAAAAACTCCTTTCCCTGCTAAAATGAAGGAGTACTCTGTTATATCTAGTGCGGTTAATAAAAGTGCAAAGAAACCTATAGAACCTGAAGAACAAATAAAGGTTAAACCTGCTGTTGCAATAGTTAAGGATCTTGTGACTGAAAATGTAGAAGATGGTCATATTATTTTCTGTGAAGATGCTTCTAATATTGTTTCGCATCCTAATAAGTCTAGGAAAACTAGTGTTCCTATGCTATCTGTTAGAATTGGTGATCATTGCTATTATGGTTTATGCGATATTGGTGCAAGTATTAGTGCCATTCCTTATGAGCTTTATACGGAGATCATGCATGAAATTGGTTCTTGTGAACTTGAAGATATTGATGTGGTTATTCGGCTAGCTAATAGAGAAACTATCTCTCCTATTGGTATTATTCGAGATGTGGAAGTTCTATGTGGTAAGATTAAATATCCTGCTGACTTTTTGGTACTGGGTTCTGCTGCTAGTAAGTATTGTCCTATTATTTTTGGTAGACCTTTTCTAAATACTTTTGGAGATGTTATAGATTGCAAGAAGGAAAAAATTGTTACTAAATTTGCTGGTGAATCTTATGAGTTTAATTTCTCTAAATTTGCCAAAACTCCATATAAAGCTGATTTGCCTAATAATGATTTTAGAGTTGAACAGTGTGCATCTATTGCTCTTGCTCCTAATAATCCTTTGCAGCAACATCTGGAGGATAGTGAGAGTGAAGTCTTTAGGGAAGAAAGAAATGAGCTTGATGAAATTTTCCTTCGTCAACCTATTCTTAAACATGACTTGCCGGTTGAAGATTTAGGTACAACACCACCACCAAAGGAAGATCCTGTTTTTGATTTAAAACCATTGCCTGATAATCTTAAGTATGCTCATATTGATGATAAGAAAATATATCCTGTTATTATTAGTTCTAAGCTTTCAGAATTTGAGGAAGAAAGGTTATTGGGAATATTGAAGAAATACCGAGGAGCTATTGGCTACACTCTTGATGATTTGAAGGGGATTTCTCCCTCTATTTGCCAACATGCTATCAATATGGAAGATGATGCAAAGCCTGTTGTTGAACATCAGCGTCGTCTAATTCCGAAGATGAAGGATGTGGTAAGGAATGAGGTATTAAAACTTCTTGAAGCTGGTATTATATATCCTATTGCTGATAGTAGATGGGTTACTCCTGTGCATTGTGTTCCTAAGAAAGGAGGAATGACTATTGTGCCTAATGATAATGATGAGCTCATCCCTCAAAGAGTAGTTGTAGGGTATAGAATGTGCATTGATTATCGAAAAGTTAATAAGGTTACTAAGAAAGATCATTACCCTTTACCCTTTATTGATCAAATGTTAGAGAGGTTGTCTAAAAATACTCATTTTTGCTTTCTTGATGGTTATTCTGGGTTCTCACAAATTGCTGTTAAAACTAAAGATCAAGAGAAAACCACTTTCACTTGTCCCTATGGAACTTATGCTTATAGGCGTATGCCTTTTGGTTTATGTAATGCTCTTGCTACTTTTCAAAGATGCATGTCTGCTATTTTTCATGGCTTTTGTGAGAGTATTGTAGAGGTATTCATGGATGATTTTTCTGTCTATGGGAATTCTTTTGATAATTGCTTGCGAAACCTCGATAAAGTTTTGCAGAGATGTGAAGAAACTAACCTTGTTCTTAATTGGGAGAAGTGCCACTTTATGGTTAATGAAGAAATTGTATTGGGACATAAAATTTCCGAGAGAGGTATTGAAGTTGATAGAGCTAAAGTTGAAGCAATTGAGAAGATGCCCTATCCTAGGGATGTTAAAGGTATTCGTAGTGTTCTTGGTCATGCTGGGTTTTATAGGAGATTGATTAAAGACTTTTCTAAGATTTCAAAGCCTCTTACTAATCTTCTTCAAAAAGATGTACCTTTTGTTTTTGATGATGATTGTAAGGAAGCTTTTGAAACTCCAAAGAAAGCCTTAACAACTGCTCCTGTAGTTGAACCTCCTGATTGGAATTTACCTTTTGAAATTATGTGTGATGCTAGTGATTTTGTTGTAGGCGCTGTTCTTGGACAGCGAGTAGATAAGAAATTAAATGTTATTCATTATGCTAGCAAAACTCTTGATGCTGCTCAAAGAAATTACGCTACAACTGAAAAAGAATTATTAGCTGTAGTCTTTGCTTGTGATAAGTTTAGATCCTATATTGTTGATTCGAAAGTTACAATTCATACTGATCATGCTGCAATTAGATACCTTATGGCAAAGAAAGATGCTAAGCCAAGGCTTATTAGATGGGTACTTCTTTTGCAAGAATTTGATTTACATATTATAGATAGGAAAGGTGCCGATAATCCTGTTGCTGATAATTTGTCTAGATTGGAAAATATAGCTTATGATCCTGTTCCTGTTAATGATAGTTTTCCAAATGAACAATTGGCTGTAATAAAGGTGAGCTCGCGAGATAGTCCTTGGTACGCTGATTATGCTAACTTTATTGTTTCCAAGTACTTGCCTCCAACCTTTTCAGCTCAGCAAAGGAGGAAATTCTTTTATGACTTGAGGCATTATTTTTGGGATGACCCACACTTATATAAAGAAGGAGTGGATGGTATTCTGCGAAGATGTGTTCCCGAATATGAACAACAAGAGATATTGAGTAAGTGCCATGGTAGTGTTTATGGAGGACATCACGCCGGGGATAGGACCGCGCAAAAGGTTCTACAATCAGGTTTTTATTGGCCAACTCTCTTCAAAGATGCAAGGAAGTTTATTTTATCTTGTGATGAATGTCAAAGGGTTGGTAATATCTCCAGACGCAATGAGATGCCTATGAATTATACTCTTGTTATTGAACCATTCGATTGTTGGGGATTTGACTTCATGGGTCCTTTCCCTTCTTCAGAAGGTAACACTCATATACTTGTCGCTGTTGATTATGTTACTAAATGGGTGGAAGCCATACCTACAAAAAGTGCTGATGGTGAGACCTCTTTAAGAATGCTTTTAGATATTATTTTTCCTAGATTTGGAGTTCCTAGATATATTATGACTGATGGAGGTTCTCATTTTATTCATGGAGGTTTTAGAAAAACCCTTGCTAAATATGGTATTAATCATAGAATCGCTTCCGCTTATCATCCTCAAACTAGTGGGCAAGTAGAATTATCAAATAGAGAGATTAAATCTATTTTGCAAAAGACTGTTAATAAATCTAGGAAGAACTGGGCTATTAAATTGAAGGAAGCACCATGGGCTTATAGAACTGCTTATAAAAATCCCATGGGTATGTCACCGTATAAAATGGTTTATGGGAAAGCTTGTCATTTACCTTTAGAACTAGAGCACAAAGCTTATTGGGCGGTAAGAGAACTAAATAAAGATCCTAAACTTGCCGGTAAGAAAAGATTGCTACAATTGAGTTCTCTAGATGAATGGAGAAGTGAAGCTTATGAAAATGCTAAACTCTTTAAAGAGAAAGTTAAGAAATGGCATGATAGAAGAATTATCAAAAGAGAATTTAATGTTGGAGATAAAGTCCTATTGTATCGGTCTCGTCTCAGATCTTTTGCAGGGAAATTACTCTCAAAATGGGAAGGACCATATGTCATTGATGAGGTGTATCGACCAGGAGCAATTAAAATTAGCTCTCTGCAAGGTAATGCCACACAAGTGGTGAATGGACAAAGACTCAAGCATTATATCTCTGGTGATTCTTATAATAAGGATGTTGATGTTATTCAAGTGGTAACTCCGGAGGCCTTCATCAAAGGTCAAGTTGACAGTCCTGCAGAGTTCGATTTTGAATAGGTAACAGTTCTGGTAAGAAAAAGTCCGCGTTTAACTTTCCGAACAATGTTTTTGCAACTTTTGGAAAATATGAAAAATTACGAGATCGAAACGGAGTGGAGGAGACGCACGAGGGCGTGCCCCCACAGGCCGGCGCGGGCCCCAGCCTGGCCGCGCCGCCCTATGAGGAGGGCCCCTCGTTGCTCCTCTCCGACTCTGGTTCGACCTGGTACTTTCCTTCTGTCGCGAAAATTTTTGCTATATAATCTCCCGGACCCTGGAGGTCCGTATATCGTTTTCTCGACGTGTTTTGTTTCGAGCTGTTTTCTGCGAGGATCTGCTTCGGATCTAGAGCCACCATGTCTTCGTCGGAAACTCCGAAGGACAGCTTCTTTGAGGACGTCGTCAACCCGTACATGAACGAGCTGAAGATGCACCCCAAGGAATTGCTGCTCGTAGATGGAGAGTTGCAGATCAAAGATGTCCAGGGTCCTAAAGGAGAAGGAAGTTTGGAAGACAGGGTGGAGAAACTAGAACAAGAGGTCTTCAACTACAAGAAGATGGCTGGGCGTGAAGTGGACATCTTCCACAAGATTGTGTCTGAACTTATTGATGGACACAAGAAGGAGACTGCAAAGTTGTGGGACGATATCTTCTCGCTTCACGACACTACCAACAAACTCCAAGCTCAACTCTATGATGTTCAGAATCAAAACTGTGAGTATGAAAACATGTTTAAACACATAAGTTATGCCGCTAGTTTCAGGATTCCGGAAACCAAGATGTCGTTTGTTGATGGAGAGCCTCTTCCTTGGAAGTCTGATGATGGGAAGAATTCATCACCACCGAAGGAGTAATTCGTCATCAGTATTGGCATCCCCTTGGTTTGTTCCAAGCTTGGGGGAGTGCCGCGGTATCACATCATCACTATCTTTTACCTTTTTGCTATCAAGTAGTGTCATATCATGAGTAGGGGAGTTATCATATAAGATAGTTTGCAGTATGGAAGTATCTCTCTTTAGTTGGTTATCTATGTATCCCTTGGTGTGAGTTATCGTTATGGAATATTAATGAGAAGTCTTATCATTTACATATTGCACATCTTATTTTAGTTTGCAATCTCTATTATGTGATTGATCTTGTTGTTAGTATTGGTATCACTTTGGGAGCATTGATTAAATCTATTTGGTTTTGGCAAACTTAGCATTGGTCAATAGCAACAACACTTTGAGTTTAAGTAGAAAAGAAATACATGTAGATATGTTGTTTCATTATCTTTCTTTCTTGTTAGCCATGAGCTTAGTATTCTAAAGTTGAAATTGTTTGTGCTTACAAGGAAGATGCATGATTGCTTCTATCACCTGTATATTTGTTTGCTTCCCTCAACTCTTATGCTTGCTAATTAACCTTGCTAGCCAAAAACCTGTACTGAGAGGGAATGCCTCTCGTGCATCCAAACTTTAACCCAAACCTATGCCATTTGTGTCCACCATAACTACCTACTACGTGGTATTTCCTGCCATTCCAAGTAAATACTTCATGTGCTACCTTTAAACAATTCAAAATTTATCATCCCTTATTTGTGTCAATGTTTTATAGCTCATGAGGAAGTATGTGGTGTTTTATCTTTCAATCTTGTTGGGCAACTTTCACCAATGGACTAGTGGCTTCATCCACTTATCCAATAACTTTGCAAAAAGAGCTGGCAATGGGGTTCCCAGTCCCAAATTAATTAACTTTCGTAATTTTACAAATAGACACTCCTCCACGGTATGTGATTGTTGGACGGCACCCGAGGATTCGGTTAGCCATGGCTTGAGAAAGCAAAGGTGGGGAGGAGTGTCATCTAAATAAAACTAAATAAAAAGACACTCCTTCATGGTATGAGATTGTTGGCAGGCACCCGAGGATTCGGTTAGCCATGGTTTGTGAAAGCAAAGGTTGGAAGGAGTGTCAACCAAAAATAAAACTTTATGGGAGCCGCTTGATACGTCCCAAACGTATCTATAATTTCTTATGTTCCATGCTACTTTTATGATGATACTCACATGTTTTATACATATTATATGTCATTATTATGCATTTTCCGGCACTAACCTATTGACGAGATGCCGAAGAGCCAGTTGCTGTTTTCTGCTGTTTTTGGTTTCAGAAATCCTAGTAAGGAAATATTCTCGGAATTGGACAAAATCAACGCCCAGGGGCCTATGTTTCCACGAAGCTTCCAGAAGTCTGAAGAGGAAACGGAGTGGGGCCACGAGGTGGCCACACAACAGGGCGGCGCGGCCCAAGCCCTGGCCGCGCCGGCCTACTGTGTGGGCCCCTCGTGACGCCCCCTGACCTACCTCTCCGCCTACATATAGTCTTCGTCGCGAAACCCCCAGTACCGAGAGCCAAGATACGGAAAACCTTCCAGAGACGCAGTCGCCGCCAATCCCATCTCGGGGGATTCAGGAGATCGCCTCCGGCACCCTGCCGGAGAGGGGAATCAACTCCCGGAGGTCTCTTCATCGCCATGATCGCCTCCGGATTGATGTGTGAGTAGTCCACCCCTAGACTATGGGTCCATAGCAGTAGCTAGATGGTTGTCTTCTCCTCATTGTGCTATCATGTTAGATCTTGTGAGCTGCCTATCATGATCAAGATCATCTATTTGTAATGCTACATGTTGTGTTTGTTGGGATCCGATGAATATTGAATACTATGTCAAGTTGATTATCAATCTATCATATATGTTGTTTATGTTCTTGCATGCTCTCCGTTGCTAGTAGAGGCTCTGGCCAAGTTGATACTTGTAACTCCAAGAGGGAGTATTTATGCTCGATAGTGGGTTCATGCCTCCATTGAATCTGGGACAGTGACAGAAAGTTCTAAGGTTGTGGATGTGCTGTTGCCACTAGGGATAAAACATCGATGCTTTGTCTAAGGATATTTGTGTTGATTACATTACTCACCATACTTAATGCAATTGTCTGTTGCTTGCAACTTAATACCGGAAGGGGTTCGGATGATAACCTGAAAGTGGACTTTTTAGGCATAGATGCATGCTGGATAGCGGTCTATGTACTTTGTCATAATGCCCTGATTAAATCTCATAGTACTCATCATGATATATGTATGTGCATTGTTATGCCTTCTTTATTTGTCAATTGCCCAACTGTAATTTGTTCACCCAACATCTGTTTATCTTATGGGAGAGACACCACTAGTGAACTGTGGACCCCGGTCCTATTCTTTACATCTGAAATACAATCTACTGCAATTGTTCTTTACTGTTCTTCGCAAACAATCATCATCATCCACACTATACATCTAATCCTTTGTTTACAGCAAGCCGGTGAGATTGACAACCTCACTATTACGTTGGGGCAAAGTACTGTGATTGTGTTGTGCAGGTTCCACGTTGGCGCCAGAATCCCTGGTGTTGAGCCGCACTACACTCCGCCACCAACAACCTTCAACGTGCTTCTTGGCTCCTACTGGTTCGATAAACCTTGGTTTCTTTCTGAGGGAAAACTTACTGCTGTGCACATCACACCTTCCTCTTGGGGTTCCCAACGGACGTGTGTCTCACGCGCATCAAGACTGTTTTCTGGCGCCGTTGCCGGGGAGATCAAGACACGCTGCAAGGGGAGTCTCCACTTCCAATCTCTTTACTTTGTTTTTGTCTTGCTTTATTTTATTTACTACTTTGCTTGCTCTCTATATTAAAAACACAAAAAAATTAGTTACTTGCATTTACTTTATTTACCTTTTGTTTATTTCATCATGTTTCCTCCTAAGTTCACTCTGAAAAAAATACCGGTAGGACAAGGGTCTATCATTGGAAGAGATAATATAGAAGAATTTTTCACCCATGTTAGTAAGGATGAAGATTTTAAAGATATACCATTATTAAAAGTTGCTCCTACTTATGAAAGTGGTTTTGCTTGTTTAGTACACATGTTGGAAACTAGATTTGTTAATCTCAATCCCATAATACAACATATGTTTCTTACACTTTCTGATATGGAGATGGGAGAAAAGAGAAATTTTGTTTTAAAAGTCCTTGTTAGAGAATTTGAAGATATAGTTAAAGAAGCTAGAAAAGTTTTTATCAAGCATAAGAGGCTTGGTTTGTTCCCTGATTTTAAAAGAACACTTGAAAAGATGGACATGGATAGAATAAGGTACACTAGTAATGTTAATGATGGTAAGGAAATTAAAGCACTGATACCTAGTAAGCTCCTAGGAATGCATAAAGCTCTAGAAAATAATTATGCTTGGCTTGTTCCTGAAAATTTGTTTGATGAGAATAGTAAGCCTAAAAGCGTACAAAGAGGAGTTACTTATATAGACCAGATACAATGCATTGTTGAGGAAACTCCCAACACCCCTGGTAAGTACGCTAATGCTTCATCTCTTGATAACACTTGATTCACACTTTCTGCGCCTAGCTGAAAGGCGTTAAAGAAAAGCGCTTATGGGAGACAACCCATGTTTTTACTACAGTACTTTGTTTTACATTTGAGTCTTGGAAGTTGTTACTACTGTAGCAACCTCTCCTTATCTTTATTTTATTGCATTGTTGTGCCAAGTAAAGTCTTTGATAGTAAAGTCAATACTAGATTTGGATTACTGCGCAGAAACAGATTTCTTGCTGTCACGAATTTGGGCATGGTTCTCTGTAGGTAATTCATAAAAATCTGCCAATTTACGTGCGTGATCCTCAGATATGTACGCAACTTTCATTCAATTTGAGCATTTTCATCTGAGCAAGTCTGGTGCCTCTAAAAAATTCGTCTTTACGGACTGTTCTGTTTTGACAGATTCTGCCTTTTATTTCGCATTGCCTGGTTTGCTATGTTTGATGGATTTCTTTGTTCCATTAACTTTCAGTAGCTTTGTGCAATGTCCAGAAGTGTTAAGAATGATTATGTCACCTCTGAATATATGAATTATGCACTGACCCTCTAATGAGTTTGTTTTAAGTTTGGTGTGGAGGAAGTTTTCAAGGGTCAAGAGAGGAGGATGATACAATATGATCAAGAAGAGTGAAGAGTTTAAGCTTGGGGATGCCCCCGTGGTTCATCCCTGCATATTTTAAGAAGACCCAAGCGTCTAAGCTTGGGGATGCCCAAGGCATCCCTTCTTCATCGACAACTTATCAGGTTCCTCTAATGAAACTATATTTTTATTCAGTCACATCTTATGTGCTTTGCTTGGAGCGTCTGTTTGTTTTTGTTTTTGTTTTTGTTTGAATAAGATCGGATCCTAGCATTCTTTGTGTGGGAGAGAGACACGCTCCGTTGTTTCGTATGAACACATATGTTCTTAGCTTTATCTTTAATGTTCATTGCGAAAGTTGGACTATTTCATTCATTGCTATATGGTTGGAAACGGAAAATGCCGCATGTGGTAAATGGTATAATGTCTTGAATAATGTGATACTTGGAAATTGTTGTGCTCATATAGATCATGTTTAAGCTCTTGCATCATGTACCTTGCACCTATTAATGAATAACTACATAGAGCTTGTTAAAATTTGGTTTGCATGATTGATCTCTAGAGTCTAGATATTTTCTAGTTAAGGTGTTTGAACAACAAGGAGACGATGTAAAGTCTTATAATGCTTACAATATGTTCATATGTGAGTCTTGCTGTACCATTTATACTTGAGTTTGCTTCAAACAACCTTGCTATCCTAGCCTTGTATTGAGAGGGATTCATCTCGTGCATCCAAATCCTTGAGCCAAATACTATGCCATTTGTGTCCACCATACCTACCTACCACATGGTATTTCCCCGCCATTCCAAAGTACATTACTTGAGTGCTACCTTTAAAATTCCATTCTTTGCCTTTACAATATATAGCTCATGGGACAAATAGCTTTAAAAACTATTGTGGTGAAGAATATGTACTTATGTATCTTATTTCTTAATAAGTTGCTTGTTGAGCGGTAACCATGTTTCTGGGGACGCCATCAACTTTTACCTTTGTTGAACATCATGTGAGTTTCTATGCATGTTCATCTTGTCTGAAGTAAGGGCGATTTTCATGATCAAATGGTTTGAGTATGCATACTGTTAGAGAAGAACATTGGGCCGCTAACTAAAGCCATGAATCATGGTGGAAGTTTCAGTTTGGACACAAAACCTCAATCTCTTATGAGAATATTACCTGTTGTTGAATGCTTAAGCATTAAAAAGAGGAGTCCATTATCTGTTGTCTATGTTGTCCCGGTATGGGTGTCTAAGTTGAGAATGATCAAAAGCGAGAAATCCAATGCGAACCTTCTCCTTAGACCCTTGTACAGGCGGCATAGAGGTACCCCTTTGTGACACTTGGTTGAAACATATGTTATGCAATGATAATCCGTGTTAATCCAAGCGAATTAGGACAAGGTGCGAGCACTATTAGTATACTATGCATGAGGCTTGCAACTTATAGGATGTCTTATACATAACACATATGCTTTATTACTACCGTTGACAAAATTGTTTCTTGTTTTCAAAATGAAAAGCTCTAGCACAAAAATAGTAATCCATGCTTCCCTCTGCGAAGGGCCTTTCTTCTACTTTATTGTTGAGTCAGTTTACCTATTCTTTCTATCTTAAAAGCAAACACTTGTGTAAACTGTGTGCATTGATTCTTACATGTTTACCTATTGCACTTGTTATATTACTTTGTGTTGACAATTATCCATGAGATATACATGTTGAAGTTGAAAGCAACCGCTGAAACTTATATCTTCCTTTGTGTTGTTTCAAAGCTTTCTACTAAGAATTTATTGCTTTATGAGTAACTCTTATGCAAGTCTTATTGATGCTTGTCTTGAAAGTACTATTCATGAAAAGTCTTTGCTATATGATTCATTTGTTTACTCGATATCTTCATCATTGCTTCAAATCGCTGCATTCATCTCATATGCTTACAATAGTATGATCAAGATTATGATAGCATGTCACTTCAGAAATTATCTTTGTTATCGTTTACCTACTCGAGGGCGAGTAGGAACTAAGCTTGGGGATGCTTGATACGTCCCAAACGTATCTATAATTTCTTATGTTCCATGCTACTTTTATGATGATACTCACATGTTTTATACACACTATATGTCATTATTATGCATTTTCCGGCACTAACCTACTGACGAGATGCCGAAGAGCCAGTTGTTGTTTTCTGCTGTTTTTGGTTTCAGAAATCCTAGTAAGGAAATATTCTCGGAATTGGACGAAATCAACGCCCAGGGGCCTATTTTTCCACGAAGCTTCCAGAAGTCTGAAGAGTAAACGAAGTGGGGCCACGAGGTGGCCACACAACAGGGCGGCGCGGCCCAAGCCCTGGCCGCGCCGGCCTACTGTGTGGGCCCCTCGTGACGCCCCCTGACCTACCTCTCCGCCTACATATAGTCTTCGTCGCGAAACCCCCAGTACCGAGAGCCACGATACGGAAAACCTTCCAGAGACGCAGCCGCCGCCAATCCCATCTCGGGGGATTCAGGAGATCGCCTCCGGCACCCTGCCGGAGAGGGGAATCATCTCCCGGAGGTCTCTTCATCGCCATGATCGCCTCTGGATTGATGTGTGAGTAGTCCACCCCTGGACTATGGGTCCATAGCAGTAGCTAGATGGTTGTCTTCTCCTCATTGTGCTATCATGTTAGATCTTGTGAGCTGCCTATCATGATCAAGATCATCTATTTGTAATGCTACATGTTGTGTTTGTTGGGATCCGATGAATATTGAATACTATGTCAAGTTGATTATCAATCTATCATATATGTTGTTTATGTTCTTGCATGCTCTCCGTTGCTAGTAGAGGCTCTGGCCAAGTTGGTACTTGTAACTCCAAGAGGGAGTATTTATGCTCGATAGTGGGTTCATGCCTCCATTGAATGCAGGACGATGTGAGAAAGTTCTAAGGTTGTGGATGTGCTGTTGCCACTAGGGATAAAACATCGATGCTTTGTCTAAGGATATTTGTGTTGATTACATTACGCACCATACTTAATGCAATTGTCTGTTGCTTGCAACTTAAATACCGGAAGGGGTTCGGATGATAACCTGAAAGTGGACTTTTTAGGCATAGATGCATGCTGGATAGCGGTCTATGTACTTTGTCGTAATGCCCTGATTAAATCTCATAGTACTCATCATGATATATGTATGTGCATTGTTATGCCTTCTTTATTTGTCAATTGCCCAACTGTAATTTGTTCACCCAACATCTGTTTATCTTATGGGAGAGACACCACTAGTGAACTGTGGACCCCGGTCCTATTCTTTACATCTGAAATACAATCTACTGCAAGTGTTCTTTACTGTTCTTCGCAAACAATCATCATCATCCACACTATACATCTAATCCTTTGTTTACAGCAAGCCGGTGAGATTGACAACCTCACTGTTACGTTGGGGCAAAGTACTGTGATTGTGTTGTGCAGGTTCCACGTTGGTGCCGGAATCCATGGTATTGCGCCGCACTACACTCCGCCACCAATAACCTTCAACGTGCTTCTTGGCTCCTACTGGTTCGATAAACATTGGTTTCTTTCTGAGGGAAAACTTACTGCTGTGCACATCACACCTTCCTCTTGGGGTTCCCAACGGACGTGTGTCTCACGCGCATCACCGCTCTTTGAGAGTTTGTCTGGCAAGGGGGTTAGAGTACCCGCTACCAGTCGTTGACAACAACAAACACCTCTCAAAACTTCACTTTTGTGCTCTCTATATGATTTCAAAACTTAAAAGCTCTAGCACATGATTTAATCCCTGCTTCCCTCTGCAAAGGGCCTATCTTTTACTTTATGTTGAGTCAGTAAACCTATTTCCCTCCATCTCGAGCAAGCATTTGAGTTGTTGTGATCAAACTATCTATATTGTGATCTACTTAATCATGCCTTTTATTCTTCCTTGTTTAAGTACAAGTTTTATTTGAATGAACATAGCTTTGAAAGTTATCAATGATTATGAGGAGATTACTATGATTGAGTATGCAAGTTTATTATAAGCTTTAATATGAGAGTGCTGCTCAATAGATAAGTATAATCTGTTAACTGTTCTCTGACCAAGAACAAAGTTTGCCATCACCAATTATGATTTCCTATGCACCTTTATTTGTGATTACCTTCTACTTGTTTCAAGTTGAATTATATGAGGAAGTTGTTCACTAGAATGTCTTGTGTGAATGAATGTGATGCTTCTTGTCCGTATTTTATTTATCGACTCTTCACTCCATAAACATGTGGTCCTGTTTACCGAGTTCAGTTTCGCTTGGGGACAAGCGAAGTCTAAGCTTGGGGGAGTTGATACGTCCATTTTGCATCACTATTTTATATCATAATTTGCTGTTATTCATTGATATATTTCATATTTGGAGATGATACTTATGTTATTTCATCTATTTTGCATGTTTCATGATTATTGGAGGATTGCGCACCGGAGTCAGGATTCTGCTGGAAAAAGCGCCGTCAGAATGCAATATTTCGGAAGATCAACAATTGACGGAAATTATATGAAAAATCCTATTTTTCCAGAAGACGAAGGGAGCCAGAAGGGGGAGCCGAGGAGGGCCGCCATGGGCCCACCTCATAGGCCGGCGCGGGCCAAGGCCTGGCCGCGCCGCCTTGTGAGGAGGGGGCCCACAGCCCCCTCTGGCCTTCTCTCCTTCGCGTACATCTTCGTCCCGAAAACCTAAGCTCCGGGGGATAGTCGCGAAGAGTCACAGCCGCCTCTGCGGGGCGGAAAACACCAGAGAGAAAAGAGCTCTCCGGCGGGCAGGAATCCGCCGGGGAAATTCCCTCCCGGAGGGGGAAATCGACGCCATCGTCATCGTCATCGAGCTGGACATCATCTCCATCATCATCACCATCATCTTCATCATCATCACCGCCATCTCCACCGCTGCACCTCGTCACCGCTATAACAATTAGGGTTTGATCTTGATTGTTTGATAGGGAAAACTCTCCCGATGTTGATTTCTACTTGTTATTGATGCTATTGAGTGAAACCATTGAACCAAGGTTTATGTTCAGATTGTTATTCACCATCATATCACCTCTGATCATGTTCCATATGATGTCTAGTGAGTAGTTCGTTTAGTTCTTGAGGACATGGGTGAAGTCTAAATGTTAGTAGTGAATTATGTTGGTTAGTATTCAATGTTATGATATTTAAGTTGTGGTGTTATTCTTCTAGTGGTGTCATGTGAACATCGACTACATGATACTTCACCATTTATGGGCCTAGGGGAGTGCATCTTGTATTCGGTTGCTAATTGCGGGGTTGCCGGAGTGACAGAAACCTAAACCCCCGTTGGTATATCGATGCCGGAGGGATAGCAGGATCTCAGAGTTTAAGGCTGTGGTTAGATTTATCTCAATTACTTTCTTGTATTTGCGGATGCTTGCAAGGGGTATAATCACAAGTATGTATTAGTCCTAGGAAGGGCGGTGCATTAGCATAGGTTCACCCACACAACACTTATCAAAACAATGAAGATTAATCAGCTATATGAAGCGAAAGCACTAGACTAAATTCCCGTGTGTCCTCAAGAACGTTTGGTCATTATAAGTAAACAAACCGGCTTGTCCTTTGTGCTAAAAAGGATTGGGCCACTCGCTGCAATTATTTCTCTCGCATTTTACTTACTCGTACTTTATTTATCTGCTATATCAAAACCCCCTGAATACTTGTCTGTGAGCATTTACAGTGAATCCTTCATCGAAACTGCTTGTCAACACCTTCTGCTCCTCGTTGGGTTCGACACTCTTATTTATCGAAAGTACTACGATACACCCCCTATACTTGTGGGTCATCACCGTGTCAGACGGCTAGCTACTCACACATCTAGTTGGAGAGGTTTCTGAGGTTGGTCTGGGTGATGGGGCGTTGGGTTCATGCATTGAACTTCAAGCTGCCGAACAGAAATCCAGACTATCCTCTATTAAAAGAAATGCATAGCCTAATAAAAAGGCCAAAGTGACTAAATCTCCCATTATTTCCAAATTAATGGCATATTTGAGAATAGCAGAGGTCTTAAAGACTTGGCTAAACACTTACATATTGCCGAAAGTATTAGGGAACATTATTGCCTAGATTTTTTGCTATCTCCGAGACGGGCAAGCGGAATTATTCAGTAAGTTTTCTAAATCGCCTTTCAGGCGGGGAGGACTTTGCTTGGATATCCAGCCCACCTCGGGGGCGCTCTGGTGGCTTATTAGTTGGAGTCCAAACTTCGACTATGGAGATTCTAGATAATTCCGGTGGTGATTTTCATATTAAACTCCACATTTGGAATAGGTCTGATAACTTCATATGGAGTTTGGTTTCTGTCTATGGAGCCGCGCAAGATGTGCATAAACCTGCTTTTCTTTGTGAGTTGGTAAATCTGGCTAAGGACAATCCGCATCCTATAATCATAGGAGGGGATTTTAACTTGCTTAGATACCATCAGGAAAAGAGCAAGGGCAGGTTTGACACCCATTGGCCTTTCTTATTCAATGATGTCATTGATAGCTTGGATTTGAAAGAGGTGACAATGGTTGAGAGACAATTCACATGGGCAAATAGTCTTCCTAAGCCAACATACGCGAAGTTGGATCAAGTACTTATGGACTCTGATTGGGAAGATAAGTTCCCTCTAGTCTCAGTACGAGCTCTTCCTCGTATCGAAGCCTTGTCAGACCACGCGCCTATCTTGTTAACTACTGGGAAACCATTGCCTCAACATAGACGTCAGTTCAAATTTGAACTTGGATGGCTATATCGGGATGGTTTCGCGGACATGATTAAATTCATTTGGGATAAGCCGGTTGCCGGGAACACCCCAATCCAAACGTGGAATAATAAACTATGTTCGGTGCATAGATACCTTAGGGAGTGGGCTAGGCACATGACTGGGCAGCTCAAACAAGAGAAACTCAGCCTAACATCACACATTGATGAGTTAGAGGCAATCGCTGAGGTACGCCTACTGACTGCGCAAGAAATTGAACTTAAAAGTCAATACAATGCAAAGTTAGCCGATTTACTTCGTGAAGAGAAACTCAAATGGTATCAGAGATCTAAGGCCCAGTTCCTATTGGAAGGAGATGCGAATACGAGATACTTTCATAGTGTTGCCAATGGTAGACACAGAAAGAAATGTATTCACTCTCTTGTCCAGGAAGAGGGCCTGATCGAAGGTCAGGAGCAACTTAAATCCTATATTACATGACATCTTACTATAAAGGTCTGTTTGGCGAACCTGAGGAATCGGATCTATCCATGGATGAATCCAGGACAGATGATATTCCACAGGTGACTCCAGAAGAAAATGCTATTCTAATCGCCCCTTATTCCGAGGAGGAGATCAGGAAGGCGGTCTTTCTGATGGAGCATAATAAGGCACCAGGACCGGATGGTTTTTCCAGTCGAATTCTATCAGTCTTTCTAGGATATTGTCAAGACTGATTTATTGGAATTGTTTGCTGAGCTCCATGCGGGACAACTGGACCTATTCCGTATCAATTTTGGTGAAATCATTCTTTTACCGAAACTTTCTGATGCGGAACGGATCCAACAATACAGACCCATATGTCTTTTAAATGTTTGTTTCAAAATTTTCACAAAAGTAGCTACTATTCTACTGAATTCAGTGGCAGATCATGTGGTGTGTCCTTCTCAGACGGCTTTCATGCAAGGTAGATACATCCTCGATGGAGTTGTCACTTTGCATGAAACAGTTCATGAGATGCACCGCTAAAAGTTGAATGGGGTCATACTCAAAATCGACTTTGAAAAAGCCTATGATAAAGTTAAATGGTCTTTTCTTCAACAAACACTTCGGATGAATCGCGCGTTAATTAATAATGCCATTTTTGGTGGTAGTGTTGCCATAAAGGTCAATAATGACATTGCAAATACTTCCAGACGAAAAAAGGGTTGAGGCAAGGCGATCCATTGTCCCCAATGCTTTTAACATTGTGGTGGATATGATTGCAATTATACTTGAACGCGCTAAGTTCGATGGCCAAATTGAAGGTGTGGTTCCCCATTTAGTTGATGGGGGCTTATCAATTCTTCAGTATGCCGACGATACAATTATATTTATGGATCATGATTTGGCAAAGGCACGTAATCTGAAGTTAATTCTTTCAGCATTTGAGCAATTGTCAGGTCTTAAGATCAACTTCCATAAGAGCGAGTTGTTTTCTTTTGGCGAAGCCATAGATGATGCCAACCTTTATGCTGAGCTATTCGGCTGTGGACTTGGTTGTTTTCCAATTATCTATCTTGGTATTTCGATTCATCATCAGAGACTAACTCTAGCTGAATGGAAAATCGTCGAAGAACGACTTCAGAAACGCCTTACTAGTTGGAAAGGAAAGCTCCTATCCCTTGGGGGAAGATTAGTCCTCATAAATTCAGTACTTACAAATATGATATTGTATATGATATCTTTCTTCCAGTTACCCAAAAGAGTCTTGCACCGATTGGATTACTTCCGATCAAGATTCTTTTGGCAAGGGGATAGTGAAAAGAAAAAAAAATCGGTTGACAAAATAGAGTGTTGTATGTCGTCCAAAAGATCAAGGTGGACTTAGTGTTCATGATCTAGAAGTTAAAAACAGTGCCTTGCTAGGAAAATGGTTGGCCAGGTCTGCGGAAAAAGTATGTAGGCTCAAAGGCGATATCCCAGGTTATTTGGAAACCGGGGGATTCACACTTCTGGGCTGGCATCATGGCAACAAAGAAATACGTTTTTCCGTTTGGCTCCTTCTCCATTAGGACCGGGGCAGAGATACGTTTTTGGGAGGATCAATGGTTGGGAACAACCACTCTCCGCGTACAGTATCCAACCTTATACAACATAGTTCGTTATAAAGGGGACACTTTGCAGAAGGTGATAGAATCTTCTCCACCCTCGGTAACGTTCAGACGTGATCTTATTGGTCCCCGCCTTGACTCTTGGAACGAACTGCTTCAGCGGTTAGATTCAATACTGTTATCTACAGTGACCGATGAATTCCGTTGGAGTCCTACCAAGAATGGTGTATTCTCGGTAGCCTCAATGTATAAAGCCCTTTGCATTCCCACCCAACCGATTTTAAATAATAAATCCATCTGGAAGATGAAGTTACCATTAAAAACTAAGGTCTCGCATGGTATCTTCTTCGAGGTGTGATTCTTACTAAAGATAACCTTGTAAAACGCAACTGGCAGGGTTGCAAGAAATGTGTATTCTGTCACGAATATGAGACAATAAAACACCTTTTCTTCAACTGTCGGGTTGCTAGATCTATATGGTCAATCATTCAGATAGGTTCTACCTTGTACCCATCCCGTAGTATAACCAATATATTTGGCAATTGGTTAAATGGGATGGATTCAAGGTATAAAATGATTATCCGAGTGGGAGCGATTGCAGTTCTATGGTCGCTTTGGTTGTGTAGAAACGACAAGGTTTTTAATGACAAAAATTCTTCTATTATGCAGGTTATCTACAGATGTACAGCTATGCTACGTTCATGGTCACCGCTTCAACGCTTCGAGGACCGAGACCTATTTATGGAGGTGTCTACACGATTGGAGAATACGGCCAAGGACTTTATTACCCAACATGGGTGGCTGCATAGCCGTAGGATAGAAGCCAATGGAGCTGTCGACTAGTTGGCTTTTTTTCCTTTTTCCTTTATGTACTCGTCTTTGCTTGGATACTGGATTCATAAACGACTATGTGCATCTTAGCTATGCAGAGGTTGGGTGTAATGCTTGATACTTCGAGTAATAAAGCGCCATTTATCGAAAAAACTAATATAGATAGGAGGGAGTACTAATTTTTCTTCCAATTCTTAATACTAAGACCTTTTAGGTACGTGTTAAAAAAATTGACCTTTTAGGTAGGCTCACTACAGATAATGTCGTGTTCGCTTACGAGAGTCTCCATAAAAATTGACCCTTTAGGTAATGGGGTTATTGTACTATGCATATAAAGCGGGTGTTTTTCGAAAAAATGATGACCCTATTGAGGTTCAATAAAGATTTTGTTGCACTCCTTATACCTTATGTTAGATCTGTCAAATCTAAAGTCAGATTTCCCTTACACCCTATTTGTTCTTGCTTTGTGGAGAAGGCCTCTCAAGTCTTCTTGATCATAGAGAGAAGGTTCGTGGCATGGAAGATGTCAGGGTTTGCGGAAATGCTCCATCAATGTCACATTTATTCTTTCATGATGATTCCTTAATCATTATGACTAATGCAACCTCATTGTGATAGGTTCTTGACCAATATTGTGCAAACTCGGGGTCATTGGCGAGTGAAGAAAAATGGAGGATCTATTTCTGTCCAAATATGGATCCTGATATTCGAGCAGGAATATTTTTCAGAATTAAACATCGTGACCAATGTCATGTATCATAAATACCTAGGTATTCCAGCACTTGTGGTAGCGGATGGATCTGATAGTTTTCTTTATTTACTTGAAAGGGTCATCAAGAGATTGGAGGGTTGGAAAGAAGAATCCCTATCTATGGGGTAAGGAAATTCTACTTAAGGCTATCATACAGAGATGTTCATGCTATGGTTGGAAAGAAGAATCTTTGTTTCTGCTATTTTGTATTTAATGTTCCCAAGAAGCTTTGCAATGAGATGATCGACGAGCAATGTCGGCCTTTTGGTGGAAGATATTGAAGAGAAGCATGCGCGGATTGCATCATGGAAATTGTGTGTTACAAAGGAGATAGGGGATTGGGTTTTCGTGATCTTCATGCTTATGATATTGTTATGTTGGAAAAATAAAGTTGGAGGTTAATCACAAATCCCAACTCTCTTTGTGCTCAAGTTTTGAAAGATAAATGTTATCTGGATGGTGGACTGTTAAAGGCGAGACCAAAAAGGAGCTTCATTCACTTTTAAGTGAGAGGTTGTATATGAAGAGTTGGCTCCGAACAGAAAATTGCAGGGTTGAGCACGTTTATGAGAGAGGTTGTATCTAAAGAGTTGGCTCCGAACAGAAAATAAATATTTGGCGAGATCCTTGGATGCAACCCTCCTCCGCTCCTCGGTAGCCGGGATGTAAACTGTGGTAGCAAGACATGGATAGGATCCGTCGACATACCCCATCAGGGCATGGCTCCGAAGAAGCAATTCAATCTGAGCGTGCAAAAAAAGTTAGTTCTCTGACGCCAGCTTGACGGTGATCAAGTGGGAGAAGTGGAACATAGCCGGTGATGGAGCACCTCCGTAGTGAGTCAGGCCCAGCTGCGGTGGAGCACCAAAGTGGATTGGGGCCGGCTGTGGCGAAGCACCAAAGGAAGCCGGGTCGGTGATGAATTACCACAAATGGAGAATTGAGGCGGCATGGGGTAGCCACCAAGACCCGAGGGAGCACCACCACGAGGAGGCTGGCCATCCGGCAAAATAGAAGGGGCCGAAGTCATGACCAGGATCAGAGTCATGACCGAGACATCAGGGTGCTCGAACCAGGGCGAGAAGCTGACCATGGGATTGACAGAGTCCATCGTGGTGGCTGCCATGGATCCCATGGCGAGAAAAGAAGCGAAAGACGCCAAGGCCATGAAGGGCGTCGAAAGAAATGACGGAAGAAGCTGGGGAGATCGGATCTCAAACAAGGTCGTTTATACCATGTAAAACGTATGAGGCAAGGTTTTTTGGGTTGGAATCGCGCAGCTCAACCGGGCGACCTAGTCCCAATATATATATATATATAAAGAATAAAGATTTAAGTAAAATATACATACGCAAATGTCGGCTAAGATTAGTCTTCTATACATAATCTAACTATGTAATGTGAGCAGTCGATGAATTATAACCAGGCATGTATACCTTACCTAGGTAGAGGAGGAAGAGCACGACCGCCGTCTTGGCGAGGCTTGCGACGCAGAAGTTGTCGACGTAGCAGATGACGTTAATTGCGGATGTCGTCTTGGCGAGGCTTGCTGAAAGTGCATGAAGTCCCCATGTGTGGTTTTGGTAATTAATGACATTCCCTATGGACTAATGTTTTCATTGAGTTATATTTGTAGGAGTTGTCCATAGGCAATGCTTAAACCATATATTGGCTTCGAGTTTGCAATAAGAAGAAATTGGTGAAGGATATTAAGTGCCAAGTATGTCTTGAAGATGAAGATGAAGTGAGCCATCAAGTTTAACTTCAAGACACATGATGAAGAATGAAGAAATGAAATGCAAGTTCAAGATGAGCCAACTCGAAGAGATCATTTGCTTGAAGCATGCGATCCATATGGTGATCATGGATATGTGAATTCGCGCCGAAGAAGAAGCTCTCCCATGGTGAATTATGGGGGAGAAATCCACAAGACTTCGTCAAGAAAGCACTATCAAGAAAGGCGTTCATCTTGTTGCGGTCAAGATCATCATCATCGAGCTCAAGAGGAACGCGCAATGTTAAGGTTTGCTCTTGATAGAGTTTCTTTCTTTTTGGTCTCATGGTGTAGTTGGAAACCGGTTTATTGTTTAGTTGTCATAATATCAAGAGGGCTCTCGAGTGAGTAACTCGGCCGTATCCTTCGGAGAGCTCAAACCTTTGCATCCTTGCATCATCTTTCTTGGTTGTTATTTGGATCTTATCCATTTGATATTTTAGAGCTTGTGCTTATTCTCATGACAAGCTCTAGTTCATCAAGAATGGTTTTTTGCACGGGCAACTTGTTTCATTGTCGAGGTTGGAGGTTTTACCGGCATGTCTTTTTTAGATAGGTCAAACCTTTCATCATTTATTTATATCCTACCTTATTGGACTATGATGGTTCCCTGCATTATCTTGTATAGCTTGTTACTAGCTTCGAAACGAGCCCAAGATCATCAAAATCGGATTCCAGATGCTCAAGTTATGGTGTTTCTAGTTTTGCTGTTGCTGCTAGTTTTCCGGCCTAAGTGTGGGCTGGAATTTCCGGGGCCCGAAAAATGGCTAAGGACTTAGAAACCGGGCTTACAGTATCCCACCCCCCATCCCCGGAAATTTCATTTTCTAGGCCAGAATTTTCGGCCCTCACTTAGGCTCGATATTTCGGCCTAGTATCCCGAACGACTCGATTTTCTGGGAGGGTATAAATACCCCCTTCTTCGTCCTTGGGCTATTGCTTCTCTCACTCTCTCTTTCCTCCATTATTGACCTTGAGAAGCTTGCTCTATCTCTCAATCCCTCCATGATTTTTGCCCCCATTTGAGGGAAAAGGGAGAGGAGATCTAGATCTACATCTTGATCAATATAATCCTTCTCTTTGTGAGGGAAATCCACTAGATCTAGATCTTGGAGAAATTTGGTGTTCTCCTCTTATTTATTCTTCCTCTCTTATCCCCCTATAGCTTTTGTAACTTTGTTGGAATTTGAGAGAGAGACTTGAGCATCTTTGTGGCATTCTTGCTATTGCATTTGGTGCATCGGTTTGAGTTCTTCACGGGGATTCGTGGAAGTGAAAGCAAGAAAGTTGTTACTCTTGGATTCTTGGAACCCTAGACGGATTTGAGGCATTTGTGGCAATTTCTTGGGAGCCTCCAATTAAGTTGTGGATGTGGCCCCAAGCTTTGTGTAAGGCACGGTTTCCGCCTCGAAGGAAATCCCTTAGTGAAACCGTGACCTAGGCCTTTGTGGCAAGGGTCACCGGAGAATAAGGTGAGGCACCTTCGTGGCGCTCGCTGTGTGGTGTGACTACCGCATCCTGGGGTGAGTTTGTGGTGTTGGTGTGCATCAAGCAACCACACCTCAAGGTGAGGCCTCTTGTGGTGTTCAGGAGCACTAAGCCACCGCATCTCTCCAACGGAGATTAGCACTCGCAAGACTGTGAACTTCGGGATAAATCGTCGTCTCCCGCGTGTCTCTGTTATCTCTATACCCGAACTCTTTACTTATGCACTTTACTTTGTGATAGCCATCGTGCTTGAAGTTATATATCTTGCTATCACATAGTTTCTTATATTGCTTAGCATAAGTTGTTGGTTGATGCACATAGGTGAACCTTAGTATATAGGCTTTGGGCTTGACAAAGTAAACGCTAGTTTTATTCCGTATTTGTTAAGCCCATCTCGCAAAGGTTTTAAACCGTCTATTCACCCTCCCCAGGCGACATTTGTGTCCTTTCACTTGCGACGTAGCAGTTGTCATCGGACCGCGGGGTTAGGTGCATTGTTGTTATAAAAGCGACAAGCAAATAACGAAGAACGATAGAGAAAAACGCAATGGAGACACAAGATTTAACGTGGAAACCCCATTCCAACACAGAAGAGGAAAAAACCACGGACGCCAGCTAACAAATACTTCACTACATCGGGAGGTCTTTACAAACGCCGTGGGTTATCTTATAATCTGATAAACCCTAACCGACGACTTACAAGATGTATATACAGGCGGTGCCAACAATCCGTACCGGTTTTGGCCGAAGTGTAAAGTTATATGAATTTGGATCACAATATAACAATTGTCAGATGTGAGGATTGCATGGAGTCTTGTCGGAGAGAAAGTCGAGTGGTTTGGGCGTTTGGCTCGAGGATGTCAGCGACGACTTTCGTGAAGCCTGATACCAGAGTCTATGATGTTCTCCATGAATCAGATCTGTGTGTCTGTCCGTAAACACGGTTTGTAAGCAATATACAATACGTCGCGGGCTAGCAGTTTTACAAGCAACTTAACCGGAGAAAGTGGTAATAGTAAAACCAAAGAGGATTCAAATCGGAGATTTCAAAAAAAAAGAGGATTCAAATCGGCTTTTTTTTTTTTTTTTTTAAGCCTGAATCATATTCATCAGATCAGAGACCGACCAACCTTGTCTAAAGGATACGCCACAGAGAATTTGGATTCAGGGAGGGATCTCCATAAGAGAGACCAGAAACTCGATCCATTTATGATTTATCAATCTCTTCACATCACAGGCAAATACCAACTTGGATGTTGCTCATTCCATGGCCATCCCATACTAGTTCAAACAAATTTAGGCCCCTAACCTTCTTCACCTACACTCCACTCCCTCTACACACACATTATGCTAGCTTACATTACAGCACCGACATATATGTATTGCTACCACAAAAACACTCTCTACCTGTAACACGGTCTCCAAAATCCCGTCACAAACTTGTATTCATTTTACTTCGTGTCCTCTCATCATGCACGGAAGTATCAGCTGACATCGTCATCGCCGTGCAGTATCGATTCTAGGAGGGCCTCTTCCTCCTCCTGCGGAGAACCAACAAAAACCAGACCCCCAAAACAGCTATAATCAGTACACAATCTCATCGATAACCAACAATATGGGAAAAGCTAATTAGAATGGAACTCATCGCTGGCTTACCACTAAAGCCGTGAATTCCGTCTCTTCGTCAATGGCGCTCACGATGTTGGGGTCGTCCATGAGATCCTGTTCACAGACACCATGGGAAAGTAAGCATATATTTTCTGTGGTTCAAAATGCAAAGTGCCTCAACATTGTTCGGGTTATACGAATGAATGGTGGCAGTGCTTACATCCTCAGCGATGCGTAGCACACCTTCTTTGTCCTGCAGAAAGACATGTCAGTGCATCATGTGCAACTTCTTTCATTAAAGTGTTTAGAAGCATTAATATATCCAAGAACAACCAACAAACCTTGACTGCGACAAATAGAAGAGGATCAACTGGTGTATAGATCATATAGTGTGCACCGTCCTGCAATTCAGTACGAGCAGTCACAAACATGCTAATTAGTGAAACACCAAGGTTATGTTAACTATTCTGGGAAAGGCAAATAGCTAGCGGCATCTATAAAACTTTGATTATTTGATCACAGTCATGACAAAAGAAGATAAGGAATCAAGTTGCTCACCAAATTGAAGTTGCAAATCTCTACACCTTCAAAAGGTGCCTCGCCGCTACCACCACTAGAATCTGCAGTTTTATATGAGAAATCAAAGAATAACGATAGAAGCATATCAAATAAGAGATATGCATACTTTTGAAGAGATGTTGCATATGCTACTACTCCAGGATCATTTCTTACACTTTTGGTGGTGGGGATAAGTTATGGTATAGACCTTACCTTTGTAAACATCATCTTTTTGAAGAAAAAAATGTATAACAAGTTTCTACTCTACACATGTAGAGTCCAAATAACTGGTAGATCATGTTGATGGGTATAATAAATCTATCAAAGATCTGCGTGCTGGTAAAGTGTTCCCTTTTTACCATGTGAAATTTTATATCTTATTCATAGTGATAAGATACCATGGAACATTTTTCTACAAGCAGGAGCCTATTTTTTGGGATTATTGACAGAATAAGACTACATAGGCTAGTGCTTTTGGTTACCATGGAATTCTTGAATTGCATCCTCAGGAAAGCAGAAGCCACCTCGTGCTGTATAGCAGAATCTGAAACAGAGGGCAAGAAATATAGTGTCAGGTGTGTCACATAAGCAATGAACATGGTTTAAGTGTACACTGCACTCGTACCGCCTTATCCCAGTTCAATTAAAAAGGTGGAAGCTTGTATTTATATGGTGTTTCTGTGATCCTTACCCGCTTTCTACAAAATGCATATGCACTCTAGCAAGGGCATACGCAACAGATGGAATGATCTGCTTAATCTGGTCATCATCAACCTACAAAAGTAACTGTGCATCAGGCAGCCAAAAAGGTAGAGCACGGCATTTGTTTCTGTAAAAAACAGCATAATTTTTAGCATCAAATGCAGGTGTGTTTTCACTACAAACAAGCAGTGTGCTCGATGGAATTGAAAAGGCAGGGAATCAGAGACGCACAGCAATCCAGCCACTGAAGTTTGTGCTCTTGAGCACCTGAACAGGCCTGAAAGAAGGAACTGAGACTCAAACAAAGAGAAAGAAGAGGGGAATCACTTATGAACATCCCAACTATATATAGTGTCTTTGGTTACATGTCAACTGGGCAGAGAAGCAAGCACTCGTGGTCTTGCGTGCTACTGAACACCCTCCGGATTATGCACTCCAGTGGACGGTTGTTCGCGTCATCCATCTGCAGAGAGTTAACAATGGAAAGAATGGTCAGCGCACAAATTCGCAAGACGCCATGGATTAGCTAGGACGAAACTGGATGTGGTGCAACTGACGATGGTGACGATGCGCTTGGAGGCGGCAGCAATGCACCTGCCCTGGTCGTCCAGAACGAAGCCAGCGGGCGGCTTGGGCATGCCGCCGCCCGACCGTGTGCCCCCGGCGAACCTACTCTCCCCCTCCTCCTCTTCGTCGTCGTCGTAGTCCCTGTACCCCGCCTCGTCGTCGAACTCCTCCTGTCGCCGCATAGAGACGGCTGAGCGGGCCGTCTCGGCGCGTGGCGGTCCCCTGGGCGGCGCGCCGCCAGGTGAGTCCCTGGGCGGTGGCGGCCGGCCGGGTGCGCCCCTGGGCGGCGCGCGACCGTGCTGGCGGGTGGGCGCGCCAGGAGGTCCACGATTCCTGGGTGGACCTCCTCCGTAGGCGCCCTGGTCCTCGTCGTCGTCGTGGAGCCTGGGCGGCGGCCCGCGGCGGCGGTTCTGCGGAGGAGGCCCCCTGTTCCTGGGCGGCGGCCGGGAGCGTTGCTGCCGCGGCGGGGCGGCGCGGACGGAGACGGAACGCCGCGGCAGCGCGGCAACACCCGACTGAGCGCCGGCGAGCTGGGACACGCGGGGGAAAGCAGCCCCCATGGCCATTGCCAAAGCCGCCATATCCTTTTTGCTCGACAGGTAGAAGACGAGATATAGTGAGAAACTTCCCGTTAAAAAAACAAAACAAGATAAAGTGAGAAACATCAGCCGAGAGCTGACAGTACGGCCCATGGGCCTACTTTGAGCCCGAGCTGTAGGGCGTGTTTGGTACGCTGGGTCGAATTCGTACACTACTGGCACAGCAAGACGAGCGTTCCTGCGCGTCGCGAACAGACCACGGGCCATATTTGGTCCAGTGTTTGGCAGTCTGTGTTGCATCGGCCCGAACAGAAGTACATGTTGTTTAAATGTCTGGATAAAGTGTTCCATCTCTATTCACCATAAGGCATGTGATTGGTCGATATTTTGGGCACCCACGCAAAGCTTCTCCTCACCACATTCAAATATGGTAACCTTACCATCATCACACAAGAGCTCAAACACATGCAGGAGCACAACAGAATGAACAGAGTACTTAGTACCTAATCCTAGCGTTAGAGTGGTAAGACGCCTACTTAAACCTGGGGGCAGACTATCCAGGTCCAAAACCAATGTTCAACAACCTCTACAGGCCAACATTACAGTCACACATGCACAAAAACAAGTGTTTAGCAGCCCCTAGAGGCGAGCACAACTACTAGCGGCGACGATCAGACATCAGCAGAGAAATGGATCAAGCACCTGCACCTTAACGGTGAGGATCAGCATAAGGGCCCTCGCGATGCCTCTTATAGCTTAAGATGCTGGAGCATGAAGTCTCCTTCCTAAAGACGTCGACCTTGAAGCCGTCGTCCTTAGGGGTGAAGACGATCGTGTCGTCGACGCGGAGGCCAAGCCTGGCGGCAAACTCGCTCCAGGACTTGATGAAGCTGACGCGTTGGGCCGTCCACTGGAGTTGCACCTTCCACTCGCAGCGCTCGTCCATGTACAAGCACACCTTCACCGACGGGTCATTGTTCTTCAGCTTGTACTTGCTGATCAGGAGTTGCTTCATGTAGGGCGGCACGGCGAGGGCTAGGAGGTTCGGGCTCTCCACCCGCACGAAAAACGCCGACACCCGTTGCCTGGGAGCGTGCCCCAGGTCAGCAAGACGGCCGGCGTGAACCTTTGACACGGTGATCTGCCGGTGCGCTTCTATGAACCCTTCATTGGGGTCACGAAGCTGCACCCAGACGGCCATGTCACTTGCGTCTAGTATGGACCCTTCCAGGAAGGTTTCCAGGAAGAGCCAGTTCTGCAGATGCAATGACAATGCAAAGTGTTAGACATACTTGCGTTGTCAGTACCAGAGATAGGGATCAACTGCATGATGGCCATGACAATCACAAGAAGATCGTCATGGCAATGCCAACGTCAAGAATTGTCATGGACATGACATTGACAAGTCCATCATGGAGCTCCATCATATGGCATGCCAATGGCAATGGCAATGCCAAGCTCCATCATAGGGCATGCCAATGACAAGTCCATGATGTTTCGCATGCCAATGTCAAGTGATGGCGTGTAACTCACACGTTCGTTGGGAACCCCAAGAGGAAGGTATGATGCGCACAGCAGCAAGTTTTCCCTCAGAAAGAAACCAAGGTTTATCGAACCAGGAGGAGCCAAGAAGCACGTTGAAGGTTGATGGCGGCGGGATGTAGTGCGGTGCAACACCAGGGATTCCGGCGCCAACGTGGAACCTGCACAACACAACCAAAGTACTTTGCCCCAACGAAACAGTGAGGTTGTCAATCTCACCGGCTTGCTGTAACAAAGGATTAACCGTATTGTGTGGAAGATGATTGTTTGCAGAAAACAGTAGAACAAGTATTGCAGTAGATTGTATTTCAGTAAAGAGAATTGGACCGGGGTCCACAGTTCACTAGAGGTGTCTCTCCCATAAGACAAACAGCATGTTGGGTGAACAAATTACAGTTGGGCAATTGACAAATAAAGAGAGCATGACCATGCACATATGTATCATGATGATTATAGTGAGATTTAATTGGGCATTACGACAAATTACATAGACCGCCATCCAGCATGCATCTATGCCTAAAAAGTCCACCTTCAGGTTATCATCCGAACCCCCTGCAGTATTAAGTTGCAAAGCAACAGACAATTGCATTAAGTATGGTGCGTAATGTAATCAACAACTACATCCTTAGACATAGCATCAATGTTTTATCCCTAGTGGCAACAGCACAACACAACCTTAGAACTTTCATCCTTTGTCCCAGGTGTCAATGCAGGCATGAACCCACTATCGAGCATAAATACTCCCTCTTGGAGTTACAAGCATCTACTTGGCCAGAGCATCTACTAGTAACGGAGAGCATGCAAGATCATAAACAACACATAGATATAACTTTGATAATCAACATAACAAGTATTCTCTATTCATCGGATCCCAACAAACGCAACATATAGAATTACAGATAGATGATCTTGATCATGTTAGGTAGCTCACAAGATCCGACAATGATAGCACAATGGGGAGAAGACAACCATCTAGCTACTGCTATGGACCCATAGTCCAGGGGTAGACTACTCACACATCACACCGGAGGCGACCATGGCGGCGTAGAGTCCTCCGGGAGATGATTCCCCTCTCCGGCAGGGTGCCGGAGGCGATCTCCTGGATCCCCCGAGATGGGATCGGCGTTGGCGGCGTCTCTGGAAGGTTTTCCGTATCGTGGCTCTCGGTACTGGGGGTTTCGTCACGGAGGCTTTAAGTAGGCGGAAGGGCAAGTCAAGAGGCGGCACGGGGGGCCCACACCAAAGGCCGGCGCAGCCAGGGGTGGGGCCGCGCCGCCCTAGGGTTTGGCCATCCCGTGGCCCCTCTTCATCTCGTCTTCGGACTTCTGGAAGTCTTGCATAAGAGTTAACTCATAAAGCAATAATTCAAAGTAAAGGCATTGAAGCAACACAAAAGAAGATTAAGTTTCAGCGGTTGCTTTCAACTTGTAACATGTATATCTCATGGATATTGTCAACATAGAGTAATATAATAAGTGCAATAAGCAAGTATGTAGGAATCAATGCACAGTTCACACAAGTGTTTGCTTCTTGAGGTGGAGAGAAATAGGTGAACTGACTCAACATTGAAAGTAAAAGAATGGTCCTCCATAGAGGAAAAGCATCGATTGCTATATTTGTGCTAGAGCTTTGATTTTGAAAACATGAAACAATTTTGTCAACGGTAGTAATAAAGCATATGTATCATGTAAATTATATCTTATAAGTTGCAAGCCTCATGCATAGTGTACTAATAGTGCCCGCACCTTGTCCTAATTAGCTTGGACTACCGGATCATCACAATGCACATGTTTTTACCAAGTGTCACAAAGGGGTACCTCTATGCCGCCTGTACAAAGGTCTAAGGAGAAAGCTCGCATTGGATTTCTCGCTATTGATTATTCTTCAACTTAGACATCCATACCGGGACAACATAGACAACAGATAATGGACTCCTCTTTTATGCATAAGCATGTAACAACAATTAATAATTTTCTCATTTGAGATTGAGGATATATGTCCAAAACTGAAACTTCCACCATGGATCATGGCTTTAGTTAGCGGCCCAATGTTCTTCTCTAACAATATGCATGCTTAACCATAAGGTGGTAGATCTCTCTTACTTCAGACAAGACGGACATGCATAGCAACTCACATGAAATTCAACAATGAATAGTTGATGGCGTACCCAGTGAACATGGTTATCGCACAACAAGCAACTTAATAAGAGATAAAGTGCATAATTACATATTCAATACCACAATAGTTTTTAAGCTATTTGTCCCATGAGCTATATATTGCAAAGGTGAATGATGGAATTTTAAAGGTAGCACTCAAGCAATTTACTTTGGAATGGCGGAAAATACCATGTAGTAGGTAGGTATGGTGGACACAAATGGCATAGTGGTTGGCTCAAGTATTTTGGATGCATGAGAAGTATTCCCTCTCGATACAAGGTTTAGGCTAGCAAGGCTTATTTGAAACAAACACAAGGATGAACCGGTGCAGCAAAACTCACATAAAAGACATATTGAAAATATTATAAGACTCTACACCGTCTTCCTTGTTGTTCAAACTCAATACTAGAAATTATCTAGACCTTAGAGAAACCAAATATGCAAACCAAATTTTAGCATGCTCTATGTATTTCTTCATTAATGGGTGCAAAGCATATGATGAAAGAGCTTAAACATGAGCACAACAATTGCCAAGTATCACATTACCCAAGACATTAATAGCAATTACTACATGTATCATTTTCCAATTCCAACCATATAACAATTTAACGAAGAAGAAACTTCGCCATGAATACTATGAGTAGAAACCAAGGACATACTTGTCCATATGCTACAGCGGAGCGTGTCTCTCTCCCATAAAGTGAATGCTAGGATCCATTTTATTCAAACAAAACAAAAACAAAAACAAACCGACGCTCCAAGAAAAAGCACATAAGATGTGATGGAATAAAAATGTAGTTTCAGGGGAGGAACCTGATAATGTTGTCGATGAAGAAGGGGATGCCTTGGGAATCCCCAAGCTTAGACGCTTGAGTCTTCTTGATATATGCAGGGGTGAACCACCGGGGCATCCCCAAGCTTAGAGCTTTCACTCTCCTTGATCATGTTGCATCATACTCCTCTCTTGATCCTTGAAAACTTCCTCCACACCAAACTCGAAACAACTCATTAGAGGGTTAGTGCACAATAAAAATTAACATATTCAGAGGTGACACAATCATTCTTAACACTTCTGGACATTGCATAATGCTACTGGACATTAGTGGATCAAAGAAATTCATTCAACATAGCAAAAGAGGCAATGCGAAATAAAAGGCAGAATCTGTCAAAACAGAACAGTTCGTATTGACGAATTTTAAAATGGCACCAGACTTGCTCAAATGAAAATACTCAAATTGAATGAAAGTTGCGTACATATCTGAGGATCATGCACGTAAATTGGCTTAATTTTCTGAGTTACCTACAGGGAGGTGGACCCAGATTCGTGACAGCAAAGAAATCTGGAACTGTGCAGTAATCCAAATCTAGTACTTACTTTTCTATCAACGGCTTAACTTGGCACAACAAAACACAAAACTAAGATAAGGAGAGGTTGCTACAGTAGTAAACAACTTCCAAGACTCAAAATAAAAACAAAGTACTGTAGGTAAAAACATGGGTTGTCTCCCATAAGCGCTTTTCTTTAACGCCTTTCAGCTAGGCGCAGAAAGTGTGTATCAAGTATTATCAAGAGATGAAGTGTCAACATCATAATTTGTTCTCATAATAGAATCAAAAGGTAACTTCATTCTATTTCTAGGGAAGTGTTCCATACCTTTTTGAGAGGAAATTGATATTTTATATTACCTTCCTTCATATCAATAGTAGCACCAACAGTTCGAAGAAAAGGTCTTCCCAATATAATGGGACAAGATGCATTGCATTCAATATCCAAGACAACAAAATCAACGGGGACAAGGTTATTGTTAACGGTAATGCGAACATTATCAACTTTACCCAAAGGCTTCTTTGTAGAATGATCAGCAAGATTAACATCCAAATAACAATTTTTCAGTGGTGGCAAGTCAAGCGTATTATAAATTTTCTTAGGCATAACAGAAATACTTGCACCAAGATCACATAAAGCATTACAATCAAAATCTTTAACCTTCATCTTAATGATAGGCTCCCAACCATCCTCTACCTTTTTAGGAATAGAGGCTTCGCGCTCCAGTTTCTCTTCTCTAGCTTTTATGAGAGCATTTGTAATATGATGCGTGAAAGCCAAATTTATAGCACTAGCATTAGGATTTTTAGCAAGTTTTTGCAAAAACTTTATAACTTCAGAGATGTGGCAATCATCAAAATTCAAACCATTATAATCTAAAGCAATGGGATCATCATCCCCAATGTTGGAAAAAATTTCAGCAGTTTTATCACAGCGATTTCAGCGATTTTAGCGATTTAGGCGAGTTTCTCGCTTTGCATTAGAAGTGGAAACATTGCTAACACCAATTCTTTTATTAGTATTAGTAGGAGGTGCAGCAACATGTGTAGCATTAGCATTACAAGTGGTGGTAATAGTCCAAACTTTAGCTACATTCTTCTCTTTAGCTAGTTTTTCATTTTCTTCTCTATCCCACCTAGCACGCAGTTCAGCCATTAATCTTATATTCTCATTAATTCTAACTTGAATGGCATTTGCTGTAGTAACAATCTTATTATGATGATTTTCATTAGGCATAACTTTCGATTTCAAAAGATCAACATCAGCAGCAAGACTATCGACTTTAGAAGCAAGTATATCAATTTTCCCAAGCTTTTCTTCAACAGATTTGTTAAAAGCAGTTTGTGTACTAATAAATTCTTTAAGCATGGCTTCAAGTCCAGGGGGTGTGTTCCTATTATTGTTGTAAGAATTCCCATAAGAATTACCATAGCCGTTGCCATTATTATAAGGATATGGCCTATAGTTGTTACTAGAATTGTTCCGGTAAGCATTGTTGTTGAAATTATTATTTTTAATGAAGTTCACATCAACATGTTCTTCTTGTGCAACCAATGAAGCTAATGGAACATTATTAGGATCAATATTAGTCCTATCATTCACAAGCATAGACATAATAGCATCAATCTTATCACTCAAGGAAGAGGTTTCTTCGACAGAATTTACCTTCTTACCTTGTGGAGCTCTTTCCGTGTGCCATTCAGAGTAGTTGATCATCATATTATCAAGAAGCTTTGTTGCTTCACCAAGAGTGATGGACATAAAGGTACCTCCAGCAGCTGAATCCAATAAATTCCGTGAAGAAAAATTTAGTCCTGCATAGAAGGTTTGGATGATCATCCAAGTAGTCAGTCCATGGGTTGGGCAATTTTTAACCAGAGATTTCATTCTTTCCCAAGCTTGAGCAACATGTTCAGTATCTAATTGTTTAAAATTCATTATGCTACTCCTCAAAGATATAATTTTAGCAGGGGGATAATATCTACCAATAAAAGCATCCTTGCATTTAGTCCATGAATCAATACTATTCTTAGGCAGAGATAGCAACCAATCTTTAGCTCTTCCTCTTAATGAGAAAGGGAACAATTTTAATTTTATAATATCACCATCTACATCTTTGTATTTTTGCATTTCACATAGTTCAACAAAATTATTGAGATGGGCAGCAGCATCATCAGAACTAACACCAGAAAATTGCTCTCGCATAACAAGATTCAGTAAAGCAGGTTTAATTTCAAAGAATTCTGCTGTAGTAGCAGGTGGAGCAATAGGTGTGCATAAGAAATCATTATTATTTGTGGTTGTGAAGTCACACAACTTAGTATTTTCAGGGTTGGCCATTTTAGCAACAGTAAATAAAGCAAACTAGATAAAGTAAATGCAAGTAACTAATTTTTTTGTGTTTTTGATATAGCAAACAAGATAACAAATAAAGTAAAACTAGCAACTAATTTTTTTGTATTTTGATTTAGTGCAGCAAACAAAGTAGTAAATAAAACTAAGCAAGACAAAAACAAAGTAAAGAGATTGAGAAGTGGAGACTCCCCTTGCAGCGTGTCTTGATCTCCCCGGCAACGGCGCCAGAAAAAGAGCTTGATGGCGTGTAACTCACACGTTCGTTGGGAACCACAAGAGGAAGGTATGATGCGCAAAGCAGCAAGTTTTCCCTCAGAAAGAAACCAAGGTTTATCGAACCAGGAGGAGCCAAGAAGCACGTTGAAGGTTGATGGCGGCGGGATGTAGTGCGGCGCAACACCAGGGATTCCGGCGCCAACGTGGAACCTGCACAACACAACCAAAGTACTTTGCCCCAACGAAACAGTGAGGTTGTCAATCTCACCGGCTTGCTGTAACAAAGGATTAACCGTATTGTGTGGAAGATGATTGTTTGCAGAAAACAGTAGAACAAGTATTGCAAAGTAGATTGTATTTCAAGAAAGAGAATTGGACCGGGGTCCACAGTTCACTAGAGGTGTCTCTCCCATAAGACAAACAGCATGTTGGGTGAACAAATTACAGTTGGGCAATTGACAAATAAAGAGAGCATGACCATGCACATACATATCATGATGATTATAGTGAGATTTAATTGGGCATTACGACAAAGTACATAGACCGCCATCCAAAGATGCATCTATGCCTAAAAGTCCACCTTCAAAGTTATCATCCGAACCCCTCCAGTATTAAGTTGCAAAGCAACAGACAATTGCATTAAGTATGGTGCGTAATGTAATCAACAACTACATCCTTAGACATAGCATCAATGTTTTATCCCTAGTGGCAACGGCACAACACAACCTTAGAACTTTCTCACATCGTCCTGTGTGTCAATGCAGCATGAACCCACTATCGAGCATAAATACTCCCTCTTGGAGTTACAAGCATCTACTTGGCCAGAGCATCTACTAGTAACGGAGAGCATGCAAGATCATAAACAACACATAGATATAACTTTGATAATCAACATAACAAGTATTCTCTATTCATCGGATCCCAACAAACGCAACATATAGAATTACAGATAGATGATCTTGATCATGTTAGGCAGCTCACAAGATCCGACAATGATAGCACAATGGGGAGAAGACAACCATCTAGCTACTGCTATGGACCCATAGTCCAGGGGTAGACTACTCACACATCACACCGGAGGCGACCATGGCGGCGTAGAGTCCTCCGGAGATGATTCCCCTCTCTCCGGCAGGGTGCCGGAGGCGATCTCCTGGATCCCCGAGATGGGATCGGCGTTGGCTGCGTCTCTGGAAGGTTTTCAGTCTCGTGGCTCTCGTGCACCGGGGGTTTCGCCACGGAGGCTTTAAGTAGGCGGAAGGGCAAGTCAGAGGGGGCACAGGGGCCCCACACCATAGGTCGGCGCGGCCAGGGGGCCGCGCCGCCCTAGGGTTTGGCCACCCCGTGGCCCCACTTCGCTTCGTCTTCGGACTTACGGAAGCTTCGTGGAAAAATAGGCCCCCGGGCGTTGATTTCGTCCAATTCCGAGAATATTTCGTTACTAGGATTTCTGAAACCAAAAACAGCAGAAACAAAGAATCGGCACTTCGGCATCTTGTTAATAGGTTAGTTCCAGAAAATGCACGAATATGACATAAAGTGTGCATAAAACATGTAGATAACATCAATAATGTGGCATGGAACATAAGAAATTATCGATACGTCGGAGACGTATCATCAAGCACTTTCATGGACTTGACATTCTCAAGCCCATCATGGAGCATTGGAGCTTGGCAATGTCAACCAATGTCATGGACTTGATATTGTCAAGTCCATGATGGAGCTTGACCTTGGCATGGCCATGACAAGCTCAAGCTCCATCATGTACTTGACATTGTCATGTCCATGACATGCATCGCACATTTACATGATCCTATCTACATTCACATCAATCGGAGCAGCTAGACAACTATCTGATCTACAATGTCATCGAATCGATCTACACTACCATCTATCAGACGAGGGAGCGACTGAGAGTACTTACGAAGAGGTGGAGTGAAAGCGGCCCCGTCGGAGGTGGAGGAGGATGCGCATAGGCGCTGGCATGTCCTCGAGGAGGCGGCACTCCAAACCGGGTGGAGGAGGAGGCGAAGCCGGAGCAGCGGTCGTCTAGTAGGGCGCCGGTGCCGCGGTCGGGAAGCGGGGCGCCGATGGAGCTGTCGGCTACCGACGAGCAAGTGGTCGGCCGAACGGCGGCGTCTCGAAGCCCGACGCGCTATTCGGAGCAGCCGGACGCGGCATGCCCCATGGCATCAGCGCGTGCATCAGGGTCGACGCGAACCCCGATGGGGGCTCCATCTCCCTGCTGGAGCCCGGTGCACCTTCCTCCATTGCCACCGCCATTGCAGTCGCCCTCGCCGACGGAAACCCTAGGGGGCAGGGGTAAAAAAACCCTGGAGTCGAGGGATCCCCCAGTGGAATCCCGGCAGCTTGAAGAGCGGCGACGGTCGCACTGCGAGTTGCCATGCCGGCTGGCCTCGTACTCGCGAACGGCGACGGCCGATTCAACACCGTTACGCAACCGACATCGATCTGCGCCGCCAAACCGCGGCCACCGGCCTCATACTCGCGGACGATGCACAAGAGCGCTTCGTTGGACCTCATGACCGTCGGCGAGATGGCTGGATCCATCGACGCTGGAGCGGAAGGAGGCGGAGGAGGCCATGAGCGGCAGTTGATGCGACAGTGCTGTGAGTGTTAGTGAGAGAGTGAATGGGGAGAGAGAAGGAGGGAACCAATGACTGGAGGTGGGGAGCGAGGGCTAAGACAACGCGGTGTCTCCCGCGCTTCTCCACGCGTGCAACCGTTTCACGAGGGCGTGTAAAATGGCACGACAATGGGATATGCCCACTGAAAACTGCCGTTTCGGACGTTTCTCCAGGTCTGTCCCAGGGGTGTTGGGCTAAGAGCATCTCCACTCGTCTCCCCGACGAGGCCCCCGAGCGACGTTTTTCCCATCCGGACGGTGAAATTCGGCCCAGTCGCGCCCCCGGTTCCTCGTTTTCGTCCGGATTTGGCCCTTCATCCATCCGACGAGCCCACGCCATCCCCGGTCCCCCGGGGAGCTATCGGGGAGTCCGGACGAGTGAAAAGCGGGGAAGGGCCCGATCTGTCGGCGACTAGACACACGAACCCCACCACCACCTCGCTCAAAATCCCCCCACCCCTCGTATCTCTCTCGCCGCCGGCACCACCCCGCCGGCTTGTTGCCCAGATTCCACCATCCCTCCTTCCCACCTTCCTATATTCTGCCGTCTTTCAACGATGGCCTATCTGCCTGCTCCTCCGCTTGCCTGTTTTTCGACGACGGCCTACTCCTCGTCGTTCGCGTCTCGGCTAGCCTCGACCACGCCCGTCAGGTGTTCGTCCATTTGTCTCGCCGGCCATGGACTCGGACGAAGAGGTGGAGCAGATGTTCGTCGAGCTTATGCGAGAAGAGATGGCAGCCGCCGCCCAAGACGAGGAGCACATGATGATCCTCGGTTGCTTACCAAGCATGTACGCTGATGACGCGTAAAGCACACGCCCGTTGGGAACCCCAAGTGAAAGGTGTGATGCGTACATCAGCAAGTTTCCCTTAGTAAGAAACCAAGGTTTATCGAACCAGTAGGAGTCAAGGGCCACGTGAAGGTCGTTGGTGACGAAGTGTAGTGCGGCGCAACACCAGGGATTCCGGCGCCAACGTGGAACCTGCACAACACAATCAAAATACTTTGCCCCAACGTAACAGTGAGGTTGTCAATCTCACCGGCTTGTTGTAAACAAAGGATTAAATGTATAGTGTGGAAGATGATGTTTGTTTGCGAAGAACAGTAGAGAACAATGATTGCAGTAGATTGTATTCAGATGTAAAATAATGGACCGGGGTCCACAGTTCACTAGTGGTGTCTCTCCCATAAGATAAATAGCATGTTGGGTGAACAAATTACAGTTGGGCAATTGACAAATAGAGATGCACATACATATCATGATGATTACTATGAGATTTAATCAGGGCATTACGACAAAGTACATAGACCGCTATCCAGCATGCATCTATGCCTAAAAAGTCCACCTTCGGGTTAGCATTCGCACCCCTTCCAGTATTAAGTTACAAACAATAGACAATTGCATTAAGTATGGTGCGTAATGTAATCAACATAAATATCCTTAGACAAAGCATTGATGTTTTATCCCTAGTGGCAACAGCACATCCACAACCTTAGAACTTTACATCACATCGTCCTGATTCAATGGAGGCATGAACCCACTATCGAGCATAAATACTCCCTCTTGGAGTCACAAGTATCAACTTGGCCAGAGCCTCTACTAGCAACAGAGAGCATGCAAGAACATAAACAACATATATATGATAGATTGATAATCAACTTGACATAGTATTCAATATTCATCGGATCCCAACAAACACAACATGTAGCATTACAAATAGATGATCTTGATCATGATAGGCAGCTCACAAGATCTAACATGATAGCACAATGAGGAGAAGACAACCATCTAGCTACTGCTATGGACCCATAGTCCAAGGATGAACTACTCACGCATCAACCCGGAGGCGGGCATGGTGATGTAGAGCCCTCCGGTGATGATTCCCCTCTCCGGCAGGGTGCCGGAGGCGATCTCCTGAATCCCCCGAGATGGGATTGGCGGCGGCGGCGTCTCTGGAACTTTTTCCGTATCGTGGCTCTCGGTAATAGGGTTTTCGCGACGGAGAGTTTAAGCAGGCGGAAGGGCAGAGTCGGGGGCGGCGCAGGGGCCCCACACCATAGGCCGGCGTGGGCCCCATGCTGGCCGCGCTGCCCTATGGTTACGGCCCCTCGTGGCCCCACTTCGTATGCTCTTCGGTCTTCTGGAAGCTCCGTGGAAAAATAAGACCCTGGGCATTGATTTCGTCCAATTCCGAGAATATTTCCTTTGTAGGATTTCTGAAACCAAAAATAGCAGAAAACAGCAACTGGCTCTTCGGCATCTCGTTAATAGGTTAGTGCCGGAAAATGCATATAAATAATGTAAAGTGTGTATTAAACATGTGAGTATTGTCATAAAACTAGCATGGAACATAAGAAATTATGGATACGTTTGAGACGTATCATACGCCGGGGTGGCAACTGGTCGATGTGGTGGGTCGGCACCAGGTCGCCGGAAGTGCAAGCCGAGATAGCGAATGGAGGGCTACTGCATGTTGTACGCCGACTACTTCGCCGACAATCCATTGCACGGTGATACTGTTTTCAGGCGTCGTTTCAGGATGCGCAGAAAGCTATTTCTGCAAATTATGTATGCCATCCGAGACTTTGACCCCTACTTCAGATGCAAGGCGGATTGCACTGGCTTGGTTGGATTTTCGTCACTGCAGAAGTGCACAGTGGCTATGAGGATGCTGGCGTATGGAGCTCCCGGTGATGGTGCAGATGACTATCTTCGGATGGCGGAGTCCACCGCCCTTGATTGTTTCTACCGGTTCTGCAGGGCCGTCATAGCAGTGTTCAGGGACTTTTACTTGAAATCACCCACTGTCGAAGACACTCAGAGGATCCTTGCAACAAATGAAGCTAGGGGGTTTCCAGGGATGCTTGGAAGCATTGACTGCATGCATTGGAAATGGAAGAACTGTCCGTTTGCGTGGCAGAGAATGTACAAGGGTCAAAAAAGGCTGCACTGTGGTACTTGAAGCAGTGGCTGCCCATGATCTCTGGATTTGGCACTCTTTCTTTGGTATGTCTGGATCCAACAATGACATCAACGTCCTAAACTGCTCCCCGATCTTTTCCAAGCTTGTTGAGGGTCATGCTTCCCCGGTGAACTATGTGATCAATGGTCGGCACTACAACAAAAGATACTACCTTGCAGACGGTATCTATCCAAAGAGGGCAACATTTGTGAAGACTATCTCGAGACCCGGCACCCCCAAACATTCCGAGTTTGTCAAGAAACAAGAAGCTTGCCGAAAAGATGTCGAGCGTGCATTTGGTGTCCTCCAGCAGTGATTTGTTGTCGTCCGGTTCCCCGCTATGACTTGGTCCAAAGATCATATGTGGAAGGTGATGAACTGTTGTGTGTGCTTACACAATATGATTATTGAAAATGAGCGAAAACATCCGGTTCCTCTGGCTGAGCAAGAAGCACCATATGAGAGAGAGGGTCCTCTTGCACAGCCTCATCACCAGGTGCCGACATCATGGACCGCCTTCATTGCTATGCGCCAGGAGATTCGAGACTCTACAATGCATTAACAGCTGCAAGATGATCTGGTGGAGCACATATGGACGCTCCGAGGCAACGCCGACGCCAATGACGACGCCAACTAGTCTGTCTTTATTAATTTGTTTCAAAACTTGTGAAATTGTGTGCTTCATTTGTTTCAACACTTGTTAAACATTGTACTGATTTTCGCCGAATTTGTTTCAGCAATTTTCTGAATCTTGTTTGCCAAACTTGTTAAATTTTATGTCGAATTTGTTTAAAATATGTCAAATGAACGAGGTTGGGGGTGTCCTGCTGGGGGGACGGCTAGAACTTCAGCGCTCCCCAGGCCAATTTTCCTCTAACCCGGAGGAAAATTTCGCCGGATTTAGGCGAGAAGTGGAGATCTCTAAGAGCATCTCCACTCGTCTCCCCGAGAAGCCCCCACGAGCCTTTTTTACATCCGGACGGCGAAAAACAACCCAGTCGCGTCCCCAGGTTCTCATTTTCGTCCGGAAAATAGCTAATTTCGTCTGGACTCCTCGGGCCATCCTCGATTTCCCGGGGACTCCAGATGGAGCAAAACCAACCGCCCACGCCCACGTGCCGGATTTGGGCGTGGCGGGGGGATGCTCTAACGCGGAAAGCTTGCCGGGAAGCAAACGGATTTGGGCCGATTTTTGCTAGGCAGATACGAGCTAGGGGCGCGCAGCCTACCAAACGCGCCCGTAGAGCCCCCATTACTCGCACGGATTGCCGGCGGCGGCTCCCCTCCTACTCCGACCACCGCCACAGCACCAGCACAGCGAGCAATGGCGTCGAAGCTGCAGCTGCCGGCGGACGACAGCGTCACGCTGATCGTCTCGCACTCCAACCTCACAAGCTTCTCCTCCGACGTCCGCGTCTCCCAGCAGGTACCGCCTGAACCCGTCATCCGCCTGGATCTCATCGCGGACGCTTGTCGCTAATGGCCGCGCGGATCTCAGACCACCGTCGAGGCGCTCAAGGAGAAGCTCTGGAAGAAGACCGGCACCTCCGTGGCCTCCATGCGCCTCGAGCTCCGCGACGAGACCGGCTCCAGGGTCGCCGACCTCGACCGCGACGCCGCGCCCCTCGCCGCATACTCGCCCTACGACGGGTGCGTCCCTCTGCCCCCCACTCGCATCTCCTCTTGCTGCATACTGCTCTTGATCTGATGATGGTGTGCTCTGAAGGTACCGGCTGCACATCGTTGATCTCGATCCTTCGTCGGTGACCTCCGGTGGTTGGTTGGAAGACACTTCGCTCGTGGAGAAGTATACAATATCCGATGAAGCATATGACAAGCTCGGCAGTAAGTGTATTATTTGCAAATGCTTAATTAGAGACCTCTCTAGTATGCAGTATATAGTTCAGTGTATTCTTTACAAATGCTTAGAGACCTGTTGCAGTTCCAACTTATGTACTAGCAAACAAATCTTCAACTGCAAAGAGTATTCTTTGCAATTGCTTAATTCACTACATTCCTTGCAAATGCTTAGAGACCTGTTGTAGTTCTAACTTATGTAGCATGCAAGTCGTGAACGGCCTAAAAAGGAAACTTATCGTCGTTATAGTAGGGACATGATGTAAAAAAAATAGTTATATAGCCCAAAATAAGTATGGGTCATTGCAGACTCATATGAAATGTATGGATATGGTGACACGCTCTCTGGTATCTTTTGCAGTAGACTCCATGATAACATCTTCACCTTTATGCAGCAAACTTTCGAAAGTTCAAAGAAAATATGGTGTCGAAAAACCCTGTAATGGATGATAAACAAGTAAGTTACTCATGTTCTGGACTACTCTCTTCTCTTCTTCTTCAGCCTGCTTTGCTTACTCTATTTCTTGTCCTCCTTAGCAGTCAGACAATCAGATGGAGGAATTGTGTGCCAATATCAAGGTCAGTTAATTTGCTTTAAACTAGTGCATTAATTGAAGTTTTGGCACACACTATGGAATGAATTATTGCCGACCAATCTGCTTCAAGCCATCTCAGTTTCCTCCTTGCATACACGGAATTTTTCCAAAACAAGATTTTATAGGTTAGCCTGCTGAGTATCGGCAATTTAGCACCCCAGCACTAGTGGAGGTACTGTCTTTCAACATTGTGTCTGGTATAGCAGCCTTACTGGATATACTTTGATAATACTATGTTGAAATATGTGCAGTTTACCAGTTAGCATATTGCTTGCGATAATTTCTTCATGTAGAAATACTTGACCCTGATTAGTATGTATGAATCTGTGACCAAATGAGCTTGAGAAACTGTGACCATTGGCTGGATATTTTATTTCTCTTTTCATTGTGCATTCTGTTAACTCTGAAGGAATATTTGTACATCCTTATGTGGTCTTCATCGTCCTTGAATATTGCCAATTCTGTATCAGATATTTGAAGTGTATATTGCCTTCTAGTAGCTCCCTGGTTTGACTAGCATTTTCGACAAAGAACAATAGCAACTCCACTCAGAAAGTATGACTATCCAACAGTGTGGGTTGACATGGAGGACAAAATTGGACTAAGATAATTGATGGCTTACACTTACTATTAACGGGGTACTCTGCCATCAGAGGCATGTCCGTGTAGTAAATATTCGTCCTTTGCTATTGAAAGGGACAATCTGGAATATTCAGAGCTTTCTTTCTAGCTGTAGCATGTAATGAAACCTGGACCTGTTTTCTTCGTGCAATACTTCATGACTGAAGTTTAAAATCTACTTCATAATAGGTGGGAGACAGATGCGAGGTTGAGCCAGGCGCCAAGAGGGGTACCGTGAAATTCGTTGGCAAAGCTGAAGCTCTCGGTCGCGGATTCTGGGTCGGTGTGCAGTATGACGAGCCACTCGGAAAACACGATGGCATGTATGTTCATTTTCAAACCATCACAGGGATACATATTTGAATCTTTGAATTGAAGAAATACCTCTTGCTGACATTTTCTCGGACTTGTTGGAACGTGTAGGGTGAAACGTGTCCGGTTCTTTGAGTGTCCTCAAGGGCATGGGGCAATTGTGAGGCCAGAGAAAGTAAAGGTATTGTTCCTTGCTGGATGCCTGATTGGCCTTACAATTCTTAGAACCTGGTATCCTGTAGGTGGCTTTGTACTGCTTGAAGTGGCCCTTTCCAGTTTAGTTCCACTGGCAACAACATGTAACGATGGATGTTATGATTTTAAAGCCGGACTTGCTGGATTGTGACATTTGAATTGATTTATTGGAAGTTGGAGAGCGCCAATCCGAATGCTTACCTGGCATATTTATTATTTTCCGTACATGAGAAATTTTACACCGCAGTGGTCTTTGTTTGCAGGTCGGCGACTTCCCGGAGAGAGACCCATTCGAAGATGAAGAAGAGGAGATATAGGTGTGAATTGTCTTCGGGTTTGTTTGATGATCCCTCATGTGATGAGGATTATGATGTGTAGAGTTTTTTTTTGTTGGCGTGAGATGACTGAGCATGGGACTAGTATTTGTTGCTGGTGGTCATCTTCTGATGGTTTTTTTTTTTTACATTGTGTTAAATGGCCTTGACTAGTTGATTGGATTGGGTTACTTGAAGGAACTTTTCCCAAGTCAGCATTAACATCATCTTAACTATCACAATTCACAAGTGTGCGTTTGTAACAATTTCTCATTTCTGGGTACAAATTGATTGATTGATGAGATAGGGACTGCCAAAACAAATCAATAAGAAAAAAAACTGAATTGCTGAACCAACCACTTGATTGCGCGAAGGTTCAATTCTTGGAGTAGTTACTACTGAGAGGCAGCAGCTTCTTTGTAGGGTGTATAAACGGATAGCACATCAACATGCCATTTTAGGTTACTCTCTTCCTTTTTTGGAGGGGAAAGTTATTACTCTCTTTAATCCGAAAGAAAAAAGGACCTGACTACATCGAGGTCGACCTTGATTTCGGCTAAACGCGAAGTCAGTCCGACCAGGTGGTTACTTAATTAAACGCACATGCGATAGAGAATTTTCCGTAAATAGATGCACGCGGGACCACGAGGACGTCCGTGCGCGGGAATAGCACGCAATGACCTGGTCCAAGCCTGCCTTTTCTACCTACTCCCGGCAGTGATCCCACTTTATACATACTCCCTTCTCTGTGAAGACAAACAGACTCATCTCAATAGAACACGCAGTAAAACCAGACGGAAAGGACATTCTGCTACATCCTGTGGTTCTTCAGGTCTGGTTCTGCAAAACTGCAGCTTGATTTACTACATCATTATGTTCAGTGTTGATTTGCTACATCCCCTAGTTCAGAAATCCCGAAGCACATACAAGAACTCTTCCCCCTCCAATCACTTGTAAGTTTGGGCAATCTGATTCTTGTCTGCTACATCCTCTGTTTCTTCAGATCTGGTTCTGCAAAACTGCAACTTGATTTGCTGCATCCTTAAGTTTAATGCTGATTTGCCATCCATCGACCTGTCATGAAAACTAGTGGACTATAGCAGGAAGTGGATTACATCTAAACAATTAGCCTAAAATAGCTGCAACATCTAAAAACGATTTGAACACAATGGTTACATGTTACAACTAATGTATTTCATTAAGAACTGAACTTAGACTGCAGCATCTTGTGGATTACATGTAGAACACAGTATATAGTTCAATTTTTATTTACATGTTACATTATTTTAAAAATAGATGACAGAAACAATGGTTACACCAAAGAAAACTTACAGGGAGTTCAATTACAGGTTACACCATAGAAAAGTTACATGGAGTTTACTGACAGCGACAACGATAATGTTCCATCTACTATCGACATGCATGCAAATATCGACAAGTGATACATCTATTGACGGCGGCCAACGCTAGTGTTCCATCTACTGTCGACATGCAAGCATATATGAACATGTGATACATCTACTGGAACCTCCAACGATAAATCTACTGTCGGCGTGCAAGAAAATATCAACAGGTGATACATCTAGTGATTGCTCCAACTCTAGTGTTCCATCTAATGTCGACAGGCAAATATAGATCGACATGTGATACATTAAAAGACGGGTCCAACTCTAGTGTTCCTTCTACTATTGGAGCAGTCACGTCTACTAATTATACATGTACTAGATATCAGTCTCATCTACTACGCATGTTCCACAAAACTAGATTACAACTAGCAGCCACATATCTGCAAACGCAAATGTGCCTAATACACAGACATATCATGCGCAAGATGTAGCCTGGGGACTCGACTGTGTACCCAGCGGCGAGAGGATATGGCCGGCGAGAGGATTTAGCTTTTGTAGAGAAATTTGGATACTTTGAATTGTTTGCATCCAATTGTCGGGAGTTTAGATGAAACTCTGTCAATATCTTGTATTGGCTGTTTGTAGCATGTATATTCAACTTTTGTACTAAGTCGGTTGACTGTACAAATATTGGCAATGAAATAGGAATGACTTGTGCTGCAAGTCCTAAGTACATATGTTCTGTATGGAGAACTAGAGATTAAAATGACAGATTAAGACAACAAATATATTTCATTGCTTATTTGAAACTTTTAAATTGAGTATACAGTGCACAATAATTTCTAATACAAATTAAGTACATAGTGCACTAGAAGGAATTGGGCAGACAGTAACTTTACAACAGGTTCAGCTACTAGAAGAAAGTAACATCCAGGTTATAATTCAAATGAGAAGTGAGAGTAATTTGCCGGTGCATAACATCTAGGTATAGAAGAGTTGAAAGTTATTAGGTGTGTAAAAAAGAAAAACCTGAATGGCGATGTGATTACTGAAGATTGAAGAAAACAAGAAATGACTTTCTGTCCACCAACACCATCGACCGGAGCTCACAATTGTTAAAGCTGTATACAACCAAGCCAAAGATAGCCACATGTTATTGCGATGATGAAATCAACCATGGTGTGAACATTTTAAGGTATGTACTGTTTATACTAGCCTATGGTTCCAAGTTCCGATGGTTACATATTGCAACTATTGTGCTCTCACAGCAACAGAAGTTTGCACTATATGGTGGCTTCATTAATTGACAACTATCAAGGAAAGAAAGTACTCGCCGCTTGCCTAGCTCCAGCTACGGTTGGATACCACTCTTTAACGTACATGTTTAAGGCGTGATATGAGAAACCAATATGGCTGGCAATAGCTATCATTTTCTCTTCTCTTGTCCATAACCTGCAAGCACATCCAAGGAATAGTTAAATTTAGTCTGATCACTGCTCAAGACTATACTCGTGCCTTGGATGCGAATAGAATAGAAAAGGTATTCTACAGCTTCAGGCTTCAACAAAAAGCTCACCTTGTTATCGCGGTAAAAAGGTAGCAACGCTCCAGCAACCCTCATCAACAGTTGATTTACTTGAATCGACTGTGACAAGGGTTGTTCTACCTCCACATACAGGCAGCAGAGACAAGCTGAAGATGCACTTCCCAATGGACTGTGTCCTCATGCACACTTCGACACCTGTTCTGCCGCTTTGGCCTCTATACTATCCATGTGTTACTCTCGTATTAGAATTGAAAAAGTTAAGCAAGAGAGACAACTTTGAAGTAAATCCCAGATTAACACTCATAGTGGCTGTTTGTGAAGCACATACGAAAAAAATTTGATGTAAAAACAAAAGGTGTTCTCAATGTGGGCAGAATAGAAACTAGGGGCATTCCAGATTTCCATGTTCCGGCAGAAAAAAAATGGTCAGCAACTTCAGGCGATTTGCACAAAAATAACCCAAAAGTGAAAGAAAAGCACAGACTGACCCTTCGGCGAAACTATTTCACTCATCTAACCCTTTTGTGTGGCGCCCCTCTCATGGGCGCCACACATGCCTATGTGGCGTCCCTGCTGCCGGCGCCGCAAACCCATCCGACGTGGCTCGTCGACGCTGAGCTGGCTAGCCGATCCGACGTGGCAGGACGTGTGGCGCCGCTCCCGCCGGCGCCACACATTGAAAGTGTGGCGCCCGTGGCAAGGGCGCCACACATCCACTTAAGTTTCGGCCGCGCGCGCGCCCTCAGCCCGACCCTTCTTCTTTCTTCCTCCCTCTGTTCTTCCTCTCTCTGCACCCACTCTCCCCCCACCAAATCCACCACCAAATCACCAGATCTGTCCGTGGAGATCGTTCCCCATCCATTTCTCAAGGTAATCCCTTTCGAATCTTCTCCATTCATCCACTAATTTCATAGATCTTGCTAGATTTGGACATGAACCCTAGACATGGATTTTTTTTGTGCACTCTATATTGTAGTGTTTGTGTTGGAGATGGTAGCCTCATGTATGCATGTGTTTGAACCATAGATTTGTTGAAACCTAGATATGAAATTTCTGAAGGAGATATGCCCTAGAGGCAATAATAAAGTGGTTATTATTTATATCTTTATGTTTATGATAAATGTTTATATATCATGCTATAATTGTATTAACCGAAACATTAGTACATGTGTGATATGTAGACAACAAGAAGTCCCTAGTATGCCTCTTAAACTAGCTTGTTGATTAATGGATGATTAGTTTCATAATCATGAACATTGGATGTTATTAATAACAAGGTTATATCATTATATGAATGATGTAATGGACACACCCAATTAAGCGTAGCATATGATCTCGTCATTAAGTTATTTGCTATAAGCTTTCGATACATAGTTACCTAGACCTTATGACCATGAAATCATGTAAATCACTTATACCGGAAAGGTACTTTGATTACATCAAACGCCACTGCGTAAACGGGTGGTTATAAAGGTGGGATTAAGTATCCGGAAAGTATGAGTTGAGGCATATGGATCAACAGTGGGATTTGTCCATCCCGATGACGGATAGATATACTCTGGGCCCTCTCGGTGGAATGTCGTCTAATGTCTTGCAAGCATATGAATAAGTTCATAAGAGACCACATACCACGGTACGAGTAAAGAGTACTTGTCAGGAGACGAGGTTGAACAAGGTATAGAGTGATACCGATGATCAAACCTCGGACAAGTAAAATATCGCGTGACAAAGGGAATTGGTATCGTATGTGAATGGTTCATTCGATCACTGAAGTCATCGTTGAATATGTGGGAGCCATTATGGATCTCCAGATCCCGCTATTGGTTATTGGTCGGAGTGAGTACTCAACCATGTCCGCATAGTTCACGAACCGTAGGGTGACACACTTAAAGTTGGATGTTGAAATGGTAGAACTTGAATATGGAATGGAGTTCGAATATTTGTTCGGAGTCCCGGATGAGATCCTGGACATCACGAGGAGTTCCGGAATGGTCCGGAGAATAAGATTCATATATAGGAAGTCATATTCCAAGTTTGGAAATGATCTGGTGCATTTATGGCAGGTTCTAGAAGGTTCTAGAAAAGTCCGGAAGAATGGCACTTTGGAAAGTGGAGTCCCGAAGAGACTCCACTTGCATGACCAGCCAACCCTAAAGGGGAGGAGTCCAAGGTGGACTCCCCTAGGGTGGCCGGCCAACCCACCTCAAGGAAAGGTGGGAGTCCCACCTTGGGTAGGACTCCCTCCTTGAGTAGGTTTCCCACATATGGGAGGTTTTAGTGTTGGGGTCTTATTCGAAGACTTGGACTAGAACTCTTGGGGCTTCCACCTATATAATGAGGGGCATAGAGAGGGGGCTGACCACTTTAAGCCTCAGCCTTGGCCGCACCCCTTAGAGGGCCGGCGCCCAACCCCCCTCTCTCCCCAAACCCTAGCGGTCTCTCTCCTCCACCACATCCCGCACGCTTAAGCGAAGCTCCGCCGGATTTCTCCACCACCACCGACACCACGCCGTCGTGCTGTCGGATTCAAGAGGAGCTACTACTTCCGCTGCCTGCTGGAACGGGGAGGTGGATGTCGTCTTCATCAACAACCGAACGTGTGACCGAGTACGGAGGTGCTGCCCGTTCGTGGCGCCGGAACCGATCGTGATCAAGATCTTCTACGCGCTTTTGCAAGCGGCAAGTGAACGTCTACCGCAGCAACAAGAGCCTCCTCTTGTAGGCTTTGGAATCTCTTCAAGGGTGAGACTCGATACCCCCTCGTTGCTACCGTCTTCTAGATTGCATCTTGGCTTGGATTGCGTGTTCGCGATAGGAAAATTTTTGTTTTCTATGCAACGTTATCCAACAGTGGTATCAGAGCCAGGTCTATGCATAGATGGTTGCACGAGTAGAACACAATGGTTTTGTGGGCGTTGATGCTCTTGTTATCTTTAGTTTGAGTACTTTGCATCTTTGTGGCATAGTGGGATGAAGCGGCTCGGACTAACTTTACATGACCGCGTTCATGAGACTTGTTCCTCGTTCGACATGCAACTTGTATTGCATAAGAGGCTTTGCGGGTGTCTGTCTCTCCTACTATAGTGAAGATTCAACTTACTCTTCTATTGACAACACTAGTATCACCGTTGTGGTTCATGTTCGTAGGTAGATTAGATCTCTCTCTCGAAAACCCTAAACCACGTAAAATATGCAAACCAAATTAGAGACGTCTAACTTGTTTTTGCAGGGTTTGGTGATGTGATATGGCCATAATGTGATGATGAATATGTATGAGATGATCATTATTGTATTGTGGCAACCGGCAGGAGCCTTATGGTTGTCTTTAATTTTCATGTTGAGTAGTATTTTAAAGTAGTTGTAATAGTTGCTACATGAGGTGAACAACCATGAAGACGGCGTCATGAACCTTGACGCTACGCCGACGATGATGGAGATCATGCCCGTTGATGATGGAGATCATGTCCGTGCTTTGGAGATGAAGATCGAAGGCGCAAAGACTAAAGGGCTGATACGTCTCCAACGTATCGATAATTTCTTATGTTCCATGCCACATTATTGATGTTATCTACATGTTTTATGTACACTTTATGTCATATTCGTGCATTTTCTGGAACTAACCTATTAACAAGATGCCGAAGTGCGATTGTCGTTTGCTGTTTTTGGTTTCAGAAATCCTAGTAAGGAAATATTCTCGGAATTGGACGAAATCAAAGCCCAGGGGCCTATTTTTCCACGAAGCTTCCAGAAGTCCGAAGACGAGATGAAGAGGGGCCACGGGATGGCCAAACCCTAGGGCGGCGCAGCCCCACCCCTGGCTGCGCCGGCCTTTGGTGTGGGCCCCCCGTGCCGCCTCTTGACTTGCCCTTCCGCCTACTTAAAGCCTCCGTGACGAAACCCCCAGTACCGAGAGCCACGATACGGAAAACCTTCCAGAGACGCCGCCAACGCCGATCCCATCTCGGGGGATCCAGGAGATCGCCTCCGGCACCCTGCCGGAGAGGGGAATCATCTCCCGGAGGACTCTACGCCGCCATGGTCGCCTCCGGTGTGATGTGTGAGTAGTCTACCCCTGGACTATGGGTCCATAGCAGTAGCTAGATGGTTGTCTTCTCCCCATTGTGCTATCATTGTCGGATCTTGTGAGCTGCCTAACATGATCAAGATCATCTATCTGTAATTCTATATGTTGCGTTTGTTGGGATCCGATGAATAGAGAATACTTGTTATGTTGATTATCAAAGTTATATCTACGTGTTGTTTATGATCTTGCATGCTCTCCGTTACTAGTAGATGCTCTGGCCAAGTAGATGCTTGTAACTCCAAGAGGGAGTACTTATGCTCGATAGTGGGTTCATGCCTGCATTGACACCGGGACAAAGGATGTAAAAGTTCTAAGGTTGTGTTGTGCTGTTGCCACTAGGGATAAAACATTGATGCTATGTCTAAGGATGTAGTTGTTGATTACATTACGCACCATACTTAATGCAATTGTCTGTTGCTTTGCAACTTAATACTGGAGGGGGTTCGGATGATAACCCGAAGGTGGACTTTTTAGGCATAGATGCAGTTGGATGGCGGTCTATGTACTTTGTCGTAATGCCCAATTAAATCTCACTATACTCATCATGATATGTATGTGCATTGTCATGCTCTCTTTATTTGTCAATTGCCCAACTGTAATTTGTTCACCCAACGTGCTGTTTGTCTTATGGGAGAGACACCTCTAGTGAACTGTGGACCCCGGTCCAATTCTCTTTACTGAAATACAATCTACTACAATACTTGTTCTACTGTTTTCTGCAAACAATCATCTTCCACACAATACGGTTAATCCTTTGTTACAGCAAGCCGGTGAGATTGACAACCTCACTGTTTCGTTGGGGCAAAGTACTTTGGTTGTGTTGTGCAGGTTCCACGTTGGCGCCGGAATCCCTGGTGTTGCGCCGCACTACATCCCGCCGCCATCAACCTTCAACGTGCTTCTTGACTCCTACTGGTCCGATTAAACCTTGGTTTCTTACTGAGGGAAACTTGCCGCTGTGCGCATCACACCTTCCTCTTGGGGTTCCCAACGGACGTGCCAACCACACGCATCAAGCAAATTTCTGGCGCCGTTGCCGGGGAGATCAAGACACGCTGCAAGGGGAGTCTCCACTTCTCAATCTCTTTACTTTGTTTTTGTCTTGCTTAGTTTTATTTACTACTTTGTTTGCTGCACTAAATCAAAATACAAAAAAATTAGTTGCTAGTTTTACTTTATTTGCTATCTTGTTTGCTATATCAAAAACACAAAAAAATTAGTTTACTTGCATTTACTTTATCTAGTTTGTTTTATTTACTGTTGCTAAAATGGCCAACGCTGAAAATACTAAGTTGTGTGACTTCACAACCACAAATAATAATGATTTCTTATGCACACCTATTGCTCCACCTGCTACTACAGCAGAATTCTTTGAAATTAAACCTGCTTTACTGAATCTTGTTATGCGAGAGCAATTTTCAGTGTTAGTTCTGATGATGTCACGCCCATCTTAATAATTTTGTTGAACTATGTGAAATGCAAAAATATAAAGATGTAGATGGTGATATTATTAAACTAAAATTGTTCCCTTTCTCATTAAGAGGAAGAGCTAAAGATTGGTTGCTATCTCTGCCTAAGAATAGTATTGATTCATGGACTAAATGCAAGGATGCTTTTATTGGTAGATATTATTCCCCTGCTAAAATTATATCTTTGAGGAGTAGCATAATGAATTTTAAACAATTAGATACTGAACATGTAGCTCAAGCTTGGGAAAGAATGAAATCTCTGGTTAAAAATTGCCCAACCCATGGACTGACTACTTGGATGATCATCCAAACCTTCTATGCAGGACTAAATTTTTCTTCACGGAATTTATTGGATTCAGCTGCTGGAGGTACCTTTATGTCCATCACTCTTGGTGAAGCAACAAAGCTTCTTGATAATATGATGATCAACTACTCTGAATGGCACACGGAAAGAGCTCCACAAGGTAAGAAGGTAAATTCTGTCGAAGAAACCTCTTCCTTGAGTGATAAGATTGATGCTATTATGTCTATGCTTGTGAATGATAGGACTAATATTGATCCTAATAATGTTCCGTTAGCTTCATTGGTTGCACAAGAAGAACATGTTGATGTAAACTTCATTCAAAATAATAATTTCAACAACAATGCTTACCGGAACAATTCTAGTAACAACTATAGGCCATATCCTTATAATAATGGCAACGGCTATGGTAATTCTTATGGGAATTCTTACAACAATAATAGGAGTTCACCCCCTGGACTTGAAGCCATGCTTAAAGAATTTATTAGTACACAAACTGCTTTTAACAAATATGTTGAAGAAAAGCTTGGGAAAATTGATATACTTGCTTCTAAAGTCGATAGTCTTGCTGCTGATGTTGATCTTTTGAAATCAAAAGTTTTGCCTAATGAGAATCATCATAATAAAATTGTTACTACAGCAAATGCCATTCAAGTTAGAATTAATGAGAATATAAGATTAATGGCTGAACTGCGTGCTAGGTGGGATAGAGAAGAAAATGAAAAACTAGCTAAAGAGAAGAATGTAGCTAAAGTTTGGACTATTACCACCACTAGTAATACTAATGCCACACATGTTGCTGCACCTCCTACTAATACTAATAAAAGAATTGGTGTTAGCAATGTTTCCACTTCTAATGCAAAGCGCGAAAAATTGCCTGAAACTGCTAAAACTGCTGAAACTGCTTGTGATAAAGCTGCTGAAATTTTTTCCAACATTGGGGATGATGATCCCATTGCTTTAGATTATAATGGTTTGAATTTTGATGATTGCCACATCTCTGAAGTTATAAAGTTCTTGCAAAAACTTGCTAAAAGTCCTAATGCTAGTGCTATAAATTTGGCCTTTACACATCATATTACAAATGCTCTCATTAAAGCTAGAGAAGAGAAACTAGAGCGTGAAACCTCTATTCCTAAAAAGCTAGAGGATGGTTGGGAGCCCATCATTAAGATGAAGGTTAAAGATTTTGATTGTAATGCTTTATGTGATCTTGGTGCAAGTATTTCTGTTATGCCTAAGAAAATTTATAATATGCTTGACTTGTCACCGCTGAAAAATTGTTATTTGGATGTTAATCTTGCTGATCATTCTACAAAGAAACCTTTGGGTAAAGTTGATAATGTTCGCATTACCGTTAACAATAACCTTGTCCCCGTTGATTTTGTTGTCTTGGATATTGAATGCAATGCATCTTGTCCCATTATATTGGGAAGACCTTTTCTTCGAACTGTTGGTGCTATCATTGATATGAAGGAAGGTAATATAAAATATCAATTTCCTCTCAAGAAAGGTATGAAACACTTCCCTAGAAAGAGAATGAAGTACCCTTTTGATTCTATTATGAGAACAAATTATGAAGTTGACACTTCGTCTCTTGATAATACTTGATACACACTTTCTGCGCCTAGCTGAAAGGCGTTAAAGAAAAGCGCTTATGGGAGACAACCCATGTTTTTTTTTTACCTACAGTACTTTGTTTTTATTTTGTGTCTTGGAAGTTGTTTACTACTGTAGCAACCTCTCCTTATCTTAGTTTTGTGTTTTGTTGTGCCAAGTTAAGCCGTTGATAGAAAAGTAAGTACTAGATTTGGATTACTGCGCAGTTCCAGATTCCTTTGCTGTCACGAATCTGGGTCCACCTCTCTGTAGGTAGCTCAGAAAATTAAGCCAATTTACGTGCATGATCCTCAGATATGTACGCAACTTTCATTCAATTTGAGCATTTTCATCTGAGCAAGTCTGGTGCTATTTTAAAATTCGTCAATACGAACTGTTCTGTTTTGACAGATTCTGCCTTTTATTTCGCATTGCCTCTTTTGCTATGTTGGATGAATTTCTTTGATCCACTAATATCCAGTAGCATTATGCAATGTCCAGAAGTGTTAAGAATGATTGTGTCACCTCTGAATATGATAATTTATATTGTGCACTAACCCTCTAATGAGTTGTTTCGAGTTTGGTGTGGAGGAAGTTTTCAAGGATCAAGAGAGGAGTATGATGCAACATGATCAAGGAGAGTGAAAGCTCTAAGCTTGGGGATGCCCCGGTGGTTCACCCCTGCATATATTAAGAAGACTCAAGCATCTAAGCTTGGGGATTCCCAAGGCATCCCCTTCTTCATCGACAACATTATCAGGTTCCTCCCCTGAAACTACATTTTTATTCCATCACATCTTATGTGCTTTTTCTTGGAGCGTCGGTTTGTTTTTGTTTTTGTTTTGTTTGAATAAAATGGATCCTAACATTCACTTTATGGGAGAGAGACACGCTCCGCTGTAGCATATGGACAAGTATGTCCTTGGTTTCTACTCATAGTATTCATGGCGAAGTTTCTCCTTCGTTAAATTGTTATATGGTTGGAATTGGAAAATGATACATGTAGTAATTGCTATAAATGTCTTGGGTAATGTGATACTTGGCAATTGTTGTGCTCATGATTAAGCTCTTGCATCATATGCTTTGCACCAATTAATGAAGAAATACATAGAGCATGCTAAAATTTGGTTTGCATATTTGGTTTCTCTAAGGTCTAGATAATTTCTAGTATTGAGTTTGAACAACAAGGAAGACGGTGTAGAGTCTTATAATGTTTTCAATATGTCTTTTATGTGAGTTTTGCTGCACCGGTTCATCCTTGTGTTTGTTTCAAATAAGCCTTGCTAGCCTAAACCTTGTATCGAGAGGGAATACTTCTCATGCATCCAAAATACTTGAGCCAACCACTATGCCTGTCGGGGGGAAGACCCCGGATAGGGCAATGGACGCGGAGCAGCCGGCTGGCCACTGGCCGGCTCGCGGCAAAGGCCGGCTGAGGAGCAGCCGGCTGGCGTCGTGGCCGGCTGGTCTGGAAGCCGGCTAGCTCTAGGTCCTAGTCGGCCTGGCTACGGCCACCAATGCTGTAGTTGGGCCGGCTTCTACAAGCCATATCCGACTGGGGTTTGTACCTCAGACCGACTCGAGGCTGGCGAGTCTTGCACTGGAAGGAACCGGGTAGGTGATCCGGGTTCCTTAAGTCCACGCTGACTCCATCTTCCGTGAAACGCGGGGCACTGTGGAGCAATAGTGCCCCGCGCCGGACAGGCCGTCAGGGCTTACGACGATCCGTATCGCGCTACGGGCCGACGCGACAGGGACACCTCCTCCATACCGCTGACCGTGGCAGCCGGATGGGACAGGCCACGATGCCTCAACCACTCCTGACGTCACCGCCTCGGGAAGGAGCGGAAGCCGGAGCCGGCCCAGCCGGCCAGTAAAACTATAGGGTCTTATATGTAAAGTGCCGGTGCCTATATAAGCCGCACTACCCCCTCTCGTGCAGGGGATCGATCATTTATTACTTTCACCCACCTACAGAGCTGCCCCGTGAGAGAGACCATAGTCTTCCTTAGCCTCTCGGGAGCAGCCGGGACACGGCTCTAGGAGCACCATTGTACTGTGTGATCATCATATACACTCATAGCAGGAGTAGAGGTTTTACCTCCATCGGAGGGCCTCGAACCCGGGTACGTCGCCGTGTCGCTCGTGCCCATACCCGCATCCGGATACCGCCGTGAGATCTCTCAGGCACCACTGCGATTAGCCACCCTCGGGCATCAGCCGTGACGATACCACGACATTTGGCGCCCACCGTGGGGCCTTCAGCATCCTCGGCCGGTGTCTTCATCCGGACGGGCCGCACCACCACCCCCGGCGAGCGAGTCGCTTCAGGCTTGATGCGGAGATTCGGCTCCCTCGACCGCGTCGCCGACAACGCTGGCTGCTTCGCTGACCGGCCCTTCCCAGCCGGCGGCAGCGTCATCTCCTTCGGCGGCCTCGACGTCTACGTCGCCACCGTCGCACCGCCGCGCTACCCGCGGCAGGTGCTGCGCTGCGCTAGCCCTCCTCCGCGAGCCGGCAGCAGCGCTCCCGCCAGCCCTGCCATCGTGCAAGTCATGATGGCTGGCGACGAGCTCCCCACCAAGAACCCGCGCATGCGCGGCCCCGACCTGGAGCGCAACATCGACCCCAACGCCTCCGGCTCGGGCCCAAAAGCGCCACCACCGCCGTCCCGGCTGGATGCAGTCCGGCAAAGCTGAGCACCCCGCTCACGCCCGGCGGAGACCCCACCGCCATCGAGGCGGACTTGGAGGCGCACCGCCAGCTCCTCCTCAAGCAAACCGAAGAACCGGCTGCTGCTAAGCGCCGATGGAGATCACCCAGCCGCGAGTACAACCGCGCCCACGGCCTCACCTGTGCGGCGACGAGCCAAGCCGAGCCGGCCACATCCGCCGCAGGGGCCGCGACCTCGGCGCTGAGATCGCCCGCGACGGCGCTCCTTCGCCGGCTCCGTCCGCGGAGCTCCCCGTCTACAACACCCCCGACAAGAACATGCGCGCGGCAGAAGCCGCCGCAGAAGAGCTGAACCGCCTTCAGGGCGAAGAGTTACGCCGCTGCACCGGGCGGGTGATCGAGCTGCTCAACGCAGCCAACAGGCAGATCGCCGACCCTGTATGTCGATGCCCCCGAGCTTCTCACGCTTGTGGAGCTGCAGGCAACGACAGGGAAGGCGCCAGAGACACGGCCGAGTCCTCCTCCCCAGCACCAAGCCGGCGCCATGACTCCCGGGCCACGCACAGCTCGGGCCGGCCAAGCCACCAGCCGAGCGGCCGCAGCCGGCCCCCTCCGAGCCAGAACCAGGAGCAAGACTCCGGGCCCCGCCGTCATCACCGGCCGGCTCCAGAAGCAAGCGGCGCGCGCCAGCCGGCACATTCCCGGCTGGGCCCGCGCATCGAGCCCGCTGACGCCCGAGACCGCCTCGACCGGCTGGTTCAATCCCGCATCGCGGAAGAAGAGGGGCCAGCCGGCCCAAAGTGCTTCGGGCCGCGGATCCTCAACGAGCCCATGGTCGAGGGCTTCCAGCTCCCGCGCGACACCCCCAAGTACGACGGCACCACCAAGCCGGAGGACTGGCTGCTGGACTACTCCACGGCAGTCGGCATCGCCAAGGGCAACAAGCGCTGGGCCGTGCGCTACTCCCCCCTCATGCTACTCGGCTCCGCCCGCACGTGGCTCAACAACCTGCCAGCCGGCAGCATAAACGGCTGGCTGGACTTCGAAGCCGCCTTCATCAGCAACTTCACTGGCACTTATCGCCGGCCGGGTCGCCCTCAACAGCTTGAGATGTGCAAGCAGGGCCCCGACGAGATGGATCGCGCGTACCTGACGCGCTGGTGCGAGATGCGCAACTCTTGCGAGGGCGTGCACGAGATGCAAGCCATCAGCTTCTTCATGGGAGGCTGCCGACCCAACACCATGTTGTGGCACAAGCTACGCCGCAGCGAGCCCAAGACGATGGCCGCCTTGATGGTCATCGCAGACAAGTACGCGCTGGCAGAGGAAGCCGGCAAGGCGCCGACTGATGTTTCACCGGCCCCAGCAAGACGGGACAACAACAAGCCGGCCGAGGGCGCCTCGCACGGCAGCCGGCGGGACAACTACCGCGGCAAGCGTCACAGCGACCAGCCGGACCGCCGTGCGGCTCCGCCCACGTGGCCGCCGTGGCAGACAACGCGGCAGGCGGCAGCCGCCGCCAGAAGCAAGACCGGCAGTGGAAGCCGAAGTACACCTTCGAGCAGATGCTCGACTCGCCGTGCAAGTACCACAGCGGCAAGAACCCCTCCAACCACACCACCCGCGATTGCCACTTCATGAAGCGGCTGACAAGCGGTGAACCTCTACCGCCTCCACCCCCACCTCCACCAGCCGGCGGGCCGGGTGGCCAAGCCGGCGCAGAGAACGTCAACCTCGAGCACCACGAGGCTAACCAAGTGCACCATGCCGGCCGATATCTGGCCGAAGACGCCACCTACATCATCTTCACCTCCGAGCCCGAGGACAGGACGAGCCAAGAGCGCCGTTCCCTCGAGGTCAACGCGGTCATACCGCCGGTCCCCCAGTACCTAAATTGGTCAGAGCAGGCCATCACTTTTGATCGCCGCGACACACCGGCTGTCCTGCCGAAGCCGGGCAGCTACGCCATGGTCCTCGACCCCACCATCGGCACAACCCGGCGCAGCGTGCGTTTCTCGCGCGTCCTCATCGACGGCGGCAGCAGCATCAACATCCTTTACCGCGACACCGCCCGCAAGCTGGGCATCCAGGAGGCCGAGTTGCGCCCCACCCCCACCGTCTTCCATGGCATCGTGCCAGGCCATTGCTGCCAGCCGATCGGCCGGATCACGCTGGAGGTGATGTTCGGGAAGCCGGACCACTTCCGCACTGAGAGAATCGAGTTCGAGGTGGTGGACCTCGTGAGTCCCTACCACGCGCTCCTGGGCAGGCCAGCCCTGACCAAGTTCATGGCGGTGCCCCACTATGGATACCTGAAGATGAAGCTGCCTGGCCCCAAGGGGGTCATTACCGTAGCCGGCGACTATCGCCGCTCCATGGACTGCGCCACGCAGAGCTCCAAGATGGCCCAGACGCTGGTCATCGCCACCGAGAAGCAGCTCATCCACGACGCCGTCGCCTCGCCAAAGCCGCGCAGACGGACATGCCGGCTGCGGGCAACCCGGCTGGGACGACTCACTTCCAGCCGGCCGACAACACCAAGAAGATCCTGCTGGACCCGGCGCAGCCGGACAAGTTCGTCACCATCGGTGCCGGCTTGAACAAGAAATAGGAAAGCGAGCTCACCAGCTTCCTCCGTGAGAATCGGGACATCTTCGCGTGGACTCCAAGAGACATGCCGGGTGTGCCGAGGGAGTTGGCTGAGCACCACCTCCACGTCCGGCCTGAAGCCAAGCCGGTGAAGCAGCCTCTCAGGCGCTTCGCCGAAGAACGAAGGAAGGCCATCGGTGAAGAAATCGCCCGGCTCCTAGCTGCCGGCTTCATCATGGAAGTGCTGCACCGTGACTGGTTGGCGAACCCGGTCCTGGTTTTGAAGAAGAACGGCTCCCGGCGCATGTGTATCGACTACACCAGCCCGAACAAGGCGTGCCCGAAGGATCCCTTCCCCCGCCGCGCATAGATCAAGTCATAGACTCGATCGCCGGCTGTGAACTGTTGTCTTTCTTAGACGCCTATTCAGGCTACCACCAGATTCCTTTGAATCCGGCTGATCAAATAAAGACTTCGTTCATCACCCCGTACGGGGCTTATTGCTACACGACTATGCCGTTCGGCTTGAAAAATGCAGGCGCCACCTACCAAAGGTGCATGCAAAAATGCTTGCAGGATCAAATCGGCAGAAACGTTCACGCATATGTGGATGATGTCGTTGTAAAGACCAAGGAGACGACTACCCTCCTTGATGACCTGAGAGAAACCTTCACCAATCTGAGAAGATTCAGGATGAAGCTCAACCCGGCCAAGTGCACATTCGGCGTGCCGTCTGGCCAGCTCCTTGGCTACCTCGTCTCTCAGCGAGGGATCGAAGCCAACCCGGACAAGATCAGTGCCCTAGAGAAGATGGAACTGCCGCAGTGCCTCAAGGACGTCCGTAAGTTTGCCGGCTGCCTGGCCTCCTTGAGCCGCTTCGTCACCGGCCGGGGGAGAAGGCACCGCCCCGTATCAACTAATGAGGAAGGCGGACAAGTTCGTCTGGTCACCGCAGGCGGATGAGGCTTTCCGTGACTTGAAGCGCGTGCTCTCAACCGCGCCAATCCTTGCAACGCCGGGTTCAATGGAGCCGATGTTGTTGTACATCGCAGCCACCAATCGAGTGGTTAGCGTTGTCCTGGTGGTGGAGCGCAGAGAAGCCGGCAACAGGGAGCAGCTGGTTCAGCGCCCAGTCTATTACCTTAGCGAAGTGCTCTCCCAGTCGAAGCAAAATTACCCCCACTACCAGAAGGTCACCTACGGCGTCTACATGGCGGCCAAGAAGCTCAAGCACTACTTCCAAGAGCACCCCATCAGGGTGGTCGCCACAGCACCCTTGGCGGAAATCATCGGCAGCAAGGATGCCAACGGCCGGGTTGCCAAGTGGGCCCTGGAGCTGGCCGCCCACACCATCCTCTACGAGCCACGCACAGCCATCAAGTCGCAGATCCTCGCGGACTTCTTCGTCGACTGGGCTGAGATGCAGTACCTGCCGCCTGTGCCGGATTCCACACATTGGAAGATGCATTTCGACGGCTCGAAGATGCGCAACGGCTTGGGAGCCGGCATCGTCATCACTTCTCCCAAGGGGGACCGGCTGGACTACGTCCTGCAGATCCACTTCGCCGCCTCCAACAATGTGGCGGAGTATGAAGCGCTCATTCATGGGCTGAAGCTGGCCAAGGAGATTGGCGTGCGTCGCATACTCTGCTTCGGCGACTCCGACTTGGTCATACAGCAAGCATCTGGCGACTGGGACGCGAAGGACGCCAACATGGCCTCGTACCGCTTCCATGTCCAGCAGCTATCCGGCTTCTTCGACGGCTGCGAATTCCACCATGTGCCACGAGCAAATAACGAAGCGGCTGATGCCTTATCCAAGATTGGCTCAACCCGGCAAGCCATTCCGCCGGGTGTCGCCTTGGCGGTTCTCAAGAAGCCGTCCATCATACCGTCACCGGACTCGGATTCAATATTCGTGCCGGCTGACCCGGGGGCTGCTCAGCCGAACCCGGGGGCTTCATCGCCCAAGTCGGGGGCTAACAAGCCAAACCCGCCGGCTAGCATGCCGAACCCGGGGACTTCTCAGTCCAACCCGGGGGCTTCATCGCCAAACACGGGGGCTAGCAAGCCGAACCCGCCGGCTAGCAAGCCGAACCCGGCGACCATGCAGTCGAATCCGGAAGCTCCCACGCAGGAGGCCCTGTTGGTCAGCGTATTCGAGATAAGATGCGTACCTTCATGGGCACAAGAATTCCTCTCCTACCTCACCGACGGTGTGCTGCCTGATAATAGAGTCCAGGCCAGGCAGATTGAGAGAAGGGCCAAGGCCTATACCATCATCAACCACCAGCTGTACAAACGCAGCGTAAGTGGGGTGTTCCAGCGGTGCGTCGAGCCGGCTGAAGGGATTGAACTCCTACGGGAAATCCATCCAGGAGAGTGCGGACATCACGCCTCATCCAGAGCCATAGTGGCCAAAGCCTTCCGGCACGGTTTTTATCGCCGATCAAGGGGCCAGAGACGCAGAAGATTTGGTGAAGAAGTGCAACGGCTGTCAGCGCTTCGCAAAGCAAAGACACCAGCCGGCTTCCGCCTTGAAAACCATCCCCATCACATGGCCATTTGCCGTATGGGGCTTGGATATGGTAGGTCCATTCAGAACAGCGCGAGGCGGCATGACACATCTCTTGGTGATGATTGACAAATTCACCAAGTGGATCGAAGCCAAGCCAATCAAGAAACTGGACGGGTCCACAGCCGTCACATTCCTCAAGGAAATCATTGTGAGATTCGGCTACCCCCACACCATCATCACCGACAACGGCACCAACTTCTCCCAAGGCATCTTCTCTCGCTATTGCGGGGAAATGGGGATCCGGATGGCCCTATCTTCTCGTGGCACACCCGAGTCCAATGGACAAGTGGAAAAGGCTAACGGCTTAGTCCTAGCCGGCATCCGGCCCCGGCTGGTGGAGCCGCTCGAGCGAGCAGCCGGCTGCTGGATTGAAGAACTGCCCAATGTGCTGTGGAGCCTGCGCACAACGACAAACCGCTCAGTCGGCTTCACACCATTCTTCCTCGTATACGGGGCCGAAGCCGTCTTGCCGACTGATATCGAGCATGACGCGCCAAGGATCAAGCTCTACACAGAAGCCGAAGCCAAAGAAGCTCGCGAAGATGGAGTTGACCTGGTCGAAGAGGCCCGGCTGCTGGCTGAGTCTAGATCTACTATCTACCAGCAAAGCCTCCGACGCTATCACAGCCGGAGGGTCCAGCCCTTAGCATTCCGAGAGGGAGACCTAGTGCTCCGGCTGATCCAGAGGACAGCCGGACAGCATAAACTGTCATCCCCATGGGAGGGTCCCTTCATCGTGAGCAAGGCAGTAGGCAATGATTCCTACTATCTCATAGATGCCCAAGAGGCTAAGAAAAACAAGCCGGACAAGGCTGACGAGGAGACTAAACGTCCCTGGAATGTCAGGTTACTCCGCCCATTTTACACATGAGAGCAGGAATGTATGTATCCCTTGTATCCCTTTTGTGAGTTATGAAAAAGCTTGCGCCAAGAGCGCTGTTTCCGACAAGTTTTTCGCGTACTTTACCTTGTTTCGCCAATTGGCTTGAACCCTCTCACGCGGTCGGCTCGAACGTGATCCGGTTTCCGACAGCCGGCTTCCGATCCAGCTACAGACCGCAACCCGGCTGTCCGGCTGGCGGGAGTAAGGCCTAGGGAGCCGGCACGCGAAAAGCGACTAAGGGAAAGAGTAAAAGCGAGTTGACTTGCAACTTTTCATAAAAGTGCCGGATTGCTGAATTCAGCTCGTTCGACTGAAATACTGTCAGCCTCACCCAGCGGCCCGCTCTTGATCCGGCGACGGATCGCAAGTCGGACGTACGACCGGCAAGGGCACAGCCAAAGAGTGGGGCGGATGGGAAAAAGCGAACGAGTCGAAAGAAAGCAACTCGGCACACAGATGATTAACAAACACATTAAAGCGTGCCTTAATAAAAGGATAATAACATTGTCTTACATATGCACCCGGCATCCCGGGGATTTAACGAGTTGTCTTGGCAAAAACATAAGGAAACAGGTAAAAGCTAAGCGCCGGCTGCATCAGCAGAGCCGGCCGCCGGGTCATCCCCGGGCACATCGTCCGCCTCCTCGTCCTCAGCCGCCTCCTCCTCGTCGTCAGACGGCGGATTCGGGTCCGCGATGAAGAGGGACTTGTCGACGAAGTCGGCAATGGCGCAGGCACGGGCAAGCCGAGCAGTCTTGTTCTCCGCCGGGAGCTTGTCCTCCACGCCGGCGCGCCGGAACTCCAACTGGTCGAGGCTAACCTCGTTATACCAGGAGAGCACAAAAGATAGCGCCATATCGGCTCCGGCGCGCGTGGCCGACTCCTTCCACCCAAGAAGCGGTCGGGAGCCCTGTCCAGCCAAGCGATGAGATTGGAGAGATCTTCTGGCAGCGTCTCCGTCGGCCACAGCAGTCGCATCAGCTCCTCCGCCGCCTTCCGCAGCTCCCAGCCGAGCTTGGTGACCGGCTCCACGCGGGCGGCGATGGACGCCAGATAGTCGTCCATGGTGAAGCAGTCGGAGCTCTGCTCCCCAGTGGCCTGCCGGCGATCCTCCCGCGCCCTGCCAACAGCCGCTAACGCCTCCTCCTGCGCCTCAGGGAAGGCCGCTGCAAAGAAGAAAAGCATGTCAGAAGCCATCAAAGCCGAAATAAGCTGAAAAATGCAAATTTTCGAAGTCCTAAAGTAAGCCTGGCGGCAGCCGGCAAGATCCGACTGCCCCCAGCCTGAAGATGGAGATTCCAAAGCTTTAAAGAAAACCTGGCGGTAGCCGGCAAGAACCGACTGCCCCCAGCCCGAAGATGGAGATATCGAAAAAATCAAGGTTCTGCCGCCGGCTGCCAACCTAAGCCGGCAGCCGACGGCCGAAAGCCGGCAAAGGGGAAGGCATAAGACAAAAGACTCACCAGCCAAGCCGCGGTCGAGCGCGCTAAGTTCCCCCAACCACCGCTTGGCGGTGGCCGACAGCTCGTTGGACTTGGTGGTCACCTCCTGCTGGAGCGAAAGCCGCTGCCGTTCCACCTCCTCCAACCGCTTGCTCAGACCCTCCAGCTTTTCCTCCTGTTCCTTCTTGAGGGCGGCAAGTTCCTTGAGATGGTTAGCCTCAAGAAGGCGCAGCCGTTTCAGCTCCCCGTCAGCCACCTTCAGCTTGGCGGCAGCAGCCTGGTTCGCCTTCTCACTTGTGGCGCATTGAGCGCGGGCAACTCGGAGGTCCGACTCAAGCTGCGGGACCCGGGCGGCCTCAGCTGCAAACCGGCAAAAACAAGCCGTCAGTAAAACAGAAGCATAAAAAAGAGTAAAGGCAAAGAGAGAAAGCCTCACCCTTGACAGCCTCCAGCTCGCGAGCCAAGCCGGCTCGCTCGATCTTGGCCTTGTGGTAGCTGGTCACCACCTTGTTGTACAAGACGGTGCGTCGCTCCGTAACCGTCTGAAAGAATCAGTTGCTTAGACGAAACCCGGACCGGCTCCAAGCAGCCGGACCATGCCTCGGAGGGCTACCAGGATAATAACAAAATTGCAAAAACAGAAAGACACCTACCTTGTCAGCATCCTCCAGCGTTGCTAGCTGGGCCAGGGCCTCGGCGGCCTTGTTCTTAAGGGCGGCCCGGTAGCCGGAGAAGACCATCTTCATGGGCGCCGTGCCAGGCTGCCCCTCCCGGTTGAACACCTCGCAGGAATCTGCCGAGTGCCACGCAGCCTCCATGGTGCCGCCCGAGCCAAGGCTGGAGTCGAGGCGCACGGCACCTGCAGCAGCCGGGCCCCCTTGGCCACGTGAAGGCCCTCGGTTGGGCCCGGCGGGCCCCTCGTCCCTCGCGAGCCCGGGAGTCGGCGTCCTTGAGCGCGCTGGCTCCCCCTCGCCGGCTCCTTCCCGGTCGGCTCCCTCCTCGTCGGCTCCGGCCGGAGGCGGCGCGGTCGCAGCAGGGCCGGCCCGGTGGGAGCCGCCGCATCCGGCGCCCGAGGCGCTCCTTCGGAGAACTCCCCGGCACCACGACGTTGGGCGCGGGCCCGCCGACTCCGGTCGAAGGCGGCGCAGCCCCACCAGCTCCAGCTCGCCGCAGGCGGCATGCCCTCGCCGGCCCGGCTGCCCGCCCACAAACGGGGCGCGGCGCGGAAACATGTCGTCTAAGGTCGGCCGGCGCGCCGATCGACTCGGTCTCGCCACCAGCGCCGCAGAAGAAGACGCCCCCGCAGAAGGTGGCGTGGCCGCAGGCGGCACGTTAGCAGCCGGCGGCGTGCGCACGCGTGCCGAAGGTTGCGGGGTTGGCTCCCTCCTTTGCCGCTGAAGCGGCGACGTGACGGGAGGAGCCTGCCGAGAGCCGCCTCCCTGGGTAAACTTAATCGCGGCCCTAGTCGAACAAGCAAGAAAAGATAAGTACAGAGGAAGGAAAGAAAAGGAATCAAACAACAGAGGAAAAAGAACTCACCCGGCTTTCTCCGGGACCTTCTTGGGCGCCAGCCGGCGCTGCTTCTTGGCCCTCGCCTCCGAAGCAGCCGTGGACCCGACGCCGGCCCGCTTCCTCCCCTTCGGCGCAGAAGTCGCCGTGCTCGTAGGCGGCGCCGCGCGCAGAGGCACCGCCGGGATGGCCCCCGTGCCGGATTGGGCCGGCTCCGCCTGCAGCTGCTCCTGCTCCTGCTCCTGCTCATGCTCAGGCGAAGGAGGCGGGTTATGCTCCCCCTGGCCGCCCTGATCCTGCGCCACCAGCAGATCGTCGTCGCCAGCTTGGTCGCCGGCTAAGTCAGCCGGGTCAACGAGATCCGGCGTCCAGACCTTCGTCGCCAAGTCGCCATCCTCGATGCCTTGGCGGACGAAAAGCTGAAAACAAGACAAGATAAATATCGGGTCGGCCACGCTGCCGCAAGTCGGAAGACGGAAAAACAACAAACTTACCAGTTCAGGCGGCTGCTCCCGATCGTAAGGCGCCAGCCCCCAGTCCCAGTTGTCCGGCATGTTGGCCTTGGTGATGTTGTTCACCCGGTGAGCCACCTGGGCCTTGGAGAGCTCCAACTTCGACGTCCGTGTCGGGTCGAGCAAGCCGGACATGTGGCCGATCTTGTGAACGCGCCACTGGAGCGGCACGACCCGGCGCGAGATGTAGGTGCAGAGGAGGTCCTCGGCACTCAGCCGGCCCTCCGAGACGCACTGGCCCAGGAAGTCCCACAGGAGGTTCACCTCCGCGTCCGGGTTCGAGGACTTGGCGTTGAAGCCCCAGTTGATCCGGCCGACTGGCGGGGCCGGGTTGAATTCCGGCAGGTTGAGCCGGTCGAAGGCCGGGCTTTCGTTCCGCACATAAAAGAAAGACATCTGCCAATTCTTTACAGAATCGACAGTCGGAATCCGTGGGAAGGACGTACCCGTACGGGGATAGATGGAGGCGGCGCCGCAGGTCCTCAGGCGGCCTTCGGTTGTCTGCGCCTTGATGTAGAAGAGCCGGCTCCAAAACTCCACGTCCGGCCACAAGCCGGCGTAGCCTTCCATGAAGGCCACATAGCAGCTGAGGAGGATCATGGCGTTGGCCGGCAGGTGGTGCGGCTGCAGGCCGAAGTGATCGAGGAACCGGCGGAAGAAGTCGGAAGCCGGCAGACCCAATCCGCGGTCGAGATGCGCGCCGAAGACCACGCGTTCGCCGGGCTCCGGCCGAGGCTCCTGCTCCTCGCCCGGCGCCCTGGTAATCACCCCCGCCGGGATGCGGCGGAGGCGCACGAACCGGGCAATGTCGTCGTCCTGCATGTAGGAGCCCTTCCAGGAGCCGCTCGGCTGGGCCATCGAGGACGAAGAAGAGGAGGTCCAAGAGAGGCGGAAGGGCGAAGAAGAGCCGCTCCTCGCCGGAGGAGATCGCGGTGGAGAAGGGCGCGCCGTCGATGCGCGTGGCCCCGTGGCGCCGGATTGGCGGGCTTGCGGCGGTAGCTCGGCGGAGGCTCGTCGGGGCGACCGCTCGCTGAGATTCGCCAGAAGAGCGGAAGAAGAACGGCGTCGGAGCAGCGAAGGGCTCGAGCGAAGCGAAGGAGCAAGGCAGGAGCGCGAGGAAGAAGAAAGGGGCAAGTGCCGCCTCGGTACCGCCCCCGCGGCATTTATAGCCGACCGCGGCGGTTGGCCTCCAAGTGGGCGACGTGGGCCACGTCTCCGGATTTGCTGCGCCATAACTCCTCCCACGACCGCTACCGTTACCAGAAACGGCCACACCACGTTGCCCACTACCGCACCGGATCCGGAGGGACATTGATGTGACCAGACGAACCGGCGGCAGAGCCCTGGCGTCAGGCCGGTCAAGTCGGGCGCAGAACCCGAGGCGGCGGAGACTCCGGCGCGCAGCGAGCCGGAGCCGGACAAGAAGTTCCACTCAAGCCAAAATTCATCAGCAAGGCGGAGGCGCCATCAGATCTTGCGAGAAAGCAAAAACTGCACAAGTATAAAAAGCGGCCGGCTAGAAGCAGCCGGCAGGAACGAGCCGGATGAGGGCGCAGCCGGCTGAATGGAAATTCTCAGTCGGCCCCTCCCAGTGCCGTCTAATATATTCGAGAAGCCAGGAAAACCTGCCTAGGTCCTTCTAAACGCAGGACCTTGCCAGCTTCGGGGGCTAATGTCGGGGGGAAGACCCCGGATAGGGCAATGGACGCGGAGCAGCCGGCTGGCCACTGGCCGGCTCGCGGCAAAGGCCGGCTGAGGAGCAGCCGGCTGGCGCCGTGGCCGGCTGGTCTGGAAGCCGACTGGCTCTAGGTCCTAGTCGGCCTGGCTACGGCCACCAATGCTGTAGTTGGGCCGGCTTCTACAAGCCATATCCGACTGGGGTTTGTACCTCAGACCGACTCGAGGCTGGCGAGTCTTGCACTGGAAGGAACCGGGTAGGTGATCCGGGTTCCTTAAGTCCACGCTGACTCCATCTTCCGTGAAACGCGGGGCACTGTGGAGCAATAGTGCCCCGCGCCGGACAGGCCGTCAGGGCTTACGACGATCCGTACTGGCTACAGTCGCTGACGCGACAGGGACACCTCCTCCATACCGCTGACCGTGGCAGCCGGATGGGACAGGCCACGATGCCTCAACCACTCCTGACGTCACCGCCTCGGGAAGGAGCGGAAGCCGGAGCCGGCCCAGCCGGCCAGTAAAACTATAGGGTCTTATATGTAAAGTGCCGGTGCCTATATAAGCCGCACTACCCCCTCTCGTGCAGGGGATCGATCATTTATTACTTTCACCCACCTACAGAGCTGCCCTGTGAGAGAGACCATAGTCTTCCTTAGCCTCTCAGGAGCAGCCGGACACAGCTCTAGGAGCACCATTGTACTGTGTGATCATCATATACACTCATAGCAGGAGTAGAGGTTTTACCTCCATCGGAGGGCCTCGAACCTGGGTACGTCGCCGTGTCGCTCGTGCCCATACCCGCATCCGGATACCGCCGTGAGATCTCTCAGGAACCACTTCGATTAGCCACCCTATGGCATATGCCGTGACGATACCACGACAATGCCATTTGTGTCCACCATACCTACCTACTACATGGTATTTTCCGCCATTCCAAAGTAAATTGCTTGAGTGCTACCTTTAAAATTCCATCATTCACCTTTGCAATATATAGCTCATGGGACAAATAGCTTAAAAACTATTGTGGTATTGAATATGTAATTATGCACTTTATCTCTTATTAAGTTGCTTGTTGTGCGATAACCATGTTTACTGGGGACGCCATCAACTTTTCATTGTTGAATTTCATGTGAGTTGCTATGCATGTTCGTCTTGTCTGAAGTAAGGGCGATCTACACTGAGTTGAATGGTTTGAGCATGCATATTGTTAGAGAAGAACATTGGGCCGCTAACTAAAGCCATGATCCATGGTGGAAGTTTCAGTTTTGGACAAACATCCTCAAATCTCTAATGAGAAAAGAATTAATTGTTGTTGAATGCTTAAAGCATTAAAAGAGGAGTCCATTATCTGTTGTCTATGTTGTCCCGGTATGGATGTCTAAGTTGAGAATAATCAAAAGCGAGAAATCCAAATGCGAGCTTTCTCCTTAGACCTTTGTACAGGCGGCATAGAGGTACCCCTTTGTGATACTTGGTTAAAGCATATGTATTGCGGTGATAATCCAGGTAGTCCAAGCTAATTAGGACAAGGTGCAGGCACTATTGGTACACTATGCATGAGGCTTGCAATTTATAAGATATAATTTACATGATGCATATGCTTTATTACTACCGTTGACAAAATTGTTTCATGTTTTCAAAATCAAAGCTCTAGCACAAATATAGCAATCGATGCTTTTCCTCTATGGAGGACCATTCTTTTACTTTCAATGTTGAGTCAGTTCACCTATTTCTCTCCACCTCAAGAAGCAAACACTTGTGTGAACTGTGCATTGATTCCTACATACTTGCACATTGCACTTATTATATTACTCTATGTTGACAATATCCATGAGATATACATGTTACAAGTTGAAAGCAACCGCTGAAACTTAATCTTCTTTTGTGTTGCTTCAATACCTTTACTTTGAATTATTGCTTTATGAGTTAACTCTTATGCAAGACTTATTGATGCTTGTCTTGAAGTGCTATTCATGAAAAGTCTTTGCTTTATGATTCACTTGTTTACTCATGTCATATACATTGTTTTGATCGCTGCATTCACTACATATGTTTTACAAATAGTATGATTAAGATTATGATGGCATGTCACTCCAGAAATTATCTGTGTTATCGTTTTACCTGCTCGAGACGAGCAGAACTAAGCTTGGGGATGCTGATACGTCTCCAACGTATCGATAATTTCTTATGTTCCATGCCACATTATTGATGTTATCTACATGTTTTATGCACACTTTATGTCATATTCGTGCATTTTCTGGAACTAACCTATTAACAAGATGCCGAAGTGCCAGTTGCTGTTTTCTACTGTTTTTGGTTTCAGAAATCCTAGTAAGGAAATATTCTCGGAATTGGACGAAATCAAAGCCCAGGGGCCTATTTTTCCACGAAGCTTCCAGAAGTCCGAAGACGAGACGAAGAGGGGCCACGGGGTGGCCAAACCCTAGGGCGGCGCGGCCCCACCCCTGGCCGCGCCGGCCTATGGTGTGGGCCCCCCGTGCCGCCTCTTGACTTGCCCTTCCGCCTACTTAAAGCCTCCGTGACGAAACCCCGCACGAGAGCCACGATACGGAAAACCTTCCAGAGACGCCGCCAACGCCGATCCCATCTCGGGGGATCCAGGAGATCGCCTCCGGCACCCTGCCGGAGAGGGGAATCATCTCCCGGAGGACTCTACGCCGCCATGGTCGCCTCCGGTGTGATGTGTGAGTAGTCTACCCCTGGACTATGGGTCCATAGCAGTAGCTAGATGGTTGTCTTCTCCCCATTGTGCTATCATTGTCGGATCTTGTGAGCTGCCTAACATGATCAAGATCATCTATCTGTAATTCTATATGTTGCGTTTGTTGGGATCCGATGAATAGAGAATACTTGTTATGTTGATTATCAAAGTTATATCTACGTGTTGTTTATGATCTTGCATGCTCTCCGTTACTAGTAGATGCTCTGGCCAAGTAGATGCTTGTAACTCCAAGAGGGAGTACTTATGCTCGATAGTGGGTTCATGCCTGCATTGACACCTGGGACAGTGACAGAAAGTTCTAATGTTGTGTTGTGCTGTTGCCACTAGGGATAAAACATTGATGCTATGTCTAAGGATGTAGTTGTTGATTACATTACGCACCATACTTAATGCAATTGTCTGTTGCTTTGCAACTTAATACTGGAGGGGGTTCGGATGATAACCTGAAGGTGGACTTTTTAGGCATAGATGCAGTTGGATGGCGGTCTATGTACTTTGTCGTAATGCCCAATTAAATCTCACTATACTCATCATGATATGTATGTGCATTGTCATGCTCTCTTTATTTGTCAATTGCCCAACTGTAATTTGTTCACCCAACATGCTGTTTGTCTTATGGGAGAGACACCTCTAGTGAACTGTGGACCCCGGTCCAATTCTCTTTACTGAAATACAATCTACTGCAATACTTGTTCTACTGTTTTCTGCAAACAATCATCTTCCACACAATACGGTTAATCCTTTGTTACAGCAAGCCGGTGAGATTGACAACCTCACTGTTTCGTTGGGGCAAAGTACTTTGGTTGTGTTGTGCAGGTTCCACGTTGGCGCCGGAATCCCTGGTGTTGCGCCGCACTACATCCCGCCGCCATCAACCTTCAACGTGCTTCTTGACTCCTACTGGTCCGATTAAACCTTGGTTTCTTACTGAGGGAAACTTGCCGCTGTGCGCATCACACCTTCCTCTTGGGGTTCCCAACGGACGTGCCAACCACACGCATCAAGGGCCATATCATATCACATATGAATTGCATGTGATGTTAATCCTTTATGCATCTTATTTTGCTTAGATCGCGACGGTAGCATTATAAGATGATCCCTCACATTAATATCAAGATAATAAAGTGTTCTCCCCTCGTATGCACCGTTGCACAGTTAAGTCGTTTCGAAGCATCTCGTGATGATCGGATGTGATAGACTCAACGTTCACATACAACGGGTGTAAGCCATGTTGCACACGCGGAATACTTGGGTTTGCTTGACGAGCCTAGCATGTACAGACATGGCCTCGGGACAACGGAAACCGAAAGGTTGAACACGAGTCATATGGATGATATGATCAACATGTTGATGTTCACCATTGAAGCTACATCATCTCACGTGATGATCGGTTTTGGTGTAGTGGATGTGGATCGTGTACCACTTAACAACTATGAGGGATGTTGTATTAAGTGGGAGTTCATTAGTAATTAGATTAAAACATGAACTAATTATCATAAACATAGTCTGAGTAGTATTTTGAATTAATTTGTAGTATTGGCATCCGTTTTTCTACCAAGCGCTAGTCTTGTAATTGAGATAGAAATACTGTTAAAATCTGACAAGAAACTTTACGGACTGGTACCGTATTGTTAAAGAATCAAAAAATGATTAAGTCCTATTGCAAACTTTTAGTAAACCTCACATTGTTGATTCAAAGAGCTATGGTTTCAATTAGTACCTAAAGTTATCTTGTCTCCGTGAAACTTGAAGTTCAAATCTGTTTGAAAAGTAAGGAGCTGAAAATTTAGTTTTCAGAAATAATCAAGGTATGAGATATATGTGATATCTAAGACCTTATTGCAAGATGATAGAATATAATTTGGTGAGACTACATAAACTCATAAGTTTTATGGGAATGTAGGAAGGTTGAAGACGCAAGGCGTCCCAATCCTCCAACTATTGGGGCACTAACGATATTCGCATATCCATGAAGTGATCGTCCTTAGTATGCACCGTTGCTAAGACTCGTCGTTTCGTAGCATCACGTGATGATCGGGTGTTATAGATTCTACGTGTGCATACAACGGGTGCAAGCCAGATTTGCACATGCGAATACTGAGGTTAAACTTTACGAGCCTAGCATGTACAAACATGGTCTCGGAAAAGTCGTCATGATATGATGGATAAAATTATGTGTGAAATTGTTCATCATATTAAAAGTTACTAATAGTGAAATCTGAAACACTTGTCATATGATGATCAACTTCAAAGTAAGAACCTCAAGGTTATTGGTATTTGACCAACAAACCTAGAAGTTATTGAAGGTGAAGTATTTTCTGAATAATGAGGAAAGCTAAAAGAGAAACTACAAAAGATATTTTGGCAGAAAGAAAAGAGAAGACTAGAAAGTCTAGCTCAGGTGTATATACATGATATACATGTTATGGTTGTATTCCTAGTTTGGTCACACAATGAAATTCTTGGGTATTAGTACCATATTGGTTGGTATGAAATGTCATACAAAACAACGCAATACAAGAATACAATGGCCTAAGTGACTGACAAGGAATATGATAGGAATGCACTTCTGGAACAAAAATAAAGTGTTATTATGTTCGTCGTTGGCATCCTATCTAGTCCTTAGAATTTATAATAAAGAACTTAATAATTGTTATTTTGCTCTAGTCAAATGAAAACAATGAGTTGTTCAAATTATGACATTACTCCATGTACGATGGATAAGTTATTATAAATCTTAATGGTGAAACACACATACATAATACTGACGCTAAAATGCCATAAGGCAAACGATTTGAATTCCACTTATTTGTGGAACCGCAATTTAGGTCATATTAGAAAGGAACGCATGAAGGAACTCCATGCAAATGGATTTTTGGAGTCATTCGATTTTTGAATCGTTTGGCGCTTGCAAATCTTTTCTAAAGAGAATGACTGAAATACCGTTCATAGGCCAAGAGTTGAACGGGCAACTAACTTAGTGGAAAAATACATGATGATGTATGTGGTTCACTGTGCATAGGTTGTGCGGGAGATTCTTCTACTTCATGAAAACTTCCAACAATGAATTGAGTATATATATGTGGATATATTCGATAAGGAAGAAGTTTGAAACATTTGAATGGATTCAAATAAATTTCAGCATGAAGTGGAAATCATCGTAATAGAAAAGTCAAATATCTATGATTGGATCATAGTGGAAATATTTGAATTACGAGTTTTAGCGAACATCTAAGAGAGTTATGAAATTGTTCTACAACTCACGTTTCTTGGAGTATCATAGTGATGATGGAGTATCCGAGAGATGTATCCAAACCTTGTTGGGTCAATGATGAGATAAAATATTGATGCTATTATATTTTTGTGGATTATGCTTTAGTGACTACCGCTTTTACACTAAATAGAGCATCATCATGATCCGTTGAAATGACACCATACGAGTTATGGCATGGGTATGAACCCTAATAGTCCTTTCTTAAATTTTTTGGAATGCATAGCACAAAGTAAATAAGTTTACAACCAAAATCGGATGAATGTCTTTGTTGGTTATCCCACAGAATTGATTGGGAATTCTTTCCACTATGGAGACAAAGACAAAAGTGTTTGTCGATGTTTCTTACTTATTTCCAAGAAATTGTTTTTAGCGAAGTTTTTGAGTGGGAGGACAATAAAACTTGATAAGGTTTATGAACCTGAGCATTATGATCAGAGTAGCGCAGCATCGGAATTGGTTCCGGAAGCGGCCACGATGATCATGGCTCCCATGTCTACAAAATGTTATAGTCATGGAGATCGAAGTACTTATTGAACCTTGTAGGTATGGTTTACTTTGTGATCAAATAAATGATTTGTGAACAAAGGATTGTTTTTGAACAATGATAAACCAACTACATACAAAGAAGTTATGATGGGCCCTGACTCCGTTAAAATGGCTATACGCCATGAAATCCAAGATAGATGAATACTTTTTGAAAGTAAATGGATCTATGATATTGATAGACTTGGATGAAATATCCTTGAAGAAGCTCGACTTGTCGAAAAAATTGTTTACGACAAGGTTCAAAGAGTTGACTACGATAAGATTAGATCTTCCGTAACAATGCTTATAGTCTATGTGGATTATTCTAGTAATCACTACATATTTCTTTTATGAGATATGCTAGTAGGATGGCAAAATACATTACTTATCAGAAGTGTGTATTAAAGGTGTATACTAGATACAACCAAGAGTTTTGCTGATCCATGGAATACTAGATAGGTATACAAACTTCAATTGGATAAAGTGAGTATCGCGGAGTTGGAATCTTCACCAGATGAAATAGTCAAAGAGTTTTTGATTTCATCAGAGACGATGAAGAGGCTTGCGTTTGCAAGAAATTAAGTGGGAGCGCTGAGACATATTTATAATACTTATGTAGATGACATATAGTTGGTTATAAATGATGTAATTATATACTTGATTAAAAGGTTTCATTGAGAAATTAACTTCAATGAGAAGATAATGACTGAAACAAATTTAGTGTCAAGATCTATGAAGATAGATTGAAACACAAAATAAGTTTAAGTCAAAGTACATAGAATGTATATTGAAATAGTTCAATATAGAAATATTAAGAAGATGTTCTTGTCATGTAAAGTTTTAACAAGACTTGAGTGTATCTGACACTCAAAGAGTAAAAACACATGAGTGATTATAGATCACGAATAATATGTACACAATCAGATATCATGTGCTATAAAGTGTTATGAGCATTTACCAGAATGATTCATATGATGATCATTGAATGACAAGAAGAATATCCTTGAGTACTTTAGAAGAACTAAGGATATATATATATATTTTTGTATGAAGAAATGACAAACAAATCGCTGTAAGGTGTTACACCAATATTGTTTTTGTCACATATAAAATATAATTTCAATCTCAAATTAGACTAAGTGTTGTTTAAAAGGTAGCACAATGAGCTAGAAGTTGTCTATGCTAGATTTAGAAGAGTTCTAAATATTGTGATGGATTCTACAAAAGAAGGCAGAATATGTCATTGTTTTGACAAATAACAAAGGATGTTAAAGTCAAGAGGTTCTTTGAGAACTTGGTGTAGTTCCGACAGAGTCAGAATTTTGAAACTATATTGTGTGTGACAATATTAGTGACATATTTCAGACAGCGGAATTAAGGTTCCACCAGAAGATCAAACATATTTAATGCCGACTAATTTGGAAATGAGTAATGCGTTGAGACGCAAATGAATTACAAAATACATACGTTTCTGAGCGTGTCAGATCTGTTGACTAAAAAAACCTCTCCCGTGAGCAATACATGATAAAACACCGGAAGGCCAAGGTGTTATATCTTTACAAATGTAAACTAGATTATTGACTCTAGTGCAAGTGGGAGACTGAAGGAGATATGCCCTAGAGGCAATAATAAAGTGGTTATTATTTATATCTTTATGTTTATGATAAATGTTTATATATCATGCTATAATTGTATTAACCGAAACATTAGTACATGTGTGATATGTAGACAACAAGAAGTCCCTAGTATGCCTCTTAAACTAGCTTGTTGATTAATGGATGATTAGTTTCATAATCATGAACATTGGATGTTATTAATAACAAGGTTATATCATTATATGAATGATGTAATGGACACACCCAATTAAGCGTAGCATATGATCTCGTCATTAAGTTATTTGCTATAAGCTTTCGATACATAGTTACCTAGACCTTATGACCATGAGATCATGTAAATCACTTATACCGGAAAGGTACTTTGATTACATCAAACGCCACTGCGTAAATGGGTGGTTAAAAAGGTGGGATTAAGTATCCGGAAAGTATGAGTTGAGGCATATGGATCAACAGTGGGATTTGTCCATCCCGATGACGGATATATATACTCTGGGCCCTCTCGGTGGAATGTCGTCTAATGTCTTGCAAGCATATGAATAAGTTCATAAGAGACCACATACCACGGTACGAGTAAAGAGTACTTGTCAGGAGACGAGGTTGAACAAGGTATAGAGTGATACCGATGATCAAACCTCGGACAAGTAAAATATCGCGTGACAAAGGGAATTGGTATCGTATGTGAATGGTTCATTCGATCACTGAAGTCATCGTTGAATATGTGGGAGCCATTATGGATCTCCAGATCCCGCTATTGGTTATTGGTCGGAGTGAGTACTCAACCATGTCCGCATAGTTCACGAACCGTAGGGTGACACACTTAAAGTTGGATGTTGAAATGGTAGAACTTGAATATGGAATGGAGTTCGAATATTTGTTCGGAGTCCGGATGAGATCCCGGACATCACGAGGAGTTCCGAATGGTCCTAGAATAAGATTCATATATAGGAAGTCATATTCCAAGTTTGGAAATGATCTGGTGCATTTATGGCAGGTTCTAGAAGGTTCTAGAAAAGTCCGGAAGAATGGCACTTTGGAAAGTGGAGTCCCGAAGAGACTCCACTTGCATGACCAGCCAACCCTAAAGGGGAGGAGTCCAAGGTGGACTCCCCTAGGGTGGCCGACCAACCCACCTCAAGGAAAGGTGGGAGTCCCACCTTGGGTAGGACTCCCTCCTTGAGTAGGTTTCCCACATATGGGAGGTTTTAGTGTTGGGGTCTTATTCGAAGATTTGGACTAGAACTCTTGGGGCTTCCACCTATATAATGAGGGGCATAGAGAGGGGGATGACCACTTTAAGCCTCAGCCTTGGCCGCACCCCTTAGAGGGCCGGCGCCCAACCCCCCTCTCTCCCCAAACCCTAGCGGTCTCTCTCCTCCACCACATCCCGCACGCTTAAGCGAAGCTCCGCCGGATTTCTCCACCACCACCGACACCACGCCGTCGTGCTGTCGGATTCAAGAGGAGCTACTACTTCCGCTGCCCGCTGGAACGGGGAGGTGGACGTCGTCTTCATCAACAACCGAACGTGTGACCGAGTACGGAGGTGCCGCCTGCTCGTGGCGCCTAACCGATCGTGATCAAGATCTTCTACGCGCTTTTGCAAGCGGCAAGTGAACGTCTACCGCAGCAACAAGAGCCTCCTCTTGTAGGCTTTGGAATCTCTTCAAGGGTGAGACTCGATACCCCCTCGTTGCTACCGTCTTCTAGATTGCATCTTGGCTTGGATTGCGTGTTCGCGATAGGAAATTTTTTGTTTTCTATGCAACGTTATCCAACAATTTCACATGTATGTGTATGAACCCTATGTATGTATGTGTTGAAATGTGTAATATTTACCTAGGAAATGCATTCAAATGTGTTACATATGCCTAGTATTTTTGATGGAGTAACTCATATTTGTTAGTGGAATGGGTCATAATATGGTTCAAACATGTAAACATGTAGGATGGCCGGTCCCGGTGGCCGGCGAGGCGGTCGAGGCCGTGGCCCTGGGCGCCCCCGGGGCCGGGGAAGGGGCCGCCGCGGTGGAGCAGCAACGGCTCCACGCTCACCGTCACCTACATCCTCCTCGTCTTAGCATGAGGAACGCTGCTTCGAGTTCCTCCTCCGCATCGACGACGACCCACTCGGCATCAAGCGGCTACCGGACAAGTTCGCCGAGTTCGTCGATGGCGTCGAGCCGCAGCTTGATTGCGCCTACGGGAGGCTAGTCGCAACTTCGCCGCCGCTGGCCCGTGGAGGTCCTGTTCGACGGGCAGGGCAAGATGTACCTGCACACGGGGTGGGACAAGTTCGCCCGTGACCTCGCACTCGAGCCCGGCTGCCAGCTCACCTTCCTCTACGAGGGGGACGTCGAGATGATCGTCAAGGTGTTCGACGACACAACCTGCCGCGTGCACTACCACACCGGCGAATCCGGCTCGGACACCGATAGTTAGAACTTAGAGTGTTGTGAACTCTATCTTCATTTCTACGTGTTGTTTGAATTCTATCTTAAATTGTATGGAACTATGTGCTACGATGTTAGCTATGATGATGTTATGTCTATGATGTGTGTACGAAATTGCTGTTGATATGATGTGTGTATGAAATAGCTGTTGACATGATGGCAGTTTTGCTGGAATATGGTAGGATTTTTCATGGTTTTACACAAGTCAATGTGTGGCGCCCTTCCCACTGGCGCCACACTGCACTGTGTGGTGCCCCTCCCATCGGCGCCACACATCCCGACACATCCATTTGCAATTGCCTAAAACATACTGTAAGACAAATCGTCAAGGACTTAGCCGTTTTGGCGAGGCTGTATGTGTGGCGCCGACGCCACGGGCGCCACACGAGCATATGTGGTGCCCTTCCCACGGGCGCCACACAAAGAGGCTCGCCAAAACGGCTAAGGACTAATCGTCCGGAGCCCCTGGATGTTTTCGACCCAAATGTTGATATATGTTGGCATGTGTGGCGCCGATGCCACGGGCGCCACACAGTGCAGTGTGGCTCCAGTGGCAAGGGCGCCACACATTGACTTGTGCTAAAACCTTGAAAAATCCTACCATATTCGAACAGTTTGAGTACAACATTGCACTGATCATCAAGGTTCAAAGGACACAGCATAATGGTTCAAATGACAAATAAGGTTCAACGACATCAAGGTTCCAATTACAATAAGGTTCAACGACATGAAGGTTCGAGAAGATCAAGGTTCACACAACATCATGGTTCGACAACATAAAAGGTTCGACAACAAGAACATAGTCAAAGGGACATCACTGCGTGGCAAAGGCTCCCTCCCCCCTCGCCTTCTTTTTCTTAGATTCTTCAGCCAATTCTTCCTTCTCCCTTATGTCACGAGCCAACTGAACGACCGAATCGAAGAAGTGGTGGCGCTCCTCCGTCTTTGCATCTTCCGTTTGAGCTCTTTCCTCCTTGATGCGTGCAGCCTCCCTAGCCACCTCTTCTAGGTGCATCCTATTGGCCCTCTCCACGGACAGATCTGGTGATTTGGTGGTGGATTTGGTGGGGGGAGAGTGGGGGAGAGAGAGGGCCGGGCGCCTGTGCAGAGAGAGGAAGAACAGAGGGAGGAAGAAAGAAGAAGGGTCGGGCTGGGGGCGCGCGCGCGGTCGAAACTTAAGTGGATGTGTGGCACCCTTGCCACGGGCGCCACACGTCCTGCCACGTCGGATCGGCTAGCCAGCTCAGCGTCGACGAGCCACGTCGGATGGGTTTGCGGCGCCGGCAGCAGGGGCGCCACATAGGCATGTGTGGCGCCCATGAGAGGGGCGCCACACAAAAGGGTTAGATGAGTGAAATAGTTTCGCCGGAGGGTCAGTTTGTGCTGTTCTTTCACTTTTGGGTTATTTTTGTGCAAATCGCCGCAACTTCACATAGAAATATATTCGGTATCCATCGCAATTTACTGGGTTACATCTATTTCAGAAACCCATGCTGATTGCATATTTCATATTTTCATAGTAACATTGACTTTTTAGTCTGTATGGGGGAGGCTGCAAGCACATAAACTCCCACTTAACTTACAAATTGATAACACAAAAAACCATATTACACCTAAACCATCATTTATGGGGTTACATGTCAAAAATCATAAAGTGTGCTGATTTACATCTATTCTACCACAAAAGAATCCTCTGTTCATTTCAGCTCCATCTAAACATAATTTATCGTTCAATAACCGAAAAGGAGCTACATCTACAACAGATTATATCTAGACCTCATTTATGGAGTTACATGTACAAATCATAAACCATACTAATTTAAATCTCTTCTACCACAGAAGAATCATTTGTTCATTTCTGCTACATCTAAAAACGCCATTTATGAATCAGTAACCAAAAGGAGTTACATCTAGAACAGACTACATGTAACAGGTTACATGTCGATTTACATCTATTCTGTCACCGAAGAATCATCTCTTCGTTTCTGCTCATCCAACATCATTTATGGATCAAATGACCAAAGGAGCTACATCTAAAGTAGATCAGCGACCCCCCCATAAAACCAAATCATACCATGTAACTTCAAGCCGCTACAGGGGTGGAGATGCACGAGGATAGCATGGACGGTTACCTGAAAAAATCAAGAGATTTAATAGCCGAGGCCGCAGGGATGTAGCAGATGACAGTGAGAGGTGGGCGACGCCGTGGGGATGAGACCTACGCCGTGGGTATGTGGCCGACCCGCGAAGGATGTCACTGACGCCGCGACGATGCGCCTCAGGGATGTGGACGAGGACGACACCACGGGGATGCAGCCTCTTGCCGCAAGAATGTACATGTTGCAACCGCGAGGATGTTCGCCGGAATTGCGAGGATGTCGCCGACGCTGCAAAAATGTAGCCGGCACCAACGCGGATGCCCCCGCCGCAGCCAAGGACGCAGCCGCCATGGACGAGGATGTAGCCAGCTCCGGCGAGCAGTTGCCGTTGGATTCCTATCTACGCAGACGCCGGGGAAATCAGGCAAGGTTGGAGCACGGGATGGGGAAGAGATGAGGCGAGAAATGGGGATCGGGTCCATACATTGGAACGCAGGACTGGGCACTGGGCCCGTCAGGCGCGGGAACCCCTCGCCGCGGAGCGTCGGATCACGATCGCACGGTCAGAAGGCGTGACTTCGCTATAAGCCAGAACGAGGTCGGCTGCCCAATAGAAATTGGGAAGAAAAAATGCGGTAAACATTGGAGCCCAAGCAGAGGAGAGAGGAGCTGATGGCCCAAGTTAAGCGACATCTAAAGCCCACGTAATGTTACATTCCCTACGAGCCGTCGATCCGAGCCGTCGATCCGAGCCGCACTATACGATCGGGCGGTGGGCGGCGGCCCTAGGGTAAGGCTAGCTGGGAACCGCTGAATTGCTGATACGCGGGAGCGTCTGTGTGCAGTGCGAGTGTGGGCTGCAGGCTCGCAGCCACCGGCCGACGACACTGACACCCGGAGCCTCCACCACCGCCTCGCAGTGACGTAAGTCTATAGCGCGCGCCGCCGGAAGCATCGGTACGCCCCAGGTCCGTACTACCTACTCTTTTGGGCCCCCCCGGTTCCCAGGTCAGCCGCCATTGGATCAATGTTCCGAGAATGGCACGAGCCAGCCGCCATTGGATCAGTGTTCTCTTCCCCATTGCGATATGCGAGCCCCCTTTCTTTGTTGACCGACCCCATCTTAGATCTAGGTGTTCTTCTGGCTATTTAGGCCAGATTATGAAATGGTTGTGGTTTGCACGGGCTTGCCTGAAGAAAGGGATGGCCCCTTTAGGCTTTGTTTGGTTGTCAGGGTAGAGAAAACCAGGGAACCATATCCCCACCGGGGATTTTAGGGTGCATGCGGGATCCCCTCCTCCACCGGGTAGATCTGGCCCTTTCCCTGGGTTTGTTTGGCAGTAGGGGAGGAAACGCTACGGAGAACGAGAATTTGGAAGAAACTCCTTACTTCACGGCATAGCAGTTTCTACTTCATTGTCAGAACTATTTTGCGTGGTAAAATAACAGCAGCCATCTCAATTAATATTTACTGCATCACTGTTTCAAAAGCTCTGAATTATAGAACTGCACCATTTAACTCGATCAACTTCAAATTTAGGTAGCAGAAGAAATACAAACACCGCCAACTGCACTCGCCCAACACCTAGATAGCTTCTCCTCGCCGGCAACCAGGGGAGAAGGCCAGCTGAGACCACCTCCAGGCTCCTCCTTGCCGACATGCCGCCGCCCGCCTTGCTCATGCTCGCCAAGAGCCTTCGTCTGCCGTCGTGCTCCTGCTCGTCGAGCCGGTCGCCGGCCTCCGTGCTCCTACTACCAGAGAGCTTGAGAGGCCATAGTGCTCCTGTTTGGCGAGAGCATTCGCTCGTCGTCGAGCTCCTGCTCGATGAGCAGGTTGCCGGCCACCGTGCTCCTACTCGCCGAGAGCTTTGGAACCTGGTGTGGTCCTGCTCGGCGAGAGCCTTCGCCTACCGTCCTGTTCCTGCTTTCCGAGCACGTTGCCGCCACGCATGCTCCTGCTTACCGAGAGCCTTTTCCGTCCGTCATGCTCCTGGTCGTCGAGAGCATCGCCGGCCGCCATGCTCCTTGCCAAAGCGCGTCGCCCGCCGCCGTGCTCGTACTCGCCGAGAGCCTTCGCCGGCCGTTGTGCTCCTGGTCGCCGGGAGCATCGAGAAAGTAAACATGAACAAGATTGATAAGTATTACCTCACACTTGCAAAGAAAAAGAATATGTGGTCTTATTTGAGTCCCAATAAAAAGTTCATGGTAAAGTGTTAGATACATGGAGTTCAGAGTATAAAGAATTCAACAATCACCAACAGCTAGCTATCCAAGTGCAGGATCATACAACAATTAGCCGCAATCTTTTATAATATTGTTGCAAACAACCTGCATCGGCATGCTGTAACTTAATGGCTTGCGTCGGCAGGCAGCATCCCATTTTACCAGACGAAGACAACCAACCAGCCATGGTTGTTGCCGGAGGGAACATGGGCTTTGAGGCGGGACATAGCTCAGGGCTTTTACTGAAACCTAACAATGTGCTTCCATAGCAGAAGATAATACTAACTAATCCATCACAAAACATACAGTAGGCTTCAGGTTTACTCTAAATTCTAAAACCAAAACCTTTTTTGGAACTAGACAAAACAAAAGGGGCAAAAGATCAAGTGCGTTAATATGCAAGTTCTTTCAGTTAACTCGAATTCATTTACTTGTTGCATAAAGGACTTGAATCTAAATGGAACCATGTCACTCAAATCAATGCCCTGAAGATAAGCGACGTGTCGCATGAAGGACCTGCATCTAAATTGAACCATGTCACCGCCAGAATATCTTGGTTGGGGATTTGCAGGTAGCAGTAGTGTTCTAAGCACTCAATATTACTAATGCATTTTATGCTCACATCAGATTGAAATTAGCGACCAATATTTTTCATAAGATCGCCTGATGACACGCCAAAATAGCAGCCTGATTGAATTAATGTCACACAGACCTCTGAACTAATTGTCTACTAACAATGGTATATATTCATAGTATAATTGCACACATTACAATGAGTCTTATGATCACAAGGTAGTCTAGTATTTGGGTTCAGGCATCACTAAAAAATTCACACTCTCAACCTTCAGCAATAACAACGGCTTTTGACTATGTCATGTCTCAACCTTCAGCAATAACACAAAACTAAGCAGGCACAAAATTAGCAAAGTAGCATCCATGTATTATAGACCAGAAGACAAGAACGAATGCTATGGTTGGCAATTAATCACACGGATCAATACTAGCTCCAGAGAAAAATTGCTACGACTAGAGGTAAGTATTAATTATGTCTAGATAGTAGCAAGACACACTACTCGTCTGCTCAAGTTCTTGAGCTAAAGAAACGAGCGAGATCCGGAAGAACTTTGTGGATTTGTAGCAATCAGGAGCTATACCTGAGAAACGAGCAGATCTGGAGCACATTTGATGACGGAGATCTTGGAAGAGCTCAGACGGAGGTCTTGGACGAGCTCGGCCGGAGATGACGAAGGCGAGCGGAGGAGAGCCTGGATGAAGGCGAGCGGCGGAGAGCCCGGAAGGAGGAGGAGGAGATCTTGGACGGCAGAGGACGGAGGCGGAGATATTCTATGACGGAGGACGGCGGAAGTTGGAGACGGCGGAGGGCGGTCGCCGGAGGAAGGAGATCACGAGCGTTGGTGTCGTCGCCTCCCTGTCGCCAGACCAAGTCGCGGATCTCGTTCCCCATGTCTCGACTAGTGGAATTTGCTCCCGGGGACGAACGCGGAAAGAACGCGGAAACAAGGCCTCGCGGGCATCCAAATGCACAGGTGGGCTAATCCAGGGAAATTACACCCAGGGAATAATAGGCCGGGGAAAACGCCGGGAACCCCCCCCCCCCCCCCCCCCCCCGGAAGGGCTGTAACCAAACAAGCCCTTAGCAGTTTAGCGTGGCATGCGATTTGTTGAAGTTTGGTTACTGCAATGATTTTGTTAATGCATCAGATCTAGTTTAACATGGATCCTTGTGGCTCAATGAGGGTCGAGCATTTTGGGGATTTTAGTTTTAGTCCTTAGAGCATCTCCATCAGCTTTGCTATATTTTGAGTTTTTGACTCCTTAATAGCGTTATGGGGAGGGGAGAGAGAAAGATTTCGAGATATATAGGGGAGGCCTTGTGCAGCAGAGTCCCTTAAACTGGATCCTTGTAATCTGTTTGTGATCTTCTTCATCCCTCTACTGCTTTGCAAATACAAACCAAATAATAGATGTGATATGATAACACTAACATGAACACAATTAAACATTTTTTTGGTACTCCCTCTGGTTCAAAATAATTGCCCAAAAAGGGATGTATCTACACGCTATTTTGAACCGGAGGGAGTAGCATAGTTCAATAACATAAACCCAAAGCGCATAGTTCAAACTTCAAACATCACCAGCCCACAATGCATTAATTCAAAACGTGAAGGCATAGTCCAAACAAGATCATGAAACGGAACTATCGTTGTCATCGTCGCCTCCCATGGAGCTTGTGCCAGTGCGCCACCATCGTCATCACCATCACCGCCAACATCACCTCCTCTGAAGCCGGCACCACCACTGTAGCCACTCATGCCGGCACCACCACCATCGTAGCCGACGCCGAATGCACCACCATAGCCACCAATGAATGCTTCACCGTAGCCTCCACCCATGAACATCGTCTTCAATGCTAGAACTTGATCACACATGTACTCGAAGTACTGTTTTGCATTTTCATCAAGCTTGGTTAGATTTATATACATGAACTTCTTATCATGCTTGTCTTTGCTTGTTCTTCATCACCCTATATCATCAATGGCAATCGGGTGCTCCTCCATCATCACTCGGTGCTCGGCCATCATTGCCCTACGCTCCTCGGAGGCAATCCGACGCTCCATGGCACGGTAGAGTTGCCTGGCAACGAAACCATGGTGGCGACGGCAGACTACGGACGGCGGTGGGAAATTTCCGCCTTGATGGTTAGGGTTCCCTTCGCGTGCGCAAGAGGGCATATGTTTTAGTTTTAGGGCCTTGTTTCTGGAGGGGGTCGGGTGGTAGTTTTAGGAATTCCCCAAAATTTCGGGGCTTGGGGGTGGTTTAGGGGGGCTACTGGAACACCGTTTTCGTTGTTTTGGGGAGTGTGACAGTTTATAGGGATATGAGTGAGTTTAGGTAGACTGGTGGAGATACTCTTAGGGAAAACATATTGTTCTAGCTGTAGCAACTCTATTATAACAACTTAGCAAGAGTTGCTTCAAGATTACCCGAAACTTCTACAATCCGCTAACTTGTTACTCGATATTTTTGGTGCACAGGGCTAGCTCTGACCATCCACTCAAGTGAATCTTTGGTGATCGAGAGTTTTTTTGTCGCATGATAACATGTCCAACAAACACATGAAACCAACAGGCTTTGAGGATATCACCAGTGACAGGATCAGCAGCCTCCCCGATGAAATTCTCCTCCATATCATGTCTTTCATGACTGCACGAGAAGCGGTGCAGACATGCGTCTTGTCAACAAGGTGGCGCTACATTTGGCTCTGTTTGCGGTGCCTTAATACTGAGATATGCCAATTCACTAGCAAGAAGATATTCGTGAGGTTCATGGACAACATACTACTGCGCCGTGGTTTCGTGCCTCTTGACAGCTTTAGCCTCATCGGCTGGAGAGATGATGTTTCCCTCAACCATCCCAGAACTAACTTGTGGGTCTGCCACGCCATTCGGAGCAATGTTCGTGTGCTTCAGATTTTTGAATATCATGGGTTATTTGATCTCGACCACTCTTTCTTCATTTCTTCGCATCTGAAAATACTCAATCTTCGTTGTGTTTCCACCACTGCCCTCTTCATTGAGAAGCTCTTTTCTGGCTGTCCAGTGTTGGAAGAATTATCGATGGTAGATTGCCGTGTTTTTGCCACCAAATTCTCCTCTAGCACCCTGAAGAAACTAACATTTATCTCACATACCCCCCATGGTGAAGATTGTGTTCATGATGATTTTGAAGACCTTGTGATAGATACACCTAGTCTTGTTTCACTGCATTTGGAGGACCTTCCGTTGTTAAATCCTTGCCTTGTGAATGTCTCATCTGTTGTAAACGCTTCATTTCGCCTGGATGAAGAGTCTTTCGCAAGTTCTGATGTGAACTGCAACATTATCAGTGCTCTGTCAAATGTTACGAAGTTGAAGTTGTATTTTGGGCTTCACAATGTATGCTTCTCTTTAACTCTGCAACGACTCCTTTTCCATTCATCATGTTGTGATGCTGTGTAGTTGCTATCCCCACCTTGCCATACATTTGTCTTCCTACTTTGCAATTATTCTTTTCAATTTTTCTTCTTGTGTAGGACATGGTAAGCAAGGTACTAAAAAGAGATCTCTGGAGGTGTCAGACATTCAACAACCTGAAAACCTTATTTCTCGGTGGCTGGTGCATAGGTACTGACCTCCATGCGCTGGTCTACTTTCTACGACGCTCGCCTGCCTTAGAGAAACTTACCGTGTGGATACATCAGGCAAGGATATATTTCTTTCTTATCACATTGGATTTTTTGTCTTGTCCTTAATAAACGTGTTTTACATGTCTTCAATTCTTGTCAGATTGGAGCTTCTGGTTTGCCTCTGAAAACGGACAACCTGGAGTCCAAGGCAACAAATATATCGTTTAATTGTGAACATCTTAAGAAGGTCAAAATCAGATGTCCTCGGGGTGACAAAAGGGCACAAAATATTGTGAATGTCATACTTGCCAATGCCATCTCTCCCCCGGAAATTGTCATCGATCAGCACACGCCTTGGGAGTAAGCCTTTCTTTGTTCCTTAGTTGCAATGTTTATTTTCTTTCACCAGTTGTGCTACTGAAGGCAATTACAAACTCCCTGTTATTTCTTGCACTTGTAGGTAGGAAGATGTGCACGACTCTTGCCTTGTTACTGTGGATTAGAGCTTCTGATGGCAAGTGTTAGCTCCAGTCAGCGTCGAAAGACCTTTTAATGTTTCTGTTGTCCTTTTACCATATGGTTCATGGGACCCTGATGTGACCATGAGGCCAGTATGTTTTTATCGCTATTGTTCCTGTAACTGATTCTGTATAAGTATTTCACTTTTCCATTGATGTATGTGGAGAAACACGATATTAAGGTTGTGTTTGACATTGTTCTGAATTATTACGGTAATCACATCGTTTGGTTGAAGCGTCCTTTTCATATTTTACAAATGGGGCGATCTTCTCCTGTATACTAGGCACATCACTGAGTTTAAAATCATGTTCTGCTAAAAACGTTAGCGGTAATTTTCACTTTAGAGCACAAGCGATATTCAACTATATGGTGAACTTACTGGCTTATTTTACTTTGGGGCTGCTTTAGGTCGTGTGGTTTTGAAAAATAGGATAAGGAAAATTTATTATTTTGATGCTTTTCTGAGGAAATAATAGCATGTGTTGTTTTGCAAGACTATTAGGGTGCTCGATAATAATGTTGTAGGAATTGTTACATAGAAAAGGTGCATGGGAGATACAAAGAAACTTCTCCAACAGGAGAACCAACCTGTGATTGGATAGTTAGGAGGGCAGTGACACCCCCAGTTCATCAGAGTTTAAACCCTAGGTTTGACACTTTAGTATCTCATTAAAGGCGCAATCCCGTCGATAGCGAGGCGCCTATGGTGACTTCGTCAATCTCAAGACCCATCAAATGAAGTTTTTTGGACACAGTCTCTCGGAGGTGCTCATAGAGGTAGGGTGTGCGTTCGTGTGTTCATAGGGGTGAGAGTGTGTGCGTATTTTAGTCGATGGAGAAATGGCGATATACAAGCAATTCCAGTTTCGTTTAGTCCTTGGCGAAATGGTTCTCAAAGTGATATGCTTGTGCATCAGTACAGAGTAAAGGTGAACTGTTGTCCAACTTCTTATTGATTGGGTGTTGTCTTTTCTTGTCTACTCCCTCCGTCTCGCGCACACGTAGTTTATGAAATTATTTTGACCATTATTTTAGACAATAAAATATGAAATATATGTCACAAAAAATATATCATTGAAAAGCTTTTTTGCATACATTATAAACATAAAATTTATATTTTATTGACCAAATCAGTGGTCAAAGTTTATCTTAAACTGCGTGTGTGTCTGTTAAAACGAGACAGAGGGAGTAGTGAAAATGCTTTTCCTCTTTCACTTTTTTCTGCCTTGATGTAATTTCTTAATTTTTTGGACCATGTGTCCCTGTGCAGTTTGGTTGGTATATATATGAAAATTTACACCGTAGGGAATTTCCCTAGGGTAAATGTGTCCAAAAAAACCCATTCCTTGGGTACAGAAGATCTTATATTAGGAAAAAAAGACTGACTTGAAAGTGGAAACATGCTCAATTTTGATTTTTTCAATCAGAAATAGGACAATGTTAGAAGGTGATTTTATTTTGAGAAGACGAATTCACAGTCTGGGAGCTCCACCTTTGTTGCATGCTCAAACCTTTAATCATTATCGTTCGGACTAGCCATAATAGGGAGTATTATATAGTAGTATCATACATATGATACTAGTGTATGATAATATCTTCACAATGCATAGTATCATGTAATAGTATCATATATTAATTATATTTAATGATTTGTAGAATCTCAATACAAATGTGTGTACAAGATTTGTTTCGCATTAATTTTTCTAGTTCTACGCGTTATGATACGATATCTACCTATGATAACACTATTATCTCCTTTATTATTAATTAACATGACACATCAGCTTTATGCATACATGTAGTGCACGATACTAGCTATGATATTTCCAATGTGGGTAGTCTCATTTTTCACCCTCTTCAAAGATCTATGCTCCCTCCATTTTTTACGGGTAAGGCCACCATCAAAAATATATTTTGCCAATATGCAAGGCCACCAACACTAATCAATGGATTTTTTTTTAGATTTCTACCTTGTATGATGATGCTTATTAATACGAAAGTTCCATGCAATCATAGTGAAAGATGCATCACACACAATTTACTTAATTAGCCCGGAACACTAGATTACTCCCACATAATTAATCTTGTCATTTATTAGTTGGTTGTGTTTTCTTGGTACATGGAATGTGAGTTTGTGGCCTTATATAGACACAGAGGGAGTATATCGAGTATCGAATGAGGTCTCAATTAGAAAATACACCCTTCCGTTCCATATTAGTTGTCACTTATTTAGTATTGTTCTAATATGGATCAGAGGGAGTACGCGCTAGGTGTGTGTTGGGCAGGCTAGGAAAAAATCAGCAGAGTGAGCGCTAGGTGTTCGTTGGGAAGCTAAGAAAAAATCAGAATATTTATAATACATCATCCACATTGTGGTAATATTTTGTGAAATGCATGTGGATAAAACATGATAAAGTTTTGCAATGTTTCAAACGCATTCATTGAACATAAGATCCATTGTATGCAACAAGTGGATGACAAGTGACTTGCAATGCATGCACTTAAAATAAAGGTATGGAACAAATCACATTTGTAACATGAGCACAACCCTAGATACACCCAAAATCATTGCAAGACATCCCCAAGTGTACGTAGTACATGTTTTGTACATCTCAAATCAACCATATGCAATATCACACATAACACTAACTTCTTATACTCCCTCTGTTCTTGTATACAAGACCACAAACTCATATTATAGGTACCAAGGAAAGAAAGCCAATTGATAAATAGCACTACTCCCTCCATACCGGATTAAAGAGCAATTACGCACTTCGAGAAACAAGTTTAACTACAAATTTGGTCAACCAAATATGAGATATATGCCATAAAAATTATATCATTGGATTCGTATTAAAAAAATGTTTCCAATAATATGATTTTTGTGATGTATATCTTATATTTTGTTGACTAAATTAGTAGTCAAACTTATTTCTCGAAATGCGTACTTGCCCATTAATCCGGTATGGAGGGAGTATTAATTATGTGAAAATGTCCTTGCGTTGCGGGTTAATTAATTGTGGTGTGTGCATTGTCTCCTTCTCTATGATTGCATGCAACATTCACATTAATGGGCATCATCCGAATCTAAACAATTTTTCTTGATTAGTTTTTTTTTTAAATTCATTCGGGTGGAAACCCGACAAAGCTGCTATTAATAATTGGAGTACAAGGAGACCCTAAGAGATACCAAAAATTACATAGGGGTCTAGGATATGCAAAGAGGACCCTAAAGGAAAAAAATAGAAACGCGATCAAGTCCTCCGTCTTCCTCCTCCAGATCGGGCTCGACCGACGGACTGCGACATCATCTCCGGGGACACACCACTTGGAGACGAAGCACAGGAGAACACCGTTGGCCGGAGCAGAGCAGCGGCAGAGCGACAACCCTACTGCCATTCAGTCCGACGCCAAAAAGCATCGGAGAGGAGCTCCTCAACAAAGTCGCCGCCGCCGTCAAGCAACTCCCGCAAGAAAGCCACCACCATAGGGCTTGAGCAAGCAAGAGAGAGAGAGCCGGCCGCGACTAGTACTACGCCATCGGCAAGAGGGAGAAGCACAGCTGCATGACACCTCCCGCCCCCTCGCCTCCATGGCCGGTCAGGCCGTAAGAAATCAAGCAGCCTACCCCCATGCCAACCTTCCCCGCCACCATGGTCGGCCAAGGAGGCAAGGAGGCCATCTTCTCGCCAGCTGACGCCTCCTAGGCGCCTTATCGAAGAGCGTAGCCACCGACGAACTCCAGTCAAAGATCCACCATGGATCTGGAGGGAGGTCGCTGGTGACGGGCCACTTGGTGCCGCGCCAGAGCACTAGAGAGACACTCAGTCCTTGCCACCTCCAGATCAAGCCTTTGACGCCAACTCCGACCGCTCCCCCTCACCACCAAGGCCGGCCAGGAGCGGAAGAAGAGGCGCCAAGAGGAGCTCGAAGGAGATGACGCTGGCCTTATTGCTGAGATCGGTCGAGGAGGGGCTCCCTGGACTCCGGCCGCCGGAACAGAGAGGGACACCGCCAGAACTCGGCCCGCTCTGGATCTGGCCATGAACCAGAGCTCCTACTCCAAACCTAACCGGCAAACCACCGGGAAACTACTGCTAACCCAGGAAACCAACTCTGGTGCCTCACCTCCGCCAGCTCCGGCCGGCATCGCCGCCGGAGGGGCTCGGGATCGGGCCAGATCTCGTGGATGAGCCTCTGGCTACTGTAGCGAGTGGAGAGAGGGGACAGGGGAGGGAGTTTCTTGATTAGTGTAAGTGGCCTTGTACGTGAAAAATGTATTTTTGATAGTGGCCTTGTATTTAAGAACAGAGGGAGTATCAACAATTAAGGCATCATCATGTGCTCACCTTGTTGAGCTTTCCACCTTCCACCTTCTTGGCGTGAGCGCACATCTTATGGTGCTCTTTGCTAGGCCTCTATCCTGCATGACAGTCTATGACATTTTGCTAACAACAAAATGGACATGTGATAAAATCTAGAATTGGGTGAGATTATCTTATTTTAAGGAGATGAAACCACTATTTGTTTGCTCCAGCTTCATGGCATCCTCAAACCTATTAAGGTAATCCATTCCAACATAATTAGAGTGTCTATATCCATTTATCAATGATGCCCCGATTAAATATGGGGCGCGCAAATAATTTAAAGCTTTCCAAACTACCCAATCTAAATTAAATGATGACTTCAGAGTGTAGGTTTTAGAATGTGTCGTAACGGTAAGAAAGATCCTAGTAGGCAACAAATTTATATATGTTTGTCATGCATGTTGAGAAACCATGTAACATGCAACACAATTTCATGGTATGTAACAAGTCACTGAAAAGTGAGTTGCAATATATGCACTTAAAATCAAGGTACGCAACACGTAAAAACACCTTCACAACATTAACTCAACCCTTGCTATATATGTGCAAACTCATTGCAGCATGTCACCAACATGTATTCATCAAATCATGTGCATGTTTGTACATACAAAATCAACCATATGCAACATAAAAAAACATTAATATACCACTACATCCTTTAAAATATGTCACATAAAAACTTTTACCAATTTCACTAAGCATATAAAAGAATATCAACATCTACAATATCAAATCAGTATTATTAGAACCATTACAAAAGTATTTATATTATATGCACCTGAATAAGTTCAACTCAACATCTTTTTTTACAAAACACAGTACAGACACAGATGCTCACACAAACGTACACGCACTCACTCTATGAACGCACGCACACCCCTACCCCCTAGCTATGAGTACCTCCGAGAGTCTGAGTCTAAGAAACTGATCCGCCTGGTCTTCCAATCAATGAAATCACCACGAACACCTCGTTGTCGACAGGAACGTCGTCTTCCACTGAAAAAATATCCCGCCTTTTCATGAGACACCAAAGTATCAAATGTAGGATTTGAACTCTGGGCTAGGGGTGCCACTGCCCCTCCTAACCATCCAACCACATGTTGGTTCTCAGTTCAACTCAACATCTATGCGACTGATTTGTATTTTACAAAACTCTGATGTATTTGTTTTTTTACGATCAATAGCACATATATTTATAGTAACAAATAGTACATGATAGAGATACATGCATACAACTGACACCAACGATTACAAAATAAAGTATAAAAAAGGAGCAAGTCATTGAGATCTTTAAATTAGTGTTTCTTCCACGACTCAATCTTGTACCTTAAACCTGAAAACACCAACGAATGTTCTCTCATAGTTTTAATTTGAGCCGCAATACCAAGGCTACGTGCACGCGCGCAACCGTTCAAGTAGTCGATCAACATCGACAAAAGTATCAACACCAGTATGTCAGGGAAAATTAACCGAACAACTTGATTAACGTCGCTGGAGTGCTGAGGATACGAATCACCATTATCGAAGACGTAGCAGCCAGAATAAATATTGCGATGATAATCCTCCTGGCACCCATGAGAAAATGTCTAAAATGGATCCGGCATTGTTTTTGCTAATAAAGTGTATTAGTGGAGAGCTACGTTTGTTTTCAGTGCGTTGGGTCTCATCTTTTTCGCAGTAACTGGGAGGCCCAGGCCAATGGCCCAACCCATCTTTACGGGAGAGGAGAAAGCCCAGGGCGGCAGAGCGGCTCCTTCCTCTCACCCGGCGGCGGCAGCAGCGAGCGGCAAATCGCCGGCGGCGCGGCGATCCGAATTGAGGTATTCTATCTGCCCATACCCTGCTTTCCGCTACTCGATCTACCTTCCTGCTCTGGTTAGAGGTTAACCTCTTCTGCAACTCCCGCAACTCTTGTCTACCTGCTGCTGTGATTTGGTACATTATATCCATGCTCCTCTTGCTCAAACTTTGTAGACAGGGCCCAGATTTTCATCGTTTCTTTTAGGGTTGTGCCATTCTGCGATGCCATTTCTTGTCCAGCCTAAACAAATGGATTCAGATAGAACTGGGTGTATGATGCTGCAGTTTTGGCTCATATTGCTGCCCTTACATGGGATTATTTGTTGTCTGCAGGTCACAGCAGCCGCGCACACCACCTGCTCGACCGACTTCCAAGTGTAGGGATGTCCAGGTCCAAGAGGCATGACAGTACCGATGACAGGATCAGCGCCCTCCCTGACGAGCTGCTCCACCACATCATGTCCTTCCTGACGCCGCGGGAGACTGTGCAGACATGTGTGCTCTCAAGGCGGTGGCAGACCACCTGGGTATCTGCGAGGTGCCTCATCATCGACTCGGACCAGTTTAGCATCTTGTGGGAGCTCAAAACGTTTCTGGACAATTTACTTCTGGACCGTGGGTGCACATCACTCGATAAGTTCTGGCTCCGCATCATCTTTGGCAACGTTTATCCTGACAATGTAATGGATTACTGTCAAATCCGTCCGTGGGTCTGCCATGCCCTTCGGTGCAACACCCAGGTTCTTGGCATAGTTCATGAAGGTGAACTTCTTACCATTTCAAATGCCTTCACCTCATCAAATCTGAAGAGGTTGCACCTTTGTAAATTTGAGGTTGATGACTGGTTCGTCGAGAAGCTATTTTCCGGATGCCCGAAATTGGAAGAGTTAGAACTGATATGCTGTTTTGTTAACATCTTCATGCTTTCATCTGCCAAACTTAAGAGATTGACTGTTACCACTTCTGATGATCGGTCAGTAGCATGTTTGGGCTATGAGGATCTTGTAATAGATATGCCAAATCTGGTCTCGTTAGACATAAAGTAGATCCCTGATAGAAATCCATATTTCCTGAATTTGTCTTCTTTGGACACTGCCTCAGTTTGCCTTACTACAGTCTCTTTCAAAGATTCTGATGTTGACTGCAATGTTCTCAGTGCTCTTTCAAATGCCACCAGCTTGAGGTCGCTGTCTCTTACTGTCAATGATGAAGTAAGTTTCCTGCGTGAATTTTTCCAATGTTTGCTATGTTCAGTTTCTGCAAATATTACATTTTCGGTCTCCTGGCAGGAGGCAATAAAGGTAGTGGGAAGGGATGCGCTAAGGTGTGGTACATTCAGCAACCTGAAAACTTTATCGCTGGGTGAATGGTGCTTGGGCTCTGGCTGCAGGGTGCTACTCCACTTGCTCCAGCGGTCGCCTAAAATACAGAAACTTATCCTGCATCTTACAGATGTGAGTTCTACATTTTCCATTGTAGATCATTGTTTTTCGCTGACGAACCTAAAGGCACAAGTTTTTCTTGTCAGGTTGGAGCTTCTCAGAGCGATCAGCAGCATGCTGCTGCAGTAACAGATCCAGACTGCAATCAAACAGAAACACCATTCAATTGTGAGAATCTTGAGAAAATTGAAATCAACTGTCCACAAGGCGATAAAAGAGTCCATGTCATTGTGAGGATCTTATTTGAGAACATTACCTCTCCAACAGAAATTAATATCACAAGCCATAAGCTATTTAGAGGTCAGCATCTACAGTAAGCTTTTTACAACTCAACTGTGCCACCTGAACAATGCTTTGAGTTTTTTCATGCCTATCCTTTTTGAGGGAACTAACAAGCCCCATTTTCACTTGTCGTAGGTGATATGGATTTTTTTGGCCAGGATTATCAAGCTTTGGTCTAGGCGCTTCTGATTCCTGGAGAACTTCTGCTCCATTTTGAAACATTAGTCGCAGTTTTTTTTTATCTGCCACATGGTGTTTGTGTGTGCTGTTAAGCTTTTATTGCCGACTTTATCGAATGTGATTTTATCATGTTGACATATATAGTGCATTTGTTTCTGCAAAATTTATCTTGGACATTTAAGGGACATGCCAAATGCCCACACCTATTATGGTGATGACTGTGATGCGCTTATTGTTACTCACTGAATGGTAATAATATGTACACATAATTCTACTAGTTTATGCTATTGAATCTTGTGAAAATCAGAAAGAGTCAGTTTATGTCTCTTTCTAGTAGGTAGCATCTGGAGAGGTCTGCGGTCTAGAAACAGCTTCTGCCATTTTATTATTATTGATTTGCTTGATCGCACTAACCAGAATGTTATTCATATTATTTGTCGCATCCTTGTGTGATCTTCGTTATTGAAATTTTGTGTGCGATTCATTTGATTTGTTGGAACTTTCCAAGATCGATGTGTATTTGAAAATTTAGTTCATTTGATTGAAATGAAGAAATAGAATTGTCAATCAAACAGCAGATGACCATGAAGCCCAATAAAAAATTAAGAAGATGGAATCAAATATACCAATCTAGCATCAATTAGTTGTGCATTCACCCACCTGGTTTGGTTGAATGAACTACAAGTGTTTTTTTTTAATAACCATATAATTCATTAGACAATCCTTTTACAGAGATCAAATATATGGTCACCACACGAGACAAATGTGCGTGCCAAGCAACTCCGCACAAGGAACCACACAAGAAGTAAAATTACAATTTCATCCTTGGAGAAACTTGTGCCTTGCCAAAACGTCGTCAATCATCCTTCGCCGCCACCATGATAGCGTCGAAAAAAGAGGCGAATAGCCACCATAGGTAGATCTGGGAGAGCACCATCGCATTTGAAGATGCTTTTCGAGCCGATGAACCGGGGTGTCGCAAGCGACGAGCCCGAGACTTTGTGGCCCCTTCGGCCGGGGATCTTCCCCGTGGTCACCAAATCCCAACACCGTCATCTTCACCTGACATAGTCGAAGAAGAGAAACACCGTCACCTGCCGTCATCCACGTACCCAACTGCAACGCTCCACACACAATGTCGTCATCCACGTACCCAACTGCAACGCTCCACACACAACTGCAGTTCACCCGTGGAACGCCAACCACCGGATCCAGAGACGACCAAGCCATCTTCCCCCGACGCCACCGGTTGAAGCGACACCGAGATGGAGGAAAAGCAGAGGCAAATTATTCTGACGCGGCGCAGTCTCTTCCAAAGAAACAACGCCTCAAGGAAACACTAGGCCAATCCTTACTACATGCCGGAGCAGTCACTGTGGGGTCCTCACCCCCTCCCATCGGCCGCTACGGAGGCCGAAGTCAGACACATGCATAAAAGTACACCTTTGGTCGGGTTTATAGGTCTGTATCCCTAGATCGTCAATTTAACCAACATAATACGAGATATATATCAAAAAATATAAATCGTTGGAAACTTCAGATGTTATATTTTCTAATGGTATACCTTCAGTGTAATATAACTTATAATATGTTGGTAAAATTACCGATCTAGTGATATGTGCAGAACCTTATAAACCGGACTGGACAGAATATTAAAACTGGAATCCTCTGGAAGTTATCTGAAAAGCTTTTGAATCGACCAAACCTCAAATTGTAAAACATTTGGATTTACTCTAGACTAGTTGACAAGCTTTTTGATGGAACCAATTGATTCTGGTACTCCCTCAAGTACTTTGGATCGGAGGGACTACTTTGCTCTTCATTTGCACATTTATTCAACGCTGTTTGTTAACTTTAAAAGTGAGCAATTGTTCTTTTACGAATCTAATTGTATTTATTTGAACTTGTTTGAGTTGTATATTGGATTTTGTTTTTGAATTGAAGTTGATCAAATGTATTTTTATTTTTCTATGAATCTACCTACGCTGATTGCACTTTTTGTAATTGTGCAACTACGTTTTTATAGTGTGCAGTTGCACTTGTTTTTTTCTTCTTCAAATTGACTGCTTTTTTTTTTAGTTTTGGGTGAGCTGGTAGGAATTAAAAAGCAGTCGACTTGTTTCCAGTCACACCATAAAACTCTTTAATTAGGTGTCCTGAGATTGGTTAATTGGATCCTTCATTGTGATTGTACTCGATTTTTAGATGATTTTACTTGGTGAATATATACCGATATAGAGAGACTAAAAGCACAACAGTTTTCGGAAGACAGTAAGTACACTCCAACAGAAACGCTTAAAGCTCGTGCATGATAGTGAAGAAAATACACGTGACACTAGCGCTACGAGGCACACCATATAATTTGAGCCAACCATCATCATCTAATGCACTTGCTTCTTCACCGCCGGCTTCCGGCTGGGTTTGGGCCTGGCCTCCTGCAGCATGGACAGCACGTCCCTCATCGACGGCCGGTCCTGCGGGCACCGGCTCGTGCACAGCAGCGCAACCCGGAGCACCAGCGCCATCTCCTCCCGGGCCGACTCGCTCACGCTCTGTTCCGTCACGTCGCTCAGAGTACCTCCGCCGGCGGCGACCTTGCGCCTCGCCCAGTCCACGATGTTGCTCCCCTCCCCGTACTCTGCCTCCACCGACCTCCGTCCGGTGAGAATCTCCAGCAGCACCACGCCGTAGCTGTACACGTCGCTCTTCTCGTCCACACGCAGGGTGTACGTGTACTCTGAGAAAACACAAGATCAAGAAACTTCAGTTGATGGCGATCGACGACGACATTGATCAATGATCAGTATCGATCGAAGCATGCACGAGTGTCTGCTCACCTGGTGCGATGTAGCCGCAGGAGCCGGCGACGACGGACATGGGCGCGGCGCCCTGGAGAGCCTTGGCGACGCCGAAGTCGGCGACGCGCGCCTCCATGTCGGCGTCTAAGAGGATGTTGCTGGGCTTGAGGTCGCGGTGCGCCACCGCGGGGAGGCAGTCGTGGTGGAGGTAGCTCACGCCCTGCGCCACGCCCACGGCGATCCTGTACCGCGCGTCCCACCCCGGCCGCGCCTTGGGCGTCTTGCCCGCCGCGGGGCCGTGCAGGAGCTCGTCGAGGCTGCCGTTGGGCATGTACTCGTACAGCAGCATCGTTGTCTCGCCGTTGGTGCACCACCCGAGCAGCCGGACGATGTTGCGGTGGCGGAGGTGGCCAAGCATCTCCACCTCGGCGAGCACCCTCTCGTCGCCGTCAACACCGTCTTGTCTGCACCTCTGCTTCGGCGCGTTATCTGAGGCTGTCTCCTTTTGCGCCGGCGCTTGCCACAGCTTCTTCACGGCGATGACCTCGCCGTTCGGCATCTTCGCCCGGTACACCGTCCCCGACGACCCGGCGCCGACGATGCCGTCGCTCCCCTCGACGCACCGCGCCACGTCATCGGCGGTGAAGCTCAGCCTCTGAAACGCGATCATGCGCCACGGCCCGACAACGACGTTGGGGCGCGCGCCTCCCGCACCGCTGACGCTCGATGCCGCCGAGTCGTCGTCCAGACACTGCAGCCAGCGGGCGGTGAGCGCGAGCACCACCATCCCGGCGAACGCTACTGCCACGGCTGACACCCACATTACCGCGGTGTGCCGCGCTGAACCGCCATCGTTGGGATCCGGCGATCCAGATGGCGCCCCGGCCGGCGTCAATTGGTTGAAGGACACATCGATGGTTTCCAGCGTGGTGCAGTTGGCGAAGCCGGCCGGCACGCTGCCGGTGAGCGCGTTCCAGGAGAGGTCGACTTCGGTGACTGACGGCAGCGCGGCGAGCACTGCCGGGATCTCGCCGCTGAGGTTGTTGTGCTGCAGCCTCAAGCTCACCAGCCGCTTGCACCTGCCGATGTCGCCGGGGATCGCGCCGCTCAGCTGGTTCCCGGCCAGCTCCAGCCTGTACAGGTTTGCGCACCCGGAGACGCCAAACGGCGGCATCTCCCTGTGCAGGTCGCACTTGCTCGCCGCGAAGACTTGCAGCTTTGGTGCCAGCCACGCCGTGTCCGGTAGCGCACCGCCGATCGGGTTCCCGGAGACGTTGAGGTATTCGAGGCTCGGGGAAGCAACCAGATCGAACGGAATGCCACCGGTGAGCTCATTGGAGCTTAAGTCCATGTACGTCAGGTTCTGAACCGCGCCGAATCCGGCCGGAATCGTGCCGGAGAAACGGTTCGACTCGAGCCTGACACGCCACAGCGACGAGCAGTTCGCGAGGCTCGTCGGGATGGTAGAGTTGAATCTGTTGGCGAAGAGGATGAGGCGGAGCAGACGGTTGCCGGCGCAGATACCCGACGGGATCGGCCCGGAAAGGGAGTTGGTCGACACGTCGAGGCGGGCGAGCCGCCCGCTCGCCCCGAGAGACTCTGGCAGCCTCCCGGTGAGCGAGTTGTTCCACAGCTGCAGTACTTCGAGGCTCGGAAGCTCGCCGATCGTCGCCGGGACCGTGCCGGAGAGGAAGTTGCTCATGAGGTTCAGCGTCGTGAGGTTCCCGAGCTCGCCGAACCCGGCAGGGATCTCGCCGGCGAACTGGTTGTCCGAAAGGTCAAGAACCTGCAGCGCTCGGAGGCCCGACCAAGACGGTGGTATCGCGCCGGCCAGCTTGTTCTTGAACAGAAACAGAGATTGGAGCTGCGCGAGCCCGCTGAGCTCCGGCGGAACCGAGCCCGATAGGTTTGCCGCAGCGACGTCGAGGTACTGGAGCTGCGTTAGGCCACCGAACTCCGCCGGTATCCCACCGTCGTAGCCATTGTACCCGATCTCAAGGTGTTCGAGCAGTGCGAGCTCCCCGAGCTCCCTCGGCAGCTGCCCGGAGAGGGCATTCCCGGCGAGGTGCAGGAACCGTAGCTGCCGAAGCTGTCCGAGCTCGGCTGGGACGCTTCCGTTGAAGAAGCTGCCGCCGAGGTTGAGTTTCTCTAGCCGCCGGAGCCCGCCGATACTGCGGGGAATCAGGCCCGCGAAGCAGTTGCTGTAGGCGTCGAGGACAGTGAGGGAGCCGAGCTTGGCAATGCCATCCGGGAAGGTGGAGTTGAAGAAGTTGTGGCTGATATCAAGTTGCACAAGCCGCCGGAGCAAGAAGACCGCCGACGGGAGCTCCCCGGCGAAGGCGTTCCAGCTGAGGTTGAGGGATGCAAGTGTCGGCGCCAGCAGCGCGGCCGCTGTGGTGGGGAAAGTGCCGGAGAGGTTGCGGCGGGACAGGTCGATCCCGACGATGTCACCGGTGGCCGCATCGCACGCGATGGCCGGCCACGCGCACCACGGCGGGGAGAGCGACCGGGTGGCGCCCGCGGACGCCGCCCCGGCGTACGTCCACGGACTGAGCGCGCCGGCCGGGTCGTTGAGTGAAGACTTGAGGGAGAGCAGCGCGAGGAGGGGGAGCGGCGCGGAGGACGCGGCGGTGATGGTGAGGAGCGGCAGCAGGAGGAGGAAGCCATGGAAGGGGAGCTGTGCGGCCATGGAGGAGGTGGTGGCTGTGTCCAGAGGAGGGGAGGCCAGGCTGTGGTAAAATGGAGGTGGGAAAGGCAATGGCGGTGGTGCATGCACGTCATGATGAGAGGCTCGGAGGGAGGAGAAGGTGGTGGTGGTGGAGGACAGGGGGAGTGGAGCGGAGAAGAGAGAGCGCGCGGTGGTGGAAGTGGTGATGATGGCGGTGGTCGGGCTTTGCATGCAAGAAAGACACGACTTTGCCTGTTGCTGCTCCAGCAGCCGCCATTGCTAGGTCGGTAGCTTTTCCGTTATGCCTGCACATGCCAAACTGCGGATGGTTAGTACAGTTCTCAGTTCACATTCGAGAGTCACCGCGGTGAAATACTTCCTCCGTCGCTTTGAAACCAAGTTTAGATATATCATGCATTTAAATTTCGGATTTGCTGTAAGTTTAAGTCGAACGCTTGGATATTCGTATTTTGTGCTTGTATATTCGTACTCTGACTTTTAAACTATTTGTGTGTGTTTGTGTTGTTGTTGGTCCGACGCGTAAGTTGGCTGACTTGTTTTTTCAGCCTCGCGGAGTGAGCTTGTGAAGTGGGCTCGCGAAGTGGGCTCGTGGTGACGGTTCCTGTCTACAAGGTGTTTTTCTCTCTCCCATGGAACCGCTTACGCCGTGCATTCTAGTTGCACGTGTGTTGCAAACGATATATTTTCAGTTGCAGGTGGGTTGCAACTGAGATTTTTTGGTTACATGTGGGTTGCAATTGATATTTTTTCCAATTATATGAGCGTTGCAACTGAGATTTTTCCAGTTGCCCATATATTGCAACTAAGAATTTCCACATATATATGGGTTGTAACTGAGATTTTTCCCAATTGCATGAGCGTTGCAATTGAGATTTTTCCAGTTGCGCATATGTTGCAACTAAGAATTTCCAGTGAATTGCAACAGAGATTTTTCCAGTTGCGCATGCGCCGCAACTAAGAATTTCCACTTACATTTGGGTTGCAACCTCGCAAATTGCTACTAAAATTTTTCTTATGTCTTAAATGGTTGCACATATTATTTTTTCTAGTGAAAAATGCGAACGTGACGTCAAAACTAAGCCAAAACTAAAGTAGTACAGGGTAAGCTGCTGATGTCAGCGACCGAGACTTATTAAGTCTCAGGCAACTGATCTGTAGGTGCTCCCATTAAATTTAGATAAAATTAAGACAAGTTTCAGGAGACCGAGGGAGTTTTTCCGATCCTTATGTGGCTGCCAACACAGGCATATCCTTTCTGATTATTTGGTTGACCGTGAATTATAGAAACTCTCAAAGAAAAAAGCTGACATCTGGAGCCATAGATAGTCCCTCGAATAAAACCTTGCAATGGCATCTTGTCAATTCATATGTACTACAAAATGGTTAAAGTGTTTAACTAAAAGGCGAATATTTCATTTGTCTATTAAAATGGCTGAATTCTCTGAAATCCTGCTGAAATGTTACTGGAAGTGAAGACCACTTCAAAATGGTTCTGAATTAAGTATCATGTTGCACCTTGTGCCAATTTCAAAGAAAAGCCTGATGTATGAGATAACCGAGTGAAACTTACTAATATTTGATTGGGTGATTGTTCGCAATTATCAAAGGAAAAGTTCTCATGTGAACATCACTAATTGTTTTTGACGAATAATTCTACATCATGTATTTATATTAGTTCTTGTATGTGCAAGTGTAATGGAGAATTGTACAAAGAATGCAAAAAAAAAAGAAGAAGCTATATGTTGAACATATATAAAACAGTTTTATGGCCCAAGAGGCCGAATGCCACGTGGGAGCTGACCTATATAAAAAGGGAGCTAAAGGAGAGCCAAGACCTAACACACACAACACAACCCAGCCGCAAGTGCTACTGGGAACACAAAGGTGAGCACCTATGTGATTCTACATGGTATCAAAGCTACGGCTTTTGCGGGCGGTGGTGGCGTGAAGGCTACTAAGGGTAGCGGAGCTGAAGCTGTTGCATGCGGCTGCTCGGGGAGGGAAGAAGATGGCCGATGCAAAGAGCCTAGCTAAGGCTCTGGAGAAGCTTACGGCGTTCCTCACCTGTAAGGCAGATGGATCGACCTCGGAGGCCGTCGTTCCTCAAGGGGAAGTGGTCAAGAAACTTGTGTTATTGCAAACTAACCTCAAACTTGAGGGTGCTGCCAACTATCTGAGTTGGTCTCATAGGGGAATGTTGGTTGTGAAGCAAAACGATCTTGATGGGCAGTTGTTTGGTACTGTTGGAGAACTAGGATACAAGGCTACTGCGGAGGAAAAGAACTGGAAGGCCATCAAATCCTTGTTGATAGGGTAGTTACTGAACTAGGTCGTGCCCTCCCTTAGATGCCCCGTGGAGGGGCTATCCACAACTCCTGAGATATGGAAGGCCCTATTCACCCAGTACTCTAGCAAGGGAAATGTCATGCTCAATGCCCAGACTGATGGCAGGATTCATCGTTTGCGTCAAGCTTCAGCACTGTGGGCAGACCAAGATAATTGCGACCCTCTTGAGCTCTATGATGTGGCCTACATCGAGTCAGGGAACAAATGGATAGCACGAAGAGGTGTGTTGCAACTTTTGGTGGGTCTTAACTATTTGCTTCGATGGTAGGAAAGCATGCTTGCTGCATCAAACTTTGATGCCTACTATTGATGAGGCTATTACTGCGATGACTCAAGAGGATGTGCATCTATCTCTTGATAAAGCATATGAAAAGGTTGTGTCGGCTTCGAAATGTCTAGTTACTGAGCGCAAGGAGTGGAATGAGACCATAGGTTGTTTCACATGTGGGGAGATTGGTCACCTGAAGTGGAGTTGGCCAACTCATGGCAGAGGCAGGTGATATAACAAAGGGGCAAGTAGCAGGTTTGCTGGAGGTAGAGGTGGATACTCGGGAATTTTAGGGGTTCAAACTGCTAGAGGCAGAGGTGGATACTCGGGACACTCAGGGGTCAGATGGCACACATGGAAGTTGAAGGGGCAATGGGATGTCAAAGGGTGCAGAGGTAGATGATGTTGCCTATGTAGACTTTGCTTATTTGGCCTCCGCAGATGAAGGTAATTCTGAAAAGGAACCTCTTGGTTCTAATGAGAATGATACAGAACGGGTTCTAGACTCTGGTGCATCTAAGCATGTTTTGGGTAAATTATGTGTGTTTGAGCCTTACATTAAGCATCCTCCTACTCATAAGGGCACTATTCAAACAATTGATGGTACAAAACAACCTTTTATCGGGGTGGGCATAGTAAAGTGCACCTCCAACGTCTCACTATCATCAGTTTTACATGTCCCAAAGTTTCGTGTTAATTTGGTCTCCTAAGAGTTCTCCAATTGATGACATAAACTAGTGTGACTCTTAACAAGTTTGGTGTCGTGATTCAGGAGCGGCAGATGAGGCAGATGATTGGGAGTGGCACCAGGCGTAAGGGGCTTTGGTATGTCGACAAGAGGGTGCAACCAAAGTTGGAGTATGCTGCAACCATGGTGGACAAGGAGAAGCGGGCTATGATCCATCACGGTAGGATGGGGCATGCATCTTTTGATAAGATGAGTACAATATTTCTAGATGTTATGTGTTTAATAAGCAAGGGCAAGTTGACATGTGATGCTTGCGGATATGCTAAACACATGAGAGCTTCATATGTGAGTAAGGGGCTTAGGAGCATATCTTCTTTTATGCTTGTTCTCATTCAGATGTATGGACTTACCCTATGGTGTCAGTAAATGGAATGAAGTACTTTGTCGCCTTTATTTATTGCTATTCTCGTATGACTTGGGCTCATTTGATGTGTCACACAGATAAGTTGTTTTATGCATATGTGAAGAATCGGTTTCAGGTGCAGGTGATCAGAACTAACAATGGCATATGGAGTATTTGAACACCACCTTTGGGTCCTTCTTGTCTGAACAAGGTATTCTTCATCAAACATCTTTCCCAGATACCCCTCCCCAAAACGGCATGGTAGAATGGAAAATAGATATGTTTTGGAAGTAGCTCGCTCGCTGATGTACACAATGAATGTGCCTAAGTTCTTGTGGAGTGAATCAATCATGACAGCCACATATTTGATCAACCGGACACCCTCCAGGATAATCGGTGTGAAATCTCCATGTGAGTTGTTGTTTGGAGAAAATAAATTTGTTGTCCCTCCTAATAGTACTAGTTTTGTTTGAGATCATGGACAATTAATTGGAAAATTTGACCCACGAGCATAAAATGTGTTTTTGTCGTCTATTCCTCTACTCATCATGGGTATATGTGTTAGAGTCCCTCTGTGAAATGCATGTTTGTAAGTATGGATGTCATCTTCAGGGAATCCGAGCCATTCTATGGTGAGCCGACTGATCTGAGTCTATTGTTTGCAGAGCTTGACCATCTCCACTCAATGCAGGATAGTCATGAAGGGAGTAGGGAATGTGGTGTCTAGGACTCAAGGTGATTCTGTGGGCACTAAAGCTAATAATAATGTGCAGGTTCAGGTCTAACCGGTAGTGGGTATAATTTAGATTGGTCCTCTCCCTGTTCCTGTTCAGGACTGGTGGACAAAGAATCTCCAAGTGTACACTCGAAGGTAGCCACATGCATGTGCAGGAGGAGCAACAAGGTAGTAATGTGATCTCATCTGACACAGTGGGGTAGTAGCCACATTGCAAGCAACAAGATAGTGCTACTAGCTCATCTGGCATGGTGGATCTTCCTATTGTGTTGCAAAAGGAGACACATGAAGCGACCAAAACAGGTGAAGTAGCCAGGAAGGCTCTCTGTGAAATGCATGCTCTACAAACAGTTTCTGATGACCACGACATTGGAAATTTTATGTCTTATGATGCGTTGTCTCCTTCCTATAGAGAGTTTGTTGCGTCCTTACAAACTATGTCAATTTCGAAGGATTGGAAAACTGTAAAACAAGATCCAAAGTGGCATGAAGCAATGATAGAGGAGTTGGAAGCACTAAATAAAAAAATACATGTGTGCTGACCACACTGTCGACAGAAAAGAAATTTGTAAGTTGTAAGTGGATCTATACTATGAAGCAGAATCCCGAGGGGAAGGTAGAACGGTACAGGGCAAGATGTGTCGCTAGAGGGTTTAGTCAAACTTATGGAATTGACTATGATGAGATGTTTGCTCCATTAGCAAAGATGAACACATTAAGGATATTGGTCTCATGTGCTCCTAACTTTGGGTGAAAGTTGCATCAATTAGATGTCAAGAATGACTTCTTGCATGGTGACATGCATGAAGAATTGTACATGGAGATACCACAAGGTTTTGATACCTCACAAACCATGGGAAAGGTATGCAGGCTGAAGAAATCATTGTATGGTCTGAAGCAATCACCAATGGCTTGGTTTGATAGGTTCAAATGTGTTGTGTGTGGTATGGGGTATGGTCATTGCAATGGTGACCACACGGTGTTCTACGAACATTATGATCAGAACATCACCATTCTTGCAGTCTATGTGGATGATATTATCATCACTGGAGATGACCAAGAGGAAATATAGAGATTGAAGGAGTGTTTGAGCAACGAGTTCGAGGTGAAAGATTTGGGAAACCTTAAATACTTCCTTGACATACAAGTGGCCCGGACATAGAAGGGATATCTTGGTGTTTGTAGGAGGAAACTTGGTATCATGGAGAAGCAAGAAACAAATAATTGTGTCTAGATCGACAACAAAAGGTGAATATATAGCTTTATCCGAAGGGGTGAGTGAGATGCTCTAGGTGAAGTATCTTCTAAGCGAGTTGAAACTTCTAAGGAAGGGACCGTGAGAGTGTGGTGTGACAATCAGTTAGTTATAAGTATTGCTAACAATCCAGTCCTACATGGTAGGACAAAACATGTGGAACATGATCATTTCTTCATTAAGGGGAAACTTGATGGTAGGATCATGGCCTTACTCATATTAGCTATGGACAACACGTTGCGGATTGTGTAACAAAGGGATTTAGAACAAAGGACTCTAACTTGGCATGCGGCAAGATGAGACTGATAAATATCTACCATCCATCTTGAGAAGGAATGTTTAACATATGAAACAAATTTGTGACCCAAGAGACCCAAACCCATGTGGAAGTTGACCTATGTAAAGAGGGAGCCAGAGGAGAGCCAAGACCTAACACAACATAACCTAGTCGTCAGTGCTACTAGGAAGAGGTGGGCCTCTGTGTGATTCTACACTATCTATCAATGACAAGTGGTTGTATGATTGGAATCAAATTCCTATTTGGAAATATTTGACTGAAATAACTGAATTTCACTAAATTTTCAGTTATTTTGGTTTGTTTTTTGGGATTTCTATTTCCGTGCCCTCGGGTCCTTAGTTGTGCTCAATTTTTCTCAGCCGCTTAGATTTTCCTCAGTTTTGCCCAAACCCTTGTCTGAAACCCTCACAATTGCTGTAACGACCGGTTGCCCGATGGGTCAACAACTTTGACCGTTAACTGCTGACTAGTGGGGCCACGTAGAGCCCACAAACACACGTCAGACCATCCATCTCTGCTCTACCGTAAGCACCGCCGTATCCTTGACCAAAACGTGGATGAGTGGGGCTTCGGTATATCGAATGACAAGTTTGGCCATGACGCTGATACAAGGGGCAATACACGGGTAGGATTAGATTTTGAAACGGAGCTCTACAACGAGGGCACAGAGGAGTTGGCCTGCAGGGTGCCGAGATGAGATCGACGTCCACACAGAACTGCATGAGGCGAGACCAGGCGCATTAGATAGATATGAACTAGACGCGCTTAACCATGCAAAGAAGAGAAGAAATGGTTGAGGATATCGACGATGACCTCAACACTTTGACTGACGGTGTCGAATGCGAGCAATGTAGAGAAAACTAGTGTCTCTCATTTTTGGCGTGTATAGATGGGTGCTAGGGGAGTGTGGTGGCGAAGGGAAAGACCTCGCGGTAGTCTGTGACATCCAACATAGCGGGGCGGTGTGGTCGTGCCCACAACGGCGTGCATGTTCGGCATTGGCATCAGCATGTACGTTCGTCATTGGCCTCGGCGGTATCTCTGGTGTGTTAGTGATCGAATGAGGGGACGGGATTGAAGGTGCATCCCGACGGTGACCTAGCAGTGGCGGCGAGCATAGCCGTTCTGACCATGCCGATATCGGCATCGACATCGTTTGGAGGCTGTGGTGCTCAAATCATGGTGGAAATTGCGATACTATTTTTACATGCATAATATATAGAAAATAGCTAGATCTCTAGATAGATGCATATGAAGCTATATATATATATATTCTTGGTCATAATCCCCTTATCTAAAGGGGATGGATGCATGGCTTCACGTTATCGTCGCTTTCATTGTCAGTATCTTCGTCGTCCTTGTAGTAGTACTTCCTGCACATTGTTCCGTCTAACACATTCACTGTGAGCACATCATTGCCTTCATATTTGAAGTGTAGGAAGCAGCCGAAATCCACACCGTGCGCGATGGCGAAATTCTCCCAGCCCTTGTCGAGGTACATCTGGCCTTGTCCGTCAAACTGGACCTCCACGGTCCAGAGACGAGGACCGTAGTCAGCTGTTCGCAGATACACCTTAGCGGGCTCGTGGCCGTCAAGATAGTCCGCAAACTTTTTTGGGAGTGCCTGCAAAGAGATCGAGCGCCGATCGTTTGAAATTAAAGGTTTTTTAGAACATGTACATAATTAATCACATGCATCATATATCTGGGAACACGTACGTACCTTCTTGGCCAAAGGATCTTCATTGATGACGATGAAGAACTCCTCTATGATCAATGACAGTGTTGACGGTGGTGGTGGCAATGATGATGATCCACCACCCTGGCCACCCCTTCCCCTTCCAGTCGGCGTTCGAGACATGGAAGCCATGGCAATGGATCAAGTGTATGTGAACGAAGAAGAGAGAGGCAGAACCTATTGACATGAGGGATGGCCGTTGTGGGGGTTTATAAGGGAGAGATGACCGTTGTGGGGTTTACACCATAAATGAAGGTACAGATGACCGTTGTGGGGTTTACACAATAAATTAAGGAGGAGATGACCGTTGTGGGGGTTTATATCTCAACAAAAAAGTAATGCGGATTATCTTGACGGAAATGGAAATTCGTGATAGTTTATCATTTTACCGTGAAAAGTAATGCCTAAAAGAAATGGAAATTCATGACTATTTATCATCTTACCGTGAAAAGTAATGCCTAAAAGAAATGGAAATTCATGATAGTTTATCATTTTACCGTGAAAAGTAATGCCTAAATAGATCGTGGAAAATAATGCATAAATAGAGGGAATATAGTTACGTGGTAAATTCATTATTGCACATAAATAGAGGGGTGGCACTGTCCACCGACAGAGCGAGAGAGAGGGGTGGCCACGAAGAGAGAGAGAGAGGGGTGGCCACGAAGAGACGGAGAGGGGTATACTGTCCGTTAGATCAGTGGATCAACGGTTGGTGGAGTCAATCCGTGTGACAACGGCTCAACCAATCAGGATAAGTTTGGGCTTCTGTGAGCATTTGTGACAGTACTTGAGGGTAAAACTGAGTAGTACTAAGATACCAAGGGCACGCAAATAGTAAATAGACTAAGGGATTCAAACAAAAGAATTACAAAATGAAAAATGCGTGTTTTGTACAATATAATTCATATTGGGCTACGACCCTGTTTGTTTGGGCTGCAGCTTTTGAAAAGCAGCTGTAGCTGGTGAGCTGTGGAAAAGCAGCTGTGGGAAGCAGCTGTGAGATGCAGAGATTTGATGTTTGGTAGGACTGCTGTTGATGGCTGCTGTTGCTGGTATAAAGGATGAAATGTCTGAAATGACCCTGAAGTCTGAAGAAGTTGTATAAATGATGATTTTGATTGTTGATTTTAGAAGTAAAATATCTCAAATACCCCTAAGTGCTCAAGATGTTGTATACATGTTGTTTTGATAGTAAACACACTTTTTATTTGGTTAGGATTTATGTTGGATTTTGGCTCAGTCAAGTTTTTGTACCAATTGTAATAAACAATAAATAATATAAAAGCTGTATCCATATTATATAACATAAACTCCTATTCCGAATCAGATCAATTATGCAGATCAAAGTAACTCAATTAGCAATATTACATCAATTCTGCAGATCAAATTAACACAGAGAAAGAGGGGAATTTATTCGGCGGCTCAAGATCCTGTCACCGGCGGGCGACGTACACAAGATCGACCGGCGGGCGCCTGGTCGAATCGGCGACGACGAGAGTTGTACGAGGCAGGGGACAACTCAGACCATAGACGGGGCCGGCGGGGAACGGTGGCTCGCTGAGCTCCTTTCACCGGCGGCCGACTTGGGGACGAATCCGGGAACGGAGCAGGGGAACGGTAGCGGCGAAGGGCATCGGCGAACGGCGGCGGCGAACGGCGCCGGTGAACGGCGACGGCGAAGGGCGCCGGTGAACGGCGACAGCGAAGGCGGCCGACTTGGGGACGAATCTAGGAACGGAGCAGGGGAACGGCGGCGGCAAAGGGCACCGGCGAACGGCGGCAGCGAAGGACGCCGGTGAACGGCGGCGGCGAAGGACGCCGGCGAACGGCGGCAATGAATCCTAACCCTAGCCCTGTCATGGCACAGACGGGAGAGATAGGGAAAATGAAACAGGGGTGGTTGGGTCGAATAGATTGCACAGGGCCCTTTCGTGTATATTCAGTGGCAGTTGCTTCGTAGATAGTTTGAAGTATAAAGGGTATTTTCGTCTGCTATAACTCGGGAAGCAGGAAAAGTGGCTGGAAGCACCTCTCGACCAACTTTCGCTCGCGGCCGGCTGTGCAGTTCATTTTTCATCCGCGCTTCTCCACCGCGCTTTTCAGTTTTCGGTTGTTTGTTTGGGCTTCCGCTTTTTTGACCCAAAAGCAGAAGCTGAAGCCCAAACAAACGGAGCCTACATCAAATTATTTGCAATTCAAATATACATGAGTGTGACAATTATGGCCTCATTTAGACAAATTATGTTTTGGGAAAGATGTTTTGCAAAGGCGGTTGAGTGAAAAACCATGCATCTTCATAGCTACTAGTGATTCTGAGAAGTGGAAATTTGTGGTAAAACTTGATTTATCTATGTTTGTAAGGTTTCCTAGGGGGCAGGTTGCGTATGAAGACTCCATGAGTAGGTGCCACTATGTTTTTTTTTTGTTTTTTTTGCGCATGAAATGACTCAATTAGCTATGTTAATCTCATTTGTTGACTCTCTGTTGACCAGCTACTTGAGGGTAAAACTGAGTATTTGCAATTGCCAGTCTAAGTACTCGAGGAGAAAACTGAGTACATAATTTATGTATAAGGCCCAAGGTTATAACTGAGTACACCAAACGTCCCAAGGTTAGACTCGTGTCGCGGTGCACGCTGCAGCCGTGCATAGCGGACGCGTGTTGCGGTACACGCCACCTTCATCTTTATAGAGCCCCTCTTTCTGTACCTCGACGCTCGCCCACTCTCTCATTCTCACTGCAACCGCCTCTCCTGTCCCATCATCTTTACACATCAGAAGTAAAAACCCCGAAGAAAACCGCCGATGATGGAGAAGAATGAGATGCCCAATGTCGGCGCATCAGCCGCCGCCGCCCCCCTCCAGGCCACCGTTGCTGCTTCCAACGTAACCGCCAGCGCATCGGCCGCCGCCCCTATCCAGGCCCCCGTCGCTGCTTCCAACTTACCTGGCAACATAACCCTTTCTTGCTTTCATACATTCTAAACTTCTTCAGAATCTTATCCAGGTATGTACTCTGTGAAAGCCCTATTAGGTGTCTTGATCTATCTCTATAAATCTTGATGCCTAAAATGTTCGCTGCTTCTCCAAGGTCCTTCATTGAAAAACGCTTATTCAAATAGCCTTTGACACTACTTAGAAGTTTTATATCATTCCCAATAAACAATATGCCATCTACATATAATATCAGGAATGCTACAGAGCTCCCACTCACTTTCTTGTAAATACAAGCTTCTCCATGAGTTTGTATAAATCCAAATCCTTTGATCCCCTTATCAAAGCGTTGGTTCCAACTCCGGGATGCTTGCTTCAGTCCATAAATGGAACGCTGAAGTTTTCATACTTTGTAAGCATTTTTAGGATCGACAAAACCTTTGGGTTGTACCATATACAACTCTTCGTCAATGTCACCATTAAGGAATGTTGTTTTGACATCCATCTGCCAATTTTCATAATCGAAAAATGCGGCAATTGCTAACAATATCCTCACAGATTTTAGCTTCACTATAGGTGAGAAAGTCTCATCGTAGTCAACTCCTTGAATTTGTCGGAACCCTTTCGCGACAAGTCGAGCTTTATAGATAGTAATATTACCATCAACATCTGTTTTTCTTTTGAAGATCCATTTATTCTCGACAGCCTTGCGCCTATCAGGCAAGTCTACCAAAGTCTATACTTGGTTATCATACATGGATCCCATTTCGGATTTCATGGCCTCTTGCCATTTGTTGGAATCTGGGATCATCATTGCTTCCTCATACATCGCAGGGTCATCATCATTGTTGTCCACAATCATGACATTTAAGGCGGGGTCATACCAATCAGGAGTGGTACGAACCCTCATCGACCTGCGGGGTTCAGTAGCAACTTCGTTCGAAGTTTCATGATCATTATCATTTGCTTCCTCTCTTATCGGTGTAGGCGGCACAAGAACATCTTCCGGTGCTGTGGTACTCTCAAGTCCGAGAGAAGGTTCAATAACCTCGTTGAGTTCTACTTTCCTTCTAGTCACTTTTTTCGAGAGAAACTCCTTCTCAAGAAAGGATATGTTCTTGGCAACAAAAACTTTGCCTTCGGATCTGTGATAGAAGGTATACCTAATTGTTTCTTTAGGGTATCCTATGAAGATGCATTTCTCCGCTTTGGGTTCAAGCTTGTCAGGTTGCAACTTCTTTAAATAAGCTTCACAACCCCAAACTTTAAGGAATGACAACTTAGGTTTCTTACATAACCATAATTCATACGGTGTCGTTTCAACGGATTTAGATGGTGCCCTATTTAAAGTGAATGTGTCTGTCTCTAATGCATAACCCTAAAACGATAACGGCAAATCGGTAAGAGACATCATAGACCGAACCATATCTAAGAGAGTTCGATTACGATGTTCGGACAAATCATTTCTTTGTGGTGTTCCCGGCGGTGTCAACTGTGAAAGTATTCCACATATCTTTAAATGCATGCCAAACTCGTAACTCATATATTCACCTCCGCGATCAGAACGCAGAAACTTAATCTTCTTGTTACGCTGATTTTCTACTTCACTTTAGAATTCCTTAAACTTCTCGAAAGTTTAGGACTTATGTTTCATAAAGTAAATATACCCATATCTACTCAGATCATCCGTGAAGGTTAGAACATAAAGATAACCACCGTCCCAATAAGTCTGTAGCTCGCTCCATTGTACTAGAGAATGGACTCTTAGTCATTTTTTCCATCTGACATGCTTCACATCTATCAAGTGATTCAAAATCAAGTGATTCAAGAAGTCTATCGGAATGGAGTTTCTTCATGCGCTTCACTCCAATGTGACCAAGACGACAGTGCCACATATATGTAGAATTATCATTTAATTTAATTCGTTTAGCATCAATGTTATGAACATGTGTATCACTACTATCGAGATTTAACAAGAATAAACCATTCATCTCAGGTGCATGACCATAAAATATATTATTCATATAAATAGAGCAACCATTATTCTCTGACATAAACGAATAACCATCTTGCAATAAACAAGATCCATATATAATGTTCATGCTCAACGATGCACCAAATAACAATTATTCAGATTTAAAACTAATCTCTAAGGTATATGTAGAGGGAGCGTGCCGATGGAGATCACATCAACCTTGGATCCATTTCCAACGCGCTTCGTCACCTTGTCCCTCGCTAGTCTCCATTTATTCCGCAGCTCCTGTTTAAATTTACAAATGTAAGCAACCGAACCAGTATCAAATACCCAGGCACTACTACGATTACTAGTAAGATAGACATTGATACGTCCAAAACGTTTCTACTTTCCCGAACACTTTTGCTATTGTTTTGCCTCTAATTTGTGTATTTTGGATACAACTAACACAGACTAACGCTGTTTTCAGCAGAATTGCCCTGGTGTCCTATTTTTGTGCAGAAACTCAACTTTCAGGAAAACCCCCGGAAATAATCGCAATAGGCCTATTTTCATAGAAGATTGACGGGGCCAGAAGACGAGACGGAGGGGGGCCACGAGGCTCCCCCACCACAAGGCGGCGCCTCGGCCACCCCCGATGCTCCTCTTTCGACTACTTAAGGCTTTCGACCTAAAAACGCACGGGGGTTAGACGAAATTGCCAGAAGACATCCAGAGTTCCGCCGCCATCGCGAAACTCCGTCTCGGGACCAGAAACTTCGTTCTGGCACTCCGCCGGGACGGGGAATTGGAGGAGATCATCACCATCATCACCACCGACGCCTCTCCATCAACCATCCATGCTTCCCCCATCCATGTGTGAGTAATTCCCCCGCTGTAGGCTGAAGGGGATGGTAGGGATTGGATGAGATTGGTCATGTAATAGCATAAGATTGTTAGGGCATAGTTCCTAGTATCTGTAGTTGGTACTTTTATGATATTGTTGCAACTTGTTATGCTTAATGCTTGTCACTAGGGCCCGAGTGCCATGATCTCAGATCTGAACATGTTATCAATTCATGATGATATTCATTGCTTTATGATCTTACCTGCAAGTTGTATACACATATTGCTGTCCAGAACCCGAGGCCCCAAAGTGACAGAAATTGGGACAACCGGAGGGGAAGGCGGTGATATGAGGATCACATGTGTTCACGGAGTGTTAATGCTTTGCTCCGGTGCTCTATTAAAAGGAGTACCTTAATTACCAGTAGATTCCCTAGAGGCCCGGCTGCCACCGACTGGTAGGACAAAAGATGTTGTGCAAGTTTCTCATTGCGAGCACGTACGACTATATACGGAACACATGCCTATGGTTGTTTAGTACTTTGATACTGTTTTATTACTATCTGCAAATGCCCTGCCTTGATTGTTACATGAGTTCTCTCATCCATGCAGCGCCTGTTCATCCATCCCTGTGCCTACAGTATTTTAATCCTGCTGTTTACTATAATCACTACTGCTGTCTTTGTTACACTGCTGCTGATATTTCATTACTGCTACTGCTATAAAACTGTTGCTACTGATAAACTCTTGCGAGCAAGTCTGTTTCCAGGTGCAGCTGAATTGACAACTTCGCTGTTAAGGCTTACAAATATTCTTTGGCTCCCCTTGTGTCGAATCAATAAATTGGGTTTTACTTCCCGCGAAGACTGTTGCGATCCCCTATACTTGTGGGTCATCAAGACTATTTTCTGGTGCCGTTGCCGGGGAGCATAGCTTTATTTGCAAGTTCACTTGGATTGATATTGTTGGCTGCAAATTCTCCATCATGGGTAAACCTCGCGATACTAAAGTCGCCATATTACCATCCACTACAAGAAAAGGTACAACTCTGAGTACCTCTGCTGCTCTTGATTCACCATCTGTGATAAGTCAACTTGTTTCACCACCACAAGCTTCACATGCTGGTACTTCTGCTGAATCTGAAAATTCCTCTTATAATTTTAATGATGCTTCTGCTGTGCTTGATGATAGTGGTTCGTTAGGATCTTTTCTAGATGCTACAATTGCTAGGTCTAGACAAATTAAAAATATTGAAATACCTAATGAAAATACTGTTACACCTCTTAATTCACCTGAGTCTGTTGAATACTCTAGTGATGATCTTGATGAAGATTATGTGGAACTTGATGGTGATTTTATTGATAAATGCAATGCTACTACTGGTACAAGTAATATTAAAAAGCTTCTTGCACAACATACTGTTAGATATAAACTGTCTCCTAATCCTAAATTTGCCACATCTCCTATAAACATTAAGGATAAGGATTATGATTTTTCTCTTGATTTATCTCATATATCTATTGTTGAGAAAACACCTTTTTGTGGTACTGAAAAAGAAAGTGATGTAGAACACATGAATGAGCTTTCTACTTTGAGTATCTTGTTTTCTGATGATATCAAGAAACGTACTTATTTTGTTGCTAAACTTTTTCCTTTCTCATTAAAGGATGATGCTAAAACTTGGTATAATAGTTTGCCTCCTGATTCTATTGATAGTCCAAGTGGTTTGCTTGATGTTTTCTTTCGAAAATACTTTCCTGCTAGTGCTCAGCATATTGCTTTGCAGAAAATTTATAGTTTTGACCAGGAAGATGGAGAGAAATTGCCTGAAGCTTGGGCAAGGTTTTGTTCTCTTATCAGAGCTCGGCCTGGACATGATCTGGAAAAGCATGACTTACTTGATATATTTTATAGTGGACTAACCATTGAGTCTAGGGCATACCTGGATAGTTGTGCTGGTTGTGTTTTCAGGAAAAGAACTCCGCATTTAAGTCAAGAATTATTGGCTAGAATAGGCCGAAATCATGATGATTGGACTACACCTGAACCAACCCCAACACCAATATTGAAGAAGAGGGGTATGATTAAATTAAATGATGAAGATATGAGGGAAGCCAGGAAATCTCTGAAGGAGAAAGGTATTAAATCTGAAGATGTGAATAATTTACCTCCCATAGAAGATTTATGTAAGGTAACCCCCCCTTCATCCATGATTGAGGTACATTCTCTTCAACGCTTTAGTAGGGAAGATATTCCTTACTCAAAACCTCCCTATCAATGTTTAGATGAGTTTGATAATTATATTGTTAAGCAAGATAATTTTAATATGAGAGTAGAGAATCATTTAATGGAAAATTCTCACGCTATTAGTAAATTGCATGATATTGTGGAGAGAACCTCCAATGATGTTAAGATGCTTGTTAAACATTTTCATATGGTTCAAACTCAAATTGATAAACTCACTAAAGTGCAAAATGACTTGTTAAAAAACAGTTCTAAAGAAAAACATGCTTATGAAGTAACAACTAGAGGCGGTGTTTCTACTCAGGATCCTCTATATCCTAAGGGGCATCCCAAAAGAGTTGAACAAGATTCTCAACGAACTGAAACTAGTGCTCCTTCTACGAAAAAGAAGAAGAAACATAAAACTGTTGTAGAATCCTCTGAGCCTGTTAATGATCCTAATATTATTTCTATTTCTGATGCTGAAACTGAAAGTGGTAATGAACATGATAAAGATAATGATAAGAATGATGCTTCTGATAAAGAAGAGGTTGAAGAAGAACCTGAAAAGCATGCTAAAAATAAAAAGTATACTAAAGAAGATTTTATTGCTAAGAAACATGATAATGAAAGAGAACCTTGGGTTCAAAAGCAAATGCCTTTTCCTGCTAAGAAACTAAAATCAAAGGAAGAAGAACACTATAATAAATTTTGTGATTGGATGAAACCTTTGTTCCTGCAAATCCCTTTGACTGATGCTATTAAATTGCCTCCTTATTCAAAGTATATGAAAGATATTGTCTCTAATAAAAGGAAAATTCCTAATGAGGAGATTTCCACTATGCTTGCTAATTACTCTTTCAATGGAAAAGTTCCAAAGAAGCTGGGAGACCCAGGTATACCGACTATCCCTTGTTCCATCAAGAATAATTATGTTAGAACTGCTCTATGTGATTTGGGAGCAGGAGTTAGTGTTATGCCTTTTTCTCTTTATAAGAGACTTTATTTAGATAAGTTGATACCAACTGATATATCTTTGCAAATGGCTGATAAATCTACTGCTATTCCTGTTGGTATATGTGAGGATGTTCCTGTTCAAGTTACTAATAATTGCTTAATATTAACTGATTTTGTTGTGTTGGAAATGCCTGAAGATGATAATATGTCTATTATTCTTGGAAGACCTTTTCTTAACACTGCAGGAGTTGTTATTGATTGCAATAAAGGAAAAGTTACTTTCAATGTTGATGACAAGGAGCATACTGTTTATTTTCCCAAGAGGATTGATCAAGTATGTGGAGTTAATACAATTTCTAATTTGAGAACTATCAAAGTGGGAGTTATTGATTGTCCTATATATGAGCCTAAACAAGGATATCAAAATATTATGATTGGATCCATATCAATACAATACAAGGTAACATGATTGATTTGAAGTTTATTTCTTCTTATGTCATGTAAAATTTATTTGGTGGCAAGACTTGATCAACCCTGTTAACAAGTACATTTTATATGCATAGAAGAGCTAAACAACATTTCTTTCTTTCTCCACACTTGTTTACTTGTTGTAGCACTACTTGTTTTGCAAGATGCTTTAGTTGTTTAGAGGTTTGAAAACCTTTTTCTGCCCAGTAATAATAATTTTAACACCCAGAAATGTGCGCTTTTCAAAGTTTTCAAAAATTTACAAAAATTATACCGTTGGTCTTATTTTTCGAAAAGCAACCTGGGAGTGCCTGGGGCTGACCAGTGGGGCACCCCAGGGCTGCCCCCCATGTGCCGGCGCGGCCAAGGAGGGGGCGCGCCACCCTGTGGTGAGGGCCCCTCCTTGCCCCACTAAGTCATCCCTTCCTCCCATTCTACTCTCTTTCCCGAAAAAACTCATACCAACTTTCTCTCACTCGCATTTTTGCTCAAGAGCTCAGGATTTCTCGATCTCTTTGCTCAGCCCAGATTTCTGTCTGAAATTTGGCACATTTGCTCTCCGGTATGTGACTCCTCCGATTATCCAAATAGAATTTTGTTTGGTTGAGTATATCTTGAGTATTTTGCTGCTGTAGGTGACATGTTAAGTGAGCTTGCATGCTTGTTCTAATTTGTAAAAACTAGTTTTGATGCATGTTTAGTACTCTACCAAGTTCCTATAGTAGTTTCCCTCATTTATATGTCTCCAAAACAACTTTTACAATGTTTGTTGAAAAATTTCAGAAAATGGAGTGGAATAGGCACCAACTCAACCAACATGAATTGGAGCTGCACGAAGTTATGAGAGTCCACCGCGAAGAGGGAGTATACTCCTCCTACTACCCATGCACCGATTTCATGAGGAGTGCAGGAATCTTGCAGGATGTTCAAAATCTGATTTCTAATGCAGGGTTGGAAAGTTTTGTTATTGGTGAACCTTACCAATATGCAAAATTAACCATGTCAGTGGTGCAGGATTTTGAATTCCATTGGTCCCAACCTAACCCCATGGTTCGATATAAACTCTACAATAAAACTATCAACTTGCCCTTTGATGATTTTTGTGCAGCTATTAAAGTGCCACAATGGGGATCATGTGAGAAGATTAGGGGACTGCCGCAGGAGCTCTTGAGTCTATACAAGATGATCTGTCAAGGGAGAAGCTTCTCAGATGAGAGTGGTAAAATTCGTAGTATTCAACTCCCAGCTATTCGCTATTTTGCTTACTTTATCACCAAGTGCGTACTTGCTAGAAAGTATGCAAATAAGTTATCAATCCAGGATTTGGTTTTCCTAGCTGCTGCATTGCAACGTGATAGGACTTATAATTTGGGTGCTTTGATAGCCTTTAGACTTGCTACTAACCGTGATAAAGGAGGAATTTGTGGAGGTCTCATCGCCTCTCGTTTGCTAGCTATGCATGGTGTAGAACCTCACCCTCTTGATGTTCAGCTCTCCATAGAAAAACTTGATATTGTTTCCATGATAAAACATGACTTTGTTTCTGATTGGTCTAATTTGAATAACCTGTCTTATGAGATAACCTTTTACAAGAAAAAGTGGAGAACAACTAAAAAAAACTGAAAGGCTAGTAGGATTGCCTGCACCTGCTTTGTTTAACCTTGATTCCAGAAAAAATTGGTCGGTCACAGAAGATGAACTTGATGCATACATAGAGGGGGGTGGCCATCATGCAGGGGACGGCATGGAGGAGGCCGAGGAACCCCTCGACTTGTCATCCGATGCAGCGAGTTCTTCACATAAACATTTTGGGCATGTGGAGCCTTCACCCTTTTCTTCTGCACATGGACCTTATTATGACCACGCCATGTATGATCCACCGGCGTGGAACCCTGACCCTCGCTGGGGTTGATCTCCACTTAGGCCAAAAGCCTAAGCTTGGGGGAAGGTATGCCAGTATCACACATTCATTGCATATTACAATTACCGGATACTTGTACATACTTGTTTAGCTTCTTAAGGTGGTTTCTAATATGAGGGAGATGATATTTGGGGAAGTGCTGTCTAAAAACAGATTCTGGACTGATAACAAAAAAAATTCCTAAAAACATCCAGAACGTTATTTTGCGAAGCCAATTTTTTTGCATGTTCCCCAGGTTATTATCTAACTTTCATTAGTTGAGCACGTTTCGAGTTGAGCAGCGGAAGATTTTCGTAAAAAATGATTACTGTACTGCTGTCAAGTTTGACGGATTTCTGCTACTTTGTGTTTATGTGGTTCTTTTAGTTTTCATTCTTTTGTTTTTGCTTTGTTTATTTCCTAAAACACAAAAAGACCAAAAATATTTCTGTTGTTTCCCTTTACCATTTGTTTATTTTGGTTTCTTGTTCCTATTTTGCTTTATTTGCTATCGTTGGTTTGCTATAAGAAAATCCAAAAAGATTTTGCTTTGTTTGTCTGTTTCCTTTTGTTCTTGTTTCCAATTCGAAAACACCAAAAATATTTGTCATTCTTCTTTGATTTTGTAAAGTTTACTCTGGAGTTCAGCGGTCTCCGGTGGCTGGAGCTTGGTTTTCATTCCATATTATTCAAGCTACACAAGTGAAAGGCAATAATGACGATCTACGACAACTCGACTGTGGTGAGAGGCTGGTATGAACTCTATTTGTTTTCATTTTTGTACATATGCTCATCCATGTGAGCATGCTTAGTTGGTTTATGTGAGGTATATGTCGTTTAAGAAAGTTTAGTAGTTCACGATCTCTCATGTTTAGCTCCAATCTATTAATATGAGTAGCATGTCATAAATATTTGCTTGCATTGTTTTATTCATAAATAGGTATGACATTGTGGTATCCTCCTCTGAATAATTCACTTGAATCGACTTGGCACATGCTCACCCATGCATATGACTGAATGAAAGTCAATTAATCCTCGATGATTTACTTTGCCTCAGAGTTCTTGTATCACTTTTATGCCTCCGTTAATTTATTTTGTCGCAAGCATGATTATGACAGTTATTGCTCTCTTGATTGTCGCTTCCCAGTCTATTGCTAACCTTCACTTGTACTGAGCGGGAATGCTGCTCGTGCTTCCAAACCCCTGAAAACCAAGTTATTCCGAAGTGTCCACCATAATACCTATGCATGGCATTTCAAACCATTCCAAGTAAATTCTCATGTGCTACCTTTAAACCTTCAAAATACTTCTCAATTTGTGTCGATGTTTTATAGCTCATGAGGAAGTATGTGGTGTTTTATCTTTCAACCTTGTCATTTACTCCTGACAGACTTGCATCAATGGACTAGTGGCACATCCGCTTATCCAATAATTTGCAAAAAGAGCTGGCAACGGGGTTCCCAGCCCCAATTAATTAACTTTCATCAATAATTCTCTTCACATGTTTTGCTCTGATTTATCAGTAAGCAACTTAATTTGCAAATAGACACTCCTCCATGGTATGTGAATGTTGGAAGGCACCCGAGGATTCGGTTAGCCACGGCTTGTGTAAGCAAAGGTTGGGGGGAGTGTCATCCATAATGAAACTAAAGTACGTGTGTAAACAAAAGAGAAGAGGGATGATTTACCTTTCTGGTAGAGATAACGTCCTTCATGGGAGCCGCTTGCTTGCGCGTAGTTGACGTGTGTCTCTCCGTTCACCATGCAACCGTTGGGAACCCCAAGTGGAAGGTGTGATGCGTACAGCAGTAAGTTTCCCTCAGTAAGAAACCATGGTTTATCGAACCAGTAGGAGCCAAGAAGCACGTTGAAGGTTGATGGCGGCGGAGTGTAGTGCGGCGCAACACCAGGGATTCTGGCGCCAACGTGGAATCTGCACAACACAACCAAATTACTTTGCCACAACGTGACAGTGAGGTTGTCAATCTCACCGGCTTGCTGTAACAAAGGATTAGATGTATAGTGTGGATGATGATGTTTGCAGAGAACAGTAGAACGAGTATTGCAGTAGATTGTATTCGATGTAAAAGAATGGACCGGGGTCCACAGTTCACTAGAGGTGTCTCTCCGTAAGATAAATAGCATGTTGGGTGAACAAATTACAGTTGGGCAATTGACAAATAAAGAGGGCATGACCATGCACATACATGTTATGATGAGTAGTGTGAAATTCAATTGGGCATTACGACAAAGTACATAGACCGCTATCCAGCATGCATCTATGCCTAAAAAGTCCACCTTTAGGTTATCATCCGAACCCCTTCCAGTATTAAGTTGCAAACAACAGACAATTGCATTAAGTATGGTGCGTAATGTAATCAACAAATACATCCTTAGACATAGCATTGATGTTTTATCCCTAGTGGCAACAGCACATCCACAACCTTAGAACTTTCTCACATCGTCCTGCATTTAATGGAGGCATGAACCCACTATCGAGCATAAATACTCCCTCTTGGAGTTACAAGTAAAAACTTGGCCAGAGCCTCTACTAATAACGGAGAGCATGCAAGATCATAAACAACACATAGATGATAGATTGATAATCAACATAACATAGCATTCACTATTCATCGGATCCCAACAAACGCAACATGTAGCATTACAAATAGATGATCTTGATCATGTTAGGCAGCTCACAAGATCTAACAATGATAGCACAATTAGGAGAAGACGGCCATCTAGCTACTGCTATGGACCCATAGTCCAGGGGTGAACTACTCACACATCACGCCGGAGGCGACCATGGCGGTGAAGAGTCCTCCGGGAGATGATTCCCCTCTCCGGCAGGGTGCCGAAGGCGATATCCTGAATCCCCCGAGATGGGATTGGCGGCGGCGGCGTCTCTGGAAGGTTTTCCGTATCGTGGCTCTCGGTACTGGAACTATTATCGACGAAGGCTTCTTATAGGCGAAGAGGTAGGTTTAGGGGCGACGCGAGGGGCCCACACGCTAGGCCGGCGCGGCCAGGGCCTGGGCCGCGCCGCCCTACTGTGGCGTCGCCTCATCGCCCCACTTCGTTTCCCTTTCGGACTTCTGGAAGCTTCGTGGAAAAATAAGATCCTAGGCGTTGATTTCGTCCAATTCCGAGAATATTTCCTTACTAGGATTTCTGAAACCAAAATCAGCAGAAAACAGCAACTGGCTCTTCGGCATCTCGTTAATAGGTTAGTGCCGGAAAATGCATAAATATGACATAAATTATGTATAAAACATGTAGGTATCATCAATAAAGTAGCATGGAACATAAGAAATTATAGATACGTTTGAGATGTATCAAGCATCCCCAAGCTTAGTTCCTACTCGTCCCGAGTAGGTAAACGATAACAAAGATAATTTCTGAAGTGACATGCTATCATAATATTGATCATACTATTGTAAGCACATGTAATGAATGCAGCAATTCGAAGCAATGGTAAATATAATGAGTAAACAATTGAATCATATAACAAAGACTTTTCATGAATAGTACTTTCAAGACAAGCATCAATAAGTCTTGCATAAGAGATAACTCATAAAGCAATAAATTCATAGTAAAGCCATTGAAGCAACACAAAGGAAGATTAAGTTTCAGCGGTTGCTTTCAACTTGTAACATGTATATCTCATGGATATTGTCAACATAAAGTAATATAATAAGTGCAATATGCAAGTATGTAAGAATCAATGCACAGTTAACACAAGTGTTTGCTTCTTAAGATGGAGAGAAATGGGTAAACTGACTCAACATAAAAGTAGAAGAATGGCCCTTCGCAGAGGGAAGCATTGATTGCTATATTTGTGCTAGAGCTTTTATTTTGAAAACAAGAAACAATTTTGTCAACGGTAGTAATAAAGCGTATGCATTATGTAAATTATATCCTACAAGTTGCAAGCCTCATGCATAGATTACCAATAATGCCCGCACCTTGTCCTAATTAGCTCGGATTAACATGGATTATCATCGCAATACATATGTTTTAACCAAGTGTTGCAAAGGGGTACCTCTATGCCGCCTGTACAAAGGTCTAAGGAGAAAGCTCGCACTGGATTTCTCGCTTTTGATTATTCTCAACTTAGACATCCATACCGGGACAACATAGACAACAGATAATGGACTCCTCTTTAATGCATAAGCATTCAACACCAAATAATATTCTCATAAGAGATTGAGGATAGTTGTCCAAAACTGAAACTTACACCATGGATCATGGCTTTAGTTAGCGGCCCAATGCTCTTCTCTAACAATATGCATACTCAAACCATTCAACTCATGATAAATCACCCTTACTTCAGACAAGACGAACATGCATAGCAACTCACATGATATTCAACAAAGGGTAGTTGATGGCTGACATAGGCATCCCTAATGGGCCTGACGAAGATAGTACCCGGGGTTTACTGAAGGCCCACGACTCGAAGAATAAGAAGAATCGGAAGCCCAAGTTGTTATTAAGGAAAGCTAGAGTTGTATTAGGAGATAATATTTGTAATCTTGCGGGATGAGTTGGAAACCCTCCCGGACTCTGTAACTTGTACAATATGAATCCCTCGACTCCACCTCCTATATAAGGGGGAGTCGAGGGTCAAAGAAAGCATCAAATCATTGTCTCACAAACCCTAGTTTTCACATCGTCGAGTACTTTTCGGCTGAAACCTTCGAGATCTACTTGCCCTCTACTTCTAACTAAACCCTAGTCTACAACCCGTAGGCATTGACAAGTTAATCCCTTGTCAATTGGCGCTGTCTGTGGGAATTAGAGGCGTCAAGGATCTGATCTCGATGGCACGTTCAAGATCGTCGACTTCATCAACAGCAAGCAACGCGATGGATCGAGGTAAACAGATCGCAACTGGTCTTGTCGATTTTGTTCCTCACCCTCCCTCCCGTTTGGATGCATATGCATATCTGGAGGAGCCTATGGAGATGACGTTCGGAAGATTCCACTTTCGCGTCGAGAAAGAGGGAGCGTATCGTCTCGAAATTCCGATCTCGTCGAGATTATCGGCGGTCGATTCCGATTTTTCAAGCTCAACATCGTCAATCGAGTCAGGCGAAGAGGAGACTTCATCGCCACGCTTCAACAGCACCAGGGCAAGCGAAAAGCTCGCCAAGATCTTCAGCGACATGTCCTTCGAGTCATCCGCGGACTCCTATATAAGCGATGACTCGAGCAGTGTCGACAGCTTTAACTTCATCGACAAATCCATTACAGTGGGCAAGGTCTTCACCAATCTTTATGATGGTGTCACCAAACCCAGCAGAGATCTGAATACAAAATACCATCAGATTTATGCCATCGGAGAGCCAAGCCGCGATCAGGAGGAAACGTCTGAGGCTTTCGACGAGTTGGGAAATCCATACGTTGATCCCTCTGATTTACGACGAGGTCTAGGCAACAAATATGTAGGACCTACACCTCGTGTTAGGGTTCAACTCCCACAAGCAGCATGGGATAGAGCCGCAAGAGCTATGGATGGCTCAGAACCAATGGCCACAACAGCCACGCCAGAAGAGTTGCAAGCATATCAATATAGGCTCGCGCGAGCTGCAAGGGAATTGGAAAAACAGACAGCTGCTCTGAACAGAAGAAAGGAGGCAGCCTCCGCATCAAGCAGGCGAGGAGCGGAGTTAAGTCGACAATCTGGAACTTCGGGAGATAGCCACAGGGAAGCTCGGAACAGAGCAAGATCAAGGCTACAAAACATACCTGAAGGAGAAAGAGAGCACTTGGTTCAAAACCTCGACATGTCTTTTATGTCAATAGTCACGAGAGGGAATATTATTCCCAAGACACCAGAAGCTGGGTATATGGCGACACAGGCCTTTATCCTTGCATCCAGGCCACCTCCAGGAGATCCAAGGGAGGCATTGTACAACATGGCAATGGCAGGAGTCGGAGCCATGGGAACGGCGTTTGCATCAACACCTCCCGATGGAACAGCAAGGCAAAATAGTCCACGACCTGCGGCAGCAGCAGCGGTTCCCGAAGGAACAAGTGGAGCAAGAGACACGGTAGCGCAGGCAAGGGTGGACAGAGCACGGCAAAGTAGAAGGGAACATCGGCATTCCCCAGAACTAAACGACGAGGACATGTGCGGTTTGCCATGCTTCATGAGGAGAGTCCGAAAAACTCGAGTCCCTTCAGGGTTTAAACTGCCTGATAACTTTAAAAAATTCGACGGCTTGCAAGATCCAGAGGATTGGCTAGTTGATTACCTCGAGACGGTGAAGCTTACAGGAGGAACTAGAGCAACAGCTATGCAAAGCATCCAGGTGCATCTAAGTGGAGCCGCGCGATCTTGGATAAAAAAAGCTTCCTCCAGGATCTATCGACAGCTGGGATAACTTCGAGGACTTGTTTGTCAAGAATTTCCGGTCCACCTGCAAAAAACCTGCTTCACTAGAGGAATTGAGGGTGTGTCGACAAAAGCCAGACGAATCAATGAGGAAATATATCCAAAGGTGGAATATCATTAAAAACTCGGCAGAGAATATATCTGACGAGAGAGCGATAGATGCGTTTGTCGCAGGAATCAGGCGAGGAGATTTTGTCGAGGATTTGGGGAGAACCAATCCAAAGACAGTATCCACATTAATGGAGATAGCAAACAGATGGGCAGATGGAGAAGATGTTGTTCACAACAAACGGCATAGGTTACTAGAGGAGGACTGCGGCCGAAATTATCAAAATAGGCGACGATTTCCTCGGCAGTACTCAGGCTATGATGCTCCTGGGCAAATTTCAGCTGGTTTGCGAGCAAGCGCCGGAGGAAACAATAGAGATGATTATCAGAGGACCAACGAGCAGCGAGGCGACAATAGAGATGACTCTCGAAATAATAGGCAAAATACCGGGTCAAGGTTTCAGAGACCTTTCGTGTCTCCCGAAGAGATGATGAACGGGCCGTGTCAGATGCATTTTTATCTCGACAATAACGGAAAAAGACAGTCAGGACACTTGCAAAAGGATTGCCGAAATTTCCAAGCAATGTTAAGGTGGGCAGGGCATGCCAATGCCCAGGCAGCACACAGGAATCCTCAAGGACCCAGGAGTGAGATTCACTTGCCACCTCCTCCCGCAATTACAGACGAAAATCGACATCAGCTTAGAATAGCAGCAGCATCTGCACCACCGCCTTATGTTGATCCCAATTCCAACGGAGCGGTCTCGATGATTCAGAAAGGCAGGCCATCCAATAGAGCTCAGAAAGTAATCTCGCGACAGGTGTTCATGGCAGAGAAGATGCCTCCACCAACAGTCGAGTATCTTAACTGGTCAGGGCAAGATATTGGCTTCACAATAGCGGATCATCCACAGCAAGTTCCTCGACCAGGGCAGTCAGCACTCATCTTACCAGCAGTAATTGCAGGATTTGACGTATCTCGGGTGTTCATAGATGGCGGCAGCAGTTTAAACCTTATGTATGCAGATACATTAAGGAAAATGAACATATCCCTAGCAAACCTGAAACCAACCGACACGCGATTCCACGGTATTACACCGGAGAAGCCAAGTTATCCGCTAGGAAAGATTAATCTCGACGTTTAGTTTGGGACCCGAGAAAACTACAGAATAGAGAGGCTGGAATTTGAAGTTGTGGATTTCCCATCACAATACCACGCTTTGTTGGGACGACCAGCATATGCCAGGTTTATGGCGGTACCACATTACACGTACCTGTTGTGGAGGATGCCTGGACCTAAGGGACCAATCACAGTCAAAGGAAGCTTTGCGCTAGCCGATAAGTGTGATAAGGATTTTCATCGACTATCAGAAACTTTCGGGATGCAGGCAGAGTACATGGCATCAAGGCTCACAACTGACTATGATGTGTTGCCAGATGTAGGAAGGCCAAACAAAGAATCAACTTTCAACACTGAGAAAAATTCTAAGGAGGTGCAGATTCACCCGACAGACCCGAAAAAGACGACATCCATTGCAAAAGACATGGACCTCGCATAGTAAAGCGCGCTCGTCGAGTTCCTCCGTGAGCACTGGAAAATCTTCGCATGGTGTCCAGCTGACATGCCAGGAGTACCCAGGGAACTTGCCGAGCACCACCTAAACTTGGATCCATTAGCGAGACCAATCAAACAACCTTTGCGGTGTTTTTCGGAGCCAAACCGCAAAGCTATGCTATCAGAAATCGATCGACTGAGAGAAGCTGGTTTTATCAAGGAGCTGCATACAGAGGCCACATGGGTAGCAAATCCAGTATTGGTGCCGAAGAAAAACACTAAAGTCCTTCGCATGTGCGTCGATTTTACGTGTCTCAATAAACATTGTCCAAAGGATCACTTTCCCCTCCCGAGGATCGATCAAATTATCGACTCCACGGCAGGATGTGTTATCACCAGATTTTGGCCAAATCAGAGGTGGGCCGTAAGGGAGATGGATTTGAAGAAAGTACATGAAAGAAATACATGAATCGGCCTGTTACGCAAAGTTTGGGCTAGTTGGCCCGTGTATCTGTAATATAGTAGGATATGTGTCGTTTAGATAGAGTTTGTCTCGTGCACGGTGGGGATTATTCCCACGTTAGAAAGTCCCCTGGACTATAAATATGTATCTAGGGTTTATGAAATAAACAACAACCAACGTTCAACCACAAATCAATCTCGGCGCATCGCCAACTCCTTCGTCTCGAGGGTTTCTATCGGTAAGCATCATGCTGCCTAGATCGCATCTTGCGATCTAGGCAGCACAAGCTTCATGTTGTTCATGCGTTGCTCGTACTGAAGCCTTTTTGATGGCGAGCAACGTAGTTATCTTAGATATGTTAGGGTTAGCATTGTTCTTCGTATAACATGCTATCGTAGTGCAACCCTTGCATATCTAGCTGCCCTTACACCTATCTTAGGTGTAGGGGCGGCACCCCGCTTGATCATTATTTAGTAGATCCGATCCGTTACGGTTGCTCCTTGTTCTTCAAGGATTAGTTTAATATCTGCAATAGTTAGGCCTTACAAAGGGTTGGAGGATCCAGCGGCACGTAGGGTGTCGTTTGCTAGTCCTAGACAGGATGTTCCGGGGATCAACCTCGTGTTGGTTTTTAGGCCTTGTCTAGGATCGGCTTACGATCACCGTGCGTGGCCGCGAGGCCCAATCGTGAGTAGGATGATCCGATTATGCGGTGAAAACCCTAAATCGTCGTAGATCGTTTTAGCTTTATCTTGATCAAGCAGGACCACCATATATTCGTGCACCTCGTACGAATCATGGGTGGATCGGCTCCTTGAGCCGATTTACAGGATAACCTGAGAGCCGATCGAGGCTCGTATTTAATGTTTACGTGTATGCCATGCAGGAAACTAAGCGAGGCATCTCCATCACCTTCCTGACCAGGTATAGGTCAGGTGGCACGCCCTTGCATCAGCATCGGACGTGTGTACCAGAGGCTTTGCGTGCCATCGCTCGGAGGGACCAGGGCCAGCCGCAGCCCTAAGTTGTTCCCGGCTCTACTGTGTTGCCCGTCGCTGCCCGCCGGTGGGTTTTGACCGCAACACATTCTGGCACGCCCGGTGGGACAAGCTTCGTCGTCAACCACATCGCCATCTACATCTGAGATGGCGGACGGCACTCCAGTCACGTACGAGGATCTGACCGACGAACTCAAGAAGAAGTATGACGAGGTCAAAGCCATCCTCGAAGCCGACCTCATCGGCTCTTTTCACAGAACCCGTTCACATGGCATCAGGTGGAAGGGGTTCTCGCCTGATGGTGCACTCGATGGGATAGACCTCTCTGCCCCGTCAGAAGAACGCACCAGGTCCCTGCGGCAGGAGATGTCGTGGTATCGTCACGGCATATGCCATAGGGTGGCTAATCGAAGTGGTTCCTGAGAGATCTCACGGCGGTATCCGGATGCGGGTATGGGCATGAGTGACACGGCGACGTACCCAGGTTCGAGGCCCTCCGGTGGAGGTAAAACCTCTACTCCTGCTAGAGTGTATATGATGATCACACAATACAATGGTGCTCCTAGAGCTGTGTCCGGCTGCTCCTGGGAGGCTAAGGAAGACTGTAGTCTCTCTCACAGGGCAGCTCTAAGGGTGGAATGGAGTGAGAATGATCGATCCCCTGCACGAGAGGGGGTAGTGCGGCTTATATAGGCACCGGCACTTTTACATATAAGACCCTATAGTTTACTGGCCGGCTTGGCCGGCTCCGGCTTCCGCTCCTTCCCGAGGCGGTGACGTCAGGAGCCGTTGAGGCGTCGTGGCCTGTCCCATCCGGCTGCCACGGTCAGCGGTATGGAGAGGAAGTGTCCCTGTCGCCGTCAGCCACTGTAGCCAGTACAGATCGTCGTAAGCCGTGATGGCCTGTCCGGCGTGCGGCACTATTGCTCCACAGTGCCCCGCGCTTTACGGAAGATGCAGTCAGCGTGGACTTTGGGAACCCGGATCACCAACCCGGTTCCTTCCAGTGCAAGACTCGCCAGCCTCGAGTTGGTCTGAGGTACAAACCCCAGTCGGATATGGCTTGTAGAAGCCGGCCCAGCTACAGCATTGGTGGCCGTAGCCAGGCCGACTAGGACCTAGAGCCAGCCGGCTTCCAGACCAGCCGGCCACGGCGCCAGCCGGCTGCACCTCAGCCGGCCTTTGCCGCGAGCCGGCCAGTGGCCAGCCGGCTGCTCCGCGTCCATTGCCCTACCCGGGGTCTTCCCCCCGACATTAGCCCCCGAAGCTGGCAAGGTCCTGCGTTTAGAAGGACCTAGGCAGGTTTTCCTGGCTTCTCGAATATATCTGACGGCACTTGGAGGGGCCGACTGAGAATTTCCATTCAGCCGGCTGCGCCCTCATCCGGCTCGTTCCTGCCGGCTGCTTCTAGCCGGCCGCTTTTTACACTTATACAGCTTTTGCTTTCTCGCAAGATTTGGTGGCGTCTCCGCCTTGCTGATGACTTTTGGTCCGGGTTGAACTTATTGTCCGGCTCCGGCTTGCGGCGCGCCGGAGTCTCCGCCGCCTCGGGCCCTGCGCCCTACTTGACCGGTCTGACGCCTGGCCCTGCGGTCGGTTCATCTGGTCACATCAATGTCCCTCCGGATCCGGTGCGGTCGTGGGCGATGTGGTGTGGCCGTTTTCGGTAACCGTCGCGGTCGTGGGAGGAGTTACGGCGCAGTAAATCCCGATCGTGGCCCACGATTGCCACGTGGCCGCGCAACTGGCGCGCCAGGCGGCTATAAATGCCCCTGGGTAGTGGTACCGAGGCGCCCTTCTTCTTCCTCGCACTCTTCATTCTCTCGCTCAAGCTTTCTCTCTTCTTCGCTCGAGCGTTCCGTCGCACGCCAACACTCCTGGCGAACTCCGGCGAGCAGCTGCCCCGACGTTCTCCCGCCGGGCCGCCGCCGCCACTCCACCAATCCGGCGCCACGGGGCCGCGCGTTTCAACGGAGCGTCCTCAGCCGCCGCCGTCGCCGCCGCCGTCGCAAGGCTCTTCGTCGCTGTTTCGCCTCTCTTGGTCCTCTTCGTCCTCTGCTTCGACAATGGCCTCCCCCAGCGGATCGTGGAGGGGCTCATACATGCGGGAGGATGACATCGAACGACTGGTGCGCCTCCGGCGAATCCCGCGGTCGGTGGTCACGCGGGTGCCCGGCGAGGAGACGGAGCCCGCGCCGGAGCCCGGCGAGCGCGTCGTCTTCGGCGCGCACCTCGATCGCGGGCTGGGCCTGCCGGCTTCGACATTCTTTCGGCAGTTCCTCGACAACTTCGGCCTGCAGCCGCACCACCTGCCGGCCAACGCGTGCGTCCTCCTCAGCTGCTTCGTGGCGTTCATGGAGGCCTACGCCGGCTTGTGGCCAGACATCGACTTCTGGAGCCGGCTGTTCTACTTGAAGGCGCAAACCACCGATGGCCACCTGCGAGCCTGCGGCGCCGCCTCGATCTATACTCGGCCCGGTACGCCTTTCCCCAAAATCCCCACCGTTGACTCGGTGAAGAACTGGCAAATGTCGTTCTTCTATGTACGCAACGAGGGGCAGCTCGTCGACCGGATCAACTTGCCGGAGTTCAACCCGGCTCCTCCAGTCGGCCGGATCAACTGGAGCTACAACGCCCGCACGACGGATCCGGACGCTGAGGTGAACCTGCTCTGGGACTTCCTGGAGGCAGCCGTCGAGAATGGGCTGACTGCCGAAGATCTCCTCTGCACCATCGCCGAGCGCCGGGTGCTGCCGCTCCAGATGCGCACCCACAAAATCGGGCACATGTCCGGCCGGTTCGATCCGAACCGGACGTCCAAGGCACTGCTCTCCAAGGCCCAGGTGGCCAGCCGGGTGAATAACATCACCAAGGCAAACCTGCCGGACGACTGGAACTATGGGCTGGCGCCCCGCGACAGGGACCATCCACCGGAGCGGGTAAGCCTCGTGTCTTTGCCAATTTCCGGCTTGTGGCTGCGAGGCCGACTTCCTTTTTCTTCTGCCGACTTCCGGCTTGCTGTTTGCTCATGTTTTCTGTCTTTCTAGCTCTTTGAGTGCCAGAACGACGAGGACGGCAACCTGGCGACGAGGAGGTGGACGCCGGATCACGTCGATCCGGCTGACCAAGCCGGCGACCAGGCCGGCGACGACGACCTGCTGCAGGCGCCTGATCTAGGCGGCCAGGGGGAGCACAATCCGCCTCCATCACCGGAGCAGCAGGAGGACGAGGAGCCGGCGACGTCCGCCACGGGGCCAATCCCCGCCGTGCCCCTTCGCACGAGGCCGCCCAGCACCACGGTGACTTCGGCGCCCAAGGGCACAAAGCGAGTCGGCTCCACCGCCGCCCTGGAGGCGAAGGCGAAGAAGCAGCGCCGGCAGCAGCCGAAGAAGGTTCCGGAGCAGGCCGGGTGAGTTCTCTTTTCTCTTTCTTGTTTGATTCCTTTTCTTTCCTTACTCTTTATGCTTATCTTCTCTCTGTTTATCCGGCTAGGGCCCCCATCAAGTTTGCCCAGGGCGGCGGCTCCCGGCAAGCTCCGCGCGTTGTGTCGCCGCTTCCGCGCCAGAGGAGGGAGCAGACGCCGCAGCCTTCCTTGCGCGCACCTACGCCGCCGCCGCCTGCGGGCACTCCACCTCCCGCAGGGGCGCCTTCCTTTGCCGTGCCGCTGGCCTCAGCGCCTGATCGCGGCACGCGGGTCGAGCCAACGCAGCAGCCGACGCTGGACGACATGTTCCCGCGCCGGACTCGCCTTCTGGACCCAGCTGCTGGGGCCGGCCGGGGCATGCCGCCTTCAACCGGAGCCGGAGCCAGCAGCTCTGCACCGCCCGCGGCCGGAGCTGGAGCCGGCAGGGCCGCGCCGCCCGCGACTGGAGCCGGAGCTGGCAGGGCTGCGCCGCCTGCGGCCGGGGCCGGCACCAGGCCCAGCGTGGTGGTGCTGGATGAGAGCCCGGAGGGGGCGCCCCAGGCGCCGGAGACGATCGCGCCGGCTGGGCCATCTGCTGCGCCCGGAGCGACGCCACCGTCGGAGCCGACGATAGAGGAGCCGGCCAGGCGGGAGCCGGCAGGGGACGAGCCGGCGCGCACGGAGGACGCCGACTGGCGCGCGCTGGTGAGGACGGAAGCCCCATCGGCGTCACAGCTGGGCCTGCACGTGGCCAAGGGCGCTCTTCTTCTTCAGGTGCCGTCCGCCTCTGACTCTAGCCTTGGCTCGGCTGCCACCATGGAGCAGGCGTGGCTCCGCGCCGACTCCTAGGAGGTGACCAGCCGGGAGGGGAACCCTGGCCAGGCATCGGTGGAGATGTTCTTCTCCAGCCTGCAGGCCAACCTCAAGGCCAGGGCTGCCGAGACCGCGGCCAACGTTGCCAAGGTGGAGCAAGTCGGCAAGGTAAGCTTCGTCTGTTTTTGAATTTGTTATCATCCTGGTAGCCCTCCGAGGCACGGGCCGGCTGCTTGGAGCCGGCATAGGTTTCGCCTATCTGACTGACTTTCTTTTTTCCTTAGGCTGTGATGGATCGGCGCACCACTCTGTACAACCGCGCCGTTACCCATTACCACAGGCCAAGCTAGATCGGGCCGACTTGGCCCGCGAGCTGGAAACCGTCAAGGGTAAGATTTTGCTTCTGTCGACTCGATGTCTTCTTTCTTTTTAGTCTTGGTTGGCTGACGTTTCTTTTCGGCCGCCTCGCAGTTGAAGCCGCCAAGGTTCCGCGGCTGGAGTCGGATCTCCGGGCTGCTCGCGCCCAGTGCGCCGAGAGCGAGGAGGCGGGCCGATCTGCCAACGCCAAGCTCAAGCTGGCTGAGCAGGAGCTGACGCGGCTGCGCCTGCTGGAGCAGAACCACCTCGCTGAGCTCAACTCCCTCAGGACGGTGGAGAAGGAGAAGGTGGAAGATCTGAGCCGGCGGCTGACGGAGGTGGAGAAGCAGCGGCTTGCGCTGCAGGAGGAGGTTACCGCCAAGTCCACGGAGCTGACAGCTACCGCCAAGCGCTGGACGGACGAGTTTGGCGCGCTTGATCGCGGCTTGGCGGGTGAGTGCATCTCTCTGTTCCTTTCCCTTTGCTGGCTTTCGGCTGTCGGCTGCCGGCTTTCGTTGGCAGCCGGCAGCAGAAACCTCTGATTTCTTTGCTATCCCCATCTTCGGGCTGGTGGCAGTCGGTTCTTGCCGGCTGCCGCCAGGCTTTTCCTTTTGGCTTAGGACTTCGAAAATTTGCATTTTTTAGCTTATTTCGGCTTCGATGATTTCTGACTTGCTTCTTCTTGCAGCGGCTTTCCCGGAGACGCAGGACGTGGCTTTGGCAGCCGTTGGCGTTGCGCGCGACTCCAGGAGGCGGGAGACCGGTGAGGGCAGCTCAGAGTACTTCTCCATGGAGGACTACCTGGCGTCCATGGCTGCCCGCGTCGAGCCCATCACCAAGCTCGGCTGGGAGCTCCGGAAGGCGGTTGAAGAGCTGGCGCCGTTGTTGTGGCCTGAGGAGGCGGTGCCGCAAGACATCTCCAGTCTCACTTCCCTGATGGAGCGGGCGCCGGACCGCTTCCTCGATTGGAAGGAGTCGGCCACGCGCGCTGGTGCCGACATGGCGCTGTCCTTCGTCCTCTCTTGGTACAACGAGGTGGACCTGGGGCAGCTCTAGTTCCGGCGAGCCGGCGTGGAGGACAAGCTCCCAGCCGATCTGAAGGCCGCCCGTCTTGCCCGAGCCAGCGCCATCGCTGACTTCGTCGACAAGGGCGCCTTCGTCGCGGACCCGAACCCTCCTCCATCTGATGAGGATTACATGGAAGATGAGGAGGCGGAAGACGCGCCCGAGGACGACCCGGCAGCCGGCTCCGCTGATGCCCCTCCGGCTTAGTTTACCTGCTTTTCAGTTGTTCTTTTGCCAAGACAATTTATTAAATCCCCGGGATGCCGGGTGCACATGTATGAATATTATCGCCCTTTAATTATGTCACACTTTAATGTGTTTGTTAATCATTTGTGTGCCGAGTTGCTTTCTTTCGACTCGTTCGCTTTTTCCCATCTGCCCCACTCTTTGGCTGTGCTCTTGCCGGTCGTACGTCCGACTTGCGATCCGTCGCCGGATCAAGAGCGGGCCGCTGGGTGAGGCCGACAGTATTTCGGTCGAACGAGCTGAATTCGGCAATCCGGCACTTATATGAAAAGTTGCAAGTCAACTCGCTTTTACTCTTTCCCTTAGTCGTTTTTCGCGTGCCGGCTCCCTAGGCCTTACTCCCGCCAGCCGGACAGCCGGGTTGCGGTCTGTAGCTGGATCGGAAGCCGGCTGTCGGAAACCGGATCACGTTACTGAGCCGACCGCGTGAGAGGGTTCAAGCCAATTGGCGGGACAAGGTAGAGTACGCGAAAAACTTGTCGGAAACGGCGCTCTCGGCGCATGCTTTTTCATAGCTCACAAAAGGGATACAAGGGATACATACATTCCTGCTCTCATGTGTAAAATGGGCGGAGTAACCTGACATTCCAGGGACGTTTAGTCTCCTCGTCAGCCTTGTCCGGCTTGTTTTTCTTAGCCTCTTGGGCATCTATGAGATAGTAGGAGTCATTGCCTACTGCCTTTCTCACGATGAAGGGACCCTCCCATGGGGATGATAGTTTATGCTGTCCGGCTGTCCGCTGGATCAGCCGGAGCACTAGGTCTCCTTCTCGGAATGCTAAGGGCTGGACCTTCCAGCTGTGATAGCGTCGGAGGCTCTACTGGTAGATAGTAGATCTGGACGCAGCCAGCAGCCGGGCCTCTTCGACCAGGTCAACTCCATCTTCGCGAGCCTCTTTGGCTTCGGCTTCTGTGTAGAGCTTGATCCTTGGCGCGTCATGCTCGATGTCAGTCGGCAAGACGGCTTCGGCCCCGTATACGAGGAAAAATGGTGTGAAGCCGATTGAGCGATTTGTCGTTGTGCGCAGGCTCCACAGCACATTGGGCAGTTCTTCAATCCAGCAGCCGGCTGCTCGCTCAAGCGGCTCCACCAGCCGGGGCCGGATGCCGGCTAGTACTAAGCCGTTAGCCTTTTCCACTTGTCCGTTGGACTCTGGGTGTGCCACAGAAGATAGGGCCATCTGGATCCCCATTTCCCCGCAATAGCGTGAGAAGATGCCTTGGGAGAAGTTGCTGCCATTGTCGGTGATGATGCTGTGGGGGTAGCCGAATCTCACAATGATTTCCTTGAGGAATGTGACAGCTGTAGAGCCGTCCAGCTTCTTGATTGGCTTGGCTTCGATCCACTTGGTGAATTTGTCAATCATCACCAAGAGGTGTGTCATGCCGCCTCGCGCTGTTCTGAACGGGCCCACCATATCCAAGCCCCATACGGCAAACGGCCATGTGATGGGGATGGTTTTCAAGGCGGAAGCCGGCTGGTGTCTCTTCTTTGCGAAGCGCTGACAGCCGTTGCACTTCTTCACCAACTCTTCTGCGTCTTTGAGTGCAGTCGGCCAGTAGAAGCCGTGCCGGAAGGCTTTGGCCACTATGGCTCTGGATGAGGCATGATGTCCGCACTCTCCTTGGTGGATTTCCCGTAGGAGTTCAATCCCTTCAGCCGGCTCGACGCACCGCTGGAACACCCCACTTACGCTGCGTTTGTACAGCTGGTGGTTGATGATTGTATAGGCCTTGGCCCTTCTCTCAATCTGCCTGGCCTGGACTCTATCATCAGGCAGCACACCGTCAGTGAGGTAGGAGAGGAATTCTTGTGCCCATGAAGGTACGCATCTTATCTCGAATACGCTGACCAACAGGGCCTCCTGCGTGGGAGCTTCCGGATTCGACTGCATGGTCGCCGGGTTCGGCTTGCTAGCCGGCGGGTTCGGCTTGCTAGCCCCCGAGTTTGGCGATGAAGCCCCCGGGTTGGACTGAGAAGTCCCCGGGTTCGGCATGGTAGCCGGCGGGTTTGGCTTGTTAGCCCCCGACTTGGGCGATGAAGCCCCTGGGTTCGGCTGAGCAGCCCCCGGGTCAGCCGGCACGAATATTGAATCCGAATCCGGTGACGGTATGATGGAAGGCTTCTTGAGAACCGCCAAGGCGATGCCCGGCGGAATGGCTTGCCGGGTTGAGCCAATCTTGGACAAAGCATCAGCCGCCTCGTTGCTTGCTCGTGGCACATGGTGGAATTCGCAGCCGTCGAAGAAGCCGGATAGCTGCTGGACGTGGAAGCGGTATGAGGCCATGTTGGCGTCCTTCGCGTCCCAGTCGCCAGACGCTTGTTGTATGACCAAGTCGGAGTCGCCGAAGCAGAGTATGCGACGCACGCCAATCTCCTTGGCCAGCTTCAACCCATGGATGAGCGCTTCATATTCCGCCACATTGTTGGATGCGGCGAAGCGGATCTGCAGGACGTAGTCCAGCCGGTCTCCCTTGGGAGAGGTGATGACGATGCCGGCTCCCAAGCCGTTGCGCATCTTCGAGCCGTCGAAGTGCATCTTCCAGTGTGTGGAATCCGGCACAGGCGGCAGGTACTGCATCTCAGCCCAGTCGACGAAGAAGTCCGCGAGGATCTGCGACTTGATGGCTGTGCGTGGCTCGTAGAGGATGGTGTGGGCGGCTAGCTCCAGGGCCCACTTGGCAACCCGGCCGTTGGCATCCTTGCTGCCGATGATTTCCGCCAAGGGCGCTGTGGCAACCACCTTGATGGGGTGCTCTTGGAAATAGTGCTTCAGCTTCTTGGCCGCCATGTAGACGCCGTAGGTGACCTTTTGGTAGTGGGGGTAGTTTTGCTTCGACTGGGAGAGCACTTCGCTAAGGTAGTAGACTGGGCGCTGAACCAGCTGCTCTCTGTCGGCTTCTTTGCGCTCCACCACCAGGACAACGCTAACCACTCGGTTGGTGGCTGCGATGTACAACAGCATCGGCTCCATTGAAGCCGGCGTTGCAAGGATTGGCGCGGTTGAGAGCACGCGCTTCAAGTCACGGAAGGCCTCATCCGCCTGCGGTGACCAGACGAATTTGTCCGCCTTCTTCATCAATTGATACAGGGGCAGTGCCTTCTCCCCCAGCCGGCTGACGAAGCGGCTCAAGGAAGCCAGGCAGCCAGCAAACTTCTGGACGTCCTTGAGGCACTGCGGCAGTTCCATCTTCTCCAGGGCACTGATCTTGTCCGGGTTGGCTTCGATCCCTCGCTGAGAGACGAGGTAGCCAAGGAGCTGGCCAGACGGCATGCCGAATGTGCACTTGGCCGGGTTGAGCTTCATCCGGAATCTTCTCAGATTGGTGAAGGTTTCTCTCAGGTCATCAAGGAGGGTAGTCGTCTCCTTGGTCTTTACAACGACATCATCCACATATGCGTGAACGTTTCTGCCGATTTGATCCTGCAAGCATTTTTGCATGCACCTTTGGTAGGTGGCGCCTGCATTTTTCAAGCCGAACGGCATAGTCGTGTAGCAATAAGCCCCATACGGGGTAATGAACGAAGTCTTTATTTGATCAGCCGGATTCAAAGGAATCTGGTGGTAGCCTGAGTAGGCATCTAGAAAAGACAACAGTTCACAGCCGGCAGTCGAGTCTATAACTTGATCTATGCGCGGCAGGGGGAAGGGGTCCTTCGGGCACGCCTTGTTCAGGCTGGTGTAGTCGATACACATGCGCCAGGAGCCGTTCTTCTTCAAGACCAGGACCGGGTTCGCCAACCAGTCCGGGTGCAGCACTTCCATGATGAAGCCGGCAGCTAGGAGCCGGGCGATTTCTTCACCGATGGCCTTCCTTCGTTCTTCGGCGAAGCGCCTGAGAGGCTGCTTCACCGGCTTGGCCTCAGGCCGGACGTGGAGGTGGTGCTCAGCCAACTCCCTCGGCACACCCGGCATGTCTCTTGGGGTCCATGCGAAGATGTCCCGATTCTCACGGAGGAAGCTGGTGAGCTCGCTTTCCTATTTCTTGCTCAAGCCGGCACCGATGGTGACGTACTTGTCCGGCTGCGCCGGGTCCAGCAGGATCTTCTTGGTGTTGTCGGCCGGCTGGAAGTGAGTCGTCCCAGCCGGGTTGCCTGCAGCCGGCATGTCTGTCTGCGCGGCTTTGGCGAGGGCGACGACGTCGTGGATGAGCTGCTTCTCGGTGGCGATGACCAGCGTCTGGGCCATCTTGGAGCTCTGCGTGGCGCAGTCCATGGAGCGGCGATAGTCGCCGGCTACGGTGATGACCCCCTTGGGGCCAGGCAGCTTCATCTTCAGGTACCCGTAGTGAGGTACCGCCATGAACTTGGTCATGGCCGGCCTGCCCAGGAGCGCGTGGTAGGGACTCACGAGGTCCACCACCTCGAACTCGATTCTCTCGGTGCGGAAGTGGTCCGGCTTCCCGAACATCACCTCCAGCGTGATCCGGCCGATCGGCTGGCAGCAGTGGCCTGGCACGATGCCATGGAAGACGGTGGGGGTGGGGCGCAACTCGGCCTCTTGGATGCCCAGCTTGCGGGCGGTGTCGTGGTAGAGGATGTTGATGCTGCTGCCGCCGTCGATGAGGACGCGCGAAAAATGCACGCTGCGCCGGGTTGTGCCGATGGTGGGGTCGAGGACCATGGCGTAGCTGCCCGGCTTCGGCAGGACAGCCGGTGTGTCGCGGCGATCAAAAGTGATGGCCTGCTCTGACCAGTTTAGGTACTGGGGGACCGGCGGTATGACCGCGTTGACCTCGAGGGAACGGCTCTGCTGGCTCGTCTTGTCCTCGGGCTCGGAGGTGAAGATGATGTAGGTAGCATCTTCGGCCAGGTATCGGCCGCCATGGTGCACCTGGTTAGCCTCGTGGTGCTCGAGGTTGGCGTTCTCTGCGCCGGCTTGGCCACCCGGCCCGCCGGCTGGTGGAGGCGGGGGTGGAGGCGGGAGAGGTTCACCGCTTGTCAGCCGCTTCATGAAGTGACAGTCGCGGGTGGTGTGGTTGGAGGGGTTCTTGCCGCTGTGGTACTTGCACGGCGAGTCGAGCATCTGCTCGAAGGTGTACTTCGGCTTCCACTGCCGGTCTTGCTTCTGGCGGCGGCTGCCGCCTGCCGCGTTGTCTGCCACGGCGGCTACGTGGGCGGAGCCGTACCGGCGGTCCGGCTGGTCGCTGTGACGCTTGCCGCGGTAGTTGTCCCGCCGGCTGCCATGAGAGGCGCCGTCTGCCGGCTTGTGCTCAGCCGACTTGTGGTGGTCCCGCCTGGAGGGAGCCGGTGCTGGGTCAGCCGGCGCCTTGCCGGCTTCTTTAGCCAGCGCGTATTTGTCCGCGATGGCCATCAAGGCGGCCATCGACTTGGGGTCACTACGGCGCAGCTTGTGCCACAGCATGGTGTTTGGCCGGCAGCCTCCCATGAAGAAGCTGATGGCCTGGATCTCGTGCACGCCCTCGCAGGAGTTGCGCATCTCGCACCAGCGCGTCAGGTACGCGCGATCCGTCTCGTCCGGGCCCTGTTGCACATCTCAAGCTGCTGAGGGCGACCCGGCCGGCGGTAGGTGCCGGTGAAGTTGCTGACGAAGGCCTCCTCGAAATCCAGCCAGCCGTTGATGCTGCCGGCTGGCAGGTTGTTGAGCCAGGTGCGGGCGGAGCCGACCAGCATCAGGGGGGAGTAGCGTACCGCCCACCGCTTGTTGCCTCGAGAGATGCCGACTGCGGTGGAGTAGTCCTGCAGCCAGTCCTCCGGCTTGGCGGTGCCGTCGTACTTGGGCGTGTCGCGGGGGAGCTGGAAGCCGTCGAGCACGGGCTCGTTGGCGATACGGGGCCCGAAGCACTTGGGGCAAGCCGGCGCCTCCTCTTCCGCGATGCGGGATTCGACCAGCCAATCGAGGCGGTCTCTGGCGTCGGTGGGCTCGATGCGGGGGCCTAGCCGGGAGCGTGCCGGCTGGCGTGTGCCGGCTGCTTCTGGAGCCGGCCGGTGCTGACGGCGGGGCTCGGAGTCTTGCTCCTGGTTTCGGCTTGGGGGAGGCCGGCTGCGGCTGCTGCCGCTCGGCTGGTGGCTCGGCCGGCCCGAACTTGCGTGCGTGGCCCGGGAGTCACGGTGCCGGCTCGGTGCTGGGGAGGCGGACTCGGCCGTGTCCCTGGCGCCTTCCCTGTCGTTGCCTGCAGCGCCACGAGCGTGAGAAGCTCTGGGGGCATTGACATACCTGGGGTCGGCCGCCTGCTTGTTGGCTGCGTTGAGCAGCTCAGTCACCCGCCTGGTTTGGCGGCGTAACTCTTCGCCCTCAAGGCGGTTCAGCTCTTCTGCGGCGGCTTGTGCCGCGCGCATGTTCTTGTCGGGGGTGTTGTAGACGGGTAGCTCCGCGGACAAAGTCGGCGAAGGAGCACCGTCGCGGGCGATCTCAGCGCCAAGGTCGCGGCCCCTGCGGCGGATCTGACCGGCTCGGCTGGGACCGTCGCCGCCTGGAGTGAGGCCGTGGGCGCGGTTGTACTCGCGCTGGGTGATCTCCATCTGGCGCTTAGCAGCAGCCAGTTCTTCGGTTTGCTTGAGGAGGAGCTGGCGATGCGCCTCCAAATCCGCCTCGATGGCGGTGGGGTCGGCACCAGGCGTGAGCGGGGTGCTCAGTTTCGCCCGGACTTCGTCCAGCCGGGACGGTGGCGGTGGCGGCCTTGCGCCCGAGCCGGAGGCGTTGGGGTCGAGGTTGCGCTCCATGCCGGGGCCGCGGATGCGCGGGTTCTTGGTGGGGAGCTCGTCGCCAGCCATCATGACTTGCGCGACGGCGGGGCTGGCGTGGGCGCTGCTGCCGGCTCGCGGAGGAGGGCTTGCGCAGCGCAGCACCTGCCGCGGGTAGCGCGGCGGTGCGACGGTGGCGACGTAGACGTCGTGCCGCCGAAGGAGATGATGCTGCCGCCGGCTGGGAAGGGCCGGTCGGCGAAACAGCCAGCGCTGTCGCTGACGCAGTCGAGGGAGCCGAATCTCCAGATCAAGCCTGAAGCGACTCTCTCGCCGGTGGTGATGGTGAGGCCCGTCCGGATGAAGACACCGGCCGAGGATGCTGAAGGCCCCACGGTGGGCGCCAAATGTCGTGGTATCGTCACGGCATATGCCATAGGGTGGCTAATCGAAGTGGTTCCAGAGAGATCTCACGGCGGTATCCGGATGCGGGTATGGGCACGAGCGACACGGCGACGTACCCAGGTTCGAGGCCCTCCGGTGGAGGTAAAACCTCTACTCCTGCTAGAGTGTATATGATGATCACACAATACAATGGTGCTCCTAGAGCTGTGTCCGGCTGCTCCTGGGAGGCTAAGGAAGACTGTAGTCTCTCTCACAGGGCAGCTCTAAGGGTGGAATGGAGTGAGAATGATCGATCCCCTGCACGAGAGGGGGTAGTGCGGCTTATATAGGCACCGGCACTTTTACATATAAGACCCTATAGTTTACTGGCCGGCTTGGCCGGCTCCGGCTTCCGCTCCTTCCCGAGGCGGTGACGTCAGGAGCCGTTGAGGCGTCGTGGCCTGTCCCATCCGGCTGCCACGGTCAGCGGTATGGAGAGGAAGTGTCCCTGTCGCCGTCAGCCACTGTAGCCAGTACGGATCGTCGTAAGCCGTGATGGCCTGTCCGGCGCGCGGCACTATTGCTCCACAGTGCCCCGCGCTTTACGGAAGATGCAGTCAGCGTGGACTTTGGGAACCCGGATCACCAACCCGGTTCCTTCCAGTGCAAGACTCGCCAGCCTCGAGTCGGTCTGAGGTACAAACCCCAGTCGGATATGGCTTGTAGAAGCCGGCCCAGCTACAGCATTGGTGGCCGTAGCCAGGCCGACTAGGACCTAGAGCCAGCCGGCTTCCAGACCAGCCGGCCACGGCGCCAGCCGGCTGCACCTCAGCCGGCCTTTGCCGCGAGCCGGCCAGTGGCCAGCCGGCTGCTCCGCGTCCATTGCCCTACCCGGGGTGTTCCCCCCGACAGGAGATCAACTACTTGGTGGCTCACTCGCTACACCGCCACTCTGAGAACCTGGTAAACACGTTGGAGCGTGTCGCTCTTCGGGTGATCCAGGAGATCATGAGGCACCAGTACTCGCCGTCAGGACCAGCTCTCGGGACGCATCAAGGAGAGTTGCCACTCCAGTCCCGTCCACCGCTGCCATTTGCGTTGGCAGCACCAGAAGTGCCGAATTCACCGGCATTCGTCGTCTACAAGATCGGTGGTGACCCTAGTGACTGCCAGTTCTTGCATGAGGCGCCTAAGGAGATCCCTCACGGGTACATGTGCACGTATGTTCCAGATTGCGGTAACTGGGCGCTCACAAACCAGGCCACAACATCAGGGACTTCTGGGAAAACAGGAGGAACATCAGCGACAGATCTTGAGAAGCAGACGTGGCTAACTAAGTACGCCACCCCGACGAACCTCCAGAGCTCAGCTCCTGCAGTTGGCTCAGAGCTGGAAAAGCAAGCATGGCTGGCTAAGTACGCCACCCCGGCGAATCTTCAAAGTTCAACTCCTGCAGCCAGCACAACGGATCAGATCAGTACCATACTGAGAGACCAGTTCGGCATGGTGCCGAAAAGGAGGGCAATCGGCTATTCCAAGCCGTACCCCGACGAGTACGAGTTGATCCCGCTACCACCTAAATATCGGCTCCCTGATTTCTCCAAATTCAGTGGATCAGATGGTTCCAGCTCCATCGAGCATGTGAGCCGATATTTGGCACAGCTAGGAACGGCCTCAGTGTCGGATCCACTACGCGTGAGGTTCTTCTCACAGTCCCTCACGGGATCGGCTTTCGGGTGGTACACCTCGTTGCCACCAGACTCGATCCGGACTTGGAAGCAGTTGGAAGAACAATTCCATATGCAGTACCACTCAGAGGCTTCCGAGTCTGGCCTTGCCGATCTAGCACAAATACGTCAGAAGCGTGGAGAAACTGTGACAGAATACATCCAGCGCTTCAGGAATCTTAGGAACCGATGTTATTCGGTTCGTGTGACTGAAAAGGAAGCAGTCGAGTTGGCAGTGGCGGGCCTTGCAGCGCTGCTCAAGGACATGGCCTCCCAAGCAGACTACCCCTCACTGGCGCACATGGTTCAGAAACTGTCGGCATATGAACAGCGCCACCCGGACCTGTACCAGGACAAATTCAAGCGTGCAGTAGTCCTGGTCGAGGCAGAGGAAGACGAAGTTTCTGCGGGAGATCAAGAGGTAGCAGTGGCTGAATGGACTCGGGGGGCAACCCCCGTATCCTGCAAATGGGTAAAGCCACCAGGCCCGCCCAGGGGGTTTGATTTTGACGTGACCAAAACTGAGCAAATCTTCGACCTCCTGCTCAAGGAGAAGCGATTGAAGATACCAGAAGGTCTCAACTTCCCCACGACACACGACCTGAAAGGAAAGCCATACTGCAAATGGCATAACTTGCTCTCCCATGCCACCAACGACCGGCAGGTGTGGCGTCAGCAGATCCAAATGGCGATAGAACAAGGACGTCTGATTTTCAACCAGTACGCCATGAAGGTCGACACCCAACCCTTCCCCGCCGTTAACATGGTGGAATGCACTTACCCTGAAGGTTGCCAGCCAGGATCCTCGTTCAGCATCAACATGGTAGGACCTGGGCACCACTCTGGCAAGGATGGAGATGAGGGCAGCTGCTCTCGTAGCAAGGACACAGAGGAGGCCGCTCCACGCGATCGGCTCCGTCATGATGGCAAGCGCTACGTCACAGAGGGAGAAGTGAAGAACATAAGATATCAGCGACCCCTCTCTGATCACCTCCTCAACAAGTATGTGAGTCAGTATGACCAACGCCGACGATCCAGCGATGATGATGAAAGAGATCGTGCGGCTAGAGAAGCCGAGAAGACATCGTCGGCACGATCGCGATGAGGAGGAGTACGAGCGCCGTGCCAAGGAAAAGTCGGGGAGCGAGACGACGAGGACAAAGACTGGGACTGTCCCTTCTTCAGACACTGCTGGGATTCAGGAATGAGCCGATTGCCCACAATCGGCAATTGCCCAGAATGCAACCAGAAGAAGAAGGAGGCAGCCAACGTGTCCGTGTTCAAACGTCTAGGACCTCTCCCACCACCAAGCAAACGCGCCGAGTTCCCTCGGATGAAAGATCTCGAGGATTCGGAAGACGAGGGACAAGAAGAAGAAGAAGACAGGTACCACCGGCCAAGGTGGTGCCCTGATGGACTCAGCCGTTCCCAAAAGCGCAGGGTTCAGCGATTGCGCGGCTCGGAGGAAGCCGAAAGGTTATACCTGCATACGCTAAGGAAGGCGCGACCTGATCTGGCTGCGAAAGTTCAGCGGACCCTAGATGAAGAGGGTCGTCCACGGAAAATGGAGTGGCGCCCCAAGCAAAGGAAAGCCGATGATGATACATCGGCTGGCACAAACATGGTGCTCGTCCTTCCGATGGAGCTTAATGCTCCAGGATTACACGATGCACTCAAGGTGGACGACAGCGAGCGCATCGACATGACAAAGGACGAGGTTGGGCTGGTCTTATCCACCGGCCTGACCGTGTAGCGAGAACAAACCGGTGAGCAAACGAGGAGAGGCCGATCCTTGGGATCGGCCCCAAGGATTTATGAAGGAGCATTACAGAGCCTTCATTGAGCGCGTCAATCAATGTGGAGGCCGATTCTAGCAATCGGCCAAAATTATCTTCACCACATGTTCTGCTTACATGCAACGTCGATCTACTGGGCAGCGGTCTACGTCGGGGGATGAGTCAAGGAAAATCAACTTTGGTCCTACCAAAGCCGATGTGCAAATACGGTGCCTTGGCTAGACTACAGAGCCGATATCTGCAGTTACCTGTCAGCTTCGGCTCGGGGGGCACCTGAACACGATGAATATGTGAACATGCACAGGAGAACATGTGTGCAGTAAAATATTGGGGCCGATAGGAAAAAATCGGCCAGTCAAAAAAAAATTTTACATGACATAGAGCCGATGCAAGGGCATCGACTTTAGAACTAAGGAACAAAGCCGATGCACAGTCATCGACTCTAGTACAGTTACACAAGACCAAGACCTACTGGCTATGTGCTCAAGGCTCACATTTTCGCCAAGATGGTTTTCAGTTTGGTGTTTCATCTACAACATCGGCGTTCAGTGGAAGAAAGCTGATCAATGACCTGTGCATCCTCGCCGGTATTCTCGCCTTGATTAAGGCTCGGGGGGCAGCTAACTTGGTAGATGCTCTGTTTTGGGAGCCGATTGGAGTCGCATCGACTGACCCTGCATCGTGATCTTCTCTGAAAGCAGTGAGGTGTTGCAAAAGAAGACTGCTAAAGCTACGGAGAGGAGCCGGAAAAGGAGGCCGTCGGCTTTTACAGGTTTTGGACCGTCCTGTTGCTGCAAGAAAAGGAAAGGGACTGGATTCTCAAAATAGCCGATGAATAGTCATCGGCTAAGGGATTGCGAAAATTTATGGTCAGGTATCAAATCGCAGTCTGAATTTGAGAAGTGCTTGACTGACGGTCTAATCGATATTTGAGTCCGGCTTCATGGGCGTCTAAAGGAAAAGGAATCCGATACGTTGCTATCGGTCTTGGTGTGGCAAGCGGAAGGAGTAAAATTGGATTAATTGAAAGATGAATTGAAAGAACAATTTTCATTAATTCAAAGGAGCGGCTTTGCAAGAAAGAGCCGATGGCTCTCAAAAGAGGGATCTGGTGCCTAGTGCACTACTACTACTAGTCCTACTCTACTAATCATCGCTGTCCTCATCGTCGCCGTCATCGATGTCGTCGGCGCTGCTCCCAGGAAGTTCCTCGTCGCTGCTACCCCAGCCCTTGGCCGGAGCTTCGTCTTCCTCGTCATCATCATCATCCTCGCTGTCCGCCCAGGAGCGGAAGCGCTTGGTCGGCGGGTACCCGATGGAGGAGGAGGATTCATCCTCCTCCTCTTCCTCCTCGTCATCATCATCGTCTTCGCTGTCCGCCCAAGCGCGGAATCGCTTGGCCGGCAGAAGCTTAGCGGGAGAGGAGGGGCTGCCCTCCTCTTTTTTTTCTTCTTCTTCCTCTACTTCTTCCCCCTTCCCGTCGGGGGAGGTGGGTTTCGCCCAGGGATGGAGGTCGTCTTCATTTTCGCTTATCAGCTCCCCGTCGATGAGGAACTTGAGGTCCTCTTCCCCATCGGTCAGAGGCAGGTCGCCCTCTGGCGCATGATCGGAGTTCCACTCCGGCTCGCTTGAGGAGAAGGATTGGAGGGAGAGGCCGGAGGAGACAGAGGAAGAGGAAGACATTGCTACAGGGGAAGAGGGTTTTTTGGTGCCGATAGCTAGAACAGAGGAAGGGGATGAAGAGGGCTAATCGATCGGCACGGATAAATAATGAGAAGCCTGGTGGAGATTTAATGCCATTGCAGTTTCCGAGGAGGTGATGCTAAAGCTATCGAATTTTGCAGAGAAGCTGAGAAGACAGGGCATCATGATGAAGGATGCTGCAACGGTTCTGCTCTGCCACGACATGACCATTCGTAGAAAAAATAGAGTGGTTTTGAAATTATCATTACCAAAACCAGGGGGGCATGTGTTATCACCAGATTTTGGCCAAATCAGAGGTGGGCCGTAAGGGAGATGGATTTGAAGAAAGTACATGAAAGAAATACATGAATCGGCCTGTTACGCAAAGTTTGGGCTAGTTGGCCCGTGTATCTGTAATATAGTAGGATACGTGTCGTTTAGATAGAGTTTGTCTCGTGCACGGTGGGGATTATTCCCACGTTAGAAAGTCCCCTGGACTATAAATATGTATCTAGGGTTTATGAAATAAACAACAACCAACGTTCAACCACAAATCAATCTCGGCGTATCGCCAACTCCTTCGTCTCGAGGGTTTCTATCGGTAAGCATCATGCTGCCTAGATCGCATCTTGCGATCTAGGCAGCACAAGCTTCATGTTGTTCATGAGTTGCTCGTACTGAAGCCTTTTTGATGGCGAGCAACGTAGTTATCTTAGATATGTTAGGGTTAGCATTGTTCTTCGTATAACATGCTATCGTAGTGCAACCCTTGCATATCTAGCCGCCCTTACACCTATCTTAGGTGTAGGGGCGGCACCCCGCTTGATCATTATTTAGTAGATCCGATCCGTTACGGTTGCTCCTTGTTCTTCAAGGATTAGTTTAATATCTGCAATAGTTAGGCCTTACAAAGGGTTGGAGGATCCAGCGGCACGTAGGGTGTCGTTTGCCAGTCCTAGACGATTTTTTGACAAAAGAGACCACCTGAACGAGTGAATTGTCAAAAAGGACCACCTTCAAAAATTATTGTCAAAAAGGACCACCTGCGTCGTGGCGGCACACGTGCCAGGCGACACGTGTCGCCTGCCGCCGCAGCCGGAGGCGGCAGGGCCTGCCGCCACAACCAACGGCGGCATGTTTACAGTGTGGTGATCCATGAACAGTAGCATGTTTTGAATTTTTTTAACATCTCAAAAAATTCGAAAAAAATACCTACATGTAGCTAACTCTATGCACTACAATCGTGCAAAAAATCACTGTAAAATACATTGTATTTTGGGCTCAGCAAAAAAGACAAATTTAACAAATTTTGTAGCTAATGTGCACTGTTCATCGATCACTACACTATTCATTGATCAGGGTGGACATGCCGCCACGGGCAACAGCGGCAGGCCCTGCCGCCTCCGGCTGTGGCGGCAGGCGACACGTGTCGCCTGGCATGCGTGCCGCCACGCCGTAGGTGGTCCTTTTTGACAATAATTTTCGTAGGTGGTCCTTTTTGACAGTTTACTCGGCCAGGTGGTCTCTTTTGTCAAAAATTCATCCTAGACAGGATGTTCCGGGGATCAACCTCGTGTTGGTTTTTAGGCCTTGTCTAGGATCGGCTTACGATCACCGTGCGTGGCCGCGAGGCCCAATCGTGAGTAGGATGATCCGATTATGCGGTGAAAACCCTAAATCGTCGTAGATCGTTTTAGCTTTATCTTGATCAAGCAGGACCACCATATATCCGTGCACCTCGTACGAATCATGGGTGGATCGGCTCCTTGAGCCGATTCACAGGATAACCTGAGAGCCGATCGAGGCTCGTATTTAATGTTTATGTGTATGCCATGCAGGAAACTAAGCGAGGCATCTCCATCACCTTCCTGACCAGGTATAGGTCAGGTGGCACGCCCTTGCATCAGCATCAGACGTGTGTACCAGAGGCTTTGCGGGCCGTCGCTCGGAGGGACCAGGGCCAGCCGCAGCCCTAAGTTGTTCCCGGCTCTACTGTGTTGCCCGTCGCTGCCCGCCGGTGGGTTTTGACCGCAACAGGATGTGAACGTCTTTCCTTCCTGGATGCATATTCTGGTTATAACCAGATCAGATTGAAAGAAGAAGATGAGGTCAAAACAGCGTTCATCACACCTTATGGCGTGTTTTGCTATAGAACAATGCCTTTTGGTCTGAAAAACGCGGGAGCAACATACCAAAGGATGATGCAGAAGTGCTTAGCAACACAGATTGGAAAAAACGTACAAGTGTACATCGACGATGTCGTTATAACATCAAACAAGGGGACGACGTTAATCGAGGATCTGAAGGAAACCTTCGACAACCTAGACAAATTCTACCTCAAGTTGAACCCAACGAAGTGTTCCTTTGGCGTCCCTGCAGGAGAACTTCTTGGTTTTCTCGTTTCAGCAAGAGGGATTGAAGCAAATCCCGAAAAAATCCAAGCTATCGTAACAATGAGGAAGCCAACAAAGTTGAAAGAAATACAACAGTTAACTGGGTGAGTCGCAACTTTAAGCAGATTTGTCGCCAGACTGGGAGAAAAATCGTTACCGTTCTATGCTTTAATCAAGCAAGGAGAGAAATTCCAGTGGAACGAAGAGGCCGATAGAGCCTTCGAGGATTTAAAGCGCACAATTTCGACACCACCAATTTTGGTGGCGCCGAAAGAAAAGGAACCTCTCCTGTTATACATCGCAGCCACACCTCAGGTGGTTAGCACGGCGCTAGTCGTTGAAAGAGAGGAAGAAGGAAAACTTCATGGAGTGCAAAGGCAGGTATATTTCATCAGTGAAGTTTTATCGCCTTCCAAACAGCGGTACCCGCAGTACCAGAAGTTAGCATATGGAGTGTTCACAACAACAAGAAAATTGCGCCACTATTTTTCGGCACACCCAATAATAGTGGTCAATGAAGCACCTCTATCAAATATACTGAACAATCCAGAAGCTACAGGACGTGTCTCCCTTTGGGGAATAGAGCTTTCCCCTCGGGACATCACGTATGAAAAAAGAAAGGCAATCAAGTCACAAATTCTGCCAGATTTCATTGCAGAGTGGATGGAGCTGCAAAACACAGGACCTCCAGATTTATCGAGAACTTGGACCATGAATTTTGATGGGTCCAAAAGGGTAGAAGGAGCTGGTGCAGGCGTGATACTTATATCACCTAAAGGCGATAAACTGAAGTATGTCCTACTGATGACGTTTCCAAACACAACTAACAATGAAGCAGAATACGAAGCTCTCATACACGGGATGAAGATGGCGAAAGCTTGTGGCGCAACCCGATTAAAAATCTTTGGCGACTCACAATTGGTAGCTCAGCAGGTTATGAACCAATGTGATGCAGTCAATGACAGCATGGTGGCATACAAGGAAGTGTACAACGAGCTTGAGAAGCTGTTTGATGGATGTGAAGTAAATCACATCAGTAGGCTGAGCAACGATGAAGCCGATGTTCTCGCAAACATCGGGTCGCAGTGCCTCGCAATTCCGCCAGGCGTGTTTTGGGAAGAGATAGCTGAGAGATCCACAAAGCCAAAGAATGTGCAGAAGAAGGAGAAGGAGGAGAAAACTTCGGCGCCTCTCAAAGAAGCTACAGACGAAGAAGAGGACCAAGAGCTGGTGATGATGGTAGAAGTCCCATGGATGCAAGCGTACATATCGTATATCCCAAAGAAAGAAATACCCGAAGATCCAGTTGAAGCAAGGCGAGTTATTCGACGATCCAAAGCCTTTACAGTGATCAAAGGGGAGTTATACAAGCGAAGTATTTCGGGCGTACTGCAAAGGTGCGTTACACCCGAAGAAGGAAGGATAATCTTAAAGGACGTACACGAGGGCATATGTGGTCACCACGCGAGCAGTCGAGCTATTGCGGCCAAGGTTTTTCGGGCTGGATTTTACTGGTTGACAACAATCGAGGATGCAAAAGAGATAGTACGAACCTGCGACGCGTGCCAGAGATTCGCCGCAAAACCTCACTCTCCGGCGGCAGAGCTGATGCCAATACCATTGTCTTGGCCTTTTGCCCAATGGGGACTCGATATGGTCAGAAAATTACACAAGGCTTCGCCAGGAGGATACGAGTACATGTTGGTTGCTGTCGATAAATTCACCAAGTGGATAGAAGCAAAGCCGATAAATTCACCAGATGCAGCATCAGCAATAAAATTCGTGAAGGGCATCATTTTTCGATTTGGAGTACCTCATAGCATCGTCACAGACAATGGTAGTAAATTTACGTCCAAGGAGTTCAAGGCATACTGCGCAGAAGTAGGCATCAAATTGCACTTCGCGTCAGTTGGGCACCCGCAAACCAATGGCCAAGTTGAGAAAGCCAATGGTATCATCTGCAACAGTATTAAAAAGCGCCTGCTAGGACCGCTTGAAAAGGCTCGACATACCTGGCCAGAAGTGAAGGAGATATGCCCAAGAGGCAATAATAAAAGTGGTTATTATATATCTTTATGTTTATGATAAATGTTTATATACCATGTTATAATTGTATTAACCGAAACATTAATACATGTGTGATATGTAAACAACAAAGAGTCCCTAGTATGCCTCTTAACTAGCTTGTTGATTAATGGATGATTAGTTTCATAATCATGAACATTGGATGTTATTAATAACAAGGTTATATCATTGTATGAATGATGTAATGGACACACCCAATTAAGCGTAGCATAAGATCACGTCATTAAGTTATTTGCTATAAGCTTTCGATACATAGTTACCTAGTCCTTATGACCATGAGATCATGTAAATCACTTATACCGGAAAGGTACTTTGATTACATCAAATGCCACTGCGTAAATGGGTGGTTATAAAGGTGGGATTAAGTATCCGGAAAGTATGAGTTGAGGCATATGGATCAACAGTGGGATTTGTCCATCCCGATGACGGATAGATATACTCTGGGCCTTCTCGGTGGAATGTTGTCTAATGTCTTGCAAGCATATGAATAAGTTCATAAGAGACCACATACCACGGTACGAGTAAAGAGTACTTGTTAGGAGACGAGGTTGAACAAGGTATAGAGTGATACCGATGATCAAACCTCGGACAAGTAAAATATCGCGTGACAAAGGGAATTGGTATCGTATGTGAATGGTTCATTCGATCACTAAAGTCATCGTTGAATATGTGGGAGCCATTATGGATCTCCAGATCCCGCTATTGGTTATTGGTCGGAGAGAGTACTCAACCATGTCCGCATAGTTCACGAACCGTAGGGTGACACACTTAAGGTTGGATGTTGAAATGGTAGAACTTGAATATGGAATGGAGTTCAAAGATTTGTTCGGAGTCCCGGATGAGATCCCGGACATCACGAGGAGTTCCGGAATGGTCCGGAGAATAAGATTCATATATAGGAAGTCATTTTATAAGATTTAAAATGATCCGGAAGGTTCTATGGAAGGTTCTAGAAAAGTCCAGAAGAAACCACTTTGGAAGGCGGAGTCCCAAAGGGACTCCACCACCATGGCCGGCCAACCCTAAAGGGGGAGGAGACCCAAGTGGACTCCCCTAAGGGGGCCGGCCACCCCCTCCCAAGGAAGGGTGGGAATCCCACCTCTAGTGGGAGTCCTAGCTTGGGTAGGTTTCATGTGATATGGAAGGTTTTGGTTTGGGGTCTTATTCGAAGACTTGTAGACCAACTCTTGGGTGTTCCACCTATATAATGAGGGCCAAGGGGAGGGGGCCGGCCACCCTAAGACCACAAGGTGGCCGCACCCCCTAGTGGTCGGCGCCCCCCTCTCCCAAACCCTAGCGGCCCTCTCTCCTCCACCACATCCCGCACGCTTAGCGAAGCTCCGCCGGGTTTCTCCACCACCACCGACACCACGCCGTCGTGCTGCCGGATTCAAGAGGAGCTACTACTTCCGCTGCCCGCTGGAACGGGGAGGTGGACGTCGTCTTCATCAACAACCGAACGTGTGACCGAGTACGGAGGTGCTGCCCGTTCGTGGCGCCGTGATCAAGATCTTCTACGCGCTTTTGCAAGCGGCAAGTGAACGTCTACCGCAGCAACGAGAGCCTCATCTTGTAGGCTTTGGAATCTCTTCAAGGGTGAGACTCGATAATCCCCCCCGTTGCTACCGTCTTCTAGATTGTATCTTGGCTTGGATTGCGTGTTCGCGGTAGGAAATTTTTTGTTTTCTATGCAACGAATCCCTAAAGTGGTATCAGAGCCGTGTCTATGCATAGATGGTTGCACGAGTAGAACACAATGGTTTTGTGGGCGTTGATACTCTCGTTGTCTTTAGTTTGAGTACTTTGCATCTTTGTGGCATAGTGGGATGAAGCGGCTCGGACTAACTTTACATGACCGCATTCATGAGACTTGTTCCTCGTTCGACATGCAACTTGTATTGCATAAGAGGCTTTGCGGGTGTCTGTCTCTCCTACTATAGTGAAGATTCAATTTACTCTTCTATTGACAACATTAGTATCAACGTTGTGGTTCATGTTCGTAGGTAGATTAGATCTCTCTCGAAAACCCTAAACCACGTAAAATATGCAAACCAAATTAGAGACGTCTAACTTGTTTTTGCAGGGTTTGGTGATGTGATATGGCCATAATGTGATGATGAATATGTATGAGATGATCATTATTGTATTGTGGCAACCGGCAGGAGCCTTATGGTTGTCTTTAAATTTCATGTTGAGTAGTATTTCAAAGTAGTTGTAATAGTTGCTACATGAGGCGAACAACCATGAAGACGGCGCCATTGACCTTGGCGCTACGCTGACGATGATGGAGATCATGCCCGAAGATGATGGAGATCATGTCCGTGCTTTGGAGATGAAGATCAAAGGCGCAAAGACAAAAGGGCCATATCATATCACATATGAACTGCATGTGATGTTAATCCTTTTATGCATCTTATTTTGCTTAGATCGCGACGGTAGCATTATAAGATGATCCCTCACTAAAATCTCAAGATAATAAAGTGTTCATCCTTAGTAGCACCGTTGCCAAGACTTGTCGTTTCGAAGCATCTCGTGATGATCGGGTGTGATAGAATCAACAAGTGCATACAACGGGTGCAAGACAGTTTTGCACATGCGGATACTAAGGTGGCCTTGACGAGCCTAGCATGTACAGACATGGTCTCGGAACACGTGATACCGAAAGGTAGAGCATGAATCATATGGTTGATATGACGAACATTTTGAGTGTTCGCCATTGAAATCACACCTTGTCTCATGATGATCGGACTTAGGTGCGGTGGATTTGGTTCGTGTGATCACTAAGACAATGCGAGGGATATTGTTTTGAGTGGGAGTTCACCTAGATTTTCTAATTATTTTGAATTAAAATTTGAACTCAATTTGTCATAAACTTAGTATAAACTAGCAGGGTGACCCGCGCATTTGCGCGGCTAGTATTTGACACAAACATTTAATTTATAGCATGTACGTTTGACCATTATTTTATATAAATTCTTATTTTTGATAAAATTAAATGTGGTAATACATTATAGTAGTTTACTTGTGTATAGGGAACTACAAAAATAATATTGACACGAAAAATTACGTGCCTCGTGTTTTCCGGAAATATAAATATTGTGACAAACCATACTATTTTATTTCTACAATTATATAGCAAACTTTTGTCAATCATGCTAGTAATTGTTTGAATTGTCTCCACTGCAAGAACTAAAGTGTGCGCTCATCGCTATCATTGTTACATAATCACTTCCTTTGTTTAACTCAAATGATGATCATAAAATTTATGATTCTAGCTTGCAACTATATATTAACAGGTATTAATGAAAAAATATGTTTCATCTTGATCAATATCTAATTTTATAAAATAAGAAAATCATGATGATCATTAGTTCAGTCGAGTAACAGAACCACACAAAAAAATATACATGCGTGCGAGTTAAATCACCTGGTTTGCAGCCTGGTCATTGTGGGCAGCCAGGTCGGCCATTCATGGGCGACATCTAAATATCTTCATTCATATTGATCATCGGAGCCATCATATGTCATAGCTTCCGCCATGGAGTACAACTTGATACATGGCACCATGGCTAACATCGTAAATCATGCTTGTAGGATGAAGCTACAAAGACAAAGTGACTCGAGTTTAATACAGTAGCTCCTTGACCAATGACTCGATCTGGCGCCTCAGCGTCCATCAGTTGGACCCAGAGCAAAGCAATTATTAATAGAAACAGATCATTGAGGCAAACTAATTAATACAGTTAGCCAACCTTTGTCCATTTGCTTTTTCCATTGGCTTCACCGACGTCTTCGGCCGAGCGAGCAGCCGTAATAATATCTCTTGCATGTCAGTAGATATATATGCGCTCCTTTTAGCTGCCTGTAGCGAGCTGGCAGAATACACATCATACGGTGTATTGTACAGAAATAGTTGGAGCACTCAAAAGAAAACTGAAGCTCACGTGTAATTACCTTGGTTTGGGATGTCCGGCTGTGTGTTCATGACGTAGATCTTAATTCAATCGATCGCTCTAGCGCCATGCCTCCTTTCATTTTGTATTGCCGAGAGAGCGAGCTGGGAAATTTCTAAACCTATATGTTGTATTTAAATAAGAGATGCAGCAATTGGAGAAAATTAAATCTAATATTTATTTAAGAAAGTAGATGCAATACTCCAAGGAAATTAAATCTCAGTTTTTTTTTACCTGGCATTTGGGCTGCTCGGTTCGGTGTTTGCCTGAAGCAAGTCTTAGTAGGATTGATCGAACCATCCATTATGACTGCCTGCATGGTGTATATTGTATGCATGAGATTGAAAACCACAACTTTGACTGCATGATGTCTGGGAGAACTTGGGGCGGCGGCAGCATATCTGAGGATACCCTAGACGATCAGAATACGACAGCCGCAGTAGCATGCATACGGAGACTGCAACCTGGGGGATCGGAATAGATGGCCGCGACAGCATGCGTACGCGCGCGAGAAAACGCTAGGATACATCCGCGGCGGCAAATTGCGTCACTGTGCGTTGGCTAACTTCTTTTGATTTTGTTGTCTATCCTGCAAGCCGCCATTGATCTAGGTATGGTCTGGACTCTGGAGCGATCTAGGTATGACTCCAGTCCAGGATGCGGCGGCCACGACGTCAAGAAAGGAGAAGGTAACGGTGTGAGAGGATACTATAATTATTTTAATGGCAGCGGTGGGTAATTTTTATTTTTTTCTTTAAATCTGAGCCTTTCTTTTTCAAGTGTTAAATCTGAGCCGTTATTTGTCTTGTGTTTTAATTATATAATAGATTTTTGCAAATATATGTTGTAGAGATGGCGTCCCCAATCAATTTTAACCAGTTCCTAGAGAAAGAGAAGCTTAAGAGCAACAGTAGCAACTTCACCGACTGGTTCCGTCATGTGAGGATCTTCCTCTCTGGCGGAAATCTGCAATATGTGCTTGATGCACCGCTAGGTGACCCTCCTGCAGAAACTGAAACCGATGAAGTAAAGAATGTTTAAGCGACTCGGAAAACTCGGTACTCTCAAGTTCAGTGTGCCCTCCTGTGCAGTCTGGAAGCCGATCTTCAAAAACGTTTTGAGCACCACGATCCTCATGAGTTGGTCAATGAGCTGAAAGCTATATTTGAAACTCATGCGGCCGTGGAATGCTATGAAGCATCGAAACACTTCTTCAGCTGCATGATGGAAGAAGGCAGCTCCGTTAGTGAGCACATGCTCGGCATGACCGGGCATGCGAAGAAACTCAGTGACTTGGGAATAGTGATTCCTAATTGACTAGGGATTAATCGTGTCCTTCAATCACTGCCACCAAGTTACAAGAACTTTGTGATGAACTACAATATGCAGAACATGAACAAGGAGTTACCTGAACTCTTTGGCATGCTAAAAGCTGCTGAAATTGAGATCAAGAAAGAGCACCAAGTGTTGATGGTCAACAAGACCACCAGTTTCAAGAAACAGGGCAAGTCTAAGGGAAAATTCAAGAAGGGTGGCAAGAAAGCTGCCACGCCTCCTGTGAAACCTAAGAACGGCCCTAAGCCTGATGCTGAGTGCTATTACTGCAAGGAGAAGGGACACCGGAAGCGTAATTGCTCCAAGTATCCGGCTGATCCGAAGAGTGGCCTTGTCAAGAAGAAGAAAGAAGGTATATCCGATATACATGTTATAGATGTTTATCTCACCGGTTCTCGTTCTAGTACCTGGGTATTTGATACTGGTTCGGTTGCTCATATTTGTAACTCGAAACAGGAACTAAAGAATAAACGAAGACTACTGAAAGATGAAGTGACGATGCGCGTTGGAAACGGATCCAAAGTCGATGTGATCGCTGTCGGCACACTTCCTCTACATCTACCTTCGGGATTAGTTTTAAGCCTAAATAATTGTTATTTTGTACCCGCGTTGAGCATGAACATTATATCTGGATCTTGTTTAATGCAAGACGGTTATTCATTCAAGAATGAGAATAATGGTTGTTCTATTTTTATGAATAATATCTTTTATGGTCGAGCACCTGAAAAGAATGGCTTATTTCTGTTAGATCTCGATAGTAGTGATACGCATATACATAACATTGATGCTAAGCGAATTAAATTGAATGATAATTCTACTTATATGTGGCACTCGCTGCCTTGGTCATATTGGAGTGAAACGCATGAAGAAACTCCATACCGATGGATTACTTGAATCACTTGACTTTGAGTCACTTGATAGATGCGAAGCATGTCTAATGGGAAAAATGACTAAGACTCCATTTTCTGGTATGATGGAGCGAGCTACTGACTTATTGGAAATCATACATACCGATGTGTGCGGACCAATGAGCGTAGCATCGCGCGGTGGTTATCGTTATGTTCTAACCTTCACAGATGATCTGAGTAGATATGGGTATATCTATTTCATGAAACATAAATCCGAAACTTTCGAGAAGTTTAAGGAATTCCAAAGTGAAGTAGAAAATCAACGTAACAAGAAGATTAAATTTCTACGATCTGATCGTGGAGGTGAATATCTGAGTTATGAGTTTGGCATGCATTTAAAGAAATGCGGAATACTTTCACAATTGACACCGCCGGGAACACCACAGCGAAACGGTGTGTCCGAACGTCGTAATCGAACTCTCTTAGATATGGTTCGTTCTATGATGTCTCTTACTGATTTGCCGTTATCATTTTGGAGTTATGCATTAGAGACAGCCGCATTCACTTTAAATAGAGCACCATCAAAATCCGTAGAACACTACAAGAAAAGTTCTGATAGACAACGTCTCAAAATCGTCCGCTAAGGGGTATTTTTCGTCGCCTATGGGCCTAACCCGACGATATGGGTTCTGTTGTCGAAACTGCGTCAGGCAAAGTCCTACCACATATTTTTCGGTCCGTCGCGCTTGGGTGCCCTTCCGCCACGGAAAATCGGACCGTTGCAGAAGTGTTTCCGGGAGCCCGTTGACTGCTGACGTCATGCAAACTGCCACGTGGCAGACGCCGTTAACTGGCGGTTAACGGCGTTAACCGCTGAAACCCCGTGGTAGATGGTAGACCCACACGAGGCCTGCCACGTCTTAAGCGGGCCGGCCCATTAAGTTTGCGGGCCGGGCCAGCTGACTTAGTTTGACCGGTCAACTATATAGCTGGGCTGGTCCATTAGTTACGTGGGCCGGGCCTAACCTCTAAGGTTGACTGGTCAAAAGATTAATGGGCCGGCCCACTAAGCATGTGGGCCGGGCCGAATGCACTCGTTTGACCGGTCAACAGGCAAAGGGCCGGCCCACAAAACATGTGGGACCCACTTTCATGTTATCGGGCCGGCCCATTTACCATGTGGGGTCCACCTTAAAGCAAGTGGGCCGGCCCAAGAAGTTATTGGGCCGGCCCAATTAGCATGTGGGTCCCACTTTCCTGCTATTGGGCCGGCCCATTTAGTACGTGGGGTCCACATTAGATCAAATGGGCTGGCCCACCAAGCCAGTGGGCCGGGCCAAAAGCACAGGTGGGTCCCACTTTCCTGTTAATGGGCCAGCCCATTTAGTACGTGGGGTCCACCATATAGCAAGTGGGCCGGCCCAACAAGATTGTGGGTCGGGCCAAAAACACAGGTGGGTCCCACTTTCCAGTTAAAGGGCCGGCCCATTTAGTATGTGGGGCCCACCATATAGCAAGTGGGCCGGCCCAACACGCTAGTGGGCCGGGCCAAAAGCACAGGTGGGTCCCTCTTTCCTCTTAAAGGGCCGGCCCATTTAGTATGTGGGGTCCACCATGTAGCAAGTGGGCCGGCCCAACAAGATAGTGGGTCGGGCCAAAAACGCAGGTGGGTCCCACTTTCCTGTTAAAGGGCTGGCCCATTTAGTATGTGGGGTCCGTCATGTAGCAAGTGGGCCGGCCCAACAAGACAGTGGGCCGGGCCAAAAGCACAGGTGGGTCCCACTTTCCTGTTAACAGGCCGGCCCAGTAAGTACGTGAGCCGGCCCAAAATGAAAGTGGGTCCCACACTACTGTTAATGGGCCGGCCCAATCTGTTATAGGGCCCTGGTTGTTTGACTAGTCAACTTGCATTAAATTACATGAGCCTAAAATCTGATATCAATGATACACACAATTACATACACAAATAAAATAACTAGGAAAATTACAAGGCAATTAATGTGCCCAAATAAAAAAATTACATAGAATCATTGAGGACTTTTATTAGCAGCATCAATAACATGTTGACATTTGGCAATCGCCTTGATTGAATCTTGTGTACTCTTGGTCAACATATCAGCTACAGACCTTAAAGCAGAAATACCATGTCTTTTATAAAGTACAACCTTGAGATGTTCACTGTTTGATGAAAAGAATGGTCTAGGTTGACGGCTATGAGAGGATGCATCAGAACAAAGATCAGAACTTTTTATGGGCCTCTCTTCTAATGAAGATTGCTTCATCGTAACCGCATTACGATAATAATGCAAAAAGAGTTAAACGATGAACTATGCAAACATGTATTAAGCATTGTCGATATGAGATAGTCACAAGTACTAAGCGCAGACTTACATTATATCGTTGCATAGGCTCACGCCGGAACCTTTTTTGCGCTCTATCTTCTACTAAGGACTTCTTCATTACAACTGCATTCTAGTAATGTTGCAAACATAGTTACAACAGTGAACTATTCAAACATTTATTATGCAATGTAGATATAAGATAATAACAAGTTGCATAAATAAGACAATGTATGGAACTTGTACTAAAGGACTTACATCATAATGTTGCACGTGGTCGCTTTGGCGACTATCTTCTAATGATGACTGCTTCACTAAAACTGCATTACGGTAATATTGCAAAAATAGTTACAACAATTAACTATTCAAACATGTATTACGCAATGTAGAGATCGAGATAACGACATGTAGCAGAACATACCGGCTCATTGCAGGTCCTTCTCTTGCGTGCACTAGTCGTGGTCGACATGCCTGTCATTTTAGATTCAGCCATCAAGTGAAATGCTAATACTCCTGCTCCATTGTCCTTAATCTGTGTTTAGATATCACATTTAAGACCAAGTCAGCTGGTTTCAAATAACAAAAAACTTGAGCTGCCAAATGAATAAGCCAATATTTACCAGATATCAGATTAAAACCAACTAGATGTTGCTTTGCATGAGATACGAATTTCGGACATTGATTTAGAGTAGGGTAATGCCAAGGTTTTCCACATAAAGTAAACTGGGATTAAGAATGACCAAATGTCAGGTTCAAATCACCTTCGCAGTTGCTCCAAGACAAGCATATCAAATAGGCATAAACATAGTAAAGCATGGATGTCATTGGTATGGCAGGGTTCCAAGTGTTTATCTCTTGCATAAGGAACAATGCATATAGGTTATAGATAATAACGGAAGTAAACTGCCAAAGTTACCAACCAAGAACTCAGATTCCAACCTTCCCTAGCGTCCCCGCTGTTAATGTTGGATATTCTAATAAGTGGTTCGCATGATCAATCCCTAGGAAAAATAACATTGACAAGTTAGTCTACGATAATACAAAGACCAGACATGCACGCAGCAATAACTATACAAGCTGTGCAACAGGAGCATTCATGGAAAAAAATAGCTATAAGCTAAAGACGAGGTATAAGAGCAAGCAGATTGGAAATGCACATAGCATGATTATAAAAGCAGTAAAAGAATAGCAGACACGAGAAAACAGCTAGCGGCTAGCGGTGAGCTAATGAGGTGGTATAAGAACAACCAGATTGGAAATGCCCATAGCATGACTATAAAAGGAATAGCATGCAGTACAAAAACAGTTGGCAGCAAATGAATGGGTCCCCTATAAATATGTGGATGCACACAGGCGTCAGTAGAATGAACAGGATGGTAGCGACCGGATAATGCTTTGGCACTGTACAATATTTAAACGAACTTCATGCGAAGTAACACATCAAGAAATTTAATGGCATATGAGATCTGCAAATAACTACACAAAACATGGCTAAAGAAACACCGTGATCTAACGGGCCAACGTACTAACCAAGCTGTGGCGGGGTGGACGGGGGCGGCAACTTGCATTCCAGCGGCGGCGAACGCGGGAGACGATGAGTCGACCCTGTTTCAGTAGAAGCGGGCGTTAGTGAAGCAGATCTGGTTGGCTGGCAAGGGATTCGGTGAAGTTGATACAACCGCTGCACCGAGGTAGTCGGTGGAATAGATCGGCTTCTGTGGAGGGGGGGCGCGGTGAAGTAGACACGGTTCCGTTGGAGAGGATCCGGTGCGTCGACAGGAAAGGTGTTGATTGCTACGCTGTGGATGAGATCGGCGGTGAAGCAGATCCGTCGGTGGCGAGGTCGGCAGTGAAGCAGATCCATCGGTGGCGAGGTCGGCGGTGAAGCAGATCCGTCGGTGGCGAGGGCGGTGGGGGAGCGGATCAGGTGGGTGGACAGCCAACACGATCAAGGCTAGGCTGTGGAGGAGTATGCCGGCGGTGAAGCAGATCTAGTAGTACTGTAGAGAGTCAGAGCTTTGGCGTGTGAGAGTATTTTTGAGCTAATGGGGCGAATGGTTGGTGGGTGGGAGTGGGCCTGTGGGGAGGGTTCGGGATCTAGGCAAGATATTTCATTGTTACCGAATGAGCCCTCCATGGTCGGTGGGTTGTAGCTTCCGGACCAGGGTTAAAAGGGTAAAACTGGTCACGGGATTTTCGAATGGATGCGGCGGGATGATTTGGCACGCGGCCGAAATTTTCAGTTTCAAGCTACGAGCAGAACGACAAAAATAATGTTCTTCCCCAGGGAGCTCTTATTTCTTCCTCTTCTCTTTCTCTCTCGAGTCTCTCCCACTCCCCTGGCTCCTCTCCCCCTTCTCTCCGTCAGCCTCGCCGGCCGGAGACGAGGCCGACTTCTCTTTGTATATCGTACACCCTCCGAACTAAATTAATTGATTCAACATTCCTTAGACGTGTATGTATCTCGAGTAAAAACATGTGTGGATACATCCATATTTAGATAAGCAAAGTTGAGTCAGTTAATTTGGATCCGAGGGAGTTCATGTTGTTGTAAGCTTAGATCCAGTGTTTCCCATGAGCAGAATGGCGCAATGGAGTCGGGGATCTCGTCATCGGCTTCAGATCTGGCCTACGGTGAATCTGGCGGATCTTGCCGGCCAAACCCCGATCTGGTGCCATCAAGGTGATGGCGCTAACGGTGAGGCTTGCTTTGGTCAGTGCTTCAGATCTGGTCAATGGGGAAGTCAAGCTGCTAACGTTCACAAGCTCGGGGCATACGACGGCGTCATCCGTCTTGCCCGTGAACATCTTGGCCTTTCAGCGGCCCTTCTCAGAGCCAATGTGCCGTTGCTGAGGCCCTTCTTCTCCTTCGTCCTGGTGACTACCGGCGACACCGTCCCAAGTGGTGCGTCCCCGGCGATGGAGTTGCTGGAAAGGATGCGGAGCAGAGATCTGATGTGCGGTCCAGAAGGACTCGATTGATTTTCTTCTATATGTTTTGGGGTCCTTTTTGTAAAGTTGCAGGTCCTATTAGTTATTGTCTAGTTCTCTTGGACCTCTATGTAATTTTTTGGACTAGTTTCCATTTGCACCGATAAACTTGAATTTTGACAAGTTCACGGGAAAAAATTCCTTTGCACATATGGCCTATCATGTATGAACATTCTTGAGTTTTAAACTATATGTAATGGCCAGCACTTGCGCAAGGGGCTCGTCTAGTGCGCACTAGTTTCCATTAGCACCGATAAATTTGAATCTTGACAAGTTCTTGGAAGAAAAAATTGATTCACATATAGCCTATCATGTATGAACATTATTTGGATTCAAACTATACATAGATGGCCAACACGTGTAAGAGGGGTCCTCTAATGTGCACTAGTTTCCATTAGCACTGATAAATTTGAATCTTTACAAGTTCTCGAAAAAAATTGCTTCACACATATGCCCTATCATGTATGAACATTATTGGGATTCATATTATATATAGATGGCCAACACTTGTGCAAGGGGTCCTCTAATTCTTGGGGATTTCAATCTATCTATCTCTCTCGATCTATCGTTGGTGGCCAGAACAACACACATATGCATGCACTTTATGCGCAAAGGCGCGGGTGCCTCTAATAATTCATGTGTGTGCGTATATTTGAACATATTCTTGGGGATTTCAATCTCTATCTCTCGATCTATATATCGTTGGTGGACAAGAAACACACTTATATATATACGCATGCACTTTATGCGCAAAGGCGCGGGTGCCTCTAATAATGTGTGTGTGCACTCAATCGATGATCCCTAAACCTTAAACCCTAAAACCCTAATCCCTAATTATACCCTAAACATACACCCTAAACACCCTAAACACTAAACCCTAGACCCTAAACCCTAAACACTACTCCATATACCCTAAACCCTAAACACTAGACCCTAAACCCTAAACCCCAACCCTTGACCCTGAACCCTAAACCCTAAACCATAAACCCTAAATATATTTCAATCTCTCTCTAGATCTATATATCTTTGGTGGCCAAGAAACTTACTTATATATATATATACGCATGCACTTTATGCGCAAAGGCGTGGGTGCCTCTAATAATTAATGTGTGTGTGCACTCGATCGATGATCCCTAAACCTTAAACCCTAAAACCCTAATCCCTAATTATACCCTAACCGTACACCCTAAACACCCTAAACACTAAACCCTAAACCCTAGACCTTAAACCCTAAACCCTAAACACTAAACCCTAAACCCTAACCCTAGACCCTAAACCCTAAACACGTACTAAACCCTAAACCCTAAACCCTAGACCCTAAACCCTAATTAACCCTAACCCTAACCCTAAAACCCTAGCTAGCTAACCCTAAAACCTAAACCCTAATTAAACACTACATATATATAGGCCAACGACACTTAATTGCGCATCAAGCAGGCGACCAAATAATTAGCGCTGATAAATTAATTAACTTGAATCTTGACAAGTTCTCTCGAATGAAAACACATTAGATTAAGTTGCCTCATAATATATACAATTAGTGTGCATGCGCGCATGGCATACCATGGACATATCATTCGTGCATATATATATCTCAATATATATCTGAACATATTCTTGGGGATATATATATATTTCAATCTCTCTCTCGATCTATATATATCGTTGGTGGCCAAGAAACACACTTATTATATATATACGCATGCACTTTATGCGCAAAGGCGCGGGTGCCTCTAATAATGTGTCTGTGCACTAGCTTGATCGATGATCCCTAAACCTTAAACCCTAAAACCCTAATCCATGATCCCTAATTATACCTTAAACGTACACCCTAAACACCCTAAACACTAAACCCTAGACCCTAAACCCTAAACCCTAAACTCCATATACCCTAAACCCTAAACACTAGACCCTAAACCCTAAACCCCAACCCTTGACCCTGAACCCTAAACCCTAAACCATAAACCCTAAATATATTTCAATCTCTCTCTAGATCTATATATCTTTGGTGGCCAAGAAACTTACTTATATATATACGCATGCACTTTATGCGCAAAGGCGTGGGTGCCTCTAATAATTAATGTGTGTGTGCACTCGATCGATGATCCCTAAACCTTAAACCCTAAAACCCTAATCCCTAATTATACCCTAACCGTACACCCTAAACACTAAACCCTAAACCCTAGACCTTAAACCCTAAACCCTAAACACTAAACCCTAAACCCTAACCCTAGACCCTAAACCCTAAACACGTACTAAACCCTAAACCCTAAACCCTAGACCCTAAACCCTAATTAACCCTAACCCTAACCCTAAAACCCTAGCTAGCTAACCCTAAAACCTAAACCCTAATTAAACACTACATATATATAGGCCAACGACACTTAATTGCGCATCAAGCAGGCGACCAAATAATTAGCGCTGATAAATTAATTAACTTGAATCTTGACAAGTTCTCTCGAATGAAAACACATTTGATTAAGTTGCCTCATAATATATATACAATTAGTGTGCATGCGCGCATGCATACCATGGACATATCATTCGTGCATATATATATCTCAATATATATCTGAACATATTCTTGGGGATATATATATTTCAATCTCTCTCTCGATCTATATATATCGTTGGTGGCCAAGAAAAACACTTATTATATATATACGCATGCACTTTATGCGCAAAGGCGCGGGTGCCTCTAATAATGTGTCTGTGCACTAGCTCGATCGATGATCCCTAAATCTTAAACCCTAAAACCCTAATCCATGATCCCTAATTATACCTTAAACGTACACCCTAAACACCCTAAACACTAAACCCTAAACCCTAGACCCTAAACCCTAAACCCCAAACCCCAAACCCCAAACCCCAAACCCTAAACCCTAAACCCTAAACCCTAAACCCTAATTAATTAACCTTAACCCTAACCCTACCCCTAGAACCCTAGCTAGCTAATCCTAAATCCTAAACCCTAATTAAACCCTACATATATATAGGCCAACGACACTAAATTGCGCATCAAGCAGGCGACCAACTAATTAGCGCTGCTAAATTAATTAACTTGAATCTTGACAAGTTCTCTCGAATGAAAACACATTTGATTAAGTTGCCTCATAATATATATACAATTAATGTGCATGCGCGCATGGCATACCTTGCACATATCATTTGTGCATATATTTCAATATATATCTGAACATATTCTTGGGGATAAATATATATATTTCAATCTTTCTCTCTCGATCTCTATATAAATCGTTGGTGGCCAAAAAACACACTTATATATACGCATGCACTTTATGCGCAAAGGCGCGGGTGCCTCTAATAATGTGTGTGTGCACTCGATCGATGATCCCTAAACCTTAAACCCTAAAACCCTAATCCCTAATTATACCCTAAAGGTACACCCTAAACACCCTAAACACTAAACCCTAAACCCTAGACCCTAAACCCTAAACACTACACCCTAAACCCTAAACCCTAACCCTAGACCCTAAACCCTAATTAAACACTAAACCCCGAACCCCAAACCCTAAACCCTAAACCCTAGATCCTAAACCCTAATTAATTAACCTTAACCCTAACCCTAACCCTAAAACCCTAGCTAGCTAATCCTAAACCCTAAACCCTAATTAAACCCTACATATATATAGGCCAACGACACTAAATTGCGCATCAAGCAGGCGACCAACTAATTAGCGCTGCTAAATTAATTAACTTGAATCTTGACAAGTTCTCTCGAATGAAAACACATTTGATTAAGTTGCCTCATAATATATATACAATTAGTGTGCATGCGTGCTGGCGCAAAGTTGACGTGGGAGTTAGAGATCTCTGTGGTGTAACTTTTCTTCACGTCCCCGGCAACGGCGCCAGAAAATATGCTTGATGGCGTGTATTTCACACGTTCGTTGGGCAACCCCAAGAGGAAGGTATGATGCGCACAGCAGCAAGTTTTCCCTCAGAAAGAAACCAAGGTTTATCGAACCAGGAGGAGCCAAGAAGCACGTTGAAGGTTGATGGCGGCGGGATGTAGTGTGGCGCAACACCAGAGATTCCGGCGCCAACGTGGAACCTGCACAACACAACCAAAGTACTTTGCCCCAACGAAACAGTGAGGTTGTCAATCTCACCGGCTTGCTGTAACAAAGGATTAACCGTATTGTGTGGAAGATGATTGTTTGCGTAAAAAAGAGAACAGTATTGCAGTAGATTGTATTTCAGTAAAGAGAATTGGACCGGGGTCCACAGTTCACTAGAGGTGTCTCTCCCATAAGACGAACAGCATGTTGGGTGAACAAATTACAGTTGGGCAATTGACAAATAAAGAGAGCATGACCATGCACATACATATCATGATGAGTATAGTGAGATTTAATTGGGCATTACGACAAAGTACATAGACCGTCATCCAACTGCATCTATGCCTAAAAAGTCCACCTTCAGGTTATCATCCGAACCCCTTCCAGTATTAAGTTGCTAACAACAGACAATTGCATTAAGTATTGCGCGTAATGTAACTAGTGACTACATCCTTGAACATAGCACTAATGTTTTATCCCTAGTGGCAACAGCACATCCATAACCTTAGTGGTTCTTGTCACTCCTCCAGTTCACGAGGCATGAACCCACTATCGAGCATAAATACTCCCTCTTGGAGTTACTAGCATCAACTTGGCCAGCATCTACTAATAACGGAGAGCATGCAAGATCATAAACAACACATAAGCATAGCTTTGATAATCAACATAACAAGTATTCTCTATTCATCGGATCCCAACAAACGCAACATATAGAATTACGGATAGATGATCTTGATCATGTTAGGCAGCTCACAAGATCCGACAATGATAGCACAATGGGGAGAAGACAACCATCTAGCTACTGCTATGGACCCATAGTCCAGGGGTAGACTACTCACACATCACACCGGAGGCGACCATGGCGGCGTAGAGTCCTCCGGGAGATGATTCCCCTCTCCGGCAGGGTGCCGGAGGCGATCTCTGGATCCCCCGAGATGGGATCGGCGGCGGCGGCGTCTCTCGGAAGGTTTTCCGTATCGTGGTTCTCGATGACCGGGGTTTCGTCACGGAGGCTTTAAGTAGGCGGAAGGGCAAGTCAAGAGGCGACACGGGAGGCCCAGACCATAGGCCGGCGCGGCCAGGGGTGGGGCCGCGCCGCCCTAGGGTTTGGCCACCCCGTGGCCCCTCTTCGTTTCGTCTTCGGACTTCTGGAAGCTTCGTGGAAAAATAGGCCCCTGGGCTTTGATTTCGTCCAATTCCGAGAATATTTCCTTACTAGGATTTCTGAAACCAAAAACAGCAGAAAACAAAGAATCGGCACTTCGGCATCTTGTTAATAGGTTAGTTCCAGAAAATGCACGAATATGACATAAAGTGTGCATAAAACATGTAGATAACATCAATAATGTGGCATGGAACATAAGAAATTATCGATACGTCGGAGACGTATCAGCATCCCCAAGCTTAGTTCTGCTCGTCCCGAGCAGGTAAAACGATAACACAGATAATTTCTGGAGTGACATGCCATCATAATCTTGATCATACTATTTGTAAAGCATATGTAGTGAATGCAGCGATCAAAACAATGTATATGACATGAGTAAACAAGTGAATCATAAAGCAAAGACTTTTCATGAATAGCACTTCAAGACAAGCATCAATAAGTCTTGCATAAGAGTTAACTCATAAAGCAATAATTCAAAGTAAAGAAATTGAAGCAACACAAAAGAAGATTAAGTTTCAGCGGTTGCTTTCAACTTATAACATGTATATCTCATGGATATTGTCAACATAGAGTAATATAATAAGTGCAATAAGCAAGTATGTAGGAATCAATGCACAGTTCACACAAGTGTTTGCTTCTTGAGGTGGAGAGAAATAGGTGAACTGACTCAACATTGAAAGTAAAAGAATTGTCCTCCATAGAGGAAAAGCATCGATTGCTATATTTGTGCTAGAGCTTTGATTTTGAAAACATGAAACAATTTTGTCAACGGTAGTAATAAAGCATATGTATCATGTAAATTATATCTTACAAGTTGCAAGCCTCATGCATAGTATACTAATAGTGCCCGCACCTTGTCCTAATTAGCTTGGACTACCGGATCATCACAATGCATTGTTTTTACCAAGTGTCACAAAGGGGTACCTCTATGCCGCCTGTACAAAGGTCTAAGGAGAAAGCTCGCATTGGATTTCTCGCTATTGATTATTCTTCAACTTAGACATCCATACCGGGACAACATAGACAACAGATAATGGACTCCTCTTTTATGCATAAGCATATAACAACAATTAATAATTTTCTCATTTGAGATTTGAGGATTGTTGTCCAAAACTGAAACTTCCACCATGGAACATGGCTTTAGTTAGCGGCCCAATGTTCTTCTCTAACATATGCATGCTTAACCCTATGGTGGTAAATCTCTCTTACTTCAGACAAGACGAACATGCATAGCAACTCACATGATATTCAACAAAGAGTAGTTGATGGCGTCCCCAGTAAACATGGTTATCGCACAACAAGCAACTTAATAAGAGATAAAGTGCATAATTACATATTCAATACCACAATAGTTTAAAGCTATTTGTCCCATGAGCTATATATTGCAAAGGTGAATGATGGAATTTTAAAGGTAGCACTCAAGCAATTTACTTTGGAATGGCGGAAAAATACCATGTAGTAGGTAGGTATGGTGGACACAAATGGCATAGTGGTTGGCTCAAGTATTTTGGATGCATGAGAAGTATTCCCTCTCGATACAAGGTTTAGGCTAGCAAGGCTTATTTGAAACAAACACAAGGATGAACCGGTGCAGCAAAACTCACATAAAAGACATATTGAAAACATTATAAGACTCTACACCGTCTTCCTTGTTGTTCAAACTCAATACTAGAAATTATCTAGACCTTAGAGAAACCAAATATGCAAACCAAATTTTAGCATGCTCTATGTATTTCTTCATTAATGGGTGCAAAGCATATGATGCAAGAGCTTAATCATGAGCACAACAATTGCCAAGTATCACATTACCCAAGACATTTATAGCAATTACTACATGTATCATTTTCCAATTCCAACCATATAACAATTTAACGAAGGAGAAACTTCGCCATGAATACTATGAGTAGAAACCAAGGACATACTTGTCCATATGCTACAGCGGAGCGTGTATCTCTCCCATAAAGTGAATGCTAGGATCCATTTTATTCAAACAAAACAAAAAACAAAAACAAACCGACGCTCCAAGAAAAAAAGCACATAAGATGTGATGGAATAAAAATATAGTTTCAGGGGAGGAACCTGATAATGTTGTCGATGAAGAAGGGGATGCCTTGGGCATCCCCAAGCTTAGACGCTTGAGTCTTCTTAATATATGCAGGGGTGAACCACCGGGGCATCCCCAAGCTTAGAGCTTTCACTCTCCTTGATCATGTTGCATCATACTCCTCTCTTGATCCTTGAAAACTTCCTCCACACCAAACTCGAAACAACTCATTAGAGGGTTAGTGCATATTATAAATTAACATATTCAGAGGTGACACAATCATTCTTAACACTTCTGGACATTGCATAATGCTACTGGACATTAGTGGATCAAAGAAATTCATCCAACATAGCAAAAGAGGCAATGCGAAATAAAAGGCAGAATCTGTCAAAACAGAACAGTTCGTATTGACGAATTTTAAAATGGCACCAGACTTGCTCAAATGAAAATGCTCAAATTGAATGAAAGTTGCGTACATATCTGAGGATCATGCACGTAAATTGGCTTAATTTTCTGAGCTACCTACAGGGAGGTGGACCCAGATTCGTGACAGCAAAGAAATCTGGAACTGTGCAGTAATCCAAATCTAGTACTTACTTTTCTATCAACGGCTTTACTTGGCACAACAAAACACAAAACTAAGATAAGGAGAGGTTGCTACAGTAGTAAACAACTTCCAAGACACAAAATAAAAACAAAGTACTGTAGTAAAATAACACATGGGTTATCTCCCAAGAAGTTCTTTCTTTGTAGCCATTAAGATGGGCTCAGCAGTTTTGATGATGCACTCGCAAGAAATAGTATTTGAAGCAAAAGAGAGCTTCAAGAGGCAAATTCAAAACACATTTAAGTCTAACATGCTTCCTATGAAGAGGAATCTTGTAAATAAACAAGTTCAAGAAGCATAATGCAACAAGCGTAGAAAGATAAAACAAGTGTAGCTTCAAAAATTTCAGCACATAGAGAGGTGTTTTAGTAACATGAAAATTTCTACAACCATATTTTCCTCTCTCATAATAACTTTCAGTAGCATCATGAGCAAACTCAACAATATAACAATCACATAAAGCATTCTTATCATGAGTCTCATGCATAAAATTATTACTCTCCACATAAGCATAATCAATTTTATTAGTTGTAGTGGGAGCAAATTCAACAAAGTGGCTATCATCATATATAGGAGGCATATTGTAATCATAAAAGAAAATTTTCTCCTCAATGCTTGGGGGACTAAAAAGATCATGCTCATCAAAGCCAGCTTCCCCAAGCTTAGAATTTTCCATAGCATTAGCAACAATGGTGTTCAAAGCATTCATAGTAATAACATTCCCATTAGCATGCATATAAAGTTCCATGGGTTTTTTAATTCTCTCTTCAAACACATCATGTCCTAATTCAAGATAAAGTTCATAAAGATCTCTCATATTTTTGTTGTTTTCCATTATGCTTAACTAGTGAAATAAAAACATGCATGATATTAAGTAAAGTAAAACAAGTAACTAATTTTTTTGTGTTTTTGATATAGCAAACAAGATAGCAAATAAAGTAAAACTAGCAACTAATTTTTTGTGTTTTGATTTAGTGCAGCAAACAAAGTAGTAAATAAAATAAAGCAAGACAAAAACAAAGTAAAGAGATTGGGAAGTGGAGACTCCCCTTGCAGCGTGTCTTGATCTCCCCGGCAACGGCGCCAGAAATTTACTTGCTGGCGCAAAGTTGACGTGGGAGTTAGAGATCTCTGTGGTGTAACTTTTCTTCACGTCCCCGGCAACGGCGCCAGAAAATATGCTTGATGGCGTGTATTTCACACGTTCGTTGGGCAACCCCAAGAGGAAGGTATGATGCGCACAGCAGCAAGTTTTCCCTCAGAAAGAAACCAAGGTTTATCGAACCAGGAGGAGCCAAGAAGCACGTTGAAGGTTGATGGCGGCGGGATGTAGTGTGGCGCAACACCAGAGATTCCGGCGCCAACGTGGAACCTGCACAACACAACCAAAGTACTTTGCCCCAACGAAACAGTGAGGTTGTCAATCTCACCGGCTTGCTGTAACAAAGGATTAACCGTATTGTGTGGAAGATGATTGTTTGCAGAAAACAGTAGAGAACGATTGCAGTAGATTGTATTTCAGTAAAGAGAATTGGACCGGGGTCCACAGTTCACTAGAGGTGTCTCTCCCATAAGACGAACAGCATGTTGGGTGAACAAATTACAGTTGGGCAATTGACAAATAAAGAGAGCATGACCATGCACATACATATCATGATGAGTATAGTGAGATTTAATTGGGCATTACGACAAAGTACATAGACCATCATCCAACTGCATCTATGCCTAAAAAGTCCACCTTCAGGTTATCATCCGAACCCCTTCCAGTATTAAGTTGCTAACAACAGACAATTGCATTAAGTATTGCGCGTAATGTAACTAGTGACTACATCCTTGAACATAGCACTAATGTTTTATCCCTAGTGGCAACAGCACATCCATAACCTTAGTGGTTCTTGTCACTCCTCCAGATTCACAGAGGCATGAACCCACTATCGAGCATAAATACTCCCTCTTGGAGTTACTAGCATCAACTTGGCCAGAGCATCTACTAATAACGGAGAGCATGCAAGATCATAAACAACACATAAGCATAGCTTTGATAATCAACATAACAAGTATTCTCTATTCATCGGATCCCAACAAACGCAACATATAGAATTACAGATAGATGATCTTGATCATGTTAGGCAGCTCACAAGATCCGACAATGATAGCACAATGGGGAGAAGACAACCATCTAGCTACTGCTATGGACCCATAGTCCAGGGGTAGACTACTCACACATCACACCGGAGGCGACCATGGCGGCGTAGAGTCCTCCGGGAGATGATTCCCCTCTCCGGCAGGGTGCCGGAGGCGATCTCCTGGATCCCCCGAGATGGGATCGGCGGCGGCGGCGTCTCTGGAAGGTTTTCCGTATCGTGGTTCTCGGTACTGGGGGTTTCGTCACGGAGGCTTTAAGTAGGCGGAAGGGCAAGTCAAGAGGCGACACGGGAGGCCCAGACCATAGGCCGGCGCGGCCAGGGGTGGGGCCGCGCCGCCCTAGGGTTTGGCCACCCCGTGGCCCCTCTTCGTTTCGTCTTCGGACTTCTGGAAGCTTCGTGGAAAAATAGGCCCCTGGGCTTTGATTTCGTCCAATTCCGAGAATATTTCCTTACTAGGATTTCTGAAACCAAAAACAGCAGAAAACAGCAACTGGCACTTCGGCATCTTGTTAATAGGTTAGTTCCAGAAAATGCACGAATATGACATAAAGTGTGCATAAAACATGTAGATAACATCAATAATGTGGCATGGAACATAAGAAATTATCGATACGTCGGAGACGTATCAATGCGCGCATGGCATACCATGGACATATCATTCGTGCATATATATATATCTCAATATATATCTGAACATATTCTTGGGGATATATATATATATATTTCAATCTCTCTCTCGATCTATATTTATCGTTGGTGGCCAAGAAACACACTTATTATATATATACGCATGCACTTTATGTGCAATGGCGCGAGTGCCTCTAATAATGTGTCTGTGCACTAGCTCGATCGATGATCCCTAAACCTTAAACCCTAAAACCCTAATCCATGATCCCTAATTATACCTTAAACGTACACCCTAAACACCCTAAACACTAAACCCTAAATTAACCCTAGACCCTAAACCCTAAACCCCAAACCCCAAACCCCAAACCCTAAACCCTAAACCCTAAACCCTAATTAATTAACCTTAACCCTAACCCTACCCCTAAAACCCTAGCTAGCTAATCCTAAATCCTAAACCCTAATTAAACCCTACATATATATAGGCCAACGACACTAAATTGCGCATCAAGCAAAGGCGATCAACTAATTAGCTACTGCTAAATTAATTAACTTGAATCTTGACAAGTTCTCTCGAATGAAAACACATTTGATTAAGTTGCCTCATAATATATATACAATTAGTGTGCATGCGCGCATGGCATACCTTGCACATATCATTTGTGCATATATTTCAATATATATCTGAACATATTCTTGGGGATAAATATATATATTTCAATCTTTCTCTCTCGATCTATATATATATATATCGTTGGTGGCCAAAAAACACACTTATATATACGCATGCACTTTATGCGCAAAGGCGCGGGTGCCTCTAATAATGTGTGTGTGCACTCGATCGATGATCCCTAAAACTTAAACCCTAAAACCCTAATCCCTAATCCCTAATTATACCCTAAACGTACACCCTAAATTAACACCCTAAACACTAAACCCTAAACCCCTAGACCCTAAACCCTAAACACTATACCCTAAACCCTAAACCCTAAACCCTAACCCTAAACCCCAACCCCAAACCCTGCTAAACCCTAAACCCTAGGCCCTAAACCCTAATTAATTAACCTTAACCCTAACCCTAAAACCCTAGCTAGCTAACCCTAAACCCTAAACCCTAATTAAACCCTACATATATATATATATAGGCCAACGACACTTAATTAATTGCGCCTCAAGCAGGCGACCAACTAATTAGCTAGCGCGCTGATAAATTAATTAACTTGAATCTTGACAAGTTCCCTCGAATGAAAACACATTTGATTAAGTTGCCTCATAATATATATACAATTAGTGTGCATGCGCGCATGGCATACGTACCTTGCACATATCATTTGTGCATATATTTTAATATATATCTGAACATATTTCTTTGGGATAAATATATATATTTCAATCTTTCTCTCTCGATCTATATATATATCGTTGGTGGCCAAAAAACACACTTATATATATATGCATACACTTTATGCGCAAAGGCGCGGGTGCCTCTCTAATAATGTGTGTGCACTCGATCGATGATCCCTAAACCTTAAACCCTAAAACCCTAATCCCTAATCCCTAATTATACCCTAAACGTACACCCTAAATTAACACCCTAAACACTAAACCCTAAACCCTAAACCCTAAACCCTACACCCTAAACCCTAAACCCTAACCCTAGACCCTAAACCCTAAACACTAAACCCCAAACCCCAAACCCTAAACCCTAGACCCTAAACCCTAATTAATTAACCTTAACCCTAACCCTAACCCTAAAACCCTAGCTAGCTAATCCTAAACCCTAAACCCTAATTAAACCCTACATATATATAGGCCAACGACACTTAATTGCGCATCAAGCAAGCGACCAACTAATTAGCGCTGATAAATTAATTAACTTGAATCTTGATAAGTTCTCTCGAATGAAAACACATTTGATTAAGTTGCCTCATAATATATATAATTAGTGTGCATGAGCGCATGGCATACCTTGCACATATCATTCGTGCATATATTTCAATATATATCTGAACATATTCTTGGGGATAAATATATATAGTTCAATCTCTTTCTCTCTCGATCTATATATATATCGTTGGTGGCCAAAAAACACACTTATATATACGCATGCACTTTATGCGCAAAGGCGCGGGTGCCTCTCTAATAATGTGTGTGTGCAATCGATCGATGATCCCTAAATCTTAAACCCTAAAACCCTAATCCCTAATCCCTAATTATACCCTAAACATACACCCCCTAAACACCCTAAACACTAAACCCTAAACCCTAAAGCCCTAAACCCTAAACCCTAAACACTAAACCCTAAACCCTAAACCCTAAACCCTAACCCCTAGCTAACCCTAAACCCTAAACCCTACATATATAGGCCAATGACACTTAATTGCGCATCAAGCAGGCGACCAACTAATTAGCACTGATAAATTAATTAACTTGATTCGTGCATATATTTCAATATATTTTTGAACATATTCTTGGGGATATATATATATATATATTTAAATCTCTCTGTTATCTCGATATATATATCGTTGGTGGCCAAGAAACACACTTATATATATACGCATGCACTTTATGCGCAAAGGCGCGGGTGCCTCTAATAATGTGTGTGTGCACTCGATCGTTGATCCCTAAACCTTAAACCCTAAAACCCTAATCCCTAATCCCTAATTATACCCTAAACGTACACCCTAAACACCCTAAACACTAGACCCTAAACCCTAGACCATAAACCCTAAATGTACATCCTAAACACCCTAAACACTAAACCCTAAACCCTAGACCCTAAACCCTAGACCGTAAACCCTAACCCTAAAACCCTAGCTAGCTAACCCTAAACCCTAAACCCTAATTAAACCCTACATATATATATATATATATAGGCCAACGACACTTAATTGCTCATCAAGTAGGCGACCAATTAACTAATTAGCGCTGATAAATTAATTAACTTGATTTTTGACAAGTTCTCGATCTCCAATGAAAACACATTTGATTAAGTTGTCTCATAATATATATAATTAGTGTGCATGTGCGCATGGCATACCTTGCATATCATTCGTGCATATATTTCAATACATGTTTGAAGATATTCTTGGGGATATATATATTTCAATCTCTCTCTCTCGATCTATATATCGTTGGTGGCCAAGAAACACACTTATATATATACACATGTACTTTAATTTATTTGCCTCACAATATATATAATAAATATGCATGCATGGCCTAACCATGTATGCTTATATATGTGTTTAATTTGGAGATTTCAATCGCTCTCTCGCCGCTCTCTCGTTGGTGGCCAACAACACACACATGCACTTTGTGCGCAAAGGCATGTGCCTCTAATAATGTGTGCGCAGTCGATCGGTCTAGTTTTGATTAATCATAGCACACAAATATAGAAGTTGTATTTGAATCCACACAACCCTAATCTAAAACACATAGCCCCTAACATGGCCTAATTAACTGACCCCTTCTCTCTAGCTAATTAGTGGAAATTGCACAAAATCAAAAGGGGTCCCTCACTAATTATACATATATATCTAGATTGTGATAAACTTTTGCCCCATATTTGGTGGATAGGTGCATCTTGGCACGTAAAACAATTAATGTTTGCAAATGGCGTTGTCAAAATTTATGTACAAATGATTTCTTTCCATCCAAAGTGCATAAAATGGGAGTTTTAATGAAGAAGGTACAAATAAAACAGCTCAACATGCCTCCATAGTCCACACCCCGATTTTCACAGGAAGTAGAGCATATTTAAAGGATAATTCCAGAGTTTTACTATTTTTCAAGCAACTTTGCTAATTTCCACCCACTCACATGACTTTATGTCGATTTAACGAAAATAGGGCGAATTTAAACTACATGGGCGGGATAGTTTGAATTGTGCACGCGGCAAAGGGAACCGCCTATTCCTCAACCTTGTGCACGGCAAATTACACACGCAACTCCATTAAACACCACCTACCGGGCGGCCTGGCCGCATGACCCCCCACCCACCGCTACACAACTTATCCTCGTCCGTGCGAAGAGCTTCCCCTCCCCGTCCCGTCCGTGCGAAGAAGAAGCTTCCCCTCCCCGTCGTTCTTCTCGAGACGCACCGGCGGTCAAGTTGATCCACGGTAGGGTTGCTATCTCTAGCTCAATCATGCATCGAGCAAGACAGCCTAACGATTTATATTTTCTTGATGCTGCTAAAAAAAATCGTCAGTATGCTCGAACTAATTGGCACTTTATAGTTTTCCGCTCGATTTGTCCTCAATCAATTTGTTCATTTGCATGGGCATATAGAGTCAGTTCTGCACTCGATCCGTTAATTTGCTGAAATGCCATGGCAGAGATTTGTACACGATCTGTTTGCTAAAATGTCGATGGGCATTTTTTGTTTTGTACTCGACATGATTGCTGAAATGCATAATCATGTACTAGTATACTTTTGTACTCGATGGATATACATTTCCTACTTCGCCTTAAATTAATCACCAACCATTGTATCTCATAATTAAACAGATGGACAGAACTTGGATACTGCATGGACACTTATGTTCCCCTTCATATATAAATGGTGTTCAACCCTTTATGGGGTTTATTAGAGCTCATGAAGGTCACGACCTGGACGTGTATTGCCCGCGCTGCACATGTATGAATGGTGAGAAGAGGCCTCACCATGTAGTGGAAGATCATTTACACATTTTTGGGATGGACCGCACATATGTTAGGTGGGTTTATCATGGTGAACCACATAATGATCCTTCAGCGGGAGAAGCAGATCTTGCTCACACTGTATGTGTGCTGGCATATGTAGTTAATTATTTATATTGATGCTGCCGCTGTTTCGATCAATAGTTTGCATTGCTGTGCAAGTTCTGTACTCAAATTTAACTTGTTGCAGATGGATGGACGGGAAGGAGAGAAAAAGCGCTTGCTTCAGGAACCGGGTTTCAGCTCTGGGACATGTGCTGTGCCAGATGAGAAGGTAAATATGTAAAACGGCATTTGTTCAGGTTGCATCCCTTAGATGTTTGTCTAATCTGTTGATGTACTAATTGCAGAAGCATAGAGTTGAAGAGGTCTCTCAGTTTGATGGGAGATTTGAAGATGAATCTCAGTTTGATGCACCTGTGGATGGTACTGATGACGGGCCTTTCATAGACGAAGGTCCTGCACCTGAGATTATCCAGCCTACAGAAGGAGGCCGTGGACCGAGTACACAGCTTTGCGTTGAAGTGGATGCACGCCCAGAGATCATCAGTGGCGTCCGGGTAGTCTCAAGACCACCCAGCCCTGATGCACCTGTGGATGGTACTGATGACGAGCCTTTCATAGACGAAGGTCCTGCACCTGAGATTATCCAGCCTATAGAAGGAGGCCGTGGACCGAGTACACAGCTTTGTGTTGAAGCAGATGCACGCCCGGAGATCATCAGGGGCGTCCCGGTAGTCTCAGGACCACCTAGCCCTAATGCAAAATGTTGAGCTACTTTATGATTCGTACTCTTATGTTCTGGTGCTGTAGTATGTACTATCTTTGTTATGATTTGTACGCCTTTGGCGCTAGAACTATAATTAAGCATTCAGTGGATGATCGCGTTGCAAAATTTGACACCCACACAATCAGTTCATCGTATGAGTAGTAGCACAATTACTTCTACAGCCAGTCCTGCCAGCGCATTAATTGGTAGCATGAAACACTTTCAGGCACTCCCCTCTGATTCATATTAATTGACTCAATTTTGTCTAGATATGGATGTATCTAGATGCATTTGTTAACTAGACTAACAAACTTGAGTCAGTTAATATGAATCGGTGTAAACCGCCCAAGTCCTCCAGCAGCTAGTTTATTGACTCTGGACTCCAAGCCTCTCGCGGCAAGCCATCGACGAAGCTTTGACCAGATCTTGGCCCGCTTTTTTTTTGCAAATAGCAAAGCTTTGACCAGTTCCTCTCGGGATACAGCACGCCGGTGAGCTTGCACGGTTGCCATGAGCACTTTCCGGCGGAACTTCCTCTGCAGCGCCCTCAAGCCGCCGCTGCGAGACAGCACGCAGTGCCTCGAGGTGGACGGAACGGACGAACTCGGGATCTCTGGGCGGGGGGTCCACCTCGTCCGGGAACGATCTCCAGCGGGTTAACGAGGACATGCATGGCGGCCAGGGGATTTGGTTTTTTTGTTGTTGTTGTTTGAGCTTGGGATTTGGGGTTTTTTCGGATAGGGGAGGAGGAACCGAGGAAGTGGAAGGAACAGCCCGCGTGCTTGGCGCGTGGCAGTGTGCTTGAATTTCGATTTTTTGTGAAATGTTTCATTTCCCCGCTACAATTCGGGGGTTTTCTTGACGCGCCAATGCGTCCCGCCATGCAGGTTCAAGTGAATTTGGGGTGCCACACTATGGGCCCCAGTTTCAGTGAGACATGTAATGACTAGTCACAACAGTAAGTTCACTGTGTAATAAAATATGTTACCCCTCCCCTTTATGTAGCCCCCTTTGTCTCTCCCGATCGAGTGCCGACAGCCGACGGATGCAAGCCGCTAGCTCGATCCCCTCCTTTTGCCTCCACCGTCCAGGCATCCAGCTTGGAGGGGCAAGCTGCATCTAGACCAAGCGGATTAGGTAGTACTAGTAATGCTCTTTCCTTTCTCGAGATCGGTTCTTTTTTCCTCACCTCGATATCTTGCGCATCTACTATTTCCTATTCTGGGCGAAGGGGTGTCTTTCTGGTCACCCTCGCGCTGTGAGTGATTGATGGGGGTGGGGGCGGGGGCTACCTTTGCTTGGATTGGGGTGTTCTTCCTTTATTTGTCGACATTTGCAACCTTTGTAGTTTCTGCAGATCCTCAATGTATCTTTTGTCAGCTTGTACAGGAAAGGAAATACCTCGGTGGTGGTGGGGGGGCAATGGAGCGTAAGGCCACCACGCATGTGGGCAGTTGGCTGAGCCTGAGCTGCGTCCCCAGCCCCGCAAAGCAGGTACTCCGTTTGCTTATCCACTCTGTCTGTCTGCATCCTCAATATGTTCCTGTTCTGGAAGATGCTTAAAGTAGCACATGTCTTCAGCTGTTTGTGCATAAAGCCTCTGTGACACCATGCTCTATATTCTCTGTATCAGGTTGGTACCTCCAGGTTCCGTGGCCGAGGCTATGGGGAACGAGAATAGCGCCCACCTGCCGCAGGAGCATGGCCCGATCTCGCAGCACAAGAAGCGAAATGCCATCGCCGAGCTGGGCAGGGACCGCCGAGGGGTAAATTTTTTAACCAACTTACCATGATGTAGTCCGAATCTGATACTCCCTCAGATCCAAATTAATTGACTCAACTATATGTAGATACGGATGTATCTAGATGTGTTTTTAGCTCTAGATACTACTACCTCCATCCCAAAGCTTAGGGATTATATTATTTTTAGAAAGTCAAACTATACCATGTTTGACTAAGCTTTTACCAAAAATCATTAACATGCAAAATACAAAATTAATATCATTAAATAGGTTGTGAAATATATTTTCCTATGGTATCTACACAATATTATATTTGTTGATAGAATGTTCTAAAATTTTGGTCAAACTTTACTTGTTTTGATTTCTCAAAAATAAATAAGCCTTAAGCTTTGGGATGGAGGTATCTAGACAAAGCTGAGTCAACTGGAGTAGTTTTTTTTGTCTGTCCATAGCTAGTGTTCATGGTGCAAAATGCTAAGAGCATCCACTATATGCATCAGTCTATCTCATACAGTAATTCAATATCACTGCCGAGGTCTGCCTTTTGTTTTGCTATTCATATGCAGACTGAAACTTTAGGGCCTTTACTCAAAAGGAAGATCAAAACTGCGGCTGATCAGGCTGCCAGTATGTTGATGCCGCCCCCATATTCTAAATGCCTCTACAAGCACAAGGCCACGCGCCCGCTGGGTGGTGATCTTTTAATGAATATGGTATATTTTCTTAATCCACAAAACATGCCTTGATATTTGTCTGTTTATTGTCGGTTTTTTCTAATGCTTGCCAAAAGTTTACAACAACAACAACAACCAAGCCTTTCAGTCCCAAACAAGTTGGGGTAGGCTATAGTTGAAGCCCATAAGATCTCGAAGCCAAAAGTTTAGAAACACCAAATTCGTTTGCTTACAATCATCATACAGTAATGTTCATCTACTCTCCAGTTCCCCTAACCCAACAAAAAATGATGTTAATTACGATTTTTAGATTAAAAGAGCACCATTAGGCGCTGTTAATTAATTAGTTTAACCTTGATCTATTCCGCTCTCCAATTTTCCCAACCGAAAAAAATGTAACCATTCCATTCCTCTGAAATGGAACCATTCCATTCCATTCCACGCTGTTTCAGAACTGAACACACCCTCGCATTGTTGTGAACTGTTGTCCATACACAGCCATACCCTTCCACTTACATCCAGCACTATATGCATAAGTCTGTCTCAGAGTCATTCAATATCACTGCTGAGATCTGTTCTCATTCTTATGCAGGCTGAAACTGCTGCGCCTTTACTCAAGTGGATGCAAAATGAGGCTGATGAGGCTGCTGTGAGGACCCACCATCATCCGAAAACCTCTACAAGCACAAGGCCATGGGCCAGCTGGGTGGTGACCTTTTAATGAATCTGGTATATTTTCTTAATCCACATACATGATTTTATTATTATCTGTTTAATTACTGTTGGCTTTGCCTAATGCTTACCAAAAGTTCAGAAACACTGTGTTTGCTTACAATCATCATACACTAATTTTTCACTTTTCAGTCTGTCTCATCCAGTATATAAACTGTTGAGTTCCGTTGGCTTCTTTTGTAATCATTTGCATTGTTGTCAACTGTTGTCTATGCACAACCCTATTCTTCCACTTACATCCCGCACTTTTTGCATCTGTCCATCTCATAGATTTATTAAATATCAATGATGAGTTCTGTTGCTATTCATATGCAGGATGAAGCTTCTGTGCCTCTACTCAAATGGATAAAAAATGATCCTGATGAGGCTGCTGTGAAGATGATGGTGCCGCCACCATCTTCTGAAAACCTCCTCAAGCACAAGGCCACGGGCCAGCTGGGTGGTATCCTTTTTAAGCAGGTATATTTTCTTAATCCTCATACATGATTTGATTTGTCTGTTTATTGCCGGCTTTGTCTAATTATGCTTACCAATAGTTCAGAAACACACACAACCCTATTCTTCCACTTACATCCAGCACTATATGCATCAGTGTCTCATAGATTCATTTTATATATCACTGCTGATGTCTGTTGCTCATCAATTTTCATATGCAGACTGAAACTGCTAAGCCTTCATTGGTCAAAAGGATTGCAACTGCTGCTGATGAGGCATCTGCAGAGGCTGCCACCAAGTTACTATCAGCCCCACCTTACGGATGCTTATATAAGCTCAAGTCCAAGGACCAGCCGGGCCGTAACCATCCAAGGGTTCGGGTATATTTTCTTAAGCCACATATACATGCCATGATTTATTTACGATATTATCACCAGCTCGTTTCATCGCTTCTTGGAATTCGGAAACGCCAAATTAGGATGCTTATATTCATCATACAGTAAATTTTGACTGCTCAGCTTTGTAGCAGTGTTATGCACTCGCTTGTCAACATTTGCATTGCTCTGAACTATGCACTTTACACAACCTAATTCTTCCACTTACATTCAGCGCTACGCACCAAAAGAGTACCTCCCATGTTTCCTTCACCATCCCGATGCCGAGCTTGCGGGAATATGGTGGGCCCATGTACATACCCCGCATATAACACCTCCTATGGCTCTATCTACCTTTCTAATAACTCCTTCACAGAGTTACAGGTATGTATTCTCAGTGGTTTAGCATGAATTGGCATATAGTAAAGTCTTGTTTTTAGTCTTCCTGCTTCTTACATTAGTATCAATTTTCACCTGCAGACTGTACCTTGTGAACTTCGTCCAATGATTAACCAGAAGTGTCCGCATGAAGGGTCTTTCACTATGCATGGCAATGGCAAATTGATGAACACCTACACGGTCTATGAGGTGTATGTCTACAAGACGCAGGCCATCACATATTTGTATGGACATGATTGGAGAAAGTTTGCTTTTGACTACGGTCCGAAGAAGGGCGACGAGCTGAGCATCAGAAACTCAAACGGGCAGATATACGTAATCGCTTACGTAGTTGGAGACACTTCCAAATATATAATATGTAACTTTTTTGTACTCATATCCTTTGATTACTGCATTCTGAGCAGTTGTTCTAAACCATTCCCTCTGTTCTAGCTTGCTGGGTTTAACATGATCAAAGCTGCAGATCCCCTGATGGAACAGGAGCGGATGTCACAAAGGGCACCCACACCAAAGACCGGCACCGGCTTCCCACTCTCCGCATCGCACCGGTTCTGTACCAAAGACCGTTTATTGCATCTACCCAAAGAGGCCCCTACATCAGCATTGGTTCTGTAGAGGCCCCATATACTACACCTGCCCAGCGAGCTCCCGCATCAAGACTGGTTCCTCTAGCTGCACCGTTTATCGCACTCGCCTACCGCCTCTCCTGCATCAAGACTGGTTCCTCTAGAGGCACCGTTTATTGCACCTGCCCAGCAGTCTCCCGCATCAGCACCAGCTCGTGTACCAGCCCAGTGCTCGCACCTGCCCCACCCGGATCACCGAGGTCTCAGCTCATTGCCGTGGCCACCCGTGTGGTGACCAGGACGCATCTCGAAGGCTATGTTCGTGAGTATATGACAACATAATCGCTCTTATCTTGATGTCTTCTCTGCTCAAAGTCTCACATGGTTCAGTCTTGATGCATTGGTGCCATTGACTAATTTTTGTTGGTATCTCTTGCTTTGAATCAGAAATTGCCTAAAAGTATCGCCAAGGATCTCAATGCTGGCCGAAGGGGCAAGATTTCCCTCGTCATGGAGAGTGAAGGTCTCACCGTGGAGGGACGGTACTTCGTCAGTCCCACAGATGGCCGCTTGGCTGTTACTTCCAGGTGGAAAAAGTTCATTGACGGTGCCAAACTTCGCATTGGATCAAAGTTGAAGGTCAAGATCTTTCGATGCCACTGTGACATGCTGGTCATCAAGTTTGCGGTTGTCTAGTTCTATTGTCCCATGAGCCCTTAGCAAATGCATTTGTAGTTATACTTATATAAGGTTATCTTATCCGAACTGCTAATTAATTGTATGGGTGGTAAAACTACGGCAAGCTTTTGCTCTTAGCAAGTATGTATGTATGATCAGCTATTATGATAACTAATGTTTGTGTTCATCTTAATTTGCATTTCCGTTTTAGAAAAAAACTTAATTTCTATTTTGGCTGACCTGTTAGAGAACTATCGATTGAATCCACAACATGATTCAAATAGATTCATTACACCAAGCCACATGTCTTGACCTTGCTATACACTAGTTCCATTAATCAAAGTGCAAGAAGGCTTACCCGAGCTGCCCGAACCACGGCAGATTCGAATCCACCTTAGCTATCTAGCTAGAAATACAACCTTTGCGTAAAGAGGATTTGCAAGACGGGAGGCTGACATTGGGGACCCATGAGCCAGCAGCGTCGTCAACGTTTTAAAGGCGGCAGGAGATCGAAACAAAAAAAAGCCAAAAATCAGTTGGTAAACAAAATCCAAGAAATGAAACTTTTACCTTTCTGAGAGGATGACATGCGGGACCCATGAGGCAGCAGCATCCTCAACTATTCCAAGGCGGCAGGGGATCAAAATAAAAATAGGAAATAGCCAGAAATTAATTAGGGTAAAAAATAAATCTATCAAAGGAAACCTTTATTGTTCATAGAGGATGACATGTGGGACCGACCTGCCAGCTGCGTTGTCATGGTTTCAAAGGGGGCAGGGGATCAAAAGAAAAAGGCAAATAACCAGAAATTAGGGGTAAAAAATAAATCCAACAAAGGAAACTTTTATTGTTCATAGAGGATGACATGCGGGACCCATGAGCCAACAGCTTCCTCAACGTTTCAAAGTCGGCATGAGATTGAAAGAAAAAGGCAAGTGACCAAATATCAGGAGCCAAAAATAATCCAAGAAAAGAAATTTTATTGTACATAGAGGATGACATGCGGGTCCCATTTTGCAGCAGCGGTCTCAACATTTCCAAGGCGGCACAACACCAAAAGAAAACTGAAGTAGCCAGAAATCAGGGGGTGAAAAAATCCAAGAAAAGAAAGATTTCAATTGGGCTGCATCTGGACATCTGGGCCTTCGAACTATCCTGCTGGGCCTTTTGACTCGTACAATTTCAGCCCACTCCAAAACAGGAAAGTTCGGATTTTTCTAAAAAAAAACAGGAAAGTCCTATGCTTCGCAAAAACACAAAACAAGGAGATTCAACATATAAGTTTGTTTATGTAAAAATAAAGATTTAATTTATCCGTTTGCAATAGCTCAGAGCGAAATACAATGTTTATTGTCTGCAAAATAATCAAGATATCACATGTTTCTTGTACGGGGAGGCTGACATCGGGGACCCATGAGCCAGCAGCGTCGTCAACGTTTTAAAGGCGGTAGGGGATGGAAAGAAAAAATAAACCAAAAATCTGTTGGTAAAAAATACAAGAAAAGAAACATTTTCGTTCTGAGAGGATGACATGCGGGACCCATGAGGCAGCAGCATCCTCAGCGTTTATTGTTCATAGAGGTTGACATGTGGGACCCGTGAGCCAGCAGCGCCCTGAACGTTTTAAAGGCTGCAGGAGATCAAAAGAAAAAATAAGGCAAAAATCGTTTGGTCAACAAAATCCAAGAAAAGAAACATTTACCGTTCTGAGAGGATGACATGCGGGACCCATGAGGCAGCAGCATCCTCAACGATTCCAAGGCGGCAGGGGATCAAAGGAAAAAAGGAAATATCCCGAAATTAATTAGGGGTTCAAAATAAATCCATCAAAGGAAACTTTTATTGTTCACAGAGGATGACATGTGGGACCGACCTGCCAGCTGCGTCGTCATCGTTTCAAAGGGGGCAGGAGATCAAAAGAAATAGGCAAATAGCCAGAAATTAGGGGTCAAAAATAACTCCAAGAAAGGAAACTTTTATTGTTCGTAGAGGATGACATGCGGGACCCATGAGCCAGCAGCTTACTCAACGTTTCAAAGGCGGCATGAGATCGAAAGAAAAAGGCAAGTGACAAAATATCAGGAGCCAAAGATAATCCAAGAAAAAAACTTTATTGTACATAGAGGATGACATGCGGGTCCCAATTAGCAGCAGCGGTCTCAACGTTTCAAATGCGGCTTGAGATCAAAAGAAAAAGAAAGTTGATTGTACATAGAGGATGACATGCGGGTCCCATGAGTCAGCAGCTTACTCAACGTTTCCAAGGCGGCAGGGGATCAAAAGAAAAAGGAAATAGCCAAAAATCAGAGGGTGAAAAAAAAACCCAAGAAAATAAACTTTTATAGCACATAGAGGATGACATGCGGGTCCCATGAGCCAGCAGGTTCCTCAACGTTTCAAACGTGGCATGAGATCGAAAGAAAAAGGCAAGTGACCAAATATCAGGAGCCAAAAATAATTCAAGAAAAGAAACTTGAGTGTACATAGAGGATGACATGCGGGTCCCATTTAGCAGCAGCGGTATCACCGTTTGAGAGGCTGCACGGGATCGAAAGAAAAAGGCAAGTGACCAAATATCAGGAGCCAAAAATAATCCAAGAAAAGAAAGTTGTATAGTACATAGAGGATGACATGCGGGTCCCATTTTGCAGCAGCGGTATCACCGTTTGAGAGGCGGCAGGGGATCGAAAGAAAAAGGTAAGTGACCAAATATGAGGTGCCAAAAAAAATCCAAGAAAAAAAAGTTTTATAGTACATAGAGGATGACATGCGGGTCCCATTTAGCAGCAGCGGTATCACCGTTTGACAGGCGGCAGGGGATCGAAAGAAAAATGAAGTAGCCAGAAATCAGGGGGTGAAAAAAATCCAAGAAGAAAGATTTCAATTGGGCTGCATCTGGACATCTTGGCCTTCGAACTATCCTGCTTGGCCTTTTGACTCGTACAATTTCAGCCCACTCCAAAACAGGAAAGTTCAGAATTTTCTAAAAAAAAACAGGAAAGTCCTATGCTTCGCAAAAACAAAAAAAACAAGGAGATTCAACATATAAGTTTGTTTATGTAAAAATAAAGATTTATTTTATCCGTTTGAAATAGCTCAGAGCGCAATACACTATTTATTGTCTGCAAAATAATCAAGATATCACATGTTTGTTGTACGGGGAGGCTGACATCGGGGACCCATGAGCCAGCAGCGTCGTCAACGTTTTAAAGGCGGCAGGGGATGGAAAGAAAAAATAAACCAAAAATCTGTTGGTAAAAAATCCAAGAAAAGAAACATTTTCGTTCTAAGAGGATGACATGCGGGACCCATGAGGCAGCAGCATCCTCAGCGTTTATTGTTCATAGAGGCTGACATATGGGACCCGTGAGCCAGCAGCGTCCTCAACGTTTTAAAGGCTGCGGGAGATCGAAAGAAAAAATAAGCCAAAAATCGTTTGGTCAACAAAATCCAAGAAAAGAAAACATTTACCGTTCTGAGAGGATGACATGCGGGACCCATGAGGCAGCAGCATCCTCAGCGATTTCAAGGCGGCAGGGGATCAAAAGAAAAAAAGGAAATATCCAGAAATTGATTAGGGGTTCAAAATAAATCCATCAAAGGAAACTTTTATTGTTCATAGAGGATGACATGTGGGACCGACCTGCCAACAGCTTCCTCATCGTTGCAGAGGGGGCAGGAGATCAAAAGAAAAAGGCAAATAGCCAGAAATTAGGGGTCAAAAATAACTCCAAGAAAGAAAACTTTTATTGTCATAGAGGATGACATGCGGGACCCATGAGCCAGCAGCTTAGTCAACGTTTCAAAGGCGGCATGAGATCGAAAGAAAAAGGCAAGTGACCAAATATCAGGTGCCAAAAAAATCCAAGAAAAGAAAGTTTTATAGTACATAGAGGATGACATGCGGGTCCCATTTAGCAGCAGCGGTCTCACCGTTTGAGAGGCGGCAGGGGATCGAAAGAAAAAGGTAAGTGACCAAATATGAGGTCCCAAAAAAATCCAAGAAAAGAAAGTTTTATAGTACATAGAGGATGACATGCGGGTCCCATTTAGCAGCAGCGGTATCACCGTTTGAGAGGCGGCAGGGGATCGAAAGAAAAAGGCAAGTGACCAAATTTGAGGTGCCAAAAAAAATCCAAGAAAAGAAAGTTTTATAGTACATAGAGGATGACATGCGGGTCCCATTTAGCAGCAGCGGTATCACCATTTGAGAGGCGGCAGGGGATCGAAAGAAAAAGGCAAGTGACCAAATATGAGGTGCCAAAAAAATCCAAGAAAAGAAAGTTTTATAGTACATAGAGGATGACATGCGGGTCCCATTTAGTAGCAACGGTATCACCGTTTGAGAGGCGGCAGGGGATCGAAAGAAAAAGGCAAGTGACCAAATTTGAGGTGCCAAAAAAAACTCCAAGAAAAGAAAGTTGATTGCACATAGAGGATGACATGCGGGTCCCATTTAGCAGCAGCGGTCTCAACGTTTCCAAGGCGGCAAGGGATCAAAAGAAAAAGGAAGTAGCCAGAAATCAGGGGGTCAAAAAAAAATTAAGAATAGAAAGAATTTTGGTTCATAGAGGATGACATGCGGGACCCATGATCCTGCATCGTAAACGGCTCGATCGGAGAACGTTGAACGAGATGGCGCGATCGAGAAAAAAAACAATGCCAGAGAGGCTGCCATCTGGGCCCTACATCCCTCGGGTGGTGCGGATTTGCGTTGACTCGGCCGGCGAACCCGAGAATTCGAGATGCACCACGTCACGGGCCACCATACGCAACGTTTTGGCCGGTTTCGTCGGGCTAGGTGGCCTCAAAAACGAGAAAAAAAACGTTTTGACATGCACAACGGACAGACCCAAAATCGTCGGCCATGGTACACCAGCAACCACGGCGCGACTTCAACTTCGTCGGCCATGGCAACTTTTCTAGTAGTGGAAACGACACCGTATGAATTATGGTTTAATAAGAAACCTAAGCTGTCGTTCCTTAAAGTTTGGGGTTGTGAAGCCTATGTAAAGAAGTTACAACCAGACAAGCTAGAACCCAAAACGGAGAAATGCGTCTTCATAGGATACCCTAAGGAAACTATAGGGTACACTTTCTATCACAGATCCGAAGGCAAAATCTTTGTTGCTAAGAACGGAACCTTTCTTGAGAAAGAATTTCTCACTAAAGAAGTGACTGGAAGAAAAGTAGAACTCGATGAGATTGATGAATCTATACTCATTGATCAGAGTAGCGCAGTACCGGAAATTGTACATGTACCGCCTACACCGGCAACAGAGGAAGCTAATGATAATGATCATGAAACTTCGAATGAGGAAACTACTGAACCTCGCAGATCGACAAGGGAACGTGCCACTCCTGATTGGTATGATCCTTGTCTAAATGTCATGATTGTGGACAACAATGATGAGGACCCTGCGACGTATGAAGAAGCGATGATGAGCCCAGATTCCAACAAATGGCAAGAAGCCATGAAATCTGAAATGGGATCCATGTATGATAACAAAGTATGGACTTTGGTAGACTTACCTGATAGCCGCAAGGCTGTCGAGAATAAATGGATCTTCAAGAGAAAAACAGATGCTGATGGTAATATTACTGTCTATAAAGCTCGACTTGTCGCAAAGCGTTTCCGACAAATTCAAGGAGTTGATTACGATGAGACTTTCTCACCTATAGCGAAGCTAAAATCTGTGAGGATTTTGTTAGCAATAGCTGCATTTTTCGATTATGAGATTTGGCAGATGGATGTCAAAACGGCGTTCCTTAATGGAGACATTGAGGAAGAGTTGTATATGGTACAACCCAAAGGTTTTGTCGATCCTAAAAATGCTGACAAAGTATGCAAACTTCAGCGTTCAATCTATGGACTGAAGCAAGCATCAAGAAGTTGGAACCGACGCTTTGATAAGGTGATCAAAGACTTCGGGTTTATACAGTGTCATGGAGAGGCCTGTATTTACAAAAAAGTGAGTGGGAGCTCTGTAGCATTCCTGATATTATATGTATATGACATATTATTAATTGGGAATGATATAGAACTATTAAGCAGTGTAAAAGGTTATTTGAATAATAGTTTTTCAATGAAAGACTTTGGTGAAGCATCGTATATATTAGGCATCAAGATATAGAGATAGATCAAGACGCCTAATAGGGCTATCACAGAGTACATACCTGGACAAGATTCTAAAGAAGTTTAGAATGGACGAAAGTAAGAAAGGGTTCTTACTTATGTTACCAGGCAAGGTTTTGAGTAAGACTCAAGGACCGGCTACGGCAGAAGAAAGAGAAAGGATGAGTAATATCCCCTATGCCTCGGCAGTAGGATCTATCATGTATGCCATGCTATGTACTAGACCGGATATAGCACATGCTGTTAGTTTGACTAGCAGATATCAAAGTGATCCAGGAATGGAACACTGGACAGCGGTCAAGAATATCCTGAAGTACTTGAAAAGAACTAAGGATATGTTTCTTTGTTATGGAGGTGACCAAGAGCTCGTTGTAAGTGGTTACACCGATGCAAGTTGGAACACTGATCCTGATGACTCTAAGTCACAGTCTGGGTACGTGTTTATATTGAATGGTGCTGCAGTAAGCTGGGCAAGCTCGAAGCAGTGCACGGTGGTGAAGTCTTCAACAGAATCAGAGTACATAGCGGCTTCAGAGGCTTCATCAGAAGCGGCATGGATGAAGAGGTTCATTGTAGAGCTCGGTGCGGTTCCTAGTGCATTGGACCCACTAGTCATATACTGTGACAACATGGGTGCCATCGCCAATGCACAAGAACCAAGGTCACACAAGAGGCTGAAGCATATCAAGATGCGTTACCACTCGATTCGCGAGTACATCGAAGATGGAGAAGTAAAGATTTGCAAAGTACACACTGATCTGAATGTAGCAGATCCGTTGACTAAAGCTCTCCCTAGGGCAAAGCATGACCAACACCAGAATGCCATGGGTGTTAGGTACCTTACAATGTAATCTAGATTATTGACTCTAGTGCAAGTGGGAGACTGAAGGAGATATGCCCAAGAGGCAATAATAAAAGTGATTATTATATATCTTTATGTTTATGATAAATGTTTATATACCATGCTATAATTGTATTAACCGAAACATTAATACATGTGTGATATGTAAACAACAAAGAGTCCCTAGTATGCCTCTTAAATAGCTTGTTGATTAATGGATGATTAGTTTCATAATCATGAACATTGGATGTTATTAATAACAAGGTTATATCATTGTATGAATGATGTAATGGACACACCCAATTAAGCGTAGCATAAGATCACGTCATTAAGTTATTTGCTATAAGCTTTCGATACATAGTTACCTAGTCCTTATGACCATGAGATCATGTAAATCACTTATACCGGAAAGGTACTTTGATTACATCAAACGCCACTGTGTAAATGGGTGGTTATAAAGGTGGGATTAAGTATCCGGAAAGTATGAGTTGAGGCATATGGATCAACAGTGGGATTTGTCCATCCCGATGACGGATAGATATACTCTGGGCCCTCTCGGTGGAATGTCGTCTAATGTCTTGCAAGCATATGAATAAGTTCATAAGAGACCACATACCATGTTACGAGTAAAGAGTACTTGTCAGGAGACGAGGTTGAACAAGGTATAGAGTGATACCGATGATCAAACCTCGGACAAGTAAAATATCGCGTGACAAAGGGAATTGGTATCGTATGTGAATGGTTCATTCGATCACTAAAGTCATCATTGAATATGTGGGAGCCATTATGGATCTCCAGATCCCGCTATTGGTTATTGGTCGGAGAGAGTACTCAACCATGTCCGCATAGTTCACGAACCGTAGGGTGACACACTTAAGGTTGGATGTTGAAATGGTAGAACTTGAATATGGAATGGAGTTCAAAGATTTGTTCGGAGTCCCGGATGAGATCCCGGACATCACGAGTTCCGGAATGGTCCGGAGAATAAGATTCATATATAGGAAGTCATTTTATAAGATTTAAAATGATCCGGAAGGTTCTATGGAAGGTTCTAGAAAAGTCCGGAAGAAACCACTTTGGAAGGCGGAGTCCCAAAGGGACTCCACCACCATGGCCGGCCAACCCTAAAGGGGAAGGAGTCCCAAGTGGACTCCCCTAAGGGGGCCGGCCACCCCCTCCCAAGGAAGGGTGGGAATCCCACCTCTAGTGGGAGTCCTAGCTTGGGTAGGTTTCATGTGATATGGAATGTTTTGGTTTGGGGTCTTATTCGAAGACTTGTAGACCAACTCTTGGGTGTTCCACCTATATAATGAGGGCCAAGGGGAGGGGGCCGGCCACCCTAAGACCACAAGGTGGCCGCACCCCCTATGGGCCGGCGCCCCCCTCTCCCAAACCCTAGCGGCCCTCTCTCCTCCACCACATCCCGCACGCTTAGTGAAGCTCCGCCGGGTTTCTCCACCACCACCGACACCACGCCGTCGTGCTGCCGGATTCAAGAGGAGCTACTACTTCCGCTGCCCGCTGGAACGGGGAGGTGGATGTCGTCTTCATCAACAACCGAACGTGTGACCGAGTACGGAGGTGCTGCCCGTTCGTGGCGCCGTGATCAAGATCTTCTACGCGCTTTTGCAAGCGGCAAGTGAACATCTACCGCAGCAACGAGAGCCTCATCTTGTAGGCTTTGGAATCTCTTCAAGGGTGAGACTCGATAATCCCCTCGTTGCTACCATCTTCTAGATTGTATCTTGGCTTGGATTGCGTGTTCGCGGTAGGAAATTTTTTGTTTTCTATGCAACGAATCCCTACAAGAAGAATTGCCAAGTGTCTTGTGGAGTATTCGAACAACACCAAATACGGCGACACAAGAAACTCCGTTCTTCTTAGTCCATGGAGCTGAGGCAGTACTACCGATCGAAATAGAGCATGACTCCCCAAGAGTCACAGAGTATGATGAAGAAACCTCAAGAAGAGCTTTGGAGGACGATGTAGATGCACTCGACGAAGCTCGAGATGAAGTACTTTCACGGGTTACCAAGTACCAGCAAGACGTAAAAAACTACCACAGTCGACGATTACGGCCAAGATCTTTTCAAGTCGGAGATTTAGTACTACGGCTCAATCAGCAAAGTACTGAAAAACTCGAGTCGCCATGGCTTGGCCGTTACATCGTCACAGAAGTAATTGAAGGAGGAGCATACAGGATCAAGAACAAGAAGACAGGGGTTCCCGAGAAAAACCCCTGGAACATGGCGCAGCTCAGGCGGTTCTACGCTTAGAGCCGAAATATAGTCCTCCTTTGTAAAAATACAATGTACTGAAACGCCCGCGAGTTTTCAGACGCACTCTTTTCCTTTTCAGGGCACCGAGTGGGGCTGGAAAGGTTTTTAATGAGGCGGGCTCGCGGTGCTTCAATATAATAAAAGATAGTGATGATATACATCCTTTTTCTTCGACATGCTCGGGGGCTTATAACCCACGATAGCAAAATACATATATTCTCGCAAAACAGTAAATTCTTCGAGATGACAAAATAGTATAAGCTCCAGCCAAAGGCTCGGTGGCTTCGCAATATAGATTACACTTTTCAATATAGACAACTTCATCAATACAAAGAATTCGACAAAAAATATAGACATAACTTTTCGCAATATAGTACAACTCAGTCAAGGCCTAATATACTATCTATGGATAAACCTTTGTTATTTGCAGCAGTTGTCTTGTGCTCAGCATAGCTCCCCTTGACGAAGAATTCAGAATCCATCCGAAGAAGTTCATCCATCATCGCTTCGGCCACAGGAGTCACCATGTCATTGATTTCGTCGATGTTATTCTTTCGTCGCGATTTTTTGGCCAGGCAGTCAGAAACAATCTTCGTCAGATCTAATTTTGGATGGCAAATATGTATCATGATCATGGCGAATCTTGCTCCAGCAGTCAACTGAGCTCGTACAAAGTTATGAATACGAGGGGCATCTCGAAACTTTTCCATCAATCCAAGAAGAGTATCGGGAGCTTCATCTCGAGGAAACATAGTCTTGTAAACAAGGGTCAATGTTCTCGTGCAGAAGTTAAGGAATTCGCGAACCTGATAGGCGCGGTCTTGGAACCTGACAATCTGTTGGGTCCGCTCGGGAGTGGCCCAGAACAGACAGCCGTGGTTAAGAGAAAGGTTAACGATGAGGTTCGTTCTTACATTCACCCTTTCATCTTCAGCAGCAGCGTCGAGAACAGAACCTATCAAGAGAAAGAACAAGAAATTCAAAAAAAGGGGGTACAGCAAAAGACAGAAGAAGTTCTGGGTTGAAAAAGCATACCTAACATATCCACACTAGCTTCAGTCATTAGCTCGAGCATACTATTTTCTCGAGTAGTTGCTTTTTCAGCTTCAGAAATAGCAGCTTCCTTGGCAGTTATGGCTTCTTTAGCTTGTTGAAGGGCAATCTTCTCTCTTTCGGATGCCCTGCGGGATTGCTCCATCATCGCAAGAGTTTGCTTTTTCATGGACTGAAGTTGTTGGCGAAGTTCTTGCAAATCTTGCGAGGAGTGTTTACTTGAAGAACCTTCGATAAGGTCATCATCGACAAGTGTCTTCTTCGAGAAGGAGGAAGCAGGAAAAGTATCGGTAGGATGAGGATTTGCGGAGTAGTTATCAAATATCAACTGGAAAAGAAAATTTCAGTATCAATGATCACGCAAAATAGAATTCCATTGATCTTCGGGAAATTTACACAGATATTACAGAAGGAGTCTTCAAAAGAATTACTACGACAGTTGTCGCCAAAGCTACTGTGACGACAACATCAAAAGAAACAGTAAAAATAAAAACAGAAAAAGATAGGGCATTCTACTAGACCTCCGGCTTCGATGAGCTAGGAGCAGGAGTAGGCTTGCATCCAAGATAGGCAAGGATCTTCTTTGAGTTGGGCTTTGAAGCCCTGATCAGCGATTGCCACTTCGTGGTCTCCATCTCCTGCGTGTCGCCAACTTTGGTCCAGTAGATATTTTGCTGGCTGTCAGCAACCAGAGCAATAGTGCTTTCCACGGCGACCTTCATATTTTCTTGGCGAAGCTTAAGTCCAAGATCTTCTGGGGGATTGAAGCACTTGGCAAGAGCAAGGAAGGTCGCGGGTTCCTTTTTCTTCGGGTAGAAGTAAGGGTACAGCCACGACAATCCTTCCCTAGCCACAGTAAGACCTTCGCGTGCTTCATCTCCGTGAAACTCCAGGAAAGCAAGTGCGTCAAGAAGAGGATCATTGTCGGGATCTTCAAGTTCATATTCTTGAGATGTTTTCCCTGTCGAGGCAGAAATTTATTGATCAACAAACGAGTACAAAAAAGCAAGTCCAAAGAATGCAAAATAGTTCGGGTACTCACTGACAAATCGACGGCTTTGTGATTCCAGGCGTTTAGTAATCGCGTCTTCACGAGCAGATTGTGCGGCTATATGCTCGCTCAACGAAGTCTCGGCGTCGTGAAGCCTCTTCTGAAGTTCTTCGACACCAGCAGCATCTGCCTTGGCTTTGTCAGCTTCTGCCCTAGCCTTACTAGCATCTGATTCGGCCTTCTTACGAGCCTCCTCACTTTGCTCTAATTTTTGAGCAAGTGTGTCGGCACGTTTGTTGGCCTCCGCAAGTTTCTCTGCCAAAATAGTCAAATATAGTCAAAATCACGACAAGAAAGGAGTGAGAAGTCATGGGTAAAGAGAAGCAGAAAGTCACTACCTTCAGCTTTGCTAGCATACTCGCGATACCCAACGAATTGGGCACCGAAGCGGATGAATTCCTTAATCAAAGGCTGTTAAAGAAAGATAGAGAAAGAAAAAGTTTCAGTATGGGACAAAGTGCGACAGCACAAAATGAAAAGAAGCAAACAATGAAAACGTCGATAGCATGAAAAAGTATTCAATGACTTACATCATCCAAAAGAGGAGTCGCGGAGCTACCCAATTGTAAGGTAGGCTCTGTGATTGATTCAACCCTCGCCCTTTTTGGTGAAGGGACGAGGGGGCTTGCAGGAGGAGTAGGTGCGTCGGTGTTTTGTTGAGGAGGCGAAGATTCTTCTCCTTCAACGTGCACTTCAGAAACAACTAAAGTATGCGACGTACTCGTTCGAGCAGTCGCATCAATAGCTGGCGTTTCTTCCTCGTCACCACTACGATTAAATGGCGACAGTATAAGAAGCAAGATAGACAAAAATCTTCAAGAGGCAAAACAGTAAGAAACAAGGGGTGACTTACGAACTAACGAGGGCGTCAAGGTATGGATCGAAAGCTGCCTTCCGATTTGAAGGAGCAGCTTCTTCGGCTTTGGAGGTGCCGGAATCTTCGACGTCTGTCCTCTTCCTCTTGTTCTTTCGAGAAACAGCAGGAGGAGGAGAGTGTGCCGATGTGGTAGCCTCGGAGTCAGCCTCCTTTTCAGAGGATCCCGCAGATTTTCGAGAACCTGCGGGTTCACTCTCAGGGCAAGGAGCACCCTGGTTGTCATCAGTGACAACGGCTCGTTCTTCGACTTCTCCACCTTCAGGAAGGGGAGGAAGAGAGACAAGATCTGGATGGTTCTATAAAAAAAGGGGGATGTCAATAAAAGAGTAATGCAAAGGATGTCAAACAAAAATGAGCAAGTCAACAAAGGTTACCTTGGGAAGCGCATTGGTGGCGCTATATGGTTTTACGCGACAAGAAGAGGGGACATCATCTTTCTTGCTGAGGGAGGAGATTTTCCGGACAAGTTTTTCTAAATCCTTGACCGACAAATCCACCGACAGCCGATCCACATCATTGTCGCCAGCATACTTCCAGAGGGGATTTTTGCGGGCCTGCAGAGGTTTGATGCGTGTGGTTGGCACGTCCGTTGGGAACCCCAAGAGGAAGGTGTGATGCGCACAGCGGCAAGTTTCCCTCAGTAAGAAACCAAGGTTTAATCGGACCAGTAGGAGTCAAGAAGCACGTTGAAGGTTGATGGCGGCGGGATGTAGTGCGGCGCAACACCAGGGATTCCGGCGCCAACGTGGAACCTGCACAACACAACCAAAGTACTTTGCCCCAACGAAACAGTGAGGTTGTCAATCTCACCGGCTTGCTATAACAAAGGATTAACCGTATTGTGTGGAAGATGATTGTTTGCAGAAAACAGTAGAACAAGAATTGCAGTAGATTGTATTTCAGTAAAGAGAATTGGACCGGGGTCCACAGTTCACTAGAGGTGTCTCTCCCATAAGACAAACAGCATGTTGGGTGAACAAATTACAGTTGGGCAATTGACAAATAAAGAGAGCATGACAATGCACATACATATCATGATGAGTATAGTGAGATTTAATTGGGCATTACGACAAAGTACATAGACCGCCATCCAACTGCATCTATGCCTAAAAAGTCCACCTTCAGGTTATCATCCGAACCCCCTCCAGTATTAAGTTGCAAAGCAACAGACAATTGCATTAAGTATGGTGCGTAATGTAATCAACAACTACATCCTTAGACATAGCATCAATGTTTTATCCCTAGTGGCAACAGCACAACACAACCTTAGAACTTTCTCACACTGTCCTGTGTGTCAATGCGGGCATGAACCCACTATCGAGCATAAGTACTCCCTCTTGGAGTTACAAGCATCTACTTGGCCAGAGCATCTACTAGTAACGGAAAGCATGCAAGATCATAAACAACACGTAGATATAACTTTGATAATCAACATAACAAGTATTCTCTATTCATCGGATCCCAACAAACGCAACATATAGAATTACCGATAGATGATCTTGATCATGTTAGGCAGCTCACAAGATCCGACAATGATAGCACAATGGGGAGAAGACAACCATCTAGCTACTGCTATGGACCCATAGTCCAGGGGTAGACTACTCACACATCACACCGGAGGCGACCATGGCAGCGTAGAGTCCTCCGGGAGATGATTCCCCTCTCCGACAGGGTGCCGGAGGCGATCTCCTGGATCCCCCGAGATGGGATCGGCGTTGGCGGCGTCTCTGGAAGGTTTTCCGTATCGTGGCTCTCGGTACTGAGGGTTTCGTCACGGAGGCTTTAAGTAGGCGGAAGGGCAAGTCAGGAGGGGGCACAGGGGCCCCACACCATAGGTCGGCGCGGCCAAGGGGGGGCCGCGCCGCCCTAGGGTTTGGGCACCCTGTGGCCCCACTTCGTTTCGTCTTCGGACTTCTGGAAGCTTCGTGGACAAATAGGCCCCCGGGCTTTGATTTCGTCCAATTCCGAGAATATTTCCTTACTAGGATTTCTGAAACCAAAAACAAGAAAATGACAGAATCGGCACTTCGGCATCTTGTTAATAGGTTAGTTCCAGAAAATGCACGAATATGACATAAAGTGTGCATAAAACATGTAGATAACATCAATAATGTGGCATGGAACATAAGAAATTATCGATACGTCGGAGACATATCAGCATCCCCAAGCTTAGTTCTGCTCGTCCCGAGCAGGTAAAACGATAACACAGATAATTTCTGGAGTGACATGCCATCATAATCTTGATCATACTATTTGTAAAGCATATGTAGTGAATGCAGCGATCAAAACAATGTATATGACATGAGTAAACAAGTGAATCATAAAGCAAAGACTTTTCATGAATAGCACGTCAAGACAAGCATCAATAAGTCTTGCATAAGAGTTAACTCATAAAGCAATAATTCAAAGTAAAGGCATTGAAGCAACACAAAAGAAGATTAAGTTTCAGCGGTTGCTTTCAACTTGTAACATGTATATCTCATGGATATTGTCAACATAGAGTAATATAATAAGTGCAATAACCAAGTATGTAGGAGTCAATGCACAGTTCACACAAGTGTTTGCTTCTTGAGGTGGAGAGAAATAGGTGAACTGACTCAACATTGAAAGTAAAAGAATGGTCCTCCATAGAGGAAAAGCATCGATTGCTATATTTGTGCTAGAGCTTTGATTTTGAAAACATGAAACAATTTTGTCAACGGTAGTAATAAAGCATATGCATCATGTAAATTATATCTTATAAGTTGCAAGCCTCATGCATAGTGTACCAATAGTGCCCGCACCTTGTCCTAATTAGCTTGGACTACCTGGATTATCACCGCAATACATATGCTTTAACCAAGTGTCACAAAGGGGTACCTCTATGCCGCCTGTACAAAGGTCTAAGGAGAAAGCTCGCATTTGGATTTCTCGCTTTTGATTATTCTCAACTTAGACATCCATACCGGGACAACATAGACAACAGATAATGGACTCCTCTTTTAATGCTTTAAGCATTCAACAACAATTAATTCTTTTCTCATTAGAGATTTGAGGATGTTTGTCCAAAACTGAAACTTCCACCATGGATCATGGCTTTAGTTAGCGGCCCAATGTTCTTCTCTAACAATATGCATGCTCAAACCATTCAACTCAGTGTAGATCGCCCTTACTTCAGACAAGACGAACATGCATAGCAACTCACATGAAATTCAACAATGAAAAGTTGATGGCGTCCCCAGTAAACATGGTTATCGCACAACAAGCAACTTAATAAGAGATAAAGTGCATAATTACATATTCAATACCACAATAGTTTTTAAGCTATTTGTCCCATGAGCTATATATTGCAAAGGTGAATGATGGAATTTTAAAGGTAGCACTCAAGCAATTTACTTTGGAATGGCGGAAAATACCATGTAGTAGGTAGGTATGGTGGACACAAATGGCATAGTGGTTGGCTCAAGCATTTTGGATGCATGAGAAGTATTCCCTCTCGATACAAGGTTTAGGCTAGCAAGGCTTATTTGAAACAAACACAAGGATGAACCGGTGCAGCAAAACTCACATAAAAGACATATTGAAAACATTATAAGACTCTACACCGTCTTCCTTGTTGTTCAAACTCAATACTAGAAATTATCTAGACCTTAGAGAATCCAAATATGCAAACCAAATTTTAGCATGCTCTATGTATTTCTTCATTAATTGGTGCAAAGCATATGATGCAAGAGCTTAATCATGAGCACAACAATTGCCAAGTATCACATTACCCAAGACATTAATAGCAATTACTACATGTATCATTTTCCAATTCCAACCATATAACAATTTAATGAAGGAGAAACTTCGCCATGAATACTATGAGTAGAAACCAAGGACATACTTGTCCATATGCTACAGCGGAGCGTGTCTCTCTCCCATAAAGTGAATGCTAGGATCCATTTTATTCAAACAAAACAAAAACAAAAACAAACCGACGCTCCAAGAAAAAGCACATAAGATGTGATGGAATAAAAATGTAGTTTCAGGGGAGGAACCTGATAATGTTGTCGATGAAGAAGGGGATGCCTTGGGCATCCCCAAGCTTAGACGCTTGAGTCTTCTTAATATATGCAGGGGTGAACCACCGGGGCATCCCCAAGCTTAGAGCTTTCACTCTCCTTGATCATGTTGCATCATACTCCTCTCTTGATCCTTGAAAACTTCCTCCACACCAAACTCGAAACAACTCATTAGAGGGTTAGTGCACAATATAAATTAACATATTCAGAGGTGACACAATCATTCTTAACACTTCTGGACATTGCATAATGCTACTGGACATTGGTGGATCAAAGAAATTCATCCAACATAGCAAAAGAGGCAATGCGAAATAAAAGGCAGAATCTGTCAAAACAGAACAGTTCGTATTGACGAATTTTAAAATGGCACCAGACTTGCTCAAATGAAAATGCTCAAATTGAATGAAAGTTGCGTACATATCTGAGGATCATGCACGTAAATTGGCTTAATTTTCTGAGCTACCTACAGGGAGGTGGACCCAGATTCGTAACAGCAAAGAAATCTGGAACTGCGCAGTAATCCAAATCTAGTACTTACTTTTCTATCAACGGCTTAACTTGGCACAACAAAACACAAAACTAAGATAAGGAGAGGTTGCTACAGTAGTAAACAACTTCTAAGACACAAAATAAAAACAAAGTACTGTAGGTAAAAACATGGGTTGTCTCCCATAAGCGCTTTTCTTTAACGCCTTTCAGCTAGGCGCAGAAAGTGTGTATCAAGTATTATCAAGAGACGAAGTGTCAACATCATAATTTGTTCTCATAATAGAATCAAAAGGTAACTTCATTCTCTTTCTAGGGAAGTGTTCCATACCTTTCTTGAGAGGAAATTGATATTTTATATTACCTTCCTTCATATCAATAGTAGCACCAACAGTTCGAAGAAAAGGTCTTCCCAATATAATGGGACAAGATGCATTGCATTCAATATCCAAGACAACAAAATCAACGGGGATAAGGTTATTGTTAACGGTAATGCGAACATTATCAACTTTACCCAAAGGTTTCTTTGTAGAATGATCAGCAAGATTAACATCCAAATAGCAATTTTTCAGCGGTGGCAAGTCAAGCATATTATAAATTTTCTTAGGCATAACAGAAATACTTGCACCAAGATCACATAAAGCATTACAATCAAAATCTTTAACCTTCATCTTAATGATGGGCTCCCAACCATCCTCTAGCTTTTTAGGAATAGAGGTTTCACGCTCTAGTTTCTCTTCTCTAGCTTTAATGAGAGCATTTGTAATATGATGTGTAAAGGCCAAATTTATAGCACTAGCATTAGGACTTTTAGCAAGTTTTTGCAAGAACTTTATAACTTCAGAGATGTGGCAATCATCAAAATTCAAACCATTATAATCTAAAGCAATGGGATCATCATCCCCAATGTTGGAAAAAATTTCAGCAGCTTTATCACAGGCAGTTTCAGCAGTTTTAGCAGTTTCAGGCAGTTTCTCGCGCTTTGCATTAGAAGTGGAAACATTGCTAACACCAATTCTTTTATTATTAATAGTAGGAGGTGCAGCAACATGTGTAGCATTAGCATTACTAGTGGTGGTAATAGTCCAAACTTTAGCTACATTCTTCTCTTTAGCTAGTTTTTCATTTTCTTCTCTATCCCACCTAGCACGCAGTTCAGCCATTAATCTTATATTCTCATTAATTCTAACTTGAATGGCATTTGCTGTAGTAACAATTTTATTATGATGATTTTCATTAGGCAAAACTTTCGATTTCAAAAGATCAACATCAGCAGCTAGACTATCGACTTTAGAAGCAAGTATATCAATTTTCCCAAGCTTTTCTTCAACAGATTTGTTAAAAGCAGTTTGTGTACTAATAAATTCTTTAAGCACGGCTTCAAGTCCAGGGGGTGAACTCCTATTATTGTTGTAAGAATTCCCATAAGAATTACCATAGCCGTTGCCACTATTATAAGGATATGGCCTATAGTTGTTACTAGAATTGTTCCGGTAAGCATTGTTGTTGAAATTATTATTTTTAATGAAGTTTACATCAACATGTTCTTCTTGTGCAACCAATGAAGCTAACGGAACATTATTAGGATCAATATTAGTCCTATCATTCACAAGCATAGACATAATAGCATCAATCTTATCACTCAAGGAAGAGGTTTCTTCGACAGAATTTACCTTCTTACCTTGTGGAGCTCTTTCCGTGTGCCATTCAGAGTAGTTGATCATCATATTATCAAGAAGCTTTGTTGCTTCACCAAGAGTGATGGACATAAAGGTACCTCCAGCAGCTGAATCCAATAAATTCCGTGAAGAAAAATTTAGTCCTGCATAGAAGGTTTGGATGATCATCCAAGTAGTCAGTCCATGGGTTGGGCAATTTTTAACCAGAGATTTCATTCTTTCCCAAGCTTGAGCAACATGTTCAGTATCTAATTGTTTAAAATTCATTATGCTACTCCTCAAAGATATAATTTTAGCAGGGGGATAATATCTACCAATAAAAGCATCCTTGCATTTAGTCCATGAATCAATACTATTCTTAGGCAGAGATAGCAACCAATCTTTAGCTCTTCCTCTTAATGAGAAAGGGAACAATTTTAGTTTAATAATATCACCATCTACATCTTTATATTTTTGCATTTCACATAGTTCAACAAAATTATTAAGATGGGCAGTAGCATCATCAGAACTAACACCAGAAAATTGCTCTCGCATAACAAGATTCAGTAAAGCAGGTTTAATTTCAAAGAATTCTGCTGTAGTAGCAGGTGGAGCAATAGGTGTGCATAAGAAATCATTATTATTTGTGGTTGTGAAGTCACACAACTTAGTATTTTCAGCGTTGGCCATTTTAGCAACAGTAAATAAAGCAAACTAGATAAAGTAAATGCAAGTAAACTAATTTTTTTGTGTTTTTGATATAGCAAACAAGATAGCAAATAAAGTAAAACTAGCAACTAATTTTTTTTTTTGTATTTTGATTTAGTGCAGCAAACAAAGTAGTAAATAAAACTTAAGCAAGACAAAAACAAAGTAAAGAGATTGAGAAGTGGAGACTCCCCTTGCAGCGTGTCTTGATCTCCCCGGCAACGGCGCCAGAAATTTGCTTGATGCGTGTGGTTGGCACGTCCGTTGGGAACCCCAAGAGGAAGGTGTGATGCGCACAGCGGCAAGTTTCCCTCAGTAAGAAACCAAGGTTTAATCGGACCAGTAGGAGTCAAGAAGCACATTGAAGGTTGATGGCGGCGGGATGTAGTGCGGCGCAACACCAGGGATTCCGGCGCCTACGTGGAACCTGCACAACACAACCAAAGTACTTTGCCCCAACGAAACAGTGAGGTTGTCAATCTCACCGGCTTGCTGTAACAAAGGATTAACCGTATTGTGTGGAAGATGATTGTTTGCAGAAAACAGTAGAACAAGTATTGCAGTAGATTGTATTTCAGTAAAGAGAATTGGACCGGGGTCCACAGTTCACTAGAGGTGTCTCTCCCATAAGACAAACAGCATGTTGGGTGAACAAATTACAGTTGGGAAATTGACAAATAAAGAGAGCATGACAATGCACATACATATCATGATGAGTATAGTGAGATTTAATTGGGCATTACGACAAAGTACATAGACCGCCATCCAACTGCATCTATGCCTAAAAAGTCCACCTTCAGGTTATCATCCGAACCCCCTCCAGTATTAAGTTGCAAAGCAACAGACAATTGCATTAAGTATGGTGCGTAATGTAATCAACAACTACATCCTTAGACATAGCATCAATGTTTTATCCCTAGTGGCAATAGCACAACACAACCTTAGAACTTTCTGTCACCGTCCTGTGTCAATGCAGGCATGAACCCACTATCGAGCATAAGTACTCCCTCTTGGAGTTACAAGCATCTACTTGGCCAGAGCATCTACTAGTAACGGAAAGCATGCAAGATCATAAACAACACGTAGATATAACTTTGATAATCAACATAACAAGTATTCTCTATTCATCGGATCCCAACAAACGCAACATATAGAATTACAGATAGATGATCTTGATCATGTTAGGCAGCTCACAAGATCCGACAATGATAGCACAATGGGGAGAAGACAACCATCTAGCTACTGCTATGGACCCATAGTCCAGGGGTAGACTACTCACACATCACACCAGAGGCGACCATGGCGGCGTAGAGTCCTCCGGGAGATGATTCCCCTCTCCGACAGGGTGCCGGAGGCGATCTCCTGGATCCCCCGAGATGGGATCGGCGTTGGCGGCGTCTCTGGAAGGTTTTCCGTATCGTGGCTCTCGGTACTGAGGGTTTCGTCACGGAGGCTTTAAGTAGGCGGAAGGGCAAGTCAGGAGGGGGCACAGGGGCCCCACACCATAGGCCGGCGCGGCCAAGGGGGGGGGCCGCGCCGCCCTAGGGTTTGGGCACCCAGTGGCCCCACTTCGTTTCGTCTTCGGACTTCTGGAAGCTTCGTGGAAAAATAGGCCCCTGGGCTTTGATTTCGTCCAATTCCGAGAATATTTCCTTACTAGGATTTCTGAAACCAAAAACAGCAGAAACAGAATCGGCACTTCGGCATCTTGTTAATAGGTTAGTTCCAGAAAATGCACGAATATGACATAAAGTGTGCATAAAACATGTAGATAACATCAATAATGTGGCATGGAACATAAGAAATTATCGATACGTCGGAGACGTATCAAGGTTGCACTCTGATTCTAAGGAAATATGCCGTGATTTGGATACCCGACAGTTCTTTGCCGCGGGTGCTTTGAAGCTCATGGATGCGGGTCATCAGTGCCTCCGTCGCCGTTTTTTCTTCGTCGGTAGCCTCTGCATCCCAGGAGCGGCGGCGATAGATTTTCTCGGCACCGTCAAAAGGAGGGATGTTGTCTTCAGCACACCCATGATTCTCCTCGTGGATGTACAACCATTTTTTGCGCCACCCTTGAACTGAGTTAGGGAATTTGACATCGAAGTATTCGACATCAGGGCGAACGCAAATACAAACACCGCCTATGTTATAGGCGACATTGGCAGAGCCATTACGGCGACACAAAAAGATGCATTTCCATAACGCCCAGTTAGGCTGGACGCCGAGGAAGGATTCGCAAAGAGTGATGAAGATGGAAATATGGAGGATAGAGTTGGGTGTGAGGTGATGAAGTTGCAATCCGTAAACGAAAAGCAACCCACGAAGAAAATTGTGAATGGGGGCAGAAAGGCCGCGGATGAGATGATCAACGAAACTAACCCGATACTCCATTGGAGGGGTTGGGTAGCTCTCTTCGCTGGGGAAGCACAGTGCCTTAGGCTTCTTGCTGATCCCCAGTTTCTTCAGCAGGTTGATGTCCTGGGCAGAGATTTTGGATCTCTCCCACTCAGCGCTCCCCAGATCTGCGGAAGCCATCTTTGATTCCGGAGTGCTGTGCCTGATCAATCTGCGCGGTGGCATCAACAATGGCGCAGGAGTACAGTGCGGGAGTAGTTGGGATCAAGGAACTATGGGATGCAAGAGGAGATTTTTGCAAGAGGAGAGCAGAGGAGCGGCGCAAGCGAAAGTGCGGAAGGAAGAAGACGAAGCCCTTAAATAGAGGTGCGGTGAATCGGTGCACCGTTAGATGGAAAAAGTGTGAGGCAGATGGTGTACACGTGGAGCAAGGGTAAAAAAGTAATTTCGCCCTACAGGCGTTACAGTGCGTGCGCCAGGAAAAGCGGAGGACGTGTGTCCCCCACTTGCACGACGTGTCAATACGATGCGTAACTTGGGCCCGCAAGGCAGCGAAAGAGAACTTCTCGCGATTTCCAGGAACAGCGGTCGTGGCTATCGTCAGCAATGATGTCACTTCAGCAAGAGAAAATTTCGACTTAACAGCTTCATAAAAAAGGCGACAGCAAAAGATATTGGAGAGCCTTTGATCAAATACAAGTTTTTGATCAAATGCTCGGGGGCTATGATACGTCTCCGACGTATCGATAATTTCTTATGTTCCATGCCACATTATTGATGATATCTACATGTTTTATGCATACTTTATGTCATATTTATGCGTTTTCCGGAACTAACCTATTGACGAGATGCCGAAGGGCGATTCTTTTTTCTGCTGTTTTTGGTTTCAGAAATCCTAGTAAGGAAATATTCTCGGAATCGGACGAAATCAACGCCCAGCATCTTGGAATCCCCGGAAGCATCCAGAACACCCGAGAGCCGCCAGAGAGGGGACACAGGCCCCCCAGGAGGTAGGCCGGCGCGGCCCAGGGGTGGCCCGCGCCCCCCTGTGGTGACATCGCCTCGTTGACCCTCCGACGCCGCCTCTTCGCCTATTTAAGGGTCCTCGACCTAAAACCTCGACACGGAAAAACCACGGTACGAGAAACCTTCCAGAGCCGCCGCCATCGCGAAGCCAAGATCTGGGGGACAGGACTCTCTGTTCCGGCACGCCGCCGGGACGGGGAAGTGCCCCCGGAAGGCTTTTCCATCGACACCGCTGCCATCTCAACCGCCATCTTCATCACCGCTGCTGTCTCCCATGAGGAGGGAGTAGTTCTCCATCGAGGCTAAGGGCTATACCGGTAGCTATGTGGTTAATCTCTCTCCCTATGTACTTCAATACAATAATCTCATGAGCTGCCTTACATGATTGAGATTCATATGATGATGCTTGTAATCTAGATGTCATTATGCTAGTCAAGTGGGTTTTACTTATGTGATCTCCGGAGACTCCTTGTCCCACGTGTGTAAAGGTGACAGTGTGTGCACCGTGTGGGTCTCTTAGGCTATATTTCACAGAATACTTATTCACTGTTATGAATGGCATAGTGAAGTGCTTAATTATATCTCTTTATGATTGCAATGTGTTTTGTATCACAATTTATCTGTGTGCTACTCTAGTGATGCTATTAAAGTAGTTTATTCCTCCTGCACGGTGTAATGGTGACAGTGTGTGCATCGTGTTAGTACTTGGCGTAGGCTATGATTGTGATCTCTTGTAGATTATGAAGTTAACTATTGCTATGATGGTATTGATGTGATCTATGCCTCCTTTCGTAGTGTGAAGGTGACAGTGTGCATGCTATGTTAGTACTTGGTTTGGTTATGTTGATCTGTCATGCACTCTAAGGTTATTTAAATATGAACATTGAATATTGTGGAGCTTGTTAACTCCGGCATTGAGGGTTCGTGTAATCCTACACAGTTAGTGGTGTTCATCATCCAACAAGAGGGTGTAGAGTTTAGCATCTGTTTATTTATTCTGTTATGTGATCAATGTTGAGAGTGTCCACTAGTGAAAGTATGATCCCTAGGCCTTGTTCCCAAATACTGCTATCGGTGTTTGTTTACTGTTTTACTGCATCTGTACTGCCCGCAATATTACCACCATCAACCACACGCCAGCAAGCACTTTTCTGGCGCCGTTACTACTGCTCATACTTATTCATACCACCTGTATTTCACTATCTCTTCGCCGAACTAGTGCACCTATTAGGTGTGTTGGGGACACAAGAGACTTCTTGCTTTGTGGTTGCAGGGTTGCTTGAGAGGGATATCTTTGACCTCTTCCTCCCTGAGATCGATAAACCTTGGGTGATCCACTTAAGGGAAACTTGCTGCTGTTCTACAAACCTCTGCTCTTGGAGGCCCAACACTGTCTACAGGAATAGAAGCTCCCGTAGACATCAAGCACTTTTCTGGCACCGTTGCCGGGGAGGAAAGGTAAAAGGCACTCATACTCCGGTTCCAGGTAACAGTACTTTTCTGGCACCATTGTGTTTGTGCTCGAAGCTATTTCCTTTAGATCCTGCAATTGCATCTTTTTGTTTCTTGTTTACACTAGTAAGGCATAATGGACAACAATGAGCTTCTTACTCTATTTCCTGATTTAAGACATGGATGGTTTGATCCGAAAATTAAAAAACCCATGGAACATATTAGTATGAACACTTTGAACACCATTGTTGCTAATGATATGGAAAATTCTAAGCTTGGGGAAGCTGGTTTTGATGAGCATGATCTTTTTAGTCCCCCAAGCATTGAGGAGAAAATTTACTTTGATGATACTTTGCCTCCTATCTATGATGATTATAATAATAGTAGCCTTTTGGTTCCACCTGTTATGGAGGATAAATTTGATTATGATTACAATATGCCTCCTATATTTGATGATGAGAATAATAATGATAGCTACTTTGTTGAATTTGCTCCCACTACAACTACTAAAATTGATTATGCTTATGTGGAGAGTAATAATTTTATGCATGAGACTCATGATAAGAATGCTTTATGTGATAGTTATATTGTTGAGTTTGCTCATGTTGCTACTGAAAGTTATTATGAGAGAGGAAAATATGGTTGTAGAAATTTTCATGTTACTAAAACACCTCTCTATATGCTTAAAATCTTGAAGCTACACTTGTTTTATCTTCCTATGCTTGTTACTTTGCTCTTCATGAACTTGTTTATTTACAAGATTCCTTTTCATAGGAAGCATGTTAGGCTTAAATGTATTTTGAATTTGCTTCTTGATGCTCTCTTTTGCTTCAACTACTATTTCTTGCGAGTGCATCATTAAAACTGCTGAGCCCATCTTAATGGCTATAAAGAAAGAACTTCTTGGGAGATAACCCATGTGTTTATTTTACTACAGTACTTTGTTTTATATTTGTGTTTTGGAAGTTGTTACTACTGTAGCAACCTCTCCTTATCTTAGTTTTGTTGCATTGTTGTGTGATAACCCACAAGTATAGGGGATCGCAGCAGTCTTCGCGGGAAGTAAATCCCAATTTATTGATTCGACACAAGGGGAGACAAAGAATACTTGGAGGCCTTAACAGCGGAGTTGTCAATTCAGCTGCACCTGGAAACAGACTTGCTCGCAAGAGTTTATCAGTAGTAACAGTTTTATAGCAGTAGCAGTAGTGAAATAACAGCAGAGTATGAGAGACGGTAGTGATTTTAGTAAACAGCAGGATTAAAATACTGTAGGCACGGGGACGGATGACGGGCGTTGCATGGATGAGAGAAACTCATGTAACAATCATAGCAGGGCATTTGCAGATAATAATAAAACGGTGTCCAAGTACAAAGCAATCAATAGGCATGTGTTCCAATTATAGTCGTACGTGCTCGCAATGAGAAACTTGCACAACATCTTTTGTCCTACCAGCCGGTGGCAGCCGGGCCTCAAGGGAAACTACTGTATATTAAGGTACTCCTTTTAATAGAGTACCGGAGCAAAGCATTAACACTCCGTGAACACATGTGATCCTCACGTCACTACCATCCCCTCCGGTTGTCCCGATACTTGTCACTTCGGGGCCATTGGTTCCGGACAGCGACATGTGTATACAACTTGCAGGTAAGACCATAAACAATGAATATCATGATGAAATAATAACATGTTCAGATCTGAGATCATGGCACTCGGGCCCTAGTGACAAGCATTAAGCATAACAAGTTGCAACAATATCATCAAAGTACCAATTACGGACACTAGGCACTATGCCCTAACAATCTTATGCTATTACATGACCAATCTCATCCAATCCCTACCATCCCCTTCGGCCTACAGCGGGGGAATTACTCACACATGGATGGGGGAAGCATGGCTGGTTGATGGAGAGGCGTTGGCGGTGATGATGGCGATGATCTCCTCCAATTCCCCGTCCCGGCGGAGTGCCAGAACGGAGACTTCTGGCTCCCGCGACGGAGTTTCGCGATGTGGCGGCGTTCTGGAGGCTTTCTGGCGACTTCGACTTCTCCCCGTGCGTTTTTAGGTCGAAGGCATTATATAGTCCGAAGGAGGGCACCGAAGGAGGGCGTCGGAGGCCGGCCGAGGGGGCCACACCATAGGGCCGCGCGGGCCCCCCCTAGGCCGCGCCGCCTTATGGTGTGGGGCCCTCGGGCCTCCACCTTACTTGTCCTTCTGGCTCCGTCGCATTCGGGAAAATAGGGCCTTCTGCATAAATTCCGAGGATTTTCCCGAAAGTTGGATTTCTGCACAAAAACGAGACACCAGAACAGTTCTGCTGAAAACAGCGTTAGTCCGTGTTAGTTGCATCCAAAATACACAAATTAGAGGCAAAACAATAGCAAAAGTGTTCGGGAAAGTAGATACGTTTTGGACGTATCAACTCCCCCCAAGCTTAGCTTATTGCTTGTCCTCAAGCAATTCAGTTAACAACTGAGCGATAAAAGAACTTTCACGAACACATTTGCTCGTATGATGTATATATTCTCATGCTATGGCTAATACTTAAGCAGTTCATAATGAGATATATACAAATAAGATCATCTAACAGCTATGTCAATCATGCAGAGGTACCAACAATTAATAATAAGCATCATGAATCATGTATATAAGCAGGATTGCAATGTTCATAAGAGAGTATGATAAAGTGGTATCTCGCTTGCCTGTATTTGATTGGCAAAACATAAATGCCCGGGCACCTCTGGAGTTCATAGAAAGACTAGAAGTAGTAATTGTCAAAGATAAAAGCATCAAAGTTATACCACAGTCAATCATATTTTGAGACAAGCATATCGTACTAAGAATGACAGTTGTGCTCTCAAGATAGTGCTCAAAGAAATAATGGAGACACAACATAAAAGTAAAAGATTGACCCTTCGCAGAGGGAAGCAGGGATTAACATGCGCTAGAGCTTTTCATTTTTGAAATCAGGAGTAAAATTATTTTGAGAGGTGTTTGTTGTTGTCAACGAATGGTAATGGGTACACTAACTACCTCGCCAACCGGACTCTCAAGAGCGGCTCCCATGAATTATTTGCATGTTTATGTGGCACTCCTTCCAACCTTTCTTACACAAACCATGGCTAACCGAATCCTCGGGTGCCTGCCAACAATCTCATACCATGAAGGAGTGCCTTTTTATTTTAGTTTTATTATGATGATGACACTCCCCCCAACCTTTGCTTACACAAGCCATGGCTAACCGAATCCTTCGGGTGCCGTCCAACAATCACATACCATGGAGGAGTGTCTATTTAAGTTAATTAATTTGGGACTGGGAATCTCGTTGCCAGCTCTTTTTGCAAAATTATTGGATAAGCGGATGTGCCACTAGTACATATGAGAGTCCGTCAAAAGTAAATGACAAGGTCGAAAGCTAAACACCACATACTTCCTCATGAGCTATGAAACATAAACACAAATTGAGAAGCATTTTGAAGGTTTTAAAGATAGCGCATGAGAATTTACTTGGAATGGTTTGAAATGCCATGCATAGGTATTTATGGTGGACACTTTGGAACAACTTGGTTTTCAGGTGTTTGGAAGCACGAGCAGCATTCCCGCTCAGTACAAGTGAAGGCTAGCAAAAGACTAGGGAGCGACAAATCAAGAGAGCAAAGAATCGTCATAATCATGCTTGCGGCAAAATAAATTAACGGAGGCATAAAAGTGATACAAGAACTCTGAAGCAATATAAATCATCGTGGCTTAATTGACTTTGGTTCAGTCATATGCATGCGTGAGCATGTGCCAAGTCGATATAAATGAATTATTCAGAGGAGGATACCACAATGCCATACTTACTTATGAATAAAACAATGCAAGCAAACATCCATGACATGCTACTCATATTAATAAATTGGAGCTAAACATGAGAGATCATAAACTACTAGACTTTCTCAAATAACATATACCTCACATGAATCAACTAAGCATGCTCACATGGATGAGTATATGTACAAAAATGAAAACAAATAGAGTTCATACCAGCCTCTCACCACAATCCAATTGTCGTAGATCGTCATTATTGCCTTTCACTTGTGTAGCTTGGATAATATGGAATGAAAACCACGCTCCAGCCACCGAAGACCATTGAACTCATAATGAACTTTACAAACCAAAGAAGAACAGCAAATATTTTTGGTGTTTTCGAATTAGAAACAAGAACAAAAGGAAACAAGCAAACAAAGCAAAATCTTTTTGGGTTTCTTGTAGCAAACTAGCAATAGCAAATAAAGCGAAACAAATACAAGAAACTAAAGCAAACAAATGGTGAAGAGAAACAACAGAAATATTTTTGGTCTTTTTGTGTTTTGGGAAAGAAACAAAGCAAAAACAAGAAATGGCAAACTAGAAAACTCACATCAACACAAAGCAGGAGAAATTCGTCAAACTTGATAGCAGTACAGTACTCGATTTTTAATAAATTCTTCCACTGCTCAAATCGAAAAGTGTTCAACTAATGAAAGTTAGATAACAACCTGGGGAACATGCAAAAAAATTGGCTTCGCAAAATAGTATTCTGGCTATTTTTGAGAATTTTTACGGTAACAGTCCAGAATCTGTTTTCAGGCAGCACTTCCCCAAATATCATCTCCCTCTCATTAGAAAACCACTCAAGCTAACAAAACAAGTATATACAAGTATCCAGGAATCATAATATGCAAAGAATGAGTAATGCCGGTATACCTCCCCCCAAGTTTAGGCTTTTGGCCTAAGTGGAGTTCAATCCCATCGAGACCATGAGGTAGTATCTCCGTAGTACGACGAAGATGGATCATATTCCGGGCATGTGCTAGAAGAAGCACCCGGATACATGACGGTGTAGTCGTAGGAGGGCTCGGCATCCTCGGAGTCATGCTGCTGGTGGAAGTCTTGTATCTTCATATGTTCATCCACCTCCTCCTTAGTGCGCGACCATGATTGCCTGTCAATACTGAACAAACCTGGTTGGGGAAGAGGGATTTCCTTCTCATCCCCGTCAGCAAACAACATTCTATAGACCATATTATCTAAAGTAGAATCAGCGGTAACAAAATGATGACTCTTCATAGCAGCAATATCGAGTCTCCTAGGGGTCAATGGCACATCATTAGGATCAAGAGGAAGTCTTAAATATGTTAAAACGCGCAGTGCAATAGTTCCTCCAAAAATAGGCCCCCTATTAGACAGGCGGCGAGCAATAAGAGAACCAAGATGATATGATGTCCGTCCAGTAAGTGCAATATTCAAGAAAGCAAGATGGTAACTAGAAATATTGCTAGTGTTCTCCCTACCAAGAATGCTAGTAGCAATGTAATATGCAAAATACTTAATGGCGGGGAGTTGAATGTTACTTATCTTGTCACGCTGAATGGTGCGACAATCATCATCGGTGATCCCTCGATAGAGCTCCAACAAGTCCCGGGGGTTGTCATCAATCCTCCTTGCTATACCTACAGGGGCAATATCCAATGCACGACAAAAATCTTCCAATTCCATAGTAACAGGATTACCATAGATCTTGAATGCAACTGTCGGCTCGTATTGCGTGTTGTTGAACTTGAAGCTCTCGACGAAAATTTTGGTGAGCATGTAGTATTGCTCCCTTTCGTCTCCCACGTAGGTGGTTAAGCCCGCCCTATTGACAAGGGTGAAGAAATCCTCCAATATCCCTGCATTTCTCAGAAAATCATAGCATGGAAAAGACGAAGCATTAGGAGCCCCGTTGTCCTCTTCGGGCGCGAAGCTAGGCGCGATGATATCCTCATTGTACGATCGCCTAAGCCGAGTGGTGGCCCTAGACGGCCTCCCGGTGCTGGTTGTTCCTCTCTTGAACAATTCTCCAAAGTTGAACTTCTTCATCTTTCTTTTCTGAAATTTTCAACAAACAATATAAAATTTGATTTGGTGACATATAATCAAGGGGAACTACTATAGGAACTTGCTAGAGTACTAATCATGCATCAAAACTAGTTTATACAACTTAGAACAAGCATGCAAGCTCACTAAACATGTTACCTACAGCAGCAAAATACTCAAGATATACTCAACCAAACAAAATTCTATTTGGATAGGCGGAGGAGTCACATACCGGAGAGCAAATGTGCCAAATTTCAGACAGAAATCTGGGCTGAGCAAAGAGATCGAAAAATCCTGAGCTCTTGAGCAAAAACGCGAGTGAGAGAAAGCTGGTTCGAGTTTTTTTCGGGAGAGAGAAGATGCTGGGAGAAAGAGATGAAGTAGTGGGGCAAGGAGGGGCCCACACCACAGGGTGGCGCGCCCCCCTCCTTGGCCGCGCCGGCCTGTGGTGTGGCACCCTGGGGTGCCCCACAGGTCATCCTCTGGTGCTCCCAGGTGCCTCTTCGAAAAATAGGACCAACGGTATAATTTTTGTGAATTTTTGAAAACTTTGAAAAATGCACATTTCTGGGTATTAAGTTTATTATTACTGGCCAGGAAAAATTTTGAAATCTCTAATTAACTAAGGAACTTTGCAAATCAAAAGTGCTACAGCAAATAAGACAAGTGGAGGAAGAAAGAGATGTTGTTTACCTCCCCTATGCATATAAAAGGTATTCGTTAACAAGGTTGATCAAGTCTTGCCACCGAATAATTTTTACATAACATAAGAAGAAATAAACCTCAAATCAATCATGTTACCTTGAATTGTATTTATATTGATCCAATCATAAGATTTTGATAACCTTCTTTAGGCTCATATATAGGACAATCAATAGTTCCAACTTTGATAGTTCTCACATTAGAGATAGTATTGACTCCACATACTTTATCAATCTTCTTGGGGAAATAGACAGTATGCTCCTTATCATCAACATTGAAAGTAACTTTTCCTTTATTGCAATCAATAACAGCCCCTGCGGTGTTAAGAAAAGGTCTCCCAAGAATAATAGACATATTATCATCTTCAGGCATTTCCAACACAACAAAATCAGTTAATATCAAGCAGTTAGTAGTAACTTGAACAAGAACATCCTCACATATACCAACAGGAATAGCAGTAGATTTATCAGCCATTTGCAAAGATATATCAGTAGGTATCAACTTATCTAAGTAAAGCCTCTTATAAAGAGAAAAATGCATAACGCTAACACCGGCTCCCAAGTCACATAGAGCAGTTTTAACATAATTATTCTTGATAGAACAAGGAATAGTAGGTATACCTGGGTCGCCCAATTTCTTCGGAACCTTGCCATTGAAAGAGTAATTAGCAAGCATAGTGGAAATTTCCTCATTGGGGATTTTCCTCTTGTTAGTAACAATATCTTTCATATACTTTGAATAAGGAGGCAATTTAATAGCATCAGTCAAAGGGATTTGCAAGAATAAAGGTTTCATCCAATCACAAAATTTATTGTAGTGTTCTTCTTCCTTTGATTTTAATTTCTTAGCAGGAAAAGGCATTTGCTTTTGCACCCAAGGTTCTCTTTCATTACCATGTTTCTTAGCAATAAAATCTTCTTTAGTATACTTTTTATTTTTATCATGCTTTTCAGGTTCATCTTCTACCTCTTCTTTATCAGAAGCATCATTCTTATCATTATCATTATTATTTTCATGTTCATTACCACTTTCAGTTTCAGCATCAGAAATAGAAATACTATTAGGATCATTAACAGGTTCAGAGGATTCTACAACATTTTTATGTTTCTTCTTCTTTTTCTTCTTAGAATGAGCACTAGGTTCAATGCGTTGAGAATCTTGTTCAATTCTTTTGGGATGCCCTTCAGGATATAGAGGATCCTGGGTAGAGACACCACCTCTAGTTGTTACTTCATAAGCATGTTTCTCTTTAGAATTATTATTTAGCAGATCATTTTGCACTTTAGTGAGTTAATCAATTTGAGTTTGAATCATTTGAAAATGTTTAACAAGCACCTTAACATCACTGGAGGTTCTCTCCACAATATCATGCAAATTGCTAATAGCTTGAGAATTTTCCATTAGATGATTCTCTACTCTCATATTAAAATTTTCTTGCTTAACAATATAATTATCAAACTCATCTAAGCATTGCGCAGGAGGTTTTGAATACGGAATATCTTCCCTAGTAAAGCGTTGAAGGGAGTTTACCCCAATCATGGGTGAAGGGGGAATTATCTCACATATATCCTCTATGGGAGGTAGATTCTTCACATCTTCGGATTTAATACCTTTCTCCTTGAGAGTTTTCTTAGCTTCCCGCATATTATCATCATTCAATTCAATTAAACCCCTCTTCTTCAATATTGGCGTTGGAGTTGGTTCAGGTGTTTCCCAATCATCATGATTCCGGCTTATTCTAGCCAATAAATCTTCAGCTTCGTCTGGAGTTCTTTTCCTGAAAACACAACCAGCACAACTATCCAAATATGCTCTAGATTCAATGGTTAGTCCACTATAAAATATATCAAGTAGATCATTCTTTTCTAAATCATGTCCAGGTCGAGCTCTGATAAGTGAACAAAATCTTGCCCATGCCGCGGGCAATTTCTCTTCATCTCCCTGGTCAAATCTGTAAATTCTCTGTAAAGCAGCATGTTGAGCACTAGCAGGAAAGTATTTTCGAAAGAAAACATCACGCAAATCAGTTGGACTTTTAATAGAACCAGGAGGCAAATTATTATACCAAGTTTTAGCATCATCCTTTAATGAGAAAGGAAAAAATTTAGCGACAAAGTAAGTACGCATCTTGATATCATCAGAAAACAAGCTACTCATAGAAGAAAGTTCAATCATGTGTTCTACAGCACTTTCTTTTTCAGTACCACAAAAGGGTGTTTTCTCTACAATAGCTATATGAGATAGATCAAGAGAAAAATCATAATCTTTATCCTTAATGCATATAGGAGATGTGGCAAATTCAGGATCAGGAGACAGCTTATGTCTAACAGTATATTGTGCGAGAAACTTTTTAATGTTTCTTGCATCAGTAATAGAATTGCATTTATCAATAAAATCATCATTAAGCTCCACATAATCTTCATCAGGATCATCACTAGAATAATCAAGTTCAGGTGAATTAACAGGTGTAGTGGCATTTTCATTAGGAGTTTTAGCATTTTCAATTTGTCTAGACCTAGCAATTGTAGCATCTAGAAAGGATCCCAACGAACCACTATCATCAAGCACAGCAGAAACATTATCAATATTATGAGAGTTTTCAGATTCAGCAGACATACCAGTTTGTGGCGGTGAAACAAGTTGACTTATCACAGATGGTGAATCAAGTGTAGCGGAGGTACTCAGAATTGTACCTTTCTTGTAGTGGATGGTAATATGGCGACTTTAGAATCGCGAGGTTTACCCATGATGGAGAATTTGCAGCGAACAATATTAATCCAAGTGAACTTCCAAATAAAGCTATGCTCCCCGGCAACGGCGCCAGAAAACGGTCTTGATAACCCACAAGTATAGGGGATCGCAGCAGTCTTCGCGGGAAGTAAATCCCAATTTATTGATTCGACACAAGGGGAGACAAAGAATACTTGGAGGCCTTAACAGCGGAGTTGTCAATTCAGCTGCACCTGGAAACAGACTTGCTCGCAAGAGTTTATCAGTAGTAACAGTTTTATAGCAGTAGCAGTAGTGAAATAACAGCAGCAGAGTAACAGAGACAACAGTAGTGATTTTAGTAAACAGCATGATTAAAATACTGTAGGCACGGGGACGGATGACGGGCGTTGCATGGATGAGAGAAACTCATGTAACAATCATAGCAGGGCATTTGCAGATAATAATAAAACGGTGTCCAAGTACAAAGCAATCAATAGGCATGTGTTCCAATTATAGTCGTATGTGCTCGCAATGAGAAACTTGCACAACATCTTTTGTCCTACCAGCCGGTGGCAGCCGGGCCTCAAGGGAAACTACTGGATATTAAGGTACTCCTTTTAATAGAGTACCGGAGCAAAGCATTAACACTCCGTGAACACATGTGATCCTCACGTCACTACCATCCCCTCCGGTTGTCCCGATTCTTGTCACTTCGGGGCCATTGGTTCCGGACAGCGACATGTGTATACAACTTGCAGGTAAGACCATAAACAATGAATATCATGATGAAATAATAACATGTTCAGATCTGAGATCATGGCACTCGGGCCCTAGTGACAAGCATTAAGCATAACAAGTTGCAACAATATCATCAAAGTACCAATTACGGACACTAGGCACTATGCCCTAACAATCTTATGCTATTACATGACCAATCTCATCCAATCCCTACCATCCCCTTCGGCCTACAGCGGGGGAATTACTCACACATGGATGGGGGGAGCATGGCTGGTTGATGGAGAGGCGTTGGCGGTGATGATGGCGATGATCTCCTCCAATTCCCCGTCCCGGCGGAGTGCCAGAACGGAGACTTCTGGCTCCCGCGACGGAGTTTCGCGATGTGGCGGCGTTCTGGAGGCTTTCTGGTGACTTCGACTTCTCCCCGTGCGTTTTTAGGTCGAAGGAATTATATAGTCCGAAGGAGGGCGTCGGAGGCCGGCCGAGGGGGCCACACCATAGGGCCGCGCGGCCCCCCCTAGGCCACGCCGCCTTATGGTGTGGGGCCCTCGGGCCTCCACCTTACTTGTCCTTCTGGCTCCGTCAGTATTCTGGGAAAATAGGGCCTTCTGCATAAATTCCGAGGATTTTCCCGAAAGTTGGATTTCTGCACAAAAACGAGACACCAGAACAGTTCTGCTGAAAACAGCGTTAGTCAGTGTTAGTTGCATCCAAAATACACAAATTATAGGCAAAACAATAGCAAAAGTGTTCGGCAAAGTAGATACGTTTTGGACGTATCATTGTGCCAAGTAAAGTCTTTGATAGTAAGGTTCATACTAGATTTGGATTACTGCGCAAGAAACAGATTTCTTGCTGTCACGAATCTGGGCAAAATTCTCTGTATGTAACTCATAAAATTATGCCAATTTACGTGAGTGATCCTCAGATATGTACGCAACTTTCATTAAATTTGAGCATTTTCATTTGAGCAAGTCTGGTGCCTCAATAAAATTCGTCTTTACGAACTGTTCTGTTTTGACAGATTCTGCCTTTTATTTCGCATTGCCTGTTTTGATATGTTCGATGGATATTTCGATTCCATTAACTTTCAGTAGCTTTGTGCAATGTCCAGAAGTGTTAAGAATGATTATGTCACCTCTGAACATGTATATTTTGATTGTGCACTAACTCTCTAATGAGTTGTTTTGAGTTTGGTGTGGAGGAAGTTTTCAAGGATCAAGAGAGGGAGATGATACAACATGATCAAGGAGAGTGAAAGCTCTAATCTTGGGGATGCCCCGGTGGTTCACCCCTGCATATTTCAAGAAGACTCAAGCGTCTAAGCTTGGGGATGCCCAAGGCATCCCCTTCTTCATCGACAACATTATCAGGTTCCTCCCCTGAAACTATATTTTTATTCCATCACATCTTATATGCTTTGCTTGGAGCGTCGGTTTGTTTTTGTTTTTGTTTTGTTTGAATAAAATGGATCCTAGCATTCATTGTGTGGGAGAGAGACACGCTCCGCTGTTGCATATGGACAAATATGTCCTTAGGCTTTACTCATAGTATTCATGGCGAAAGTTTCTTCTTCGTTAAATTGTTGTATGGTTGGAAACGGGAAATGTTGCATGTGGTAGTGTATAATAAAATACTTGTAGAACATTGAGCTTTGATAACTTGATTCTTTGAAAATGTTTTGAGGTATTTAGATGGTAAGGCTTGCTGGATAAATAAGCTAAAATTAGTAGTGGATTGTTGTCTTTAAGCTTGTGCCGTACTACAAATTCTATTTAAATAGTTGAAGGCGTAGTTGGACTTGATAGCTTTCCATGTCTGAGAGTTCATCGTAATAAGTAAGTTGTGCTGAAGGTCGAGGGAGCTAGCGGGGTACTTGTGCCACCGTGAACGGCCCTCCTTGGAGTAAATTTTAATCATGCTCTTAATGTTGAACCTGTTAGATGTTTGCAATAAGCTTGTGAGTTCTTTTTGACTAATGTTAAGCTACGGTTTTTGGCACTTCCACCATCCAAATTTGCTAGCCTCTTCGGTACTGTGCATTGCCTTTTGCTCACATTGAGAATTGTGCATAGTTCGCCGGTGCATCCAAACCCGTGGGAGAACTTTCTCTTGTTCTCCTACACATAAGCCCATACGTCTCCTCAAAACAGCCACCATACCTACCTACCACAGCATTTTCATAGCTGTTCCGAGATATATTGCCATGCAACATCCATTTTTACATTACATGCCATGTTGTCATTTATTATTTATATATTGCTTTGCATGATCATATACAGCTGATGTGTGGTTTACCCATGTTACGCTAGATCATTGCACATCCTGCTACACTGGCAGAGGCATATAGTTTCATACATCATGTTTCATTCATTATGAGTTATTTGTACCAAAAAGTGTGTTGTCATATTAGGATGTTGCCCCTAAAAATGAAAAGAGCCGTGGAGGCCATCAAAAAGAAAAAAAAAAGAAGAAAGAAAAAAAATGAAAAGAAAGAAAAAAGAAGAAAAAAGAAAAAAGGAAAAGAGAGAATAAAGAAAAGGGGGAGCATTACTATCTTTTATCCACACTTGTGCTCATGTTTTAGCACCCGCATTATTCATAGTCATCATTTGTGCTCATGTTTAGCACCTACATTCATATGAGAGAGTTTTCATGTTTTACTAGTATAACTATGTGGGGAATTTACACTATAGAACTTGGGTTGTATATTCCAATGATGAGCCTCCTCAAAAGTGCTCTAGGTCTTCGTGAGCAACCAAGTTGGATGCACCCCCACTAGTTCCATTGGAGAGCTTTCATACACATATAGCTCTATGTGCATCCGTTGCATGGCAATCACTACTCCTTGCATAGCTTCGATCATAAGACTTCCTCTTGTCTAATGGTCATTTACAGCTTTGCAATCCTTTCTTCCATTTGGCCTTCCAAACCCCCATTAACGTTCTTTATGCCATAACATCCTGGTGCTAATACCAAATGCTTGCGCTCACCGGTTGAGTGGACTTCGAAACAGTTGATTCATGACGTGCATGTTTATGTTTACTTGACTGAATCCTTCTTATGTTGTGAAAATTTACTTGATGCTTGGAATGAAGGATAGAACTTCTATGCTGAATACTTAATACATCTTTAATGAACTTTGTACGGTTGCATGTCTTTAAAGCAATAGTTCATGAAAACTTCTAGCTTGTCTAACTCTTGCATTATCATCTCTTATATCAATATAGATACTTGCTTTGAATGATTTGATCTCAGCTCATATGCTTTACAATAGTATGATCAAGGTTATGATGGCATGTCACTCCAGAAATTATCTTTGTTATCGTTTAGCTGCTCGGGACAAGCAGAAACTAAGCTTGGGGATGCTGATACGTCTCCGACGTATCGATAATTTCTTATGTTCCATGCCACATTATTGATGATATCTACATGTTTTATGCATACTTTATGTCATATTTATGCGTTTTCCGGAACTAACCTATTGACGAGATGCCGAAGGGCCAGTTGCTATTTTCTGCTGTTTTTGGTTTCAGAAATCCTAGTAAGGAAATATTCTCGGAATCGGACGAAATCAACGCCCAGCATCTTGGAATCCCCGGAAGCATCCAGAACACCCGAGAGCCGCCAGAGAGGGGACACAGGCCCCCCAGGAGGTAGGCCGGCGCGGCCCAGGGGTGGCCCGCGCCCCCCTGTGGTGACGTCGCCTTGTTGACCCTCCGACGCCGCCTCTTTGCCTACTTAAGGGTCCTCGACCTAAAACCTCGACACGGAAAAACCACGGTACGAGAAACCTTCCAGAGCCGCCGCCATCGCGAAGCCAAGATCTGGGGGACAGGACTCTCTGTTCCGGCATGCCGCCGGGACGGGGAAGTGCCCCCGGAAGGCTTCTCCATCGACACCGATGCCATCTCCACCGCCATCTTCATCACCGCTGCTGTCTCCCATGAGGAGGGAGTAGTTCTCCATCGAGGCTAAGGGTTGTACCGGTAGCTATGTGGTTAATCTCTCTCCCTATGTACTTCAATACAATAATCTCATGAGCTGCCTTACATGATTGAGATTCATATGATGATGCTTGTAATCTAGATGTCATTATGCTAGTCAAGTGGGTTTTACTTATGTGATCTCCGGAGACTCCTTGTCCCACGTGTGTAAAGGTGACAGTGTGTGCACCGTGTGGGTCTCTTAGGCTATATTTCACAGAATACTTATTCACTGTTATGAATGGCATAGTGAAGTGCTTAATTATATCTCTTTATGATTGCAATGTGTTTTGTATCACAATTTATCTGTGTGCTACTCTAGTGATGCTATTAAAGTAGTTTATTCCTCCTGCACGGTGTAATGGTGACAGTGTGTGCATCGTGTTAGTACTTGGCGTAGGCTATGATTGTGATCTCTTGTAGATTATGAAGTTAACTATTGCTATGATGGTATTGATGTGATCTATGCCTCCTTTCGTAGTGTGAAGGTGACAGTGTGCATGCTATGTTAGTACTTGGTTTGGTTATGTTGATCTGTCATGCACTCTAAGGTTATTTAAATATGAACATTGAATATTGTGGAGCTTGTTAACTCCGGCATTGAGGGTTCGTGTAATCCTACACAGTTAGTGGTGTTCATCATCCAACAAGAGGGTGTAGAGTCTAGCATCTGTTTATTTATTCTGTTATGTGATCAATGTTGAGAGTGTCCACTAGTGAACGTATGATCCCTAGGCCTTGTTCCCAAATACTGCTATCGCTGTTTGTTTACTGTTTTACTGCATCTGTACTGCCCGCAATATTACCACCATCAACCACACGCCAGCAAGCACTTTTATGGCGCCGTTACTACTGCTCATACTTATTCATACCACCTGTATTTCACTATCTCTTCGCCGAACTAGTGCACCTATTAGGTGTGTTGGGGACACAAGAGACTTCTTGCTTTGTGGTTGCAGGGTTGCTTGAGAGGGATATCTTTGACCTCTTCCTCCCTAAGATCGATAAACCTTGGGTGATCCACTTAAGGGAAACTTGCTGCTGTTCTACAAACCTCTGCTCTTGGAGGCCCAACACTGTCTATGATACGTCCAAAACGTATCTACTTTCCCGAACACTTTTGCTATTGTTTTGCCTCTAATTTGTGTATTTTGGATACAACTAACACGGACTAACGCTGTTTTCAGCAGAACTGTTCTGGTGTCTCGTTTTTGTGCAGAAATCCAACTTTCGGGAAAATCCTCAGAATTTATGCAGAAGGCCCTGTTTTCCCAGAATACTGACGGAGCCAGAAGGACAAGTAAGGTGGAGGCCCGAGGGCCCCACACCATAAGGCGGCGCGGCCTAGGGGGGGCCCGCGCGGCCCTATGGTGTGGCCCCCTCGGCCGGCCTCGACGCCCTCCTTCGGACTATAAATTGCCTTCGACCTAAAAACGCACGGGGAGAAGTCGAAGTCGCCAGAAAGCCTCCAGAACGCCGCCACATCGCGAAACTCCGTCGCGGGAGCCAGAAGTCTCCGTTCTGGCACTCTGCCGGGATGGGGAATTGGAGGAGATCATCGCCATCATCACCGCCAACGCCTCTCCATCAACCAGCCATGTTTCCCCCATCCATGTGTGAGTAATTCCCCCGCTGTAGGCCGAAGGGGATGGTAGGGATTGGATGAGATTGGTCATGTAATAGCATAAGATTGTTAGGGCATAGTGCCTAGTGTCCGTAATTGTTACTTAGATGATATTGTTGCAACTTGTTATGCTTAATGCTTGTCACTAGGGCCAGAGTGCCATGTTCTCAGATCTGAACATGTTATTGTTTCATCATGATATTCATTGTTTATGGTCTTACCTGCAAGTTGTATACACATGTTGCTGTCCGGAACCAATGGCCCCGAAGTGACCAGAATCGGGACAACCGGAGGGGATGGTAGTGATGTGAGGATCACATGTGTTCACGGAGTGTTAATGCTTTGCTCCGGTACTCTATTAAAAGGAGTACCTTAATATCCAGTAGTTTCCCTTGAGGCCCGGCTGCCACCGGCTGGTAGGACAAAAGATGTTGTGCAAGTTTCTCATTGCGAGCACGTACGACTATAATTGGAACACATGCCTATTGATTGCTTTGTACTTGGACACCGTTTTATTATTATCTGCGAATGCCCTGCTATGATTGTTACATGAGTTTCTCTCATCCATGCAACGCCCGTCATCCGTCCCCGTGCCTACAGTATTTTAATCCTGCTGTTTAATAAAATCACTACTGCTGTCTCTGTTACTCTGCTGCTGTTATTTCACTACTGCTATTGCTATAAAACTGTTACTACTGATAAACTCTTGCGAGCAAGTCTGTTTCCAGGTGCAGCTGAATTGACAACTCCGCTGTTAAGGCCTCCAAGTATTCTTTGTCTCCCCTTGTGTCGAATCAATAAATTGGGATTTACTTCCCGCGAAGACTGCTGCGATCCCCTATACTTGTGGGTTATCAAGACCGTTTTCTGGCGCCGTTGCCGGGGAGCATAGCTTTATTTGGAAGTTCACTTGGATTGATATTGTTCGCTGCAAATTCTCCATCATGGGTAAAGCTCGCGATTCTAAAGTCGCCATATTACCATCCACTACAAGAAAAGGTACAACTCTGAGTACCTCTGCTACTCTTGATTCACCATCTGTGATAAGTCAACTTGTTTCACCGCCACAAGCTGGTACGTCTGCTGAATCTGAAAACTCTCATAATATTGATAATGTTTCTGGTGTGCTTGATGATAGTGGTTCATTGGGATCCTTTCTAGATGCTACAATTGCTAGGTCTAGACAAACTGAAAATGCTGAAACTCCTAATGAAAATGCCACTACACCTGTTAGTTCACCTGAACTTGATTATTCTAGTGATGATCCTGATGAAGATTATGTGGAGCTTAATGATGATTTTATTGATAAATGCAATTCTATTACTGATGCAAGAAACATTAAAAATATTTCTCGCACAATATACTGTTAAACATAAGCTATCTCCTGATCCTGAATTTGCCACATCTCCTATATGCATTAAGGATAAAGATTATGATTTTTCTCTTGATCTATCTCATATAGCTATTGTAGAGAAAACACCCTTTTGTGGTACTGAAAAAGAAAGTGCTGTAGAACACATGATTGAACTTTCTTCTATGAGTAGCTTGTTTTCTGATGATGTCAAGATGCGTACTTACTTTGTCGCTAAAATTTTTCCTTTCTCATTAAAGGATGACGCTAAAACTTGGTATAATAATTTGCCTCCTGGTTCTATTAAAAGTCCATCTGATTTGCGTGATGTTTTCTTTCGAAAATACTTTCCTGCTAGTGCTCAACATGCTGCTTTACAGAGAATTTACAGATTTGATCAGGGAGATGAAGAGAAATTGCCTGCAGCATGGGCAAGATTTTGTTCTCTTATCAGAGCTCGACCTGGACATGATTTGGAAAAGAATGATCTACTTGATATATTTTATAGTGGACTAACCATTGAATCTAGAGCATATTTGGATAGTTGTGCTGGTTGTGTTTTCAGGAAAAGAACTCCAGACGAAGCTGAAGATTTATTGGCTAGAATAAGCCGGAATCATGATGATTGGGAAACACCTGAACCAACTCCAACGCCAATATTGAAGAAGAGGGGTTTAATTGAATTGAATGATGAAGATATGCGGGAAGCTAAGAAGTCTCTCAAGGAGAAAGGTATTAAATCGGAAGATGTGAAGAATCTACCTCCTATAGAAGATATATGTGAGATAATTCCCCCTTCACCCATAATTGAGGTAAATTCCCTTCAACGCTTTACTAGGGAAGATATTCCGTATTCAAAACCTCCTGCGCAATGCTTAGATGAGTTTGATAATTATATTGTTAAGCAAGAAAATTTTAATATGAGAGTAGAAAATCATCTAATGGAAAATTCTCAAGCTATTAGCAATTTGCATGATATTATGGAGAGAACCTCCAATGATGTTAAGGTGCTTGTTAAACATTTTCAAATGATTCAAACTCAAATTGATCAACTCACTAAAGTGCAAAATGACTTGCTAAATAATAATTGTAAAGAGAAACATGCTTATGAAGTTACAACTAGAGGTGGTGTCTCTACCCAGGATCCTCTATATCCTGAAGGGCACCCCAAAAGAATTGAACAAGATTCTCAACGCATCGAACCTAGTGCTCCTTCTAAGAAGAAAAAGAAGAAGAAACATAAAAATGTTGTAGAATCCTCTGAACCTGTTAATGATCCTAATAGTATTTCTATTTCCGATGCTGAAACTAAAAGTGGTAATGAACATGATAATGATAATGATAATGATAAGAATGATGCTTCTGATAAAGAAGAAGTAGAAGATGAACCTGAAAAGCATGATAAAAATAAAAAGTATACTAAAGAAGATTTTATTGCTAAGAAACATGGTAATGAAAGAGAACCTTGGGTGCAAAAGCAAATGCCTTTTCCTGCTAAGAAACTAAAATCAAAGGAAGAAGAACACTATAATAAATTTTGCGATTGGATGAAACCTTTATTCTTGCAAATCTCTTTGACTGATGCTATTAAATTGCCTCCTTATTCAAAGTATATGAAAGATATTGTTACTAACAAAAGGAAAATCCCCAATGAGGAGATTTCCACTATGCTTGCTAATTACTCTTTCAATGGCAAGGTTCCGAAGAAATTGGGCGACCCAGGTATACCTACTATTCCTTGTTCTATCAAGAATAATTATGTTAAAACTGCTCTATGTGACTTGGGAGCCGGTGTTAGCGTTATGCATTTTTCTCTTTATAAGAGGCTTTACTTAGATAAATTGATACCTACTGATATATCTTTGCAAATGGCTGATAAATCTACTGCTATTCCTGTTGGTATATGTGAGGATGTTCCTGTTCAAGTTACTACTAACTGCTTGATATTAACTGATTTTGTTGTGTTGGAAATGCCTGAAGATGATAATATGTCTATTATTCTTGGGAGACCTTTTCTTAACACCGCAGGGGCTGTTATTGATTGCAATAAAGGGAAGGTTACTTTCAATGTTGATGATAAGGAGCATACTGTTTATTTCCCCAAGAAGATTGATAAAGTATGTGGAGTCAATACTATTTCTAATGTGAGAACTATCAAAATTGGAACTATCGATTGTCCTATATATGAGCCTAAAGAAGGTTATCAAAATCTTATGATTGGATCCATATCAATACAATTCAAGGTAACATGATTGATTTGAGGTTTATTTCTTCTTATGCTATGTAAAAATTATTCGGTGGCAAGACTTGATCAACCTTGTTAACGAATACCTTTTATATGCATAGAGGAGGTAAACAACATCTCTTTCTCACTCCACTTGTCTTACTTGTTGTAGAACTTTTGATTTGCAAAGTTCCTTACTTAATTAGAGTTTTCAAAAAATTTCCTGGCCAGTAATAATAAACTTAATACCCAGAAATGTGCATTTTTCAAAGTTTTCAAAAATTCACAAAAATTATACCGTTGGTCCTATTTTTCGAAGAGGCACCTGGGAGCACCAGAGGATGACCTATGGGGCACCCCAGGGTGCCACACCACAGGCCGGCGCGGCCAAGGAGGGGGGCGCGCCACCCTGTGGTGTGGGCCCCTCCTTGCCCCACTACTTCATCTCTTTCTCCCAGCATCTTCTCTCTCCCGAAAAAACTCGAACCAGCTTTCTCTCACTCGCGTTTTTGCTCAAGAGCTCAGGATTTTTCGATCTCTTTGCTCAGCCCAGATTTCTGTCTGAAATTTGGCACATTTGCTCTCCGGTATGTGACTCCTCCGCCTATCCAAGTAGAATTTTGTTTGGTTGAGTATATCTTGAATATTTTGCTGCTGTAGGTAACATGTTTAGTGAGCTTGCATGCTTGTTCTAAGTTGTATAAACTAGTTTTGATGCATGATTAGTACTCTAGCAAGTTCCTATAGTAGTTCCCCTTGATTATATGTCACCAAATCAAGTTTTATATCACTTGTTGAAAAATTTCATAAAAGAAAGATGAAGAAGTTCAACTTTGGAGAATTGTTCAAGAAAGGAACAACCAGCACCGGGAGGCCTTCTAGGGCCGCCACCCGGCTTAGGTGGTCATACAATGAGGATATCATCGCGCCTAGCTTCGCGCCCGAAGAGGACAACGGGGCTCCTAATGCTTCGTCTTTTCCATGCTATGATTTTCTGAGAAATGCAGGGATATTGGATGATTTCTTCACCCTTGTCAATAGGGCGGGCTTAACCACCTACGTGGGAGACGAAAGGGAGCAATACTACATGCTCACCAAAATTTTCGTCGAGAGCTTCAAGTTCAACAACACGCAATACGAGCCGACAGTTGCATTCAAGATCTATGGTAATCCTGTTACTATGGAATTGGAAGATTTTTGTCGTGCATTGGATATTGCCCCTGTAGGTACAGCAAGGAGGATTGATGACAACCCCCGGGACTTGTTGGAGCTCTATCGAGGGATCACCGATGATGATTGTCGCACCATTCAGCGTGGCAAGATAAGGAACATTCAACTCCCCGCCATTAAATATTTTGCATATTACATTGCTACTAGCATTCTTGGTAGGGAGAACACTAGCAATATTTCTAGTTACCATCTTGCTTTCTTGAATATTGCACTTACTGGACGGACATCTTATCATCTTGGTTCTCTTATTGCTCGCCGCCTGTCTAATAGGGGGCCAATTTTTGGAGGAACTATTGCATTGCGCGTTTTAACACATCTAAGACTTCCTCTTGATCCAAATGATGTGCCATTAACCCCTAGGAAGTTAGATATTGCTACTATGAAAAGCCATCATTTTGTTACCGCTGATTCTACTTTAGATAATATGGTCTATAGAATGTTGTTTGCTGATGGGGATGAGAAGGAAATCCCTCTTCCCCAGCCAGGTTTGTTCAGTATTGACAGGCAATCATGGTCGCGCACTAAGGAGGAGGTGGATGAACATATGAAGATACAAGACTTCCACCAGCAGCATGACTCCGAGGACGCCGAGCCCTCCTACGACTACACCGTCACGTATCCGGGTGCTTCTTCTAGCACATACCCGGAATATGATCCATCTTCGTCGTACTACGGAGATGCTACTTCATGGTCTCGATGGGATTGAACTCCACTTAGGCCAAAAGCCTAAGCTTGGGGGGAGGTATACCGGCATCACTCATTCTTTGCATATTATGATTGCTGGATACTTGTACATACTTGTTTTCTTCGTTTGAGTGGTTTTCTAATGAGAGGAAGATGATATTTGGGGAAGTGCTGCATGAAAACAGATTCTGGACTGTTACCGTAAAAATTCTCAAAAATAGCCAGAACAGTATTTTGCGAAGCCAATTTTTGTGCATGTTCCCCAGGTTGTTATCTAACTTTCATTAGTTGAACACTTTTCGATTTGAGCAGTGGAAGAATTTATTAAAAATCGAGTACTGTACTGCTGTCAAGTTTGACGAATTTCTCCTGCTTTGTGTTGATGTGAGTTTTCTAGTTTGCCATTTCTTGTTTTTGCTTTGTTTCTTTCCCAAAACACAAAAAGACCAAAAATATTTCTGTTGTTTCTCTTCACCATTTGTTTGCTTTGGTTTCTTGCATTTGTTTCGCTTTATTTGCTATTGCTAGTTTGCTATAAGAAAACCCAAAAAGATTTTGCTTTGTTTGCTTGTTTCCTTTTGTTCTTGTTTCTAATTCGAAAACACCAAAAATATTTGCTATTCTTCTTTGGTTTGTAAAGTTCATTATGAGTTCAATGGTCTTCGGTGGCTGGAGCGTGGTTTTCATTTCATATTATCCAAGCTACACAAGTGAAAGGCAATAATGACGATCTGCGACAATTGGATTGTGGTGAGAGGCTGGTATGAACTCTATTTGTTTTCATTTTTGTACATATACTCATCCATGTGAGCATGCTTAGTTGGTTCATGTGAGGTATATGTTATTTGAGAAAGTCTAGTAGTTCATGATCTCTCATGTTTAGCTCCAATTTATTAATATGAGTAGCATGTCATGGATGTTTGCTTGCATTGTTTTATTCATAAGTAAGTATGGCATTGTGGTATCCTCCTCTGAATAATTCATTTATATCGACTTGGCACATGCTCACGCATGCATATGACTGAACCAAAGTCAATTAAGCCTCGATGATTTATATTGCTTCAGAGTTCTTGTATCACTTTTATGCCTCCGTTAATTTATTTTGCCGCAAGCATGATTATGACGATTCTTGCTCTCTTGATTTGTCGCTCCCTAGTCTTTTGCTAGCCTTCACTTGTACTGAGCGGGAACGCTGCTCGTGCTTCCAAACACCTGAAAACCAAGTTGTTCCAAAGTGTCCACCATAAATACCTATGCATGGCATTTCAAACCATTCCAAGTAAATTATCATGCGCTACCTTTAAAAACCTTCAAAATGCTTCTCAATTTGTGTTTATGTTTCATAGCTCATGAGGAAGTATGTGGTGTTTAGCTTTCAACCTTGTCATTTACTTTTGACGGACTCTCATATGGACTAGTGGCACATCCGCTTATCCAATAATTTTGCAAAAAGAGCTGGCAATGGGATTCCCAGTCCCAAATTAATTAACTTAAATAGACACTCCTCCATGGTTTGTGATTGTTGGACGGCACCCGAAGGATTCGGTTAGCCATGGCTTGTGTAAGCAAAGGTTGGGGGGAGTGTCGTCATCATAATAAAACTAAAATAAAAAGGCACTCCTTCATGGTATGAGATTGTTGGCAGGCACCCGAGGATTCGGTTAGCCATGGTTTGTGTAAGAAAGGTTGGAAGGAGTGCCACATAAATATGCAAATAATTCATGGGAGCCGCTCTTGGGAGTCCGGTTGGCGAGGTAGTTGGTGTACCCATTACCATTCGTTGACAACGACAAACACCTCTCAAAATAATTTTACTCCTGATTTCAAAAATGAAAAGCTCTAGCGCATGTTAATCCCTGCTTCCCTCTACGAAGGGTCAATCTTTTACTTTTATGTTGTGTCTCCGTTATTTCTTTGAGCACTATCTTGAGAGCACAACTGTCATTCTTAGTATAATATGCTTGTCTCAAAATATGATTGATTGTGGTATAAATTTGATGCTTTTATCTTTGACAATCACTACTTCTAGTCTTTCTATGAACACCAGAGGTGCCTGGGCATTTATATTTTGCCAATCAAATACGGGCAAGCGAGATACCACTTTATCATGCTCTCTTATGAACATTGCAATCCTGCTTATATACATGATTCATGATGCTTATTATTAATTGTTGGTACCTCTCCATGATTGACATAGCTGTTAGATGATCTTATTTGCATGTATCTCATTATGAACTGCTTAGGTATTAGCCATAGCATGAGAATATATACATCATATGAGCATATGTGTTCGTGAAAGTTCTTTTATCGCTCAGTTGCTAACTGAATTGCTTGAGGACAAGTAATAAGCTAAGCTTGGGGGGAGTTGATACGTCCAAAACGTATCTACTTTCTCGAACACTTTTGCTATTGTTTTGCCTCTAATTTGTGTATTTTGGATACAACTAACACGGACTACGCTGTTTTCAGCAGAACTGTTCTGGTGTCTCGTTTTTGTGCAGAAATCCAACTTTCGGGAAAATCCTCGGAATTTATGCAGAAGGCCCTATTTTCCCAGAATACTGACGGAGCCAGAAGGAAAAGTAAGGTGGAGGCCCGAGGGCCCCACACCATAAGGCGGCGCGGCCTAGGGGGGGCCCGCGCGGCCCTATGGTGTGGCCCCCTCGGCCGGCCTCCGACGCCCTCCTTCGGACTATAAATTGCCTTCGACCTAAAAACGCACGGGGAGAAGTCGAAGTCGCCAGAAAGCCTCCAGAACGCTGCCACATCGCGAAACTCCGTCGCGGGAGCCAGAAGTCTCCGTTCTGGCACTCCGTCGGGACGGGGAATTGGAGGAGATCATCACCATCATCACCGCCAATGCCTCTCCATCAACCAGCCATGTTTCCCCCATCCATGTGTGAGTAATTCCCCCGCTGTAGGCCGAAGGGGATGGTAGGGATTGGATGAGATTGGTCATGTAATAGCATAAGATTGTTAGGGCATAGTGCCTAGTGTCCGTAATTGGTACTTAGATGATATTGTTGCAACTTGTTATGCTTAATGCTTGTCACTAGGGCCCGAGTGCCATGATCTCAGATCTGAACATGTTATTGTTTCATCATGATATTCATTGTTTATGGTCTTACCTGCAAGTTGTATACACATGTTGCTGTCCGGAACCAATGGCCCCGAAGTGACAAGAATCGGGACAACCGGAGGGGATGGTAGTGATGTGAGGATCACATGTGTTCACGGAGTGTTAATGCTTTGCTCCGGTACTCTATTAAAAGGAGTACCTTAATATCCAGTAGTTTCCCTTGAGGCCCGGCTGCCACCGGCTGGTAGGACAAAAGATGTTGTGCAAGTTTCTCATTGCGAGCACGTACGACTATAATTGGAACACATGCCTATTGATTGCTTTGTACTTGGACACCGTTTTATTATTATCTGCGAATGCCCTGCTATGATTGTTACATGAGTTTCTCTCATCCATGCAACGCCCGTCATCCGTCCCCGTGCCTACAGTATTTTAATCCTGCTGTTTACTAAAATCACTACTCTTTGTCTCTCGTTACTCTGCTGCTGTTATTTCACTACTGCTACTGCTATAAAACTGTTACTACTGATAAACTCTTGCGAGCAAGTCTGTTTCCAGGTGCAGCTGAATTGACAACTCCGCTGTTAAGGCCTCCAAGTATTCTTTGTCTCCCCTTGTGTCGAATCAATAAATTGGGATTTACTTCCCGCGAAGACTGTTGCGATCCCCTATACTTGTGGGTTATCAGTCTACAAGAATAGAAGCTCCCGTAGACATCAGGCTACTTTGGAAAAATGAAAAATTCGAGAAAGACAAAATAGAAATGGTGTGAGCCTATGATCAAATACAAATATTTGCTCATAGCCTCGGGGGCTACTCCCATCGGGAGCGCTGTTCGCGCACCCGAGAGATTTGAAAAATTTCGAGAGAGAAAGAAAATATAGCGACATAAGGCGTGGAGCCTACACCCAAGCACAAGTCCTTGGCTGTAGCCTCGGGGGCTACTCCCATCGGGAACGCTGTTCGCGTACCCGATGAAATTATAAAAAAGAAAGATAGAAAAACAAGAGAGTATATTTCGAGTTATAAGTAAACTCTACATATACTCCCATCGGGAGAACAATATAAGTCATCCGTTGACTCAATAAAATGTGTCATTCCAACAGCCGAATAAGCACTCAACAATATATTCTCAGAACGCCAAAGTTGCGAACAATTTCTGAATGCCGCAAAACTTTGCGAAGGTAAGACCCCAGATCCGTTCTGTGTGGCGTGGCGCCGTCTCTGACGTCGGTTCGCTCCTTTTATCCGTATCAATAGATACGAAGAAAAATCCTAACAGACGCATTAGGTACCCGATAAATATGACAAGGACTCGACAGAATGGTAAGACCTTAAGCGGCACCTGTCGAAGTTTACACCAGTATCCCGAGATCATGTCCAGGGACGTGATCTTGAAGTAGGTTTTTGCGGATTGCCACTAGAGCAGTTAACTAGTACCTGATCCTTCAGATGAACTAGCCCCAACTACCATTATCCCTGTACAGTATAGAAATTCATATGCAAAGAAATATGGAGAAGTTCAGAGCTATCGAGTAAATATAAACAGTGGAGATTTTCCTTGACTCTACGATTCCAGCAAAATCTCGGGGGCTACTTACATAGGCATCCCTAATGGGCCTGCCGAAGATAGTACCCGTGGTTTACTGAAGGCCCACGACTCGAAGAATAAGAAGAATCGGAAGCCCAAGTTGTTATTAAGGAAAGCTAGAGTTCTATTAGGAGATAATATTTGTAATCTTGCGGGATGAGTTGGAAACCCTCCCGGACTCTGTAACTTGTACAATACGAATCCCTCGACTCCACCTCCTATATAAGGGGGAGTCGAGGGACAAAGAAAGCATCGAATCATTGTCTCACAAACCCTAGTTTTCACATCGTCGAGTACTTTTCGGCTGAAACCTTCGAGATCTACTTGCCCTCTACTTCTAACTAAACCCTAGTCTACAACCCGTAGGCATTGACAAGTTAATCCCTTGTCAATGGCGTCCCCAGGAACATGGTTATCGCTCAACAAGCAACTTATAAGAGATAAGATGCATAAGTACATATTCAATACCACAATAGTTTTTAGGCTATTTGTCCCATGAGCTATATATTGCAAAGGCGAAGAATGGAAATTTAAAGGTAGCACTCAAGCAATTTACTTTGGAATGGCGGAGAAATACCATGTAGTAGGTAGGTATGGTGGACACAAGTGGCATAGTGTTTGGCTCAAGGATTTTGGATGCATGAGAAGTATTCCCTCTCAATACAAGGCTTAGGCTAGCAAGGTTATTTGAAACAAACACAAGTATGAACCGGTACAGCAAAACTCACATAAAAGACATATTGTAAGTATTATAAGACTCTACACCGTCTTCCTTGTTGTTCGACCCTTACTAGAAAATATCTAGACCTTAGAGAGACCAATCATGCAAACCAAAATTTAGCAAGCTCTATGTATTTCTTCATTAATAGGTGCAAAATATATGATGCAAGAGCTTAAACATGAGCACAACAATTGCTAAGTGATGGGGATATGCCCATAGGGGGTGGGTCGCCAGTCCCACTCGCCATGAAGACGAAGGCCCAGGAGGATCGCCAGTCGCCCAAGCGACTGGGCTCCACGGCGACTGGGCCGTAACCCCCAGGGGGTGATCTACGCGACTAGATAAGGGAGATTACTTGCAAGAGGGTTAGCGGATCCCGGATTAGTAGCAACTGATACGATTCGGAGTTATCTCCATGTAACCCTAGATCGGGGGTGCCTATATAAACCCCCGAGCTTAAACCCTAGAGGACACCTTACTCGAGATCTAATTCCCCTTGTAAGCTCTCGGCGTAGCCGCCGACTGAGCCACCCCATTGTAATTCTCCACTGAGCAATAAAGATCTAGCAGGACGTAGGCCTTTTACTCTCCGGAGGGGCTGAACCTGGGTAAAACCCTTGCGTCTCTTGCACCTCGACCCGTAGATGGCGATGTTCCCTTCCCCTCGCATCAACGAAGTGCTACCCCCTATAGCATCTGCCGTGGTCACATCCACGATAGTGGCGCCCACTGTGGGGCATGGGACATCAGGCCTCCGAGCTACGGCGAGGCCCTACTCGCCAGTGCGGCGGCCGGTTGCTTCCGGCAGGATGATCGCCACCGGCAATTTCTTCCACATCCAACCGAGCACCTACCGGCCCGCCTCGTCGCCTCTCAAGCACGCCTGGATGGTGCCGATCGGCTCCATCAACCTCTTCGTTGGGCTCGCCGGCGTCAGCGACCCCTCTGAGCCTCGCCCCGGTCGGTCGCACGACCCCTTCGCACCGGGGCAGCTCCTCACTGCTACTCGCCCGGTCACCGGCGAGGTATACGCGGAGGCTGAGACGGCCCTGGAAGACGACGCCGAGTCGGCGGTCGTGATGCCAACCGCCAACTCCACCGTTGCCTCGGCAGCCGCCGATTCCGCCGACACCGTCCCAGCCGCCGACTCCACCGACACCGTTCCAGCCATCGACTCCGTCATCGCCGCGATCGACGCCGACTTCACCGACATCATCGCTATAACGTCGGTTGCTGGGTCCACCGCCGCGTCCCCGACTGCCCGCTCTGTTGCCACGGCGTCAACCAAGGACTCTATCTCCTTGGTCTCCCACCCAAGCGACTTCGAAGGTGGTTTCGAGGACGACTCCATCCTCTCCCTCTTCGGCAGCGACTCCGACTCGGACTCCGTCGAGGCACCGCGCTACCGCTACCCGACCGCAGTCTTCATGGCAGGGGGTGAAGAAGAGCTCCCAATCGACGCCTTCACCACTCCCCTCCCTGCAACCGCCACCGCGACCGAGATCGAGGCGCACCGGGCGGCCCTCGAGGAGCAGAGGAAAAAGGAGCTCGCCGAAAGGCAAAAATTTCGCCTCGAGCAAGATGAAGTGAGAGCCGTATCCCACTATCGTCAGCAGCGAAACCGCCAGCGCATGGAGCGCGCCCGCGCAAACGACTTCCCCAGCGCGCGCCTTAACTTCGACGACCCAGACGGAGAAATCCGGGTCGCCCGAATCCAGAACCCTGACATCCCAGAAGGAAGTCGGGCCGCTGCAGATAGAGCGGCGCGCGGAGCGCCCCCGCCACCCCCACCGCCACCACCCGAAGTTCCTCGGGCAGAAGTCGACGCCAACGGCCTACCACTGCACTCGTCTCCAGCCGACAACGTTGCAGCTGCACAGGCCGTCCTCGCAAGAATCCCCGAAACGGGAGACGGTGCAATCCTTGTCCAGCACGCCAAGGCTTTGGTAGCCAAGGCATTGGAGCAGCAGCACGCCGCAGCCGACTCGCAAGGGCGACTCTATTCGCGCACATCCGTCAGTCGCGCGGCGTCGTCGGACGCGGCAAACCGCGCAATCGTCAACGCCAACAACGGCCCGCCACCAGCACCGCGCGCGGCCCACTCGTCTAACAACCGAATCGAGCCGCGCCCCGCGCGGGTGATGGTCGCCGCCAACGGACAGCCAGTCGACGCCCGAACCCACATCGTCAACGACCAAGAATGGCGGGCGCGTAATCGATTGAACGACCGCCACGCCGATGAAGCCCCGCGCCAGAGCGCGTTCACTCGAATCGGCCCCGCTTGCTTCGGGCCAATGATCAGAGGCGAGCCGTACCCTGTGGGGTTCAAGGGACCACGCGACATCGAGAAGTACGACACACACATCGACCCTACCGTCTGGATCGACTCGTACGCCATGGCAATGGGGATCCAGGGCCACTCCGAGTTGCTCGCAGCACGCTACCTGCCTCTTATGATGGACGGCGTCAATCGCCACTGGTTCAACACCCTCACCGTCAACAGCATCGACTCCTGGGAAGAAGCCCGCGCCGCATTCATCCAGCACTTTGCCAGCGCATACACCCGTGCCACAACCATAGAAGACCTGGATCGCTGCGTCCAAGGCCCGCGCGAGTCGACCCGCCGGTGGGTGCAGCGCTGGCAGGACATGTGGACGACCTCCAGCGGCATCAGCACGGACACGGCAATCTATTGCTTCCGACGCTGCTGCTGGTACGAACCACTAAGCGCCAAGCTCCGTCGCGTCAGCAGGGATAATATCTCAATCTCCGAGCTCTTCGACATCGCCACCCGCTACGCCGACGAAGACCCTACAGTCGACTCGGACGACGAGTACGGTCAGCGACGCAATCGCCGCCCTGCGCACACGGAGCCTCGGCGTGGCGACTACCGATTCGCCGGCCGGTCTAACAACGGCAAGCGCCGCGGAGAGGGAGGACACAACGAGCTGGTCGCCACCACCGATTACGAGCAGCGCGAGCCAAAATCGTTCCGGCGCGACACTCGCGCACCACGGGAGGATCGGCCTCAGCCAAAGCGCTTCGACGCCCACAGCCTCCTAGATGCACCATGCATCTATCACAGCAAGGAGGGCAAGCCCGCCAATCACACGACGGGAAATTGCTACTCCCTGAAGCAGATAGAAAGAGCCCGCCGCGCCAAGGAAAACGACGGCGGTAACCAGCACAAAGACCGCGCCAAAGACCAAGACCAGCACAAGGGAGAGGGCTTCGGTCGCAGCGCCGGCTCGCTCCACACCTTCACTGGGGTCGGCGACCGGCGGGACAGGAAGGTCCTCGCAAGGGCAGTAGCGGTACACGCAGTCATACTTTCTGACGTGCCTCGGTGGCTTAACTGGTCCGAGCAAAGCATCACCTGGAGCCGCGAAGATCACGCCCCCCGCATCGAGTACCCTGGGCGAGTGGCGCTAGTCGTCAGGCCCAAGGTCGCCGACTACTGGCTCCCAAAAACCCTGATGGACGGGGGAAGCTCCATCAACATTATGTACTACGAAACCTTCCAGCGGCTTGGTCTACCAGACTCGCGCCTCGAGAGCACCAAGGTTACGTTCCACGGCATCGTCCCTGGGCGGAAGGCCTTCCCAATCGGCAAGGTGACGTTGCCGGTCACCTTCGGCACGCCCGTGAACTACCGCACCGAGCGGATAACTTTCGAGGTGGTGAACTTCCGCAGCTCCTACCACTGCGTACTCGGCCGACAGGCGTTCGCCCGCTTCATGGCGACCCCCCACTACGCATACAACATGATGAAGATGCCAGGGCCTCGAGGCGTCATCACCATCCACGGCGACCCGGAGATGGCACTGGAATGCGAGGACGACAGCGCCAAGCTCGCCGACGCCGTCATCGCCGACGAACAAGACAACTCCGCCGAGCTCGCCAAGTACCCAGTAGACCGCAACGACCCCGCCATCCTGGAGAAGCCAACCGAGCTCGACTCGTCCGCAGCAACCTTCAAGGCCGCAACAGGCACTCGCCAAGTAGATCTTGTAGAAAACGATCCAAGTAGGCAAGTTACCATTGGGACGGGCCTGTCCGCCCAATAGGAAAGCGCGCTCATCAAGTTCCTCCGTGAGAATCGAGATATCTTCGCATGGAAACCGTCTGACATGCCAGGTGTCCCGAGAGAACTTGCTGAGCACAAATTACATGTCGATCCCACCGCGCGACCCGTTAGGCAGGCAATGCGCCCCGTGGGAGAAGAACGGCGACGCGCAATCGCCGAAGAAGTAAACCGGCTACTCGCTGCCGGCTTCATCATCGAAATCAAACACCCAAAATGGCTGGCAAACCCAGTCCTGGTGCTAAAGAAAAACAAGACGTGGCGAATGTGTATCGACTACACAAGCCTCAACAGCGCGTGTCCCAAGGACCCATTCGTCCTACCGCGAATCGACCAGATTATCGACGCGGTCGCTGGGTCCGAGTCGCTATGCTTCCTTGATGCGTACTCCGGGTACAATCAAATAAAGATGGCCAAGGAAGACCAAGAGAAGACAGCATTCATTACGCCCCTAGGCGCCTACTGCTACACGTCCATGACCTTCGGCCTCAAGAACGCCGGAGCAACATACCAGCGGTGCATGAACAGCTGCCTGGAAAGCCAGATCGGCCGCAATGTGCATGTCTACATCGACGACGTGGTGGTCAAATCGACTCACCAGACCGACCTCGTCAATGACCTCGCCGAAACGTTCGCCAACTTACGGCGGTACAAGATCAAGCTCAACCCTTTGAAGTGCACCTTCGGGGTTCCGTCTGGACAACTGCTAGGCTACGTCGTCTCCAAACGAGGCATCGAGCCAAACCCGGAGAAGACACTGGCGGTCATGCGCACCAAGCAGCCGACTTGCCTAGTCGACGCGCAGAAACTCGCCGGCCGAGTCGCCGCCCTCAGTCGCTTCATACCCCGGCTCGGCGACAAGGCCATGCCACTCTACCGCTTGCTCAAGAAGTCGGAATCATTCAAGTGGACAGACGAGGCGCAGCAGGCCCTGGAAGAACTCCAGCACGCTCTCTCGAATGCCCCTATCCTCGCGGCCCCGCTGCCAAAAGAGACTATGCTCCTATACGTCGCCGCGTCGAACCGCGCCATAAGCGCGGTCATGGTCGTCGAACGGAAGGAAGAGGGAAGGGAGCAACTGGTACAACGCCCGGTCTACTACATCAGCGAGGCTCTAATCGAATCCAAGCAGCGATATCCGCACTACCAAAAGCTGGTGTACGCAGTCCTCAGGGCCCAGAGGCGACTGGCCCCGTACTTCCACGAGCACCCCATCAAGGTAGTCGCATCAACACCACTCGCCGACATCATCCGCAACCACGACGCAACTGGCCGGATCGCCAAGTGGGCAGTCGAGCTCGGCGTCCACAACATCACCTATGAGTCGCGCCATGCCATCAAATCTCAGGCACTCGCCGACTTCCTCGCCGACTTTGAAGAGGCCCAGCAGCCAAGCTCCCCCGCGGACCTCAAACATTGGACACTGGACTTCGACGGTTCTAAAAACCTCGAAGGGGCGGGCGCGGGAGTCGTCCTCACATCACCAAAGGGCGACACAGTGAAGTACGTCCTACAACTCAGATTCGAGCCCTGCACCAACAACATGGCCGAATACGAGGCGCTCCTACACGGTATGCGAGTCGCAAAAGAGATGGGCGCAACACGGCTGCGCTGCCTCGGCGATTCCGACCTAGTCGCCAGCCAGACTTCCGGCACCTGCGACGCCACCGACGCCAACATGATCGCATACAAGCGCGCCGTCGACCAAGCCGGCGCTGGCTTCGCCGGCCACGTCATCGAATGGGTCGACAGGCGCAAGAACGAAGAAGCCGATGCGCTAGCCAGAATCGGGTCCAAGCGACTCCAACCTCCTCCGGGCGTCGTCCTGGACATCCTCAGCCACCCCTCGGTACGCGCACCCCGCGAGCTGGACATTGCCGAGCCACCTGCTCCCGACTCCACCTTAGTCGCACTCGCCGCCGACAGCATCGATTGGACCGAGCCATACATAAGCTACCTCGAGCGCCAGACACTGCCAATGGATGAAGCCAAAGCACGGGCCATCGTGCGCAGATGCAAGTCCTTCACCATCATCAACAATGAACTATACAAGCGCAGTGTCTCGGGAGTGTTCCAATGATGCGTCGCTACCGCAGAAGGGCGCAACATTCTGCGCGACATCCACGCAGGGGACTGCGGCCACCACGCAGGCGCGCGTTCAATCATCGCCAAGGCCTTTCGTCACGGCTTCTACTGGCCAACAGCCCACGAAGATGCAATCGCCCTCGTCCGTTCGTGCGCCGGGTGCCAAAAGTATGCAAGCCAGTCGCACATGCCAGGATCGGCATTGAAGACCATTCCCCTCACCTGGCCCTTCGCCGTCTGGGGCATGGACATGGTGGGAAAATTCAAAACGGCCCCCGGCGGATATACTCACCTCCTGGTTGCGGTGGACAAGTTCACCAAATGGGTAGAAGCAAAGCCCATAAAGAAGTGCGACGGGAAGACAGCCACAAAGTTCCTACGCGAGCTTATCTATCGATATGGCTACCCTCACAGCATCATAACCGACAATGGCACCAACTTCGCCAAAGGGGAAATGGCTGACTTCTGCGAAGAGAAGGGCATCCGACTCGATCTCGCCTCAGTCGCCCACCCCGAGTCGAACGGCCAAGCAGAAAGGGCAAACCAGAGCATCCTTCACGGACTCAAACTGCGCCTGGTCGTGCCCCTGGAGCGCGCAGCCGGTTGCTGGGCAGAGGAGCTCTCTTCAGTACTATGGGGCATCCGCACAACGCCTAACAGGTCAACCGGCTTCACGCCTTTCTTCCTGGTGTACGGCACCGAAGCCGTTATGCCTACGGACATCGCCTCGGGTCGCCAACTATGCCGAAAAAGACAACGAGCGAGCTCGCCAAGATGACGTCGACCTCCTCGACGAGGCCAGAGACCTCGCACTCTCCAGAACTGCCATCTACCAGCAGGACCTCCGTCGCTACCACAGTCGCCATGTTCGGAGTCGCTCCTTCCAAGTCGGCGACCTGGTACTCTGGCTAATCCAGGACAAGAAAGGCATGCACAAGCTGTCCCCCCCCTGGGAAGGACCGTTCGCCGTCAGCCGCGTACTCGGCAACGACTCCTACTACCTCATCGACGTCCGCAAGGATGACAAAGGCGAGCCACTCACCAAAGAGGTGGAGCGCCCCTGGAACGTCAACCTCCTCCGACGGTTTTATACCTAAGGACAAAAATGTAGCCCGCAAATTCAGAGGTTAATAAAAATCGCCGACCATTTTGATCTCCAGCTTCGACTGCCTCTCCTTCACCCGCCAGATATCCCCATCTCTCATCCCGGCACATACCGGCCCAGTCGCCGCGATAAGCGACTAGGTACTGAGAGACCTCCGGTCGCCGCTGCTGGAAGAGCGAAGTCCACGATCGGCCAAGTAGCCGGGCTAACAAGGGCTTGGCGGCGTGACCGGACGCAACACCAGGTCCGGCCACCCACCACCCCTTACGCCGTCGGGTGAAAACGGCGACTGGAACCCACAGCAGGGCCGCATGCCCGGCCAGCCCCACGGGCCACGGCGACCGTCTTGTGCTACGCTATACAGCACACCAATGCCCTCCTCTACCTTAGGCTGGCGAATTGCGTGGCTAAGTACTTCGACTAGGGACCCCGCAAAACGGACCCGCGGCTCGCCAAGGAAAATACGCCCGCAATGACCCCCTTTGGAGTCGCCTAGCGACTGGCTCACCGAGCCACGACGAGTGGCGCGCTACATATGAACAGCGCAAACTACAACTCACCGCTACTCCACCCATGAGGCCGCTATTCGTACTATAACGACTACGTACTGCGACTGGGGACGCCCAGCTCGAAAAGGAAAACAGTCAAGTCGATAGCCTTCATCGGGGTCGCAAGGCGACTGGCCTGAAGGCCATGGATAGTCGGAACCAACTCCAACGGATCGCCGCCACAAATAACGCAAATTCAAAAGCAACCACCGAATTATATTTAAGCAAAAGTTATCACTTTATTTACAACTGACACCCGCTCGCGGGAATCCAAGCTACTTCTTACGCAGGGACTCAGAAAACTACGAGGACGACCCCGGAGCCCCCTCTACGATAGGCTCGACGCCATCATCGCCGTGACGAAACTTCGGCGTGTACAGCACGACCGGATACGTAGACAACGAGCCGGCGGCCGCGGCATGGAAGAGGCGCTCCGCGGGGTAGTCCACCGGGCCTGGCTCCTTCTCCGCGTCCCCAGGCGCCGCTTGGCTGGGGATGTGAGTCTCCAAGTCCGCAGTCGCAAGTACTCGGTCGGCAAAGGGGCGCACCGCATCCATCAGTCGCAGCACTTCGGCAATGTCGAACTCGCCAGTCTCCGAGGGGAAGCCAGCGGTGACCTCCTCCACGTCGAATCCCTCGGAGTAGTGCGCCAGCACCATGCTCAGAGCCATGGTAATGCCAACACGGCAGGAGGAGCGGCGAAGCCAGTCAACAACGGCCGGAATGTTGGACACGGCCTTGAAGACGGACGGCGTGTCCCGCGGAATCACCTCCCGCGGACTCAGGTACTGGAGCGCGGCTAGTATCTCCCCCGCACAGGCGATGATACGCGCGGTCGCGGTCGACAGGCATTCCCGCGGAGTCGCCGTCTCCACGAAGTCGCACGTACCTGCAACCAACAACACAAGGAAGAGAAAAAATGAGAACTCCCCTTCAGCGCCGACTCACCACGCTCGGGGACTGGCCCCCGAAGCCGACTCGCCACGCTCGGGGACTGGCCCCCGAAGCCGACTCGCCACGCTCGGGGACTGGCCCCCGAAGCCGACTCGCCACGCTCGGGGACTGGCCCCCGAAGCCGACTCGCCACGCTCGGGGACTGGCCCCCGAAGCCGACTCGCCATGCTCGGGGACTGGCCCCCGAAGCCGACTCGCCATGCTCGGGGACTGGCCCTCGAAGCCGACTCGCCACGCTTGGGGACTGGCCCCCGAAGCCGGCTCGCCATGCTCGGAGACTCGAATCCCCGGCAAGTAAACAGCAAGCGCGAAGACAGGAACTTACCAAGAATCTGCCGCGACATCTCTCTGACGAAAGCCTCGAAGTTGGTCTTCTCGGCCTGCACTGCCAGGACGATGCCTTCGGATGCCTCCTTTTCCGCAGCAAGCTCCTTGGCGTGCTGCTGCTTCAAGGCCGCAACCTCCTCCCGCAGAGACGCGGCAGCCCCGCGCGCGGAGTCCCGCGCATCCATCGCGGCCTCCAGCTTTACCTTGTACTCGGCGATGACGTCTTCCAGTTCCCGGCCCTTCTGCTCCAGGACCTTCGTCAATTCCGCCACCTCCGCTTTTGCCCTTTTCCGGGCCTCTTCGGCCTGCTGCGCCCGGAATTCGGCTTCACGGTAGAAAGATTCCTTGACGAATCCTTCCCGAGCCTCGGCAAGAGCCTTTGCCTGCGCCTCTGCTACAAAAAAGAAGACGGTGAGAACGAAAGTTAGGGCTAGTGATACCGAGAGAGGACGGCGAGCGGGCATGACTTACTGCCCAGAGCAATCAGCTTCCGGTTCTTCTGTGCCGCCTCCTCCACGAGCGCGGTCAATCGCTTAACCTCCGCCTGCGGAAATCCAAAAACAATGCCAAGGTCAACAAAAGAAAAACAGACGGACAAAAAGGAGACTCGACTCGCCCTTTCAGACCAAGTCGACCCTCGGGGACTGGGGGTGACTAGACTACGAGTTCAGAGACACTCACCACGTGTGCTTCACCAAGCGCCGTGTGGAGCTCGGTGAAGGTCAAGGTAGAGGGCGGCGGATGGCGTGACTCGGTCGCCTCTTCCGCTTGCATCACCGCCTCAGTCGACGGCACCTCGCCCGTCCGCGTGTCGGCGTCACTGGGCGGGGCTCGGTCCCTAGCGGCCTTGGACCGGCGCTCCTTCAGCGGCTCCGAGAGGCCGCCCTCCTCGATGATGTTCTCTTCGACCTCGGGCGCCTTCTGCCCCTCGGTCGACCCGACGTCCATCGACCCCTCCTCCACCACGGGTGGAACGACATCCGGTCCCATCGCTGCGCTCGCCATGCCCCCGCGAACCATGCTGGGTAGAGGAAAGACTTCGGCGGTGGGCTCGGCGCGGCTGGTGCTCACCTTCTCAGCTTGGCTCGCGGTGACGGGTTCTTCTGGAGCCGACCCCGCGCCCCCAAGGTCGGATGGCGCCGCCTTCTTCTCCGCGGCCTTCTTCTTCGCCTCAGCCGCCCTCGTGGCCGCCACCCCGGCCGCGGGCGGCTTCGCCAAGGTCTTCTTCTTGGACCTACAGGGAGACGAGGTAAATCGACACCCAATCCAGCCGCAAGGAGAACAAGTTCGGCAAGGAGCACCTACCTCACCGTGGGGATCGCTTTTACGCCTGGACCGGCCCGAGCTCCCGCGTCGATCGCGTCCTTCAAGGGGCGCTGAAGCCTCATGGAACCTTCCAGGAGAGTGGGGCGCAGTCGCTTCGACAGCGGCTCGGCCCCTTCCTTGGAGGGCTCCGCCTCGACTTCCGGGCGAGAGGTCGCCTCCTCTTCAGCTGCGCCCTGGGACGAGGACTCGGTACCCCTCTTCGACCCGCGTGGGAGTCTGATGAAATCCCGCGCCTCGGAGTCCGACTCGGTGCGCTCCTCCTCGTCGTCGACCTCTTCCTCCTCGCCCTCGGTCATTTCCGGAGGCTCCTTCCCGGCGAGGGGGGGAAGGTGGTCAGCGATCTTCTGCTAGCGCTATAGTCGAATCAAAGGAACAAGTCAGAAAGGAAGAAACGCGGCCAAGCCATGCGGAGTCACCATACAAAGCATTACCTGAGGCGCCGGGGTATCTTCGGAGTAGGGCTGCAGGCCGTCCTCGAAGGAGGTAAAGGTGGCCGTGGTGATCTTGGCGAGCGCCTTCCGGTACTCGCTCTCGTCCCACTCGGTTGCTGTCGACCGGGTGCAGTCGTTCTGCCCCCGGTATTCCCACATGGGGTGAGCTCGGCACCGCAGGGGGATCAGCCGCCGGCCGAGCCAGCAGTTGTACATATTGACCGCCGTCAGGCCGCTATCCTTCAGCGCCTGGATCGCTTGGCGCATCTCCTTCACCACCTCCTCCTGCTCGCGCGGCAGCGACCGGACATTGAGGCGCCGCGGGATGCTGGGCTCGGGGCTGTACTGAGGAATGCAGACCTCGCCGGGGGGAGTGTACTCCTTGGCGTAGAACCAGAAGCGGCACCACAGCGATTGCGCCTTCTTGGGGAGCGCCATGTCGATGAAGCTTTCCCCGGACTTCACCTGGAAGGTGATCCCACCGTTCGGGATGAGCGCCTCGCTGTTCTTGCTGGCCCGAGTCGCCCGCCCGTGGAAGATTGACACCCACAGTGGGAAGTAGGGCGGACAGCCCAAGTAGCATTCGCACAGCGCCACGAACAGTGAAATCTGTTGGACGCTGTGCGGCCCGAGGTCGGAGACCTTGATGCTGTAAAAAGCTAGCAACTGCCGGAGGAAATCGGAGGTGGGGAGAGCGAACCCGCGGTCAAGGAAGCTCAAGAAGATCACGAACTCCCCGGGCCGCGGGAGGGGTTCCACCTCGTTCACCGGCGGAACTCGCCACCGCTCTTGCTTGAACTCCGGGATGATTCCGGAAGCGACGTACGGGAGGAGAGTCTCCCGCGTGACCTTCGACTTGCCCCAGCCTTTCGCCGCCATGGATGCGTGTGGAGCTTGGAGTGAGGATGAGATGAGGAGAAGATAAGAGAAGAATGCGGGGGAGTGGTGAACCCTAATCCCAGGGGCGACCCTTTATACCGCCCGCACTCGCCCAGATTAAGAATGAAATCCGTTCGTTAACTCGCCCCGGAATCGCCGCCCCGCAATCAACGGTCAAGATCTGCGCCGGCTCCGGCTGAATAGCCGTTAAGCTAGCCGTTAGCAGTCACGTCAGGCCCAACGGTCAACAGCATGCAAACGGTTCGTGCCTCGGTCAACGTGAAATCTAGCCGTTGGCTCTTCCATGTGTCTCTATGGCGAATGCGCGCCGACTGGCAAACGACGACTGGCTGACGCCGACTGTCATACGCCGACTGGCAAACGACGACTGGCCTACGCCGACTGACTGACCAAGCATTGACGATTGGAGACTGGCGCCAAGCTTGCAACTTTATCTTCGGGAGCCCGGCGGCAATTCATCTTGATCCCTCACTGTGCCTCTCCAAGACTTGCTCTAGATCTGCACTTCATCACCACCGCGCTCGGGGACTACTGATGGGGATATGCCCATAGGGGGTGGGTCGCCAGTCCCACTCGCCATGAAGACGAAGGCCCAGGAGGATCGCCAGTCGCCCAAGCGACTGGGCTCCGCGGCGACTGGGCCGTAACCCCCAGGGGGTGATCTACGCGACTAGATAAGGGAGATTACTTGCAAGAGGGTTAGCGGATCCCGGATTAGTAGCAACTGATACGATTCGGAGTTATCTCCATGTAACCCTAGATCGGGGGTGCCTATATAAACCCCCGAGCTTAAACCCTAGAGGACACCTTACTCGAGATCTAATTCCCCTTGTAAGCTCTCGGCGTAGCCGCCGACTGAGCCACCCCATTGTAATTCTCCACTGAGCAATAAAGATCTAGCAGGACATAGGCCTTTTACTCTCCGGAGGGGCTGAACCTGGGTAAAACCCTTGCGTCTCTTGCACCTCGACCCGTAGATGGCGATGTTCCCTTCCCCTCGCATCAACGAAGTGCTACCCCCTGTAGCATCTGCCGTGGTCACATCCACGACACTAAGTATCACATTATTCAAGATATTATACCAATTACCACATATAGCATTTCTCGTTTCCAACCATATAACAATTTAACGAAGCAGTTTCAACCTTCGCCATTGACATTATGAGTAAAGCCTAAGGACATATTTGTCCATATGCAACAGCGGAGCGTGTCTCTGTCCCACACAATGAATGCTAGGATCCAACTTTATTCAAACAAAACAAAAACAAAAACATACATACGCTCCAAGTAAAGCGCATAAAATGTGATGGAATAAAAATATAGTTTCATTAGAGGAACCTGATAATGTTGTCGATGAAGAAGGGGATGCCTTGGGCATCCCCAAGATTAGATGCTTGAGTGTTCTTGAAATATGCAGGGATGAACCACCGGGGCATCCCCAAGCTTAGAGCTTTCACTCTCCTTGATCATATTGTATCATCCTCCTCTCTTGATCCTTGAAAACTTCCTCCACACCAAACTCAAAACAACTCATTAGAGGGTTAGTGCATAATCAAAATTCACATGTTCAGAGGTGACATAATCATTCTTAACACTTCTGGACATTGCACAACGCTACTGGAAGTCAATGGAACAAAGAAATCCATCTACCACAGCAAAAGAGGCAATGTGAAATAAAAGGCAGAATCTGTCAAAACAGAACAGTCCGTAAAGACGAATTTTCTAGGTGCACCAAACTTGCTCAAATAAAAATGCTCAAACTGAATGAAAGTTGCGTACATATCTGAGGATCACTCACGTAAATTGGCAGAATTTTTTGAGTTACCTACAGAGCCTACTGCTCAAATTCGTGACAGCAAGAAATCTGTTTCTGCGCAGCAATCCAAATCTAGTATGAACCTTACTATCAAAGACTTTACTTGGCACAACAATGCAACAAAATTAAGATAAGGAGAGGTTGCTACAGTAGTAACAACTTTCAAGACTCAAATATAAAACAAAAGTGCTGTAGTAAAATCATGGGTTGTCTCCCATAAGCGTTTTTCTTTAACGCCTTTCAGCTAGGCGCAGAAAGTGTGTATCAAGTGTTATCAAGAGATGAAGCATCAACAGCGGGGTTCGGAGTTTTCTCAACTATGCATTGTATCTTATCTATGTATGTTTCAGAGGCTCCCTTTTCATTAGTCTTAGGCTTGCTATTCTCATCAAACAAATTTTCAGGGACAAGCCAACCATAATTATTTTCTAGCGCCTCGCACATTCCTAAGAGCTTGCAAGGTATTGATGTTTTAGTGTACTTTTGTCTATCTTTTTCCATCTTTTCAAGGGTACTAGCAAAGTTGGTATAAGATCCAAGCATATTATATTTAGCAAAGACTTTTCTAGCTTCTCTTGCTACGCCACCAAATTCTTTAAGAAGGGTTTCTAACACAAAATATTTCTTTTCTCCTTCTTCCATATCACTGAGTGCGAGAAACATATGTTGAATCACAGGATTGAGATTAACAAATCTAGCTTCTAACGCGTGTACTAAAGAAGCAACAGCAATTTCATAAGTAGGAGCAAGTTCTACCAAATGTCTATCTTCAAAATCTTCAACCGTACTAATATGAGTGAAAAAATCTTCTATATTATCTTTCCCAAGGATAGACCCTCGGCCTACCGGTACATCTTTAAGAATAAACTTAGGAGGAAACATGTTGAAATAAAATAAAGTAAATGCAAGTAACTAATTTTTTTGTGTTTTTAATATGGCAAACAAGATAGCAAATAAAGTAAAACTAGCAACTAATTTTTTGTGTTTTGATATAATGCAGCAAACAAAGAAGTAAATAAAATAAAAGCAAGACAAAAACAAAGTAAAGAGATTGGAAGTGGAGACTCCCCTTGCAGTGTGTCTTGATCTCCCCGGCAACGGCGCCAGAAATTTACTTGCTTGCGCGTAGTTGACGTGTGTCTCTCCGTTCAGCACGCGGCCGTTGGAAACCCCAAGTGGAAGGTGTGATGCGTACAGCAGTAAGTTTCCCTCAGTAAGAAACCAAGGTTTATCGAACCAGTAGGAGCCAAGAAGCACGTTGAAGGTTGATGGCGGTGGAGTGTAGTGCGGCGCAACACCAGGGATTCCGGCGCCAACGTGGAACCTGCACAACACAACCAAATTACTTTGCCCCAACGTGACAGTGAGGTTGTCAATCTCACCGGCTTGCTGTAACAAAGGATTAGATGTATAGTGTGGATGATGATGTTTGCAGAGAACAGTAGAATGAGTATTGCAGTAGATTGTATTCGATGTAAAAGAATGGACCGGGGTCCACAGTTCACTAGAGGTGTCTCTCCGTAAGATAAATAGCATGTTGGGTGAACAAATTACAGTTGGACAATTGACAAATAAAGAGGGCATGACCATGCACATACATGTTATGATGAGTAGTGTGAAATTCAATTGGGCATTACGACAAAGTACATAGACCGCTATCCAGCATGCATCTATGCCTAAAAAGTCCACCTTCAGGTTATCATCCGAACCCCTTCCAGTATTAAGTTGCAAACAACAGACAATTGCATTAAGTATGGTGCGTAATGTAATCAACAAATACATCCTTAGACATAGCATTGATGTTTTATCCCTAGTGGCAACATCACATCCACAAGCTTAGAACTTTCTGTCACTGTCCCAGATTTAATGGAGGCATGAACCCACTATCGAGCATAAATACTCCCTCTTGGAGTTACAAGTAAAAACTTGGCCAGAGCCTCTACTAATAACAGAGAGCATGCAAGATCATAAACAACACATAGATGATAGATTGATAATCAACATAACATAGCATTCACTATTCATCGGATCCCAACAAACGCAACATGTAGCATTACAAATAGATGATCTTGATCATGTTAGGCAGCTCACAAGATCTAACAATGATAGCACAATTAGGAGAAGACGACCATCTAGCTACTGCTATGGACCCATAGTCCAGGGGTGAACTACTCACACATCACTCCGGAGGCGACCATGGCGGTGAAGAGTCCTCCGGGAGATGATTCCCCTCTCCGGCAGGGTGCCGGAGGCGATCTCCTGAATCCCCCGAGATGGGATTGGCGGTGGCGGCGTCTCTGGAAGGTTTTCCGTATCGTGGCTCTCGGTACTGGAACTATTATCGACGAAGGCTTCTTATAGGAGAAGAGGTAGGTTTAGGGGCGACGCGAGGGGCCCACACGCTAGGCCGGCGCGGCCAGGGCCTGGGCCGCGCCGCCCTACTGTGGCGTCGCCTCGTCGCCCCACTTCGTTTCCCTTTCGGACTTCTGGAAGCTTCATGGAAAAATAAGATCCTGGGCGTTGATTTCGTCCAATTCCGAGAATATTTCCTTACTAGGATTTCTGAAACCAAAAACAGTAGAAAACAGCAACTGGCTCTTCGGCATCTCGTTAATAGGTTAGTGCTGGAAAATGCATAAATATGACATAAAGTATGTATAAAACATGTAGGTATCATCAATAAAGTAGCATGGAACATAAGAAATTATAGATACGTTTGAGACGTATCACCGCTCTTGAAAGTCTGGTTGACGAGGTAGTTGGAGTGCCCACTACCATTCGTTGACAACAACAAACACCTCTTAGAATAATTTTACTTCTGTTTTTAAAAATGAAAAGCTCTAGCGCATGTTAATCCCTGCTTCCCTCTGTGAAGGGCCAATCTTTTACTTTTATGTTGAGTCACCATCCTTTCTTTGAGCACCTTCTTGAGAGCACAACTGGCATTCTTAGTATAATATGCTTATCCCAAAATGTGATTAACTGTGGTATAACTTTGATGCTTTTATCTTTGATAATCTCTACTTCCAGTCTTTCCATGAACTTCAAAGGTGCCCGAGCATTTATGTTTTGCTGTACAAATACGGGCAAGCAAGATACCACTTTATCATATCCTTTTATGAACATTGCAATCCTGCTGATAGACATGATTCATGATGCTTATTATTAATTTGTTGGTACCTTTTCCATGATTGACATAGCTATTAGATGACTTTATTTGCATGTATCTTATTATGAATCGCCTAAGTACTTGTCCATATCATGAGAATATTTACATCATATGAACACATGTGTTCGTGAAAGTTCTTTTATCACACTCAGTTGTTAACTGAATTGCTTGAGGACAAGCAATAAGCTAAGATTGGGGGAGTTGATACGTCCAAAACGTATCTACTTTCCCGAACACTTTTGCTATTGTTTTGCCTCTAATTTGTGTATTTTGGATACAACTAACACGGACTAACGTTGTTTTCAGCAGAATTGCCCTGGTGTCCTATTTTTGTGCAGAAACTCAACTTTCAGGAAAACCCCCGGAAATACTCGCAATAGGCCTATTTTCATAGAAGATTGACGGAGCCAGAAGACGAGACGGATGGGGGCCACGAGGCTCCCCCACCACAAGGCGGCGCCTCGGCCACCCCCCGACGCTCCCCTTTTGACTACTTAAGGCTTTCGACCTAAAAACGCACGGGGGTTAGACGAAATTTCCAGAAGACATCCAGAACTCCGCCGCCATCGCGAAACTCCGTCTCGGGACCAGAAACTCCGTTCTGGCACTCCGCCGGGACGGGGAATTGGAGGAGATCATCGCCATCATCTCCACCGACGCCTCTCCATCAACCAGCCATGCTTCCCCCATCCATGTGTGAGTAATTCCCCCGTTGTAGGCTGAAGGGGATGGTAGGGATTGGATGAGATTGGTCATGTAATAGCATAAGATTGTTAGGGCATAGTGCCTAGTATCCGTAGTTGGTACTTTTATGATATTGTTGCAACTTGTTATGCTTAATGCTTGTCACTAGGGTCCGAGTGCCATGATCTCAGATCTGAACATGTTATCAATTCATGATGATATTCATTGCTTAATGATCTTACCTGCAAGTTGTATACACATATTGCTGTCCGGAACCCGAGGCCCCAAAGTGACAGAAATTGGGACAACCGGAGGGGAAGGCGGTGATATGAGGATCACATGTGTTCACGGAGTGTTAATGCTTTGCTCCGGCGCTCTATTAAAAGGAGTAACTTAATTACCAGTAGATTCCCTAGAGGCCCGGCTGCCACCGGCTGGTAGGACAAAAGATGTTGTGCAAGTTTCTCATTGCGAGCACGTACGACTATATACGGAACACATGCCTATGGTTGTTTAGTATTTGGATACTATTTTATTACTATCTGCAAATGCCCTGCCTTGATTGTTACATGAGTTATCTCATCCATGCAGCGCCCGTTCATCCATCCCTGTGCCTACAGTATTTTAATCCTGCTGTTTACTATAATCACTACTGCTGTCTTTGTTACACTGCTGCTAATATTTCACTACTGTTACTGCTATAAAACTGTTGCTACTGATAAATTCTTGCGAGCAAGTCTGTTTCCAGGTGCAGCTGAATTGACAACTCCGCTATTAAGGCTTACAAATATTCTTTGGTTCCCCTTGTGTCGAATCAATAAATTGGGTTTTACTTCCCTCGAAGACTGTTGCGATCCCCTATACTTGTGGGTCATCAGACATCAATAACATGTATATCAAATATACCTTTCTTCTTGACTTGGCCGCTCTTCAGATCAGCCAGGTACTTAGGGAAATTGCGCTTCTAGTGCCCATCACCCTTATAGTAATAGCACACAATATCAGGCTTAGGGTCAGCCTTGGGTTTCTTAGGAGGCGCAACAACTTTCATGCCGCGCTACTTGTAGTTGCCCTTTTCCTTAGGCTTGCCAAGCTTCTTGAAACTGGTGGTCTTGTTGACCATCAACACTTGATGCTCTTTCTTTATCTCCACTTCGGCAGTTTTCAACATGGAGAAGAGTTCACGCAACTCCTTGTTCATGCACTGCATGTTATAGTTCATCACGAAGTTCTTATAACTAGGTGACAGTGATTGGAGGAAACGATGAATACCCAACTGGTTAGGAATCACTATTCCCAAGTCATCGTGCTTCTTCGCGTGCCCGGACATCTTGAGCACGTGCTCGCTAACTGAGCTGCCCTTTTCCATCTTACAACCAAAGAACTGTTCTGAGGCTTCACAGTTTTCCACGGCCGCATGAGTTTAAAATATCGCTCTGAGCTCATGGACTATCTCACAAGGGTCATGGTTTCCAAAGCTCTTTTGAAGCTCTACCTCTAGGCCATACAAGATGGCGCACTGAACTGTGGAGTATTGAGTTTTCCGAGTGAGGTAAACATTCATGCAGGTGGGGCATCGACCACATATTGCAGTTGTCCAGCAATGAGGAGAATCCTCAAATTACGGAACCAGTCCGTAAAGTTGCTTCCATTGTTCTTAAGCTTTTCTTTATGTAGGACCTGATTAAAATTGATGGTGGGGGCCGTCATGATCTACAACATATTTGCAAAGAGTTTAGACTAAGTTTATGATAAATTGAGTTCAATTTTAATTCTTAAATTAACTAGGTGAACTCCCACTCAAAGCAACATCCCTCACGTTGCCTTAGTGATAACACGAACCAAATCCACTACACCAAGTCCGATCTTCACGAGAGAAGATGCAGTTTCAAAGGCGAATATTCAACATGTTCATCATATCATTCATATGACTCATGCTCTACCTTTCGGTATCCCGTGTTCCGAGACCATGTCTGTACATGCTAGGCTCGTCAAGTTTAACCTTAGTATCCGCATGTGCAAATCTGGCTTGCACCCGTTGTATGCACACGTAGAATCTATAACACCCGATAATCATGTGATGCTTCGAAACGACGAGTCATAGCAACGGTGCATACTAAGGATGGACACTTTATCATCTTGATATTTAGTGAGAGGGATCATCTTATAATGCTACCGTCATGATCTAACCAAAATAAGATGCACAAAGGATTAACACCACATGCAATTCATAATATGTGATATGATATGGTATTTCTTCTTGTGCTTTTGATGTCCATCTCCAAAGCACGAACATGATCTCCATCATCACCAGCATGGCGTCAAGGTCAATGGCCCCGCTTCATGGTTGTCCATCGCTAATAGCAATTATAACAACTACTTGAAATAAAGCTATTACATGATGAATAGACACACATGTCTTAACAAATTTAAAGACAACCATTAGGCTCCTACCGGTTGCCATAATACAATAATGATCATCTCATACATAAAATATAGTCACAATCACACAGCCAGATCACATCACATGCCCCTGCAAAAACAAGTTAGACGCCTCTAAAAAGTGTTTGCATGTTTTACGTGGTTTGGGGCTTTCGAGTAAGATCCGATCTACCTACGAACAAGAACCACAACGCTGATACAAGTGTTGTCAAGTGCAGATTGTAAATTGGATCTTAACTATGGTGGGAGAAACTGACACCCGCTGAGCCACTTATGCAATACTAGTTGCATGTCAAGCGTGGAGCAAGTCTCATGAACGCGGTCATGTAAGGTTAGCCCGAGCCGCTTCACCCCCCCATCCCGCAAGATGCAAAGTACACGAAAAGCAAGCGACAACAAAAGCATCAACTCCCACAAAACCACTGTGTTCTACTCGTGCAACAGATCTATGCATAGACACAACTCTGATACCAGTGTTCATTGCATGGAAAACAAAAAAATTCTACCGCAAAGACGAATAAATCCAAGATCCAATCTATGGAAAAGCCAAGGTCTAATCTATGAGATCGGAGCAACGAGAAAGAAGAGATACTAACCCTAGAAGATCCAAAGCCTTAACGAGATCAGATCTCGTGGTTGATGTAGACGATCATTTCGGTGCTGCAATCCGGTAGCACTTCCGTACTCGATCACACGCACGGTGTCGATGACATCCTTCCTATCCCCGTTCCATCGAGTAGCAGAGGTGGTAGATACCCTCGGAATCCTAGCAGCACGACGGCGTGGTTGTGGTGGTGGAGGAGAATTCCTGTAGGGCTTCGCCTAAGCCTGAACAGGAGAAACTGGGAGGGAGGAGAGGTGGCAGACTTAGGGTTTCTGGTGGGGGCTTTGGCTGGCCACCCCTCCCCTCTTTGTATAGGGGGAGGTCTGCTAGGGTTGCCCCCCCCAAGCCCAAACCCATCTAGGGCCGGCGGAAGGGGGAGGGGGAACTTTCCTCCCCCAAAGCCTACCTTATTTAGGGTTCCCTTAAACCCTAGGGGTATGGCCGGCCTGGGCCTTGAGGGTGGGTGCGCCTGGCCCATTAGGGCAACGCAGCATCCCCTCGGATCAGTTGGCCCCTCCCGGGGTCGTGGGCCCATGGTTGGACCCTCCGGAACCTTCTAGAAGCTTCCTGATCTTCCACCGGAAAAATCTCGAACTTTTCCGAACCCCGAAAAATAACTTGCCTTACATGAATCTTATTCTCCGGACCACCTCGTGATGTCCTGGATCCCATCCGAGACTCCGAAAGAATATTCGTTCTCCAACTCATATTCCATATCTACTAAACGACATCAAACCTTAAGTGTGTCACCCTACGGTTCATGAACTATGCAGACATGATCAAGACTTCGCTCCGATCAATAAACAATAGCGATACCTGGAGATCCATAATGGCTCCCACATATTCAACAATAACTTAGTGATCGAATGAACCATTAACATACGATACCGATTCCCTTTGTCGCGTGATACTTTACTTATCCGAGGTTTGATCATTGGTATCTCTATACCTAGTTCAACCTCGTTACTGACAAGTACTCTTTACTTGTACCGTGGTATGTCATCCCTTGTGACCTTGTCACATGCTTGCACGCTAATTAGATGACATTCCACCGAGAGGACCCAGAGCATATCTATCCGTCATCAGGATGGACAAATCCCACTCTTGATCCATATGCCCCAACTCATACTTTCCGAATACTTCATCCCATCTTTAGAACCACCCATTTACGAAGTGGCGTTTGATGTAATCAAAGTACCCATCCAGTGTAAGTGATTTACATGATCTCATGGTCGAAGGATTAAGTTACTATGTATCGAAAGCTTATAGCAAGATGAACTCAATGACTTGATCTTATGCTACGCTTACTATGGGTATGTCCATTATATCATTCTCCTAATGACATAACCTTGTTATTAACAACATCCAATGTTCATGATCAGGACACCATGATCATCTATTAATCAAAGCTAGTTTAACAAGGGGCTTACTAGGGACTCTTTTATGTTTACATAACACACAAGTATTTATGTTTCCGGTTAATACAATTATAGCATTGGGATGCAAACATTTACCATAAACACAAAGATATAATAATAACCACTTTATTATTACCTCTTGGGCATATCTCCAACAGTTCATTCATCCCTGCGAGGTCCGATCAAAGCTTGGAGCCGGAGATCTTACCGGTAATGGCAAACGCGATGGTCAAAGTTGCCGGCGGCGAGGTTTCGGCGCAGTGGCTCGTCGGACTTAAGAACAGTCGATTAACACAGCACGGCGGAGAGATTCCGACGAGACTCCAACGAGGTTCCGGCGCGGCGGCGATGAGAGCTCGGAGGCGGCGCTGAACTGAGTGCGATGTGAGGGGAGAAATGAATGGATTAAAGGGTTAAACCCTACGGCGGTGATATTTGTAGCCTGTGAATGAGATTTGTGCTGCGCATCTTGTTGTCGGAATGCAAGCGTCACGCCGTTGGATGAAGGACACATGTCCTAACCCCTAGCGGTGAAATCGTCAAAAGGAGTAAGTTACCAGTGGGAATTACCCGAAACTGGAGCCTGAGTTGGCGGAACCATATCATCTCTTTAGAGGATCCGGGAAACTCCAAGGTACTTAGTTTGAAATCTAAGTGATAGTTATCCGGAGAACAATTTTGAAAATTTGGTCGATGGATGATGTCCCGTGGAGAGAAGACTTTCTGGCAAAGAAGCTAGAAAGATAATTTTTTGAAGCCGAAGTTCTTCAAGATTTCAAGGACTTCCTGAAGCTAGACGGAGAATTCAGAGGCATGAGCAAGACGGAAGATATGGTGAACCTCGGAGAAATCTAGGGGCTACTGTTGTGGGTATACATAATGAGTGTACCATCGATGGTGCCTAGATCCGGCAAGCCCGGGTGGCCCACAGATGGTGGTGGTGGCTTACGGCTCACTGGGCGCCCAATTATTGTTGATCAAGATGGTAGAAGTCCAGCCCAGAAACAAGGAGCCGTATCTAGCTCGACTTGCGCCAGGAGTCGGACCCGGCAAGGCCCATTAAGGTACCCAGATCCGGTACTACCGTTTTAGGTAATAGGCGGATCCTTGACGTGCACGACAATGTAGTATTCCGTAGCTAGGCAAGATTGTATTCCGGCTAGGACTCTCCGTGTAAACCCTAGATCCTGGCGCCTTTATAAGCCGGATCCCGGAAGTCCTAGAGGCACAACCACAACTTATTGTAACAACGCGAAAGAGACCAGATAATTCCAGACAAGCAGCAGCAGGCCCTGTCTCCGAGGAGCGTGTTCCGAAGCTAGGTAATCCGCGTACCACCCTCCCAATAGCTCTCCGCCCTATGGCCCCCACTTTTTCCCCTTTCGTGAGGATCCCTCCTCCGGGGTACCGTAGATTAGGCAACGACAATTTCGATGCTTTTATAGACAAAACATCGAGAAATGGGGGAAGAATTAGGCGAGATGCGATGAGAAATGGCGGAAGAAGTTGGGGCGAGATATGGCGGGGAAAACAGCTTGTATAGGCTAAACTCGGACACGGTGCATTAATCATGCAACATTTCAGCTATCAACGCTAATTAGTCCTTGTTGGCGAACTAGACGCCAATAATACCTTCTCAGCCAACTAGTGGCCAATAGGTACTATCGGCCATCTAGACGCCAAAAGTCAGAGGATTGGACAACGCTGCACACCTGCCCGGCCATCAGTTAGCCGATAAGGCCCTATCGGCCAATAGTTAGCCAAGTCCATATTACTTTTGACAAACCGCCGATTTATGTAATATTTGTGGTCTTAATTAAAATAAACCTATTATTTAGAAAAAAATAGCAGTTTTGTGGTCCTTTTCCTTCCGCCAGGCATCGAATTTGGTTAGAGACCAAAATACTACTCGACGATTTATCGCTGAAAGTTAGAATTTGATCATATTGGAGAATATAACTAGCTAGCTAGTGTTATGAATTTAGGATATGCGAGCTTTTGAGCCTTTCATGTATGCGGCAGTGCAACATCTCCAATCTCCTTGTCCCCCATTTAATTGTCTCTGTCACTTTTCCATGAATGGATCGATTGATCTAGCTACGGGTTGCCGTCCTTTTCCTCCCCCTCCTCTCCCTTTTTCGGAATTAAAGTTAGCAAGTTCACCTCAAGGAAAAAGAGCTCGATCTGTTGGCGACCATGCGAGAGGGGTGCCCACATTGGCAGCGACGGTGGTGATCCATCTTCGATTGCTTTTGTGCGAGGAGGCATGGCATGGGGAGAATGTACTCGATGGCCATGCCAAGGTTTTGATCCTTCCACACTGCAGGTGCTCCTTTTGTAACGTTGGTACACCCTGTCTGTCTTGGCTCATCCGATTGTACATTTGACATGTCAGGTCTTGTTGTCCGAAAGCTAGTGTGAGTTCTAATCTGCTCACTTAGCAGCTGACTCTCCCTACAGCTAGGTTATTTCTCTGATGTTAATTACAGCCTGCTTGAAGACAATGGTTAGAATGACAACCACATTGTCATCCTAAAACTAGGTACTGTTGTGATCAGCAGCACATAATACCTTAATCATGTGGCAGAGATCTTGACTTCTGTCGCACTAATTTTCTGCTCAACCAGCACCATTCCCAAGCTGCCAAAGGTTTAAGTAAAAGTTACTCCAGGTATATACCAGATGGAGCACTCAAGTGTACAAACTGTCACCTGCCCTTTGTGTTCCTGATGCATCCTGGGTGCAGAAATCAAGGCACATCATACTGCTAGTAGCCCCCTTGCTGATCCGAGAACTTAAGTCTTGCTACTACAAACTCTCATCTTGTCTTCTTGAACCAAGTAAAATAACCTGCAGATTTGACCTCGGCTTCCTGCAGTGCAGTGTCTTCATGCGGCAGCCTCTCTATGCGAGCGGAAGCAAGCAGACACAAATACCAGACTGCATGGAGCAACTTTTGGACAGAACTAGTTGTTTAAACATTACTAAAGTGGAGCGTTAAAAGATTTTTGCTGGAATCTTTTAGTCAGCATTGTCTCTCTTCGGCTTAATCAATAGTACTTCATTGTATGTCTTAACTGAAAATATAGTAGTTGCATGTAAATCCACTTCGTATGGTACCGCTGAATTCTATTTACCTTTTTATTCATATATAAACCAAAAGTTAATCATAAACCGAAATAAATCTTATTCTTGTTAGAAGGGCAATGAAACACAGCAAGAGGTGATGATAAATTAATTATATTGGATACTTCACTAATTCATCACAAGTTCACTTGGACTGATGTGATCAACTTTACACAATAACAAAATCACTTCTACACACTGATTATCTGATCAACAAGCACCATTCCCAAGCATCACCCAACATACACATATATGATACTGAGAGTAATCACGCCATAGGTTGAAGTGAAAGTCACTCATCTTACGTTGCAGACAGATCGAGCACTCAAGTGTACACAAACTGTCACCCGTCCTATGTTCTTCTCGATGCATTTTGGGTGCAGAAAGCAATGCAGCTTAATCATAGCTCGCATGCAGCAACAGATCGGCCCGCCAGTGCTGATCCAAGAACCTGATCAGATCGATTAAGCTGTCCAAAACAAAGCACCCATCTTGTTCTTTCACTTGGAACAAATATATTAAGCTGCACATTTGACCACATTTTGATGTAGGTTCTTGCAGTGCGCTGTCTGCAGCGACTGCATGCGGCAGCTAGCAGACAGAAAATAGCAAACTGCAGAGAGAAGGAAGAGCTTTGCTGATAGTGTGGACCTATATAGTAGTTTAAAGGAGGTGCAGAGTTCTTTATTTCAAACCTTTGGATGCATACTGTATTAGTATTATTTTCATCCCCATTAATTATTCAATATTTAATCCTCCAATGATTGGGCTTAATTGGACAATCAGCGCTTGTAGTCAACATAGTATTAAAATTTTGCTAACCTGTTTGGGTCGTGAACACATATATCATCCAACTGTTGATAACATTGGGTGTGTGCCTATGGTTCTTAAAATAAAATTAGATTGGCAGTCACTGCACCATTTCTTGGAACACGGTTTTCAGTTAACCAGATAGATACTGTAATAACAAAACATTGCACCATTTCTTGGAACACGGTTTTCAGTTAACCAGATAGATGCTGCCATAACAAAACATTGCACCATTTCTTGGACCACGGTTTTCAGTTAACCAGCCAAGAGTCTGAAGAACCGTTGCAAACCTGTGAGAACTGTCACCGGTCTCCTGGACTCCTATACTATTTAAGAGTAAATAGATCGGTACTCCTTCCGTTTCATAATTTTTGTCGTATTTTTAGTTTAAATTTGAAACACACGACAGCATCATGGAACGGAGGAATAGCTAGGAAACAAGAACTCTTACATGGCAATAGATTAATTCCAGAGGTGGAAAGGCAAGTACTAGCTATGTATGTGTGCCGAACTGCCAATAAGTGCCCCATGTTAAAAAAAAATGTACTCCTCAGTCTCAAAATGTAAAGCTTGATTAAACGCCTGATTAATTAGCAGAATGCTTTTTACTGATGAAAGTAGCAAGCAAGGGATTAGCTGAATGACAGGGCCATCTAGGCAAAAGGTGATGATTATTAGAAGCTCACATGCAGCAGCTTTCCAATCCCTTATGTGCCAAGACTAAACAAATCTGGAAAAGGCTATGCTAATTAATCTTCATTCCCAAGGTGAGTGAGTGCTCATAAGAAAGATATAATCATCAGTGATGTCGATCTAACTACCTTGCTACATTCAGTAGCCACCACCCACGATGATCGTGCTCTGTATTGCTTTCTGATATGCAACAAACGCTAAGCATGATGTAACACACCATAAGAGCTGAGAGCATATGTTAGTATTAACTTCTATCGTCGAAGGAGTAACAAAATGCATAGTATTCTGAACTTTTTACAGAGTTTTTTCCCCACCTTTTTGTTGGAACCAATCGACCTTCTTATCCGAAGAACTCTCGGCCCGTTTTCCACCTATAGACGGCATCATCTTCTTGGCCTTGCAAGATTGATCGCAGATGGAAGTTTGAAAAAACGAGGCTGTTGATTTCGTCCTGGGAACGAGCTAGCTAGGAGGAATGATGTTAATTTTGCAGCCTTTGGACCCCCAGATAGGAGTGAATCGAGTGGCCGGATCATGGCATGCATGGCGTGGCCAAAAAGCAGGAGAGGAGAAGAGAGAATAGCAGCATACACAGATGCAGGAAAGATCACGCCATTTTCAGGCGGACCTAGGGATGGATGGACGCATCATGCATGAGACACGCGCGGGATTGGGTTTTGTCGGACGCGTGCGTGCCAACGGATTGATCGTTTCGCACTCATCTCGCCGCCTTTCTCTTTTGTGAATTTTTTGGTTGGAAAGCGATCGACTCGAGTGAGTCGGCCGGCCGACGAAAGGAGAAGCTTCTTTACTTGCGCTCCCACTCTCGATTAGAACACACAGAGGTGCACCTCAGAAAAGAAGATCAGACAGAGGTTTACATATGTCCTAATTTGGAGTATTTTTTCTGAAAAGGGCAAATGTGTGAGGTGAAGATTGAGGCTCAAAATATCAGGACGACAACGAGAAATGAAAGAAATGGTGAAGAAAGGTTACACATGCCCATCTTTACATTTTTTCGTGCCATATCAACCTAACAAGCTGGTCTTATCTAACAAAACATAGTGAATGCTAAAACAGGGGTAAAACCGTGTTCAAAATTTCCTATATGGAGGTATTTTTGGTAGAATTTTCAGCAAATGAAGCAATATGTGTCATAACTCATAAATGAACAACTAGAAGAAAAGGTGGAATTCACTCTATTAGGAACAACAAACTCTTAGAGGAAAATCCATCAAGAAAACGAAGATTACGCAGGGCCATGGGGAAATCGACATCTTATCTCCTGCACTCGCCGGTGATTCGGCGTGAGCGAAGTTCAATGCTGCCTTTGGACCTCCGAACAATGCCAGAGCCAGGCAAACATTGTAAATGTATATCATCTAGGAAGTAGCCGATAGAAGCCATGAGACGTCAATGTCAATGATGTGAGAAACATATTTTTTTTTTGGAGCAACCGGCAGGAGCACTGCCTTTTCATTAAGCAAGAGGGAAAATTATACAACTGTACAAAGGGGTTGCATGTTTGTGTTAAGGTGTAAACATGCGAGAAATCACCGAAAGAGGCAAAAATAAAACCCTAATCCGGCTCAGCCGGGATATTCTGCCTGAAGGCGGCGAAGGCAAGATTTTTTTGCGCGATGTCGTCCCTTGCGAGTGAAGCCACCTCAAGGAAGGTCAGGCGCCGACCCGTGAAAATGCGTCTGTTTCTCTCCTTCCAGGCGTTCCAAAGGACATATAGGAGACGTCCGCTATGCCGGCGTTTGTAGTCCATGGGCTTCCCAGCAATGATCTCGTCCCACCAGTCGGAGGTGGAACCGAAAGTTTATCCATGCGTGACGGGGACGTCAGGGTAATCCTGTTGTATACAAGTCCAGATGGCCGAGGTGAAGGGGCAGTCCTTGCAGAGGTGATCAGCGGTTTCCGGAGCCGACAAACAGAGGGGGCAGACCGGATCATGAGGCCATCCTCGAATGGCAAGCATGTCCGCAGTGAGGAGCTTCCGGTGTAGGGCGAGCCAAGCGAAAAGCTTGCATTTGGGTTCGGCGTGCGTTGACCAAATCTTCTTGGCATCGAACTTGGGGTAGCAACCCAAGAACTGAATGTGGTAAGCGGAGCTGGCGGAGTAGACACCTTGAGTGTTGATCTTCCAAGAAATGGTATCCGCGATCGTCGGGGTGAGATGCGTACCCGCAATGACCTCCCAGACCTGCAGGTATTGGTCCAGCTGTACCGGCGTTGACAACCTAGCGACGGAGCGAATCCAGTTGTCGTTGAGCATCTCCTTGGCCACCGTTCTGCCTTTTCTTGAGGCCATCTTATAAAGGTCAGGTGCCCAAAGCCGGATCGGCCCCCTCTCCGTCCATGGGTCAGACCAGAACTTGGTGGATTCGCCATTCCCAATAGTGATCTTCGTGGCGGCCCTAAAGAGATCCATGTCAGCTTCATCGCAAGGGAGATTAGACCCCGCCCAAGTGCGATGTGGGTCGGTCCACTGAAGCCAGGGCCATCTAAGACGCAGGGCGCGGCCTGAACGTTCGAGGCCCGTCATGCCCAGACCTCCCAAGTCCTTAGGTCTGCAGACCGTCTTCCAATTCACCAGAGCGTGCCCACCGGACGCGTGTTCGGCATCATCACCCGCCCAGAAGAAATTACGGGCGATCTTGTTGATCTTGTCACGGGCCCATTTTGAGAGAGGAATGGCCGTGGCGTGGTATGTTGCCGTTGCCATGAGAACAGACTTTGCCAACGTGATCTGTCCGGGCCGGGCGAGGTTTTTGCCGAACCATCCCGGAAGTTTCCTAGCGATCTTGTCGATGAGAGGTTGCAGATCCACTTTGCGAAGACGACGGTGATGTAAAGGCAGCCCTAAATACTTTCCCGGAAAGGTGGCGATTTTGGCGGGGAAGTCCGTAAGGATGTCATGGAGATCCAAGTCGTCGCACCTAACAGCGAAAACCTCAGTTTTGGCCAGATTGGTAACAAGGCCACCTGAGAAACATATTGCCGTCCCCAAGAAGAATGTAATAAAGAGGGATGAACGACCGCCCAAGATCTAGCCAGACAAATTCAGCCTAAACTTTTTTTTTTGAGAAACACAGTACAAACGCAGACGCTCACATACACACGCATACACCCACCCCTATGAACGTGCGCACACACCCTATCTATATGAGCACCTCTGTGAGATTAATCCACATATCAAATTTTGAAATTGACGAAGTCACCATAGACGGCCCGCTGTTGACGGCAATGTCGCCTTCCACTAAATGAATATTCCCTCTAAACTTAATAGCTCCATCTCGAAGCTAAACCTAGTCGATTTGAGAAGAAACACCAAGACACGAAGACATAACTAAATCCACTATTCTAGAAGACCAACCTCTAGATGAGCCCTCACCCTTCCGTAAACTATGGATAAAGGTGGAACATGAGTCGAGTAAACCCCATTCTTACGCCCAACATTGCACCGTAGCCGATCTCCTTAATTTGTACTACCTTATTTACCGTGGCGTTTTTTTCTACGTGTTTTCATTTTGATCATTCGTTTGACCAATAACATACATGGCATGCTTTAAAAAAGTTATACCATTGAATAAATATTGAAATATAAATATAATTGTATTAATTTTGTACCATGTGACACGCCTTTTTTTTGGATCAAATTTTTTTTTTAAAGTTCCACCTCGAAACAAGTACCATGGAAAGATGGAGAGAGATACCAAATTTCTCGTTGGCGCAAAAATATATAGAGCTTTCTACTAAGAATGTGTTGTGTAGATGATTTTTTTTATTTCTATATTTAGCATCTCCGTTAGGCTTTAATCGAATGTACTCCCTCTGGCCAATTAAGGATGTGTCAGTTTCATTTAAATTTAGATGTATCTATATACTAAATTACGTCTAGATATATTCAAATTTAGACAGACTTTTTTTTAGATTTTTTTTTTAGGACAACTTTTTTTTTTTTGGATGAAGGCAGACCTTTATTTGACTTGAGTCACACAAACGAAGGTAGGCTGGGGCCCAAGTTTCTCGGGAAGGACCTCGTACAGTCGGGGAGGCAAGCATCATGTATTCGGCCCGTGTTCAACTTGGCCCACACTCGCTCGTCAGCGCGCGCAAGGAAAGAGACCGTGGGCCTTTATTCGAGCGGCCACCTTGTTCTGTTCGGGCCTTCAGACAGAGTCACCAGCGTCCTACGCACCCGCCGCCGCTTCCTCCTCTCCAATCTCCGGGGACCTACCTAAACCCCGGCAGTACCCTACCTTCCCTCTTCCACCCGCTCCGTCCCTCCCGCCGCGCCGCCGCCGCCAGGATCTCCTGCGCCGCGCCGCGCCGCGCCGCGCCCGCCCGATACGATGGTGGGGCTCTCGGAGGGGGAGAAGCACTTCATCCGCGGCGGCATCGCGCAGGACCTCCGGGCAGACGGCCGCACGCGGCTGCAGTTCCGGGCCGTCACCGTCGAGACCGGAATCATCCCCCAGGTACGTCAAGAACCCTCACGCGTTCCTTACGCGCTGCCACCGTCCGTGCCCTAATTTTTCTCCCAACTGGTGGTCGCAGGCGAACGGCTCGGCGCGTGTTAGGATGGGTGCGACCGAAGTCATCGCCAGCGTCAAGGTATGCTTCCTTGGTTCCTTGCACTTGACTGGCCTTTGAGCTATGCCATATTCTGTATTTGTCTACCATAAGCCGTGCCCTAATGAAGAAATCTTGGAGTACTACGCTTTCCTGTTTCGAAAATTATACTAGCAAAAATTGAAAAAGGTTCTTGTGTCCTCCGGCATTGAGCTTAACAATTAACTGACTATAACCCAGCAAGACCTATGTTGCCAAGTTAATATTGCTTCTAATATTGTTCTGATGTGATTTTTATTGATAAATATGTTCATGTAGAGAGCTTAGAGTTTGTTAGAAACCATTGGCATGTGCCAGTCTAGTTATTCTTCTGTTTTCGTTCTATTTTACTCTTTTTTTTCTTACTGTGATTACTCACCTGCAGGCTGAGTTGGGGAAACCCACAATTCTTCACCCTGGCAAAGGAAAAGTTTCCATTTATGTTGATTGCAGTCCAACTGCTGCGCCTATGTTTGAGGTTGGCAATTCCTTCTACTTGGATCAGACTCAAAAAACCCAATGATCTTTCGCATTGGATTAGTATTAATCTAAATCAGCTATTATTTCTGTGTTACCTAGGTTATGTCATCTAGACCTTCTAGACATGAATCAGTTTACACATTTTTTTTGTTCATTGAATAATGGATACCGGCAATCTGATGATGAATCATGGGATTGTTCGCCATGTAGAGTAATGTGATCATTAGCAATAATGTGAAGAAACTCTTTAAGCTATTTGATATTTTATTATTAGAAGACAGCCTTGTTGATCGGTCTCCTCTTAAGCCTTAACCATGCCCTCGTTACGATAGTCGAATGACATGTAAGCTTGTTATAAGTACAAGCATGTATACCATGATATCTGTTTACTATTTTTGTTAGCTAAAAGCACAAACTCATAGGGCAGGGTTGCACAGCAGAGCACTGGACTGCTATGCAAGAGAAGAAGCTGACTGACCAGCCTTGACTTTAAAACACTGCTAGATTTGCTTTATTAAACCCATTGGCTGCATTTCATTTGTTCCCTTTCTGATCGTATTCCATTGGAAGTTTTTTGTGCACAATGATTGACTTATGTTCATTAATTGAAATTTCTAGGGTAGAGGTTCTGAAGAATTGTCGGCTGAACTCTCTGTTGCGCTGCAAAGATGTTTACTGGGTGGTAAAAGTGGGGCAGGTGAAATATAATTTGTTAATTCCCACTTATCTTTGTGTTTCATATCGCATTTTAGCATGTGCCCAATATCTCGTTTTGGTATTTGCTGGGACCTACTTTATTGCTTATAGTTGTTGGTTTGTGGCTCAAGAAACAAATACTGCAAGCCTCTTTTTTTTGTTTGCATCCTTCACTGAATATAACCAGTGTCTGATGAAGCTTCGTTAGGATTGCTATGCACACTGATTTCATGCAGTTTTATACTTGTAATCATTTTTTCTTCTGTATTTGAATATTTTCCAAAGCTTCATGTAGTCTTATTACATTTTCTTGTTCGTTTCAACTATGCCTACTGGAAAATTGATTTAAACTCATTTGAACTATACATTTGCTGACAATTGGAAGTAAAATTACACGTCTGTAACTTTATTACGTTAAACTTGTGTTATCGAGTGAATTGGTGTTTGGAATTTAGGTGCACCAATCTGAATTTCCTAAGATACAAAAACTACAATTTATATTCCATATGAATTTTCCACACTTTTCCCATTGCTGCCTGTCTGCTGGCAAGGGTTTTCATTGGTTAGCTGGTAGGAAATAGGTGTGGATAGCGAGTCATATTCGAATGAATACTCCGATGTTTCAGGCAATTAACGATTATTCCTCAAAGTTAAGCTTGCTTTGGAAATATCAGGGGGTTATCGACCAATGGAAAGCAGCATGGTAATTTGTTCCAGAATGAATACCCTACCTGTAGGTTCCTTTTAGCCTTCCAATGCGCCAAAGTTGTGTCTGGTCAATTCCTGTGTAACCGTCAAGAGAGATCTCATTTAGAATTTAGTGATTTAACCAAATTCAGCTCCGTTTCTGATGCCCTCTTCTTGCTTCAGTAAACCTCCACAAAAGTAGATTATCACTCTTGCTATCAGTAATTTTTTCCACTTATTGACCCAAATTTAACGAACTATATTGCAGGGGCTGCAATTGATTTGTCGTCCCTAATCGTCATTGAGGGAAAAGCTTGCTGGGATCTGTACATTGATGGACTTGTCGTCAGTTCTGATGGTAATTTGCTTGATGCACTAGCTGCTGCGATAAAGGTAATCTGTGGTTTCTATTGATTCAGCAGATGCATCCCTTGTAATTTCAAGTTATATCTTTTGGTGCAAGTGTTGGTGATGCCATATTAACTTGGAAGTCAGCATATTTATTGGTTATAAGAAGTGTCATCATTTTTTTTCTTATTATAGTCCACTGTAATGGTTATTCAAATTAAGATCCTATTTGCCATTGCTGAGAAATACATAAAATCAACTAATGGAAGGCTGTTATACTTCCCCAGTCCTCTTAAAATAAAAACAAGAATGAAAACTTTGTTCATATATCTACTTCTGTGTTCTGGATCTTATACTAGCAGGCAGAGCTTATCAATACCAGATGAGTTGGGCACCAAATAGTAATAAATGGTTATCTTATTTTGTGTTATTTGCTGGCATAGCAGCAAAACAAATCTACGAAAGATAAATCATTAGTTTGTTGATGCCAGCCATTATAGTTTCTACTGTTGCATAATTCTTCGGGGCGGAAACTCTTATGCCTAAGATCCTGTCAAATGGACAAGTTCAGACGCTACACTACTTGAATTTCTCGGTAGATTCCCGAATTGTGATATTTGGAACAAATGGGATTTTTAGAATGTAAAACACAGAGCAAGGTAGGAATCAGTAATCAGGCATAAATTGGATGTACTTTATAAATTTTGGATGGATTGGTGATATTTTGATGCCTGTTGACACTTGACAGCCAAATTTGAGCTGTTGCTGGGATATCAAGGAACCACTGGTTATTGCTAAAAAATTTTAGCGTTTTCTTGTACACATGTTATTATCAGTATCAACTATTCATGTTATGATCCGTGATTGTGGTGTGCTGTCTAGTGTACATTGCATTGTTGACATAATTAGGACAAAAGAGCGGTGCAATTGTTGGGTGCTAATAATCTATATGCTTATTGCAGGTTGCTTTGAGTGATACAGGTATTCCAAAAGTTAATGTTTCCCTGAATGCTGAAACGGATGGGGAGCCTGAGTTTGATATCAGTGATGAAGATTTTTTGCAATTCGACACTTCCAGTGTGCCTGTTATAGTTACATTGACCAAGGTCTGTGTGTTTATTTTCCCTTTGAGTAACTTTTATGCATCTGTGCCAAGAAGGAATAATCGATTTGTTTAGAAATGCCGTGGCATTAATGTGAATGGACAGGAACATGATGGTCATCCAAAGTTAGGTCTATTTTTTATAGTTCACTTAAATCAATGATCCACCACCTGATGTTTAAAACTGTCATGTGGCACCAGCTTTTTTTTAGTTCACTTAAATCAATGATCCACCACCTACCAAGTACTACCTCCGATTCAAGGAATAAGGCGTCCTCGTTTTACGTGCTTTTCATTTGACTAAGTATTACTTCAAATATATAAAGATTGTTCGTATAAAATTAACATCATTAGAAATTGTTTTTCAATACGAATCCAACGATACTAATTACATATAATATAACCAAGATTTTGTTGCTCAATTTTTATAGTCAAAGTTCATCTTGGAATACGCGTGCGCCTTATTCCTTGGGACGGAGGTAGTAAATGTTTAAAACTGTCATGTGGCACCAGTGTTTGTAAACTGTTACTGTGTTAAAATTTGGATTGCATTGAATAATTTCCCTCATTATTTGATTGTGTTCACAACTTTAATCGTATGTTTGTAAGTATAATCTTGTCTATCTGTATTTTCTTTTCTGCTTTTGTAAAGTACCTTTTTTATGCCAGGTTGGTAAGCACTATATTGTCGATGCCACTTCGGAGGAGGAATCCCAGATGAGTTCTGCGGTTTCAGTTTCAGTCAACAGGCTTGGCCAAATATGTGGGATGACCAAGAGGGGAGGCGCAGGGTTGGATCCAAGCGTTATTTTCGATATGATATCTGTGGCCAAGCATGTAAGCCAACGGTTCATCTCTCTACTGGACTCGGAGATCGCAGCTGCTGAAGCTGCAGATGCTGAGTAAAGAAAAAGATGCAGAGAAGATGCAGAGAAGATGATATCCTGATGACTACTGACTGTTCCTACCTGCACTTGCAAATGCTGTACTATCTTCCTACTGTAATTGCCATTGTTCGCACAGTCTTCACTGACTGCTCCTACCTGCCCTTGCAAATGTTCTGCAAGAATGTACTATCTTCCTGCTGCAATTGCCATGGTTCGCACAGGCTTTTGGTTTTATGTAGAATGTCAACTCCAAGCGTGACAAAATGTTTACGAGTGGTTCCACTTGTTCAGCAATCAGCACTGTCAAGACTTACGCCAAGGCGTGCAGCAAGTTGTGCAGCCATGCATTAGTTTTCTAGATTCACATCTGATGATTTTGTTTGCCCACTCATACATGTCTTGTCTGATCTACAGAATTAATCTATTGAGATTCGGGGATGAAAATGTTGAGATATAGGTAGAATATATATGCGAGATGTAGACAAAAGATGTGGTTTATGTCTTATCTTTATTTGTCGAAAAAACAACTCTGTTCACGGCTGGTAATATCCACCCAACCCTGCCCTTATGCAGACGTAGACGTCAGTGCACTAGCTCCTTGAACTGGAATCCAAAGCTACCCGCCCTACTAAGGGCCTCTTTGAATTAATATTAGATTTTTTTGAGTATTTAAATTCTTATCACTATTTTTTTATACTATTGTGTTTGTTTGATAGGTAGGATTGAATTCTATTTGAAACTTTCTTAAGAAATCCTTCACAGTAGATTTTTTTTTAGGAAATCTAACACACTTTTTTTTTACTAGAATATTTTGTTTTTTCTATGGTGGACTCAAGCAAACTTTGGTGCATATGAAATTATAGGATTAAAGTGGGCATGCCACTACAATCCTATATTTTTCCTAATTTTCTATCTGTAGAATCATGTGAATGAAATAGGGCCTAAAGAAGTTGGGCAAGCAAGGGACATATGGAACACCTACCTTTTCAAGTGTGACTTTGAAATTTTGAATCATGGCTACTGGGCGGTAGGAGGTGGGGCCCACATATCACTCACCATATATCCCTCTCAGACTAGTCATAGTGGAGAGTAATGTTAGGTAGCAGTGGCGGAGCTTCAAGCAAAATGTTGGGCGGGCCAAGCTAACTCAGAGCACAAAAAAATCCAAATTACATAGTAAGACATACATTCAAAACTACTTGTGTGGTTCACAATAGTTGAAAATCAGGTCAGATCCACATGATTTTACTTTCAAACAAAGCTGTTGTAGGATAAGGTTCATGTGGTTGAGATGATTCAATAGCGTGCGCATGTCCTCTATTTGCCTGGAAAAACTGCAGCAGGTGAGCATGGAATTTGGAGCAGATAGAGGACTATAGCTAGCTGCTTGGCCGCCTGCCGCTGGCTTGGGATTGCTGGACGGCCACAACTCGCCGGCTGGAGGAGCAGCAACCTGTGCGTGTCCCTGGCTGCGGGCGGCGGTCCAGCGATGCTGCTATTGTGCCGCCCTGCTCCGCCTCCGCTCCTTTTCCCCGGTCTTGCTCTTCTAATTTCTCAACCTAGCTCTGCCGAGGTGTCTCCATTGTTCCTGTCGAGGAACGACTCGTGGTGTTGGTCGACTACTTGAGTAACTGTGACTGCGAGTCAAGGAGGCAGAGATACTGTGAGTCTGTGACTGCGAGTCAAGGAGGCAGAGATGGTGCACGTTCTGGAATCTAGACTCGTGGTGGTCATCTCGTGGGCTGCAGTTGGGTTTGTACATCTGATGCATAGTAGATCATTTTTGTTTTGCCAAAATCCTGGGCGGGCCGTGGCCCGGTTCGGCCCCTACGTAGCTCCGCCAGTGTTAGGTAGTAACATGCACTTGCTACTACCCTATTAATGTTATTAAGGATCTCAACGAAAGTTACTAGTGAAGTTCACTTGCTACTACTTTCATATTGGGTATTATCATAGATATAGTAACATAGAATGTCATATTTATTACTTTGTAGACCCATTCTTCATTGGAATGTGTGATATGATGGTAAGATTGCTCATAGTGGGAGTAACTTCACTAGTAACTAAATGTCCAACTCACTAAATTTGCTTATGAATTTCCACTCTCATCGAAAGGAATTTCTAAAATTCTCGCTAATGAATACTTTCTCCATTAAAAACATGCCAACAAGGGCTAGTTCTAGACTTCTAGTTGGTCTCCTTTTGTTTAAAAGAGACATGATATTTTGATTTGAAGAAAATCAAGACAGATGCAATACCGTATCCACGCTATACCGCGTTTGAATTTCCATGTTCAAATTCCTCTCATTCCTTAAAACCCAAATGGACAAATCTGACTATAAATAAACAATGCCAAACTCAAATTTGAACGAATAGTCTCACATCGATACTATTCAAGGACATATTTTTCATTTTCATTCCTTTAGCCGTGAGTCCAATTTGTATGTGAAATTTGTGACATGGTAATGTATGTTGTATCAATTTTATAGAAGAATATTCACTATTATTGTTAAATATGTTTTTTTCAATCATCTACTCCTCCATCTAAAAATAGATCTCTCAACTTTTTCTAAATGCAGTTTTTTTTCAGAGTTTGAAATGCAGATGTATCTATAACTAAAGTGTGTCTAAGTAATGTTCCATGTAGAAAGGCTGCAGCCCAATAAGTCAGCCCATATAGCCTACAATTTCTGAAATCTTCATGCTCATCACGTTGGCAGTTTGGGGACAAATTTTAGTCCCACATTACTACTTGAGAGGGAGTTGGAGTGGTTTATAAGCGCTGCTCTTCAAGTCCTTCCAAGTGAGTGAGAAGAGAAGGAGCCCTCACACACTCCTCCTCCTCCACCGACCGACACGTGTCACGTCGCGCTTCGTGACTTGAGTTGGGTAAGTGTCAGCGTGCATTGTGTACGCTCATCGCGTGTCCCTGGGTACGTGTCGACCGTGCGTGCGCATGCTCGTCGCGTGTCCCTGGCTTCCTACACATGGCGATGCGGTTCTGTCGGGTCTCCTCCCAGATTATACCAGGAGACGAGAGACAGAACAGATGTAGAACGCTACACTCTTCTTCGTCTCTCTCGCGAAGTTTCTTTTGTTGTGTTTGAAAGGACACGGATGTCGCCTAGAGGGGGGGTGAATAGGCGATTTAAAACTTTTACGAGATGGGCTTAACAAATGCGGAATAAAACTAGTATTTACTTTGTCAATCCCAAAGCCTATATTCTATGGTTCACCTATGTGCACCAACAACTTATTCTAAGCAATGGTTCACCTATGTGCACCAACAACTTATGCTAAGCAATGCAAGAAACTTATGTGATAGCAAGATATATATATATAACTTCAAGCACGATGGCTATCACAAGGTAAAGTGCATAAGTAAAGAGCTCGGGTATAGAGATAACCGAGGCACGCGGGAGACGACGATGTAGCCCGAAGTTCACACTCTTGCGAGTGCTACTCTCCGTTGGAGCGGTGTGGAGGACAAGTCACTCCAAATGCACGAGGGCCACCGTATTCTCCTCGAGAATTCCCACCAAGAGGGATGTCCTCGATCCACTATGTAACCTTAGGGAGGTTACCGAACCCGCACAAAGCTTGGGGCTATCTCCACAACTTAATTGGAGGCTGCCAACAAATTGCCACAAAGGCCTTGCCCTTGAAGAATCTCCACAACTAAATTGGAGTCCCCAAGAACACCACTAAGATGCCACTAAGGCCTTGCCCTTTAAGAATCTCCACAACTTAATTGGAGTCCCCAAGAACACCACAAAGATGCCACAAAAGCCACTAAGCCGTCTAGGGTCCAAAGACCCAAGAGTAACAACCTTCTTGCTTTCACTTCCACGAATCACCGTGGAGAACTCAAACCGATGCACCAAATGCAATGGCAAGAACACCACAAAGATGATCCAATCCTTCACTCTCAAATTTCAACAAAGCTACTAAAGCTGTTGGTGGAATAGGAGAGGAAGAACAAGAGAAGAACACAAAGTTCCCCAAGACCTAGATCCCAAAGATTCACTCACAAAGAGATGATTTTGTTTGGTCAAAGAGTGGATCTAGATCTCCTCAACCTTTCTCTCAAATAGATGCAAGAATCATGGGAAGGGGAGAAAGATCTCAAGCTTCAAAAGGTCAACAACAATGGAGGAGAGAGGCTTGAGAGAGAGAGTGAAAGGACACGGATGTCGCCTAGAGGGGGGGGGGGGGTGAATAGGCGATTTAAAACTTTTACGAGATGGGCTTAACAAATGCGGAATAAAACTAGCGTTTACTTTGTCAAGCCCAAAGCCTATATACTATGGTTCACCTATGTGCACCAACAACTTATTCTAAGCAATGGTTCACCTATGTGCACCAACAACTTATGCTAAGCAATACAAGCAAGTATGTGATAGCAAGATATATATAACTTCAAGCACGATGGCTATCACAAGGTAAAGTGCATAAGTAAAGAGCTCGGGTATAGAGTTAACCGAGGCACGCGGGAGACGATGATTTATCCCGGAGTTCACACTCTTGCGAGTGCTAATCTCCGGTGGAGAGGTGCGGTTGCTTAGTGCTCCCGAACGCCACAAGAGGCTCACCTTGAGGTGTGGTTGCTCGATGCACACCAACGCCACAAAGGCCTCACCCCAAGATGCGGTACTCACACCACACACCGAACGCCACGAAGGCGCCTCACCTAAATCTCCGGTGACCCTCGCCACGAAGGCCTAGGTCACGGTTCCACTAAGGGATTTCCTTCGAGGCGGAAACCGGGCCTTACACAAAGGTTGGGGCACACTTCCACAACTTAATTGGAGGCTCCCAACAAATCGCCACAAAGGCCTAGAATCCGTCTAGGATTCCAAGAACCCAAGAGTAACAACCTTCTTGCTTTCACCACCACGAATCACCGTGGAGAACTCAAACCGATGCACCAAATGCAATGGCAAGAACACCACAAAGATGCTCAAGTCCTTCTCTCTCAAATTCCAACAAAGCTACAAAAGCTATTGGGGGAATAAGAGAGGAAGAACAAAGAGGAGAATACAAAATTCTCCAAGATCTAGATCCCAAAGATTCACTCACAAAGAGATGATTTGGTTTGGTCAAAGTGTGGATCTAGATCCCCTCAATCTTTCTCTCAAATAGATGCAAGAATCATGGGAAGGGGAGAAAGATCTCAAGCTTCAAAATGTCAACAACAATGGAGGAGAGAGAGGCTTGAGAGAGAGGAGGAAGAAGAAGGAGCAAGTAGTAAAAAAACAGGAGAGAGAGGGGGCTTAAAAGGATGCCCCAATTTCTGCCCGTTGGAGTGCTGCGCGCGGGGAAGAAGGGGACCGGTAGTACCGGCCCTTGGTGGCCGGTACTACCGGCCAGAGATGGCAGGAGGCGGCGGAGGAGGCGAGCAGCGGGCAGGGAGGGGGAGGCCGGAGCCTCCGGCCATGGTACCGGCCGGGGTACCGCCGAACCTCCCCATAGCCCTGGAGCTTCACTGTGGCACTCGGCGCCTTAGCGGTACCGCGGGCGGTACCGAGCCCGGAGGCTCCGGCCATGGTGAGGCCGGTGGTACCGCCCGTGCCTCCGGCGGCTGCCCCTCCTCTCCTTTTCCTTTCTTTTACTTTTCTTTCTTTTAAACCCAAATATAAAGACAAACTTCAAAAGACAATATCTAGAGTTTGGAAACTCGGATCAAGACGAAACCAATTTTGTTGGAAAGAAGACGACAAGAGCTACACCAAATATGGAAACTAGTTGGGGGTGATTTTCTATTAATTTTAGAGGTGCAACACCTCAACATGAGAAACCGAGAAAATCTCCAAACTCGAAAACGCAACAAGAGATCTATGCAAAATCCGTTTTCGATGAACTAGAGCTTGTCATGAGAATAAGCACAAGCTCTAAAACATCACATGGATAATACCCAAATAACAAACAAGAAAGGTGATGTAAGAATGCAAAGGTTTGAGCTCTCTCCGAACGATACGATCGAGTTACTCACTCGAGAGCCCTCTTCATAGTACGGCAACTAAACTATAAACCGGTCTCCAACTACACTATGAGACCGGTGAGAAAGAAACCCTATCAAGAGCAAACCTTATACTTGCGCATTCCACTTGAGCTCGATGATGACGATCTTGACCTCAACAAGATGGAACGCCTTTCTTGATTGTGCTTTCTTGATGAAGTCTTGTGGATTGCTCCCCCATAATCCATCATGGGAGAGCTTCTTCTCCGGCACATCTTCACAAATCCATGAACATCATATGGATGGCAAGCTTCAAGCATATGATCTCTTCGAGTTGGCTCATCTTGAACTTGCACTTCATTTCTTCATTCTTCATCATGTTGATGTCTTGAGATAACTTGAGGGCTCACTTCATCTTCATCTCCAATACATACTTGACACTTGATATCCTTCATCAATTTCTTCTTATTGCAACCTTGAAGCCAACATATGGTTCAAGCATTGCCTATGGATAACTCCTACAAGTATAACTCAATGCAAACATTAGTCCATAGGGATTGTCATTAATTACCAAAACCACACATGGGGGCTCCATGCACTTTCAGAGAGGAGGAAGAAGGAGTGCCAAGAGAGAGAGAAAGAGAAGCTTAAAAGGGTGGCACATTTTCTGCCCGTTGGGGCTGCCTCCATTTGGGGCCGGTAGTACCGGCCAGCTAGGGGCGGTACTACCACCCGTGAGAGCTGCCCACGAGAGGGAGAGCGAGGCATTGGAGCGGCGGGCCGGGAGGGGGAGGCCGGAGCCTCCGGCCGGGGTACCGCCGAGCGCCCCAACCTCACTGGAAACCATCTGTGAGGCTCGGCCTGTTTTCCGGTACCGCGGGCGGTACCTCGGGCGGTACTACCGGCCGTGCACGGGCGGTACTACTGGCTGTGCTCGGGCGGTACTACCGGCCAGTCCAAACTCCTCTCTTTGGGCATACTTAGAAAAAACATAACTTGAGTATCCGGACTCCGATTTTGATGATCTTGGACTCGTTTCGAAGCTAGTAACAAGCTCTACAAGATCATGCAGGGAACCATCATAGTCCAGCAAAGGATTATAGAAACAAATGATGAAAGGTTTGACCTATCTAAGAAAGACATACCGGTGAAACCTCCAACCTCAAAAATGCAACAAGTTGCCCATGCAAAAACCATTCTTGATAAACTAGAGCTTGTCATGAGAATACGCACAAGCTCTAAAACATCACATGGATAAGATCCAAATAACAACCAAGAAAGATGATGCAAGGATGCAAAGGTTTAACCTCTCCGAAGGATACGATCGAGTTACTCACTCGAGAGCCCTCTTGATAGTACGGCAACTAAACTATAAACCGGTCTCCAACTACACCATGAGACCGATGAGAAAGAAACCCTATCAAGAGCAAATCTTAACGTTGCGCATTCCACTTGAGCTTGATGATGACGGTCTTGACCTCAACAAGATGGAACGCCTTTCTTCATTGTGCTTGCTTGATGAACACATGCGAAATGCTCCCCCATACTCCACTATGGGAGAGCTCTCCCCCATACTCCACTACGGGAGAGCTTCTTCTTCGATGCATCTTCACATAATCATGATCACCATATGGATGGCAAGATTCAAGCATATGATCTCTCCGAGTTGGCTCATCTTGAACTTGCACTCCATTTCTTCATTCTTCATCATGTTGATGTCTTGAAGTAACTTGAGGGCTCACTTCATCTTCATCTTCAAGACATACTTGACACTTGATATCCTTCACCAATTTCTTCTTATTGCAACCTTGAAGCCAACATATGGTTCAAGCATTGCCTATGGACAACTCCTACAAATATAACTCAATGCAAACATTAGTCCATAGGGATTGTCATTAATTACCAAAACCACACATGGGGTCTCCATGCACTTTCAGTGTTACTCTCTAGTCTTTCCCATCCCGGCGACCGCGCGCACGGTCGTCCGGGAGAGCAGGCCTCCGAAATTCCTTTCGTTGAGATCCTGCACCGGGAGGCGGGGGATAAGATTTTTAGGGAGTGTCCCGGCGCGATCGCTCGCTGCTGTTCGTGTTCTTCTTCACCGGTTTGACTGCTTCCTCCACAAATCTGACTGCACCATGGGCGACATCAATGAAGGTTGTGGTGCTGCTGCTGGAGCGAGCTTCCCGGTCGCGATGTACGTACTTTTCCTGTTTTACCTTGCACTGCTACTTGTTTCATGTTCAGATGTGCTTGGTATGGTGTATATAGTTAAATATGCTAGTGCATCTATAATGTTGCTTTCGGTGATTAAAATTACTCGAAAATTGCCTAATAATCTAACAGGTACTAGACAAAGGTAAGACAACTAGTACAATCTTTGTTCCTAAACATAAATTCACTAGTATTTTTAGTCTAATTAAGCTACCAGAAGTTCAGGTCTTATATATATTTAGAGCATCTCTAACAGATCCCGTAAATAGCAAAACCGAAAAGTGGGAGTTTGATTCACCGATCTTGTGTTTATGGGTCGAGAAAGAGGTGGTGCAGAACAGAGCCCGTAAACCAAAACTTTAAAATAGAAAGAGTTGGTGTGGAACAACAGCTTCCAAATCTGTAAAGGTAGGGTTTATCACAGGATTGGCATATGATGAAACTACCAAATACAAACAACTCATGCATAGTTCATAGTTTTACAACAAATGACACAATCATAGCAAATCGTTCACAGTTCATGGCACAAAGTTGCTCAGTCTCCTCACGATCTCCTCTCACCACCGGCATCAAAGGGAGGTAGGAACATCGTCACCATCATTGCCACCACCTCCATGCGTCACCGATGCACCACCATTTGCCCCTTCATGAGCTAGTCTTCGTCGCTCCATGGTCTCCGCCGAGGCGTCCTTTCACCACTCCATTTATTGCTCATTCATGTCCTTTGTGTTTATCATCATGATCTCCCTCTATTCGGCCAATAGTTGCTTCATTGCTTTGGCTTTGTTCACATTAATCCTCATCTCCTCCAACTTGGCCTTGTTCCTTGCTTCCTTTCGGCTGGCTTCAACCTTGGCGAGACTCCCTATTTCTTCTTCTCGATGATGACAAGCTTGGTCTCCAAAATCTTGGCCGCTATCACCTCCTTCGACTTCATCATTTGATCAAATTTGTCCCTCAAAAATGCTGCCTCCGCCCTCGAGCTTCAGCCTCTCTTTGGTCGTCTTGTTTCCCTCCGGCTTGTCATTGTTCCAGCCCTCCTTCTCATTTTGGTATCGTCCAACGCAACCATTGCAGCTTTCTTGGGTGTTGTTTTTTCGTCCCTCAATTACCACTTGGGGAGGTGTTGAAGCACATCAAAGCAATGTCTCATTGTAAAGCTCTTTTCCTTGCTGCTGGCCATGTCTCTATACCTAGCATCGGCAATGCGGTCCTACATTTGCAAAATAAAGATGAACTCGTCTAGGTGTGGTCACCAAACAAAAAAAATTGCGCAAACAGAAAGCAAGCAAATTCACTCACATATCCATCCACAGTTGCGCCGCTAGGAGGATTCGACACCACTTGATCTAGTGCCGCCGTCCACCGTCTGCATACCGATTTGATCGCGTCCGAACACCCTTGGATGGATCGGTACGTGCGATCGACAGGATGACAAATGCGAGGCATCAATTTATGGAATTTGTCCTCGATGCGTTGCCAGTATCGCTTCCCGATTTGATCGGTGCTGGAGACTGCATGTATCCTCACGGCGGCCCAAGCTCGGCACAATGTTGCGTCTTCTACCTTGTAGTTGTTGGACTTTCTTTTCTTCTTCTTTCCATTGGCCTCGACCTCAATCACACCTTCATCTTCTTCCCCATCGTCCCCTTCTTCCCCTTCTTCCTCGTCTTCCATCCCATCTGCGCCCATTTCAACGTCGAACGGAGCGAGTGGAGCAATGTTTACCTCGTCTAACATCTCCATGTACGAGGTGTTGCCGTTCCTACCAATAATTAGCCTCAATTTCTGTTCGCAGTTTAAAATGAATTGGAGTTGAAATTTTTACCTTGTTGACCCGTCGTCGAGCACGTCCTGGGCGTCGTTCGCGTTGGCAACCGGCGACAGCAACGGGGATGGGAGCGGGGGCGGGGCGCCACGTCTCGTCGTCGTCTTTGACTTCGTTCTCTTCGGCGTCGAAGTCTTCGATTTGGCGCGGGATGTCTTCACCGTCGGCTTAGCTGTGGTGGCCCCTTTGGCGACAGCTGGGACATCACCGGTGGCCGTACTATCGGTGGCCGCGACACCAGTTAGCGGGACCACGTGCGTTCCCGCGCGCCACCGCTTGAGGAAGCTCGCGACGTCGGCGGGGGTGGCGGGAGCTCCGGCGGCCACGGGAGAGGGTGGCGGGGCCTACGAGCTAGCTTCGGCGGCCAACGGGGTCGATTCGAGACTCATGCCGGCGAGATCGAGCGACGATAGCGCAGAGGATGGTGAGGGCGCGCAGATCGGCGGCGGCGGCAGTTGGGAGGAGGTGAAAGTTCCGTCGCGCGCAAACTAGGGTTTCGTTCGGGTTGCGTTCGGTTCGCTCGTTTGACCCCTACAAATACATGCCAAGTTGGGGTTTCAATGTCGATTTTTTTCAGTTTTGACTAGTATACGATCGCTAATCTGCGCCAATTTTTGAAACGAATCCCCTAAACTTATGGTTATTATTCGGTTTTAGCCAATTTACGAGCTCTCCTAGAGATGCTCTTATGGACGGAGATATGACTCTCATCCACGATCCAACCGCTGGAAGCAAAACCTGTTCGCACATTTTGATACTCAGCGAAGTAGGTACGGAGTATTACTACCAACTACCAACTACCAACGGCCGTTCATCAAAAACGGGTTCCCACCACGCATCCACTCCTTACTTGTCACTCGAAAGTCGAAACCCCGTCCAGATTCTTTCGGAGAGACGCAAGTGGGAGGGAGAGAGGCAGCCATGGCGGCGGCGGTGGTGAGGTACGGCATAGTTGGGGTGGGGATGATGGGTAGAGAGCACCTCCAAAACCTCGCCCACCTCGCCGGAGAAGTCGAGCGGGAGCAGTCCGTCCGCGTCCGGGTCACCTGCCTCGCGGACCCCCACCCGGAGTCCCTCCTCCTCGGCCTCCGCCTCGCCGCCGAGCTTGGCCTCCCAGCTCCGCAGGTACATGACACAGCCTCTAGTCACATGAATATGGTACCATCGCTGCCTTGCTCGCTGTACGAGCCAGTCATACATAACCAGCTAGGTTCTGTAATCTCCCGTTGGTACTTCGATCCATCTGAATCGTACTAGATGTATGGAAACAGTATACAAAGTCTAGCTGTTCCACAATTACTGACATCACTAATGATAGACTGTATATTTACCGTGCATTTGTGCCATGTTTCGGTCTATCACCAAATCCTTAAAAAGCAGAAGTTTTCAAGACATTTTCAGGTCACCGCGAGTTGTTGGACAGCGGGCTATGTGACGCCGTTGTTGTGTCGTCGCCAAACATGACACACTGTGAAATACTCATGGATATCATTGGTTGCGCCAGGCCACACCATGTTCTTGTTGAGAAGCCTTTGTGCACCACGGTACAGGACTGTAAGAAGGTGAGGCCACATTCTTGTCAGGGTTGTGCGATGCAATGCACTCATTAACTGCTGTAAATGTAAAATACATTTTTGATAGAGGAGGGGAAACTCTGGTATATTTTAACTGTGTAAGGGAGGCATAAGAAACCTTTACAGGAACTAAAAAGTAATTTACAAAAATGCCTAGTGACATAGCCTGCTCAAGCGTACATCAAAAACATCTCAAAAGAAAAGTTCCATTCGATCTTGAGTAAAACATCAAAGCAATAATATTAGAATAACAAGTGCTGCTGATGAATTTTAACTTTCCTACTTTTTATGGATATCATCTCAATTTTTCGATAAGGGGCGCTTTATTACTCAAAATAGTTTTAAGCATTACACCCAGTCTCTGCATAATTAGGATGCACACAGCCGTTTAGTAGTCCAGTATCAATAAAAAAGAGATAGCAAGAACGATGTAAAAAGCCAACTACTATAAAACTCCGTTGGCTTCAATCCTCCGACTATGCAGCCACCCATATTGAGAAATAAACTCCGTGGCCGTGTTCTCCAACCGTGTAGACACCTCCGTAAAGAGATCTCGATCTTCCATACGCTGAAGTGGCGACCATGAAGGGAGCAGGATATCATCTCAATGTCTTTTGTTTGTTGCTGTATAGTTTCTCATTGTCCTAACTAGAGAGACCAGTGTTACTATTGGAATACTGTAGATGTGTAGCTGGGTACTTTGTTGCCTTTAATTAATTCAGATCTGATCATAACGTATAGTGACGCACATGTTGTTGACTAAATAATTAAAGAGAGCTGCTATACGTAAGGTGAAACAGCAATGTGTCTGATCGTAACAGTATCATATAAAGAATGGTGGTATGCACATCAATTCCAATAGTTAAACTACATCCAGGGATACTAGCTTTTCTCCCAAGAAAGAAATTCAAGAACCCTAGAAACCTGTTGTAAATACTTATTTGAAATATTTTTTCCTTCTACCAGCAAACATCTCATACTTTCTTGGAAGACTGTTCCATCTGAATCTTGTAGACTTTTACTACCTTTTTTTTAATAATCTTAGACATTTGTTGAACAACTTAACTGTGATAGCAGAAAGAGTAAATTAAGAGAAATGAGTATCATTCCCAGAGAAATATGAGAGAAAGTGGGCTAGCCACATTGCCGAACACACTGATTTCATGGTATTTGGTATTGAATCCACATGGATCGATCTTGTGTATTTGTTTATCTGTCATGAAGTGCTACAGACCTTAGGTGATGTTCATTTGTTCTCTTATCAACCAATGATTACGATTTGCGACTCCTCTAAATTTCTTCAACCTTATTCTTTGGATATCTGAAACTTCTTATTCTCATGTATAGGTCATAGAAGCTGCTAAACAGAGACCGGACATACTTGTGCAAGTTGGATTAGAGTACAGGTATATGCCTCCGGTGGCTAAGCTGATAGATATTGTTAAAAGTGGTACACTAGGGCATGTCAGAATGGTGGCTATCCGTGAGCACCGATTTCCTTTCCTTGTTAAGGTACGAGACCCAAAACTGTGACACTTGTGGTAATTAATAATTTTCTTGTGTCTTTAACTCCTAAACCTCTTGCAGGTGAACAACTGGAATAGGTTTAATTGCAACAGTGGGGGGACTCTGGTTGAGAAGTGCTGCCACTTTTTTGATTTGTTGAGATTGTTTGCAGATGCGAACCCTATTCGTGTGATGGCCTCTGGAGCTATTGATGTTAACCACAAAGATGAGATTTATGATGGAAAGGTCAGGTTCATTGACTTCAAGCGCTCTCCTTGCACAGTGCTACTCATTATGGTCTTGCAAGTTAAAAAGTATGTGTGCTGAACTAATAGTGCAGTGATAGTGATTCCTTTTTTTTTGATAATGGCGCTTTATTACTCATAAAAAGTAATTACACCCGACCTCTGCATAGCTAAGATGCACATAGCCGTTCAAAGAGTCTCAAAAGTCTGGAGTGCTAAAAAAGGCGAATTACATATGAGATATGCGCAAATGTAAAACGCCTAAAGTGAAGGTGAAGGCCCAATCCGTAGATTATGCTGCCACCCATGTACGGAAAACGTATTCCTCGCCGTGTCCTCCAACCGTGTACAGACCTCCGTAAACAGGTCGCGGTTCTCCACCTTCAGCGGCGCAAATCACGAACGGAGAGTAGCGGTACATCTGTAGATAACCTGCAAGAGAGAACAATTCTTATCATTAAAAACTTTGTTATTTCTACACAGCCATAGCAACCATAGAATGGCAAGCGCTCCCACCCTAATAAACGTTCTAAATCTGTGATCGATCCCGTGAAGCCAATTACCGAAGATGTTGGCCACACTAGTTGGGGGATACAGATCAGAAGCTACTTGGATGCATGACCATATAGATCTGGCAAAGCGACATTGGAAGAACAAGTGTTTAATCGTATCATCATGTTGACAAAAAACACACTGCGTGCTCCCATGTCAATTGCGTTTCACAAGATTATCTTTGGTTAGGGTTACTCCTCGACGTAAATACCAGCCAAAAATCTTAATTTTGAGCCGTATCTTCATCTTCCAAATCTTCTTGTTTTTCTCAACTGGTATTTTCGGTTGGATAATGGCATTGTACAATGAACTTACACAGAATTTTCCATTGGATTGTAAGTTCCAACGAAATTCATCTTGCCCTTCAGACAACTGGATGGATTCCAAACGCACCAGTAAGGCGTTCCATGCAAGAATCTCGGACCGATTAAATCTCGTCTAAACGTCACAGTCAGAGGTGAGGATGCCATTACTAATGCAATGGTATCACTTTTACGACGAACAATACTATATAACGCTGGATATTGTTCAGAGAGAGAGACCTATTCCCTAGCCATGTATCCTTCCACAACCGTATCTACGATCCATCCTTAATAATAAAAGTACCATATCTGAAGAAAAATTTCTTCGTTGCCATTAGGCCAGCCCAAAAATGTGAATCTCCCGGTTTTCAAAGGATCTGGGATAGCGCTTTGTCGCCGATGTACTTTCTTCTAACCATGGTTTTCCATACGCCATCTTCGGTTAGTAGCTTAAAAAGCCACTTACCTAATAAGGCTGAGTTCTTGATTTCAAGATCGTGAACTCCTAGCCCATCCATATCTTTAGGTCGGCATACGACATACCACTTGACCAGTCAATATTTTTTTTTTCACTATCCCCTTGCCAAAAAAACTCGATCTATAATAATCGAGCTTGTGTAAAACACCTTTTGGCAATATGAAGAAAGATATCATATACAACACCATATTGGTGAGTACTGAATTAATGAGAACCAATCTTCCTCCAAGGGATAGCATTTTACCTTTCCAGCTACTAAGTCTCTTCTGAAGTCTTTCCTGGACTAGTTTCCACTCAGCCATCGTTAATCTCCGATAATGAATCGGGATAGCCAGATAGTTGATAGGAAACTGGCCTTGCCCACAACCAATCAGTTCCGAATATTCGGCGACTGAGTCCTGTGCGTCGCCAAAACAGAACAGTTCACTTTTATGGAAGTTTATTTCGAGACCCGATAAATGCTCAAAAGCAGCCAAAATCAGCTTTAGATTTCGAGCTTTATCGAGATCGTGTTCCATAAATAAAATTGTATCGTCGGCATAGTGAAGGATTGATAAACCCCCATCAACAAGATGTGGGATCACTCCTTCAATTTGACCATCAGATTCAGCTCGTTCGATTAATATAGCGAGCATATCCGCCACAATGTTGAATAAAAGTGGTGATAGAGGGTCGCCTTGGCGTAAACCTTTTCGTGTCTGGAAGAAGCGTCCCGTATCATCATTGGCATGAATCGCAACACTTCCTCCATACACAAAATTATCGATCAACGCTCTCCACTCTGGTGAAAAACCTTTCATCCCGACTTTATCATAAGCTTTCTCAAAATCAAGTTTTAAGATTACCCCATTCATCTTTTTCGTATGCAGTTCATGAACCGCCTCATGTAGAACCACAACCCCATCTAGGATATTGCGTCCTTGCATGAAAGCGGTGTGCGACGGTCTTACCACATGATCAGCCACGGTATTCAGTCTAATGGTGGCCACTTTCGTGAATATCTTGAAACTTACATTTAAGAGGCAAATGGGTCTATATTGTTGGAACCTTTCCGCTTCTTTAACTTTGGGTAACAAGATAACCTCACCAAAATTTAGAAGGAATAATTCTAGCTGTTCAGCGTGTAAAACACTGAACATTTGTAGAAGGTCATCTTTGATAGTACCCCAAAAAGTCTGATAAAATTCAGCACGGAAACCATCTGGACCCGGGGCTTTGTTATGTTCCATTTGAAAAATAGCCTTGTTAACTTCCTCCTCCGAGTAAGGAGCCGTTAAAACAACATTCTCCTCCTGAGACACTTGGGGTATATCTGCTAGGGACTCATCCACAGAGAAGGAACTCTCATCTGGTGGACCAAATAGACCCTTATAATAATTAGTAATGTAAGATTTGAGTTGCTCATGGCCTTCGATCAGACCCCCATCTTGTACTAGAGATTGTATACGTTTTTTCCGGCCAATATCTCGTATTTGAATCTCCTTCCAGAATGAATTGGGATTTTGAACGTTGGTACCATTTCAACTCTTCTTCCCGGCGGAGACCCGCTAAATGAGTATTAGATTGATTTTTCAAATCCAATTCGATGCTCGTTAGCGGTCTCACTTCAGTAAGCGCTTCTAACTCATATATGATAGATGATAGACAAAGCTTCTCCTTTTTAAGAATACCAGCTATATGACTTGCCCATCCAGAAAGGTGTTTGCGAACCGCATCTTTTTATTCCACCTTAAAACCAAGTTAAAAAGGAGAATTTCCTTATTAATATTTTCTGTCTGATTTATGGAATACTGGATGGGATTCGAATTCAACAAGTGACCATGATATATAGATTTTTAAGCTATCAAGCAATCTTTGAGCTCTTTTGAAGTTCTGATTATAGTAGGCACACTAAAGTTAAAACAGTTGTAACTTGGTTTCTAAAATTTTCTCTCTGGATGCAGGTGCCAGATATAATTGATAATGCATATGTAATCGTAGAATTTGATAATGGCTGTCGTGGCATGCTTGATCTCTGCATGTTTGCAGAAGGTAGTAAAAATGAGCAGGAAATTTCTGTTGTTGGTGACATTGGAAAGGTAGAACCAGATGCTTTTGCTATTTAAATATTTTAAATTAGATGCATATATGAAATAACTCTAGATATGTGTTGTCTGGTCTGGCCAGTTTGCGGTCTGGTGTCATTTATCATATTTCTTTTTCACCCCCATATTTCTTTAACGATATGTATTTGGTAGGGAGTATGTATAGTTTATAGAAAAATTTACATATTTATGATTTTCGTTTAAAGGCAATTGAACTCCAGGTAAATCATATGAATTTTTTATATGTCTAATAATAACTACAGGTAGATACTCCTCAAATTACACTAATCCATTTCTAAGAAACTTAATGATTCAGAGATTATGAATAGCATTTCTGAATCTACATAATAAATTCTATTGAAAGAAGAAAAACATCTGTAAATATGACATGTATGTTTTGTGCATATGATTGAACTACTGATTACCAGCTTACTTTGCTAAATTTCGACACAGTCACATTTAAGGAAACAGAAACAATTTGTTATATGGATGTTGGAGACACATAATACGTTTCCTAGCCATGAAATGTGTAGGTTACTAGGTTTGCACAATGTTATAGCCAAATAACGATTACACCGTTTGCTATCGTAGCTGTACATAGGCTTTGCCAACTCACAACACGGTAATCTCTGTTTGACATCTTTGCCAACTCACAACACAGTAATTTCTGTTTGACATCCTCCTGGTGCTAGCAGCCTACCTGGTTTATACCGTGCTGCAAGATTTGCAAATATTTGTTCAGCATGATCTCAGTCACTGATGCTATTATGAACCTGGATCTACAAGGAGATAACTTGGGTAGGGTAAAGGTCCGAAGACTGGGAATAAGCCATTCACTCTCAAAAATCCAGCGACATGGCTCGTCCCTGACGAGGAAGAGAGGTTCCGAGGCTTAATTTTTTTTCTGTTTCATCACTTAGTTCAAAGAGGTACAAGGTAGCTCTTCATATTGGCAACTCCACTTGTCTCGCAAGACACAAACTTTATCTTTATCTAACTAACTAAATTGGTCTTGCCTAATACGACAATTCTTCCCAATTAACTTATCTCTATCTCCTAACGCCATTATGATTATTAATTGCTAACACCCTATCAATACTTATGCTATAAACGGGCTGGCCTACCTATAAACCATCCATAATAGATGCATATATATCAGCTGTAGTAAGAACTGTATCAAATGCGGGGCCTGTCTGGATAATACTGCATCTCTAGGTGAGGCATAGTGCATGCTCAGCTTTTCAGAAAGGCTGCAGTTCACCGGTGAATCTATTACGAAAGGATCATCAAAGGTGACCCCATTCCTTTGTCATATATCACATGCATATGCATCGCTACATTTGATGCATATCAGACGTAGTACAAACTGTATCAAATGTGGGGGTCTGCCAGGGTAATATTGCATCTTCTAGAGTAGCCATTGTGCATGCTCAAGTCTTCATAAAGGCTGCAGCTCACCGGTGAATCTATTATGAATGAATCATCAATGGTTACCACAACCCTTGAAAATAAATCACATGCATCTCTACACTGTAGCACCACACAAAAGATTGACTTTGTGTAGAACCAAGAGCATGCAAGGAGATAATGTCATGAGCCATGAAAGAATAATTACATGGTGGAATCAGATGAGAAAGGGAGGCATCATGAAATGAACTTCAAGTTGTACATGAAGCTGATGCTCCGTTTCTCTCATCATTAGGATTTCAGAAAACTTGCTTCTCGCTGAAAGACCAAGGTTATTTAGTTGGTGCATTGCAACCGGAGCAAGGGGAAAGCATTCTGCGTGTTTGTTTTTGTCAGATCAATGGATCTGCCTGTCCTCCAACACATATGCTATTCATAACCTCTTACAATTTTAATTGCATGTGTAGGATAAAAGAATTTTAATTGCATGCTTAGGCTAAAAGAGTCATACTTTAGGCACTCCAATACAGATATGTGAGGCTTGTATATCAATTCAATTTATGAAATTCTAGTCTCCGTTTGTAATAGAAATTCCCGAACAGGGTGAGGCTTTTGTTCCACAGAGCATTGTGAGGGTTGGGAAACGAGCAGGAGGCAGAGATGGAGTGGAAACGGTAAAGGCTGAAGATGACCGAATCAAGTATGTTCTACTTTGCAACAATATACTATCAACATTTTGTTGATCTTAACATTTCAACAACAAAATATCAGATTCTTTTTATAGACACGTCGCCTGTAGTTGTTCAAGAGAATCAACTGGCTTAGAGTTGAGACCTTCTACTAGCTTTCAATAAAATCTCGCTTCTATACTTCAAGATGAGTGATTTACCATGGTTCTGCATCAAATTTTCATGTATATATCTGACGACCTGTACATTGTTTAGGTACCAGGGGCTCCACCATGGATCTAGCTACTTGGAGCATCTCAATTTCTTTTTTGCCATCAGAGGTCAAGGTGCCTGTTGCCCAACTATCAGCTTGGATGACGGTTTACTATCTGTTGCGATCGGCGTGGCTGGACAGTTGTCGATTGAGAAAGGCCGCTTTGTCACCATTGATGAGGTGCTATGAAGCTGATAGTCAGCTCTTTGTCGATGCACTGTATATTTTACACTGCTAGCTCTACTCAACGAACGCTGCAACAGTTGTGTACATCTGTAATAGCAGAAGCTTTTTTTCCTCAACAAGCACGCATGGGGTAATTGCTTGTATTGTGCAGTATGTAGACTGTTACGTAAGGCATAAATGGATTGAATGAAATCTAATCTTGTTCCCCCTTTGTCTGTTCCCAGCCCCGTAGTCTCTCTCCCAATATTCCCACATAGTTCTGTTCGATTTAGGCCGTAGCAATTGTCAGCGGCAAGGGGGTGTTACAATGGCATGCGCACTTGTTGCACAGTTGTTTGTAATTGAGAATGTAGATGGTCAGTGAATATATAATATAAGATCTCCTATTTATATAGTGCCACTTTATCGAAAAATTTATATAGTGCCACGGAGATTGCTATGTAATGCTCACTTGTTGCGCGGTTATCGCATTTGGGATATAGACTAGATGGTTGGTGGCCATTTAGTAAGCAGTTCACGTATTCTCTTTCTATATATAAAGGCACGGAGACTAGGAATGACATTTCTCAACATACGAATTGCCACTGGAACATCTTAGAGCAAGACGGCAAGATTTACTAGACGAGTTAGGCATGTGAAGCATCAGGAAGGGTACCACCGGGTGTCCTTGCTTTGCTACATGATGAAGGACAACACCGGGGATCATGCGGATTGGGTGCTGGGCACAACATGGGCAGGGAGACCGCGATGTTTGTTTGGTCAGAATTTGAGTCGAACTACGTGTAGGATAAACCAGCGTCTCTTTCAGAGATGACTCTCTCTTATCCTCTAACCTCTTGAATATATCTCAGGTCATGGGGAAATCCCGGCAGAAAAAGGTTGTTACAGTAAGCTAGGCTCAAGTTGCTTGTCCAGCGGATATCTTGCCGGTTAGTTGGTAGTATAATCAAGGTTTGCATTCTGCGGTCTGTGGATGGTCTACCAACATCTTGTATGCAATGTGCTTGGCAGAAACTCTGTGAGGTTGAGTTGTCTCGGGTTCAATGTGCTGATGTGCTCCGACGCGTTGGAAACCCGCAAAAATAAAAAATAAAAAACTAGACAATGTGTATCCATCTATGTCATTTAAGAACAACGCTGCAAAATTCTGTCTATATATAAACAGGATATACTTGGTCGTTGTCATATGTGAGGATAAGTTAGAAACAACATCTATACAATGTGAAAAAAGTTGTGTAAAAATCATATAGTAATTAAACCGAAATTACCCTCCAGATTAGTAAAATTTCTACGTGGCATCCTTCAAAAGAAGCTGACGCAAGCTTGTCGTACATGTCACATGTGCTTAATCAGCAAACCTCGGGGTTTCATAGTGTCTTGGAATCTGATTACTATGTCATGTAGAACCAACATCTCAAATCTATAGGAGGTAAGAAAAAAAATGACAAATTTAGTGTGGCGATGTGCCAACGCATATTTGTTATATCTCGTGGTCTTGGTTCTGTGGATCAAAACCGTAGATCTGGTTTTGCCTGATTGGGTAACAATTGCATGTTGCAATGTTGTTAACCTATTTAGAGGCGTCGCCTTGAAGGCCTCTTCGAGCAATGGAGATTTATTTGTCGTGCTGCGAGGCTTGTTGGTGCAAGCGTTAGAGCCTTGCACTGGTTGTTGCAGCCTCAGGGAAGTGGGATCACATCACCAATCAATCAATCAATCATCGTTCCTTTCGTCAAAGAGTTTTCCTCGATCCCTTTGGTCGCAAGGCTTTGTCGATGCGGCATTTTGACCTAGCCATGCTCCGGTCATAATAAAGTTTTCTGCTTAGTTTTCCTAATAAATTTTTCACTACGGGAAAATCAGGCGCTGCCGTGCAGCCTATCTTTGCCGTGCGCCGCTGCACGGCAAAGATTTCTTTGCCGTGCGCAGCAAGCAGACCGCACGGTAACGACAATACGCACGGCAAAGTCTGGGAGCAGCGCACGGCAATGAAACTAAGCACGGCAAAGAAAGACTTGGCGCACGGCAAAGCAATATCTCACGGCAAAGTCTGGGAGCAGCGCACGACAATGATAGGCGGACGGCAAAGGCCCTACAAGCCGCGCGGCAAAGAAACAATGCACGGCAAAGGCCTGGGCACTGCCGTGGCTCGCCCCTTTGCCGTGCAGACAGACTAGTTGCACGGCAAAGGGTCCTTTGCCGTGCGCTGCGCACTTTGCCGTGCGCCAATATACATTTTATTTGTTTTTCTAACTATTTTATTTCATCTAATACTTATATTTATTTTGTTAATTAGTTTTTCTTTTTGATGACTATTTATTACACTATGTGCAATACAAAATTAGTCTCCATGTTCATCCCCCACATATATCAGGGTTCCGGTGCTCCGGCGGCCGTCCCCCTCCGCGCGAGGGTGCACAATGTACTTTTTCATTCTTTTAGGTTTGTTAGGGTTAGGTTTTAGGTCCACTTGCAAGTTTTGGTGGTATTCCGGTGCTCCGGGGGTCATTCCCCCCTAAAAACGGCTGTCTGTGGGCCCCGGATGGTCTACCCCCTAGATTTCTCCGCACGAGGTTCCACCAATATACCTTTTCATAGATTTAGGTTTGTTTAGTCCATGGACATATGGAAAACCATGTGTGGCACCCTTTGGCACAGTCTAGCGCCCGATATACCCGCGGCGGGACACTTCACCGTACACGTCCAGGAATCTGTTAAGTGTTATCGCCCGAAGGTGAGGAATGTCAGACCGGGGATCCATGCCATGCACCATTTGGTGAATCACACCTTGCACCACACTTTCACACATAGCATAGGCCCACATGCAAGATTTGGTGGGGTTCCGGTGCTCCGGCGGTCGTTCTCCCCCTCCTCCCCCCAAAACAGCGGAACGTGTGCCCTGGCGGGTCTACCCCCCTAGATTTATCCGCGCGAGGGTGCACAAATGTACTTTTTAATTCTTTTAGGTTTGTTTAGGACATATACACATGGAGAACCAAGATTGGGACCCTTTGGCACACACACCCGCAGCTCGAGCCATTATCACACGATCGACGGTGTGCCTGATCTACTGGTTAGGGTTCGGCGTAGGGTTAGGGCTAGGGTCTAGGGTTTAGGGGAGCTACTTTTGCACCATTACACCTTGCACCACACTTTCACACATAGCATAGGCCCACATGCAATATTTGGTGGGCTTCCGGTGCTCCGGCGGTCGTTCTCCCCCTCCTCCCCCCAAAACAGCGGAACGTGTGCCTCGGCGGGTCTACCCCCTAGATTTCTCCGCGCGAGGGTGCACCAATGTACTTTTTCATTCTTTTAGGTTTCTTTAGGACATATACACATGGAGAACCAAGATTGGGACCCTTTGGCACATACACCCGCAGCTCTAGCCATTATCACACGATCGAGGGTGAGCCTGATCTACTGGTTAGGGTTAGGGCTAGGGTTTAGGGTTTAGGGGAGCTACTTTTGCACCATTACACCTTGCATCACACTTTGAAACATATCATAGGCCCACATGCAAGATTTGGTGGGGTTCCGGTGTTTCGGCGGTCGTTCTCCCCCTCCTCCCCCTAGAACAGCTAGCGGAACGTGTGCCCCGACGGGTCTACCCCCTAGATTTCTCCGCGCGAGGGTGCACCAATGTACTTTTCATTCTTTTAGGTTTGTTTAGGACATATACACATGGATAACCAAGATTGGGACCCTTTGGCACATACACCCGCAGCTCGAGCCATTATCACAAGATCGACGGTGTGCCTGATCTACTGGTTAGGGTTCGGCGTAGGGTTAGGGCTAGGGTATAGGGTTTAGGGGAGCTACTTTTGCACCATTACACCTTGAACCACACTTTCACACATAGCATAGGCCCACAAGCAAGATTTGGTGGGGTTCCAGTGCTTGATGCGTGTAGTTGACACGTCCGTTGGGAACCCCAAGAGGAAGGTGTGATGCGCACAACGGCAAGTTTCCCTCAGTAAGAAACCAAGGTTTAATCGAACCAGTAGGAGTCAAGAAGCACGTTGAAGGTTGATGGCGGCGGGATGTAGTGCGGCGCAACACCAGAGATTCCGGCGCCAACGTGGAACCTGCACAACACAACCAAAGTACTTTGCCCCAACGAAACAGTGAGGTTGTCAATCTCACCGGCTTGCTGTAACAAAGGATTAACCGTATTGTGTGGAAGATGATTGTTTGCAGAAAACAGTAAAACAAGTATTGCAGTAGATTGTATTTCAGTATAGAGAATTGGACCGGGGTCCACAGTTCACTAGAGGTGTCTCTCCCATAAGATAAACAACATGTTGGGTGAACAAATTACAGTTGGGCAATTGACAAATAAAGAGAGCATGACCATGCACATACATATTATGATGAGTATAGTGAGATTTAATTGGGCATTACGACAAAGTACATAGACCGCTATCCAGCATGCATCTATGCCTAAAAAGTCCACCTTCAGGTTATCATCCGAACCCCCTCCAGTATTAAGTTGCTAACAACAGACAATTGCATTAAGTATTGCGCGTAATGTAATCAGTAACTACATCCTCGAACATAGCACCAATGTTTTATCCCTAGTGGCAACAGCACATCCATAATCTTAGAGATTTCTGTCACTTCCCCAGATTCACGGAGACATGAACCCACTGTCGAGCATAAATACTCCCTCTTGGAGTTACAAGCATCTACTTGGCCAGAGCATCTACTAGTAACGCAGAGCATGCAAGATCATAAACAACACATAGATATAAATTGATAATCAACATAACAAGTATTCTCTATTCATCGGATCCCAACAAATACAACATATAGAATTACAGATAGATGATCTTGATCATGTTCGGCAGCTCACAAGACCCGACAATTAAGCACAATGGGGAGAAGACAACCATCTAGCTACTGCTATGGACCCATAGTCCAGGGGTAGACTACTCACTCATCACTCCGGAGGCGACCATGGCGGCGTAGAGTCCTCCGGGAGATGATTCCCCTCTCCGGCAGGGTGCCGGAGGCGATCTCCTGAATCCCCCGAGATGGGATTGGCGGCGGCGGCGGCGTCTCTGGAAGGTTTTCCGTATCGTGGCTCTCGGTACTGGGGGTTTCGCGACGGAGGCTTTAAGTAGGCGGAAGGGCAGGTCAGGGGGCCACACGAGGGCCCCACACTACAGGTCGGCGCGGCCAGGGCTTGGGCCGCGCCGCCCTATGGTGTGGCCACCTCGTGGCCCCACTTCATCTCCTCTTCGGTCTTCTGGAAGCTTCGTGGCAAAATAGGACCCTGGGCGTTGATTTCGTCCAATTCCGAGAATATTTCGTTACTAGGATTTCTGAAACCAAAAACAGCAGAAAACAAAGAATCGGCACTTCGGCATCTTGTTAATAGGTTAGTTCCAGAAAATGCACGAATATGACATAAAGTGTGCATAAAACATGTAGATATCATCAATAATGTGGCATGGAACACAAGAAATTATCGATACGTCGGAGACGTATCAGCATCCCCAAGCTTAGTTCTGCTCGTCCCGAGCAGGTAAAACGATAACAAAGATAATTTCTGGACTGACATGCCATCATAACCTTGATCATACTATTTGTAAAGCATATGTAGTAAATGCAGCGATCAAAACAATGTATATGACATGAGTAAACAAGTGAATCATATAGCAAAGACTTTTCATGAATAGCACTTCAAGACAAGCATCAATAAGTCTTGCATAAGAGTTAACTCATAAAGCAATAAATCAAAGTAAAGGTATTGAAGCAACATAAAGGAAGATTAAGTTTCAGCGGTTGCTTTCAACTTATAACATGTATATCTCATGGATAATTGTCAACATAGAGTAATATAATAAGTGCAATATGCAAGTATGTAGGAATCAATGCACAGTTCACACAAGTGTTTGCTTCTTGAGGTGGAGAGAAATAGGTGAACTGACTCAACATAAAAGTAAAAAGAATGGTCCTCCATAGAGGAAAAGCATCGATTGCTATATTTGTGCTAGAGCTTTGATTTTGAAAACATGAAACAATTTTGTCAACGGTAGTAATAAAGCATATGAGTTATGTAAATTATATCTTACAAGTTGCAAGCCTCATGCATAGTATACTAATAGTGCCCGCACCTTGTCCTAATTAGCTTGGACTACCGGATCATCGCAATACACATGTTTTAACCAAGTGTCACAATGGGGTACCTCCATGCCCCCTGTACAAAGGTCTAAGGAGAAAGCTCGCATTTTGGATTTCTCGCTTTTGATTATTCTCAACTTAGACATCCATACCGGGACAACATGGACAACAGATAATGGACTCCTCTTTAATGCATAAGCATGTGGCAATAATTATTATTCTCATATGAGATTGAGGATATATGTCCAAAACTGAAACTTCCACCATGAATCATGGCTTTAGTTAGAGGCCCAATGTTCTTCTCTAACAATATGCATGCTTAACCATAAGGTGGTAGATCTCTCTTACTTCAGACAAGACGGACATGCATAGCAACTCACATGATATTCAACAAAGAATAGTTGATGGCGTCCCCAGAAACATGGTTATCGCACAACAAGCAACTTAATAAGAGATAAAGTGCATAAGTCCATATTCAATACCACAATAGTTCTTAAGCTATTTGTCCCATGAGCTATATATTGTAAAGGTGAATGATGGAATTTTTAAAGGTAGCACTCAAGCAATTTACTTTGGAATGGCGGAGAAATACCATGTAGTAGGTAGGTATGGTGGACACAAATGGCATAGTGGTTGGCTCAAGGATTTTGGATGCATGAGAAGTATTCCCTCTCGATACAAGGTTTAGGCTAGCAAGGCTATTTGAAACAAACACAAGGATGAACCGGTGCAGCAAAACTCACATAAAAGACATATTGTAAACATTATAAGACTCTACACCATCTTCCTTGTTGTTCAAACTCAATACTAGAAATTATCTAGACTTTAGAGAGACCAAATATGCAAACCAAATTTTAGCATGCTCTATGTATTTCTTCATTAATGGGTGCAAAGTATATGATGCAAGAGCTTAAACATGAGCACAACAATTGCCAAGTATCACATTATCCAAGACATTATAGCAATTACTACATGTATCATTTTCCAATTCCAACCATGTAACAATTTAACGAAGAAGAAACTTCGCCATGAATACTATGAGTAAAGCCTAAGGACATACTTGTCCATATGCTACAGCGGAGCGTGTCTCTCTCCCATACAGTGAATGCTAGGATCCATTTATTCAAACAAAAACAAAAACAAAAACAAACCGACGCTCCAAGAAAAGCACATAAGATGTGATGGAATAAAAATATAGTTTCAGGGGAGGAACCTGATAATGTTGTCGATGAAGAAGGGGATGCCTTGGGCATCCCCAAGCTTAGACGCTTGAGTCTTCTTAGAATATGCAGGGGTGAACCACCGGGGCATCCCCAAGCTTAGAGCTTTCACTCTCCTTGATCATATTGCATCATACTCCTCTCTTGATCCTTGAAAACTTCCTCCACACCAAACTTAGAACAACTCATTAGAGGGTTAGTGCACAATCAAAATATACATGTTCAGAGGTGACATAATCATTCTTAACACTTCTGGACATTGCACAAAGCTACTGAAAGTCAATGGAATCGAAATATCCATCGAACATAACAAAACTGGCAATGCGAAATAAAAGGCAGAATCTGTCAAAACAGAACAGTTCGTATTGACGAATTTTATCGAGGAACCAGACTTGCTCAAATGAAAATGCTCAAATTTAATGAAAGTTGCGTACATATCTGAGGATCACGCACGTAAATTGGCATAATTTTCTGAGTTACCTACAGAGAAAACAGCCCAGATTCGTGACAGCAAAGAAATCTGTTTCTGCGCAGTAATCCAAATCTAGTATGAACTTTACTATCAACGACTTTACTTGGCACAACAAAACACTAAACTAAGATAAGGAGAGGTTGCTACAGTAGTAAACAACTTCCAAGACTCAAATATAAAACAAAAATACTGTAGTAAAAACTATGGGTTGTCTCCCATAAGCGCTTTTCTTTAACGCCTTTCAGCTAGGCGCAGAAAGTGTGTATCAAGTATTATCAAGAGATGGTGCATCTACAGCGGGATGCGGAGTTTTCTCAACCAGGCATAGTATATTAGATACATAAGTTTTAGCGTCCCCCTTTTCATTAGTCTTGGGCTTGCTACTCTCATCAAACAAATTTTCAGGAACAAGCCAAGCATAGTTATTTTCTAGCGCTTCATTTATCGCTAGGAGCTTACATGGTATCGGCTCTTTGATCTCTCCACCATCATTAATATTATTAATGTACTTTATTCTATCCATATCCATCTTTTCAAGGAGACTAACAAAATTGGTATAAGAACCAAGCATATCATATTTAGCAAAGACCTTTCTAGCCTCTCTTGCTATACCACCAAATTCTCTAAGAAGGGTTTCTAAAACAAAATCTTTCTTTTCCCCTTCTTCCATATCACCGAATGTAAGAAACATGTGTTGGATTATAGGATTGAGATTAACAAATTTAGTTTCCATCATACGAACTAAAGCAGCAGCGGCAATTTCATAAGTAGGAGCAAGTTCTACCAAGTGTCTATCTTCAAAATCTTCAACGGTACTGACATGATTGAAAAATTCTTCTATATTATTTCTCCCAATTATAGACCCACGTCCTACCGGTATGTCTTTCGTGGTAAAATTAAAAGGAAACATGATGAATCAAGTAAAGTAAATGCAAGTAACTAATTTTTTTGTGTTTTTGATATAGAGTGCAAGACAGTAAATAAAGTAAAGCTAGCAACTAATTTTTTTATGTTTTGATATAATGCAGCAAACAAAGTAGTAAATAAAATAAAGCAAGACAAAAACAAAGTAAAGAGATTGGGAAGTGGAGACTCCCCTTGCAGCGTGTCTTGATCTCCCCGGCAACGGCGCCAGAAATTTGCTTGATGCGTGTAGTTGACACGTCCGTTGGGAACCCCAAGAGGAAGGTGTGATGCGCACAGCGGCAAGTTTCCCTCAGTAAGAAACCAAGGTTTAATCGAACCAGTAGGAGTCAAGAAGCACGTTGAAGGTTGATGGCGGCAGGATGTAGTGCGGCGCAACACCAGAGATTCCGGCGCCAACGTGGAACCTGCACAACACAACCAAAGTACTTTGCCCCAACGAAACAGTGAGGTTGTCAATCTCACCGGCTTGCTGTAACAAAGGATTAACCGTATTGTGTGGAAGATGATTGTTTGCAGAAAACAGTAAAACAAGTATTGCAGTAGATTGTATTTCAGTATAGAGAATTGGACCGAGGTCCACAGTTCACTAGAGGTGTCTCTCCCATAAGATAAACAGCATGTTGGGTGAACAAATTACAGTTGGGCAATTGACAAATAAAGAGAGCATGACCATGCACATACATATTATGATGAGTATAGTGAGATTTAATTGGGCATTACGACAAAGTACATAGACCGCTATCCAGCATGCATCTATGTCTAAAAAGTCCACCTTCAGGTTATCATCCGAACCCCCTCCGGTATTAAGTTGCTAACAACAGACAATTGCATTAAGTATTGCGCGTAATGTAATCAGTAACTACATCCTCGAACATAGCACCAATGTTTTATCCCTAGTGGCAACAGCACATCCATAATCTTAGAGATTTCTGTCACTTCCCCAGATTCACGGAGACATGAACCCACTGTCGAGCATAAATACTCCCTCTTGGAGTTACAAGCATCTACTTGGCCAGAGCATCTACTAGTAACGCAGAGCATGCAAGATCATAAACAACACATAGATATAAATTGATAATCAACATAACAAGTATTCTCTATTCATCGGATCCCAACAAACACAACATATAGAATTACAGATAGATGATCTTGATCATGTTCGGCAGCTCACAAGACCCGACAATTAAGCACAATGGGGAGAAGACAACCATCTAGCTACTGCTATGGACCCATAGTCCAGGGGTAGACTACTCACTCATCACTCCGGAGGCGACCATGGCGGCGTAGAGTCCTCCGGGAGATGATTCCCCTCTCCGGCAGGGTGCCGGAGGCGATCTCCTGAATCCCCCGAGATGGGATTGGCGGCGGCGGCGTCTCTGGAAGGTTTTCCGTATCGTGGCTCTCGGTACTGGGGGTTTCGCGATGGAGGCTTTAAGTAGGCGGAAGGGCAGGTCAGGGGGCCACACGAGGGCCCCACACTACAGGTCGGCGCGGCCAGGGCTTGGGCCGCGCCGCCCTATGGTGTGGCCACCTCGTGGCCCCACTTCATCTCCTCTTCGGTCTTCTGGAAGCTTCGTGGCAAAATAGGACCCTGGGCGTTGATTTCGTCCAATTCCGAGAATATTTCGTTACTAGGATTTCTGAAACCAAAAACAGCAGAAAACAGCAACTGGCACTTCGGCATCTTGTTAATAGGTTAGTTCCAGAAAATGCACGAATATGACATAAAGTGTGCATAAAACATGTAGATATCATCAATAATGTGGCATGGAACACAAGAAATTATCAATACGTCGGAGACGTATCAGTGCTCCGGCGGTCGTTTTCCCCTCCTCCCCCCAAAACAGCGGAACGTGTGCCCCGACGGGTCTACCCCCTAGATTTCTCCGCGTGAGGGTGCACCAATGTACTTTTTCATTCTTTTAGGTTTGTTTAGGACATATACACATGGAGAACCAAGATTGGGACCCTTTGGCACATACACCCGTAGCTCTAGCCATTATCACACGATCGAGGGTGAGCCTGATCTACTGGTTAGGGTTAGGTGTAGGGTTAGGGCTAGGGTTTAGGGTTTAGGGGAGCTACTTTTGCACCATTACACCTTGCATCACACTTTGACACATATCATAGGCCCACATTCAAGATTTGGTGGGGTTCCGGTGTTCCGGCGGTCGTTCTCCCCCTCCTCCACCAAAACAGCGGAACGTGTGCCCCGGCGGGTCTACCCCCTAGATTTCTCCGCGCGAGGGTGCACCAATGTACTTTTTCATTCTTTTAGGTTTTTTTAGGACATATAAACATGGAGAACCAATATTGGGACCCTTTGGCACATACACCCGCAGCTCGAGCCATTATCACACGATCGAGGGTGTGCCTGATCTACTGGTTAGTGTTCGGCGTAGGGTTAGGGCTAGGGTCTAGGGTTTAGGGGAGCTACTTTTGCACAATTACACCTTGCACCACACTTTCACACATAGCATAGTCCCATATGCAAGATTTGGTGGGGTTCCGGTGTTCCGGCGGTCGTTCTCCCCCTCCTCCCCCCAAAACAGCGGAACGTGTGCCCCGGCGGGTCTACCCCCCTAGATTTCTCCGCGCGAGGGTGCACAAATGTACTTTTTCATTCTTTTAGGTTTGTTTAGGACATATACACATGGAGAAAAAAGATTGGGACCCTTTGGCACATACACACGCAGCTCGAGCCATTATCACACGATCGAGGATGTGCCTGATCTACTGGTTAGGGTTCGGCGTAGGGTTAGGGCTAGGGTATAGGGTTTAGGGGAGCTAGTTTTGCACAATTACACCTTGCACCACACTTTCACACATAGCATAGGCCCACATGCAAGACTTGGTGGGGTTCCGGTGCTCCGGCGGTCGTTCTACCCTCCCCCCCAAAACAGGGAAACGTGTGCCCCGGCGGGTCTACCCCCCTAGATTTCTCCACGCGAGGGTGCACCAATGTACTTTTTCATTCTTTTAGGTTTGTTTAGAACATATACACATGGAGAACCAAGATTGGGACCCTTTGGCACATACACCCGCAGCTCTAGCCATTATCACACGATCGAGGGTGAGCCTGATCTACTGGTTAGGGTTAGGTGTAGGGTTAGGGCTAGGGTTTAGGGTTTAGGGGAGCTACTTTTGCACCATTACACATTGCATCACACTTTGAAACATATCATAGGCCTACATGCAAGATTTGGTGGGGTTCCGGTGTTCCGGCGGTCGTTCTCCCCCCTCCCCCAGAACAGCGGAACGTGTACCCCGGCGGGTCTACCCCCTAGATTTCTCCGCGCAAGGGTGAACCAATGTACTTTTTAATTCTTTTAGGTTTGTTTAGGACATATACACATGGATAACCAAGATTGGGACCCTTTGGCACATACACCCGCAGCTCGAGCCATTATCACAAGATCGACGGTGTGCCTGATCTACTGGTTAGGGTTAGGCGTAGGGTTAGGGCTAGGGTCTAGGGTTTAGGGGAGCTACTTTTGCACCATTACACCTTGCACCACACTTTCACACATAGCATAGGCCCACAAGCAAGATTTGGTGGGGTTCCGGTGCTCCGGCGGTCGTTTTCCGCTCCTCCCACCAAAACAGCGGAACGTGTGCCCCGGCGGGTCTACCCCCCTAGATTTCTCCGCGTGAGGGTGCACCAATGTACTTTTTCATTCTTTTAGGTTTGTTTAGGACATATACACATGGAGAACCAAGATTGGGACTCTTTGGCACATACACCCGCAGCTCTAGCCATTATCACACGATCGAGGGTGAGCCTGATCTACTGGTTAGGGTTAGGTGTAGGGTTAGGGCTAGGGTTTAGGGTTTAGGGGAGCTACTTTTGCAGCATTGCACCTTGCATCGCACTTTGACACATATCATAGGCCCACATTCAAGATTTGGTGGGGTTCCGGTGTTCCGGCGGTCGTTCTACCCCTCCTCCCCCAAAATAGCGGAACGTGTGCCCCGACGGGTCTACCCCCCTAGATTTCTCCGCGCGAGGGTGCACCAATGTAATTTTTCATTCTTTTAGGTTTGTTTAGGACATATACACATGGAGAACCAATATTGGGACCCTTTGGCACATACACCCGCAGCTCGAGCCATTATCACACGATCGAGGGTGTGCCTGATCTACTGGTTAGGGTTCGGCGTAGGGTTAGGGCTAGGGTCTAGGGTTTAGGGGAGCTACTTTTGCACAATTACACCTTGCACCACACTTTCACACATAGCATAGGCCCAGATTCAAGATTTGGTGGGGTTCCGGTGTTCCGGCGGTCGTTCTCCCCCTCCTCCCCCCAAAACAGCGTAACGTGTGCCCCGGCGGGTCTACCCCCCTAGATTTCTCTGTGCGAGGGTGCACCAATGTACTTTTTCATTCTTTTAGGTTTGTTTAGGACATATACACATGGAGAAAAAAGATTGGGACCCTTTGGCACATACACACGCAGCTCGAGCCATTATCACACGATCGAGGGTGTGCCTGATCTACTGGTTAGGGTTCGGCGTAGGGTTAGGGCTAGGGTCTAGGGTTTAGGGGAGCTACTTTTGCACAATTACACCTTGCACCACACTTTCACACATAGCATAGGCCCACATGCAAGATTTGGTGGGGTTCCGGTGCTCCGGCGGTCGTTCTACCCCTCCTCCCCCCAAAACAGCGGAACGTGTGCCCTGGCGGGTCTACCCCCTAGATTTCTCCGCGCGAGGGTGCACAGATGTACTTTTTCATTCTTTTAGGTTTTTTTAGGACATATACACATGGATAACCAAGATTGGGACCCTTTGTCACATACACCCGCAGCTCGAGCCATTATCACACGATCGACGGTGTGCCTGATCTACTGGTTAGGGTTCGGCGTAGGGTTAGGGCTAGGGTCTAGGGTTTAGGGGAGCTACTTTGCACCATTACACCTTCCACCACACTTTCACACATAGCATAGGCCCACATGCAAGATTTGGTGGGGTTCCGGTGCTCCGGCGGTCGTTCTCCCCCTCCTCCCCCCAAAACAGCGGAACGTGTGCCCCGACGGGTCTACCCCCCTAGATTTCTCCGCGCGAGGGTGCACAAATGTACTTTTTCATTCTTTTAGGTTTGTTTAGGACATATACACATGGAGAACCAAGATTGGGACCCTTTGGCACATACACCCGCAGCTCTAGCCATTATCACACGATCGAGGGTGAGCCTGATCTACTGGTTAGGGTTAGGTGTAGGGTTAGGGCTAGGGTTTAGGGTTTAGGGGAGCTACTTTTGCACCATTACACCTTGAATCACACTTTGACACATATCATAGTCCCACATGCAAGATTTGGTGGGGTTCCGGTGTTCCGGCGGTCGTTCTCCCCCTCCTCCCCCAAAACAGCGGAACGTGTGCCCCGGCGGGTCTACCCCCTAGATTTCTCCGCTCGAGGGTGCACCAATGTACTTTTTCATTCTTTTAGGTTTGTTTAGGAAATATACACATGGAGAACCAATATTGGGACCCTTTGGCACATACACCCGCAGCTTGAGCCATTATCACACGATCGAGGGTGTGCCTGATCTACTGGTTAGGGTTCGGCGTAGGGTTAGGGCTAGGGTCTAGGGTTTAGGGGAGCTACTTTTGCACAATTACACCTTGCACCACACTTTCACACATAGAATAGGCCCACATGCAAGATTTGGTGGGGTTCTGGTGTTCCGGCGGTCGTTCTCCCCCTCCTCCCCCCAAAACAGCGGAACGTGTGCCCCGGCGGGTCTACCCCCCTAGATTTCTCCGCGCGAGGGTGCACCAATGTACTTTTTCATTCTTTTAGGTTTGTTTAGGACATATACACATGGAGAACCAAGATTGGGACCCTTTGGCACATACACCCGCAGCTCTAGCCATTATCACACGATCGAGGGTGAGCCTGATCTACTGGTTAGGGTTAGGTGTAGGGTTAGGGCTAGGGTTTAGGGTTTAGGGGAGCTACTTTTGCACCATTACACCTTGAATCACACTTTGACACATATCATAGGCCCACATGCAAGATTTGGTGGGGTTCCGGTGTTCCGGCGGTCGTTCTCCCCGTCCTCCCCCAAAACAGCGGAACGTGTGCCCCGGCGGGTCTACCCCCCTAGATTTCTCCGCTCGAGGGTGCACCAATGTACTTTTTCATTCTTTTAGGTTTGTTTAGGAAATATACACATGGAGAACCAATATTGGGACCCTTTGGCACATACACCCGCAGCTTGAGCCATTATCACACGATCGAGGGTGTGCCTGATCTACTGGTTAGGGTTCGGCGTAGGGTTAGGGCTAGGGTCTAGGGTTTAGGGGAGCTACTTTTGCACAATTACACCTTGCACCACACTTTCACACATAGAATAGGCCCACATGCAAGATTTGGTGGGGTTCTGGTGTTCCGGCGGTCGTTCTCCCCCTCCTCCCCCCAAAACAGTGGAACGTGTGCCCCGGCGGGTCTACCCCCCTAGATTTCTCCGCGCGAGGGTGCACCAATGTACTTTTTCATTCTTTTAGGTTTGTTTAGGACATATACATATGGAGAACCAAGATTGGGACCCTTTGGCACATACACACGCAGCTCGAGCCATTATCACACGATCGAGGGTGTGCCTGATCTACTGGTTAGGGTTCGGCGTAGGGTTAGGGCTAGGGTCTAGGGTTTAGGGGAGCTAATTTTTCACAATTACACCTTGCACCACACTTTCACACATAGAATAGGCTCACATGCAAGATTTGGTGGGGTTTCGGTGCTCCGGCGGTCGTTCTCCCCCTCCTCCCCCCAAAACAGCGGAACGTGTGCCCCGGCGGGTCTACCCCCTAGATTTCTCCGCGCGAGGGTGCACCAATGTACTTTTTCATTCTTTTAGGTTTATTTAGGACATATACACATGGAGAACCAAGATTGGGACCCTTTGGCACATACACCCGCAGCTCTAGCCATTATCACACGATCGAGGGTGAGCCTGATCTACTGGTTAGGGTTAGGTGTAGGGTTAGGGCTAGGGTTTAGGGTTTAGGGGAGCTACTTTTGCACCATTACACCTTTCATAACACTTTGAAACATATCATAGGCCCACATGCAAGATTTGGTGGGGTTCCGGTGTTCCGACGGTCGTTCTCCCCCTCCCCCCCCAAAACAGCGAAACGTGTGCCCCGGCGGGTCTACCCCCTAGATTTCTCCACGCGAGGGTGCACCAATGTACTTTTTCATTCTTTTAGGTTTGTTTAGAACATATACACATGGATAACCAAGATTGTGAACCTTTGGCACATACACCCGCAGCTCGAGCCATTATCACACGATCGAGGGTGAGCCTGATCTACTGGTTAGGGTTCGGCGTAGGGTTAGGGCTAGGGTCTAGGGTTTATGGGAACTACTTTTGCACCATTACACCTTGCACCACACTTTCACACATAGCATTGGCCCACATGCAAGATTTGGTGGGGTTCCGGTGCTCCGGCGGTCGTTCTCCCCCTCCTCCCCCAAAACAGCGGAACGTGTGCCCCGGCGGGTCTACCCCCCTAGATTTCTCCGCGCGAGGGTGCACCAATGTAGTTTTTCATTCTTTTAGGTTTGTTTAGGACATATACCCATGGAGAACTAAGATTGAGACCCTTTGGCACATACACCCGCAGCCCTAGCCATTATCACACGATCGAGGGTGATCCTGATCTACTGGTTAGGGTTAGGTGTAGGGTTAGGGCTAGGGTTTAGGGTTTAGGGGACCTACTTTTGCACCATTACACCTTGAATCACACTTTGACACATATCATAGGCCCACATGCAAGATTTGGTGGGGTTCCGGTGTTCCGGCGGTCGTTCTCCCCCCCCCCCCCAAAACAGCGGAACGTGTGCCCCGGCGGGTCTACCCCCTAGATTTCTCCGCGCGAGGGTGCACCAATGTACTTTTTCATTCTGTTAGGTTTGTTTAGGACATATACACATGGATAACCAAGATTGGGACCCTTTGGCACATACACCCGCAGCTCGAGTTAGGGCTAGGGTTTAGGTTTTCGGTGCTCCGGTGTCAGCACGTGTAGTTTAGGGTTTAGGTTTAGGGTTAGGGTTTCGGTGCTCCGGCGGTTGTTCACCCCCTCCTCCCCAAAAGAGTAGTATGTGTACGCCGGGGCACACACGTGTGCCCCGGTGGATCTACCCTATAGATTACGCCGTGCGAGGTATGCGATCGAGTTTGCACCCCTATAGCTTTAAGAAAACATGATAAGAACATTATAAAATATTACTCATGTTGGAAAAATAGGTTTAATTTAATTTGAAATAAAATTAAATGTTCAATAAAAATGGTAAAATTAAAAGAAAACATTGTTGAATGGTAAACAAAAAGTCGTTGCCGTGCACAAACGCACAGCAAAGACCTCTGCCGTGCAAAAGCGCACGGCAAAGATCTTTGCCGTGCAAAAGCGCACGGCACTGAATCTCCCGCACGGCAACGTTCCTTTGCCGCACGGCAAAGGCAGCGGATAAGGTGGGACGGTCGGGACCGAACCCTTCTCCTCCACACACAAATAGCAGCACGCACACCACCCCTTTTCCCCTCGCCGCCGCCGCCACCCGACGCTGCCGCCCCCCGCCGACGCTGCCACCAACCACGCTCACGCCACCGCCTCCCGCCGACGCTGCAGCCGCCCTCCTCCCTCCCCTAGTTGCTGCCTCGGCTGCTGGTGCTGCTGCTCGCGCCGCCCGAATGCGGCGCCGCGCAGCCGCTGCCACCGGGCCCTCCCCTAGCTAGGTGCTGCTTCTGCTGTGCCCGTGCCTCTCTCCGGCGCCCCGGTCCGGCGACCCTCCCTGCAGGTATGCCTCTCTTCCTCCTCCTCTCTCCGATTTCCCTAGCGCGCCGCCCCCGCTAGCTATGCATGTCTTCCGATTTCATTTGCTGCTGAAACTACATGGATTGATGAGTGTTAGTGTAGGTTTTAGATGATTTTAGTGTATATTTAGATGATTTTAGTTTATAGATTGAGATGATTTAAGTGTAGTTTAGGATTTTATATGATTTATATGTATTTAGTGTATAAATTTAGATGCATTTAGTGTATAAATTTAGAGGATTTTAGTGTATAGATTTTAGTGTAGATGATTTTATTGTATAGATGATTTTAGTGTAGTATATGACTTAGGGAATTTAGTGTTCACTTGCATGACTATTTTATTTTCTCGCTATGTAGGTGATGCTTCGAGGTGGACACGGTGGATGGCGTCGCGGGGGTGTTTGACGGTAGACGGCGTCGCGGGGGTGTTTGCGGGGGGCAGCGCCGTGGGGGTGTTTGACGGGGGGGCGGCGTCCCGGATCTTCTTCGGCGATTCTCTCACGTGTCTAGGGTATAAATCTCCCTCCCACCTTTACATGTACCTAGGTTTTTTTGTGTCTAGATCACCAAGTCTGTCGCGATACCTAGGCGTCTCTTCCCGACCGTAAGGGTTACGCGGATAAATATGCATTAGTGGTCTCGCATATTAGGAACCGTAACTCTTACGGCATTTATCGGGACAGCCGGCGGATGCGTAGTTGGGTACGTTCTCCCTGCTCTACCCCGATCCGAGACAGGATTTCGGTAGCGCCTCCCCGTTGTTCTCCGGATGCACACCCCTCTCGGCTTTTTGCCGAGACGTGTATCGGGAGAGCAGCGGGGAGGTGCTGCCGAAATTCTGTCTCGGATCGGGGTAGAGCTAGGAGAACATACTCAATCTACGGATCCGGCGGCTGCTAGGAGCCCACCTAGTAGAGTTTCAGGTTGATGCACGCGTAAAAAAAAGATATGATGCATTTATTTCCTATTTGATATATAAATGCTATGTTCGTCTGTTTTGTTGATGATTAGATGATGGATAATCGTGGCTGGATGTACGATGGCAGAATCAGTCAGTGGAACTATACTGATGAATGGGGAGAAAAGACCGAGCAGTTTGTGGATAGGGCGTTTGCCATCCCTAGCAGACCTATAAGAGTTTGGTGCCCTTGTAGTAAGTGCGCTAACCAAAAGGCACAGGACAAGGACACTATGAGTATGCACCTGATCAAGTTTGGGTTCACACCGTCCTACAAGATTTGGACTTACCATGGAGAAAAGGCAAAGAAACGTGCTAGGAAGGAGGTGTGGCAGATTCAACCTAGGGGGGAATATGACACTGGTTTTGATAGGTGCTTAGAAAACTTGGCTAATGGTAATGTGCCTGAAAGCTCTCATGTAGAGGTGGAGACACCTCAGGATGCGGAGACAAGTGAGGACCCGGAGGAAAACACAAAGGAGTATTATGAGGCTCTGTTTGCTTCGCAGAAACCCCAACATGAAAATACAGAGGTTACCCAACTAGGTGCCATCGCTCGCCTTATGGCCTTGAAGTGCCATAGGAACTTGTGCAGAGATGGGTTCGATGAACTTCTGGTCATCGTAGGCAGCCTTCTGCCGAAAGGGCACCTCTTGCCGCAAAACTTCTACTATTCGACCAAATTGCTCAGTGACCTTAAGATGTCATCTCAGCAGATACACGCTTGTCCAAAGGGATGCATGCTATTCAGAGAGGAGCAAGCTGACACAAATTATTGCATCAAATGCAATTCCTCTAGGTACTTTGAGGTAGACCGCAAAGGTGATGGTCAGAAGAGGCAGACCACGATTGCCAAGAATATCCTCCGCTATCTTCCAGTTCTACCGAGGATCCAGCGGCTCTTCATGACCGAGGATACTGCCCAGCAGATGAGGTGGGCCGTGGAAGGAAACAGATACACCGACAAGATGATACATCCGTCGGATGGTACTGCATGGAAGAACTTTGTCAAGAAATTTCCACTGAAAGCAGGTGACCCGAGGAGCGTAGCAGTTGCGATATCAATCGATGGTTTCAATCCATATGGTATGTCGGCTGCAGTATACAATTGTTGGTCAGTGTTTGTTATTCCCATGAACCTCCCCCCTGGCGTCTGCATGAGATCAGAGAACATGTTTGTGTCGATGATAATCCCAGGGCCCAAATACCCGGGTAAGAACATGAATGTGTACCTGGAACCGCTGGTGGATGACTTGGTTCGTGGCTGGGAAGGTCGCGGGATCCGAACATATGACGCATCAAAGAAGGAGTACTTCGATATGTATGTGTGGTACCACACGTCCCTGCATGACCTGCCAGCACGTGCTTTGTTCTGCGGGTGGTGTACACATGGGAAGTGGCCTTGCCCACAGTGCAGACAGGCCGTTACTTTCTTCTGGCTAAACAAGGGAGGCAAGTATTCATGCTTTGATGAAGCTCGACAGTTCCTTGAGCAGAGGCATGCATACAGGAGTGATGTAAAGAGTTTCAAGAAAGGCCGTGTTGTCCGTGGCCCGAAGCCAATTCTGAAGACCGGAACGGAAATCAAGGCCGAGTTAGATGCTCTTTAGCCTAGCCCTGATGGGAATGGTTTCTTGGGATATGGGGAGACACACCAATGGACTCACAAGCCGTGCTTATGGAAGCTCCCTTACTTTGAGTTTCTCGAGCTCCCGCATAACATTGATGTAATGCACACCGAGAAGAATATCAGTGAAGCCATTTGGAGCATGATTGTGGACACTGGGAAGACGAAGGATAACATAAAGGTTCGAATTGATCAAGAAATGTGGTGCAATAGGCCGGAGTTGAACATGCAGCCACCTAATGGTGCCAAAAAAACTTGGACTAAGCCACACGCTCCGTTCTGCCTCACAAAGGCCCAAAAAAGGGAGGTCTTCCAATGGATGAAGGACTCCTTGTTTTTCCCCGATGGGTTCGCAGCCAACTGGATGAGGGGCCTGGACATTGAAACGTTGCGAGTACAAGGACTAAAGAGTCATGACTACCACATATGGCTTGAGCGGATAATGCCGGTGATGATTCGAGGCTATGTCCCTGAGAAGACTTGGCGAGTGCTAGCGAGGTTGAGTTTTTTCTTCCGCCAGATTTGTGCTAGGGAGTTAGACACTAAAGTGATTGAGAAGCTGGATGAAGAGGCACCCGTGTTGCTTTGCAATCTGGAGAAGATCTTTCCTCCAGGGTTCTTTAATCCGATGCAACACATGATCCTGCACCTCGCGGAGGAGTGCTTAAAGGGGGGCCCGAATTGGGGCTGTTGGCAGTTTGGTCCCGAGAGAGAAACACAAAAGCTTCGTCAAATGACTGGCAATAAATGCAAGATCGAAGCATCCATAGCCGAGGCAGTCCTGAATGTGGAGGTGGCAAACTTCACCACTAAGCACTATGATCCCAACATTCCCACAAAGCACAACCCGGTCCTCCGTTACAATGCCGCCAACAATGAAGAAGTACCCAAGCTTAGCATCTTCGTGGGGCTTGGTGGAAAGTCAAGTGGCTCGAAGCCGTACAGAACGGACCTACATGAGCAGACCTTGATCCACTCGTATGTCTTAAACACTGATGACCCACAAGTATAGGGGATCGCAGCAGTCTTCGAGGGAAGTAAAACCCAAATTTATTGATTCAACACAAGGGGAGGTAAAGAATACTTATAAGCCTTAACAACTGAGTTGTCAATTCAGCTGCACCTGGAAAAGCACTAGCAACAGGGGTGATGTGAAAGTAGTAGTAATATGAGAGCAATAGTAACAGTAACACAGCAGCGGTAACAGTAACACAGTGGCGATGGCACCAGAAAATAGTTGATACTACTTCCAATGACATATAGAACGAGTATATGATGATGAGAGATGGACCGGGGTTCCCAGCGATCTACACTAGTGGTAACTCTCCAATAAGTGACAAGTGTTGGGTGAACAAATTACAGTTGGGAAATTGATAGGATTGATAAAGCATTAAGAAAGAACATCAATTCATTAATCATGAAGGCATGTTTTCCATATATAGTTGTACGTGCTCGCAATGAGAAACTTTCACAACATCTTTTGTCCTACCAGCCGGTGGCAGCCGGGCCTCAAGGGAATCTACTGGATATTAAGGTACTCCTTTTAATAGAGTATCGGAGCAAAGCATTAACACTCCGTGAAAACATGTGATCCTCACATCACCGCCATCCCCTCCGGTTGTCCCGATTTCTGTCACTTCGGGGCCTTTGGTTCCGGACAGTGACATGTGCATACAACTTGTAGATACAATCTAAGCAATAAGTATAGAGCTTAAATCTAAGATCATGCCACTCGGGCCCTAGTGACAAGCATTAAGCATAACAAAATTGCAGCAATAATAACTTCACAAACTTTATAGATAGACTAATCATAATGTATCATCCATCGGATCCCAAAAAACACAACACCAATTACATCAGATGGATATCAATCATGTAAGGCAGCTCATGAGATCATTGTATTGAAGTACATGGGATAGAGAGTACCAGCTAGCTACTGCTAGAACCCGTAGTCCATGGGGGAACTACTCACGAAGCATGATGGAGGCGGTGGCGTCGATGGAGATGGCTTCCGGGGGCACTTCCCCGTCCCGGCAGGGTGCCGGAACAGAGACTTCTGTCCCCCGAATTGGAGTTTCGCGATGGCAGCGGCGCCCCTGCAGTTTTTCTGGAGTTTCGTCAATTGGTATCGAGTTTTTAGGTCGAAAGGGATTATATGGGCGAAGAGGCGGTGCAGGAGGGGCGACAGGGTGGCCCCACACTAGGCCGGCGCGGCCAGGGTGTAGCCCGCGCGGCCCACCTGTGTGGTGGCCCCCTGGCTCTCCTCCGACTCCCCTTCGGTGTTCTGGAGCCTTCCGGGAAAAATAAGATCTTTGGCGTTTATTTCGTCCAATTCCGAGAATATTGCCCAAACAGCCTTTCTGGAACCAAAAACAGCAGAAAACAGGAACTGGCACTGTGGCATCTTGTTAATAGGTTAGTTCCGGAAAACGCATAAAAACATTATAAAGTGCAAGCAAAACATGTAAGTATTGTCATAAAACAAGCATGGAACATCAGAAATTATGGATACGTTGGAGACGTATCAGCATCCCCAAGCTTAGTTCCTACTCGTCCTCGAGTAGGTAAACGATAAAAAGAATAATTTCTGTAGTGACATGCTACTTACATAACCTTGATCATACTATTACAAAGAATATGAAATGAATGAAGTGACTCAAGGCAATGATTTATAGTTGCTAACAAATAGATAACATATAGCAAAACTTTTCATGAATAGTACTTTCAAGACAAGTATCAAAAGTCTTGCATAAGAGTTAACTCATAAAGCAATAAATTCAAAGTAAAGGCATCGAAGCAACACAAAGGAAGATTTAAGTTTCAGCAGTTGCTTTCAACTTTCAACATGCATATCTCATGGATAATTGTCAACATTAAGTAATATGATGAATGCAAATAAGCAAGTATGTAAGAATCAATGCACAGTTGACACAAGTGTTTGCTTCTAAGATGGAAGGAAGTAGGTAAACTGACTCAACATAAAGTAGAAGAAAGGCCCTTCGCAGAGGGAAGCATTGATTGCTATATTTGTGCTAGAGCTTTGGTTTTGAAAACATAAAGAGAGCATAAAAGTAAAGTTTTGAGAGGTGTTTGTTGTTGTCAACGAATGGTAGTGGGCACTCTAACCCCCTTGCCAGACAAACCTTCAAAGAGCGGCTCCCATTTTATTTTATTTTTGGGTGGCACTCCTTCCAACCTTTCTTTCACAAACCATGGCTAACCGAATCCTCGGGTGCCTGCCAACAATCTCATACCATGAAGGAGTGCCCTTTTATTTTAGTTTTATTATGATGACACTCCTCTCAACCTTTGCTTACACAAGCCATGGTTAACCGAATCCTTCGGGTGCCGTCCAACAATCACATACCATGGAGGAGTGTCTATTTTGGTTCATTAATTTGGGACTGGGAATCCCATTGCCAGCTCTTTTTGCAAAATTAGTGGATAAGCGGATGAAACCACTAGTCCATTGGTGAAAGTTGCCCAACAAGATTGAAAGATAAACACCACATACTTCCTCATGAGCTATAAAACATTAACACAAATTGAGAAGCATTTTGAATTGTTTAAAGGTAGCACTCAAGCAATTTACTTTGGAATGGCGGAGAAATGCCATGTAGTAGGTAGGTATGGTGGACACAAATGGCATAGTGGTTGGCTCAAGGATTTTGGATGCATGAGAAGTATTCCCTCTCGATACAAGGCTTAGGCTAGCAAGGCTATTTGAAGCAAACACAAGTATGAACCGGTACAGCAAAACTTACATAAGAACATATTGCAAGCATTATAATACTCTACACTGTCTTCCTTGTTGCTCAAACACTTTTACCAGAAAATATCTAGACCTTAAGAGAGAACAATCATGCAAACCAATTTCAACAAGATCTACGGTAGTTCTTCACTAATAGGTTTAAACTACATGAAAAAACTTAATCATAATCTACTTGAGAGCTCAAAACAATTGCCAAGTGTCAAATTATCCAAGACAATATGAGGCATTTTCTGTTTCCAACCAAATAACCATAAGTGCAGTAGCTTCCAACTTTTGTCATTGAACATTAAAAGTAAAACGAAGAACAAGTGTTCATATGAAAAAGCGGAGAGTGTCTCTCTCCCAAACAAGGATTGCTAGGATCCGAATTTATTCAAACAAAAACAAAAATAAAAGCACACAGACGCTCCAAGTAAAGCACATAAGATGTGACCGAATAAAAATATAGTTTCAATAGAAGAAACCTGATAAGTTGATGAAGAAGGGGATGCCTTGGGCATCCCCAAGCTTAGACGCTTGAGTCTTCTTGAAATATGCAGGGATGAACCACGGGGGCATCCCCAAGCTTAGAATTTTCACTCTTCTCGATCATATATCATCCTCCTCTCTTGACCCTTGAAAACTTCCTTCACACCAAACTTCTCATAAACTTCATTAGAGGGGTTAGTACTCAAAAAATTTGAATCCACCTTGGTCATGTAGTGACACATTGCAAGAACTCAATAAAACATTAGCTACAGCTCTCCACGTCTAGAAAGCCTTGCTTAAAGTCCACAAGAGACAATGCAAAAAACAGAGACAAAATCTGCCAAAACAGAACAGCCAGTAAAGACGAATTTTAAAGAGGTACTTTCGTTGCTCAAATCAGAAAACTCAAAACTAATGAAAGTTGCGTACATATCTGATGAACACACACGTAAATTGACAGATTTTTGTGAGTTACCTACAGAGAACACAGCCCAGATTCGTGACAGATAGAAATCTGTTTCTGCGCAGAAATCCAAATCTAGTATCAACCTTCGATTAGAGGCTTTACTTGGCACAACATTGCAATAAAATAAAGATAAGGAGAGGTTGATACAGTAGTAACAACTTCCAAAACACAACAAAACAGTAGCGAAATAAAGACATGGGTTATCTCCCAAGAAGTTCTTTCTTTATAGCCATTAAGATGGGCTCAGCAATTTTAATGATGCACTCGCATGAAATAAGAGTTGAAGCAAAAGAGGGCATAATAAGGCAAATTCAAAACACATTTAAGCCTAACATGCTTCCTATGAAAAGGAATCTTGTAAATAAACAAGTTCATGAAGAGCAAAGTAACAAGCATAGGAAGATAGAACAAGTGTAGCTTCAAAAATTTCAGCACATAGAGAGGTGTTTTAGTACCATGCAAATTTCTACAACCATATTTTCCTCTCTCATAATAATTTTCAATAGCTTCATGAACAAACTCAACAATATAACTATCATATGCAGCATGCTTTTCATGATCCAATAACACATAATTTTTATCTAGTTCAAAAATAATGGGATTAAAAGTTTCAAACCCACTTTTATCAATAATATAACATGATGATTGATCAATCTCAAGAGATATGGGACTCATAGATAATGTCAAGATCTCTCCAATCCCATTTTCATTAGTATTACAATTAATATTATCAAGTAACATAGGACCATCATCTAGAGATTTATCATAAACATTTGCCACGCAAAACTCTTTAGTACCATGCATTTCGACATCAGGCACAAACAAAGCATTATCATAAGATTTATCAAAGTAGCATGGATTATCATAAATAACAGTAGCATAATTATTCTCACAAGTTTTGCTCATAGGTACTTTTTCAAGAGAATCCACAGGAACATAACATTCAACCTCTTTCGGTAAGCATGGAGGACAATCAAATAGTGTAAGAGATAAAGAGTTACTCTCATTAGAAGGTTGGCATGGGTAGCTAATCCATTCTTCCTCCTTTTGTTCATCACTCTCCTCTTCTTTTTCATCCAATGAGCTTTCAAGTTGAGCAATTTCCTCCTCTTTTTCATCCAATGAGCTTTCAGGTTCATCAATTTCTTCTTCCACAGGTTCCTACAAATTGTGAGTGCATTCTTGTGCATTAATGAGTATCTCTTTATAATCAATGATATAAGGATTATCAGTGTAACTTTCATTGCAAAAATTAAGGATAGAAGAGACATAATCTTTAAGGTCCTTACAAACAACACAAGTTTCATAATTTTTAGCCATGAAGGATTCTAGCTCAGAGGCTCCCATAAATATGACAAATTGTTCTACTTCTTCGAACCCATAATGAATATAGCTATTACGATTATAGTTCTTAATTAAAAATTCCTCACTAAAGCCACATTGAAATTTAAGATGTTTAGTGTCCTGTTGAGAGCAACAGTTTATATCATGGCGTTTAAGCAAGATTTTAGCAATTGTATTCAATTTTTCTATCACAGCACTTATTACTTAACCAGTTCTTGATTCTCTATAATTATTATAATATTCTATAAGCTCCAAGTAGGTTATAGGTTCTCCCATAATAGCAGTTTTTAATTTTTCGATTTTTCAAATTTTTATGGATTTTTGGGTATATGAGAAAAATAAAACAAGACAAAAAGAAACTAGATAAAAGTAAACTAAACAAAATAATACTAGACAAAAATAAACTAAGCACAAATAAACTAGACAAAAGTGTGCATAAAACATGTAGATAACATCAATAATGTGGCATGGAACATAAGAAATTATCGATACGTCGGAGACGTATCAGCTACCCAGGCCTTTCAAGTATTCTATCTCCCGTACGCGTGCAAAAACCCGACAAAACGTCTACATGGATGGGATGTTGTGATGACGGTGCCTTCACGCAATAGGCCGCCCCCGCCAAACAAGGACGATTACCGCCGCGTAGACCCCTCAGCAAGGAGTGTCGAGTTTTATCAGGAAGAAGGGCTCCCCGGCCATTTCACAATCGGCTTGCCGACTATCGATGACATGGTCATAGACGATGAACAAGAAGACGCGGGCATGGATGGAGACAATGCAGAAGATGAGGCTGAGGATGTTTGTGCCCCGGAAGACCTGAGTTTGCTCGAGGCGTTCAAAGCAGGGATTGACCTCGATGCAGATGAACCACCTCCAGGTTTCATTGATGATTATTGGTTCGCCGAGCCTGATGACGATGAGGAGACACGCGGTCCAATCACGGATGGCGACACAGGCTACTCATCTATGTAGTAGTAATTGTGAGGCTAGCCTATTTGTAATAACTCTGTGTAACCGTGATTGTCTAGCTAGGTTATTTATAAGAACACCGTGCTATGTTTGAGAGAACTCTATGCTAGCTATTTGTTGCTTCCACTAATTAATGTTCATCTATTTGCATTATTGTTGCTTTCATTAATGTTCATCTACTTATATTTCTGTTGCTTTCACTAATATTTATCTCTTTACAATATTGCGTACTAATAAACCACTCTCTTTATTTGTGTTTGCAGGTGATTGAAGCATGCCGCCAAAAAAAAGGGGTGGCGGTCTTACAAAGAAGCTCAAGGACTTGGTAGGTGCAGCGACTTCGAGACGGGGCCGAGCTACTACCCCCATCCTAGCCCCCCTCCCGTCGCTCCCCCAGTGCACGTGCGACCGCGTAGGAAGAATGCGACGCGGGTACTCACTCCTAGTCCTAGCCCCCCTCCCGCAGCCGATGATGATGATGAGGTGGAGGACCAGGAGCACCACGGGGGTGGGGAGGACCAGGAGGAGGAGGAGGGGATTGGGGAGGACCAGGAGGAGGGGGTGGGGAGGACCTGGAGGAGGAGGGGGACGAGGAGGACCTCTCAGAGGATGAGGGGTTGGGGAACTTACCGTTCGATCCTGATCCAAACCTAGTTTGGAATGCGCCGCCGGATTATGAGTACGTTCCAGCTTTGGAGAGGCTGAGACCACGTGATAGGAGGCCATATCGGCGTGGGAGAACACAGCTCCCCGCGCTGAAGCACTGGCGCTACAGCCATGTTGTTCTAGTGCCCTATGGAAGGAGGTACATGTTAATTTTTGGCATTTCGTTATCGCAATTTTGTCATTATCAAAATTATTATCACATACATATTGATGTTGTCGTTTCATGGTGTAGCTCGTTCACGTATGAAGACCCGTCGCAGAAGCCGCCACGTGGGTACTCGAACATCCTTGGGGGCCTACTTAGAAGGTATTTCCCTGGGATAGTCAATCTCCCTAGTGGTGGCTGCGACGTAGCTTGGAGGTGGTGGCACTACAGCCTCGCGGAAGATGCTCTTGGCCGCGGCACCTTGGCGGACTGCGTTGTTGGCAAATTTTGGGTACGTGACTTTTGACTTCTTACCATTCATACACTCTCCTTGGTTGACAATAATTGCACTAATGCCCCTTGTTTTACCTATGTGCATGGTTGCAGAAATACTTCAAGAAGGCCGAGGGCAAGGAAAATGTGTGCGATGATGTCCTTCACCAGCTTGCAAGTAAGAGGGTGACTGGCATGCACTACGAGGCACGTGTTCAGTGCGTCCGCGACTGGCACGCCGACCGCTTCATCCACATGACTAAGGAGGACGCTCGCGACACGCTCATGCAGCCGTGGCAGTACATGCAGGTATTTGCATTTATGTGTTATTGATTTCTTAATCGCCATGTAGTTTATTTTACCATAATGGGTTTATCTTGTGCATGTAGAACCCTCCTCAGTACGTCGGCGCAGACGACAGGTGCTTCCTTGCGATGGTCATGTGGTGGACATGCCCCCTGTACCTCAAGAAGCACGAGGAGGGCAAGAAGAAGCGGGCAGAGATGCGAGGTGGATCGCATATCCAAGGCAGCATCCCCATCTCTCTTCACCTGCAGAACGAGGTGAGCAAATTAATGGTTCCTTCATTCTTTGAATTCATTTTATATATTTGCTAACTCTGCAAGGGTGTGCCACTTCACTTTATTACATGTTCTCTTTTGCAGGAAGTGAGGACAGGAGCGAAGCCTAACGTCTTTGCCGTGCTAAAGAAGATGAAGCAAAGGAAGACGCCGCATCCTAAGACGGGGTCCGTGTGGGTTAACCCGCAATCCGAGACCCAGTGCACGTCGTATGTCTCCAAGTTCAAGCAGAAGTACGGCGAGGAAGCCAACCCAGAGGCCGAGGACTTTGACCCTGAGGTTGCGGTGCTTGCGGGAGAAGGCTTGAAGCATGGCCGCCTATGGTTTGGTGACGGGGTTGTCGACCCAGCGACGGTTCCCTCTCTCCGCCAGATCCGTCGTGGTCGTAAGAGCGGCCAGCCTGAGGTAGAGCCCCGGCCACGGGCTTCGGATCTAGCTGTCGAGCGGTTACGGGTATGTTCTTCCTCCGGCCTCTACCTTTCCTTTACATGCACATGCTTTCCATTGAAATGTTAATGACATCGCGGCAACACATCGTAGGCGGAGATGGCAGAAAAGGAGCAGGCGGCCCAGGAGCACGCACGGAACATGGAGCGGCAGATTCTGGAGTATCAGCAGCAGCAGACACAGATGATGCTGCAGATGCAACAGCAGCAGGCACAGATGAGCTGGCTGATGAGCCAGACGGCTCTGTCTTCTCCACCGGGGAGTATTCCTGCTCCTCCACCTTACTCCATGTCGTGGATGCCGCCACCGCACACTCAGAGCCCGGGGACACCTCTCACCGTGAACAACTTGAACATCATCCGGAGCATGAACCGCGGTGAGTCCTCTTGTGCCCAACCCGCTACTTGTACTTGTTCAAGTGTTCAATATGCAAATGCAAATGCAAATGTTCATTCCATCAACCTTATAGATTATATGTCACAAGGAAATGACGATGAGGCCGGCGGAAGCGGAGGAGGACAAGGTTGATGGCACTTTGTCGGATTGTATGCTTGTAATGGATTGTAATATTGGACATTGCACTATGGACTCTATGTAACTTGTGTGGATGGACTATGGACTCTATGTAATGCATTGTATGCATGAATATGTGTGTTTGATGTATTTGTGGTGTTCCCGTAGTGTTTGGTGATGTTATGTTGAAGATTATATGTTGTATATGCTTTATTGTCAATTGCTATAATTGAAATGCAGGGAATATGCAAAAAACAGCAAAAAAATGAAAAAAACAGGGCCCTTTGCCGTGTGTGTGCACACGGCAAAGGAGCCACGTGGCGGCAGCCTGTAGACCTGGGAGCTCCTGGGGGCGTGCCTGTAGGGGGCTTTGCCGTGCGCGGTAGAGCTATCCCGCACGGCAAAGGTGCGCACGGCAGCGAAGGGTGGCGCACGGCAACGTCGGTCGCACGGCAAAGATAAGAGGCGCACGGCAAAGTCCCGGCGCACGGCAGCCCCCCTGCCGCACGGCAAAGAAATAGCGCACGGCAGCATTGACAGCGCACGGCAGAGATGGCAGCGCACGGCAAAGGGCTTTGCCGTGCAGTCCTTGCATGCGCACGGCAAAGGTGGCGTTGCCGTCGATGGCTTTGCCGTGAGGTCACGCACGGCAAAGCTGTTGCCGTGCGTATAGGCCTCTTTGCCGTGCAAAGTGGAGCACGGCAACGCCAGCCTTTCCCGTAGTGTTTCTTTCCTCTTAGAAAATCTTTGTTGTGCAGTTTGGTGGTATGGTGGTTTCCGCACGCTTTAATTAAATCTCGTAACAGATAATAGGTACATCTGCCTCTCATCTGAATAATAAATAACACGTACATTGGCACCTCAGGATAGTAAAACCCATAGATTTTGTACTTACACCATGGAATTTTGAAGAAGACACGTGTCAAATGAGAAAGGCCACTTCCCTAAAAAAATCTGAAACGCCACAGGCACAGTGTAGAACGATAGAGAGGGAGAGAGATTGACGGAATATGTTGGATGTATTATTGAGCCTCATGGGCGAGTATATATAGGCGTACATGGATCATCTTGGAGTGCAAGACAAGGCACGAGATATATCTCTATCCTAGACTACCTAAACCGTATGTATACTCTAACACTCCCCCGCAGTCGTAGCGGGAGCATCGTGAACAATATCAACGACGTGGACGGTCAGATTGGAGATAAACCGAAGTGGACCCTAGAAGGCTGACACTCCCCCGCAGTCGTAGCGGGAGCGTCGTAGACGGTGTCGCGTCACGGATGCTTGGACTGTAGAAGGAGCCGATGTGCTCATGCGAGGTGATAGCCCTTTGTGCCGATGTCGAGGTAGCCGAGAGCGTGTGGGTGCTGCAACTTTGGTCGGGGTAGCCACACGAGGGGGGTGCCGTGGTCGGGTGACGGTGTCGAGGTAGCCGCACATGAAGCCGCAAGCGCGTAGTGCACGGGGAGAGTGACGGAGACGCGTCGAGGCAGTCGTGGAGAGGGTGTCGATGCCGAAGTCGATGCAGTCGGAGCCGTCGAGGATGAGGTGCTGCCCTAGTTTTGTCAGAACTAGGCGCACGTCGGGGACGAAGGCATACTCTGGTTTTGCCAGAACCGAGTACGCAAAGACGAAGTCGGCGACACGGTCGAGGCAGACATAGAAGAGTCGATGCCAACGAAGACGTTGTCGAAGCCGATGAAGACGAGGCGCTGGCCCGAGCTTGCCAGGCTCGGGGACGTGTCGGGGACGCGTCGGGGACGAAGGCACGCGTCGGTGTTGCCAGTACCGAGTGTGCGAGGCAGGGACCATCATGGACCATGCGCCAGTGTCAGGGGGACCAGCAGAGGAGGCCTCCAGAGCGGTGTTGTTGGCAACGTTGTCGGTGATGTCCCGGGCGATGATGGCGAAGACGAACCGGCGATGGAGACCGTGCAGGCGAAGGCGGCCGGGTGCGACGCAAACGGCGTCCCATGTGCATCGCGTGCAGCCGTGCCCCACGGTAGATGGAGGAAGGCCAGCCGAGGCGGAGACGAAGCGGGCGAGCCGACCGCGGCAGCCTACTAAGGTAGCCGCTGCAGCCAGCCAGCGATTCGACCGCGGTGGCCGGCGTAGGCGGATGATGGAGGAGAGCCGGTGTGATACGTCTCAAACGTATCTATAATTTCTTATGTTTCATGCTACTTTATTGATGATACTCGCATGTTTTATACATACTTTGTGTCATATTTATGCATTTTCCGGCACTAACCTATTGACAAGATGCCGAAGAGCCAGTTGTTGTTTTCTGCTGTTTTTGGTTTCAGAAATCCTAGTAAGAAAATATTCTCGGAATTGGACGAAATCAGCGTCCAGGGTCTTATTTTTCCACGAAGCTTCCAGAAGACCGAAAGTGATACGAAGTGGGGCGACGAGTGACAAGGTATCAACTTGTCAATGCCTATGGATTGTAGGCTAGGGTTTAGTTGGAAGTAGAGGGTAAGTAGATCTCGAAGGTTTCAGCCGAAAAGTACTCGACGATTGTGAAGACTAGGGTTTGTAGACAATGATTCGATGATCTCTTCGTCCCTCGACTCCCCCTTTATATAGGAGGTGGAGCCGAGGGATTCGTGCTATACAAGTTACAGAGTTCGGGATGGTTTCTAACTCATCCCGCCAGATTACAAATAACACTTCCTACTACAACTCTTAACTTTCCTTAATATATCTTGGGCTCCGAATCTTCTTATTCTTCGGGTAGTGGGCCTTCAGTAAACCCCGGGTACTATCTTCGGCAGGCCCATTTGGGATGCCTATGTCAGTAGCCCCCGAGATTTTGCTTGAATCGTAGAGTCAGGGAAAATCTCCACTGTTTATTTTTATTCGAAAGCTTTAACCTTTTTATACTTCTTCACATAAAATTCTATATTGTACAGGGATAATGGTAGTTGGGGCTAGTTCATCTGACGGATCAGGTACTAGTTAACTGCTCTAGTGGCAATCCGCAAAAACCTACTTCAAGATCACGTCCCTGGACATGATCTCGGGATACTGGTGTAAACTTCGACAGATGCCGCTTAAGGTCTTACCATTCTGTCGAGTCCCAGTCAAATTTATCGGGTACCTAACGCGTCCGTTAGGATTTTTCTTCGTATCTGTTGATACGGATAAAAGTAGCAGAGCGCAGTCTTTGGCGATGCCACGCCCAGCAGAACGGATCTGGGGTCTTACCTTCGCAAATTTGCGGCATTCAGAAATTGATCGCAACTTTGGCGTTCTGAGAATATATTGTCAAGTGCTTTTCCGGCTGTTGGAATGGCACATTTTATCGAGTCAAATATGACTTATATTGCTCTCCCGATGGGAGTATATGTAGAGTTAATTATAACTCGAAATATACTCTCTTGCTTTTCTATCTTTTATTTTTGAACTTCATCGCACGCGAACAGCGTTCCCGATGGGAGTAGCCCCCGAGGCTACAGCCAAGAACTTGTGCTTGGTTGTAGGCTCAACATTTTAGTCCACCTTGTCACTATATTGTCATTATGTTCCAATATGATCTTCTTTTTATCTCTCGGGTGCGCGAACAGCGCTCCCGATGGGAGTAGCCCCCGAGGCTACAGCCAAGGACTTGTGCTTGGTTGTAGGCTCCCGCAATTTCTATACTGCCATAATCGAAATTTTACTTTTTGTCGAAGTAGCCCCCGAGCATTTGGGCAAAAACTTGTATTTGACCAAAGGCTCCCGAAGTATTCAAATAACTCCTCCTGTCGCCAATCTTCTTTTATTTTCTTGTCGGCATGCTTCCCTTAATCAAATTTACTTCATCTCTGTTTAATAGTCGTGATTTTTCTGCCCTGTGGGTCCATTGCTTCTACCACGTTGACACGTCGTGCAAGTGGGGGACACACGTCCTCCGCTTTTCCTGGCGCACGTACGGTAACGCTTATCTCTGTAAAAATACCTTTTTACCCTTTTATCTAGAAGATTTGATGTCACCACACGATTTCTTCATCCAACGGTGCATTGCTTCACCCGATTCTTATATAAACCTTTCTTCAACCTCCGTTCACTCCTCGCTTGCGCCGCACATGTCTGTTCCTCTTCGCAAAAGCTTCCCCTGCGCCCAACTCTCTCTGATCTTCCGCACTCACGAACATTGCTTTGCCCATTGCCGTTGATGCCACCGCGTACGCGACTCACTCGCCACAGCACTCCAGAATCCAAGATGGCCGCCGAAGATCTTGAGTGGGAGAGATCTAAAATCTCCAACCAGGACGTCAACACTCTGAAGAGGCTTGGCCTCATGAAGAAGGAAGACGCCATCCGCTTTCCCAGCGAAGAAAGCTACCCCAACCCTCCAATGGAGTATCGGGTTAGTTTCGTTGATCACCTCATCCGCGGCCTTTCGGCCCCAATTCACGATTTCCTCCGCGGCCTTCTTTTTGTTTACGGGATTCAACTGCACCAGTTGACCCCCAATTCCATCCTTCACATTTCCATTTTTATCACACTTATCGAATGCTTCCTCGGAATCCCTCCTAATTGGGCTCTGTGGAAACGCATTTTCTGCCTCCGCCGCAATGGCTCCCACAACGCCACCTATAACATAGGCGGCGTTGTTATCTATGTCCGAACTGATGTCGATTACTTCGACGTCAAATTTCCTGATTCTGTCCAAGGATGGCGCAAAAGGTGGCTCTACATTCACGAAGAAAGCGCCAACTCTATTGAACACAACATATATCCTTTCGACGGAAGTGCCAAAATTCAGCGCCGTCGCTCCTGGGATGGCGAAGCTTCCGATGAAGAGAAAAAGGCGACAGAGGCACTCATGTCTCGTATTCATCAGCTTCAAAACACTCGAGGCAAAGAGCTGTCTGGTGTTCAAATCACTGCCTACTTTCTTAGGATTAGAGTGCAGCCTCTTCAGGCTCGCAAAAATCCCCTTTGGACGTATTCTGGTGAAAACGACGCCAATAGAATCTCCAGTGATCTTTCTGCAAAGGACTTGGAGAAATTGATTCGAAGAGTTTCCCGCCTGGCCAAGAAGGATCCTATTCCCTCCTCTTGTCGCGTGGAACCATACAGCTCCGCCAATCCTCTCCCCGAGGTATTTTGTCTTCTCGATTTTCTATCTTGTTCCGAATTTTCCCTGCATCTCATTGTATTGGTATCGCTCTAATTTTTCGTTTGTCGCTATTTTCTTACAGAACCATCCTACTATGACTTCCCTTCCTCCTCTTCCTGAGGATGGAGAAGTCGAAGAACAAAGCTATCGTTGCCGAAGACATCCAAGGTTCTTCTATTCCTGAAAGTGAAGTCGCAGGTTCTCACAAATCTGCGGCTTCCCATGAAAAAGAAGTTGAATCTGAAGCCAGTGAGTCGACGCAATCCCTTCCTCCTGCTGTTTCCCCAAGGAACAAAAGGAAAAGGAATGATGCCGAGGATTCTGGTACTTCTAAGGCTGAAAAAGTTGTTCCTTCTCATCCGAAGGCAGCTTATGATCCTTATATTGAATCCTTCGTCAGCTCGTAAGTCGTCTTTATTTCTTCCTATGTTTGTACTCGAAATATTTATCTTGTCTTGCTTTTTATGCTGCCGATTTTTTGATCAACAGTGATGACGAGGAAGAAGTACCAACTGTTGACGTAGCTCCTCGGACAAGCACGTCATATACTGTACTTGCCTCAGACACGCTAGTTGAAGGAGAAGAATCCTCGCCTCCTCAGCAAAACGTCGTCACCACAACTCCACCAGCAAGCCCCCTTGCTCCTTCACCAAAAAGGACAAGGATTGAAACAAATCTTGAACCTGCCCTTCAATTGGGCAGCTCGTCGACTCTGCTCTTAGATGATGTAAGTTTATCGATATCTATATTTTCGCTATTTTGCTTCTTCGCGCCTTCACTCTCTTTTTCATGCCTATGTTTCTCTTGCTGTGTTCTTCTTTAACAGCCCATGATCAAAGAGCTTCTCCGCATCGGATCCCAATTTATTGGGTACCGTGAGTATGCTAGCAGAGCCGAAGGTAACAACTTTTATACTTGCCGTTTTCCTTGACTTTTTGCTCCTGTTGCTTGTCACGATTTTTGATCTTTCTTCTCTCTCTTTTTTATATCTCGACAGAGAAACTAGCAGAGGCCAACAAACGTACCGACGCACTTGCTCAAAAACTTGAGCAAAGTGAGGTGGCTCGTAAGAAAGCCGAACTTGTTGCTAGCGAAGCCAAGGCCGAGGCTGATGAAGCCAAGGCAAAAGCTGCTAGTGTCGAGGAACTGCAGAAAAACTTGAGGATACTGCATCTGCCTTAAACGAGCACAAAGCTGCACAAGCTTCTCGTGAACAGGGGATTCTCAAGCGCCTGAAAACACAAAGTCGCCGCACTTTCAGTAATATTATTGATTTCTTCTATTTTTATGAGAGCCGCTGTTTCTTATTGTTTGACCAACGCTTTGTTTTCTTGACAGATCAAACAAACCAAGATTTTGATCTGGCGAATCCTGTCGATGACCCTCTCCTTGACGCACTTTCCTATCTGGAGTTGCATGGGTCCGAAATTCGTGAAGGCGTGGCAAATGCTAATGCAGGATTGTCGGCATTGTTCCCCTACTTCTTCCCGAAGAAAGAGGAGCCCTCGACTTTCCTTAACCTTGCCAAGATGTTCAATTCACCAGAAGACCTTGGACTGAAGATGCGCCAAGAAAATATGAAAATTGCTGTTGAAAGCACTGTTGCTTTGGTTGCTGACAGTCAACAGGCTATTGATTGGACGAAAGTTGGCGACACCGAGCAGATAGAGCAATCAAGATGGAGGTCACTGATTAAGGAAGCCAAGCCCAACACAAAGAATATCTTGGCCTATCTCGGGATCAAACCAGCGTCGACTCCTAGCTCATCAAGGCCGGAGGTCTAGTTGCATGCCTCTTTATTTTTCTTTCTATGTTTCTTTTGCTCTTGTCGCCAAAGTAGTCATTTGGCGACACGTACTTCCTTAGCTCCACTGTAATGCCTTTGTAATTATTCCGAGAGATTAATGAAAACTCTATCTTTGCTTGTTGTTTGATGTTGTCTTGTCTAAATTTCAGTTGATATTTGATAACTATACTCCGTCTTCCGCTCCTTCCAATATTTCGCCTTCTTCTTCTCGCTCGAGGAGAGCTTTTGCCGATATCGCACTGTCGAAGATACCTTGTCGCAAGAACTGGATGAACTTTGACAGCAACTTCAGTATGCGAAGAAACAAACACTTGTGATGATGGAGAAGTCTCATAAGTCATCTGAAGCCGAAAAAATTGCACTTCAGCAAGCTCGCGAGGCCGTGGCTGCTAAGGAAATTGCTGCTTCCGAGGCTGAAAAGGCGACTACTCGAGAAAATTTCATGCTCGAGTTAATGAATGAAGCCAGTACAGATATGTCGGGTATGCTTGTTTTATCCTCCGATATCTTTCATCTTCATGCTATGTCTCTTAAAGGTTTCTATTTCGTTTTTTTGATAGGTTCCTTTATTGATGCTGCTGCCGAGGAAGAGAGGGTAAATACTAGGACGAACCTCCTTGTTAACCTTTCCCTTGACCATGGTTCTCTATTTTGGGCTACTCCGGAGAGGACCCGCCAAATCGTCAGGTTTCAGGATCGCACCTCTCAAACTCGCGACTTCCTTGACTTCTGTACCAAGACCTTGTCTATGGTTTATAACTCCATGTTTCCTCGGAACATTCAACCAAAAACTCTTCCTGAGTTAATGGAGAAATTCAAAGAAGCTCACAGGATCCATGACTTCGTCAAAGCTCAATTGGTAGCTGGCGCCAGATTTGCTCTTATCATGCTCCAGATCTGCCACTCAAATCTTGACCTTACCCAAGTTGTCGCGAAAGTTCATCAGAAGGTAAAACGTCGAAGAGTTGGTGTTGACCGAATTAACACGAAGGTTTCGCCTGTAGCCGAAGAAATGATTGAAGACCTCCTTCGGATGGACGCCGATTTTTTTGCCGATGGTCATTATGCTGATTTTCTTGGCGCTGCTCCTGAAGAAAACAGAGTTACCCTTGATGACATATTGAATCAAGGCTAGCTATTTTTCCCTTGTAGATAATTCTTCTTTGTGACCCATGACTATGATTATATTGTGAAGCAATCATTATATTTCTATGTTTGTCTAGCCCCCGAGTGTTTTGGTGACTCTTTACTGTATTTATATATTGCGAGGTGTTGAACCAAGGCATTTATGTATTTATGGCGAATACGAGCCCCCGAGCTTCTTTATTGAGTACTATTTTGTATTTTTATTGACTCACGAGGTATTTTAATACCAAGGCAAGGCTTTTCTTTTTCGATGAACTATATTGAAATTCGTCGGAGCAGAGACTTTAAGCATGTCGATAAAGAAAAGGTTATATTGACACTATCTTTATTATATTGCAGCACCGCGAGCCCGCCTCATTAAAAACCTTTCCCGGCCCCACTCGGTGCCCCGAAAAAGGAAAAGAGTGCGTCTGAAAACTCGCGGGCGTTTCAGTACATTGAAGTTTTACAAGGACTATATTTCAACTCTTAGGCGTAGAACCGCCTGAGTTGCGCCACGTTCCAGGGGTTTGGCTCCTCCACCCCTGTCTTCTTGTCCTTTATCCTGTATGCTCCTCCTCCGATTACTTCCGTGACAATGTAAGGGCCAAGCCATGGTGACTCGAGTTTTTCATGGCTTTTTTGCGTGAGCCGAAGAACTAGGTCTCCCACCTGAAAAGATCTTGGCCGCAAACGTCGACTGTGGTAATTCTTCAAGTCCTGTTGGTATTTGGTTACCCGAGACAGTACTTCATCTCGAGCTTCATCAAGTGCGTCGACATCATCTTCTAGCGCTTTTCTCGACACTTCTTCGTCATATTCGACGACGCGTGGAGAGTTGTGCTCTATCTCGATTGGTAATACTGCTTCTGCTCCATGAACCAAGAAAAACGGAGGTTCTGTGTTCTTGTGTTTGGTGTTGTTCGGATGCTCCACAATACACTTGGTAGTTCTTACGGCCAGGTATGTCGAGCTTTTTCCAGTGGTCCTAACAAGCGTTTCTTGATGCCATTGCAGATGATGCCATTGGCTTTCTCGACTTGCCCATTGGTTTGAGGATGTGCAACTGACGCAAAGTGCAACTTGATACCCACCTCTTCGCAATAATCTTTGAATTCGTGGGATGTGAAGTTACTGCCATTGTCTGTGACGATGCTGTGGGGCACTCCAAATCTGAAGACGAGGCCTTTTATGAATTTTACTGCGGATGTTCCGTCTGGTGAATTTATCGGCTTCGCTTCTATCCACTTTGTAAATTTGTCGACAGCTACTAGCATATACTCCTTTCCTCCTGGCCAGGATTTGTGTAACTTGCCCACCATATCAAGTCCCCATTGGGCAAAGGGACATGACAATGGTATTGGTGCTAGCTCTGCTGCTGGAGAGTGAGGTTTTGCGGCAAACCTTTGACACGCGTCGCAAGTTCTTACTATGTCCTTGGCGTCCTCGATTGCTGTCAACCAGTAGAATCCTGCCCGAAAAACCTTGGCTGCAATAGCTCGACTACTTGCGTGGTGGCCACATATTCCTTCGTGTACATCCTTCAGAATTATTCTTCCTTCTTCGGGTGTGACACATCTTTGCAGGACGCCTGAAATACTCCGCTTGTACAATTCCCCTTTGACTACCGTGAAAGCTTTGGAGCGTCGAATTACTCTCCTTGCCTCAACTGGATCATCGGGTATTTCTTTCCCGAGGATGTACGATATGTACGTCTGCATCCATGGTATCTGTATCACCATGACCAGGTCCTGATCTTCTTCTTCTTCCTCTTGCTTTTCCTTGGTAGCCCCCGAGGGTTTCTTCTCCTTCTTTTTTGATTTTGTCGATTTGGTGGATCTCTCTGTTATCTCTTCCCAGAATACACCTGGCGGGACTGCAAGGCATTGCGACCCGATGTTTGCAAGAACGTCGGCTTCATCGTTGCTCAATCTACTAATATGATTTACTTCGCATCCATCGAACAACTTCTCGAGCTCGTTGTACACCTCCTTGTATGCCATCATGCTATCATTGACTGCGTCACATTGGTTCATAACTTGCTGAGCCACCAATTGTGAGTCGCCAAAGATTTTTAGTCGAGTTGCACCGCAGGCTTTCGCCATCTTCATCCCGTGTATGAGAGCCTCATATTCTGCTTCATTGTTAGATGCGTTAGGGAACGTCATCCGAAGGATGTACTTCAACTTGTCGCCTTCAGGTGATATGAGTACTACTCCTGCGCCAGCCCCTTCTAGTCTTTTGGACCCATCAAAGTTCATGGTCCAGGTTCTCGACAAGTCTGGAGGTCCTATGTTTTGCAACTCCATCCACTCTGCGATGAAGTCTGGCAAAACTTGCGACTTGATTGCTTTTCTTTTTTCATACGTGATGTCCCGAGGGGAAAGTTCTATTCCCCAAAGGGAGACACGACCCGTAGCTTCTGGATTGTTTAGTATATTTGACAAGGGAGCTTCATTGACCACTATGATCGGGTGTGCTGAAAAATAGTGGCGCAATTTTCGTGCTGTTGTGAACACTCCATATGCTAGCTTTTGGTACTGAGGGTACCTTTGTTTTGAGGGCGACAAAACTTCGCTCACGAAGTATACTGGCCTCTGCACTCCATGGATTTTCCCTTCTTCTTCTCTTTCAACAACTAATACCGTGCTAACCACTTGGGGTGTGGCTGCAATATACAGCAGGAGAGGTTCCTTTTCCTTTGGCGCCACCAAAATTGGTGGTGTCGAAATTGTGCGCTTCAAATCCTCGAAAGCTCTGTCGGCCTCTTCGTTCCATTGGAATTTATCTCCTTGCTTTATCAGAGCGTACAATGGTAACGCTTTTTCTCCCAGTCTGGCGACGAATCTGCTCAAAGCTGCGACTCGCCCAGTTAGCTGCTGTATCTCTTTCAACTTTGTTGGCTTCCTCATTGTTACTATAGCTTGTATTTTGTCGGGATTTGCTTCAATCCCTCTTGCTGAAACTAGGAACCCCAGAAGTTCTCCTGCTGGGACGCCAAAAGAACACTTCGTCGGGTTCAACTTCAGGCAGAATTTGTCGAGGTTGTCAAAAGTTTCTTTGAGGTCCTCGATCAGCGTTGCCCCCTTTTTTAACGTTATGACGACATCATCGATGTATACTTGCACGTTTTTCCCGATCTGTGTCGCTAAACACTTCTGCATCATCCTCTGATATGTTGCTCCCGCATTTTAGACCAAAGGGCATTGTCTTGTAGCAGAACACGCCGTAAGGTGTAATAAACGCTGTTTTGGCTTCATCATCTTCTTTTAATCTGATCTGGTTATAACCAGAGTATGCATCCAAAAAGGAAAGACGTTCACAGCCTGCCGTGGAGTCGATGATTTGATCGATCCTTGGGAGGGGAAAGTGATCCTTAGGACAATGTTTGTTGAGACACGTAAAGTCGACGCACATGCGAAGGACTGTCGTGTGTTTCTTCGGCACCATCACTGGGTTAGCTACCCATGTGGCTTCTGTAGATATCTCTTTGATAAAACCAGCTTCCTCAAGTCGATTTATTTTTGATAGCATGGCTTTGCGGTTTGGTTCCGAAAAACGCCGCAAAGGTTGTTTGATTGGTCTCGCTACTGGATCCAAGTTTAGGTGGTGCTCGGCAAGTTCCCTGGGTACTCCTGGCATGTCAGCTGGACACCATGCGAAGATTTTCCAGTTCTCACGGAGGAACTTGACGAGCGCGCTTTCCTATGCGATATCCATGTCGTTTGCGATAGATGTCGTCTTTTTTGGGTCTGTCGGGTGAATCTGCACTTCTTTTGAATTTTTCTCGGTATTGAAAGTTGATTCTTTGTTTGGCCTTCCAACGTCTGGGCAAGACGTCGTAATCAGTCATGCTTTTTGACGCCAAGTACTCAGCTTGCATCCCGAAAGTTTCGACAGACCGGTGAAAGTCCTTATCGCACTTATCGGCTAAGGCAAAGCTTCCTTTGACTGTGATTGGTCCCTTTGGTCCAGGCAACCTCCACAGCAGGTATGTATAGTGTGGTACCGCCATAAACCTAGCATATGCTGGTCGTCCCAACAGAGCGTGGTATTGCGACGGAAAATCCACGACTTCAAATTCGAGCCTCTCGATTCTATAATTTTCTCGGGTCCCAAACTGAACGTCAAGATTGATCTTCCCCAATGGATAACTTGGTTTCTCCGGTGTGATGCCGTGGAACCTTGTGTCTGTTGGTTTCAAGTTTGCTAAGGATATATTCATCTTCCTCAATGTATCTGCATACATAAGGTTTAGGCTGCTGCCGCCGTCTATGAACACTCGAGAGACATCAAATCCCGCGATAAGCTTCTGGCGAGAATAAGTGCTGACTGCCCTGGTCGAGGAACTTGCTGCGGATGATCTCGCTATGGTGAAGCCAATATCTTGTCCCGACCAATTAAGATACTCAACTGTTGGTAGAGGCATTTTTCTGCCATAAACACCGTCGTGAGATTACTTTACGAGCTCTATTGGACGGCCTCCCCTTCTGAATCATCGACACCGCTCCGTTGGAGTTAGGATCAACATAAGGTGGTGGTGTAGGTGCTGCCGCTATTCTGAGCTGATGCCGATTGTCGTCTGTAATCGCGGGAGGAGGCGGCAAGTGAATCTTGCACGGGTTCCCGAGGATTTCTCTGTGTTGCTCGCGCGTTAGCGTTTTCTGCATACCGCAACATTGCCTGAAAATTTCGATAGTCTTTCTGCAGGTGCCCTGACTGTCTTTTACCGTTGCTATCGAGGAAAAAGTGCATCTGACACGGTCCATTCATCATCTCTTCAGGGGACACAAAAGGCCTTGGGAATCTAGGCCCGCTATTTTGCCTGTTGCGTGAATCATCCCTGTTATCACCTCGCTGCTCATTGCTTCTCTGATAATCATCTCTGTTGCTTCCTCCTGTGTTTGCCCGAAAGCCTGCCGAAATTTGCCCTGGAGCGTCATAGTTCGGATACTGCCGAGGAAATCATCGTCTTGGTTGATAGTTTCGACCGCGGTCCTCCTCTGGTGACCTGTGCCGTTTGTTGTGGACAGCATCTTCTCCATCTGCCCATCTGTTTGCTATCTCCATTAACGCGGATACTGTCTTTGGATTGGTCCTTCCCAAGTCCTCGACAAAATCTCCACGCCTAATTCCTGCGACAAACGCATCTATTGCTCTCTCGTCAGATATATTTTCTGCCGAGTTTTTGATGATATTCCACCTTTGGATATACTTTCTCATTGGCTCGTCTGGCTTTTGTCGACATGCTCTCAACTCCTCTAACGACGCAGGTTTTTTGCACGTGGATCTGAAGTTCTTGATGAACACATCCTCGAAACTTTCCCAGCTGTCGATGGATCCTGGAGTGAGTTTCTTTATCCAAGATCGTGCGGCTCCACTCAAATGCACCTGGATGCTTTGCATAGCTGTTGCCCTGGTTCCTCCTGTGAGCTTCACCGTCTCCAGATAGTCGACTAGCTGTTGCTCTGGAGATTGCCGATGATCCCTTCTGCTTTGCCGCGCTCTGTCGACCCTTGCTTGTGCTGCTGTGTCTCTTGCTCCACTTGGTCCTTCAGGTGCTGCCGCTGTTGCTGCTGCAGGTCGTGGACTATTTTGCCTTGCCGCTCCTTCGGGAGGCGTTGATACAAACGCTGTCCCCATAGCTCCAACTCCTGCTACCGCCATATTGTACAATGTTTCCCTTGGATCACCTGGAGGTGGTTTAGATGCAAGGATAAAAGCATGTGTCGCCATATACCCAGCTTCTGGTGTCTTAGGGATGATGTTTCCTCTTGTATCTATCGACATGAAGGACATGTCGAGGTTTTGGACCAAGTGTTCTCTTTCTGCTTCGGGTATGTGTTGCAGCCTTGATCTTGCTCTGTTCCGCGCCTCCCTGTGGCTATCACCCGAAGTTCTAGATTGTCGACTTAGATCTGCCCTTCTCCTGCTGGATGCAGAAGCTGCCTCCTTTCTCCTGTTCAACTCAGCTGTCTGTTTTTCCAATTCCCTGGCAGCTCGTGCGAGCCTATATTGATATGCTTGTAATTCCTCTGGTGTGGCCGTGGTAGCCATTGGTTCTGTACCGTTCATAGCTCTCGCGGCTCTGTCCCAAGCTGCTTGTGAAAGTTGAACTCTATCTCGCGGCTCTGGCCCGACGTATTTGTTGCCCAGGCCTTGTCGCAGATTGGAGGGATCGACGTATGGATTTCCCAGATCGTCGAAAGCCTCAGATGTTTCCTCTTGATCTTCAATGGCATAAATCTGATGATACTTTGTACTCAGATCTATGTTGGGTTTGGTGACATCATCGTTGAGATTGATGAAGACCTTGCCCACTGTGATAGATTTGTCGATGAAGTCATAACTGTCGACATCGCTTGAGCCATCGCTTATATATGAGTCCGCAGATGACTCAAACGACATGTCGTTGAAGATCTTGGCGAGTTTCTCTCTTGCTCTGGTGCTGACGTAGCGTGTCGCCGAAGTTTCTTCTTCTCCTGACTCGGTTGATGATGCATAGCTTGAAAAATCGGAATCGACCGCCGACGATCCCGATGAATTCGGAATTTCGACACGATACGATCCCTCCTTCTCGACGCGAAAGTGAAACCTTCCGAACGTCATCTCCATGGGCTCCGCCAGATACGCATATGCATCCAAACGGGAGGGTGGGTGAGGAACAAAATCGACAAGACCAGCAGCGATCTGTTTACCTCGATCCATTGTGTTGCTTGCGGTTGACGATGTCGAAGATCTTGAACGTGCCATCGAGATCAGATCCTTACGCCTCTAGTTCCCACAGACGGCGCCAATTGACAAGGTATCAACTTGTCAATGCCTATGGATTGTAGGCTAGGGTTTAGTTGGAAGTAGAGGGTAAGTAGATCTCGAAGGTTTCAGCCGAAAAGTACTCGACGATTGTGAAGACTAGGGTTTGTAGACAATGATTCGATGATCTCTTCGTCCCTCAACTCCCCCTTTATATAGGAGGTGGAGCCGAGGGATTCGTGCTATACAAGTTACAGAGTTCGGGACGGTTTCTAACTCATCCCGCCAGATTACAAATAACACTTCCTACTACAACTCTTAACTTTCCTTAATATATCTTGGGCTCCCGAATCTTCTTATTCTTCGGGTAGTGGGCCTTCAGTAAACCCCGGGTACTATCTTCGGCAGGCCCATTTGGGATGCCTATGTCAACGAGGCGACGCCACGCCAGGGCCGCGCGGCCAGGCCTTGGGCCGCGCCGCCCTGTTGTGTGGGTCCCTCGTGACGCCCCTAAACCTACCCTTCCGCCTATAAGAAGCCTTCGTCGAGAAAACCCCAGTACCGAGAGCCACGATACGGAAAACCTTCCAGAGACACCGCCGCCGCCAATCCCATCTCGGGGGATTCAGGAGATCGCCTCCGGCACCCTGCCGGAGAGGGGAATCATCTCCCGGAGGACTCTTCATCGCCATGATCGCCTCCGGATTGATGTGTGAGTAGTTCACCCCTGGACTATGGGTCCATAGCAGTAGCTAGATGGTCGTCTTCTCCTCATTGTGCTATCATTGTCGGATCTTGTGAGCTACCTAACATGATCAAGATCATCTATTTGTAATGCTACATGTTGCGTTTGTTGGGATCCGATGAATATGGAATACTATATTATGTTGATTATCAATCTATCATATATGTGTTGTTTAAGATCTTGCATGCTCTCTGTTACTAGTAGAGGCTCTGGCCAAGTTGATACTTGTAACTCCAAGAGGGAGTATTTATGCTCGATAGTGGGTTCATGTCTCCATTAAATCTGGGGGAGTGACAGCAATCCCTAAGGTTGTGGATGTGATGTTTCCACTAGGGATAAAACATCAATGCTTTGTCTAAGGATATTTGTGTTGATTACATTACGCACCATACTTAATGCAATTGTCTGTTGTTTGCAACTTAATACTGGAAGGGGTGCGGACGCTAACCTGAAGGTGGACTTTTTAGGCATAGATGCATGCTGGATAGCGGTCTATGTACTTTGTCATAATACCCAATTGAATTTCACACTACTCATCATGATATGTATGTGCATTGTCATGCCCTCCTTATTTGTCAATTGCCCAACTGTAATTTGTTCACCCAACATGCTATTTCTTATCGGAGAGACACCACTAGTGAACTGTGGACCCCGGTCCATTCTTTACATCGAATACAATCTACTGCAATACTTGTTCTTACTGTTCTTTGCAAACATCATCATCCACACTATACATCTAATCCTTTGTTACAGCAAGCCGGTGTGATTGACAACCTCACTGTTACATTGGGACAAAGTATTTTGGTTGTGTTGTGCAGGTTCCACGTTGGCGCCGAAATCCCTGGTGTTGCGCCGCACTACATTCCACCACCAACAACCTTCAACGTGCTTCTTGACTCCTACTGGTTCGATAAACCTTCGTTTCTTACTGAGGGAAACTTACTGTTGTACGCATCACACCTTCCACTTGGGGTTCCCAACGGTCGCGTGCTGTACGCGTGTCAAGCTAAATTTCTGGCGCCGTTGCCGGGGAAGTGAAGGAAAATTACACCACAGAGATTTCTAACTCCCACGTCAACTGCACGCCAGCAAATAAATTTCTGGCGCCATTGCCGGGGAGATCAAGACACGCTGCAAGGGGAGTCTTCCACTTCCAATCTCTTTACTTTGTTTTTGTCTTACTTTACTTTATTTTATTTACTGCTCTGTTTGCTTTCTTATATCAAAATACAAAAAAATTAGTTACTTGCATTTACTTTATTTACTATCTTGTTTGCGTTCTCCATATTAAAAACACAAAAAAATTAGTTACTTGCATTTACTTTATCTAGTTTGTTTTATTTACTATTGCTAAAATGGGTACTCCTGAAAATACTAAGTTGTGTGACTTCACTAGCACAAATAATAATGATTTCTTATGCACACCTATTGCTCCACCTGCTACTACAGCAGAATTCTTTGAAATTAAACCTGCTTTACTGAATCTTGTCACGAGAGAGCAATTTTCTGGTGTTAGTTCTGATGATGCTGCTGCCCATCTTAATAATTTTGTTGAACTTTGTGAAATGCAAAAATATAAGGATTTAGATGGTGACATTATAAAATTAAAATTGTTCCCTTTCTCATTAAGAGGAAGAGCTAAAGATTGGTTGCTATCTTTGCCTAAGAATAGTATTGATTCATGGACTAAATGTAAGGATGTTTTTATTGGTAGATATTATCCTCCTGCTAAAATTATATCTTTGAGAAGTAGCATAATGAATTTTAAGCAATTGGATAATGAGCATGTTGCCCAAGCATGGGAAAGAATGAAATCTTTGGTTAAAAATTGCCCTACCCATGGACTGACTATTTGGATGATCATCCAAACCTTTTATGCAGGATTGAATTTTTCTTCACGGAACCTATTGGATTCAGCTGCTGGAGGTACTTTTATGTCCATCACTCTAGGCGCCGCAACAAAGCTTCTTGATGATATGATGATTAATTACTCTGAATGGCACACGGAAAGAGCTCCACAAGGTAAGAAGGTAAATTCTGTTGAAGAAACCTCTTCCTTGAGTGATAAGATTGATGCTATTATGTCTATGCTTGTGAATGGTAGATCTAATATTGATCCTAATAATATTCCGTTAGCTTCATTGGTTGCCCAAGAAGAACATGTTGATGTGAACTTCATTAAAAATAATAATTTCAACAACAATGCTTATCGGAATAATTCTAGTAACAACTATAGGCCATATCCTTCTAATAATGGTAATGGTTATGGTAATTCTTATGGGAATTCTTACAACAATAATAGGAATGTACCCTCTGGTCTTGAAACCATGCTTAAAGAATTTATTAGTACACAAACAGCTTTTAACAAAACTGTTGAAGAAAAGCTTGGTAAAATTGATATTCTTGCTTCTAAAGTTGATAGTCTTGCTGCCGATGTTGATCTTTTGAAATCGAAAGTTATGCCTAATGAAAATAAAGATATTAAGTCATTTGCTACAGCAAATGCCATCCAAGTTCGAATTAATGAAAATATTAGATTGATGGCTGAATTGCGTGCTAGGTGGGAAAAAGAAGAAAATGCTAAAGAGAATAATGTAGCTAAAGTTTGGACTATTACCACCACTAGTAATGCTAATGCTTCACATGTTGCTACACCTCCTACTATCAATGGTAAAATAATTGGTGTTGGCAATGTTTCTACTCCTAATGCAAAGCGTGAAAAACTGCCCGAAATTGATAAAACTGCTGAAATTGCTTGTGATAAAACTGCTGAAATTTTTCAAGATATTGGGGACAATGATCCCATTGCTTTAGATCATAATGGTTTAGATTTTGATGATTTTCACATCTCTGAAGTCATAAAGTTCTTACAAAAACTTGCTAGAAGTCCTAATGCTAGTGCTATAAATTTGACCTTTACAAAACATATTACAAATGCTCTCATAAAAGCTAGAGAAGAGAAACTAAATCGTGAAACTTCTATTCCTAGGAAGTTAGAGGATGGTTGGGATCCCATCATTAAGATGAAGGTCAATGATTTTGATTGTAATGCTTTATGTGATCTTGGTGCAAGTATTTCTGTTATGCCTAAGAAAATCTATAATATGCTTGACTTGCCACCATTGAAAAATTGTTATTTGGATGTTAATCTTGCTGATAATTCTACAAAGAAACCTTTGGGGAGGATTGATAATGTTCGCATTACGTTTAACAATAACCTTGTCCCCGTTGATTTTTTTGTGTTGGATATTGAATGCAATGCATCTTGTCCCATTATATTGGGAAGACCTTTTCTTCGAACTGTTGGTGCTATTATTGATATGAAGGAAGGTAATATTAAATATCAATTTCCTCTCAAGAAAGGTATGGAACACTTTCCTAGAAATAGAATGAAGTTACCTTTTGATTCTATCATTAGAACAAATTATGATGTTGATGCTTTGTCTCTTGATGTTACTTGATACACACTTTCTGCGCCTAGCTGAAAGGCGTTAAAGAAAAGCGCTTATGGGAGACAACCCATGATTTTACTTCTGCATTTTTATTTTATATTTGAGTCTTGGAAGTTTTTACTACTGTAGCAACCTCTCCTTATCTTAATTTTGTTGCATTGTTGTGCCAAGTAAAGTCTTTGATAGTAAGGTTCATACTAGATTTGGATTACTGCGCAGAAACAGATTTCTTGCTGTCACGAATTTGAGTATTATTCTCTGTAGGTAACTCAGAAAAATCTGCCAATTTACATGAGTGATCCTCAGATATGTACGCAACTTTCATTCAATTTGAGCTTTTTCATCTGAGCAAGTTAAGTGCCCCAGAAAAATTCGTCTTTACAGACTGTTCTGTTTTTGACAGATTCTGCCTTTTATTTCGCATTGCCTGTTTTGCTATGTTTGATGGATTTCTTTATTACATTAACTTTCAGTAGCTTTGTGCAATGTCCAGAAGTGTTAATAATGATTATCTCACCTCTGAACATGTGAATTTTTGATTATTCACTAACCCTCTAATGCGTTTGTTTTGAGTTTGGTGTGGAGGAAGTTTTCAAGGATCAAGAGAGGAGGATGATACAATAGGATCAAGGAGAGTGAAAGCTCTAAGCTTGGGGATGCCCCCGTGGTTCATCCCTGCATATTTCAAGAAGACTCAAGCATCTAAGCTTGGGGATGCCCAAGGCATCCCCTTCTTCATCGACAAATTATCAGGTCACCTCTAGTGAAACTATATTTTTATTCCATCACATCTTATGTGCTTTACTTGGAGCGTCTTTATGTTCTTGTTTTTGTTTTGTTTGAATAAAATTGGATCCTAGCATTCATTGTGTGTGAGAGAGACACGCTCCGCTGTTGCATATGAACACATATGTTCTTAGGTTTATTCTTAATGTTCATGGCGAAGGTTGAAACCGCTTCGTTAATTGTTACATGGTTGGAAACATAAAATGCTACATGTGGTAATTGGTATAGTGTCTTGAATAATTTGATACTTGGCAATTATTGTGCTCATGTTTAAGCTCTTGCATCATATACTTTGCACCTATTAGTGAAAAAATACTGTAGAGCTTGTTGACATTTGGTTTGCATGATTGGTCTCTCTAAAGTCTAGATATTTTCTGGTGAGGGTTTGAACAACAAGGAAGACAGTGTAGAGTCTTATAATTCTTGCAATATGATCTTATGTAAGTTTTGCTGTACCTGTTCATACTTGTGTTTTCTTCAAACAACCTTGCTAGCCTAAGCCTTGTATTGAGAGGGAATACTTCTCGTGCATCCAAAATCCTTGAGCCAAAAACTATGCCATTTGTGTCCACCATACCTACCTACTACGTACATGGTATTTCTCTGCCATTCCAAAGTAAATTGCTTGAGTGCTACCTTTAAACAATTCAAAAGTTATTACCTCTTATTTGTGTCAATGTTTTATAGCTCATGAGGAAGTATGTGGTGTTTATCTTTCAATCTTGTTGGGCAACTTTCACCAACGGACTAGTGGCTTCATCCGCTTATCCAATAATTTTGCAAAAAGAGCTGGCAATGGGGTTCCCAGCCCCAATTAATTAACTTTCATAATTTTACAAATAGACACTCCTCCATGGTATGTGATTGTTGGACGGCACCCGAGGATTCGGTTAGCCATGGCTTGAGAAAGCAAAGGTGGGGAGGAGTGTCATCTAAATAAAACTAAAATAAAAAGACACTCCTTCATGGTATGAGATTGATGGTAGGCACCCGAGGATTCGGCTAGCCATGGTTTGTGAAAGCAAAGGTTGGAAGGAGTGTCACCCAAAAATATTTTTTTTTCATGGGAGCCGCTCTTTGGAAGTCTGTCTGGCAAGGGGGATTAGAGTGCCCATTACCATTCGTTGACAACAACAAACACCTCTCAAAACTTTACTTTTATGCTCTCTCTATGTTTTCAAAATAAAAGCTCTAGCACAAATATAGCAATCCATGCTTCCCTCTTCGAAGGGCCTTTCTTCTACTTTTATGTTGAGTCAGTTTACCCATTTCCTTCCACCTTAGAAGCAAACACTTGTGTTAACTGTGCATTGATTCTTACATGTTTGCATATTTGCATTCATCATATTACTTTATGTTGACAACTATCCATGAGATATACATGTTACAAGTTGAAAGCAACCGCTGAAACTTATATCTTCCTTTGTGTTGCTTCAATACATTTACTTTGAATCTATTGCTTTATGAGTTAACTCTTATGCAAGACTTATTGATGCTTGTCTTGAAAGTACTATTCATGAAAAGTCTTTGCTATATGATTCAGTTGTTTAATCATTGTCTTTACCATTGCTTCGAATCACTTCATTCATTACATATGCTTACAATAGTATTGATCAAGATTATGATAGCATGTGACTTAAGAAATTATCTTTGTTATCGTTTACCTACTCGAAGACGAGCAGGAACTAAGCTTGGGGATGCTTGATACGTCTCAAACGTATCTATAATTTCTTATGTTCCATGCTACTTTATTGATGATACTCACATGTTTTATACATACTTTATGTCATATTTATGCATTTTCCGGCACTAACCTATTGACAAGATGCCGAAGAGCCGATTCTTTGTTTTTACTGTTTTTGGTTTCAGAAATCCTAGTAAGGAAATATTCTCGGAATTGGACGAAATCAGCGCCCAGGGTCTTATTTTTCCACGAAGCTTCCAGAAGACCGAAAGTGATACGAAGTGGGGCGACGAGGCGACGCCACGCCAGGGCCGCACGGCCAGGCCTTGGGACGCGTCGCCCTGTTGTGTGGGTCCCTCGTGACGCCCCTAAACCTACCCTTCCGCCTATAAGAAGCCTTCGTCGAGAAAACCCCAGTACCGAGAGCCACAATACGGAAAACCTTCCAGAGACGCCGCCGCCGCCAATCCCATCTCGGGGGATTCAGGAGATCGCCTTCGGCACCCTGCCGGAGAGGGGAATCATCTCCCGGAGGACTCTCCATCGCTATGATCGCCTCCGGATTGATGTGTGAGTAGTTCACCCCTGGACTATGGGTCCATAGCAGTAGCTAGATGGTCGTCTTCTCCTCATTGTGCTATCATTGTCGGATCTTGTGAGCTACCTAACATGATCAAGATCATCTATTTGTAATGCTACATGTTGCGTTTGTTGGGATCCGATGAATATGGAATGCTATGTTATGTTGATTATCAATCTATCATCTATGTGTTGTTTATGATCTTGCATGCTCTCCATTATTAGTAGAGGCTCTGGCCAAGTCGTTACTTGCAACTCCAAGAGGGAGTATTTATGCTCGATAGTGGGTTCATGCCTCCATTAAATCTGGGACAGTGACAGAAAGTTCTAAGGTTGTGGATCTGCTGTTGCCACTAGGGATAAAACATCAATGCTTTGTCTAAGGATATTTGTGTTGATTATATTACGCACCATACTTAATGCAATTGTCTGTTGTTTGCAACTTAATACTGGAAGGGGTGCGGACGCTAACCTGAAGATGGACTTTTTAGGCATAGATGCATGCTGGATAGCGGTCTATGTACTTTGTCGTAATGCCCAATTGAATTTCACACTACTCATCATGATATGTATGTGCATTGTCATGCCCTCCTTATTTGTCAATTGCCCAACTGTAATTTGTTCACCCAACATGCTATTTCTTATCGGAGAGACACCACTAGTGAACTGTGGACCCCAGTCCATTCTTTACATCGAATACAATCTACTGCAATACTTGTTCTTACTGTTCTTTGCAAACATTATCATCCACACTATACATCTAATCCTTTGTTACAGCAAGCCGGTGAGATTGACAACCTCACTGTTACGTTGGGACAAAGTATTTTGGTTGTGTTGTGCAGGTTCCACGTTGGCGCCGGAATCCCTGGTGTTGCGCCGCACTACATTCCGCCACCAACAACCTTCAACGTGCTTCTTGACTCCTACTGGTTCGATAAACCTTGGTTCTTACTGCTGTACGCATCACACCTTCCACTTGGGGTTCCCAACGGTCGCGTACTGTACGCGTGTCACGGTGTAAAGTCGACGCCGAGGTTGGAGTAGAGGCGCGTGATGACGACGATGGTGGGCGACTCAATCCGATCTATGATCGGCAAAACCAAAAAAGAAAAACGCCGATCGAGCGACCGACGGAGCAAAAAAAAACCAATCTACAGATTGGAAAAGAAAGACTCGAGGGCAGCAGATCAACAGATCGGCGGACGAACCCTCATACGGGTTGCGCGGTCCCGGAGTAGATCATGGAGATCGACCTTCCCGGGGGCGGCGCGGAAGCTTGGGCAGCGGCTAGGTTAGGATCAGCGCCGCTCTGATACCATGTAGAACGATAGAGAGGGAGAGAGATTGGAGGAATATGTTAGATGTATTATTGAGCCTCATGGGCGAGTATATATTGGCGTACAGGGATCATCTTGGAGTGCAAGACAAGACACAAGATCTATCGCTACCCTAGACTACCTAAACCGTACGTATACTCTAACACACAGGCACCTTCCAGAGCTGTGAAGGATTTGGAAGAACACATATCCAGTCAATCATTTCATCAGTATGATCAGCTGCAACAGGTCATAGCTACAAATGCTTTATCTCTAAATCAAGGCCAATGGATCCTTGGGGGTCATTGGATCATTAAAGGTGCATTTTTATAGATGTCTCATTGGCAAAGTGCAGGTGCGTGATATTTTTGAACTGCTGTGAAAGAGTTCATGAATGCTAAATCACACAAAAAACAAAAGAGTTAATAGCATGGCGCACACATGAACTTGTCCCGCATGTGCATAGTTCTCCACCTACTTGCAAAATGTGCTCCACTTAGCCATCAACTTGACAGGAGGGTTCAAATTAGCACCTAGCGTACGATGTGACGGCACCTGGCAGACCATGCTGTCAAAAGGGCCTAACATGCCATCAAAGGTCATGCACGGAGTTGGCGTTTTTACGGAAAACCCCCATTATTTCTTTAACTAATTAAAACTCGTCTGCATTTGATTTTACCAAATCCCGTAGATCCCTAGTTCCGAAATTGCGCCCCCCACCAGCCCCCCCACAGTGAAGATGTCGAGGAGGCTCGCTTGTGGTGGACAACCATTGATGATCACATCGTCCCTGATGGATTTGAGAAAGTTTGTGTGATCAACCAATAGAAAAAGAGTTTTCTGATACCTCACTGCATTGCACATTGCTACAATATCTGCATATTTCTCTGTGCAAACTAGTCCATCTGTTATGTCCTTCGCAGGTAGACATCAGTACACATGCATTCTACCATCCCTTTCATACTCCATCTGACTCAACAGATCATCAATCCAGAGCATGGACCAAGTCTCGGTACTCAATTGATGGCTGAATATATGTTAAATTTGCATGTAAGCCACAAAAGAATCCATTGTGTTCCACTTCTGCAGAAAATATTGTCTCATCATTTCCTGCAATTACAGCGCAAAATTGAATTCAACACAACCCTCAAAGTGTATGCAGAACATATATGAATGCGTAAAAATAGAGCACAATTTCAGTACAAATATTGCAGTTTCATACTTTCAGTTAAGCAACCCAATCAAATCTCACCCACAAACAAACTGCAGCCCAAAATTGGCTAACTTTTTTCCAACATTGCTTCCACAACATCTCCTTCATCGAATTCGGCCTTCTGAACTTGCATTCGCACCAAGAGGCGAACAAATCCATCACTATTTCGTTCATATAAACCAAGTTCATGCACCATCGAGAACCAAATCCGAGGGGAAATCAAAAAATTGCATTCTCGTTCTATTTTGCTGTCAAATCGACCCTAATAGAGAAGCAAGTCGACCTAATTCTTCGAGGGTCATCACGAAGCAAACCCTACCCAACCGCAGAGACAACACAGAATAGAAAAGTAGAGGAGAGGGGCAGATTCGTCGGCGTACCATACTCCGGGGCGGCCGCCAAGAACGGCCGGAGGTGAGGTGGAATCACGGCGGAATCGACGACGCCGTCTTCGTCCTGGAGGAGGAGCAGTCGACGTACGCGCCCAACTGATCACGAATGAGGAGGAGTGCTCGAGGTGGGCTGATGAAAAGGATATCGGAGAATTTGTGCAAATATCCGTGTCATTAATGTCTATTTACTACGGCCACCAGTTCATAGGCCTCCAACTGCTACTACATAAATAGGGACTTTCTTGTAAAACAGACGAGCAGACAAGGCCAGCGTGTCATCCACGTGTCAAATTCAGACTGTTACGTGCTAATTTGAACCTGCCTGCCAAGTTGACGGCTAAGTGGACCACATTTTACAAGTAGGTGGAGGACTATGCACATGCGAGACAAGTTCATGTATGTGCCGTGCTATTAACTCAAAACAAAATTGGTTCGTTCTTTGTGACAGAATCAACACCAGAAATTTACTCTAGGAAAAAAATCTACATATTCCAAACTATAATTGTGTTCTATGTCGAGACGAACTAATTGAAACACAGATGCATCTATTTTGGGGTTGTGGCTTTGCTCAAGACTGCTGGAATTTTGTTCTACAAGGAAAGAGGTAGCATTACTTCTTTTTATGATGAAGTGCGCTTGGCCAGACAACATGTGCACAAACATGTTTAGATGGAGATCATAACTAGTCACACTTTCAGGGTGCTGTTCAGAAAAAAAAGGCTTGCAATGGGGAAATGCACTTTGGCTCATAAGAGCACATGCTCTCATTATGTGAATCCACATTTCAAAGTGTTAAAAAATTCTAAACTAAATTTTTACATGTACATCTAGATATTTTATGTTGGTACACAAGTTTTCAAAAAAAACTAAAAATAATTGTGGCTCCTGTAAAAAAGACAAGTTTTGATGCTATAACACGACTACGTACATGATATTTTTTTGTCTTTTACGTCATACAAAATGTTGTTTCTCCACGAAAATTTGTGCACTAACATAGAATGTCAATATGTACACCAACAAATTTATATCAGAATTTTTTACATTTTTAAAATTGTTTTTTAATTATTTTATATAATGAGAGTATTTGCTCCTATGAGCCAAATTGCCACCTCCCTTGCAATGTGGAATTCCCAATCTCGACATTCTGTTCTGCAGTCAGGCAGCTCCGTTGCGACTTGCACACATCAAGTCAAGGAGATTCAACGGCTTTGCTGAAGTTCGATCCATGGCCACGTAATGATATTCACGGACATGCTAGTTGGCTTGACATTCTCAACTTTCACCCTTTGACGCATTTCCCGGCAAATATAAAAGCAGATTGTGATTGTTTGAACACATGATATGATACAGAAAAAGTAAGAACAACAATGGACATTATCATTATAAGCTCACTGATAAATAAATTTACTACTTTAGGTATATTGTTATACCAAGAATTACATTGTAAAGGTTAATTCAAGGACAACATCTAGTACAACACATTGCCTTCCGTTCTTTCATGGCCCCATTAGCCACCTCCAAATCCATATACCGTAGCGATGTAAAAGTCACACTTTCAGGGTGGAGTTCAGGAAAAAAAAGCTTGAAGCGTGGAATTCCCAATCATGGGATTTTGCTGCAATCAGGCAGCCACAGGACAGGAGCTGAACGTTGAAAGCAAACTTGCACCTGAAACCCTCCAACGGGTCTTGTCTGTCTGTTTTCACATTTTCATGTTCCCCAAAACGTCCGCCAAGCTGCTCGCCTTCATGGAGGTAGCCTTCTGGCGCTGTCTCCTGAACGCAAGGGACCTGGCAACATAGGGAGCCTTGTCCGCATCCCTCAGGGAGTCCCACCTGTTAGCGGTTGTCTGAAGAAAAGCGTCAATAGAAGCTTTGTCCTTGGGTGCATTAGGGTTCTTGAAGAAGTCCCTGAAGAACTCGTACCTAAGCAAAACAAGATGTAATCAGCGTTCGAGAAACTGGTTATGAACCTAGACCTTGGAATCTTGGACTATGATGCATCACAAGTTGCTGTCGAATTGGTATAAACATAGTAAAGCAATTGCTTGGTGGCGCCTCAAATTCATGGAATTATGCCACTCACCGGAAGACACGTAGAGGCGTGAGCCCGATCTGTTCCTTGGCTCCATTGCTGTTTGCTACCAATTTGACCTTCTTCCACGCCGTGGCCCTCCTTCTCCTCAAAGACAACTTGGCGTCGGCCTCGCCGTTGGCCATGTCTGCTGGCTAGTTCGTGCCAAGGATGGAAGAGGGGAAGAGGTTGAATCGAGAGAGGAGAATCGAGGGGGGTTGGGGCTTCCGGCTTCCGGCTTCCGAGGAGGAAACGAAGACGAGCTGCAACCTACAACGGTATAAGAGCAGGTCTAACACACCCCTTAAAACGCCCAACCCCGTAAAATAACCGCCGATATACGGGGTAGAGCTCTACCCGGCCGTCGAATAGACCCCTTAAAACGCCCAACCCCGTAAATTTTTTACACTTTTGGCTACGGGGCGGCTCCTCGCCCCTTACAAGTACAGGGTGGAGGCTGAATACAGGGCCAACCCCCCACTCGTGGCGCGCTGAACTTTCAGGAAATCGCAACTGCTTCTGCCTCGTTGACTCTCCTGCACGCACCCAATCGCGCCAGATCGAGCACCCAATCGTGCGCAGGGGTCTCGCGCTCGTCGGCGCTGGCGAGTTCTGCGCCGCCGCCGCCAAGTTCGCGCTGCTCCACGACGTCTTCGTTGCCGTGGTCGTGCTCACAGCCTTCCCGTCGCAGGCGCTGGCCGCGGGGACGGCCATCAACGCGGTGCTGTGCGCAGTGGTGGTGGAAGGCCCGTGGGATCGTGGGAAGAGGGAAAATTGTGGTGACCCTGCATACCACTGCATGTTGTAGTATGCCAGTCGTTGATATAACATTCACGAAGTACCATTCCGCAAATATTACATCCCTCAGAATAGTACAACAGAACATAGCAGGTCCATAACTCATTCATTTATTATTACAAATATCACACACATGTCGTCTCGGAGCTCCTCTTGGGTCCTAAGAGGAATACTCCTGGGTTCGAGGCGAACCCAACTTAGCTTACAATATAAGAGTCTCATTAAGTTATACATTTATTTCCTCGAGCAGCTAAATACTAAGAGTTCGGGCTGCTCGGCTACTACTACTACTCGAGATGTTCAGGCTTGATCTCCTCCGGAAGCCTCCCCGGTTCCGTAGACGATGAGGTAGTCTACGCCCTCGATACCTCCAGAGAGGTCTGGTTCTTCATAGCCGATGATCTCGGCTCCTTCATTGTTGTCGTAGTCCTCCTCCAGACGATTCAGACAATCTAAGCATGGGATTTAAGAGTGGTATGAGTACGAGCGTACTCAACAAGTTCATTATAGATAAGAGGTGTTTAATGCTCTAGCTACGATATTAGACCAGAAAGTCTAATACCAATGCAAGTTTTGATAAACATTTCTTCAAGAGATTGCTTTTATTCCAAAGAGCTATGTCCGTCAGCCTTCACCGGTTTACTAGAACTTCATGGAGCTCCTTTCCGGCCGCGTTCGCAGTTCCTTAACCCGGAACAGGGAGTGACAGGTCACAGTTCTTTACACTCTGCAGAGGTGTGTTGCTTTACCCATAAGAGATCTTAACCTTGGTGCCAACCGGGCAGCTTTCCCGTCCACACTTCCTTCGGTGTGAGGCCCGGTATAAGGTCTAGCCAATCATGTTCCTCCGCTACCTCGAACACCCACCCTTTGTTGCATGCCCCGACCCTGGGTCCTCGCCGGTCCCATTATTCCCACTCACGGGTGGACCCCGACCACGACGACAGTTTGGGATTGAACCAAACTCCTTCACCGGTAGCTGCAACCCATCATAGACCGCAATACCGTGGAGACTTAAGGCTTCCCCAGCCAACCGCTTGCACTTCGAGCGACAAGTGTCTACGGACGATGCCGTGGGGACTTAAGGCTTCCCCAGCCAACCGCTTGCCCTGACAGATTCAAGTGTCTACGGTAAAGCGCATCCGTTGATGAACGAGAGGTGGAAACACTTTTGACTACTCCGTCCCACTCCGGATCTTATAGTTAACACGGGTATTACGGCACAAGAATCACTGGCGACATTTGTTGTTTAATCCTAGATGGATATAAACCCGTGCAATGGAACCTCCACCATATCAACACAATCCATGGTTCCATTGCCCACCACATAGTCATATTCATAGTTATGAAAGTAGTGGTTTTGATTTTTATGCAATAGTGATAACCATAATACTTTGCAAGTAATTTGATAGAAATACACAAATGACATGAGCAAGTGATGAACTTGCCGGAACACTGCAAAGTTTTGCAGTTGGAAGGTGTGGACTGACCCTTGTCCTCTGTTTCTGAAAAATAGCATCATTGTCCGATAAGGGCAATGGTTAAAGAAGCAATTATGCATGATTCCAGTTTTAGGGTTTGTTCCCCCCTTCCGATGTCGTTGTTATTTTATGAGAGGTTAATACTAAGAACAACTTGTAGATACTTGGTTTAGGGTAAATACAACCTTGAAATTTTGTCAAGGTGTTTTTAAAGTCCAATTGCATTAATGGACTTATTTTCATTTTAGAAAATAATATGTGTGATTTAAATTCTTATTTAAATCATTAAAATAAGACTTATTCTTAATTGTCTTCAAAAATTATGTTTGGTATTTTATTTAAATAGAGAATTTTATGCTGATCCATTTTCATATTTTTAATTTATTTTTTAGAGCTTCTAAGCATTTCTTATTTAATTTCAAAGTTTCAGCATTTATATGAATTGTGAAATGACTGAAATACCCTTGGGCCCCACCTGTCAGGTGGCCCAACGGGTTAGGTGCGGCCGACCCACCTGGTCCGGCCCAACCCGCTCACTCTCTCTCTCTCTCTCGCGCTCGTGTCCGAACCCTAACCCTAGAGCTCTGGCGACGCCGTGGTCGCCGCCGTCTTCTCCGATATTTCCCGGCCGCTTCCGGCCATCGCCGCCGGCGAGATGGGGCGCATCAGCACCGCCACCTGACGGCGCACCAGATCATCGGCGTCGATCTGGTCCTAGCCGCTCCCTTCGCCGATCCCCATCGCGGTCGCCCTCTGTCTTTGCGGTGCTCTTCGGCGCCTCTGGTGTGATGGCGCCGTCGAGGCCTTCGCCGCCGTGGTGCGGGGCGCTGCGGCGCTAGGCGGAGCCTGGCCTGGCCTGGCCAGGTGCCGTTGTGCTTTCGATGCGCGCCGCCGTAGCCGCCATGGCTGCGGCAGTTGTCTGCTCGCCCCAGGTACGCCTCTTCCGATCCCTCCTTTCTCTCACTCTGGCCTGCTCTTCTTCTTCCTCCAGTAGCTCTGCTGCGCCTAACTCACTGTGTGTGCGTATGCTGCTTTGCTGCTGCGCTGGTGCTTGTGCTGCTGTGCTGTTCATGCGGCTCTGCCTCACTAGCCTTGATCATGGTCGCCATGGCCATGCCAGAGCTTGCCTTCCTGCTGTGCTATCCATTTCTTGCTTAAATTCCCTTCTATGGCTCTGTTATTGTTACTAAGCTTGCCAGATGCTTAATTGTGTTCCTATAGGCTTGCTCATGAGCATCTTGTAATGCTCAGGGACTGCCTAATGGCTACTGTCTTGCTACAATTAAATCCATTTGATTGCTTAATGGCTCTGGTTGTGATGAGGGTTTAATTATATGTGTGTGCTATTCATGTCAGGCTTGATCCAGTGGTACATCATGTATTTGATGTGCTTCTGGATACAATTACAGTTCATCTATTAGTTATCTGTGAAGCAGTTGTTGATTACCTGTGACCAATTAATTATCTGGTCCATGCTCTGTTGCTTAGTGATACTCTAGCATGCTCTAGCATGTTATAGCAAGCTCTGATGATCATGTGATCATCAACAGCTGGTAATTGGTTTGCTTACCTGTTGCCTGTGCATTGCTGTTACCTATTTATGTGTATGTGTGTGGCACAGATCAGTGCTGGTGCTTGCTCAAGCATCAGCTGATGCTTGCAGTGATCCTCTGGATCATTAGCAAATGTCTGTTCCATGATTTACTTGTTAATATCAATTATCTGTGTTGCCTTTATTGATGGAGTGGATAATTGATGTGAACTGTGATACAGTGATGATCATCACAATTGATTGGCTTGGCTAGATGGATGCTAACAGTGGTTGGGAACCCTAGCCCTGCTTTGAACCCAATCAGGGTGATGATATTTGTATATGGCTTGTTGGTTTGGCTGTTCTAGGGTTTGAGGTGACCCTGGCAGTAGTCATGTGCTGCCCTAGGGTAGCTCCCCTATTTGTTGGCTTGCTGTTGCTTACCAAATGCTTTCTGGGTGATCCATTTATTGGATTGCCAGTGGCTCTTGATGTTGAAATCATATAGACAATATTCTGTCTAGGTCTGATGGTCAACTAGCTGTAGGTGCTAAGTGTGTGTAACTAGGCTGACTTGTGCTCTCATCTCTTGCTGGATTTCTTCAGTTATGCAATTATTGTCATATCTATTGTTCCCTTTTGATGATTGACCAGTGGCCTTTCTGCTCTTGCTTGCACCATATGGCTAAATAGCCAGATGATGACACAACTTGGGTATCACACCCTTTTGATTATGTGTGATTGATGCATATGCTTATATATGAACAAAACCATCTGGTTTGTCCATGATGCTTGGTATACCTCACTCCAGCTCGTAGAATGTGATGTTGGTGTAGAGGTTTGCCTCTGTGTTGATCTTATGGTTGCTTTGCTTGCCCTGCTCCTCCTGGTGACTTGATGAAACTTGATTTAATTCAGTGGTGTGCTGGAATAGATTGAACGGTGAGGTCGTTTCTATCTGTTCTAGCTGTTCTTGGTGTTCTTGGTGGCTTACCAGTTCAGTTCTGCCGATGGTTGAATCAAATGGCTAGGGTTTGGCTGTGAAAAGCTTTTATATGCTTCTGGCTTGCTCTTGTTGGTCGACAGCACCACCTGCAGCTTGTGGTGACTCACTCTGGTGTGTGTGTGTTGTTACACATGCACACAGCCTTGTGTGCAGCCTGGTTGTGTGTGTGTGTGTGCAAGTGTTGTGCACTTGGACTTGATCCTATCTGTGGCATGGATCTGCTCGGCAGAGACTTGATCATATCCTCTCCAATTCTATTTGATTTCTAACCTGCCAAGTGGCTATGCCACTTGGCATAACACTTGTTTTTATTTGCTTTGTGTTTGTGTGCAGGGAAACAACCTGATGCTCCAAGGATCATGGAGATCATCAAGTACAAGGCTAAATGAAGATTAGCTTGTAGTGTTAAGTTAGAACATTAAATTGTACTTTTCTTTTCTTTTCATTTTCCATTTTGTCCAATTCTTGTAATATGTTGTAATTCCATAATTCAAATCTGAATATTGTAAAGACAATGTATTATGTGTGTGATGATCAATAAAGCCCAAGTTTTCCTTATTGAGCTTAATGTAATAGTTGTATTACTTATATTATTGCTTAATGGTAATTGTTTGTGAAATTATCTCAAATTTGAATTATGTGATGATTATTTGATGTTTGAATTTGAAATTCAAATTCAAATTTGGTTTGAATTCAAACATACCACTTAACTTGTAATTCAATCATACAACTTAAGATTTCAATGAAATTATCACTGCTCTCTTCTCAAAACCCTAATTTAGACAAGTAGGAACAAGTTCATCGCACTCTCGAAACCCTAACCCTGTAAGGTGTCGAGAGAGAAACCTGTCCCCCTTCGATGCAGTTTTGTTTTAAAAGCGTGAAATTTCCCCGTAATTTACCATGCAATGCACATCCCTTTCTAAAATCTACCCCTTGATCGTCTCTAAACCTGGGACATTACAGCCTTTTCCCCTTAAAGAAAACTTCGTCCCGAAGTTGTGGTTGTAATACCTGAAAAGTTCGGGGTATGTTTTCCTCAGGTCTTCCTCCTTTTCCCAGGTGGCTTCCCTCTCGGGATGGTGCTTCCATTGTATCTTGCAGTATTTTATCGCTCGATTCCTGAGTTGTTTCCAGTTTTCCTCGAGAATCTTCGCTGGCTTCTCGATGTATGTCAAATCTGGTTGTAACTCAAGCTCTTCATGAGATACTTGTTCATCTGGGGTCTTCAAACATTTTCTGAGTTGCGACACATGAAATATGTTGTGAACCTGGGATAACCTTCCCGGTAGTTCCAATTCGAAGGCTAACCCTCGGTTTTGACTCAAAATCCTGAAAGGTTCGATGTACCTAGGGCTTAGCTTTCCTTTTACTCCAAACCTCTGAAGTCCTTTCATCGGGCTCACCTTAAGGTATACCATGTCTCCAACTCGTGGCTCCCATGTTCTCCTCTTTTGATCAGCATAACTCTTCTGTCGGCTCTGGGCTATTTTGAGCCTATCTCTGATAACGTCAATGATTTGTTGCTTTTCCTTGACATAATCAGGGTTGAACTCTTTGCTTGCTTCGGCTTCATACCAACATATCGGTGATCTACACTTTCTTCCATACAGAGCTTCAAACGGTGCCATCTTGATGCTGCTTTGGTAGCTATTATCGTATGAAAACTCTGCTAGTGGTAAGTGCTCCTCCCATGATCCTCCGAAGTCTAGGGCACAAGCCCTAAGCATATCCTCTAAGATCTGGTTAGTTCTCTCGGTTTGTCCACCTGTCTGGGGATGATAGGCGGTACTATAGTCCAACGTGGATCCTAAGGCTTCGTGTAGTTGCTTCCAAAATGCTGATGTGAACACGGATCCTCGATCCGACACGATCTTCTTGGGCACTCCATGTTTACTCACGATCTCTTTGATGTAAAGATCGATGAGTTTCTCTCCTTTGTCCTGCTGATTTACCGCTAGAAAGTGTGCACTCTTCATCAACCGGTCCACGATTACCCATATCATGTCCTTCTTTTTATTGGTCATGGGTAGTCCGGTGATGAAATCCATCCCTATTTCCTCCCATTTCCACTCTGGAATAGGTAAAGGTTGTAACTTTCCTGCTGGACTCTGGTGTTCAGCCTTCACTCTCTGGCAGGTATGGCATTCCGCCACGTATTGTGCTATCTCCCTCTTCATGTTGTTCCACCAGAATAGCTCCTTTAGGTCCATGTACATCTTTGTACTTCCCGGATGAATGGAATATGGTGTTTGATGAGCTTCCCGGAGTATTACTTCCTTGATTTCAGCAATATCCGGAACACAAATTCTCTTCTGGAACCATAATGATCCCAATTCTCCGCGGTGAAATTCTGATGGTCTTCCTTCATCTATTCTTCTCATCTCCTCCATGATGAATGGATCGTCCAGCTGACCCATCATTATCTCATGCTTCAGGTTAACATTTAGCTCATCAGCTACTTGTAAAGCCGATAGTCCTTCATGAGCTTCCTTCTCCCAAAGTTGTATTTGGGCTTGGCTTATTTCCTTCCTCAACTCCGGTGAGATTTCTTGTTCCACTCCGCCGGTGCTCTTCCTACTCAAGGCATCTGCGACAACATTGGCCTTTCCTGGAGTGTAATTGATGGTCAAATCATAATCCTTGATCAATTCAAGCCATCTTTTCTGCCTCATGTTGAGTTCCTTCTGAGTGAAGAAATATTTGAGACTCTTATGATCTGTATAGAGCTCACACTTGGCTCCATAGAGAAAATGTCGCCAAGTTTTGAGTGCAAATACGACTGCTGCTAATTCCAAGTCATGTGTTGGATAATTCACTTCATGAGGTCTGAGTTGCCTCGATCCATAAGATATCACTTTCCGATCTTGCATGAGTACGCAACCCAATCCATGCTTGGATGCGTCACAGTACACGGTGTAATCCTTGCCAACTTCAGGAACTGCTAACACCGGTGCCGCGGTGAGTTTCTCTTTTAGAGTTTGAAAACTCTTCTTAGTTCTCACACTCCTCTAACCACACAAATGGTGTGTTCTTTCTTAACAGCTTCGTCATTGGTCCTGCTATCTTGGAGAATCCTTCAATGAATCTCCGATAATATCCTGCCATTCCTAGGAATCCTCGGATTTCCTTGACAGTCTTGGGTGCTTCCCATTCTAAAACTGCTGCTACCTTGCTCGGGTTAACAGCTATTCCATCTTTACTAATCACATGACCAAGAAATTCCACTTGATCTAGCCAAAATTCACACTTGCTGAATTTGGCATAGAGTTGATGTTCTCTTAGTGTTTGCAACACTAACCTCAAATGTTCAGCATGTTCGGCCTTGTTCTTGGAATAGATCAAGATATCATCAATGAATACGATGACAAACTTGTCTAGATATGGCATGAAAATCTTATTCATGAGATTCATGAAAATTGCTGGGGCATTGGTTAATCCAAAAGGCACTACAAGGTATTCATGATGTCCATACCTTGAGACAAAGGTAGTTTTCGGAACGTCTTCCTTCTTGATCTTTATCTGGTGATAACCGGATCTTAGATCAATTTTGGAAAAGACTCCCGCGCCTCTAACTTGATCGAATAGATCTTGTATTCTTGGAAGTGGATACTTGTTCTTGATTGTGACGTTGTTCAGATTCCTGTAGTCTCCGCACATCCTTCTTCCTCCATCTCTTTTATCCACGAAGATCACAGGTGATCCCCATGGTGAAACACTCTCTTGTATGAATCCTTTTTGTTCCAAGTCATCCAGTTGCTCCTTAAGTTCTTTCAACTCCTTGGGCCCCATCTTATATGGTGCCTTAGCAATCGTAGCTATTCCTGGAATTAGGTCGATAGTGAATTCTATCTCCCTATCTGGTGGCATACCTGGTAATTCCGCAGGAAACACATCCTGGAATTCATTCACTACAGGTATATCCTCTAACTTCACCTCCTTCATGCTGTTCAGCTGTAGCTCCATGATACGTCCAATTTGCATCACTATTTTGTATCATAATTTGCTGTTATTCATTGATATATTTCATATTTGGATACAATACTTATGTTATTTCATCTATTTTGCATGTTTCATCATTATTGGAGGATCAAGCACCGGAGCCAGGATTCTGCTGGAAAAAGCACCGTCAGAACGCAATATTTCGGAAGATCAACTGTGGAAGGAAATTATACCAAAAATCCTATTTTTCAAGATGACGAAGGAAGCCAGAAGGAGGAGCCAGCTGGACCCAGGGTGGGCCCACACCATAGGGCGGCGCGGCCCATGGCCTGGCCGCGCCACCATGTGGTGTGGGGGGCCCACAGCCCCTTTCGCCTCCTTTTCTTCGTGAAACCCTTCGTCCCGAAAACCTAAGCCACAGAGGGTACCTCGCGAAGAGTTACAGCCGCCTCTGCGGGGCGGAGAACACCAGAGAGAAAAGAGCTCTCCGGCGGGCAGGAATCCGCCGGGGAAATTCCCTCCCGGAGGGGGAAATCGACGCCATCGTCACCGTCATCGAGCTGGACATCATCTCCATCACCATCATCATCATCTCCACCATCATCACCGCTGTCTCCACCGCTGGACACCGTCACCGCCGTAGCAATTTGGGTTTGATCTTGATTGTTTGATAGGGGAAACTCTCCCGGTATCGATCTCTACTTGTTGTTGATGCTATTGAGTGAAACCATTGAAACCATTGAACCAAGTTTATGTTCAGATTGTTATTCATCATCATATCACCTCTGATCATGTTCCATATGATGTCTCGTGAGTAGTTCGTTTAGTTCTTGAGGACATGGGTGAAGTCTAAATGTTAGTAGTGAATTATGGTTGAGTAATATTCAATGGTATGATATTTAAGTTGTGGTGTTATTCTTCTAGTGGTGTCATGTGAACGTCGACTACATGACACTTCACCATTTATGGGCCTAGGGGAATGCATCCTGTATTCGTTTGCCAATTGCGGGGTTGCCGGAGTGACAGAAACCTAAACCCCCGTTGGTATATCGATGCAGGAGGGATAGCAGGATCTCAGAGTTTAAGGCTGTGGTTAGATTTATTCTTAATTACTTTCTTGTAGTTGCGGATGCTTGCAAGGGGTATAATCACAAGTATGTATTAGTCCTAGGAAGGGCGGTACATTAGCATAGGTTCACCCACACAACACTTATCATAACAATGAAGATTATTTAGCTGTATGTAGCGAAAGCACTAGACTAAAATCCCGTGTGTCCTCGAGAACGTTTGGTCATTATAAGTAAACAAACCGGCTTGTCCTTTGTGCTAAAAAGGATTGGGCCACTCGCTGCAATTGTTACTCTCGCACTTTACTTACTCGTACTTTATTCAACTGTTACATCAAAACCCCCCGAATACTTGTCTGTGAGCATTTACAGGGAATTCTTCATCAAAACTGCTTGTCAACACCTTCTGCTCCTCGTTGGGATCGACATTCTTACTTATTGAAAATACTACGATACACCCCCTATACTTGTGGGTCATCAAGACTATTTTCTGGCGCCGTTGCCGGGGAGTGAAGCGCTATTGGTAAGTGGAATTGGTAAGGAAAATCTTTACTGTTTGTGCTGATTTTATTTCTGCCTGCTGCTATAAGTCAATATGGAGAGATCTTCTCTTCAATTTTTATTTGGGAAATCTACTACTACTGCAACGGTAGTGGATGAGGCGCCAGGTGAGGAAGTGATACCATATAAAATACCTATGAAAATTATTGAATGTGTTATGGATAACCGCTATGAAGGGGATGGAACTGTCCACCCTGGAGATCATTTATTGTTCTTGCATGAATTATGCGGTTTATTCAAGTGTGCAGGTATTGCTATGGATGAAGTGAGGAAGAAACTATTCTCTTTATCATTATGCAGTAAGCGGCGCATTGGTATAAATTACTGGATAATGGGGATTCTCTTGAATGGAATGATATTGTGCCCCGGTTTTATTCTAAGTTCTATCCTCCAAGTGAAATTCACAAGGATCGGAATCGCATATATAATTTTTGGCCTCATGATGGAGAGAGTATTGCCCAAGCTTGGGGGAGATTGAAGTCTTTAATGCTCAAATGCCCCATTCATGAGCTTCCTGGTAATGTTATTATTGATAATTTCTATGCAAGACTTTCTTTTCAAGACAAGACCTTGCTGGATACTTCTTGTTCTGGATCATTTACACGCAACAAAGAAGAGTTTAAAAGGGACCTTCTTGATCAGATCCAAGAAAATACTGAAGGTTGGGAGAACGACAAGGATAGAGAATCAGGTATAATTTATGATTATAAATGCATTGAAGCTTTTATGGTTACTGATAAATTTCGTAATATGAGTGCTACATATGGTCTTGATTCTCAAGTTGCTGCAAATCTTTACAAAGCTTTTGCCTCTCATTATGAATTGCCAAAGAAGAATTTTGATAAGTATCATGAACCGTATAAAGATAAAACTGATTCATCTATTAATAAATGCGTTGTACTTGAAACTGCTGATCATGTTATTCCTGAAGCTTATATTGAAAAAACTCCTTTCCCTGCTAAAATGAAGGAGTACTCTGTTATAAATAGTGCGGTTCATAAAAGTGAAAAGAAACCTGTAGAATATGAAGAACAAATAAAAGTTGAACCTGCTGTTGCAATAGTTAAAGATCTTGTGACTGAAAATGTGGAGGATGGTCATATTATTTTCTGTGAAGATGCTTCTAATATTGTTTCACATCCTAATAAACCCAAACAAGCTAGTGTTCCTATGCTATCTGTTAGAATTGGTGATCATTGCTATTATGGATTATGTGACATTGGTGCAAGTGTTAGTGCTATTCCTTATGAGCTTTACACGGAGATTATGCACGAAATTGATTCTTGTGAACTTGAAGATATTGATGTGGTTATTCAGCTGGCTAATAGAGAAACTATTTCTCCAATTGGTATTGTTCGAGATGTGGAAGTTCTATGTGGTAAGATTAAATACCCTGCTGACTTTTTGGTACTTGGTTCTGCTGTTAGTGATTATTGTCCTATTATTTTTGGTAGACCTTTTCTAAATACTTGTGGAGCTATTATAGATTGCAAGAAAGAGAAAATTTTGACTAAATTTGCTGGTGAATCTTATGAGTTTAACTTCTCTAAATTTACCAAAACTCCTTATAAAGCTGATTTGCCTAGTGATGATTTTAAAATGGAGCAATGTGCATCTATTGTTCTTGTTCCTAACAATCCTTTGCAGCAACATTTGGAGGATAGCGAGAGTGAAGTTTTTAGGAAAGAAAGAGATGAGCTTGAGGAAATTTTTCTTCGCCAACCTATTCTCAAGCATGATTTACCGGTGGAAGATTTGGGTACAACACCGCCACCAAAGGAAGATCCTGTTTTTGAATTAAAGCCTTTGCCTGATAATCTTAAATATGCTCATATTGATGATAAGAAAATATATCCTGTTATTATTAGTTCTAAGCTTTCAGAGATTGAGGAAGAAAGGTTATTGGAAATATTGAAGAAGCACCGAGGAGCTATTGGCTATACTCTTGATGATTTGAAAGGGATTTCTCCTTCTATTTGCCAACATGCTATTAATATGGAAGATGATGCAAAGCCTGTTGTTGAACATCAGCGTCGTCTAATTCCGAAGATGAAGGAAGTGGTAAGGAACGAGGTATTAAGACTTCTTGAAGCTGGTATTATATATCCTATTGCTGATAGTAGATGGGTTAGTCTTGTGCATTGCGTTCCCAAGAAAGGAGGAATGACTGTTGTGCCTAATGATAATGATGAGCTCATCCCTCAAAGAGTAGTTGTAGGGTATAGAATGTGCATTGATTTTCGAAAAGTTAATAAAGTTACTAAGAAAGATCATTACCCTTTACCATTTATTGATCAAATGCTAGAAAGATTGTCTAAAAATACTCATTTTTGTTTTCTTGATGGTTATTCTGGGTTTTCACAAATTGCTGTTAAAGCTAAAGATCAAGAGAAAACCACTTTCACTTGTCCCTATGGAACTTATGCTTATAGACGTATGCCTTTTGGTTTATGTAATGCTCCTGCTACTTTTCAAAGATGCATGTCTGCTATTTTTCATGGTTTTTGTGAGAGTATTGTAGAGGTATTCATGGATGATTTTTCCGTCTATGGGAATTCTTTTGATAGTTGCTTGCGAAACCTTGATAAAGTTTTGCAGAGATGTGAAGAAACTAACCTTGTTCTTAATTGGGAGAAATGCCACTTTATGGTTAATGAAGGAATTGTATTGGGACATAAAATTTCTGAGAGAGGTATTGAAGTTGATAGAGCTAAAGTTGAAGCAATTGAGAAGATGCCCTATCCGAGGGATGTTAAAGGTATTCGTAGTGTTCTTGGTCATATTTGGGTTTTATAGGAGATTTATTAAAGATTTCTCCAAGATTTCAAAGCCTCTTACTAATCTTCTTCAAAAAGATGTACCATTTGTTTTTGATGATGATTGTAAGGAAGCTTTTGAAACTCTAAAGAAAGCTTTAACAACTGCTCCTATAGTTGAACCTCCTGATTGAAACTTACCATTTGAAATTATGTGTGATGCTAGTGATTTTGCTGTAGGCGCTGTTCTTGGACAGCGGGTAAACAAAAAACTGAATGTTATTCATTATGCTAGTAAAACTCTTGATGCTGCTCAAAGAAATTATGCTACAACTGAAAAAGAATTATTAGCTGTAGTCTTTGCTTGCGATAAATTTAGATCTTATATTGTTGATTCAAAAGTTACTATTCATACTGATCATGCTGCAATTAGATACCTTATGACAAAGAAAGATGCTAAGCCAAGGCTTATTAGATGGGTACTTCTTTTGCAAGAATTTGATTTACATATAGTAGATAGGAAAGGTGCTGATAATCCTGTTGCTGATAATTTGTCTAGATTGGAAAATATTGCTTATGATCCTGTTCCTGTTAATGATAGTTTTCCAAATGAACAATTGGCTGTAATAAAGGTGAGCTCGCGAGACAGTCCTTGGTATGCTGATTATGCTAACTTTATTGTTTCCAAGTATTTGCCTCCAACTTTTTCAGCTCAGCAAAGGAGGAAATTCTTTTATGACTTGAGGCATTATTTCTGGGATGACCCACACTTATATAAAGAAGGAGTGGATGGTATTATGCGAAGATGTGTTCCTGAATATGAACAACAAGAGATATTGAGTAAATGTCATGGTAGTGCTTATGGAGGACATCACAGGAGAAAGAACCGCGCAAAAGGTTCTACAATCAGGTTTTTATTGGCCAACTCTCTTCAAGGATGCGAGAAAGTTTATTTTATCTTGTGATGAATGCCAAAGGGTTGGTAATATCTCCAGACGTAATGAAATGCCTATGAATTATACTCTTGTTATTGAACCATTTGATTGTTGGGGATTTGACTTCATGGGACCTTTTCCGTCTTCAGAAGGTAACACTCACATACTTGTTGCTGTTGATTATGTTACTAAATGGGTGGAAGCAATACCTACAAAAAGTGCTGATGGTGAGACCTCTTTAAGAATGCTTTTAGACATTATTTTTCCTAGATTTGGAGTGCCTAGATATATTATGACTGATGGAGGTTCTCATTTTATTCATGGAGGTTTTAGAAAAACTCTTGCTAAGTATGGTATTAATCATAGAATTGCTTCCGATTATCATCCTCAAACTAGTGGTCAAGTAGAATTATCAAATAGAGAGATTAAATCTATTTTGGGAAAGACCGTTAATAAAACTAGAAAGAATTGGGCTAGTAAATTGAAGGATGCACTATGGGCTTATAGAACTGCTTATAAAAATCCCATGGGAATGTCACCTTATAAAATGGTTTATGGGAAGGCTTGTCATTTACCTTTAGAACTAGAGCACAAAGCTTATTGGGCTGTTAGAGAATTAAATAAAGATCCTAAACTTGCCGGTGATAAGAGGTTGTTGCAATTAAGTTCTCTAGATGAATGGAGAAATGAAGCTTATGAAAATGCTAAACTCTTTAAAGAGAAAGTTAAAAAATGGCATGATAGAAGGATTATTAAAAGAGAATTTAATATTGGGGATAAAGTCCTATTGTATCGGTCTCGTCTCAGATTCTTTGCAGGGAAATTACTCTCAAAATGGGAAGGACCATATGTTGTCGAGGAGGTGTATCGTTCAGGAGCAATTAAAATTAGCTCTCTCCAAGGCAATGCCACACAAGTGGTGAATGGACAAAGACTCAAGCATTATATCTCGGGTGATTCTTATAATGTTGATGTTGATATTATTCAAGTGGAAACACCGGAGGCTTTCATCAAAGGGCAAATTGACAATCCGCCAGAACTCGACTTTGAATAGGTAACAGTACTGGTAATGAAAAGTACGCAATTTACTTTCCGAACAATATTTTTGCTGTTTTTGGAAAATATGAAAAATTACGAGTTCGAAACGGAGTGGAAAGGACGCACGAGGGGGTGCCACCATAGGGCGGCGCGACCTGACCTGGGCCCGCGCCGACCTATGGTTTGGCCGCCTCGTCGCCCCTTTCCGACTCTAGTTCGATCTGGTACTTTCCTTGTGTCGTGAAATTTTTTGCTATATAATCCCCCGGACCCCTGGAGGTCCGTATATCGTTTTCTCGACGTGTTTTGTTTCGAGCTGTTTCTGCCAGGATCTGTTTTCGGTCTAGAAGCACCATGGTCTCCAAGAACAAGGGTAAGGAGCTTCCGGATGAAGATAATCAAGATCTTGAGTGGAAATAGGAGGACAAGGACGTCAAGGAAGAGGGTGAAGAAGAGATGGAGGAAGATTCGCGCTCACACCCGCGTGCTACCATCGCAAGCATCAAGGTGGTGGACAACCCTTTTAGTGCAAACAAGAGCGCAAGAATTCGCACTGGAGGAGCGGTTCCACGTCATTACCTAGCTCCGAAGACATCCTTATCAGGCACTCATCACCCCTTCCACAATCTAATTTTCAATAATCAAATTGAAGGGACTCCCAAGGCAGCATTGCCTAGCCAGTGGGATATAGATCGCTCTAACACTGCAGGAAGGAGGGAGCCTGAGGCTGAAGAGTGGGGAAATAACTCCAAGAGTTGGGACTCGCCGTCGGACAGACTCCTTAACCGCGTCAAGCACAATTCGGAGATGATTCGCAATCTCACATACAGGATTGATGAGCTTCAGGAGCTTATTGAGAAGCTTGTCAGGAATTCATCACCACCATCGCCAAAGGAGTAATTCATCATCGGTATTGGCATCCTCTTGGTTTGTTCCAAGCTTGGGGGAGTGCCGCGGTATCACATCATCACTATCTTTTACTTTTTATTGTCAAGTAGTGTCATATCATGAGTAGGGAAGTTATCGTATAAGATGGGTTGCAGTTTGGAAGTATCTCTCCTTTAGTTGGTTGTCTATGTATCCCTTGGTGTGAGTTATCGTTATGGAATATTAATGAGAAGTCTTATCATTTATATATTGCACATCTTATTTTAGTTTGCAATCTCTATTATATGATTTACCTTGTTGTTAGTATTGGTATCACTTTGGGAGCATTGAATAAATCTATTTGGTTTTGGCAAACTTAGCATTGGTCAATAGCAACAACACTTTGAGGTTTAAGTAGAAAAGAGAAATACATGTAGTTGTTTCATTGTCTTTCTTTCTTGTTAGCTTATAGCTTATTATTCTGAAGTTAAAATTGTTTGTGCTTATAAGGAAGATGCATGATTGTTTCTATCACATGTATATTTGTTTGTTTCCCTCAACTCTTATGCTTGCTAATTAACCTTGCTAGCCAAAGACCTGTACTGAGAGGGAATACTTCTCGTGCATCCAAACCTTAGCCCAAACCTATGTCATTTGTGTCCACCATACCTACCTACTACATGGTATTTTCCGCCATTCCAAGTAAATACTTCATGTGCTACCTTTAAACAATTCAAAACTTAGTATCTCTTATTTGTGTCAATGTTTTATAGCTCATGAGGAAGTATGTGGTGTTTTATCTTTCAATCTTGTTGGGCAACTTTCACCAATGGACTAGTGGCTTCATCCACTTATCCAATAATTTTGCAAAAAGAGCTGGCAATGGGATTCCCAGTCCCAAATTAATTAAACTAAATAGACACTCCTCCATGGTATGTGATTGATGGACGGCACCCGAAGGATTCGGTTAGCCATGGCTTGTGTAAGCAAAGGTTGGGGGAGTGTCATCATCATAATAAAACTAAAATAAAAAGGCACTCCTTCATGGTATGAGATTGTTGGCAGGCACCCGAGGATTCGGTTAGCCATGGTTTGTGAAAGAAAGGTTGGAAGGAGTGCCACATAAAATGAAAATAATATGGGAGCCGCTCTTTGGAGGTTGTCTGGCAAGGGGGTTAGAGTACCCGCTATCAGTCGTTGACAACAACAAACACCTCTCAAAATGTTACTTTTATTCTCTTTATATGATTGCAAAACTGAAAAGCTCTAGCACATGATTTAATCCCTGCTTCCCTCTGTGAAGGGCCTGTCTTTTACTTTATGTTGAGTCAGTAAACCTATTTCCCTCCATCTCAAGCAAGCATTTGAGTAGTTGTGATCAAACCATTATATTGTGATTTGCTTCATCATGTCTTTTATTCTTCTTTGTTTAGTACAAGTTTTATCTGAATGAATATAACTTTGCAAGTTATCAATGATTATGAGGAGACCATTATGATTGAGTATGCAAGTTGTGCCCTATAAACTTTAACATGAGAGTGCTGCTCAATGAGATAAATATAATCTGTTAATTGTTCTCTGACCAAGAACGAAGTTTGCCATCACCAACTATGATTTCTTATGCACCTTTATTTGTGATTACCTTATACTTGTTTCAAGTTGAGTTATATGAGGAAGTTGTTTACTATAATGTCTTGTGTGAATGAATATGATGCTTCTTGTCCGTATTTTATTTATCGACTCTTCACTCCATAAACATGTGGTCCTGTTTACTGAGTTCAGTTTCGCTTGGGGACAAGCGAAGTCTAAGCTTGGGGGGAGTTGATACGTCCAATTTGCATCACTATTTTGTATCATAATTTGCTGTTATTCATTGATATATTTCATATTTGGATACAATACTTATGTTATTTCATCTATTTTGCATGTTTCATCATTATTGGAGGATCAAGCACCGAGCCGGGATTCGCTGGAAAAAGCACCGTCGAACGCAATATTTCGGAAGATCAACTGTGGAAGGAAATTATACCAAAAATCCTATTTTTCAAGATGACGAAGGAAGCCAGAAGGAGGAGCCAGCTGGACCCAGGGTGGGCCCACACCATAGGGCGGCGCGGCCCATGGCCTGGCCGCGCCACCATGTGGTGTGGGGGGCCCACAGCCCCTTTCGCCTCCTTTTCTTCGCGAAACCCTTCGTCCCGAAAACCTAAGCCACAGAGGGTACCTCGCGAAGAGTTACAGCCACCTCTGCGGGGCGGAGAACACCAGAGAGAAAAGAGCTCTCCGGCGGGCAGGAATCCGCCGGGGAAATTCCCTCCCGGAGGGGGAAATCGACGCCATCGTCACCGTCATCGAGCTGGACATCATCTCCATCACCATCATCATCATCTCCACCATCATCACCGCCATCTCCACCGCTGGACACCGTCACCGCCGTAGCAATTTGGGTTTGATCTTGATTGTTTGATAGGGGAAACTCTCCCGGTATCGATCTCTACTTGTTGTTGATGCTATTGAGTGAAACCATTGAACCAAGTTTATGTTCAGATTGTTATTCATCATCATATCACCTCTGATCATGTTCCATATGATGTCTCGTGAGTAGTTCGTTTAGTTCTTGAGGACATGGGTGAAGTCTAAATGTTAGTAGTGAATTATGGTTGAGTAATATTCAATGGTATGATATTTAAGTTGTGGTGTTATTCTTCTAGTGGTGTCATGTGAACGTCGACTACATGACACTTCACCATTTATGGGCCTAGGGGAATGCATCTTGTATTCGTTTGCCAATTGCGGGGTTGCCGGAGTGGCAGAAACCTAAACCCCCGTTGGTATATCGATGCAGGAGGGATAGCAGGATCTCAGAGTTTAAGGCTGTGGTTAGATTTATTCTTAATTACTTTCTTGTAGTTGCGGATGCTTGCAAGGGGTATAATCACAAGTATGTATTAGTCCTAGGAAGGGCGGTACATTAGCATAGGTTCACCCACACAACACTTATCATAACAATGAAGATTATTTAGCCGTATGTAGCGAAAGCACTAGACTAAAATCCCGTGTGTCCTCAAGAACGTTTGGTCATTATAAGTAAACAAACCGGCTTGTTCTTTGTGCTAAAAAGGATTGGGCCACTCGCTGCAATTGTTACTCTCGCACTTTACTTACTCGTACTTTATTCAACTGTTACATCAAAACCCCCCGAATACTTGTCTGTGAGCATTTACAGGGAATTCTTCATCGAAACTGCTTGTCAACACCTTCTGCTCCTCGTTGGGATCGACATTCTTACTTATCGAAAATACTACGATACACCCCCTATACTTGTGGGTCATCACTCCACTTCGATCTGTGTATGTTTGTCGCCTTGGTAGATCATTCTACTTCCATCGGGGCTTTTCAAGGATACCGTCTTGTTCACACAGTCGATCAATGCTCCATTAGCTTCTAACCAGTTCATACCAAGAATGACATCAATGTCCTTCATCGGTAAAATGAATAGGTCCGCGTCAAACGCGCACTTATTGATCATGATGACTTGTTTTTGTTTGGTGTGGGTTACTACTATCGTTCCCCCCGCAGAAAGTATGGTTATGGGTGTATCTAACTTAGTGCAACTAATCCCTTGTTTGATGATGAATTGTTGAGAAATGAATGATGTAGTTGCACCAGTATCAAAAAGTACTTTGCCAGGATTAGTGAGTATCTGGAGCGTACCTATCACCGCCTGATCGGAGTTGACCACCTCCTCCAGACTAGTGCAGTTCAGCTTGCCGAAGGGCTTCTTATTCTTCCAGTTTCCTCCGGTGTTTCCTCCACGATTTCCTCCTCCTCCTGACTGACCTCCTCCACTATTTTTCTTGGGGCAGTCCTTCAACATGTGCCCCTCCTGACGACAACCAAAACATATTATCCTTGGCTTTCTACAGTCCTTGGCAAAATGCCCTGGAAGTCCACAGCTTCGGCAAACCATTGGATTAGCAGTCTGAAACGCTTGATTCCTCCTGCTACTGTAGTAGTAGTAGTAGTTGTTGTTGTTGTTGTTGTTGTTGTTGTTGTTGTTGTTGTATCTTGGCTTGAAACTCAAGCTAGTATTGGGCTTGTTACTAACAAACCTCTTAGGCTCAAACTTGGCCTTCTTCCTCTTTTCCTCCTGCAGTTGTTTGAAATCATCTTCCAGAGTGATCGCAGCATCCACCAACTCTTGAAACTCCGTCGCTCTCATCATACGGAGCTGAACCTTGAACTGGGGACTTAACCTCCTCAGAAACCTTTTCTTCTTCTTGTCCTCGGTGTTGACTTCTTCAACCGCATACCGGGACAGCTTAGAGAATTCCCTGACATAGGTCAGGATGGCTTTGTCCTTCTACTCGAGACTTTCGAATTCTCGACGCTTCAGTTCCACAATACTTTCAGGGACATTGGATTCCCTGAACTTCCTTGCGAATTCCTCCCAGGTAAATACCTTTCCAGCCGGGTAAACGGCTACAATATTGTCCCACCATGATGCTGCGGGTCCACACAGCAGATGGGTAGCATAACGGACCTTCTCTTGGTCGTTACATCCAACGGTATTGAGCTTTCGCTCAGTATCCATAAGCCAATCTTCCGCGTCCATTGGCTCGGGCGCTTATGCGAAAGATATAGGCTTGGTGTTCTGGAAGTCTGCTAAGGTGACTCCCGGATTCTCGGGTCTCTCTACCCGGTTTTGTTGCAGCAGCTCCTGAAAGAATTTGTTCTGCTGCTCCAACGTTACTCGTTGTCTTTCCTCCACTAGCTGCATGTACTGGACGAAATTCTGCTGCGTCATGGGTGGTGGTGGTGGTGGAAACTGGTTCCTGGCTGCTTCATCAGCCTCTTCCTTTTGTTTTGCTTGGCGCTCCATGCGCTGCGCTTCGGTCTCCTCTCCTAACGCTCCCGACATAACCCCCTAGTTCTGCAACACAAGATGATACTCATAATTACTCCATGCGCAAGTTTTCTGAGCTCAACTTTGTGCACAGAACTAGTCACGCAATGGAAATCAAAAAGCAAATCCAAATCATACAAAACATATACCATGTATATACATACTTAAGTGGTCTTATTACAATACTCAAGTCGATGTGAGTATGCAAACTCACTTATTAAAGTATATGTACAAATTTCTACAAATATTACATACTATAATACACGTGGTACTTGTGTATTATAGCCTCACCTCCCTTGGTGGACTCTAGTCGATCTTCACTCCCGGTACATCCCAGGCTTCCATCCGGTCGAACGTGTCGTCCTCCTGATAGACCCTGGAACATAAGGTCTCCCCGTCGGCTGGTAATCGGAATCCGATGATGATCCTAGGGAGAAATCAGTGTTCACAAACTGATCGTTAAGTGCATCACAGTCCACCTATCGGGTATACTCCCCTGTAGCTCCACCATAGGTGTTTCCAACACTCGTACCCGACTCAACCTGTGTCGGATACCCTCCATCAACCCCTTCATTACTAGGATAACTCTGGTTCTGGGTTGTGGCATCATCATTCATCTCCCCGTCATAATACACTGAAGTACTATGAGTTCTAGTATCAGATCCCCAACGCCAACCCGTGGAATTTTCTATAGGAGTCTCGGAACGCTGATTGTTTCCGGATTCCTCTCCGCCCTCGTATCCCCCATAGGAACTACCCAGATAGTTCCCAGGTGTAACAGGTGTAGGTTCACGCTCAAGAGGATCAATACTAATGTAGTCACCAGCTGAGTAAACTGGTGTGTGCACCACATTCTCCATAGGTTCTTTCCCCCTAGTCTCCTCCTTGGGTTCAGTAAACTCCTCTAGCATCGTATCAATTGCTCCCGTCAGATGATGGTTCAACTGAAAGAGTAATGATATGAAGTTGCGACTATTGTCCATGTATTTTGCAGCTGCTATTGGTTTGCGTTTTGCATATTTGTAGTGGTTAAGCATGGGATCCTCTTCCTCCTGATTATGAGGAATGTGGGTGAATTCGGAACCCATAAGCTCTTTCGTCTTATGCTCCCGAATGTCGGTTATGGCTCTCATAACGGCTATATGGTAGGCTGTGTTGATAGTTCTGGCTTCCCCTGCCGGCATTACTATGCTCATTCCCAAAGATTCGGGAAGTCGCAGTCCTACCCTACACTTGGCCAATACAGTACCATCGTAGTACATGTATTTCTTTACTTGGATCTGGGGATCACACCCAAATTCAAGTAACATGGCTCGTAGAATATCTGCAAGTCCTCCTTCATATTCACTCAGTGTGGAATCCATCACTTTCACGTTTCGTCCGGGACGTGAACTTGCCATGTTGGCTGTAGAAATAGAAAGATTATAAGATTAGTAATAATACATCATAATAGAGACAATAAATAATTATCGCACTAAAAGATATGATTGTTGTATTCTCAATTGAATATACACCATATTTTTAGAGAATTCTTTACTAATCCTATTTGACTCCTAACGTGTGGTCCCATTTACTAGGTTCCAACCTAAGGTCAAAGCTTTTGCTCTGATACCAACTGTGGTGACCCTGCATACCACTGCATGTTGTAGTATGCCAGTCGTTGATATAACATTCACGAAGTACCATTCCGCAAATATTACATCCCTCAGAGTAGTACAACAGAACATAGCAGGTCCATAACTCATTCATTTATTATTACAAATATCACACACATGTCGTCTCGGAGCTCCTCTTGGGTCCTAAGAGGAATACTCCTGGGTTCGAGGCGAACCCAACTTAGCTTACAATATAAGAGTCTCATTAAGTTATACATTTATTTCCTCGAGCAGCTAAATACTAAGAGTTCGGGCTGCTCGGCTACTACTACTACTCGAGATGTTCAGGCTTGATCTCCTCCGGAAGCCTCCCCGGTTCCGTAGACGATGAGGTAGTCTACGCCCTCGATACCTCCAGAGAGGTCTGGTTCTTCATAGCCGATGATCTCGGCTCCTTCATTGTTGTCGTAGTCCTCCTCCAGACGATTCAGACAATCTAAGCATGGGATTTAAGAGTGGTATGAGTACGAGCGTACTCAACAAGTTCATTATAGATAAGAGGTGTTTAATGCTCTAGCTACGATATTAGACCAGAAAGTCTAATACCAATGCAAGTTTTGATAAACATTTCTTCAAGAGATTGCTTTTATTCCAAAGAGCTATGTCCGTCAGCCTTCACCGGTTTACTAGAACTTCATGGAGCTCCTTTCCGGCCGCGTTCAGATTCCTTAACCCGGAACAGGAGTGACAGTCACAGCTTCTTTACACTCTGCAGAGGTGTGTTGCTTTACCCATAAGAGATCTTAACCTTGGTGCCAACCGGGCAGCTTTCCCATCCACACTTCCTTTGGTGTGAGGCCCGGTATAAGGTCTAGCCAATCATGTTCCTCCGCTACCTCGAACACCCACCCTTTGTTGCATGCCCCGACCCTGGGTCCTCGCCGGTCCCATTATTCCCACTCACGGGTGGACCCCGACCACGACGAATGTTTGGGATCGAACCAAACTCCTTCGCCGGTAGCTGCAACCCATCATAGACCGCAATACCGTGGGGACTTAAGGCTTCCCCAGCCAACCGCTTGCACTTCGAGCGACAAGTGTCTACGGACGATGCCGTGGGGACTTAAGGCTTCCCCAGCCAACCGCTTGCCCTGACAGATACAAGTGTCTACGGTAAAGCGCATCCGTTGATGAACGAGAGGTGGAAACACTTTTGACTACTCCGTCCCACTCCGGATCTTATGGTTAACACGGGTATTACGGCACAAGAATCACTGGCGACATTTGTTGTTTAATCCTAGATGGATATAAACCCGTGCAATGGAACCTCCACCATATCAACACAATCCATGGTTCCATTGCCCACGACATAGTCATATTCATAGTTATGAAAGTAGTGGTTTTGATTTTTATGCAATAGTGATAACCATAATACTTTGCAAGTAATTTGATAGAAATACACAAATGACATGAGCAAGTGATGAACTTGCCTGAACACTGCAAAGTTTTGCAGTTGGAAGGTGTGGACTGACCCTTGTCCTCTGTTTCTGAAAAATAGCATCATTGTCCGATAAGGGCAATGGTTAAAGAAGCAATTATGCATGATTCCAGTTTTAGGGTTTGTTCCCCCCTTCCGATGTCGTTGTTATTTTATGAGAGGTTAATACTAAGAACAACTTGTAGATACTTGGTTTAGGGTAAATACAACCTTGAAATTTTGTCAAGGTGTTTTTAAAGTCCAATTGCATTAATGGACTTATTTTCATTTTAGAAAATAATATGTGTGATTTAAATTCTTATTTAAATCATTAAAATAAGACTTATTCTTAATTGTCTTCAAAAATTATGTTTGGTATTTTATTTAAATAGAGAATTTTATGCTGATCCATTTTCATATTTTTAATTTATTTTTTAGAGCTTCTAAGCATTTCTTATTTAATTTCAAAGTTTCAGCATTTATATGAATTGTGAAATGACTGAAATACCCTTGGGCCCCACCTGTCAGGTGGCCCAACGGGTTAGGTGCGGCCGACCCACCTGGTCCGGCCCAACCCGCTCACTCTCTCTCTCTCTCTCGCGCTCGTGTCCGAACCCTAACCCTAGAGCTCTGGCGACGCCGTGGTCGCCGCCGTCTTCTCCGATATTTCCCGGCCGCTTCCGGCCATCGCCGCCGGCGAGATGGGGCGCATCAGCACCGCCACCTGACGGCGCACCAGATCATCGGCGTCGATCTGGTCCTAGCCGCTCCCTTCGCCGATCCCCATCGCGGTCGCCCTCTCTGTGCTGCGGTGCTCTTCGGCGCCTCTGGTGTGATGGCGCCGTCGAGGCCTTCGCCGCCGTGGTGCGGGGCGCTGCGGCGCTAGGCGGAGCCTGGCCTGGCCTGGCCAGGTGCCGTCGTGCTTTCGACGCGCGCCGCCGTGGCCGCCATGGCTGCGGCAGTTGTCTGCTCGCCCCAGGTACGCCTCTTCCGATCCCCTCCTTTCTCTCACTCTGGCCTGCTCTTCTTCTTCCTCCAGTAGCTCTGCTGCGCCTAACTCACTGTGTGTGCGTATGCTGCTTTGCTGCTGCGCTGGTGCTTGTGCTGCTGTGCTGTTCATGCGGCTCTGCCTCACTAGCCTTGATCATGGTCGCCATGGCCATGCCAGAGCTTGCCTTCCTGCTGTGCTATCCATTTCTTGCTTAAATTCCCTTCTATGGCTCTGTTATTGTTACTAAGCTTGCTAGATGCTTAATTGTGTTCCTATAGGCTTGCTCATGAGCATCTTGTAATGCTCAGGGACTGCCTAATGGCTACTGTCTTGCTACAATTAAATCCATTTGATTGCTTAATGGCTCTAGTTGTGATGAGGGTTTAATTATATGTGTGTGCTATTCATGTCAGGCTTGATCCAGTGGTACATCATGTATTTGATGTGCTTCTGGATACAATTACAGTTCATCTATTAGTTATCTGTGAAGCAGTTGTTGATTACCTGTGACCAATTAATTATCTGGTCCATGCTCTGTTGCTTAGTGATGCTCTAGCATGCTCTAGCATGCTATAGCAAGCTCTGATGATCATGTGATCATCAACAGCTGGTAATTGGTTTGCTTACCTATTGCCTGTTGATACGTCTCCGACGTATCGATAATTTCTTATGTTCCATGCCACATTATTGATGTTATCTACATGTTTTATGCACACTTTATGTCATATTCGTGCATTTTCTGGAACTAACCTATTAACAAGATGCCGAAGTGCCAGTTCCTGTTTTCTGTTGTTTTTGGTTCCAGAAAGGCTGTTCGGGCAATATTCTCGGAATTGGACGAAATCAACGCCAAACCTCCTATTTTTCCCGGAAGGCTCCAGAACACCGAAGAAGAGTCGGAGAGGGGCCAGGGGGCCACCACACCACATGGCGGCGCGGGCCAGACCCTGGCCGCGCCGGCCTAGGGTGTGGCGCCCCCAGGTGCCCCCCTGCGCCGCCTCTTCGCCTATAAAATCCCTTTCGACCTAAAAACGCAGTACCAATTGACGAAACTCCAGAAAGACTCCAGGGGCGCCGCCGCCATCGCGAAACTCCAATTCGGGGGACAGAACTCTGTTTCGGCACCACACGGGACGGGGAATTGCCCCCGGAGCCATCTCCACCGCCGTCTTCACCGCCATCTTCACCGCCATCGCTGCCTCCATGATGAGGAGGGAGTAATCCATCCCCGAGGCTGAGGGCTCCGCTGTAGCTATGTGGTTCATCTCTCTCCCATGTACCTCAATACAATAATCTCATGAGTTGCTTTACATGATTGAGATTCATATGAGTTTTGTATCACTACTATTCTATGTGCTACTCTAGTGATGTTATTAAAGTAGTTTATTCCTCCTACACGGTGTAATGGTGACAGTGTGTGCATCCGTGTTAGTACTTGGTTTATGCTATGATCATGATCTCTTGTAGATTGCGAAGTTAACTATTGCTATGATAGTATTGATGTGATCTATGCCTCCTACATATGCATGAAGGTGACAGTGTGCATGCTATGTTAGTACTTGGTTTAGTCTTTTGATCTATCTTACACTCAAAGGTTACTTAAATATGAACATTTAATTGTGGAGCTTGTTAACTCCGGCATTGAGGGTTCGTGTAATCCTACGCAATGTGTTCATCATCCAACAATAGTGTAGAGTATGCATTTATCTATTCTGTTATGTGATCAATGTTGAGAGTGTCCACTAGTGAAAGTATGATCCCTAGGCCTTGTTCCTAAATACTGCTATCGCTACTTGTTTACTGTTTTACTGCGTTACTACTGCTGCAATACTACCACCATCAACTACACGCCAGCAAGCTATTTTCTGGCACCGTTGCTACTGCTCATACTTATTCATACCACCTGTATTTCACTATCTCTTCGCCGAACTAGTGCACCTATTTGGTGTGTTGGGGACACAAGAGACTTCTTGCTTCGTGGTTGCAGGGTTGCATGAGAGGGATATCTTTGACCTCTTCCTCCCTGAGTTCGATAAACCTTGGGTGATCCACTTAAGGGAAAACTTGCTGCTGTTCTACAAACCTCTGCTCTTGGAGGCCCAACACTGTCTACAGGAAAAGGAGGGGGAAGTAGACATCAAGCTATTTTCTGGCGCCGTTGCCGGGGAGGAAAGGTAAAAGGTACTCACACTCCGGACCTCGGCTACCAAGCTATTTTCCGCCATTGTAAGTACTCGAAGCTATTTCCTTTAGATTCTGCAATTGCATCTTTTTGTTTCTTGTTTACACTAGTTAGGCATAATGGAAAACAACAAAAAAATTGGTGAGCTTTTTAATCTTTTTCCTGATTTAGAATTGTTTGATGCGAAAATTAAAAAACCTATGGAACCTTATTTGCATGCTAGTAGCGATGTTATTAGTATGAATGCAATTACTGCTAATACTATGGAAAAGTCTAAGCTTGGGGAAGCTAGTTTATATAAAAATAATCTTTTTTGCTCCTCAGCTTTGGAAGAAATATTTTGCTCTGATAATGCTTTATCTCCCATATGCGATAACTCTAATGATGCTTCTGATATTTTAAATCCACCTGCTGAAAGTATTCCGTATAAAATACCTATGAAAATTATTGAACGTGTTATGGACAACCACTATAAAGGGGATGGAACTGTCCATCCTAGAGATCATTTACTGTTTTTGCACGAATTATGTGGGTTATTCAAGTGTGCAGGTATCTCTATGGATGAAGTGAGGAAGAAGCTATTCTCTCGTTTCTTTGTACGGTAAAGCGGCGCATTGGTATAAATTGTTGGAGAATAGACATTTTCTTGGTTGGGAGGAAATTGCATCTCTCTTTTATTCTAAATTTTATCCTCCTCATGAAGTGCATATTGATAGGAATTATATTTATAACTTTTATCCTCGTGATGGAGAGAGTATTTCTCAAGCGTGGGGGAGACTGAAGTCACTAATGCTCAAATGTCCCATTCATGAGCTCCCCCGTAATGTTATTGTTAACAATTTTTATGCGAGGCTTTCAGGACAACACAAGGACTATCTGGACGCATGTTCGAAGGGATCTTTCACAAGCAAGGAGGTTGAAGCTAGGTGGGATCTTCTTGATCGGATTGAGGAGAACGCTGAAGGATGGGAGAACGACAAAGGTAAAGAGTCAGGTATAAATTATGATTATGAATGCATTGAAGCTTTTATGGATACCGATAAATTTCGAAATATGAGTGCTACTTATGGTCTTGACTCTCAAGTTGCTGCAAATCTTTATAAATCCTTTGCTTCTCATTTTGAATTGCTTAAGAAGAATTTTGATAAGTATCATGAACCTTTTAAAGAGGCTTGCATGAAGAATGAAATTGTTGTTAATTATTGCAATAAGCATGCTCAAACTCCTAAGAATGCTATTTCCTATAAGCATGTTAATTTTTGTGGAATGCATAGACCTTGTGGAATTAATCAAATCGAAGATGAATATTGTATCCATCATACTAATGAAAAAACTAGAAAGTGGTCTAGGGCGCTAGATGATCTTGGTAAAAAAGTTTGTGTCCTCTATCCTTTTATTTGTGAAGTTTGCCATGAAGTGGGTCATTTTAATTTTCAATGCTCCTCCAATGATAATTTGAACCCAATGAGTGCTGCAAATTTGTATTGTGATGGTGAAATTACTCCTAATCAGCATGATGAACTTACTTTATTTTTGGGGTGTGAAGAACTGTCGAGAAAAATCTCTTTGTTACATATGAGTGATCTTGATATTGATGATGTCCTGCATGGGTGTTTTTCTTATTGCATTGATAATAGCCATACAAATACTTACATACAAAATATTTTAGAAGATGACACCTTGCCAAAATATGATAGGACCGCTGTGTGTTTTCAACTAATTAATGAAAAGGAGGGATCCTCCCAAGTTTCTTCTATTGTTTCTGAAAGTAAATCAGGTTATGCGGACAAGCTACCCTTCAAGCCTCTTCCTCCTAAAGAAGGGAACGAGGAGAAGGAAGAGAAGAAGAAGAAGAAGAAGAAGAAGAAGAAGAAGGGAACGAAGAAGAAGAAGAAGAAGAAGAAGAAGAAGGAGAATAAAAAGAAAGAGGTAACGGCGTATCCCCGCGTGAATGAGATAACGCTAGGTAACCGTAAGTATGTTGCTCCTAATGATTATTGTGATAATGAATCTGAATACGATGATCTTCCTATGCCCTTTACATACATTAGAGATCATGATTTGAATGAGCACACTACTTTTGATATTGCAAATCTCTGGGAAACTAATTCTGAAAATGATGATGATAATAATTGCCATAGTGTCAGTACTATCCATGCTTCCTCCCATAATGATATAGAAAGCTCTAAGCTTGGGGAAGAGGTGTTTGAAAATCCTTTTGCTACTGATCATTATGTGTTTGATACATCTCCTTCTAATAACAACGATGGTATGGTCATAGATAAACCGACTGTGAAAGATAACTATTCTATTTCTTATGATGACACTGTGCCTCCGATCTTTGATGATTATTATAAAAAATGCTATGATATAGGTTATAACTACCCTTATGAAACTTGTCATAGTCATGATTGGGTTACCAAAAATAATTCCCTTAATATGCAACTTGTTTACCATGTTCAAATTCTTGATAATAATCCTGCTCCAATTACTATTAATGAAAAGAACTCTCCTTATGCCAAAATTAATGATACTTCTATGCATATGAACCATGATAAGAATGTTTTAAGTGATGGGTATATTGTGGATTTCATCAATGATGCTACTGAAAGTTATTATGAGAGAGAGAAATATGGTTATATGCATCTTAATAATATTAAGTTTCCCCTCTTTATGTTGAGAATCTTGAAGTTGCTCGTGTTTTATCCTCTTATGCTTGTCACTTTGTTCTTCATGAATTCATTTGTGTACAAGATTCCTCTGCATAGGAAGCATGTTAGGCTTAAATGTGTTTTGAATTTGCCTCTTGAAGCTCTCTTTTGCTTCAAATACTATTTCTTGCGGGTGCATCACCAAAACTGCTGAGCCCATCTTAATGGCTATAAAGAAAGAACTTCTTGGGAGATAACCCATGTGTTATTTTGCTACAGTATTTTGTTTTATATTTGTGTCTTGGAAGTTTTTTACTACTGTAGCAACCTCTCCTTATCTTAGTTTTGTGTTTTGTTGTGCCAAGTGAAGCCTCTAATCGAAGGTTGATACTAGATTTGGATTTCTGCGCAGAAACAGATTTCTATCTGTCACGAATCTGGGCTGTTTTCTCTGTAGAAAAATCAGAAAAATATGCCAATTTACGTGCGTGTTCCTCAGATATGTACGCAACTTTCATTAGTTTTGAGTTTTCTGATCTGAGCAACGGAAGTATTTATTAAAAATTCGTCTTTATGGACTGTTCTGTTTTGACAGATTCTGCCTTTTATTTCGCATTGCTTCTTTCGCTGTGTTGGGTGGATTTCTTTGTTCCATTACCTTCCAGTAGCTTTGAGCAGTGTCCAGAAGTGTTAAGAATGATTGTGTCACCTCTGAACATGTGAGTTTTTGATTATGTACTAACCCCTCTAATGAAGTTTATGAGAAGTTTGGTGTGAAGGAAGTTTTCAAGGGTCAAGAGAGGAGGATGATATACTATGATCAAGAAGAGTGAAAACTCTAAGCTTGGGGATGCCCCGGTGGTTCACCCCTGCATATATCAAGAAGACTCAAGCGTCTAAGCTTGGGGATGCCCAAGGCATCCCCTTCTTCATCGACAACTTATCAGGTTCCTCCCCTGAAACTATATTTTTATTCCGTCACATCTTATGTGCTTTGCTTGGAGCGTCTGTGTGCTTTTGTTTTTGTTTTTGTTTGAATAAATGCTTTTGTGGGAGAGAGACACGCTCCGCTGGTTCATATGAACACATGTGTTCTTAGCTTTTAATTTTCATGGCGAAGTTTCTTCTTCGATAAATTGTTATATGGTTGGAATTGGAAAATGATACATGTAGTAATTGCTATTAATGTCTTGGGTAATGTGATACTTGGCAATTGTTGTGCTCATGTTTAAGCTCTTGCATCATATACTTTGCACCCATTAATGAAGAAATACATAGAGCATGCTAAAATTTGGTTTGCATATTTGGTTTCTCTAAGGTCTAGATAATTTCTAGTATTGAGTTTGAACAACAAGGAAGACGGTGTAGAGTCTTATAATGTTTTCAATATGTCTTTTATGTGAGTTTTGCTGCACCGGTTCATCCTTGTGTTTGTTTCAAATAAGCCTTGCTAGCCTAAACCTTGTATCGAGAGGGAATACTTCTCATGCATCCAAAATACTTGAGCCAACCACTATGCCATTTGTGTCCACCATACCTACCTACTACATGGTATTTTCCGCCATTCCAAAGTAAATTGCTTGAGTGCTACCTTTAAAATTCCATCATTCACCTTTGCAATATATAGCTCATGGGACAAATAGCTTAAAAACTATTGTGGTATTGAATATGTAATTATGCACTTTATCTCTTATTAAGTTGCTTGTTGTGCGATAACCATGTTCACTGGGACGCCATCAACTACTCTTTGTTGAATTTCATGTGAGTTGCTATGCATGTTCGTCTTGTACGAAGTAAGAGAGATCTACCACCTTATGGTTAAGCATGCATATTGTTAGAGAAGAACATTGGGCCGCTAACTAAAGCCATGATCCATGGTGGAAGTTTCAGTTTTGGACATATATCCTCAATCTCATATGAGAAAATTATTAATTGTTGTTACATGCTTATGCATAAAAGAGGAGTCCATTATCTGTTGTCTATGTTGTCCCGGTATGGATGTCTAAGTTGAGAATAATCAATAGCGAGAAATCCAATGCGAGCTTTCTCCTTAGACCTTTGTACAGGCGGCATAGAAGTACCCCTTTGTGACACTTGGTTAAAACATGTGCATTGTGATGATCCGGTAGTCCAAGCTAATTAGGACAAGGTGCGGGCACTATTAGTATACTATGCATGAGGCTTGCAACTTATAAGATATAATTTACATGATACATATGCTTTATTACTACCGTTGACAAAATTGTTTCATGTTTTCAAAATCAAAGCTCTAGCACAAATATAGCAATCGATGCTTTTCCTCTATGGAGGACCATTCTTTTACTTTCAATGTTGAGTCAGTTCACCTATTTCTCTCCACCTCAAGAAGCAAACACTTGTGTGAACTGTGCATTGATTCCTACATATTTGCATATTGCATTTGTTATATTGCTTTACATTGACAATTATCCATGAGATATACATGTTATAAGTTGAAAGCAACCGCTGAAACTTCATCTTCCTTTATGTTGCTTCAATACCTCTACTTTGAATTATTGCTTTATGAGTTAACTCTTATGCAAGACTTATTGATGCTTGTCTTGAAGTGCTATTCATGAAAAGTCTTTGCTTTATGATTCACTTGTTTACTCATGTCATATACATTGTTTTGATCGCTGCATTCACTACATATGCTTTACAAATAGTATGATCAAGGTTATGATGGCATGTCACTCGGAAATTATCTGTGTTATCGTTTTACCTCGCTCGGACGAGCAGAACTAAGCTTGGGGATGCTGATACGTCTCCGACGTATCGATAATTTCTTATGTTCCATGCCACATTATTGATGTTATCTACATGTTTTATGCACACTTTATGTCATATTCGTGCATTTTACGGAACTAACCTATTAACAAGATGCCGAAGTGCCGGTTCTGTTTCTGTTGTTTTTGGTTCCAGAAAGGCTGTTCGGGCAATATTCTCGGAATTGGACGAAATCAACGCCAAACCTCCTATTTTTCCCGGAAGGCTCCAGAACACCGAAGAAGAGTCGGAGAGGGGCCAGGGGGCCCCCACACCACATGGCGGCGCGGGCCAGACCCTGGCCGCGCCGGCCTAGGGTGTGGCGCCCCCAGGTGCCCCCCTGCGCCGCCTCTTCGCCTATAAAATCCCTTTCTACCTAAAAACGCAGTACCAATTGACGAAACTCAGAAAGACTCCGGGGCGCGCCGCCATCGCGAAACTCCAATTCGGGGGACAGAACTCTGTTTCGGCACCTCGCCGGGACGGGGAATTGCCGGAGCCATCTCCACCGCCGTCTTCACCGCCATCTTCACCGCCATCGCTGCCTCCATGATGAGGAGGGAGTAATCCATCCCCGAGGCTGAGGGCTCCGCTGTAGCTATGTGGTTCATCTCTCTCCCATGTACCTCAATACAATAATCTCATGAGCTGCTTTACATGATTGAGATTCATATGAGTTTTGTATCACTACTATTCTATGTGCTACTCTAGTGATGTTATTAAAGTAGTTTATTCCTCCTACACGGTGTAATGGTGACAGTGTGTGCATCCGTGTTAGTACTTGGTTTATGCTATGATCATGATCTCTTGTAGATTGCGAAGTTAACTATTGCTATGATAGTATTGATGTGATCTATGCCTCCTACATATGCATGAAGGTGACAGTGTGCATGCTATGTTAGTACTTGGTTTAGTCTTTTGATCTATCTTACACTCAAAGGTTACTTAAATATGAACATTTAATTGTGGAGCTTGTTAACTCCGGCATTGAGGGTTCGTGTAATCCTACGCAATGTGTTCATCATCCAACAATAGTGTAGAGTATGCATTTATCTATTCTGTTATGTGATCAATGTTGAGAGTGTCCACTAGTGAAAGTATGATCCCTAGGCCTTGTTCCTAAATACTGCTATCGCTACTTGTTTACTGTTTTACTGTGTTACTACTGCTGCAATACTACCACCATCAACTACACGCCAGCAAGCTATTTTCTGGCACCGTTGCTACTGCTCATACTTATTCATACCACCTGTATTTCACTATCTCTTCGCCGAACTAGTGCACCTATTTGGTGTGTTGGGGACACAAGAGACTTCTTGCTTCGTGGTTGCAGGGTTGCATGAGAGTGATATCTTTGACCTCTTCCTCCCTGAGTTCGATAAACCTTGGGTGATCCACTTAAGGGAAAACTTGCTGCTGTTCTACAAACCTCTGCTCTTGGAGGCCCAACACTGTCTACAGGAAAAGGAGGGGGAATTAGACATCACCTGTGCATTGCTGTTACCTATTTATGTGTATGTGTGTGGCACAGATCAGTGCTGGTGCTTGCTCAAGCATCAGCTGATGCTTGCAGTGATCCTCTGGATCATTAGCAAATGTCTGTTCCATGATTTACTTGTTAATATCAATTATCTGTGTTGCCTTTATTGATGGAGTGGATAATTGATGTGAATCGTGATCTGATGATGATCATCACAATTGATTGGCTTGGCTAGATGGATGCCAACAGTGGTTGGGAACCCTAGCCCTGCTTTGAACCCAATCAGGGTGATGATATTTGTATATGGCTTGTTGGTTTGGCTGTTCTAGGGTTTGAGGTGACCCTGGCAGTAGTCATGTGCTGCCCTAGGGTAGCTCCCCTATTTGTTGGCTTGCTGTTGCTTACCAAATGCTTTCTGGGTGATCCATTTATTGGATTGCCAGTGGCTCTTGATGTTGAAATCATATAGACAATATTCTGTCTAGGTCTGATGGTCAACTAGCTGTAGGTGCTAAGTGTGTGTAACTAGGCTGACTTGTGCTCTCATCTCTTGCTGGATTTCTTCAGTTATGCAATTATTGTCATATCTGTTGTTCCCTTTTGATGATTGACCAGTGGCCTTTCTGCTCTTGCTTGCACCATATGGCTAAATAGCCAGATGATGACACAACTTGGGTATCACACCCTTTTGATTATGTGTGATTGATGCATATGCTTATATATGAACAAAACCATCTGGTTTGTCCATGATGCTTGGTATACCTCACTCCAGCTCGTAGAATGTGATGTTGGTGTAGAGGTTTGCCTCTGTGTTGATCTTATGGTTGCTTTGCTTGCCCTGCTCCTCCTGGTGACTTGATGAAACTTGATTTAATTCAGTGGTGTGCTGGAATAGATTGAACAGTGAGGCTGTTCTATCTGTTCTAGCTGTTCTTGGTGTTCTTGGTGGCTTACCAGTTCAGTTCTGCCGATGGTTGAATCAAATGGCTAGGGTTTGGCTGTGAAAAGCTTTTATATGCTTCTGGCTTGCTCTTGTTGGTCGACAGCACCACCTGCAGCTTGTGGTGACTCACTCTGGTGTGTGTGTGTTGTTACACATGCACACAGCCTTGTGTGCAGCCTGGTTGTGTGTGTGTGTGTGTGCAAGTGCTGTGCACTTGGACTTGATCCTATCTGTGGCATGGATCTGCTCGGCAGAGACTTGATCATATCCTCTCCAATTCTATTTGATTTCTAACCTGCCAAGTGGCTATGCCACTTGGCATAACACTTGTTTTTATTTGCTTTGTGTTTGTGTGCAGGGAAACAACCTGATGCTCCAAGGATCATGGAGATCATCAAGTACAAGGCTAAATGAAGATTAGCTTGTAGTGTTAAGTTAGAACATTAAATTGTACTTTTCTTTTCTTTTCATTTTCCATTTTGTCCAATTCTTGTAATATGTTGTAATTCCATAATTCAAATCTGAATATTGTAAAGACAATGTATTATGTGTGTGATGATCAATAAAGCCCAAGTTTTCCTTATTGAGCTTAATGTAATAGTTGTATTACTTATATTATTGCTTAATGGTAATTGTTTGTGAAATTATCTCAAATTTGAATTATGTGATGATTATTTGATGTTTGAATTTGAAATTCAAATTCAAATTTGGTTTGAATTCAAACATACCACTTAACTTGTAATTCAATCATACAACTTAAGATTTCAATGAAACTATCACTGCTCTCTTCTCAAAACCCTAATTTAGACAAGTAGGAACAAGTTCATCGCACTCTCGAAACCCTAACCCTGTAAGGTGTCGAGAGAGAAACCTGTCCCCCTTCGATGCAGTTTTGTTTTAAAAGCGTGAAATTTCCCCGTAATTTACCATGCAATGCACATCCCTTTCTAAAATCTACCCCTTGATCGTCTCTAAACCTGGGACATTACAAAAATAAAAGAAAGACAGGTTCATCTTGGGAAGCTTCCGCTACCGGCTCCAAGATGCAGAACAGCGATCTGCGCATGAAGCTTCGGCCGGCCTTCTTCAGCTACTACTATCAGCGTAGTACTAAATTACTAGGGCAATTATCTTTGCTTTCTAGTAGTTCCTGGCGTTTGTTGGATCGGAGGTATTCGGTCGTGCGCACCCATGTTTTTATTCCGACCGATTGGTTCTGGAGGGAGCGGCGCGAAGCTCTTTTTCTTTGATTGACATCAAGTGACTATGGATCCATGATGAAAGTCGGAAGAAGAGAATTTCATGAAGGCCAGAGGGGAGGACTAGCTAAGGGAGGTTCAAGTCTTTGCGATGTTGAGGGACTTGCTTGGTGTTTCGGGCTTCACAGCAGCGGTATGAAATTGGGGGCGACAACACAGGTGAAGTGCAGAGTCCTACCTTTCAGGGTGAAAACCCAAGGTCTGGCCTTAATTGGTTGTGCCTGGCAATGTCCTTGGTGGAGGCATTTGTTTTGAGAGCGGGGACTAGTCTGCAATTCAGGTGTTGTCTTGGCGGTGGATGTATTGCTATTGTTAGGCCCGAGATACTGTAGCGGGACTTTTTTTCTTAGTTTTCTTTTCTTGTTTTTGGCTGTGTGCATCCGTAGTGCCATTAGGGTGGTGCGTTGTTGCAGATGCTGGGTGTAATTAGTATCTTCTTGATATTAATATATTCCCTTTATCGAAAAAAAAGTAGTTCCTGGCTAGCTTACGACTAGATCGCATGTATGTGTCAGAATAAGGTGCGTGCAAGATCTTGATTTGATTTGGAGAAGAGGAAGAAGGAGAGGAGGAAGAAGGGGAAAAAAGAAAAAAAATGATTTGGCATATTCTAGGAATATGTTCTTTTACAGTTTAGGGATACAGGTTCTGCTAGCTCGGACGAGTTTTCGGCCGACGAAAAATGGATACAGGGCCCTTTACTCGTGTTTTAAGGGTCGAAAATATACGGGGCATCTTAGACATGCTCTAAGTAGGGCTACGCAGATGTTCGACTCGGCAACCAATTCGAAACCTTACCGGAAACCGAAAATCGAAATCAACCGGAACCGGAAACTAACACAGCCGCCACACGGCAACGCAGAAAGTACTCGCGCTGCCACTGGTGCCATCATCGCGAGAACGGGGATATGAGAACAGATATGCATGCACGAAAACATTTTTTCTAGGCACCGAGGTGCCGGACAGAACATATGCTCCGCGTCTCATACTGCTCGTCGCAGATTTGTCTAATACGTACAGAGAGGACCAAGAAACTGGGACGTGCTTTGTTTTTACCTAGTTTTACTACTCCGTGTGGACTGTGGAGTATACAGATAGAATTCACAATTAACATATACTAGATGACCCGTTGCGCTATCGCGCAAGTGCAAATAAAAGAGTATTAATATGCCAATGAATGTTCACATATAGGACGGTAATTTAATAAATAATTTATTTCAGTGCTTAAATCTATATTTTTGGTGATTGCTCATGTCTTTAGTTGCTATATGAGCATCAAATGTGGCGTTTATTTCTTATCCATCTAAATTTTACAGAATTATACATGATGTTTCATACCAAAATAGTTGTATGATGATCCTTCATGTATTGGTCATTTAAAGTTTATGCGGAGAGTATTTACGGTTCTATTAGATTCGCCTTCCATTTTTGCCATGAGATTTTGTTTTCCCATTTTCTGCTATTGTCCATTGATATTAAATATTTCACAATTTCTATAACTTGTCAGGCTTTACCATAACCACATTGGTAAGCAACATATGCAATAGAACTAAATCATCAATCTATCACGTGGATGTCTGCACGTTATGAAGTTTTGTCAGAAATAAGCCAAAATAAACAATGACTAAACTGAAATAAACAATAAATTTCCGTAGCCAGAAAATCGTGCATCTTCCTCAAACCACGCAGGGAAATATTCATTTGAGAGCACAAAACTCAGCATTGATTCAAGATGGAAAACTGTGCATCTTCCTCAAATCACGCCTGTGATAAACAACCATGTCAAGATGTACCTGCCATTTTGATTCAAGATGTACGTACATCCCACTGCCAAAACCAAAATCTCAGCCAAAAATGGACCCGTAGTCGATAATTACAAGTGGAAGAGTAACAACCATGTGTCGGCAGGTTGTTACCTAAAATCGAAGAGTAAGAACCCCATGTCAGCTGGATTAAATCTGCAGTACATATTGCACTAAAGTTATGATAATATATATGACTTTATGCCAAAAAGAGGGAGGCTAGGCTCAAGGGGAAAAGTGAGGGCCCAGCTAGGACAAAATGCACCGGTTGATGTACGATTGATGTAGGATTGATGGTTCATGAAAATATTAGGGTAACCAAAATTCAGTGAAGATGGGAGCTTAAGTATATTTCTAATAGTCAAATCTCATACATATAAAAGCTCTAGAAAAATCTGCCATAGCACTTTCAGTAAACTGACACAATTGTTGCTACCTTGTAGCCTTGACGAAAGAAGAGAACGGGGTCAGCCGAAAAGTGTTTACTTATGGATGAACCAAAAAGTACTATCTTCAGTTTCCATCAAAAACTCAAAATCTTAACAGACGACATAGAACTAAGCAAAGTGACAAAGCAATTGTGTGGCCCCAAAATAAGAAGGCACTAATAATACCTAGCAGAAGGAGACCAAGAAACATCCACAAGTACAAGACATGCTCCAGAATGTAAAATCTGGTAGCAGTAGCAGGAAATTTGAGTTCTACAACAGGAATAAATGCCATGCTTAGTAACTGTACACCGAAGGTACTTCCCAGTAGGTTCATACCAGAATGGTTGGTAATGGATAGGTGGGTAAAATGGACTTTTCCGCTTCATAGTTGATCCGTCTCCCATTCTCTCGCCAAAAAGTTGAAAAGAATGAATATATTCCTTATAGCAGATAAAAATACGAGCAAAGCTTGTGAGGGGTACTTTAAGGAACTGGGGGGTAACTTTAAGGAACTTGGAACTCTATAAAATAAAATGAAGGGTTGTACTGAATCTCTAGAAATAAATAGGCCACTTGTCTTGCTAATTTTCTCCCGGGATAGCACATATCTTGCTTTAGGCTGCTAGTTCAACAAGGTACTATGCATAGATTAATAATTCTAATCACCATATAATGTAGGTATTGATAAACTGAACACAGTTAGTCATGTACATTTTCTTTTAGAGTAAATAATGAATTAAAAGAACTTGTGATCAGACCAGATTTTTGAACAATGTGTGTTTCAGCTCATGGCTCTCGTATTTTGTTGGACTTTATCCAGCTAATATATAACATTGACATATTACATTAGCTATATGACTAATTTTGTTCGATGTTATCTGGTAGTTCCTATTACACAAAATTACTAACCACTGGTAAAATTGGCATTAAATGAATACTGTCAGCTGTAGATGTCAGTTAACAGAGTTTTCCTATGTTTATCCTAACAAACTTTTCATCAAATGACTTCCGCTCCTGGGATAATACAGAGAAACCTTACTAAGATAACTGAAACAAAGGTAAGCTCATCAAATCACCAACATCCAACTATAGTAAATATAACATCCAGGCACTGGAACCTAACAAGATAACAAATATTATGTCTGAAATACATCTACTATTCAAGCTACAGAGCGGTAAACATATATTTGTAACATTGTAATTTTCTCCCTCTTGGCAGATCACAAGAAGAATTGTAAAATACACCAAAATTCACGCACAGAAAGCAACGACACAAAAGCTACAAAACAGATACGAATTCAGTGATAGCTAACCATATGGCGTGTGACATTCAACGAGTGGTGGAAAAGAACTTACCTCCATGGTTGATGGGTATTAAGTTCTTTTCTACAATTCGTTCTCCTCCATGTCTCAATGCCTCATTCCAGTTCTTGCACGAGACATGTTTTCTACAATTCGTTCTCCTCCATGTCTCAATGCCTCATTCCAGTTCTTGCACGAGACATGAGACTGAGAGTGCGGTGTTCTAGGGAAGCAAGCCGCCACCTCCTGGCCGTCCCTCCTCCTATGTGCATGCTGGATCTTGGTGGGCATGGGAGTGAGAGAGGATGAGTAATGTGGTAACACAAAACACTATGAAACAATGTCTAAGCACTGAAACAAAAGTTCAAGTGGAAAGTGGTGCATAAGAACAAAACAATCATAGCATACATGCAGCTCTCTTAGTTCAATTGAGCTTCTCCCTTGTACTCCCACCACACATCACTTTAATTTTACTCTTTCAACATACAATTTTTCCAATCCATTAAATCAATGCTAAAAACATGAGGGGAATCATGTCAAACATGGCCAGCAACAATTCTGTCCTCGTCACACAAGGAGGCAGTCAGGACCGCAGAGACGAGCCTGCGAGCATAACCAAACGGCAATCAAAACAAAACAGCAATAATATAGGCGGGATAAGTCAATAAACATACCTAAGTGGAGACAAACAATCTGACCTAGCCCATGACCCTAACAAAGACAAACTGGACCTGATATGACCAAATAAAAAAATTACACCAGAGAATGACACAACAATTCGCCAAGAAATAGGAAATCAACCACACTGCACACTCACCTTGACCTCTAGCCTGACCAACCGACAGTGGTGGAAATTTAGCATTCATGCCTCTGCCCATCCCATGGCAACAAACGGCGAACACCAACCCAGGATCCAATCCTATAAAAGAGAGCTTGTTCACAGTCTATGATGTCTGGGACCATTTTCGTGTGCGACCGGTAGACAGAGGCAGGGGCGGGCGCTGGGCCGCGTCGCTCGTTCAGTCGTCGCTTGTATGGAGCGGTGAAAACCCTAGATTGGGATTGGTCCCTCCTCCTCCAATCCCCGCCTCCTCGCTCCTCCCCAATCCCTCATCTCTTCTCTTCCTCCCAAGCGGCCGAGCGGCCGCCTCCTGACAATGAGCTCCGATGGTGGCGGCGAGCAGGGCAGGAACAGGCGGTCAGGGCGGCGGCGAGCAGGGAAGGATCCGGCGTGCCCACGACCAGCATGCTGATGGTCGTTGGGCAGTCATCATCCTCCACCAACTGCGGCCAACATCGCCCTCCTGTTGCGGTCACCATGATGTTGTCCGTCTGCGTGCTAAAGAACACCACGACCCAATGGCGGGCATCTCGTCCGGATTAGGCTCCTTCTCCTGTGACCAAATAATCATATAAAGTAATAACATGAGTAACACATCACGGAATTACGAATGGTCAAAGGCTTTATCAACAAAAAATGTTAAGTATGACTAAAAGCATAAAGAGCATAGTGCAGATTCTTTCAAAAAGAGATGTAATAAAATATATTAATGCCTATGCAAGCAATCCTACAAAACTATCGAATTAAAATTAAAACATGTGCACTGGCTTTATCTTGTAAAGTAGACCATCTGCACTAATACCTTAATGCACCCTTCTTAGCATACAGATGCAAGGTGACCATCTGCACTGAACACCTTAATGCAAGTTGGATATGACACCACTGAACACTATAATACACAACCCAAATACAACTTTAGAAATGAAACAAATTGTATATTGATAATAGTGAAGTTCCCGCTTTTTAGAGAACCTTTTTACAAAGCTGTAATTCCAATAACCAAGGCCCAGCTACATCGTTGGCCACAACTGATAGTCGGCAACACTGTCAAGCTGCAATAGGTGTTTGCGTGTAAACTACACAAGGCCAGCAGCGGGGCAAACTGAAAACCTTAGAGCATCATTATGATGACATAGTAGTAGTAGGTTAAGTCTGAGTTCAATCTTGCCGTGCTCCATGGTTTTCCTTTGCACAACCATCACTGATCCGACAACTTATACATGATCCAAGGAGTTGGTGGAAGAGCGGGTGGTGGCTGCTTCTTCTAGTGTGCCAGTGTTGTGTTGTAGCATCGCTTGAACCAACATTCAGTCCACTGATGACGCGTAAAGCACACGCTCGTTGGGAACCCCAAGTGGAAGGTGTGATGCGTACAGCAGCAAGTTTCCCTCAGTAAGAAACCAAGGTTTATCGAACCAGTAGGAGTCAAGAAGCACGTTGAAGGTTGATGGCGGCGGGATGTAGTGCGGCGCAACACCAGGGATTCCGGCGCCAACGTGGAACCTGCACAACACAACCAAAGTACTTTGCCCCAACGAAACAGTGAGGTTGTCAATCTCACCGGCTTGCTGTAACAAAGGATTAACCGTATTGTGTGGAAGATGATTGTTTGCAGAAAACAGTAGAACAAGTATTGCAGTAGATTGTATTTCAGTAAAGAGAATTGGACCGGAGTCCACAGTTCACTAGAGGTGTCTCTCCCATAAGACGAACAGCATGTTGGGTGAACAAATTACAGTTGGGCAATTGACAAATAAAGAGAGCATGACCATGCACATACATATCATGATGAGTATAGTGAGATTTAATTGGGCATTACGACAAAGTACATAGACCGCCATCCAACTGCATCTATGCCTAAAAAGTCCACCTTCAGGTTATCATCCGAACCCCCTCCAGTATTAAGTTGCTAACAACAGACAATTGCATTAAGTATTGCGCGTAATGTAACTAGTGACTACATCCTTGAACATAGCACTAATGTTTTATCCCTAGTGGCAACAGCACATCCATAACCTTAGAGGTTCTTGTCACCCCTCCAGATTCACGGAGACATGAACCCACTATCGAGCATAAATACTCCCTCTTGGAGTTACTAGCATCAACTTGGCCAAAGCATCTACTAATAACGGAGAGCATGCAAGATCATAAACAACACATAGATATAACTTTGATAATCATCATAACAAGTATTCTCTATTCATCGGATCCCAACAAACACAACATATAGAATTACAGATAGATGATCTTGATCATGTTAGGCAGCTCACAAGATCCGACAATGATAGCACAATGGGGAGAAGACAACCATCTAGCTACTGCTATGGACCTATAGTCCAGGGGTAGACTACTCACACATCACACCGGAGGCGACCATGGCGGCGTAGAGTCCTCCGGGAGATGATTCCCCTCTCCAGCAGGGTGCCGGAGGCGATCTCCTGGATCCCCCGAGATGGGATCGGCGTTGGCGGAGTCTCTGGAAGGTTTTCCGTATCGTGGCTCTCGGTACTGGGGGTTTCGTCACGGAGGCTTTAAGTAGGCGGAAGGGCAAGTCAGGAGGGGGCACAGGGGCCCCAGATGACAGGGCGGCGCGGCCAAGGGGGGGGGGGCCGCGCCGCCCTAGGGTTTGGGCACCCTGTGGCCCCACTTTGTTTCGTCTTCGGACTTCTGGAAGCTTCGTGGAAAAATAGGCCCCTGGGCGTTGATTTCGTCCAATTCCGAGAATATTTCCTTACTAGGATTTCTGAAACCAAAAACAGCAGAAAACAGCAACTGGCACTTCGGCATCTTGTTAATAGGTTAGTTCCAGAAAATGCACGGATATGACATAAAGTGTGCATAAAACATGTAGATAACATCAATAATGTGGCATGGAACATAAGAAATTATCGATACGTTGGAGACGTATCAGCATCCCCAAGCTTAGTTCTGCTCGTCCCGAGCAGGTAAAACGATAACACAGATAATTTCTGGAGTGACATGCCATCATAACCTTGATCATACTATTTGTAAAGCATATGTAGTGAATGCAGCGATCAAAACAATGTATATGACATGAGTAAACAAGTGAATCATAAAGCAAAGACTTTTCATGAATAGCACTTCAAGACAAGCATCAATAAGTCTTACATAAGAGTTAACTCATAAAGCAATAATTCAAAGTAAAGGCATTGAAGCAACACAAAAGAAGATTAAGTTTCAGCGGTTGCTTTCAACTTGTAACATGTATATCTCATGGATATTGTCAACATAGAGTAATATAATAAGTGCAATAAGCAAGTATGTAGGAATCAATGCACAGTTCACACAAGTGTTTGCTTCTTGAGGTGGAGAGAAATAGGTGAACTGACTCAACATTGAAAGTAAAAGAATGGTCCTCCATAGAGGAAAAGCATCGATTGCTATATTTGTACTAGAGCTTTGATTTTGAAAACATGAAACAATTTTGTCAACGGTAGTAATAAAGCATATGCATCATGTAAATTATATCTTATAAGTTGCAAGCCTCATGCATAGTGTACTAATAGTGCCCGCACCTTGTCCTAATTAGCTTGGACTACCGGATCATCACAATGCACATGTTTTTACCAAGTGTCACAAAGGGGTACCTCTATGCCGCCTGTACAAAGGTCTAAGGAGAAAGCTCGCATTGGATTTCTCGCTATTGATTATTCTTCAACTTAGACATCCATACCGGGACAACATAGACAACAGATAATGGACTCCTCTTTTATGCATAAGCATGTGGCAACAATTAATAATTTTCTCATTTGAGATTGAGGATATATGTCCAAAACTGAAACTTCCACCATGGATCATGGCTTTAGTTAGCGGCCCAATGCTCTTCTCTAACAATATGCATGCTTAATCATAAGGTGGTAGATCTCTCTTACTTCAGACAAGACGAACATGCATAGCAACTCACATGAAATTCAACAATGAATAGTTGATGGCGTCCCTAGTGAACATGGTTATCGCACAACAAGCAACTTAATAAGAGATAAAGTGCATAATTACATATTCAATACCACAATAGTTTTTAAGCTATTTGTCCCATGAGCTATATATTGCAAAGGTGAATGATGGAATTTTAAAGGTAGCACTCAAGCAATTTACTTTGGAATGGCGGAAAATACCATGTAGTAGGTAGGTATGGTGGACACAAATGGCATAGTGGTTGGCTCAAGTATTTTGGATGCATGAGAAGTATTCCCTCTCGATACAAGGTTTTAGGCTAGCAAGGCTTATTTGAAACAAACACAAGGATGAACCGGTGCAGCAAAACTCACATAAAAGACATATTGAAAACATTATAAGACTCTACACCGTCTTCCTTGTTGTTCAAACTCAATACTAGAAATTATCTAGACCTTAGAGAAACCAAATATGCAAACCAAATTTTAGCATGCTCTATGTATTTCTTCATTAATGGGTGCAAAGCATATGATACAAGAGCTTAATCATGAGCACAACAATTGCCAAGTATCACATTACCCAAGACATTAATAGCAATTACTACATGTATCATTTTCAAATTCCAACCATATAACAATTTAACGAAGGAGAAACTTCGCCATGAATACTATGAGTAGAAACCAAGGACATACTTGTCCATATGCTACAGCGGAGCGTGTCTCTCTCCCATAAAGTGAATGCTAGGATCCATTTTATTCAAACAAAACAAAAACAAAAACAAACCGACGCTCCAAGAAAAGCACATAAGATGTGATGGAATAAAAATATAGTTTCAGGGGAGGAACCTGATAATGTTGTCGATGAAGAAGGGGATGCCTTGGGCATCCCCAAGCTTAGACGCTTGAGTCTTCTTGATATATGCAGGGGTGAACCACCGGGGCATCCCCAAGCTTAGAACTTTCACTCTCCTTGATCATGTTGCATCATACTCCTCTCTTGATCCTTGAAAACTTCCTCCACACCAAACTTAGAACAACTCATTAGAGGGTTAGTGCACAATAAAAATTAACATATTCAGAGGTGACACAATCATTCTTAACACTTCTGGACATTGCATAATGCTACTGGACATTAGTGGATCAAAGAAATTCATCCAACATAGCAAAAGAGGCAATGCGAAATAAAAGGCAGAATCTGTCAAAACAGAACAGTTTGTATTGACGAATTTTAAAATGGCACCAGACTTGCTCAAATGAAAATGCTCAAATTGAATGAAAGTTGCATACATATCTGAGGATCATGCACGTAAATTGGCTTAATTTTCTGAGCTACCTCCAGGGAGGTGGACCCAGATTCGTGACAGCAAAGAAATCTGGAACTGCGCAGTAATCCAAATCTAGTACTTACTTTTCTATCAACGGCTTAACTTGGCACAACAAAACACAAAACTAAGATAAGGAGAGGTTGCTACAGTAGTAAACAACTTCCAAGACACAAAATAAAAACAAAGTACTGTAGGTAAAAACATGGGTTGTCTCCCATAAGCGCTTTTCTTTAACGCCTTTCAGCTAGGCGCAGAAAGTGTGCATCAAGTATTATCAAAGGATAGTGCATCGGCATTCTTACCAGGGGTGTTACTCTTACCTTTCTTACTCTTATTCCTACTCTTTGGTCTAGGGAATACATGACCGCATCCGGGTGTAGAGGTAAAATTTAGAGTGCCTTTCCCAACATCTATGATTGCTCCCATGAGTTTCATCAGGGATCTTCCAAGTGTGATTTGTCCTGTCCCTACACATTCAATAACGAGATAATCAATGGATACCGTCCTTCCAAGAAAGGTTGTGAAAACACCTTCAGCTATGCCCATAGGAATTACAACAGAGTTATCCGCAAGAGTTATTTCTTCTCCCCCTTCAGTAAGCCCCCAAAGTGTCAAAGATTTATAAATTTTTTCAGGCATGAGGCAAAACTCGGACATAATATCACAACGAGCAGGAAAAGTTTCACCACCAATAGTAACTTTAACAGTAGGCACCCACATTGAAGGTTCAAAGCTTAATGGAACATAATCATAATATTCGCGAATTCGATTATACACTTCTTTTAAACAGGATATATTTGTTTCAATAGTGTCTAATCTATTATTCATACTAGCATGAGATGGATCAAAATTATTATCGGAGCTAAATGATGTAATCAATTTCCTTATAGCATTAAAAGCTTGATCCCCATCACAATGAAGGAAATCTCCTCCCACTACAGCATCTAAGGCATATCTATAGCGAAGAATAAGCCCGAAATAGAAATTACTAAGAAGCAAACTTAAGGTCATTTTAGGTTCAGTTTTACTATAAGCATCAAAAATTCTAGACCATGCTTCTTTAAAATTCTCTTCACCTCCTTGTTTAAAGGTGAAGATTGATTCCTCAGGTGATAGAGTAACAACTACGGGAATAGACATTATAATAAGGTAAATGCAAGTAAACTATTTTTTTTTTTGTGTTTTCGATATAGCAAACAAGATAGCAAATAAAGTAAAACTAGCAACTAATTTTTTTGTATTTTGATTTAGTGCAGCAAACAAAGTAGTAAATAAAACTAATCAAGACAAAAACAAAGTAAAGAGATTGAGAAGTGGAGACTCCCCTTGCAGCGTGTCTTGATCTCCCCGGCAACGGCGCCAGAAATTTAGCTTGATGACGCGTAAAGCACACGCTCGTTGGGAACCCCAAGTGGAAGGTGTGATGCGTACAGCAGCAAGTTTCCTCGAAGAAACCAAGGTTTATCGAACCAGTAGGAGTCAAGAAGCACGTTGAAGGTTGATGGCGGCGGGATGTAGTGCGGCGCAACACCAGGGATTCCGGCGCCAACGTGGAACCTGCACAACACAACCAAAGTACTTTGCCCCAACGAAACAGTGAGGTTGTCAATCTCACCGGCTTGCTGTAACAAAGGATTAACCGTATTGTGTGGAAGATGATTGTTTGCAGAAAACAGTAGAACAAGTATTGCAGTAGATTGTATTTCAGTAAAGAGAATTGGACCGGGGTCCACAGTTCACTAGAGGTGTCTCTCCCATAAGACGAACAGCATGTTGGGTGAACAAATTACAGTTGGGCAATTGACAAATAAAGAGAGCATGACCATGCACATACATATCATGATGAGTATAGTGAGATTTAATTGGGCATTACGACAAAGTACATAGACCGCCATCCAACTGCATCTATGCCTAAAAAGTCCACCTTCAGGTTATCATCCGAACCCCCTCCAGTATTAAGTTGCTAACAACAGATAATTGCATTAAGTATTGCGCGTAATGTAACTAGTGACTACATCCTTGAACATAGCACTAATGTTTTATCCCTAGTGGCAACAGCACATCCATAACCTTAGAGGTTCTTGTCACCCCTCCAGATTCACGGAGACATGAACCCACTATCGAGCATAAATACTCCCTCTTGGAGTTACTAGCATCAACTTGGCCAAAGCATCTACTAATAACGGAGAGCATGCAAGATCATAAACAACACATAGATATAACTTTGATAATCATCATAACAAGTATTCTCTATTCATCGGATCCCAACAAACGCAACATATAGAATTACAGATAGATGATCTTGATCATGTTAGGCAGCTCACAAGATCCAACAATGATAGCACAATGGGGAGAAGACAACCATCTAGCTACTGCTATGGACCCATAGTCCAGGGGTAGACTACTCACACATCACACCGGAGGCGACCATGGCGGCGTAGAGTCCTCCGGGAGATGATTCCCCTCTCCGGCAGGGTGCCGGAGGCGATCTCCTGGATCCCCCGAGATGGGATCGGCGTTGGCGGCGTCTCTGGAAGGTTTTCCGTATCGTGGCTCTCGGTACTGGGGGTTTCGTCACGGAGGCTTTAAGTAGGCGGAAGGGCAAGTCAGGAGGGGGCACAGGGGCCCCAGATGACAGGGCGGCGCGGCCAAGGGGGGGCCGCGCCACCCTAGGGTTTGGGCACCCTGTGGCCCCACTTCATTTCGTCTTCGGACTTCTGGAAGCTTCGTGGAAAAATAGGCCCCTGGGCGTTGATTTCGTCCAATTCCGAGAATATTTCCTTACTAGGATTTCTGAAACCAAAAACAGCAACAAAGAATCGGCACTTCGACATCTTGTTAATAGGTTAGTTCCCGAAAATGCACGGATATGACATAAAGTGTGCATAAAACATGTAGATAACATCAATAATGTGGCATGGAACATAAGAAATTATCGATACGTTGGAGACGTATCATCCACCTACATAGAAGAGAATTTAAGGTTTGAGCACTTGCACTGAAATCCAATAGATGTAGCAGATTTCCAGTAGGTAACCGAATGGGAGCAAACAATTGCTTAGGGAACATAACATCATAAGCATGTAACCAAAAGAGCCAGTGTCTAAAACAATTACCCAGGAACAGCCTAGCCAATGTTCCAACAAAGACGACAATGACACTCCATGGAACCAAAAAAAAGCCCGTTGTTAATTATGTGCCAAATATTTGCTCCTCGGAAAAGAATAGGTTGCCTATAACATCCTGATATGATTAGTCAGCTTCTATCATCATATAATTATGGTCAATGTAGCAAATAAAAACTAAATACAAAGGACACAGTTATCATGTGTCAATCTCATGATCAGGCTGAACAATCATTTCACAGGGATATATATAAAACAAAAACAAGAACACATGCTGAATTAAAGAGTATTTTTGGTACAACAAAGTAAACACGAACTTAGCACAGAGCATAGAAAGCAGGAGAACACTAAACTATTCTCATTTAAGCATAACCAGGTCTCTCCTTCGCGCTACTTGATATGGTCTCCCGCCGACATATAATCACCTCCTGCGAAGGCTTTAGAAACTAAACAGACATGATGGAGAACCTAAGAATATCAGAATATGTGAAGAGGAGAAGATACACATAAAGAGGCTCACCTGCACCCGATTAAAACAGTGTGTTCGTCAGGCTGCCTCATCTCACCCGATACTGCTATCATCTCAATCTGAGTAAAAAGGAATCACAACCTGGGATAAAAAATGAACAAAACCATACACTAACATGTCATATCAAGATGAATCGGAGAGAGAAGAAAGTTTTTGATTGCCTACCTCATCGTTGTGTGATCACCGCCAGGAAGCTCTGCCATGAGCCAGAAGGATCTCCGCTTTATCGTTGTCTCCACCTCCATTCCTCCAAGTTGCACTGCTCTAAGCCAAGCGACCTCTGCACCCAAAAAACAGAAATGTGAGCAGATAAGCGTTATCTCAAGGAGACCAAATCCAATTGGCTAAAAATATATAGCAGCATGAGTCCTAGGCGTTTACAGCCTCTTCTCCAACCAATAATGTCGTGACCCGACAGCGGACAGACACATAAGGACCCATGAAAGGCAAAGAGAGCGCGTGAAGCACCCTAGGCACTGGTCTGCTCTAACCCAGCCAAAGAAATGTGATCGTCAGGCCATAAAACTAAGGAAAAACACTATTACCCCGTTATTAAAAAACAAAATATCATACTAAGAAACAAAGACAAAACCCAACCATGTCAAATGAGGAACTGCGAGCGACAAAATTGCAATTCCTATAGCAACAGAAGTTTGTATGGATTTCATCTTCCACCGCCAAGAAGTAGTTCTTTGTGGGTTTTATGTTCCCATTATCAGTTTAAGATTAAAACTTAAAGTACTATTTCAAACTCTGTTATAAAGTCAACGGTACCAGAGTATTGGTCTTGTCCATTGATATCTATATTCAAATTTATAGAATTCCATGATTGTATTACTCCCGTTTAATAAAAAATAGTATAATCCATTGAGGGCAATAAAGCTTCAGCAGGAAAAATATAGGTATCACGGTTCTGGGTTGGAAGGAAAGGACAAGACATGTGCTGGTCCTAAGAGGCTAAGACATAAAAATGAGCACACGATAAGCAATTTTTTCAACCTAGGTAAGTTGAACAGGAGAAATAAAAGCTTTTCACTCTAACTTTGGCCTAGCTTCGTATATTCTCTTCCTTATTAAATATGGCAAACTCATGCTTACGTTGCAAAACAGTAACATAAGAACACAGACACAGGCTTGACTCTATTCACGAGAAACGAATGTAGGTATCTCAACAGCTCAAATATAGCTTGTGATATACCCAGACATTTCAATGCCAGAAGGTGGTGCTGCAGCTATGAGCATTAACACCTAAATGGGCTCAAATCAAATCCTGCAATGATTGCTTCCTATATTCAAAGAAACATATGATAGTCTAAAAAAAAGGATTTGGGCATCTTTCCATAAATTTGCTATCTGCAAGCAAATAGATCAGAACATGAGGCATTTTCCATTGGACCAAACCATTATCATAACAAATATATATGAATCCTTTTCTGCCTTTTTGGACTAACATAAACTATCTTTATATATTAATGTATATATACAGCCAAGGCCTCCACTACTTTTTTTAGCTTGAACAAAGAAACCTATCCACAGGAATATTTTTTCTAGGATACACGTAATTAGTAATTACTCCAGTATTAGATGAATAAATTTAAGAACAGAAAAGATTATAAACAACACTAATCATGGTAATTGACACCATGCTTTCCACCGAAAGATTCAAAAAAGACTTGAAAGGCAATACTTAAGATAAAAATTATGGAAGATCGGCACAACACATGATAACAATATAGTAAATGCAGTGCTTGCTCATGTTAGCTAATTCAGAAGTGGTTGTAGCTTCAGCAAGCAAAAACAAGTTAGCATGAACCCCTGAGCATCAGGAGGCACATCGCCGAGTGCCAAATATCATCACCGGCGGCTCATCGCTGTAACACGCCAAAGATGAGCCATTGCCTCCTTCTGTTTGACGGTGGTGAGGACAGATTGTGTGGAGCTTAGGAGACCAAAAAATCCATCACCAACCAGATTACTATGTCTCCAAATCCCCAACCGATAAGGAATAACTTTACACTACAGGTACCAAGAATCTGAATAAAATTATTTCCAATTCACTTGTGTGCTGATCTAACATATAATGTTGTTCTATTGTTAAATTCAGAAAAAGATAGATATATAGTAATCAAGTAAGAATCAATTAAAGTTATTTGTTTTACACTCCTACAGTGACGCGCAGATGAAAGAATCAAGTAAGAATTTAAATCATAAGATTTAGCAATCACTGTAGGAGTAGGCTTCTTATCACATCAATGCTTGTTTGTAACTCGGTTCTCACCGTCAGGCAACAAGAATGTTTGGAGGCACCGGGCATCTTCCTATTCCTCTTTCATCTGCTCCTTGTGCCACATCTTCCGCTTCCACGAGCTACAGATCTTTGGGGAAGAAAGCCACTACTGTTTCTATGTTGACCAACAAATTTGGAGGGGGCAAGAATAAATGATCCTACTATGTATACAACCGAACATAAATATAAGTCAGGACGTCAGACAATGTAATGAAGACTGGAGCTATTTTTTAGACTTAAAGAATTTTAAAGTACAGTCTACTGTCTATTTAACCAACATTCCATAATACAGTAGCAGGCTATCCCCAAATATTGTTTTAAGTTTGCTCTTTTGTGCACAATATATCACAACACAGTTCAGGGGTAAGCAATGTGGCAAAATACAGAATACACATATAAGGAGATACCCAAATTCAGACATCAATCACTCGTAAAAAGTTAAGCTATAAACGAAACTCTATACGCAGTATGCATATCTAGGAGACATTATAATAGAAACATTGTATGTATCCGAATGTTTGCATTCATATTTAATTAAAGCACCATTCCTCGTTTAGAAAGAAAAGTTAACCGCGCTTCCTAGTGTAAAAGCACAAGCTTCAACCCAACAGATGTCAAAATAGAATATCTAACCCCCATGAAAAACAAAGAACAAGAGAATTCACATGCAAAAACAATTACCCGACCTATTCTCCTTGAGGGTGCATATCTTCTAGATCATCCATGTCCTTTTCCTGAAGATAGAGCATCCATGTCCTTTTCCTGAAGATAGAGCATCCATGTCCTTTTCCTGAAGAAAAATCAGGCAAGGATACACTTTAAGCCAGTATAAATAAAATAAGTACAGAAAAAAGCAAGGATACTTCAATCTAGGGAATTTACAAAGCTATCTGATGCATGCTACAGATTTGCAGGAATTACTACTCTTTCATGTACTGGAATAAAAGAATCAGCATCACCTTCAGAATTTTTCTTGCCCATGTATTGATTCCTGAACCTCAACATATTATCCTGTAAGTTTTAGATAATCACCGGCTAGATAAAAATATGAGACAGAAAGCAAAGATGTAAGTTGCAACAAAGCCCTAACAATATCCTAACTGCTAGAACCGCTGCCACCAAATTTCAGACAAAACAGGGACACACAAGACACTTTTTTTACGACGAGATGTTATCTTACCAAGAAGCGCTGGATGTTGTCCATTTTGCTAACAGAAACATAAGCTGCAGAATCCATCATAACCTGATCATGTATCCTGCACATTTAACCGAATGGCTTGGGACGTTTTCTGGTGTGCTTGCTTTCCGTGGCCTCAACCTATAACCTGCATTTTAAAAGGCTGGGCTTCAGGGAATGAAAACTAAAATTACAGGAAAGTCCTACTCCATTGTACAATAGCAGAGAAATGCATATTTGAAAGTTGAATGTTTGTGCATGGACCACTTTATTATATGCATTGGGACAACAATAACAAAGCTAAAACACCTAATTAAGATGCCGAAACAAATAAGTACCAGGATGAAGGACAATCATGGAAAAGTTTTTTATTAAGTACACATCAATGTTTTCTTAATCTCCCTGTACTACTTCTATTCCAGTGTACTAATGTAATATTATAAATGAATTACAAAGATTAAATAAAGTCGGTAAAAGATTATATTCATATCAGAAGTTATAAGGCCATCAGGAAATTAGAAAATTAAACATTAGCAAACATGAGCACAGATTTCAGCCCAAAACATCAGGGAATTAAATTATGTGGGGAGCCTCCTTTAAGCAGAGTTGAATTATATAATTATATTTATGTTGTATCCTGACTTCAGGAGGAGGAGCCTCTTTCATGAATACCTGAATGAAACATAGTATTCTATTCTCATTTATTGCAGCCAATTGTAATTAGGAAATGCATCTACATTCATGGTGAATGAATAAAAGGGAGGAGGGTAATCATGGTGTTGCAGCATCGGTGAGTTAAGTGTGCTGACACAATTAGTGATGTGTAGAATGATGAAATCAAATTTGTTTACCTACATGCTGTCATGCCAGACCTCCTTCCGCTTCTCCCCATGCCAGCCCTCAAGTTTACCTATATGAAATCAAAATTGTAGCATTTAGTCAATAGACAATATTTGTTATAACAATTAGTTACTGAACCAGTGCTAAGGAGGCCATTACAAAATAGAGTTATTACCAAGCTGTAGCATTTAGTCTATAGACAATATTTGTTATAACAATTAGTTACTGAACCAGTGCTAAGGAGGCCATTACAAAATAGAGTTATTACCAAGCTGTAGTAAAGTAAAAAACTACTACCTTATGAAGACAAAACTAAACCTACAGCAGTGGGCATTAAAACATTGTTAATGTGGAACCATATTACAACCACAGTTTTCCATTGAGCTCATGTCATACGAATGACTAAAGTTCTGGAAAATTGAATGTCCAACAATCGAAACACTTATAATCTTATAAACAAATTTGAGGATAAAAATATCTCCCTTCTATGATCCTGCCACCAAATCCGAAAGCATCTAAATGACACTGCCACTGCACTGCATCTAAATGGGCAGGTCCCGTGTACTTTGTTCTAATTTCCCCATGAAATCAAGAACTAAACCAACAAACAAAAAGATAATTCATGAATGTCTCCACTAACTAAATGTTCTATGAGCATCAAAATGTTTGTTAGCAAACAATGTATTGGGATTGGGATTTTTTAGAAGCTCACCTTGGCGTATTGAAATCAGCCTGCTCGCCGCGACGAGCGCTGCTTCCCAACCTAGGGCCATGAACTTGAATGCCGTTCCTGTTGGCCAGCATCCCCCAAACCCGTGCCGGCGGTCGGTTTCGTTCCAGTCTTCCGTCACCAAATAGGCAAGCACGGTAGCACAACATTCAAGCAAGCTTAAACAACAACATCCCATGATTACAGGTACCACTCTTCTATACGCTTTAGCATAAGTTAAGAGTTTAAGAAGGTGTCCATCAAAAACACGACAGACTATCAAATTTTGCTTGCAAGAGACCATTCTTCTATCTTTTTAATATATTTTCAACAACTGATCTGTTTCTATGTAGCAAAGGGAGAAGTGTGGATCGACCCGGGCAGCTGTGATTGCATCATGAGTCAGCGGGCAAGGGGAGACGGCTGTAGGCTGCAGCAAGGGCGCCGACTCCACCAGGCTCCAAGCAGCAGCTGTAAGTATTGTACAAAAACAGAAGCCAAAGGCAAAGTGAATCACCAATGGGAAACCCTTCCTACCACGTAGAAGAACAACACGTCCAACATCGTCGCTAGCTTTTTGCATTTTTTCGAACACCACAGAAGCACACATCAAAGATCCGTACCTGGCATCCGTTGTCGCTCGGGGCGTTAGTCACTGAATGGCTGGGGAAGAAGACGGGTACCCATACTCATGGTCGCTGTCGCCCACGCTCGAAATCCGCCGCCCGCAACGATCTGGCCGGCCCTACCCCGGATCTCGCCCGTCGATGGAGAAGATCCTCCACTGTGAGGAGGCCACTCTGCTGTTTGACCGCCGCCGCCGTCGGAGCTCCCGCGACGACCTACACCTCCTTTTCCGCATCCGTAGCATGCCGCTGCTCCGCGTTGACGCGTCGTCCGTCCCCAACGCTGCCGCGTCCAGCTGCCGGCGGCAAAGCGGATCCGCCGCGCGTCGGCCCTTCTGTGGCCGCGCCCGGCGCCTCCGGTCGCCGCCGCCATCCGCCCTCCTCAGAAGAGGAAGGTTGAGGTCGAGGCACGGTCCACCCCGCCTCCTCTTCATCTCATGGGCCGTGCTCCCTCCTCTGAAGCAGCCGGCCGCCCCTGCCACGACCGCTGCCGCGTCCAGCCGTAGCGGCGCAGATTGGGGAAGGAGGAGGGGTGGCGGTGATTGGGGAGGAGAGGAGGAGGGGTGGCGGCGATTGGGGAGGTGAGGAGGAGTTGGGGATTGGACGAGGAGCAGAGGAGGCATGCGAGCCGATCTAGGTTTTCACCCCTTCCCATCGCGCGCTTGGAAGTTCACGCGAACGAGAGCGCCTGGCTGTCTCACATTGTCGGTCCCGCAAGCAGTTGGTCCCACGCGTCATGGACTCTCTCAGAATACCAACAGGTGAGAAAAGAATGACCACATCCGACGGCTGAGATGAAAAGCGGGTTTCAGAACTTTACTGTGCGGTGAAACGGACGAACGAGATCGTTTTGCCCCTTTCAGACCCCCTGGTTGAGAGGGTAGTCTTTGAACATTTATAGGAGAAATACCGGATAGAGATTTTTGGCTCCTGAACAGCAGGAGCGCACCAGTGCGCTTCTGCTGTTTAAAAAAATTAGAAAAAAATCATGGTGTAGCCAATAAATTATCTCATAAACGTGCCAAATTTAAATTTAAAATACAAAATATTCTAGGCTACATAAAAGATGAACATGTGGATCTGGGTATGTATATTTCAAATCTTCGAATTTTAACAGATTTTATCTTTTTTGTGTAGCCTAAAATATAAAAAAAATCATATTAAAATTTTACACGCTTGTAGGTTACGTCATTTACTAAGTTCAAATTTATTTTTAGATCTTTTTGAAACAAATATGTACGATCTTTCTTTTTTTAACACTTTAACTGGTGCCCATGAGCCAAACACAATTTTCGCATATATACTGTCATATTTTCGCTACTCTGTCCTATTCGTAATAATTATCAGGGATTTAGTACATTAACTTTGTACTACCTCTGTCCATAAATAGACGTCTAAGATTTTTCTAAATTTGAATATATCTAGACGACTACTTAGTGTCTAGATACAACTAAATTTAGAAAAACCTCGGGCATCTATTTATAGACGGAGGGAGTACTAAATCTCGACACTTATTATGGATCGGATTGAGTACTTAACATCACACAATATATCAGTTGGAATGCATAATAATTCCAAATAATCAAATTCAATTTTAAGAACATAGTTCGATCAAAAAGCATGATCAACCATTGAAGAAGTTCATGGTACCAAAAAAAATATGGAGTTGACCTCACTCAAAGCCACCATTGCCATCAGCGCCGCACACGATGTCACTACCCCCAAGCCAGGTGAACTTCCTCGTCTTATCATGCCGCTGGCAGCCCACAATACAATAAACAAGCGACACCGGGGAGGTGCAGTATGTCGGATGCCGCGACGAAAATGTGACATATTTTGGAATTAAAAAAATGTGCACTATACACTATACCCAGTTCCACACTTTGGTTATTTTGTGTATCCTAGAATTTAAAGCTTTTCACATTCAAAATTTGGATTTTTTAAAAGAAATTTAGATCTTAGGGAAATTGTTTTGGAACTGTTAAAATAAGAAGCTAAGTGGAGCTTTGCCTCTGTTTGGAGCTTTCAATAAATGGTCTTTGTTCAAGTTTCATTAAAAGACATGAAATTCACAAAGACCTTCTTGGTAACATTGAGTATATTACTATTCTTATATGACTTTGGGTATATATTTTTTTCTGAACACATGCCTTTGAGTATATTATTAATGGGCATATAATTTTTCTTACTGAATTTTATAAAAGTGGGACATGCATTATACATGCAAGATACTACCTAAATTTAAAATTATGTTTTTCCTTGGTCTCAAATCTTATGGTACAACTTAGGTATGATACACCGTAACTGCAACATAATGAAATGATCCATATGGGGCATTGCCATGCAAACTCCATGTGGCCTAAAATGTTTCTTATCTAATTGGCAACATTCATACTTCCATCTTATTGCTTTTCTTAGCAAACGATCAAACTTTATTGATAAATGAGCAGACTAAGCAAACTATAACACATACGAACAAAGATCTCTAATGAAACTAAATGTTGCATCAAAGGCCTATGATCACTGAACATGTTGTGGCAGATCCTTGTAAAGGAAGCCACAGAACACTAATTTATCTTGTACCTTCATAGAAGAAATCCAAGAAAAATAAAGAAACATAAGAACCACTAACCAAACTAAACTTGACGCAACATTGTTGCCACCACCACCAAGATAAGATGAAGCGCCTGAAGATAAACAATCATATCTAAAACCTACAATCTGCTAGACTAGCATACCGCAGGCTAACCAGTACTCATTTGGTTTGATGCACTTATTTATCAAAATGTGCGGCAAGCCAGCAACCAACCATATATACACATATAAGTGTGTGTATCATACATTGCCCACAAACTTGCCATGAGTAGGGAGGATAGAGAATTATTTGCAGCTTTTGCAACAAATGAAGGAAGGCTTGACTAGCTATAGATGGCACATGATGACATGAACAAGTACAGAAATGTGATGTTGTCCTATCAATAAGATTTTAATAGAATGATTTGTACTTAATTCTTTTGATCTTGGAGATACCCTCGGGTTACTAGTGACTATAAGCCAAGACTTTTTCCAGATCCGTGCCTCTTTGCTAGGAATAGCTTTAGCCCTGCCTTCAATAGATAAACATAGTACAACTATGGAGGACTAAAGAAGATAAAATGTTCTACATTGCTGCGAGCACCAACAAGTAGAGCTTGGGACAAATGACAACATATGAACGGCGGCAGTTAACACAAAGAGACCTTGGAACAATAGCAACATGATGCACATTGGGTAGTGAGATGGACTGGATAGGTAGGCCACATCAGTGACAACATGCAAGTGCATGCACGGACAAACATATGTCGAGTTCCAAGTGGTACATTGGCACCTACACATACGAAAGGGCAAATAAGCAGCGAGTGAGGGATCCGGATGGAAACGAAGTTTGCGCAGAGCAAATGGCTCGCGGTGGTATTTTGTAGAGAATTATAGAACCTTGGTGACACCTTTAGCCATAATGTGAGTGCTAAACATGTTTGCTGCTCAGCATTCGATCAATTTGAAATACTGGATTCATCGTGGTTAGATGGTTGAGATGTTCTTTCTCGGTAAAGGGAATATATTAATATCGATATATATCAATTACATCCATCCTCTGCAACAACGCAGTACCCTAATGGTAGTACGGATGCACACAACTAAAAAAGAAAAAGAAAACTAACAAAAAAAAGTCCCGCTATGGTACTCTAGTCCTAGCAACAACAGTACAACCACCACAAAGATAACACCTGAAATCCAGTCTCTCCACAAGCGACGCCTTCAAGAAGGGAACAGTGCACAAGCGTCGTCGTTGCCCGATCAAAAGATCTTAGGTTTTCACCTTGGAGATAGTCCCTGCTCTTAAAACAATGCTTTCAGCAAGACCATTGTCAAGCACAACCAATTAAGGTCAGACCTTGGATTTTCACCTTGAAAGGTAAAACTCTGAAATTCACCTGTGTTGCTGCCCCCACTTGCATACTGATTTTACGAGACCCATAATACCAAGAAATTCTCTCAACAACATCGTGACACACGATCCTCCGCTGCTAGTCCTCCAATCCGTCCTTCAAGAACTTCTCCGTCTCTGATACACCATGGACTAGAATGTTATCTGCTGGCAACACAGAACAGAGCTTCACGTCGCTCCCTCCAGAACCAAATGGTCGGAATAAAAGCATGTGTGCACACGACCGAATACCTCTCAAACTAGCAAACTCCAGGAACGAGCACTGTTACATTTGCGAGCGGAGCCTTCCGGTACTCAACATCCAGCCAAATCCAGACGGACATGCATAAGGTAGATCTTCGTCTTGGCGTGAGAGAGATCCTAGGACCACCACCGTTATTCATGCCGCGCGAGCAGCCCCCACGCCACCCGCCGGAAACTTGCGGCCGCCGCACCAAATCCTACCAGCAGCCCAGAGGGAGGCCGACAGGGGGAAGGAGACATCAGTGCAGGGTTGAGATGTTCTATCTCCCCATTAATTTCTTTCGTATCATGGGTAATAGTTGTTTGCGTTTTCTCTATTATATTAAAGCATAGCCAATGAATTTCAAACTAACTTGGAGCAACATTTTGGTTTCTTCTTCAGTTAAGAAAACATTTTGATTTTTCCTCTTTAAAAAAGACAATACATGTCTCACAAAAAGCTTTATATTTAACACTAAATTTTTTCACACAGCCCAAACGAACAAGTCGATTTTTAATGAAAAGACTTTGTACGCACATACATGTGAAGATGTATACATGATTTTTTTCGTTTAATTTTTTTAAACATTTCAATATATATGTATGTATATTAAAGATGCATTTTAAAATGAAGGGAGGATACGCTCCAAGATCCAAAACATCACAAATAAATTTCAAACAACATTTTGTTTTTTTCTCAGTTAAAAAAACATTTTAATTTATCCTCTTTGCACCAACAGGCCACCGATGCATTTAAGCCTTCCCCAAGACCTAGAAAGGAAGTTCAGAAGCGTCGTCGCCTTGGTGGCTCAGGTGCTCAGACTGCTTCTCCCCATTTGGCCGCCGCCCCCGCTGACCTTCACCTTCTCCCTCTCTGCCAACTTTCCAAGGTTCTCCACTCCCCCTCTCGCTCCTTCTCCAACTCATCTTCTCCTCGACAAAGCTGTCCACTTCCCCTCCCCCCGTATGCTCAGATCCGCATTGTCTGCTCTTGGTTGCAGGGCTGATGGAAGTCGAATCCATGTCCGCGTCGAGGTGTACCACGGAGAGGGCGAAGGGAACGCACGTCTTCGAGATCGTCGGGTACAGCCTCATCAAGGGCTTGGGCGTCGGCGAGTACGTCCGGTCGGCAACCTTCACTGTTGGCGGCTACGACTGGGCTATCTGCTTCTGCCCTGACGGAGTCGATCAGTATGCTGATTGCGTTTGCGTGTCGGTCTCTCTCGACTCCAGGGGCGGAAGAATGGGGGCGACGGCGCGGGCATCTTGTGATCTAAGATTGGTTAACCAAGATACTGGGTTGCCAAAAAGTATTCTTTCTTCAGCAGCACCGGCAATGTTCAACTACGGATACAATTGCCGTTTTTTCCCAGAACAAGGAGCGGCCATTGTTAGAAGCTTGCTGGAGCAGAAAGAATCGGGGTACATTAAGGATGATAGCCTGATGATTGAATGTGTACTCACAGTCATCAAGCAATCGGAGGTGGTAAAAACCAAAGGAAACTCTGAAATCAAGGTGACGCCTTCAAAATTATCACAACATTTGGGCAAGTTGTTGTTGGCAGAGAAGGGATCCGATGTTACTTTCAGCGTTGGGGGAGAGACTTTTGCCGCGCACAAGATTATACTTGCTGCACGATCACCTGTCTTTGAGGCAGAGCTCTATGGAGAGATGAAGGAGAGAAATGAGCAATGCATTGTGGTTGAAGACATGCAGCCTGCTGCTTTCAAGGCTTTGCTGCATTTCATATACACAGATTCATTTCCTGGCGTGGATGATACTGGTGATGATGATTACACCGAGACAATCCGCCATTTACTTGTGGCTGCAGATAGATATGCCATTGACAGGCTCAAGTTGATATGCCAAAGCATCCTCGGGAAAAACCTTGCCATGGAGACACTGGCAACTACATTGGCTTTAGCTGATCAGCATAACTGTGACAGGCTTAAGGACGCGTGCATTGAGTTTATTTCGTCGAAGGATGAGATGGATGCTTTGATGGCAACCCAAGGTTACACGAATCTCAAAAGAACTTGCCCTTCCGTCTTGTTAGACGTGTTAGAGAAGGCAAGTAAGTTGCGCAAAACATAGGCAAGCAGCTCATCCAAATCCAAGCCTGTTGACAAGATAATGTAGTCCTGAAGTTATATTACTAGCTGGCAAGTTAGTTTCCTAGGGCAAACTTATGTTTGCTTGAGTCTGTGGGTGGTCACTATGGGTTATTACTTTGTGTGCACCTTTTGTCAAACTACTGAATAGGGGCCGGCACTTCTAAACCAGGAACCGAACACCGAACCGAATTGACGGGTATGTGTGGTTGATTCAGCTTGGTTTTCTTTTCTTCACTCTTTGGTGGTGTTCGAGCCTTAATTCAGACATCACCGTGTTGAACTGATATGGCCTCATCTATTGTAATGCATGAATATTAGATAACAGTGGACTGTCTTTTGTAGACACTTGCTACCACAAATGACCACTCTTATTTATGATCTGCCACAGAATTATTGGGGGGGGAACATATACATCTGTTTGCTAAACTTTTACCATTTGAGATTCCTTTTCTAGATAACTTCTTCATACAGATACAACAAATTGATGAATGAATTGAACTAAAAAGCAACTTACCTATTGTTAAGTATTATACTGAGATGAATTTTCAAGCACTAATAGCTAAACTTGGCTATATCTACCGTAGCAAGGTATGTTTGTTTGTTGTATTTGTACATGCTTTATTATCAATTACAAAGAGTAAGTCGATATAGCAGCTAAGTACTTTTCTTGCTTTACACCACATAGCAACACATATGAACTTTTTATTCTGTTGGAATTTATAAAGGTTGTATAAGCCTGAACAATAATTTTTTACATTAATATTGAGTTCAGAGCTACACATGGGTAAGATAATGCTGCTTCCGTTTTCACATTTACTTTGGTGAGCAAACTTTCATCCTTCAGTAGTGTTGAGTTCTCAAACTGAAAGCCCAGTCATATTTAGCATAACTGGCCTTACAAAATTAAGTGTCTTGAGTATTTTGATTGCACTTATAATTCAATGATCTATTGTTTTGTCGTTGGTTTTACCCGAATAAAGTGAAATCTAAACACTTCACAACATATGGATTGCCATTTTTTCCGCTTTGCACCAGTATTTGCAAGACTTCAAAATTATCAATTGCTTTAGATGTAGGCTTGTTTTACTGCTGTATTTTCTAATAATCTACGTAATTAAGGGATTACACATTGCTTCATTATCATTTGCAAAGAGTCGGTCAGATTAGCATGTAAGTATATTATTCGTGCTTTACAACACCGCCTAGAATTTTTTTTCTGTTGGAATCTAATACAAAGGTCGTATAAGCCTGAACACAAATTTTGAGGAATCTTGAGTTCAAATCTAAACAGGGTAAGATAATGCTGCTTACCTTATCATATCCTTTGCCGAGGAACGTTTTGCTCTCCAAAAATGTGAAGTTGTAAACTCAAAGTCCAATCACGTTTAGCATCACTGGCTTTACAAAGCCAAGTTTCTTGGGTCTTTTAATGCAATTATAATTCAACGATCCAGTAATGTTGCTTCTAACCTGAATAAAGTGAAATCTCAACACTCTACGCCATATGGATTGTCACATTTTCCGCTTTGCACTACATTTTGCAGGGCTCGTCATTTTGCACCAGTCTCGGCACAATAATATTGCACTCTGCACCATGGCCTTTGTGAAAGAAGTCTGCTATCGTCGATGCATGTCTATTATGGAACGGATTATATACCCATAGATTTCGGTTAAGAATAAGAAAACCATCAATGAACATGTGATAAGTTGTACTTCATTTGGCTCCTTTGTTGTCGAGGTGGCAGATCGCAAGTACATAGGTGGTCATAAGACCATGCACTATGTATGAGAAAAGTGATTCCTAACCTTCTCTCTCCTGCTCTTGAACCGGTTCAATACATAGCAAAGCATCGGATCCTAAAGTCTGACACAAGATGCGGTTCAAGAAGTTGGTTCGCTTCTTCCATGCAATTGTAGGACCTAGCTGTAAAATTGTGAGGGAAAAGAAAGATGCATGCATGTAGGAGAGGTCCCACCACCGGTTCCATACATAGCAGCTCAACTTGATCGGTTCCTAATTCTGACACAATATTCTTTGAACCGAACACACATTGTACATGGCCTAAGGTGGACAAAGCAGTGGAAGGAGGCTCTGATAATTATAGGCCACTGACATGCAATTTTTGTGTTTCTGACAAGCAATTGCTCGTGGCACGAGCAATAAATAGGATTAGCAATTTTTATCTACTGTTATCAAACGGTATGGGTTTCGCACCACAACCCGTCCTCCAAACGGCACCACTGTGTGCTAAAGAGTAGAGAACGAGAAGAAGGTTTTGGGCAAGACGAGTTCTATTTTATTGCCTCAGAGGGTACGTGTACAGAGAGTACCGTTGTGGCTAACAGGAAAACTAACTCCTAGAACTATGCTATACACGAGCACATCATGGGATAATGGCGATAGTCGATAGACTAGGACTAGTCGCGTGTCCCGGACCTCCACGACTATTAGGTCCTTACCACTAGCGAGGTACCACTCGCGTGCCAGGGCCCGCGACTGATAGTCCAATTTGACACGCGATGGTAGCCTTTTCCCTACTGGTGGTTCCATGGCGCAGATTCGAGCTCCACCACAAGGATCCATGGAGCTGCAGGTTTCCATGGAGGATGAAGGAGGAAAGGGAGAGTTGTGGCCTTGTGGGTGCTCCGCTGGAGTGCATTCGTGGGAGAGAGAATGAAAAGGAAGCGCATGCACATTAGTTGACAGTAAAACTGAACCACTTAGGAGCCCTCATAGTGATTTAACATTTGTGGCCGTCCGATTTTGTTATTGGACGTCTTAGATCGTCGGTTCGGCCTAACTAGCGTTCCAGAGACACTTTTACCGTTCACTAGTTGAATGCCCGTGCGTTGCTACGGGATCTTAAAACTTTATTTGCCATCATATTTTATCAATAACATTTTCGAACATACATAAAGATCATGGAGTTCAAGGTACTCCCATCCTTGATTCATCAGCGCTCTATCGAGCTTCACCTTAATAGTGTCAGCTTGCTCGTTGGATAAAGTGTAGCGGCAGCGGTGGAGGTACAGGTCTTCATGTTGATCATTCACAAGAGAGAACTGATTCCCAGGGGGGAACTGATATTGCAGATGTTCATAATACACTTACATGTAGTAGAAACATTGTTGTGTGTAATTTTTCATGAGAATGGATAGAGAAACTACAAAGAAGTCCAATATATGACATAGGAAAATGCCAATGAATATTGTTCCCGAGAACCTTTTCAAGTTATACACAGCTTGCAATTTCGACCAAAGAATCATACTCAACTTGCTTCATATTTCCTACATCGTTGTTTATGACTCAATCACCAAGAACGAATATACAACAACAAAAAAAGTTCACCCCTGGACTAAGAATCATTTTCTCTGCTATACGTCTTTGCTACTGGATTCGATTCAGTTCAGCGATATTGGATTCCTGAATGAACAACCCGCAGCAAACCAATAGTTTCTGCTCGATTTGTAGGTGGTGGCGGCGGGTGTGTGCAGATGCAGGTGGCAGCGGCCATGACGAACCTGATCGGCTGAAGCAGCAGCTGCCGGATGACCTCCGGGGCTCTCTCAAGATCTTCAACCCCTCCTCATCCTCCGTTGACCCACCTTCCGCTCTGATCCGCGTTCCGCCCGGCGTCCGCCACCTCCCCGCTCGTCAAGGATGAAGCGGGCGACATACAGGATGTCGGCAAGGCAACGCAACAGGCTACGAGAACCGTGGCCTTGAGCACTCCGCGTATCGCGGGCCGGAGTTCGGGGATGGAGAGTCCGTGTAAGATAATGTGCAATGGTTGATAAGACTGTCTTATCTTAATTCTGATACGTAATTTAGATATAACAATAAAACATGATGTACAATGGGTTATTTTTAGTCTTATCTTTAATAACGAGACATCTTAAATTTATGGTGAGAGATATTGTGCTAAGAGATCATCTCTTAGCTAAGAGAAGGCAAAGTCTTTTTTTAGATTTCTCTTTCCTCCACCTCAGCGTTTATCCTACGTGGCACTGCTAAGATATCATCATTGTACATGCCCTAAGAGGCTGGCGCACACCTCCTTGCTGATAGCGCAGGATGCGGGGCTAGTGGGGCGGCGAGGAGGCCGCGACAGAGCAGGACGTAGGGGGCGGCTGGAGCGGGTGGCAACCGGCGCCGTCATCGATGCTGCAGGGGAGTGTTGACTGCCAAAACCCACCGGCGGGCAGCGACTTGTCAACACTGTAGAGCCGGGAAGAGCCTAGAGCTGCGGCTGGCTGAGACCCCTCCGAGCGACGGCCCGCAATGCTCTTCTGGTCACACGCGGCGATGCGAAGTGCAAGGGCGTGCCACCTGACCTATACAGTCGGAAGGTGATGGGGATGCCTCGCTTAGTTTCCTGCATGGCATACACGTAAACATTAAATACGAGCCTCGATCGGCTCTCAGGTTATCCTGTGAATCGGCTCAAAGAGCCGATCCACCCATGATTCGTACGGGGTGCACGAATATATGGTGATCCTGCTTGATCAAGATAAAGCTAATTAGATCTACGACGATTTAGGGTTTTCACCGCATAATCGGATCATCCTACTCCAGGTTGGGCCTCGCGGCCACGCACGGTGATCGTAAGCCGATCCTAAACAAGGCCTAAAAACCAACATGAAGTTGATCCTCGGAACATCCTGTTTAGGACTTGCGAACGCCACCCTACGTGCATTGGATCCTCCACCCCTTTGTAAGGCCTAACTATTGCAGATATTAAACTAATCCTTGCAGAACAAGGAGCAATCGTAACGGATCAGATCTACTAAATAAAGATCAAGCGGGGTGCCGCCCCCACACCTGAGATAGGTGTGAGGGCGGCTAGACATGCAAGGGTTGCACTACGTAAGCATGTTATACGAAGAACTATGCTAACCCTAACACATCTATGATAACTACGTTGCTCGCCATCAAAGACGCTTCAGTACGAGCAACGCATGAACAACGTGGGGCTTGTGCTGCCTAGATCGCAAGATGCGATCTAGGCAGCATGTCGCTTACCTGATAGAAACCCTCGAGACGAAGGAGTTGGCGATGCGCCGAGATTGGTTTGTTTTGGGTTGAACGTGAGTTGTTGTTTATTCCATAAACCCTAGATACATATTTATAGTCCAGCGGACTTTCTAATTCGGACGTGCACCTAACCGTGCACGAGTAAAACTCTAACTTTTAATCTAAAGATACGATCTAATATATTACAGATACATGGGCAATTCAGCCCAACTTCGTATAAGGCCGATCTTCGTATTCTCTCCATATATAACCTTCAAGCTTATCTTGATCGTGGCCCACTTCCAACTGGGTCAAATTCTGGTGATAACACATGCCCCCCTGGTTTTGGAAATGATATTTCCAAAATCATTACGCTTTTCTTTCGTCGGGTCATGTCGTGGCAGAGCAGAACCACTGCAGCATTTTCGTCATGATGCCCTGTCTTCTCGACTGTTCCGATTTGACCGTTGTCTATGGGCATTGCCTCCTCGAAAACTGCTGTGGCATTGAATTTCTTCACCGTAGCCCCCTTTTATTTAACCGCTCTGAGCAGTTCGCCACTTCACCATCCTGCTCTGTTCGGCCATCGGCACCAAAAACCCCAATCTCCCACAGCCATGTCTTCCTCTTCTTCCTCTTCCTCATCGGTCTTCCACGACTCCTCCTCCGAGCTTTCCTACGGGTCCTCCTCCTCCCGCGAGACGCCGCCGGATATCCGCGCCCCAGAAGCATGGGACCTGGAAGACCACGCCTCCTCTGTCTGGTCCGAAGACGACCAGTCCACGACCGAGCGGGGACGAAGATCTTCGGTTCCTTGCCGTCGGGGAACCGGAGTCGGAGAGCGAGGACGATCGGTTCCCTGGGACGGCTGCCCCACCTCTCGAAGAAGAGGAAGAGGAAGACGACGATGACGACGACGACTCCCTCGAGGGCTACCCGCCGGCGAAGCGCCTCCGCATGTGGTGGGACGACGACGGCGGCGACGACGAAGACGAAGATGAAGCTCCCGTAGAAGGCTATGGGAGCAGCGACGAAGAACCCATCGACGGCGGTGCCGATGAGAGTTCCGAGGATGACGACGAAGGAAGCGATGGCCGTAGATTAGGATCTACTAGTGTAGGCCTAGCAGTAGTAGATTGGTCAATAGACCCTTCTTTGTTCTTCCTTCTGAGAAATCGGCTCTTTCTTTGTAAGAAATCCCCTTATCAATGAAGAAAATCCCTTAATTAATTTCGCTCCCTTGCCGATTGTCGAATGGAGTTGTCGTACGAGGAGCCGATAGCGTAACATCGGCTCATATTGCTTCGAGGTCAAGCTGTTGTATAAACAGGCCTAAGTCGCGCCCAAACCATTAGACTGAATCCCTCAGCAATCATTAGGAGATCTCACGTCGTGGTCAGGAAGCTGTTGTATAAACCATTATTTCGCTAAAGTCGATATCAGCGTATCGGCTTTGTTTTCTGAAGTCGATGCCCGTGCATCGGCTGTACTTGCATACTGTTAATCTCCATACGTTTTCTCAAGTCGATGTACGTGCATCGGCTATGATTTTTTTTTGCCGATTCTGAAATCGGCCCCCATATCTTCTTGTCCATCATCCCACATGCTTGGGAAATATTTCTTGAGGTGTTGACCATTTACAGCCACCGGGAACTTTTCGCCGCTCAACTCCTCCGGCATGTATGCATTACCCTTCAAGGCCTGGACAACTTTGTACGGACCGTGCCAATTAGGAGACCATTTGCCATATGCCTTATCCCTGGTTCCCAATGGCAACACAGCTTCCCACACAAGATCACCAACTTGGAACTCCTTTGGCCTAACCTTTTTGTTGTAAGCACGAGCCACCCTGGCTTTGTTCTCCTTAATCTTCTCCAACGACCAAAGCACGAGTTCTGTTGCGTCCTCAATAGTGTCGCTCATCAAAGCTGCATATTCTTCACTGTCGATCATTCTCGAAACGTGACACGTCTTGATCCAGCCGTAATTTCCCAAGGTAATACGGCTTCCTGTCCATAGACAAGCTGGTACGGCGAAGTCTTTATGGCTCCATGGCACGACATACGGTAGGCCCATAATGCTTCTGATAACTTCTCATGCCAATCCCGAGGGTTCTCGTCGATTTTTCTCGTGATCAACTTGATCAGACTACGATTGGACGCCTCAGCCTGCCCGTTAGCTTGAGCATAGTACGGGGATGATCGGATCAGTTTAATCCCTAAGTCATCACAGAACTTCCTGAATTCTTTAGAAATAAAGACCGAACCTCCATCGGTCGTGATGGTTTGGGGAATCCCAAACCTATGAATGACGTGTTCTTTCACAAACTTGATCACATCTTCTGATTTCACCTTTTTCATAGGGACGGCTTCCACCCACTTAGTAAAGTAATCTGCGATAACTAAAATCCATTCATGTTTTTTACCTGACGCCGGATGGATTTTGCCGATCATATCCATGCCCCACCCCCGAAACGGCCAAGGCTTGATGATGGGGTTCATCGCTGATGCTGGCACCATCTGAATCTTTCCAAACATCTGACACGCTTGGCACCCCTTGTAATAATTGAAGCAATCTTCAAGCATAGTGGGCCAATAAAACCACGATCGCTGATCAACCACTTCATCTTATGAGCCGATCGATGCGTTCCACAGGCGCCTTCATGCACCTCATGTAAGAGCCGATTAGATTCAGTCGGTCCTAGGCACTTGAGTAGCAACCCTTCCAATGTCCTGTAAAACATGTCGTCTCCTATAAGGACATACTTCATGGCTATGTATCTTACCCGTTTAGGTGCCCCCCGAGCCGAATCTTTCAGATAATCGAAGATCTCGGCTCTCCAATCATCCTGTTCCAGGAATTGTATCTGAACTTCCGATCCGTCAGCTATATCTATGTAGCCTGACGCCATTTGCGCGAGATTATTGGCGTCGGTATTCTGGGATCTTGGGATCCAATTAAAGTTGATGTACCGAAACTGTGTCATCAACTCACGGCATTCCACCCAATATGGGAAAAGTGATTCACTTTCACAATTATATTCATCCGTGAGCTGGTTAATCACCAACTTTGAGTCTCCAAAGAGCTCCATGACTTCCGCTCCAGCTTCTAATAGCAATTCCATTCCCTTGCGTATTGCCTCATATTCTGCTACGTTGTTGGTGCAAGGGGTGGATAATCTGATGGAGAAGGAGTATTACGCCCCGAGGCGACACAAGCGAGAATTCCGATGCCACAACCACCGTCACAAACCGATCCATCGAAGAACATAGCCCATGCACGTATAGATAGTGCTGCTATATTGGTACCGATCCGTTCAGCGATGAGATCGGCCAACGCTTGGCCCTTGATCGCCTTCGCCGGCTGGTACCGGAGATCAAATTCTGACAACGCCAACATCCACTTACCGAGTCGGCCTTTCAAAACAGGGGCCGACAACATGTGCTTGACAACATCTGATTTACAGATGACGATGATCTCTGCCGTCAGAAGGATGTGATGAAGCTTAGTGCAGGTAAAGAACAGGCAGAGTCAAAGTTTCTCGACCTCAGGATATCTTGTCTCCGCGTCCAGCATCCTTCTGCTGAGGTAGAAAACGACTCTCTCAACGCCATTGTAGAGTTGCACCACCACCGAAGCAATGGACGTGTCAGCTACTGACAGGTAGATGTAGAATGGCCTGTCTTGCTGGGGCGGAACTAGTACAGGCGGCGTCGTCAGATATCGCTTAATTTCATCAAACGCTGTCATTCGCCCCCGGTGAAACTCGTTGTCAGATTTAGTCTTCACCAACGCCATGAACGGCTCGATTCGCCCTGACAGATTAGAGATGAACCGCCGGACGAAATTGATCTTGCCGATGAGGCGTTGGAGCTCCTTTTTCGTGGTTGGCGGCTGCATGGTACGCACAGCCTCCTGACTTTTCAGGCCGATCTCAATTCCCCGTTCATGAACCAGAAAACCTAGGAATTGACCAGCCGTCACGCCAAAGGCACACTTCTTCGGATTCATTCTCAGCCCGAATTTCCGAGTTCGGTCTAGGACGCGCCGTAGGTCGTCCAAGTGCCCCTCCATGGAGACCGATTTGACCACCACGTCGTCGATATAAATCTCCACCAACTTGCCGATCAGATCATGAAATATATAATTCATGGCTCGTTGGTACGTTGCACCCGCATTCTTCACCCAAAGGTCATGACCACGTACTCGAACAAGCCTATCGCCCTTGGTACCCTGAATGCGGTCTTGTGTATATCTTCGGAGCCATGAAAATCTGATTATAACCGGCGTTGCCATCCATGAAGCTCAACACCTTGTGGCCAGCAGCGGCGTTTATCAATGTTTACGCCACGGGCATTGGGTATTCGTCCTTTGGGGTGGCTCTGTTAAGATCTCGGAAATCGATGGCCACGCGCCATCGGCCGTCCTTCTTCTCCACCGGAACGATATCGGAGATCCACTCAGCATACCCGCATGGCACGATGAATCCGGCGGCCAACATTTTCTCGATCTCCTTCTTGACTTCTTCCAGGATTTCGGCCCTCATCTGACGTGCTCGTTGTTGAAACGGCCGAAACCCATTCATAAGGGGGATCCGATGCTCAAAGATGCTCTGTCCAACCCAGGCATCTCCGTGTAATCCCATGCAAAGCAATCCGGGTATTCCTTCAACAGGGCTATCATCCGTCCCCTGAGCTGTGGATCTAACTTCTTGCTGATAAAAGTGGGTCGAGGCTTATCCCCAGGACCGATGTCGACTTCCTCTAGCTCATCAGCTGATGTAAACCCGTACCCTAGCTTCCCGTCACCTGTGAGGTCGACGCCACATACCGGGAGAGCAGGTGATGCGGATACTACGGGCCGATTACTAGCATCGGCTTCTACCTTGATCATTACCAAGATGTTTTGGCGGTGTCGGGGCCGATCGCAGGGAGCAGCCTCTTCCTTATCTTTGCCACGAGAGCAGTTGCCCTCGCCTTTATCTCCATCAAGGGGGTGTCCCAGTTCTATCATGTTGATGTTGAACGAGTGTCCTGGTTGGCACCTCCCAGGGTAAGTACCGTTGATCCTGTCAACGGTACGCGACGGTGAAAGAGGCACTCCTGGTGCCGCCGATGTGCACGACAACGGCAGACGGGGCTGGAGTGGCGCTTTTCCTCGGTAGGTCCTGAGAGCTGGCTCTAATAGAGAGTGCTGATTCTTCATGACCTCCTTGACCATCCGAACGGCGACATGCTCCAAAGTATTCACCAGGCTCTCGGAATGGAGACGCAACGAGTGAGCCACCATGCCACCAATCTCCTGGCGCACGGCCCTGGTACGTTCCTCTGACGGGACAGATAGATCCACTTCATCGAGTGCGCCTTCCGGTGAGAACCCCTTCCGCGACGCCATACGCACGGGTTACGTGATATGAGCCGATGAGGTCGGCTTCGAGGGTGACTTTGATCTCGTCAGACCTCTTCTTGAGCTCGTCAGGCAGCTCCTCGTAGGTGACTGGCGTGCCGTCCGCCATCTCAGATGTAGATGGCGATGTGGTTGATGTAGACGATTGTCCCACCGGGCGTGCCAGAATGTGTTGACTGCCAAAACCCACCGGCGGGCAGCGACTTGTCAACACTGTAGAGCCGGGAAGAGCCTAGAGCTGCGGCTGGCTGAGACCCCTCCGAGCGACGGCCCGCAATGCTCTTCTGGTCACACGCGGCGATGCGAAGTGCAAGGGCGTGCCACCTGACCTATACCTGGTCAGGAAGGTGATGGGGATGCCTCGCTTAGTTTCCTGCATGGCATACACGTAAACATTAAATACGAGCCTCGATCGGCTCTCGGGTTATCCGTGAATCGGCTCAAAGAGCCGATCCACCCATGATTCGTACGGGGTGCACGAATATATGGTGATCCTGCTTGATCAAGATAAAGCTAATTAGATCTACGACGATTTAGGGTTTTCACCGCATAATCGGATCATCCTACTCCAGGTTGGGCCTCGCGGCCACGCACGGTGATCGTAAGCCGATCCTAAACAAGGCCTAAAAACCAACATGAAGTTGATCCTCGGAACATCCTGTTTAGGACTTGCGAACGCCACCCTACGTGCCGCTGGATCCTCCACCCCTTTGTAAGGCCTAACTATTGCAGATATTAAACTAATCCTTGCAGAACAAGGAGCAATCGTAACGGATCAGATCTACTAAATAAAGATCAAGCGGGGTGCCGCCCCCACACCTGAGATAGGTGTGAGGGCGGCTAGACATGCAAGGGTTGCACTACGTAAGCATGTTATACGAAGAACTATGCTAACCCTAACACATCTATGATAACTACGTTGCTCGCCATCAAAGACGCTTCAGTACGAGCAACGCATGAACAACGTGGGGCTTGTGCTGCCTAGATCGCAAGATGCGATCTAGGCAGCATGTCGCTTACCTGATAGAAACCCTCGAGACGAAGGAGTTGGCGATGCGCCGAGATTGGTTTGTTTTGGGTTGAACGTGAGTTGTTGTTTATTCCATAAACCCTAGATACATATTTATAGTCCAGCGGACTTTCTAATTCGGACGTGCACCTAACCGTGCACGAGTAAAACTCTAACTTTTAATCTAAAGATACGATCTAATATATTACAGATACATGGGCAATTCAGCCCAACTTCGTGTATAAGGCCGATCTTCGTATTCTCTCCATATATAACCTTCAAGCTTATCTTGATCGTGGCCCACTTCCAACTGGGTCAAATTCTGGTGATAACAGGGAGATAAGAGGATAAGGAGGTCCCTGGTCTGTGGGATGTGTTTTACAAATATCCGAGGGACCAAAATGCCAAAATGGCGACCGTCCGCGAAGCGGGACGAAGGTTGGACGAACGGACCATGTATTGGTTGACGACGGAACACTCTCCTATTTTTTAAGTAGTACAGATCCGAGGGACCAAAATGCCAAAATGGCGACCATCCGCGAAGCGGGACGAAGGTTGGACGAACGGACCATGTATTGGTTGACGACGGAATGCTCTCCTATTTTTTAAGTAGTACAGATACAGATTTGCGCATGTTTGGTCCAGCCATTGTAACCGGACCGCTTCTCCCAAGATTGATTTGGAGGCTTTCTCATTAAACGGGCCAAATTCATCACCAAAGTGGATGATTTTCTGATGGGCCGCTAGTTGTACGTGGCCTCTCGTTGCCTCGCTCTCGGATGGTTTGATAATCCAGTTTCGCCGTCTACTGCAGGTCTGCAACCCTGCCATCGTCTTCCCCCGCGGCTTCTGCCTAATAATGAGTCTACCTTCCATTTACTGCTTCTGGGAGTGCAGGTGCGTTACATCCCCTTGGCCTCCTTATTTGCTGGGGTCCTTCTTTCGTTCTTCCATCCATCGGTCCCTTCGGATTAATATTCTTCCCAACGCCATGTCGATCTTCTTGGACAACTATAGTGTTGCTACTCTCTTTGGGAATCTCTTTGTACCAGTTCCATGACTTATTGTTTGATTTGGTCTACAAGAGCTCATATGCCATATGGAGTTTAGCTTTAAACCTTTGCAAAGGATACTCATATATGTACGCATTAGATGAAACATAGCTAAGATACAAGTTATTTTAACATAGATAGCAAAACTCTGACTCCCAGTTTAGCTTGGGAGCTGCATACAAATTTGTAATATCATGTAATAATTTGGATCAAACATTTACCAATCGCAGTGTCAGTTTTAATATATTGTTGTGGGACGAAGGGGCGACAACTGAGTTGCCTAATTGGATAGGTTTTTTTTTACCTCAAAATCCCTAATTGTTGCCTGGGCTCGTTTTTGTCTTACACAGTGCCCCCTCGTTGCGTCCTTCGGATCAATATCACGCGGTGTAAAGACTTTTCAGCGAGGGCCACGTGCATATGCTGATCTAGACACCACTCTCCTCTCGTCCAAACAAGTCTCCATCCCCACCCCCACAGGAAAAATTCCCCACCAACTCGAACCAGAGTGGCGGAATAGGCGATGGATCCGGCGCCCGAGGGAGGGGCGGCGGCCATGGCGTTGGCGCTGCTGTGGCCTGCGGGGGAGGGCTGAACGAGCAGCACCGGTTCTCCAGATGGCCTGGATCTCGAAGAACTTGACGTTGGCGACTGCGAGATCCAGCTCCCGTCCAGGCTACGCGACGATCTCGGGATCGTCGGCTGCTCGCGTCCCAGCCGCGCGACGACCTCGGCGCCGGTCGCTGCTCGCGTCTTGGCCGCGCGACGCCCTCGGTGCTGGCGGCTGCGAGATGCAGCTCGCGTCCCGGCCGCGCGACAACCTGGGCGCCGGCCGCTCCTCGCTTCCTGGCCGTGCGGGAACCTCGACGCTAGCCGCTGCGAGATGCAGCTCGTGTCCCGGACACGCGTTCTCCGTATTGCCTGGACCACGACGACCTCGACGCGGGTGGCCGAGCTGCTACTCGCCTCCAACGTCGAAGACCATGACCAGCCGCGCCAGTGCATAGGACGGTGGGAACGATGGCGCGTTCGTACCAGACCACCCTGCACGACCTGTCGGCTGCCTCAATCCACTGCCGCCCTGGTTTGATCGATCCAGGCATCCATGAGGCAACTTTGCAGTGACGGCAAAGATCAGCTGGAGAAGGAGAGCGTCCTCCACGGCAAGGATCAGCATCCATGGGCATGCGTGAGTCACATTTAGTACTAGTCCACGCACAGCCTTTTTTCAGAACTATTCAACATTGATCTGTTCCGCATTACTGCAAGTTGTATCTTGGTCGAGCACAGATTCATCTCTTTTTTACATCTATGAACTGTTTTTTCATATACATCTGCATTTTTGTTACATATAAATACTATTTTATTACATGTAAGCACTATTTTGTTACATCTAACAATTTTGCTAAGAGATGGAATTGATATGTAATCTGCCATTTCTACATCCAAAAGTATGGAAGGAAGTAACAATAGTAATGTTTTCTGCAATTTTGGCTATAAATTTTGAAACTGAATGAGATCTTTTTACATCCAAAATGATGAAAGGTGCAAGGTGTATTTTTTCTCAATTATAGATGAAACTTTATGCATTTCGTTGTAATTTTAGTTATTTTTTACATCCACAAAGTTTGATGGATCAAGTTGTAAAATACATTATGTTTGTGATCACAGTTTTGGTGCATCTACATGTAACTTTTACATTTTTTTACATCCATCCATGCAATTTTTACATCCCAGTTTTCGTGCACAAACTGCTGATATCTATTGTTTCTGCAAGGGATGTATTTTTGGCAAAATTGGTTGTAGTTTTCCTTTTGACTGGTTGTATTTTATTTACGTCTGGCAAAGCGGCAAAGGAGGTGCTCTTGTGAGAACGAATACAGGTCACGACTGTTTCTGAAACAGAGAGGGAAAAAAAAGACATGGAGAGGAAGAAAATAATAGATGTGGAGAGGAATAAAATAATACAGGGTGTATGGCAGAGCGGGATCCTTGCACATGGGGACCACGTTGTTAATGTAGTGCGCTTGTTTCCTAATATGGCATGTCAAAGATGGTCCAAAGTTTTTGTTTCCTAATCAGGGTGGGCCACCGTGTAAAGCAAACCAGTAACCGTGCACCCTGTAGAAACGTCCTTTTTTTACGGTACCTTTTACCACTGCTAGAGAGTAGAGAGGTATGATTTGAGGAAGGGTTAGGATTAACTGATTTAAATTAGACCCAGCAGTTAGTAAAGCGTTGATAATAAAAAGGTTAGAAGTATTTGGCCCGGCCCAACAATTGGATAATAGAGTTTGCCAGAGCTAAGCAACCCCGTCTCTGGGTCGAGGGCGGCCGCCGCCGGAACTAACGCGCCGTGTGCGTCGAAGGCGACCGCCGTCGCCACCACCGGATCACCCCGATCCTACATCGCCGGCGAGCGACGCCGCCACCAGGTCAGCCCTGTCCTCTATTGCGGGCGACCGCACCCGCCAGCAGATCGGGCTAGTCCTGCATCGCCGGCGAGCTACGCCGCCACCATGTCGGCAACGCCACTACATTGAGGCCACCACCAGTTCTACGCCGCCGCAACATCCAGAGACGCCGCCAGGTACGTCCACCCGAAGCATCCTAGGTTTTCGGCTGCTTGCTCCACAAAATGCACCGCTGGGCTGCTCTCGTCGTGAACTCCGGCGAGCACCAGCTTGGAATACCACAAGCATCACTCTGGACCCCCATGAATACAAGGTTGATGCAAAAATCGAGCGGATGGTCACGGCTGCAAGTTCAATGCTGAACTGCTACCGTCCTTGCCTGATTGGAGTTCACTATATTTGGATGAAAAGTTCATGTCTACATTGATTTTTCGTTGCAGTTGCAGCTTAGTTTTTTTGTAATTTTATCCGTCCAGTGCAATTAGTGATGAAGTACTAAGGGCGCTCGAAGTGAAACATTCTGTTCACACATAGTGGCACTGATATAAATAAGTAGCACAATCTGGAGTGGAAACAAGGCTGATTGCACATAGGGAAGGAAAATCTTCATTCTTTCTTTGACCGTTTTACTACAGTTGCACTTATACAGCAGGTGTTAAAATCAAATAGCTTACTGAGGTTCTGGATCACTGGACACAGCACAAAAGCGACATGAAACACTGACCACTTGAACATTTTCAAGTTGGAAGTAAAGTGACTAAACTATGCAACATAAATTATAGTGAGCGTGGTCCACAGCATCCATTTAATTCATATACTCCCTCCGACCAAACGATGGTGATAACGCGCCATTGCTCAGCTGTTCCTGGACAATTTGAGATGCACGAGTAGATAGGTTTCTGGAACACAAATTTTTCAGAGACCTTGGCACGGTCACTGGTGGGTTTGGTTTGTTATTGCTGTCCAAGGGGTTTCCTGAAGCTCAGCATAGACAAAGGTTGTCCAAGAGCATTCCTGAAGCTAAGCATATACAAGGCTGTCCAAGGGCTTTCCTGAAGTTCAGCATAGACAGGGTAGCCTAGAGGTGTTCTGTAGCTGCCAGTATATGTGAATCCACATATATACTTTGTTGCACATTCTATCTATGATGGTGCATACTAGTAGTATATAGCCTGGGCACATGCATGGACTAAATTTTTTATTGATTTGGAATGCTCACACACAACCACACCCTTAATTGCATGTTGCTATTCTTCATGTATGGAGTAACCATATCATGCTATTTTCAGAACAAATGTACGCGGTGTAGAAATCAAACCATGTATAGTATTTAACAAACTTTTTAAACTTGATGGAAAATGAAACTAGACTTGTTCATCAAATTTATGTGTTGCTGAATTATTGTGCGCATACTCATTTGATGAAGTTGTCAAAATTGAAGCTTTAGCCTTGTGGTATCTTGATTCCATGAATTGCACCTGAATATGATACTGTTGCTTTTGTAGATGATGTCATGCCTTCAGAAGTTATCTTGATGCCATGAATTTTCATGCTTGGTGAATTTATGAGAGTGAAACAACAAATCCATTTTACTGATTGTTGTTTATCCACAACGCCATCTTTATCAGTAAGACATGAGTTTATTTGACTAGTAAGATGAATCTTATTTTTACAATTGTGATTTTCAGACATGGATGGTCAAGGCGCTAGCGAGGAGTGTGAAGAGTATCGCCTCATGTTTAGTAAGACCTTCAGAAGTGAGGATGAAGGATATGAGTTCTATAACGATTATGCAAAGGTCAAAGGGTTCAGTATTAGGAAGGAGGAGGTGAAATATTTACCAGGCACACACCTGGTTCAGATGGACGATGCAAGCTAAAGATGGTTTCGAACCTGAGGGAAATAACAGTAGACACGTTTGGTCTGAACAGGTATGGATAATGTTGAGTCGCTGCTTAACCCTGACAAAGCCTATGCGAGCCCACAAGTTCTTACTAATAGAAATCATCATCTTTCCGCTCAAGTTGGTGGGACTAGAAGGAATAGTACTCAGCTTGGTACCATCTCTACTCAGAGGGTTTTGCTGACTCGTGTAAGGACCCGAAGGAACCGGTAACTAGCTGAAAAAAAAACTGAATAACAAGTTGTATATTCTTCTGGTGTATAAGGGAGACAGATATCTGACCTATTTGTAACCGATGGTCTAGTGTCCGTCGGTTGAGTTCTTGTATCTGAGTATGACTAGTTTTTTCCTAGTACCTTTGCGGTGATGTCTATGGTTTCTCATTGTTTTGTGATCCTGGTTGCTGTAAATGCTAGTTTTACTTTTACCTAATGAAGAGCTCCGTTTGATTTTCCAGAAGCCCAGTGCTTAGATGATGTTTGGATCTTTACCATTCTGCTACTGATGTGGATCTGCATGTCCTCACTTGCCAATAGTACTTGAAGTTCCAGTAGCGCGATGCTTAGTTCCAGCTCCTAAAACTACTTTCTCCAGTCACCATGCATTGTTTCTAGAGAAATGCTAGCATAAATCTTGTTTCTGTTTTTTTCGGAATTTAACAGCCACTGTCTTGTGCTTTCTAGCAATCAGTGTACGAGAAAGAAATAAAAACGCAAAGATCCACATCAGTAGCAGAATGGTAAAGATCCAAACTATATTTTCCTGTTTTCTTAGCTCTCCCCTTTTTTCTTGAATACCATACTATATTTTCCTGTTTTGGTGTGGTACAAAATCTTGAAACTCAAAGATGTCCTTTATCTACTTGAGAGAAGCCTTCTCCGAGCAGAAAAAGTAATGCCGATAAAATTCCGGTTGGTAAAAAACTCCATACTTTTCCAGTTGGTCATAACTTCGCATCAGTTTGGTTCAGAACTTCGCATTAGGTGATCTTACGCTCGGTTAAAACCAGAATGTAAATTAAACAATTAAAAAACTAGGATAAAGAGTATTCTGAATCAACCAACATAACTAACTTAGCTGCCAGATTGCATTTAGTTACCACTGAAGAAGCTAAGTTGGCCATGGCTGCACATAAATTTATCTAAACGGCATGTAGACTAATTATTCCGCACATCGACTATGGTTGGTATAGCTATTCATGAAACGTCATACTTCAGTAGTAAGGCCTCTAGCGGGTTGGCCGACGAAATCTGGAAACTCTCCTGAAAGGGCACAAAGATGATGAGAGTTACAAAGGAACATACAATTGGACATCTACGTTGTACAAAGGCTGCAAAACTCACCCATAACCACCGTAAGGTGGAAAATACGGTAACCCATATGATCTATAAGGGTATCCATGGTATGGATTAAATGCTCCGCGTGGTGGATGCTGCTTCATCCGAGGGACATTGGTACTCTTTGCTGAAACCTGTTGAGCAGAGTGAAGGTTGAGTTAATTCAAGAGCAAGACATTGTTCAAAAGAGGTACTGGAAACTTGAGGTTCAATGAAAGTCTGCTGAATAATTCTAACCTTGATCTGACGACCATGCAGTTCAGATTCATTCATATGAAGAGCCTCTTGAAATGCAAGATGGCGCGCCCTATGCCCCTATGATTGTCAATACCGGTGCAGCATATTATGTTGGGTGTTAAACAGAAGAAGCGTAAGGGAGGTTGGGCGGTGAACTGCACCTCCTGGTTGTAGCCTACTTTCAGAAATAGCTCACAGACTTTGCGCTCTGTTCTTGCTTTAAAACCGACTCCAACAAGATTGAGAAACTGGAAAATTTTGGCCTCCATTGCAACAATAGAAGTTCTTCCAAGGCTGAAATGTGTGTAGGGTAAAACGGTTATCAGAAAATTGAGACTCATATAAAGTAACATGACTACATAAGTGTGGACATGCTGCAACTACAGAGAACTCGATATGTATACATACAAGACTGTAACCTGAAATGATTCTTTTCGGAGCACTGGTAGATCATCCCATAATCTCATACTGAAATGATTACGAAAAAAAAACAGCTACTCTATACACTGAAGCACTATGTGATTCCCAATCTATCATAAACAAGAACAGGCCCCAACAAGAGCTCACAGTAGCATAATTATCTTATCTCAAAGCAGGAAATACAGGGGCAGATCTAGATGGTGTGGTGCCTGTGGATCGGCAAACCAAGAAGTTGTCAAGGCTAGTGGGATTCAGCTAAAGCCCTATCGCTGGCCACACACAGTACCAGGTGCGCATCTGCGCCCATATCCTCGACACATCCTCGTCCGCCACCACCCCATCCTTCTCCCCACCCTCTCGCTCAGCCTCTTGGCCATGGAAGGTTATAATTATTTACCACTGTTGACTCTCATATGTTTTATAGCAGCTGCACCTGCATCTCTTTAAGTCAATAGCTCTTTCCGCTCATCCATTTCACATCAAGTCATGCCCCTTCCTTGATGCAGGTTATAACTTAAAGAAGAATGAACAATGAAAGGTTTGAGTCTCAAATGCAATGTACAAGCAAAAAAGGTAAGATCATTTCGCTGGTAGTTGGACTATACATTTTATTGCAGATTATACCAGACAGATTTTTTTTTTGGGCGTGTATTCTTCATTCTGGATTTTGGGATTTTGGTATTTCCCACTTTGCACACAATATAACTACCATTTTTCTCATTTGGGTTTATTTCAGCCTTTTTGTTAGCTTTGTGGAACCAAAATGCATCAAAACAAATACTTAGCTACTTGAAACATGTTGTATCTTATTCTGAGACTGATTATTTGTGGATCCGGTTTGGCATGCCTTTGGCATACCGGGGGTCATCCCCCCAACATTAGTCCCCGAAGCTGGTATAGTCCGGTGGATCCTATCCAACGGACCATGCCAGGTTCTCTTTTCTCAAGATACCGGTTTAACCCTTCCGGAATCTGGATCAAACTCTTCGGCATCCTTGCCGAACTTATGTCTTTGTACTGATTTTCTCCGGTATCTCTTGTCATTAAGCCTCTCCTCGACGAAGTCGAGAATATCTCGGGTACCAGGCCTGTCAGTGACATGCGCACTGTGCCTGGCGCGCGTCAGTGTCAGTGGTCACTTCGGTTCGTCTTCTGTGCCAGCATTTATGGTGCCGCACCGGATCCGCGCTGCCGTTCCGGATCTGTGTGGCCTCCCTATGTCCTCGTATTTTCGGCGCGTGTATCCGCGCGCCACGTGGCAGCCCACGAACCGAACCGCCGCGGCCCAGCGGTTGCCGGCCCACTTCTCCTCCTTCCTATATAATTGGGGTGCGGTTCCTCTTCGTCTTCTTCTCGCATTCGCCCCCTTCTCTCGCGCATAGAGCCTCTCGCCCCTTGCGCTCCCATCGCCGCCGGTCGCCGCCGAAGCTCTGCTCCAGACGAACCAGCGCCACTTCTCCCGCTGCACTGCGATCCTCTGCTGCGCAGAGAGCCTCTGAAGCTCCTCCGCCGTCACTGCATCGGGCTCCCGAGGGCTACCTCTGCTCCTCTTCGCCGCCGGCCTTCTCCGACGACTGCGAGCCTGCTGCGCCCCCGGCGATCTTCTTCTTCACATCTTCCGCTGCCTCGGGTGAGTTCCAATGCCTGTTTTCCCTCTTCTCTTTTCGCTTTCCAGTTCTTGGGCCGGTAGTGTATTTACTTTCTCTTTTCTTTTGCTTTTCCTCTTACTCGTAGATCTTCGCGCGGGGCTTGATCTTGTGAAACTTGTTTCTAGTTAGATTCCGGCATCTCTTGACTCATATGTCTACTGACGAATATCTTTCCGAATCGGCCTCCAGCAGCCACCACAGCCAATCTTCCGATGGGCTTGAAGCCGAGCTGGACCGGATGGGAGCTTCCTCATCCGTTCCGGATTCCGGCTCCAGGAAGGGCCATGAAGCCAGTAGCTCCCGCCAAGGTTTCGGCGTAGACTTAGCCAACATCACCCGGGGAGCTTGGAAAGGCTCCGATGTGACACAGCAGGACATTGACTGGCTGTACCGCTTTCGGAGGATACCGGCACAGGTATCTTGCCGGATTCCACGTGGCGAGGTGGAACCCAAGCCTGAAGCCGGAGAGTTTGTTGTTTTTGTTGCTCACTTTGAGCGCGGCTTCGGCCTTCCCGCCTCGGATTTCTTTCGCCAATTCTTTGATTTCTATAAACTCCAACCCCATCATCTTCCTGGCAAAGCCATCTTCTATCTTTCTTGCTACGTTTCTTTCATGGAGGCCTATGTTGGCCTCCTTCCCACCAAAGAAGCTTTCGCTCGCTTCTTTTGCCTTCAGATCAACTCGGTCCAAGGAAGAGACATCCCCAAGCCTAAACCTCCAGTGCAGTGCAGATCCTGCATCGTGGGTTCCCGCCAAGGGAGCCCCTTCTTCAAGTTTTCCGGCTTGGACTCCTGCCGGGCCTGGCAGGAGACTTTCTTCTATGTGAGGAACAAGGGTTCTTCAGACTTCATCAACCTGCCGACCTACAATCCGGCGACGCCCACGAAGGCCAACTGGGGCTACAATCCGGGGACCGATCATATCGAGACCAACCGGATAGTTCGGTTCCTGGAGAGCCTCAAGAAGGAGACGAAGATCTGCCCCGACGATATCATCCGTGCGTTTATCTCACGCCGGGTGCTTCCTCTCCAGCGCCGAGCTCACAAGATGAGCCAGATGTTCGGCCCCCACGATCCCATGAAAATTACCGGCTTGGCCCTGAGCAAAGAGGATGTAGCGCTCAAGGCCAGGCAAATTTGCAATACGGACATGCCTCCGGATTGGGAGTGGGGCCATCTTCCCCTTAGCGCCAGGAACCCTCCAACTGCTGTTGTAAGAACTTGAGTAATCCGGATTGTATTCTGGTAGCTTTTCTACGCATAACTAAGTGATTCTTCTCTTTTTTAGGCCTGCGAACGCTTTCCCCGCATTGCCGCGGAAGCTCGGGGCCCTAGCCGGAAACGCGATCTGGACGAAGTGGACCCGGATCCATACGTGGTCTGGACCAAGAGCAAGATGAGCTGCTCCCAGACTCCGCGTCCCGGTAACTTTTCTGGCAAGGGCTCTGATTTGGATGATGAGGTTACCATACTTGAGGTATCTTGCTCTTTTCGCTTTCTTATGTATCATCTTTCTGTAGCCGCTCCTTCAGCCAACGCCAAACCACAGGTCGTGGAGCGCGCGACCCCGCTTCAGGCCGAATGTGGAGCTGAGTTTCTGGAGAAGCTCGCCTCCGAAGGCCGCAAGAAGAAGGCGCCCACGCCCGAGGCCGGTTCCAGCGAGGCTCCTCCGGCCAAGCGCTCCCGGGTGGAGATCGGTGGCAAGACGGTCACCACCAAGCGCTACCAGAAACGGGAGATGCTGGTGGCTACCGGGTAAGTTTCCGCTTTTGCTTTCTCTTACTTCCTGACTCTTTTGTTTCCTGATTCTCTTTTTCCGGTTGCCTTTCTAAACTTTCTTCCTTTTTCATCTTTCCAGGCCTCCCTTGAAGATCTCCAAGAGCGCCTCTGGCATGAAGCCGGAGACCTCAGAGGACGCCGCCAGGGCCTCTCCTACTCCTCAGCCAAGTCTGGTACCTGGTGCCGGCAACCCTTCTGCCTCCCCTCTGGGGGTCAACACAAGTTCGGGGCGCGCGGCCCCAAAACCTTCAGATCACCGCGCGGAGGGGGACTTTGTCTCACCTCCAGAGATCCAAGATACCGGCGCCAGCAACACCGGCGCCGGCACCGAAGATGCCGGGTAGGCGGAACCTCTGGTTCCTCCTGTCCAGAAGAAGAAGAAAAAGAAGGCTCCTTCCTCCCCTTCCAAGGCCGTGCCGGATTCTTCCGAGCCGGCCAGCTCCGCTCCGGCAAAGGATGCTCTCGAAGCTCCTGCGCCAACAAAGACCATGCCAACTCCTCCTGCGGCAACCTCCACCGGGAAGCCGGTCTCCGCCAAGCCCACACCACCAGAGGGCGACAAGTTCACCGCCCAGCAACTCGCTGCGGTGGTGACTGCGGCCACGGCTCCTTCTACCGGCTCGCAGACGCTAGTTCTACACGCCGGCCGCGCCGCCGTGGTGGCCTCTGAGACGGCCTCCGCCCAGGTAGGCTGGATCACAGAGTTCCAACGCCAAGGAGCTGACCTGGGCCATCTGCTCAATTACGCTGAAAAGTGGAATCGGGCGCATCTGACGCCGGCGACGTAGGGCCTCGGCAAGGATAAGCTTCCGGTGGTCGACCCCTCTGGCCCTCGCAGCACTGGACAACATTTTGGCCGGCTGCGGCGCGCGGCCAAGGAGTTCGACAACGCTTGGCACGACGCCAGCACCAACGTGACGGTTGATGTCTACGTTCCCCCTCCTTTCCTGTAGACAGTGTTGGGCCTCCAAGAGCAGAGGTTTGTAGAACAGCAACAAGTTTTCCCTTAAGTGGATCACCCAAGGTTTATCGAACTCAGGGAGGAAGAGGTCAAAGATATCCCTCTCATGCAACCCTGCAACCACAAAGCAAGAAGTCTCTTGTGTCCCCAACACACCTAATAGGTGCACTAGTTCGGCGAAGAGATAGTGAAATACAGGTGGTATGAATATATATGAGCAGTAGCAACGGTGCCAGAAAATAGCTTTCGGGCGTGTAGTTGATGGTGGTAGTATTGCAGCAGCAGTAACACGGTGAAACAGTAAACAAGCAGCGATAGCAGTATTTAGGAACAAGGCCTAGGGATTACACTTTCACTAGTGGACACTCTCAACATTGATCACATAACAGAATAGATAAATGCATACTCTACACTTTTGTTGGATGATGAACGCATTGCGTAGGATTACACGAACCCTCAATGCCGGAGTTAACAAGCTCCACAATTTGTTCATATTTAGTAACCTTATAGTGTAAGATAGATCAAAAGACTAAACCAAGTACTAACATAGCATGTACACTATCGCCTTCATGCATATGTAGGAGGAATAGATCACATCAATACCATCATAGTAATAATTAACTCCACAATCTACAAGAGATCATGATCATAGCCTACGACAAGAACCACACGGTGCACACACTAGTCACCTTTACACACGTGCAGGAGGAATAGAACTACTTTAATAACATCACTAGAGTAGCACATAGATAAATTGTGATACAAAACTCATATGAATCTCAATCATGTAAAGCAGCTCATGAGATTATTGTATTGAGGTACATGGGAGAGAGATGAACCACATAGCTACAGCGAAGCCCTCAGCCTCAGGGGTGAATTACTCCCTCCTCATCATGGGGGCAGCGATGGCGGTGAAGACGGCGGTGGAGATGGCTCCGGGGGCAATTCCCCGTCCGGCAGGGTGCCGGAACAGAGAGTTCTGTCCCCCGAATTGGAGTTTCGCGATGGCGGCGGCGCCCCTGGAGTCTTTCTGGAGTTTCATCAATTGGTACTGCGTTTTTAGGTCGAAAAGGGCTTTTATAGGCGAAGAGGCGGCGCGGGGGGCACACAGGGCGCCACACCCTAGGCCGGCGCGGCCTAGGCCTGTCCCGCGCCGCCATGTGGTGTGGTGGCCCCTGGCCCCTCTCCGACTCTTCTTCGGTGTTCTGGACGCTTCCGGGAAAAATAGGAGGTTTGGCGTTGATTTCGTCCAATTCCGAGAATATTGCCCGAACAGCCTTTCTGGAACCAAAAACAGCAGAAAACAGGAACTGGCACTGTGGCATCTTGTTAATAGGTTAGTTCCGGAAAATGCATGAAAATGATATAAAGTGTGAACAAAACATGTTGGTATTGTCATAAAACAAGCATGGAACATCGGAAATTATAGATACATTGGAGACGTATCAGCATCCCCAAGCTTAGTTCCTACTCGTCCTCGAGTAGGTAAACGATAAAAGATAATTTCTGAGGTGACATGCTACCAACATAATCTTAATCATACCATTGTAAAGCATATGAGATGAATGCAGCGATTCGAAACAATGTAAATGCAATGAGTAAACAAGTGAATCATATAGCAAAGACTTTTCATGAATAGTACTTTCGAGACAAGCATCAATAAGTCTTGCATAAGAGTTACTCATAAAGCAATAAATTCATAGTAGAGACATTGAAGCAACACAATGGAAGATTAAGTTTCAGCGGTTGCTTTCAACTTGTAACATGTATATCTCATGGATAGTTGTCAATGCAAAGCAATATAACAAATGCAATAAGCAAGTATATAAGAATCAATGCACAGTTCACACAAATGTTTGCTTCTTGAGGTGGAGAAAGATAGGTGAACTGACTCAACAATAAAAGTAAAAGAATGGTCCTCCATAGAGGAAAAGCATCGATTGCTATATTTGTGCTAGAGCTTTGATTTTGAACACATGAAACAATTTTGTCAACGGTAGTAATAAAGTATATGCATCATGTAAATTATATCTTATAAGTTGCAAGCCTCATGCATAGTGTACTAATAGTGCCCGCACCTTGTCCTAATTAGCTTGGACTACCGGATCATCACAATGCATTGTTTTTACCAAGTGTCACAAAGGGGTACCTCTATGCCGCCTGTACAAAGGTCTAAGGAGAAAGCTCGCATTGGATTTCTCGCTATTGATTATTCTTCAACTTAGACATCCATACCGGGACAACATAGACAAATGTGATAATGGACTCCTCTTTTATGCATAAGCATGTAACAACAATTAATAATTTTCTCATTTGAGATTTGAGGATTGTTGTCCAAAACTGAAACTTCCACCATGGAGCATGGCTTTAGTTAGCGGCCCAATGTTCTTCTCTAACATATGCATGCTTAACCCTATGGTGGTAGATCTCTCTTACTTCAGACAAGACGGACATGCATAGCAACTCACATGAATTTCAACAATGAATAGTTGATGGCGTCCCCAGTGAACATGGTTATCGCACAACAAGCAACTTAATAAGAGATAAAGTGCATAATTACATATTCAATACCACAATAGTTTTTAAGCTATTTGTCCCATGAGCTATATATTGCAAAGGTGAATGATGGAATTTTAAAGGTAGCACTCAAGCAATTTACTTTGGAATGGCGGAAAATACCATGTAGTAGGTAGGTATGGTGGACACAAATGGCATAGTGTTGTTTGGCTCAGGATTTGGATGCATGAGAAGTATTCCCTCTCGATACAAGGTTTAGGCTAGCAAGGTTGTTTGAAGCAAACACAAGCACGAACTAGTACAGCAAAACTCACATAAAAGACATATTACAAGCATTATAAAACTATACATCGTCTTCCTTGTTGTTCAAACATCTTACTAGGAAATATTTAGACTCCAGAGAAACCACTCATGCAAACCAAATTTTAACAAGCTCTATGTATTTCTTCACTAATAAGTGTAAGGTATATGATGCAAGAGCTTAAACATGAGCACAACAATTGCCAAGTATCACATTACCCAAGACATTATAGCAATTACTACATGTAGCATTTTCCAATTCCAACCATATAACAATTTAACGAAGAGGAAACTTCGCCATGAATATTATGAGCTAAGAACACATGTGTTCATATGCAACAGCGGAGCGTGTCTCTCTCCCACACAAGCATGATGTAATCCAATTTATTCAAACAAAAACAAAAACAAAAGCACACAGACGCTCCAAGTAAAGCACATAAGATGTGACCGAATAAAAATATAGTTTCAAGAGAAGGAACCTGATAATTTGTCGATGAAGAAGGGGATGCCTTGGGCATCCCCAAGCTTAGACGCTTGAGTCCTCTTGATATATGCAGGGGTGAACCACCGGGGCATCCCCAAGCTTAGAGCTTTCACTCTTCTTTATCATAGTATATCATCCTCCTCTCTTGACCCTTGAAAACTTCCTTCACACCAAACTTCTCATAAACTTCATTAGAGGGGTTAGTACATAATCAAAAACTCACATGTTCAGAGGTGACACAATCATTCTTAACACTTCTGGACATTGCTCAAAGCTACTGGAGTTTAATGGAACAAAGAAATCCATCCCACATAGCAAAAGAGGCAATGCGAAATAAAAGGCAGAATCTGTCAAAACAGAACAGTCCGTAAAGACGAATTTCTAATAAATACTTCCGTTGCTCAAATCAGAAAACTCAAAACTAATGAAAGTTGCGTACATATCTGAGGAACACGCACGTAAATTGGCATATTTTTCTGATTTTTTTACAGAGAGAAAATCCCAGATTCGTGACAGATAGAAATCTGTTTCTGCGCAGAAATCCAAATCTAGTATCAACCTTCGATTAGAGGCTTCACTTGGCACAACCAAACACAAAACTAAGATAAGGAGAGGTTGCTACAGTAGTAAACAACTTCCAAGACACAAATATAAAACAAAGTACTGTAGCAAAATAGCACATGGGTTATCTCCCAAGAAGTTCTTTTCTTTATAGCCATTAAGATGGGCTCAGCAGTTTTAATGATGCACTCGCAAGAAATAGTATTTGAAGCAAAAGAGAGCATCAAGAGGCAAATTCAAAACACATTTAAGTCTAACATGCTTCCTATGCAAAGGAATCTTGTAAATAAACAAGTTCATGAAGAGCAAAGTAACAAGCATAGGAAGATAAAACAAGTGTAGCTTCAAAAATTTCAGCACATAGAGAGGTGTTTTAGTAACATGAAAATTTCTACAACCATATTTTCCTCTCTCATAATAACTTTCAGTAGCAACATTAGCAAACTCAACAATATAACTATCACATAAAGCATTCTTATCATGAGTCTCATGCATAAAATTATTACTCTCCACATAGGCATAATCAATTTTATTAGTTGTAGTGGGAGCAAATTCAACAAAGTAGCTATCATTATTATTCTCATCAAGTGTAGGAGGCATAGTATAATCACAACAAAATTTACTCTCCATAGTAGGTGGCACCAAAAGACCACTATCATTATAATCATCATAAATAGGAGGCAAAGTATCATCAAAAAAAAATTTCTCCTCAATGCTTGGGGGACCAAAAATATCATGCTCATCAAAGCCAGCTTCCCCAAGCTTAGAATTTTCCATATCATTAGCAACAATGGTGTTCAAAGCGTTCATACTAATATCATTGCTACTAGCATGCAAATAAGATTCCCTGGGTTTTTTAATTTTCGCATTAAACCATTCATGTCTTGACTCAGGAAATAGAATAAAAAGCTCACAGATGTTGTCCATTATGCCTTACTAGTGTAAACAAGAAACAAAAAGATGCAATTGCAGGATCTAAAGGAAATAGCTTCGATCACAAACACAATGGCGCCAGAAAAGTACTTTACCTGGAACCGGAGTATGAGTGCCTTTTACCTTTCCTAACCGGCAACGGCGCCAGAAAAGTGCTTGATGTCTACGTTCCCCCTCCTTTCCTGTAGACAGTGTTGGGCCTCCAAGAGCAGAGGTTTGTAGAACAGCAACAAGTTTTCCCTTAAGTGGATCACCCAAGGTTTATCGAACTCAGGGAGGAAGAGGTCAAAGATATCCCTCTCATGCAACCCTGCAACCACAAAGCAAGAAGTCTCTTGTGTCCCCAACACACCTAATAGGTGCACTAGTTCGGCGAAGAGATAGTGAAATACAGGTGGTATGAATATATATGAGCAGTAGCAACGGTGCCAGAAAATAGCTTTCGGGCGTGTAGTTGATGGTGGTAGTATTGCAGCAGTAGTAACACGGTGAAACAGTAAACAAGCAGCGATAGCAGTATTTAGGAACAAGGCCTAGGGATTACACTTTCACTAGTGGACACTCTCAACATTGATCACATAACAGAATAGATAAATGCATACTCTACACTTTTGTTGGATGATGAACGCATTGCGTAGGATTACACGAACCCTCAATGCCGGAGTTAACAAGCTCCACAATTTGTTCATATTTAGTAACCTTATAGTGTAAGATAGATCAAAAGACTAAACCAAGTACTAACATAGCATGTACACTGTCGCCTTCATGCATATGTAGGAGGAATAGATCACATCAATACCATCATAGTAATAATTAACTCCACAATCTACAAGAGATCATGATCATAGCCTACGACAAGAACCACACGGTGCACACACTAGTCACCTTTACACACGTGCAGGAGGAATAGAACTACTTTAATAACATCACTAGAGTAGCACATAGATAAATTGTGATACAAAACTCATATGAATCTCAATCATGTAAAGCAGCTCATGAGATTATTGTATTGAGGTACATGGGAGAGAGATGAACCACATAGCTACAGCGAAGCCCTCAGCCTCAGGGGTGAATTACTCCCTCCTCATCATGGGGGCAGCGATGGCGGTGAAGATGGCGGTGAAGACGGCGGTGGAGATGGCTCCGGGGGCAATTCCCCGTCCGGCAGGGTGCCGGAACAGAGAGTTCTGTCCCCCGAATTGGAGTTTCGCGATGGCGGCGGCGCCCTTGGAGTCTTTCTGGAGTTTCGTCAATTGGTACTGCGTTTTTAGGTCGAAAGGGCTTTTATAGGCGAAGAGGCGGCGCAGGGGGGCACCTGGGGGCGCCACACCCTAGGCCGGCGCGGCCTAGGCCTGTCCCGCGCCGCCATGTGGTGTGGTGGCCCCCTGGCCCCTCTCCGACTCTTCTTCGGTGTTCTGGACGCTTCCGGGAAAAATAGGAGGTTTGGCGTTGATTTCGTCCAATTCCGAGAATATTGCCCGAACAGCCTTTCTGGAACCAAAAACAGCAGAAAACAGGAACTGGCACTGTGGCATCTTGTTAATAGGTTAGTTCCGGAAAATGCATGAAAATGATATAAAGTGTGAACAAAACATGTTGGTATTGTCATAAAACAAGCATGGAACATCGGAAATTATAGATACGTTGGAGACGTATCAACGGTAAGCCACATAACTTCAACGTCTCTTAAATCCTTGCCGGTTTTCTTTCCAAGCTTTGAAGATTATGTATATCCTCCCAGTCCCCGAGTTTTGGGTTGAGAACGTAGTTCTTAGCGCGAAACTTTGTTAGAAATACAAGAAACCGGCATAGCCAGTCCTCGAGTTTCGGGTTGAGGGCGCAACACTTAGCGCGAAACTTTGGTAGAAACACAAAAAATCGGCATAGCCAGTCCCCGAGTTTAGGATTGAGGGCGCAACACTTAGCGCGAAACTTTGGTAGAAACACAAAAAACCGGCATAGCCAGTCCCCGAGTTTCGGGTTGAGGGCGCAGCACTTAGCGCGAAACTTTTTCTCTCTTTGCCGGCATGTTTTTTACCGAAGTCTTTCTTAACTTGAACAGAGCACGCTGGACACCGGAAGCAGCTCTTTGAGGAGCTGCTGTGGGAGCATCGGGAGCTGTCCGAGGCCCACAACAAGTGCCAAGGTTAGTCCTTGCCCTTCCGGCTTCTTTTTACCGGTTGCCTTTTCTTTTTTAGTTCCTAACTTTTCGCATTTTAGCTCTTCCGGAAGTCTCCTTCGAGGATCTCTCCGCCGAGCTCGCCGCGCTTAAAGGTACCATCTATTCTTTTCATTTTCTTTGCATCTTTTGCCATACCGGGCATCTCTTTGTTAACAAAACCCTTCCAGATTTCAGCTGAAAAGGAGCAGCTCACCACCGCGCATCGCGAGGTGAAGGAGCAGGCCATGCAGGCTGAGCTCCGGCACGCGCGGGAGCTCAAGGAGGCCAAAGCCACAGCAGAAGCCAAACTGGATGAGACCCTTAAGGAGTATACATACTCCATTGCTTTGCTGCGGAAGGAGCTGGAGGAGGAGACGGCCGCGCGGAAGGCTGCGCAGGACAAGATCGCCCAGCTCACCGCCGATCAAACCGACTATGATCGGATGGTGATGCAGATCGACGCCCTCGCCTGCAGTAAGCAATTCCTTCTTTTTTCTCTTGCTTAGAAGCTTTTAGTCGATACCGGTATGTTCTTACACCGGTTGCTCTTTCTTCTCTTTTTCTTTGTAGGGATCTTCCCGGACTCCCAGACGCATGCGGTTGCCAAGGTCACGGAGCACAGGGCCTAGCAAACTTTGCCAAGTCCAGATGCGCCCTGGGACGGCTACGACTATCTGGTCGCGCTCTCCGCCCGGATCCAGCACATGCGCTCCGTGGACTGGCATCTAGCCGACCTTCCGGATGCTGCCATCCAAGTCCTCAAGGTGCTGTGGCCTGGCGAGCCGGTGCCTGACAACGTCTCGCTCGTTGCTGACCGCCTGAAGGACGCTGGCCGGAGGATCCGCGAGTGGAGATGTTCAGCAGCTCGTGCCGGAGCGGATGCGGCGCTGCGGATCGCATGCTCCTGGTACGATGATCTGGACCTGGACGCCTTCCACGCCCTCCGTGGCGACTCGCCTGCCGACAAGGATCTGGTTCGCGTCGCCAAGCGCCATGACCGTGCCTACCGCATCGCCGAGTTCGCCCATGTGCGCACCTTCATCCCTCCTCCCCCCGACGTCAAGGATGCAATTTTCGACGACGAAGGAGTCGTCGAGGACGAGGAGGATGAGGATTCCGAAGAGGACGCGACTGATCCGGGAGAAGGCGATGCTCCTCCGGAAGCTCCTGAGGCCGGCGCGCAGCCTCCCATTGCCTAAACCTTTTATCCTGTGTTCCTTATCTGTTGCCTCAAAACTTTAAGCTCATTAAAGTCTACCCCGGAATGCCGGGGTTTGAGATGTAAGATAAAACAGTCATGCCTTTTGGTTGTGCTACAACAGTTATGCCGGTATCTTCTTATTGGTAACTAATTAAGTTAAGTTTTATGTGCTAACTTAGCATTTTGCACATCGTTCGCTTTGATCTTGCACTGTGAAGATTCCAGAATTGTTCGGCATCCAATCCGATGCACACTTGGTTCTTTTGCTTTGCCTCTGCCTACCTCTCTGGGTTTTTTGGCGTATGAGTCACAAAGTTCTTTTGCCAAGCAAGCATTTTCTTGAACTTAGAAAAAATTTGAAATTTTTCACAAAAAACCGGTATAACCGGGGTTAGTTAAACTTTTTCCGGATTGATTGTTCCCATTCCTCCTCTTCGTGTTTCGCGTGCTTAATTCCTACCAATTTATCTTGCTTGCCATGAAGCCAGTCTGCGGACAATAGCATAGTCGAAGACTCCGGTAGGTTTAGCACGTTACTAAACCGGAAAGAAAAAATGTTCACCAAGCAACCGGTAAACTAAAAAAATAACCACATTACATGCAATTTTCGATAAAGACAGTCCCCGAGATTCATTCGAGGTGCCGGCATCTTTATTCATAGCATTTAAGGTACAAAAAAGAACTCCTTACAACACAACTTCAGGAATAGAAAGGACGCAGTAGTGCTATGTTCCATGGGCGCTTGGTTTCCTCTCCGGACCTGTCCGCCTTGCCTTTCTTCGATTCCTGTGCATCGATTAGGTAGTAGGCATCATTGTGCAGAGCCTTGCTCACAATGAAAGGCCCTTCCCACGGAGGTGAGAGCTTGTGGCGTCCCTCAGTGCGCTGCACTAGGCGTAACACCAGATCTCCTTCCCGGAAAACCCTCGGGTTAACCTTCCGGCTATGATAGCGTCTGAGGTTCTGCTGGTATACGGCTGTTCTTGCCAAAGCCAGCTCTCTTGCTTCTTCTAGCAAGTCCACATCATTTTCTCGGGCCTCTTTTACCTCTTCTTCGGTATAGAGTTGAACCATTGGTGAATCATGTATGATATCGGTTGGGATTACGGCTTCTGGCCCATAAACCATGAAGAACAGAGTGTATCCGGTAGACTGGTTCGGTGTTGTTCGGATGCTCCACAGTACGGATGGTAGCTCATCCAGCCAACATCCTGGTGACTTTTCAAGCGGTTCGATCAGCCTTGGCTTGATACCGGAAAGCACCAGAGCATTTGTTCTTTCAACCTGGCCATTGCCTTGTGGGTGTGCTACGGAGCACAAATCCAACCGGATATTGTTATCCTCACAAAACCTTTTGAACTCACCTTGAGCAAAGTTTGTGCCATTGTCAGTAATGATGCTATGCGGGTATCCATACTGCAAGATCACATCTTTTAAGAATTTCACCGCCGTATGCCCATCACACTTTGCGATAGGCTTCACTTCCAGCCACTTGGTGAACTTATCCACCATCACTAGTACATGGGTCATGTTGCCCCTTGCGGTCTTAAATGGACCAACCATATCAAGGCACCAAACAGAAAATGGCCAAGTCAATGGTATAGTCTTGAGGCCGGACGCTGGGGTATGATTTTGCTTGGCGTACCGCTGGCACCCATTGCATTTTCGTACCAAGTCCTCAGCGTTTTCCAAAGCTGTGGGCCAATAGAACCCATGCCGGAACACTTTTGCCACTAGGGCCCTTGATGAAGCATGGTGTCCACACTCTCCTTGGTGAATCTCTACCATCATTTCTTTTCTCTCTTCCGGTTCCACACATCTTTGGAGGACACCGGTAACACTTCTTTTGTATACCTCACCATTGATGATAGTGTAGGCCTTGGACCTTCTTTGGATCGTCCTCGATTCGTTTTCTTCAACCGGCAAGGTGCCGTTGATCAGGAATTCCTTAATAGGTTCAACCCAAGTTGGTGCTTCCCGGACTAGGAATACCGGTACGTCTATCTCCATACTGTCCATCAGCATGGCTTCTTCCGGCTTAGACACTGCAGTCCCCGGGTTTACCGGAACAGTCCCCGGGTTTCCTTTGTCAATGTCCATGGGCACAACATGTGACCCCGGTACAAAAATTGACTCCGATTCCGGACTCGGTTTAATCGATGGAGCCCTTAGGTGAGCCAAGGCCACTCCGGGAGGAATTTCCTGCCGGGAGGAACCTAGCTTAGAGAGAGTATCCGCAGCTTCATTTTCTGCACGCGGACATGGTGAAACTCACAACCTTCGACGAAGCCAGCAATATTTTGCACATGAAACCGATATGAGGCCATGTTGGCATCTTTCGCGTCCCAATCTCCGGAACATTGCTGCACCACAAGATCTGAATCACCATAGCAAATGATCCGGTGCGCACCGATTTCTTTTGCGACCTTGAGCCCATGGATCAAAGCCTCGTACTCAGCAACATTGTTTGATGCTCTCAAGTGCACTTGTAAAACATACCGGAGATGATCTCCCTTAGGTGAAGTAAGCACCACACCGGCACCCAAACCCTCCTTGAGTTTGGATCCATCAAAGTGCATCTTCCAGTACTCTATCTTGTGTTCCGGCGATTTGTATTGCATTTCCGCCCCAATCAACCAAGAAATCAGCTAAAGCTTGTGATTTTATGGCGTCTCTTCTTTCATATACTGGCACGTATGGTGATACCTGAATTGCCCACTTGGCAATCCTGCCGCTAGCATCCTTGTTTCCCATGATATCAGAAATGGGTGCCTCGCTCACCACCTTCATTGGATGTTCCTCAAAGTAGTGCTTGAGCTGTGGCAGCCATCAACACGCCATAGGTCATTTTCTGGAAGTGAGGGTAGTTTTTTTTGGAGAGGGAGAGCACCTCGCTCAGGTAGTATACCGGTCTCTGCACGGTTTTTCCTTCCTCTTCTCTTTCAACTACAACTACCACACTCACAACCCGGTTTGTTGCTGCTATATACAACATCATGGGCTCTCTTTCTAGAGGCGAAGCCAATATCGACGCAGTGGCTAGCATTGTTTTTAGCTCTTTGAATGTTGCGTCTACCTGAGGGGTCCAGACGAAGTTATCGGATTTTTTCATCAAAGCATAGAGCGGTAGGGCCTTTTCCCCCAACCTGCTTATGAACCGGCTTAGCGATGCCAAGCTTCCGGTGAACTTTTGCACATCTTTGAGTTCTTGCGGTATTGTCATTCTTTCAATGGCCCGGATCTTTACCGGATTAGCCTCTATGCCCCGGCTAGACACGAGAAAGCCAAGCAACTTGCTGGCTGGAACACCGAAGGTGCATTTTGCCGGATTGAGCTTCATCCGGAAACTTCTTAGGTTATCAAACGTTTGCCTCAAATCATCGATCAAGGTCTCCTTGACCTTCGTTTTTATCACAATATCTTCCACATAGACCTGCACATTCTTTCTGATTTGATCAAACAAACACTTTTGCATGCAGCGCTGGTACGTTGCACCAGCGTTGCGCAAACCGAAAGGCATAGTAACATAGCAATAAGCCCCGTGCGGGGTTATAAACGCAGTTTTTATTTGATCTTCCTTTTTCAGGGGAATCTGGTGGAAACCGGAATAGGCATCCAGGAACGACAACAGTTCACATCCAGCTATGGAATCAATCACTTGATCGATCCGGGGTAACGGGAAAGGATCTTTCGGGCAAGCTTTGTTTAGGTTGGTGTAGTCGATGCACATGCACCACACCTTTGGAGCTTTTGCTTCGAGGTTCTCCTCTTTTTTCTTCTCGACCAGCACCGGATTGGCTAGCCACTCAGTATGCAGTACCTCCACAATGAAACTGGCAACTAACAACTTTGTCACCTCTTCTCCAATGATTTTCCTCCTGTCTTCAGCGAACCGGCACAACGGCTGCCTTACCGGTTTCGCATCCTTCCGGACATTCAGAGAGTGCTCAGCCAACTCCCTCGGAACACCTACCAAGTCATCTGTAGACCAGGCAAAGATATTCCGATTCTCACGGAGGAAGTTGACGAGCGCGCTTTCTTATGCCTCACCGAGACCGTCACCGATATGAACGGTGCGCTCAGGGTGAGCCGGGTCCAGCACGATGTCTTTTGTTTCCTTGGTTGGCTTGAACGCTAGTGTGCCCAAGTTCCCACTCATTGCCGCTAAACTCAACTGTGAGGATTGAGCCAGCGCAACCGCAGTTTGCATTCTCCTTTTTTCTTCTGCGATCACCAGCGATTCGGCCAGATTCGATCCGACGGAAGCGGTTTCCAGTGAGACTTTGTAGTTTCCCACCACGGTTAAGGGTCCAGATGGCGCCGACATCTTCATCTTGAGATACGCCGTATGAGTTGAGGCCATAAACGATGCCAACGCCGGTCTTCCCAGTAGCGCATGATAGGGACTGTCTAGATCCACCACCTCGAACAGGATTTTCCACCTGGCAATTGTCGCGTCCACCAAACGACACATCCAACCGGACTTTTCCCATGGGTGAGCAGGACAAACCCGGAACGATTCCGTGGAATGTAGTGTGGGTGGGTTGCAGCATGTTTTCAGTGATTCCCAACGTACGCATGGTGTGCCGGTACATAATGTTTATGCTGCTTCCATTGTCAATCAGCACCTTGCTGAACCGCACTCGAGCCGTTGGCCCATGCATGATAGGGTCCACAACAAGAGCATAGCCACCCGGATTAGGCATGATTTTCGGATGATCTTTGAACGACCAGGTGATTTCCTGATCTGACCATAGCATGTACCTTGGCACTGCCGGCATCACTGCGTTCACTTCCATTGAGCGGCGATACAAGCTTTGCTTGTCGGTTGGCTCAGTTACGAACACAACACAGCACATGTCCGGATCCTGGTAAACATTCCTGCCCAAAGGTGCCGGTGGTGGCGGTTGGCCATTGCCATCACCCACCTGATGGACTTGCTGGTGCTGCTGCCGGTTTGGCAGAGGTTGTACCGGCAGAGCATTCGCTCCGGTAAGCGGTGGTGGTGGTGGTAGGGGGTGCTGGTGCAACATGTCTTGCGATGGTGGTAGTATCGTGGCACAGCCTTGTGCTTGAGCATCTTTTACCGCACCTTTCAACATTAAGTACTTGGTCCAGGAACAATCCTTCGTCAAATGGTTCGACGGATTAGCCGGATTCGGTGTGTGCCACCGGCAAGGTTGATCCATAGCCGCTTTCATGGTGTATTTTGCATGTTCTTGCCAATTCTTTTTCTGGCCCTAGGGTTTCTTTTCAACCCATTGCTTCTTAGGACCCGCCCATGGCTGCGGTCCGGTTTTCTGCGTCTGGCTACCGCTGGCACCAGAGTTATCTTGTACAGCAGCTACTTGCTGCGGACCGTACCTCCGATCCAGGAATTCTTCCCTTATTTTGTTGTGCCGGTTATCCCGGTACTGATCTTGGCGTGGTTGGCTTGTTTGTGCTGGCTCTGCCTGCACTGCCGGTTGCATTGGGTCTCCCAATGCGTAGTTATCCGCCACACGTATCATTTCTGCCAACGTTGATGGCATGTTCCTCTGCAGCTTTTGCCACAGAGGTGAACCTCTTCTGCACCCATTGCCAAACCAAGCTATGGCTTGCGCCTCGATTACTCCCTCACAGGAGTTCCTTATGGAGTTCCACCGGGTCAGGTAATCCCGGTCTGTTTCATTCGAACGCAGCACACACAAAGCGAGCTGCTGCGGTCTGTTTGGCCTCCGGTAGGTACTGCTGAAGTTGCTCACAAAGGCTTCCTCAAAGTCCAACCAGCCGTTTATGCTTCCTGCCGGCAAGTTGTTCAGCCAGATGCGCACTAGTCCTACCAGGAAAGACGGTACGATTCTCACGGCCCAACGCCGGTTTCCCCCACCAGCGACAGTTCCTCCGCCACCGGCAACGTAAACTGCGGCCACGTAGTCCACGAGCCAGTCTTCCGGTTTAGTGCTACCATCGTACGCTTTTTGTATCGCGGGGCAAGGTGAAGTTGCAAACCGGTGGTTCCTCTTTCATGATCCGCGGGCCAAAACATTTGGGACCCGGTGGACCTTCTGCTTCAACCATCTCAGATAAGTACATCCTATCCAGCCTGTGCCTCGCATCCCGGTCTAGTAGGCATCTTTCTCCTAACCTTTCCCCCAAAGGGTTCCGATAGGCTCCGACTCTTTCGGTTGCTGAATCAGCTTCATCATATCTTTCCGGTACCGCGGCCCTTGCCTGCCGGTACCTTGGCGGAGGCATTTCCTCCTCTGCACAAGTAGCTCTTGGTGCACGATAATTTTGCCCGGTTTCACCTCTACCGGCATACTCATCTCTGGCATAGCCGTATCTGTCGTAGCCACGATCTGCCCCTTGGCTTTTTCTACCGGCCTCGTGCCGCCCGGCTTGTTGTTTTCCGGCTAGCACCGGATCATACACAGTCATCTGCTGCGCATTCACCTCTTTTCCTTTTCTCTTATCCGGATGGGGGGAGGATGCCTGCCCATGGGACTTGCTTCCGGCATTCTTTGTTGAATGCACAGATTTTGATGCCGCAGCCTTGTTCAACTTTGCAAGCTGCTCGACATTTTGCTGCTCAATCGTATCAAGCAATTCCCTGACACGCTCTTGCTGTTTTGCTAAAGCATCCCCGGAAAGTGAATCACATAGTTCTACTGCAGCCTTAGCAACTCTTATGGTTTTATCCGGACTGCTATACTTAGGTCTCTCTATCATGCTCAATGATGCAGATGTACTTTTTCCGGCAAGAATCTCCTTACGCAGATCCTGATCTAAGTTGCGAGCTCTAAGCCGGTTTTCCGGTATCCTTGCAGCCTGAGCGCTAACAGAAGCAAAGTCATGGGCAACGTTATACTCACGTACGGTTAGGTTCAGCTCGCGCTGCGCCAGGACGATGTCGGCGCCGTTCGCGAGCAGCTTCTGGCGTTGCGCCTCCAGCTCCTCCTGAGCCGCTGCCGGGTCGATGTTCTGCGCGATGGGCGTAGCCAGCACGCTCATGGCCGCTTGGAGAGGAGTTTCCGGTGGCGCTGCGGATGCACCTGCAGCTTCCTGGTTGCTCTCGTTTGGCGGCTTGGCTGTGCGCGTGGACTTCGTTTGTTCCGCGCCTTCCGCCGCAGCTCCCTTGCCGGCGTCGCCCGCGCCAACGACCAGCACCTCGACGCTGCCGGCGACGCGGTCGCAGCGAAGCGCAGGTCTTGGCGGATCCGGAGCCACCAGCACCGGCGAGGGGCACTGGCGCTCAGGGACGGTGCCATAGTAGACGAGGATGCTGCCGAACTCGATGACGCGGCCGTTCTTGGGGAACTTACCTCCGTTGGAGAAGCAGCCCGTGTTGTTGTTGATGAAGCGCATGTCGCGGATGCGATTGACGAGCGCGGTGACGACACGCTCGCCGCCGACGGTGAGGAGGCCCGCCCGAATATGAACTCCAGCAAGCGCCGCTGCTGGCCCCACGGTGGGCGCCAACTGTCGTCGTGGTGAACAGACAGATGCCATGGGATGGCTTATCTTGGGGCCGAATGGACGCTAGAGGATTCGGGGGAGGGTTTTTGGTATAGATGGAGAGGTTTCCGGATGGATTCCTCAAGAACTTGGCCTTGGCCGAAGGTAGAAGATGATGAACTCAAGAACAAAGACAGCACAAGATCTCTCTATTTCTTCATCACAAGTGCTTACAAGTTTCTGTGTACAAGAAAGCTATTAGGTCGTAACGTGCCCGCGAAGGGCTGTGCCCCCTCTCCTTATATAGGGGAGAGGGTGGCTTACAGGGGAAGAAACCCTAAGAAACCCTAATGGGATCTTTGACTAGACAAACTACTTTACAAAGCTAATTTAGCTATCGGTGATGCCGGTATGCCTTTAATCAAGAGCTGTGACATCCTACGACACCTTTTACGACATGCTTCGCCTTTGGCGTCATGGCTTCGATTAAAGCTGAAATGTTTCGCTCATCTTTGTCTTCTAGCTCTGGAGAGCATCTTTGACCGGTCTTGCCGATGTGCTACAGTGTAGCCTGGTCCGGTATTCCGGTACGTTCTTAGCTAGTTCCGGTATCCCCCTTCCTGGGATACCGGTACGATTCTCTGAATCAACCTTCGTTATCCGGAACAATCTTTAAACCGGTACTTTGATGACCCAAACCATCCGGTTTGGCATGCCTTTGGCATACCGGGGGTCATCCCCCCAACACTATGCGAGCCCACAAGTTCTTACTAATAGAAATCATCATCTTTCCGCTCATGTTGGTGGGACTAGAAGGAATAGTACTCAGCTTGGTACCATCTCTACTCAGAGGGTTTTGCTGACTCGTGTAAGGACCCGAAGGAACCGGTAACTAGCTGAAAAAAACTGAATAACAAGTTGTATGTTCTTCTGGTGTATAAGGGAGACAGATATCTGACCTATTTGTAACCGATGGTCTAGTGTCCGTCGGTTGAGTTCTTGTATCTGAGTATGACTAGTTTTTTCCTAGTACCTTTGCGGTGCTGTCTATGGTTTCTCATTGTTTTGTGATCCTGGTTGCTGTAAATGCTAGTTTTACTTTTACCTAATGAAGAGCTCCGTTTGATTTTCCAGAAGCCCAGTGCTTAGATGATGTTTGGATCTTTACCATTCTGCTACTGATGTGGATCTGCATGTCCTCACTTGCCAATAGTACTTGAAGTTCCAGTAGCGCGATGCTTAGTTCCAGCTCCTAAAACTACTTTCTCCAGTCACCATGCATTGTTTCTAGAGAAATGCTAGCATAAATCTTGTTTCTGTTTTTTTCGGAATTTAACAGTGCAGATCGGTACTGTCTTGTGCTTTCTAGCAATCAGTGTACGAGAAAGAAATAAAAACGCTCATATCTCTTAGCTCTCCCCTTTTTTCTTGAATACCATACTATATTTTCCTGTTTTGGTATGGTACAAAATCTTGAAACTCAAAGATGTCCTTTATCTACTTGAGAGAAGCCTTCTCCGAGCAGAAAAAGTAATGCCGATAAAATTCCGGTTGGTAAAAAACTCCATACTTTTCCAGTTGGTCATAACTTCGCATCAGTTTGGTTCAGAACTTCGCATTAGGTGATCTTACGCTCGGTTAAAACCAGAATGATAAATTGAACAATTAAAAAAGTAGGATAAAGAGTATTTTGAATCAAGCAACATAACTAACTTAGCTGCCAGATTGCATTCAATTACCACTGAAGAAGCTAAGTTGGCCATGGATGCACATAAGTTTATCTAAACGGCATGTAGACTAATTATTCCGCACATCGACTATGGTTGGTATAGCTATTCATGAAACGTCATACTTCAGTAGTACGGCCTCTAGCGGGTTGGCCGACGGAATCTGGAAACTCTCCTGAAAGGGCACAAAGATGATGAGAGTTACAAAGGAACATACAATTGGACATCTACGTTGTACAAAGGCTGCAAAACTCACCCATAACCACCGTAAGGTGGAAAATACGGTAACCCATATGATCTATAAGGGTATCCATGGTATGGATTAAATGCTCCACGTGGTGGATGCTGCTTCATCCGAGGGACATTGGTACTCTTTGCTGAAACCTGTTGAGCAGAGTGAAGGTTGAGTTAATTCAAGAGCAAGACATTGTTCAAAAGAGGTACTGGAAACTTGAGGTTCAATGAAAGTCTGCTGAATAATTCTAACCTTGATCTGACGACCATGCATTTCAGATTCATTCATATTAAGAGCCTCTTGAACTGCAAGATGGTGCGCCCTATGCCCCTATGATTGTCAATACCGGTGCAGCATATTATGTTGGGTGTTAAACAGAAGAAGCGTAAGGGAGGTTGGGCGGCGAACTGCACCTCCTGGTTGTAGCCTACTTTCAGAAATTGCTCACAGACTTTGCGTTCTGTTCTTGCTTTAAAGCCGACTCCAACAAGATTGAGAAACTGGAAAATTTTGGCCTCCATTGCAACAATAGAAGTTCTTCCAAGGCTGAAATGTGTGTAGGGTAAAACGGTTATCAGAAAATTGAGACTCATATAAAGTAACATGACTACTTAAGTGTGGACATGCTGCAACTACAGAGAACTCGATATGTATACATACAAGACTGTAACCTGAAATGATTCTTTTCGGAGCACTGGTAGATCATCCCATAATCTCATACTGAAATGATTACGGAAAAAAAAACAGCTACTCTATACACTGAAGCACTATGTGATTCCCAATCTATCATAAACAAGGACAGGCCCCAACAAGAGCTCACAGTAGCATAATTATCTTATCTCAAAGCAGGAAATACAGGGGCAGATCTAGATGGTGTGGTGCCTGTGGATCGGCAAACCAAGAAGTTGTCAAGGCTAGTGGGATTCAGCTAAAGCCCTATCACTGGCCACACACAGTACCAGGTGCGCATCTGCGCCCATATCCTCGACACATCCTCGTCCGCCACCACCCCATCCTTCTCCCCACCCTCTCGCTCAGCCTCTTGGCCATGGAAGGTTATAATTATTTACCGCTGTTGACTCTCATATGTTTTATAGCAGCTGCACCTGCATCTCTTTAAGTCAATAGCTCTTTCCGCTCATCCATTTCACATTAAGTCATGCCCCTTCCTTGATGCAGGTTATAACTTAAAGAAGAATGAATAATGAAAGGTTTGAGTATCAAATGCAATGTACAAGCAAAAAAGGTAAGATCATTTCGCTGGTAGTTGGACTATACATTTTATTGCAGATTATACCAGACAGATTTTTTTTTTGGGCGTGTATTCTTCATTCTGGATTTTGGGATTTTGGTATTTCCCACTTTGCACACAATATAACTGCCATTTTTCTCATTTGGGTTTATTTCAGCCTTTTTGTTAGCTTTGTGGAACCAAAATGCATCAAAACAAATACTTAGCAACTTGAAACATGTTGTATCTTATTGTGAGACTGATTATTTGCTCCATTTATGCATCTTCCTATGAGACTATTTCTTTTACAGCTGGTATTGTGAAACTGATTATTTGCTTCATGTTTTGACTATCTCTGGATGGACATTTAGATTCTGTCATGTCACCAAGAGAACGAGATTATGTTCATGTGAAAGTGATTACCTGTCTATAGTACGTGGGTTTACGTGTAAGATTTGAAGTTATAAGAGCATATCATAGTTGTTCATCATCATAACTTATTGTTTGTTTTGATATAAGATGATACATGAAACTTGTATAATAAAGAAGGTGCAAATCATCTTTGTTCAAGTGCCACCAGAAGGCATCAGATTCACAAAGACATTGATGGTTAATTTGATATATTTTTACTAATGGGCATATAATTTGCTTTTGCAGAATTTATATTAGTGACGCGCACATTGCGCGTGCAAGATTACTAGTACTTGCATAATATGCAATCTGAATTCATTTCTCAAAAACCTAATCAACTGTTTTGGGAGCAAAGTGTGAGTCTAACTTGCTGCCTAATCCTATGTTGTCCTTGATCTCAAATTGTCAAGTAACCCAACAGATAGAACCTATATGAAACTTTGGGAGGCCTGGAACTCTAGAACTAGTGCAATTAGGCCATTCGGATCCACATTGACAAGCTGTTGATGTGTATGCTGTTAGAAATAAACCACGTGTATGTCTCATGTGTGTGCGTGAGTCTGTACTTGTGTAGTTTTCTGTACGTAGGATGCAGTAGGGGCCGTTGGAGACAGGCCGTTTGGGGCTGTTGGAGCAGCCGTGTCATACGCGTATGTGCGCGTCGTGCGTCCATGCCGGCCGGAGTATACGGATCAGAGCGGCAGCGTGGAGGGTGTGGATTCGTGCTTCAGCGGCTGCCCCTAGCTAGCTATAAAAACCTCTTTGTATACTGCTCGGTGCTGAACTGGGACGAGCCAGCTGAAAAGAGAAGGATTCGGGCGTTGGTGCGCCCACGGCGGCGCTCCGTGCGCCGGCCGACAAAACTCCCTGTGTCTCTACTCTCTACTGCCGTCGTCGTCTTCCACCTCCTGTCCTTGTTCGTGCGAGAGCAGAGGTCGAAGAGAGAGAGAGAGGGTGCAGCCTTGGGCTGCACCAACAAGTGGTATCAGAGCCTCAAGTTCCGGGCCGTGGCTCGCGGTAAGTCCGCGAGGAACGCGGTGGACGCGGAGGCGGCGCGCTGTGACGTCGTACCTGCGGCGAGCGTGGAAGCCCCGGAGGCACTGCATGGTGGCCGCGGCTGCGTGGCGGCATGGAGGTGTTGTGCTACGGCTGAGGCCGCAGCGGCGCAGCACAACGGCCATGGAGCATGGCCATGCCGTGCGTGCGGGAGCGCGGTGGCCGCGGCGGACCTGCGTGGTGGCGCAGAGGCTACGGTGGCGCGGCGTGGCTCGGCGGCGTGGAGGAGAAGCCGTTCGTGCGGCGGGTGAGGCAGCTCGAGCGGCCATGTTGCTTGCGTCAGGGCGCGGCATGTGCGTGAGCCGAGGGCGTGCGGATCAACGCGTCCAGCGGAGCGCAGGGCGGCCGCGTCGATCATGTCAGTGAGCCGGGGCGTGCAGGGCGTGGCTTCAACGAGGAGCTCGGCGTGCGTCGCCGAGGAGCTCGGTGGTGGAGTCGGGCGTGCGTCGCCGTTGTCGGAGAAGAAGCTGTGGTGTGTGTCGCAGGAGATGAAGAAGGGTCGTTCCCCGACAGTCGACAAGGAGCCAATGCCCTGTGCATCAGGATGGCGGCGAGGCCGTGGTTTAGGGGGGGATTGTTAGAAATAAACCACGTGTATGTCTCATGTGTGTGCGTGAGTCTGTACTTGTGTAGTTTTCTGTACATAGGATGCAGTAGGGGCCGTTGGAGACAGGCCGTTTGGGGCTGTTGGAGCAGCCGTGTCATACGCGTATGTGCGCGTCGTGCGTCCATGCCGGCCGGAGTATACGGATCAGAGCGGCAGCGTGGAGGGTGTGGATTCGTGCTTCAGCGGCTGCCCCTAGCTAGCTATAAAAACCTCTTTGTATACTGATCGGTGCTGAACTGGGACGAGCCAGCTGAAAAGAGAAGGATTCCGGCGTTGGTGCGCCCACGGCGGCGCTCCGTGCGCCGGCCGGCAAAACTCCCTGTGTCTCTACTCTCTACTGCCGACGTCGTCTTCCACCTCCTGTCCTTGTTCGTGCGAGAGCAGAGGTCGAAGAGAGAGAGAGAGGGTGCAGCCCAGCCTCGGGCTGCACCAACATATGCTTTATGTGCTAATGGAAAACTGGCACCACAAAGTCACTTGCATGGAGCAGCACGCAGACAAGAACATGGAGGCGCCGGCGACCACCCAAACACGCGTCGGGACGATAGCCACCGCCAAGACGACATGAGCGGCGCGCCGCGATGATAGCCAGGCAGCGTTCACGGAACTGCCTGGTGGGCTTGGCCTTGGCGAGCGAAGAGGACGACGCCATCGATCTTGGATCCACATGGGGCCAACGCCGCCGCCGGAACAGTAATGGGACGGGGACAACGGACGGTGGACGGGGTACATGGGCGCACGGGTGATGCAGGCCGTGCGGGAGGGTGTCACTAGCGCCAGGTTCGTCAAGGACATGGCGCATCAGCAGTCGGCCTCGTCCATGGCGAGGACTACCAGGACTCCGACAGTTGGCGCAGACGATGGAGTCGGGGGTGGGGACGGGGAGGCAGAGATCCTCCATGGCGATTGTGAGGAAGCTGGCCGAGGAGTCGCTGCACACCGTCGTCTTCCTCTCCATCTGGGGCGGTGGTGCCGGAGTTGGGGAATGGAGAGAACGGCGGCGGAACGTCTCGCAGCAAAGTCACGGAAGAACGAGCAATCTCCACCCTGTGTTCGGAAGAACATGGGGACTGGACCAGTCTACTGGGCTAGATCCGTCTATTGGGCCAGGCCCATCTTCTTCTTTTTTATCTATATGCGAAAATTTGCTCAGGTATATGTAACATACCTCTCAACTTTTGGACTGTGGTATGGAAGTATTTGAGCCATCAGATGAACGAAAATTAATGGCTGTTATTTATTTGAGGGTACCACAAAAGAACCCAATTGGATATTGTTTGTAGATGCATAAGCATATGTCATTTCCAGCATCACTCGGAGAAGACATGACTATCTGTATGATTGATGGGCATAGGCTACTTGGCATGAGGCCTTACGTTTATTAGATTTTTTATGGAAACTTATTAGCTCGATTCATGTCATTAGTTAGTTATGTTACAAACATGTCACGTCGGTCGAAGTAAAGATATTGTGTTTATTTGGTCATTGATATTGCTTGTATTACAACAGATCACTACTTATGCGATGATCCAGGTATACAATACTGATGGAAAATTAAAGTGAGAACCAAAATTTTGCGGGCGACTAATCCGTTATCCGTCACAGAAGAATTTATTATGTTATCAGTTGGCAATGAAGCTCCAACCTGCAGTTCAAGTGATGAAGAAGTTCTTGAATCTGAGAGAACCAAAATCCTCCTTTGAATATGTTATCTTTTTTTCTTCGTGTGTCATCTGGAAGGACTTCCGATAACACGTTACATAATTTCTAATTTCTACTGAATTTTTGTGCTACCCCACGTGGTAAATTTAAGAGCTATTTTACTGACGTTTTATTATTGCTGGATAACAAGATATGGTTACCGTGCCCAAGAGCTCTGATGTCCCCATTTGTTGCATGTGGCACTGCTCTGATATCATCCGCAAGGACTTCCAATAGGTTGCCTTCATGTTCTAGAAATATATTTTTTTTGAAACAAGGCAAGACTTGCCATTTTCATTGATAAAGAAGAAGGCGGCCGATTTATTAACGGGAAAACCGGCCAAAAACCGATACAAATGCACCAAAATCGTCATGGGAGATGACAATATTGGGCACAAACCCCCGACCGACCTGGCCAAATGCCAACAGTCGGCCACACATGCCCACGAGAGACAGCTCCGACTTGGCCGTCGAGCATCACAAGAGAACTATGCTGGGCTTGCGCCGACCGAATCATCCTCCACACAACCGGTTGCTGGTCATCGTTGCCGCAGGGGCACCCTCCACCGCAGCTCCGACTCCACAGCTCCACAACGAAGCACGAGAAGACCCGTCGGACACGCCGGTAACCGACTATCGAAGCCCAAGCCGCGACCCAAACTCTGCTTGACGCCTCATCGTTGCCAAACTACCCGTAGCGCCCCCAGCAAGGCAACTCATCAACCATCCATCCTCGAGTCCCCAGGACGAAGCCCACTCCGAGACAATGCCCTCAACAGGGAGAGAGACGCAGAAGCGCCTCCATCGTCCGATCCCAAGGATCTGAGGTTTCCCTCCGGAGGCAGAACTCCGTGGTGACGAGAGGAGTCCTGAACGACGCTTCCAAGAAAGTCAACGGCACCCACAGGTGTCGCCGTCGCCAGTCCGGACCAAAGCCCGGGACAAGGATTTCTCCTAGGATCCTTCGCCTCGAACCACCCGAGCAACCTGCTAGACGACGACCTGCAACCGCACATCCGCAACCAAGAGCGCCACAACACCGCCTCCCTGCCGCTGCCAAGCACCAACAGATCCAAGATGGATCGATCTGGGCCAGAAGCACAACCGCCCAAGCCACCACCTCTCCAACCGACGACGCCGCAGCCGCCGCACCGCCGGCCTGGCCAGACGCAGGGATTGGAGCTTGGAGCTCCAGATCCGCCACGATGGAGGCTCCCTGGGCCGGCCAGCAGCGACGCCACCCCCGTGGCCGAAGATGCCGGCCACCATCCACGGGGATGCGCCGCAGCACATCACCGCGGCCACCACCCGAGCTCCCGCCGCCGAAGCGCCGTCGGCTCGTCCGGGGCCGCCGCCCCGGCCTCCACGCGCCAGTCGGCCCGCCGCCGCCTCACCCGACAGAGCCAGCCACCAGCGCCGCGCGAGAGAGAGACCCCCTCACCACCTTCGGCGGCGAGGCCCGCCGCCGCCGCGGCAGAGGCCGGCGGCAGTGGCGGCGGAAGGACACGGAGGGAGGGCGCGGGGTTGGGGGCTAGGGTTTCCCCCTGGCGCCGCGTGAGGAGCGACGCGAGGGGGTCAAAAAAAATGTGTTGTTCTAGAAATATTTTGTTACAAGGCATTGTGTTCATACGTGTCCTGGTTGTTTTAAACTTATCCCTTTATTGTTGGACCTAACTTATTTGTGTTTTTTTTAGGAGTGATCATACAAAAATGCATTATAGATCATGGTCATTATAAGATGCATCTAAGAGTAAGAGGTCATTATTTTGCGTTCACTAGATTCAGTGGGCTTCCAATTGTATTCCTATGAATGCCTTTACTCTCTCCATGGTCTCCGATCCACCATCTCGGTGCTCTATAGTGTAATTTATGTGCAATATCTAATGTCGATGTTAATCTATTGTCCATTTTGTACTAATGGGTATGCCATATGGTAATCTCCATGAAAAATATTGTTGATGTTGTTTATTTTATCTCAAGCTAATTAAGTTCTTGATCCCAACCTTTTCAGGACTTCAGTATGATACCTACAACAAATGAGTCTTAATTATTTTGAGCTGTGGTGCCTTGGAAAATAGATGCCAGGGCTTTATTATTTTTTGAGACATGGTACTTGCGCAACAGATGCAAAAGGAAAAAATATTAAAAATAAACAATTGGTTTGGTGTCCCATTATTTATTTTAGACATCCTTTATGGATAATGTGCTAGACCAGTGAAATCTTTTTCTTTTAAATTTCAACCTATGGTTTATTTACATCTCGTACTTTGCCAATATTTATCGAAGATTTAATCAGCCTATGGAAAACAGACCAAGTGAGAATCTTACTGTTCCCGCCCTTACTTATACTCAAAGCTTTGGAAGAACACAAAATCTTAAAAAATTGTGATATTTTTGTTAGATGCCCGATTAGTGATTTATAAATATTTTTTGGTCTATGCAAACCTATTTTTAGTACTACTCATTACAAGTATGACTATTGGATTTTGTTGTTATTGATCTGGTAAGATTTCTAGAATTTAATCATTTGTGCTGTTGATTTTACAGATCACATGTTGAATCGTGGAAGCAGGTAATTTCTAGATTTTGAATATAAGAAACAGATATTTGCTAATAAAGCTTCACGCAATCCTTATTTGTTTTAAAAGTGTCACCCGACTAATTAATCGACAGGCAATATCACCAATAGTAAAATTGCATATATTCCTCTGTTATTTTGGTTTGATATTTGTTACTGTGTTCTGTATCTTTCTAGCTTCCGTTTTTGTTTGCCGTACAAGTGATTTCCTCAATGTTAATTCTTGTTCAAAGTGGACATGATTGCACCCTTTTTGCCACATAGTTGGATAAAGCATGCTTTTATTTAATATATGTATTGTTCGATCGACCTCTATTTAACATAGCGAATATTCTGTTTATTTGTATTAAATGTTTGATTTGTATACAATATTGTCTCTAATTGACTTTCGCTAATGAATGGACCGTAGCGAACAAGAGGGGGAGGGGGTGAATGGGCGCTACGCAATTTTTATCCTTTTTCAATTTTAGTGCAACGCGGAAGTAAAGATGATAGCTTTGATGTTCGAGGTGATCCTAGTATGATCCTAGGCTAGTGCAACAAGCAAAGAAACCAAGCAAGATAATAAAGTTGAGGAGTGGGACAACCGGAGGGTGCGGAGATGAGGCGAGGTTTGTTTCCCGCAGTTCCTCCCACAAAAGGGAGTACATCTGCGTTGAGAAGGTGCTAGCCTCACACAATAGGCTAGGCGGCCACACCACAAAGGAAGGCCTCACCTTCTTCCTCGAGAGAGCTCCACAAAGGGGCTCCCCCTTCTCCACTAAGGCACCGGTTGAGGCGGTGGTTCCTTCACAAGGTTGGAGCGAGCTCCACAACACTAGGAGGCTCCCAACACCCTATGGGGCTAGCACAACTCCAAGCTAGCCTCCATAGGAGCACTTCCTTCAAGATCCCACCATAGGAACCCAAACACCAAGATCCACTAAGGACTAGCAAGCATTGGTAAAATCTCTCTTGGTAGAACTATAGATCAGGGCCTCCTCCACCACTCCACAAAGTTTGGGAAAAATTGGTTGGATGGATGGAGAGATCCTCAAGGTTTGAGCTCAGCAACAATGGGGGAGAGAGAGAAGAGCTAAAAAAACAAGATGGGGAAGAAGAGGCCTTTATATAGGTCCCTCCAAATCCAACCGTTATGTGCAGTTTCCCCTCAACCGGTACTACCGTTTTGGCAAACGGTAGTACCGCTCTGGATTTGAAATCCCCCACAGATTTAGCCACGTGGACTCACAGCGGTAGAACCGCTTGATGTACCGCAATGACCTCTGTGAGCTCTGGACTCGTGACACCATAGCGGTACCAACGCGGTAGTGCCGTAACTTGCGTTACGGTACCTAAGCGGTACCAAGGCGGTACTACCGCTCTCAAGCGGTACTATCACTCAAGGTAGCGTAGAGGTGTCGTAAGGCTCTCTGTGGGACTTTTCAGTGCAATCTTCCAGAGCGGTACTGTGATACGCGTGAAGCACACGTCCGTTGGAAACCCCACGAGGAAGGTGTGATGCGTACATCAGCAAGTTTTCCCTCAGTAAGAAACCAAGGTTATTGAACCAGTAGGAGTCAAGGACCACGTGAAGGTTGTTGGCGGAGGAGTGTAGTGCGGCGCAACACCAGGGATTCCGGCGCCAACATGGAACCTGCACAACACAATCAAAATACTTTGCCCCAACGTAACAGTGAGGTTGTCAATCTCACCGGCTTGGTGTAAACAAAGGATTAAATGTATAGTGTGGAAGATGATGTTTGTTTGCAAAGAACAGTAGAGAACAATCTTTGCAGTAGATTGTATTCAGATGTAAGAGAATGGACCGGGGTCCAGAGTTCACTAGTGGTGTCTCTCCAATAAGAAATAGCATGTTGGGTGAACAAATTACAGTTGGGCAATTGACAAATAGAGAGGGCATAACAATGCATATACGTATCACGATGACTACTATGAGATTTAATCAGGGTATTACGACAAAGTACATAGACCGCTATCCAGCATGCATCTATGCCTAAAAAGTCCACCTTCGGGTTAGCATCCGCACCCCTTCCAGTATTAAGTTGCAAACAACAGACAATTGCATTAAGTATGGTGCGTAATGTAATCAACACAAATATCCTTAGACAAAGCATTGATGTTTTATCCCTAGTGGCAACAGCACATCCACAACCTTAGAACTTTCTGTCACTGTCCCAGATTCAATGGAGGCATGAACCCACTATCGAGCATAAATACTCCCTCTTGGAGTTACAAGTATCAACTTGGCCAGAGCCTCTACTAGCAACGGAGAGCATGCAAGAACATAAACAACACATATATGATAGATTGATAATCAACTTGACATAGTATTCCATATTCATCGGATCCCAACAAACACAACATGTAGCATTACAAATAGATGATCTTGATCATGATAGGCAGCTCACAAGATCTAACATGATAGCACAAGAGGAGAAGACAACCATCTAGCTACTGCTATGGACCCATAGTCCAAGGATGAACTACTCACACATCAATCCGGAGGCGACACTACAAGAAATCTGCCATAATATGACGTTTTTTTTATGACTGGAAATCAAAATGCCATAGCTTTATGACGTTCCTAGCTTTGACCGTCCTTGGCCACTCGGGAGGGGCAAAACCCTAGAAAATCGTGACGTTATTGGGCAAAAACGTCATTGGCAATTTAGGTCAAAACGTCATTAGCAGGCCAAAAAAAATCTAGCCAATCAGAAGCCAGGAAACAACCTACCAAGGATCAGCCCCAGACTTGGATCTCAACCGTCCAATGCATCCAACGCACCAAACATGAACCGAAATTGTTGCGCTGGATTTTCCCATTGGCGCCTAAAGATTTTGGCCACGCGCGCGACGACCAGTCCAAACCACTCCAACAAAACCGACCTAGATTCCCTTCCGCCGCCCCGCCAGCCATTTCCCTTCCGCCGCCCCTCCTCTCTGGTCTAGATCCCGGCCAACTCCGGCCCCCGAACCGCCTCAACATCCCCTCCCCTGCAAGAACCTCTACGACCTGCCCACCTCCCCGGAGTTCCTCTTCCTCCTTCACCTCAACTCGCATCCCACCCACCCACCGCACGACGAGCTCGCCGGAGAGAGAGACACAGCGCCGCCCACCTCCCCCAGCACCCGCTCGCGCTCCGATCCCAAGATACCTTGCGCTCGCCCGAATCCCAGATCCGTTCTCCGTGATTTCTGCTGCCGTGGTTTCCCGTGGTTCTGATCTGTGTGCGTTTCCGGCGGCGTTTCAGGTCGCTGCGAGGATGAAGGCGAAGGTGGCCTCCCGCGCCGGCGGCGACAGGTGAGACCCAGCCCTACCCCGTCCCTACCCTTCCCCTGGTTTCGCTCGTCCGCTTCTCTCGTTTCCCGACGGTTTCTAATTCGATCTGCTACTGTTTGTGATTCTGCCGTGCAGGCTCGCAGTGAAGAAGGGCAAGGCCGAGAAGGACCCCAACAAGCCCAAGCGGCCCCCGAGCGCCTTCTTCGTCTTCATGTAAGCCCCCACCCCAGATCCGCCTCTCTGCTCGCGATTCGGTTCTGATTTTGGTTCTGTGGCGGCGTGCGTGTGTCGTGTTCTGACGGAGTTTGTTTACGTGTTCCCGCAGGGAGGGCTTCAGGAAGGAGTACAAGGAGAAGAACCCCAACAACAAGCAGGTCTCCGTGGTAAGCGCCGTTTCCCGCATCTCCGTCTCGTTGGTTCGTTTGAATTCCTGCGACGGGTTTCTGATTCGAGCTCTGCGTCCTGATTCGCTTCGTTTTGAATCGCAGGTTGGCAAGGCCGGTGGTGAGAAGTGGAAGTCCCTGACCGATGCTATAAGTTAACCCCCCCCCCCCATGCCCCACCTCTCCAAGTGCTGGATTCGGTGTTGCTCTCCATCTCAACTCACTGCTATGCGATTTTAATTGATGCCATGCTGTGCGTTGTGTCTAATTTTGGGAATTACTGTCTGCTGGGGGTGGATTTGTTCTAGTGTCGTCATACTGCGACGAGCCGCACCACCCCTACACCAACGCCGCCGCCATCCCCTACCCCCACCCTAGTTTAGAAATATTAATTTTGAATGTTAGCAAAAAAAGTAGTATAATTTGAGTTAATCTTTGTAAACCTCCTTAAGAAATAGCATGTGAGCCAGCAGTACTAAGTTATTTTATTCTTTGCCGAATTTTAGTTCTTTATATGTTTTTCAGATATCCCAGATTCATTCTTAGTTCAGCATAACAGTTGGTTGTCACCTCGTTATAATATACATAAATTTTGAAAACTTATTCTTATTGTTTATCACCCTCATGCAAGGATAAATGACTGAAAACTAATTTATTTAAGAGTTTATGTTTGCTTTCGTAGTTTATTCTGTATTATTACCTCCCTACAAATTGCGCAAATGACTTTATGGGTGTTAATTTTATTTCTTACAATTGAGCTTCAATATCACTGAAAAACAAAAGTCGAGCTTCAGTATCAACTATAATATGTTGGAAAGGAGGCACAATATTTCTCATGTTGCTCTGCATACCGAGTTTGATCATAACATATTGATACTTTGTCCCCCATGGTAAAGATAGTACCTATCACAAGTTCATGACGCTTACTATATAAAATCTGAAAATATTTGGTGTTCATTTTTCTAAAAACAGACTTAAACTGTAGCAAAACAAATATGTATGTCACCTAATTAGAAAGTAAGGCAAGCCTTCTCTTTTGTTGTCCATCTCAACTCCTTTCTAGGTTTTCCTACCCTAAGTGTTATTAACTTATTATGCATATCATATTGTATGTTTTATCTCAAATGTACTGAACCACTTCGAGAGAGAAAGTGGTTGTTATGATATAACCACTTCGACAGAAGAAGTGGTTATTATGCATATCATATTGTATGTTTTATCTCAAATGTACTGAATTTTTTACTGTCCAAGGTGGTCATGCACATGAATTTAACACTGTTGCTTGAACAGACAAGCAATACATTCATTTTGGTTTAATGTGATTTACATCGGTATTTTTATATGATAAGTGTAAGTATTGGTCCTGCCACAATGCCACTTTTGTAATACGCTCCTCTAATACTTATTTTAGGAACGCGTCTATCTTCCTTCAAATAATGCTCCAGTTCACCAAGACAATGTTTATCCATCGGTTTAGGGTATTATCATGATAAGGGTATATTGCTCCAGTTCACCAAGCAGTAGTCGGGTTGCTATATAAGTTTTGTCTGCTATTGCTTCATCGAATAGTTTATAAAGAATGCATCTACCTTACTGCTCTAATTCACGTTGTGGATCTAGCGTGGTAGGCCTGAGCGGGGTAGGCTTGAGCGAGCTAGGCTTGAGCGGTCTAGGCTTGAGCGGGGTCTCCCTCGAGATCAGCGTGTCCTACCTCGACACGGCCACCGTCGGGGTGAGACTGCATTTTCTCTCGCTCTCTCTCCAATACTTGCGAAGCATCAGACTTATGTTCCTGCTTGTCGTCAAAAGATTTGTATTTATGTGGGTTAAAATGTTTGGATTCTCACGAAATTTCGGCGCATTTCGTGTTAGAATTAGGCGTTACCAGTTTGTTGAGGGTGTTGGGAGTAATTGATTGGGAGTAAGCAAATAAGTATGAAGCCTGTACCTCCACCTGGGTTTGTATTAAGGAATGATGAATAAATTAGGCTCATGTTAGGGAGGAATTGGACCGGGTGTCAGTAATTAAACTATATCATGCTAAAGTTCGTTCAGATATGCTTGCCTGTCTTGCCATTTCAGGTGAACATCGAAATCAGGTTGTTGTTCTGGATCTTGCAATTGAGTATGCTTATGACTTGGTGTAAAGAACAACTTTATGCTTAGTTGAAGGTGTCACTTAGATGTGGGTTGAGCTATCAGTGGTACCTGCATTGTTATTACGTGTACGACTAAACTGATATAAAGAATGCATCTACCTTACTGCTCTAATTCACGTTGTGTATCTTGCTGTGAAGAAGAGTTTGCTGTGTACTATGTTCCTTGATGCTTATTTTACTTGGGTTGACCTAAAGCGATGTTTCTGGGCTGTGTAGGACGAGCTGTTGCGGAACAACCTGGAGCTGGAGAAGCTGAAGACAACTTGTGCAACATCATTTTCTAGCAAGATGCATGCTGGAGATCTTGAATACAACTCTAGTGAAATTTTATGTTTATATTGTAATAACGAGCATGACTGAGTCTTATTGCTCCAAGTCACCGTGACAAAAGTTTTATGTTCATACTAATAATGAGCATGACTGGTTCTTGTTGCTGCAATGTAATTGATTAATTTGCTAAGTTTTATGTTCATACTAATAATGAGCTTGACTGGTTCTTATTGACTGTTGGTCCAAAACTGTAATTGGCCTAGGCCCAGTAAGTACAGTAGCTAAAAAGGCCCTTGAAAAAAATAAGCTAAAAAGGCCGAGGTAATTGGGCCAGTTACGGGCCAAGGCCCAACAAAACCGAAAAAAATAATCAGAACTAATGGGCTCAGCCCACATAAGGAGCTGAATGGACCGGGCTGAATTCAGATATTGACATTTCTAATTCGTCACAATTTTGCCACGTCGGATTGCCACGCTGGACTCGGGGGCAGGTGCCCATGACATTTTGGGAACGTCATGCCGTCAGTGACATTTTAAAACGTCACAAAACTCTACGACATTTTCAAGTGGAACGTCTTAAGCAGTCACTGCTGACTCCCAGCTTTCGACGTTTTGAAAAGCGTCACCGTAACGTCACAAGTAGCCATTAGAGACGTTTCAGTGACACCTCTATTTTGTCAACTTATGGCAGATTTCTTGTAGTGCGATTATGGTGATGAAGAGTCCTCCGGGAGATGATTCCCCTCTCCGGCAGGGTGCCGGAGGCGATCTCCTGAATCCCCCGAGATGGGATTGGCGGCGGCTGCGTCTCTGGAAGTATTTCCGTATCGTGGCTCTCGGTAATAGGGTTTTCGCGACGGAGGGAATAAATAGGTGGAAGGGCAGCGTCGGTGGAGGCACGAGGGCCCCACACCATAGGGCGGCGCGGGCCCCACCCAGGCCACATGGCATGTGGTCTGGGTGCCTCGTCGCCCCACTTCGTATCCCCTTCGGTCTTCTGGAAGCTCCATGGAAAAATAAGACCCTGGGCGTTGATTTCGTCCAATTCCGAGAATATTTCCTTTGTAGGATTTCTGAAACCAAAAATAGCAGAAAACAGCAACTGGCTCTTCGGCATCTCGTCAATAGGTTAGTGCCGGAAAATGCATAATAATGACATAAAGTGTGTATAAAACATGTGAGTATCATCATAAATGTAGCATGGAACATAAGAAATTATAGATACGTTTGAGACGTATCAAGCATCCCCAAGCTTAGTTCCTACTCGCCCTCGAGTAGGTAAACGATAACAAAGATAATTTCTGAAGTGATATGCTATCATAATCTTGATCAATACTATTGTAAAGCATATGAGATGAATGCAGTGATTCGAAGCAATGGTAAAGATAATGATTAAACAACTGAATCATATAGCAAAGACTTTTCATGAATAGTACTTTCAAGACAAGCATCAATAAGACTTGCATAGGAGTTAACTCATAAATTCTTAGTAGAAAGCTTTGAAGCAACACAAAGGAAGATATAAGTTTCAGCGATTGCTTTCAACTTCGACATGTTTATCTCATGCATAATTGTCAATACAAAGTAATATGATGAATGCAAATAAGCAAGTATGTAGGAATCAATGCACACAGTTGATACAAGTGTTTGCTTCTAAGATAGAAAGAAGTAGGTAAACTGACTCAACATAAAAGTAGAAGAAAGGCCCTTCGCAGAGGGAAGCATGGATTACTATATTTGTGCTAGAGCTTTTATTTTGAAAACATAGAAACAATTTTGTCAACGGTAGTAATAATTCATATGTGTTATGCATAAGACATCCTATAAGTTGCAAGCCTCATGCATAGAATACCAATAGTGCTCGCACCTTGTCCTAATTAGCTTGGATTTACATGGAATATCATTGCATAACATATGTTTCAACCAAGTGTCACAAAGGGGTACCTCTATGCCGCCTGTACAAAGGTCTAAGGAGAAAGTTCGCATTGGATTTCTCGCTTTTGATTATTCTCAACTTAGACATCCATACCGGGACAACATAGAAAACAGATAATGGACTCCTCTTTAATGCATAAGCATTCAACAACAAATAATATTCTCATAAGAGATTGAGGATTGATTGTCCAAACTGAAACTTCCACCATGATTCATGGCTTTAGTTAGCGGCCCAATGTTCTTCTCTAACAATATGCATACTCAAACCATTTGATCATGATAAATCACCCTTACTTCAGACAAGACGAACATGCATAGCAACTCACATGATATTCAACAAGGTGTAATAGTTGATGGCGTCCCCAGAAACATGGTTACCGCTCAACAAGCAACTTATAAGAAATAAGATACATAAACTACATATTCTTTACCATAATAGTTTTTAAGCTATTTTCGTGTGAGCTATATCTTGCAAAGACAAGGAATGAAATTTTAAAGGTAGCACTCAAGTAATTTACTTTGGAATGGCAGAGAAATACCATGTAGTAGGTAGGTATGGTGGACACAAATAGCATAGTTTTTGGCTCAAGGATTTGGATGCACGAGAAGTAATCACTAGTAGGAAAAGTCTCATCAGTGGCGCACCAAAAATGGATTCTGTGGCGCATGGGAGGTGCGCCACAGAAACTTCGCCACAAAAATAAGGTTTCTGTGATGCACCGGCCCATGCGCCACAGAATTAAGATTTCTGTGGCGCACGTGTGCTTAGGTGCGCCACAGAAACGCGTGCGCCACAGAATTGGTTTTCAGTGCGCCACAGAATTTGCTTGTATTATACACGATTTTATGTTGTCTGCTATACACATGCAGTTTATAGACAACAATATACAGGTTATATACAGCAACATTCAGATATAATATAAATATCATGTACATTGCACAGATATAACATAGACATCATCATCACATTACTTAGAGCCCGATCGAGATACATATATAGTGGCAAGTGTCAAATGTTTTGCATATAACTCTTAATTCATACAAAATTCACAATTTCGAGATACAAAGTAGTCTTTATCCGGTTCCTCCTTTGCTCCCTCATCTCTACCCACCAGGCTCGCTTGCATCGGGATCTTCATCCAGTTCCTACTATGATGAAAATGGAAGAAAGTGAGACCAACAAGTCCGATGCACAAGAGAAATGGAATATATGCCTCATACATTGTTGGTCAACACAAATATTAATATTCAGGGATGGTGTAAGTGAGAGCAAGTCCGATGCACAAGAGATTGATATTTGTGCTATCTTACCAGGCTCACTTACGCCACCCCCAAGTGTACGGTGACCAAACATTTTAATCATCGGCATTTTGAAAATACCAAAGCAAATGGAATGACAAAATGGAATAAGTGCCTCATACATTGTTGGTCAACACAAATATTAACATTCAGGGATGGCGTAAGTGAGACCAAGTCCGATGCACAAGAGATTGATATTTGTGCTATCTTACCAGGCTCACTTACGCCACCCCAAGTGTACGGTGACCAAACATTTTAATCATCGGCATTTTGAAAATACCAAAGCAAATGGAATGACAAAATGGAATAAGTGCTTCATACATTGTTGGTCAACACAAATACTATGGCCAGAAACCATAGTTGCAGTATACACCGCAAAGATACTTTGCGAGAAGGGCCTTTGCCCGGCCGCCGTTCCGTGAACGGGTCCTTGACGACACAACAACGCCGATCTGCCTCTCTGGCGCAGAACCATGGCAGTCCCAGCCGCCTCCCTTGCGGCCACAAGGGAGGCCGCTTGGACTGGCGTGGTTCTGCACCGGAGAGGCAGGTCGGCGTTGTTGTCTTGTCAAGGACTCGTTCACGGAACGGTGGCCGGGGAAAGGGGGCCCGTCTACAAAGTATATTGCGGCGTATAGGTGACCAAACATTCTAATCATCGGCACTAAAATGGAAGAAAGAGCCAAGTGGTATGTCAACTAGATATCATATGCCTCATACTTTGTTGGTCGAAAGAAATATTAACATTCCGGGATGGGGCCAGTGAGGCCAGGTAGGATGCACAAGAGATTGATATTTGTGCCATCGCACCAGGCTCACTGGCCCCACCCCAGAGTGTACAAGTGACCAAACAATTTAATCATCAGCACTAAAATGGAAGAAAGGCCAATGCAATTAAGAAGTAGCTAGTATGAACTAAATGGAATGCCTCATACTTTGTTGATCGAAACAAATATTAACATCCAGGGATGGAGTAAGCGAGGTCAGGTAGGATGCACAAAATATTGATACTTGTGCCATCACACCAGGCTCACTTGCTCCACCCCCAAGTGTAAGAGTGATCGACCAACCATCTAATCATCGGCAAGTACAAAAACACCAACAAACCAGCAACCATAGTGACATAAGTCAAGATGCTCAAACACACATAGCATGCATGGAGCAGATGCTCCAAAGGGATTATTCATCACTTGGTATATAGACCAAGTGATGCTGGCAAAAGAGAGGCCAATCAAGAACCAGTAAATCCAGTAAGTGATAGATATGCCTAAACAAGCAACAACACATAGCATATCCCAGCTAACCAGATGAGACAAGTCTTGGTAGCCAACTGAATCACCTAGCACCACCTAGCCTTTTAAAACCATCAGAAACAGTCCTTTTTCTTCAAAGGATACCACAGTGGCATTCATTTACATGATCCCCTACTGTGGATATCTCTATTTTCATCAAAGCCAACAAGAAATAGAAATTTATCATTACTCAGCTGAGTTCAAAACAAAGCTGGGGTACCATAAGGGATTATTCATCACTTGGTAGTAACCAAGTGATGCTGGCAAGAGAGAGGCCAAGCCTGAGCTAGTCAATCCAATAGAGATGGATATGCATAAGTAAGCAAGAAAACATAGCCTATCCAAGTTAACCAGATAAAACCAACCTTGACAGCCAACTTAATAACCTAGCATCACCTATTCTTTTAAACCATCAGAAACTTCCCATTTTCTTCAAAGGATACCACAGTGGCATTCATTTACATGATTCCCTAATGTGAATATCTCTATTTTAGTATACCATCATAAGCATTCCATTTAAATCACACATTTTAGTATCTGTTCTTATCCAAGTTTTTGCCTCAGCCTTTGCATCATTGGCTGAGCCAAGACATCAAGCATCTGGCCAGGGAGCATTCTTAGGCCAACCAAGAGCAACTATAAATATGTATGTATACAAGCCCACCAGTAGCATAGTAGCATACCATAAGCTCACAAGAATCCATCAAGTAAATATGTATGCAACAGCAATGAGCCAACAGCAACAGCAATGAGCCAACAACAATAGCTTCGGCACAGCAACAGCAATGAGCCAACAACAATAGCTTCAGCACAACCAACAGCAACAGCAATGAGCCAACAGCAACAGCAATGAGCCAACAGCAATAGCTTCGGCACAGCAACAGCAACGAGCCAACAGCAATAGCTTCAGCACAGCCAACAGCAACAGCAATGAGCCAACAGCAATATCTACAGAGACATAGCAATAGCTTCGGCACAGCAACAGCAATGAGCCAACAGCAGCAAGCACAGCACATCAACAGCAGCAGCACAACAACAGCAACACCAACGTACAACAGCACACCGACAGCAGCATTTCGTCGAGCACCTTGTGCGCGCGCGGGAGAGGAATTAAGAGGGAGGGGAGGGGAGAGAGATCACCGATGACAGGGGTGGAGGAGGAGGTTGAAGATGACGGCAGGGGTGGAGGAGGAGGAGGACGCGGCGGCTCCTCCACCTTGACGCGACAGCGGCCCCTCCTCGCGGCGGCCCCTCCTCACCGTAGTGGCAGCTTGTGCTGCAGGTGGCGGGGATGGGAGGAGCGTGGCGGCATGCGGCCCTCGCGGAGGAAGGCGGCGGCGACGGTGATGGCGACGACCATGGCGGCGGTACGGATCGGAGGAGAGGGGAGAGGGGAGGGGAGAGGGGAGAGGTGAACAGGCGTGGGGGAGGGCACGGCCGGCGTCGATATAAGTTCTCTTAGTTCTGTGGCGCACCGAAGCACGTGCGCCACAGAAAGAGTTATTTCTGTGGCGCAGCACGCCATGTGCGCCACAGAAATACCTACACTAATAATTGGTGGTGGCAGGATGTGGGCCCCATGTAATTTCTGTGGCGCAGGGTTCAGTAGTGCGCCACAAAATTAAGCTATTTCTGTGGCGCACCTAGCATGGTGCGCCACAAAATAACATTCTGTGGCGCATTTTTAGTGGTGCGCCACAGAACTAAGCTCCGCCTATAAGGGTTTTCCTACTAGTGAATCCCTCTAAATACAAGGCTTTGGCTAGCAAGGTTGTTTGAAGCAAACACAAGTATGAACCTGTACAACAAAACTTACATAAGAACATATTGCAAGCATTATAAGACTCTACATTGTCTTCCTTGTTGTTCAAACACCTCACCAGAAAATATCTAGACTCTAGAGAGACCAATCATGCAAACCAAATTTTAACAAGCTCTATGGTAGTTCTTCATTAATAGGTGCAAAGTACATGATGCAAGAGCTTAAACATGATCTATTTGAGCACAACAATTGCCAACTATCAAATTATTCAAGACATTATACCAATTACCACATGAAGCATTTTCTGTTTCCAACCATATAACAATGAACGAAGCAGTTTCAACCTTCGCCATGAACATTAAAAGTAAAGGTAAGAACACATGTGTTCATATGCAACAGTGGAGCGTGCCTCTCTCCCAAACAAAGAATGCAAGGATCCGATTTTATTCAAACACAAACAAAAATTAAAACATACAGACGCTTCAAGTAAATCACATAAGATGTGACGGAATAAAAATATAGTTTCACTAGAGGTGACCTGATAAGTTGTCGATGAAGAAGGGATGCCTTGGGCATCCCCAAGCTTAGATGCTTGAGTCTTCTTGAAATATGCAGGGATGAACCACGGGGGCATCCCCAAGCTTAGAGTTTTCACTCTTCTTGATCATATTGTATCATCCTCCTCTCTTGACCCTTCAAAACTTCCTCCACACCAAACTCAAAACAAACTCATTAGGGGGTTAGTGCATAATCAAAAATTCACATATTCAGAGGTGACATAATCATTCTTAACACTTTTGGACATTGCACAAAGCTACTGAAAGTTAATGGAACAAAGAAATCCATCAAACATAGCAAAACAGGCAATGCGAAATAAAAGGCAGAATCTATCAAAACAGAACAGTCCGTAAAGACGAATTTTTCTGGGGCACTTAACTTTCTCAGATGAAAAAGCTCAAATTGAATGAAAGTTGCGTAAATATCTGAGGATCAAGCACGTAAATTGGCAGATTTTTCTGAATTACCTACAGACGGGACTGCTCAATTTCGTGACAGTAAGAAATCTGTTTCTGCACAGTAATCCAAATCTAGTATCAACCCTACTATCAAAGACTTTACTTGGCACAACAATGCAATAAAATAAAGATAAGGAGAGGTTGCTACAGTAGTAACAACTTCCAAGACTCAAATATAAAATAAAAGTGTAGAAGTAAAATAATGGGTTGTCTCCCACAAGCGCTTTTCTTTAACGTCTTTCAACTAGGCGCAGAAAGTGTGAATCAAGTATTATCAAGAGATGAAGCATTAAAATTCTTACCAGGGGCTTTGCGCCTACCCTTATTACTCTTATTCTTACTCTTTGGTTTAGGAAATATATGACCGCATCCGGGTGTAGAGGTAAAATTTAGAGTGCCTTTCCCCACATCTATGATTGCTCCCACGAGTTTCAGCAGGGATCTTCCAAGTGTGATTTGTCCTGTCCCTACACATTCAACAACGAGATAATCAGTGGATACCGTTCTTCCAAGAAAGGTTGTGAGCACAGCTTCAGCTATTCCCTTAGGAATTATAACAGAGTGATCAGTAAGAGTTATTCCTTCTCCTCCTTCAGTAAGTTCCCAGAGTGTCAAAGATTCATAGATACTTTTAGGCATAAGGCAGAACTCAGACATAATATCACAACGGGCATGAAAAATTTCACCACAAATAACAACTTTAATAGTAGGCACCCACATTGAAGGTTCAAAGCTAACTGGAACATAATCATAATATTCGCGAATCTGGTTGTACCCTTCTTTTAAACAAGATATATTTGTCTCGAGAGTGTTTAATCTATTATGAATGCTAGCAAGAGATGAATCAAAATTATTAGCGGAGCTAGATGATGCAACCAATTTTTTTATGGCATCAAAAGATTGATCCCCATCACAGTGAAGGAAATCTCCTCCCACTACAGCATCTAAGGCATATCTATAGCGAAGAATAAGCCCAAAATAAAAGTTACTAAGAAGCAAACTTAGAGTCATTTTAGGTTCAGTTTTACTATAAGAATCAAAAATAATAGACCAAGCTTCTTTAAAACTCTCCTCACCCCCTTGTTTAAAAGTAAAGATCAATTCCTCATGTGACAGAGTAACAACTACAGGACTAGTCATGATAACAAAATAAAGTAAATGCAAGTAACTATTTTTTTTTGTATTTTTAATATGGGGAATGCAAACAAGATAGTAAATAAAGTAAAGCAAGTAACTAATTTTTTTGTATTTTGATATAGAGCAAACAAAGCAGTAAATAAATTAAAGTAAAGCAAGACAAAAACAAAGTAAAGAGATTGGATTTGAGAGACTCCCCTTGCAGCGTGTCTTGATCTCCCCGGCAACGGCGCCAGAAAAAGAGCTTGATACACGTGAAGCACACGTCCGTTGGGAACCCCAAGAGGAAGGTGTGATGCGTATAGCAGCAAGTTTTCCCTCAGTAAGAAACCAAGGTCATCGAACCAGTAGGAGTCAAGGACCACGTGAAGGTTGTTGGCGGAGGAGTGTAGTGCGGCGCAACACCAGGGATTCCGGTGCCAACGTGGAACCAGCACAACACAATCAAAATACTTTGCCCCAACGTAACAGTGAGGTTGTCAATCTCACCGGCTTGCTGTAAACAAAGGATTAAATGTATAGTGTGGAAGATGATGTTTGTTTGCAAAGAACAGTAGAGAACAATGTTTGCAGTAGATTGTATTCAGATGTAAAAGAATGGACCGGGGTCCACAGTTCACTAGTGGTATCTCTCCAATAAGAAATAGCATGTTGGGTGAACAAATTACAGTTGGGCAATTGACAAATAGAGAGGGCATAACAATGCGCATACATATCACGATGACTACTATGAGATTTAATCAGGGCATTACGACAAAGTACATAGACCGCTATCCAGCATGCATCTATGCCTAAAAAGTCCACCTTCGGGTTAGCATCTGCACCCCTTCCAGTATTAAGTTGCAAACAACAAACAATTGCATTAAGTATGGTGCGTAATGTAATCAACACAAATATCCTTAGACAAAGCATTGATGTTTTATCCCTAGTGGCAACAGCACATCCACAACCTTAGAACTTTTTGTCACTGTCCCAGATTCAATGGAGGCATGAACCCACTATCGAGCATAAATACTCCCTCTTGGAGTTACAAGTATCAACTTGGCCAGAGCCTCTACTAGCAACGGAGAGCATGCAAGAACATAAACAACACATATATGATAGATTGATAATCAACTTGACATAGTATTCCATATTCATCGGATCCCAACAAACACAACATGTAGCATTACAAATAGATGATCTTGATCATGATAGGCAGCTCACAAGATCTAACATGATAGCACAAGAGGAGAAGACAACCATCTAGCTACTGCTATGGACCCATAGTCCAAGGATGAACTACTCACACATCAATTCGGAGGCGATCATGGTGATGAAGAGTCCTCCGGGAGATGATTCCCCTCTCCGGCAGGGTGCCGGAGGCCATCTCCTGAATCCCCCGAGATGGGATTGGCGGCGGCTGCGTCTCTGGAAGTATTTCCGTATCGTGGCTCTCGGTAATAGGGTTTTCGCGACGGAGGGAACAAATAGGCGGAAGGGCAGCGTCGGTGGAGGCACGAGGGCCTCACACCATAGGGCGGCGCGGGGCCCACCCAGGCCGCGCGGCCCTGTGGTCTGGGCGCCTCGTCGCCCCACTTCGTATCCCCTTCGGTCTTCTGGAAGCTCCGTGGAAAAATAAGACCCTGGGCGTTGATTTCGTCCAATTCCGAGAATATTTCCTTTGTAGGATTTCTGAAACCAAAAACAATAGAAAACAACAACTGGCTCTTCGGCATCTCGCCAATAGGTTAGTGCCGGAAAATGCATAATAATGACATAAAGTGTGTATAAAACATGTGAGTATCATCATAAAAGTAGCATGGAACATAAGAAATTATAGATACGTGTTCAGCGAGGGCACCGTGCACCTGCAAATATATCAAAGGCAATCTTTTCACACGGTTAAATTCATTCAAGTGTTGTTATCAAACACACAAAACACGGGATATAGACCTTGCTTTTTCAATCTCCCCTTTTTGGTGTTTGATGACAACACAAGAATTTGCAATGGCATAATATCTTATAATAAGGTTCTAGATTTGCAAAAACTAGACGGAGCTCCCCCTAGACGTGTGCATAATTGGAATATGCATTTGAATACAAATGCACACATCCTAGAGAAACAACTCCCCCATATTCTACAAACCATGCACATATGCAACAAGGATATTTGACAAGTTCATATAGCATATGCACACTATGGAGGCAACACATGATCATGCAAAGAGCTTTGGGTGGATTTGTCATACCTTTGCCTTGAGAAAACCCCAAACTCACAATAAATGCCTCCATATAATTGATGTAGCCAACAAAAGTTTAAACAACGAAGACCAATAGGCTACCAGAAATAGGTCTCCATGCAAATATTCGTGCTAATAGACCAAATTCTCCCCCTTTGGCATCGGAACACCAAAAAGGGAGAAGAAGCATGCTAGCGCCACAAGGACCAGTAAGGTACTTCTCAACCAAGCTTGCAAGAATCAACATGAAAAGCCAAGCTTGGATGAAACTCCCACAAAGAACATGGAGAAAGAGAAACCAAAGGCAAATGAAGAGAAAACAAAGGAAAGTCAAAAAGAAACAAGAAGAACCAAAAACTCCTCAAGGAGGAGGTTGGTGGCCAAAGCCACCGTGTAAGAGTATAGTAGTGTGAGGTTGCGTAGATGTATCTAGGACTCGCGGCTACAACTCAACATGAAGCTCATTAGTCACTTAGTGGACAAATAGCATATGTTTTGGGTTTATTTATGCATTATGGGGGGGATAGCTCAATAAGTTTAAACCGCACCCCCCTATGTTCATGCGTGCTTTTCATCTAGACATATAGCTAAAGAGTGGTATGTGCGCACGACGGTCAAGTGAAGTTCGACGGATCAATGATATTTAGCTCATGACTCAACTCAATAAAACTCTTCTCATCCAAGGGCTTCGTGAAGATGTCCGTCAATTGCTCCTTGGAGCCAATGAAGGATAAGACAATATATCTGCGAGCAATGTGATCCCGGATGAAGTGATTCCTTATCTCAATGTGCTTAGTCTTGCCAGGGAGAACCGGATTGTAGGTGATCTTGATGGCGCTTGATACGTCTCCGACATATCGATAATTTCTTATGTTCCATGCCACATTATTGATGTTATCTACATGTTTTATGCACACTTTATGTCATATTCGTGCATTTTCTGGAACTAACCTATTAACAAGATGCCGAAGTGCCAGTTGCTGTTTTCTGCTGTTTTTGGTTTCAGAAATCCTAGTAACGAAATATTCTCGGAATTGGACGAAATCAACGCCCAGGGTCCTATTTTGCCACGAAGCTTCCAGAAGTCTGAAGAGGAGACGAAGAGGGGCCACGAGGGGGCCACACCCTAGGGCGGTGCGGCCCCCCCTTGGCCGCGCGGCCCTGTGGTGTGGGGCCCTCGTGCCGCCTCTTGACCTGCCCTTCCGCCTACTTAAAGCCTCCGTCGTGAAACCCCCAGTACCGAGAGCCACGATACGGAAAACCTTCCAGAGACGCCGCCGCCGCCGATCCCATCTCGGGAGATCCAGGAGATCGCCTCCGGCACCCTGCCGGAGAGGGGAATCATCTCCCGGAGGACTCTACGCCGCCATGGTCGCCTCCGGAGTGATGAGTGAGTAGTCTACCCCTGGACTATGGGTCCATAGCAGTAGCTAGATGGTTGTCTTCTCCCCATTGTGCTATCATTGTCGGATCTTGTGAGCTGCCTAACATGATCAAGATCATCTATCTGTAATTCCATATGTTGCGTTTGTTGGGATCCGATGAATAGAGAATACTTGTTATGTTGATTATCGAAGTTATGTCTATGTGTTGTTTATGATCTTGCATGCTCTCCGTTACTAGTAGATGCTCTGGCCAAGTAGATGCTTGTAACTCCAAGAGGGAGTATTTATGCTCGATAGTGGGTTCATGCCTGCATTGACACCTGGGACAAAGGATGTAAAAGTTCTAAGGTTGTGTTGTGCTGTTGCCACTAGGGATAAAACATTGATGCTATGTCTAAGGATGTAGTTGTTGATTACATTACGCACCATATTTAATGCAATTGTCTGTTGCTTTGCAACTTAATACTGGAGGGGGGTCGGATGATAACCTGAAGGTGGACTTTTTAGGCATAGATGCATGCTGGATGGCGGTCTATGTACTTTGTCGTAATGCCCAATTAAATCTCACTATACTCATCATAATATGTATGTGCATGGTCATGCCCTCTTTATTTGTCAATTGCCCAACTGTAATTTGTTCACCCAACATGCTGTTTATCTTATGGGAGAGACACCTCTAGTGAACTGTGGACCCCGGTCCAATTCTTTATACTGAAATATAATCTACTGCAATACTTGTTCTACTGTTTTCTGCAAACCATCATCTTCCACACAATACGGTTAATCCTTTGTTACAGCAAGCCGGTGAGATTAACAACCTCACTGTTTCGTTGGGGCAAAGTACTTTGGTTGTGTTGTGCAGGTTCCACGTTGGCGCCGGAATCCCTGGTGTTGCGCCGCACTACATCCCGCCGCCATCAACCTTCAACGTGCTTCTTGGCTCTTCCTGGTTCGATAAACCTTGGTTTCTTTCTGAGGGAAAACTTGCTGCTGTGCGCATCATACCTTCCTCTTGGGGTTCCCAACGAACGTGTGAGTTACACGCCATCAAGCTCTTTTTCTGGCGCCGTTGCCGGGGAGATCAAGACACGCTGCAAGGGGAGTCTCCACTTCTCAATCTCTTTACTTTGTTTTTGTCTTGCTTAGTTTTATTTACTACTTTGTTTGCTGCACTAAATCAAAATACAAAAAAATTAGTTGCTAGTTTTACTTTATTTGCTATCTTGTTTGCTATATCAAAAACACAAAAAAATTAGTTACTTGCATTTACTTTATCTAGTTTGCTTTATTTACTGTTGCTAAAATGGCCAACCCTGAAAATACTAAGTTGTGTGATTTCACAACCACAAATAATAATGATTTCTTATGCACACCTATTGCTCCACCTGCTACTACAGCAGAATTCTTTGAAATTAAACCTGCTTTACTGAATCTTGTTATGCGAGAGCAATTTTCTGGTGTTAGTTCTGATGATGCTGCTGCCCATCTTAATAATTTTGTTGAATTATGTGAAATGCAAAAGTATAAGGATGTAGATGGTGACATTATAAAATTAAAATTGTTCCCTTTCTCATTAAGAGGAAGAGCTAAAGATTGGTTGCTATCTCTGCCTAAGAATAGTATTAATTCATGGACTAAATGCAAGGATGATTTTATTGGTAGATATTATCCCCCTGCTAAAATTATATCTTTGAGGAGTAGCATAATGAATTTTAAACAATTAGATACTGAACATGTTGCTCAAGCTTGGGAAAGAATGAAATCTCTGGTTAAAAATTGCCCAACCCATGGACTGACTACTTGGATGATCATCCAAACCTTCTATGCAGGACTAAATTTTTCTTCGCGGAATTTATTGGATTCAGCTGCTGGAGGTACCTTTATGTCCATCACTCTTGGTGAAGCAACAAAGCTTCTTGATAATATGATGATCAACTACTCTGAATGGCACACGGAAAGAGCTCCACAAGGTAAGAAGGTAAATTCTGTCGAAGAAACCTCTTCCTTGAGTGATAAGATTGATGCTATTATGTCTATGCTTGTGAATGATAGGACTAATATTGATCCTAATAATGTTCCGTTAGCTTCATTGGTTGCACAAGAAGAACATGTTGATGTAAACTTCATTAAAAATAATAATTTCAACAACAATGCTTACCGGAACAATTCTAGTAACAACTATAGGCCATATCCTTATAATAATGGCAACGGCTATGGTAATTCTTATGGGAATTCTTACAATAATAATAGGAGTTCACCCCCTAGACTTGAAGCCATGCTTAAAGAATTTATTAGTACACAAACTGCTTTTAACAAATCTGTTGAAGAAAAGCTTGGGAAAATTGATATACTTGCTTCTAAAGTTGATAGTCTTGCTGCTGATGTTGATCTTTTGAAATCGAAAGTTATGCCTAATGAGAATCATCATAATAAAATTACTACTACAGCAAATACCATCCAAGTTAGAATTAATGAGAATATAAGATTAATGGCTGAACTGCGTGCTAGGTGGGATAGAGAAGAAAATGAAAAACTAGCTAAAGAGAAGAATGTAGCTAAAGTTTGGACTATTACCACCACTAGTAATGCTAATGCTGCACATGTTGCTGCACCTCCTACTAATAATAATAAAAGAATTGGTGTTAGCAATGTTTCCACTTCTAATGCAAAGCGCGAGAAACTGCCTGAAACTTCTAAAACTGCTGAAACTGCCTGTGATAAAACTGCTGAAATTTTTTCCAACATTGGGGATGATGATCCCATTGCTTTAGATTATAATGGTTTGAATTTTGATGATTGCCACATCTCTGAAGTTATAAAGTTCTTGCAAAAACTTGCTAAAAGTCCTAATGCTAGTGCTATAAATTTGGCTTTCACGCAACATATTACAAATGCTCTCATAAAAGCTAGAGAAGAGAAACTAGAGCGCGAAGCCTCTATTCCTAGAAAGCTAGAGGATGGTTGGGAGCCCATCATTAAGATGAAGGTTAAAGATTTTGATTGTAATGCTTTATGTGATCTTGGTGCAAGTATTTCTGTTATGCCTAAGAAAATTTATAATATGCTTGACTTGCCACCATTGAAAAATTGTTATTTGGATATTAATCTTGCTGATCATTCTACAAAGAAACCTTTGGGGAAAGTTTATAATGTTCGCATTACCGTTAACAATAACCTTGTCCCCGTTGATTTTGTTGTCTTGGATATTGAATGCAATGCATCTTGCCCCATTATATTGGGAAGACCTTTTCTTCGAACTGTTGGTGCTATCATTGATATGAAGGAAGGTAATATAAAATATCAATTTCCTCTCAAGAAAGGTATGGAACACTTCCCTAGAAATAGAATGAAGTTACCTTTTGATTCTATTATGAGAACAAATTATGATGTTGACACTTCGTCTCTTGATAATACTTGATACACACTTTCTGCGCCTGGCTGAAAGGCGTTAAAGAAAAGCGCTTATGGGAGACAACCCATGTTTTTACCTACAGTACTTTGTTTTTATTTTGTGTCTTGGAAGTTGTTTACTAATGTAGCAACCTCTCCTTATCTTAGTTCAGTGTTTTGTTGTGCCAAGTAAAGTCTTTGATAGTAAAGTAAGTACTAGATTTGGATTACTGCGCAGTTCCAGATTTCTTTGCTGTCACGAATCTGGGTCTACCTCCCTGTAGGTAGCTCAGAAAATTAAGCCAATTTACGTGCATGATCCTCAGATATGTACGCAACTTTCATTCAATTTGAGCATTTTCATTTGAGCAAGTCTGGTGCCTCGATAAAATTCGTCAATACGAACTGTTCTGTTTTGACAGATTCTGCCTTTTATTTCGCATTGCCTCTTTTGCTATGTTGGATGAATTTCTTTGATCCACTAATGTCCAGTAGCTTTATGCAATGTCCAGAAGTGTTAAGAATGATTGTGTCACCTCTGAACATGTTAATTTTTATTGTCACTAACCCTCTAATGAGTTGTTCTAAGTTTGGTATGGAGGAAGTTTTCAAGGATCAAGAGAGGAGTATGATGCAACATGATCAAGGAGAGTGAAAGCTCTAAGCTTGGGGATGCCCCGGTGGTTCACCCCTGCATATTCTAAGAAGACTCAAGCGTCTAAGCTTGGGGATGCCCAAGGCATCCCCTTCTTCATCGACAACATTATCAGGTTCCTCCCCTGAAACTATATTTTTATTCCATCACAGCTTATGTGCTTTGCTTGGAGCGTCGGTTTGTTTTTGTTTTTTGTTTTGTTTGAATAAAATGGATCCTAGCATTCACTTTATAGGAGAGAGACACGCTCCGCTGTAGCATATGGACAAGTATGTCCTTAGTTTCTACTCATAGTATTCATGGCGAAGTTTCTCCTTCGTTAAATTGTTATATGGTTGGAATTGGAAAATGATACATGTAGTAATTGCTATAAATGTCTTGGGTAATGTGATACTTGGCAATTGTTGTGCTCATGTTTAAGCTCTTGCATCATATGCTTTGCACCCATTAATGAAGAAATACATAGAGCATGCTAAAATTTGGTTTGCATATTTGGTCTCTCTAGAGTCTAGATAATTTCTAGTATTGAGTTTGAACAACAAGGAAGACGGTGTAGATTCTTATAATGTTTTCAATATGTCTTTTATGTGAGTTTTGCTGCACCGGTTCATCCTTGTGTTCGTTTCAAATAAGTCTTGCTAGCCTAAACCTTGTATCGAGAGGGAATACTTCTCATGCATCCAAAATACTTGAGCCAACCACTATGCCATTTGTGTCCACCATACCTACCTACTACATGGTATTTTCCGCCATTCCAAAGTAAATTGCTTGAGTGCTACCTTTAAAATTCCATCATTCACCTTTGCAATATATAGCTCATGGGACAAATAGCTTAAAAACTATTGTGGTATTGAATATGTAATTATGCACTTTATCTCTTATTAAGTTGCTTGTTGTGCGATAACCATGTTCACTGGGGACGCCATCAACTACTCTTTGTTGAATTTCATGTGAGTTGCTATGCATGTTCGTCTTGTCTGAAGTAAGAGAGATCTACCACCTTATGGTTAAGCATGCATATTGTTAGAGAAGAACATTGGGCCGCTAACTAAAGCCATGATCCATGGTGGAAGTTTCAGTTTTGGACATATATCCTCAATCTCATATGAGAAAATTATTAATTGTTGTTACATGCTTATGCATAAAAGAGGAGTCCATTATCTGTTGTCTATGTTGTCCCGGTATGGATGTCTAAGTTGAGAATAATCAATAGCGAGAAATCCAATGCGAGCTTTCTCCTTAGACCTTTGTACAAAGCGGCATAGAGGTACCCCTTTGTGACACTTGGTTAAAACATGTGCATTGCGATGATCCGGTAGTCCAAGCTAATTAGGACAAGGTGCGGGCACTATTAGTACACTATGCATGAGGCTTGCAACTTGTAAGATATAATTTACATGATACATATGCTTTATTACTACCGTTGACAAAATTGTTTCATGATTTCAAAATCAAAGCTCTAGCACAAATATAGCAATCGATGCTTTACCTCTATGGAGGACCATTCTTTTACTTTCATTGTTGAGTCAGTTCACCTATTTCTCTCCACCTCAAGAAGCAAACACTTGTGTGAACTGTGCATTGATTCCTACATATTTGCTTATTGCACTTATTATATTACTCTATGTTGACAATATCCATGAGATATACGTGTTATGAGTTGAAAGCAACCGCTGAAACTTAATCTTCCTTTGTGTTGCTTCAATGCCTTTACTATGAATTATTGCTTTATGAGTTAACTCTTATGCAAGACTTATTGATGCTTGTCTTGAAGTGCTATTCATGAAAAGTCTTTGCTTTATGATTCACTTGTTTACTCATGTCATATACATTGTTTTGATCGCTGCATTCACTACATATGCTTTACAAATAGTATGATCAAGGTTATGATGGCATGTCACTCCGGAAATTATACGTGTTATCGTTTTACCCGCCGGGACGAGCGTAACTAAGCTTGGGGATGCTGATACGTCTCCGACGTATCGATAATTTCTTATGTTCCATGCCACATTATTGATGTTATCTACATGTTTTATGCACACTTTATGTCATATTCGTGCATTTTCTGGAACTAACCTATTAACAAGATGCCGAAGTGCCGCTGTCTTGTTTTCTGCTGTTTTTGGTTTCAGAAATCCTAGTAACGAAATATTCTCGGAATTGGACGAAATCAACGCCCAGGGTCCTATTTTGCCACGAAGCTTCCAGAAGTCCGAAGAGGAGACGAAGAGGGGCCACGAGGGGCCCACACCCTAGGGCGGTGCGGCCCCCCCTTGGCCGCGCGGCCCTGTGGTGTGGGGCCCTCGTGCCGCCTCTTGACCTGCCCTTCCGCCTACTTAAAGCCTCCGTCGCGAAACCCCCAGTACCGAGAGCCACGATACGGAAAACCTTCCAGAGACGCCGCCGCCGCCGATCCCATCTCGGGGGATCCAGGAGATCGCCTCCGGCACCCTGCCGGAGAGGGGAATCATCTCCCGGAGGACTCTACGCCGCCATGGTCGCCTCCGGAGTGATGAGTGAGTATTCTACCCCTAGACTATGGGTCCATAGCAGTAGCTAGATGGTTGTCTTCTCCCCATTGTGCTATCATTGTCGGATCTTGTGAGCTGCCTAACATGATCAAGATCATTGATGGCGTGTAACTCACACGTTCGTTGGGAACCCCAAGAGGAAGGTATGATGCGCACAGCAGCAAGTTTTCCCTCAGAAAGAAACCAAGGTTTATCGAACCAGGAGGAGCCAAGAAGCACGTTGAAGGTTGATGGCGGCGGGATGTAGTGCGGCGCAACACCAGGGATTCCGGCGCCAACGTGGAACCTGCACAACACAACCAAAGTACTTTGTCCCAACGAAACAGTGAGGTTGTCAATCTCACCGGCTTGCTGTAACAAAGGATTAACCGTATTGTGTGGCAGATGATTGTTTGCAGAAAACAGTAAAACAGTATTGCAGTAGATTGTATTTCAGTAAAGAGAATTGGACCGGGGTCCACAGTTCACTAGAGGTGTCTCTCCCATAAGACAAACAGCATGTTGGGTGAACAAATTACAGTTGGGCAATTGACAAATAAAGAGGGCATGACCATGCACATACATATCATGATGAGTATAGTGAGATTTAATTGGGCATTACGACAAAGTACATAGACCGCCATCCAACTGCATCTATGCCTAAAAAGTCCACCTTCAGGTTATCATCCGAACCCCCTCCAGTATTAAGTTGCAAAGCAACAGACAATTGCATTAAGTATGGTGCGTAATGTAATCAACAACTACATCCTTAGACATAGCATCAATGTTTTATCCCTAGTGGCAACAGCACAACACAACCTTAGAACTTTCTCACATCGTCCTGTGTGTCAATGCAGGCATGAACCCACTATCGAGCATAAATACTCCCTCTTGGAGTTACAAGCATCTACTTGGCCAGAGCATCTACTAGTAACGGAGAGCATGCAAGATCATAAACAACACATAGATATAACTTTGATAATCAACATAACAAGTATTCTCTATTCATCGGATCCCAACAAACGCAACATATAGAATTACAGATAGATGATCTTGATCATGTTAGGCAGCTCACAAGATCCGACAATGATAGCACAATGGGGAGAAGACAACCATCTAGCTACTGCTATGGACCCATAGTCCAGGGGTAGACTACTCACACATCACACCGGAGGCGACCATGGCGGCGTAGAGTCCTCCGGGAGATGATTCCCCTCTCCGGCAGGGTGCCGGAGGCGATCTCCTGGATCCCCCGAGATGGGATCGGCGTTGGCGGCGTCTCTGGAAGGTTTTCCGTATCGTGGCTCTCGGTACTGGGGGTTTCGTCACGGAGGCTTTAAGTAGGCGGAAGGGCAAGTCAGGAGGGGGCACGGGGGCCCCACACCATAGGCCGGCGCGGCCAGGGGGCAGGCCGCGCCGCCCTAGGGTTTGGCCGCCTCGTGGCCCCACTTCGTTTCGTCTTCGGACTTCTGGAAGCTTCGTGGAAAAATAGGCCCCTAGGCGTTGATTTCGTCCAATTCCGAGAATATTTCCTTACTAGGATTTCTGAAACCAAAAACAGCAGAAATGAAGAATCGGCACTTCGGCATCTTGTTAATAGGTTAGTTCCAGAAAATGCATGAATATGACATAAAGTGTGCATAAAACATGTAGATAACATCAATAATGTGGCATGGAACATAAGAAATTATCGATACGTTGGAGACGTATCAATCATCTATCTGTAATTCTATATGTTGCGTTTGTTGGGATCCGATGAATAGAGAATACTTGTTATGTTGATTATCGAAGTTATGTCTATGTGTTGTTTATGATCTTGCATGCTCTCTGTTACTAGTAGATGCTCTGGCCAAGTAGATGCTTGTAACTCCAAGAGGGAGTATTTATGCTCGATAGTGGGTTCATGCCTGCATTCACACCTGGGACAGTGACAGAAAGTTCTAAGGTTGTGTTGTGCTGTTGCCACTAGGGATAAAACATTGATGCTATGTCTAAGGATGTAGTTGTTGATTACATTACGCACCATACTTAATGCAATTGTCTGTTGCTTTGCAACTTAATACTGGAGGGGGTTCGGATGATAACCTGAAGGTGGACTTTTTAGGCATAGATGCATGCTGGATGGCGGTCTATGTACTTTGTCGTAATGCCCAATTAAATCTCACTATACTCATCATAATATGTATGTGCATGGTCATGCCCTCTTTATTTGTCAATTGCCCAACTGTAATTTGTTCACCCAACATGCTGTTTATCTTATGGGAGAGACACCTCTAGTGAACTGTGGACCCCGGTCCAATTCTTTATACTGAAATACAATCTACTGCAATACTTGTTCTACTGTTTTCTGCAAACCATCATCTTCCACACAATACGGTTAATCCTTTGTTACAGCAAGCCGGTGAGATTAACAACCTCACTGTTTCGTTGGGGCAAAGTACTTTGGTTGTGTTGTGCAGGTTCCACGTTGGCGCCGGAATCCCTGGTGTTGCGCCGCACTACATCCCGCCGCCATCAACCTTCAACGTGCTTCTTGGCTCCTCCTGGTTCGATAAACCTTGGTTTCTTTCTGAGGGAAAACTTGCTGCTGTGCGCCATCAGCGCTCTCATTATCACACAATAGAGGGACCTTTCTATACTCAAGTCCATAGTCCCGCAAGGTTTGCCTCATCCATAAGATTTGTGCACAACTACTCGCCGCGGCAACATACTCGGCTTCCGCGGTGGAGACGGAGACACAATTTTGCTTCTTAGAGGACCAACACACCAAAGATCTCCCAAGGAAGTGACAAGCGCCAGATGTAGACTTTCTATCAACCTTGTCACCCACCCAATCCGAGTCGGTGAAGCCAACCAACGAGAAGTCCGTGTCCCTTGGATACCATAGACCGAAGTTTGGGGTATGAACTAAATATCGGAAGATCCTCTTCACCATCATGATATGGCTTTCCTTCAGATTCGCTTGAAACCGTGTGCACATACCAACACTCAACATTATATCTGGACGAGAAGCACAAAGGTAAAGAAGCGAACCTATCATCAACGGTAGAGCTTGGGGTCCATCGCCTTGCCGGTCTCATCGAGAGTGAGTTGACACTTTAGATTCATTGGGCTTCCTATACCGTTGGCCCCCTTCATATCAAAGCGCTTGAGCATGTCTTGAACGTACTTCGCTTGATTGATGAAGGTGCCTTGACGCATTTGCTTGATCTCGAATCCAAGGAAGAATTTAAGTTCCCCCATCATTGACATCTCGAACCTATTTGTCATCAACTTAGCAAACTCATCATTAAACTTTGTGTTAGTTGAGCCAAATATAATGTCATCTACATAGAGTTGGCATATGAATAGCTCCCCATTTACCTTCTTAGTAAAAAGAGTGGGATCGATTTTCCCCACTTCGAAACCACGGTCTTCAAGCAATTCCCTTAGGTGCTCATACAAGCTCTAGGAGCTTGTTTGAGACCATATAGAGTCTTATTAAGCTTGAAGACATGGTCCGGGAAATGGGGGTCCTCGAACCCCGGGGGTTGCTTCACATACACCTCCTCATGCAAAGGACCATTAAGAAAAGCACTCTTTACATCCATTTGTTGGAGTTTGAAGCCATAGTGAGCGGCAAAGGCTAAAAGGATACGGATGGACTCGAGCCTTGCAACTGGTGCAAAGGTTTCACCAAAGTCCACACCTTCTACTTGAGAATAGCCTTGTGCCACCAAACTTGCTTTGTTGCGGATGACGATGCCGTGTTCATCTTGCTTGTTGTTGAAGACCCATTTGGTGTCGATAGCATTGCGGCAATGATCGGGTCGCTTCATGAGAGTCCACAGATCATTCCTCTTGAAGTTGTTTAGTCCCTATTGCATTGCTATCAACCAATTGAGATCTTCAAGTGCATCGTTGACCTTGAGTGGTTCCACCATAGAGACGAAGGCATGGTGCTCACAAAAGTTTGCTAGTTGTCTCCGGGTAGTGACCTTGCTCTTTAGATCTCCAATGACATTGCGTAAAGAGTGAGACTTGAGGCGAAAATGTCTTGAAGTAGGGTCTTCACGGCGAGTATCGACCATTGGAATAGGTTCTTGTGTGGCCTCTTGATCTTCATTATGGTTTAGGTCCTTGCCTTGACATTCGTTGTTGTTGTAGGAGACATCATCATCATCGTCATGAGGACCGGATGACTCGGGGGTGTTGGGAATGGTAGTATCCAGAAAGATTGTCCCTGAATCACTTGGTGAAGAACTCGAAGCTTGGCCTTGATCACTTGGTGTCGGTTGTTGTAGTAGATGTCGAACTTGAGGTTGTGGTAGTGGTTGACTAGCACTTGGTTGTTCAATGAAAGAAGCTTGGCCTTGTGGTGTAGATGGCTCCACGTGGGTGGAACTTGGTCCTTCCCCGGTACTCGTAGAAGGTAGCTTTTGAGGTCGGCGAGTGCCAACACTCATCCTTCCTACGATATCCGGGGGAATTGCATCTCATTTCTCACAAGAAGCACGTCGCTCCTCTAAATATCTATCATCTTCATCAAATGTCACATCACAAAATTCCACAACCCACTCAATAGACTTGTACTCCATCATCATATTTGAGCGGCTTCAGTTAAGGTTCGATTATCCCTTTTTGGCGACCCCATTTTGTTGGGGAGTATATTGCGAGGAGTAGAGATGTTGGATTCCTTCTTCGCCGAGGAAGTCATCCAAGGTGTAGTACTTGAACTCCATTCCATTGTTGCTCCTTATTGCGAGGATCGTGGTGTCGTACTTGCGTTGAACTTGATTGGCAAACTTCATCATGGTCCATTGAGTCTCACTCTTGTACTTGAAGAAGAATACCTAACAATAGTGTGAATAGTCATCAATGATGACGAGGCAATACTTCTTTTCTCCAAGACTTTCATGAGACAGTGGGCCAAAGAGATCAATATGGAGAAGCTCCAAGCACCTTTTGATAGATATGGTTGTCTTGGCCTTGTGAGGATCTCCATGCATTTTCCTTCAATGCAATCCCTACAAACACGATCTTTACAAAAGGAAGCATTTTCTATTAGTCCGAGAACGTGGCCTCTCGGAGTATCTTGCTTCACAAGAGGACCACCACATGCTCATAGTAAAAGGTACAAAGACCCAAACGTGCAAAATGAGGAACGGAAAGAATAGTAACTAAGGGTCTCGATAAGGAGTACATTCACTAGTGAAATGTCGGGTGTTACCACCACCTTGCCGAGACCCAATACCTTTGATCTTGCTTGTGTTATCGCCATAAGATATGGTAGAATGAGATGGCTCGAGGTCGACAACAATTTCCTTACTTCCGGTCATATGACTTGTGGCTCCACTATCAACCACCCATTTAACACCACCAGAAGCATAGTCCTACAAGGAATCAAGTCTTGGATTTAGGTACCCATTTTCAATGGGTCCTATCATGTTAGTAACAAGGGGTTTGGGAAACCAAATAGTCGTAAATGTCCTCTTGAAGACCAATAAAGCAAGCACGAATATGTCCATAGTAATCAACAAAAAGAACATGAGAAGGGTTGTTAGAGCCGGCGAAGCCCCTTGTGGTGGAGTTGGGAACTCCACCCCTCCTTGATGAGAATCGTCTTCCTCATGATTGATCCTCATGTTCTCCTTGTTCTTCTTCTTCTTGGTCCTCCTTCTTCTCTTCCTCTTTGGCTTGGAAGCCACTCCTTCATTGCACGAGCCCTCATTGGCTCCATCTTTAGCTTCAACAACTCCCTCCAAGTATTGGACTTGGATTTGGAGTCTATCAATCTTGGCCTTCAAGCGATTTACTTCATCTTCATGCTCTGGTTGAGAGTGAGTGATATCGAACACTTGGACCTCCTTTGCATTGTTCACCCGGAAATGTTCCATCAATGCTTCTTCTTGGAGAGAGTTCATCTTCATGAGTAGGCGCTTGTGGCTATCCAACTTGGCAACGTCACCTTCATGATTGCAACAAGAACGGTCCTTGCTCAAAGGAAAGTACTCCTTAAAGGCTTCTTCTTGCATTGAGTTGACCTCCATGAGCTTGGCTTTGCTCCTCTTCAAGGAGGCAATTTCTTCCTCATGGTCACAACAGGTAACCTTCTCTTTGCTCATGCGGAGACACTCCATTAAGGACTCTTCTTGCGTACCATTCAAACTTAGTAGCTTGGCCTTGGTCTTCTCAAGAGCGGCAATTTCTTCTTCATGATTGCAACATGAAGTCTTCTCCTTGCACAAGCGGTAGTACTCATCCAAGGCTTCTTCTTGAAGGGCATTGACCTCCAAGAGCAATGCATTATGCTTCTTCAAAGATGCAACTTGATCAACAAGCTCGTCGCAACTTGGGTTCGGGCCTTCATCCATTTTCTCCTTAGGAGCTTCCTCTTGAGGATGATCACATATCTCGGAGAGAAGCACATACTTACTGTCCAAGGATTTGAAGTCCTTGGTGAGGGTAGCAACTTCATCAAAAAGTAATTTGTGGTCATCCTCAAGAAGAAGCTTATTCTTCTTGAGCTCACCCACTAAACCAAGAGCATGATCTCGGTCCTTGGTGAATTGGGAGATGAAGGTGTTGTTGGAGTCTTCGAGGGTAATGACACTAGCTTCAAGAGACATGCGCAAATTTTGCTCCTCCTCATATGGTTGAGTAAGAGAGGCAATCTCATTTGCCGCCTCCCTCTCAAGCCTCTCCTTCTCCTCTATAAGGTCTTGAGCCGCACCAAGTTGAGCCATGGGGGCATCAACATGGGTCTTGGTATCCCCTTGCATGTTAGTGAGAAAAGCATCCAACCCCACAATCTCACGCTTAATGGTGAGACTAGTGGCATCATCAATAGATATAGCATTAGAGGAGGATGTAGGCTTGGACAGGGGTTTTACCTCCGAAGATACCTTTGCCATGAGGCAATGAGAGTTGTTGGTGACGAGGTTCTCATTAGGAGAGTCGAAGAGGGAGGTGGAGGGAGTGGAGATGGCGATGGCGGCCACTCCCTCCTCTTCCTTTCTCGAGTCCTTGTCTTCATGTTCTTCACCTTCATCGGAGGAATACTCCTCACGGATAATGAAAGCTCTAGGCTTCTTGGTGAAGGAGACCTTGGCGTCACCGGGCTTGGAGGAGAACTTGGAAAAACCTTTGGAGAGGGATTTGAACTTATCCTTGTGGACAAGCCTTCCACCATTATCTTCCCTTCTCTCATAGACACAATCCGCGACGAAGTGACTTTTGTCGCTGCAATTGTAGCATGTTCTCCCTCTTTGCCCCTCCCTTGGGCTCTTTGAGAAGTTCCTTGGAGATTCACGAGACGAGTATCTTCTTGGCCTTGAGCTTCTAGTCTTGTTTCCATCCCAAAAATTCTTGGCGGCGAGGGCCATGTGTTCATGATAGTTGGTCTTGAGGTCATCCGGACCCCACTCAATGGGATCCTCATCTCTTTCACTAGCTTCATGCTCCCTCATCTTCAAAGCAAGATTTGGCTTGCGGGTGTTGTGAGCACGTGCAACAAGATCCTCCGCATTCTTCTTGGAGATGTCCAAAGCGATGACTTCACTAAGGACTTCATCGGAGGTCATGGCGTGGAAGGAGGAATTTTGGTGGATGGCCGTTAACATGACCTCCTCATAAAGGAGGAGAGCATTGTAGAAATTTCTCTTGATCCAATGGTCATCCACAAATGTTGCTCCAAGATCTTGCATTTGTACGGCAAGAGCGATGAGGCGCCGGTACATTTCTTCGGGAGATTCTCCTTCTATCATGACGAAGTTGTCGGTCATGTTGTTCACTTCATCGAACCGAGAGCTTTGAATACTATCATTTCCAAGGAAGATCTTGTCGAGCTTATCCCATGCTTCCTTGGCGGTCTTGAGCGAGCGAATGTGGGCGCGGTCCTTGGGTGTGACAACCATGTGGATCATGTTGATGGCGGTGGCGTTGAGTTCGTCATCCACCACTTCTCTCCTTGTCAAGTGTTTTGGATCTCGTGGTGAGTATCCTTCCTCGATGATCCGCTAAAGCTCGGTGGAGGCGCTGCGCACATGAGAACGCATTAAGAATTGCCAATTTTCAAAGCTATTGGATTCAAGTAGTGGTGGTGAACCATGAGACAAGATGTGTGGCATGGGAATTGGTACATTCACGGCATAATCACTTGGTGGTGGCACCGCATGATTACCCCCTAAAGGTACTGCATCTGTTGATCCTTCCTTCCCTTTTGTTGAAGTGTCGACATCCCCAAGACCCTCCACTTGATTGACTTTTGTCGCCAGAGCGACAAAACCAATAAGAGGAAATTGAGTAGCTTGTTGTGGGGGAACCTCGGCACTTGCCTTAGGATCTACGACGGGTGTTGGTTTTGGAGAAACCAACTCCATCATCATAGCCTTCATTTGGTTTACAATGGATGACTCCAATTTCTTGAGGTCATCCAAAGTAGTCGTTGAGCTATCGGCGTTTGATGGTGGAGGTGGTTGCTCACGGGGAAGGGAACCATTCACAACCGTCTCTTGTTCGGCCATTTCTTAGGCGGTAAAGTCCGAGCAAGAAAATCTTGCTCTGATACCAATTGAATGGACCATAGCGAACAAGAGGGGGGGGGGGGGGGGTGAATGGGCGCTACACAATTTTTATCCTTTTTCAATTTTAGTGCAACGCGGAAGTAAAGGTGATAGCTTTGATGTTCGAGGTGATCCTAGTATGATCCTAGGCTAGTGCAACAAGCAAAGGAACCAAGCAAGATAATAAAGTTGAGGAGCGGGACAACCGGAGGGCGCGGAGACGAGGCGAGGTTTGTTTCCTGCAGTTACTCCCACAAAAGGGAGTACGTCTACGTTGAGGAGGTGCTAGCCTCACACAAGAGGCTAGGCGGCCACACCACGAAGGAAGGCCTCACCTTCTTCCTCGAGAGAGCTCCACAAAGGGGCTCCCCCTTCTCCACTAAGGCACCTGTCGAGGCGGTGGTTCCTTCACAAGGTTGGGGCGAGCTCCACAATACTAGGAGGCTCCCAACACCCTATGGGGCTAGCACAACTCCAAGCTAGCCTCCATAGGAGCACTTCCTCCAAGATCCCACCATAGGAACCCTAACACCAAGATCCACTAAGGACTAGCAAGTATTGGTGAAATCTCTTTTGGTAGAACTACAGATCCGGGCCTCCTCCACCTCTCCACAAAGTTTGGGCAAGATTGGTTGGGTGGATGGGGAGATCCTCAAGGTTTGAGCTCAGCAACAATGGAGTAGAGAGAGATAAGAGCTAAAAAACGAGCTGGGGAAGAAGGGGCATTTAGGTCCCTCCAAATCCAACTGTTATGTGCAGTTTCCATGCAACCGGTACTACCGCTTTGGCATGCGGTAGTACCGCTCTGGATTCAAAATCCCTCACAGATTTAGCCACGTGGACTCACAGCGGTAGTACCGCTTGAGGTACCGCAATGACCTCTGTGAGCTCTGGACTCCTCGCGGCACCATAGCGGTACCAACGCGGTAGTGCCGTAACTTGCGTTACGGTACCTAAGCGGTACCAAGGCGGTACTACCGCTCTCAAGCGGTACTACCGCTCAAGGTACCGTAAGGCTCTCTGTGGGACTTTTCAGTGCAATTTTCCAGAGTGGTACTGCAGGGCGGTATCAGTAGGGTAGCGGCAGAAACTGATTTTTCCTCTTTTCCTCTCCAACCATGTCACCTCGCGACACACACACAAAACCTGAAAACCTATAAGCTACGCTTCAGTCTTCCGATCATGACGTGTTCAACGAGGGCACCGTGCACCTGCAAATCTATCAAAGACAAAATTTGCACGCGGTTAAATTCATTCAACTGTTGTTATAAAACACACAAAACACAGGATATAGACCTTGCTCTTTCAGCTAACAAACACATGTTTCTCTACCTAAGCAAAATCAAGAAGATAGAGGTCAAGAAGGTAGTGCCGAAAAAAGTTGCACATGCTGAATGCATTGTTCATGCAGCGTATCCTTGTTAGGATGTAAAGCGCATTGTCAAAGTGGTGTATGTTTAATAATGTGGAATTACTCATATGCACCAAATGTGAAACCACTAGAAACTGGTTAGTAATTAAATTGACCATTGTACATTGGAAGAAATCTGGAGGATCGCTGGTATCTTCCGTCTGCTCTGTTTTGTGTTCCTACGGTATGATATTTACGGGGGCCCCGGGGGGGGGGGGGGGGGGGGTGGATATTTTGTTCCTGCCTTGCTGCAGAAGATGGATTTTATATTGTCTTCCGATTGTATTTTTCGTCCTTACAGACCTTGGAGAATTTCTTGCACATATAGGTAACCTTATGAGATCATGAGGGTTCAAAGACGGGCAAGGCGAGACACACCTTCACTATTGTCGCCCACCATACCCCTCACAAAATAATTTCATATTGAGGTTTTCTCCAAAATAAGATAAAATGTCTTGTATGACATATTAATCATTTTTTCAAATATGGACGGACGCAGCAACGCGTGCTTTCATGATCTAGTACTTGTGGAAAGAGAGAGGAGGCACAAGCATGGAGAGAGAGCTCGGTTCCTACACTAGAGTAAGCAGCTGACAACTTTAAATCCTTTTTCAAATAATTGTTAGAAAAATGGCCATTACAACATTGTTCTGTCTTCTACACAAATCAAAATCATATTTTTTGCTAGGAAAAATGGTCATTTAGAACAATACAATATTTCATACATAAAAATCATTATTTAGTATGACCTTTATTAGCAGAATTACTTAGATTTTTTATTTACATCTGTTTTGAGTTGCACAAGTTTGCTTCCTCCGTTCCAATGAATAAGACGTTCTCGTTTTGTGTGTTTTTTATCTGACTAAGAATTACTCGAAATATATAAAAACTGTCGATATAAAATAAGCATCATTAAAAAGTATTTTTCAATACAAATCAAACGGTACTAAACACATAGTATAATATAATTAGTATTTGATTTCTCATTTGTTTAGTTAAAGTTCATCTCAAAATGCGTGTGCACCCTTATTCATCGAAAGAGGTATCCTTTTGGAATCGATAGCATATGCAACCCATCTCAACAACTAGCGCGCACCACCATTTGAAAAGCGCACCTATAAATTTGCAAACTTTGTGCTGCAACTTTATATTGGGCTCGACGTCGCTGCAAGGTTTTTTCCAACGGAAGGGACCATCGCCTCCCTTGACCTTCTGTTCCATCATACCCTTAGAGCATCTCCACCACTGCCCCCCAAATAGGGCGCCGGCAGGGGTGCCGGCACAGCCGTGTGGGTGCGCCGACACTGCATCCTTCATTTGGGGATGCCGTTCCCACACCGGCGCATAAATTATTCATACAATATGTTGATATAGAGGTCATGGTCTGCCACTGCCTCGAGAATGACACTGCACTCCTTGTAGATCCATTGCCAAGAAAAAGGGCAATTCTTTCAGCCCCAATGCATACAGTCAATGCTTCCGAGCATCCGCGGAAACCCTCGTGCTGCATTTTGTTCCAGGATCCGAGTTGTATCATCTGCCCTTGGTGCTCTCAAATAGTCTTTACCAAACACCTCTATGACGGCTCGACAAAACATGTAGAGGGTCTGTGAATATGTCGACTCCGCCATCCGCAGGTAGTCATCGGCTGTATCTGGAGGAGCTCTATATGCAAGACAGCGCATTATAGCAGTGCACTTCTGGATTGAGGTTAAGCCCCACAAACATGTATAATCTTGTTGATCATGAAATAGTCGTCGCACTCCCTGACGCAGAAAAATATCTTCATATCCTAAACCGGCGCCGAAATTCCTTCGGCGAATGAGTCGCGTCGTCGGCGAAGTAGTCGGCGTCAAGCAGCATGACGCCAGCTTGACGATGTCGGTTGACGTTCCTCCTCTTCCCTGGCTATGAGCCGCCGCGTCGAGGCACGCCGAACAAAGGTTGGCGAACACGGAGGAAGCTCGTCAGAATCAGCTGTTGCTGTTTCCACCGGACAACCGCAACATTCTGCTCCTCCGTGAACACCTGCACCATCATCTCGTCGTCGTTGTCCATCTCGGCAATCCGACGAACAACTTGCGGGTGGGGCGGTTCTGCGGCGGTGGCGACGACCTCTGTTCCGGTCGAAACAGAAGCTGCCGGTCGAGGGGGTAGCGGCGGTGTCGATGGACGGCAGTTCCCGTCGTTGTCTATTGTAGGTAGGAGGCGCGACAGTGACGGTGGTGATGACGATCTAAAGGGGTGGGAGTCGGCTCGGGCATGGGTGAAAGGTAGGGAAAGCGGTGCGTCTGCTGCCGCGCGGAGCCCACGCGCGATTTGTGATGTGCCACACCTGATCCACGCGCTCGACTAAGGGCTTGTTTGGCTGTTCGGGCCAAATTTCCCCGGGTAAATGTTCCCGGCCAGGAATAGGTAGAAACAGGAGCAAACCCTCGGGATTATTTCCCCAACCTCCGGACTATGGGCAAAATTTCGCCGGGAAAAGGCCGGGAACCCGCCAGGATTTCTGTAACCAAACAAGCCCTAAGGGGCTGGCACAGTGGCACGGGTTGCCGGCGCTTCTAAGCCGCCGGTTCTAAAAAGTTATCGGGGGCGCTATGTAAGAATCCCTCTACTGGTATGATGGCCAGCACATGGATCTACGACGTGAGACTTGACTTGTGAAGGAAGAAAGAAGAGACAGAAATCAAAGCACAGAGATAAGAGGAATTCGCTTCAATATTCCATTTCTTCAGACTTGATCCAAAACGATTACAACCACTGCTTATAATAGCGCAGCGCACACACGCACCCAACTCCTCTCTAGCAACCCTAGCCCACGGTTAACTTAACACACACACCCCTTTGCGCCACCTTTATTCCCCTTTGGTCCCTAGGTGGCGTTGCCCAAGTCTAAGGCGTGACAGGTTCCCCCTCATGAACACTTGCCTGTCCCCAAGCAAGAACTTCTGGAAAGCGTGACTTTAGTGTGTTCCAGTCCTCCCAAGTCGCTGCATCTTCTGGCAAGTTCTTCCATTTGATCAGCATTTGAGGCAGAGCAGCGTTCCCTTTCTTGACCATCCGACGATCCAGTATTTTCTCCGGAGCTGTGTCAGTAGAGTCAAGCAATGGTAGTTTTGGCAGTTCAGAGAAAACTGGAGTGTAATCTGGGTGAAACTCTTTCGGCTGTGACACATGGAAAACATTGTGGACTTTGGTTCCCTCAGGAAGCTCTAATCTGTAAGATACTTGTCCCACCTTGCCCAGAATTTTGTATGGGCCGAAAAACTTGTATGCCAGTTTTGGAAACGGTCTATTGATGACCGTTGCTTGTGCATAAGGCTGGAGTTTGAGCAGTACCTTATCGCCTACTTCAAATGATTTCTCCGTGCGGTTGCGGTCAGCAAATAGCTTCATGCGGTTTTGTGCTACTGCCAAGTGTTGTTTGATCAGTTCCACTTGGTGTACCCTTTCTTCGATCACTCCAGTCACAGTTTGATCTGTAGTACTGTCCAAATCTGGCATTGCTCCTAGGTTGGGCTCGTGGCCGTAGAGAGCTTTGAATGGGGAGCAACCAATAGACGTATGAACAGTGGCGTTGTACCAGAACTCAGCGAGAGGTAACCATCGACGCCACTGTTTTGGATCCTCCTGTACCATGCATCGAAGGAACATTTCGAGGCACTGATTTACCCTTTCACTCTGCCCGTCTGTCTGCGGATGGTACGCTGTGGTGTAGTTTAGCTTAGTCCCCAGTGCCTTGAACAACTGCTTCCAGAAATGGCTAGTGAAAATGGTGTCTCTGTCTGATGTGATTGTCCTTGGCATGCCATGTAGCTTGACTATCCCATCAATGAACACACGAGCAACTTGAGGGGCCGTATATGGATGACGAAGAGGAAGGAAGTGTGCTACCTTGGTGAACCTGTCCACCACAACGAGTATTACGTCAGCTCCTTCCGATAATGGCAGGCCTTCCACGAAGTCCATTGTTATGTCTCTCCAGGCTCCTTCAGGAACTGGTAGAGGTTGGAGCAGGCCTTGTGGATGTGCAGTAGAGTGCTTTGCATGTTGGCACACTTCACACTGCTGTACAAAGTTGGTGACAGCAGTTTTGAGGCCATGCCAGGCAAACAGCCGTTTGATACGCTGATATGTGGCCTGCACTCCGGAGTGTCCACCTACGGCACTGGCGTGCATTGCTGCAATAAGTTTTGTTTGTATTGCTGAATTAGCTCCGAGCCAGATGCGCCCATGGAACCTGATGATGCCCTGAGTCAGTTCATAGCCATGCTCATCTGGACTATGCAAAGCCAGTTCTGCCAGTCTGCGCTGGGCTTCCGCATCCATTGCATACGAATTGACAACCTCTTGAAGCCAGGTTGGCTGTGCCTCTGAACATGCTTGGATGGCTAACAGATGGCCGACCCTGGAGAGTGAGTCCGTAGCATGATTCTCTGCACCTTTCTTGTACTTGATCTGAAATTGGAGACCCATGAGCCTTGCCATGGCCTTCCTTTGCAGTGGTGATTGCAGGTTCTGGTCCTCAAGAAAGCACAGGCTATGGTGGTCAGTTCGAATGATGAACTCCTCTCGCTGTAAGTACGGCCGCCAGCGTTTGACTGCCATCAGGAGAGCCAAGAATTCCTTTTCATAAATAGAAAGTTGCTGATGTAGTTTGTTGAGTGGCTTACTTAGGAAAGCGAGTGGATGATTGTCCTGCATTAACACTGCCCCAATCCCTGTATCACAAGCGTCCGTCTCCACCACAAAGGTCTTTGAGAAATCAGGTAGTTGCAGAACAGGTGTGGTCACCATGGCCAATTTGAGAGCATCAAAAGCCTCTGCTGCTGCCGGGTCCCAAATGAATTCCTTCTGCATTTTCAACAGATTCGTCAGAGGCGTCGCAATTACACCGTAATTCCTCACGAATTTACAGTAGTAGCCAGTTAAGCCTAGAAACCCCCGCAACTCCGTCACATTCATCGGCTGCGGCCAGTTGTGCATCGCCATGGTCTTGCGTGGATCAGTGGCCACCCCCTGGGCTGAGACGATGTGACCCAAGTACTCCAGCTGTGAGCAGGCAAACGAACATTTGCTGGTTTTGATGAACAGTTGGTGCTCTTGGAGAAGGGAAAGAACTTCTCGCAGATGAGTGATGTGCTCGTCCATGGTCTTGCTGTAGACCAAAATGTCATCCATGAAAACAAGGACTGACTTGCGTAGGCAGGGTAAGAGGACGCTATTCATGACGCATTGGAAAGTGGCCGGTGCATTGCACAAGCCGAAAGGCATGACTCTGAACTGGTAATGCCCCAGGTGGGTCTTGAATGCTGTTTTAGCTTCGTCAGCTGGCAACATGCGAATTTGATGATATCCGGCTCGCAAATCCAGCTTGGAGAATACTATCGTACCCCCTAACTCGTCCAGAAGCTCATCAATCACCGGCATTGGAAACATATTCTTGATAGTGAGCTCGTTGAGACGCCTATAGTCGATGCAGAAACGCCATGTGCCATCTTTCTTTTGCACTAATAGCACCGGCGAGGCAAAAGGAGACATGCTAGGCACAATGATTCCTGCTGCTAGCATTGCTGCAACTTGGCGCTCAATCTCGTCTTTGTGTGCTGGAGAATAACGATAAGGCCTTGAGTTGAATGGTGCCGCATCTGGCTTGAGGGGAATCGCATGATCATATTCCCGAGAAGGAGGCAGAGTAGTGGTTTCTGCGAATACTGCTTGATACTCTTGCAGCAGTGCTTGTATTTCTGGTGGAGCATCTGCCACTGTTGTTGCTGTGCTACTGTCCTCCGACTGTACCACTGCCATGGCCCAAATATCCCCACCCTTTGCCCAATTAGCAACTTGATCCACATGTATCTCTCTGAGTGATGTTACTGGTGGAGCTTGCACACCATGGAGAGTGACCTGTTGTCCCTTATGAGTGAAGGATAAAAATTTCTTGTTCTAGTCTGTGGTCATGGGACTGTGTTGCTTCAACCAGTCCATGCCAAGAATGGCATCATAGGCACCCAGGTCCAAAACACGCATAGGAGTGACAAACGTTGCGCCATGCGACCACCAGCTGAATTCCAGCACAGTTTGAGTGGAATGCAAGTATTCTCCATTGGCCACTTTAACTGCCACAGGTGAGGCTTCAATTACTTCACATGGAATTCTGTCCAACAACTGAGAGTGGATGAAGGAGCTACTGCTGCCTGAATCGACCAGAATGACGAGGACCTGATTGCCCACCAGTGCTCGCAGTCGCAGTGTCTCGGCTCCTTCTGAACCCGCCAGGGCATGGAGACTAAGGTGTTCTGCATACGCGATGTCCTGCATCTCGAGTATGTTCAGTAGCTCCTCCGCCAATATCAGCGGACATGCCTGTTCTTCCGGGGCTTCCATGACATTTAAAACAGCAACTAGTGTTTGCCCACATTTGTGAGTAGGAGTGTAAGGTTCGCCACACCGGTAACATTGATTGTTTGCTCTTCGATATTCTCTCAGCTGGCGATCCTTCCAAAGCTCCCCAGTGGCAAACTTCATGGCTGGTTTAGCCGCATCCCTCGGCTGAGCTTGTTCTGGACGAACATAGGCTCGGGCACCTCGTGCACGCGTGTCGTCCTGAACCTCTTGCTGAACTCTTGCGATGAGCAAGGCTCGTTCCAGAGTTTCGGGGACTTGGGATTCAACTGCTGCTCGCAGCTCCGTCTTGAGGCCCTTGATGAATTGGGACAGGAAAAATTGCTCATCATAATTCGGGTTGAACATCAGGACTTGGTACATGAGTGACTGAAACTCGACGATGTATGTGTGTACTGATTCTGTTTGCTTCAGTTGGAGCAGAGATTTCATAGATTTTCGCTGATCATCTGCACCAAACTCATTCTCCACGACAGTGATGAACTGCGGCCACCCCTTGATCGAATGTCTCTGCTTGTAGGACTGCAACCAGATGGCTGCATTTCCATCGAGATGGAGCGAGGCCGTGGTGTGCCACAGGGAGGGACTGATGTTAAACACGCGGAAGAAATCTAAACATTGGTCACGCCATACCCTGGGGTGATCGCCGGAGAAACGTGGGAACGACATCTTCGGCATGTGGTTGCGGCCGCCATGTTCCTGACCTGAAGAACTTGTTCTACCACCACCTGCGCCGCCTTGAAAACCCCCAGCACCTCCACTTCCCGGTCTACCGCCACCAGAGCCATCATCGAGGACACCTTCCCGGCCACCAGCGCCAGGGCTGTCCGGTCTACCGCCACCTGCCGCGCTTGTCGATGCTCCTGGCGTGTTCCCGAGCCACCGCGGCTGTGTGTGTGATGCCTTACCACGCCCCATGGTGTCGATCTCGCCGTGCTCAGGCTCCTCCTCCACTTCCTTCTCGCCTTGGCACTTGATACGTCTCCGACGTATCGATAATTTCTTATGTTCCATGCCACATTATTGATGATATCTACATGTTTTATGCATACTTTATGTCATATTTATGCGTTTTCCGGAACTAACCTATTGACGAGATGCCGAAGGGCCAGTTGCTGTTTTCTGCTATTTTTGGTTTCAGAAATCCTAGTAAGGAAATATTCTCGGAATCGGACGAAATCAACGCCCAGCATCTTAGGATCACGCGAAGCTTCCAGAACACCCGAGAGAGGCCAGAGGGGGGCCACTGGGCCACCAGACGCCAGGGTGGCGCGGCCCAGGCATTGGCCGCGCCCCCCTAGTGTGTCACCGCCTCGTCGACCCTCCGACTCCGCCTCTTCGCCTATATAAAGGTCCCTGACCTAAATCTTCGATACGAAAAAGCCACGGTACGAGAAACCTTCCAGAGCCGCCGCCATCGCGAAGCCAAGATCTGGGGGACAGGAGTCTCTGTTCCGGCACGTCGCCGGGACGGGGAAGTGCCCCCGGAAGGCTTCTCCATCGACACCGCTGCCATCTCCACCGCCATCTTCATCACCGCTGCTATCTCCCATGAGGAGGGAGTAGTTCTCCATCGAGGCTAAGGGCTGTACCGGTAGCTATGTGGTTAATCTCTCTCCTATGTACTTCAATACAATAATCTCATGAGCTGCCTTACATGATTGAGATTCATATGATGATGCTTGTAATCTAGATGTCATTATGCTAGTCAAGTGGATTTTACTTATGTGATCTCCGGAGACTCCTTGTCCCACGTGTGTAAAGGTGACAGTGTGTGCACCGTGTGGGTCTCTTAGGCTATATTTCACAGAATACTTATTCACTGTTATGAATGGCATAGTGAAGTGCTTATTTATATCTCTTTATGATTGCAATGTGTTTTGTATCACAATATATTTGTGTGCTACTCTAGTGATGTTATTAAAGTAGTTTATTCCTCCTGCACGGTGTAATGGTGACAGTGTGTGCATCGTGTAGTACTTGGCGTAGATTATGATTGTGATCTCTTGTAGATTATGAAGTTAACTATTACTATGATGGTATTGATGTGATCTATTCCTCCTTTCGTAGTGTGAAGGTGATAGTGTGCATGCTATGTTAGTACTTGGTTTGGTTATGTTGATCTGTCATGCACTCTAAGGTTATTTAAAAATGAATATTGAATATTGTGGAGCTTGTTAACTCCGGCATTGAGGGTTCGTGTAATCCTACACAGTTAGTGGTGTTCATCATCCAACAAGAGAGTGTAGAGTATAGCATCTATCTATTTATTATGTTATGTGATCAATGTTGAGAGTGTCCACTAGTGAAAGTATAATCCCTAGGCCTTGTTCCTAAATACTGCTATCGCTGCTTGTTTACTGTTTTACTACATCTCTACTGCCCGTAATATTACCACCATCTCTACTGCCGTTACTACTGCTCATACTTATTCATACCACCTGTATTTCACTATCTCTTCGCCGAACTAGTGCACCTATTAGGTGTGTTGGGGACACAAGAGACTTCTTGCTTTGTGGTTGCAGGGTTGCTTGAGAGGGATATCTTTGACCTCTTCCTCCCTGAGTTCGATAAACCTTGGGTGATCCACTTAAGGGAAACTTGCTGCTGTTCTACAAACCTCTGCTCTTGGAGGCCCAACACTGTCTACAAGAATAGAAGCACCCGTAGACATCAAGCACTCAGCATCGCCCGGATCGGGATCCGGGATCTTCAGCCGGACCATCAACGCGTGTAAATTTTTTCCCGTATCGTCGTGCTTGACGGCGCTGTTGGCGATCGCCGTCGCCTGGAGATCGAGCTGCGCGCGCAGCTGCTGCTGCTTCGTGTCGACCCCCGCCACCACTCCGTGAAGCAGATCGAGACTGGCCTGCAACTGCTTGAGCGTGGCGCTCGTCTCGTCCGCCTTTCCCCCCATCGCCGCGATGACCGCGCGGGTCTGTGCAGATGCCTTGGACGGCGCCGTGGTGAATCTGCTACTAGATCGAGCCTACCAAGGCGAGGATTTAGCGCAATCGAGAGCAATTCGACCGAAATCGAATATTTCTCAATCGCAACCCGACCCAGGAATTACGTAACTCAGATCAAGAGGGGAAGAAATCACCACTGCGGATGCGCCCGAGAAATCAACCCAAATCTGATACCAAGTGTAAGAATCCCTCTACTGGTATGATGGCCAGCCCATGGATCTACGACGCGAGACTTGACTTGCGAAGGAAGAAAGAAGAGACAGAAATCAAAGCAGAGAGATAAGAGGAATTCGCTTCAATATTCCATTTCTTCAGACTTGATCCAAAACGATTACAACCACTGCTTATAAGAGCATCTCCACTCGTCTCCCCGACGAGGCCCCCGAACGACGTTTTTTCCATCCGGACGGCGTAATCCGGCCCAGTCGCGCCCCCGGTTCCTCGTTTTCGTCCGGATTTGGGCCTAAATTCATCCGGCGATCCCACGCCATCCCCGCCCCCCCGGGGAGTTCTCGGGGACTCCGGACGAAACAAAAGCGCGCGAAACGGCGAGGAAACTTCCCGCGCGTCTGGTGGCCCCAACTTGTCGGCGAGAGACACCGATCGTCGGCCTCATCGCATCGTCTTCCGCGCGCTGTAAAAGCCTACCGCCGGTCAGCATTCGCCGGCCACGTAGCTTCCACGCGGCGAGTTAATGCCGTCTCCTCGGTTTCACGCGCGCCTACCGCTATTTATCGCCGAATTACCGCGTCTGCCCCGCATTCACCTCACTCGCCTTCCACCAAATCTCCCCCGAACTCGAACGAGCAATGGCGAACGACGGTGCGGCAAACAACGGCTTCGGCCGCCGCTCTCTCCACCAATGGGAGGGACGACTCCTCTACGCGGCGGGCTACCCGACGCCGCCAGACTTCCGTGCACCGGGGGGATGGAGGCTGAGCGCAGGCGGCGTGCCGATCCCGCCGCCGCCAACGGGCGGTGCCGCACTCGAACGGGCGATCAGCGACGTGCTCGTCACTCTCAGTGACGAGCAGCGCGCGGATCCGCGTTTCTTCCCCGACAACCACGAGTCGTGGATCGCGTTCTTCCGGCGAAGGTATGAACGCGAACTGGCCTCCTACGACGGTCCTCCTCCTCCTCCGGCAAGGAACAACGCCGCCGGCCGCAGACGATGGTGGAGCGCGCCTAACCGCACCCTCGAGAATGTGCTCGCGCACATCGAGGACGTAAACTCCCCCGTCCTGGGGATGCCACCGCCGGTGGCGGCTACCGTGTCACGCCGACACGGTAGTTCCTGGATGCCGAGGAGGATGGCGCCGTCCTCCTCCTCCTCTGGCTCGCGGTCGGCATCCAGATCCGGCGGTTCGACGCCGGCCATCGTCAAGCAGGAGTGGCCGGCTCCTTCGACCATCAAGAAGGAACCGTCGTCGCCACCGCCGAGCAGAGGGCGCAGTAGCGGCGCCCTCGTCATCCGCGACCAGCCGTCCTCTCCGCAAAGCGGGCGGAAGAGGAAGGCGTCGAAGGAGGAGGCCGCAAACCAGCTGGCCGAGGAGGAGGCGAGGCGCGCGGAGGACGCCGCGGTGGCGGAGGCGATCGCCAGGTCGCTGAAGGACCTGGTGCCCGCCGACAACGCCCTCCCCGAAGACGCCGCACTAGAGTGGTCCAGGCGGGACTGGGAGCGCGAGGAGGCGGAGCAGCAATGTCGGCTGCTGGATCTGGCTGCCGCGCGTCAACGCGCCGCCCGCGCCGCTACACCATCCGCCGCTAGGAACGTTGCGCCCAGGGAGGTGGTCAAGGTCGAGGACAACAGCGACGACGACATGTATCGTACGTCGCCGCCACGCGCCGGCGATGCTAGCCAGGGCACGAGCCGATGGTACGAGGCTCCGCCTCCCCAGGACAACGCCGGCTCCAGCGACGACGACGACGGCGGCGACTACACGTCGTTCTACCGCCATTTCGGCATGTAGTAGGGCGTTCTGTAGTGTAAATTTTAGTTTGCTAACGCCGAATTCAAATATATGTTCGAATTCGGCCTACTTATGTACGAACTCGCCTCTATATATTAAATATCATTAAATTTCGCTTATGTTTGAACGAACTCGCCAATTTTGTCTGAATTCGTTACATTCATCCTGGGCTCGCGGCTGGGAAAATGGGCCTCCCCAGGCCAAAGTTTTCTCCAATCCGGATGACAATATCGCCAGATTTGGGCGTGGAGAGCCCAAACGGCTGGAGATGCTCTAACAGCTCAGCGCACACACGCACCCAACTCCTCTCTGGCAACCCTGGCCCACGGTTAACTTAACACACACATCCCTTTGCGCCACCTTTATTCCCCTTTGGTCCCTAGGTGGCGCTGCCCAAGTCTAAGGCGTGACACGCTACGGGGCACCGGTGGAGGGACTCAGCTTCAGTGACTTGCTGAACCTAAGTCACCGAGACTAAGTCACCCATCTCAGCCCTTCATTTTAGATCCAGTGAACTAGATTAACTCAAAGTTACATTGTAAATTTCGAACTTTTCAGGAAAAAATTGAAAAAATTCTAGTATATCATACATATTTCGTTCTACATTCTGAGAAATTTTCAGCCCATTTGATTTAGTGGTTTGTAATTAAACTGCTTTTTACGTTTCAAATACAAAAAAGTCGTTTAATCACAAACCGCTAATCCAAATAAACTGAAAATTACTCAGAATATGGAACCGGACATGTATGATTTATAGGATTTTTTTCAATTTTTTCTGACAAGTTTGAACTTTTTTAGTGTGAATCTTGATCGATCTGGTTCAGTGGATCTAAAATGAAGGACTGAGATGGGTGACTTAGTCTCGATGACTTAGGTTCAGCAAGTCACTGAAGCTGAGTCCATTCGGGAGTGGTGGGGAAGACGAGCGAGGAAGAAAACAGGACGGTCAGGTGCAGTCATGTCGGGACAGTCTCACATCCAGACTCGCGCGATGGACCACAACGGAAAGATCGGACGGCACAAAATCGAGTGCTCGTTCGGTCAGATAGCATCCAAGCACTTTTTAGCACTTTGGTTAAAATATTTATAACCCGTTGCAACGCACGGGCATTTAACTAGTACTACTTAAAAAGACTGAACTTAATCCCTATTCTCCCCATCTCTTGGTACGTGAAAATCTTCGTCGTCCCGCTCGTCGACCTTCCGCTTGCCCGCATGCGCGTACATGGGCCAGGCCCACCTATCGCGTAGGTCGCGCCCCCTCGCTCTTCTCTACCTTGACGGACCCCATCCCGTCCAACCCTAGCCGTCTCTGCCTCAATCTGATTCCTCCTTCTCCACGCGACCCCAATCCCGTGCGATGGTGGCGGCGCTGCTGGTGAACTTGACGGCCGAGCGGAGCCTTGGCCGGTGCACGTCGTGCTGGGCGCCGATGCCACCATGGCCAACATCGCGCGCGCCGCCGTCGCCGCCTCCATCGCCCAGGGACGCAGGCCGCCGCTCCCCGCCTCCATCTCCCAGGTACGCAGGCCGCCGCTCCCCGCCTCCATCGCCCAGGGACGCAGGCCGCCGCTCCCCGCCGACGCGAACAACGTCGACGCGGCCGCATGGTTCGAGCAGCATCTCTCCAAGTATTCCACGATGGTAATAGAACCTCGTTCGATTTCTGAAACTGTCCACTGTATCAATCGCTCATCGCTGATGATGGATTCTTCGTCTCTTGCAGCGCTGAACCCTGACGAGAAGGTGCTGGATCTGGGGTCGCGCAACTTCTTCCTCTGCGCCATAAGATTCTGAATGGATTATCTGTATCTCGCACTGCCGCCTCCACAGTGCTCCCTCTCGCTGAACCTCAAGAGTTAAGAGTGATCATACATGCTTAGCACTTTTTTTGAGATACATATATTGTCCGGTTCAACTGAAGAGAATGATCAAATTAATGATCCTTCCGCTTATTCAGGTTTCAAATACTTAGTGATGGTTTTCTATAAGCCTTTTCTTGTCATCTTGTGCTAGCTAGGTTTCATTTTGTTTCAAGTACAAAATACTCATATTAGTTATAAAGCTTTTCTGGTCTTATTTTGTAGGGTGAATATCACGAGAAGATCAGAGTGTACAATTTGTAAACAAAAAAAAAGTCAAGTTCGACCTGCTCTTATATAATCCTTCGCAATTGCGTTGAATTTGTGGTGCCTTAGTTTGACCCATTTTTATTGCTAATGAATTGTGATTCTGTTTTAAATGATGAGGCTAGTTTGACACCAGGTGTTGTGGAGGTACCTCGCAGCCTTGTCGACAGGGAGAGTATGCCAGAAGAGTTTCAGCCAGCCACCCCTAAGGGGCTTCACCCTAAATGGTGTTACATATGAATTGTTGGCCCTCTCCCATCAAACATCCACTTCAAGGTTGTCATTTCACATGATCCCTTTAGTGGAATGTGAAGTCTGAATGGATTGCATGGATCAGACCTCACCATTTATCCGTGTCACATACTGAACTCAGAGCCTATTATCTTACCGAAATGGAAACAGACAATTCCTGGGGTGCAAAAATGATTTATGCAATTGAGGTACACATACAATGCACAAGCTTCTTCTAAATTGATGTTTCTTGTGGTTTATATATGAAAACTCTGTGTGATACGATTTTCAGAAGTTTGTTCCTCTTACTATTCTGTAGGTTGTTGCTGAAGATGGTTGCGATTTAAGCTTCTTGTGGTTTAAGCTTCTCTCCAAGTATTCCCTCGACAGTAGGAGAGCCTCGTTCGATTTCTGTAATGGCTGCAATTTGATTTGGCTTTGTCAAAGGATGTGTTTACCTCTTTGATGAAGGAGTTAGTGTTTTAGTTCTCTGCAGTTGTTGTAAAATTTTCTGATATACATGTTCTTAAAGTAATGCAAAGTCTCAGTATTTTCAGTACTACAATACATGTTAGCCTTGCCATTTTTTCTGGATACTGAATTGATCTACACTCGGGTTGATGGAAGGATATGCTTGTTCATATTAGTTGTAAAGGTTATGGATATTAATTATGGTACAGTTTTCAATATTTTTTTCTGACTTACAAGTGCTGATTTTCATAACATAGTTGATCTCGTCATCATATAAATCAAGCTCTAATATCCGAGTTTTTCTTTTAATGTAAAGCAACTGTGTGTAAGGATGTAAAACAAAATACAAAAATACATGAAAAGGATACAACTCTCGGTATTTTTGATGTGTTCCATTTGTACAGCTGGAGTGACTTACCGGTGGCGAGTAGCTGGAATGCAGTGACGAAGTAGCTAAAGAGTATCAAAGCCCTGTGGAGGGTCTCGTCAATAGTATGTACTCTCAATTCTCATAATATGTTTGATAACCTCATGATAATTGTCAGAATCATGTTTGCTCTAACGAATTATTTACTTACCAACTATATATATTTCTAAAAAGCTATTCTCACACACTTCGACTGATGCGACGCTTAAACAATTGGGCCACTTTGCTGAAGCAACCAATGTTCCTAATTATACCAATATATCTAGGGGAGTATGTTGAGCAAGATCTCTCGGTTATTAATCTGAAAGGGAATGTTGCTTTTTAGGTGTGTTGGCTGCCGATTAATCCAATAACTCATATAGGGTTAGAATTTTAAATACGACATTGTTAGCTAATACTTGTATCTTCATTATTCCCAATTGCTTGCACAAAGGTTGCCTTGGATGATTCCCCAGGCATCCATGCTAAGTAAGTAAGTATGTCCATTTAGTCCTCTTCTTAAGTTATAGTTGATGTTCTGTTGTAGTAAACTGATGTTACTTGTGAAAACTGAATAAATGTTAACATAGAATGGAAGTGTTTTGAGAGTGACATTGGCCTTGCTATCTTAGGAGTATCAAACATATAGCTATTTTACGGGTTAAAACTAACTCATCACAAACTGAGTAATCACTACTGTCTAAAAAAGAATCTCACAGTAGTGCCTCTCGTACCTCCCTCAGTTAACGATCTTAATCACCATTAATTAAAGTGGTTTTTGTTTACCTATTTAGTACCGTTTCCCCTCCTTCCAACATCAATTAACCACTACCGGTACTCTTAGTTATCACCATCATCAACCACCATAATCACAACATTTGACTCCATCGAAACTTATGTATTTCCTCCGGCCCCTATTACTTATTGTTAATATGGAAAGAGCTCCTGGTTTGTATATGATAGGGTCATGGCATATAGAAAAAATGAGTGGCAACAACATGTTAATAGTTTTGTTACGCGATAGTACGAAAAACAATACTTCCATGTTATCTTTGTTTGATCGAGTTAACTGAACAATGTATAAAACATTGAGATAAATCAAATTAGGTGTGTTCATATTAGGTTCTGTAGTGCTAGAAATGGCCTGACCAGATGAAACTAATTACAATCTAGCCACAGATCCATATGCCTCCCAGCAAGTTGTGGCGCTTTTTTTCCCTGTTGTGGAACTTAAAGCATATGCGGACCAGTGACAACCTTGATGATAAAAAAGTATGTACCACTTGAAGCATATGTTCCTCCCAGCAAAAGAACTTGCAAAGTGTCACCACAGAAGCAAGTCTGCCAAAAAAAAAAAGGTGATTTCGTTGAGAAATGCGGGCCTAGATATTGGAGGAGTACATCCTGTTGAGATGATCTTGCAATATCATTTTCTCACAACTGAAGAAGTTGAGTGCATCAAAGTCTTCAATTTATTGACCAAAGTGGTGATTAAGAGTTGATGGCCGTTCTTCTGTATAGTAATGAGACGCATTGTTGACCTCCTGTTTTTTTTTGTCATTGTAACGGAAGCTCAGGCTGTTCTTTACAGTAATATATATTATTCGTGCTCAATCCAGTTTCTTATTTCAGACATTTTTTTAGTGCTTATTTCGAAGCATGGACATGTATATGTTCAGGGGATATTGGATACTAACTGAAATTTTTGCCTTATTTCATGTCATCTAAATTAGTTAGTACATATTGGAGACTTAATTATTGTTGTTGATCTAAGTAATCAGCCGAAAAAATCTTTCATGGGGAATTATATGTTTCATACACAGTAAAACACAATGAATAAATACCAGGATCCTGCTACGTTATGGAAAGACAAGATGAGTTGACATAAGGAACCTAACCTATCACTGTGATATGCAGGGAACCTGTACTAGCTATGACCGTGATATGCGGTAGCGAAGACTATATGTTGGCAGTTGGCTTCCATGGAAGTGGAAGAGTGCAGGGAGTAGAGCTCGGACATAGTAGACAGGCGGAGTACTGAATGATGTGCTAGCTGATCGATTAACAACTAACGGCTACCTTTGGCCAACCTAAAGGCTTGCGGTTTTAAATTTCAATCAGTTCAAGCTTTGCATTGAGGGCATCTTGATTATATAATTGTGTTGATATTTTGCTGCAAATTTAAGCTGACTAATTATCATTTAGAAAGTGACTTAAATACTTTGTTGAATACTGGAAGAGCCAAACACCAAGTAGTTTTAGCAATACTGTAAAAATAAATGTCTTTTCGAAAACAGTGATATTGTATGTAGATCCAAGGCACATCAGACTGGTATTTCAATACTGGTTTAAAAAACACTGAGTTACGAACGTACCATGAATTTAGATGGCAACAAGGAACCTCAATTGAACATGCGCTACAACATAATGAAAAATAAAGGTATTTTGCTCCAACCGCAAATTTCATATAACAGGGTGTAAGAGCATCTCCACTCGTTTGGCCTGCCCACGACGAAATCCGGACGAAACAACCGCCGGATTGGACGAAATAAAGTCATGGGGAGTACCGTATTTCCAGTCATCCACCCGGAGTTCGGCGGGCATAGTTTAAATTCAAACAAACCGTCGTCCCGCGCTATAAGTACGGCCAGTTGATCGGCAAAAGGACCAGCAAAAGGATCAGCCATAGATCGGCGATAGGAGGGAAATTACACGAAAACAGGCTCATCGGCAGTCCCGGCTGGCACGGCGGTGTCCGACGGACCAGTTTCCTCACACGCCGTGGTCGAAGCGGCTGCGGCAGTCGACGACGAAGCAGCGGTAGTCGATGTCGAAGCAGCGGCAGTCGACGACGTAGACGTTGAGGAAGACGAGGTAGGAGCCGGCGGAGACGACGAAGAACTGGCCGGAGTGGCTCGGAGGATGTCGCTGCGGTGGCCCTGGTACCAATTCCTCGTCTCCTCGTCCATCAGATCCGTGTTCCCGCCCATCAGAAACGCCAAGTCAGTGTTCCTCTTCTTCGCCGCCGCGGTCGTCTTCAGCAGGGCGATCCGGACGCCTTGGTTGGCGAGCATCTCCCGCCACCTGCCGTCGAACTTGTCGTTCCTCCCGTCGGCGTGCGTCCTCAAGTCGGCCCAGCACTTGTCGATCGACGCCTGCATCCTGTCGGCGGGATTGCCCGTCTTTTTGAGCTCTTTGAGCTTCTTCTGGCCGAGTTCCGGGCGCCCATCCGCCGAGCCAGCCGCCGGAGCGTCGGGGTTGTACTGCTCGGTCTTGCTCTTCGAGAGGGTCTTGCGGGTTTCCGCCCACTTCTCGCACTTCTCGATGCGGGCGTAGACGTTCAGGAACTTGACCTGCATGCCGGTGTCGTCTATGTACATGTCCAAAGCACGGCGCAGCTGGGTGATACGTCCAATTTGCATCACTATTTTGTATCATAATTTGCTGTTATTCATTGATATATTTCATATTTGGATACAATACTTATGTTATTTCATCTATTTTGCATGTTTCATCATTATTGGAGGATCAAGCACCGGAGCCAGGATTCTGCTGGAAAAAGCACCGTCAGAACGCAATATTTCGGAAGATCAACTGTGGAAGGAAATTATACCAAAAATCCTATTTTTCAAGATGACGAAGGAAGCCAGAAGGAGGAGCCAGCTGGACCCAGGGTGGGCCCACACCATAGGGCGGCGTGGCCCATGGCCTGGCCGCGCCACCATGTGGTGTGGGGGGCCCACAGCCCCTTTCGCCTCCTTTTCTTCGCGAAACCCTTCGTCCCGAAAACCTAAGCCACAGAGGGTACCTCGCGAAGAGTTACAGCCGTCTCTGCGGGGCGGAGAACACCAGAGAGAAAAGAGCTCTCCGGCGGGCAGGAATCCGCCGGGGAAATTCCCTCCGGGAGGGGGAAATCGACGCCATCGTCACCGTCATCGAGCTGGACATCATCTCCATCACCATCATCATCATCTCCACCATCATCACCGCCGTCTCCACCGCTGGACACCGTCACCGCCGTAGCAATTTGGGTTTGATCTTGATTGTTTGATAGGGGAAACTCTCCCGGTATCGATCTCTACTTGTTGTTGATGCTATTGAGTGAAACCATTGAACCAAGTTTATGTTCAGATTGTTATTCATCATCATATCACCTCTGATCATGTTCCATATGATGTCTCGTGAGTAGTTCGTTTAGTTCTTGAGGACATGGGTGAAGTCTAAATGTTAGTAGTGAATTATGGTTGAGTAATATTCAATGGTATGATATTTAAGTTGTGGTGTTATTCTTCTAGTGGTGTCATGTGAACGTCGACTACATGACACTTCACCATTTATGGGCCTAGGGGAATGCATCTTGTATTCGTTTGCCAATTGCGGGGTTGCCGGAGTGACAGAAACCTAAACCCCCGTTGGTATATCGATGCAGGAGGGATAGCAGGATCTCAGAGTTTAAGGCTGTGGTTAGATTTATTCTTAATTACTTTCTTGTAGTTGCGGATGCTTGCAAGGGGTATAATCACAAGTATGTATTAGTCCTAGGAAGGGCGGTACATTAGCATAGGTTCACCCACACAACACTTATCATAACAATGAAGATTATTTAGCCGTATGTAGCGAAAGCACTAGACTAAAATCCCGTGTGTCCTCGAGAACGTTTGGTCATTATAAGTAAACAAACCGGCTTGTCCTTTGTGCTAAAAAGGATTGGGACACTCGCTGCAATTGTTACTCTCGCACTTTACTTACTCGTACTTTATTCAACTGTTACATCAAAACCCCCCGAATACTTGTCTGTGAGCATTTACAGGGAACTCTTCATCGAAACTGCTTGTCAACACCTTCTGCTCCTCGTTGGGATCGACATTCTTACTTATCGAAAATACTATGATACACCCCCTATACTTGTGGGTCATCAAGACTATTTTCTGGCGCCGTTGCCGGGGAGTGAAGCGCTATTGGTAAGTGGAATTGGTAAGGAAAACCTTTACTGTTTGTGCTGATTTTATTTCTGCCTGCTGCTATAAGTTATTATGGAGAGATCTTCTCTTCAATTTTTATTTGGGAAATCTACTACTACTGCAACGGTAGTGGATGAGGCGCCAGGTGAGGAAGTGATACCATATAAAATACCTATGAAAATTATTGAACGTGTTATGGATAACCGCTATGAAGGGGATGGAACTGTCCACCCTGGAGAACATTTATTGTTCTTACATGAATTATGCGGTTTATTCAAGTGTGCAGGTATTGCTATGGATGAAGTGAGGAAGAAACTATTCTCTTTATGGCTGTCTGGTAAGGCGGCGCATTGGTATAAATTACTGGATAATGGGGATTCTCTTGAATGGAATGATATTGTGCCCCGGTTTTATTCTAAGTTCTATCCTCCAAGTGAAATTCACAAGGATCGGAATCGCATATATAATTTTTGGCCTCATGATGGAGAGAGTATTGCCCAAGCTTGGGGGAGATTGAAGTCTTTAATGCTCAAATGCCCCATTCATGAGCTTCCTGGTAATGTTATTATTGATAATTTCTATGCAAGACTTTCTTTTCAAGACAAGACCTTGCTGGATACTTCTTGTTCTGGATCATTTACACGCAACAAAGAAGAGTTTAAAAGGGACCTTCTTGATCGGATCCAAGAAAATACTGAAGGTTGGGAGAACGACAAGGATAGAGAATCAGGTATAATTTATGATTATAAATGCATTGAAGCTTTTATGGATACTGATAAATTTCGTAATATGAGTGCTACATATGGTCTTGATTCTCAAGTTGCTGCAAATCTTTATAAAGCTTTTGCCTCTCATTATGAATTGCCAAAGAATAATTTTGATAAGTATCATGAACCGTATAAAGATAAAATTGATTCATCTATTAATAAATGCGTTGTAGTTGAAACTGCTGATCATGTTATTCCTGAAGCTTATTGATACGTCTCCGACGTATCGATAATTTCTTATGTTCCATGCCACATTATTGATGTTATCTACATGTTTTATGCACACTTTATGTCATATTCGTGCATTTTCTGGAACTAACCTATTAACAAGATGCCGAAGTGCCAGTTGCTGTTTTCTGCTGTTTTTGGTTTCAGAAATCCTAGTAAGGAAATATTCTCGGAATTGGACGAAATCAAAGCCCAGGGGCCTATTTTTCCACGGAGCTTCCAGAAGACCGAAGAACACACGAAGTGGGGCCACGAGGTGGCGACACCACGTGGCGGCGCGGCCCAGGGGGGGCCCGCGCCGCCCTATGGTGTGGCCCCCTCGTCTGGCCCCCGACTCTGCCCTTCCGCCTACAAATAGCCTCCGTGACGAAAACCCCAGTACCGAGAACCACGATACGGAAAACCTTCCAGAGACGCCGCCGCCGCCGATCCCATCTCGGGGGATCCAGGAGATCGCCTCCGGCACCCTGCCGGAGAGGGGAATCATCTCCCGGAGGACTCTACGCCGCCATGGTCGCCTCCGGTGTGATGTGTGAGTAGTCTACCCCTGGACTATGGGTCCATAGCAGTAGCTAGATGGTTGTCTTCTCCCCATTGTGCTATCATTGTCGGATCTTGTGAGCTGCCTAACATGATCAAGATCATCTATCTGTAATTCTATATGTTGCGTTTGTTGGGATCCGATGAATAGAGAATACTTGTTATGTTGATTATCAAAGTTATGCTTATGTGTTGTTTATGATCTTGCATGCTCTCCGTTACTAGTAGATGCTCTGGCCAAGTAGATGCTTGTAACTCCAAGAGGGAGTACTTATGCTCGATAGTGGGTTCATGCCTGCATTTACACCTGGGACAGTGACAGAAAGTTCTAAGGTTGTGTTGTGCTGTTGCCACTAGGGATAAAACATTGATGCTATGTCTAAGGATGTAGTTGTTGATTACATTACGCACCATACTTAATGCAATTGTCTGTTGCTTGCAACTTAATACTGGAGGGGGTTCGGATGATAACCTGAAGGTGGACTTTTTAGGCATAGATGCAGTTGGATGGCGGTCTATGTACTTTGTCGTAATGCCCAATTAAATCTCACTATACTCATCATGATATGTATGTGCATTGTCATGCTCTCTTTATTTGTCAATTGCCCAACTGTAATTTGTTCACCCAACATGCTGTTCGTCTTATGGGAGAGACACCTCTAGTGAACTGTGGACCCCGGTCCAATTCTCTTTACTGAAATACAATCTACTGCAATACTTGTTCTACTGTTTTCTGCAAACAATCATTTTCCACACAATACGGTTAACTCTTTGTTACAGCAAGCCGGTGAGATTGACAACCTCACTGTTTCGTTGGGGCAAAGTATCTTGGTTGTGTTGTGCAGGTTCCACGTTGGCGCCGGAATCCCTGGTGTTGCGCCGCACTACATCTCGCCGCCATCAACCTTCAACGTGCTTCTTGGCTCCTCCTGGTTCGATAAACCTTGGTTTCTTTCTGAGGGAAAACTTGCTGCTGTGCGCATCATACCTTCCTCTTGGGGTTGCCCAACGAACGTGTGAAATACACGCCATCAAGCTCTTTTTCTGGCGCCGTTGCCGGGGAACGAAGAAAAGTTACACCACAAAGATTTTCAACTCCCACGTCAACAGCTCTTTTTCTGGCGCCGTTGCCGGGGAGATCAAGACACGCTGCAAGGGGAGTCTCCACTTCTCAATCTCTTTACTTTGTTTTTGTCTTGCTTTATTTTATTTACTACTTTGTTTGCTGCACTAAATCAAAATACAAAAAATTAGTTGCTAATTTTACTTTATTTGCTATCTTGTTTGCTATATCGAAAACACAAAAAAAATTAGTTTACTTGCATTTACTTTATTCATCATGTTTCCTTTTAATTTTACCACGAAAAACATACCGGTAGGACATGGGTCTATAGTTGGGAGAAATAATATAGAAGAATTTTTCAATCATGTTAGTACTATTGAAAATTTTGAAGATAGACACTTGGTAGACCTTGCGCCTACTTATGAAATTGCTGCTGCGCATTTAGTCCGCTTGTTGGAAACTAAATTTGTTAATCTTAATCCTATAATCCAACACATGTTCTTCACACTTGGTGATATGGAAGAAGGGGAAAAGAAAGATTTTGTGTTAGAAACCCTTCTTAGAGAATTTGGAGGTCTAGCAAGAGAAGCTAGAAAGGTGTTTGCTAAATTTAATATGCTTGGTTCTCCAACTAATTTTGTTAGTCTCCTTGAAAAGATGGATATGGATAGAATAAGATTCACTAACAATGTTGATAATGGAGGGGAGATCAAAGCACCAATACCATGTAAGCTCCTAGCTATGAATGATGCGCTAGAAAATAACTATGCTTGGCTTGTTCCTGAAAATTTGTTTGATGAGAGTAGCACGCCTAAGACTAATGAAAAGGGAGATGCTGAAACTTATGTATCCAATATAATATGCCTGGTTGAGAAAAGCCCACACCCCGCTAACGATGCACCACCCTTTGATAATACTTGATGCACACTTTCTGCGCCTAGCTGAAAGGCGTTAAAGAAAAGCGCTTATGGGAGACAACCCATGTTTTTACCTACAGTACTTTGTTTTTATTTTGTGTCTTGGAAGTTGTTTACTACTGTAGCAACCTCTCCTTATCTTAGTTTTGTGTTTTGTTGTGCCAAGTTAAGCCGTTGATAGAAAAGTAAGTACTAGATTTGGATTACTGCACAGTTCCAGATTTCTTTGCTGTCACGAATCTGGGTCCACCTCCCTGTAGGTAGCTCAGAAAATTAAGCCAATTTACGTGCATGATCCTCAGATATGTATGCAACTTTCATTCAATTTGAGCATTTTCATTTGAGCAAGTCTGGTGCCATTTTAAAATTCGTCAATACGAACTGTTCTGTTTTGACAGATTCTGCCTTTTATTTCGCATTGCCTCTTTCGCTATGTTGGATGAATTTCTTTGATCCACTAATGTCCAGTAGCATTATGCAATGTCCAGAAGTGTTAAGAATGATTGTGTCACCTCTGAATATGTCAATTTATAATGTGCACTAACCCTCTAATGAGTTGTTTCGAGTTTGGTGTGGAGGAAGTTTTCAAGGATCAAGAGAGGAGTATGATGCAACATGATCAAGGAGAGTGAAAGCTCTAAGCTTGGGGATGCACCCGGTGGTTCACCCCTGCATATATCAAGAAGACTCAAGCGTCTAAGCTTGGGGATGCCCAAGGCATCCCCTTCTTCATCGACAACATTATCAGGTTCCTCCTGAAACTATATTTTTATTCCATCACATCTTATGTGCTTTTTCTTGGAGCGTCGGTTTGTTTTTGTTTTTGTTTTGTTTGAATAAAATGGATCCTAGCATTCACTTTATGGGAGAGAGACACGCTCCGCTGTAGCATATGGACAAGTATGTCCTTGGTTTCTACTCATAGTATTCATGGCGAAGTTTCTCCTTCGTTAAATTGTTATATGGTTGGAATTGGAAAATGATACATGTAGTAATTGCTATAAATGTTTTGGGTAATGTGATACTTGGCAATTGTTGTGCTCATGTTTAAGCTCTTGCATCATATACTTTGCACCCATTAATGAAGAAATACATAGAGCATGCTAAAATTTGGTTTGCATATTTGGTTTCTCTAAGGTCTAGATAATTTCTAGTATTGAGTTTGAACAACAAGGAAGACGGTGTAGAGTCTTATAATGTTTTCAATATGTCTTTTATGTGAGTTTTGCTGCACCGGTTCATCCTTGTGTTTGTTTCAAATAAGCCTTGCTAGCCTAAACCTTGTATCGAGAGGGAATACTTCTCATGCATCCAAAATACTTGAGCCAACCACTATGCCATTTGTGTCCACCATACCTACCTATGCTACATGGTATTTTCCGCCATTCCAAAGTAAATTGCTTGAGTGCTACCTTTAAAATTCCATCATTCACCTTTGCAATATATAGCTCATGGGACAAATAGCTTAAAAACTATTGTGGTATTGAATATGTAATTATGCACTTTATCTCTTATTAAGTTGCTTGTTGTGCGATAACCATGTTTATCGGGGAACGCCATCAACTCATTGTTGAATTTCATGTGAGTTGCTATGCATGTTCGTCTTGTCTGAAGTAAGGGCGATCTACTCTGAGTTGAATGGTTTGAGCATGCATATTGTGAGAGAAGAACATTGGGCCGCTAACCGAAGCCATGTTCCATGGTGGAAGTTTCAGTTTTGGACAAACATCCTCAAATCTCTAATGAGAAAAGAATTAATTGTTGTTGAATGCTTAAAGCATGAAAAGAGGAGTCCATTATCTGTTGTCTATGTTGTCCCGGTATGGATGTCTAAGTTGAGAATAATCAAAAGCGAGAAATCCAATGCGAGCTTTCTCCTTAGACCTTTGTACAGGCGGCATAGAGGTACCCCTTTGTGATACTTGGTTAAAGCATATGTATTGCGGTGATAATCCAGGTAGTCCAAGCTAATTAGGACAAGGTGCGGGCACTATTAGTACACTATGCATGAGGCTTGCAACTTATAAGATATAATTTACATGATGCATATGCTTTATTACTACCGTTGACAAAATTGTTTCATGTTTTCAAAATCAAAGCTCTAGCACAAATATAGCAATCGATGCTTTTCCTCTATGAGGACCATTCTTTTACTTTCAATGTTGAGTCAGTTCACCTATTTCTCTCCACCTCAAGAAGCAAACACTTGTGTGAACTGTGCATTGATTCCTACATACTTGCTTATTGCACTTATTATATTACTCTATGTTGACAATATCCATGAGATATACATGTTACAAGTTGAAAGCAACCGCTGAAACTTAATCTTCTTTTGTGTTGCTTCAATGCCTTTACTTTGAATTATTGCTTTATGAGTTAACTCTTATGCAAGACTTATTGATGCTTGTCTTGAAGTGCTATTCATGAAAAGTCTTTGCTATATGATTCACTTGTTTACTCATGTCATACACATTGTTTTGATCGCTGCATTCACTACATATGCTTTACAAATAGTATGATCAAGATTATGATGGCATGTCACTCCAGAAATTATCTGTGTTATCGTTTTACCTGCTCGGGACGAGCAGAACTAAGCTTGGGGATGCTGATACGTCTCCGACGTATCGATAATTTCTTATGTTCCATGCCACATTATTGATGTTATCTACATGTTTTATGCACACTTTATGTCATATTCGTGCATTTTCTGGAACTAACCTATTAACAAGATGCCGAAGTGCCGATTCTTTGTTTTCTGCTGTTTTTGGTTTCAGAAATCCTAGTAAGGAAATATTCTCGGAATTGGACGAAATCAAAGCCCAGGGGCCTATTTTTCCACGGAGCTTCCAGAAGACCGAAGAACACACGAAGTGGGGCCACGAGGTGGCGACACCACGTGGCGGCGCGGCCCAGGGGGGGCCCGCGCCGCCCTATGGTGTGGCCCCCTCGTCTGGCCCCCGACTCTGCCCTTCCGCCTACAAATAGCCTCCGTGCCGAAAACCCCGCATCGAGAACCACGATACGGAAAACCTTCCAGAGACGCCGCCGCCGCCGATCCCATCTCGGGGATCCAGGAGATCGCCTCCGGCACCTGCCGGAGAGGGGAATCATCTCCCGGAGGACTCTACGCCGCCATGGTCGCCTCCGGTGTGATGTGTGAGTAGTCTACCCCTGGACTATGGGTCCATAGCAGTAGCTAGATGGTTGTCTTCTCCCCATTGTGCTATCATTGTCGGATCTTGTGAGCTGCCTAACATGATCAAGATCATCTATCTGTAATTCTATATGTTGCGTTTATTGGGATCCGATGAATAGAGAATACTTGTTATGTTGATTATCAAAGTTATGCTTATGTGTTGTTTATGATCTTGCATGCTCTCCGTTACTAGTAGATGCTCTGGCCAAGTAGATGCTTGTAACTCCAAGAGGGAGTACTTATGCTCGATAGTGGGTTCATGCCTGCATTGACACCTGGGACAGTGACAAAAAGTTCTAAGGTTGTGTTGTGCTGTTGCCACTAGGGATAAAACATTGATGCTATGTCTAAGGATGTAGTTGTTGATTACATTACGCACCATACTTAATGCAATTGTCTGTTGCTTGCAACTTAATACTGGAGGGGGTTCGGATGATAACCTGAAGGTGGACTTTTTAGGCATAGATGCAGTTGGATGGCGGTCTATGTACTTTGTCGTAATGCCCAATTAAATCTCACTATACTCATCATGATATGTATGTGCATTGTCATGCTCTCTTTATTTGTCAATTGCCCAACTGTAATTTGTTCACCCAACATGCTGTTCGTCTTATGGGAGAGACACCTCTAGTGAACTGTGGACCCCGGTCCAATTCTCTTTACTGAAATACAATCTACTGCAATACTTGTTCTACTGTTTTCTGCAAACAATCATTTTCCACACAATACGGTTAACTCTTTGTTACAGCAAGCCGGTGAGATTGACAACCTCACTGTTTCGTTGGGGCAAAGTATCTTGGTTGTGTTGTGCAGGTTCCACGTTGGCGCCGGAATCCCTGGTGTTGCGCCGCACTACATCTCGCCGCCATCAACCTTCAACGTGCTTCTTGGCTCCTCCTGGTTCGATAAACCTTGGTTTCTTTCTGAGGGAAAACTTGCTGCTGTGCGCATCATACCTTCCTCTTGGGGTTGCCCAACGAACGTGTGAAATACACGCCATCACTTATATTGAAAAAACTCCTTTCCCTGCTAAAATGAAGGAGTACTCTGTTATAAATAGTGCGGTTCATAAAAGTGAAAAGAAACCTGTAGAACCTGAAGAACAAATAAAAGTTGAACCTGCTGTTGCAATAGTTAAAGATCTTGTGACTGAAAATGTGGAGGATGGTCATATTATTTTCTGTGAAGATGCTTCTAATATTGTTTCACATCCTAATAAACCCAAACAAGCTAGTGTTCCTATGCTATCTGTTAAAATTGGTGATCATTGCTATTATGGATTATGTGATATTGGTGCAAGTGTTAGTGCTATTCCTTATGAGCTTTACACGGAGATTATGCACGAAATTGATTCTTGTGAACTTGAAGATATTGATGTGGTTATTCAGCTGGCTAATAGAGAAACTATTTCTCCAATTGGTATTGTTCGAGATGTGGAAGTTTTATGCGGTAAGATTAAATATCCTGCTGACTTTTTGGTACTTGGTTCTGCTGCTAGTGATTATTGTCCTATTATTTTTGGTAGACCTTTTCTAAATACTTGTGGAGCTATTATAGATTGCAAGAAAGAGAAAATTTTGACTAAATTTGCTGGTGAATTTTATGAGTTTAACTTCTCTAAATTTACCAAAACCCCTTATAAAGCTGATTTGCCTAGTGATGATTTTAAAATGGAGCAGTGTGCATCTATTGTTCTTGTTCCTCATAATCCTTTGCAGCAACATTTGGAGAATAGCGAGAGTGAAGTTTTTAGGAAAGAAAGAGATGAGCTTGAGGAAATTTTTCTTCGCCAACCTATTCTTAAGCATGATTTACCGGTGGAAGATTTGGGTACAACACCGCCACCAAAGGAAGATCCTGTTTTTGAATTAAAGCCTTTGCCTGATAATCTTAAATATGCTCATATTGATGATAAGAAAATATATCCTGTTATTATTAGTTCTAAGCTTTCAGAGATTGAGGAAGAAAGGTTATTGGAAATATTGAAGAAGCACCGAGGAGCTATTGGCTATACTCTTGATGATTTGAAAGGGATTTCTCCTTCTATTTGCCAACATGCTATTAATATGGAAGATGATGCAAAGCCTGTTGTTGAACATCAGCGTCGTCTAATTCCGAAGATGAAGGAAGTGGTAAGGAATGAGGTATTAAGACTTCTTGAAGCTGGTATTATATATCCTATTGCTGATAGTAGATGGGTTAGTCCTGTGCATTGCGTTCCCAAGAAAGGAGGAATGACTGTTGTGCCTAATGATAATGATGAGCTCATCCCTCAAAGAGTAGTTGTAGGGTATAGAATGTGCATTGATTTTCGAAAAGTTAATAAAGTTACTAAGAAAGATCATTACCCTTTACCATTTATTGATCAAATGCTAGAAAGATTGTCTAAAAATACTCATTTTTGTTTTCTTGATGGTTATTCTGGGTTTTCACAAATTGTTGTTAAAGCTAAAGATCAAGAGAAAACCACTTTCACTTGTCCCTATGGAACTTATGCTTATAGACGTATGCCTTTTGGTTTATGTAATGCTCCTGCTACTTTTCAAAGATGCATGTCTGCTATTTTTCATGGTTTTTGTGAGAGTATTGTAGAGGTATTCATGGATGATTTTTCCGTCTATGGGAATTCTTTTGATAGTTGCTTGCGAAACCTTGATAAAGTTTTGCAGAGATGTGAAGAAACTAACCTTGTTCTTAATTGGGAGAAATGCCACTTTATGGTTAATGAAGGAATTGTATTGGGACATAAAATTTCTGAGAGAGGTATTGAAGTTGATAGAGCTAAAGTTGAAGCAATTGAGAAGATGCCCTATCCGAGGGATGTTAAAGGTATTCATAGTGTTCTTGGTCACGCTGGGTTTTATAGGAGATTTATTAAAGATTTCTCCAAGATTTCAAAGCCTCTTACTAATCTTCTTCAAAAAGATGAACCATTTGTTTTTGATGATGATTGTAAGGAAGCTTTTGAAACTCTAAAGAAAGCTTTAACAACTGCTCCTATAGTTGAACCTCCTGATTGGAACTTACCATTTGAAATTATGTGTGATGCTAGTGATTTTGCTGTAGGCGCTGTTCTTGGACAGCGAGTAGATAAAAAACTGAATGTTATTCATTATGCTAGTAAAACTCTTGATGCTGCTCAAAGAAATTATGCTACAACTGAAAAAGAATTATTAGTTGTAGTCTTTGCTTGCGATAAATTTAGATCTTATATTGTTGATTCAAAAGTTACTATTCATACTGATCATGCTGCAATTAGATACCTTATGACAAAGAAAGATGCTAAGCCAAGGCTTATTAGATGGGTACTTCTTTTGCAAGAATTTGATTTACATATAGTAGATAGGAAAGGTGCTGATAATCCTGTTGCTGATAATTTGTCTAGATTGGAAAATATTGCTTATGATCCTGTTCCTATTAATGATAGTTTTTCAAATGAACAATTGGCTGTAATAAAGGTGAGCTCGCGAGACAGTCCTTGGTATGCTGATTATGCTAACTTTATTGTTTCCAAGTATTTGCCTCCAACTTTTTCAGCTCAGCAAAGGAGGTAATTCTTTTATGACTTGAGGCATTATTTCTGGGATGACCCACACTTATATAAAGAAGGAGTGGATGGTATTATGCGAAGATGTGTTCCCGAATATGAACAACAAGAGATATTGAGTAAATGTCATGGTAGTGCTTATGGAGGACATCACGCCGGAGAAAGAACCGCGCAAAAGGTTCTACAATCAGGTTTTTATTTGCCAACTCTCTTCAAGGATGCGAGAAAGTTTATTTTATCTTGTGATGAATGCCAAAGGGTTGGTAATATCTCCAGACGTAATGAAATGCCTATGAATTATACTCTTGTTATTGAACCATTTGATTGTTGGGGATTTGACTTCATGGGACCTTTTCCGTCTTCAGAAGGTAACACTCACATACTTGTTGTTGTTGATTATGTTACTAAATGGGTGGAAGCAATACCTACAAAAAGTGCTGATGGTGAGACCTCTTTAAGAATGCTTTTAGACATTATTTTTCCTAGATTTGGAGTGCCTAGATATATTATGACTGATGGAGGTTCTCATTTTATTCATGGAGGTTTTAGAAAAAACTCTTGCTAAGTATGGTATTAATCATAGAATTGCTTCCGCTTATCATCCTCAAACTAGTGGTCAAGTAGAATTATCAAATAGAGAGATTAAATCTATTTTGGGAAAGACCATTAATAAAACTAGAAAGAATTGGGCTAGTAAATTGAAGGATGCACTATGGGCTTATAGAACTGCTTATAAAAATCCCATGGGAATGTCACCTTATAAAATGGTTTATGGGAAGGCTTGTCATTTACCTTTAGAACTAGAGCACAAAGCTTATTGGGCTGTTAGAGAAGATCCTAAACTTGCCGGTGATAAGAGGTTGTTGCAATTAAGTTCTCTAGATGAATGGAGAAATGAAGCTTATGAAAATGCTAAACTCTTTAAAGAGAAAGTTAAAAAATGGCATGATAGAAGGATTATTAAAAGAGAATTTAATATTGGGGATAAAGTCCTATTGTATCGGTCTCATCTCAGATTCTTTGCAGGGAAATTACTCTCAAAATGGGAAGGACCATATGTTGTCGAGGAGGTGTATCGTTCAGGAGCAATCAAAATTAGCTCTCTCCAAGGCAATGCCACGCAAGTGGTGAATGGACAAAGACTCAAGCATTATATCTCGGGTGATTCTTATAATGTTGATGTTGATATTATTCAAGTGGAAACACCGGAGGCTTTCATCAAAGGGCAAATTGACAGTCCGCCAGAACTCGACTTTGAATAGGTAACAGTACTGGTAATGAAAAGTACGCAATTTACTTTCCGAACAATATTTTTGCTGTTTTTGGAAAATATGAAAAATTACGGATCGAAACGGAGTGGAAAGGACGCACGAGGGCGTGCCACCATAGGGCGGCGCGGCCTGACCTAGGCCCGCGCCGACCTACGGTCTGGCCGCCTCGTCGCCCCTTTCCGACTCTAGTTCGATCTGGTACTTTCCTTTTGTCGTGAAATTTTTTGCTATATAATCCCCCGGACCCCTGGAGGTCCGTATATCGTTTTCTCGACGTGTTTTGTTTCGAGCTGTTTCTGCCAGGATTTGCTTCGGATCTAGAGCCATCATGTCTTCGTCGGAAACTCCGAAGGACAGCTCCTGCAAGGATGTTGGCAACTTGTACATGGAGGAGCTGAGGATGCACCCCAAGGAGTTGCTGCTTGTTGAAGGAGAACTGCAGGTCAAGGATGTCCAGGGTCCTAAAGGGGAAGGAAGCTTGGAAGACAGGATGGAGAAGCTAGAACAAGAGGTTTTCAAATACAAGAAGATGGCTGAGCGTGAGGTGGATATCTTCCACAAGATTGTGTCTGAACTCATTGCTGAACATGAGAAGGAAACTGCAAAGCTTTGGAGCGACATCCTCTCACTTCACGACACCACCAACAAGCTCCAAGCACAACTCTATGACGTTCAGAATCAGAACTGTGAGTATGAAAACAGGTTTAAATACATAAGCCGTGCTGCTAGTTTCAGGATTCCCGAGACCAAGATGTCGTTTCTTGATGGAGAGCCTCTTCCTTGGAAGTTTGATGACGGGAGTTCATCACCACCATCGCCAAAGGAGTAATTCATCATCGGTATTGGCATCCCCTTGGTTTGTTCCAAGCTTGGGGGAGTGCCGCGGTATCACATTATCACTACCTTTTACTTTTATTATCAAGTAGTGTCATATCATGAGTAGGGAAGTTATCGTATAAGATGGGTTGCAGTTTGGAAGTATCTCTCCTTTAGTTGGTTATCTATGTATCCCTTGGTGTGAGTTATCGTTATGGAATATTAATGAGAAGTCTTATCATTTACATATTGCACATCTTATTTTAGTTTGCAATCTCTATTATATGATTTACCTTGTTGTTAGTATTGGTATCACTTTGGGAGCATTGAATAAATCTATTTGGTTTTGGCAAACTTAGCATTGGTCAATAGCAACAACACTTTGAGGTTTAAGTAGAAAAGAGAAATACATGTAGTTGTTTCATATCTTTCTTTCTTATTAGCTCATAGCTTATTATTCTGAAGTTAAAATTGTTTGTGCTTACAAGGAAGATGCATGATTGTTTCTATCACATGTATATTTGTTTGTTTCCCTCAACTCTTATGCTTGCTAATTAACCTTGCTAGCCAAAAACCTGTACTGAGAGGGAATACTTCTCGTGCATCCAAACCTTAGCCCAAACCTATGTCATTTGTGTCCACCATACCTACCTACTACATGGTATTTTCCGCCATTCCAAGTAAATACTTCATGTGCTACCTTTAAACAATTCAAAACTTAGTATCTCTTATTTGTGTTAATGTTTTATAGCTCATGAGGAAGTATGTGGTGTTTTATCTTTCAATCTTGTTGGGCAACTTTCACCAATGGATTAGTGGCTTCATCCGCTTATCCAATAATTTTGCAAAAAGAGCTGGCAATGGGATTCCCAGTCCCAAATTAATTAAATTAAATAGACACTCCTCCATGGTATGTGATTGATGGACGGCACCCGAAGGATTCGGTTAGCCATGGCTTGTGTAAGCAAAGGTTGGGGGGAGTGTCATCATCATAATAAAACTAAAATAAAAAGGCACTCTTTCATGGTATGAGATTGTTGGCAGGCACCCGAGGATTCGGTTAGCCATGGTTTGTGAAAGAAAGGTTGGAAGGAGTGCCACATAAAATGAAAATAATATGGGAGCCGCTCTTTGAAGGTTGTCTGGCAAGGGGGTTAGAGTACCCGCTATCAGTCGTTGACAACAACAAACACCTCTCAAAATGTTACTTTTATTCTCTTTATATGATTGCAAAACTGAAAAGCTCTAGCACATGATTTAATCCCTGCTTCCCTCTGCGAAGGGCCTGTCTTTTACTTTATGTTGAGTCAGTTAACCTATTTCCCTCCATCTCAAGCAAGCATTTGAGTAGTTGTGATCAAACCATTATATTGTGATTTGCTTCATCATGTCTTTTATTCTTCTTTGTTTAGTACAAGTTTTATCTGAATGAATATAACTTTGCAAGTTATCAATGATTATGAGGAGACCATTATGATTGAGTATGCAAGTTGTGCCCTATAAACTTTAACATGAGAGCACTGCTCAATGAGATAAATATAATCTGTTAATTGTTCTCTGACCAAGAACGAAGTTTGCCATCACCAACTATGATTTCTTATGCACCTTTATTTGTGATTACCTTATACTTGTTTCAAGTTGAGTTATATGAGGAAGTTGTTTACTATAATGTCTTGTGTGAATGAATATGATGCTTCTTGTCCGTATTTTATTTATCGACTCTTCACTCCATAAACATGTGGTCCTGTTTACTGAGTTCAGTTTCGCTTGGGGACAAGCGAAGTCTAAGCTTGGGGGGAGTTGATACGTCCAATTTGCATCACTATTTTGTATCATAATTTGCTGTTATTCATTGATATATTTCATATTTGGATACAATACTTATGTTATTTCATCTATTTTGCATGTTTCATCATTATTGGAGGATCAAGCACCGGAGCCAGGATTCTGCTGGAAAAAGCACCGTCAGAACGCAATATTTCGGAAGATCAACTGTGGAAGGAAATTATACCAAAAATCCTATTTTTCAAGATGACGAAGGAAGCCAGAAGGAGGAGCCAGCTGGACCCAGGGTGGGCCCACACCATAGGGCGGCGCGGCCCATGGCCTGGCCGCGCCACCATGTGGTGTGGGGGGCCCACAGCCCCTTTCGCCTCCTTTTCTTCGCGAAACCCTTCGTCCCGAAAACCTAAGCCACAGAGGGTACCTCGCGAAGAGTTACAGCCGCCTCTGCGGGGCGGAGAACACCAGAGAGAAAAGAGCTCTCCGGCAGGCAGGAATCCACCGGGGAAATTCCCTCCGGGAGGGGGAAATCAACGCCATCGTCACCGTCATCGAGCTGGACATCATCTCCATCACCATCATCATCATCTCCACCATCATCACCGCCGTCTCCACCGCTGGACACCGTCACCGCCGTAGCAATTTGGGTTTGATCTTGATTGTTTGATAGGGGAAACTCTCCCGGTATCGATCTCTACTTGTTGTTGATGCTATTGAGTGAAACCATTGAACCAAGTTTATGTTCAGATTGTTATTCATCATCATATCACCTCTGATCATGTTCCATATGATGTCTCGTGAGTAGTTCGTTTAGTTCTTGAGGACATGGGTGAAGTCTAAATGTTAGTAGTGAATTATGGTTGAGTAATATTCAATGGTATGATATTTAAGTTGTGGTGTTATTCTTCTAGTGGTGTCATGTGAACGTCGACTACATGACACTTCACCATTTATGGGCCTAGGGGAATGCATCTTGTATTCGTTTGCCAATTGCGGGGTTGCCGGAGTGACAGAAACCTAAACCCCCGTTGGTATATCGATGCAGGAGGGATAGCAGGATCTCAGAGTTTAAGGCTGTGGTTAGATTTATTCTTAATTACTTTCTTGTAGTTGCGGATGCTTGCAAGGGGTATAATCACAAGTATGTATTAGTCCTAGGAAGGGCGGTACATTAGCATAGGTTCACCCACACAACACTTATCATAACAATGAAGATTATTTAGCCGTATGTAGCGAAAGCACTAGACTAAAATCCCGTGTGTCCTCGAGAACGTTTGGTCATTATAAGTAAACAAACCGGCTTGTCCTTTGTGCTAAAAAGGATTGGGCCACTCGCTGCAATTGTTACTCTCGCACTTTACTTACTCGTACTTTATTCAACTGTTACATCAAAACCCCCTGAATACTTGTCTGTGAGCATTTACAGGGAACTCTTCATCAAAACTGCTTGTCAACACCTTCTGCTCCTCGTTGGGATCGACATTCTTACTTATCGAAAATACTACGATACACCCCCTATACTTGTGGGTCATCACTGGGGAAAAAGAGTACGGCGATACGGGTCAGCTCACGACGATCACTACACGGTGCACAGCTAACCTCGGTGATGCAGGGTCGACGGAGCATACCTGTTGCTCCAAGTCGTGGCCGCTCATCGGCCATTCTTTGATCTCCTCCTGCACGCCGTGCCATTTGTTGTACGCCGTCTGTATGATCCCCCAATGGGTGACCATTGCCTTGTCTCCCCGGTTCATGTTCGTCTTGCTGAAGTAGGGATCGACGAGTTTGCGTTCGTCGAACGCCTGCTTCACTCGAAGCCAATATGTGTCAAACGACTGATTGGCCCCGGCTATGCCGTTCATGGACACGGTCATCCAAGATTCGGCGAGGCACTCCTCTTCCTTCGGCGTCCATTTGATACGCGGTTCGGCAGGCGGCGAGTCCTTCTTCCTCTTCTTCTTTCCCTTCGACAGGTTGGCGTCGGCTTGAGTTGGCAGTTCTTCTTCTTCGTCTTCTTCTTCGACGGCTTGGATTCCGTCGGCCACATCCTCCACATACTTGTTGCGCGCCGCGATAGCTGCCGTCGCCCTCGCCTCCTCTTGCGTGAAGAACCCTGAGCTCGCAGCGGCGACGACCATGAAGAACCCCGGGCTCGCAGCGGCGGCCATGGAGCCGGAGGTGATCATCTCTTGGATCTCCTCATCGTTCGGCGCCGCCATCGCACCAAATGGGAGCGGCCCTCGTCGCAGGGCCGGCGAGGTGCCCTCGTACTGGTTCCCGCTGCCGACGTCGAGCTCGCGCGGTGACGGCGTGAACCTGGACGGCTGGACGTAGGTGCCCTCTTGGAACATGGCAGGCGGCGACGGCGAGTAGATCGAAGGGGAGAAAGTCGACGGGGAACTGCTTGTACCTTGCGTCGGCCATTGGCCGAGGAACATGGCGCCGCCGCCGCCGTGAGCATGGCCCATGCTCATGGCCATGCTGATCTTCCTCGCTTGTTCGTCCTGGGCCGCCGCCGCCGCCCTCTTGGCGGCGGCTTTTTTCTCCCTCTCCACCCTGCCGCTTGTTTCGACCTGGCGCCGGATCTCGTCCGCCGCCCACTCTGCGTTAGACATACCCGGCGGCCGCTCCTTCTTCGCCCGCGGCTTCCTCGCCTTCGGTGGCATGGTGGTGGATGAGAAGACGAGGAGGAGAACGGTGGTGGACGAGAAGACGAGGACGGGAACTGGAACTGGAAGACGAGGAGGAGAATGGACAAATTCGGTGGGACAGTTTGGGGATATGCAAGCAAATTGGAGGGAAATCGACATGATTTGGCTTTCCTGTCGCCGACTACGAGGGTCCACACGACGTTTCGCGCCAAATTCTTTCGTCCGGAGTCCCCGAGCGCCCCCCGGGGGACCGGGGATGGCGTGGGCTCGCCGGATGGATGAAGGGCCAAATACGGACGAAAACGAGGAACCGGTGGCGCGACTGGGCCAAATTTCGCCGTCCGGATGGGAAAAACGTCGCTCGGGGGCCTCGTTGGGGAGACGAGTGGAGATGTTCTAATGCCCAGATGTCAAATTTAAAATAACAGCCACTGATATACTTGCATCTTTACCATGTCAATCTAAAGTGGGTGGAAATTCAGATGGTTGACCCTAATTACTTGTCGCGGAGCAGAGGATGACGAGCTCGAGGAGACCCAGGGTGCCAGGGCAGAAACACCCCTATCATGACGCCGAGGATGGTGATCTTCAGCCACCGATTCAGTACCCTCGCTGTGACCGCCCCGCCGCATCCACCTACAACACCACTGTCTCCTGTGCCCGGGTGCTGCCGCGTGAACCGTGAAGTAATTGAAGTGATGCGGCTGTGTTGTGAGAAAGAGCTTGGATGTGAGGTGGTCATAGGAGAAACGTGGTTGGATTGGTCAGCGCCGCCATCTTGGTGTAGGTTTGAGGTCATAGGAAAGACCTGTGTGGGTTGAGTGAGGGGAACGAGTGAGCCAGTGACAAAAAGATAATAGTGTGAGGGGAAGGGGTGAGAGCAAGTACTCGTAAAAGAGATGTTGTCCCAGAAACAACCTTTAGGTAACCCCTATGTATCGCTTCTCGCGAGTTATATACTCGCCTCACCCACGCGGGCCGGTAGAAATCAGCCCATTTGTTCGATCACTGTTCTTAGTTCTCTTGTCACTTTTCATATGCATGCATAAGAGCAACTCTAGCAGGCCCCCTATCCCGCCGTACCGCAAAACGTGGATGGATTTCACCGGATCGGTACTTTTGGGCAAGAAATGTGCCTCGGCATAAGAGCAACTCTAGCATACCCCCATCCCACCGTACCACAAAACGCGTATGGAGTTCACCGCATCGACATTTTTCTTGTGGTACAGTTATGCGGGGTCTGTTCTGCCGTGACACATTTCTCCCGCAAATCAGGGTTTTGCTGTCGATCACAATTAAACCGTGTTTATCATAGATATGCGAAATTAAAGCACAATTAGTTTGAAATAACAATAATGTTGACATAAAAACATAGTCACTACTAGGTAGCATAGCATAGATGATAGATTACAGACAGCCAATGATTCAAACAGGAGAGGAAGGGACACTCCCGTCACCATCGTCTCCACCGGCACCACCATTGATCGACGCAGCAGCAGCCGAGGCCTCCCTCCTGCACCACTTCTACCTTGTCTCTCTCCTCTTTTGCCTCTTGTTCGTACATCATTGAAGTGGGGGCAGAGAAGACGTCTCGACATTGACAACACACGACTACAACGAATTACAGACGCAACCCAACGGAGGTTTTAATAACGAAAATCGCACGCCTAAAAACCAAGGCTGGGGCAAAATTATGTACCTAGATTCGTCAGGTGCAGCCGCCTCTGTCGAAGAGGGTAACATCGCAGACGAGGAGGTAGAGGAATCGCGCGACAAAGGGTTGCTACGGGGGGAGGGGGTGGCTGCCTTCCTCTTCTGCTTTGCTGCGGCGGCAAGGCCTCCTGCATTTGATTTCCGCCGCGCCCGAGGAACCGCCTTGGCCAGTCACAATTTAAGTTGATGCATTATGTTTGTTTGTCTAAAATAAATAAATTTTTAAAAGTAAGCTTTCAATTACCAGCTACGGTGAATTTCAAAATTTTAATATTTAACTAATTTTGAAATAATAGAAAAAAGGTTGCATGCTAAAAAATGCTCTCGTAACAAAAATAAATGGTGCATTAGAAAAAAAAATGTTCATGTTGTTCAACAATTATTCATGAACATTCAAAAAAATGTTCTATTTCCAAAGGTTCACCAATTCCAAAAAAAAGTTCATCCATTTCAAGAAATGTGCGATTATGTATGTGCATTCTCAAATAAAATTTGAAAACCCGTGGCAACGCACGGGCATTTGTACTAGTGATCATAAGAGAAGCACATTGCCTAATAGAGGAGAACCTATATGCCATCTCATACGGCTCCCAGGCATATGGATGCACTCTACAGAAACAACCTATCAATGGATGCTACGTTTTGTATGAGCAGTGGCGCCATTTTATCTAGGTCAAAGTTTATTTGGATGAATCCTTCACAGAATTCTGATAAAGACATTACCTGGTTAGGAATGGCATTGTATGGCTTCCGTGTCGAACACAGGGCTGGGCATTTCGTCGACCAGCTGCAGCACGTCACCGGTTCGTTATTCGCGTGCAGGGTCCATATGATAGTCCTCATAACGCAACAAGACCCAAGAGGAGAAGCAACAAGACCCAAGAGAAGAAGGAACAAATTAAGCCATGCGCTCAGCCGTGAAGTTATCCATGGAGAGGTGAGCGATACAAAAAAAATTATTGGCTTGTTTAGTTAATATTGTAGTGGTTTGGTCTTGAAAGGTAAAGCACACTCATTTTTAACTAATCAATGCTTTCTGCCTGATATGAATCGTAAAAAGCACTTATTCTTCAAACTTTTCTATCCATGGTTCCAACAATGTCTTAAAAAACACTACCTCCAAATAATATGGAACGGGAGGCGGTGGGGGTGGGGGGTAATAAACACAGCATAAAATGCAGAGATAATCCTTGAATGGATGCCCCAAAAGTGACCATAACAATCCAAATCATCCATAAACCTGTTTTGAAATAATCTTCTACTAAGCGATTTCAAAACATTGTTAATGCAACATTATCATGCAGATTTGAAGGAGGATATGAAGTTGTCGCAATTTAGCATTAACTCTTTCTATGATAGGTTTATCATATATATATATTGGTCTGTGCTAGGTGACAAGCAGATGGAGAATATGCTAAATTGTACATACATATTTATCTTTCAGTTTTGAAGGTAAACATAACTAAAAAAATTAAGAAGATCAAAAGCATTGATCCATGATTCTGTCACAAGTTTTCTAAATAGGGAATCATAAGAAGGCAGAAGATGATTTTTTTTTTTGCCAGCAAAGCTATTTATAATCTAAGAAGAAAAGCTAAAGACCAATCAACATAATTAACCCAGATAAGCTGCTCATCTATGTTTTGCGAGACCTACTTGTCTTCTCAAACATATCCTGTAAGACAGAAGGGCAAGTTCTTTTGAGACTTGCATAACATTCGGTTGCTACAACAGCATCCATCCGATCCGAGGAAGCAGTATATTCAAGGAACTCAATGCAAACCTCCCTAAGCTTGTCGTAGTTATTTTTTTTCGAAATGGGAGCCACGCCCCAGCCTCTGCACCAATAGATGCACACGGTCCTAAGCTTGTCGCAGTTATGCTGATCAGCTAAAGCAAATGTAGCTGCCACGGTGTGCACATCAATAACTTGTTAAGCTTCATGCACTAGCCACTTGAACCAAAAGTCCGAACTGATGGAAAGGGCTAGACAATCTACTTGTACACTTCACAACACCCCCACTCGCGTGTGACGGGAGAAGAGAAAGTCAACACGTGAAAGAAGAAGAACACACCGAAACAGCGGTGGCTAAAGAGGGGGGGGGGGGGGGGGGGGCAAAATCAATTTTTAGGCTTAATTGCGAAAACCATGTGAAAGCTAGGATTTGAACTCGAGATCTGGGGCTCTGATACCATGTTAAGCTTCATGCACTAGCCACTTGAACCAAAAGTCCGAACTAATGGAAAGGGCTAGACAATCTACTTGTACACTTCACAACAATACTCACATAGGATTCTTTGGCAGACCAACTTGAGCCTGTCCATGGCATATCTATCCGCAAGCGACAAGTAGATGCCGAATCGTTTCAGTGTAATCAGCATGATTGAGATCATCCATGTTTCTATCTTTAATTTGCTAGTGTTGCCTGTTCCTTTGAGCTGTTTACCTCTAAAAAAAAGATCATCCATGTCAGGCAAGGAGTCAGTGTAGATGAAGTGCAGTAGAGCCCTGAAAACAGCAGGCTGTATGTCTTCTATCGTTATGAGACGCGCCCTTCTCTCCTTCATCTGGCCATATAGCTGTGCCTTGAAGACAGGTGACCGCATGGCGAGTAGGATCTTGCGCGCAGGGAAATTCTCTCCTCCAACACTGAAATTCACGTCTGACTCCTCCTTCCCCAGCAATAACTTGCCCAAATGGCCCGGTAAATCTGATGGCGGCACATTGATATCAGATCACGGTCCGGCATTGTACAAGAACGAGTCTTTGATCACGGTAAGAACACATTCGATCACAAGTCTGTCATCCTTAATGTAACCTGATGATTCCTGCTCCAGTTCACTCCTTAGTACGAACTGGCCATTTTGCGGGCCAAAACGAACGAGTAGTATCGCCAGATCTGAACACTGTCGGGGTAACTGCAGACGAAATGCTAACTGGCGATCCAGTGTCCTGGTTAATCAGCCTGAGGTCCCAGCGTGCCCGCGCCTCCGTGTTCTTGCTTCTGATCTCGAGATAGACCGACACGTAATCCTTTACAGCGTCGCCTGCTCCGTCGGGGTAGACGCGGGATGACCCAGTCATAGCCGCCGGCGGCGAAGATGCTCGACTGGATGAACTCGCCGACGCCGATGCCCTTCTTGAGGCTGTACCCGGAGATCTCGAACGTGTGGCTGCCCTGCTCCGTGTCGGTGGCGTACCTCGAGAACGAGTTCTTCGATACGGATCCCATTCGCTCCGTGATCATGATTCGAACTGTTGATTAGAAGAATAGATTAGGATCAGATCAATCGGAGGTAAAATATACGGATTTCTTCAGAAGAAGATGCTAGCCAAGGTGGGACAGGAAAACCTTGGAAGACGATGGGGAAACCAATCGGCGGCGGCGCATTGAGTTAATCTAGTTCACTGGATCTAAAATGAAGGGCTGAGATGGGTGACTTAGTCTCGGTGACTTAGGTTCAGCAAGTCACTGAAGCTGAGTCCCTCCCGAATCGACACCCTGTCCGCCCCTTTTCTTCCTCACGATGTCGCCGCCGCGGCCAGCTACTTCTCCGGCTGCCGCCGGCTTCTTCCGCCTTCATACGCCGGCGCCGCACCGCGCCCTCCTCCTGCACGAATCGCCACCAGCGCCACGCCACTCCGCCCCCAATCGCTTCGCTGTGGCTAACCCTAGCTTCGCGGCTCGGGCTCGCCGACGGGGCTCTAACATCCGCCACTCGCCTGCGCCGCCTTGCCATGGAAGCCTCCACCATTCCTACCAACAAGCCTCCTAGGCACGCCCCGATGTTCGATCGGGCTGCTGGCGTTGCTCCCTGCATCGGCTCGGGCTGAAGGCGTTGCTCCCCGCACCAGCGCATCCTGCTGCACCCTCGACGCCGCTGATCTCCTCTGCGTAGACCTTGCCCTCTGGTGCTCCTACTTCTCCACCAAGATGCCCTCTCCTTCAACCTTGAGCCCCAGATCGACCATATTGCCTCGGCCTCCCCTTGTTGTCTGTGCTGCCTTGGATGTGTAGTGGTCAGGTGTTGTTGTTGTTGGCCTGGGCTAGCGGTGGCCTTCCACATGCGGACTTCCGCGACGACGCCTTCGTCACCGACAACATCCATTCGGGCTGGCACATCAAGCGCGTCTGAGTAAGTTGGTTGTTCATTTGCAATTTAGCTGGGCGTGCACCATGTGCTCGTTGAATTGTTTTCAGGGTTATGATAGTCTGTATTTGTCTACAAAAATTGCACACTTGGTTTAGATGATTCGGTGATCTTTCATACCTTTTTGTTCTTATGTTCTGGCCATCTTGAGATGGTTAAACTAGGAAGTCAGGAGGATGCAGGTGCACTTGTCCGCGGCATCTGCGTCCGCCACTAATTTCATGTTTAGAGGTGTCCACACCTGCGAGATAGTCTGTCCGCGGAGAACCGGCGGTCATACAGCTAGCTTGTACAGTACTATGTATATCTAGCTTAAGCATTAGAAGTCATTGCACAAAGAAGCACCACCTTGCGAGAGCCTAACCACCTCAAGCACACTACAATGAGGCTTCAAACTAGGAGCACAAGAGTTCAAAAACCACCTAACTAAGCCTATCACACCAAATAGAAAAGAGAAAAAAAGACCAAAGGCACAAAGCCGCGGACGTTGCTTCTCATAGAGGGAAACGTGGCCAGGCACTGCCGACGGCCCGGTGCTATTCATGGGAAGGACAAGACAAAGCCACCGTTATCGCGCTGGTCGGCGAAGCGCCGGCCGGTGTTTTGGTGGTGTGAGGCTACGAGTCATTGTATTGCCAGTCTGCGAGGAGCTTCTCTCGTTAGCGTACTAAACATCCCTAGCAGGATAGGTGGGACGTGTCCGTTATGTCTGTTTATTTTCTACTGTCGTTTAGGAGTTTTGAGCGGCGTAGACTTATGGCCTCACGGACGTCCGCGTCCAGCTGCATCCATACTAGGAAGATGCATAACCATGATATTTTTTATGCAGAGAAATAAATGTGCCTAATGCTTATGTGATGGAGCGACCCAACCCATCTCCTCTTGTTTGATCTACTGCCATATCATGGATCTGCGACCTGCTTTGGTGCAGGCTTATTTGTACAAGTGCAGGTGCGCATGATCTCTGGTAATTAAGTTGCTCATACCATCAAGTAAGTTGTTTACTGGTCATTTTTATCAAGTTTTGTTTTGCTGTTGTATCCATGTTATCTTTCACTTTGGTAGAGTTGCTAGTCACTTCTGTTAAGTTGAATATCCCTGGTAATTAAGTTGCTCATAACCTCAAGTAAGTTGTTTACTGCTCATTTTTATCAAGTGTCAAGCTTCGCAAATCCCCCACCCAGTTGTCCTTTATTTCACCTTTTGTTTATATGTACGTTTGTTTCATTTTCGTTTTCAACATGGAATTTCTTGTTCGTATGCTAGAGAAGACAGCCTGACAGCGAATGTCAGCATTGGGCTGGCAGCCATTTTTTTCTAGATGCGTTGCTATGCAGTAGAGCATAGTTTTAGTTGGAATACTAGGTGTTTTGTTGGCAGTAGATAGTGCGGCACCTAGGGATATGGTCTCATGGAACGGGCAGCAGTTTTTTGTTTGCACCCAAGGCAATGCCCTTACAGAGTGCACGTAGTTTTAAATGATCGACGCCTACCGGTAGGTTGGTGCGACGCAAGTAACGCAGGCAGCACTTGCTTTATGTTGGTGGTGTTTTTGTTGGCAAATGTGCTGCTTCATAAGTACCGCACAATCAACTCGTGTCACGGTACATGTATGAAAGGAACATAGCATGATTCTAAATTCTAGTTGAGTTCATTTATTGTTCTTCCACACTACCCCTTTTTAAGTTTTACAGCACTTTTCACTAAATTGGCTTATTTAACTTAGTTTAGTTGGTTACTTAATCAAACTTATTTTTTTATTTTCTACTTAATTTTATTTTGCAACATTTACATTTAGCTGCAGTTTGTTCAATATAGCGAAGTTTGGTAGGAATTTACCATAGTTGTATTATAATTTCCATTTAGTTGTTTGACCAACATGGCTAAGTTGGTTACTGAATTCATATTAGTTACTTCTCTTTCATCATGCCTTAGTTGTCTTTAACTGCTAGTTAAGCTATGTTTTTTCAGCACCATCATTAAGTTTTGCATTCTTATTCCATGAAGTTGGTTTCTAAACATGGTTATGTTGGTTACTGAAACTAACATAGTTGCTACTCTGTCAGCATGCCTTAGCTGTCTTTTATCTTCTAGCACCATCATTAAGTTTTGCATCTTGGTTTACATTAAGTTGTAGTGTTCAATATAGCTAAGTTGGGTACTGGAATCCACCATAGTTGTATTTCTAGTAAATTGTATAATGATTTCCATTTAGTTGTTTGACCAACATGGCTAAGTAAGTTTATGTTTTATCCTATGGTTTTAGTAAGTTGTATATTGGATTCCATTAACTTGTTTTTGTTCAGCATGCTTAAGTTGTGCACAGAAATTAACCAAGTTGTATTTTTGTCAGTATGTTAGTTCGTGTTTTTATCTTCTATAAGTTGTATACTCATCCCTCATAGTTGTTTTGTTGAACTTTCTTAACTTGTTGCTGAAATAAACTAAGTTGCTTTTCTCACATCAAGCTTGTTTAGCAACCTCTTAATGTTGAGTTACAACCATATTCCCTAATGTAGTATGCTATTAGTTAACTTCTTTCTATCAGCTAGCTAACATGTGTTCAAACATCTTAAATCTGAGTTACAAGCCTATGTCTTTATGGAGTACCTGCTTTTTGGTTATACAAGCAATGCTTTCATGATTTGAATAATGATTTTTTATTAGAAAAGGTTGTTTACATTATATAGGATTTTAAGCATATCTCTTATTAAGTTGTTTGTGTACATATTTGAACTTGGATTCTACTGTCTCACAAGGTGACCATCATTAGCCAATCGCTTTGTATGACAAGGCAGTCAGCAAAATGACATGTCTTCTCTTTGGTATATGTTTTTCAGGCAACAACAATCAACATTGGACGTCCAGTCGTCGTTACTGAACCCACTGTAGCTGCACCCCGGACTAACAGTTGTAGCTACTATAGTCAACTAGTCATACGTGTGGTTTCTATATGCAACTGAGCTTGTTTCCAAAAAGTTTCTCTTTGTTGCATGAAACTTGGGTTGCATGTTTATCGAAGTTGATGCAAGTTTGCTATATGTTGATGGACATGAGGACTTCTGAATCTAACTTAGTTGCTATAAGGATTGTTCTTGCTGTCAAGGACCTAACATCCCTGATACTTTTTTATATCTAAGTTGTTTCAGTTTTGTTCTTTGTTGCATATAACTGGGGTCTATGAATCCAACTAAGTTGCTGCCGGGGTGGTTGCTATTGCATCGTGCACCTGGGAATTTTGATATGGTTCCATGCCTTCTGGGGTGATCTAGCATGCTGGTATTTCCCTCCCTGTGTTTTACATGTTCCAGGGATGGAGCCTGGTTGGCGCTCGCGAGCTAGAGCTGGTGATCCAGCGCTGGTACTTTTTTCCTTCCGTTTACACGTTCCAAGGATGAAGTCTGGTTGGCAGCTGGCCCAACTGCCCAAGAATTAACGCAGGTGCCCTGCTACGGGGAACGCATAGTATATGCGTCGTGAACTCGTATTTTTGAGCTGAGTGCTAGATTGGCCAAAACAGCACCCGGGTGCTCGGTCAAACGAATGGGCATCCGGATGCTACCTAGTCGCTCCCATATTCTAATGATTTAACATCAATTTTGTTAAACAAGTAACTTTGAAATTCTTATATGAATTTAAGGTTTCTTATGCACTTGAAACATCATTGTCAACTCGATCTTGAGCCAAGGCCAATGCTTTACAAAAGTTTGTACATATTAAACAAAATTCTTTTTATTTAGTTCACATGTTACCATGTACAAATAGTTTAAGAAAGTTGCTTAATGGAAAATGATTCCTCTAAAGTGTTGTGATTCCCATAGTTAAATGTAAACCAAAAGAATAAAAAAGTCTCTTTTATAAGCCGCACCAATTCTCAGAAAAAAATTCCACATTAAAATGTTGTTGTTGTCGCTGCCAGCTTCGCTACTGGGTTGCATGCTTGGTCTCAGGCTTGAAACAATAATGCCCATCATCTCAAAACTCTCTCAAAACAGAAGTAATCTTGAAACAATAATACCCATCATCTCCACTGCCACAAGGGAAACAACAGCAGTTGACCTCTATTTCTGAAGAGAACATCAGCCAAAACACTCATGTATATTAGAAAACAGAAGAAAAAAAGAGAATAACCCTTACTATGTGATCAAATAACTTCTTATTATTGGATACACCAAAATCCATGTGATTAATATCAAGAAAAACTCATGGCATCCATCTTGAACGGGAGGGAAAACAACTCAGTTTCCTGAAAATGAAAGCAATGACAGCTCGCTGAGTCAAGTTTGATAAAGCAATCTTTGAGAAAAACATTTCCAAAGGTATAAATTGCACTGTAGACAGACCGGATGAGAATGCAAAGAAAACCTGAAGTTGAGTTTCAGCAAAGTAGTACCCTGTATATAAACAACATGTGAAGGATATGACCACGTGCTAGGTCTTCGAGAGGTACTTGGGCAAGTTGGGCTTCATCCTTTGAAAGGCCAAATGATTAAGAACAAATCTAGCCACTAATATTCTACAGATGCATCAGCCAGGAAGCAAATGAACAAAAATGAAACACTGAGTAACTCTAGAACTGAGCTGAAATGACTTTAATCGCCTGAGCAACACAGGGGAAATGTTAATTGCGTGAATAGTTGCCCAAAGGGTAGTCGCGAGGGGAACCCATATGGAGAATGGCACGACCCACTCTGATCCTTGAAACCCCTTCTTTGCTATACTGCTCCCCCAATCATAAGATCTTTCAGTCCATATAAATAAACCTAAATAATAAACCTCTATTTCATTGCATGATTCAAATAACATGCAGCTTACATCATTCTTTGTGTAAAATAAAAAAATACTCAATTCAATGTTTCTGTGAAGATAGATTTCCTTCGGTGAAATATACTGTAAAAAATGACATTAAACCATTGGTCGTATAAGCTATCCTAGGTAGAGATATGTGTGCAATTCTATACTATAAAACATTGGTAGTATAAGCTTTTTTTTTTTTGAAGAAATTGGTAGTATAAGCTTTGTGCTTTAAATATTGTATTACAAAGTACAGATAAATATGTCTAACTCACGGATGATTAAATGAAGAATTTCATTTTATTATGCCAAGACTCTCAAGACATGGACACAGTAGAGCCTTATTGGCAACAGGGTAACAAAAAAATCGGGGTAATCTATCCTAGGTAGAGATATGTGTGCAATTCTGGAGTATAACCATTGGTGGTATTATATTTCAGTACAAGGAAATACCTCTCACTTAAGGGTGATTAAATGATGAATTTCATTTGAAGATGCTAATATTTCCAAGAAATTGACGCAAGGATACCTTCTTGCACCAGAGTAAAAAAAAATCACAACATCATAAAGAGCAAGTAATCTATGCAACAACTTTGCATGAAATTCAGATACGCGCAACTTGCACAAAAGACATCGAGCAGGAACAGAATTTCGAGGTAAAATCAACATTTCCAGTCATCTGTCACATATTTCCTAAATTAATCTTTATGAAACGACGGTGGAATGGTCAATAAAGGAAGGAAGAACGATTGCGGACTTGTAACCCCATATAGCTGAAAATTACCTTATTCTGGATCATATGTATTTTCTTAAGGCAAGGACAGACACCAAAGAAGAATCCCCAAGTGACAGGTGCAACAAGCAGGTTAACACGTCAACTAATCTTCCACTATAGCGAAGGTATAGACTGAACTGATGTTCAAAGTTCTGCCGAGTTTACCTACCTTTAATTACTTCTTATCCTAAATCAACCTTAAGTCATAGAAAGAGAACGATTCTTTTATGCGGCAGAAAACATATTGTTTTTGTCATTTGGGTCAGGGATCACCCACCAGAAGTCCTGAACCTTGTACTTATGTACGGTAATAATAAAAACCATCTTCCCCGTGATGATACAATAAATCTCATCCCTGTAAGGAAACAACAAATTAGATGAAAACAACGCAATACAGAGTACACATTCAGATAGTTGAAAGAAATGTGCATTATGGTAGCCTTCCATAAAGACATATTTTAACTTTTTGCAAGGCAACCAAACTGTTTACATAATGTGAAGTACATGCATTTCAACATTTGTGGGCTGAACTTAGAGACCCTAGAGCACCATCAAGGATCTCCCTGCCACCAATCAATATATCAACACAACATTACACAGATACACCACACTGAGCCTCATAGGGACAGGTATTCTCTCCATATAGCCAAACATGAGTTTATTTGAGGTGGGGCATCTGAATCTCGGCCCTTCCCTTACTGGAAAAATCAAATTTGTACCAACAACTAATTATCTATTCGTTGAATAAACACCAATTGAAAGTGGAATTAGCATTGATGCACTCATCAAGCTAGATCCACTATCGGATCTAGTAAATGCCTACTGGTCAGCAACTAAGGATTACCTTTTACACTAATAAAAAAACCCAGAAAGAAGCCCTTGGGTTTTTAAAAATGGGAAGTACCCTTGCATAACAAATCTTACCGTGGAGGGTATAACATTTGTTCCATGGATAACGGAGGAGGTAAACTGTTCCATAACACATCATCAGTTGGTCTAAGAAGGACCCTTTAGAAAGCTAAGCATCAAATAGTCTTCTACCATATTTATGAAGCATCAAATACCATATTTAGAAAAAAAAATGGATATGCGACTATATCCTAGCTTTATCTCTCTCTTGCTAAGATGGCAAGGTCAGGACTGGACATGAAGATTCGAACAAGCAAATATCTCCACAATCTTATCAAGCAATACAAACATTTCACATCATGTTCAAACGCAGACGCCTCAAGCCTCGAGCGCTCAACAGAAGCTTCAACAAAAAACTCAACCAACCCAAAGCCCTCGACGTCATTAGGGATTGGGCTCTGAAGACACTCAGGGGAAGCAACCTTTTCATCAACCGCATCCGGCAGTAAAGGAGCAAGATCGGAGCAACCCTCAAGAGGCAGACGGAGGACGTCGAAGCCAAGAGGAGAAGAGTCCCTTGGTGCCTTTTGTTGCAGATCCTGAGGTGGCCGACTCCACCAAGCTTTGCGATTTCTTGGCCAACTTGGCTTCGAAAAAGCGGGCGCTCATGTCGCCCTTGTGTGAAAACCCTGCTGCCAGTGTCGTTGTTGCTGAAACCATGCCTGCGGAGGACATCCAAGTTGATCCCGGGGATCCCGCAGCTGACAAGCTCAATGCCTTCTTGTCATCGGTTTTTCGACCAGTGCCTCTGCCTATCCTTGCTTCGCCGCCCTCTAGGCGAGCCCGTGCTCCTAAGGAGGTGGCCACCACGCCTCGTCGGAGTGGTCGCATCGAGAAGCAGAAGCAATTGCAGAAGGATGTTACATCTCAAGAGTTGCTTGCACGTGTTTTGGGCATCTTGAAAGAGAACGCTGAGTTCGATGACAACGCCCTTGCTGCCTTCATTGACAAGTTTAAGACCCCTTTGTCGCCTCGCTCCATCACGATGCTTGGCTCCCTTGTGAAGAATGTGGAGAAGGTGAAAAAGCCCAAGGGCAACAAGATCGGCGCCAAGAAGAAGGCTGTTGAGATAACATGATGGATGCACTTCATGCAACCTTCGTGTCGTTTTGTCGAATATGTAGCGTTGACAGGTTGTTCGATCTTGTTGTGTTGTTGTTTTAGAATTTGGGAGTAGTCCGCATGTTGGAGGTACTGAAGTATGTATGGTTTTCGATCCGGTTTTCCTCACAAACTGGATCATTTTCCTTTCTTCCTAAATGAATAGCCAGCTGGCGTTTGCTCCAAAAAAAATACAAACATTTCATAAATTATAATTGCCTAAAAGTTAAGAACCTATTCTATTGATTATAGATAATCATGTTCACACAGTTGCACTTGAATTTTCTTGTATGCCGTTTACAAGAATGCACCTAAAAGCATACCAGAGAAGAATCATTTAGTAGCAAATTTGGAATGTTCATGCATCCGTTCTACTACTACAATCTGTGAGATCCAAAAGTAGAAGGCAAAATTCTTTACCTTAGAACTGGGGACCAGGCCAGGAAACAATGGCACTCCTAGTCAACCAAGTAATGAACCAATGGGATTGCGCCCTCGCTGCATCCATCCATCCTTCCATCGAAAAGCATAATACATCAAGAATAACGCCCGGACTATAGTGTAAACGTTGAGCGCCATGCTCCTGTGGTGTCCTGATCTAAGATGGGATCGGCACACACGAAATCAGCAAGAATTTGAGATGAGAAAACAAGAGCAAGGATGGGATGACGAATTTGGGGATGAGATAGAGACGAACTGGGATGAGTTGTATTTCAGAATTCAACTACAGCATACCATACCCTGAGGGCCATCAGGTCCCTTTTAACCACACACACGCCTATTACAGCTGGGCCAACTGGTCCACAGCACACGCTCACAGAACCAACACGCGCACCCGTTCAGCCACTTTCTTCGGTCTTCGCCAGGTTGGTCCCAGGAGCGCTTGTCGATCCATGGTTCACGTGGACCAACAACTCGTTGTCCACCAGATCTTCAGATAGAGAAGGTGTGACAGCTCCTTGGACTGACACTACTCCACCAGGCCATCCTCTACGGGAGCCTCAGTGCCGTCGAGCTGCTTCTGGAGGGGCGGCAGAAAACGGAGCCCAGGTCCCAGGTCTCCATACGATGGCGTCTTCTCAACGATAGAGGTGGCGTGGATCTGAGCCAGCCGGTCGGTGAACTCAGCACAACATCCGGGGAACACGACCAGATCCAGAACCTGCGTGGCGGCGGGGATCCTGGGTTCGGCACGGAGATGCTCCGGTGGTGCGGAGAACTCGGGGAGCATCTGGCGACGCGAATTAGCAAGCGTGCGTGGCGCTCTGGGCTGGGCTTCTGCGGCAGCGTGCTAGGGCTGGTCTGAGATTTACCAACTTTTCAAAGGATTAATTTTTTTTCTTTCGAAAATGGGCTCTTTATTACTTGCGCAATAGACTCGGCCTCTGCATAACTAAGATGCACACAGCCTCACTCGAATCCGTTACGAAACCACACAAAAGGGTTCAAAGATGAAAACATAGTCCAAAAAACGGTAACAACAACTAGCTAGGAGGGTCTAGCCGAAGGTCATGCTGCCACCCATGTTGGGAGAAAATATCCCTCGCCGTATCCTCCAACCGTGAAGGCACCTCCGTAAATAGGTCTCGGTGCTCCACACGCTGCAACGGTATCCATGAACGAAGCAAAGCTGTGCACCGGTAGATGACCTGCAAAAAGGAAGAAGAAATATTATTGAAAATCTTGTCATTTCTACATAGCCACAACGACCAAATAATTGCAATCGCTCCCATCCTAATAAGACATTTAAACCTAACATCCACACCATTGAGCCAGTTGCCAAATAAATTGGCAACACTACGTGGTGGGTATAAGGTAGACCCGATTTGGATGGCTGACCATATAGACCTAGCAAATTGATATTGGAAAAATAAGTGTTTAATAGTCTCGTCCTGATGACAGAAGACACACTTTTTTACTTCCATGCCAGTTGCGTTTGGCAAGATTATCTTTCGTAAGAATAACCCCTCGATGAAGATACCAGGCAAATTTTTTTGTTCTCAGTGGTATCTTCATCTTCCAAATCTTCGAGTTATTATCGACCGGGATATTAGGCTGAATTAGAGCATTGTACATGGAAGCCACTGAGAACGAACCATTCCCGGTGAGATTCCAGCGAAATACATCTGGTTCCTGCGTCAATTGAACTAACTCAAGACGTTGTAACAAATCCTACCAAGAGGCTTGTCTGGGACCGATGAGACTTCTTCTGAACTCCACATTTGGTGGGAAATTTTCCAACACCTTGGCGATAGTATCGCCTTTGTGGCGCACAATATTGTACAAAGCCGGATATTGTTCTCAGAGTGTGGTATTACCCAACCATTTATCCTCCCAGAAACGAATTTCCGATCCATCATTTATAGAGAAAGAACCATATGGAAAGAAAAACTTCTTTGTTTCCATAAGACCAGCCCAAAAATGTGAATCTCCTGGTCTCCAAATAACCTGAGATAAAGCCTTTGAGCCAATATACTTCCTCTTAAGGAGTGTTTGCCATATGCCCTCTTCGGTAAGTAGCTTATACAACCATTTACCGAGAAGTGCCCTATTCTTGACCTGGAGATCTTGAATACCAACTCCTCCATGATCTTTGGGCCGACACATCACACTCCATTTAGCCAGCCGATATTTACGCTTGTCGCAATCCCCTTGCCAGAAGAATCTTGATCGGAAATAATCCAACCGTTTTAAGACTCCTCTCGGAAGTTGGAAGAAAGATATCATATAGAGTACCATATTACTCAGTACCTCATTTATGAGAACTAATCTTCCACCCAAGGACATCAATTTATCTTTCCAACTACTTACCTTAATTTGAAGCCTTTCCTCAACCAATTTCCACTCAGCATTGGTAAGCCTCCGATAATGAATCGGAATTCCCAAGTACCTAATTGGAAATTGGCCTTGGCCACAGCCAAACAGTTCAGCATATTCTGCAACATGATCTTGGGCTTCGCCAAAACAGAATAATTCACTTTTATGGAAATTAATTTTCAGACCCGACAAGAGCTCAAACGCAGAAAGAATTAACTTTAGGTTGCGAGCCTTGTCCATGTCGTGATCCATAAAAAGTATTGTATTTCAAGAGTATATGTTGCAGCTTTGCAGGATCTTCTACTCATTAAAAGAAGACTGTTTTTAAAATACAAATCTACCGTGTTACGGAATAAACTAATTCACCAGTTACTGCAGAAAAATGTTGAAATTCTTTGGCAGAAATCCTCGTGATTGGAGTCCTGAATAGCAATAGCTGAAGTCTTACATATATAAGATCATCGCCACCCGGGGAAGCTCTCGCGGCCCTCCTCTCCTCCTTCCTAACCCTAGCTGCCGTCTTTTGTGGTCCTCCCCATCCCTCCTCATCCTCTTGCCGCAGTCGGGAGACACCGCCGGGCAAAGTCCGCGTGGTGAAGGCGGCGGTGGGGATTTTTTCCGCGAGCACCGACCTCCCTCTTTTTGCAGCGTCGATGACGACATCGAGTGTCAGCGGTGGCGCGGTGCTGCGGCCTTCGAGCGATGATCCTGGCACATCGATGATGGAGGTGGAGCTCCTCCGCCCGGGGTCTTGGGCCTCGGTGGGGCCGCGGGTCTGGTACCAAAGTTATGGGAGCCGGGCTACGACGATGGACTGGCAGCGTGGTGATGCCGCCGTCATTGGCCTTGGTAGTGGTGGCCGAGTCTCTCGGCCTCGTGGCATTGTCGGGATTGCCGTGACCATGGCTATGGCATTGGCCATGGTCGGTTTTTCGACTTGCCACACTAGGAGCTAGCCGGTGACGTGGGGGGCTGCTTGCTCAGCTTGAATAAAGGAGGCAGTCCTATGATCACTATCACGCCTTGTTGCCGGCCTTCATTGATTTAGCCGGAGTGTCGAGTTTCGGAAGGCTCTATCGGCCAACTCCAAGGGACGACATGCCGGAGATTGTCAGATCGGATGGTATTCAGTCGCGCACAGCCATATTTTTTCTGCCTGTTTGGTTTCGGAGAGAGTAGTCTATTGCCATTGTGGGACATGTCTTTGGTTTCACGGTGAAGTCTGTCGTGGAGAATGGCACGGAAGCTAAGATTTCTGAACTGGTAATGGTGACATAGGCATCCCAAATGGGCCTGCCGAAGATAGTACCCGGGGTTTACTGAAGGCCCACTACCCGAAGAATAAGAAGATTCGGGAGCCCAAGATATATCAAGGAAAGTTAAGAGTTGTAATAGGAAGTGTTATTTGTAATATGGCGGGATGAGTTAGAAACCGTCCCGGACTCTGTAACTTGTATAGCACGAATCCCTCGGCTCCACCTCCTATATAAAGGGGGAGCCGAGGGACGAAGAGGGGATCGAATCATTATTACAAACCCTAGTTTTCATAATCGTCGAGTACTTTTCGGCTGAAACCTTCGAGATCTACTTGCCCTCTACTTCCAACTAAACCCTAGCCTACAATCCATAGGCATTGACAAGTTGATACCTTGTCAATTGGCGCCGTCTGTGGGAACTAGAGGCGTAAGGATCTGATCTCGATGGCACGTTCAAGATCTTCGACATCGTCAACCGCAAGCAACACAATGGATCGAGGTAAACAGATCGCTGCTGGTCTTGTCGATTTTGTTCCTCACCCACCCTCCCGTTTGGATGCATATGCGTATCTGGCGGAGCCCATGGAGATGACGTTCGGAAGGTTTCACTTTCGCGTCGAGAAGGAAGGATCGTATCGTGTCGAGATTCCGGTTTCGTCGGGATCGTCGGCGGTCGATTCTGATTTTTCAAGCTATGCATCGTCAACCGAGTCAGGAGAAGAAGAAACTTCGGCGACACGATACGTCAGCACCAGAGCAAGAGAGAAGCTCGCCAAGATCTTCAACGACATGTCGTTTGAGTCATCTGCGGACTCATATATAAGCGATGGCTCAAGCGATGTCGACAGTTACGACTTCATCGACAAATCTCTCACAGTGGGCAAGGTCTTCATCAATCTCAACGATGATGTCACCAAACCCAACGTAGATCTGAGTACAAAGTATCATCAGATTTACGCCATTGAAGATCAAGAGGAGACATCTGAGGCTTTCGACAGTTTGGGAAATCCATACGTCGATCCCTCCAATCTGCGACAAGGCCTGGGCAACAAATACGTCGGGCCAGAGCCGCGAGATAGAGTTCAACTTTCACAAGCAGCATGGGACAGAGCCGCGAGAGCTATGAACGGCACAGAACCAATGGCTACCACAGCCACACCAGAAGAATTGCAAGCATATCAATATAGGCTCGCACGAGCTGCCAGGGAATTGGAAAAACAGACAGCTGAGTTGAACAGGAGGAAGGAGGCAGCTTCGCATCCAGCGGGAGAAGGGCGAGAACTAAGTCGACAATCGAGAACCACGGGTGATAGCCACGGGGAGGCGCGGAACAGAGCAAGATCAAGGCTGCAACATATACCCGGGCGAAAGAGAGCACTTGGTCCAAAACCTCGACATGTCCTTTATGTCGATAGATACAAGAGGAAACATCATCCCTAAGACACCAGAGGCTGGGTATATGGCGACACATGCTTTTATCCTTGCATCTAAACCACCTCCAGGTGATCCAAGGGAAACACTATACAATATGGCGGTAGCAGGAGTTGGAGCTATGGGGACAGCGTTTGTATCAACGCCTCCCGAAGGAGCGGCAAGGCAAAATAGTCCACGACCCGCAGCAGCAACAGCGGTAGCACCCGAAGGGCCAAGTGGAGCAAGAGACACAGCAGCACAAGCAAGAGTCGACAGAGCGCGGCAAAGCAGAAGGGATCATCGGCAATCTCCGGAGCTGACCGACGAAGATATGTGTGGCTTGCCATGCTTTACGAGGAGAGTCCGGAAAACTCGAGTCCCCTCAGGATTCAAGTTACCCGATAATTTCAAGAAGTTCGACGGCCTTCAAGATCCAGAGGATTGGCTAGTCGACTATCTGGAGACGGTGAAGCTCACAGGAGGAACTAGGGCAACAGCCATGCAAAGCATCCAGGTGCATTTGAGTGGAGCTGCACGATCTTGGATAAAGAAACTCGCTCCGGGGTCCATCGACAGTGGGAAAGTTTCGAGGATGTGTTCGTCAAGAACTTCAGATCCACGTGCAAAAACCCGCGTCGTTAGAAGAGTTGAGAGCATGTCGACAAAAGCCGATGAGCCAATGAGAAAGTACATCCAGAGGTGGAATATCATCAAAAACTCGGCAGAAAATATATCCGACGAGAGAGCAATAGATGCGTTTGTCGCAGAGTCGAGCGTGGAGATTTTGTCGAAGATTTGGGAAGGACCAATCCAAAGACAGTATCCGCGTTAATGGAGATAGCAAATAAATGGGCAGATGGAGAAGACGCTGTCCACAACAAACGGCACAGGTCGCCAGAGGAGGACCGTGGTCGAAACTATCAACCAAGGCGAAGATTTCCTCGGCAGTACCAGAATTACGACGCTCCAGGACAAATTTCGGCAGGATTTCGGACAAATACAGGAGGAAGCAATAGAGATGATTACCAGAGAAGCAATGAACAGCGAGGTGATAACAGGGATGATTCACGCAACAGGCAAAATAGCGGGCCTAGGTTCCCACGGCCTTGCGTGTCCCCTGAAGAGATGATGCATGGACCGGGCCGGATGCATTTTTCCTCGACGACAACGGTAAAAGACAGTCGGGCACTTGCAGAAAGATTTACAAAATTTTCAAGCAATGTTGCGGTATGCAGAACACTCTAATGCACGGTGCGCACAGAGAAATCCTCGAGAACCCGAAGCGAGATTCACTTGCCGCCTCCTCCCGCGATTACGAGACGACAATCGGCATCAGCTCGAGAATAGCGGCAGCACCTCCACCTCCACCTTATGTTGATCCTAACTCCAACGGAGCGATGTCGATGATTCAGAAAGGAAGGCCGTCCAATAGAGCTCGAAAAGTAATCTCACGACGGTGTTTATGGCAGAGAAAATGCCTCCACCAACGATTGAGTACCTTAATTGGTCGGGACAAGATATCGGCTTCACAATAGCGAGATCATCCGCAGCAAGTTCCTCGACCAGGGCGATCAGCACTTATTACGCCGGCGATTATCGCGGGATTTGATGTTTCTCGAGTGTTCATAGACGGCGGCAGCAGCTTAAACCTTATGTATGCAGATACATTGAGGAAGATGAACATATCCTTAGCAAACTTGAAACCAACAGACACAAGGTTCCACGGCATCACACGGGAGAAACCAAGTTATCCACTGGGAAAGATCAATCTCGACGTTCAGTTTGGGACCCGAGAAAATTATAGAATCGAGAAGCTCGAATTTGAAGTCGTGGATTTTCCGTCGCAATACCACGCTCTGTTGGGACGACCAGCATATGCTAGATTTATGGCGGTGCCTCACTATACATACCTGTTGTGGAGGATGCCTGGACCAAAGGGACCAATCACGATCAAAGGAAGCTTTGCCTTAGCCGATAAGTGCGACAAGGATTTTCACCGGTTGTCGAAACCTTCGGGATGCAAGCTGAGTACTTGGCATCAAAAAGCATGACCGATTACGACGTCTTGCCGGACGTTGGAAGGCCAAACAAAGAATCAACTTTCGATCGAGAAAAATTCAAAAGAGGTGCAGATTCACCCGACAGACCCGAAAAAGACGACATCTATCGCAAACGACATGGATATCGCATAGGAAAGCGCGCTCGTCGAGTTCCTCCGTGAGCACTGGAAAATCTTCGCATGGTGTCCAGCCGACATGCCAGGAGTACCCAGGGAACTTGCCGAGCACCACCTAAACTTGGATCCATTAGCGAGACCAATCAAACAACCTTTGCGGCGTTTTTCGGAACCAAACCGCAAAGCCATGCTGTCAGAAATCAATCGACTACAAGAAGCTGGTTTTATCAAAGAGATATTCACAGAAGCCACATGGGTAGCAAATCCTGTCTTTGGTGCCGAAGAAAAACACTAAGGTCCTTCGCATGTGCGTCGACTTTACGTGTCTCAATAAACATTGTCCAAAGGATCACTTTCCCCTCCCGAGGATCGATCAAATTATCGACTCCACGGCTGGATGTGAACGTCTTTCCTTCCTGGACGCATATTCTGGTTATAACCAGATCAGATTGAAAGAAGAAGATGAAGTAAAGACCGCGTTTATTACACCTTACGGCGTGTTTTGCTACAGAACAATGCCCTTTGGTCTAAAAAATGCGGGAGCAACATATCAGAGGATGATGCAGAAGTGTTTGGCGACACAGATTGGGAAGAACGTGCAAGTATACATTGATGATGTCGTCATAACGTCAAAAAAGGGGGCAACGCTGATCGAGGATCTCAAGGAAACCTTCGACAACCTTGATAAGTTCTGCCTCAAATTGAACCCGACGAAGTGTTCTTTCGGCGTTCAGCGAGGAGAACTTCTGGGATTCCTAGTCTCAGCAAGAGGGATTGAAGCAAATCCCGATAAAATTCAAGCTATCGTAACAATGAGGAAGCCAACAAAGTTGAAAGAAATACAACAGCTAACTGGGCGAGTCGCAGCTTTGAGCAGATTCGTCGCGAGGTTGGGAGAAAAAGCGCTGCCGTTCTACACTTTGATAAAACAAGGAGATAAATTCCAGTGGAACGAAGAAGCCGACAGAGCTTTCGAGGATTTAAAGCGCACAATTTCGACACCACCAATTCTGGTGGCGCCAAAAGAAAGGGAACCTCTCCTGCTGTATATCGCAGCCACGCCCCAAGTGGTGAGCACGGTGCTAGTTGTCGAAAGGGAAGAAGAAGGAAAACTCCACGGCGTGCAGAGGCCAGTATACTTCGTCAGCGAAGTTTTATCGCCCTCAAAACAAAGGTATCCTCAGTACCAAAAATAGCATATGGAGTGTTCACGACAGCACGAAAATTGCGCCACTATTTTTCGGCACACCCGATCATAGTGGTCAATGAAGCTCCTTTGTCAAATATATTGAACAACCCAGAAGCTACGGGTCGTGTCTCCCTTTGGGGAATAGAACTTTCCCCTCGGGACATCACGTATGAAAAAAGAAAAGCAATCAAGTCGCAAGTTCTGCCGGACTTCATCGCAGAGTGGATGGAGTTGCAAAACACAGGACCCCCAGATTTATCGAGAACCTGGACCATGAACTTTGATGGGTCCAAGAGACTAGAAGGGGCTGGCGCAGGAGTAGTACTCATATCACCTGAAGGCGACAAATTGAAGTACATCCTTCGGATGACGTTCCCTAACGCATCTAACAATGAAGCAGAATATGAGGCCCTCATACACGGGATGAAGATGGCGAAAGCCTGTGGTGCAACTCGACTGAAAATCTTTGGCGACTCACAATTGGTGGCTCAGCAAGTTATGAACCAATGTGACGCAGTCAATGATAGCATGATGGCATACAAGGAGGTGTACAACGAGCTCGAGAAATTGTTCGATGGATGCGAAGTAAATCATATTAGCAGATTGAGCAACGACGAAGCCGACGTTCTTGCAAACATCGGGTCGCAATGCCTTGCAGTCCCGCCAGGTGTATTTTGGGAAGAGATAACAGAAAGATCCACTAAGTCGACAAAATCAAAAAAGAAGGAGAAGAAATCCTCGGGGGCTACCAAGGAAAAGCAAGAGGAAGAAGAAGAAGATCAGGACCTGGTCATGGTGATACAGATACCGTGGATGCAGCCGTACATATCATACATCCTCAGGAAAGAAATACCCGACGATCCAGTCGAGGCAAGGCGAGTAATTCGACGCTCCAAAGCTTTCACGGTGGTCAAGGGAGAATTGTATAAGCGAAGTATTTCAGGCGTCTTGCAAAGGTGCGTCACACCCGAAGAAGGAAGAATAATTCTGAAGGATGTACACGAAGGAATATGTGGCCACCACGCAAGTAGTCGAGCTATCGCAGCCAAGGTCTTTCGGGCAGGATTCTACTGGTTGACAGCAATCGAGGACGCCAAGGACATAGTAAGAACTTGCGACGCGTGTCAAAGGTTTGCCGCAAAACCTCACTCTCCAGCAGCAGAGCTAGCACCAATACCATTGTCATGGCCCTTTGCTCAATGGGGACTTGATATGGTGGGCAAGTTACACAAATCCTGGCCAGGAGGAAAGGAGTACATGCTGGTAGCTGTCGATAAGTTTACAAAGTGGATAGAAGCGAAGCCGATAAATTCACCAGACGGAGCATCCGCAGTAAAATTCGTAAAAGGCCTCGTCTTCAGATTTGGAGTGCCCCACAGCATCGTCACAGACAACGGCAGTAACTTCACATCCCATGAATTCAAAGATTATTGCGAAGAAGTGGGTATCAAACTGAACTTTGCGTCAGTTGCACATCCTCAAACCAATGGGCAAGTCGAGAAAGCCAATGGCATCATCTGCAATGGCATCAAGAAGCGCTTGTTAGGACCACTGGAAAAAGCTCGACATACTTGGCCAGAAGAACTACCAAGCGTGTTGTGGAGCATCCGAACAACACCAAACACAGCAACGCAGGAAACTCCGTTTTTCCTGGTTCATGGAGCAGAGGCAGTACTACCAATCGAGATAGAGCACAACTCTCCACGTGTCGCTGAATATGATGAAGAAACGTCGAGAAGAGCGCTAGAAGACGACGTCGACGCACTTGATGAAGCTCGAGATGAAGTACTATCTCGGGTAACCAAATATCAACAGGACTTGAAGAATTACCACAGTCGACGTTTGCGGCCAAGATCTTTTCAGGTGGGAGACCTAGTTCTTCGACTCACGCAAAAAAGTCATGAAAAACTCGAGTCACCATGGCTTGGCCCTTACATTGTCACGGAAGTAATCGGAGGAGGAGCATACAGGATAAAGGACAAGAAGACAGGGGTGGAGGAGCCAAACCCCTGGAACGTGGCGCAACTTAGGCGGTTCTACGCCTAGAGTCGAAATATAGTCCTTGTAAAACTTCAATGTACTGAAACGCCCGCGAGTTTTCAGACGCACTCTTTTCCTTTTTCGGGGCACCGAGTGGGGCCGGAGAAGGTTTTTAATGAGGCGGGCTCGCGGTGCTGCAATATAATAAAGATAGTGGCAATATAACTTTTCTTCTTTATCGACATAATCAAAGTATTTGCTCCGACGAATTTCAATATAGTTCATCGACAAAAGAAAAGCCTTGCCTTGGTATTCAAATACCTCGTGAGTCAACAAAAATACAAAATAGTACTCAATAAAAAGCTCGGGGGCTCATATTCGCCATAAATATATAAATGCCTTGGTTCAAAACCTCGCAAATATACAAATACAGTAAAGAGTCACCGAAACACTCGGGGGCTAGACAAACAGAGAAATATAATGATTGCTTTACAATATAGTCATGGATTACAAAAAAGAAATATCTACAAGAGGAAAATAACTAGTCTTGATTCAATATGTCATCAAGAGTAACTCTGTTTTCTTCAGGGGCAGCACCAAGAAAATCGGCATAATGGCCATCGGCAAAAAAGTCAGCATCCATCCGAAGAAGGTCCTCAATCATTTCTTCGGCTATAGGCGTAACCTTCGTGTTAATCCTGTCAACACCAACTCTTCGACGTTTTACCTTTTGATGAACTTTCGCGACAACTTGGGTAAGGTCAAGATTCGAGTGGCAGATCTGGAGCATGATAAGAGCAAATCTGGCGCCAGCTACCAGTTGAGCTTTGACAAAATCATGAATCTTGCGAGCATCCTTGAACCTTTCCATCAATTCAGGAAGAGTTTTTGGTTGGACGTTCCGAGGAAACATGGAGTTGTAAACCATGGACAAGGTCTTGGTACAGAAGTCAAGGAAATCGCGAGTTTGAGAGGTGCGATCTTGAAATATGACAATTTGGCGAGTCCTCTCTGGGGTAGCCCAAAACAAAGAACCATGGTCCAGGGAAAGATTAACAAGGAGGTTCGTCCTGGCATTTACCCTTTCTTCCTCGGCAGCAGCATCAGTAAAGGCACCTATCAAAACAACGAAGTGAAAACCTTTAAGAGACAATAGTATGAAGATGAAAGATATCAAAGGATGAAACAAGCATACCCGACATATCTGCACTGGCTTCATTCATTAATTCGAGCATGAAATTTTCTCGAGTAGTCGCCTTTTCAGCCTCGGAAGCAGCAATTTCCTTAGCAGCCACGGCCTCGCGAGCTTGCTGAAGAGCAACCTTTTCGGCTTCAGATGACTTACGAGATTGCTCCATCATCACAAGTGTTTGCTTCTTCGCATACTGAAGTTGCTGTCGAAGTTCATCCAGTTCTTGCGACAAGGTATCGTCGATAGGTGCAGCATCAGCAAAAGCTCTCCTCGCGCGAGAAGAAGAAGGCGAAACATTGGAAGGAGCGGAAGATGGAGTATAGTTATCAAATATCAACTGAAATTTAAACAAGACAACATCAAACAACAAGCAAAGATAGAGTTTTCATTAATCTCTTGGAATAATTACAAGGGCATTACAGTGGAGCTAAGGAAGTACATGTCGCCAAATGACTACTTTGGCGACAAGAGCAAAAGAAGCAGAAAGAAAAACAGAGGCATGCAACTAGACCTCCGGCCTTGACGAGCTAGGAGTCGACGATGGCTTAATCCCGAGATAGGCCAAGATCTTCTTTGTGTTGGGCTTGGCTGCCTTAATCAGCGACTTCCACCTTGATTGCTCTATCTGCTCGGTGTCGCCAACTTTCATCCAGTCAATAGTCTGTCGACTGTCAGCAACCAACGCGACAGTGTTCTCAACGGCAACCTTCATATTTTCTTGGCGCATCTTCAGTCCAAGGTCTTCCGGTGTATTGAACATCTTGGCAAGGTTGAGGAAAGTCGCAGGCTCCTCTTTCTTCGGGAAGAAGTAGGGGAACAATGCCGACAATACTGCGCTAGCATTCGACACACCTTCACGAATCTCGGACCCATGAAGCTCCAGATAGGAAAGTGCGTCAAGGACAGGATCATCGACAGGATTCGTCAGATCAAAATCCTGGTTTGTTTGGGCTGTCAAGGAAACAAAGCATTAGTGAAAAGACAAGAAACAACGATTCTCATAAAAATAGAAGGGATCAGCAAAATTACTGAAAGTGCGGCGACTTTGAGTTTTCAGGCGCTTGAGGATTCCTTGTTCACGAGAAGATTGCGCAGCTTTGTGCTCGTTTAAGGCAGAGGTAGCATCCTCAAGTTTTTTCTGCAGTTCCTCGACACCAGCAGCTTTTGCCTTGGCTTCATCAGCTTCGGCCTTGGCTTCGCTAGCAACGAGTTCGGCTTTCTTGCGAGCCGCCTCACTTTGCTCAAGTTTTTGAGCAAGTGCGTCGGCACGTTCGTTGGCCTCTGCAAGTTTCTCTGTCGAGATATGAAAAAGAGAGAGAAGAAAGATCAAAAATCGCGACAAACAACTGGAGCAAAAAGCCAGGGAAAAACGGCAAGCATAGAAGTCGTTACCTTCGGCTCTGTTCGCATATTCACGGTACCCAATAAATTGGGATCCGATATGGAGAAGCTCTTTGATCATGGGCTGTTCAAGACGAACACAACAAGAGAAACATCGGCATGAAAAAGAGCGAGAAGGCGTGAAAAAAAAAATAAGGAAAATATAGATGTCGACAAGCTTACATCATCTAAGAGCAGAGTCGACGAACTGCCCAACTGAGGGGCAGGTTCAACAATCTTTTCAACCCTTGTCCTTTTTGGTGAAGGAGCAAGGGGGCTTGATGGTGGAGTAGTGGTGACGATGTTTTGCTGAGGAGGCGAGGTTTCTTCTCCTTCAACTAGCGTGTCTGAGGCAAGTACAGTACGTGACGTGCTTGTCCGAGGAGCCACGTCAGTAGTTGGAACTTCTTCCTCGTCATCACTATTGATCAAAAAATCGGCAGCATAAAAAGCAAGACAAGATAAATATTTCGAGTACAAAAATAGGGAGAAATAAAGACGACTTACGAGCTGACGAGGGATTCAACATAAGGATCGTAAGCTGCCTTCAGATGAGAAGGAACAACTTCTTCAGCCTTAGAGGTGCCAGAATCCTCGGCATCAGTCCTTTTCCTTTTGTTCCTTGGAGAAACAGCCGGAGGAAGGGATTGCGTCGATTCACTGGCTTCAGACTCAATTTCTTTTTCATGAGAAGCCGCAGATTTGTGAGAACCTGCGACTTCACTTTCAGGAATAGAAGAACCTTGAGTATCTTCGGCAACGATGGCCTGTTCTTCGACTTCTCCACCCTCCGGAAGAGGAGGAAGGGAAGTCATAGTAGGATGGTTCTGTAAAAAATAGTGACCAAAGGAAAATTAAAGAGATGACAATATAATGAGATGCAGAGAAAGTGCGAAACAAGATAAAAACTCGGGAAGACAAAATACCTCGGGGAGTGGATTGGCGGCGCTGTACGGTTCCACGCGACAAGAGGAAGGAATTGGGTCTTTACCCAGGCGAGAAAGTCTTCGAATCAACTTCTCCAAGTCCTTGGTGGAAAGATCACTGGAGATTCTGTTGGCGTCATTTTTACCAGAATACGTCCAAAGGGGATTTTTACGAGCCTGAAGAGGCTGCACTCTAATCCTAAGGAAGTAGGCAGTGATTTGAACACCAGACAGTTCTTTGCCTCGAGTGTTTTGAAGCTGACGAATACGAGACATGAGTGCCTCTGTCGCCTTTTTCTCTTCCTCGGAAGCTTCGGCATCCCAGGAGCGGCGGCGCTGAATTCTTGCACTTCCGTCGAAAGGAACTATGTTGTGCTCAATGGAGTTGGCGCTTTCTTCGTGAATGTAGAGCCACTTTTTGCGCCATCCTTGGACAGAATCAGGAAATTTGACGTCGAAATAGTCGACATCAGTACGAACACAGATAACAACGCCACCTATGTTATAAGTAACGTTGTGGGAGCCATTGCGGCGGAGGCAGAAAATGCGTTTCCACAGAGCCCAATTGGGAGGGATTCCGAGGAAGCATTCGCAAAGTGTGATGAAAATAGAAATGTGAAGGATGGAATTGGGGGTCAACTGGTGCAGTTGAATCCCATAAACGAAAAGAAGGCCGCGGAGGAAATCGTGAATTGGGGCCGAAAGGCCGCGGATTAGGTGATCAACAAAACTAACCCGATACTCCATTGGAGGCTTGGGGTAGCTTTCTTCGCTGGGAAAGCGGATGGCGTCCTCCTTCTTCATGAGGCCAAGCCTCTTCAGCATGTTGGTGTCTTGGTTGGAGATTTTGGATCTCTCCCACTCAAGATCCTCGGCGGCCATCTTGGATTCCGGAGTGCTGTGGCGAGTCAGACGCGCGCGCGGTGGCATCAACGGCAATGGGCAGAGCAATGTATGTGAGTGCGGAAGATCAGAGAGAGTTGGGCGCAGGGGAAGTTTTGCGAAGAGGAACAGGTGAGCGGCGCAAGCGAGGGGATGAACGGAGGTTGAAGAAAGGTTTATATAAGAATCAGGTGAAGCAGTGTGCCGTTGGATGAAGAAATCGTGTGGTGAGAATAGATCTTCTAGAAACAAGGGTAAAAAAGGTATTTTTACAGAGATAGGCGTTACCGTACGTGCGCCAGAAAAAGCGGAGGACGTGTGTCCCCCACTTGCACGACGTGTCAACGTGGTGGAAGCAATGGACCCACAGGGCAGAAAAATCACGACTATTCAACAGGGATGAAGTAAATTTGATTAAGGGAAGCATGTCGACAAGAAGAATAAAAGAAGATTGGCGACAGGAAGAATTATTCAATACTTCGGGAGCCTTTGATCAAATACAAGTTTTTGCCCAAATGCTCGGGGGCTACTTCGACAAAAAGTAAAATTTCGAGTATGGCAGTATAGAAATTGCGGGAGCCTACAACCAAGCACAAGTCCTTGGCTGTAGCCTCGGGGGCTACTCCCATCGGGAGCGCTGTTCGCGCACCCGAGAGATAAAAAAAAAAAAGAAGAAGAAGAAAGAGATCATATTGGGAAATAATGACAATATAGCGACAAGGTGGACTAAAATGTTGAGCCTACAACCAAGCACAAGTTCTTGGTTGTAGCCTCGGGGGCTACTCCCATCGGGAACGCTGTTCGCGTGCCCGATGAAATTAACAAAGGAAAAATAGAAAAGCAAGAGAGTATATTTCGAGTTATAGTTAACTCTACATATACTCCCATCGGGAGAGCAATATAAGTCATATTTGACTCGATAAAATGTGCCATTCCAACAGCCGGAAAAGCACTCGACAATATATTCTCGTAACGCCCGAAGTTGCGATCAATTTCTGAATGCCGCAAATTTGCGAAGGTAAGACCCCAGATCCGTTCTGCTGGGCGTGGCATCGCCAAAGACTGCGCTCTGCTACCTTTATCCGTATCAACAGATACGAAGAAAAATCCTAACGGACGCATTAGGTACCCGATAAATTTGACTGGGACTCGACAGAATGGTAAGACCTTAAGCGGCACCTGTCGAAGTTTACACCAGTATCCCGAGATCATGTCCAGGGACGTGATTTTGAAGTAGGTTTTTGCGGATTGCCACTAGAGCAGTTAACTAGTACCTGATCCGTCAGACGAACTAGCCCCAACTACCATTATCCCTGTACAATATAGAAATCTTATGTGAAGAAATATAAAAAAGTTAAAGCTTTCGAATAAAAATAAACAGTGGAGATTTTCCCTGATTCTACGATTCAAGCAAAATCTCGGGGGCTACTGACATAGGCATCCCAAATGGGCCTGCCGAAGATAGTACCCGGGGTTTACTGAAGGCCCACTACCCGAAGAATAAGAAGATTCGGGAGCCCAAGATATATCAAGGAAAGTTAAGAGTTGTAATAGGAAGTGTTATTTGTAATATGGCGGGATGAGTTAGAAACCGTCCCGGACTCTGTAACTTGTATAGCACGAATCCCTCGGCTCCACCTCCTATATAAAGGGGGAGCCGAGGGACGAAGAGGGGATCGAATCATTATTACAAACCCTAGTTTTCATAATCGTCGAGTACTTTTCAGCTGAAACCTTCGAGATCTACTTGCCCTCTACTTCCAACTAAACCCTAGCCTACAATCCATAGGCATTGACAAGTTGATACCTTGTCAAATGGTGGTTCGAGTCCTGGTGGCGACGAGTTTTGGCTTGGTGATTCGTGACTTGGAGCAGCGACATCGGCAAGTGGGGGCGACATCACGGAAGAAATTCAGAGTCTAAACTTGCAGGGTGAAAACTCAAGGTTTTACCTTAATTGGTTGTGCCTGGCAATAGCCATATTGAATGCATTGTTTTGTGAGCGAGGATTTTCTCCTAAGTGAAAACCTATGATCTATGATCAGGACAATGACAGTGCTTGTGCGATGTTTGAGACGTCGTTTTTGGAGGTGGATTTCTGGTGCTATTTTGGTCCGTTGCTACAAGGAACATATCTTGTTTCTCTATTTTTTTTCTAGCTATGTGCATCCGTATTGTCATTAGGGACGTTGTTGCAGTGGCGGGGCATAATCGTTATCTTCGCGATATTAATATATTTCCTTTGTCAAAAAAAAAAATCATCGTCACCTTTGTCAAGAGAAACTAACACTGCATGAGACTTAGGCTAGCCATAGTGGTAGTATCTTAGCTAGTATCATGCACATTGGTCCCACAAAAATGCTGATGTGGCAACTAATTAAGGAGGAGAGATGAGTATAGAGTATCATATGTGGATACTGTATCATAGCGCATATCACGAGAAAAGTTAATTCCAAACAAATCTTGTACATCAATTTGCATTGAGATTCTAAATAGCAATAAATATAGCATAACTATGATACTACTCCGTGATACTACCCACTATAGAGATTGTATCATACACGAGTATCATATGCATGATAGTACTATATGATACTTAACACTATGGCTAGCCTTAAGCATGTCGTATATATAATTTTTTTTACCCAGATTAATATGGACTTCCCACTTTCGATTCTATTGGCCATGCACGAACATGCGTGCTTCAGAAAAAATTGCTTATTCTTCATATGTCTTCCTTTTGAAGCTTGCCCACTTCACAACCACATACACATAGATTCTGTCATACAGCTCATCAAAGAGTTGAAAATAAGCAACCCTCCATGTCTTCTTGAATAAGAGTGAACATAACACAGTCCAAAGCCCCGCCACTAGTCCCAGCATAAGACCAAAATCAAAGGAGAGTGGATCAAATTCCTGGTTGCTTCTTGTAAGAGGACCATGGGTGACTGTAATGTTTTCTGAACAATTCTTCTGAAGAGGAGGCCCACAAAGTCCATTGTTGCCAATGTACATAAGGGCTGGGTTATCCACATTGAGTGTGTCAAGTTGGTGGCCGGAGGGTATCCTTCCAGTCAAAATGTTATAGGACATGTTCAAGTAGCTCAGAGATGTCAAATTCGACAAGCTCGGTGGGATTTCACCAGAAAGCTTATTCTTGGACATGTCGAGAGATTCTAATGACTGCAGGGAGCCAATCTTGGTAGGAATGTTTCCACTCAGGTAGTTTGATGACAAATTCAAGTTTATCAATGCATCAAGGGACGTGATATCTGTGGGAACTTCACCAGTTAAGGAGTTGCCTGATACATCAATGCTCACGAAATATGCAAGGGTGCCACCATATCTAAGATCTTGTCCTTTTGTGATTATTGACAAGATTTCTCCAAATTGACCTGTAATACTCAATGAACCCAAACCAGCTGGACCCACATTTGTACCAGATATAGGCATGAAGCCCTTGCGGGTCATACCAGTTAGGTTGGACAGATGCAGAGGTATAACACCAGATATGTTATTTCCCGACAGATCCAAGTATTGAAGATAACTAAGGGTTGTTATTTCAACTGGAATAATCCCAGAAAATTCGTTGTAGCTTAGTCGCAGAAACCGTAACTGTGCCAGGTCTCCTATCCAAGTGGGTATCCTTCCATAGAACTTATTCCATGCAAGATCAAGAAACTCGAGATTTGATCCATTCTGTAAAAATTCTGGGAATGCGCCTGATAAGCTATTGTTGCTTAACAGGACGTAAGACATGGATAAGGCCTCAAAGCACTGAGGAATTTCACCCTCTAGAAGATTGCTTGACAAATCAAGATCTTCTAGCCCTTGCAGTTTACACATAGAATCTGGAATGCTGCCACCAATTTGATTTGAATACATCAGCAATGTTTTCAGTTTCACGGCTTCAAGATTTGATGGTAGTGTTCCTGACAAGGCATTGTTGGAGATGTCTAATACAATGATATTTCTTGGAAAAGCTGCTATTGGTCCTATAAGACGGTTTGAACCGAGGTAGAGCTCTTCAAACGCCATGCCATATAGATGTGTTGGCAAGCTGCCGCTTATTTGGTTATGAGAGATGTCAAGATATATGACTCGTGAAAATGCAGACCAAAACCAATCAGGAATCGTATCCATAAGAGTTGTGTTTGAAATGTCAAGTGTAGTGAGTTCTAGCTGCCACTGAAGCCAGGCCGGAAAGAGAGGACCCATCTTACAAGATGAAAATAGTGCAACCTCCAGCCTGAAGGGAGCAACCCAATCTGAATCCACTGCAATCTTCAAATAATTAGAAGAGAGGTCTATATTCTTTAGACCTTTTAGACTTCTAAAATGTTCTTCCGTAATCACACCACTGAAGTTGTTCTTGCTTAGGACCAAAGAAGTCAGATCACTAAGAGCACCAATTTCAGAAGGTACAATACCAGTGAAGTTGTTGTTACTTAGGTCCAAAGAAGTCAGATTAGTTAGGGAACCAATTTCAGAGGGCACACTTCTGCTGAATAAGTTGCTCGAAAGGTCAAGTGCAGTTAAACACATCAAATTCCCAATGCCAGGTGGTATACCTCCGGTGATGCTGTTGTCGGAGAGTTCAAGTCTGTTCAAGCTGGTGAGGTTACCTATCAAATTTGGCAATGCTCCGGTCAAACTGTTTTGACTGAAATCCAGCACCTGCAAATTTGTCCATGCACATTCTAGCAAGCCCTGCATCATTTCTGCTACACCTGCACTTATGTCATTTTGCCTGAGGTCTAAGATTTTCAAACTGCAAAGATTCTTCAGCTTTCCAGTCATTGTCAAGTACTTGTTCGAATTTAACGACAAATCAAGCAACTTGAAGGGATGTCATGTTTGCTAGTGCATCAGGAAATTGGCCGAATAATCTAGTGTACTGAAGATTGAGGTGCTTGAGGCTTGTCACTTTCCAAAACCAACTATGCTCGATTGAGTGGTCCAATTCATTCCAAGAAAGATCAAGCTTCTCAAGTTTGGTTAGATTGAGGTACGGAAGCGATTGGTTTGCATTGTCAAGCGAACAACCCTGAAGATGGACAACCCTGAGAGACGGAATCATATTCAGAGTATGAGGCCAGTCATCTATCCCAGAGAGGTTTACTCCGCAGATGCTAAGGTGCTTTAGCGAATGCAGATTTGTTAGCCATGTGATGTTGTCAGAGTACATCTCAGAACGACGGTCCTGGCCGATGGCAAGATACCGCATCTTGGACAGGTTACCAAGCTGAGGAGGCAGTCTGCCGCTAAATGCTAAGCCAGTGAGGTTGAGATATCTCAGGTTCTCCATCGAGCCCAAGAACTCAGGAAAAGTGCTATTTGGCACTGATAAGCAGTTCATGCTAAGGTCTATGTGCTCTAGATACTCCAAGGAACGTAAAGAGGAACTGATCTCGCCGAAAAGAGTATCAAAAGAACATGGATCTTTGTACACATGCAGGTTCGGAGTGCGGAGGTGGAGCCTGACAACATGGCCGGTGCGGTTGCTGCACCTGATGCCTCTCCACCGGCAGCAGTCTTGGCCGTGCCACGAGGCGAGGAGGTTGGTTCTGTCGCTTGTGATGCCCTTCTTGAAGGAGAGCAAGGAGGCCCTCTCCGCGGGGATGCAGCTGCCGCCATGGGCGTCCTGGAGTTGCAATCCACCGCTCGCGAAGATGCTTATGATGCAGAGGAGGAGCAAGAGGTGAGTTGTGCGATACATGCTGGAAGAACGGGACCTGGTTAGCATGTAAACGGAAAATGCAGGCTACTAGTGCTGTTTTCCAGAGGATGGTACTGCCGTACTGGAGATGTTGTTTTATCCATTTGAGCCAAGCATACGGTCATAGAAAGGACGCGCGTTCACTCATCGTCTGGTTGGTATCAGTCGATGTAGATATGGTGACCCAGTCGCCAGCTACTTGATCAATCGCCTGGTTTCAGCCACACTGTGCTCCTGCAGACCCTAGAGGTTTCCTGTCATGGTCCAGGGTGGTTGAATATTGCTGATCATTCACACACGCAAGTCTTTGTTCACTAATTGGTGACGACCCGCTGCAACCACGCTGTGCTGGCAAAGTCAGCAACCATGTTTGTAAAGTGTGAACTCATTTACGAAAGAAAGAAATGGATTGCTCCATCATTTACGGAATCTTGATGCGATTAACTCACACCAACATGTTGTGGGATACAAATATGCAACAAAGAATAAAATTATCCCAGACACCTGAATATGAGAAGACAAAAGGATACCATTTTTTTATGGGTTTTGCTAGAACTAAGTTCGTGCTACACCATGGACGCGTTTGGTTGCCTGGGCCGAAAACCTGCATGGTTGGCGCAGCCAGATGGAGGGCATTGCGCATTGAGAAAGCCATGGACCACTTTTTGCCTGTCGTTTGGTAGCCTGTGAGTCCTTTTGCGCGCCGGAGAACCAGGTCGTGCAGCCCATTTGGTTGCACATAGCTCAGTGTTGTGGTAACCCCTTCACTTAGAGTGGTGAGGTTACCCAATACTGAATAACAGCACACATGAGATTCAGTTCATCAGAAAAGATGCTGATAATACACATCAACAAGTACTTAGTGGGAGATGCATCACGAACGAAAGCAACTACTTCGTGATGCATCACATGTTCATCATGAGGGGTTAGTATATACCACCTCGAAGAAGTTCATCATTACAAACCGAAGATCAGGTTGTACCAAGTCCTAGATAATGGAGGGATACAAGATCACCTCCCAAAATCAGCGGATCATCAGAAGGAAGCATGATGTAGCCCCGTCTATCGTCGACGCCACACCATGGCCAAGGAGTCCCCCAAGTGGACCAACAACACAAACCCCCGCCATATATGTCAAGGTGAACTCTTTCCTCTCTATGGTCAACCTCAACACCAACTTGAATGGTATGCTACCTCATGCCTATCATCATTGTGTCTATAGGTGCCGACATCGACAAGGACCAAGAGAGAAGGAACTCCCATGGTGCAAGGAAGAGAGAAGAAGAAGAAGGAAAGAAGAGAAGAAGGAAGAGGAAGAAGAGGCGGGAGGAAGAGGCCCAGCCTGGCCGGTCCAGGACCCGGTCAGACCGGACCCACAACCGGGCCATCCGGTCCCAGGCCCGGTGAACCGGGTGCCCAACCGGATTCCCCTGCATCGTACCGGAAGGCAACCGGAAACTTCGCAAGATCCCGATTGGCACCCGGTCGACCGGACCCAGGACCGGACCACCCGGTCACAGGCCCGGTCTGACCGGATCCCAAACCGGATTTGACGGGAATGACTCACCAAACTGCCTAAGTTATCCACTTGCGTACCTTTTCGGCCCAAGTTGCCTTGTACCTCTATATAAGCACCTAGGTCATCCCCTTTACCCCTTAGACTTGTTTTGAACTCAAACCTACCTTTGAGCTTAGTCTCCCTTGGGTATCATCCCTCTGTAATCAAGGCACCTTGGTTGTTGACTTTGATCTTGTTGAGTGAGATTCTAGTACAAGTTACTCTCTCTCCCTCATCAAGCTCTTCCTCTCCAACCCCAATCTCTCTCCGGGAATTCTGCCGCGTGCCTCTTCCTCGGAGATTCTATTGGCGTGGTCCATCGAGCCACGGAGGTAAGCATCGGGTGTATCGGGTTGGTGTGCGTGCGTGAGTCTCGGTGTTCGTCGTGTTCTTCGTGTTCCTCGCGTTCTCCCACCTCTCCCCTTGGTTTCGAGGTCAATCCGCGAGATCGGGCCACACACGGGGTCTTAGACCTCATCATATGGTATCAGCAGCCTTTGGTTTCCGCGGATTTGACCCCCCACCCACCCAATTTCATCTCTGAAAATTTTTCCCCAAAAATCCCCAAAAAATAGCCCCAAATTGCCTCTTGACCGATCTGTGATTTGGTTGCGTTTTGAGTGGTTTTGGTCCATGGATTTGGTGTTGGAGTGCTTGATCTACTATCTCCCCAACTTTTAGCCCCCAATTCCATCGTTTCCCTTCGTTTTGGTCGATTTGGCTTGGTTTCGCTCAAGAACAGGAGAGAGAAACTGTGCCCCGAGAAATCCGGTCGACCGGGCGCCAACCGGGCCTGTGACCGGACGGCCTGGCGCCAGGGCCGGTCAACCGGGCGCCAGACCGGGCGCCAACCGGGCGCCAACCGGGCCAGAACCCGGTCAACCGGGCTGTAGACCGGCCAGGCTGGCCCAGGGCCCGGTCAACCGGGTGCCAACCGGGCGCCACCACCTCCGCCAACCACCGCCGCCCTCTCTACCGCCGGCAAGCACCACCACCCTCCCCAAACCACCGGGAAACATCACCGCGGCCCCATAACCTCCGCCGCAACCGCAAGAGCATCGACACCACCACCACCGGCTTACCACCACCACCGCCGCCAAGCTACTTTGACCCTTTTCTTCCGCTAACTTGTGATTGCTTGTTCCGGTTTGAGTGCCTTGTTTGTGAAACTAACCTGCAGCTCCGAAGCAAGCGACGACATCCGAGGCACCCCGAACTTGCAACCGTACTCTTGACACCACCGCCATCATCGCAAGTTGTGTGTTCCGACACCGCCTAACATTTTCATCTAGGTATAACTTGCATTCCCCTTGTTACCCCTCTTCTTTTGCGATCTATCCTATCGAGCATCGCTTATCAAGTGTTGCGAGACATTGCATGTGGCCCCGATTGTGAGGTGTGTGCGTAGTGTGGAGTCAAGCTTCTAAGCAAAACTCATGTGGCAAGATAGCAAAAGTGAGCTAACGCTAACATAGAGCGTGGAAAAAGAAAGAAAAGCACAAAAAGAGTGCAAGTGCCATCATACATACAAAAGTGTACAAAGTGCCACCATAGATACAAAAGAGTGCAAGTGCCACCATATACAAAAGAGAAAAAGCTTTTAAGCAAAAGAGAGATATGAGAAGAGAGGCCGCGTGTAAATCTTGTTGTCTCTCCGTTGCAACCAAAGCTTTGATCTCTTCTTGTGTTAGTGTGACACCGAGCACCCTTGTTTAAGGGCTTCTTACACTTTTCCGCTCATTCCTTGGTCGCACTAACCCCGTTCATCTCGTGTGTGCGTTCCATATCTTTCCGTGTTTATAGTGATCATCGCTTTGACATTTGAATTTTTTGGATTTCACCCACTTTTAACAACATACTCGATCTTGGATTTTGTCTTTTGGCTTTCCACCATACTCACCTAACACCATATTTGCTAACTTTTGCGTGTGGTTTTGCGTGTGTACCCGATACACTTGATCTTGCTTTTGGCTTGGTTGATTACTGTAGGATAACGTTGCATAGAAAACAAAAATTTTCCTACCGCGAACACGCAATCCAAGCCAAGATGCAATCTAGAAGACGGTAGCAACGAGGGGGTATCGAGTCTCACCCTTGAAGAGATTCCAAAGCCTACAAGAGGAGGCTCTTGTTGCTGCGGTAGACGATCACTTGCCGCTTGCAAAAGCGCGTAGAAGATCTTGATCACGATCGGTTCCGGCGCCACGAACGGGCAGCACCTCCGTACTCGGTCACACGTTCGGTTGTTGATGAAGACGACGTCCACCTCCCGTTCCAGCGGGCAGCGGAAGTAGTAGCTCCTCTTGAATCCAACAGCACGACGGCGTGGTGTCGGTGGCGGTGGAGAAGTCCGGCGGAGCTTCGCTAAGCTATGCGGGAGATATGGAGGAGAGGGGGGCGGCTAGGGTTTGGGAGGGGGTGGCCGGCCACTTCAAGGGGGGCGGCCAGCTTGTGGTCTTGGGGTGGCTGGCCCCCTCCCTTGGCCCCTCATTATATAGGTGGATCCCCAAGTGTTGGTGTCCAAGTCTTCGAATAAGACCCGAACCAAAAACCTTCCATAAGAGGGGGAAACCTAGCCCAACTAGGACTCCCACCAAAGGTGGGGTTTCCACCTCCCATATGGGGGGGTGGCCGGCCCCCTAAGGGGGAGTCCACTTGGGACTCCTCCCCCACTAGGGTTGGCCGGCCATGGAGGTGGAGTCCCATGTGGACTCCACCTTCCTTGGTGGTTTCTTCCGGACTTTTCTAGAACCTTCTAGAACCTTCCATAGAACCTTCCGCGACATTTTAATTCACATAAAATGACATCCTATATATGAATCTTATTCTCCGGACCATTCCGGAACTCCTCGTGATGTCCGGGATCTCATCCGGGACTCCGAACAAATATTCGAACTCCATTCCATATTCAAGTACTACCATTTCAACATCCAACTTTAAGTGTGTCACCCTACGGTTCGTGAACTATGCGGACATGGTTGAGTACTTACTCCGACCAATAACCAATAGCGGGATCTGGAGATCCATAATGGCTCCCACATATTCAACGATGACTTTAGTGATCGAATGAACCATTCACATACAATACCAATTCCCTTTGTCTCGCGATATTTTACTTGTCCGAGATTTGATCTTCGGTATCACTCTATACCTTGTTCAACCTCGTCTCCTGACAAGTACTCTTTACTCGTACCGTGGTATGTGGTCTCTTATGAACTTATTCATATGCTTGCAAGACATTAGACGACATTCCACCGAGAGGGCCCAGAGTATATCTATCAATCATCGGGATGGACAAATCCCACTGTTGATCCATATGCCTCAACTCATACTTTCCGGATACTTAATCCCACCTTTATAGCCACCCATTTACGCAGTGGTGTTTGGTGTAATCAAAGTACCTTTCCGGTATAAGTGATTTACATGATCTCATGGTCATAAGGACTAGGTAACTATGTATCGAAAGCTTATAGCAAATAACTTAATGACGAGATCTTATGCTACGCTTAATTGGGTGTGTCCATTACATCATTCATACAATGACATAACCTTGTTATTAATAATATCCAATGTTCATGATTATGAAACTAATCATCCATTAATCAACAAGCTAGTTTAAGAGGCATACTAGGGACTTCTTGTTTGTCTACATATCACACATGTACTAATGTTTCGGTTAATACAATTCTAGCATGATATATAAACATTTATCATAAACATAAAGATATAAATAATAACCACTTTATTATTGCCTCTAGGGCATATCTCCTTCAGTCTCCCACTTGCACTAGAGTCAATAATCTAGATTACATTGTAATATACCTAACACCCATGGCATTCTGGTGTTGGTCATGCTTTGCCCTAGGGAGAGCTTTAGTCAACGGATCTGCTACATTCAGATCAGTGTGTACTTTGCAAATCTTTACTTCTCCATCTTCGATGTACTCGCGAATCGAGTGGTAACGCAGCTTGATATGCTTCAGCCTCTTGTGTGACCTTGGCTCTTGTGCATTGGCGATGGCACCCATGTTATCACAGTAAATGATTAATGGATCCAATGCACTAGGAACCACACCGAGCTCTACAATGAACCTCTTCATCCATACCGCTTCTGATGAAGCCTCTGAAGCCGCTATGTACTCTGATTCTGTTGAAGACTTCGCCACCGTGCACTGCTTTGAGCTTGCCCAGCTTACTGCAGCACCATTCAATATAAACACGTACCCAGATTGTGACTTAGAGTCATCAGGATCAGTGTTCCAACTTGCATCGGTGTAACCATTTACAACGAGCTCTTGGTCACCTCCATAACACAGAAACCTATCCTTAGTTCTTTTCAAGTACTTCAGGATATTCTTGACCGCTGTCCAGTGTTCCATTCCTGGATCACTTTGATATCTGCTAGTCAAACTAACAGCATGTGCTATATCCGGTCTAGTACATAGCATGGCATACATGATAGATCCTACTGCCGAGGCATAGGGGATATTACTCATCCTTTCTCTTTCTTCTGCCGTAGCCGGTCCTTGAGTCTTACTCAATACCTTGCCTAGTAACATAGGTAAGAACCCTTTCTTACTTTCGTCCATTCTAAACTTCTTTAGAATCTTGTCCAGATATGTACTCTGTGATAGCCCTATTAGGCGTCTTGATCTATCTCTATAAATCTTGATGCCTAATATATACGATGCTTCACCAAGGTCTTTCATTGAAAAACTATTATTCAAATAACCTTTAACACTGCTTAATAGTTCTATATCATTCCCGATCAATAATATGTCATCTACATATAATATCAGGAATGCTACAGAGCTCTCACTCACTTTCTTGTAAATACAGGCCTCTCCATGACACTGTATAAACCCGAAGTCTTTGATCACCTTATCAAAGCGTCGGTTCCAACTTCTTGATGCTTGCTTTAGTCCATAGATTGAACGCTGAAGTTTGCATACTTTGTCAGCATTTTTAGGATCGACAAAACCTTTGGGTTGTACCATATACAACTCTTCCTCAATGTCTCCATTAAGGAACGCCGTTTTGACATCCATCTGCCAAATCTCATAATCGCAAAATGCAGCTATTGCTAACAAAATCCTCACAGATTTTAGCTTCGCTACAGGTGAGAAAGTCTCATCGTAGTCAACTCCTTGAATTTGTCGGAAACCCTTTGCGACAAGTCGAGCTTTATAGACAGTAATATTACCATCAGCATCTGTTTTTCTCTTGAAGATCCATTTATTTTCGACAGCCTTTCGGCTATCAGGTAAGTCTACCAAAGTCCATACTTTGTTATCATACATGGATCCCATTTCGGATTTCATGGCTTCTTGCCATTTGTTGGAATCTGGGCTCATCATCGCTTCTTCATACGTCGCAGGGTCCTCATCATTGTTATCCACAATCATGACATTTAGACAAGGATCATACCAATCAGGAGTGGCACGTTCTCTTGTCGATCTGCGAGGTTCAGTAGTTTCCTCGTTCGAAGTTTCATGATCATTATCATTAGCTTCCTCTGTTGCCGGTGTAGGCGGTACAGGTACAACTTCGATCTACGCGCTACTCTAATCAACGAGTATAGATTCATCAATCTCATCGAGTTCTACTTTTCTTCCAGTCACTTCTTTAGTGAGAAATTCTTTCTCAAGAAAGGTTCCGTTCTTAGCAACAAAGATTTTGCCTTCGGATCTGTGATAGAAAGTGTACCCTATAGTTTCCTTAGGGTATCCTATGAAGACGCATTTCTTCGCTTTGGGTTCTAGCTTGTCCGGTTGTAACTTCTTTACATAGGCTTCGCAACCCCAAACTTTCAGGAACGACAGCTTAGGTTTCTTGTTAAACCATAATTCATACGGTGTCGTTTCTACGGATTTTGATGGTGCTCTATTTAAAGTGAATGCGGCTGTCTCTAATGCATAACTCCAAAATGATAACGGCAAATCAGTAAGAGACATCATACTACGAACCATATCTAAGAGAGTTCGATTACGACGTTCGGACACACCGTTTCGTTGAGGTGTTCCCGGCGGTGTCAATTGTGAAAGTATTCCGCATTTCTTTAAATGCATGCCAAACTCATAACTCAGATATTCACCTCCACGATCAGATCGTAGAAATTTGATCTTCTTGTTACGTTGATTTTCTACTTCACTTTGAAATTCCTTAAACTTCTCGAAAGTTTCGGATTTATGTTTCATGAAATAGATATACCCATATCTACTCAGATCATCTGTGAAGGTTAGAACATAACGATAACCACCGCGCGATGCTACACTCATTGGTCCACATACATCGGTATGTATGATTTCTAATAAGTCAGTAGCTCGCTCCATCATACCAGAAAATGGAGTCTTTGTCATTTTTCCCATTAGACATGCTTCGCATCTATCAAGTGACTCAAAGTCAAGTGATTCAAGTAATCCATCAGTATGGAGTTTCTTCATGCGTTTCACTCCAATATGACCAAGGCAGCGAGTGCCACATATAAGTAGAATTATCATTTAATTTAATTCGCTTAGCATCAATGTTATGTATATGCGTATCACTACTATCGAGATCTAACAGAAATAAGCCATTCTTTTGTGGTGCTCGACCATAAAAGATATTATTCATAAAAATAGAACAACCATTATTCTCAGACTTGAATGAATAACCGTCTTGCATTAAACAAGATCTAGATATAATGTTCATGCTCAACGCGGGTACAAAATAACAATTATTTAGGCTTAAAACTAATCCCGAAGGTAGATGTAGAGGAAGTGTGCCGACAGCGATCACATCGACTTTGGATCCATTTCCAACGCGCATCGTCACTTCATCTTTCGGTAGTCTTCGTTTATTCTTTAGTTCCTGTTTCGAGTTCTGAGATATGAGCAACCGAACCGGTATCAAATACCAGGTACTAGAACGAGAACCGATGAGATAAACATCTATAGCATGTATATCAGATATACCTTCTTTCTTCTTCTTGACAAGGCCGCTCTTCAGATCAGCCAGATACTTGGAGCAATTACGCTTCCAGTGTCCCTTCTCCTTGCAGTAATAGCACTCAGCATCAGGCTTAGGGCCGTTCTTAGGTTTCATAGGTGGCGTGGCAGCTTTCTTGCCACCCTTCTTGAATTTTCCCTTAGACTTGCCCTGTTTCTTGAAACTGGTGGTCTTGTTGACCATCAACACTTGGTGCTCTTTCTTGATCTCAATCTCAGCAGCTTTTAGCATGCCAAAGAGTTCAGGTAACTCCTTGTTCATGTTACGCATATTGTAGTTCATCACAAAGTTCTTGTAACTTGGTGGCAGTGATTGAAGGACACGATTAATCCCCAGTCTATTAGGAATCACTATTCCCAAGTCACTGAGTTTCTTCGCATGCCCGGTCATGGCGAGCATGTGCTCACTAACGGAGCTGCCTTCTTCCATCATACAGCTGAAGAAATGTTTCGATGCTTCATAGCATTCCACGGCCGCATGAGTCTCGAATATAGCTTTCAGCTCATTCATCAACTCATGAGGATCGTGGTGCTCAAAACGTTTTTGAAGATCGGATTCCAGCATCGCACAGGATGGCACACTGAACTTGAGAGTACCGAGTTTTCCGAGTCGCGTAAACAACTTTTACTTCATCGGTTTCAGTTTCTGCAGGAGGGTCACCTAGCGGTGCATCAAGCACAAATTGCAGATTTCCGCCAGAGAGGAAGATCCTCACATGACGGAACCAGTCGGTGAAGTTGCTACCGTTGCTCTTAAGTTTCTCTTTCTCTAGGAACTGATTAAAATTGATTGGGGACGCCATCTCTACAACATATATTTGCAATAGTTTAGACTAAGTTTATGACAAATTGAGTTCAAATTTTAATTCAACACAATTAAAAAACTAAGTGAACTCCCACTCAAAACAATATCCCTCGCATTGTCTTAGTGATCACACGAACCAAATCCACCGCACCTAAACCCGATCATCACGAGAAAAGGTGTGACTTCAATGGCGAACACTCAAAGTGTTCATCATATCAACCATATGATTCATGCTCTACCTTTCGGTATCACGTGTTCCGAGACCATGTATGTACATGCTAGGCTCGTCAAGGCCACCTTAGTATCCGCATGTGCAAAACTGTCTTGCACCCGTTGTATGCACTTGTTGATTCTATCACACCCGATCATCACGAGATGCTTCGAAACGACAAGTCTTGGCAACGGTGCTACTAAGGATGAACACTTTATTATCTTGAGATTTTAGTGAGGGATCATCTTATAATGCTACCGTCGCGATCTAAGCAAAATAAGATGCATAAAAGGATTAACATCACATGCAGTTCATATGTGATATGATATGGCCCTTTTGTCTTTGCGCCTTTGATCTTCATCTTCAAAGCACGGACATGATCTCCATCATCTTCGGGCATGATCTCCATCATCGTTGGCGTAGCGTCAAGGTCAATGACGCCGTCTTCATGATTGTCCTCCATGTAGCAACTATTACAACTACTTTGAAATACTACTCAACATGAAATTTAAAGACAACCATAAGGCTCCTGCCGGTTGCCACAATACAATAATGATCATCTCATACATATTCATCATCACATTATGGCCATATCACATCACCAAACCCTGCAAAAACAAGTTAGACGTCTCTAATTTGGTTTGCATATTTTACGTGGTTTAGGGTTTTCGGGAGAGATCTAATCTACCTACGAACATGAACCACAACGTTGATACTAATGTTTTCAATAGAAGAGTAAATTGAATCTTCACTATAGTAGGAGAGACAGACACCCGCAAAGCCTCTTATGCAATACATGTTGCATGTCGAACGAGGAACAAGTCTCATGAACGCGGTCATGTAAAGTTAGTCCGAGCCGCTTCATCCCACTATGCCACAAAGATGCAAAGTACTCAAACTAAAGATAACAAGAGCATCAACGCCCACAAACCATTGTGTTCTACTCGTGCAACCATCTATGCATAGACACGGCTCTGATACCACTGTAGGATAACGTTGCATAGAAAACAAAAATTTTCCTACCGCGAACACGCAATCCAAGCCAAGATGCAATCTAGAAGACGGTAGCAACGAGGGGGTATCGAGTCTCACCCTTGAAGAGATTCCAAAGCCTACAAGAGGAGGCTCTTGTTGCTGCGGTAGACGATCACTTGCCGCTTGCAAAAGCGCGTAGAAGATCTTGATTACGATCGGTTCCGGCGCCACGAACGGGCAGCACCTCCGTACTCGGTCACACGTTCGGTTGTTGATGAAGACGACGTCCACCTCCCGTTCCAGCGGGCAGCGGAAGTAGTAGCTCCTCTTGAATCCGACAGCACGACGGCGTGGTGTCGGTGGCGGTGGAGAAGTCCGACGGAGCTTCGCTAAGCTATGCGGGAGATATGGAGGAGAGGGGGGCGGCTAGGGTTTGGGAGGGGGTGGCCGGCCACTTCAAGGGGGGCGGCCAGCTTGTGGTCTTGGGGTGGCCGGCCCCCTCCCTTGGCCCCTCATTATATAGGTGGATCCCCAAGTGTTGGTGTCCAAGTCTTCGAATAAGACCCGAACCAAAAACCTTCCATAAGAGGGGGAAACCTAGCCCAACTAGGACTCCCACCAAAGGTGGGGTTTCCACCTCCCATATGGGGGGGTGGCCGGCCCCCTAAGGGGGAGTCCACTTGGGACTCCTCCCCCACTAGGGTTGGCCGGCCATGGAGGTGGAGTCCCATGTGGACTCCACCTTCCTTGGTGGTTTCTTCCGGACTTTTCTAGAACCTTCTAGAACCTTCCATAGAACCTTCCGCGACATTTTAATTCACATAAAATGACATCCTATATATGAATCTTATTCTCCGGACCATTCCGGAACTCCTCGTGATGTCCGGGATCTCATCAGGGACTCCGAACAAATATTCGAACTCCATTCCATATTCAAGTACTACCATTTCAACATCCAACTTTAAGTGTGTCACCCTACGGTTCGTGAACTATGCGGACATGGTTGAGTACTTACTCCGACCAATAACCAATAGTGGGATCTGGAGATCCATAATGGCTCCCACATATTCAACGATGACTTTAGTGATCGAATGAACCATTCACATACAATACCAATTCCCTTTGTCACGCGATATTTTACTTGTCCGAGATTTGATCTTCGGTATCACTCTATACCTTGTTCAACCTCGTCTCCTGACAAGTACTCTTTACTCGTACCGTGGTATGTGGTCTCTTATGAACTTATTCATATGCTTGCAAGACATTAGACGACATTCCACCGAGAGGGCCCAGAGTATATCTATCCGTCATCGGGATGGACAAATCCCACTGTTGATCCATATGCCTCAACTCATACTTTCCGGATACTTAATCCCACCTTTATAGCCACCCATTTACGCAGTGGTGTTTGGTGTAATCAAAGTACCTTTCCGGTATAAGTGATTTACATGATCTCATGGTCATAAGGACTAGGTAACTATGTATCGAAAGCTTATAGCAAATAACTTAATGACGAGATCTTATGCTATGCTTAATTGGGTGTGTCCATTACATCATTCATACAATGACATAACCTTGTTATTAATAACATCCAATGTTCATGATTATGAAACTAATCATCCATTAATCAACAAGCTAGTTTAAGAGGCATACTAGGGACTTCTTGTTTGTCTACATATCACACATGTACTAATGTTTCGGTTAATACAATTCTAGCATGATATATAAACATTTATCATAAACATAAAGATATAAATAATAACCACTTTATTATTGCCTCTAGGGCATATCTCCTTCAATTACCTCAATACTATCTTACCTTGGTAAGAGTGCGAGGTAGTATTCTTCCACTACCATACACCATATAGATCTTGTCATGCTAACATGTATAGCGACAAAGAATATACGGAGGAGTACACGGAGCACTTCGAGGAGGATACCTCCTCAAGCACCGCGGATGTGGAGGAACATGTGGAGCTCGACACCGACTATGGCTCCACGAGCATCACCGACATGACCGACATCGAGGAGCTCTACATCGACAATGGCTCCTCAAGCATGGATGATCTGGTGGAGCACCACCTTGAGGACGACATCGACGAGCTCTACATCGACAATGGCTCACCACTCATGGACGACATGGTGGAGCAACGCCACGAGTACGACATCGACGACATGGTGGAGCAACACCACGAGTACGACATCGACACCATGGCGGAGCCTCACCTACGCTCCACGATGAGCAAAGACGATGCTCCCACGTACACCTACTTGGCCAATGGAGCTACATATGAAGATAGAGGACCTCCACGATGGCACCATCATATGGATCATCAAGAGCGTCCCCATCATGAGCGTCATCGACACACTTCTTCGAGCTCCACAAGGCGCCACCATGAGAGTGCTTATGCACAAGATCGTCGACTTCAAGTACACCATATGGAGCATCAAGAGCGTCCCCATCATGAGCGTCATCGACACTCTTCTCCAAGCTCCACAAGGCGCCGCAAGCAACATGCCAAGTCGCATGAGCCATCATCTAGGCATGGCAAGGACCGTCATCGACATACATCACCACATGAGCTTCGCCACCACATGAGCTTCGCCACCACAAGCCACTTCATGATCTCCATCGACCAACATCTTCCACGAGTCTTCAACGACACAACTCAAGCCATGGTGATGATGCACGAAGACGAGAGCCTCGACATGAAGGCGACAAACACCATGATAGGGTGCCTACCGCTCCAAGGATGGAAAGTGCACATCGAGCATACCTTCCTCATAAGGCGACTTCCACCTCTTGTGCCACCACCACAATGTCCTCTACCTCATCACGTGCCTATGGACTCCGATGCTACAAGTGCAAGCAACAAGGCCACCCTCCACGGGAATGTCCCAATCTCCTATGTGAGGTGTGCAAGGCCAAGGGTCACGTGGCATGGCAATGCACAAAGCCAAGCGCCAAGACGCTCTACTTTGACGAGCTACACGCCCAAGCCACCAAGAAGCCTACGGCGCCCACACTTCAAGATGAAGACCGCCAAGGCCATCGCAAGGATGATGTGGATCCGAGCCTAGCTCTCCACAACACTACGTCACCACCGATGGAGGACGACTTAGGAGGTGATGGAGTTGAGATGGTTGAGCATGGGAATTTCCCTTCAACCAAGGAGGCGCATGGAGATGAGAAAGTCGAGCCTACTCCTATATGCTTAATTGATGAGTTGGTACCAATCCCATGTGAGCATGAGAGCCACTTAGCCAACTTGAGTGAGAGTGATAGTGAGTTGAGTGACTTCCACCCCATATGTGAGTTTGAGTGCTTCCGTTTGGAGGACATGAGTGATACACTAAGTGAGTTGAGAGAGGTAGATGATAGGTCCATGGAGGACATCGCATTTGCTAACACATTAACCTCTCCCTCGTTTGTGTCTTCTTATGTTGCACTAGGTTCCACGGAGGACGAGTTCCCGCTCATGGAGACGATGTACATGGTGCATGAAGATGATGATATCACACCATGCTTGCTCCAAGATGGACATGTCGACCACATGGATCCTCCTACTTCCACAACACCTACTTCAAATGAGTCGGCCTACAAAGGTAACAACATAGGTGTTGATGATGCCATGATCCCACTAGTGGACATGATGAATTTTGAGTGCATGCATGATCTTGATGATACATTTGCTACGTCACATGCTACTTTCACTTTCCCATGTGATGCTTTGCTTGATAACATTGTTGATCATGTGGAATTGATGGAATGTGATACCATGACCATGCCATGCTATGAGAGTTTCACTTTTTCCCCGCTTGCTTGCAATGATAATGATAATACTTGTGTTGTGCCACCCTTGATGAACACTTGCTCTTTACATAGGGTTGTCGACAACAATGATAACATGTTCCGCATGCTTTGCCCCAAATGTTTACACCATTCCATGATCCTTGCATCCAAGATTGTGAACAATTGCTCTTTCTTATGCTTGGTATGCAAGAATGCTTATTTCATTGTCCATGAGATGGCCCCCATAGCCTTCTCACCTTTTGATGATCATGAGTTACCACATGCCATGAATGCACCTTCTTGCCATATGCACCATCGCCATGCATTTCATACTATCTTGATTGACACTAATGGTGATGTGCACAAGACATGGAACATCATGATGGATGATGTGTTCCTTTACCATGCACACACGCTTTTTGTTCTCTCTATTGTGTGTATAGGTACCCGAATGACAACTTCCACCGCTACGGAGCATGAGCTCACGAAACGCGCAATTGAGAGCTACCCCAACACGGACGAGATACATGATCCAACCCATGGGATTCACGCCAAAGGGTATGTTCCCAAACGCCTTCGCCCTCGTGTGTTTCCGGCTTGTCTTGTCGAGCTTCCGGTTTGGACCAATGCCTCGTCACCTCTTTTGCCTCTTATGCAACATATCTTGACACATCTTGTTGGCACAATGGTTGTTGTATGTCTTGATGTTATCATCATACACTCCGAGAATCTCAAGGACCATGTCATACATGTGAGAGATACCTTATGCATCTTGTGCCACATGTCACTCATAAAGTTGCCCTTCTTTGGATTTCTCATTTCATCTTTGGCAATTGAAATGGATTCTTTGACACTTGAGGATACCCATACTTGGCTCACGCCAACCATACTTTCCCAAGCTAGAAGTTTCCATCTCTTTGCCATTGCACATAACAATTTTGCCCAAAATTTTGCCGCCGATACTTGCCTTTTGATTGTTCCATTTGTGTGGGACAATGCTACACATCACATTTTTGACACTTTACAAACCAAACTTTTACATGCAGAAACTTTTGCCCCACCAAATTTTGGATACATCGACACTCTTTTGGTTCCCATTTTTGCCAAATGCCTCTTGGAGAAACGACTTGATGCTTCGTATTTGATTGAGAGCCTCTTGTTCGCCGATCACAAAATTGGCATCCACAAGCTTTCCATTTGCAAGTTGTTTTTCCCCAAGCTCTTCTTCGACCGCGACTTTATCCCTCTACCACAACATGGGACAACCATCATGGATCGGTGAGGAGGAATAAGAGTCGAGGGCAACTCTTCCCCAAGGGGGGGGAGATGATGTAGCCCCGCCTATCGTCGACGCCACACCATGGCCAAGGAGTCCCCCAAGTGGACCAACAACACAAACCCCCGCCATATATGTCAAGGTGAACTCTTTCCTCTCTATGGTCAACCTCAACACCAACTTGAATGGTATGCTACCTCATTGACATAGGCATCCCAAATGGGCCTGCCGAAGATAGTACCCGGGGTTTACTGAGGGCCCACTACCCGAAGAATAAGAAGATTCGGGAGCCCAAGATGTATTTAAAGAAAGATAGAGTTGTAATAGGAAGTGTCATTTGTAATCTTGCGGGATGAGTTAGAAACCTTCCCGGACTATGTAACTTGTACTACACGAATCCCTCGGCTCCGCCTCCTATATAAGGGGGAGTCGAGGGACGAGGAGATCATCGAATCATTGTTTACAAACCCTAGTTTTCATAATCGTCGAGTACTTTTCGGCTGAAACCTTCGAGATCTACTTGCCCTCTACTTCCAACTAAACCCTAGCCTACAATTCATAGGCATTGACAAGTTGATACCTTGTCAATTGGCGCCGTCTGTGGGAACTAGAGGCGTAAGGATCTGATCTCGATGGCACGTTCAAGATCTTCGACATCATCAACCGCAAGCAACATGATGGATCGAGGTAAACAGATCGCTGCTGGTCTTGTCGATTTTGTTCCTCACCCACCCTCCCGTTTGGATGCATATGCGTATCTGGCGGAGCCTATGGGGATGACGTTCGGAAGGTTTCGCTTTCGCGTCGAGAAAGAAGGATCGTATCGTGTCGAAATTCCGATTTCGTCGGGATCGTCGGCGGTTGATTCCGATTTTTCAAGCTATACATCGTCAACAGAATCAGGAGAAGAAGACTTCATCGACACGCTACGTCAGCACCAGGGCAAGAGAGAAACTCGCCAAGATCTTCAACGACATGTCGTTTGAGTCATCTGCGGACTCATATATAAGCGATGACTCAAGCGGTATCGATAGTTACGACTTCATCGACAAATCTATTACAGTGGGCAAGGTCTTCATCAATCTCAACGATGGTGTCACCAAACCCAACATAGATCTGAATACAAAATATCATCAGATTTATGCCATCGAAGATCAAGAGGAAACATCTGAGGCTTTCGACGACTTGGGAAATCCATACGTCGATCCCTCCGATCTGCGACGAGGCCTGGGCAATAAATACGTTGGGCCACAGCCGCGAGACAGAGTTCAACTTTCGCAAGCAGCGTGGGATAGAGCCGCGAGAGCTATGAACGGTTCAGAACCAATGGCCACCACAGCCACACCAGAGGAATTGCAAGCATATCAATATAAGCTCGCACGAGCTGCAAGAGAATTGGAAAAACAGACAGCTGAGTTAAACAGAAGAAAGGAGGCAGCTTCTGCATCTAGCAGGAGAAGGGCAGATCTAAGTCGACAATCTAGAACTTCGGGTGATAGCCACAGGGAGGCGCGGAACAGAGCAAGATCAAGGTTGCAACATATACTCGAAGCAGAAAGAGAGCACTTGGTCCAAAACCTCGACATGTCCTTTATGTCAATAGATACAAGAGGAAACATCATCCCTAAGACACCAGAGGCTGGGTATATGGTGACACATGCTTTTATCCTTGCATCTAAACCACCTCCAGGTGATCCAAGGGAAACACTATACAATATGGCGGTAGCAGGAGTTGGAGCTATGGGGACAGCGTTTGTATCAACGCCTCCCGAAGGAGCGGCAAGGCAAAATAGTCCACGACCTGCAGCAGCAACAGCGGCCTTTGAAGGACCAAGTGGAGCAAGAGACACGGCAGCACAAGCAAGGGTCGATAGAGCGCGGCAAAGCAGAAGGGAACATCGGCAATCCCCGGAGCTTAACGACGAAGATATGTGCGGCTTGCCATGTTTCACGAGGAGAGTCCGAAAAACTCGAGTCCCTTCAGGATTCAAGTTACCCGACAATTTCAAGAAATTCGACGGCCTTCAAGATCCAGAGGATTGGCTAGTTGATTATCTCGAGACAGTAAAGCTCACAGGAGGAACCAGAGCAACAACTATGCAAAGCATCCAGGTGCATCTGAGTGGAGCCGCACGATCTTGGATAAAGAAACTTACCCCAGGATCTATCGACAGCTGGGAAAGCTTCGAGGATGTGTTCGTCAAGAACTTCCGGTCCACATGCAAGAAACCTGCGTCGTTGGAGGAGTTGAGAGCATGTCGACAAAAGTCGGACGAGCCAATGAGAAAATACATCCAAAGGTGGAACATCATCAAAAACTCGGCAGAAAATATATCTGACGAGAGAGCGATAGACGCGTTTGTCGCAGGAATCAGGCGTGGAGATTTCGTCGAGGACTTGGGAAGGACTAACCCAAAGACAGTATCCGCGTTAATGGAAATAGCAAACAGATGGGCAGATAGAGAAGATGTTGTCCACAACAAACGGCACAGGTCGCCAGAGGAGGACCGTGGTCGAAATTATCAACCGAGGCGACGATTTCCTCGGCAGTACCCGAACTATGACGCTCTAGGACAAATTTCGGCAGGTTTTCGGGCAAACACAGGAGGACACAACAGAGATGATTATCAGAGAAGCAGTGAGCAGCGAGGCGATAACAGGGACGATTCTCACAACAACAGGCAAAATAGCGGGCCTAGGTTCCCAAGGCCTTTCGTGTCTCCTGAAGAGATGATGAACGGACCATGTCAGATGCACTTTTTCCTCGACAGCAACTGAAAAAGACAGTCAGGACACCTGCAGAAAGACTGTCATAATTTTCAGGCAATGCTAAGGTATGCAGAGCACGCTAACGCGCGGGCAGCACAGAGAAATCCTCGAGAACCCAGGAGCGAGATTCACTTGCCACCTCCTCCCGCGATTACAGACGACAATCGACATCAGCTCAGAATAGCGGCAGCACCTCCACCACCACCTTATGTTGATCCTAACTCCAACGGAGCGGTGTCGATGATTCAGAAGGGAAGGCCATCCAATAGAGCTCAGAAAGTAATCTCACGACAGGTGTTTATGGCAGAAAAAATGCCTCCACCAACAGTCGAGTATCTTAATTGGTCAGGGCAAGATATTGGCTTCACCATAGCAGATCATCCGCAGCAAGTTCCTCGACCAGGGCAGTCAGCACTTATTTTACCAGCAGTAATTGCGGGATTTGATGTTTCTCGAGTGTTCATAGATGGCGGCAGCAGCTTAAACCTTATGTATGCAGATACATTAAGGAAGATGAACATATCCCTAGCAAACTTGAAGCCAACAGACACAAGGTTCCATGGTATCACACCGGAGAAACCAAGTTATCCATTGGGAAAGATCAATCTCGACGTTCAGTTTGGAACCCGAGAGAATTATAGAATCGAGAGGCTGGAATTTGAAGTCGTGGATTTTCTGTCGCAATACCACGCTCTGTTGGGACGACCAGCATATGCTAGATTTATGGCGGTGCCACATTATACATACCTGTTGTGGAGGTTGCCTGGACCAAAGGGACCAATCACAGTCAAAGGAAGCTTCGCCTTAGCCGATAAATGCGATAAGGATTTTCACCGGATATCAGAAACTTTTGGGATGCAAGCTGAGTACCTGGCGTCAAGGAGTATGACTGACTACGACGTGCTGCCAGACGTTGGAAGACCAAACAAAGAATCAACTTTCAACACCGAGAAAAATTCTAAGGAGGTGCAGATTCACCCGACAGACCCGAAAAAGACGACATCCATCGCAAACGACATGGACCTCGCATAGGAAAGCGCGCTCGTCGAGTTCCTCCGTGAGAACTGGAAAATCTTCGCATGGTGTCCAGCTGACATGCCAGGAGTACCCAGGGAACTTGCCGAGCACCACTTAAACTTGGATCCATTAGCGAGACCAATCAAACAACCCTTGCGGCGTTTTTCGGAACCAAACCGCAAGGCCATGCTATCAGAAATCGATCGACTACGAGAAGCTGGTTTTATCAAAGAGATATTTACAGAAGCCACATGGGTAGCAAATCCTGTGTTGGTGCCGAAGAAAAACACTAAGGTCCTTCGCATGTGCGTCGACTTTACGTGTCTCAATAAACATTGTCCAAAGGATCACTTTCCCCTCCCGAGGATCGATCAAATTATCGACTCCACGGCTGGATGTGAACGTCTTTCCTTCCTGGACGCATATTCTGGTTATAACCAGATCAGATTGAAAGAAGAAGATGAAGTAAAGACAGCGTTTATTACACCTTACGGCGTGTTTTGCTACAGAACAATGCCCTTTGGTCTAAAAAATGCGGGAGCAACATATCAGAGGATGATGCAGAAGTGTTTGGCGACACAGATTGGGAAAAACGTGCAAGTATACATCGACGATGTCGTCATAACGTCAAAAAAGGGGGCAACACTGATCGAGGATCTCAAGGAAACTTTTGACAATCTTGACAAATTCTGCCTGAAGTTGAACCCGACGAAGTGTTCTTTTGGCGTCCCAGCAGGAGAACTTCTGGGGTTTCTAGTCTCAGCAAGAGGGATTGAAGCAAATCCCGATAAAATACAAGCTATCGTAACAATGAGGAAGCCAACAAAGTTGAAAGAAATACATCAGCTAACTGGGCGAGTCGCAGCTTTGAGCAGATTCGTCGCCAGGCTGGGAGAAAAAGCATTACCATTTTACGCTCTGATAAAGCAAGGAGATAAATTCCAGTGGAACGAAGAGGCCGACAGAGCTTTCGAGGATTTGAAGCGCACAATCTCGACACCACCAATTCTGGTGGCGCCGAAGGAAAAGGAACCTCTCCTGCTGTATATTGCAGCCACGCCCCAAGTGGTGAGCACGGTGCTAGTTGTCGAAAGAGAAGAAGAAGGAAAACTCCATGGAGTGCAAAGGCCAATATATTTCATCAGCGAAGTTCTGTCGCCTTCTAAACAGCGGTACCCGCAGTACCAAAAACTAGCATATGGAGTAATTGCAACGGCAAGGAAGTTGCACCACTATTTTTCGGCACACCCGATAATAGTAGTCAATGAAGCACCTCTCTCAAATATACTGAACAATCCAGAAGCTACAGGGTGTGTCTCCCTCTGGGGAATAGAACTTTCCCCTCGGGACATCACGTATGAAAAAAGAAAGGCAATCAAGTCGCAAGTTCTGCCAGATTTCATCGCAGAGTGGATGGAGCTACAAAACACGGGACCCCCAGATTTGTCGAGAACCTGGACCATGAACTTCGATGGGTCCAAGAGAGTAGAAGGAGCTGGCGCAGGAGTAGTACTCATATCACCTGAAGGCGACAAGTTGAAGTACGTCCTTCGGATGACGTTCCCTAATGCATCTAACAATGAAGCAGAATATGAAGCCCTCATACACGGGATGAAGATGGCGAAAGCTTGTGGTGCAACTCGACTAAAAATCTTTGGCGACTCACAATTGGTGGCTCAGCAAGTTATGAACCAATGTGATGCAGTCAATGATAGCATGATGGCATACAAGGAGGTGTACAATGAGCTTGAGAAGCTGTTTGATGGATGCGAGGTAAATCACATCAGTAGATTGAGCAATGATGAAGCCGACGTTCTCGCAAACATCGGATCGCAGTGCCTCCCAATCCCGCCAGGAGTATTTTGGGAAGAAATAGCGGAGAGATCCACGAAGCCAAAAAAGGTGCAGAAAAAAGCAAAAGAAGAGAAAACTTCGGCACCCCTCAAAGAAACCACGGAGGATGAAGAGGACCAAGAGCTTGTGATGATGGTACAAATTCCTTGGATGCAAGCATATATATCATACATCCTCAGGAAAGAAATACCCGATGATCCAGTTGAGGCAAGGCGAGTCATTCGACGATCTAAAGCTTTTACAGTGATCAAAGGGGAATTATACAAGCGAAGTATATCAGGCGTCCTGCAAAGGTGTGTCACACCCGAAGAAGGAAGAATAATTCTGAAGGATGTACACGAAGGAATATGTGGCCACCATGCAAGTAGTCGAGCTATTGCAGCCAAGGTTTTTCGAGCAGGATTCTATTGGCTAACAGCAATCGAGGATGCCAAAGAAATAGTAAGAACTTGCGACGCGTGTCAAAGGTTTGCCGCAAAACCTCACTCTCCAGCAGCAGAACTAACACCAATACCATTGTCGTGGCCTTTTTCCCAATGGGGACTTGATATGGTGGGAAAATTGCATAAAGCTTCGCCAGGAGGATATGAGTATTTGCTGGTTGCTGTCGACAAATTCACCAAGTGGATAGAAGCAAAGCCGATAAATTCACCAGATGCAGCATCAGCAATAAAATTCGTGAAGGACATCGTTTTTCGATTTGGAGTACCTCATAGCATCGTTACAGACAATGGCAGCAACTTTACGTCAAAGGAGTTCAAGGCGTACTGTGCAGAGGTAGGCATCAAATTGCACTTCGCGTCAGTTGCACATCCTCAAACCAATGGTCAAGTCGAGAAAGCCAATGGCATCATCTGCAATGGCATCAAGAAACGCCTATTAGGACCACTGGAAAAAGCTCGACATACCTGGCCAGAAGAACTACCAAGTGTGTTATGGAGCATCCGAACAACACCAAATACAGCGACACAGGAGACCCCGTTTTTCCTTGTCCATGGAGCAGAGGCAGTACTGCCAATAGAAATAGAGCACGACTCCCCCAGAGTCACAGAGTATAATGAAGAAGCTTCCAGGAAAGCATTGGAAGACGACGTCGACGCACTCGACGAAGCTCGAGACGAAGTATTATCAAGGGTAACCAAATATCAGCAGGACCTGAAAAATTACCACAGTCGACGTTTGAGACCAAGATCTTTTCAAGTCGGAGACTTAGTTTTGCGACTCAATCAAGAGCGCACTGAAAAACTCGAGTCGCCATGGTTGGGACCTTACGTTGTCACAGAAGTCATCGACGGAGGCGCATACAGGATCAAGGACAAGAAGACAGGGGTTCCCGAGAAAAACCCCTGGAACGTAGCACAGCTCAGGCGGTTCTACGCCTAGAGTCGAAATATAGTCCTTCTCTGTAAAAATACAATGTACTGAAACGCCCGCGAGTTTTCAGACGCACTCTTTTCCTTTTCGGGGCACCGAGTGGGGCCGGAAAGGTTTTTAATGAGGCGGGCTCGCGGTGCTGCAATATAATAAAGATAGTGGAGATCTATTTCTTATTCTTCGACACGCTCGGGGGCTCAATGCCTTCAAGTTTTCAAAATACATACAATATAGACATATTAGACTTACCGAAATATTTCGCCTTGGTAGACTAAATACCTCGCCAAATATCGGAAGCTAATAAAATTATAAATATAGTATATGCGCCAAAAAACTTATTGCGTTGGTCCAAGAACCTCGCAACAAAAATATAGAACTTTCACACCACGACACCCGGGGGCTTTCAACCCATCAATGAAAAAACAGAGATATCTTATTATGACAGGAGGAAAAATCTTCGAGATGGAAAAAACAGTACAACTCTAGCCAGAAGGCTCGGGGGCTCCAACAATACAGAGCAGTTTTACAATATACAACAAATTTCTTCGGAAATCAAAAAAGATACAGACATATTGTTGTTCAATATAGTACAAATCAGTCAAACCCTAGAATACTATCTATGGACAAGCCTCTGGTTGTCTTATGCTCAGCATAGGACCCCTTGATGAAGAATTCTGAGTCCATCCGAAGGAGTTCATCTATCATCGACTCAGCCACAGGAGTTACCATCTCATTGATCGAGTCAATATCATTTTTTCGCCGTGATTTCTTGGCTAGGCAATCAGCAACAATCTTCGTCAGGTCTAATTTTGGATGGCAAATATTTATCATAATCATGGCGAACCTTGCTCCAGCAGTCAACTGAGCTCGCACAAAATTATGAATGCGGGGAGCAACTCTGAAAACCTCCAGCAATTCAGGAAGAGTCTTTGGAATTTCATTCCGAGAAAACAGAGTTTTGTAAACAAGGGTTAATGTTGTCGTGCAAAAATTGAGAAATTCGCGCACTTGGCAAGCACGATCTTGAAACCTGACAATTTGCTGGGTTCGTTCAGGGGAGGTCTAGAATAAACAGCCATGGTTAAGGGAAAGATTGACGAGAAGATTTGTTCTCTCGATTACTCTTCGATCTTCGGCGGCAGCATCAAGAACTGAGCCTATTAAAGCGACAAGGCAAAAAAATTTGAAGGAGGGCACAGTAAAATAAAGAGGAGGCATTGCGAGGTTGGAAAAACATACCTAACATATCAGTGCTAGCCTCCAACATTAGCTCGAGCATGCTATTTTCTCGGGTAGTGGCTCCTTTTGCTTCCAATACAGCAGTATCCTTGGCAGCCATAGCCTCTTTGGCTTGTTGAAGAGCAAGTTTTTCTTGCTCGGATGCTTTCCGAGATTGTTCCATCATCGCAAGAGTTTGTTTCTTCATGGATTGAAGTTGTTGTCGAAGTTCTTCCAAATCTTCTGACGAATGTTTGCTTGAAGAACCTTCGAGGGGGTTATCATTGATTAGCATTTTCTTCGAGAAGGACGAAGCAGGAGAAGCATCGACAGAGCAAGGATTGGTCGAATAGTTGTCAAATATTAACTGGAAAAGAAAGCGCCAGGATCAATGATAGTGCCAGAGGGAATTTCATTAATTTCTAGAAATTTTTACATAGGCATTACAAAAGAAGTTTCTCCTAAAGGATTACCAGGATAATTGTCGCCACACCTAAATTGGCGACAAGAGCAAAAGAAACAGAGAAAGAAAAAACAAAGAGGCATGCAACTAGACCTCCGGCCTTGATGAGCTAGGAGTTGAAGCTGGTTTGATCCCGAGATAGGCCAAGATTTTCTTCGTGTTGGGCTTGGCTGCCTTAATCAATGACCTCCATCTTGACTGCTCTATCTGATCGGTGTCGCCAACCTTCATCCAATCAACAGTTTGTTGGCTGTCAGCAACCAGGGCAACAGTGCTCTCGACAGCAATCTTCATGTTTTCCTGGCGCATCTTCAGTCCAAGGTCCTCTGATGAATTGAAGCTCTGGGCAAGGGCAAGGAAAGTCGGGGGCTCCTCTTTCTTCGGGAAGAAGTAGGGGAACAGCGTCGACAGTCCTGCACTAGCATTTGCCACGCCTTCACGAATTTCGGATCCATGAAGCTCCAGATAAGAAAGTGCGTCAAGGAGAGGATCATTGTCGGGATTCTCCAGATCAAACTCTTGGTTTGTTTGGCCTGCCACAGGAAATAAACGTTGATCAAAAAACAAGAAACAGCAAGTCCACTAAAAAATAGAAGGGATCGATAATATCACCTTGAATGCGTCGACTTTGCGATTTCAGGCGCTTGAGAATCCCCTGCTCACGAGCAGCCTGGGCGGCTTTGTGCTTGTTTAAAGCAGTTTCAGCATCTTCAAGTTTCTTCTGCAGTTCCTCGACACTAGCAGCTTTTGCTTTGGCTTCATCAGCCTCTGCTTTGGCTTCGCTAGCAACAAGTTCGGCTTTCTTGCGGGCCGCTTCACTTTGCTCTAGTTTCTGAGCAAGTGCGTCAGCACGTTTGTTGGCCTCTGCAAGTTTCTCTGTCGAAAAAAAAAGAAAGGTCAAAAAAGTTGCGACAAATGACAGGAGCAAGAAGTCAAAAACAACGACAGCAAAAAAGTTATTACCTTCAGTTCTGTTGGCATACTCACGGTACCCAATGAATTGGGATCCGATGCGGATAAGCTCTTTGATCATGGGCTGTCAAAGAAGAACAAAGAAAGAGAAATATCGGTATGAAAACAGAGTGAAGGCGTGAAAAAGCAAAATAGAGGAAATATAGATATCGGCAAGAAAATAAAAAAAAAACTTACATCATCCAAGAGCAGAGTAGAAGAGCTGCCCAATTGAGGGGCAGGCTCAATAATCGTTTCAATCCTTGTCCTTTTTGGTGAAGGAGCAAGGGGGCTTGATGGTGGAGTAGTGGTGACGACGTTTCATTGAGGAGGCGAGGATTCTTCTCCTTCAACTAGCGTGTCCGAGGCGAGCAACGTATGTGACGTGCTCGTCCGAGGAGCCACGTCAACAGTTGGTACTTCTTCCTCGTCATCACTGTAATTAAAAATCGACAGCATAAAAAGCAAGACAAGATAAACATTTCGAGTACAGAAATAAGGAGAAGTAAAAATGACTTACGAGCTGACGAGGGATTCAAGATAAGGATCGTAAGCTGCCTTCTGACGTGAAGGATCAACTTCTTCGGCTTTGGAAGTGCCGGAATCTTCGACATCTTTCCTCTTCCTTTTGCCTTTTGGGGAGACAGCGGGAGGAGGAGATTGTGCCGACGCAGTGCCTTCGAAAGAACCCGCAGATTTTCGAGAATCTACGGGTTCATTCACAAAAGATGGGGCTTCTTGATTGTCATCAGTGACAATCGCCCTTTCTTCGACTTCTCCACCTTCAGGGAGAGGAGGAAGCGAGACAAGATCTGGATGATCCTGTGCACAAAAAAAAAATAGGGAGAGACGTCAGAAAAGGAGTTACAAAACAGTTAGCAAAGCAACAACAAGACAATAGGCAAAGATTACCTGGGGGAGTGGATTGGCGGCACTGAAAGGTTTTACACGACAAGAAGCAGGGACAGGATCTTTTTTGTTGAGAGATGAGATTTTTCGGACAAGCTTTTCCAAGTCTTTGACCTCCAAATCCACCGACAGCCGATCTACATCCTCGCTGCCAGCATATCTCCATAGAGGATATTTGCGAGCCTGAAGCGGCTGCACTCTAGTCCTAAGAAAATATGCAGTAATTTGGATACCCGATAACTCCTTGCCGCGAGTATTTTGCAACTCGTGGATGCGAGCCATCAGGGCTTCTCTCGACACCCGTTCTTCTTCGGTGGCCTCCGCGTCCCAGGAGCGGCGGCGGAAAATTTTCTCGGCACCATCAAAAGGCGGGATGTTGTCCTCTGCACATCCATGGTTCTCCTCCTGAATGTACAACCACTTCTTGCGCCATCCTTGAACTGAGTCAGGAAGCTTAACGTCGAAGTAGTTGACAGTGGGTCGAACAGAAATCACAATGCCGCCTATATTATAGGCGACATTGGGCGAGCCATTACGGCGGCAGAAGAAAATGCGCTTCCAAAGCGCCCAGTTAGGCTGGACGCCAAGGAAGGCCTCGCACAGAGTGATGAAAATGGAAATATGGAGGATTGAATTTGGCGTAAGGTGGTGGAGTTGCAAACCATAGACAAAAAGAAGTCCACAGAGAAAAGGATGAATGGGGGCAGAAAGACCGCGGATGAGGTGGTCGACAAAACTTACCCGGTACCCCATTGGAGGGGTTGGGTAGCTTTCCTCACTGGGGAAGCGCAATGCCTGGGGTTTCTTGCTGATCCCCAGCTTCCTCAGCATGTTAATGTCCTGAGCGGAAATCTTGGATCTTTCCCACTCCGCCGTTCCAAGATCCATGGCAGCCATGGAGGACTCCGGCGTGCTATGCCTTGTCAAGCGATGAGGTGGCATCAACAATGGCGCAGGATTCACAGCAGGGAGGCAAAGAGCTTAGGAAGCTGTGGATCGCAGGAGAAATTTGCAGCTGAGAGAAGGAAGACGGCGCGGGCGGAAGTGTCCAAGGAGGAAGAAGACGAATTTATATAGGGGTGCGGTGAAACAACGAACCGTTGGATAAGGAAAATGTGTGACAGATGATAGCCACGTGGCATCAAGGGTAAAAAAGTAATTCAACGTCGCGGAAGTTATGGTGCGTGCGCCAGAAAAAGCGGAGGACGTGTGTCCCCCACTTGCACGACGTGTCAAGATAGTGGATTAATTGGGCCCACATGGCGGCGAGAAAAGGCCTGTCGCAAATTTTTGACAGGCAATCGTGGCTATCGTCAGCAACAACGTCATCTTGACAGAAGGGAAAACTCGACTCAACAGCTTCATAAAAGGCGACACGGAAAAATAATGATTGAGCCTTTGATCAAATACAAGTTTCTGATCAAATGCTCGGGGGCTACTTTGGAAAAAAGAAAAAGATCTAGAAAGACAAAATAGAAGTGGCATGAGCCTATGACCAAATACAAATATTTGTTCATAGCCTCGGGGGCTACTCCCATCGGGAGCGCTGTTCGCGCACCCGAGGAATTATAAAACTTCGGGAGATAAAAAAAAGAATACAGCGGCATGAGGCGTGGAGCCTACAACCAAGAACAAATCCTTGGCTGTAGCCTCGGGGGCTACTCCCATCGGGAACGCTGTTCGCGTGCCCGATGAAATTATAAAAGAAAGAAAGAAAGAGAAAAAAGAAAGATAGAAGAGCAAAAGAGTATATTTCGAGTTATAACTAACTCTACATATACTCCCATCGGGAGAGCAATATAAGTCATCTTTGACTCGATAAAATGTGCCATTCCAACAGCCGAAAAAGCACTCGACAATATATTCTCAGAACGCCAAAGTTGCGATCAATTTCTGAATGCCGCAAATTTGCGAAGGCAAGATCCCAGATCCGTTCTGCTGGGTGTGGCATCGCCGAAGACTGCGCTCTGCTACTTTTATCCGTATCAACAGATACGAAGAAAAATCTTAACGGACGCGTTAGGTACCCAATAAATTTTACTGGGACTCGACAGAATGGTAAGACCTTAAGCGGCACCTGTCGAAGTTTACACCAGTATCCCGAGGTCATGTCCAGGGACGTGATCTTGAAGTAGGTTTTTGCGGATTGCCACGAGAGCAGTTAACTAGTACCTGATCCGTCAGATGAACTAGCCCCAACTACCATTATCCCTGTACAATATAAAATTTTATGTGAAGAAATATAGAAAAGTTGAAACTGTTGAATAAAAATAAACAGTGGAGATTTTCCCTGACTCTACGATTCAAGCAAAATCTCGGGGGCTACTGACATAGGCATCCCAAATGGGCCTGCCGAAGATAGTACCCGGGGTTTACTGAGGGCCCACTACCCGAAGAATAAGAAGATTCGGGAGCCCAAGATGTATTTAAAGAAAGATAGAGTTGTAATAGGAAATGTCATTTGTAATCTTGCGGGATGAGTTAGAAACCTTCCCGGACTATGTAACTTGTACTACACGAATCCCTCGGCTCCGCCTCCTATATAAGGGGGAGTCGAGGGACGAGGAGATCATCGAATCATTGTTTACAAACCCTAGTTTTCATAATTGTCGAGTACTTTTCGGCTGAAACCTTCGAGATCTACTTGCCCTCTACTTCCAACTAAACCCTAGCCTACAATCCATAGGCATTGACAAGTTGATACCTTGTCACTCATGCCTATCATCATTGTGTCTATAGGCGCCGACATCGACAAGGACCAAGAGAGAAGGAACTCCCATGGTGCAAGGAAGAGAGAAGAAGAAGAAGGAAAGAAGAGAAGAAGGAAGAGGAAGAAGAGGCGGGAGGAAGAGGCCCAGCCTGGCCGGTCCAGGACCCGGTCAGACCGGACCCACAACCGGGCCATCCGGTCCCAGGCCCGGTGAACCGGGCGCCCAACCGGATTCCCCTGCATCGTACCGGAAGGCAACCGGAAACTTCGCAAGATCCCGGTTGGCGCCCGGTCGACCGGACCACCCGGTCACAGGCCCGGTCTGACCGGATCCCAAACCGGATTTGACGGGAATGACTCACCAAACTGCCTAAGTTATCCACTTGCGTACCTTTTCGGCCCAAGTTGCCTTGTACCTCTATATAAGCACCTAGGTCATCCCCTTTACCCCTTAGACTTGTTTTGAACTCAAACCTACCTTTGAGCTTAGTCTCCCTTGGGTATCATCCCTCTGTAATCAAGGCACCTTGGTTGTTGACTTTGATCTTGTTGAGTGAGATTCTAGTACAAGTTACTCTCTCTCCCTCATCAAGCTCTTCCTCTCCAACCCCAATCTCTCTCCGGGAATTCTGCCGCGTGCCTCTTCCTCGGAGATTCTATTGGCATGGTCCATCGAGCCACGGAGGTAAGCATCGGGTGTATCGGGTTGGTGTGCGTGCGCGAGTCTCGGTGTTCGTCGTGTTCTTCGTGTTCCTCGCGTTCTCCCACCTCTCCCCTTGGTTTCGAGGTCAATCCGCGAGATCGGGCCACACACGGGGTCTTAGACCTCATCAAAGCAGAAGCACTAGGTAGGAAACTGGTTACGGAGCCAGGTCCTAAGCCAGCTCCTCCTCTCCGGTGGCTGCAGCTTACGGTAGACGGCATACTCGGCTTCATTGTCTAAAATGAAGTCGATAGCCCTCACCAGCAAGTTAGGCTGGAACAGCTGCACCTTGCAAACGAACCGGGGAGTGAAGATCGTCTTCATCTGAGCATAGTTGGTGATCGGGGTGCCGACGTACTGACGGTGCTTCGGGTACCGCTGCAATCGATAAGGAACACCTGTTAGTGCGGACGACATTAACATGTATATATACTTTCATATCTAGGCAGGAAGTCAATGAAGATTCGTACCGTGATGTACTCGTCCGCCGCCCCTTCATCACCGCTGTAGAAGCAGCAACCATCTTCGCTCCAGTCCAGAATGCGATCGGATTTCATCTTCATGATGACGCTCCACTTCGTCCTCCAGTTTTTGATGTGGTTGTACAGCTGAAGAGTGGTGACATGTACGCCGGCGAATGCAAGAACATCCGCGGCTACCTTCTTCATCTGCTGCTCCTTGAATCTCATGTTGAACCACACACCGCTACGGACGAGCTGAACCAACCGGTTCAGCACAAACTCTGATAGCTCAGGTTTCCAAACCATGGCTGGTTTGCTTGCTATCAGAGATGGCTGAGCATTCATAGTTGGCGCAGACAGATTAGGGGAGCCCAAAGGTATGATGGCCTACATGACATACACTAGCAGATCAATGAACTACGGCATGGACATCCTTAAGCACTAGCACATCTATAAACTACCAGTACCACATCAAAGAACAACGAGGTAGGTAAGATCATCCTTACTGTCAAAGGAGCCACACGCAGCACCGAGGTAGGGGAAGCAGGGACCATGGCGAAGATGCAGCCAGCACCACCATCCCAGTGGAAGATGCAGGCAGCACCACAGTCCCCGTGGTAGAGTCAGATCCAACCTGGAAAACCTCCACAACCTCCACCGGCGATGAAGGAATGTCCCACAATGCATTCGTTCAGACCCCGGTTGTGTACCCATAAGATCTAGATCTAAGGCTAGGGTTTGCACAAGCTTACCACAACCAAAGTCATCGACACGGACGAAGAAGACGACCATCCTCCGCGGCCAGTAGCCACCGCCATAGCCGCCGTCGCCACCGCAAGCCTCGCCGACTGTGCGGGTGAGGTAGAGCCGGCCATGTCGCTAGATCGGGGATGGTGGTGAGCTCGAAATGGGGGGAAATGTGAGATTTGGATTTGCCGGTGAGAGAGCCGCCCCTATATACGGTGGCGAAATTTCAAGCGCGGTGAGCGAATTCATGGCGCCCAGATTTCGCCGTCCCGCGCGAGCTCCTGCCATTTCCCGCGGTGGCTCTGCGGGGACGCCGCATTCTCCACTTCTGCGGAAATGGGGGTGGCTCGCTAGAAACGGTCGAACCGGGCGTTCCTCCAGGGCCTGGCCCAAGGGTGCTTTGAGAACCGCTCTATCGCTTCACTTTGTCTCGCTTTCTCTAGAATCTCTAGAAAAAGGAATTGCTCTATCCTTTATTTAATAATATTATAATAATATACTATTAAATAAAAATTAGAATACTACTAAATTAGAACCTAATTACAATAGGAGGACTAATCTATGCAGTATAGGAGGACTAATCTTGTCAGCGAGAGAACGCGACGGTTCGCATCGGCCGCGACGCGGGAAGGTTGGTCGTTGGCGTTTAATGGTCCCCGCGCGAAAACCGAGGCGGCCACGAGGGCAGCGACTGGCCACGCGGCGTCCAGTCACTTACGCCGCCGTAAACGCGGGTAGTTGCCACCGCTATATAGTACGTACGCCGTCCACCACCGCGGTGCTATCCTCTCATCTCCACCACCGTCGCTGCTCCATTCTCTCCTCAAAATGCCGAGCCGTCTGAAGACCACCTACTCCATGCTTGGCCTCAACGGCCGCGCGCTGCCTCCACCACCACCGCAGCCGCAACCGGAGTTGGAGCCGCAGCCCGACGCGGAGTACAGCTCCGACGAGGACGAGGACTGATACGTCTCAAACGTATCTATAATTTCTTATGTTCCATGCTAGTTTTATGATAATACTCACATGTTTTATATACACTTTACATCATTTATACGGATTTTCCGGCACTAACCTATTGACAAGATGCCGAAGCGCCAGTTCTTGTTTTGTGCTATTTTTGGTTTAAGAAATCCTACACAGGAAATATTCTCGGAATTGGACGAAACAAACGCCCAGGGTCTTATTTTTCCACGGAGCTTCCAGAAGACCGAATAGGATACGAAGTGGGGCCACGAGGCGCCCTAACCATAGGGCGGCGCGGCGAGCATGGGGCCCACGCCGGCCTATGGTGTGGGGCCCCCGTGCCGCCTCCGACTCTGCCCTTCCGCCTACTTAAACTCTCCGTCGCGAAAACCCAATTACCGAGAGCCACGATACGGAAAAAGTTCCAGAGACGCCGCCGTCGCCAATCCCATCTCGGGGGATTCAGGAGATCGCCTCCGGCACCCTGCCGGAGAGGGGAATCATCTCCCGGAGGACTCTACATCACCATGATCGCCTCTGGACTGATGTGTGAGTAGTTCATCCTTGGACTATGGGTCCATAGCAGTAGCTAGATGGTTGTCTTCTCCTCATGTGCTATCATGTTTAGATCTTGTGAGCTGCCTATCATGATCAAGATCGTCTATTTGTAATGCTACATGTTGTGTTTGTTGGGATCCAATGAATATGGAATACTATGTCAAGTTGATTATCAATCTATCATATATGTGTTGTTTATGATCTTGCATGCTCTCCGTTGCTAGTAGAGGCTCTGGCCAAGTTGATACGTGTGACTCCAAGAGGGAGTATTTATGCTCGATAGTGGGTTCATGCGTCCATTGAATCTGGGACAGTGACAGAAAGTTCTAAGGTTGTGGATGTGCTGTTGCCACTAGGGATAAAACATCAATGCTTTGTCTAAGGATATTTGTGTTGATTACATTACGCACCATACTTAATGCAATTGTCTGTTGTTTGTAACTTAATACTGGAAGGGGTGCGGATGCTAACCCGAAGGTGGACTTTTTAGGCATAGATGTATGCTGGATAGCGGTCTATGTACTTTGTCGTAATGCCCTAAGTAAATCTCATATTAGTCATCATGATATGTATGTGCATTGTTATGCCCTCTCTATTTGTCAATTGCCCAACTGTAATTTATTCACCCAACATGCTATTTCTTATTGGAGATACACCACTAGTGAACTGTGGACCCTGGTCCATTCTTTTACATCTGAATACAGTCTACTGCAATCATTGTTCTCTACTGTTCTTCGCAAACAAACATCATCTTCCACACCATACATTTAATCCTTTGTTTACAGCAAGCCGGTGAGATTGACAACCTCACTGTTACGTTGGGGCAAAGTATTTTGATTGTGTTGTGCAGGTTCCACGTTGGCGCCGGAATCCCTGGTGTTGCGCCGCACTACACTCCTCCGCCAACAACCTTCACGTGGCCTTCATCTCCTACTGGTTCGATAAACCTTGGTTTCTTACTGAGGGAAACTTGTTGATGTACGCATCACACCTTCCACTTGGGGTTCCCAACGGGCGTGTGCTTTACGCATCATCAAGGACCCACAGTTCACGGCGTGGCACGAGGCCTACGTCGCAGACGCGGAAGCAGAGGCGGCGAAGGAGGCGGCACAGTGGGGCGAGCTGCCGCAGGTCCCCACCCACCCGGAGCAGGCGACGATCCTCACGTCGCTGCGCAACACTACCAGCGGTTGAAGGAGGAGGAGCGGGAGTTCGTCAACAACGCGAACCTCGAGTACGCCCTCGAGATCTCGCGCCAGCGAGCGGCCACGGAGGAGGCAGGACGCCTCCTCATGGAGGCGGAGTGACAGAAGCTCGTAGAGCTCAACACTCATCGCCGCCGGCAAGCTCCTGCGATGTCGGCCGCCATGCTCCACCGCCAGATGCGTGAAGCAAAGGACGAGTAGCGGGCACGAACGCAGACGGCAAAGGCGAAGAACGACGACGAGGCAGGGCCGTCGAGCGCCCCAACCGACAGCCAGTAGATCAGGATTAAGTTTAAGTTTTAGTTATGTTTAAATTCGAGTTACTTTTGTACAAATTTTGTATGAATATCGTATGAATTTCGGTTTTTAAATATCAAAATCTATCGGGGCTGGCGTATGGGGGCACCGTGTGGGAGCAGCATCCCCAAATAGAGGATGTTGTGCCAGCGTCCCCCCATACGGCATTGCCGGCCCCTATTTAGGGGCTGCCGATGGAGATGCTCTTAATGCAGATTAAGCTTGATGGTGATAAACTATATGTATAGGATTACTGTATATACCTCTGTATTGTATTATACCCCTGTACCTACCCATGTATCCTTGTACCATTGTGTACCATATATAAAGAGAGAGGAGGCCTGCCGTACGTGAAAGGCACTACCCTACCCTACCAATCTATTCTATTGTTTCTCATGGTATCAGAGCCACCGGCGGCTTAAACCCTAGATCGCCGCCACAGCTCGTTCTCCTCTGATCAACCTCGCCTCCAACCCTCTTCCGCTGCTCCGGCCGTGATGGAATCCTCATCGCCGGCATCCATGGTCTCCGTTGGATCCAAGTCGACCACGAAACTCTCCAATCCGTCTCTCAGCTTTGGCGGCGGTGGATTGTCTTCCTCAGGCGGTTCATCGAGCGGGCCGTTCAACTTTGCCCCGCTGATTACCGTCCGCCTTAGCCCAGATAACTATCTGTATTGGAAGGCACAGGTCACCCAAGCTCTTCGTAGCCATCTGTTGACTGGTTTCGTTGACGGTACGTTCCATGTCCGTCTGAGTCGATTTCCAATCCGCAGCTGGCCCAAGATGCAAAGGCTCCTCCTCTCATCTCCAATCCAGAGTTCACCGCATGGCACCAGCAAGATGCTGCGATCATGTCTGATATTATGTCGACATCGACTGAGGAGATTAAGGGACTAATCATGTTTTCTACCTCCTCTGTTGAGGCATGGAGTACCCTCGCTTCCAGCTTCGGCTCCCAGACGACAGCTCGGTCCATGGCAATCCACGGAGCACTTCAGGACTGCAAGAAGCTGGACTCGTCTATTACTGTGTACTACAACAAGGTGAAATCGCTTGCGGATTCTCTGATGTCCATTGGACAGCCGCTGTCTACTTTAGATTTTACCGATTATCTGATGAAGGGACTCGACGAGGACTATGATGCTCTTGTTCAGATTGTATCAGCTCAAGCTCTTACTGACCCTATGCCGCTCAAGGATATTTACGCTCAGATGTTGGCAACAGAACAGCGCATGGAAGGGCGCAAGGTTCATGTTCAGACCGATATGCATATGTCGACAAACATTGGTTCTCGTTCTTCTCCCCAAGGCGGTAAACAACAATATCAGTAGTACACGCCAAACTATCAGCAGAAACATGATCCAAGACAGCAGCAGTTCAGACCCAAGTCCTCTCCATCACCGAACCAGAACTTTGGCCGTGGTACCAATCCTGGCGGTGGCAATACTGGTGGTGGCGATGGCAATACTAGCAACCATCCCCTCTGCCAAATCTGCACCAAACTTGGTCATGTTGCCTCTTGTTGCTTCAAGCGCTTTGATCGGAAGTTCCTTGGTGCTGGGAATGACGGGCGCTACATGGAGAAACAGGTGGCGGCCTTCTCTGTGACTACTCACCACGGGTCTACTTCATCCTTCCGCGTGGATCCTAGCTGGTACGCGGACACCGGCGCTACGGATCATCTCACCAACGAGCTCAACAAGCTTCATGTGAAGGAACCTTATCATGGCCAGGACCATGTACACACAGCAAATGGAGCAGGTATGCACATTACTCATGTTGGTCAATCTACACTTCCTACATCATCTCATCCATTACACCTAAACAATGTCCTTCATGTACCATCTGTTACTCGTAATCTCTTGTCAGTTAAACGTTTCTCCCTCGATAATAATGTTTTCTTTGAATTTCACTATTGGTATTTCTTTATTAAGGATCGAAGTACGAGGGCGGTTCTTCTTAGAGGGGGATGCCGTGGAGGTCTCTATCATATTGATGTGTCATCCATATCGAAGCATGTGTTCAGCAGTGTCAAGGTGTCCCGTTCGAGGTGGCACTCGCGTTTAGGTCATCCATCTACTCCCATAGTTCAGCATATTTTGCATCGTCATGAACTTCCATCAGAGTCAGTCAATAAAGATGTAATCTGTGATGCTTGTCAACAAGGCAAAAGTCATCAGTTGCCATTTTCTCTTTCCACTCGTGTTGCTACTTCTCCACTTGAGATTATATATTCTGATGTTTGGGGTCGCGCTCAAACCTCTGTTAGTGGACATGAATATTATGTTAGTTTTATTGATGCTTATAGCCGTTTTACTTGGCTTTACCTTCTTAAGCGTAAGTCTGATGTGTTCCACATATTTCTTCAATTCCAAAAACATGTTGAGCGTATCTTGAATAGAAAGATATTGCATGTACAAACTGACTGGGGGGCGAGTATCATAGAATGCACCAGTTCTTCCAGGATATTGGTATCTCCCATCGTGCGCCTTGTCCCCATACACATCAACAAAATGACACTGCTGACCGAAAACATAGACACATAGTAGAGACTGGCTTAACTCTACTTGCACATGCTTCTGTTCCTTATCGTTATTGGAGTGATGCCTTCTCCACTGCATGTTTTCTTATCAACCGTCTTCCTAGTCGTGTTATTGATATGAAAACTCCCATTGAACGCCTTCTAGGTGAAGTACCTGATTATACCTTTCTCAAGGTGTTCGGCTGTGCATGTTGGCCTAACCTCCGTCCTTACAACAAACACAAACTCGAATTTCGATCTAAAAAATGTGTCTTCCTTTGCTATAGCTCTCTCCACAAGGGTTACGAGTGTCTTCATGTCCCCACAAACCGCATGTATATCTCTCGTGATGTCGTTTTTGATGAGAATGTGTTTCCCTTGTCTCAACTACCATCCACTACTACTTCTTCCAATTCCTCTTCAGTTCCTCTCCGTCCTAACCAATTTGATGATGCTGCATATACTCCTTTGCTGCTTGCTAACCATGGTGCAGGACGACATCGCGGTGCTCGGCTCAAACTTCTTGATGACAACGCCGAGACAGGGGGCGTCGCTCTTCCTTCTGACATCGATCTGCATGGGTCGGAGCTACACCCCCATGCAGACCAATCGCTGGTTGAGGATCACACTGGCCTCATCACGCCAGACCGACCTCGCGGCCCATCGACGGTCGGCCCATGTACCCCTTCGGGTGATTCTCCAGGTGCATCGCGATCCCTGCACCTCGACGCTGCATCGCCTCTCTCCGTCGACGCTGCCTCGCCTCCGCCATCTACTGGTGACACTGCACCAGTCCTTGCTCCTGTCACAGCTCCTGGCGTTACCATGCATTTGCAGTGAGGTATACGTAATCCGAAGCAACAGACTGATGGTACTATTGCTTGGTTAGCACATATTGGTGATCTCTCTATGACAGATCCTCGTGATCATCGTGAAGCCATGGCCTGCCCTCATTGGCGTGATGCTATGGAGGTGGAATTTTCTGCTCTTCAAGCCAACAAAACATGGCGTCTCGTTCCTCCAATTCCAGGTGTCAACATAATTGACTCCAAATGGGTGTTCAAAGTGAAGCAGAAATCTGATGGGTCTATTGAAAGGTATAAAGCACGTCTCGTTGCCAAAGGATTTAAACAGCTTCATGGCCTTGATTATGAAGATACATTTAGTCCTGTTGTCAAGACAACTACTATTCGGTTGCTGTTGTCCATGGCCCTCACTCATGGTTGGCATCTTCGCCAACTGGACATTCAGAATGCTTTCCTGCATGGCGTTCTTGAAGAGGAAGTATATATGCGTCAGCCTCCTGGTTTTGAAGATGTCAGTAAACCTACTCACCTATGTCGTCTTGACAATGCCTTATATGGACTCAAACAGGCTCCCCGTGCTTGGCATGCTCGGCTCAGTTATGTCCTTGGCAGTCTTGGTTTTACCAGTTCTACTCCTGATACATCTCTGTTCATTCTTCGGTGACCTGACATTACCCTTTATCTGTTGGTCTACGTTGATGATATTATTGTAGTAATCAGCTCCTCGGACCCTGCTATTGCTCGCCTGATTCATCAGCTCCGTGGTTCCTTTGCTCTTAAGGATCTTGGACAACTTCACTATTTCCTTGGTGTTGAGGTTAAGATTTCGGCTCGTCGTCTTCTTCTCACTCAGCGCAAGTATGCTGCTGAATTACTTCGGCGTGCTGGTCTCATGAAGTACGGACCATCCCCTACTCCGATGGTCTCTTCTGAGAAGCTGTCCTCCACTGATGGTACCCCTCTTTCGGCTGAGGACTCCACCAGATATCGCAGTATTGTCGGTGGCCTCCAATACCTCACTATGACACGACCTGACTTGTCTTTTGCAGTCAATAAGGTGTGTCAATATCTTCATGAACCTCGGAGTACTCATTGGGCTGCAGTTAAGCGTATCCTTCGCTTTGTTCAGGCGACTTTGGGTGACGGTCTACTCCTACGACGTCCTACTATGTCTCCTGACCTCTTATCTGTTTTTTCTGATGCTGATTGGGCTGGTAATGCTGATGATCGGCGATCAACCAGGGGCTATGCTATCTTCTGTGTCTCGCTCGAGTACGGAGTCTGAATACAAAGCACTTGCTAATGCTACTGCTGAGGTGATTTGGATACAGGCACTTTTGGGAGAACTTGGTGTCTCTCAAACTCGTCCACCTATTCTGTGGTGTGACAATATTGGAGCAACGTACTTATCCTCCAACCCATCCTCCAACCCAGTCTTTCATGCAGGAACCAAACACATTGAGGTGGTCACTTTGTGCGAGAAAGGGTTGCTCAGAAGTTGCTTAAGATCAAGTTTATCTCCTCCAAGGATCAAATAGCGGATATCTTCACTAAGCCACTACCGCTCCCTTCGTTTCTGTCGTGTAGGCGCAATCTCAATCTTCATAGCTCGGTTGAGATTGAGGGAGGGTGATAAACTATATGTATAGGATTATTGTATATACCTCTGTATTGTATTATACCCCTGTACCTACCCCTGTATCCTTGTACCATTGTGTACCATATATAAAGAGAGAGGAGGCCTGCCGTACGTGAAAGGCACTACCCTACCCTACCAATCTATTCTATTGTTTCTCAGATGGGACATTGAGTTTCAGAAAGGAAGGTGACTGATGACCCAGTTATTCTAACATACATCATCCATGACACACAGTTACATGTTCTCTTAATTATGTCTGTGGACCTTGTCGACAAATAACACAGTATTAACTGCATATGTTTCAAAATCCACGCTAAGCTGAAACTGGAGATCTGAATTCGGTCAAATCTCTCATTCTAATGAATCTATCATAGGCCTTGTCCAGAGGATGAAGAGAAAAGACGGGCATTTTCTGTGCCGCATAGATTGAGTCATCAATTTGGGGAAACCCCAGATAAAACAACGATTGCCCTGGACATTCATGTTTGAATATTTGGTCCATACCTTCAACAAGTAGGTGCGCACAAGGAGCAAGACAAACAGGATGTAATCATTTAAAGAAAGAATAACCCATATACTAACTGCTCAGAGCCAATTCCAAGCCAGTTTTTCTCATATGGATCTACTTAAGAGACATGAACAAGTTGTTTTGGGATTGAGATGACATCGGGTTGCTAGTTACCACCAGAGACAAGCATCAAATTCAATGGGAAAGGTGAAGATATAACAATAATTAAGAAACCAGGTTTTAACCACCAAACCAGCAAAGCTTTTCTCTATATATAAGAAGGAAACAATCTACGTACTAGATATCTATGCTTTGCCGAACTTACTTCTCTTCTCTAACACATCTACCAAGACAGAAGGGCAGGCCCTTTTGAGATCTGCAAAACCTTGGGTTTCCACCACAGCATCCATCTCATCTGAAGTGGCCATGAACTGAATGCAAGCATCCTTAAGCCCATCGCAGTTATGCTGGTCAGCCAAGGCCAGCAACGCCGCCACGGTGTCGGCGTCAATGAACTGACAAAGGATATTTTGGCACATCAACTTGAGCCTGTCCATGGCATACCTATCCGCAGCCACAAGCAAATGACGGGTAATTTCACTGTACTCGTCGTGATCAAGATCCTCCATGTCGGGCAGCGAATCGGTGTACACGAAATGCAGCAAGGCCCTGAAGACAGAAGGCTGCATGTCTCGAATGGTTATGCTCGGCGCCGTCCTCTCCTTCATCTGCCCATACAGCTCCGCCCTGAATACAGGCGAGCGCGCGGCAAGCACGATCTTGTGCGCCGGGAAAGTCTGTCGTCCAACACTGAAAATCACGTCGACACCATCCTCGTCCAGCAGCAGCTTGCCGAAGTGATCGGATAGGTCTGACGGCGGCACCTCGACTTGGTATTCTGCCGGGCTGTCGCGCACACGCGATTCCTTGACGACAGTAACGTCGCACTCGATCGTCAGGTAATCATCCAGAACGTAGCAGGATTCATCCAGCTCCAGCTCGCTTCTGAGTATGGAATATCCACCTTGCGGGCCAAAGCGGCTAGTGTCACTGGATTTGAAGACTCTCGGGGTCGATTCCGAGCTGACGGTGACGGGCGACCCGGTGTCCTGGTTGAGCAAGCTGAGGTCGTAGGAAGCCCGCACCTCGGCGTCCTTGCTCATGAGCTCGAGATAGGCCGCCACGTAGTCCTTGAAAGGGTTGGTGACTCCGTCGGGGTAGAGGCGGATGGCCCAGTGGCAGCCCCCGACGGCGAAGGTGCTGGACCGGATGAACCGGCCGACGCCCATGCCCTTGGTGAGGCTGTACCCGGAGATCTCGAACGAGTGCGAGCCCTTCTCCGTCTTCGTGGTGTACCTCGAGACCGTCTTCCTGGATTCGGACCCCATTTCCTCCGGGAACAAAGATTCGGATCGGATAAAGGGGAGTGGGGACGGAATTCTTCCAGAAAAAAGTAAGCGGGCGATGGAGGGAAAACTCGGAGGCGGAGCGGCGGTGGCAGCGCCGGCGGGGGGCAGGATTTGCTGGTGGAAGGCGGAGCGGCGGTGGCAGCGCCGGCGGGGGGCAAGATTTGTTGGGGGAAGGCGAGGCGGCGACGACCCTCAATTCTTGCCCATCCGCCACCACTTCACTGTTAGGGGTTTGGGCCGAATATTTAAGGTTACCGCTCACGGAGCCCATCAAGCAAGAGTCGGCGGCCTATGCAGGGACCTCCAGGGATGTTTTTTTGAAAAGATTCAGCAAATTGTTTCCGTGCTTTTTTTTTAAGTAAGAACACAAAATATTGTTTGGTGCTCTGGTAAGGAAAGAGTGCGTAAAAAACTTGCCGTTTCGAGATAACATAGTGTTCGTATAATCTAGAGAAACCAAGTCAACTACCGAATCACGATATGTGACAGACCCAGACTTGCCTAACTGAGCAACAACATGTGCTCTTTTCTTTTCTGAACAATGCAAAACAAGAAAATACTTTTTATATTAAAAAAATAAACAAGACGGTCTGAAGCCTACGCTAATAAAAAAGAAAACAACTTAAAATCATTATAACTTTTGTGAATTTTTGGCACCCGCTAGCAGCTAGTTATGGGGACTCGGTTCGTCTACAATACAGTTGTTACTGTAGCTATACAGTAATGACTTGATCTACCATCCAATCACATCCAACGACCTACAGCTAGGTAGTCTCAGATTTCCATCGATCTCATTGTCTTCTTTCTTCGCGTGCAAGCCGCATTTTGGCACTACCTATCCATACATCAACGTGCACCGAGTAGCCTGCTCGCAGTTCGACAAGTCAGTCCATGGAGGACTCGGTTGATACGAGCAATATCGTGTCCGCTAGCCTTGGGACGTCGACGAGGAGACCTAACAACATGTGATGTTTCAAAGCGGCAAGGTTTCCCATGGTGCAGCGCATGTCGTGTGCTCGTGCTCAGTTTGCTAGGAGTGGAAGAACTCATCATCACCTTTCCTGCTTGAGGATGGTTTTTTGGAGCAGGTGCGCCCTGCGCACCCTATGCACAGTGCACGTTTGCATGTGAATACTGACACTATGTGATATCTGTGTTTGCACATTAAAAAAACTGATGCACATACATAAAGACAAAGAAGTAAATGAGAGAGGAGTAGAGACAAGCTGCATGGGCTCACATGTACATCATTTTACCATTGCATGACTTCTGATTAGCAGATCTGGTCCCGCTAAAATTTGTTTTTTTTCTTACCATTGTTTTCTTCGGTGTTGCAGAGAGTGCAGCCATGTGAGAGAGAAGAGAGTGTGTTGCATGCATCTTTCCACTAGAAAACAAAAGTAATCTTTGGAGAGAGAGTAAAGGAGAGAGGATAGTACGGTGAGAGAAGAGACACTTTTAGAGAGAGATGGTTTTGTTCAGAGTTTTGGCAGGGAGTGGGAACAGGAAAAAGGTCAATCTTACTGTTTGGGCTTTGGACACATTCTCACATGCAGCTGGCCTTCCATCCGAAAATGAATGGTGCGGATAGGCGTGCACAGAGCGCAGGTGCTCCACTACACTTTTTCCTTCCTGCTTACTTCGACATACTCTGCCACCCTGCACTGGTGCGTTGCGCCGCAGTGACTGTACTGTCATGATTCCATATGAAAGCTTCTTATCATCGAACACCAGTTTCCAATTTCCGCCAGTACAAGGTTATGTATCAAGACCATACCAAACAACAAACATAGGAGATCAATTTGGTTCTGGCTGCCTCTGAAGAGGTGATCCAGCAGGCTCACGAACTTTGTCTTCTGGTGTGGCGGCGAGGACACTAGTCACTAGGGCACTTGGTTTTTTTCTAGGGCCGAGCAACGGTCTTATTGGCTTCAGCGACGAGAAGATTCCCATGGCCTCGCAGTCGTTGGAAGTACAACGAGGGGTTTTCCAACCGCCTCCATTCGCCGCAGGGGCGGACCCACATTGGGCCCAGTGGGGGCCTAGGCCCCCAGTCAATTTTTGGTTTTATAGTGTTGAAGCTTATTATTTTACTACTTGGGCCCCCACTTAGCCAAGAAATAAGGCCCCCACTCACTAAGGCCTCCACTAGAAATTTGGGCTGGGTCCGCCATTGATTCGCCGTCACCGGATGGCTATCCCTCGCCGGAGCGCGGGACGTGTGGTTCGTAGCGATGCGTTTCAAGACCATGGCCTTATTTGTTGTGCGTCGAGCTGGCGGCATACTAGTAATGTAAAGAGGAAGACATCAAAGAGATCCTTTGGGACCACCAATGGATGCTATTGATGGCAGATCAAGTTAACAACAGTTTTGCAGGCGAGTCGAACCCCTAGTTCTGACCCTCCTCAATAATTCTTTGAAAGAGGACTAATGCATCAAAAATATATTGTCCAAGACTCTTGTGTTTCGTTTCTTTTCAAATTTTCCAAGTGATTAAAGTGGTTGTTGTTTAAGGGAAAATTTTCTTTTTGCCACACTAGTTTTTGCCCATTTTGCTTTTTCCACTCTAAATTTTGACATTTTGCTTTTGCCCCGTTGGTTCCTGGTAATTGATGCATGTAAAATGCATACATGAACTTTGTCCTTTATCATATTGAATTTCCACATATTTGCAACATATATAATGATAATACCATGTTTTACATTGATTTACGGGGATTTATCAATGAACCCCTTTATTTGGTTTATAACTCTGTAGAACAGAAAAACTCTGTTTCGTGTATTTTTAACTTTCAGAGACCTATACGGAGTCAAATTGATCTAGGATTTTTGGAGCGTCACTTTTTTATCAAGATAAGCACCCTGGAGCTTGGGAAGAGACCTCGATGGGCCTGAGGCCCAAAAGAGGGCAGGTGGCGCGCCCAAACATGTTGGGCACGCCACCCATCTTCTTTCGACCGTCGATCGTCCAATTGACCTGATTCTTTCGCCCACTGACGTATTTTGACCTAAAAATCACTATATATGGCCCCAAATAGTTCTAGGGAGGCGAGCATCGCAGAATATAGAAACACAAAAACAGAGGTCTGCAACAGAGAAGATTGGAGGGGAAAACTCCGTCGGGATCACCGCTGGAGGGATCTCCACCTTCTCCAACGTCTTTATCATCATCACCATGATCAAGGGAGAGTATTCCACCTCTCGACTATGGGTTTGTGGTAGTAGCGTGATCTATTTCTCTCATGTTCTTCATAGTTCTTAGTGCCATATGAGCTGCCCTACATGATTATGGCCATATTTGTAATACATGTGTGGTGGATCCTTATTCTATGATATTGTGCTATGAGATCTGATCGTATTATGTGTAAGAAGTATTGATAGATGCATATTATGCACCCCGTTCTTAAGTATTTATTCTGATCCAACATATATGCAAGAGTGTGTGTGGGGTGATGTGTGTATTAGATGGTGTAGCATGGTTTTAGTTATTGAATAGTGACAACACATTCCTGATCTATTATGGTCTTGCCTTTTCTTTTGCTACCTCACTAGGGACGAAGTGAATGCATGTGTTATGTTTGTTACACGAAAAAAGTGATGATCTTGTTTATTCAAGGTATCATATTTGATATTCAAACATCATATCAAAGTACTTATAGCTATGCTCTGTTAATCTTAATACAAGATTGAATGGAGTTTCCCTTTCTTGTGGAATATAAGAGACATGTGTTGCATCATCTCTATGTTAGAATGTGATGCCCATATGAATGTGTATCTTTTACATGTTATTATTTTGCATCCTCATATCTCATTGATGAATTACTATTTGTCCACAACAATTTAAAAGAAAGAATAGTCAAGCGAACCCATGAATCCCGGTCCACTTTTTATCATAAGAAACACCGTTATCTTGCTTTTATCTTGTTTTCTATTTGCTGCACTATTTTAATATGAAAAGATAAAAATATTTACTTTTCTTATTTGCATCCAAAACACCAAAAACAATCAACCCCATTACAGCTCTTACTTAGTTACTTTATTTTATCTAGTTTTACTCGCTTTTATTTCTACTTGTGTTTTATTTACTTACACGAAACCTTGTGCTTGACAACCACACGGTAGAGTTGGGGACACAAGGCTTTTATTTTACTTTGTAGGATTACTATAAGAAGATAGAAGAGAATACTCTTTGCTCAGTTCTTCGAGAGTTCGATATAAACCCTCGAGTCACTGTTGTGGGGGAAAATACTCTGCTGACACAACACTCTGCACTTGGAGTCCTAGCACCGTCAGTAATGTATCGATTTTGTCCCATGTGGGGCAAAACCAAAATGAAAACAATAAGTTTTTGTTTCCCTTCTGCCCCTTTTGTTGTTGTTTTTCTTTTGCCTTTGCCCCTCAATGGAGAGAATAGGGCAAAAACAAGATGTCAAAATTTAGAGTGGCAAAAGCAAAATGGTTAAAATCTAGTGTGGCAAAAAAAAAAATTCCCGTTGTTTGAGCCCACCAGATGAGTTACTCGGCATATCGGCGATCACGTGGTAGACAATTGGCAGCCCAAAGCCCAGATTTTGCAGAAGAGATGGGCAAGACAACTATGATGCCACAATAGTACAAAGCCTAGAATAGCGGCATTCAAAAAGGGATGATATGTCATTTTAGCTTGACATTGGTAAAGCTAATAGGTGGCTCATGTGGCTGTCCACTAATTGATACGTGGTCCAAAGTTCAAAACCTGTTTTAAACCGCAAGCCACACAAAGAAACTGGGTTTATATTGGTGTTTAAATCATGTCTGGTCCTATAGCGCACAATTTCTTAAATCGTGTATGCTCCTTCCAGACAAGATAACTGAAGGAGCATGTCGAGAAGGTATTCTTGAACATGAGGGGTAAGTACAATCTGAGCAACAAACTCTAGAGGAGAACTAATGAAGCGAAATGCTCAGCCTGGAAGTTATGCATCAAGAGGTCGGTGATTTTTTTTTTTGGTTGGCAAGAACATGGTAGAGTGGTCTATTCTTTCGCTTTGAAGCCTCAAAACCATTAGGGGCATGCAATTTGGGGGAGGGGTCCATTAAGCCATGCGGAGGACCAAAAGGATGCCTTTGTGCCATCCCCCAAAGGTAATCATAGTGGCAGCGTTGAAAAGTTGCATAACCAATTTATCGTTTGAATTTTTGCTAGGCCCACCAAGGTTTGTATGGCATCTTCCATTCATACGATAGCCATTGAAGGCTGAGTTCTCTGGAAAAAATTGCACAAGTCCAGAATTCCGAGACCTCCCGGGCCTTTTTGATGATCTAGTTGACCTACACTTTCCCCTCCCCATCGCACCTGCTAACCTTGCTGTGCATGCATGGAGCATACCTCACCGAAACCTATCGAAGGCCTTTAGATTGGCTTGTATGCCTTGATCATGGGACTGTTAGAGTGTGGATTTTATTTAAAAACGAACAACACTTTCAGTTAAACTTCGGTCATTACAAACTATGGCATGGATATAGTCTAGAACCACATTGGTGCAAACTGCAGGGATATGGAAATTCATACAGGACCTAGATAAAACATGTGTACAAACACATCTTAACATGAAGAAGGAAATATAAAAATTGAAAATTGATTGCTAAATAGAGGATTTCTACAACAACAAGGCCAACGGAAGTCATGTCCCTGCCTTGAGCTTGAATATTGTGCACTACGTTTGGACAGTATGATGCCACCAGTAGTTTTTCAAGGTTAGAATTTACCATTTAATAGAAACCACATACTATTTCTTGCAATGTTTGACGAACATGTTACTCAAGATGTCGATCTATGTGACAAACATACCTATTGGTGTGTTGTGACGTACTACAAGGGATCCATGATAATACGAAGATGTTACTATCACATTTGTGCATAAATTTGGTGAGGGTATTTACACGCCTTCGTAAGAATTACTACCTCTTTATGGACTATGTTCCCAAATAGTAAATCTTCTTATTTTCATTGCCAAAATATGTGATCTGGTGTTGCTAGAAACTTAGAAAAAACCCATGACCTGAAAAAAAATAATCTAGTTCCTTCATTGAACTACTAGTTAGGGCTGCAAGCCAATCCTCTTTTGTGAAGGATAAAATGGTAGGGTGCATGTAACTCAAGCACAAGAGGGTAACAAAATTAAATATTTGAACATTCTATTAACCTGATGCTAACTTTTTTTAGGCTTTAATTACAAACATATTAAATGGACGTTGCTCCAACAATGTGCAAACCACGAAATGCGTTGTTTTTCTAGTGGTTGATCTTGATAGGTAAAACACCCTTATTTTTCAAATAATCAATTCTTGATCACGTGGATATGTTCCGCCTAATATGAGCTGTAAAAGACACTAGGCTTGTTTGATTCAAAGGATTCTAAATGCAAGGAACGGGAAAAGGTAGGAACAACATGTCATGGAATGTGAAATCCTATAGGAAACAAAATTGCAGGAATTAGTTGCAGTCATTTTGTTGCACCACAAGAAAAACACAGGAAATTTCTATAGAGATTGACTATATGTCATTGTTGTCATAGACACAAAGGAAATTTAACAATAGATCTAACCTATTCTAGAAATCCTATAGGATTGTACTATAAGAAAGAAATTCTTAATTTTATTTGGAAGGTTCAATCCTTTTCTTTGAAAATCCTTTGAATCAAACATGCCATTCCTTAAGTTTTCTATCAATGATTCCATTGTTAAAAGAAATGAAACACAACCTAAAATGCATGGATAATCATGGAATCCCAATTCTTTCATATCAACATTTCAATCAATCTTCCTTTTTCAGTGCCAAAAACATGTGATCTGTTTCGCTGCAAACATGGCAAAAAAAGGGCATGGCCAAAAAATCAAGGTTCACTGCCTTCGGTGAGCCTCAATTTTGGGCTGCAAGCAAAAACAATTATATGAATGGTAAAATGGTAGGGTGCATGTAATTCGGTCATAAATGGAAAGAGTTTGCATTGTGTTGGCACACGTAGATCCGAAGTTCACTTCAGGGATGATTGTGTAGCATATGCCCTATCTAAACAAGACTCTGGTTACTTCTTACTTTCTTTGCAAATGGGTTTAAGTTAGAGTTTGAATCCATAAAGTTGCCATTTCAATTAAACTATGGATTTTTTTGGGGTAAAAGCTATGAGTACGATTTTTATTTCTTGACTACGCCCATCATAGGGTTGAATATAGATTTCTAGTGGTGAAACCTCGCGTACATGAGGTCAAGTCGGTACGATTATGAATTCTAAGGATGTTGCATTTTTTCAGGATATCTTTCCTATGAAAGATGCATGTGCCTAGCACTTCTAGACAAGACTCCTATGTAAATCTTAAACCTGTCATTCCTATGTAATAATGTGAACCTAGCCGAGGCTGCCCCTCCCTGACCTAGCCGCCGCCCTTCCACCCTCCACCCTCCACCCTCCTAGCACCGCCGCCCCTCCCATCCCCTCTCCACCCTTCCCACCTTCGCCCCGGGTCATCTCGCGTGAGGCGGCTCCGGGCGACGACCCGAACCCAAGAAGAGGCGGCCCATCTTCCTCCTCCTGGCCGCTGCCACCGTTAGGGTCTATTGTGGCGGCCGCGTCCGGCTGCCAAAGGCAAGGGCGGTGGTGGCGCATCCATGGACACCCCTTCGCGCGGAGGTGGGGTCTTCCAGAGGCGGAGACGATAGATGGCAGGTCTAGTGGCAGTGGCCTTCAACTACTTCACCTAGTTCATGGCGGGAGATGCGGTGGTTTGGCGGAACTCGGCGGGGAAAGGGCGGCAGCGGGATCGCTGCTGACCTCCATCGACCGGGTTGGATGAGGAAGATGGATCGCGGATCCCTGCCATGGCAGCGGTGTGGGGGCCGGCCATTCCGGCTTTCATGGTGGTGGTCCTAGGGTTCTTCTTTCGCGAAGATGAAGACGTTCCGGATGCCGATCTTTCTTCATATAGCCGGAGTGATGAGTTCCGGAAGGCTCCGACTGCGAATGGAACAGTGCATCTTTTTTCCTAGAGTTCTCTGGATCGGGTGGTATTCGGTCGCGCGAACCCATGGTTTTATTCCGACCGTTTGGTTCTGGAGGGAGCGGCGCGAAGCTCTGTTCTATGTTGACATCAAGAGACTTTTGGTCCATGTTGAAGTCAGAAGCAGACAAATTCATGAAGGCGGGATTGGGGATTAGCTAAAGAAGGTTCAAGTCTCCTCGATGTTGAGGAACTTGCTTGTTATTCGGGGATTCACATCAGTGGTATGAAAGTGAGGGTGACAACACAGGTGAAGTTCAGAGTCCTACCTTTCAGGGTGTAAACCCAATGTCTGGTCTTAACTGGTTGTGCCTGGCCATAACCTTGTTGGAGACATTGTTTTGGGAGCGGGGACTATCTTCAGGGTGAAAACCTAAGATCTTTGATAGAGCGACGACGGTGCTGGTGCACTGTTCCCTTCTTGGAGGCATCACTTTTGGAGAGTCTGTATTTCAGGTGCTGTCTAGGGGTGGATGTATTACTATTGCTAGGCCTGGGATACTATAGCGGGACTTTTCTTTCTTTGTTTTATTTTATCTTTTTTGGCTGCGTGCATCCGTACTGCCATTAGGGTGTTGTGTTGTTGCAGAGGCTGGATGTAATTGGTATCTTTTGATATTAATATATTCCCTTTATCGGAAAAATGTAATAATGTGTAAAACCACATGATGAAATTTCTAGAATAAATACAATGAAGTTCCTATAAGAAACAAGAGACAATGATTGAGAAATCATTTAGTGACAATTTCATTGTCTACCTTGTGGCGATGATACTCCCAATTTGCTTTCAAAAGTTTATGCATATGTAGTACCCTCATAAAGTTATTTGTAGCGAGATGGATTACATCTTAGCTAACTAAACATGCGAGAGGACTAATCATCTTTGTCGTTGCGTGATGGTGCAATTGAGAAGTACAAGGTTTGTCTTGTGCCAAGTGTTATAACCAAAATGAAGGCCAACTTTTTGTATACTTATTACTCAAGTGTGGCTAGATTGACTATCATTTGAGTACTACTTTCATTAGCTGCGTCACATGGTCTTAATGTTTGTCAAGTGGTCGTTAAGACATATCTATATTATGAAATGAACATCACTAATTTTAGCATGAAATATATTTTCATAGATTGGATATTGCATATGTTGTTGATTTTACTATAGACTTGGTCAAACTTAAGACAACGGGACTTAAGACTAGATCAAATGGCCGGCCTTGTATATAAAAGTGAAGTGACAGGAGTTACTATTTTAGCATGACCAATATGGAACCAACCTGACAAATGATAGTCAGAATTAGTACCTAAGGAAGTCCAAGGAAGCTAAGAATTCATTTAGGCACATGAGAGTGTTGGGAATACATCCCGGGGAAGATACAGGTTGTCAGCTGAAGCGTGCCTATAATAACAAACAAAATATGTGAGTTGCATACAACAGCACATGTATATTACATTATTACTTAATGTAGATTATCTGGATATCGGTTACTTGACTAAGGATGCACACAACTGATAAATTCTGTACTGTACTAATAGTAAATGTATTTCAATGCGGACATCAAGCCTATAGATAACCGGAGAGATCATATTTTCAGTCCAAGATCAGATAAAGGTAGGAGGTGTTATGCAAAGTTGGTCTAGCAGTCTAGCATCCATACAGCTTCAGAACTGACAAATAATAACTATTTAAATTATTCTAAAATTACAGCTAGGTGCTCAACACTATGATTTGTTGAGCGTTCTCATCTTCAACAATACATCGACCAAGACTGAGGGGCAACTCTTCTTGAGATCCCGAAACCCTTGTGTAGACGCTACATCATCCATTGTGGACGAGTTGATAAATTCAAGGCAAACATCCTTAAGCATGTGGCAGTTGTGCTGATCAGCTAAAGCTAACGTAGTTGCCACAGTCTGCACATCGATCTTCTCAGAAAGAATGCCTTGGCATACCACCTTCAGCCTGTCCATGGCATACCGGTCCGCAGCCACAAGTAGGTGCCGGATCATCTCTCTGTGGTCATCTCCTTCCAGCCCATCCATGTCAGGCAGTGAATCGGTGTAGATGAAGTGGAGCAGAGCCCTGAAGACATGAGGCTGCATGTCCTCGATTTGTATGAGCTCTGCTGCCGTCTCCCTCATCGGCCCGTAGAGCTCTGCTTTGAACACCGGGGACCGCATGGCGAGCACGATCTTGCGTGCCGCGAAAGTCTCTCCGCGAACGCTGAACGTGACATCCGCCCCCTCCTTTGCTTCCAGCAGCTTGCCAAGATGCGCTGTGATGTCGGGCTGCGGCACCTCGATTCTGGGGCACGGTTTGGTTTCAGACACCCGCGCATCTTTCATGACGGTGACGACGCACTCGATCTCCATGTGATCGTCCCGTAAGTTAGCCGAAGCTTCGAACACGTGCCGTGATATAAATGACCCTTCTTGGGGAGCAAATTTGCTCCTGTCATTTTCGTTGAACATCCTCGGATCGGTCTTGTGCAACGAAGAAGCCAACCCGGTGCTCTGGTCAACCAGACTCAGGACACATGATGCGTGCACCTTGGCGTCCTTGCTCAAAAGCTCGAGATAAACCGAGATGCATGCAATGTGAGCTGCCTTGGCTGAACCCATCCGGATAGAAGCGGATGGCCCAGTCGTGGCCCCCGACGGAGAAGGCGCCGGACCTGATGAACTTTCCTACGCCGATTCCCTTGTGCTGGCTGTACCCGAAGATCCTGAACACATGGCTGCCCTGCGTCTTCACCGGGATGCACGTCGATACCGTCCTTGTGGCAGCCATGGACGATTAATTCCGCCGGTGGTGAACGAGTCTCTAAGACGGCGACCGCAGGGACGGAGACAGTTCACGGATAAGATAATGAAGTTGAAGCGGCGGAAGGTAATGAGGGGAGCACAATCACAAGATCGAAACCGCGGCGGCACAAACTCCGAGTCCGAGAAGACGGCCAGAAGACCTAAGTCGACGAAAGCTCTTCCTTTTCTGGACCGTACACAAAAGGGTGGGAAATTATACGGAGATCACGTTCGGAGTTCCGTTTCTGGGCACGACGCAATCCGGACCCTATAATTTTCAATTGTAAAATATTTACTCATACTGCAATCGCAAAAAGAAACTCTTAGTGCTATGTTTTATTTATTTTCTCGCTAAACAAAAAAGCTATGTTTTATTTATTAGAACAAATAAAAATATATTAAAATATATGTTCAAAGCATACAAACCTTTCATGATTATGCATAAAGTACAGAGATAACACATCGACAAAACATACAAGCAGCGGCGGGCCCAGGATTTTGCGAGTGTGTATTCAAATTTTGAAAGGGTCCAAAAAAAAATTTGCTCTCCAAAGCTAAGTTTTGGCATGCATTCTATGAAACAGTTTGAGCCTCCAAAGCCAAGTTTTTGCATCATATAGTTCTATAACAGTAAGATTTTGCACTGAATTTCTAGCTAATTCAATCGGAATTGAACAGAAGGTGGCCTGAATTTTTACTGTACCTCAACAAATGGTTAAGAATTTCAGACAATCCAAGGTATCTGCAGCTGCGCGGTCCAAACAGAGAACCAAATAATATCGTTATGGTCAATCTGCTGACTATTCTGGCGACAAAAAGTTTCAGGGTAATCTATGAGTGATTTAGCGGTGCAAATACAATGCCAGACGCAACAACAGGTTCAATGGATCACCGTGGGGGTCGACCAGACTGCAGCAGCGCGTGAAGTTAGCGCGTGAAGTTAGCGCGTGGAGTCGTGGAGATGATGAGCGGTGGAGGTCGGAGGTACGAACGCAGCGTGGTGGTGATTCCTTCGTCGCCTGGTCGCCGCCGTCTAGGGTTCAGTCGACCGAGAGTTCGTTGGGGAATCAAGGGCTATCGGAAAGTGGAACTTACACGAGACGATTTAGTTTTCGAAGTCTGGCGCTGCGCGTGCCTGTGGGACATGGGCCAAACTTAGTTGGGCCACGAATCCCACGATGGAGAAGTTGGATTACTTCTGGTTTAGAATGAGTATACTCTGTGTTATGTCACTTATTCTTTTCTTTTTTCATACATATACCCACTATGAATTATATATAGGGATTTCTATTTTCGTGCCCTCAGTTCCTTAGTTGTGCTCAGTTTTCCCCAGCTCCTTAGTTTTTCCTCAGTTTTCCCCAAGTCCTTGTTTGAAACCCGCAGAAGCAGCTCAGACGGCAGGATTCCCGTTAAGTTAACCGTTCCGTGCTGACGTGTGGGGCCGCGTCGTGTGGGCCCTCGTCGCGTGGAGCTGGTAGAAAGGGACCGCGTGGGACATGACGAGATAGCATTTGGTTGCACGTGAGCAGGAGCTCAGTTTTGTCTCTCTCGGCCCAAATTGGCATTTTCCCTTTTAAGAGCACCTTTTCCCCTCTTTCTCTCTCTGTCTTTTTCACCAAATTAGTATCAAATCTAGAGAAGCTTCTCTATTTCTGCCTTTTGACCCTCGTTTTTTGCCCAATATGGCAGCAAATCTAGAAGCTAGTATATGATAAATTCACAGCAGCATAAACAGAAAACGTATAATACATAAACTGCATACAGCAGCCAAAAGCAGCCAATAACATTGTTAATGTTCACGACAAACTAAGATGAAAAAAATACAAGACGCACGCAATGTATGGCCAGCTAGAATATTCCTCATTGCTCATATATTTTTTCGTCGTCCCATCCGTGCATTATCCCAATGAAATATTCATTGAACTCCTTCCGTCTGCAGTATGCGGCCAATACATCCTCCAGACGGTATGGCCTGTGTTCATTTCTCAGACCGTAGTTTCCCATTCTATTCACATATCGTGGCCACTCATCCCAGGCCTTTGTATCATGAATGTACTCTCTGATATAACCCAAATCGGCGTAGTAGATGCAGTCAGGTAGAAGTGTCGGGTGCACTCTGGTGTCGATGGAGATACACCGGATATAATGCACGAAGAAGGCATGACTGCCAATGTTACTAACCGGATGGAGAGAGCGGCTCTGAGTGTCCACACGGTACACCAATGGTTGGTCCTCCAAAAGCATGTTGTCCAACAACACAAGCAGCAGATCACCATCCGACTTCACAAGATAGAACTTGTCATTTCCAAGTTGTGGAAATGAAATTAGTGTCTCCATCTTGACAGTGCTCGCGCGCTGCTGCAACTGTACATTGGTGCACACTATTCTTCCGGACTCAAAATTATCCACAACTATTGAATACAGTTCACCATTGAACGGGGTAATGCAACGCAAACTATGGTTCTCCATCGAAAAACTACCATCTCCCCAATCTTCATATATATCCTTAGTTGGAGTGCTCTCATCGACCCAACTAATTTCGTTCGGGTAATGTGAGCAAACGAAGACCATAGTCGGGGATTTGATCACAGCGACTGAATTCAGAAAAACAGATGGCATATGCGCCTCAAACATAGTGTTCGATGCCTTTGTGAGTGGGTTCAGAAGCCGTATCTTGTGCGGCGGGTTCTTCTGGGCAAGCACGATGACACCACGGAAAAAGCCGACGAAGTAGTATCTAAAATATATTGATGAAGATAACATTCAACACTAAGACTGAAAATAAGAATATATTAACCCTATAGATATGGAGGAATTTGGAGGAATTTGAACCTTGCACGAACTTCCGATAGATCTATGGTGACGTAGCGGGATGTGCCGAGTTGGAGGAAGGTGAACTCAGCGGCGCGTGGAAGGGCGTGGTCTACCATGATCCATTCGTGCAGGTGCACGTCGGGCTCAGGTAAACCTGAGCGCCAATTTCTACAGACTTGCCTCATAGCAGAGTAGGCGTCCACGTACTCCTCATTCGCAAGTAAGCATTCGCCGATCTTGTGAAGTGGTCCGTCACCCACGAGAGAGGCTCAGCTCACGGAGGCGCCGCGCTTGGATGCGCCGCCCTCGGAGGCGACGGGCTCGGCGGCGACGGGCTCCGAGGCGCCGGGCTCGGCGGCGACGGGCTTGGAGGCGACGGGCTCGGCGGCGACGGGCTTGGAGGCGATGGGCTCGGAGGCGACGGGCTCGGAGGCGACGGGCTCGGCGGCGACGTGCTCGGCGGCGACGGGCTCGGATGCGACGGGCTCAGATGCGACGGGCTCGGCGGCGACGGGCTCGGATGCGACGGGCTCGGAGGTGACGGGCTCGGGGGCGATGGCCGCCGGCGCATTCTTCTTCTCCATCGCCGGCAGGGCTCGTACGGAAGTTGATGGGACGTGAGAGGCGTGGTTTCGTGCGTGAGCGAGAATGAGACGTACTGTGTGCAGAGGGAGGGAGAGAGGGGCTTACGCGTCCTAAATGCGACCCGCGTCCACTAGTGCACGTTTGCACCGTGACACGCGTCAACAATGGCACGTCTTCCACTTCTGCACCGCAACACGCGTCCTCGAGTCTAACCTTGGAAATTTAGATATACTCAGGTATACCCTCGAGTCATATACTAGCATTTTTTGTGTGCTCAGTTTTCCCCTTGGGTGCTAATACTGGCTAGTGCAATATACTCAGTTTTACCCTCAAGTGGCTGGTCAACAGAGAGTCAACAAATAGGATTAACCAGTTAAATGAGTTATTTAATGTGCAAAAAATTACGAAAAAAGAGTGGCACTTACTCATGGAGTCTTTACCACAAGTTGCCACTTCTCAAATCATAGATAAATCAAGTTTTACCATAAATTGCCACTTCTCAAATCACCTAGTAGCTATGAAGGTGCATGGTTTTCCACAATAAGCCCTACCCAAAACAGCTTTCCCCAAAACATACTTTGTCTGAATGAGGCCATAATTTTCACACTCATGTATATTCGTATTGCAAATAGTTTGAGGTAGGCCAAGATGGGTTTCATTGTACAAAACACGTATTTTTCATTTTTAAATCTCATATTTGAATCCCTTAGTCTGTTTACTACTCACTTGCCCTTGGTTTCTTGATACTACTCAGTTTTGCCCTCTCCTTCACAAGTTCTCACAGACGCCCAACATTGCCCTAATTGATCTAGCCCATGTCACGCGGATCGTGCCCGCCGACCGTTGATCGTATGATTTAACGGGCAGGATAACCCCTATCTCTCTCTGGTCGGGGCCACCATCCTCTCTCTCTCTGTGTCGGCGGTTAGCTTCCACCCTCTATGTATGCTAAAGGGCGGTTACCCAGTACGCTAAAGTTTGGTTTTCTGTATTATTTTTCACGAGATAAATTATAAACTCTTTTAGGTATTATTTTTCACGCAAAAAATGATAAACCATCACCGATTTGTACTTTTCACGCAAAAAATGATACACCATCACCCATTTGTTGTAGCCATTACTTTTCACGCAAAAAATGATACACCATCACCAATTTATTGTAGCCATTACTTTCCACGCAAAAAATGATACACCATCACCCATTTCTTGTAGCCATTACTTTCCACATAAAAAATGATGAACAATCACCGATTTCTTGTAGCCATTACGGTAAAATGATAAACTATCATGAATTACCATTTCTTTTAGGCATTACTTTTCACGGTAAAATGATGAACAATCACCCATTTCTTGTAGCCATTACGGTAAAATGATAAACTATCATGAATTACCATTTCTTTTAGGCATTACTTTTCACGGTAAAATGATGAACAATCACCCATTTCTTGTAGCCATTACGGTAAAATGATAAACTATCATGAATTACCATTTCTTTTAGGCATTACTTTTCACGGTAAAATGATGAACAATCACCCATTTCTTGTAGCCATTACGGTAAAATGATAAACTATCATGAATTACCATTTGAAGGGATCTCGGGATACTAAATTAGTGCCATAAATGCTACTACTTTTTCCTATATATGTGGTCAAAGTTTAAAGGGAAGTTTGACTAAACACAAAACCTAGATGACTACCCCCACAACGATCATGTCCTCCTTAATTTATTGTGTAAACCCCCACAAGGCCACAACGGTCACCTCCTCCTTAATTTATTGTGTAAACCCCTACAACGGTCATCTCTCCCTTATAAACACCCACAACGGCCATCCCTTGTGTCAATATAGGTTCTGCCTCTCTCTTCTTCGTTCACATACACTTGATCCATTGCCATGGCTTCCACGTGGATTATCATCATTGCCACCACCACCGTCAACACTGCCATTGATCATAGAGGAGTTCTTCATCGTCGTCTATGAAGATCCTTTGGTCAAGAAGGTACGTCCGCATTCCCACATATATGATGCATGTGATTAATTATGGGGGCTACATGTATTTCGCCCTCCGTTTCGTTTCCAGACTATGTCATAATATCAGTGGCGGAGCTAATAACTAATAACCATGGTGCCAACACATATGGTGAAAAATTGCTATTTTGCAAATAAAACAAAAATTACCACCCTGCAGGTTGCACTTGCATACGATACGCCGTGCATAATACCAGACACTATGATAGCCTTAGACATCTTGCATGAAAATTCCACCTAAATTTTTTCATGAAAGAATTAGGCAATAAATGGACTCTATTAATATTACATGTACTACTACTCGGACGACGAAGATACTGACGATGAAAGCGACGACAACGTGAAGCCATGCATCCACCCCCTTTAGATAAGGGAATTATGACCAAGAATATATATGTAGCTTCATATGCATCGATTTAGAGATCTAGCTATATATTATGCATTTAAAAAATTATATCGCAATTTCCACCATGATTCGAGCACCACAGCCTCCAAACGATGCCGATATCGGCATGGTCAGAACGGCTATGCTCGCCGCCACTGCTAGGTCACCGTCGGGAAGCACCATGTTTAGCATAAGATTCACTTTAGATTAAGTTGCGAAAATAGTCACCTGCCATTGGCTGAGGCGGCCCCACAGAGCGGCTCTATATGATATTCTCTAAATAAATAGACGACCCCAGCGGTCATTGGCTGCGGAGGCCCCACAGAGCGGGAATATATAATTTTCTCTAAATAAATAGAAGACCCCACTGGTCATTGGCTGCGGCAGCCCCACAGAGCGGTAATATATGTGTTTTCCTGAAAAATAGACGAACCCACTGGTCATTGGCTGCGGCAGCCACACAGAGCGGTTATATATGTATTTTCTTGAAAAATAGACGACCCCACTGGTCATTGGCTGCGGCAGCCCTATAGAGCGGTCCCATTTGTCATTGGCAGCACCGCGTATACAATCAGGAAATAAAACGGCCCACGCGTCAGCGACAAAATGGATGGCTACCCGTCAGCACGAGACGGTTAGAGAGGAACTGCCCTCTGTGCAGCCCCACCTCGATCTGTGCAGCCCCACCCGTCAGATTAACGGTAACGGTAAGGCCTCTGACCTGACGGCAACCCTCCTGTCCGAGGGGTTTCAAACTAGAGGAAGGGGAAAACTGAGGAAAAGTTAAGAGGCTGGGGAAAACTGAGTACAACTAACGAACCAGGGGCACGAAAATACAAATCCCTTATATATACGTAGTTTTTTGTCAAAAAATTTGGGTATGCATTTGAATACCCTTGAATTGAACTAGGCCCGCCCCTGCATACAAGCATTTCATGATTATGCATAAAGTAGTTAGTTTTCACGTTTGTTTACTCATCTAACTTGATTTTCTATTAATAAATTATGCCGTTTTTCCAAAAAAATGGATGGGACACTGCTTTAGCTTGTGTTCATCCTAATCAATATTGTTAGATAAAGATTCTTCTTGTATTGCCTATCTTCTGATATTTGTTCTGACATATGTATGATATTGAGGTGTATGGATAATTATATTCTTTGTTGCACATTTCTATCCCACAACAAATTGGTGCGAGTGAATCCCGTCAAGGTTCTAACATTAATTTCGTAAGAAGACACATTTATGTGCAGAGACAATGGAGCAATGCATTTCTTTCTTTCAGCCTGGTCAGTGGTCACCAACTCTGCCCTCGCCTCCGTCATCGGCCCATAGAATTCTGCTTTGAATACTGGTGACCGCATGGCTAGCACGACCTTGTGAGCCCCAAAGGTCTGGCCTCCAACACTGAAAGTAACACCCATTCCCTCTTTTTCGTGAAACAACTTGCAAAGATGTTCAGTTAAGTCGGACGGTAGCGCCTCGATCTCAGGGAACGATTTGGTTTCAGACACATGCGGTTCTTTGAAAACGGTGACATTGCATTCGATTGTCAGGCGATCATCCTGAATGTAGGTCAGCTTCTCAAACTCACTCCGGTTTCTACACAATAAAGTAGCAAATAGATGGACTGTGTCGAATTCCATCGTCTGTTTTCGCACCGAGGATCCCAACCTGCTGGTCTGGTTGACCAGCCGAAGGTCATAGGAAGCCCGCACCTTGGCGGCACCCTTCGCATGGTGAAACAGAGCTATCACGATGCAATTTGGGTTCTTCTTAATTCCATCGGGGAAGAGGACGATGTACCAGTCATGACCGCCGATGGAGAAAGAGCCGGACCTTATGTAATTGCTGACGGCCATGTTCCTGTGCTGGATGTACCCGAAGATGTCGAACACGTGAGTGCCCTGCGTCGTCTGCGGGGTGCACATCGACACCGTCTTTGACGCCAGCATCTGGGGAGGCATGGCGAGGACGATTCCTGGGACCCCGAGCATGTTAAACCCTAAAATTCGTACCGATAGGGAGAAAGAAAATTGTACAATATCAATTTAATTTCGCAAGGGGGAACCAGGTGAGGGTGTGGGGGATCGAGTAGATTGAACCTTCAGAGGATGTCCGGAGAAGACAACGACGTATCCGAGGATCTGAGAGCGACGGGGAGTAGAGTACCGGAGTGGTAAACAAGGCGTAATATGGTGGACTCCCCTCGAAATAAAGGGGGAAGCTCCTCAAAATAAAAGCCGCAATGCGTGAGAGGAGAGAAAGACTCCTAATTTACAAGAGTTTGTCAAATAGGTACATTTTCGTACTCCCTTCGACCTATATTAGTTGTCAGTAATATAGATGTATCTAGACAGGAAGGCGGACTCCGTTAACCGAGAGCACGTGCATCCTATTATGAAAAATTCCAAAAATGCTATTTTAAAGTTTTAGGAAAAATTGAAAAAATGCACGCATGTATATCCTATGTTGACACTTATTTGTGCATATTTTGGCATAAAAAAGACGCATAAATGTGAAAAAGGAATTCCCTATTTATATTAATAGTACGCAGCCAATCATTATAATGTCATTTGTACACATTTTCGTGTAGGCCACATACAATCGTATTTTTTCGTGAAAACTTACACAAGTAAATATCAACATAATATGTACATGAAATTTTTTATTTCTATTTTTTAGATTTTTAGATAGCATTTTTTCTAATATTGGGGAAAACGGTTGCACGTGCACCTGGGTTCATCCTGATATTTTCCTATCTAGATATATTTTAGTTATTGATTCGCTCATACTAGTGGCAAGAAAATGGTGTAAATTTTTCACAGGTTGATACAAAACCGTAAAACAAGTGGTGATTTATAGCATTTGATTCAAAGCAGTAAAACAAGTAGTAAACAATAGCAACAAATTTCCAAATTTCACTAGAAGTAGTGATGTGTAACTTTCAACAACTAAATGCGTAGGCATGAGGTGATAGCGGGGTGTTGCATGTGGTATTGATCATATAGTGTAATCCTAATAACATGACATTTATCTCTAATTCAGTTGTGTGTAGGTGTGTGATTCAAATATAGTTATGCATACCATCAAAGAGAATGTGCATAATATTTATTGTCCTGCATGCCCATTCACCGGGGCCAACTTGGAACTATAGGCAACTAAGTTCTATCCTTTCGAATAGCCCGGAACAAAGCATTAACACTTCATGAACACACAATATCCTCAACCTATCGTAGATTCCTATTGTTTTCCCTAACTGTTAATTTAGGGTTCGCAGGTTCAACACAATAATAGGCAATACACTTTGCAGATAGATACCAAACTCATATATATGATTGGGTAATAGAAATTTAGTACTGAAATCATGTCACTCGGGCCCTAGCAACAAGAATTAAACATAGCAAAGGTGTACCAACACTCATACAAGAATATCCTCAAGACAAACACCTCAAATCTCGATACATATGGATAATTACATGATCAATCTCATCCAATCCCCTTCCAACTCACATGCCTATAGAGAACTACTCAGGCATGATGATGGAGAGTGATCACATGGTTGTTGGTGATGACGTTGGTGACGATGATGGTGGAGAAGACTTCGAAATCCCCCTTCTCTGACGTGGAGAGCAGGACCAATCTGACCCCTGAAACGACGAACGTGGATGTGGTGGCGCTTTGTTTCTCCAAAGGGTCCCTCCTTGTGGATACCTATGCCTTGCAGGTACATATGGGGTGCGCTAAAGGAGAGGCTGGAATGACCCTCCAAGGCCGAAAGGGCCTAGGTGGCGCCATAGTTGAGGGGGCGTGCCACCTGCGCTCTTTTGGGCTCGCGGCCCCCCTCGTGTGATTCCAAAGCCTAGGCTCCTTGTTTTGGTGAAAAACTTGCATGGTATTTTCCTCGATTTTATTTCGTGCGAAAACAGACAGAAAGAAGACTTTTGCTAAAAATAACGTTAGATTCAGTAGCTTTACATAACTATGGTGAGATTTCGGAGCAAATCATTGAGCAAAGTACTTGGAAAGGTAGACACATTTGAGAAGTTGATGCATGTAAAATGCATGCATGAACTTTGTAGTTTGTTGACACATATTTGCAACATATATGATGTTATATCCATGTTTTATATTGATTTTTGGGGATTTACCAATGATCCCCTTTATTTTGGTTATAACTCTATAGGACAGGAAAAACTTGTTTTGTGTATTTTAGCTTTCAAGGAACTAAATGAAGTCAAATGGAGCTAGGACTTTGGGGGTGACAATATTTCATCAAGAGAAGCGTCTGGAGCACTTGGACCTCACAAGATGGACCAGGAGGGCCAAAAGAGCCATGTAAAGCCTATGCTCCTTGTTTTGGTGAAAAACTTGCATGGTATTTTCCTCGATTTTATTTCGTGCGAAAACAGACAGAAAGAAGACTTTTGCTAAAAACAACGTTAGATTCAGTAGTTTTACACAACTATGGTGAGATTTCGGAGCAAATCATTGAGTAAAGTACTTGGAAAGGTAGATACATTTGAGAAGTTGATGCATGTAAAATGCATGCATGAACTTTGTAGTTTGTTGACACATATTTGCAACATATGATGTTATATCCATGTTTTATATTGATTTTTTGGGATTTACCAATGATCCCCTTTATTTTGGTTATAACTCTGTAGGACAGGAAAAACTTGTTTTGTGTATTTTAGCTTTCAAGGATCTAAATGAAGTCAAATGGAGCTAGGACTTTGGGGGTGTCAATATTTCATCAAGAGAAGCGTCTGGAGCACTTGGACCTCACGAGATGGACCAGGAGGGCCAAAAGAGCCATGTAGCGCGCCCAGCTAGGGGCGGGCCACCCATGCTCTTCCCCCCCCCCTCAACTATCTGATCTGCATGATTCTTTTGCCACGGACTCTGTCTGACCTAAAAAACCCTATATCAAGGACTTCCCGAGGCTTCCTCGAGGAGAGCGCCGCAAAAACACCGTAACACTAAAACAGAGCCAGAATCAGCGAAGATTGGAAAGGGAAACTCCGCTAGAGCCAGCGCCGGAGTGGTGTCCACCTTCTCCAACGTTTCCACCATCATCATCGTGATGAAGAGGGAGTAGTCCACCTCTGGACTATGGGTTTGTGGCAGTAGCTTGATATATTTTCACTTGTTCTTCATAGATCTAGTACCATATGAGCTGCCCAACATGATTATGGTCATATATGTAATTCCTATGTGGTGGATCTTTATTCTATGATATTGATATATGATATTGGAACCTATTATGTGTAAAATGTATTGATAGATATAAATCATGTAACCCGTTTTTAAGTACTGGTTCTGATTCAACTTATATGCAAGAGCATATGTGGGGAGAAGTCTGTATTATATGGGGTAGCATGGTGGTAGTGATTGAATAGTGACAACAAATTCAAGATCTACTATATGGTTTTTACCTTTCTTTTGATGCCTCACTAGGGATAAAGTGAATACATGTGCTATAAGTATCATGTAAAAGTGTGATAATCTAGCTTGTTTATTCAAAGTAGCATATTTGATATTCAAACATTATGTCAAATTAATTAAGGCTATACTCTGTTGATTCTTATTCAAGATTGCTTGGAGTTTTCCCTTTCTTGAGGAGTATAAGAGAGATGTGTTGCATCATCTCTATGTTAGGATGTAATGCCCATATGAATGCTTATCAAACACATGTTGAAGTTCCACCAATATTATTTCATTGATGAATTGTTTGTGTGTACTACAACTAAAAAAGAGAGTATATAAGTGAAGCCATGAACCCGATTCATTTTAAATCATTAGAAACTATCGGCTCAATGGGATTGAGGGTCCTCAAGATTATGCTGCGGCGCGCGGACTACATCCCATGGTGCCCCAGTCACGATCACGATGAGTAAGTCAGGTATGTACCACGGTGAAATAGGTGTAACTATGCTAGGATTTACCCTTTGACGTAGGCACCCCAGTGGCGGACAAGCGCTATCATAAAAAGGCGAACCAGGACAAATGAACAAGTCAAGGAGAACAAGACAAGCAGGGCAAGGAGCTGCCCATGGTCTCCTTCCGGGGATGCCCCCGGGAAGGGGGGCTGTGGACAAGGAAGTGAGGCAGCCATGCCAAGGCATGGTCCAGACAGCCACGAAAGGACTTGGGAACCTCCTCTCCTTGGCCAGGCGCAGCTGCTGGCGTGTAGTTGACGTGGGAGTTAGAGATCTTTGTGGTGTAACTTTTCTTCAGATCCCCGGCAACGGCGCCAGAAAACAGTCTTGATACGCGTACAGCACGCGTCCGTTGGGTACCCCAAGAGGAAGGTGTGATGCGTACAGCAGCAAGTTTTCCCTCAGTAAGAAACCAAGGTTTATCGAACCAGTAGGAGCCAAGAAGCACGTTGAAAGTTGATGGCGGCGAAGTGTAGTGCGGCGCAACACCAGGGATTCTGGCGCCAACGTGGAACCTGCACAACACAACCAAAGTACTTTGTCCCAACGTAACAGTGAGGTTGTCAATCTCACCGGCTTGCTGTAACAAAGGATTAGATGTATAGTGTGGATGATGATTGTTTGCAGAAAACAGTAGAACAAGTATTGCAGTAGATTGTATTCGATTAAAAGAATGGACCGGGGTCCACAGTTCACTAGAGGCGTCTCTCCGATAAGAATAAGCATGTTGGGTGAACAAATTACAGTTGGGCAATTGACAAATAAAGAGGGCATGACCATGCACATACATGATATGATGAGTATAGTGAGATTTAATTGGGCATTACGACAAAGTACATAGACCGCTATCCAGCATGCATCTATGCCTAAAAAGTCCACCTTCAGGTTATCATCCGAACCCCTTCCAGTATTAAGTTGCAAACAACAGACAATTGCATTAAGTATGGTGCGTAATGTAATCAACAACTACATCCTTAGACATAGAATCGATGTTTTATCCCTAGTGGCAACAGCACATCCACAACCTTAGAACTTTCTGTCACTGTCCCAAATTTAATGGAGACATGAACCCACTATCGAGCATAAATACTCCCTCTTGGAGTTACTAGCAAAAACTTGGCCAGAGCCTCTACTAACAACGGAGAGCATGCAAGATCATAAACAACACATAGGTAATAGATTGATAATCAACATAACATAGTATTCTCTATCCATCGGATCCCAACAAACACAACATGTAGCATTACAGATAGATAATCTTGATCATGTTAGGCAGCTCACAAGACCCGACAATGAAGCACAATTAGGAGAAGACGACCATCTAGCTACTGCTATGGGCCCATAGTCCAGGGGTGAACTACTCACTCATCACTCCGGAGGCGACCATGGCGGTGAAGAGTCCTCCGGGAGATGATTCCCCTCTCCGGCAGGGTGCCGAAGGCGATCTCCTGAATCCCCCGAGATGGGATTGGCGGCGGCGGCGTCTCTGGAAGGTTTTCCGTATCGTGGCTCTCGGTACTGGGGGTTTCGCGACGAAGGCTTTATGTAGGCGGAGGAGATAGGTCAGGGGGCCACACGACAGGCCGGCGCGGCCAGGGCTTGGGCCGCGCCGCCCTGGTGTCTGGCCACCTCGTGGCACCACTTCGTATCCTCTTCGGTCTTCTGGAAGCTTCGTGGAAAAATAGGCCCCTGGACGTTGATTTCGTCCAATTCCGAGAATATTTCCTTACTAGGATTTCTGAAACCAAAAACAGCAGAAAACAAAGAATCGGCTCTTCGGCATCTTGTTAATAGGTTAGTGCCGGAAAATGCATAAATATGACATAAAGTATGCATAAAACATGTAGGTATCATCAATAAAGTGGCATGGAACATAAGAAATTATCGATACGTAGGAGACGTATCAGCATCCCCAAGCTTAGTTCCTGCTCGTCCCGAGTAGGTAAACGATAACAAAGATAATTTCTGGAGTGACATGCCATCATAATCTTGATCATACTATTGTAAGCACATGTAATGAATGCAGCGATCAAAGCAATGGTAAATGACATGAGTAAACAAATGAATCATATAGCAAAGATTTTTCATGAATAGTACTTTCAAGACAAGCATCAATAAGTATTGCATAAGAGTTAACTCATAAAGCAATAATTCAAAGTAGAGGTATCGAAGCAACACAAAGGAAGATTAAGTTTCAGCGGTTGCTTTCAACTTATAACATGTATATCTCATGGATATTGTCAATGTAAAGTAATATAACAAGTGCAATATGCAAGTATGTAGGAATCAATGCACAGTTCACACAAGTGTTTGCTTCTTGAGGTGGAGAGAGATAGGTGAATGATACGTCCAATTTGCATCACTATTTTATATCATAATTTGCTGTTATTCATTGATATATTTCATATTTGGAGATGATACTTATGTTATTTCATCTATTTTGCATGTTTCATGATTATTGGAGGATCGCGCACCGGAGTCAGGATTCTGCTGGAAAAAGCGCCGTCAGAATGCAATATTTCGGAAGATCAACAATTGACGAAAGTTATATGAAAAATCCTATTTTTCCAGAAGATGACGAGAGCCAGAAGGAGGAGCCGAGGACGGCCACCATGGGCCCCCCTCACAGGCCGGCGCGGGCCCTGCCCTGGCCGCACCGCCTTGTGGGGAGGGGGCCACAACCACCTCTGGCCTCCTCTCCTTCGCGTATTTCTTCGTCCCGAAAACCTAAGCTCCAGGGAGTTAGTCGCGAAGAGTCACAGCCGCCTCTGCGGGGTGGAGAACACTAGAGAGAAAAGAGCTCTCCGGCAGGCTGAGATCCGCCGGGGAAATTCCCTCCCGGAGGGGGAAATCGACGCCATCGTCACCGCCATCGAGCTGGACATCATCTCCATCACCATCGTCATCATCTTCATCATCATCACCACCGTCTCCACCGCTGCACACCATCACCGCTGCAACAATTTGGGTTTGATCTTGATTGTTTGATAGGGGAAACTCTCCCGGTGTTGATTGATACGTCTCCGACGTATCGATAATTTCTTATGTTCCATGCCACATTATTGATGTTATCTACATGTTTTATGCACACTTTATGTCATATTCGTGCATTTTCTGGAACTAACCTATTAACAAGATGCCGAAGTGCCGATTCTTTGTTTTCTGCTGTTTTTGGTTTCAGAAATCCTAGTAAGGAAATATTCTCGGAATTGGACGAAATCAAAGCCCAGGGGCCTATTTTCTCACGAAGCTTCCAGAAGTCCGAAGGAGAGACGAAGAGGGGCCACGGAGGGGCCACACCCTAGGGCGGCGCGGCCCCCCCTTGGCCGCGTGGCCCTGTGGTGTGGGGCCCCCGTGCCGCCTCTTGACCTGCCCTTTCGCCTATAAAAAGTCTCCGTGACGAAAACCCCAGTACCGAGAACCACGATACGGAAAAACCTTCCAGAGACGCCGCCGCCGCCAATCCCATCTCGGGGGATCCAGGAGATCGCCTCCGGCACCCTTCCGGAGAGGGGAATCATCTCCCGGAGGACTCTACGCCGCCATGGTCGCCTCCGGTGTGATGTGTGAGTAGTCTACCCCTGGACTATGGGTCCATAGCAGTAGCTAGATGGTTGTCTTCTCCCCATTGTGCTATCATTGTCGGATCTTGTGAGCTGCCTAACATGATCAAGATCATCTATCTGTAATTCTATATGTTGCGTTTGTTGGGATCCGATGAATAGAGAATACTTGTTATGTTGATTATCAAAGCTATGCTTATGTGTTGTTTATGATCTTGCATGCTCTCCGTTATTAGTAGATGCTTTGGCCAAGTTGATGCTAGTAACTCCAAGAGGGAGTATTTATGCTCGATAGTGGGTTCATGCCTCTGTGAATCTGGAGGAGTGACAAGAACCACTAAGGTTATGGATGTGCTGTTGCCACTAGGGATAAAACATTAGTGCTATGTTCAAGGATGTAGTCACTAGTTACATTACGCGCAATACTTAATGCAATTGTCTGTTGTTAGCAACTTAATACTGGAGGGGGTTCGGATGATAACCTGAAGGTGGACTTTTTAGGCATAGATGCAGTTGGATGACGGTCTATGTACTTTGTCGTAATGCCCAATTAAATCTCACTATACTCATCATGATATGTATGTGCATGGTCATGCTCTCTTTATTTGTCAATTGCCCAACTGTAATTTGTTCACCCAACATGCTGTTCGTCTTATGGGAGAGACACCTCTAGTGAACTGTGGACCCCGGTCCAATTCTCTTTACTGAAATACAATCTCTTGTAATCTTGTTCTACTTGTTTTCTGCAAACAATCATCTTCCACACAATACGGTTAATCCTTTGTTACAGCAAGCCGGTGAGATTGACAACCTCACTGTTTCGTTGGGGCAAAGTACTTTGGTTGTGTTGTGCGAGTTCCACGTTGGCGCCGGAATCTGCGGTGTTGCGCCGCACTACATCCCGCCGCCATCAACCTTCAACGTGCTTCTTGGCTCCTCCTGGTTCGATAAACCTTGGTTTCTTTACGAGGGAAAACTTGCTGCTGTGCGCATCATACCTTCCTCTTGGGGTTGCCCGACGAACGTGTGAAATACACGCCATCAAGCATATTTTCCGGCGCCGTTGCCGGGAGATCAAGACACGCTGCAAGGGGAGTCTCCACTTCTCAATCTCTTTACTTTGTTTTTGTCTTGCTTAGTTTTATTTACTACTTTGTTTGCTGCACTAAATCAAAATACAAAAAAATTAGTTGCTAGTTTTACTTTACTTGCTATCTTGTTTGCTATATCAAAAACACAAAAAAATTAGTTTACTTGCATTTACTTTATCTAGTTTGCTTTATTTACTGTTGCTAAAATGGCCAACGCTGAAAACACTAAGTTGTGTGACTTCACAACCACAAATAATAATGATTTCTTATGCACACCTATTGCTCCACCTGCTACTACAGCAGAATTCTTTGAAATTAAACCTGCTTTCTGAATCTTGTTATGCGAGAGCAATTTTCAGTGTTAGTTCTGATGATGCTGCTGCCCATCTTAATAATTTTGTTGAACTATGTGAAATGCAAAAATATAAAGATGTAGATGGTGATATTATTAAACTAAAATTGTTCCCTTTCTCATTAAGAGGAAGAGCTAAAGATTGGTTGCTATCTCTGCCTAAGAATAGTATCGATTCATGGACTAAATGCAAGGATGCTTTTATTGGTAGATATTATCCCCCTGCTAAAATTATATCTTTGAGGAGTAGCATAATGAATTTTAAACAATTAGATACTGAACATGTTGCTCAAGCTTGGGAAAGAATGAAATCTCTGGTTAAAAATTGCCCAACCCATGGACTGACTACTTGGATGATCATCCAAACCTTCTATGCAGGACTAAATTTTTCTTTACGGAATTTATTGGATTCAGCTGCTGGAGGTACCTTTATGTCCATCACTCTTGGTGAAGCAACAAAGCTTCTTGATAATATGATGATCAACTACTCTGAATGGCACACGGAAAGAGCTCCACAAGGTAAGAAGGTAAATTCTGTCGAAGAAACCTCTTCCTTGAGTGATAAGATCGATGCTATTATGTCTATGCTTGTGAATGGTAGGCCTAATGTTAATTCTAATAATGTTCCGTTAGCGTCATTAGTTGATCAAAAAGAATATGTTGATGTGAATTTCATTAAAAATAACAATCACAATGATTCCAGGCCATACCCTGCTAATGGTAATTCTTATGGTAGATATGCTTCATCTAATGAAGAAAAGATGCTAGAAATTGAAAGATCCACTAAGAGCTTTATGCAATCACAACATGAGCAAAATAAACTATTTACTAAAACTATGAATGAGCAATCTACCTTGTTGAAGAATATAGGGAATCAACTTGAAAATTTGAATAGGGAGATCTCGGGGTTGCAAACTAAATTTGCTAATGCTGAAACCCGAATCTCATATATGTCTGCATCACAATCTTCTTTAATTAATAAAATGGCTGCTAAACCTGAGGATTTAGATAATAAAATTACTACTACAGCAAATGCCATTCAAGTTAGAATTAATGAGAATATAAGATTAATGGCTGAACTGCGTGCTAGGTGGGATAGAGAAGAAAATGAAAAACTAGCTAAAGAGAAGAATATAGCTAAAGTTTGGACTATTACCACCACTAGTAATGCTAATGCTACACATGTTGCTGCACCTCCTACTCATACTAATAAAAGAATTGGTGTTAGCAATGTTTCCACTTCGAATGCAAAGAGCGAAAAACTGCCTGAAACTGCTAAAACTGCTGAAACTGCCTGTGATAAAGCTGCTGAAATTTTTTCCAACATTGGGGATGATGATCCCATTGCTTTAGATTATAATGGTTTGAATTTTGATGATTGCCACATCTCTGAAGTTATAAAGTTCTTGCAAAAACTTGCTAAAAGTCCTAATGCTAGTGCTATAAATTTGGCTTTCACGCATCATATTACAAATGCTCTCATAAAAGCTAGAGAAGAGAAACTAGAGCGTGAAGCCTCTATTCCTAAAAAGTTAGAGGATGGTTGGGAGCCCATCATTAAGATGAAGATTAAAGATTTTGATTGTAATGCTTTATGTGATCTTGGTGCAAGTATCTCTGTTATGCCTAAGAAAATTTATAATATGCTTGACTTGCCACCGCTGAAAAATTGTTATTTGGATGTTAATCTTGCTGATCATTCTACAAAGAAACCTTTGGGTAAAGTTGATAATGTTCGCATTACCATTAACAATAACCTGGTTCCCGTTGATTTTGTTGTCTTGGATATTGAATACAATGCATCTTGCCCCATTATATTGGGAAGACCTTTTCTTCGAACTGTTGGTGCTATCATTGATATGAAGGAAGGTAATATAAAATATCAATTTCCTCTCAAGAAAGGTATGGAACACTTCCCTAGAAAGAGAATGAAGGTACCTTTTGATTCTATTATGAGAACAAATTATGATGTTGACACTTCATCTCTTGATAATACTTGATACACACTTTCTGCGCCTAGCTGAAAGGCGTTAAAGAAAAGCGCTTATGGGAGACAACCCATGTTTTTACCTACAGTACTTTGTTTTTATTTTGTGTTTTGGAAGTTGTTTACTACTGTAGCAACCTCTCCTTATCTTAGTTTTGTGTTTTGTTGTGCCAAGTTAAGCCGTTGATAGAAAAGTAAGTACTAGATTTGGATTACTGCACAGTTCCAGATTTCTTTGCTGTCACGAATCTGGGTCCACCTCCCTGTAGGTAGCTCAGAAAATTAAGCCAATTTACGTGCATGATCCTCAGATATGTACGCAACTTTCATTCAATTTGAGCATTTTCATTTGAGCAAGTCTGGTGCCATTTTAAAATTCGTCAATACGAACTGTTCTGTTTTGACAGATTCTGCCTTTTATTTCGCATTGCCTCTTTCGCTATGTTGGATGAATTTCTTTGATCCACTAATGTCCAGTAGCATTATGCAATGTCCAGAAGTGTTAAGAATGATTGTGTCACCTCTGAATATGTCAATTTATAATGTGCACTAACCCTCTAATGAGTTGTTTCGAGTTTGGTGTGGAGGAAGTTTTCAAGGATCAAGAGAGGAGTATGATGCAACATGATCAAGGAGAGTGAAAGCTCTAAGCTTGGGGATGCACCCGGTGGTTCACCCCTGCATATATCAAGAAGACTCAAGCGTCTAAGCTTGGGGATGCCCAAGGCATCCCCTTCTTCATCGACAACATTATCAGGTTCCTCCCTGAAACTATATTTTTATTCCATCACATCTTATGTGCTTTTTCTTGGAGCGTCGGTTTGTTTTTGTTTTTTGTTTTGTTTGAATAAAATGGATCCTAGCATTCACTTTATGGGAGAGAGACACGCTCCGCTGTAGCATATGGACAAGTATGTCCTTGGTTTCTACTCATAGTATTCATGGCGAAGTTTCTCCTTCGTTAAATTGTTATATGGTTGGAATTGGAAAATGATACATGTAGTAATTGCTATAAATGTCTTGGGTAATGTGATACTTGGCAATTGTTGTGCTCATGATTAAGCTCTTGCATCATATGCTTTGCACCCATTAATGAAGAAATACATAGAGCATGCTAAAATTTGGTTTGCATATTTGGTTTCTCTAAGGTCTAGATAATTTCTAGTATTGAGTTTGAACAACAAGGAAGACGGTGTAGAGTCTTATAATGTTTTCAATATGTCTTTTATGTGAGTTTTGCTGCACCGGTTCATCCTTGTGTTTGTTTCAAATAAGCCTTGCTAGCCTAAACCTTGTATCGAGAGGGAATACTTCTCATGCATCCAAAATACTTGAGCCAACCACTATGCCATTTGTGTCCACCATACCTACCTACTACATGGTATTTTCCGCCATTCCAAAGTAAATTGCTTGAGTGCTACCTTTAAAATTCCATCATTCACCTTTGCAATATATAGCTCATGGGACAAATAGCTTTAAACTATTGTGGTATTGAATATGTAATTATGCACTTTATCTCTTATTAAGTTGCTTGTTGTGCGATAACCATGTTTACTGGGGACGCCATCAACTACTCTTTGTTGAATATCATGTGAGTTGCTATGCATGTTCGTCTTGTCTGAAGTAAGAGAGATCTACCACCATAGGGTTAAGCATGCATATGTTAGAGAAGAACATTGGGCCGCTAACTAAAGCCATGTTCCATGGTGGAAGTTTCAGTTTTGGACAACAATCCTCAAATCTCAAATGAGAAAATTATTAATTGTTGTTATATGCTTATGCATAAAAGAGGAGTCCATTATCTGTTGTCTATGTTGTCCCGGTATGGATGTCTAAGTTGAAGAATAATCGATAGCGAGAAATCCAATGCGAGCTTTCTCCTTAGACCTTTGTACAGGTGGCATAGAGGTACCCCTTTGTGACACTTGGTAAAAACAATGCATTGTGATGATCCGGTAGTCCAAGCTAATTAGGACAAGGTGCGGGCACTATTAGTATACTATGCATGAGGCTTGCAACTTGTAAGATATAATTTACATGATACATATGCTTTATTACTACCGTTGACAAAATTGTTTCATGTTTCCAAAATCAAAGCTCTAGCACAAATATAGCAATCGATGCTTTTCCTCTATAGAGGACCATTCTTTTACTTTCAATGTTGAGTCAGTTCACCTATTTCTCTCCACCTCAAGAAGCAAACACTTGTGTGAACTATGCATTGATTCCTACATACTTGCTTATTGCACTTATTATATTACTCTATGTTGACAATATCCATGAGATATACATGTTACAAGTTGAAAGCAACCGCTGAAACTTAATCTTCTTTTGTGTTGCTTCAATACCTTTACTTTGAATTATTGCTTTATGAGTTAACTCTTATGCAAGACTTATTGATGCTTGTCTTGAAGTGCTATTCATGAAAAGTCTTTGCTATATGATTCACTTGTTTACTCATGTCATATACATTGTTTTGATCGCTGCATTCACTACATATGCTTTACAAATAGTATGATCAAGATTATGATGGCATGTCACTCCGTAAATTATCTCGTGTTATCGTTTTACCTGCTCGGGACGAGCAGAACTAAGCTTGGGGATGCTGATACGTCTCCGACGTATCGATAATTTCTTATGTTCCATGCCACATTATTGATGTTATCTACATGTTTTATGCACACTTTATGTCATATTCGTGCATTTTACGGAACTAACCTATTAACAAGATGCCGAAGTGCCGATTCTTTTTTCTGCTGTTTTTGGTTTCAGAAATCCTAGTAAGGAAATATTCTCGGAATTGGACGAAATCAAAGCCCAGGGGCCTATTTTCTCACGAAGCTTCCAGAAGTCCGAAGGAGAGACGAAGAGGGGCCACGGAGGGGCCACACCCTAGGCGGCGCGGCCCCCCTTGGCCGCGCGGCCCCGTGTGGTGTGGGGCCCCCGTGCCGCCTCTTGACCTGCCCTTTCGCCTATAAAAAGTCTCCGTGACGAAACCCCAGTACCGAGAACCACGATACGGAAAACCTTCCAGAGACGCCGCGGCCGCCGATCCCATCTCGGGGGATCCAGGAGATCGCCTCCGGCACCCTGCCGGAGAGGGGAATCATCTCCCGGAGGACTCTACGCCGCCATGGTCGCCTCCGGTGTGATGTGTGAGTAGTCTACCCCTGGACTATGGGTCCATAGCAGTAGCTAGATGGTTGTCTTCTCCCCATTGTGCTATCATTGTCGGATCTTGTGAGCTACCTAACATGATCAAGATCATCTATCTGTAATTCTATATGTTGCGTTTGTTGGGATCCGATGAATAGAGAATACTTGTTATGTTGATTATCAAAGCTATGCTTATGTGTTGTTTATGATCTTGCATGCTCTCCATTATTAGTAGATGCTTTGGCCAAGTTGATGCTAGTAACTCCAAGAGGGAGTATTTATGCTCGATAGTGGGTTCATGCCTCTGTGAATCTGGAGGAGTGACAAGAACCACTAAGGTTATGGATGTGCTGTTGCCACTAGGGATAAAACATTAGTGCTATGTTCAAGGATGTAGTCACTAGTTACATTACGCGCAATACTTAATGCAATTGTCTGTTGTTAGCAACTTAATACTGGAGGGGGTTCGGATGATAACCTGAAGGTGGACTTTTTAGGCATAGATGCAGTTGGATGACGGTCTATGTACTTTGTCGTAATGCCCAATTAAATCTCACTATACTCATCATGATATGTATGTGCATGGTCATGCTCTCTTTATTTGTCAATTGCCCAACTGTAATTTGTTCACCCAACATGCTGTTCGTCTTATGGGAGAGACACCTCTAGTGAACTGTGGACCCCGGTCCAATTCTCTTTACTGAAATACAATCTACTGCAATACTGTTCTCTGTTTCTTCGCAAACAATCATCTTCCACACAATACGGTTAATCCTTTGTTACAGCAAGCCGGTGAGATTGACAACCTCACTGTTTCGTTGGGGCAAAGTACTTTGGTTGTGTTGTGCAGGTTCCACGTTGGCGCCGGAATCTCTGGTGTTGCGCCGCACTACATCCCGCCGCCATCAACCTTCAACGTGCTTCTTGGCTCCTCCTGGTTCGATAAACCTTGGTTTCTTTCTGAGGGAAAACTTGCTGCTGTGCGCATCATACCTTCCTCTTGGGGTTGCCCGACGAACGTGTGAAATACACGCCATCATTGATTTCTACTTGTTATTGATGCTATTGAGTGAAACCGTTGAACCAAGGTTTATGTTCAGATTGTTATTCATCATCATATCACCTCTGATCATGTTCCATATGATGTCTCGTGAGTAGTTCGTTTAGTTCTTGAGGACATGGGTGAAGTCTAAATGTTAGTAGTGAAGTATGGTTGAGCAATATTCAATGTTATGATATTTAAGTTGTGGTGTTATTCTTCTAGTGGTGTCGTGTGAACGTCGACTACACGACACTTCACCTTTATGGGCCTAGGGGAATGCATCTTGTACTCGTTTGCCAATTGCGGGGTTGCCGGAGTGACAGAAACTTGAACCCCCGTTGGTATATCGATGCAGGAGGGATAGCAGGATCTCAGAGTTTAAGGCTGTGGTTAGATTTATCTTAGTTACTTTCTTGTAGTTGCGGATGCTTGCAAGGGGTATAATCACAAGTATGTATTAGTCCTAGGAAGGGCGGTACATTAGCATAGGTTCACCCACACAACACTTATCAAAACAATGAAGATTAATTAGCCGTATGTAGCGAAAGCACCAGACTAAAATCCCGTGTGTCCTCAAGAACGTTTGGTCATTATAAGTAAACAAACCGGCTTGTCCTTTGTGCTAAAAAGGATTGGGCCACTCGCTGCAATTGTTACTCTCGCACTTTACTTACTCGTACTTTATTCATCTGCTACATCAAAACCCCCTGAATACTTGTCTGTGAGCATTTACAAAGAATCCTTCATCGAAACTGCTTGTCAACACCTTCTGCTCCTCGTTGGGATCGACATTCTTACTTATCGAAAATACTACGATACACCCCCTATACTTGTGGGTCATCAAGACTATTTTCTGGCGCCGTTGCCAGGGAGTGAAGCGCTATTGGTAAGTGGAATTGGTAAGGGAAACTTCTACTGTTTGTGCTGATTTTATTTCTGCCTGCTGCTATAATTCATTATGGCGAGATCTTCTCTTGAATTTTTATTTGGGAAATCTACTACTACTACAAAGGTAGTGGATGAGGCGCCAGGTGAGGAAGAAATACCATACAAAATACCTATGAAAATTATTGAACGTGTAGTGGATAACCGTTATACAGGGGATGGAACTGTCCACCCTGGAGATCATTTACTATTCTTACATGAATTATGCGGTTTATTCAAGTGTGCAGGTATTGCTACGGATGAAGTGAGGAAGAAACTATTCTCTATATCGCTGTCTGGTAAAGCGGCGCATTGGTATAAATTACTGGATAATGGGGATTCTCTTGAATGGAATGATATTGTGCCCCGGTTTTATTCTAAGTTCTATCCTCCAAGTGAGATTCACAAAGATCGGAACCGCATATATAATTTTTGGCCTCATGATGGAGAGAGTATTGCCCAAGCGTGGGGGAGATTGAAGTCTTTAATGCTCAAATGCCCCATTCATGAGCTTCCTGGTAATATTATTATTGATAATTTCTATGCAAGACTTTCTTTTCAAGACAAGACCTTGCTGGATACTTCTTGTTTTGGATCATTTACACACAACAAAGAAGAGTTTAAAAGGGACCTTCTTAATCGGATCCAGGAGAATACTGAAGGATGGGAGAATGACAAAGATAGAGAATCAGGTATAAATTATGATTATAAATGCATTGAAGCTTTTATGGATACTGATAAATTTCGTAATATGAGTGCTACTTATGGTCTTGATTCTCAAGTTGTTGTAAATCTTTATAAAGCTTTTGCCTCTCATTATGAATTGCCTAAGAAGAACTTTGATAAGTATCATGAACCGTATAAAGATAAAATTGATTCATCTATAAATAAATGTGTTGTAGTTGAAACTGTTGATCATGTTATTCCTGAAGCTTATATTGAAAAAACTCCTTTCCCTGCTAAAATGAAGGAGTACTCTGTTATAAATAGTGCGGTTCATAAAAGTGAAAAGAAACCTATAGAACCTGAAGAACAAATAAAGGTTGAACCTGCTGTTGCAATAGTTAAAGATCTTGTGACTGAAAATGTGGAGGATGGTCATATTATTTTCTGTGAAGATGCTTCTAATATTGTTTCACATCCTAATAAGTCCAAGAAAGCTAGTGTTCCTATGCTATCTGTTAGAATTGGTGATCATTGTTATTATGGTTTATGTGATATTGGTGCAAGTATTAGTGCTATTCCTTATGAGATTTACATGGAGATTATGCACAAAATTGGTTCTTGTGAACTTGAAGATATTGATGTGGTTATTCGGCTGGCTAATAGAGAAACTATCTCTCCAATTGGTATTGTTCGAGATGTGGAAGTTCTATACGGTAAGATTGAATATCCTGCTGACTTTTTGGTACTTGGTTCTGCTGCTAGTAAATATTGTCCTATCATTTTTGGTAGACCTTTTCTAAATACCTGTGGAGCTATTATAGATTGCAAGAAAGAGAAAATTTTGACTAAATTTGCTGGTGAATCTTATGAGTTTAACTTCTCTAAATTTGCCAAAACTCCTTATAAAGCTGATTCGCCTAATAATGATTTTAGAGTTGAACAGTGTGCATCTATTGCTCTTGCTCCTAATAATCCTTTGCAGCAGCATTTGGAGAATAGTGAGAGTGAAGTTTTTAGAGAAGAAAGAAATGAGCTTGATGAAATTTTCCTTCGTCAACCTATTCTTAAGCATGATTTACCGGTAGAAGATCTGGGTACAACACCACCACCAAAGGAAGATCCTGTCTTTGATTTAAAACCATTGCCTGATAATCTTAAATATGCTCATATTGATGATAAGAAAACATATCCTGTTATTATTAGTTCTAAGCTTTCAGAGTTTGAAGAAGAAAGGTTATTGGAAATATTGAAGAAGCACCGAGGAGCTATTGGCTATACTCTTGATGACTTGAAGGGGATTTCTCCCTCTATTTGCCAACACGCCATTAATATGGAAGATGATGCAAAGCCTGTTGTTGAACATCTGACATAGGCATCCCCAATGGGCCTGCCGAAGATAGTACCCGGGGTTTACTGAAGGCCCACGACCCGAAGAATAAGAAGAATCGGAAGCCCAAGTTGATATTAAGGAAAGCTAGAGTTGTATTAGGAGATGATGTTTATAATCTTGCGGGATGAGTTGGAAACCCTCCCGGACTCTGTAACTTGTACCATACGAATCCCTCGACTCCACCTCCTATATAAGTGGGAGTCGAGGGACAAAGAAAGCATCGAATCATTGTTTCTCAAACCCTAGTTTTCATAATCGTCGAGTACTTTTCGGCTGAAACCTTCGAGATCTACTTGCCCTCTACTTCCAACTAAACCCTAGTCTACAACCCGTAGGCATTGACAAGTTAATCCCTTGTCAATTGGCGCCGTTTGTGGGAATTAGAGGCGTCAAGGATCTGATCTCGATGGCACGTTCAAGATCGTCGACTTCATCAACTGCAAGCAACGCGATGGATCGAGGTAAACAGATCACAACTGGTCCTGTCGATTTTGTTCCTCACCCGCCCTCCCGTTTGGATGCATATGCGTATCTGGAGGAGCCTATGGAGATGACGTTCGGAAGATTCCACTTTCGCGTCGAGAAAGAGGGAGCGTATCGTCTCGAAATTCCGTTCTCGTCGGGATTATCGGCGGTCGATTCCGATTTTTTAAGCTCAACATCGTCAATCGAGTCAGGCGAAGAGGAGACTTCATCGCCACGCTTCATCAGCACCAGGGCAAGCGAAAAGCTCGTCAAGATATTCAGCGACATGTCCTTCGAGTCATCTGCGGACTACTATATAAGCGATGACTCGAGCAGTGTCGACAGCTTCAACTTCATCGACAAATCCATCACAGTGGGCAAGGTCTTCACCAATCTTTATGATGGTGTCACCAAACCCAGCACAGATCTGAATACAAAATACCATCAGATTTATGTCATCGGAGAGCCAAGCCGCGATCAAGAGGAAACATCTGAGGCTTTCGACGATTTGGGAAATCCATACGTCGATCCCTCTGATTTGCGACAAGGTCTAGGCAACAAATATGTTGGACCTGAGCCTCGCGATAGAGTTCAACTCCCGCAAGCAGCATGGGATAGAGCCGCAAGAGCTATGGATGGCTCAGAACCAATGGCCACAATAGCCACGCCAGCAGAGTTGCAAGCATATCAATATAGGCTCGCACGAGCTGCAAGGGAATTGGAAAAACAGACAGCTGCTTTAAACAGAAGAAAGGAGGCAGCCTCCGCATCAAGCAGGCGAAGGGCAGAGCTGAGCCGACAATATGGAACTTTGGGAGATAGCCACAGGGAAGCTCGAAATAGAGCAAGATCAAGGTTGCAAAACATACCTGAAGGAGAAAGAGAGCACTTGGTCCAAAACCTCGATATGTCTTTTATGTCGATAGACACGAGAGGGAACATCATCCCCAAGACACCAGAAGCTGGGTATATGGCGACACAAGCTTTTATCCTTGCATCCAGGCCACCTCCAGGAGATCCAAGGGAGGCATTGTACAACATGGCAATGGCAGGAGTTGGAGCCATGGGAACGGCGTTTGCATCAACACCCCCCGAAGGAACAGCAAGGCAAAATAGTCCACGACCTGCGGCAGCAGCAACAGCAGCTCCCGAAGGACCAAGTGGAGCAAGAGACACAACAGCACAAGCAAGGGTGGACAGAGCACGACAAAGTAGAAGGGAGCATCGGCATTCCCCGGAATTAAACGACGAGGATATGTGAGGTTTGCCATGCTTCACGAGGAGAGTCCGAAAAACTCGAGTCCCTTCGGGATTCAAGTTGCCTGATAACTTCAAGAAATTCGACGGCCTGCAAGATCCAGAGGATTGGCTAGTTGATTACCTCGAGACGGTGAAGCTCACAGGAGGGACCAGAGCGACAGCTATGCAAAGCATCCAGGTGCATTTGAGTGGAGCCGCGTGATCTTGGATAAAGAAACTTCCTCCAGGATCTGTCGACAGCTGGGATAGCTTCGAGGACGTGTTCGTCAAGAATTTCTGGTCCACCTGCAAAAAACCTGCATCGCTAGAGGAATTGAGGGCGTGCCGACAAAAGCCAGACGAACCAATGAGAAAATACATCCAGAGGTGGAATATCATTAAAAACTCGGCAAAAAATATATCTGACGAGAGGGCAATAGATGCGTTTGTCGCAGGTATCAGGCGAGGAGATTTTGTCAAGGATTTGGGGAGAACCAATCCAAAGATAGTATCCGCATTAATGGAGATAGCAAACAGATGGGCAGATGGAGAAGATGCTGTTCACAACAAACGGCATAGGTCACCAGAGGAGGACCGCGGCCGAAATTATCAAAGTAGGCGACGATTTCCTCGGCAGTATTCAAGTTATGATGCTCCTGGGAAAATTTCGGCTGGCTTCCGAGCAAGCGCCGGAGGAAATAATAGAGATGATTACCAGAGGAGCAACGAGCAGCGAGGCGACAATAGAGACAACTCTCGAAACAATAGGCAAAATACCGGGCCAAGGTTCCAGAGGCCTTTCGTGTCTCCCGAAGAGATGATGAACGGGCCGTGTCAGATGCACTTCTATCTCGACAATAATGGAAAAAGACAGTCAGGACATCTGCAGAAGGATTGTCGAAATTTCCGGGCAATGTTAAGGTGGGCAGGGCATGCTAATGCTCAGGTAGCACACAGAAATCCTCAAGGACCCAGGAGCGAGATTCACTTGCCACCTCCTCCCGCGATTACGGACGAAAATCGACATCAGCTTAGAATAGCGGTAGCACCTGCACCACCGCCTTATGTTGATCCCTACCCTAACGGAGCGATCTCGATGATTCAGAAAGGCAGGCCATCCAATAGAGCTCAAAAAGTAATATCGCGATAGGTATTTATGGCAGAAAAGATGCCTCCACCAACATTCGAGTATCTTAATTGGTCAGGGCAAGATATTGGCTTCACCATAGCGGATCATCCACAGCAAGTTCCTCGACCAGGGCAGTCAGCACTCATCTTACCAGCAGTCATCGCAGGATTTGATGTATCTCGCGTGTTCATAGATGGCGGCAGCAGCTTAAACCTTATGTATGCAGATACATTAAGAAAGATGAACATATCCCTAGCAAACCTGAAACCAACCGACACGCGATTCCACGGTATCACACCGGAGAAGTCAAGTTATCCGCTGGGGAAGATTAATCTCGACGTTCAGTTTGGGACCCGAGAAAACTACAGAATAGAGAGGCTGGAGTTCGAAGTCGTGGATTTCCCATCACAGTATCACGCTTTGTTGGGACGACCAGCATATGCTAGGTTTATGGCGGTACCATATTACACGTACCTGTTGTGGAGGATGCCTGGACCTAAGGGACCAATCACAGTCAAAGGAAGCTTTGCGCTAGCCGATAAGTGTGATAAGGATTTTCATCGACTGTCAGAAACTTTCGGGATGCAAGCAGAGTACATGGCGTCAAGGCTCACGACTGATTATAACGTGTTGCCAGATGTAGGAAGGCCAAATAAAGAATCAACTTTCAACACTGAGAAAAATTCTAAGGAGGTGCAGATTCACCCGACAGACCCGAAAAAGACGACGTCCATAGCAAAAGACATGGACCTCGCGTAGGAAAGCGCGCTCGTCGAGTTCCTCCGTGAGAACTGGAAAATCTTCGCATGGTGTCTAGCTGACATGCCAGGAGTACCCAGGGAACTTGCCGAGAACCACCTAAACTTGGATCCACTAGCAAGACCAATCAAACAACCTTTGCGGCGTTTTTCGGAGCTAAACCGCAAAGCTATGCTGTCAGAAATCGATCGACTAAGAGAAGCTGGTTTTATCAAGGAGCTGCATACAGAGGCCACATGGGTAGCAAATCCAGTGCTGGTGCCGAAGAAAAACACTAAAGTCCTTCGCATGTGCGTCGATTTTACGTGTCTCAATAAACATTGTCCAAAGGATCACTTTCCCCTCCCGAGGATCGATCAAATTATCGACTCCACGGCAGGATGTGAACGTCTTTCCTTCCTGGATGCATATTCTGGTTATAACCAGATCAGATTGAAAGAAGAAGATGAGGTCAAAACAGCGTTCATCACACCGTACGGCGTGTTTTGCTACAGAACAATGCCTTTTGGTTTGAAAAACGCGGGAGCAACATACCATAGGATGATGCAGAAGTGTTTGGCGACTGTCGTGGTATCGTCACGGCATATGCCATAGGGTGGCTAATCGAAGTGGTTCCTGAGGGATCTCACGGCGGTATCCGGATGCGGGTATGGGCACGAGCGACACGGCGACGTACCCAGGTTCGAGGCCCTCCGATGGAGGTAAAACCTCTACTCCTGCTATGTGTGTATATGATGATCACACAGTACAATGGTGCTCCTAGAGCTGTGTCCGGCTGCTCCTGAGAGGCTAAGGAAGACTATGGTCTCTCTCACAGGACAGCTCTGTAGGTGGGTGAAAGCAATAAATGATCGATCCCCTGCACGAGAGGGGGTAGTGCGGCTTATATAGGCACCGGCACTTTACATATAAGACCCTATAATTCCCATCGGCCGGCTGGGCCGGCTCCGGCTTCCGCTCCTTCCCGAGGCGGTGACGTCAGGAGTGGTTGAGGCATCGTGGCCTGTCCCATCCGGCTGCCACGGTCAGCGGTATGGAGGAGGTGTCCCTGTCGCCGTCAGCCACTGTACCCAGTACGGATCGTCGTAAGCCCTGACGGCCTGTCCGGCGCGTGGCACTATTGCTCCACAGTGCCCCGCGCTTTACAGAAGATGGAGTCAGCGTGGACTTTGGGAACCCGGATCACCTACCCGGTTCCTTCCAGTGCAAGACTCGCCAGCCTCGAGTCGGTCTGAGGTACAAACCCCAGTCGGATATGGCTTGTAGAAGCCGGCCCAGCCACAGCATTGGCGGCCGTAGCCAGGCCGACTAGGACCTAGAGCCAGCCGGCTTCCAGACCAGCCGGCCACGGCGCCAGCCGGCTGCTCCTCAGCCGGCCTTTGCCGCGAGCCGGCCAGTGGCCAGCCGGCTGCTCCGCGTCCATTGCCCTATCCGGGGTCTTCCCCCCGACATTAGCCCCCGAAGCTGGCAAGGTCCTGCGTTTAGAAGGACCTAGGCAGGTTTTCCTGGCTTCTCGAATATATTGGACGGCACTTGGAGGGGCCGACTGAGAATTTCCATTCAGCCGGCTGCGCCCTCATCCGGCTCGTTCCTGCCGGCTGCTTCTAGCCGGCCGCTTTTTATACTTGTGCAGTTTTTGCTTTCTCGCAAGATCTGATGGCGCCTCCGCCTTGCTGATGAATTTTGGCTCGAGTGGAACTTCTTGTCCGGCTCCGGCTCGCTGTGCTCCGGAGTCTCCGCCGCCTCGGGTCCTGCGCCCGACTTGACCGGCCTGACGCTAGGGCTCTGCCGCCGGTTCGTCTGGTCACATCAATGTCCCTCCGGATCCGGTGCGGTAGTGGGCGACGTGGTGTGGCCGTTTCTGGTAACGGTAGCGGTCGTGGGAGGAGTTATGGCGCAGTAAATCCGGAGACGTGGCCCACGTCAGCCACTTGGAGGCCAACCGCCCGCCGCGGTCGGCTATAAATGCCGCGGGGGAGGCATCGAGGCGGCCACTTGCCATTCTCTTCCTCCTCGCGCTCCTGCTTCCATCGCTCCCGGCGCGCTCGAGCTCGCTGTTGCTCCGGCGAACGCCTCCCGCTGGCGAACTCCGGCAGGCGAATCTCCACCGATCCGCCGCCGTCACTCCGTCAATCCGGCGCCACGGGGCCGCGCGTCTCGACGGAGCGTCCTCAGCCGCCGTTGTCGCCGCCGCGGTCGCAAGGTTCCTCCTCGCCGTTTAGTCTCTCCTGGTCATCTTCTTCCTCGACCTCGCCAATGGCGTCCCCCAGCGGATCGTGGAGGGGCTCCTACATGCAGGAGGACGACATCGAACGCCTGGCGCGCCTCCGGCGGATCCCGCAGTCGGTGATCACGCGGGTGCCCGGCGAGGAGGTGGAGCCCGAGCCGCGGCCCGGCGAGCGCGTCGTCTTCGGCGCGCACCTCGATCGCGGGCTGGGCCTGCCGGCTTCGACGTTCTTCCGGCAGTTCCTCGACCACTTCGGCCTTCAGCCGCACCACCTGCCGGCCAACGCGTGCGTCCTCCTGAGCTGCTTCGTGGCGTTCATGGAGGCTTACGCCGGCTTGTGGCCCGACATCGACTTCTGGAGTCGGCTTTTCTTCTTGAAGGCGCAGACCAACGACGGCCGCCTGCGAGCCTGCGGCGCCGCCTCGATCTACACCCGGCCTGGTACGCCTTTCCCCAAAATCCCCACCGTCGACTCGGTGAAGAACTGGCAGATGTCATTCTTCTACGTGCGCAACGAGGGGGAGCTCGTCGACCGGATCAACTTGCCGGAGTTCAACCCGGCTCCTCCAGTCGGCCGGATCAACTGGAGCCACAACGCCCGCTCGACGGATCAGAACGCCGAGGTGAATCTGCTTTGGGACTTCCTGGCGACAGCCACCGATGGCGGGCTGACTGCCGAAGATCTCCTCTGCACCATCGCCGAGCGCCGGGTGCTGCCGCTCCAGATGCGCACCCACAAGATCGGGCACATGTCCGGCCGGTTCGATCCGAACCGGACGTCCATTGCGCGGCTCACCAAAGCCCAGGTGGCCAGCCGGGTGAACCACATCACCAAGGCGAACCTGCCGGAGGACTGGAGTTACGGGCTGGTGCCCTGCGACAGGAACCATCCACCGGCGCGGGTAAGCCTCATGTCTTTGCCATTTTCCGGCTTGCGGCTGCGGGGCCGACTTCCTTTTTCTTCTGCCGACTTCCGGCTCGTCATATGCTTATGTTTTCTCTGTCTTTCTAGCTTTTTGAGAGCCAGAACGCCGAGGACGGCGACCTGGCGACGAAGAGGTGGACGCCGGATCACGTCGATCCGGCTGACCAAGCCAGCGACCATGCCGGCGACGACGACCTGCCGCAGGCGCCTGATCTAGGCGGCCAGGGGGAGCACAATCCGCCCCCTCACCAGAGCAGCAGGAGGAGGAGGAGGAGGAGCCGGCGGCGTCCGGCACGGGGCCAATCCCCGCCGTGCCTCTGCGCACGAGGCCGCCAAGCACCACGGCGACTTCGGCGCCCAAGGGCACGAAGCGAGCCGGCTCCACCGCCGCCTTGGAGGCGAAGGCGAAGAAACAGCGCCGGCAGCAGCCGAAGAAGGTCCCGGAGCAGGCCGGGTGAGTTCTCTTTCTTTTTCTTGTTTGATTCTTTTTCTTTCCTTGCTTCCACGCTTATTGTCTTTCTGTTTATCCGGCTAGGGTCCCTATCAAGTTCGCCCAGGGCGGCGGCTCCCGGCAAGCTCCGCGCGTCGCGTCACCGCCGCTGCACCAAAGGAGGGAGCCGACGCCGCAGCCTTCATCGCGCGCTCCTACGCCACCGCCGCCTGCGGGTACTGCGCCTTCCGCAGGGGCACCTTCCTTCGCCGTGCCGCTGGCTTCAGCGCCTGATCGCGGCACGCGGGTCGAGCCGCCGCGGCAGCCGACGCTGGACGATATGTTCCCGCGCCGCGCCCCGTTTGTGGAGCGGGCAGCCGAGGCTGGCAGGGGGCATGCCATCTGTGGCAGAGCCGGAGCTGGAGCTGGTGGGGCTGCGCCGCCTTCGACCGGAGTCGGCGGGCCCGCGCCCAACGTTGTGGTGCTGGAGAGTTCTCCGAAGGAGCGCCTCAAGCGCCGGATGCGACGGCTCCCACCGGGCCGATCGCCGACCGCGCCGCCTCCGGCCGGAGCCGACGAGGAGGGAGCCGACCGGGAAGGAGCCGGCGAGGGGGGAGCCAGCGCGCTCAAAGGACGCCGACTCCCGGGCTCTGGCGAGGACGAGGGGCCCGCCGGGCCCAACTGAGGGCCTTCACGTGGCCAAGGGGGCCCGGCTGCTGCTTGTGCCGTCTGCCTCTGACTCCAGCCTTGGCTCGGCTGGCACCATGGAGGCTGCGTGGCATTCAGCGGATTCTTGCGAGGTGTTCAACCGGGAGGGGCAGCCTGGTACGGCGCCCATGAAGATGGTCTTCTCCGGCTACCGGGCCGCCCTTAAGAACAAGGCCGCTGAGGCCCTTGCCCAGCTAGCAACGCTGGAGGATGCTGACAAGGTAGGTGTCTTCTTGTTTTTGTAATTTTGTTATTATCCTGGTAGCCCTCCGAGGCATGGTCCGGCTGCTTGGAGCCGGTCCGGGTTTCGTCTGGATATCTGATTGTTTCTTTCAGGCGGTTACGGAGCGACGCACCGTCTTGTACAACAAGGTGGTCACTAGCTACCACAAGGCCAAGATCGAGCGAGCCGGCTTGGCTCGCGAGCTGGAGGCTGTCAAGGGTAAGCTCTATGCTTCTTTCGACTTAATGTCTTGTTTTCTTTCAGTCTTGGTTGGCTGACATTTCTTTCTGGCCGCCTCGCAGTTGAAGCCGCCAAGGTCCCGCAGCTGGAGTCGGATCTCCGAGCCGCTCGTGCCCAGTGCGCCGAGAGCGAGGAGGCGGGCCGATCCGCCGCCGGCAAGCTCAAGCTGGCTGAGCAGGAGCTGACGCGGCTGCGCCTGCTGGAACAGAACCACCTTGCTGAGCTCAACTCCCTCCGGACGGCGGAGAAGGAGAAGGTGGAGGATCTGAGCCGGCGGCTGACGGAGGTGGAGAAGCAGCGGCTTGTGCTGCAGGAGGAGGTCACCGTCAAGTCCACAGAGCTGACGGCTACCGCCAAGCGCTGGACGGATGAGATTGGCGCACTAGATCGCGGCTTGGCGGGTGAGTGCATCTCTAAGTTCCTTTCCCTTCGCCGGCTTTCGGCTGTTGGCTGCCGGCTTTCGCTGGCAGCCGGCAGCAGAAACTTCTTCGTTATCTTCAACTTGGGGCTGGTGGCAGTCGGTTCTTGCCGGCTGCCGCCAGGCTTTTCCTTTTGGCTTAGGACTTCGAAAATTTGCATTTTTCAGCTTATTTCGGCTTCGATGATTTCTGACTTGCTTTGTCTTGCAGCGGCCTTCCCGGAGACGCAGACGCGGCTCGGCAGCCGTTGGCGTTGCGCGCGAGTCCAGGAGGCAGGAGAGACCGGCGAGGGCAGCTCGGAGTATTTCTCCATGGAGGATCACATGGCGTCCATGGCTGCCCGCGTCGAGCCTATCACCAAGCTCGGCTGGGAGCTTCGGAAGGCGGCTGAAGAGCTGGTGCCCATGCTGTGGCCTGAAGAGGCGGCGCCGCAGGATATCTCCGGCCTCATCTCCGCGATGGAGCGGGCGCCGGACCGCTTCCTCGACTGGAAGGAGTCGGCCACGCGCGACGGTGCCGACATGGCGCTGTCCTTCGTCCTCTCCTGGTACAACGAGGTGGACCTGGGGCAGCTTGAGTTCCGGCGAGCCGGCGTGGAGGACAAGCTCCCAGCCGATCTCAAGGCCGCCCGCCTTGCTCGAGCCAGCACCATCGCCGAGTTCGTCGACAAGGCCCTCTTCGTCGCGGACCCGAACCCTCCTCCATCCGATGGGGAGTATATGGACGATGAGGAGGCGGAGGACGTGCCTGAGGACGACCCGGCGGCCGGCTCCACTGATGCCCCTCCGGCTTAGATTTCCTGCTTTCCAGTTGTTCTTTTGCCAAGACAATTCGTTAAATCCCCGGGATGCCGGGTGCATATGTAAGACAATGTTATTATCCTTTTATTAAGGCACGCTTTAATGTGTTTGTTAATCATCTGTGTGCCGAGTTGCTTTCTTTCGACTCGTTCGCTTTTTCCCATCCGCCCCACTCTTTGGCTGTGCCCTTGCCGGTCGTACGTCCGTCTTGCGATCCGTCGCCGGATCAAGAGCGGGCCGCTGGGTGAGGCCGACAGTATTTCAATCGAACGAGCTGAATTCGGCAATCCGGCACTTTTATGAAAAGTTGCAAGTCAACTCGCTTTTACTCTTTCCCTTAGTCGTTTTTCGCGTGCCGGCTCCCTAGGCCTTACTCCCGCCAGCCGGACAGCCGGGTTGCCTCTGTAGCTGGATCGGAAGCCGGCTGTCGGAAACCGGATCACGTTACTGAGCCGACCGCGTGAGAGGGTTCAAGCCAATTGGCGAAACAAGGTAAAGTACGCGAAAAACTTGTCGGAAACAGCGCTCTTGGCGCAAGCTTTTTCATAACTCACAAAAGGGATACAAGGGATACATACATTCCTGCTCTCATGTGTAAAATGGGCGGAGTAACCTGACATTCCAGGGACGTTTAGTCTCCTCGTCAGCCTTGTCCGGCTTGTTTTTCTTAGCCTCTTGGGCATCTATGAGATAGTAGGAATCATTGCCTACTGCCTTGCTCACGATGAAGGGACCCTCCCATGGGGATGACAGTTTATGCTGTCCGGCTGTCCTCTGGATCAGCCGGAGCACTAGGTCTCCCTCTCGGAATGCTAAGGGCTGGACCCTCCGGCTGTGATAGCGTCGGAGGCTTTGCTGGTAGATAGTAGATCTAGACTCAGCCAGCAGCCGGGCCTCTTTGACCAGGTCAACTCCATCTTCGCGAGCTTCTTTGGCTTCGGCTTCTGTGTAGAGCTTGATCCTTGGCGCGTCATGCTCGATATCAGTCGGCAAGACGGCTTCGGCCCCGTATACGAGGAAAAATGGTGTGAAGCCGACTGAGCGGTTTGTCGTTGTGCGCAGGCTCCACAGCACATTGGGCAGTTCTTCAATCCAGCAGCCGGCTGCTTGCTCGAGCGGCTCCACCAGCCGGGGCCGGATGCCGGCTAGGACTAAGCCATTAGCCTTTTCCACTTGTCCATTGGACTCTGGGTGTGCCACAGAAGATAGGGCCATCCGGATCCCCATTTCCCCGCAATAGCGAGAGAAGATGCCTTGGGAGAAGTTGGTGCCGTTGTCGGTGATGATGGTGTGGGGGTAGCCGAATCTCACAATGATTTCCTTGAGGAATATGACGGCTGTGGACCCGTCCAGTTTCTTGATTGGCTTGGCTTCGATCCACTTGGTGAATTTGTCAATCATCACCAAGAGGTGTGTCATGCCGCCTCGCGCTGTTCTGAATGGGCCTACCATATCCAAGCCCCATACGGCAAACGGCCATGTGATGGGGATGGTTTTCAAGGCGGAAGCCGGCTGGTGTCTTTGCTTTGCGAAGCGCTGACAGCCATTGCACTTCTTCACCAAATCTTCTGCGTCTCTGAGCGCAGTCGGCCAAGAAAACCGTGCCGGAAGGCTTTGGCCACTATGGCTCTGGATGAGGCGTGATGTCCGCACTCTCCTTGATGGATTTCCCGTAGGAGTTCAATCCCTTCAGCCGGCTCGACGCACCGCTGGAACACCCCACTTACGCTGCGTTTGTACAGCTGGTGGTTGATGATGGTATAGGCCTTGGCCCTTCTCTCAATCTGCCTGGCCTGGACTCTATCATCAGGCAGCACACCGTCGGTGAGGTAGGAGAGGAATTCTTGTGCCCATGAAGGTACGCATCTTATCTCGAATACGCTGACCAACAGGGCCTCCTGCGTGGGAGCTTCCGGATTCGACTGCATGGTCGCCGGGTTCGGCTTGCTAGCCGGCGGGTTCGGCTTGCTAGCCCCCGAGTTTGGCGATGAAGCCCCCGGGTTGGACTGAGAAGTCCCCGGGTTCGGCATGCTAGCCGGCGGGTTTGGCTTGTTAGCCCCCGACTTGGGCGATGAAGTCCCCGGGTTCGGCTGAGCAGCCTCGGTCAGCCGGCACGAATATTGAATCCGAGTCCGGTGACGGTATGATGGACGGCTTCTTGAGAACCGCCAAGGCGACACCCGGCGGAATGGCTTGCCGGGTTGAGCCAATCTTGGATAAGGCATCAGCCGCTTCGTTATTTGTTCGTGGCACATGGTGGAATTCACAGCCGTCGAAGAAGCCGGATAGCTGCTGGACATGGAAGCGGTACGAGGCCATGTTGGCGTCCTTCGCGTCCCAGTCGCCAGATGCTTGCTGTATGACCAAGTCGGAGTCGCCGAAGCAGAGTATGCGACGCACGCCAATCTCCTTGGCCAGCTTCAGCCCATGAATGAGCGCTTCGTACTCCGCCACATTGTTGGAGGCGGCGAAGTGGATCTGCAGGACGTAGTCCAGCCGGTCCCCCTTGGGAGAAGTGATGACGATGCCGGCTCCCAAGCCGTTGCGCATCTTCGAGCCGTCGAAGTGCATCTTCCAGTGTGTGGAATCCGGCACAGGCGGCAGTGTACGCAGCTCAGCCCAGTCGACGAAGAAGTCCGCGAGGATCTGCGACTTGATGGCTGTGCGTGGCTCGTAGAGGATGGTGTGGGCGGCTAGCTCCAGGGCCCACTTGGCAACCCGGCCGTTGGCATCCTTGCTGCCTATGATTTCCGCCAAGGGTGCCGTGGCAACCACCCTGATGGGGTGCTCTTGGAAGTAGTGCTTGAGCTTCTTGGCCGCCATGTAGACGCCGTAGGTGACCTTCTGGTAGTGGGGGTAATTTTGCTTCGACTGGGAGAGCACTTCGCTAAGGTAATAGACTGGGCGCTGAACCAGCTGCTCCCTGTTGCCGGCTTCTCTGCGCTCCACCACCAGGACAACGCTAACCACTCGATTGGTGGCTGCGATGTACAACAACAACGGCTCCATTGAACCCGGCGTTGCAAGGATTGGCGCGGTTGAGAGCACGCGCTTCAAGTCACGGAAGGCCTCGTCCGCCTGCGGTGACCAGACGAATTTGTCCGCCTTCTTCATTAGTTGATACAGGGGCAGTGCCTTCTCCCCCAGCCGGCTGACGAAGCGGCTCAAGGAGGCCAGGCAGCCAGCAAACTTCTGGACGTCCTTGAGGCACTGCGGCAGTTCCATCTTCTCTAGGGCACTGATCTTGTCCGGGTTGGCTTCGATCCCTCGCTGAGAGACGAGGTAGCCAAGGAGCTGGCCAGACGGCACGCCGAATGTGCACTTGGCCGGGTTGAGCTTCATCCGGAATCTTCTCAGATTGGTGAAGGTTTCTCTCAGGTCATCAAGGAGGGTAGTCGTCTCCTTGGTCTTTACAACGACATCATCCACATATGCGTGAACGTTTCTGCCGATTTGATCCTGCAACCATTTTTGCATGCACCTTTGGTAGGTGGCGCCTGCATTTTTCAAGCCGAACGGCATAGTCGTGTAGCAATAAGCCCCGTACGGGGTAATGAACGAAGTCTTTATTTGATCAGCCGGATTCAAAGGAATCTGGTGGTAGCCTGAATAGGCGTCTAAGAAAGACAACAGTTCACAGCCGGCAGTCGAGTCTATGACTTGATCTATGCGCGGCAGGGGGAAGGGATCCTTCGGGCACGCCTTGTTCAGGCTGGTGTAGTCGATACACATGCGCCAGGAGCCGTTCTTCTTCAAAACCAGGACCGGGTTCGCCAACCAGTCCGGGTGCAGCACTTCCATGATGAAGCCGGCAGCTAGGAGCCGGGCGATTTCTTCACCGATGGCCTTCCTTCGTTCTTCGGCGAAGCGCCTGAGAGGCTGCTTCACCGGCTTGGCTTCAGGCCGGACGTGGAGGTGGTGCTCAGCCAACTCCCTCGGCACACCCGGCATGTCTCTTGGAGTCCATGCGAAGATGTCCCGATTCTCACGGAGGAAGCTGGTGAGCTCGCTTTCCTATTTCTTGCTCAAGCCGGCACTGATGGTGACGAACTTGTCCGGCTGCGCCGGGTCCAGCAGAAACTTCTTCGTGTTGTCGGCCGGCTGGAAGTGAGTCGTCCCAGCCGGGTTGCCCGCAGCCGGCATGTCTGTCTGCGCGGCCTTGGCGAGGGCGACGGCGTCGTGGATGAGCTGCTTCTCGGTGGCGATGACCAGCGTCTGGGCCATCTTGGAGCTCTGCGTGGCGCAGTCCATGGAGCGGCGATAATCGCCGGCTACGGTAATGACCCCCTTGGGGCCAGGCAGCTTCATCTTCAGGTACCCATAGTGGGGCACCGCCATGAACTTGGTCAGGGCCGGCCTGCCCAGGAGCGCGTGGTAGGGACTCACGAGGTCCACCACCTCGAACTCGATTCTCTCGGTACGGAAGTGGTCCGGCTTCCCGAACATCACCTCCAGCGTGATCCGGCCGATCGGCTGGCAGCAATGGCCTGGCACGATGCCATGGAAGACGGTGGGGGTGGGGCGCAACTCGGCCTCCTGGATGCCCAGCTTGCGGGCGGTGTCGCGGTAGAGGATGTTGATGCTGCTGCCGCCGTCGATGAGGACACGCGAGAAACGCACGCTGCGCCGGGTTGTGCCGATGGTGGGGTCGAGGACCATGGCGTAGCTGCCCGGCTTCGGTAGGACAGCCGGTGTGTCGCGGCGATCAAAAGTGATGGCCTGCTCTGACCAGTTTAGGTACTGGGGGACCGGCGGTATGACCGCGTTGACCTCGAGGGAACGGCGCTCTTGGCTCGTCCTGTCCTCGGGCTCGGAGGTGAAGATGATGTAGGTGGCGTCTTCGGCCAGATATCGGCCGGCATGGTGCACTTGGTTAGCCTCGTGGTGCTCGAGGTTGGCGTTCTCTGCGCCGGCTTGGCCACCCGGCCCGCCGGCCGGTGGAGGCGGGGGAGGCGGGAGGGTTCACCGCTTGTCGGCCGCTTCATGAAGTGGCGATCGCGGGTGGTGTCGTTGGAGGGGATCTTGCCGCTGAGGTACTTGCACGGCGAGTCGAGAATCTTCTCGAATGTGTACTTCGGCTTCCACCGCGCCTTGCTTGGCGGCGGCTGCCGCCTGCCGCGTTGTCTGCCACGGCGGCCACGTGGGCGGAGCCGTACCTGCGGTCCGGCTGGTCGTTGTGACGCTTGCCGCGGTAGTTGTCCCGCCGGCTGCCGTGCGAGGCGCCCTCGGCCGGCTTGTTGTTGTCCCGTCTTGCTGGGGCCAGTGAAACATCAGCCGGCGCCTTGCCGGCTTCCTCTGCCAGCGCGTACTTGTCTGCGATGACCATCAAGGCGGCCATCGTCTTGGGCTCGCTGCGGCGTAGCTTGTGCCACAGCATGGTGTTGGGTCGGCAGCCGCCCATGAAGAAGCTGATGGCTTGCATCTCGTGCACGCCCTCGCAAGAGTTGCGCATCTCGCACCAGCGCGTCAGGTACGCGCGATCCGTCTCGTCCGGGCCCTGCTTGCACATCTCAAGCTGTTGAGGGCGACCCGGCCGGCGATAAGTGCCGGTGAAGTTGCTGATGAAGGCGGCTTCGAAGTCGAGCCAGCCGTTTATGCTGCCGGCTGGCAGGTTGTTGAGCCACGTGCGGGCGGAGCCGAGTAGCATGAGGGGGGAGTAGCGCACAGCCCAGCGCTTGTTGCCCTTGGCGATGCCGACTGCCGTGGAGTAGTCCAGCAGCCAGTCTTCCGGCTTGGCGGTGCCGTCGTACTTGGGGGTGTCGCGCGGGAGCTGGAAGCCATCGACCATGGGCTCGTTGAGGATCCGCGGCCCGAAGCACTTTGGGCCGGCTGGCCCCTCTTCTTCCGCGATGCGGGATTGAACCAGCCGGTCGAGGCGGTCTCGGGCATCAGCGGGCTCGATGCGCGGGCCCAGCCGGGAGTGTGCCGGCTGGCGTGCGCCGCTTGCTTCTGGAGCCGGCCGGTGATGACGGCGGGGCCCGGAGTCTTGCTCCTGGTTCCGGCTTGGAGGGGCCCGGCTGCGGCTGCTGCCGCTCGGCTGGTGGCTTGGCCGGCCCGAGCTGTGCGTGGCCCGGGAATCATGGCGTCGGCTTGGTGCTGGGGAGGAGGACTCGGCCGTGTCCCTGGCGCCTTCCCTGTCGTTGCCTGCAGCTCCACGAGCGTGAGAAGCTCTGGGGGCATTGACATACCTGGGGTCGGCGATCTGCCTGTTGGCTGCGTTGAGCAGCTCAGTCACCCGCCTGGTCTGGCGGCGTAACTCTTCGCCCTGAAGGCGGTTTAGCTCTTCTGCGGCGGCTTCTGCCGCGCGCATGTTCTTGTCGGGGGTGTTGTAGACGGGGAGCTCCGCGGATGGAGCCGGTGAAGGAGCGCCGTCGCGGGCGATCTCAGCACCAAGGTCGCGGCCCCTGCGGCGGATGTGGCCGGCTCGGCTTGGCTCGTCGCCGCCTGGAGTGAGGCCGTGGGCGCGGTCGTACTCGCGCTGGGTGATCTCCATCTGGCGCTTAGCAGCAGCCAGTTCTTCGGTTTGCTTGAGGAGGAGCTGGCGGTGCGCCTCCAAGTCCGCCTCGATGGCGGTGGGGTCGGCACCAGGCGTGAGCGGGGTGCTCAGCTTTGCCCGGACTGCATCCAGCCGGGACGGTGGTGGTGGCGCTTTCGGGCCCGAGCCGGAGGCGTTGGGGTCGATGTTGCGCTCCAGGTCGGGGCCGCGCATGCGCGGGTTCTTGGTGGGGAGCTCGTCGCCAGCCATCATGACTTGCACGACGGCGGGGCTGGCGGGAGCGCTGCTGCCGGCTCGCGGAGGAGGGCTAGCGCAGCGCAGCACCTGCCGCGGGTAGCGCGGCGGTGCGACGGTGGCGACGTAGACGTCGAAGCCGCCGAAGGAGATGACGCTGCCGCCGGCTGGGAAGGGCCGGTCAGCGAAGCAGCCAGCGTTGTCGGCGACGCGATCGAGGGAGCCGAATCTCAGATCAAGCCTGAAGCGACTCGCTCGCCGGTGGTGGTGGTGAGGCCCGTCCGGATGAAGACACCGGCCGAGGATGCTGAAGGCCCCACGGTGGGCGCCAAATGTCGTGGTATCGTCACGGCATATGCCATAGGGTGGCTAATCGAAGTGGTTCCTGAGGGATCTCACGGCGGTATCCGGATGCGGGTATGGGCACGAGCGACACGGCGACGTACCCAGGTTCGAGGCCCTCCGATGGAGGTAAAACCTCTACTCCTGCTATGTGTGTATATGATGATCACACAGTACAATGGTGCTCCTAGAGCTGTGTCCGGCTGCTCCTGAGAGGCTAAGGAAGACTATGGTCTCTCTCACAGGACAGCTCTGTAGGTGGGTGAAAGCAATAAATGATCGATCCCCTGCACGAGAGGGGGTAGTGCGGCTTATATAGGCACCGGCACTTTACATATAAGACCCTATAATTTACTGGCCGGCTGGGCCGGCTCCGGCTTCCGCTCCTTCCCGAGGCGGTGACGTCAGGAGTGGTTGAGGCATCGTGGCCTGTCCCATCCGGCTGCCACGGTCAGCGGTATGGAGGAGGTGTCCCTGTCGCCGTCAGCCACTGTACCCAGTACGGATCGTCGTAAGCCCTGACGGCCTGTCCGGCGCGTGGCACTATTGCTCCACAGTGCCCCGCGCTTTACGGAAGATGGAGTCAGCGTGGACTTTGGGAACCCGGATCACCTACCCGGTTCCTTCCAGTGCAAGACTCGCCAGCCTCGAGTCGGTCTGAGGTACAAACCCCAGTCGGATATGGCTTGTAGAAGCCGGCCCAGCCACAGCATTGGCGGCCGTAGCCAGGCCGACTAGGACCTAGAGCCAGCCGGCTTCCAGACCAGCCGGCCACGGCGCCAGCCGGCTGCTCCTCAGCCGGCCTTTGCCGCGAGCCGGCCAGTGGCCAGCCGGCTGCTCCGCGTCCATTGCCCTATCCGGGGTCTTCCCCCCGACAGTGACACAGATTGGGAAAAACGTACAAGTGTATATCGACGATGTCGTCATAACATCAAAGAAGGGGACAACACTAATCGAGGATCTGAAGGAAACCTTCGACAATCTCGACAAGTTCTGCCTCAAGTTGAACCCGACAAAGTGTTCCTTTGGTGTCCCTGCAGGAGAACTTCTTGGGTTTCTAGTCTCAGCAAGAGGGATTGAAGCAAATCCCGAAAAAATCCAAGCTATCCTAACAATGAGGAAGCCAACAAAGTTGAAAGAAATACAGCAGCTAACTGGGCGAGTCGCAGCTTTAAGCAGATTCGTCGCCAGGTTGGGAGAAAAAGCGCTACCGTTCTACGCTTTAATCAAGCAAGGAGAGAAATTCCAGTGGAACGAAGAGGCCGATAGAGCCTTCGAGGATTTGAAACGCACAATTTCGACACCACCAATCTTGGTGGCGCCGAAAGAGAAGGAACCTCTCCTGCTATACATCGCAGCCACACCTCAGGTAGTTAGCACGGTGCTAGTCGTTGAAGAGAAGAAGAAGGAAAACTCCATGGAGTGCAAAGGCCGGTATATTTCATCAGTGAAGTTTTATCGTCTTCAAAACAGCGGTACCCGCAGTACCAGAAGTTAGCATATGGAGTGATCACAATAGCAAGAAAATTGCGCCATTATTTTTCGGCACACCCGATAATAGTGGTCAATGAAGCACCTCTATCAAACATATTGAACAATCCAGAAGCTACAGGGCGTGTCTCCCTTTGGGGAATAGAACTTTCCCCTCGGGACATCACGTATGAAAAAAGAAAAGCAATCAAGTCGCAAGTTCTGCCAGATTTTATTGCAGAGTGGATGGAGTTGCAAAATACAGGACCCCCGGATTTATCGAGAACTTGGACCATGAACTTCGATGGATCCAAGAGAGTAGAAGGAGCGGGTGCAGGGGTGATACTCATATCACCTGAAGGCGACAAATTGAAATATGTCCTACGGATGACGTTCCCAAACGCATCTAACAATGAAGCAGAATACGAAGCCCTTATACACGGGATGTAGATGGCGAAAGCTTGCGGCGCAACTCGACTAAAAATCTTTGGCGACTCACAATTGGTAGCTCAGCAGGTTATGAACCAATGTGATGCAGTCAATGATAGCATGGTGGCATACAAGGAAATGTACAACGAGCTTGAGAAGTTGTTTGATGGATGCGAAGTAAATCACATCAGTAGGCTGAGCAATGATGAAGCCGACGTTCTCGCAAACATCGGGTCGCAGTGCCTTCCAATTCCGCCAGGCGTGTTTTGGGAAGAAATAGCTGAAAGGTCCACAAAGACAAAGAAGTCGCAGAAGAAGACGAAGGAGGAGAAAACTTCCGCGCCTCTCAAAGAAATTCCAGATGAAGAAGAGGACCAGGAGCTGGTGATGATGGTAGAAGTCCCATGGATGCAAGCGTACATATCGTATATCCTGAGAAAAGAACTACCCGACGATCCAGTTGAAGCAAGGCGAGTTATTCGACGGTCCAAAGCCTTCACAGTGGTCAAAGGGGAGTTGTACAAGCGAAGTATTTCGGGCGTCCTACAAAGGTGTGTTACACCCGAAGAAGGAAGGATAATCTTAAAGGACGTACACGAAGGAATATGTGGTCACCACGCGAGCAGTCGAGCTATTGCGGCCAAGGTTTTTCGGGCTGGATTTTACTGGTTGACAGCAATCGAGGATGCAAAAGAAATAGTACGAACCTGCGACGCGTGCCAGAGGTTTGCCGCAAAACCCCACTCACCGGCAGCAGAATTGATGCCAATACCATTGTCTTGGCCTTTTGCCCAATGGGGACTCGATATGGTGGGCAAATTGCACAAAGCTTCGCCAGGAGGATACGAATACATGTTGGTTACTGTCGATCAATTCACCAAGTGGATAGAGGCGAAGCCAATAAACTCACCAGATGCAGCGTCAGCAATAAAATTCGTGAAGGGCATCGTTTTTCGGTTTGGCGTACCTCACAGCATTGTCACGGACAATGGTAGCAACTTTACGTCCAAGGAGTTCAAGGCATACTGCGTAGAAATAGGCATCAAATTGCACTTCGCGTCAGTTGGGCACCCGCAAACCAACGGCCAAGTCGACAAAGCCAATGGTATCATCTGCAACGGCATTAAAAAGCGCCTACTAGGACCGCTTGAAAAGGCTCGACATACCTGGCCAGAAGAATTGCCAAGTGTTTTGTGGAGTATCCGAACAACACCAAATACGATGACACAAGAAACTCCGTTCTTCCTCGTCCACGGAGCTGAGGCAGTACTACCAATTGAAATAGAGCATGACTCCCCAAGAGTGACAGAGTATGACGAGGAAACTTCAAGAAAAGCTCTAGAGGACGATGTAGATGCACTCGATGAAGCTCGAGATGAAGTACTATCACGAGTCACCAAGTACCAGCAAGACCTGAAAAACTGCCACAGTCGAGGATTGCGGCCAAGATCTTTCCAGGTCGGAGATTTGGTCTTACGGCTCAATCAGCAAAGTACCGAAAAGCTCGAGTCACCATGGCTGGGTCCTTACGTCGTCATGGAAGTAATCGAAGGAGGAGCATACAGGATCAAGGATAAGAAGATGGGGGTTCCCGAGAAAAACCCCTGGAACGTGGCGCAGCTCAGGCGTTTCTACGCTTAGAGCCGAAATACAGTCCTCCTTTGTAAAAATACAATGTACTGAAACGCCCGCGAGTTTTCAGACGCACTCTTTTCCTTTTCAGGGCACCGAGTGGGGCTGGAAAGGTTTTTAATGAGGCGGGCTCGCGGTGCTGCAATATAATAAAAATAGTGGAGATATACTTTTTGTTCTTCGACATGCTCGGGGGCTAAATGCCTTCAAGGTTACAAAATATACACAATATAGGTGAACTCAACTTGCAAAAAATATTTTGCCTTGGTACAAAATACCTCGCCAAATAAAAAATCAGGGGCTAACACCCATAAATATAGTATACTCGTTAAAATTCTATTGTTTTGGTCTGAAAACCTCGCAACAAAAATATAGAACATCGCCACCAAGACACTCGGGGGCTTGACGATCAAAAATAAAAAAATACATACACATAGTTGGCAGCTTTACAATATAGATTATGCTCACAAACATACAAGACGCACCAATGGAGAAAATACAGGAAGATAAAAGAAAAACCCTCAGTGGATGCCTAGCACATGATCTATGGTTATTCGTTCATTTGTAGCACGAGTACTATGCTCAGCATAGCTACCCTTCACAAAGAACTCAGCATCCATCCGAAGAAGTTCATCCATCATATCTTCTGCTACAGGAGTGACAATATCGTCAATTTTGCCCATGTTTCTCTTCTTTTTTGACATCTTGGCCGGGCACTTGGAAACAATTTGATTCATGGGAAATTTTGGATAGCAAATCTTTATCATCATCATAGCAAATCTTGCGCCAGCAGAAAGTTGAGCCCGTACAAAGCCATGGATTCGAGGGGCATCTCGAAATTTCTCCATCAAAGCAGGAAGAGTTTCTGGCATCTTGTTGCGCGGGAACATGGTCCCATAAACTAAAAACAAGGTCCTTGTACAGAAGTCGAGGAAATCACGGACCTGAGCCGCGCGATCTTGGAATCTGACAATTTGGCGGGTACGTTCAGGAGTAACCCAAAAGGTAGAACCATGTTGTGCAGCAAGTCTGAGCAGAACATTGGCCCGAGCTTCAACGCGTTGATCTTCGGCAGCAGTATCTAAAAATGAGCATGTTCCAGCGGAGAAATTATTAAGGAAGGAAAAATAGCAAGAACAACATCAAGCATGGTTATGTACAGGAAGCATTCCTGTCATGTCTAGGCTGGCGTCATTCATTAGTTGAAGCATATAATTTTCTCGCGAAGAAGCTTCGGTAGCTTCAGCAACTGCGGCATCCTTTGCGGCCATAGCATCCTGAGCCTGTTGAAGAGCAACTTTTTCCCTCTCCGAAGATCTTCGAGACTGTTCCATTAGTACAAGCATTTGTTTTTTCATGGATTGAAGTTGGTTGCGAAGTTCTTGCAAATCTTGCGACAAGTGTTTACTCAAAGAACCTTCGATAAGGTTGTCATCGACAAGTATTCTCTTCGAGAAGGAAGAAGCAGGAGAAGTATCGGCAGGATGAGATTTGCGGAGTAGTTATCAAATATCAACTGGAAAAGAAAATTTCAATATCAATGATCATGCAAGATAGAATTCCATTGATCTTCGGGAAATTTACACAGATGTTACAGAGGGAGTTCTTCAAAAGAATTACTACGACGGTTGTCGCCAAAGCTACTGCGATGACAACATGAAAAGAAGCAGCATAAATAAAAACAGAAAAAGATAAGGGCATTCTACTAGACCTCCGGCTTCGACGAGCTAGGAGCAGGAGTGGGCTTGAATCCAAGATAAGCAAGGATCTTCTTTGTGTTGGGCTTCGCAGCCTTGATCAGCGATCGCCACTTCGTGGTCTCCATCTCCTGCGTGTCACCAACTTTGGTCTAGTCGATGTTTTGTTGACTGTCAGCAACCAGGGCGACAGTGCTTTCAACGGCAATCTGCATGTTTTCTTGGCGCAGTTTCAGTCCAAGATCTTCTGGCGGATTAAAGTCCTTGGCAAGAGCAAGGAAAGTCGCGGGTTCCTTTTTCTTCGGGAAGAAGTAAGGGTAGAGCCGTGACAATCCTTCCTGGGCTTGGTCAATGCCTTCACGGGTTTCTGTTCCGTGAAACTCAAGGACAGAGAGTGCGTCGAGGAGGGGATCGTTGTCAGGATCTTCAAGTTCAAATTCTTGGTTTGTTTTCCCTGTCGAGGAAAAAATATGTTGGTCAACAAACAAGTAAACAAAAGCAAGTCAAATGAAGGCAAAATAGATCGAGAACTTACTGACAAAGCGCCGATTTTGCGAGTCCAAGCGCTTGAGGATCGCCTCTTCACGAGCAGCTTGTGCGGTTTTATGCTCGCTCAAGGCAGTTTCGGCGTCATGAAGCCTCTTCTGAAGATCTTCGACACCAACAGCTTCTGCCTTAGCCTCGTCAGCCTCTGCCCTAGCTTTACCAGCATCAGATTCGGCCTTCTTACGAGCCGCCTCACTTTGCTCTAATTTCTGAGCAAGCGTGTCGGCAAGTTTGTTGGCCTCCGCAAGTTTTTCTGCCAAAATAGTCAAAAACAGTTAAAATTGTGATAAAAAAGGAGCAAGAAGTCATGGATAAAGGAAAGCAGGGAGTCATTACCTTCGGTCTTGCTAGCATACTCGCGGTACCCAACGAATTGGGCACCGAAGCGAATAAATTCCTTGATCACAGGCTGTCAAAGAAAGATAAAGAAAGAAAGCGTCGGTATGGGAAAAAACATGATGGCACAAAGAAGTAAACAGAGAAAACATCGACAGTATCAAAGAGAACTTAAGGACTTACATCATCCAACAGAGGAGTCGAGGAGCTACCCAATTGAAGGGTAGGCTCCATGATTGTTTCAACCCCTGCCCTTTTTGGTGAAGGGACAAGGGGGCTTGCAGGAGGAGTAGGAGCGTCGGTGTTTTGTTGAGGAGGCGAAGATTCTTCTCCTTCAACTTGCACCTCAGAAACAACTAAAGTATGCGACGTACTCGTTCGAGCAGTCGCATCCGTAGCTGGCATTTCTTCCTCGTCACCACTACAGTTAAATGGCGGCAGTATAAGGAGCAAGATAGATAAAAATCCTCAAGCAGCAAAATAGTAAGAAACAAAAAGGTGACTTACGAGCTGACGAGGGCTTCAAGGTATGGATCGAAAGCTGCCTTCCGACATGAAGGAGCAGCTTCTTCGGCTTTGGAGGTGCCGGAATCTTCGACATCAGCCCTTTTCCTTTTGTTCTTTGGAGAAACAGCAGGAGGAGGAGACTGTGCCGACGTAGTAGCCTCAGAGGCAGCCTCCTTTTCAGAGGATCCCGCAGATTTTCGAGAACCTGCGGGTTCATTCTCAAACAAAGGAGCATCTTGGTTGTCATCAGTGACAACAGCTCGTTCTTCGACTTCTCCACCTTCAGGAAGGGGAGGAAGCGAGACAAGATCTGGATGGTTCTATATAAAAACAAAGGGATGCATCAACAAAAGAGTTATGTAAAGGATGGCAAACAAAAATGAGCCAGTCGATAAAGGTTACCTTGGGAAGCGCATTGGTGGCGCTATACGGTTTTACGCGACAAGAAGCAGGGACAGGATCTTTTGAAGTTAGCGAGGAGATTTTCCGGACAAGTTTTTCTAAGTCCTTGACCGCCAAATCAACCGACAACCGATCCACATCATTATTGCCAGCATACCTCAAGAGGGGATTTTTTCGAGCCTGAAGAGGCTGCACTCTTATTCTAAGGAAGTACGCCGTAATCTGGATACCCGACAGCTCTTTGCCGCGGGTGTTTTGCAGCTCGTGGATGCGGGTCATCAATGCTTCCGTCGCCGTTTTTTCTTCCTCAGTAGCCTCTGCATCCCAGGAGCGGCGACGATAGATTTTCTCGGCACCGTCAAAAGGAGAATGTTGTCTTCAGCACATCCGTGGTTCTCCTCACGGATGTACAGCCACTTCTTGCGTGTAACGGCCCCGGGTAGCACCCCTATTAGATTTGTTTGTTGTTTTTATTTTGTGCATCATCATGCATCCTGCATCATCACATCCAAGTTTTTAATAGATAAAATTTATTTTATAAACCCTAAACTATTTTCTTTTTCATCTCATATGGTTTTAATAAAACCTTCCCCTATCTCTCCTTAACAAAACCCTAATACCAAACCTATGTAGTACATAAAAGCTATTTCAAATGTTTTCAGATTTCAAATATAATTTGGTTTTGTTTTGGTTTGTCTTGGTTTTATTTAAAAAAGGTTTATAAACCAGTTTTTAAAATTAGAAAAACAGAAAACCCTTTCCTTCTCCTTTCCTGGGCCCTCCTCTCTCTCCTGGCCCAAGTCATCCTCTCTTTCATGCAGCCCAATCCAACCGGAGGCCTCTTCCTTCCCCGGCCCGAGCCAACCGAGCCCATGTTCCTAAGCTCGTACCCTTCGCCAGCTTTTCTTCGTGTCGTCTTCCTGAGAGAAAGAGAACGAGAGGAGCGTGCTCCACTTACCTCCTGCAAGACGTCATCCTCCACCACCACCGCACCCACGTTTTCCCCTCCCCTTTTAGTCCCCATCAAGCCACCAAGAAACCCTAGCCCTTCTCCCTCCCTCGCGCCGCCACTCCCCTTTTTCCCCCACCCCTTTTCTCCTTTCCGTGTAACCAAACGAAGGAGAAAAACTCCACAGTAACGTCTCCACCTCGCCATGGCGGCGCCGCTGCAGACCTCCCCTCGCCGAGCCGAAGCCACGAGAAGATGCGCCTCGTCGTCATTGTCGTCTACGCCAAAGGAATTTATCCGGCACACCCCGAAACGACGACACGGTCGCCAATTCCTCCTCCGTCTCCGGCGAGCTAATCTTCGATTCCGGCCGTCCCCGACCTCCTCCTCTGTTTCCGAGCACACCATCGCGTTCCTGGTAATGATGCGCTTCTCCTGGACCTCTTACCCTTCTCCCTCCGCCTCTAGTTCGCTCTCCCGCCGTTGACCGTCATTCCTTACTGCAGCACCTCATCGCCGGCGGTACTCCGGCGAGCTTCCGGCGCCAACACCACCACGTACAGGTCCACCCCGCGGAGGCGCAGCCCCGACGCCATCCTTCCCGTCCTGGTTCACAAGGAACCACCAGATCCTTGTTCGTCCTGCTCCTTTGCCATGGTTGCAGTTCCAAGCTCGTCCCCGCCTTCCGTTGGTTTTAACCAACGCGCACCAGATATTTGCCAAGATCAGATGCTAGCCTAACTGGTTTGACCCTTGATCCTGTTCCGTGAAACCAGAGATCAAATCCCAATTCTGGCAATTAAAGGACAACCTTTTTTGTTCTTTGTTTCACTTCAGATCCGAAGATGGGCCTTGGCCCAGCTTCCTCTCAAGGATCCAGTCCTCTATCCAGCGCCAAACAGAAGAAGCAGATCGGGCCTAGGGCAAAGGCAGGTCTAGCCCGTATCCCTCTTTGTTCTCTGTTTATTTTTATTCCTTTATAAATCTTGTAAAAATCATATCTCCCAATCCGTAGCTTGGATTAAAATGTATTTTATATGGTTCTCAATCAGAAAAATGCAAAGAACAAGAATCTTCCATTCATATACCTGTTTGCATCTTGCATCATGTCGCGTCGTGATAGTTTCGCATATCCACCTCACATATATGCGGAGTATTTCGGAACACCGACTAAGGTTTCCCCGCTCCGTTTAATATTGAAGTAGCTCACCCCTACCATGTTATGCCATGCTATACAACAGTTAACTTTGCCGGTAGAAAATGCAACTCCAACCTAATTTATGTGTCCGGGGTTCCGACTCCGATTAAATTGGATAAGATGCATTGCACCATCTATGCCATGTCATGCATGCATACCATATCTTGAGCATGCCGATTCTTCTCCGTAGTTGTAAGATTTGCATCCGTTGCTTGTTCCAGCATTTGCTTCTTTCCGGATAGGATCGCGAAGTGGTGTTGTGAGATACGGCAAGTTCTCCGGATGTCCCTCGTCAAGCTTTAACAGGCAAGCATTTCCCTTATACTCCTGTCCCTGCAGGAGTCGCTCACCTATTTTATGTTGCCTTCTCCCTCATGCTATCCTTAAGTTGCGTTCTTATCACGTGTCCCTTCCACTTGTTACCTCAAGCAGCCTATATTGCCTCCACCAACCACCTACATCTATTGTTTGGTTATCGTGTCTGCCCTTGCGAGTCGTAGTGCACGCTAGTGCTATCTTACCGTGTTACCGTTATTTCTATTTTATCGGGTTATATGTTGGGAAGAATCATGGTTACTTTAGTTGCTGACAATTGTTTAGCGGATGCATCGGTGGGTCAGCTGCTCGTTTTGTGACGGCTCACTTGTGTTTCCTAAATAATTTAGGACCCGAGTTCTTGTTATCTGTTCCGAGACTGAGCGCTCTAACCACACGTGGGTATGCTTACCGGGTCTCCCCTCGACCACTGCCGGAATCTACAGATTTGTCCAGTGGCCACAATTAGTTTGAATGCTTTTGTTTCTCTCGGGCGTGCAAGCTTGTTTCTTTGTGGTCAGATGATATGATATTACTTTTGGGGAAGCCATGTTGCCTTGTAACCCCGTTGTCTCTTGCACGTCCGTAGGTGCGGCACGTATTGTTAAGAGGTCATCCTCTAGTGGGCTCTGATCCTCTTAGCCGTTCTCGCAACAGCTAGGTCCGCGTCAGAGTTCCGATCGGGCTCTGAACGGGTTAAACTTAGTTAGGTGGCTTCCTGGACATTGTTGTGGTGAAGGAGAGTGCGAGTCGTGATATTGATGGCGTGTATTTCACACGTTCGTTGGGCAACCCCAAGAGGAAGGTATGATGCGCACAGCAGCAAGTTTTCCCTCAGAAAGAAACCAAGGTTTATCGAACCAGGAGGAGCCAAGAAGCACGTTGAAGGTTGATGGCGGCGGGATGTAGTGCGGCGCAACACCAGAGATTCCGGCGCCAACGTGGAACCTGCACAACACAACCAAAGTACTTTGCCCCAACGAAACAGTGAGGTTGTCAATCTCACCGGCTTGCTGTAACAAAGGATTAACCGTATTGTGTGGAAGATGATTGTTTGCAGAAAAACGAGAACAGTATTGCAAAGAGATTGTATTTCAGTAAAGAGAATTGGACCGGGGTCCACAGTTCACTAGAGGTGTCTCTCCCATAAGACGAACAGCATGTTGGGTGAACAAATTACAGTTGGGCAATTGACAAATAAAGAGAGCATGACCATGCACATACATATCATGATGAGTATAGTGAGATTTAATTGGGCATTACGACAAAGTACATAGACCGTCATCCAACTGCATCTATGCCTAAAAAGTCCACCTTCAGGTTATCATCCGAACCCCCTCCAGTATTAAGTTGCTAACAACAGACAATTGCATTAAGTATTGCGCGTAATGTAACTAGTGACTACATCCTTGAACATAGCACTAATGTTTTATCCCTAGTGGCAACAGCACATCCATAACCTTAGTGGTTCTTGTCACTCCTCCAGATTCACAGAGGCATGAACCCACTATCGAGCATAAATACTCCCTCTTGGAGTTACTAGCATCAACTTGGCCAGAGCATCTACTAATAACGGAGAGCATGCAAGATCATAAACAACACATAAGCATAGCTTTGATAATCAACATAACAAGTATTCTCTATTCATCGGATCCCAACAAACGCAACATATAGAATTACAGATAGATGATCTTGATCATGTTAGGCAGCTCACAAGATCCGACAATGATAGCACAATGGGGAGAAGACAACCATCTAGCTACTGCTATGGACCCATAGTCCAGGGGTAGACTACTCACACATCACACCGGAGGCGACCATGGCGGCGTAGAGTCCTCCGGGAGATGATTCCCCTCTCCGGCAGGGTGCCGGAGGCGATCTCTGGATCCCCCGAGATGGGATCGGCGGCGGCGGCGTCTGCGGAAGGTTTTCCGTATCGTGGTTCTCGGTGCGGGGTTTTCGTCACGGAGACTTTTTATAGGCGAAAGGGCAGGTCAAGAGGCGGCACGGGGCCCCACACCACAGGGCCGCGCGGCCAAGGGGGCCGCGCCGCCTAGGGTGTGGCCCCTCCGTGGCCCCTCTTCGTCTCTCCTTCGGACTTCGGAAGCTTCGTGAGAAAATAGGCCCTGGGCTTTGATTTCGTCCAATTCCGAGAATATTTCCTTACTAGGATTTCTGAAACCAAAAACAGCAGAAACAAAGAATCGGCACTTCGGCATCTTGTTAATAGGTTAGTTCCAGGAAAATGCACGAATGTGACATTCAGTGTGCATACATCATGTAGGTTACATCAATAAGGTGGCAGGGAACAGAAGAACGTATCGATCCGGCGGGGACGTATCAGCAGCCCCACGCGTAGTACGGCTCGTCCCGAGCAGGTAAAACGATAACACGTATAATTTCGGAGTGACATGCCATCATAATCTTGATCATACTATTTGTAAAGCATATGTAGTGAATGCAGCGATCAAAACAATGTATATGACATGAGTAAACAAGTGAATCATATAGCAAAGACTTTTCATGAATAGCACTTCAAGACAAGCATCAATAAGTCTTGCATAAGAGTTAACTCATAAAGCAATAATTCAAAGTAAAGGCATTGAAGCAACACAAAAGAAGATTAAGTTTCAGCGGTTGCTTTCAACTTGTAACATGTATATCTCATGGATATTGTCAACATAGAGTAATATAATAAGTGCAATAAGCAAGTATGTAGGAATCAATGCATAGTTCACACAAGTGTTTGCTTCTTGAGGTGGAGAGAAATAGGTGAACTGACTCAACATTGAAAGTAAAAGAATGGTCCTCCATAGAGGAAAAGCATCGATTGCTATATTTGTGCTAGAGCTTTGATTTTGGAAACATGAAACAATTTTGTCAACGGTAGTAATAAAGCATATGTATCATGTAAATTATATCTTACAAGTTGCAAGCCTCATGCATAGCGTACTAATAGTGCCCGCACCTTGTCCTAATTAGCTTGGACTACCGGGTCATCACAATGCATTGTTTTTACCAAGTGTCACAAAGGGGTACCTCTAGGCCGCCTGTACAAAGGTCTAAGGAGAAAGCTCGCATTGGATTTCTCGCTATTGATTATTCTTCAACTTAGACATCCATACCGGGACAACATAGACAACAGATAATGGACTCCTCTTTTATGCATAAGCATATAACAACAATTAATAATTTTCTCATTTGAGATTTGAGGATTGTTGTCCAAAACTGAAACTTCCACCATGGAACATGGCTTTAGTTAGCGGCCCAATGTTCTTCTCTAACATATGCATGCTTAACCCTATGGTGGTAGATCTCTCTTACTTCAGACAAGACGAACATGCATAGCAACTCACATGATATTCAACAAAGAGTAGTTGATGGCGTCCCCAGTAAACATGGTTATCGCACAACAAGCAACTTAATAAGAGATAAAGTGCATAGTTACATATTCAATACCACAATAGTTTAAAGCTATTTGTCCCATGAGCTATATATTGCAAAGGTGAATGATGGAATTTTTAAAGGTAGCACTCAAGCAATTTACTTTGGAATGGCGGAAAATACCATGTAGTAGGTAGGTATGGTGGACACAAATGGCATAGTGGTTGGCTCAAGTATTTTGGATGCATGAGAAGTATTCCCTCTCGATACAAGGTTTAGGCTAGCAAGGCTTATTTGAAACAAACACAAGGATGAACCGGTGCAGCAAAACTCACATAAAAGACATATTGAAAACATTATAAGACTCTACACCGTCTTCCTTGTTGTTCAAACTCAATACTAGAAATTATCTAGACCTTAGAGAAACCAAATATGCAAACCAAATTTTAGCATGCTCTATGTATTTCTTCATTAATGGGTGCAAAGCATATGATGCAAGAGCTTAATCATGAGCACAACAATTGCCAAGTATCACATTACCCAAGACATTTATAGCAATTACTACATGTATCATTTTCCAATTCCAACCATATAACAATTTAACGAAGGAGAAACTTCGCCATGAATACTATGAGTAGAAACCAAGGACATACTTGTCCATATGCTACAGCGGAGCGTGTATCTCTCCCATAAAGTGAATGCTAGGATCCATTTTATTCAAACAAAACAAAAAACAAAAACAAACCGACGCTCCAAGAAAAAGCACATAAGATGTGATGGAATAAAAATATAGTTTCAGGGGAGGAACCTGATAATGTTGTCGATGAAGAAGGGGATGCCTTGGGCATCCCCAAGCTTAGACGCTTGAGTCTTCTTGATATATGCAGGGGTGAACCACCGGGTGCATCCCCAAGCTTAGAGCTTTCACTCTCCTTGATCATGTTGCATCATACTCCTCTCTTGATCCTTGAAAACTTCCTCCACACCAAACTCGAAACAACTCATTAGAGGGTTAGTGCACATTATAAATTGACATATTCAGAGGTGACACAATCATTCTTAACACTTCTGGACATTGCATAATGCTACTGGACATTAGTGGATCAAAGAAATTCATCCAACATAGCGAAAGAGGCAATGCGAAATAAAAGGCAGAATCTGTCAAAACAGAACAGTTCGTATTGACGAATTTTAAAATGGCACCAGACTTGCTCAAATGAAAATGCTCAAATTGAATGAAAGTTGCGTACATATCTGAGGATCATGCACGTAAATTGGCTTAATTTTCTGAGTTACCTACAGGGAGGTGGACCCAGATTCGTGACAGCAAAGAAATCTGGAACTGTGCAGTAATCCAAATCTAGTACTTACTTTTCTATCAACGGCTTAACTTGGCACAACAAAACACAAAACTAAGATAAGGAGAGGTTGCTACAGTAGTAAACAACTTCCAAGACACAAAATAAAAACAAAGTACTGTAGGTAAAAACATGGGTTGTCTCCCATAAGCGCTTTTCTTTAACGCCTTTAAGATGGGCAGCAGCAGTTTTAATGATGCACTCGCAAGAAATAGTATTTGAAGCAAAAGAGAGCATCAAGAGGAAAATTCAAAACACATTTAAGTCTAAAATGCTTCCTATGCATAGGAATCTTGTAAATAAACAAGTTCATGAAGAGCAAAGTAACAAGCATAGGAAGATAAAACAAGTGTAGCTTCAAAAATTTCAGCACATAGAGAGGTGTTTTAGTAACATGAAAATTTCTACAACCATATTTTCCTCTCTCATAATAATTTTCAGTAGCATCATGAGCAAACTCAACAATGTAACTATCACATAAAGCATTCTTATCATGAGTCTCATGCATAAAATTATTACTCTCCACGTAAGCATAATCAATTTTATTAGTTGTAGTGGGAGCAAATTCAACAAAGTGGCTATCATCATATATAGGAGACATATTGTAATCATGAAAGAAAATTTTCTCCTCAATGCTTGGGGGACTAAAAAGATCATGCTCATCAGAGCCAGCTTCCCCAAGCTTAGAATTTTCCATAGCATTAGCAACAATGGTGTTCAAAGCATCCATAGTAATAACATTCCCATTAGCATGCATATAAAGTTCCATGGGTTTTTTAATTCTCTCTTCAAACACATCATGTCCTAATTCAAGATAAAGTTCATAAAGATCTCTCATATTTTTGTTGTTTTCCATTATGCTTAACTAGTGAAATAAAAACATGCATGATATTAAGTAAAGTAAAACAAGTAACTAATTTTTTGTGTTTTTGATATAGCAAACAAGATAGCAAATAAAGTAAAACTAGCAACTAATTTTTTTGTATTTTGATTTAGTGCAGCAAACAAAGTAGTAAATAAAACTAAGCAAGACAAAAACAAAGTAAAGAGATTGGGAAGTGGAGACTCCCCTTGCAGCGTGTCTTGATCTCCCCGGCAACGGCGCCAGAAAATATGCTTGATGGCGTGTATTTCACACGTTCGTTGGGCAACCCCAAGAGGAAGGTATGATGCGCACAGCAGCAAGTTTTCCCTCAGAAAGAAACCAAGGTTTATCGAACCAGGAGGAGCCAAGAAGCACGTTGAAGGTTGATGGCGGCGGGATGTAGTGCGGCGCAACACCGAGAGATTCCGGCGCCAACGTTGAACCTGCACAACACACCCAAAGTACTTTGCCCCAACGAAACAGTGAGGTTGTCAATCTCACCGGCTTGCTGTAACAAAGGATTAACCGTATTGTGTGGAAGATGATTGTTTGCAGAAAACAGTAGAACAAGTATTGCAGTAGATTGTATTTCAGTAAAGAGAATTGGACCGGGGTCCACAGTTCACTAGAGGTGTCTCTCCCATAAGACGAACAGCATGTTGGGTGAACAAATTACAGTTGGGCAATTGACAAATAAAGAGAGCATGACCATGCACATACATATCATGATGAGTATAGTGAGATTTAATTGGGCATTACGACAAAGTACATAGACCGTCATCCAACTGCATCTATGCCTAAAAAGTCCACCTTCAGGTTATCATCCGAACCCCTCCGGTATTAAGTTGCTAACAACAGACAATTGCATTAAGTATTGCGCGTAATGTAACTAGTGACTACATCCTTGAACATAGCACTAATGTTTTATCCCTAGTGGCAACAGCACATCCATAACCTTAGTGGTTCTTGTCACTCCTCCAGATTCACAGAGGCATGAACCCACTATCGAGCATAAATACTCCCTCTTGGAGTTACTAGCATCAACTTGGCCAGAGCATCTACTAATAACGGAGAGCATGCAAGATCATAAACAACACATAAGCATAGCTTTGATAATCAACATAACAAGTATTCTCTATTCATCGGATCCCAACAAACGCAACATATAGAATTACAGATAGATGATCTTGATCATGTTAGGCAGCTCACAAGATCCGACAATGATAGCACAATGGGGAGAAGACAACCATCTAGCTACTGCTATGGACCCATAGTCCAGGGGTAGACTACTCACACATCACACCGGAGGCGACCATGGCGGCGTAGAGTCCTCCGGGAGATGATTCCCCTCTCCGGCAGGGTGCCGGAGGCGATCTCCTGGATCCCCCGAGATGGGATCGGCGGCGGCGGCGTCTCTGGAAGGTTTTCCGTATCGTGGTTCTCGGTACTGGGGTTTTCGTCACGGAGACTTTTTATAGGCGAAAGGGCAGGTCAAGAGGCGGCACGGGGGCCCCACACCACAGGGCCGCGCGGCCAAGGGGGGGGCCGCGCCGCCCTAGGGTGTGGCCCCTCCGTGGCCCCTCTTCGTCTCTCCTTCGGACTTCTGGAAGCTTCGTGAGAAAATAGGCCCCTGGGCTTTGATTTCGTCCAATTCCGAGAATATTTCCTTACTAGGATTTCTGAAACCAAAAACAGCAAAAAACAGCAACTGGCACTTCGGCATCTTGTTAATAGGTTAGTTCCAGAAAATGCACGAATATGACATAAAGTGTGCATAAAACATGTAGATAACATCAATAATGTGGCATGGAACATAAGAAATTATCGATACGTCGGAGACGTATCAGATATCCACCTGTCGCAAGTGGGTTGAGCGTGCGTGTGGGCACATTTGGGCACCCCTGCAGGGTTACAATCTTATCGATAAGCCGCGTCCGCGGTTATGGACGACTTGGAGCTGTATGACTCGACCATAGACAACTTACACTTGTTGTTTCAATACTAATAACTTACATAGTAAGATAGAACAACCTAAATAATAACTGGTTAAAACTTGACAACCGTGTGAGTGCCTTTGTAAGTACCTCCTTGCGAGGGGGGAACACATCGGCTGTGTTATGTTTGCAGAGTATAGAACTGTTAGTTTATGCGCTCTCTCATCTTCTCTGATAGATGACTGTTGTAGAGTGTCTCTATAGGTTTTTAGTGCTTGCGCGCTGCCGCTTAACCCCACCATATTGCCTATGACGTTCCTCTTGCGTCCTCTAAGTCCCCTGCGTGCCTCAAGTACAAAGGACGACTGGTTGACGAATGCTTATATGTCTTGAAGTCTTGTTAAGTACGAACCCGTACTTATTGCTGCTTCTACGGGATATAACCGGGCAGGTATGAAGATATGTTCGATGAAGACGACATTAGCAAGGTTACCCTTCCGGCTTGGCCTGGGCAGGGTTATGGACGCCACTGGTTATCTTCAGGACTCTTAGTCCAATTTGTATCTTGTCCGTACTCGGACGTATTTGATCTTCTGTATGATTTGGATCTTTGTATTGTATATTTGTATCTTGACTCGTTGGAGTTGTTGTTGTAATATATGTATCTTGTGGGCTCTATTGTAATCATGTTGTAATGTTACCGCTCGTGTTAATTCCTCTGGCATCACGTGTGTGATTTGTCGCGCACGTCGTGTCGGAGGGCGTCTCTGGATCGATATCGTGCGGATTTCGGCGGGATCGCTGGAATCCTCATGGTACCGGTCCCGGGGCGTCACAAGTTGGTATCAGAGCCTCAGGTTGACGGTACCCCACTAGTCCAGCCTTTAGGATAACCTTGCCAACGGTTGTTGAGTTTAGAGTGTCAAAACTATTTTTCTAAAAATCGTTGGATAGATCTGATTAGCTCTATATTTCTCCTTACCTATATTCTTTCTCCTCTTACCTTTCCGAGTTTTGAGTCTTCTCTCTTATCTGAGTTCTCTGAGTCTTAGGTTCCGACGTGGGTTGACGATCTGTGCCCTTATCCTAATAGGTTCGATCTTCAGAGGATCTGACAGAAGCACATCATCAACAGCGGAACAACGACTTCTTGCTGGTGGTGTCGACCGTTCGGCATGGAGCAACAATTCTTGTTAGTGGTGTCGAGGAGATCGGCATGTCGCCTGAAGATCCGCTAGTTCCACCTCTCTCCCCTGTACCTGGACGTGGGATCTCGGGGCGCGATCCCTTGTTAGTGGTGTCGATTGTAACGGCCCCGGGTAGCACCCCTATTAGATTTGTTTGTTGTTTTTATTTTGTGCATCATCATGCATCCTGCATCATCACATCCATGTTTTTAATAGATAAAATTTATTTTATAAACCCTAAACTATTTTCTTTTTCATCTCATATGGTTTTAATAAAACCTTCCCCTATCTCTCCTTAACAAAACCCTAATACCAAACCTATGTAGTACATAAAAGCTATTTCAAATGTTTTCAGATTTCAAATATAATTTGGTTTTGTTTTGGTTTGTCTTGGTTTTATTTAAAAAAGGTTTATAAACCAGTTTTTAAAATTAGAAAAACAGAAAACCCTTTCCTTCTCCTTTCCTGGGCCCTCCTCTCTCTCCTGGCCCAAGTCATCCTCTCTTTCATGCAGCCCAATCCAACCGGAGGCCTCTTCCTTCCCCGGCCCGAGCCAACCGAGCCCATGTTCCTAAGCTCGTACCCCTTCGCCTGCTTTTCTTCGTGTCGTCTTCCTGAGAGAAAGAGAACGAGAGGAGCGTGCTCCACTTACCTCCGGCAAGACGTCATCCTCCACCACCACCGCACCCACGTTTTCCCCTCCCCTTTTAGTCCCCATCAAGCCACCAGGAAACCCTAGCCCTTCTCCCTCCCTCGCGCCGCCACTCCCCTTTTTCCCCCACCCCTTTTCTCCTTTCCCTGCAACCAAACGAAGGAGAAAAACTCCACAGTAACGTCTCCACCTCGCCATGGCGGCGCCGTTGCAGACCTCCCCTCGCCGAGCCGAAGCCACGAGAAGATGCGCCTCGTCGTCATTGTCGTCTACGCCAAAGGAATTTATCCGGCGCACCCCGAAACGACGACACGGTCGCCGATTCCTCCTCCCTCTCCGGCGAGCTAATCTTCGATTCCGGCCGTCCCCGACCTCCTCCTCTGTTTCCGAGCACACCATCGCGTTCCTGGTAATGATGCGCTTCTCCTGGACCTCTTACCCTTCTCCCTCCGCCTCTAGTTCGCTCTCCCGCCGTTGACCGTCATTCCTTACTGCAGCACCTCGTCGCCGGCGGTACTCCGGCGAGCTTCCGGCGCCAACACCACCACGTACAGGTCCACCCCGCGGAGGCGCAGCCCCGACGCCATCCTTCCCGTCCTGGTTCACAAGGAACCACCAGATCCTTGTTCGTCCTGCTCCTTTGCCATGGTTGCAGTTCCAAGCTCGTCCCCGCCTTCCGTTGGTTTTAACCAACGCGCACCAGATATTTGACAAGATCAGATGCTAGCCTAACTGGTTTGACCCTTGATCCTGTTCCGTGAAACCAGAGATCAAATCCCAATTCTGGCAATTAAAGGACAACCTTTTTTGTTCTTTGTTTCACTTCAGATCCGAAGATGGGCCTTGGCCCAGCTTCCTCTCAAGGCGCCAGTCCTCTATCCAGCGCCAGCAGCAAGCCAGATCGGGCCTAGGCAGTGCAGGTCTAGCCCGTATCCCTCTTTGTTCTCTGTTTATTTTTATTCCTTTACAAATCTTGTAAAAATCATATCTCCCAATCCGTAGCTTGGATTAAAATGTATTTTATATGGTTCTCAATCAGAAAAATGCAAAGAACAAGAATCTTCCATCCATATACCTGTTTGCATCTTGCATCATGTCGCGTCGTGATAGTTTCGCATATCCACCTCACATATATGCGGAGTATTTCGGAACACCGACTAAGGTTTCCCCGCTCCGTTTAATATTGAAGTAGCTCACCCCTACCATGTTATGCCATGCTATACAACAGTTAACTTTGCCGGTAGAAAATGCAACTCCAACCTAATTTATGTGTCCGGGGTTCCGACTGCGATTAAATTGGATAAGATGCATTGCACCATCTATGCCATGTCATGCATGCATACCATATCTTGAGCATGCCGATTCTTCTCCGTAGTTGTAAGATTTGCATCCGTTGCTTGTTCCAGCATTTGCTTCTTCCCGGATAGGATCGCGAAGTGGTGTTGTGAGATACGGCAAGTTCTCCGGATGTCCCTCGTCAAGCTTTAACAGGCAAGCATTTCCCTTATACTCCTGTCCCTGCAGGAGTCGCTCACCTATTTTATGTTGCCTTCTCCCTCATGCTATCCTTAAGTTGCGTTCTTGTCACGTGTCCCTTCCACTTGTTACCTCAAGCAGCCTATATTGCCTCCACCAACCACCTACATCTATTGTTTGGTTATCGTGTCTGCCCTTGCGAGTCGTAGTGCACGCTAGTGCTATCTTACCGTGTTACCGTTATTTCTATCTTATCGGGTTATATGTTGGGAAGAATCATGGTTACTTTAGTTGCTGACAATTGTTTAGCGGAGGCATCGGTGGGTCAGCTGCTCGTTTTGTGACGGCTCACTTGTGTTTCCTAAATAATTTAGGACCCGAGTTCTTGTTATCTGTTCCGAGACTGAGCGCTCTAACCACACGTGGGTATGCTTACCGGGTCTCCCCTCGACCACTGCCGGAATCTACAGATTTGTCCAGTGGCCACAATTAGTTTGAATGCTTTTGTTTCTCTCGGGCGTATAAGCTTGTTTCTTTGTGGTCAGATGATATGATATTACTTTTGGGGAAGCCATGTTGCCTTGTAACCCCGTTGTCTCTTGCACGTCCGTAGGTGCGGCACGTATTTTTAAGAGGTCATCCTCTAGTGGGCTCTGATCCTCTTAGCCGTTCTCGCAACAGCTAGGTCCGCGTCAGAGTTCCGATCGGGCTCTGAACGGGTTAAACTTAGTTAGGTGGCTTCCTGGACATTGTTGTGGTGAAGGAGAGTGCGAGTCGTGATATCCACCTATCCCAAGTGGGTTGAGCGTGCGTGTGGGCACATTTGGGCACCCCTGCAGGGTTACAATCTTATCGATAAGCCGCGTCCGCGGTTATGGACGACTTGGAGCTGTATGACTCGACCATAGACAACTTACACTTGTTGTTTCAATACTAATAACTTACATAGTAAGATAGAACAACCTAAATAATAACTGGTTAAAACTTGACAACCGTGTGAGTGCCTTTGTAAGTACCTCCTTGCGAGGGGGGAACACATCGGCTGTGTTATATTTGCAGAGTATAGAACTGTTAGTTTATGCGCTCTCTCATCTTCTCTGATAGACGACTGTTGTAGAGTGTCTCTATAGGTTTTTAGTGCTTGCGCGCTACCGCTTAACCCCACCATATTGCCTATGACGTTCCTCTTGCGTCCTCTAAGTCCCCTGCGTGCCTCAAGTACAAAGGACGACTGGTTGACGAATGCTTATACGTCTTGAAGTCTTGTTAAGTACGAACCCGTACTTATTGCTGCTTCTACGGGATATAACCGGGCAGGTATGAAGATATGTTCGATGAAGACGACGTTAGCAAGGTTACCCTTCCGGCTTGGCCTGGGCAGGGTTATGGACGCCACTGGTTATCTTCAGGACTCTTAGTCCAATTTGTATCTTGTCCGTACTCGGACGTATTTGATCTTCTGTATGATTTGGATCTTTGTATTGTATATTTGTATCTTGACTCGTTGGAGTTGTTGTTGTAATATATGTATCTTGTGGGCTCTATTGTAATCCTGTTGTAATGTTACCGCTCGTGTTAATTCCTCTGGCATCACGTGTGTGATTTGTCGCGCACGTCGTGTCGGAGGGCGTCTCTGGATCGATATCGTGCGGATTTCGGCGGGATCGCTGGAATCCTCATGGTACCGGTCCCGGGGCATCACAAGTTGGTATCAGAGCCTCAGGTTGACGGTACCCCACTAGTCCAGCCTTTAGGATAACCTTGCCAACGGTTGTTGAGTTTAGAGTGTCAAAACTATTTTTCTAAAAATCGTTGGATAGATCTAATTAGCTCTATATTTCTCCTTACCTATATTCTTTCTCCTCTTACCTTTCCGAGTTTTGAGTCTTCTCTCTTATCTGAGTTCTCTGAGTCTTAGGTTCCGACGTGGGTTGATGATCTGTGCCCTTATCCTAATAGGTTCGATCTTCAGAGGATCCGACAGAAGCACATCATCAACAGCGGAACAACGACTTCTTGCTGGTGGTGTCGACCGTTCGGCATGGAGCAACAATTCTTGTTAGTGGTGTCGAGGAGATCGGCATGTCGCCTGAAGATCCGCTAGTTCCACCTCTCTCCCCTGTACCTGGACGTGGGATCTCGGGGCGCGATCCCTTGTTAGTGGTGTCGATTGTAACGGCCCCGGGTAGCACCCCTATTAGATTTGTTTGTTGTTTTTATTTTGTGCATCATCATGCATCCTGCATCATCACATCCATGTTTTTAATAGTTAAAATTTATTTTATAAACCCTAAACTATTTTCTTTTTCATCTCATATGGTTTTAATAAAACCTTCCCCTATCTCTCCTTAACAAAACCCTAATACCAAACCTATGTAGTACATAAAAGCTATTTCAAATGTTTTCAGATTTCAAATATAATTTGGTTTTGTCTTGGTTTGTCTTGGTTTTATTTAAAAAGGTTTATAAACCAGTTTTTAAAATTAGAAAAACAGAAAACCCTTTCCTTCTCCTTTCCTGGGCCCTCCTCTCTCTCCTGGCCCAAGTCATCCTCTCTTTCATGCAGCCCAATCCAACCGGAGGCCTCTTCCTTCCCCGGCCCGAGCCAACCGAGCCCATGTTCCTAAGCTCGTACCCCTTCGCCAGCTTTTCTTCGTGTCGTCTTCTTGAGAGAAAGAGAACGAGAGGAGCGTGCTCCACTTACCTCCTGCAAGACGTCATCCTCCACCACCACCGCACCCACGTTTTCCCCTCCCCTTTTAGTCCCCATCAAGCCACCAGGAAACCCTAGCCCTTCTCCCTCCCTCGCGCCGCCACTCCCCTTTTTCCCCCACCCCTTTTCTCCTTTCCCTGCAACCAAACGAAGGAGAAAAACTCCACAGTAACGTCTCCACTTCGCCATGGCGGCGCCGCTGCAGACCTCCCCTCGCCGAGCCGAAGCCACGAGAAGATGCGCCTCGTCGTCATTGTCGTCTACGCCAAAGGAATTTATCCGGCGCACCCCGAAACGATGACACGGTCGCCGATTCCTCCTCCGTCTCCGGCGAGCTAATCTTCGATTCCGGCCGTCCCCGACCTCCTCCTCTGTTTCCGAGCACACCATCGCGTTCCTGGTAATGATGCGCTTCTCCTGGACCTCTTACCCTTCTCCCTCCGCCTCTAGTTCGCTCTCCCGCCGTTGACCGTCATTCCTTACTGCAGCACCTCGTCGCCGGCGGTACTCCGGCGAGCTTCCGGTGCCAACACCACCACGTACAGGTCCACCCCGCGGAGGCGCAGCCCCGACGCCATCCTTCCCGTCCTGGTTCACAAGGAACCACCAGATCCTTGTTCGTCCTGCTCCTTTGCCATGGTTGCAGTTCCAAGCTCGTCCCCGCCTTCCGTTGGTTTTAACCAACGCGCACCAGATATTTGACAAGATCAGATGCTAGCCTAACTGGTTTGACAACCAGAGATCAAATCCCAATTCTGGCAATTAAAGGACAACCTTTTTTGTTCTTTGTTTCACTTCAGATCCGAAGATGGGCCTTGGCCCAGCTTCCTCTCAAGGCGCCAGTCCTCTATCCAGCGCCAGCAGCAAGCCAGATCGGGCCTAGGCAGTGCAGGTCTAGCCCGTATCCCTCTTTGTTCTCTGTTTATTTTTATTCCTTTACAAATCTTGTAAAAATCATATCTCCCAATCCGTAGCTTGGATTAAAATGTATTTTATATGGTTCTCAATCAGAAAAATGCAAAGAACAAGAATCTTCCATCCATATACCTGTTTGCATCTTGCATCATGTCGCGTCGTGATAGTTTCGCATATCCACCTCACATATATGCGGAGTATTTCGGAACACCGACTAAGGTTTCCCCGCTCCGTTTAATATTGAAGTAGCTCACCCCTACCATGTTATGCCATGCTATACAACAATTAACTTTGCCGGTAGAAAATGCAACTCCAACCTAATTTATGTGTCCGGGGTTCCGACTTCGATTAAATTGGATAAGATGCATTGCACCATCTATGCCATGTCATGCATGCATACCATATCTTGAGCATGCTGATTCTTCTCCGTAGTTGTAAGATTTGCATCCGTTGCTTGTTCCAGCATTTGCTTCTTCCCGGATAGGATCGCGAAGTGGTGTTGTGAGATACGGCAAGTTCTCCGGATGTCCCTCGTCAAGCTTTAACAGGCAAGCATTTCCCTTATACTCATGTCCCTGCAGGAGTCGCTCACCTATTTTATGTTGCCTTCTCCCTCATGCTATCCTTAAGTTGCGTTCTTGTCACGTGTCCCTTCCACTTGTTACCTCAAGCAGCCTATATTGCCTCCACCAACCGCCTATATCTATTGTTTGGTTATCGTGTCTGCCCTTGCGAGTCGTAGTGCACGCTAGTGCTATCTTACCGTGTTACCGTTATTTCTATCTTATCGGGTTATATGTTGGGAAGAATCATGGTTACTTTAGTTGCTGACAATTGTTTAGCGGAGGCATCGGTGGGTCAGCTGCTCGTTTTGTGACTGCTCACTTGTGTTTCCTAAATAATTTAGGACCCGAGTTCTTGTTAGCTGTTCCGAGACTGAGCGCTCTAACCACACGTGGGTATGCTTACCGGGTCTCCCCTCGACCACTGCCGGAATCTACAGCTTTGTCCAGTGGCCACAATTAGTTTGAATGATTTTGTTTCTCTCGGGCGTGCAAGCTTGTTTCTTTGTGGTCAGATGATATGATATTACTTTTGGGGAAGCCATGTTGCCTTGTAACCCCGTTGTCTCTTGCACGTCCGTTGGTGCGGCACGTATTGTTAAGAGGTCATCCTCTAGTGGGCTCTGATCCTCTTAGCCGTTCTCGCAACAGCTAGGTCCGCGTCAGAGTTCCGATCGGGCTCTGAACGGGTTAAACTTAGTTAGGTGGCTTCCTGGACATTGTTGTGGTGAAGGAGAGTGCGAGTCGTGATATCCACCTGTCGCAAGTGGGTTGAGCGTGCGTGTGGGCACATTTGGGCACCCCTGCAGGGTTACAATCTTATCGATAAGCCGCGTCCGCGGTTATGGACGACTTGGAGCTGTATGACTCGACCATAGACAACTTACACTTGTTGTTTCAATACTAATAACTTACATAGTAAGATAGAACAACCTAAATAATAACTGGTTAAAACTTGACAACCATGTGAGTGCCTTTGTAAGTACCTCCTTGCAAGGGGGGAACACATCGGCTGTGTTATGTTTGCAGAGTATAGAACTGTTAGTTTATGCGCTCTCTCATCTTCTCTGATAGACGACTGTTGTAGAGTGTCTCTATAGGTTTTTAGTGCTTGCGCGCTGCCGCTTAACCCCACCATATTGCCTATGACGTTCCTCTTGCGTCCTCTAAGTCCCCTGCGTGCCTCAAGTACAAAGGACGACTGGTTGACGAATGCTTATACGTCTTGAAGTCTTGTTAAGTAGTAACCCGTACTTATTGCTGCTTCTACGGGATATAACCGGGCAAGTATGAAGATATGTTCGATGAAGACGACGTTAGCAAGGTTACCCTTCCGGCTTGGCCTGGGCAGGGTTATGGACGCCACTGGTTATCTTCAGGACTCTTAGTCCAATTTGTATCTTGTCCGTACTCGGACGTATTTGATCTTCTGTATGATTTGGATCTTTGTATTGTATATTTGTATCTTGACTCGTTGGAGTTGTTGTTGTAATATATGTATCTTGTGGGCTCTATTGTAATCCTGTTGTAATGTTACCGCTCGTGTTAATTCCTCTGGCATCACGTGTGTGATTTGTCGCGCACGTCATGTCGGAGGGCGTCTCTGGATCGATATCGTGCGGATTTCGGCGGGATCGCTGGAATCCTCATGGTACCGGTCCCGGGGCGTCACATTGCGCCACCCTTGAACTGAGTCAGGGAATTTGACATCAAAGTATTCGACATCAGGGCGAACACAGATAACAACGCCGCCTATGTTATAGGCGACATTGGGAGAGCCATTGCGGCGACAGAAAAAGATACGCTTCCACAACGGCCAGTTAGGCTGGACGCCGAGGAAGGACTCGCAGAGGGTGATGAAGATGGAAATGTGAAGGATGGAATTGGGTGTGAGGTGATGAAGTTGCAGTCCATAAACGAAAGCAAACCCCGAAGAAAAGGTTGAATGGGGGCAGAAAGGCCACGGATGAGGTGATCGACGAAACTAACCCGATACTCCATTTGAGGGGTTGGGTAGCTCTCTTCGCTAGGGAAGCACGGCGCCTTGGGCTTCTTGCTGATCCCCAGTTTCTTCAGGAGGTTGATATCATGGGTAGAGATTTTGGATCTCTCCCACTCAGCGCTTCCCAGATCCACGGAAGCCATCGTTGATTCTGGCGTGCTGTGTCTGGTCAGTCGGCGCGGTGGCATTAACAATGGCGCAGGAGAACAGCTTGAGAGAGGTTGAGCTCAGGGAACTGTGGGGCGCAAGAGGAGTTTTTGCAGGGGAGAGCGGAGGAGCGGCGCGAGCGGAAGTGCTGAAGGAAGAAGAAGGGGATCTTAAATAGAGGTGCGGCAAAGCGGCGTACCATTGGATGGAAAAAGTGTGCGGCAGATGATGTACACGTAGAGCAGGGGTAAAAAGTAATTTCACCCTGGAGAAGTTACAGTGCGTGCGCCAGGAAAAGCGGAGGACATGTGTCCCCCATTCGCACGACGTGTCAATATGATGCGTAAGTTGGGCCCGCAAGGCAGCGAGAGAGAACTTCTCGCGATTTCAGGAACTACGGTTGTGGCTATCGTTAGCAATGACGTTACTTTAGCAAGAGAAAAAATCGACTTATCAGCTTCATAAAAAAGGCGACAGCAAAGGATATTGGAGAACCTTTGATATTGAAGAGCCTTTGATCAAATACAAGTTTTTGATCAAATGCTCGGGGGCTACTTTGGAAAAAGGAAAAATTCGAGAAAGACAAAATAGAAATGGCGTGAGCCTATGATCAAATACAAATATTTGCTCATAGCCTCGGGGGCTACTCCCATCGGGAGCGCTGTTCGCGCACCCGAAGAGATTTGAAAATTTCGGGAGAGAAATAAAATATAGCGGCATAAGGCGTGCAGCCTACACCCAAGCACAAGTCCTTGGTTGTAGCCTCGGGGGCTACTTCCATCGGGAATGCTGTTCGCGTGCCCGATGAAATTATAAAAAAGAATGATAGAAGAATAAGAAGAATAAGAGAGTATATTTCGAGTTATAAATAACTCTACATATACTCCCATCGGGAGAGCAATATAAGTCATCCGTTGACTCAATAAAATGTGCCATTCCAACAGCCGAATAAGCACTCGACAATATATTCTCAGAACGCCAAAGTTGCGAACAATTTCTGAATGCCACAAAACTTTGCGAAGGTAAGACCCCAGATCCGTTCTGTGTGGCGTGGCGCCGTCTCTGACGTCGGTTTGCTACTTTTATCCGTATCAACAGATATGAAGAAAAATCCTAACGGACGCGTTAGGTACCCAATAAATATGACTGGGACTCGACAGAATGGTAAGACCTTAATCGGCACCTGTCGAAGTTTACACCAGTATCCCGAGATCATGTCCAGGGACGTGATCTTGAAGTAGGTTTTTGCGGATTGCCACTAGAGCAGTTAACTAGTACCTGATCCGTCAGATGAACTAGCCCCAACTACCATTATCCCTGTACAATATAGAAATTCATATGAAGAATTATAGAGATGTTTAAGTTGTCGAGTAAAAATAAACATTGGAGATTTTCCCTGACTCTACGATTCAAGCAAAATCTCGGGGGCTACTGACATAGGCATCCCCAATGGGCCTGCCGAAGATAGTACTCGGGGTTTACTGAAGGCCCACGACCCGAAGAATAAGAAGAATCGGAAGCCCAAGTTGATATTAAGGAAAGCTAGAGTTGTGTTAGGAGATGATGTTTATAATCTTGCGGGATGAGTTGGAAACCCTCCCGGACTCTGTAACTTGTACCATACGGATCCCTCGACTCCACCTCCTATATAAGGGGGAGTCGAGGGACAAAGAAAGCATCGAATCATTGTTTCTCAAACCCTAGTTTTCATAATCGTCGAGTACTTTTCGGCTGAAACCTTCGAGATCTACTTGCCCTCTACTTCCAACTAAACCCTATTCTACAACCCGTAGGCATTGACAAGTTAATCCCTTGTCAACATCAGCGTCGTCTAATTCCTAAGATGAAGGATGTGGTAAGAAATGAGGTATTAAGACTTCTTGAAGCTGGTATTATATATCCTATTGCTAATAGTAGATGGGTTGGTCCTGTGTACTGTGTTCCTAAGAAAGGAGGAATGATTGTTGTGCCTAATGATAATGATGAGCTCATACCCCAAAGAGTAGTTGTAGGGTATAGAATGTGCATTGATTATCGAAAAGTTAATAAAGTTACTAAGAAAGATCATTACCCTTTGCCTTTTATTGATCAAATGTTAGAAAGGTTATCTAAAAATACTCATTTTTTCTTTCTTGATGGTTATTCTGGGTTCTCACAAATTGTTGTTAAAACTAAGGATCAAGAGAAAACCACTTTCACTTGTCCCTATGGAACTTATGCTTATAGACGTATGCCTTTTGGTTTATGTAATGCTCATGCTACTTTTCAAAGATGCATGTCTGCTATTTTTCATGACTTTTGCAAGAGTATTGTAGCGGTATTCATGGATGATTTTTCCGTTTATGGAAATTCTTTTGATAATTGCTTGCGGAACCTTGATAAAGTTTTGCAGAGATGTGAAGAAACTAACCTTGTTCTTAATTGGGAGAAATGCCACTTTATGGTTAATGAAGGAATTGTATTGGGACATAAAATTTCCGAGAGAGGTATTGAAGTTGATAGAGCTAAAGTTGAAGCAATTGAGAAGATGCCCTATCCTAGGGATGTTAAACGTATTCGTAGTGTTCTTGGTCATGCTGGGTTTTATAGGAGGTTTATTAAAGACTTCTCCAAGATTTTAAAGCCTCTTACTAATCTTCTTCAAAAAGATGTACCTTTTGTTTTTGATGATGATTGTAAGGAAGCTTTTGAAACTCTAAAGAAAGCCTTAACAACTGCTCCTATAGTTGAACCTCCTGATTGGAACTTACCGTTTGAAATTATGTGTGATGCTAGTGATTTTGGTGTAGGTGCTGTTCTTGGACAGCGAGTAGATAAAAAATTGAATGTTATTCATTATGCCAGTAAAACCCTTGATGTTGCTCAAAGAAATTATGCTACTACTGAAAAGGAATTGTTAGCCGTAGTCTTTGCTTGTGATAAGTTTAGATCCTATATTGTTGATTCAAAAGTTACTATACATACTGATCATGCTGCAATCAGATACCTTATGCAAAAGAAAGATGCTAAGCCAAGGCTTATTAGATGGGTGCTTCTGTTGCAAGAATTTGATTTGCATATTGTAGATAGGAAAGGTGCTGATAATCCTGTTGCTGATAATTTGTCTAGATTGGAAAATATTGCTTATGATCCTGTTCCTGTTAATGATAGTTTTCCAAATGAACAATTGGCTGTAATAAAGGTGAGCTCGCGATACAGTCCTTGGTATGCTGATTATGCTAACTTTATTGTTTCCAAGTACTTGCCTCCAACCTTTTCAGCTCAGCAAAGGAGGAAATTCTTTTATGACTTGAGGCATTATTTCTGGGATGACCCACACTTATATAAAGAAGGAGTGGATGGTATTCTGCGAAGATGTGTTCCCAAATATGAACAACAGGAGATATTGAGTAAATGTCATGGTAGTGCTTATGGAGGACATCACGATGGAGAAAGAACTGCGCAAAAGGTTCTACAATCAGGTTTTTATTGGCCAACTCTCTTCAAAGATGCAAGGAAGTTTATCTTATCCTATGATAAATGTCAAAGGGTTGGTAATATCTCCAGACGCAATGAAGTGCCTATGAATTATACTCTCGTTATTGAACCGTTTGATTGTTGGGGATTTGACTTCATGGGACCTTTTCCCTCTTCAGAAGGTAACACTCATATACTTGTTGCTGTTGATTATGTTACTAAATGGGTGGAAGCCATACCTACAAAAAGTGCTGATGGTGAGACTTCTTTAAGAATGCTTTTAGATATTATTTTTCCTCGATTTGGAGTTCCTAGATATATTATGACTGATGGAGGTTCTCATTTTATTCATGGTGGTTTTAGAAAAACTCTTGCTAAATATGGTATTAATCATAGAATTGCTTCCGCTTATCATCCTCAAACTAGTGGGCAAGTAGAATTATCAAATAGAGAGATTAAATCTATCTTGCAAAAGACTGTTAATAAAACTAGAAAGAATTGGGCTAGTAAATTGAAGGAAGCACTATGGGCTTATAGAATTGCTTATAAAAATCACATGGGAATGTCACCTTATAAAATGGTTTATGGAAAAGCTTGTCATTTACCTTTAGAACTAGAGCACAAAGCTTATTGGGCTGTTAGAGAACTAAATAAAGATCCTAAACTTGCCGGTAAGAAGAGGTTGCTACAATTGAGTTCTCTAGATGAATGGAGAAGTGAAGCTTATGAAAATGCTAAACTCTTTAAAGAGAAAGTAAAGAAATGGCATGATAGAAGAATTATCAAAAGAGAATTTAATATTGGGGATAAAGTCCTATTGTATCGGTCTCGTCTCAGACTCTTTGCAGGGAAATTACTTTCGAAATGGGAAGGACCATATGTTGTTGAGGAGGTGTATCGTCCAGGAGCAATTAAAATTAGCTCTCTCCAAGGCAATGCCACGCAAGTGGTGAATGGACAAAGACTCAAGCATTATATCTCAGGTGATTCTTATAATGTAGATGTTGATGTTATTCGAGTGGAAACACCGGAGGCTTTCATCAAAGGTCAAATTGACAGTCCGCCAGAGCTCGACTTTGAATAGGTAACAGTACAGGTAATAAAAAGTTCGCGATTTACTTTCCGAACAATGTTTTGCTGTTTTTGGAAAATATGAAAAATTACGAGATCGAAACGGAGTGGAGGAGACGCACGAGGGCGTGCCCCCATAGGCCGGCGCGGGCCACAGCATGGCCGCGCCGCCTGATACGTCTCCGACGTATCGATAATTTCTTATGTTCCATGCCACATTATTGATGATATCTACATGTTTTATGCATACTTTATGTCATATTTATGCATTTTCTGGAACTAACCTATTAACAAGATGCCGAAGAGCCAGTTGCTGTTTTCTGCTGTTTTTGGTTTCAGAAATCCTAGTAAGGAAATATTCTCGGAATTGGACGAAATCAACGCCCAGGGGCCTATTTTCACACGAAGCTTCCAGAAGACCGAAGAGTCAACGAAGTGGGGCCACGAGGTGGCCAGGAGGTAGGGCGGCGCGGCCCAGGTCTTGGCCGCGCCGGCCTGTCTCCTGGGCCCCTCGCGACGCCCCTTGACCTGCCCTTCCGCCTACAAATAGCCTTCGTCGCGAAACCCCCAGTACCGAGAGCCACGATACGGAAAACCTTCCAGAGACGCCGCCGCCGCCAATCCCATCTCGGGGGATTCAGGAGATCGCCTCCGGCACCCTGCCGGAGAGGGGATTCATCTCCCGGAGGACTCTACACCGCCATGGTCGCCTCCGGAGTGATGAGTGAGTAGTCTACCCCTGGACTATGGGTCCATAGCAGTAGCTAGATGGTTGTCTTCTCCTCATTATGCTTCATTGTCGGATCTTGTGAGCTGCCTAACATGATCAAGATCATCTATCTGTAATGCTATATGTTGTGTTTGTTGGGATCCGATGAATAGAGAATACCATGTTATGTTGATTATCAATTTATATCTATGTGTTGTTTATGATCTTGCATGCTCTCCGTTATTAGTAGAGGCTCTGGCCAAGTTGATGCTAGTAACTCCAAGAGGGAGTATTTATGCTCGATAGTGGGTTCATGTCTCCGTGAATCTGGGGGAGTGACAAGAACCCCTAAGGTTATGGATGTGCTGTTGCCACTAGGGATAAAACATTGATGATATGTCCGAGGATGTAGTTATTGATTACATTACGCGCAATACTTAATGCAATTGTCTGTTGTTAGCAACTTAATACTGGAAGGGGTTCGGATGATAACCTGAAGGTGGACTTTTTAGGCATAGATGCATGCTGGATAGCGGTCTATGTACTTTGTCGTAATGCCCAATTAAATCTCACTATACTCATCATAATATGTATGTGCATGGTCATGCCCTCTTTATTTGTCAATTGCCCAACTGTAATTTGTTCACCCAACATGCTATTTATCTTATGGGAGAGACACCACTAGTGAACTGTGGACCCCGGTCCAATTCTTTACATCTGAAATACAATCTACTGCAATTGTTCTACTGTTTTCTGCAAACAATCATCATCCACACTATACATCTAATCCTTTGTTACAGCAAGCCGGTGAGATTGACCACCTCACTGTTTCGTTGGGGCAAAGTACTTGGTTTGTGTTGTGCAGGTTCCACGTTGGCGCCGGAATCCCTGGTGTTGCGCCGCACTACATCTCGCCGCCATCAACCTTCAACGTGCTTCTTGACTCCTACTGGTTCGATTAAACCTTGGTTTCATACTGAGGGAAAACTTGCCGCTGTACGCATCACACCTTCCTCTTGGGGTTCCCAACGGACGCGTGCTGTACGCGTATCAAGCTCTTTTTCTGGCGCCGTTGCCGGGGAGATCAAGACACGCTGCAAGGGGAGTCTCCACATCCCAATCTCTTTACTTTGTTTTTATCTTGCTTTATTTTATTTACTACTTTGTTTGCTGCACTAAATCAAAATACAAAAAAATTAGTTGCTAGTTTTACTTTATTTGCTATCTTGTTTGCACGCTATATCAAAAACACAAAAAAAATTAGTTACTTATATTTGCTTTACTTATTTCAACATGTTTCCTTTTAATTTTACCGTAAAAGACATGCCGGTAGGACGTGGGTCTATAATTGGGAGAAATAATATAGAAGAATTTTTCAATCATGTTAGTACCGTTGAAGATTTTGAAGATAGACACTTGGTAGAACTCGCTCCTACTTATGAAATTGCTGTTGCTGCTTTAGTTCGCATGTTGGAAACTAAATTTGTTAATCTCAATCCTATAATCCAACACATGTTTCTTACACTCGGTGATATGGAAGAAGGGGAAAAGAAAGATTTTGTTTTAGAAACCCTTCTTAGAGAATTTGGTGGTATAGCAAGAGAGGCTAGAAAGGTCTTTATTAAATATAAGATGCTTGGTTCTTATACCAATTTTATCAGTATCCTTGAAAAGATGGACATGGAGAGAGTAAAGTACACTAATAATATTAATGATGGTGGGGAGATCAAAGCACCAATACCATGTAAGCTCCTAGCGATGAATGAAGCACTAGAAAATAACTATGCTTGGCTTGTCTCTGAAAATTTGTTTGATGAGAGTAGCAAGCCCAAGACTAATGAAAAGGGATACACTAAAACTTATGTATCCAATATACTATGCATGGTTGAGAAAACTCCACACCCCGCTGTAGATGCACCATCCTTTGATAATACTTGATATACACTTTCTGCGCCTAGCTGAAAGGCATTAAAGAAAAACGCTTATGGGAGAAAACCCATGTTTTTACTACAGTACCTTTATTTTTATTTTGTGTCTTGGAAGTTGTTTACTACTGTAGCAACCTCTCCTTATCTTAGTTTTGTGCATTGTTGTGCCAAGTAAAGTCGTTGATAGTAAGGTTCATACTAGATTTAGATTACTGCGCAGAAACAGATTTTTTTGCTCTCACGAATCTGGGCAAAATTCTCTGTAGGTAACTCAGAAAATTATGCCAATTTACGTGTGTGATCCTCAGATATGTACGCAACTTTCATTCAATTTGAGAATTTTCATTTGAGCAAGTCTGGTGCCTCAATAAAATTCGTCTTTACGAACTGTTCTGTTTTGACAGATTCTGCCTTTTATTTCGCATTGCCTGTTTTGATATGTTCGATGGATTTTTCGATTCCATTGACTTTCAGTAGCTTTGTGCAATGTCCAGAAGTGTTAAGAATGATTATGTCACCTCTGAACATGTATATTTTGATTGTGCACTAACTTTCTAATGAGTTGTTTTGAGTTTGGTGTGGAGGAAGTTTTCAAGGATCAAGAGAGGGAGATGATACAACATGATAAGGAAGAGTGAAAGCTCTAAGCTTGGGGATGCCCCGGTGGTTCACCCCTGCATATATCATGAAGACTCAAGCGTCTAAGCTTGGGGATGCCCAAGGCATCCCCTTCTTCATCGACAACATTATCAGGTTCCTCCCCTGAAACTATATTTTTATTCCATCACATCTTATGTGATTTGTTTGGAGCGTCAGTTTGTTTTGTTTTCGTTTTGTTTGAATAAAACGGATCCTAGCATTCATTGTGTGGGAGAGAGACACGCTCCGCTGTTGCATATGACAAATATGTCCTTAGGCTTTACTCATAGTATTCATGGCAAAGTTTCTTCTTTGTTAAATTGTTGTATGGTTGGAAACGGGAAATGTTGCATGTGGTAGTGTATAATAAAATACTTGTATAACATTGAGCTTTGATAACTTGATTCTTTGCAAATGTTTTGAGGTATTTAGATGGTAAGGCTTGCTGGATAAATAAGTTAAAATTAGTAGTGGATTGTTGTCTTTAAGCTTGTGCCGTACTACAAACTCTATTTAAATAGTTGAAGGCGTAGTTAGACTTGATAGCTTTCCATGTCTGAGAGTTCATCGTAATAACTAAGTTGTGCTGAAGGTCGAGGGAGCTAGCGGGGTACTTGTGCCACCGTGAACGGCCCTCCTTGGAGTAAATTTTAATCATGCTCTTAATGATGAACCTGCTAGTTGTTTGCAATAAGCTTGTGAGTTCTTTTTGACTAATGTTAAGCTACGGTTTTTGGCACTTCCACCATCCAAATTTGCTAGCCTCTTTGGTACTGTGCATTGCCTTTTGCTCACATTGAGAATTGTGCATACTTCGCCAGTACATCCAAACCCGTGGGAGGACTTTCTCTTGTTCTCCTACACATAAGCCCATACATCTCCTCAAAACAGCCACCATACCTACCTACCACAGCATTTCCATAGCTATTCCGAGATATATTGCCATGCAACATCCATTTTACATTACATGCCATGTTTTCATTTATTATTTATATATTGCTTTGCATGATCATTTACAGCTGATGTGTGGTTTACCCATGTTACGCTAGATCATTGCACATCCTGCTAAATTGGCAGAGGCATACAGTTTCATACATCATGTTTCATTCATTATGAGTTATTTGTACCAAAAAGTGTGTTGTCATATTAGGATGTTGCCCCTAAAAATGAAAAGAGCCGTGGAGGCCATCAAAAAGAAAAAAAAAAAAAGAGAAAGAAAAAAAATGAAAAGAAAGAAAAAAAAGAAAAAAAAGAAAAAAGGAAAAAAGAGAATAAAGAAAAAGGGGGCAGCATTACTATCTTTTATCCACACTTGTGCTCATGTTTTAGCACCCGCATTATTCATAGTCATCATTTGTGCTCATGTTTAGCACCTACATTCATATGAGAGAGTTTTCATGTTTTACTAGTATAACTATGTGGGGAATTTACACTATAGAACTTGGGTTGTATATTCCAATGATGAGCCTCCTCAAAAGTGCTCTAGGTCTTCGTGAGCAACCAAGTTGGATGCACCCCCACTAGTTCCATTGGAGAGCTTTCATACACATATAGCTCTATGTGCATCCGTTGCATGGCAATCACTACTCCTTGCATAGCTTCGATCATAAGGCTTCCTCTTGTCTAATGGTCATTTACAGCTTTGCAAGCCTTTCTTCCATTTGGCCTTCCAAACCTCCATTAACGTTCTTTATGCCATAACATCCTGGTGCTAATACCAAATGCTTGCGCTCACCGGTTGAGTAGACTTCGAAACAGTTGATTCATGACGTTCATGTTTATGTTTACTTGACTGAATCCTTCTTATGTTGTGAAAATTTACTTAATGCTTGGAATGAAGGATAGAACTTCTATGCTGAATACTTAATACATCTTTAATGAACTTTGTACGGTTGCATGTCTTTAAAGCAATAGTTCATGAAAACTTCTAGCTTGTCTAACTCTTGCATTATCATCTCTTATATCAATATAGACACTTGCTTTGAATGATTTGATCTCAGCTCATATGCTTTACAATAGTATGATCAAGGTTATGATGGCATGTCACTCCAGAAATTATCTTTGTTATCGTTTACCTCCTCGGGACGAGCAGAAACTAAGCTTGGTGATGCTGATACGTCTCCGACGTATCGATAATTTATTGTGTTCCATGCCACATTATTGATGATATCTACATGTTTTATGCATACTTTATGTCATATTTATGCATTTTCTGGAACTAACCTATTAACAAGATGCCGAAGAGCTAGTTGCTGTTTTCTGCTGTTTTTGGTTTCAGAAATCCTAGTAAGGAAATATTCTCGGAATTGGACGAAATCAACGCCCAGGGGCCTATTTTCACACGAAGCTTCCAGAAGACCGAAGAGTCAACAAAGTGGGGCCACGAGGTGGCCAGGAGGTAGGGCGGCGCGGCCCAGGTCTTGGTCGCGCCGGCCTGTCTCCTGGGCCCCTCGCGACGCCCCTATACCTGCCCTTCCGCCTACAAATAGCCTTCGTCGCGAAACCCCTAGTACCGAGAGCCACGATACGGAAAACCTTCCAGAGACGCCGCCGCCGCCAATCCCATCTCGGGGGATTCAGGAGATCGCCTCCGGCACCCTGCCGGAGAGGGGATTCATCTCCCGGAGGACTCTACACCGCCATGGTCGCCTCCGGAGTGATGAGTGAGTAGTCTACCCCTGGACTATGGGTCCATAGCAGTAGCTAGATGGTTGTCTTCTCCTCATTATGCTTCATTGTCGGATCTTGTGAGCTGCCTAACATGATCAAGATCATCTATTTGTAATGCTATATGTTGTGTTTGTTGGGATCCGATGAATAGAGAATACTATGTTATGTTGATTATCAGTTTATATCTATGTGTTGTTTATGATCTTGCATGCTCTCTGTTATTAGTAGAGGCTCTGGCCAAGTTGATGCTAGTAACTCCAAGAGGGAGTATTTATGCTCGATAGTGGGTTCATGTCTCAGTGAATCTGGGGGAGTGACAAGAACCCCTAAGGTTATGGATGTGCTGTTGCCACTAGGGATAAAACATTGATGCTATGTCCGAGGATGTAGTTATTGATTACATTACAAGCAATACTTAATGCAATTGTCTGTTGTTAGCAACTTAATACTGGAAGAGGTTCGGATGATAACCTGAAGGTGGACTTTTTAGGCATAGATGCATGCTAGATAGCGGTCTATGTACTTTGTCGTAATGCCCAATTAAATCTCACTATACTCATCATAATATGTATGTGCATGGTCATGCCCTCTTTATTTGTCAATTGCCCAACTGTAATTTGTTCACCCAACATGCTATTTATCTTATGGGAGAGACAACACTAGTGAACTGTGGACCCCGGTCCAATTCTTTACATCTGAAATACAATCTACTGCAATTGTTCTACTGTTTTCTGCAAACAATCATCATCCACACTATACATCTAATCCTTTGTTACAGCAAGCCGGTGAGATTGACAACCTCACTGTTTCGTTGGGGCAAAGTACTTGGTTTGTGTTGTGCAGGTTCCACGTTGGCGCCGGAATCCCTAGTGTTGCGCCGCACTACATCTCGCCGCCATCAACCTTCAACGTGCTTCTTGACTCCTACTGGTTCGATTAAACCTTGGTTTCATACTGAGGGAAAACTTGCCGCTGTACGGATCACACCTTCCTCTTGGGGTTCCCAACGGATGCGTGCTGTACGCGTATCACCGCCCTATGAGGTGGCCACCTCGTCACCCCTCTCCGACTCTGGTTCGACCTGGTACTTTCCTTATGACATAAAAATTCCTGCTATATAATCCCCCGGACCCCTGGAGGTCCGTATATCGTTTTCTCGACGTGTTTTGTTTTGAGCTGTTTCTGCCAGGATCTATTTTCAATCTAGGAGCACCATGGCCTCCGACAACAAGGGCAAAGGGCTTTCGGAAGAAGAAGTGAAAAGGGTGTCATCAAAACAAGAGCAACAAGCCGTTGGGAGTAAGCAAATCTTGGTGGGATCTGTTGACACTCGACGTTCTTTCTCTCATAACTTGCAGGGACCCTTACCACCTGCTCTTAGCCTCGACTCTTTCCCTGTGTTGGAAGAAGCTCTATGAGCTACCGATGAGTTTTGTGATCAATACCATGCTCTAAGAAGAGAAGTGGAGATACTTCAGGAGGAGAATTACCGACTCCGTAGAATGCTAGAATATTACTTGATTCCCATCACAAGGCCGCCACCGCCAACTTCAGATAACAATGAATCTCTTCGAGTCTTAGTGCAGAATTGCCAAACTGAGAAACTGAAGCTGAAGGAGATCTGTAAGAAGCGCGGGAGGAATTCATCACCACCATCGCCGAAGGAGTAATTCATCATCGGTATTGGCATCCCCTTGGTTTGTTCCAAGCTTGGGGGAGTGCCGCGGTATCACATCATCACTACCTTTTACTTTTTACTATCAAGTAGTGTCATATCATGAGTAGGGAAGTTATCATATAAGATGGGTTGCAGTGTGGAAGTATCTCTCCTTTAGTTGGTTGTCTATGTATCCCTTGGTGTGAGTTATCGTTATGGAATATTAATGAGAAGTTCCATCATTTACATATTGCAGATCTTATTTTAGTTTGCAATCCTTATTATATGATTGATCTTGTTATTAGTGTTGGTATCACTTTGGGAGCATTGAATAAATCTATTTGGTTTTGGCAAACTTAGCATTGGTCAATAGCAACAACACTTTGAGGTTTAAGTAGAAAAGAGAAATACATGTAGTTGTTTCATTGTCTTCCTTTCTTGTTAGCTCATAGCTTATTATTCTGAAGTTAAAAATTTTTGTGCTTACAAGGAAGATGCATGATTGTTTCTATTACATGTATGTTTGTTTGTTTCCCTCGACTCTTATGCTTGCTAATTAACCTTGCTAGCCAAAAACCTGTACCGAGAGGGAATGCTTCTCGTGCATCCAAACCTCAACCCAAACCTATGCCATTTGTGTCCACCATAACTACCTACTACATGGTATTTCCTGCCATTCCAAGTAAATACTTCGTGTGCTACCTTTAAATAATTCAAAATTTACTATCTCTTATTTGTGTCAATGTTTTATAGCTCATGAGGAAGTATGTGGTGTTTTATCTTTCAATCTTGTTGGGCAACTTTCACCAATGGACTAGTGGCTTCATCCACTTATCCAATAACTTTGCAAAAAGAGCTGGCAATGGGGTTCCCAGTCCCAAATTAATTAACCTTCATAATTTTACAAATAGACACTCCTCCATGGTATGTGATTGTTGGAAGGCACCCGAGGATTCGGTTAGCCATGGCTTGAGAAAGCAAAGGAGGGGAGGAGTGTCATCTAAATAAAACTAAAATAAAAGGCACTCCTTCATGGTATGAGATTGTTGGCAGGCACCCGAGGATTCGGTTAGCCGTGGTTTGTGAAAGCAAAGGTTGGAAGGAGTGCCAACCTAAAATAAAACTTTATGGGAGCCGCTCTTCGAGAGTTTGTCTGGCAAGAGCGTTAGAGTACCCGCTACCAGTCGTTGACAACAACAAACACCTCTCAAAATGTTACTTTTACTCTCTTTATATGATTTCAAAATTGAAAAAGCTCTAGCACATGATTTAATCCCTGCTTCCCTCTGCGAAGGGCATGTCTTTTACTTTATGTTGAGTCAGTAAACCTATTTCCCTCCATCTTAAGCAAGCATTTGAGTTGTTGTGATCAAACCATTATATTGTGATTTACTTCATCATGTCTTTTACTCTTCCTTGTTTAGTATAAGTTTTATGTGAATGAATATAGCTTTGAAAGTTATCAATGATCATGAGGAGATTATTACGATTGAGTATGCAAGTTGTGCCATATAAACTTTAACATAAGAGCGCTTCTCGATAGATAAGTATAACCTGTTAATTGCTCTCTGACCAAGAACGAAGTTTGCCATCACCAACTATGATTTCTTATGCACCTTTATTTGTGATTACCTTATACTTGTTCCAAGTTGAATTATATGAGGAAGTTGTTTACTAGAATGTCTTGTGTGAATGAATATGATGCTTCTTGTCCGTATTTTATTTATCGACTCTTCACTCCATAAACCTGTGATCCTGTTTACCGAGTTCAGTTTCGCTTGGGGACAAGTGAAGTCTAAGCTTGGGGGGAGTTGATACGTCCAATTTGCATCACTATTTTATATCATAATTTGCTGTTATTCATTGATATATTTCATATTTGGAGATGATACTTATGTTATTTCATCTATTTTGCATGTTTCATGATTATTGGAGGATCGCGCACCGGAGTCAGGATTCTGCTGGAAAAAGCGCCGTCAGAATGCAATATTTCGGAAGATCAACAATTGACGAAAGTTATATGAAAAATCCTATTTTTCCAGAAGATGACGAGAGCCAGAAGGAGGAGCCGAGGAGGGCCACCATGGGCCCCCCTCACAGGCCGGCACGGGCCCTGCCCTGGCCGCGCCGCCTTGTGGGGAGGGGGCCCACAGCCCCCTCTGGCCTCCTCTCCTTCGCGTATTTTTTCGTCCCGAAAACCTAAGCTCCAGGGAGTTAGTCGCGAAGAGTCACAGCCGCCTCTGCGGGGCGGAGAACACCAGAGAGAAAAGTGAAGGAGATATGCCCTAGAGGCAATAATAAAGTGGTTATTATTTATATCTTTATGTTTATGATAAATGTTTATATATCATGCTATAATTGTATTAACCGAAACATTAGTACATGTGTGATATGTAGACAACAAGAAGTCCCTAGTATGCCTCTTAAACTAGCTTGTTGATTAATGGATGATTAGTTTCATAATCATGAACATTGGATGTTATTAATAACAAGGTTATATCATTATATGAATGATGTAATGGACACACCCAATTAAGCGTAGCATAAGATCTCGTCATTAAGTTATTTGCTATAAGCTTTCGATACATAGTTACCTAGTCCTTATGACCATGAGATCATGTAAATCACTTATACCGGAAAGGTACTTTGATTACACCAAACACCACTGCGTAAATGGGTGGCTATAAAGGTGGGATTAAGTATCCGGAAAGTATGAGTTGAGGCATATGGATCAACAGTGGGATTTGTCCATCCCGATGACGGATAGGGTGGAATGTCGTCTAATGTCTTGCAAGCATATGAATGAGTTCATAAGAGACCACATACCACGGTACGAGTAAAGAGTACTTGTCAGGAGACGAGGTTGAACAAGGTATAGAGTGATACCGAAGATCAAACCTCGGACAAGTAAAATATCGCGAGATAAAGGGAATTGGTATTGTATGTGAATGGTTCATTCGATCACTAAAGTCATCGTTGAATATGTGGGAGCCATTATGGATCTCCAGATCCCGCTATTGGTTATTGGTCGGAGTGAGTACTCAACCATGTCCGCATAGTTCACGAACCGTAGGGTGACACACTTAAAGTTGGATGTTGAAATGGTAGTACTTGAATATGGAATGGAGTTCGAATATTTGTTCGGAGTCCCGGATGAGATCCCGGACATCACGAGGAGTTCCGGAATGGTCCGGAGAATAAGATTCATATATAGGATGTCATTTTATGTGAATTAAAATGTCGCGGAAGGTTCTATGGAAGGTTCTAGAAGGTTCTAGAAAAGTCCGGAAGAAACCACCAAGGAAGGTGGAGTCCACATGGGACTCCACCTCCATGGCCGGCCAACCCTAGTGGGGGAGGAGTCCCAAGTGGACTCCCCCTTAGGGGGCCGGCCACCCCCCCATATGGGAGGTGGAACTCCCACCTCTAGTGGGAGTCCTAGCTTGGCTAGGTTTCCCCTCCATATGGAAGGTTTTTGGTTCGGGTCTTATTCGAAGACTTGGAGACCAACTCTTGGGGATCCACCTATATAATGAGGGGCCAAGGGAGGGGGCCGGCCACCCCAAGACCACAAGCTGGCCGCCCCCCTTGAAGTGGCCGGCCACCCCCTCCCAAACCCTAGCCGCCCCCTCTCCTCCATAACTCCCGCGTAGCTTTAGCGAAGCTCCGCCGGACTTCTCCACCACCACCGACACCACGCCGTCGTGCTGTAGGATTCAAGAGGAGCTACTACTTCCGCTGCCCGCTGGAACGGGAGGTGGACGTCGTCTTCATCAACAACCGAACGTGTGACCGAGTACGGAGGTGTTGCCCGTTCGTGGCGCCGGAACCGTTCGTGATCAAGATCTTCTACGCGCTTTTGCAAGCGGCAAGTGAACTTCTACCGCAGCAACAAGAGCCTCCTCTTGTAGGCTTTGGAATCTCTTCAAGGGTGAGACTCGATACCCCCTCGTTGCTACCGTCTTCTAGATTGCATCTTGGCTTGGATTGCGTGTTCGCGGTAGGAAATTTTTTGTTTTCTATGCAACGTTATCCTACAGTGGTATCAAAGCCGTGTCTATTCATAGATGGTTGCACGAGTAGAACACAATGGTTTGTGGGCGTTGATGCTCTTGTTATCTTTAGTTTGAGTACTTTGCATCTTTGTGGCATAGTGGGATGAAGCGGCTCGGACTAACTTTACATGACCGCGTTCATGAGACTTGTTCCTCGTTCGACATGCAACTTGTATTGCATAAGAGGCTTTGCGGGTGTCTGTCTCTCCTACTATAGTGAAGATTCAATTTACTCTTCTATTGAAAACATTAGTATCAACGTTGTGGTTCATGTTCGTAGGTAGATTAGATCTCTCTCGAAAACCCTAAACCACGTAAAATATGCAAACCAAATTAGAGACGTCTAACTTGTTTTTGCAGGGTTTGGTGATGTGATATGGCCATAATGTGATGATGAATATGTATGAGATGATCATTATTGTATTGTGGCAACCGGCAGGAGCCTTATGGTTGTCTTTAAATTTCATGTTGAGTAGTATTTCAAAGTAGTTGTAATAGTTGCTACATGGAGGACAATCATGAAGACGGCGCCATTGACCTTGACGCTACGCCGACGATGATGGAGATCATGCCCGAAGATGATGAAGATCATGTCCGTGCTTTGGAGATGAAGATCAAAGGCGCAAAGACAAAAGGGCCATATCATATCACATATGAACTGCATGTGATGTTAATCCTTTTATGCATCTTATTTTGCTTAGATCGCGACGGTAGCATTATAAGATGATCCCTCACTAAAATCTCAAGATAATAAAGTGTTCATCCTTAGTAGCACCGTTACCAAGTCTTGTCATTTCGAAGCATCTCGTGATGATCGGGTGTGATAGATTCAATAAGTACATACAACGGGTGCAAGACAGTTTTGCACATGCGGATACTAAGGTGGCCTTGATGAGCCTAGCATGTACAGACATGGTCTCGGAACACGTGATACCGAAAGGTAGAGCATGAATCATATAGTTGATATGATGAACACTTTGAGTGTTCGCCATTGAAATCACACCTTTTCTCGTGATGATCGGGTTTAGGTGCTGTGGATTTGGTTCGTGTGATCACTAAGACAATGTGAGGGATATTGTTTTGAGTGGGAGTTCACTTAGATTTTTAATTATGTTGAATTAAAATTTGAACTCAATTTGTCATAAACTTAGTCTAAACTTTTGCAAATATATGTTGTAGAGATGGCGTCCCCAATCAATTTTAATCAGTTCCTAGAGAAAGAGAAACTTAAGAGCAACGGTAGCAACTTCACCGACTGGTTCCGTCATGTGAGGATCTTCCTCTCTGGCGGAAATCTGCAATATGTGCTTGATGCACCGCTAGGTGACCCTCCTGCTGAAACTGAAACCGATGAAGTAAAAGCTGTTTACGCGACTCGGAAAACTCGGTACTCTCAAGTTCAGTGTGCCATCCTGTGTAGTCTGGAATCCGATCTTCAAAAACGTTTTGAGCACCACGATCCTCATGAGTTGATGAATGAGCTGAAAGCTATATTCGAGACTCATGCGGCCGTGGAATGCTATGAAGCATCGAAACATTTCTTCAGCTGCATGATGGAAGAAGGCAGCTCCGTTAGTGAGCACATGCTCGCCATGACCGGGCATGCGAAGAAACTCAGTGACTTGGGAATAGTGATTCCTAACAGACTGGGTATTAATCGTGTCCTTCAATCACTGCCACCAAGTTACAAGAACTTTGTGATGAATGTCAACACCCGGATTTTTAAGTCCAGATGCCTATTATGCCCTTCATCGCAATCCCAGGAATATTGTTTTTGCGAGACATAATAGATTGACATCACAGAACATCATTCATTACAACATCGTAATTGTCTTACAACAAAGGATCACATGATCCAGTCTCATTACAATAGTAGATCATCTATTGATCAATTACAAAACACATAGCGGAAGCGAAGTAGCGTAGTAGTAGTCCATCTATTCCACAGGCAACTGTTGACGTCAGGAGTGATCCTAGTTGTCATAGATGTCCTGCTGTCCTTCTTCCGGGTTCTGGTACTCCTCTTCATAGTCTGGCCATTTGAATAGCCAGGGACAAAGCCATGAGTACTTTAAAGTACTCGCAAACTAATACTAAGGTAAGTATTATCAACTATGGAAGGGGATGCTAAGCTCTAGTTTCATTTGCATAAAGCCAGTTTTATTTCATAAGCACTTTAGTAAACAAAGACTTTTCATTTGCCTAACTTAACTCAAGTGGGAACATTAGTGTCATTCCCACAACTCAGTTGTGATTCAAAGTCAAAGTCACCTTTCAAACTCAAGTCACAAGTCACCATTCATATTTTTGGAAAAGTTCTGATGACGGAACAGTATGGCCTTTCCAACTGTCCATGACCATTCCAGAGGAGTTGTTGCGGTACTTCTGGGTATGGTGGTGTCCATTCTGGTTCATCATTCTGCGTTTGCGGTTCTCATTGGCTTGATGCAGCTTCCCTTCCATTTGGATGGCTGAGTCTACTAGGGCTTCGAGGTCAGCGAACGGAATGTTCACCAACACAGTTTGCATCTCGTCGTGCAATCCGTTCAGAAATCTTTCCTTCCTCTTCTCATTGTTATCGGTCTCGTCCGGGGCGTACCTTGACAGAGTGAGAAACCTGTCGCGGTATTCCACCACGGACATCCTTCCTTGCTTGAGTTCGCGGAACTCGTCTCTCATTTTCTTGATTAGTCCTTGGGGCACATGGTATTTGCTAAACTTCAGCTTGAAGTCTTCCCAAGTCATCATCTGTCCTGCATTCATGGCACGGACACTTGTCCACCAGGCTCTGGCAGGTCCTGACAGATAGTGGGTGGCAAACAGTACTTTTTCTGCGGCTTCAACTCCCGCAACTTCGAGGTTGTTCTCCATGGTCTGGAGCCAGTCATCAGCATCGAGGGGCTCTTCAGTCTTGTTGAATATCGAAGGGTTGGTGTGCTGAAAGTTCTTCAGCTTCGATCCAGGGTGCTCGTGATTTCCGTGGCCTTGATTGTTCTGAGCTATCTGCTGCAGTGCGGTAATGTTGGCTTGGCGTTCAGCTCTCTCGACTTCTCGGTCTGCCATCATCGTCTGCAGCAGTTGCATCATGGCATCCTGGGTGGCGTTGCGGGTTGGTGGGGCCATCTGAACATCGGAGTAGATGATAAGATAAGAAGGAAATTTCTATGGTTTGTTTTGTTAAATTTTTAAAAGTTCACAAATTGAAATTTTGAGTAGTGTTGCGGGGGTAAAAACCAACAACACTTTTTCATTCATACCAAGCATCACATATTACAAATCTAACACACCGTTGGTTTGAAGAACCATTCATCGCTCTACGATACAAGGGGGATCCTGATACAACTCACACCTACTTAAGTGCTGGGGTGATACTACTCTTCAGGGTGGATTCTTTGTCTTCACGGGTGATGTGCTTGGCGAGAGGCGAGGGCGTTGTCCAAATCCCTGCGGGTTTTGTACAGCCTGAAGTCCTGATGTGCTACATAGTGGTTCATCTCCGGGTGTGGTGGCATGGTCATCGATCTTCCCATGGAGTCATGTCTTGGGTAGTAGATGAAGCGAGTGTTCTTGATCTTGTTCTCATTTTGTCCACATAGACGGGCAATTGCTTCATGCATAGCTCTGACTAGTCCTTCCTTCCAAGTGTTTCCCGTTTCAGAAAACCAGATGGTTTCCCATACCGGGGCTCCAAGCTTTCTTCGTAGATCAGTAGAAACTTCCCACCGAGGGGGTTCTCCGGAGTGGTTGTTGAGGGGTATTCCGAAGAACTCGGGATACGGGTGTCCTAGATATTCCACTAGTTGCTTCAAATCCTTTTCGAACCTCAGTTCTCCTCCGTGACCAAGCTGATAGCACTCCCATTTGTATTCCATCTATGAACAAAGAGGAGGAGTAAATTAGAGAAGTATTCAAGTGTGCAAAATTTTAGATAGTGCTACAAATAAAAAGTAGAGCATGAATTTCCCATTTTGGAAAAGATCTCAAGGGTAAGAGTGAGAATAAGTTTTTCACAAATATTCACGTCTTTGGTTTTTGAAACTAAGTTTTGCAGACGTCCATTCTAACTAGGGTCTCCTAAGGTCAACAATGGCTCTGATACCAACTTGTCAACACCCGGATTTTTAAGTCCAGATGCCTATTATGCCCTTCATCGCAATCCCAGGAATATTGTTTTTGCGAGACATAATAGATTGATATCACAGAACATCATTCATTACAACATCGTAATTGTCTTACAACAAAGGATCACATGATCCAGTCTCATTACAATAGTAGATGATCTATTGATCAATTACAAAACACATAGCGGAAGCGAAGTAGCGTAGTAGTAGTCCATCTATTCCACAGGCAACTGTTGACGTCAGGAGTGATCCTAGTTGTCGTAGACGTCCTGTTGTCCTTCTTCCGGGTTCTGGTACTCCTCTTCATAGTCTGGCCATTTGAATAGCCAGGGACAAAGCCATGAGTACTTTAAAGTACTCGCAAACTAATACTAAGGTAAGTATTATCAACTATGGAAGGGGATGCTAAGCTCTAGTTTCATTTGCATAAAGCCAGTTTTATTTCATAAGCACTTTAGTAAACAAAGACTTTTCATTTGCCTAACTTAACTCAAGTGGGAACATTAGTGTCATTCCCACAACTCAGTTGTGATTCAAAGTCAAAGTCACCTTTCAAACTCAAGTCACAAGTCACCATTCATATTTTTGGAAAAGTTCTGATGACGGAACAGTATGGCCTTTCCAACTGTCCATGACCGCGGACGCGGCTATTCGAATAGGTTTACACTCTGCAGAGGTTGTACACTTGTGCCACAACAATTGCAATAGTCCGTCAGGGGTAACTGGCCCTGATTTATCACACTCAGTGCGCGAACTACCAATCCTAACCTTTCATTTACATATCCTAGTATAGGCACCTCTCCCCATGAGCTTGGCCTCCCGGTGATAGCCAACTGTTATCCCGGGAACTGCACAGGGCTAGGGCCGGACATTCACCTCATTTCACGTCATTTCATATCACTTCACCAGTACGGAGGCAGCCTCGGCATAACCCCTATGACGCTTGTTCAGAGGGAACCCATACTAAAATACATAAGTTTCCAGCTAAGCCTTACCCAGATTCAGGTATTGTGGGGGTACTTGTAAAATTGGAATGGTATCGCATCCGAACCCAACCATCAGTGTTTTTGTAAAATTCACCAAGTCATTCACCAGTCATATTCACCTTCAAAATCTTTCAATAGAATGACTCATCATTCCAAGGTTTTCAAAGTCATTTCACACACACAAGTTCCCATCTAGAATAACCAATTTTTATTTAGCACTAGCATCTAGGTATGAGGGGTGCTAAGTAATTTGCTTTGCTTCTAGGCTAACTTTGATACTCTTGTACTAATCCAAGACTAATCAAGTGAATCATAAATCAAAAAGTACTTTGATAAAACAAAAGTAAATAAAGCTTGTAAAGTAAAACTGGGAAATAGGATCATAAGCATAAAATAAATGGGGTAATGCCTTGCTCATGGTGAGCTTTGCACTTTGCAAGAGTATTATCTTGCAAGAATATTAGCTTGCCTTGGTTGGGGGATTGGTCAAAGTGGTCTTCTTCTCCTTGGAAGTAGACCTCCTCCTCCTCTTGATACTCCTTGGTACTAGCGTCTAAAATACGAATAAGGGGTACACAATCATCATAACAAACTTATTTACTAAACTAAGCACACACATGATTCACACAATCTTAAGCTAGCCTCATACAATACTATTAAGTGGGTGGATGGGTTTCTTTCTTATTTAAGAAAAATAATTTCCTCTCATACTAATTTAGATGTTACTTTTAATTACTTAGAGAAATAATTTCCTCTCATTATCTTATTAAGATTTAATTTCTCTCATGAATAATATATGACCTAGGTTGACCAAAGTCAACCTCTTCATACTTATCATTTGAGAAAATGATTTAAATGAGGTTCCATACCTCATGCAATTTAATACTAACATGGTAGTGATTTAATGTCACCAAATAACTCAACATGAGATTATATAGACCATGGTTACTACCTCATGTTGAATTACTTGAGAACAAGGTTTAAATGAGAGGAATACCTCTCATATGATTTAACACATAGTTGTAACTAAGTTAAAAATTACTATTAAGGTGACTTAATATTCTCAAGATGAATCCTATGGGGTCATGAAGACTAAGGTCATCACCTCACATGGAATCACTTGGAATACAAATTTAAATGAGATGCTATACCTCATACAATTAAAAAACTATTTTTGTAAAGGTTTAAATGGGCTAGTTATTGACTACATAGCCAATATTTTGCTTCTAGCCCATGATCATACACAGTACCTATATCATATTTTTACATAAACAATTAGAGTTTGTGAAATGTGAATTATGAGAGTTGGAATCACCTCAAAATTCAAAAGGGTTGATTTTTAATAATTTTTCTAAGGCAGAAAAGTCTCTGTCTTGTTTATTTTCCCACTTTAATTCTATAACAGATCTAGGTTTGAATCCAGTGGCATTTGATAGAGAAAACTCTAAGCTTTCCAAAAAATATAAAGTTTGTAAAATTTGGCCAAGTAGATTGGTCCCTATTGATTTTTGAAGTTGACATCAGATTGCAAAATTTATCTATTCTGGAAATTTTGAATTTAAACTGTGGGCTGGCGGGAAACGGTATTGGGCCAGGGAGAGGGAAAAAGGTTTGGGCCGGCCCAGCTAACGCTTCACACGCAGCGGGACGTCTGACGAGGTGGGTCCCAACTGTCAATGCCACTTAACCGCGAATCGGTATGAAGAGATATCAGCCGTGGGATTAGAGGGGATCGGACGGCTGCGGTTCGTCCTCGTCGAAGACGAGCTCCGACGAGCTCTAACCCTAGCCGGCGGCAGAGGGGTCGCGGAGAGGGGCTTACCGGCGTCCGGCGGGGTCGGCGAGGCGGGCAATCGACGTTGTCGATGACGACGAGTCGAATGAGGGTCGTTGCAGCTCCGGGAGTGCTCGGAATCATCGGCGGCGTCGAGCTACTGCGGCGGCGGGCTCCGGCCAAATTCCGGCGAGGTGGTGTGTAATCGGAGAGGGGAAGAGGTCGAGGAGGTTCAGGAGGGAGAGGAGAACTTGTTGGTGTGCAGAAATCGTCCAGGGAGCGTCGGCTTTTATAGGGGCGAGGCAAGGCCGAGGCGGAGCGGGCAGGTCATCGATGACAACAGCGATACAGTGGGTTCTGGTCACTGGCGATGATGCAGTGGAGTTGGCGACGTCGAGGCGGTCACGACGAGCGTCAGCGCTCTGAAAACGGAGCACGGAGCATGCTGGCGACGTCATGTACTGGCAGCGGTACTGGCGGACGGTCGTCGTCCACGGTGACGGCGACAGGGCAACGACGAGCCAATGGCGATGTCCAGGGGCTAGCTGGGGTCCTGGCGAGCAAGTGGGTGAAAGGAGAAGTCGTGAGGTGGTCTGAGGCGACGAGGCGAGGAGGTGTACTGGCGCGCCCGTGGTCCTGCTCGTGCGCGCGCTGGCGAGGCTGACCTGGGTGATCACGTCACGGCCCGGCGTGTGTGGTCTTCTCCAGGGCCAGGGCTTGGCACTGGTGTGTGAGATGAGGCCATGCTAGTTGACAAGGTTAGTCAGTGTAGAGGGGACTAGAGCTTGCACCACTAATAACTTTCAAAGTGTATGTGACATGGGACAATATTTTTGGGCATGGTGGTGATGGGAGGTGACCATGCACTTGGTGAGGTCATGCTAGAGGGTTTTGGGCACCAGGTAGTGTGGATGAGCACAAGGGAGAGAGAGGTGAGGTGATGGAGAGTGGGTGGAATAGTGGTTGTACCTCTATGGCATCATCTTTGATTATTTAACAAGGTCTCTTGTGTGATGACTTTTGACCAAAATTCTGCATGGATAGGTTCTAAATGATATTGGTCAACCACTCATGGCATTGGTTTGATTTTTGAAATTGATTTGCAAAGATTCTAAATTTGGAGGGAATCTAGAATTGGTTTCAATGTCTCCACTTGTCAATCCTATTCTGGTCAACCTGGTCAAAGTCAGCTCTGGTGGTCAACAGCAAAAAGGTTCACCTTGACATGGTCTTGGATGACATGGCAAGAGTTGGTCAATGTTGGTTTAGGAAAAGTCAAAACCAGGGGTGTAAATTGGGTAACATTTTATAAAAGGGTCACATGACCATTATCACATGTATGTTGATTTTGAGATTTTCTTTGATTTGATTTTGGTTTCTTTGATGCAATTGTGTTTGTTTATCATATCTAAGAGTTTTACAAACAATAGATCAAGCAATGGTGGCCTTTGGTGAAGATTTGCAAAATTGGCCTTATGTGTATGTGAGTGAAATTGGGAAATCCTCACCATTTGATTTCTCTCCAATTGATTTGATATTTCTTGACTCTAATGTGATTCTTATTAGTTTAGAATCATTTTAAGACCATTGAAACCAATTCAAATGGTCTTGTTCAAAGATTTGCAAAAATGGCCATAACACATAAGAGGTGATGTGTCATATTTCATTAAACTTGTAAATTGTTCATCTTGCTTCACTTGGACATGGGTTAGGGTAAATTTAGTGTTATATTAGGTTGAGAGATGGTTTCACACCATTTGGTCAAGGTTTAAAGTCATAGGGCAAAATTTGGTGAAATGGCTATGTGCCACATATGCCTCTATGCATATGTTGCATTTGAATTTTAATTTGACTTGGCTTGACCGAAATGAGGTTGTGGAGTGTTGAAATGGTATATAGGAGTGATCCAACCATTCACCACAAGTCTTAGGGTCAAGATCCTTAATTTCACAATTTTGCATTTTACTCACATATGCCTCTATGGCATTTTTAGTTTTCTTTTTATTTTCTTTGGTTTCAACTTGGAAATGATTTGAGGGGTACTAGATAAGGTTTATGAAGCTTTTCCAATCCTCTAAATAGAGTGGAAAGGTCTAGGGTAAAGTTTTATAAGAATAGCCATAGGCACATATGCCTCTTTCTTATTTTAATTCTCCTTTTATTTTATTTTAACTTGGATTGGTAAAAGGGAGTGGGAGGTTTAGGGTTTAAGAGTATTTCAATATACTTTAACAAGCAATCATGGCAATAGCACAAGAATTCAACAAGATTACTATGCATCAAACTTAATTTAATAAAAGTTTTTGTTGGTTCCAAAATTTGGAACTAGGGAAATTCATTTTGTTTTCTTTTGAAATTTTTGGGATGTTACAAACCCTTCCCCCTTAAACAAATCTCGTCCCGATATTTTAAGAAAAGTTAGGTTCCTAAGAAAGATTGAGCGGTGAGATTAACAGGGGAACATACTTGGCACGGCCTGAGGGGCTTCCTGGGCTTCATTGGCAGTCATGTGGTAGAAACGGCCGTTGTTGTTGTTCTGGTTCCTTCTTCCTGCAAAGCGGCGCTGTTGCTGAGCAGGTGCTGCGGTATTGGCGGCAATCTTGGCAAGCTTTTTGGGGCACTCATTGGAGTAGTGACCCACAACTCCACATTCATAGCAGTTGACGGTGGACTTGTCTTTGGGGTTGACGGGAACAGCGTTACTCCCAGTCCTTGGGGCAGTATTGGTGGTGTTGTTGTTTCCATTGTTGTTGCTGTTGTTGTTGCTGTTGTTGGGGTGGTTGTTGTTGTTGTGGCTGTTGTTGTTGTTGTTGTTGCCTCCAGGCTTCGGGGGTCCTCCGTTGTTGTTGTGGTTGTTGGGGCGATAACTCTGAGCAGGGGGCTTGTTGTATCTTGGGGTGAATCCTCCAGAGGAGTTGTTGAGGTACTTCTGGGTATGGTGGGGTTCATTCTGGTTCATCATTCTGCGTTTGCGGTTCTCATTGGCTTGATGCAGCTTCCCTTCCATTTGGATGGCTGAGTCTACTAGGGCTTCGAGGTCAGCGAACGGAATGTTCACCAACACAGTTTGCATCTCATCGTGCAATCCGTTCAGAAATCTTTCCTTCCTCTTCTCATTGTTATCGGTCTCGTCCGGGGCGTACCTTGACAGAGTGAGAAACCTGTCGCGGTATTCCACCACGGACATCCTTCCTTGCTTGAGTTCGCGGAACTCGTCTCTCATTTTCTTGATTAGTCCTTGGGGCACATGGTATTTGCTAAACTTCAGCTTGAAGTCTTCCCAAGTCATCATCTGTCCTGCATTCATGGCACGGACACTTGTCCACCAGGCTCTGGCAGGTCCTGACAGATAGTGGGTGGCAAACAGTACTTTTTCTGCGGCTTCAACTCCCGCAACTTCGAGGTTGTTCTCCATGGTCTGGAGCCAGTCATCAGCATCGAGGGGCTCTTCAGTCTTGTTGAATATCGGAGGGTTGGTGTGCTGAAAGTTCTTCAGCTTCGATCCAGGGTGCTCGTGATTTCCGTGGCCTTGATTGTTCTGAGCTATCTGCTGCAGTGCGGTAATGTTGGCTTGGCGTTCAGCTCTCTCGACTTCTTGGTCTGCCATCATCGTCTGCAGCAGTTGCATCATGGCATCCTGGGTGGCGTTGCGGGTTGGTGGGGCCATCTGAACATCGGAGTAGATGATAAGATAAGAGGGAAATTTCTATGGTTTGTTTTGTTAAATTTTTAAAAGTTCACAAATTGAAATTTTGAGTAGTGTTGCGGGGGTAAAAACCAACAACACTTTTTCATTCATACCAAGCATCACATATTACAAATCTAACACACCGTTGGTTTGAAGAACCATTCATCGCTCTACGATACAAGGGGGATCCTGATACAACTCACACCTACTTAAGTGCTGGGGTGATACTACTCTTCAGGGTGGATTCTTTGTCTTCACGGGTGATATGCTTGGCGAGAGGCGAGGGCGTTGTCCAAATCCCTGCGGGTTTTGTACAGCCTGAAGTCCTGATGTGCTACATAGTGGTTCATCTCCGGGTGTGGTGGCATGGTCATCGATCTTCCCATGGAGTCATGTCTTGGGTAGTAGATGAAGCGAGTGTTCTTGATCTTGTTCTCATTTTGTCCACATAGACGGGCAATTGCTTCATGCATAGCTCTGACTAGTCCTTCCTTCCAAGTGTTTCCCGTTTCAGAAAACCAGATGGTTTCCCATACCGGGGCTCCAAGCTTTCTTCGTAGATCAGTAGAAACTTCCCACCGAGGGGGTTCTCCGGAGTGGTTGTTGAGGGGTATTCCGAAGAACTCGGGATACGGGTGTCCTAGATATTCCACTAGTTGCTTCAAATCCTTTTCGAACCTCAGTTCTCCTCCGTGACCAAGCTGATAGCACTCCCATTTGTATTCCATCTATGAACAAAGAGGAGGAGTAAATTAGAGAAGTATTCAAGTGTGCAAAATTTTAGATAGTGCTACAAATAAAAAGTAGAGCATGAATTTCCCATTTTGGAAAAGATCTCAAGGGTAAGAGTGAGAATAAGTTTTTCACAAATATTCACTTCTTTGGTTTTTGAAACTAAGTTTTGCAGACGTCCATTCTAACTAGGGTCTCCTAAGGTCAACAATGGCTCTGATACCAACTTGTCAACACCCGGATTTTTAAGTCCAGATGCCTATTATGCCCTTCATCGCAATCCCAGGAATATTGTTTTTGCGAGACATAATAGATTGATATCACAGAACATCATTCATTACAACATCGTAATTGTCTTACAACAAAGGATCACATGATCCAGTCTCATTACAATAGTAGATGATCTATTGATCAATTACAAAACACATAGCGGAAGCGAAGTAGCGTAGTAGTAGTCCATCTATTCCACAGGCAACTGTTGACGTCAGGAGTGATCCTAGTTGTCGTAGACGTCCTGTTGTCCTTCTTCCGGGTTCTGGTACTCCTCTTCATAGTCTGGCCATTTGAATAGCCAGGGACAAAGCCATGAGTACTTTAAAGTACTCGCAAACTAATACTAAGGTAAGTATTATCAACTATGGAAGGGGATGCTAAGCTCTAGTTTCATTTGCATAAAGCCAGTTTTATTTCATAAGCACTTTAGTAAACAAAGACTTTTCATTTGCCTAACTTAACTCAAGTGGGAACATTAGTGTCATTCCCACAACTCAGTTGTGATTCAAAGTCAAAGTCACCTTTCAAACTCAAGTCACAAGTCACCATTCATATTTTTGGAAAAGTTCTGATGACGGAACAGTATGGCCTTTCCCAACTGTCCATGACCGCGGACGCGGCTATTCGAATAGGTTTACACTCTGCAGAGGTTGTACACTTGTGCCACAACAATTGCAATAGTCCGTCAGGGGTAACTGGCCCTGATTTATCACACTCAGTGCGCGAACTACCAATCCTAACCTTTCATTTACATATCCTAGTATAGGCACCTCTCCCCATGAGCTTGGCCTCCCGGTGATAGCCAACTGTTATCCCGGGAACTGCACAGGGCTTGGGCCGGACATTCACCTCATTTCACGTCATTTCATATCACTTCACCAGTACGGAGGCAGCCTCGGCATAACCCCTATGACGCTTGTTCAGAGGGAACCCATACTAAAATACATAAGTTTCCAGCTAAGCCTTACCCAGATTCAGGTATTGTGGGGGTACTTGTAAAATTGGAATGGTATCGCATCCGAACCCAACCATCAGTGTTTTTGTAAAATTCACCAAGTCATTCACCAGTCATATTCACCTTCAAAATCTTTCAATAGAATGACTCATCATTCCAAGGTTTTCAAAGTCATTTCACACACACAAGTTCCCATCTAGAATAACCAATTTTTATTTAGCACTAGCATCTAGGTATGAGGGGTGCTAAGTAATTTGCTTTGCTTCTAGGCTAACTTTGATACTCTTGTACTAATCCAAGACTAATCAAGTGAATCATAAATCAAAAAGTACTTTGATAAAACAAAAGTAAATAAAGCTTGTAAAGTAAAACTGGGAAATAGGATCATAAGCATAAAATAAATGGGGTAATGCCTTGCTCATGGTGAGCTTTGCACTTTGCAAGAGTATTATCTTGCAAGAATATTAGCTTGCCTTGGTTGGGGGATTGGTCAAAGTGGTCTTCTTCTCCTTGGAAGTAGACCTCCTCCTCCTCTTGATACTCCTTGGTACTAGCGTCTAAAATACGAATAAGGGGTACACAATCATCATAACAAACTTATTTACTAAACTAAGCACACACATGATTCACACAATCTTAAGCTAGCCTCATACAATACTATTAAGTGGGTGGATGGGTTTCTTTCTTATTTAAGAAAAATAATTTCCTCTCATACTAATTTAGATGTTACTTTTAATTACTTAGAGAAATAATTTCCTCTCATTATCTTATTAAGATTTAATTTCTCTCATGAATAATATATGACCTAGGTTGACCAAAGTCAACCTCTTCATACTTATCATTTGAGAAAATGATTTAAATGAGGTTCCATACCTCATGCAATTTAATACTAACATGGTAGTGATTTAATGTCACCAAATAACTCAACATGAGATTATATAGACCATGGTTACTACCTCATGTTGAATTACTTGAGAACAAGGTTTAAATGAGAGGAATACCTCTCATATGATTTAACACATAGTTGTAACTAAGTTAAAAATTACTATTAAGGTGACTTAATATTCTCAAGATGAATCCTATGGGGTCATGAAGACTAAGGTCATCACCTCACATGGAATCACTTGGAATACAAATTTAAATGAGATGCTATACCTCATACAATTAAAAAACTATTTTTGAAAAGGTTTAAATGGGCTAGTTATTGACTACATAGCCAATATTTTGCTTCTAGCCCATGATCATACACAGTACCTATATCATATTTTTACATAAACAATTAGAGTTTGTGAAATGTGAATTATGAGAGTTGGAATCACCTCAAAATTCAAAAGGGTTGATTTTTAATAATTTTTCTAAGGCAGAAAAGTCTCTGTCTTGTTTATTTTCCCACTTTAATTCTATAACAGATCTAGGTTTGAATCCAGTGGCATTTGATAGAGAAAACTCTAAGCTTTCCAAAAAATATAAAGTTTGTAAAATTTGGCCAAGAAGATTGGTCCCTATTGATTTTTGAAGTTGACGTCAGATTGCAAAATTTATCTATTCTGGAAATTTTGAATTTAAACTGTGGGCTGGCGGGAAACGGTATTGGGCCAGGGAGAGGGAAAAAGGTTTGGGCCGGCCCAGCTAACGCTTCACACGCAGCGGGCCGTCTGACGAGGTGGGTCCCAACTGTCAATGCCACTTAACCGCGAATCGGTATGAAGAGATATCGGCCGTGGGATTAGAGGGGATCGGACGGCTGCGGTTCGTCCTCGTCGGAGACGAGCTCCGACGAGCTCTAACCCTAGCCGGCGGCAGAGGGGTCGCGGCGAGGGGCTTACCGGCGTCCGGCGGGGTCGGCGAGGCGGGCAATCGACGTTGTCGATGACGACGAGTCGAATGAGGGTCTTTGCAGCTCCGGGAGTGCTCGGAATCGTCGGCGGCGTCGAGCTACTGCGGCGGCGGGCTCCGGCCAAATTCCGGCGAGGTGGTGTGTAATCGGAGAGGGGAAGAGGTCGAGGAGGTTCAGGAGGGAGAGGAGAACTTGTTGGTGTGCAGAAATCGTCCAGGGAGCGTCGGCTTTTATAGGGGCGAGGCAAGGCCGAGGCGGAGCGGGCAGGTCATCGATGACGACAGCGATATAGTGGGTTCTGGTCACTGGCGATGATGCAGTGGAGTTGGCGACGTCGAGGCGGTCACGACGAGCGTCAGCGCGCTGAAAACGGAGCACGGAGCATGCTGGCGACGTCATGTACTGGCAGCGGTACTGGCGGACGGTCGTCGTCCACGGTGACGGCGACAGGGCAACGACGAGCCAATGGCGATGTCCAGGGGCTAGCTGGGGTCCTGGCGAGCAAGTGGGTGAAAGGAGAAGTCGTGAGGTGGTCTGAGGCGACGAGGCGAGGAGGTGTACTGGCGCGCCCGTGGTCCTGCTCGTGCGCGCGCTGGCGAGGCTGACATGGGTGATCACGTCACAGACCGGCGTGTGTGGTCTTCTCCAGGGCCAGGGCGTGCGCCAGCAGATGCAGGGTGAAGTGAGAGTCCTCCAGGACATGGTTGGGCAGAGCTGAGGTGAGGGGAGAGAGAGGTGGCAGGGTGGTGACTAGGGTGGCCGGCATGGCATGTTCTAGGATTGTTTGTGCTTTCTTTTTGGTCTCAGAGGGCTTGGCACTGGTGTGTGAGATGAGGCCATGCTAGTTGACAAGGTTAGTCAGTGTAGAGGGGACTAGAGCTTGCACCACTAATAACTTTCAAAGTGTATGTGACATGGGACAATATTTTTGGGCATGGTGGTGATGGGAGGTGACCATGCACTTGGTGAGGTCATGCTAGAGGGTTTTGGGCACCAGGTAGTGTGGATGAGCACAAGGGAGAGAGAGGTGAGGTGATGGAGAGTGGGTGGAATAGTGGTTGTACCTCTATGGCATCATCTTTGATTATTTAACAAGGTCTCTTGTGTGATGACTTTTGACCAAAATTCTGCATGGATAGGTTCTAAATGATATTGGTCAACCACTCATGGCATTGGTTTGATTTTTGAAATTGATTTGCAAAGATTCTAAATTTGGAGGGAATCTAGAATTGGTTTCAATGTCTCCACTTGTCAATCCTATTCTGGTCAACCTGGTCAAAGTCAGCTCTGGTGGTCAACAGCAAAAAGGTTCACCTTGACATGGTCTTGGATGACATGGCAAGAGTTGGTCAATGTTGGTTTAGGAAAAGTCAAAACCAGGGGTGTAAATTGGGTAACATTTTATAAAAGGGTCACATGACCATTATCACATGTATGTTGATTTTGAGATTTTCTTTGATTTGATTTTGGTTTCTTTGATGCAATTGTGTTTGTTTATCATATCTAAGAGTTTTACAAACAATAGATCAAGCAATGGTGGCCTTTGGTGAAGATTTGCAAAATTGGCCTTATGTGTATGTGAGTGAAATTGGGAAATCCTCACCATTTGATTTCTCTCCAATTGATTTGATATTTCTTGACTCTAATGTGATTCTTATTAGTTTAGAATCATTTTAAGACCATTGAAACCAATTCAAATGGTCTTGTTCAAAGATTTGCAAAAATGGCCATAACACATAAGAGGTGATGTGTCATATTTCATTAAACTTGTAAATTGTTCATCTTGCTTCACTTGGACATGGGTTAGGGTAAATTTAGTGTTATATTAGGTTGAGAGATGGTTTCACACCATTTGGTCAAGGTTTAAAGTCATAGGGTAAAATTTGGTGAAATGGCTATGTGCCACATATGCCTCTATGCATATGTTGCATTTGAATTTTAATTTGACTTGGCTTGACCGAAATGAGGTTGTGGAGTGTTGAAATGGTATATAGGAGTGATCCAACCATTCACCACAAGTCTTAGGGTCAAGATCCTTAATTTCACAATTTTGCATTTTACTCACATATGCCTCTATGGCATTTTTAGTTTTCTTTTTATTTTCTTTGGTTTCAACTTGGAAATGATTTGAGGGGTACTAGATAAGGTTTATGAAGCTTTTCCAATCCTCTAAATAGAGTGGAAAGGTCTAGGGTAAAGTTTTATAAGAATAGCCATAGGCACATATGCCTCTTTCTTATTTTAATTCTCCTTTTATTTTATTTTAACTTGGATTGGTAAAAGGGAGTGGGAGGTTTAGGGTTTAAGAGTATTTCAATATACTTTAACAAGCAATCATGGCAATAGCACAAGAATTCAACAAGATTACTATGCATCAACCTTAATTTAATAAAAGTTTTTGTTGGTTCCAAAATTTGGAACTAGGGAAATTCATTTTGTTTTCTTTTGAAATTTTTGGGATGTTACAATGAACTACAATATGCAAAACATGAACAAGGAGTTACCTGAACTCTTTGGCATGCTAAAAGCTGCTGAGATTGAGATCAAGAAAGAGCACCAAGTGTTGATGGTCAACAAGACCATCAGTTTCAAGAAACAGGGCAAGTCTAAGGGAAAATTCAAGAAGGGTGGCAAGAAAGCTGCCACACCTCCTGTGAAACCTAAGAATGGCCCTAAGCCTGATGCTGAGTGCTATTACTGCAAGGAGAAGGGACACTGGAAGCGTAATTGCTCCAAGTATCTGGCTGATCTGAAGAGCGGCCTTGTCAAGAAGAAGAAAGAAGGTATATCTGATATACATGTTATAGATGTTCATTTCACTGGTTCTCGTTCTAGTACCTGGGTATTTGATACTGGTTCGGTTGCTCATATTTGTAACTCGAAACAGGAACTAAAGAATAAACGACAACTGCTGAAAGATGAAGTGACGATGCGCGTTGGAAACGGATCCAAGGTCAATGTGATCGCAGTCGGCACACTTCCTCTACATCTACCTTCGGGATTAGTTTTAAGCCTAAATAATTGCTATTATGTACCTGCATTGAGCATGAACATTATATCTGGATCTTGTTTAATGCAAGACGGTTATTCATTCAAGTCTGAGAATAATGGTTGTTCTATTTTTATGAATAATATCTTTTATGGTCGAGCACCACAAAAGAATGGCTTATTTCTGTTAGATCTCGATAGTAGTGATACGCATATACATAACATTGATGCTAAGCGAATTAAATTGAATGATAATTCTACTTATATGTGGCACTGTCGTCTTGGTCATATTGGAGTGAAACGCATGAGAAACTCCATACTGATGGATTACTTGAATCACTTGACTTTGAGTCACTTGATAGATGCGAAGCATGTCTAATGGGAAAAATGACAAAGACTCCATTTTCTGGTATGATGGAGCGAGCTACTGACTTATTGGAAATCATACATACCGATGTATGTGGACCAATGAGCGTAGCATCGCGCGGTGGTAATCGTTATGTTCTAACCTTCACAGATGATCTGAGTAGATATGGGTATATCTATTTCATGAAACATAAATCCAAAACTTTCGAGAAGTTTAAGGAATTCCAAAGTGAAGTAGAAAATCAACGTAACAAGAAGATTAAATTTCTACGATCTGATCGTGGAGGTGAATATCTGAGTTATGAGTTTGGCATGCATTTAAAGAAATGCGGAATACTTTCACAATTGACACCGCCGGGAACACCTCAACGTAACGGTGTGTCCGAACGTCGTAATCGAACTCTCTTAGATACGGTTCGTTCTATGATGTCTCTTACTGATTTGCCGTTATCATTTTGGAGTTATGCATTAGAGACAGCCGCATTCACTTTAAATAGAGCACCATCAAAATCCGTAGAAACGACACCGTATGAATTATGGTTTAATAAGAAACCTAAGCTGTCGTTCCTGAAAGTTTGGGGTTGCGAAGCCTATGTAAAGAAGTTACAACCGGACAAGCTAGAACCCAAAGCGGAGAAATGCGTCTTCATAGGATACCCTAAGGAAACTATAGGGTACACTTTCTATCACAGATCCGAAGGCAAAATCTTTGTTGCTAAGAACGGAACCTTTCTTGAGAAAGAATTTCTCACTAAAGAAGTGACTGGAAGAAAAGTAGAACTCGATGAGATTGATGAATCTATACTCGTTGATCGGAGTAGCGCAATACCGGAAGTTGTACCTGTACCGCCTACACCGGCAACAGAGGAAGCTAATGATAATGATCATGAAACTTCGAACGAGGAAACTACTGAACCTCGCAGATCGACAAGGGAACGTACCACTCCTGATTGGTATGATCCTTGTCTAAATGTCATGATTGTGGATAACAATGATGAGGATCCTGCGACGTATGAAGAAGCGATGATGAGCCCAGATTCCAACAAATGGCAAGAAGCCATGAAATCCGAAATGGGATCCATGTATGATAACAAAGTATGGACTTTGGTAGACTTACCGGATAGCCGAAAGGCTGTCGAAAATAAATGGATCTTCAAGAGAAAAACAGATGCTGATGGTAATATTACTGTCTATAAAGCTCGACTTGTCGCAAAGGGTTTCCGACAAATTCAAGGAGTTGACTACGATGAGACTTTCTCACCTGTAGCGAAGCTAAAATCTGTAAGGATTTTGTTAGCAATAGCTGCATTTTTCGATTATGAGATTTGGCAGATGGATGTCAAAACGGCGTTCCTTAATGGAGACATTGAGGAAGAGTTGTATATGGTACAACCCAAAGGTTTTGTCGATCCTAAAAATGCTGACAAAGTATGCAAACTTCAGCGTTCAATCTATGGACTGAAGCAAGCATCAAGAAGTTGGAACCGACGCTTTGATAAGGTGATCAAAGACTTCGGGTTTATACAGTGTCATGGAGAGGCCTGTATTTACAAGAAAGTGAGTGGGAGCTCTGTAGCATTCCTGATATTATATGTAGATGACATATTATTGATCGGGAATGATATAGAACTATTAAGCAGTGTTAAAGGTTATTTGAATAATAGTTTTTCAATGAAAGACCTTGGTGAAGCATTGTATATATTAGGCATCAAGATTTATAGAGATAGATCAAGACGCCTAATAGGGCTATCACAGAGTACATATCTGGACAAGATTCTAAAGAAGTTTAGAATGGACGAAAGTAAGAAAGGGTTCTTACCTATGTTACTGTGCAAGGTATTGAGTAAGACTCAAGGACCGGCTACGGCAGAAGAAAGAGAAAGGATGAGTAATATCCCCTATGCCTCGGCAGTAGGATCTATCATGTATGCCATGCTATGTACTAGACCGGATATAGCACATGCTGTTAGTTTGACTAGCAGATATCAAAGTGATCCAGGAATGGAACACTGGACAGCGGTCAAGAATATCCTGAAGTATTTAAAAAGGACTAAGGATATGTTTCTTTGTTATGGAGGTGACCAAGAGCTCGTTGTAAGTGGTTACACCGATGCAAGTTGGAACACTGATCCTGATGACTCTAAGTCACAATGCAGGTACGTGTTTATATTGAATGGTGCTGCGATGGCTGGGCAAGCTCAAAGCGGTGCACGGTGGCGAAGTCTTCAACAGAATCAGAGTACATAGCGGCTTCCGGAGGCTTCATCGAAGCGGTATGGATGAAGAGGTTCATTGTAGAGCTCGGTGTGGTTCCTAGTGCATTGGACCCATTAATCATTTACTGTGATAACATGGGTGCCATCGCCAATGCACAAGAGCCAAGGTCACACAAGAGGCTGAAGCATATCAAGCTGCGTTACCACTCGATTCGCGAGTACATCGAAGATGGAGAAGTAAAGATTTGCAAAGTACACACTGATCTGAATGTAGCAGATCCGTTGACTAAAGCTCTCCCTAGGGCAAAGCATGACCAACACCAGAATGCCATGGGTGTTAGGTATATTACAATGTAATCTAGATTATTGACTCTAGTGCAAGTGGGAGACTGAAGGAGATATTCCCTAGAGGCAATAATAAAGTGGTTATTATTTATATCTTTATGTTTATGATAAATGTTTATATATCATGCTATAATTGTATTAACCGAAACATTAGTACATGTGTGATATGTAGACAACAAGAAGTCCCTAGTATGCCTCTTAAACTAGCTTGTTGATTAATGGATGATTAGTTTCATAATCATGAACATTGGATGTTATTAATAACAAGGTTATATCATTATATGAATGATGTAATGGACACACCCAATTAAGCGTAGCATAAGATCTCGTCATTAAGTTATTTGCTATAAGCTTTCGATACATAGTTACCTAGTCCTTATGACCATGAGATCATGTAAATCACTTATACCGGAAAGGTACTTTGATTACACCAAACACCACGCGTAAATGGGTGGCTATAAAGGTGGGATTAAGTATCCGGAAAGTATGAGTTGAGGCATATGGATCAACAGTGGGATTTGTCCATCCCGATGACGGATAGATATACTCTGGGCCCTCTCGGTGGAATGTCGTCTAATGTCTTGCAAGCATATGAATGAGTTCATAAGAGACCACATACCACGGTACGAGTAAAGAGTACTTGTCAGGAGACGAGGTTGAACAAGGTATAGAGTGATACCGAAGATCAAACCTCGGACAAGTAAAATATCGCGAGACAAAGGGAATTGGTATTGTATGTGAATGGTTCATTCGATCACTAAAGTCATCGTTGAATATGTGGGAGCCATTATGGATCTCCAGATCCCGCTATTGGTTATTGGTCGGAGTGAGTACTCAACCATGTCCGCATAGTTCACGAACCGTAGGGTGACACACTTAAAGTTGGATGTTGAAATGGTAGTACTTGAATATGGAATGGAGTTCGAATATTTGTTCGGAGTCCCGGATGAGATCCCGGACATCACGAGGAGTTCCGGAATGGTCCGGAGAATAAGATTCATATATAGGATGTCATTTTATGTGAATTAAAATGTCGCGGAAGGTTCTATGGAAGGTTCTAGAAGGTTCTAGAAAAGTCCGGAAGAAACCACCAAGGAAGGTGGAGTCCACATGGGACTCCACCTCCATGGCCGGCCAACCCTAGTGGGGGAGGAGTCCCAAGTGGACTCCCCCTTAGGGGGCCGGCCACCCCCCCATATGGGAGGTGGAACTCCCACCTCTAGTGGGAGTCCTAGCTTGGATAGGTTTCCCCTCCATATGGAAGGTTTTTGGTTCGGGTCTTATTCGAAGACTTGGAGACCAACTCTTGGGGATCCACCTATATAATGAGGGGCCAAGGGAGGGGGCCGGCCACCCCAAGACCACAAGCTGGCCGCCCCCCTTGAAGTGGCCGGCCACCCCCTCCCAAACCCTAGCCGCCCCCTCTCCTCCATAACTCCCGCGTAGCTTTAGCGAAGCTCCGCCGGACTTCTCCACCACCACCGACACCACGCCGTCGTGCTGTCGGATTCAAGAGGAGCTACTACTACCGCTGCCCGCTGGAACGGGAGGTGGACGTCGTCTTCATCAACAACCGAACATGTGACCGAGTACGGAGGTGCTGCCCGTTCGTGGCGCCGGAACCGATCGTGATCAAGATCTTCTACGCGCTTTTGCAAGCGGCAAGTGAACGTCTACCGCAGCAACAAGAGCCTCCTCTTGTAGGCTTTGGAATCTCTTCAAGGGTGAGACTCGATACCCCCTCGTTGCTACCGTCTTCTAGATTGCATCTTGGCTTGGATTGCGTGTTCGCGGTAGGAAAATTTTTGTTTTCTATGCAACGTTATCCTACAAAAAGAGCTCTCCGGCAGGCTGAGATCTGATACGTCTCCAACGTATCGATAATTTCTTATGTTCCATGCTACTTTATTGATGATACCTATATTTTTTATACATACTTTATGTCATATTTATGCATTTTCCGGCACTAACCTATTAACAAGATGCCGAAGAGCCAGTTGCTGTTTTCTGCTGTTTTTGGTTTCAGAAATCCTAGTAAGGAAATATTCTCGGAATTGGACGAAATCAACGCCCAGGACCTTATTTTTCCACGAAGCTTACAGAAGTCCGGAGAGGAAACGAAGTGGGGCGACGAGGTGCCCACACAACAGGGCGGCGCGGCCCAGGCCTTGGCCGCGCGGCCCTGGCGTGTGGGGCCCTCGTGGTGCCCCCTGACCTACCCTTCCTCCTACTTAGGCCTTCGTCGATAATAGTTCCAGTACCGAGAGCCACGATACGGAAAACCTTCCAGAGACGCCGCCGCCGCCAATCCCATCTCGGGGGATTCAGGAGATCGCCTCCGGCACCCTGCCGGAGAGGGGATTCATCTCCCGGAGGACTCTTCACTGCCATGGTCGCCTCCGGAGTGATGAGTGAGTAGTTCACCCCTGGACTATGGGTCCATAGCAGTAGCTAGATGGTTGTCTTCTCCTCATTATGCTTCATTGTCAGATCTTGTGAGCTGCCTAACATGATCAAGATCATCTATCTGTAATGACATATGTTGTGTTTGTTGGGATCGGATGGATAGAGAATACTATGTTATGTTGATTATCAATCTATGTGTTGTTTATGATCTTGCATGCTCTCCGTTACTAGTAGATGCTTTGGCCAAGTTGATGCTTGTAACTCCAAGAGGGAGTATTTATGCTCGATAGTGGGTTCATGTCTCCGTGAATCTGGGGGAGTGATAGAAACCCCTAAGGTTATGGATGTGCTGTTGCCACTAGGGATAAAACATTGATGCTATGTCCGAGGATGTAGTTATTGATTACATTACGCACCATACTAAATGCAATTGTCTGTTGTTTGCAACTTAATACTGGAAGGGGTTCGGATGATAACCTGAAGGTGGACTTTTTAGGCATAGATGCATGCTGGATAGCGGTCTATGTACTTTGTCATAATGCCCAATTAAATCTCACAATACTCATCATATCATGTATGTGCATGGTCATGCCCTCTCTATTTGTCAATTGCCCAACTGTAATTTGTTCACCCAACATGCTATTTATCTTATGGGAGAGACACCACTAGTGAACTGTGGACCCCGGTCCATTCTTTTAATCGAATACAATCTACTGCAATACTTGTTCTACTGTTTTCTGCAACAATCATCATCCACACTATACATCTAATCCTTTGTAACAGCAAGCCGGTGAGATTGACAACCTCACTGTTTTGTTGGGGCAAAGTACTTTGGTTGTGTTGTGCAGGTTCCACGTTGGCGCTGGAATCCCTGGTGTTGCGCCGCACTACATCTCGCCGCCATCAACCTTCAACGTGCTTCTTGGCTCCTACTGGTTCGATAAACCTTGGTTTCTTACTGAGGGAAAACTTGCCGCTGTACGCATCACACCTTCCTCTTGGGGTTCCCAACGGACGCGTGTTGTACGCGTATCAAGCTCTTTTTATGGCGCCGTTGCCGGGGACGTGAAGGAAAATTACACCACAGAGATTTCTAACTCCCACGTCAACTACACGCCAGCAGCTCTTTTTCTGGCGCCGTTGCCGAGGAGATCAAGACACGCTGCAAGGGGAGTCTCCACTTCCAATCTCTTTACTTTGTTTTTGTCTTGCTTTATTTTATTTACTGCTTTGTTTGCTTTCCTATATCAAAAACACACAAAAATTAGTTACTTGTTTTAATTTACTTAATTCCATGCATGCTTTTATTTCACTAGTTAGGCTTAATGGAAAACAACAAAAATATTAGAGATCTTTATGGTATTTATCTTGAGTTAGGACATGAGGAGTTTGAAGAGAAAATTAAAAAACCTATGGAGCTTTATATGTGTGCTAATGGCAATGTTATTAGTATGAATGCTTTGAACACTATTATTGCTAATGCTATGGAAGAATTTAAGCTTGGGGAAGCTGGTTTTGATGAGCATGATATTTTTAGTCCCCCAAGCATGGAGGAGAAAATTTACTTTGATGACACTCTGCCTCCCATTTATGATGATAGTGGTATTTTGGTGCCACCTACTATTGAGGATAAAGTTTATTATGATTATACTATGCCTCCTACATTTGATGATTATGGTGATGACAATAATAATGATAGCTACTTGGTTGAATTTGATCCCACTACAATTAATAAGAATGACTATGCTTATGTTGGGAGTAGTAATTATTTTATGCATGAGATTCATGATAAGAATGCTTTATGTGATAGTTATATTGTTAAGTTTGTTCATAAAGCTACTGGAAATTATTATGAGAGAGGAAAATATGGTTGTAGAAATTTTCATGTTAATAAAACACCTCTCTATATGCTGAAATTTTTGAAGTTACACTTGTTTTGTCTTCCTATGCTAATCACTTTGTTCTTCATTGACTTGTTTATTTACAAGATTCCTTTTCATAGGAAGTGGGTTAGGCTTAAATTTGTTTCATACTTGCTTTTTGATGCTCTCTTTTTCTTCAACTCTTATTCCTTATGTGAGCATCACTAAAATTTCTGAGCCCATCTTAATGGCTATAAAGAAAGCACTTCTTGGGAGATAACCCATGTGTTTATTTTACTACTGCACTTTTGTTTTTTATTTGAATCTTGGAAGTTGTTACTACTATAGCAACCTCTCCTTATCTTAGTTTTGTGCATTGTTGTGCCAAGTAAAGTCGTTGATAGTAAGGTTCATACTAGATTTGGATTACTGCGCAGAAACAGATTTCTTTGCTGTCACGAATCTGGGACTAATTCTCTGTAGGTAACTCAGAAAATTATGCCAATTTACGTGAGTGATCCTCAGATATGTACGAAACTTTCATTCAATTTGAGCATTTTCATTTGAGCAAGTCTGGTGCCTCAATAAAATTCGTCTTTACGAACTGTTCTGTTTTGACAGATTCTGCCTTTTATTTCGCATTGCCTGTTTTGATATGCTTGATGGATTTTTCGATTCCATTAACTTTCAGTAGCTTTGTGCAATGTCCAGAAGTGTTAAGAATGATTATGTCACCTCTGAACATGTAAATTTTGATTGTGCACTAACCCTCTAATGAGTTGTTTTGAGTTTGGTGTGGAGGAAGTTTTCAAGGATCAAGAGAGGGAGATGATACAATATGATCAAGGAGAGTGAAAGCTCTAAGCTTAGGGATGCCACGGTGGTTCAGCCCTGCATATATCAAGAAGACTCAAGCGTCTAAGCTTGGGGATGCCCAAGGCATCCCCTTCTTCATCGACAACATTATCAGGTTCCTCCCCTGAAACTATATTTTTATTCCGTCACATCTTATGTGCTTTGCTTGGAGCGTCGGTTTGTTTTTGTTTTCATTTTGTTTGAATAAAATGGATCCTAGCATTCTTTGTGTGGGAGAGAGACACGCTCCGCTGTTGCATATGGACAAATATGTCCTTAGGCTTTACTCATAATATTCATGGCGAAGTTTCTTCTTCGTTAAATTGTTATATGGTTGGAATCAGGAAATGATACATGTAGTAATTGCTATAATGTCTTGGATAATGTGATACTTGGCAATTGTTGTGCTCATGTTTAAGCTCTTGCATCATATACTTTGCACCTATTAATGAAGAAATACATAGAGCTTGCTAAAATTTGGTTTGCATAATTGGTCTCTCTAAGGTCTAGATAATTTCTAGTATTGAGTTTGAACAACAAGAAAGACGGTGTAGAGTCTTATAATGTTTACAATATGTCTTTTATGTGAGTTTTGCTGCACCGGTTCATCCTTGTGTTTTTTTTAAATAGCCTTGCTAGCCTAAACCTTGTATCGAGAGGGAATGCTTCTCATGCATCCAAAATCCTTGAGCCAACCACTATGCCATTTGTGTCCACCATACCTACCTACTACATGGTATTTCTCCGCCATTCCAAAGTAAATTGCTTGAGTGCTACCTTTAAATTTCCATTCTCTACCTTTGCAATACATAGCTCATGGGACAAATAGCCTAAAAACTATTGTGGTATTGAATATGTACTTATGCACTTTATCTCTTATTAAGTTGCTTGTTGTGCGATAACCATGTTCCTGGGGACGCCATCAACTACTCTTTGTTGAATATCATGTGAGTTGCTATGCATGTCCGTCTTGTCTGAAGTAAGCGCGATTTACCACTCATTTAATGGTTAGAGCATGCATAATGTTAGAGAAGAACATTGGGCCGCTAACTAAAGCCATGATTCATGGTGGAAGTTTCAGTTTTGGACAAATATCCTCAATCTCATATGAGAAAATTAATTGTTGCTACATGCTTATGCATTAAAGAGGAGTCCATTATCTGTTGTCTATGTTGTCCCGGTATGGATGTCTAAGTTGAGAATAATCAATAGCGAGAAATCCAATGCGAGCTTTCTCCTTAGACCTTTGTACAGGCGGCATAGAGGTACCCCTTTGTGACACTTGGTTAAAACATGTGCATTGCGATGATAATCCCGGTAATCCGAGCTAATTAGGACAAGGAGCGGGCACTATTAGTATACTATGCATGAGGCTTGTAACTTTTAAGATATAATTTACATAACACATATGCTTTATTACTACCGTTGACAAAATTGTTTCTTGTTTTCAAAACCAAAGCTCTAGCACAAATATAGCAATCAATGCTTCCCTCTGCGAAGGGCCTTTCTTTTACTTTCATGTTGAGTCAGTTCACCTATCTCTCTCCACCTCAAGAAGCAAACACTTGTGTGAATTGTGCATTGATTCTTACATACTTGCATATTGCACTTATTATATTACTTTATGTTGACAATATCCATGAGATATACATGTTACAAGTTGAAAGCAACCGCTGAAACTTAATCTTCCTTTGTGTTGCTTCAATACCTCTACTATGAATTTATTGCTTTATGAGTTAACTCTTATGCAAGACTTATTGATGCTTGTCTTGAAAGTACTATTCATGAAAAGTCTTTGCTATATGATTCAATTGTTTACTCATTGCATTTACATTGCTTTGGATCGCTGCATTCATTACATGTGCTTACAATAGTATTGATCAAGATTATGATGACATGTCACTTCAGAAATTATCTTTGTTATCGTTTACCTACTCGGGACGAGTAGGAACTAAGCTTGGGGATGCTGATACGTCTCCAACGTATCGATAATTTCTTATGTTCCATGCTACTTTATTGATGATACCTACATTTTTTATACATACTTTATGTCATATTTATGCATTTTCCGGCACTAACCTATTAACAAGATGCCGAAGAGCCAGTTGCTGTTTTCTGCTGTTTTTGGTTTCAGAAATCCTAGTAAGGAAATATTCTCGGAGTTGGACGAAATCAACGCCCAGGATCTTATTTTCCACGAAGCTTCCAGAAGTCTGGAGAGGAAACGAAGTGGGGCGACGAGGCGCCCACACAACAGGGCGGCGCGGCCTAGGCCTTGGCCGCGCGGCCCTAGCGTGTGGGGCCCTCGTGGCGCCCCCTGACCTACCCTTCCACCTACTTAAGCCTTCGTCGATAATAGTTCCAGTACCGAGAGCCACGATACGGAAAACCTTCCAGAGACGCCGCCGCCGCCAATCCCATCTCGGGGGATTCAGGAGATCGCCTCCGGCACCCTGCCGGAGAGGGGATTCATCTCCCGGAGGACTCTTCACCGCCATGGTCGCCTCCGGAGTGATGAGTGAGTAGTTCACCCCTGGACTATGGGTCCATAGCAGTAGCTAGATGGTTGTCTTCTCCTCATTATGCTTCATTGTCGGATCTTGTGAGCTGCCTAACATGATCAAGATCATCTATCTGTAATGCCATATGTTGTGTTTGTTGGGATCCGATGGATAGAGAATACTATGTTATGTTGATTATCAATCTATGTGTTGTTTATGATCTTGCATGCTCTCCGTTACTAGTAGATGCTTTGGCCAAGTTGATGCTTGTAACTCCAAGAGGGAGTATTTATGCTCGATAGTGGGTTCATGTCTCCGTGAACTGGGAGTGACAGAAACCCCTAAGGTTATGGATGTGCTGTTGCCACTAGGGATAAAACATTGATGCTATGTCCGAGGATGTAGTTATTGATTACATTACGCACCATACTTAATGCAATTGTCTGTTGTTTGCAACTTAATACTGGAAGGGGTTCGGATGATAACCTAAAGGTGGACTTTTTAGGCATAGATGCATGCTGGATAGCGGTCTATGTACTTTGTCGTAATGCCCAATTAAATCTCACAATACTCATCATATCATGTATGTGCATGGTCATGCCCTCTCTATTTGTCAATTGCCCAACTGTAATTTGTTCACCCAACATGCTATTTATCTTATGGGAGAGACACCACTAGTGAACTGTGGACCGCGGTCCATTCTTTTAATCGAATACAATCTACTGCAATACTTGTTCTACTGTTTTCTGCAAACAATCATCATCCACACTATACATCTAATCCTTTGTAACAGCAAGCCGGTGAGATTGACAACCTCGTTGTTTCGTTGGGGCAAAGTACTTTTGTTGTGTTGTGCAGGTTCGACGTTGGCGCCGGAATCCCTGGTGTTGCGCCGCACTACATCTCGCCGCCATCAACCTTCAACGTGCTTCTTGGCTCCTACTGGTTCGATAAACCTTGGTTTCTTACTGAGGGAAAACTTGCCGCTGTACGCATCACACCTTCCTCTTGGGGTTCCCAACGGACGCGTGCTGTACGCGTATCATGATCCGCTGGGGAAATTCCCTCCCTGAGGGGGAAATCGACGCCATCGTCACCGCCATCGAGCTGGACATCATCTCCATCACCATCGTCATCATCTTCATCATCATCACCGCCGTCTCCACCGCTGCACACCATCAGCGCTGCAACAATTTGGGTTTGATCTTGATTGTTTGATAGGGGAAACTCTCCCGGTGTTGATTTCTACTTGTTATTGATGCTATTGAGTGAAACCGTTGAACCAAGGTTTATGTTCAGATTGTTATTCATCATCATATCACCTCTGATCATGTTCCATATGATGTCTCGTGAGTAGTTCGTTTAGTTCTTGAGGACATGGGTGAAGTCTAAATGTTAGTAGTGAAGTATGGTTGAGTAATATTCAATGTTATGATATTTAAGTTGTGGTGTTATTCTTCTAGTGGTGTCATGTGAACGTCGACTACATGACACTTCACCTTTATGGGCCTAGGGGAATGCATCTTGTACTCGTTTGCCAATTGCGGGGTTGCCGGAGTGACAGAAACATGAACCCCCGTTGGTATATCGATGCAGGAGGGATAGCAGGATCTCAGAGTTTAAGGCTGTGGTTAGATTTATCTTAATTACTTTCTTGTAGTTGCGGATGCTTGCAAGGGGTATAATCACAAGTATGTATTAGTCCTAGGAAGGGCGGTACATTAGCATAGGTTCACCCACACAACACTTATCAAAACAATGAAGATTAATTAGCCGTATGTAGCGAAAGCACTAGACTAAAATCCCGTGTGTCCTCAAGAACGTTTGGTCATTATAAGTAAACAAACCGGCTTGTCCTTTGTGCTAAAAAGGATTGGGCCACTCGCTGCAATTGTTACTCTCGCACTTTACTTACTCGTACTTTATTCATCTGCTACATCAAAACCCCCTGAATACTTGTCTGTGAGCATTTACAGAGAATCCTTCATCGAAACTGCTTGTCAACACCTTCTGCTCCTCGTTGGGATCGACATTCTTACTTATCAAAAATACTACGATACACCCCTATACTTGTGGGTCATCAGTGAACTGACTCAACATAAAAGTAAAAGAAAGGCCCTTCGCAGAGGGAAGCATTGATTGCTATATTTGTGCTAGAGCTTTGGTTTTGAAAACAAGAAACAACTTTGTCAACAGTAGTAATAAAGCATATGTATCATGTAAATTATATCCTACAAGTTGCAAGCCTCATGCATAGTATACTAATAGTGCCCGCACCTTGTCCTAATTAGCTCGGATTACCTGGATTATCATCGCAATACATATGTTTTAACCAAGTGTCACAAAGGGGTACCTCTATGCCGCCTGTACAAAGGTCTAAGGAGAAAGCTCGCATTGGATTTCTCGCTTTTGATTATTCTCAACTTAGACATCCATACCGGGACAACATAGACAACAGATAATGGACTCCTCTTTAATGCATAAGCATTTAGCAACAATTAATGTTCTCATATGAGATTGAGGATATTTGTCCAAAACTGAAACTTCCACCATGATTCATGGCTTTAGTTAGCGGCCCAATGTTCTTCTCTAACAGTATGCATGCTCTAACCATTCAACTAGTGGTAAATCTCCCTTACTTCAGACAAGACGGACATGCATAGCAACTCACATGATATTCAACAAAGAGTAGTTGATGGCGTCCCCAGGAACATGGTTATTGCACAACAAGGAACTTAATAAGAGATAAAGTGCATAAGTACATATTCAATACCACAATAGTTTTTTAGGCTATTTGTCCCATGAGCTATATATTGCAAAGATGAAGAATAGAAATTTTAAGGTAGCACTCAAGCAATTTACTTTGGAATGGCAGAGAAATACCATGTAGCAGGTAGGTATGGTGGACACAAATGGCATAGTGGTTGGCTCAAGGATTTTGGATGCATGAGAAGTATTCCCTCTCGATACAAGGCTTAGGCTAGCAAGGTTATTTGAAACAAACACAAGTATGAAGCGGTGCAGCAAAACTCACATAAAAGACATATTGTAAACATTATAAGACTCTACACCGTCTTCCTTGTTGTTCAACCCCTTACTAGAAATTATCTAGACCTTAGAGAGACCAATTATGCAAACCAAATTTTAGCAAGCTCTATGTATTTCTTCATTAATAGGTGCAAAGTATATGATGCAAGAGCTTAAACATGAGCACAACAATTGCCAAGTATCACATTATCCAAGACATTTTACCAATTACTACATGTAGCATTTCCCGTTTCCAACCATATAACAATTTAACGAAGAAGATTCAACCTTCGCCATGAATACTATGAGTAAAGCCTAAGGACATATTTGTCCATATGCAACAGCGGAGCGTGTCTCTCTCCAACACAATGAATTCTAGGATCCATTTTATTCAAACAAAACAAAAACAAAAACAAACAGACGCTCCAAGCAAAGTGCATAAGATGTGATGGAATAAAAATATAGTTTCACTAGAGGAACCTGATAATGTTGTCGATGAAGAAGGGGATGCCTTGGGCATCCCCAAGCTTAGACGCTTGAGTCTTCTTGAAATATGCAGGGGTGAACCACCGGGGTATCCCCAAGCTTAGAGCTTTCACTCTCCTTGATCATATTGTATCATCCTCCTCTCTTGATCCTTGAAAACTTCCTCCACACCAAACTCAAAACAACTCATTAGAGGGTTAGTGAATAATCAAAATTCACATGTTCAGAGGTGACATAATCATTCTTAACACTTCTGGACATTGCACAAAGCTACTGAAAGTTAATGGAATAGAAAAATCCATCAAGCATATCAAAACTGGCAATGCGAAATAAAAGGCAGAATCTGTCAAAACAGAACAGTTCGTAAAGATGAATTTCTAAGAGGCACCAGACTTGCTCAAATGAAAATGCTCAAACTGAATGAAAGTTGCGTACATATCTGAGGATCACTCACGTAAATTGGCATAATTTTTTGAGTTACCTACAGAGAATTAGGCCCAGATTCGTGATAGCAAAGAAATCTGTTTCTGCGTAGTAATCCAAATCTAGTATGAACCTTACTATCAAAGACTTTACTTGGCACAACAATGCAACAAAATAAGATAAGGAGAGGTTGCTACAGTAGTAACAACTTCCAAGACTCAAATATAAAATAAAGGTGCATTAGTAAAATCATGGGTTGTCTCCCATAAGCGCTTTTCTTTAACGCCTTTCTGCTAGGCGCAGAAAGTATGTATCAAGTATTATCAAGAGACGAAGCACCAACATTACCTTGGGCTTTACGCCTACCTTTCTAATTCTTTTTCTTAATCTTTGATTATAGAATACATGTCTACCCCCCGGTGTAGAGGTGAATTTTAGGGTGCCTTCTCCCACATCTATGACTGCTCCCAATAGTTTCAGCAGGGATCTTCCGAGTGTGATTTGTCCTGTTCCTACACATTCAATAACAAGATAATCAATGGATATTGTTCTTCCAAGAATGGTTGTATGCACACCCGCGGCTATTCCCTTAGGAATTATAACAGAGTTATCAATAAGAGTTATTCCTTCTCCCCCTTCAACGAGTCCCCAAAGTGTCAAAGATTCATGAATACTCTTAGGCATAAGGCAAAATTCAGACATAATATCACAATTGGCATGAAAAGTTTGACCACAGATAACAATTTTAATAGTAGGGTCCCATAATGAAGGTTCAGAGTTCACTAAAACTTGATCAAGACGGTTACGAACATAGCTATAATTTTCGTTCAAGCGAGATGCACTTGTCTCAAGAGTGTTTAATCTATTATAAATGCTAATAAGGGCTGAATCAAAGTTATTAGCTGAATCATGTGATGCAACCAACTTCTTTGTGGCATTAAAAGCTTGATCCCCATTGCAATGAAGGAAATCTCCTCCCACTACAGCATCCAAGGCATATCTATAGCGAATCATAAGCCCAAAATAAAAATTACTAAGGAGCAAACTTAGATTCATTTGAGGTTTAGCTTTACGATAAGAATCAAAAATTCTGGACCAAGCATCTTTAAAACTCTCCTCATCCCCTTGTTTAAAAGTGAAGACTAATTCCTCAGGTGAAGAAGTAACAGGTGCAGAGCTAGACATGGTAACAAAAGTAAAATGCAAGTAACTAATTTTTTTGTGTTTTTGATATGAGGTGCAAACAAGACAGTAAATAAAGTAAAGCTAGCAACTAATTTTTTTGTATTTTGATATAATGCAGCAAACAAAGTAGTAAATAAAATAAAGCAAGACAAAAACAAAGTAAAGAGATTGGATGTGGAGACTCCCCTTGCAGCGTGTCTTGATCTCCACGGCAACGGCGCCAGAAAACAGTTGCTGGCTGATACGTCTCCGACGTATCGATAATTTCTTATGTTCCATGCCACATTATTGATGATACCTACATGTTTTATGCATACTTTATGTCATATTTATGCAGTTTCCGGCACTAACCTATTAACGAGATGCCGAAGAGCCAGTTGCTGTTTTCTGCTGTTTTTGGTTTCAGAAATCCTAGTAAGGAAATATTCTCGGAATTGGACGAAATCAACGCCCAGGGGCCTATTTTCACACGAAGCTTCCAGAAGTCCGAGGGAGAGACGAAGTGGGGCCACGGGGCGCCGCCACACTAGGGCGGCGCGGCCCAGGGGGGCCCACGTGGCCCTAGCGTGTGGGGCCCCCGTGACGCCTCCTGACCTGCCCTTCCGCCTACTTAAGTCTTCGTCGACAATACCCCCAGTACCGAGAGCCACGATACGGAAAACCTTCCAGAGACGCCGCCGCTGCCAATCCCATCTCGGGGAATTCAGGAGATCGCCTCCGGCACCCTTCCGGAGAGGGGAATCATCTCCCGGAGGACTCTTCACCGCCATGGTCGCCTCCAGAGTGATGAGTGAGTAGTTCACCCCTGGACTATGGGTCCATAGCAGTAGCTAGATGGTCTTCTTCTCCTAATTGTGCTTCATTGTCGGGTCTTGTGAGCTGCCTAACATGATCAAGATCATCTATCTGTAATGCTATATGTTGTGTTTGTTGGGATCCGATGGATAGAGAATACTATGTTATGTTCATTATTATCTATGTGTTGTTTATGATCTTGCATGCTCTCCGTTGTTAGTAGAGGCTCTGGCCAAGTTTTTGCTAGTAACTCCAAGAGGGAGTATTTATGCTCGATAGTGGGTTCATGCCTCCATTAAATCTGGGACAGTGACAGAAAGTTCTAAGGTTGTGGATGTGCTGTTGCCACTAGGGATAAAACATCGATGCTATGTCCGAGGATGTAGTTATTGATTACATTACGCACCATACTTAATGCAATTGTCTGTTGTTTGCAACTTAATACTGGAAGGGGTTCGGATGATAACCTGAAGGTGGACTTTTTAGGCATAGATGCATGCTGGATAGCGGTCTATGTACTTTGTCGTAATGCCCAATTAAATCTCACTATACTCATCATATCATGTATGTGCATGGTCATGCCCTCTCTATTTGTCAATTGCCCAACTGTAATTTGTTCACCCAACATGCTATTTATCTTATGGGAGAGACACCTCTAGTGAACTGTGGACCCCGGTCCATTCTTTTAATCGAATACAATCTACTGCAATACTTGTTCTACTGTTTTCTGCAAACAATCATCATCCACACTATACATCTAATCCTTTGTTACAGCAAGCCGGTGAGATTGACAACCTCACTGTTTCGTTGGGGCAAAGTACTTTGGTTGTGTTGTGCAGGTTCCATGTTGGCGCCGGAATCCCTGGTGTTGCGCCGCACTACATCTCGCCACCATCAACCTTCAACGTGCTTCTTGGCTCCTACTGGTTCGATAAACCTTGGTTTCTTACTGAGGGAAAACTTTCCGCTGTACGCATCACACCTTCCTCTTGGGGTTCCCAACGGACGCGTGTTGTACGCGTATCAAGCAGATTTTCTGGCGCCGTTGCCGGGGAGATCAAGACACGCTGCAAGGGGAGTCTCCACATCCAATCTCTTTACTTTGTTTTTGTCTTGCTTTACTTTATTTACTACTTTGTTTGCTGCACTAAAACAAAACACAAAAAAAATTAGTTACTTGCATTTACTTTATCTAGTTTGCTTTATTTACTGTTGCTAAAATGGGTACTCCTGAAAATACTAAGTTGTGTGACTTCACAACCACAAATAATAATTATTTCTTATGCACACCTATTGCTCCACCTGCTACTACAGCAGAATTCTTTGAAATTAAACCTGCTTTACTGAATCTTGTTATGCGAGAGCAATTTTCTGGTGTTAGTTCTGATGATGCTGCTTCCCATCTCAATAATTTCGTTGAATTGTGTGAAATGCAAAAGTATAAAGATGTAGATGGTGACATTATAAAATTAAAATTGTTTCCTTTCTCATTAAGAGGAAGAACTAAAGATTGGTTGCTATCTCTGCCTAAGAATAGTATTGATTCATGGACTAAATGCAAGGATGCTTTTATTGGTAGATATTATCCCCCTGCTAAAATTATATCTTTGAGGAGTAGCATAATGAATTTTAAACAATTGGATAATGAGCATGTTGCACAAGCTTGGGAAAGAATGAAATCTTTGGTTAAAAATTGCCCAACCCATGGACTGACTACTTGGATGATCATCCAAATCTTTTATGCAGGACTGAATTTTTCTTCGCGGAACCTATTGGATTCAGCTGCTGGAGGTACCTTTATGTCCATCACTCTAGGAGAAGCAACAAAGCTCCTTGATAATATGATGATTAATTACTCTGAATGGCACACGGAAAGAGCTCCACAAGGTAAGAAGGTAAATTCTGTCGAAGAAACCTCTTCCTTGAGTGATAAGATTGATGCTATTATGTCTATGATTGTGAATGGTAGGACTAATGTGGATCCTAATAATGTTCCGTTAGCTTCATTGGTTGCTCAAGAAGAACATGTTGATGTAAACTACATTAAAAATAATAATTTCAACAACAATGCTTATCGGAACAATTCTAGTAACAACTATAGGACATATCCTTATAATAATGGCAACGGCTATGGTAATTCTTATGGGAATTCTTACAACAATAATAGGAACACACCCCCTGGACTTGAAGCTATGCTTAAAGAATTTATTAGTACACAAACTGCTTTTAACAAATCTGTTGAAGAAAAGCTTGGGAAAATTGATATACTTGCTTCTAAAGTCGATAGTCTTGCTGCTGATGTTGATCTTTTGAAATCAAAAGTTATGCCTAATGAAAATCATAATAATAAAATTGTTACTACAGCAAATTCCATCCAAGTTAGAATTAATGAGAATATAAGATTGATGGCCGAATTGCGTGCTAGGTGGGAGAAAGAAGAAAATGCTAAAGAAGATAATATAGCTAAAGTCTGGACTATTACCACCACTAGCAATGCTAATGCTCCACATGTTGCTGCACCTCCTACTATTAATGGTAAAATAATTTGCTGTTGGCAATGTTTCCACTTCTAATGCAAAGCGCGAAAAACTGCCTGAAACTGCTAAAACTACTGAAACTGCTTGTGATAAAACTGCTGAAATTTTTTCCAACATTGGGGACAATGATCCCATTGCTTTAGATTATAATGGTTTAGGTTTTGATGATTGCCACATCTCTGAAGTTATAAAGTTCTTACAAAAACTTGCTAAGAGTCCTAATGCTAGTGCTATAAACTTGGCTTTCACGAAACATATTACAAATGCTCTCATAAAAGCTAGAGAAGAGAAATTAGAACGCGAAGCTTCTATTCCTAGGAAGCTAGAGGATGGTTGGGAGCCCATCATTAAGATGAAGGTCAATGACTTTGATTGTAATGCTTTATGTGATCTTGGTGCAAGTATTTCCGTTATGCCTAAGAAAATCTATAATATGCTTGACTTGCCACCATTGAAAAATTGTTATTTGGATGTTAATCTTGCTGATAACTCTACAAAGAAACCTTTGGGGAGATTTGATAATGTTTGCATTACCGTTAACAATAACCTTGTCCCCTTTGATTTTGTTGTCTTGGATCTTGAATGCAATGCATCTTGTCCCATTATATTGGGAAGACCTTTTCTTCGAAGTGTTGGTGCTATCATTGATATGAAGGAAGGTAATATTAAATATAAATTTCCTCTCAAGAAAGGTATGGAACACTTCCCTAGAAAGAGAATGAAGTTACCTTTTTATTCTATCATTAGAACAAATTATTATGTTGACACTTCGTCTCTTGATAATACTTGATACACACTTTCTGCGCCTAGCTGAAAGGCGTTAAAGAAAAGCGCTTATGGGAGACAACCCATGTTTTTACTACAGTACTTTTATTTTATATTTGAGTCTTGGAAGTTGTTACTACTGTAGCAACCTCTCCTTATCTTATTTTGTTGCATTGTTGTGCCAAGTAAAGTCGTTGATAGTAAGGTTCATACAAGATTTGGATTACTGCGCAGAAACAGATTTCTTTGCTGTCACGAATTTGGGCCTAATTCTCTGTAGGTAACTCAGAAAATTATGCCAATTTATGTGAGTGATCCTCAGATATGTACTCAACTTTCATTCAATTTGAGCATTTTCATTTGAGCAAGTCTGGTGCCTCTTAGAAATTCGTCTTTACGAACTGTTCTGTTTTGACAGATTCTGCCTTTTATTTCGCATTGCCTGTTTTGCTATGCTTGATGGATTTTTCTATTCCATTAACTTTCAGTAGCTTTGTGCAATGTACATAAGTGTTAAGAATGATTATGTCACCTCTGAACATGTAAATTTTAATTGTTCACTAACCCTCTAATGAGTTGTTTTGAGTTTGGTGTGGAGGAAGTTTTCAAGGATCAAGAGAGGAAGATGATACAATATGATCAAGGAGAGTGAAAGCTCTAAGCTTGGGGATGCCCCGGTGGTTCACCCCTGCATATTTCAAGAAGACTCAAGTGTCTAAGCTTGGGGATGCCCAAGGCATCCCCTTCTTCATCGACAACATTATCAGGTTCCTCTAGTGAAACTATATTTTTATTCCGTCACATCTTATGCACTTTGCTTGGAGCGTCGGTTTGTTTTTGTTTTTGTTTTGTTTGAATAAAATGGATCCTAGCAATCATTGTGTGGGAGAGAGACACGCTCCGCTGTTGCATATGGACAAATATGTCCTTAGGCTTTACTCATAGTATTCATGGCGAAGGTTGAATCTTCTTCGTTAAATTGTTATATGGTTGGAAACGGGAATTGATACATGTAGTAATTGGTAAAATGTCTTGGATAATGTGATACTTGGCAATTGTTGTGCTCATGTTTAAGCTCTTGCATCATACACTTTGCACCTATTAATGAAGAAATACATAGAGCTTGCTAAAATTTGGTTTGCATAATTGGTCTCTCTAAGGTCTAGATAATTTCTAGTATTGGGTTGAACAACAAGGAAGACGGCGTAGAGTCTTATAATGTTTACAATATGTCTTTTATGTGAGTTTTGCTGCACCGGTTCATCCTTGTGTTTGTTTCAAATAACCGTGCTAGCCTAAACCTTGTATCGAGAGGGAATACTTCTCATGCATCCAAAATCCTTGAGCCAACCACTATGCCATTTGTGTCCACCATACCTACCTACTACATGGTATTTCTCCGCCATTCCAAAGTAAATTGCTTGAGTGCTACCTTTAAATTTCTATCCTCTACCTTTGCAATATATAGCTCATGGGACAAATAGCCTAAAAACTATTGTGGTATTGAATATGTACTTATGCACTTTATCTCTTATTAAGTTGCTTGTTGTGCGATAACCATGTTCCTGGGGACGCCATCAACTACTCTTTGTTGAATATCATGTGAGTTGCTATGCATGTCCGTCTTGTTTGAAGTAAGGGAGATTTACCGCTAGAATGGTTAGAGCATGCATAATGTTAGAGAAGAACATTGGGCCGCTAACTAAAGCCATGATCCATGGTGGAAGTTTCAGTTTTGGACAAATATCCTCAATCTCATATGAGAAAATTAATAATTGTTGAATGCTTATGCATAAAAGAGGAGTCCATTATCTGTTGTCTATGTTGTCCCGGTATGGATGTCTAAGTTGAGAATAATCAATAGCGAGAAATCCAATGCGAGCTTTCTCCTTAGACCTTTGTACAGGCGGCATAGAGGTACCCCTTTGTGACACTTGGTTAAAACATATGTATTGCGATGATAATCCAGGTAATCCGAGCTAATTAGGACAAGGTGCGGGCACTATTAGTATACTATTTATGAGGCTTGCAACTTGTAAGATATAATTTACATGATACATATGCTTTATTACTACCATTGACAAAATTGTTTCTTGTTTTCAAAACCAAAGCTCTAGCACAAATATACTCCCTCCGGTCCTTTTTAATTGACTCAAATTTAGTACAAAGTTGTACTAAATCCGAGTCAATTAAAAGAGACTGGAGGGAGTAGCAATCAATGCTTCCCTCTGCGAAGGGCCATTCTTTTACCTTTTATTATTGAGTCAGTTCACCTATTTCTCTCCACCTCAAGAAGCAAACACTTGTGTGAATTGTGCATTGATTCCTACATGCTTGCATATTGCACTTGTTATATTACTTTGCATTGACAACTATCCATGAGATATACATGTTACAATTCGAAAGCAACCGCTGAAACTTAATCTTCCTTTGTGTTGCTTCAATACCTTTACTTTGAATTATTGCTTTATGAGTTAACTCTTATGCAAGACTTATTGATGCTTGTCTTGAAAGTACTATTCATGAAAAGTCTTTGCTATATGATTCATTTGTTTACTCATGTCATTCACCATTGTTTTGATCGCTGCATTCATTACATATGCTTACAATAGTATGATCAAGGTTATGATGGCATGTCACTCCAGAAATTATCTTTGTTATCGTTTACCTGCTCGGGACGAGCAGGAACTAAGCTTGGGGATGCTGATACGTCTCCGACGTATCGATAATTTCTTATGTTCCATGCCACATTATTGATGATACCTACATGTTTTATGCATACTTTATGTCATATTTATGCATTTTCCGGCACTAACCTATTAACGAGATGCCGAAGAGCCAGTTGTTGTTTTCTGCTATTTTTGGTTTCAGAAATCCTAGTAAGGAAATATTCTCGGAATTGGACGAAATCAACGCCCAGGGGCCTATTTTCACACGAAGCTTCCAGAAGTCTGAGGGAGAGATGAAGTGGGGTCACGGGGCGCCGCCACACTAGGGCGGCGCGGCCCAGGGGGGGCCCGCGCGGCCCTAGCGTGTGGGGCCCCCGTGACGCCTCCTGACCTGCCCTTCTGCCTACTTAAGTCTTCGTCGACAATACCCCCAGTACCGAGAGCCACGATACGGAAAACCTTCCAGAGACGCCGCCGCCGCCAATCCCATCTCGGGGGATTCAGGAGATCGCCTCCGGCACCCTGCCGGAGAGGGGAATCATCTCCCGGAGGACTCTTCAACACCATGGTCGCCTCCGGAGTGATGAGTGAGTAGTTCACCCCTGGACTATGGGTCCATAGCAGTAGCTAGATGGTCGTCTTCTCCTAATTGTGCTTCATTGTCGGGTCTTGTGAGCTGCCTAACATGATCAAGATCATCTATCTGTAATGCTATATGTTGTGTTTGTTGGGATCCGATGGATAGAGAATACTATGTTATGTTGATTATCAATCTATTATCTATGTGTTGTTTATGATCTTGCATGCTCTCCGTTGTTAGTAGAGGCTCTGGCCAAGTTTTTGCTAGTAACTCCAAGAGGGAGTATTTATGCTCGATAGTGGGTTCATGCCTCCATTAAGTCTGGGACAGTGACAGAAAGTTCTAAGGTTGTGGATGTGATGTTGCCACTAGGGATAAAACATCGATGCTATGTCCGAGGATGTAGTTATTGATTACATTACGCACCATACTTAATGCAATTGTCTGTTGTTTGCAACTTAATACTGGAAGGGGTTCGGATGATAACCTAAAGGTGGACTTTTTAGGCATAGATGCATGTTGGATAGCGGTCTATGTACTTTGTCGTAATGCCCAATTAAATCTCACTATACTCATCATATCATGTATGTGCATGGTCATGCCCTCTCTATTTGTCAATTGCCCAACTGTAATTTGTTCACCCAACATGCTATTTATCTTATGGGAGAGACACCTCTAGTGAACTGTGGACCCCGGTCCATTCTTTTAATCGAATACAATCTACTGCAATACTTGTTCTACTGTTTTCTGCAAACAATCATCATCCACACTATACATCTAATCCTTTGTTACAGCAAGCCGGTGAGATTGACAACCTCACTATTTCGTTAGAAAGGCAAAGTACTTTGGTTGTGTTGTGCAGGTTCCACGTTGGCGCCGGAATCCCTGGTGTTGCGCCGCACTACATCTCGCCGCCATCAACCTTCAACGTGCTTCTTGGCTCCTATTGGCTCAATAAATCTTGGTTTCTTACTGAGGGAAAACTTACCGCTGTACGCATCACACCTTCCTCTTGGGGTTCCCAACGGACGCGTGCTGTACGCGTATCACTGGCGTGTAATTGACGTTGGAGTTAGAGATCTTTGTGGTGTAACTTTTCTTCAGATCCCCGGCAACGGCGCCAGAAAACAGTCTTGATACGCGTACAGCACGCGTCCGTTGGGAACCCCAAGAGGAAGGTGTGATGCGTACAGCAGCAAGTTTTCCCTCAGTAAGAAACCAAGGTTTATCGAACCAGTAGGAGCCAAGAAGCACGTTGAAGGTTGATGGCGGCGAAGTGTAGTGCGGCGCAACACCAGGGATTCCGGCGCCAACGTGGAACCTGCACAACACAACCAAAGTACTTTGTCCCAACGTAACAGTGAGGTTGTCAATCTCACCGGCTTGCTGTAACAAAGTATTAGATGTATAGTGTGGATGATGATTGTTTGCAGAAAACAGTAGAACAAGTATTGCAGTAGATTGTATTCGATTAAAAGAATGGACCGGGGTCCACAGTTCACTAGAGGCGTCTCTCCGATAAGAATAAGCATGTTGGGTGAACAAATTACAGTTGGGCAATTGACAAATAAAGAGGACATGACCATGCACATACATGATATGATGAGTATAGTGAGATTTAATTGGGCATTACGACAAAGTACATAGACCGCTATCCAGCATGCATCTATGCCTAAAAAGTCCACCTTCAGGTTATCATCCGAACCCCTTCCAGTATTAAGTTGCAAACAATAGACAGGTGCATTAAGTATGGTGCGTAATGTAATCAACAACTACATCCTTAGACATAGCATCGATGTTTTATCCCTAGTGGCAACATCACATCCACAACCTTAGAACTTTCTATCACTGTCCCAGATTTAATGGAGGCATGAACCCACTATCGAGCATAAATACTCCCTCTTGGAGTTACTAGCAAAAACTTGGCCAGAGCCTCTACTAACAACGGAGAGCATGCAAGATCATAAACAACACATAGGTAATAGATTGATAATCAACATAACATAGTATTCTCTATCCATCGGATACCAACAAACACAACATGTAGCATTACAGATAGATGATCTTGATTATGTTAGGCAGCTTACAAGACCCGACAATGAAGCACAATTAGGAGAAGACGACCATCTAGCTACTGCTATGGACCCATAGTCCAGGGGTGAACTACTCACTCATCACTCCGGAGGCGACCATGGCGGTGAAGAGTCCTCCGGGAGATGATTCCCCTCTCCGGCAGGGTGCCGGAGGCGATCTCCTGAATCCCCCGAGATGGGATTGGCGGCGGCGGCGTCTCTGGAAGGTTTTCCGTATCGTGGCTCTCGGTACTGGGGTTTCGCGACGAAGGCTTTATGTAGGCGGAGGAGATAGGTCAGGGGGCCACACGAGGGCCCCACACGACAGGCCGGCGCGGCCAGGGCTTGGGCCGCGCCGCCCTGGTGTCTGGCCACCTCGGGGCCCCACTTCGTATCCTCTTCGGTCTTCTGGAAGCTTCGTGCAAAAATAGGCCCCTGGACGTTGATTTCGTCCAATTCCGAGAATATTTCCTTACTAGGATTTCTGAAACCAAAAACAGCAGAAAACAGCAACTGGCTCTTCGGCATCTTGTTAATAGGTTAGTGCCAGAAAATGCATAAATATGACATAAAGTATGCATAAAACATGTAGGTATCATCAATAAAGTGGCATGGAACATAAGAAATTATCGATACGTCGGAGACATATCAGCGGTCAGGGAGCGGGAGCGAGCTGGGCTTGACAAGATGCGTCAGGACTTGCGTGGGGAGCATACGAGGCGCCTACGCCCATGCGCGTCATCATGGCGTGGACTGACAGAGGCATGCATCGCGGATAGTAGTGACAACTCGCTGCCCCAGCTGTCACACCACATCAAGTATGTCGGTGCACCACCCGTCGCCGTCCACTGGCCACTCGCACCACCCACCAGCCCATCGTCCGCGTGGCTCCATCCGATTGAGCCCGGAACGCTCTTGGTCGGTGCTCGGGCTAGCCGTTGTGATCATCTTAGGAGGTATAAAAGCAAGGAACCAACCAACAGTGGAGGAGGGAAGAATCAAGTTAGGTTAAGCCTAACCACGCTTTATATTAACTATTATTTATTAGTCCAAAAATGCCAAAAATACTTCTTCACATACACACACATAAAACCCAAAAACATTTATCCATTTACTGTTTTTTATTTAGTTTGCTTAGGCTGTTTACTTTAGTGTATTTTAAGTTGTACTTGTATTTTCTATTACTAATACAAAATCTTGTGCTTGAAAACCACACGGTAGAATTGGGGACACAAGGAAATAAATTTATTTTGCAGGTTGCTAGAAGAGGAGAAGAAGAATTCAGCTTCTAAACCAATTCCCTGAGGGTTTGATATAAACCCTCAAGTCACCCTTGTGGGAAAAAGATGCTTGCTACAACAGTATTCACCTGGAGTACCAACGAGTTGGTACACACAGAGTTGTTTCCATCAAGAACATTTTATAGCACCGTTGCCGAGGAGTTGCGAGAGGGCTACATCATAGTGGTTGATAGTGGTGAAACACAAGTCAATTACCAAGGAAACTGCAAGAACATTTTTTGGCGTTGTGGAATTACAAGAGGGACATCACAACTACATCTTCATCAAGTTGGAATGAGCACATCTTCTAGCACCATCAACACCAACTTTGTGCAACCACCTAAGCTTGGGGAGGTTGAACCACTGTGAGCTTTTCTTTCTCCTCTAGATTTTCAAAGTAATTTTCTTTGTCTTGTTTTTAGTCTTTTTCTCTTTAAAACACAAAAACACATAAAAATTAGTACCAACTTTTGCAAACTTAAGCACTATGAACCAACCTGAACAAATTCCCCCTATGAATACTACTACTTCCTTTAAACAACGCTTATTGAAATAAGAAAAATAAATGACTATGCTTATTGATAATAAAGAGCTACCAATGATCACAAATGATACACAAGTAGAAGAAGATAAAATTCTAAGTAAAACAGAAGAGCCTCTATTTGACCTTGATAAATGCAGCTTGTATGAACTTATTAATAACCTAAAAAAGTTTTCTAATGACCCATCCATTAATGTTCATCAAGCAAGATTTGGCTTTTACATAGAAAATATGTAAGCAAAGGAAACATACAATAATGAAGCCATGATACCACCAAATCTTGGGGATGCTTGGATCCCCAAAATATTAATAACTATTGGCAAAGAGACCCATCGGGCTATCTTAGATCTTGGATCTAGTGTCTTTGTGCTATCAAAAGAATTATATGATCTACTAGAACTCAAAACTATGGAAAATGTTCAATAGATCTTTTGCTTGCTAATGAATCGACCACACATGCTTTAGGAAAAGTAAATGATATAATGGTTGAGTTACATATGAATTTTGTGCATGTTGATTTTGTTATCATGGACATGGGGAGTAAAGCCTCTAGTCCTATAATCCTTGAAATAATGTTTTTGAGAACTACAAGTGTAATCATTGACTCAAAGGAAGGGAATGTGAAGTTTCAGTTCCCACATAAGAAGTGAATGGAGAACTTTCCAAGGAAGAAGGAGGTAGCACCAAGATACAAGCTACCACATGATCTCCATACCACTTGAAACATGTAAGTAAAGCCTAGCTATACCCTAAGCATATGTATAAAATCATCTACCTTTGAAGTAAGTTCTTCATTGTTACCTTCGGTGATTGCATTCACATTTCTTGAAGAGGATCTGTCTAGATACATGCCATTGGGCATGGTTGCTTTGCATATCATCTAGAAGCCTCCTTGCCAGAATGTTCCTCCTGCTGCAGTATCAATCATAGACTTTGACATTGGGTTAAGGGCATTATAAAATAAATGTAGGATTAACCAATCCTCCATTTCATGACTTGGACAGTTCATGGTGGCTTCTTTCATCCTTTCCCACGCAAGCGCTAGTGGCTAGCGGTCTTCTTGTCTAAAACAAGTAATGTTATAACGTAGTTACATAGTCTTTGTTGGTGGGAAAAACTTAGTCATAAATATATTAGTACATTCATCCCATGAAGTTATACTGCCCTTAGGAAAAGCTAGCAACCAGTCATTTGCTTTTCCTCTTAATGAAAAAGGAAATAGGTGCAATTTAATAGCATTTGGATCAACATCTTTAATGCGCATCATATCACATATTTCAGTGAATGTGTTTAAGTGCATACCTGAATCCTCAGCGGATGAGCCTCCAAATTGGTTCCGCTAAACCAAACTTAAAAGGTTAGGCTTAATTTCATAGTTATCCGCTTCAACATCGAGCTGAGTTATGGGTGCACGAATAAAATCATCATTGGGGATAGCATATTCCCCAAACTCCTTTTCTGCCATAGTGATTATCTTTTTGGTATTTCTTCTATGATTGTAAAAGAACAAGTAACTAATTTTTTTGGGCTTCAAGTAAAGAATAAAACAGTGAACTAATAACAGTAAATAAAAACTTAAAACTAAAAATAAGATAACTAACAAGGTCTCTAGTAACCTTACCGGAATAGCGAAATTGCTTCCCGGCAACGGCGCCAGATAAAGGGTCGATACATTCGATCCGGATTACGGATTGCAGTATGATAAAAAAAATTCCTAGAAGATCTAGGTTTTAATCGAACCTTGGGAAGCAGTGCTAAATGGTGTGAAGGAAACGTCTATAAGACTTGCTAGTGTACTTTAGCTTCAGTTTACCGTACCTATCTAGTGTGTTTAATGATTCAAATAGGTCGGGGTTAAGGTTTCACCTATAGATATGCATACATATATAATTGAAGCTCATATGTGTAACAAATAAAATAGAGATAAAAGATTTGTGAGTAGCACATCCGTAAATACTCTTGCCCCTAAAGCCAGAGGTGACAAGATCATAATGGTCCAACCATTGTCCTTACAGTTGCAAGCAACAACCGTTATTAAGTAATGAATATAGACCAAAGTCTTAAGCTAGATGATTGTGCTTTGATCCCGAATGAATCACTAAACATGTAATGTTACTTTCATCTTTATGTCACTAATGTTTCACTGTAGCACGCCGTTCTCCACTCATCCTACTTCTTCCCTTGATCGACTCGAATGAAATGGATACTTGCAGATCATCAAGATGGGGCAGAGAGACAAGGATACAAGATAGCAAAACTCATATTCAATCTTTACACATAACATAATATTAGATGCATATGAACGCTGCGAGGATTCACCCCAACCCGCAGTCCGTGAGGACTAGTCACACACAATATCAAGATCAAATACAAAAATAGAAATCATCACACCACTTGTTCCCTTGTCTCCGTGGACTCACTACACTATTTATTACATGATCTGCTGGGGAACATGTAAATTTGGGCAAATAACATTGTAATTTGATTTTTGAAATCATGTAGACTATATATTTGTGTGTGTGTGTTTTTATAGTCTATATGTAGCAAGTTCATTACACTAGAATCAAATGATCCGAAACTTGTAATTTTTAGTTGAAATCATTTATATGGATTTCATCTCTTTTCACTTTGTTTGCTTATTGCACGAATATCCCGCCTATAAACTCGTTGATAATTCATCTAAAGGAGATCGAGGCTAATTTTTCCTCCATGACACATGTTATCCAGGCTGAAGGAAAAGTTGACTTATGGCAATTTAAAAATCAGTCGAGTACTCTCTTTACTAATCTATCTATCTATTATATATTAAAAGCACAATACGGGGGTCTAAAATAGAGGCACCACGTTAATCCACATCATAAGAATTATTTTAACCGTTAGATCTATAAATTACGGATAAGATTGAACAAAACACTAATAGTTACGTACATAACTGTGTAACCATGTTTGTCACGTTTAATAATAAGTAAATGCGCTAAATACGGAAGGGAAATCACGTACCATGTGATAACGTGAAAAGAAGGATTCATGATAAGAAAAAAGATGTGTCTGGATACACGTATAACTCTAGAACTCTAGCACGTACCATGCATATGACGTAAAAAAGCATTTATGAGAAAAAAAAAGATGAGACTGGATAGACGTATAAATCTAGGACTCTAACTTTCCAATAAAACCAAAAAATATGTGTTTATTAAATGTTAATTCTTTTATTTAATTCTTGGTTCTAAATTCTTACATCTATTATATATTAAAAAAATACAGTTCTTTTTTGGTACAATACGTTAAACCAAATATAGTGAAATTATTTGATCTATCATTGTTATACGGTTCTTTTTCGAGACACCACGTTAATCCAGTACTGAAACTATTTGATCTAGCAACATTAATTTTAATGGCTAATATTTAATGACTAAAAATGTTACACGAACTATAATAATATATAGCATGTCATGTAGATGATCATCAACAAATATACTATTATATATTAAAAAAATACAGTTCTTTTCCGGTACAACACGTTAATCCAGATATACTGAAATTATTTGATCTATCAACCTTATACGGTTCTTTTTCGAGACACCACGTTAATCCAGATATACTGAAATTATTTGATCTAGCAACCTTAATTTTAATGGTTAAGATTTAAAGTCTAAAAATGTTACACGAACTATAATAATATATAGCATGTCATGTAGGTGATCATCAATAAATATACTAAAATTATTGTTACCTAGATGAGTATCAAAGATGTACACGTAACAAAAGTTTTTTCAAAATGAAAGTACAGATTGGAAAAAATGGATACACAGGTTCTAAAAAAATAAACTAAAGGTTTCCATTCAAGTGTGCATCTGCATGCTAGGAAAAGAAAAATTGAATATACGGCAAAATATTTACAAATTTCAATGTTTATATATCAAACGAGTGATTACTATGCTATTTTCTATCCTAGGTGAATTAAACATTTGGTCCATATCATCAACAAATGATTAAAAAATTATCATATATGGCTGTATAAGAAACATTTATTATAATAGGCGACCATTAGGGATCGAGCGACAATACTATATTAAAATGCAGTGCCATTAAAACAATTTTGTTGATATAATAGTCATTATCAATATAATTAGATCCTTATAAAAGTCTATAGATTACACACAACTTGAAATGATAAAATACTCAGTTTCTTAAATGGGTCATCTATTAACATCGAATAGACATTTTTAAAATTGAAATATAATATATACCTAATAATAAAGAAAATAAGCTTTCCGTGGTTTGGTCCGTCCTAGATTGCTTAGTTGGTTTCGTCCGTTCAGTTCATCGCGTTTTGTTTCGTCCGTTGTTTTTGTGCCGCACGAGTCGTTGCTAAGAGGAGTCCTATCCGAACCAGAATAGCCTTTGCTAAGTCCAATCCTGAATATATAGAACAGCCTAGCTAGCTACGGCTTCTCCTGCATAGACGAGCAATCAATTACAATCTTGAGCCCGTCCCAGCAATGAATCAGGCGGCAGCGTTCAGGTAAGCAATGAATCAATCAAGCGGCGGTGTTCAGGCAGAGCTCGGCGGCGACAAGCGCCTCTGGACGATGAAAAGTAACGTGGAGAAGCAACGTCGAGCAATGCCTGATCAACTGATTTTTTTTCAAGAGAGGATCCACTCCTGGCTCGAATAACGCAGGAGTTTGCCGGGAGAAGCAGCGTCCGACGATGTCGAGCTTCATTAATCGCATCAAGGCGTGCGTGGAAACGGGGCCGATGGTGCCTGCATCACCATGCCATTGCTGTTGCGCCAGGAGTCGGCTGCGGACAGTGGTCCAGGCGTCCATGGGCGAGGACGTGGGTAGACATGAGACAAAAGACTCCGGATTGACGACGGACTTGCGTTCACTTGCTCCAGAGGAGGTATGCAAGAAACGATCACGGGATGTCACGATCAATTCAGCCAAGCAGGCTTGAATTTGCTTGATTGTTTTTGTGTGCACGCCGATGCAGATGTTTTTCTATTTGGGCGATCGAACGAAGCTTGCCAGATGCCAGCCGAGCGTGAATCGCTATTTAGGCCACGATGAACCCACGCCAAACTTTGCATCATGCCAAACTGTACATCAAATTCGTTAGCATTATCAAGAGGAAAGAACAGCTATAGTTCATCATGTTTGATTGGTTCCACGTGCATGGTGTCCGACTCCGACTCGCCGGACGGTGGTTTTGTAGCTACCCGTCGTTGTCTCGTCGAGCTATCAAACACCGACGACGGTTCCTCCTCCCTGCGGTAGGAGGGTACGTCACGCGGATGTCCAGAAGAGCTTTTCCCTGAACCTCGCAAGATCAACCATGGCACGGATCTCGGGTCCAGCTCTGACTCAGCAGGAACAAAGTTTCTTCTTTGTGTGCGGCGTCGCTAAACTCAGCACCGATGCCTTTGAAGGCATGGACTACTTCCGGCTAGGGTGGACATCAAGTTCTATGTGACTACGTCAGCTGTCTCTGATCGACAGATGGCGCTAAGGAGTGACATGATGTTGGTGTTTTGTTTCAAATTAATCAATATATATCATGAATTTCAATTATTTGGAGCTTCAAAGTTCAACCGTTTAGCTTACCAGACGGTGTTTGCTGAGCTGCAGCTGTACATGCGCTTGATTTCTCTTTGTGCTACTGTCTGTGATCTGGGACTTGGTCAAACAATTGAACAATTGGGTGCAGATTATTGCGATGGGGATCAGACCATGGGGCATCACGAACATGTGCAGAAAAGAAGAGATGAGGAACTGATACACCAAGCGACGAAGACGTCTCTGGCTCTTTGCCCGGCATGCCATGGCGACACCAATACACTCCACCTTCAGAGCCAGTGTTCTCACCTTAAGTTTTTTTTTAGAGTACCCGAACGCATTTCTATACCTAATAATAAAAGCAAAAGTATTTCCGACGTTTGGTTTGGTTTGATCGTCATTCGGTCGTCAACAGTTGGTAAAATTCTGTTTGGACCGCGGGATCTTCTATCCCTATGTTAGAAGAGTTCATCTCTAACTGGAGGCCGATCAAGTTCCGAAAGCGGTGGCTCGCACAGGCGTTATCAAGTTCCGAAAGCGGTGGCTCGCGCAGCGCTGTTCCCAAAAATTTATGAAACAACCTACAATAGTAGGAGTCCGTCTAAGTGGGCGCTTTCGTACGTCTATCTATCCAGCCTCCCCGGAGTTCTACTCTGGCCCCTAATTCAGTTTCCTAATTCAATCGCTAAAGAACAGGATACGTCGAGGGGCGTCGGTGTGTTTCTCTGTCCCGCGATTCGATACGATTTCCAAATCAAGCTAACTCGCGACAACATAAAAGGCGAAGAACAAACGAACCATCCCACCCACGATCTCTCAACTCCACAGAATCGCAGATTCGATTACCGCAGAAACTTTGGAACACAAAAAGTGTGTCCCGCACAACAAACGTGAAATAAATCCGGCGGAACAAGCCTGCGGCAGGAGCTAGGGTGAGACATCGTAGTGCTTGGCAGAGGTCGAGCACCATGGAGCGGTGGTGCGGCTGATGTTAGCGAGCGCTGCATCATGTGGGTGCGGGATGGTCTAGCGAGCCCATATTTCCTATCATATCCGACTTCCTGCATCCATGTCCAGATGCAAACGGGACCAGCTGTTCCTGCAGGCCCGGCTCAGACGATTACCATGTTAATGTGTTGTTCTGATAATTAATGATTTATTCTGACTAGCATCATTTTGATTTTCACGATTACATGATTTAAATTCTTGGGTGATTTTTACTACTCCATCTATACCGATTTATAGGGCTATTACGTATTTCAAAAAAAAACTTTGGCTACTAATTTGATCAACAAAATATAAGATATATATCATAAAAGTTATATTATTTGAAATTTCTTTTGAATATGAATCTAATGGTATAATTTTTGCGGCATATATCTCATATTTTGTTGACCAAATTTTTAGTCAAACTTCTTACTCGAAATGTGCAATTACTCTTTAAACCGATTTGGAGATAGTATTACATGTTTAATATTATATAATTCTCACTATTGCACAATATAAAAGACAGAACAATAAATGCAAACAATTTAGATTGGATTGACCTACGAATTTTAAAATATAAAATGTTGATACTTTTTGCTTAATTAATTTGGCACCGTAGCAACGCACGGGCTTTGTACTAGTACCATATAAAAATTAAACATATCACCATAAGTATCATTTTTTTAAATAACAGAATTATTATTTGCATGAATAAGCAAATATGATTAGAGATGTTATATGCAGTTCTCATATTTTATTCGCAATGTATTCAGTGGTTACAAAACCGTATCATATATTAATACATTGTGACACAATATGAATATATAAGACTATATAAATAGTCAAAGAACAATAAGACTAAAAGAATTAAAGAGTATAGGTGCTGCCCTCGGGTGTCCGAGGGCCACCTTGCTAGTTTACATGTAATACGAGTGTAAGTGGACTGTAATTTGTGTCACATAAGGTATTTACAAACACAAAAGCATGTGGCCCAGTCAATCTACCATGTATACAAATACAATGGACACAAAAATGGAGCGTTGACGAATTGAAAAACACTCGGCTATCAAATAGCAGAAGTGAAAAAAGAATACTCCGTTATTAATAACAAATGAGTCAATAATTAACTACTTCATTTGGTCGACTGAAGAAGCTATAAATTCAAGGCAAGCCTCTCGGAGTTTTTGGCAGTGATGCTTCTCTGCTAAAGTCAGAGTGGCAACCACCGTATTGGCCTCGAGGGTCTTAGATAGGGCGCTTTCACATATTAGCTTCAATCTCTGAATAGCGAACCGATCCGCCGCTGCAAGTAAATCCATGGTAATTTCCCTCTTGCGGTCGGCGTCCATGTCAGGCATGGCGGGCAGCGAGTCCATGTAGATGTAGTAGAGCAGAGCCTCAAAGACCTCAGGCTGCATGTGGTTGATGGTGAAGCACCCTGAGAATCCCATCCGCTCGTTACGAAGGTGCGCCATGAACACCGGCGACCTCATCGCGAGCACGGTGAGGTGAGCGCTGAAACCCTGCTGCCCACGGACGACGAAGCCGACGTCCGCCCCGGCCTTGGACTCGTACAGCTTGGCGAGGTCACGGTGCAGGTCTGACGGCGGCTCCACTTCCGGCGTGGTCCGGACGACGGTCGGATACATGAAGACGGTGACGACGCACTCGATGACCAGACGGTCGCCCTGGACGAACCCGGACGCCTCCAGCTTGCTCCTCTTCTTGAACTTGGCGGTGCTCGGCGCGAACCTGGTGAGGTCGGAGCTGAACACCATCGGCGGCGTGCGCGACACGAGCGAGGCGACGCCGGTGCGCTGGTTGACGATGCTGAGGTCGCACGACGCGCGCACGCGGGCGGAGGCGGTGAGGAGCTCGAGGTAGACGGACACGTACTTGGGCTTCAGGTACCCTCCGGGGAAGTAGCGGATGTTCCAGTCGTAGCCGCCCACGGCGAAGGAGCCGGAGCTGATGTAGGTGTTGGGGCCGAGGAGCTTGTGCTGGCTGTAGCCACGGATGTCGAAGACGTGCTTGCGCTGCACCGTCTCCGGGGTGCACGTAGAAGTCGCCGTGTCCAACACCGTCGTCATTGCCCTGGACGCCGCCATGATGATCTGATAGATTTGGACGTGCGTATAACGAAATACCTAGTTGGATATCTTTATATCGGTCCACGTCCTAGATATGTCGTTGAGCACTCGGAGTCTATCTCCGACTCTACTCAAATCACAACAAATCTTCGACATCAGATTTTTTTTTATCAGGGATTGGAACTTCGTCTCCGACATGAACTTGAACTGTCTCTCAGTTGGCTGGATCACAATTGATGGACGCTCATTTCCCCCTCCCCTCCTCTCACCTAGCTACAGTTCTTGACCTTATCCTCGAACTCACCGGGCCGCTCCTCCTCCCTCTCCGCCGGGCTAGCCGGTCGGAGTTGGAGAGAAGATGGCGCCGGAGTAGATAGTAGTAGTACTAGCTATAGATTATGGTCCCTAGTGGCGTTTGGCGAGTATGCCGGGAGTGAGGTGGCGGATCCCATCGGCTGGATCTGGCGCCGCGTCGTCTTCTACCTCGATCTCAAGGAGCTCCGGCGGTCGGAGCCAGAGGTGTGGCGGCGGAGGGGGACGAGGATCTCCGTAAATAAAGCCGTCTCTCGCGGTTCTGGTCTATGCCGATGCTACGGTGGTCTCCTCCTCTCTGCTCATCATGGTGTTGAGGGAGAAGAGGGTTGCCCACCTGCTCGTCGCCGGCTACCTCATCTGTAGTAGGGAAGCTTGTTGGCTTCTACTTGGAGGGTCTTCTCGGCGCCACTGTCGCTGAATCCTATGGCTGGAAGGCAGCCCCTCCACCCTGGGAGGTTCACCAAGGCGCCACTGTCGCCATTCTTGTTGGCCGTAGGGCGGCCCCTCTTTCCTGAGGCAACGACGCTCGTTCTTCGTCCTCAGGTCTTTCTAAACCTCCAATCATCTAGACGGAGGCTCAAAAGCATCATCGGAGCTAGCTCCCGCCTCCATGCCCCAAGTGGTTCTGTCCCCAGTGGCATGGAGGTTGACTCCGGCGACCTCGACGGCGGTGGATCTAGAGCTGGCCTGGATCACGTTTCTTTATTCCATTCTAAGATCCTTAGTGCAAAGTACTTGGGTCGATCTGTAATTTTCTTTTTTCTCAGGACCTTTTTGTAATTGTACTGCCACCGCTGAAATGTCAACAAAGCTCTAGGTCCTTCGAACCTCTCCTGTTCAAAAAAAAAAGCTGGCTGAATCACGGGAACAAAAGCCCACTAGCGAAGACACACACTGACACACACAGATAAATACGGCCCAGAATAAAAGAAGGTTCACGGGAAAAGGGGCCCACTTAGGCCTCGTTCGGTTCATGGTGAACTGATTCACCCGTGGAACAACCCACCCGGGAAATTGGGTGAACCCGCTCGTGTCACCCAGACCCCCATTAATCCCATCCCCTAATTAAATCCCTTGATCCTTGCATAATTTGCTTATTCGGTTACTTACGGAGTCCCAGGGAAACAACAACTAATTAAGGCACCGGCATGGTAACGCCACTAATCACGCCCGCATAGCAGCGATGAGAAAGATATACCAATTTGGGGATCGCTGCTTCATCTTCTCCGGTGATGGGACCTCGCGATAGGCTACGGGTCAGGACGGGCTCCGCAGCAGCATCTGTGCGAGGTTAGGCTGCTCATAGTGGGGAGTAACATAAGGTGGTGTCATGCATAAGTTACTAGTCTATGTTACTACCTTCATAGTGGAAAGTAACTTAGAGATGGTATCATGCAAAGTCTCATTTATTTATTAGTAGACTCATTTTATCTTGGGGTGTGTGATATTATGGTAACATAGCTAGTTACCACATCCCTCTCTTTCTTCATTTATTGCTATGTCATGTCACCAAAATACCTTGAAATGTGTGATGTTACTACCTAAGTTACGCCTACTATGAGCAGTCTTACGGAGCGCCCACCTCCTCTGATTGTCAGCGCCGCTGCCGTCCTTCCATCTCCACTGCCGCCGCCGTCCTTCCGTCTCCATCGCCGCCGCCGTCCTTCCATCTCCGTTAGTGCCGCCGCTCACTCCATCTCGCCGTCCTTTTGTCGCCTTAAGCGCCGCCGCGAGAAAGGAGCGATGTGGCTTTTTTCCGGCGTTTACCGATTCGGGACGAGCAGGCGTGGAATAGTTCCACGGGGTGGGAGCAGGCGTGGAATAGTTCCACGGGGTGGGACAAGATATTTTTAATCCCTGCGATTTGAATGGGATTGGGGAGATTTTGGACAGGGTGGGATCTCGGCGGGGGTTAACTGAACATGTTTTTTTGCATGGTCCGGTATTGATTCCCGTCTAAACCGATCCCGCTAACCCACGTGTATTGAGGCCAAATCCCGGCGGTGACGGGACTAACCGAACAAGGCCTTAGGCAGCTCAATACGACACTCTGCTACTGATGCCTGATGGGCGTGGTTGCAACGTACGGACGGACCCCTCCAAGCCGTGGCTTTCTCTCAAGTCTCAACATCCAAGTGCCGTAAGGGCATCTCCAGCGACGCGACGTAAACGGACGCTGCGATCGTTTTCGTTTGCCATGACCGGAAATACGCCTTGCACCACCTCCAGTGAGGCAACGGAAAGTGAACGGGCCGTTCGTGAAGACGCAAATCTGGCTCAAATATGCGCCTCGGTCTCTGCGGACGCTGCGCGAACGTGGAAAGTGTTCGCTCGCGTCTGGCGGACGTTTTGTCTGGCCCGCCTGGCAGTGACTCAGCGTCGATGCATCTTCTCCGCCAGTACTGGCGCCGAGGCGTCACTTCGGCAGTCTGCGGCCGCGTAAATGGTGATGCCTCGCGTGGCGGGCGGCCGTCGCCTACCTCTGCGCCCGTAGTAATGGCGATGCCACGCGTGGCGCGGTCGTCGCCCTGCCTCCGACCTATATAAACAGGGGCGCGAGCGTCTCATCTCCTCCCCACTAAACCCTAGCCGTCGCTGCCGTAGCGCCGCTTCCGCTCAGCCCTAGCAGATCCACCATGAGCAGTGTCGGACGCGGCTAGGCTACCGCCCCTCCACCTTCACCTCCCACTCCACCTCCCCCGGCCTCGAGCTCCGACGATGAGTTCGACTCCGAAGACAGCACCGATCTCCTCCACCCGGTCAGGGACGTCGCGGCCCTGGCTGAAGCGGAGAAGGAAACAGAGGAGGAGCGGGAGACCCAGGCGGCGGTCGACGCCGAGCTGGAACAGCGCAGGCTGGCGGCCGCCGCAGCCGCAGAGGACTCCGAGTCCGAGATATCTTGGTCTTCCGATGACCCTGATGTGCCTACGCCGGAGGAGAGGGCGGCTGAGCAGAGGGCTATCGTCGAGTCTTTCGAGACGCTCAGGGACGACGCCGCGAACGCGAGGCTGGAGCAGCGCTTGCAAGAGGACGCGGCGGCGCACCGAGCCATATCAGCCGCACGGGAGGCAGCGGAGAAGCAGACAATGGAGCGACGCAACGACGGGGCCAGCCCGTCCGGAAGCAAGTAGTCTAGGCTTCTAGATCTACATTGTATAGTTTTTATGCATTTAAATGTACTACTATTTATATTTTTAAATATGTTGCAAATCTAAAAAATAGATCGCCCATGTGGGAACACACCCAGACGTAAACGGACGCGCAGACAAAATATGTCCGCGGGACGACACAAACGGACGCTCGCGATCACTTTTAGGCGTCCGAAATACGCCGCCCCGTTGGAGATGCCCTAAGCAGCGACCTCTGAGTGATACCTCTCAAATTCACAAATCTTCTCTGCACTTCTTGATATAACCCAAACCTACTGATAGTTTTATGCTGAGTGCCAGGACGGGGCAGATGGGGCAATGGCGACAAAGCCTTTTTTTAGGTGGACAGGTTGCTGCAAGTTACGGAGGATTTGTGCCTTCTTGCGGTAGTTCCAAAGCGGTTTGCCCAATCAAGGATGGTCAGGGAAAGGGCCCTTTTTGGTAGGTAAAAATAGTTTTATATTAAGCAATAGAGACAAAACCTTCGGCCATGAGTCAAACCAGACAATCGTGACAACCGTGCGTAATTCTGTTATCTTCTCTTAATTAAGAGATTATTTTAAAGATAAATTATTTTTCTCTATTGTATGATATGTCTTATCTTAGACATTTTTTCTAGTTCATTTTTAATTATGTCATAATCTAAGGAGCATGCAAACTATAATTATAGGGGATAATGCAAGGCCTAGTCCTTCCTTTTCTTCCCACGATACGACCAATCGTGACACCTCTCTCTCTCTCTCTCTCTCTCTCTCTCTCTCTCTCTCACTCCATCCCTCCCTCTCCCTCCCTCCCTCTCCCTCCCCCTCTCCCTCTCCCTCTCTCTCATGGTAGGTCGACTGAGGTGGCTATAGTTTCTGCCGCTCGTCCGCATGCTAGTCGCCGACGTTATTGCTCCCCCGCGTCGACACTGTTGCTGGCAAGGTTAGCCGACGCCTCATGTGCTACACCTGCTGATAGTAGCTAGTCAGATCTCCACGAAGGAAATTGAAGGCGTCATCAGACCTAGAGAGGAAGATGACCACGAGTAGGGCTCACCCAACCTGGCTGTAACTGGCCTCTATGGGGGTGCAGAATCATGGTTTTGTCATCCGGAATCGGCAAAGGACGGATGCCTCCAACCTAAATTGTTGATGGTTTGAGGTCAATGAAAATCTAAACATGCAAATGTTGCATACGATGTTCCAAGATGTTACAAACACATATGCATTTTGCTACATGAGTGTGTTGAAAAAGTAGCAATTGGTGACGTTTTGCTATAACCAAGTTGACATTTGTTGTATACGTTGCTGGTTTGTGTTACAATGTTTCTTTGTTACACATCGCATGTTTTTTAACATATTCGCAGGATTTGTTGCAAAACGATGTTGCATTTCTATAAATGCTGCATATATCGAGAACATGTTACATTCGGGATTTTTTTGCAATGATGACTAGGTTTTTGCAGCAATTGTGGGACCCATGCAATGGCGCATCAGACAGTTGATTCCTACAGTTTCCTATAATGAGAACACATGACTGAGATGTCACACATTGAATTCCTCAAAATGTCTCAATATATATGAACTGTTAAAGATGTCTCTTTGGATGATATACACGGAGAAAAAACCGGAATGTCACATCATTAAGTAAAGAGAGGAGAAAAATACTATAGCTCAAGTGCAATTGGGCTTTTCAAAGGGGGCTTTGAGCTCTAGTTTATATGAAATAATGGGCATAGGAATATCTTTCTTTTGGAATTGAGTGACCCCTATCCTATGATCCGAAGAGCTTCCATAGAAAAAAAATCATATTAATGGAAATTCTCTATAAATCTTACGAAATTTATACATTCCAGATGCTAGAATCCCGTTCAGCCAACAGACATGGAACAGCCGGCTGAAATGCTATGAGCCGTCAGATGTTATAATCGTGCGAGATTCCACCGCTTCTTAGGATGTGTTTGGTTGCCTGGGCCCGATTTGGGGCTCACAGGCGCAGTGGTGCGAGGGCACGTACACGTTTGGAACGAGCCACGGGCTAGAATTGGGCTATTGTTTGGTAGGTCGGGCTGCATGGTTTGGGTCAAAAAGAACTTTTTGTTTGTTTGCCTGCACCCAACCTCAAATCTCGATGGAGATGAAACTACACCTGTTTGGTACTATCCAGGCAAACATAATGTGACGCCCCAAAACCGGTACCATGAGGATCCCAGCGAATCCGCCGAAATCCGCACGATATCGATTTTAGGAGACGCACCACCAAGCGCCTCGTACACGCCGAAGCATGCACGCGATGCGGGTGGAATCAATCACGAGCGGTAACATTACAACAGGATTACAATAGAGCCCACAAGATACATATATATTACAACAACGACTCCCACGAGTCAAAATACAAATAGATACATACAAAGATCCAAATCATACAGAAGATCAAATACATCCGAGTACGGACAAGATAGAAATTTGGACTAAGAGTCCTGAAGATAACCAAGTGGCGTCCATAACCCTGCCCAGGCCAAGCCGGAAGGGTAACCTTGCTAACGTCGTCTTCATCGAACATATCTTCATACCTGCCCGGTTATATCCCGTAGAAGCAGCAATAAGTACGGGTTCATACTTAACAAGACTTCAAGACGTATAAGCATTCGTCAACCAGTCGTCCTTTGTACTTGAGGCACGCAGGGGACTTAGAGGACGCAAGAGGAACGTCATAGGCAATATGGTGGGGTTAAGCGGTAGCGCGCAAGCACTAAAAACCTATAGAGACACTCTACAACAGTCGTCTATCAGAGAAGGTGAGAGAGCGCATAACTAACAGTTATATACTCTGCAAACATAACATAGCCGATGCGTTCCCCCCTCGCAAGGAAGTACTTACAAAGGCACTCACACAGTTGTCAAGTTTTAACCAGTTATTATTTAAGTTGTTCTATCTTACTATGCAAGTTATTAGTATTGAAACAACAGGTGTAAGTTGTCTATGGTCGAGTCATACAGCTCCAAGTCGTCCATAACCGCGGACACGGCTTATCGATAAGATGTACACCCTGCAGGGGTTGCCCAAATGTACCCACACGCACCGCTCGACCCACTTACGACAGGTGGATATCACGGCTCGCACTCTACTTCACGACAACAATGTCCAGGAAGCCACCTAACCAAGTTGAACCCGTATCAAAGTCCGGCCGTATCTCCGAAGCGGACTTAGCTATGTGTGTCAACGTGCTAGGTGGTTTAAACACACACTGGGGCGATAAACCACTTCGCAGAGGCTCCACGACCTATACGTGCATACCAGAAACAAGGGATACAAGGCACCTAGGGGCTTCCCAAAGTAAAGAAGTAACAGGCTGGCATGCACGCAACAACAAATGGTAAAACATTGCTAACTAGTTGTGGCCACTGGACAAAGCTGTAGATTCCGGCAGTGGTCAAGGGGAGACCCATAAGCATACCCACGTGTGGTTAGAGTGCTCAGTCTCGGAACGGATAACAAGAACTCGGTGTCCTAGGTTTTAAGGAAACACAAGTGAGCCATCACAAAACGATCAGCTGACCCACCGATGCCTCCGCTAACAACTATTAACAAGTAACCATGATATCCTCAACAGATATATCCATAAACCATGTGTCATGATTCCCCAACAGATAACCCGATAAGATAGCATTAACGGTAACGAGATATAAAAGCACTAGCATGCACTACGACTCGCAAGGCAGACCCGATAACCAAACAACAGCTGTAGGAGGTTGGTGGTGGCAATATGGGCTGCTTGAGGTAACAAGTGGAAGGGACACGTGACAAGAACGCAACTTAAGGATAGCATGAGGGAGAAGGCAAAATAAAATAGGTGAGCGACTCCTGCAGGGACAGGAGTATAGGGAAAATGCTTGCCTGTTAAAGCTTGCCGAGGAACATCCGGAGAACTTGTCGTATCTCGCAACACCACTTTGCGATCCTATCCGGGAAGAAGCAAATGCTGGAACACACACAACGGATGCAAGTCTTACAACTACGGATAAAGAAGATCCAGCATGATCAAGATGATATGCATGACATGTCAAATGTGATGCGATGCAACTTATCCAAATTAAGCGGGATCGAAACCCGGACAAACAATTAAGGTTGGAGTTGCATTTTCTACCGACAAATTTAAGTGTTGATTAGCATGGCAATGGTGAGCTACTTCAATATTAAACGAAGCGGGGAAACCTAGTCGGTGTTCCGAAATACTCCGTATATATGTTAGGTGAACATGCACAACTATCAACGCGCGACATGATGCGAGATGCAAACAGATGAATGGATGGCATATTCATGTTCCTCATATTTTTCTGATCAATTTTCATATAGAACATATTTTATTTGGGGTTACAGATTAAAAGATATAAAATAGACAGATTTGAAAAATAAATAAAAAGACATAGAAAGAGTTTGGGCTAGGTCTGGGAGGTGGCCTGCTACCTGGCGGGCGGGATGAAGGCTGCCGTGTGTGGGCCGGCCCACTTCTGGCTGTGGTCGGCGGTAAAAGCTTCGGCCGCGTGGGCGACCAGATGCGCCGGTTCGATCTGGGCCGAAACAAAAAAGGTGGGTTTAATCTGCCTTCCACGGGATCAAGAGACTAACTAGTGCGCTGTTGATTCAGATCGTGTTAAGAGGAGGGTGCGCGACATGTTGAAGCAAGTCGAATCGGAGCTCAGGGGCCAGGACAGCCATGGCGGGAGATCAAGTCGACCACCGATCTGCCGCTTGGGAGAGAGCTGGGTCGCAGGAGGGGTCGCGTTCGACGCGGACGAGCACAGGGAGTCCAGCCATGGAGGAATTAGAGCCGGAGCGACGCCGGCATCGCATATCTGCGACGACGGGAGGCGGTCAACGATGGGAGGACGAAGTAGAGGGAAAAAGTAGAGGGCGAAGGGGCTCCTGAGATGCGTCAGCTCACCGCGACCGTGATGGAGGTATCTGACGGGCCGGAGGAGGACGTAGGCGGCCGGATTCGGAGAAGATGGACGGCAAACGCTGCGGGGAATCGGCGACCTTGTGCTCAGTACAAAGCGCCTCGGGATGATTCCTTACACGTAGATGAAGAGGACGACAAGGCGCATCCGCCGGTGCCCTCAGAACGACGGGGGACGCAGTGGAGCGGTGGCGCCATGGTAGGGTGGAGGTGGTACTATGGGACTTTTCCCCTTGGTTTCGTTCACAGAGAAAAATAAAAAGAGAAAGGGTAGAAGAAGGTAGGTGGCGGCGGCACGAGGGAGAAGGAGGAGGGCGATAGGGTTTCCTGGGGGCTCGATGGGGATTAAAAGGAGGGGAGGAAGCAGGTGGTAGTGGCTCGATGCCGTGGTGGTGGACAGCCACGGGAGGTGTTCACGCTCCTTTCGTGGGGGAAGAAGACGACAACCTGAGAAGTTTTCCAAGCAAAGGGGTACGGTGGGATCCTGAGTCGGGCTGAAAAGAAGGGAGGCCACGCTGGGCTAAGGAAGAGAGAGAGAGGCCCAGGGGAGGATTAGGGTAAGATTTTTATTTTCAAATTTATTTTTCTTTTCTTTTTCAAAACTGTTTTACAAATTGATTTGAAAACAATCCCAACAAGGATTTGAATTTTGAAAACAAAGGTGCAGAGAAAGAAAAGTTTTATTATATCACCCCTATGAGAAAGAAATAAAATAATTTAGGGTTTATAAAATAATTTTTATTTTGTTAAAAGCATGGATGATATGATGCATGATGACATGATGATGCACAAAAGAAAAGAACAAGCAAAATCTATTAGGGGTACTACCCTGGGCCGTTACACATAAGGTCACATCTTCTCTACAACGGGTAGCCTCAGGTCTAGAGGACTGATGGTTATAGCATCCACACCTTCGTCGAAGGACAAGTCGCAATGTTTTTTCATGTCATGGGTCATAACCAGAGGTTCAGAGTCATCCATAAGACATTCATCTGATCCACAAAGACTCTCTCGGTACTTCCAGTAGGTGTTGTACGCAGTTGGGGAGCTCAGAGGTGAAATGATCAAGCCAGCATCAACGAACACACCACCCAAGATCAAGAATAGCTACATGTGGTTCCCGTATTTCAGGGTGAGTACAAAATCATGTTCGTTCTACTTATCATATGTGTGGTACTGTCACAACATGACCGCGTGCTAATTGTTTGACATGATTGCATTGTGGCTAGATATTGTGGTACTCATGTGACTGCAAAGGTACCGAGATCAATGTGTGCAACATTCCGCGGGAGGAAGCACTACACCAGCCAAAACGTGCTAGCAGATGTGGATTTTGATATGAGGTTCACATACGTGCTTGCTGGGTGGGAGGGTTCATCTCATGATGCAAACATCCTGTCCGACAGCTTGTCAAGGTCTGATGGGTCGCAAATCCCTAAGGGCAAGTTCTACCTTGGAGATGTTGGATATGTATGCCGACCTGGTATTCTACCCCCTTCAGGAAAACAAGGTACCGCCTCAACGAGTTTACTCCAAGGAACCGACCTCAGAATGCGAAAGAGTTGTTCAATCTGAGATACTCAAGCCTTAGAGTCACCATTGAGAGGGCATTTGCTGCATTGAAGAATATGTCCAAGGTCCTTGACCCGAAACCGTTCCACACTTTTGACACTTAAGTAGAGCTGGTCATTGCTTGTTGCATTCTTGACAACTGGATCCTAGGTTGGGGAGAGGATGACTTCTTCCAAGAAGTTTTCACTTTTGATGAAGTTGAGACCACTCATGGCGTGGAGGCATTGTAATAACCCAGAACATAGGAACAACGAAGGGTAGATTTAGAAATGGGATGTGCATTTCATCGCAAAACAGGGGAAATTTTCGCGCCTTATTGCAACTAAACCTAAGAGGGATCGAGGTTCTCTCTCATTTTGCACTTAGGGTTAGGCAATGTGAGTTAGGGAAATTTCGACATGATCTCTTTTGTAACTTGTTACTTTGGGGAATGTTTGCATTTGATAAGTGTTAAACAATTAACTATAAACATCACACCATATAAATAATGAATTTAGAATTCAAACACAAGAGATAAAATTCAAATCACTTTGAATTTCAAAGTGAATATCAAATGATATTTCATCAAGAATATAAACATTGCATAATACAAAGCTCATAAACCAAAACTTGAGCTTTATTGATCATCAACACAGAATACATAGTCTTTACAATATTTTTGATACAAGAATTGATGTATAATAATAAACAGAAATGAAAAAGGAAAATTACAAGATTTTCCTAAACTAAAACCTAGACTAAATGCTTGAAGGACATCTTCTGGTCATACTCAACTTCAAAACCTGCAAAACAAATCACAAGTGCTAGACAGGATATTAAGTGTTAGAAATTCAGTTTGGACAGAGTGAAAAACATCACAGAAATTCAGTTTGGACAGTGAACACTGTCACTGCACACTTGTGCTTGTCCAAAACCTGGACAGCACAGGATAGGATCAGGCAGACCAAACCTGAGCAGCCACAGAGGGCTCAAGTTTCACCATAGCAAGGCTGTTGCTAGGCAAGCAACAGCAAGGCAAGGCAAAGGATGAGTCATAAAGTAAATGAGCCTGTGTGTCATGGCCAGGGAAGAAGTAGAGGCCATATAAATAGTACACAAACCCTAGAACCATGACAGTCGACCACATTTGCAAATCACCAGGTAAGGGTGAAGCAAGAACAAGCACAGTTCATCCAGTTCATAACCAAGAACAGAAACCAACACAAACAACTTAGCCACCAGGAATCATGGTGACCTGAGAAGATCAACCAGAGATTGGAGGTGAAGGGCTGAGCACAGAAACCCCAAGTCTGCATCAACCAAATATTTCACACTAGGAGCTGGAACAAGGTATACCAAGTTCCTGGACAGATCCAATGGATTTGATCCATCACATATGCATGAAATAAGCATGGGAATGAGCAGATGCTCATATGGGTAGATCATCACTTGGTTTTCACCAAGGATTACTGCCAGTCAAAAGCTACTAAAAATAGAAAGCATCTAGGTACATATCTTGTACACAGAAACTAGCACACATGCACAGATGCACACCATAGCCAGATCACATGCACAGATAGCACCAGCAGATGAATTGCAAGGATTAGCAGCTAAGACTACACAGTAAATCCTAAGCTATGAACCATCAGTAAACCCTAGATTTTCATCAGGCAAGCATATTGGCATTCATCTCAAGGATGATTCCCAAATATGCAAGCAAAGGTTGAGTAGCCACAAAAATCCAACTAACTAAGTGAGCAACCAATCAGTAGCAAGGCTACTGAGGTCACATCACACTTAGCATCAATTAAAAGGAAGCCAAACCTAGCACATCATTATCCAGGAATGGATTCAGATTCAATTGCTTGCCAGATAATCATGAACAGCCAATTCATTTGCAAGCAAATCATTTAAATCATTACTGCATAAGCAGTTCATCATAATTTAATTAATACAAGCATGAATTTATCACAGATCCATGCTTAGCACTGACAGTAGCACACTATTAAGCAACACAATTTAATCACTGCACCATAGCCACTGGAGCAAGTCCAGTAGCTTGAATGAGCAACAGCATAGTGATGCTTGAGCATCAGCATCACAAGGAAATTGAATCACTTAGCCACAGTATTAATCAGTAAGCCATCACTGACATTGAATTGATCAAATGGATCAATTAGATCAAGTCAAGCTACACAGGGAAGTTAGCCAACAAGCAAGAAATGATCCAATGGATCATTGGCTTGCATAGACAGCACTGAAGTATATCACAGGCACCACTGGCACACACACAAGTGTCACTGATGCATCACAAATACACCTAGACAAGCAAGTATGATATCCCAGTAAGAATAAGCAAGCCACAGTCAAGCATAGCATGGCATAGCTAGCTTTTGAGCAAGCACAGCAGAGCATGGCAAGTACAGAGCATGCTAGGAGCAGCAGAGAAGCAAGCACAGCATAAATAGCAAGCAAATCGACATGTGCCAGTACCAGTAACTGGTAATTAGGCCATGAGCTTGCAGTAGACAGAAGCACAGGAAGATTGCACAGCAATAGCATGGCTCTGCGTGATCACAGGATCACCAGAGAGCAACAGAGCATGAGGAGGAAGAAGAACAGTGGCAAGGGAGGCGCACAGAAGAGAAGGAAGAGATGCAACACTTACTTGCGCCTGGAAGCAGAAGCTAGGGCATGGCGAGGCAGTGCTCGCGCGGCCCTAACAGCTGCAAGTCCAGGGTAGGCGCCGACGTTACGCCGGCGAAACCCAAAACACGAACCAGCACCACCGTAGCAGATGCACCTGAGGCGATGGCACGAGTACTGCGAGCAGCACCCGCGCCAAGCCAACCCCAGGAGCGCACCCATCGTCGGCGAGGACGAGATCTCGCCGGAGTTCGTCGAGGCGATTCTTCCCGAGATCCAGATCGGAGGCGATTCGCCAGGAGATGAAGAGAAGGGGAAAACTACGCGGACAGATCGATAGATCTTCATGCGGCGGTTCTAGATCGGTAGGTGGTTACGGCGGAGGAGCACGGCGATGGCCGGAGCGAGGCGGCGGCCATGGCGGCGACGCCATCGCCAGAGCGTCGCGAGAGGCTAGGGTTAGAGACGAAAAGCGAGAGAGGGCCGAGTGAGTGAGAGCGGTGGGTCGTTCGGCGCCACCGAGCCGCTATGGGGCAAGCCTTAGTGGGCTGTCCCATGGGCTTAGGTTATTGGGCTGAGCCCAATAAGGTCCAGGGGGGTATTTTAGTCTTTTAACATTTAATAAAAAGCCAAAACTTTACCAAATTTTAATAAATCAAATACAACTCTAAAAATCCATTAAAAATTGGATTAATGAATGAAAAATAAACCTTAACAAGAATAAAATATGAAATGGAATTTATGAAACAAATTCAAAATTATGAATTTTCAGAATTTAAATAATAACCTGGAATTTTAAACTATTATTTCCTTGTATTTAAAAATTCAAGGAAAAATCTCAAATAAGTTCAAATACTTATTTTCAAACATTTCAAAATGAAATTCTAATAATTCCAAGTCAATTCTATTGAAAAGGGTATTTTTCCAAGAAAAATACTATATTCCTTTTTATTCCAAAAACTATAGAGGTAACTCTATAATTTCAAATTATTTTTGGAATGACTAAGGAAATCATCAAGTAAAATAGTTTTACTTTGAATTGTTATACTTTGTGTGAATTACAATAATTAATACTTTTAAATCAATTGTAAATTACTGTCGAAGACATAAATCTTAAACGCAACCCTAAATTGATATGACTCAGCGGGGTAAAGGGATACAACATAAAATAATACATCCATGATTGCATTATTTGGATTTTATAACATTGTCCTTACCGGACAATGATGCTTCTTACAGAACCCGAGGTCCAGGTTCCATCAACTGCATTGAACTGCACTATCTCGCAGTCCACAGGCAAGTTCACCCTTGCTCATGTCAACTTGAGTATTTTCTACTACTTTAATGCAAAGCAATATACTTATCATTCCTGCATCGCAAATAAAATGTTACTTTCCAACTATGAATATGACTATGTGGCTGGCAATGGAACCATGGTATGTGTTGATATGGTGGAGGTTCCATTGCAATGGGTTATATCACCCTAGGATTAATCACCAATGCCGTCCAGTGATTCTAGCGCCGTACAAATCGCGTTGACCATGAGATCTATAATGGCTCTGGGGAAGCCAGCCGTATCTTTTCCCTTCTGCACGCCAACGGATTGGTAGAGCCGGCGGGGTGTTGGAGGCACTGCCGTAGGTTGGGATAGCCTTTTAAATCCCCATCCATTAGTGATGATGGCTCTACGATCTATGAAGGATTGTCCAGAGTACACCGTGAGTAAAGCCGTATTATCGAGGGAAGTCTACTGGGGGTGTACGGTTGGACAAAAGGGTGGGTTTGCAGTCGCGGAGAAGGCGGTGTGGGCTTGGATCTTTATACCTGGCCTCACACCAAAGGAAGTGTGAACGGGGGCAAGTCCCTGCGGATGGCAAAAAGGGTGAGATCTCTTGTGGGAAAAGTAACGCACCTCTGCAGAGTGTATCAAATTGTGGCTGTCACTCCTTGTTCCGGGAAGGGAGCTGAACGCGCAGAAAGGAACTCCACGAAGTTCTAGTCAACCTGTGAAGACTGACGGGCATAGTTTTCATAATAAAAGCAACCTTTGGAAGAAATGATTTCAAAACATGCATTGACCTGCGATTTCCTGATCAATGGTCGTAGCTAGTGCATCAAACACCTTTTTACTCTTTTAGAACTTGCTGAGTACCTCTGTACTCACTTTCTTTCGACACCCTTGCTAGACTGTGATCCGGAAGTGGAGGCCATCAATGATGGAGCACCAGAAGGAAGTTACGAGCTGGTCTACGAAGAACCTGATCTTACCGGCGGAGTGGAAGGAGTAGACTATGGGATAGTCTATGGATCAGATGACACGGAGGTGGAGGAGTAGTGACATACCCTAGCATCATAGAGCCGAGCAACGTAGAACTTACCTAAATAAGTTGTTGAGCTCTCTTTATATTTGTTATGAGTTGTAATCGTACTTAAGTAGTATCTTAGGGTGTTCTCATAGGACCTGTGAGAATACCAACTTGTTAAGACAATGTTTGTAATAAAGTATGGAGTGTTATGACCTGCAATGTTTCTGTTGTACCACTCTGAGGGATATGGCAAATTGTGAAGAAGTCCCTTCGCAAAGATCATATCAACGACTTGTATACTACAACATGCAGTGGTATGCTGGGTCACCGCAGCTGGTATCAGAGCAAATGTTGCGACCTTAGGTTGGAAAAACCTAGTATAGGGAAGAAACCTGTAGGAGTCTAGTAGAAATAGTAAAGGATTCTCTAGAAATATGGTCATTATTCACTTGAGAATAGCAAAACCATATATTTTAGTGCGATAATTCTTTATTATAGCTATTATGATGCATTATCACTACTAATATTCTGCTTTTGTATACAGCCATAATGGCGAACACTTTTCCTAAGAGGACTTTGAGGAAGGTTGAGGGATGGCTTGGTGATTATGATGGACCAATAACAGCTCTCCTGTGTGGGATGCTGAAGGAACTTCATTGTGATCCACGGATACCTGTTATCAAGTATACCTACTATGATGGGGAAATCCTAGCCAAGTGCAGAGTATCGGTCCAACTACCGGGAAAAGCTGGCGATGAGTCGTATAATGCCATACGGAGAAGCCAAAACTATCACCACAGCCTACCACATGGGCCTATTCAAGGCAATCCTTGAGATAAGGCAGCATAAGTCAGTAGAACTGCTATGTTCAGAGTTTTCTCATATACCTCATGCCGAGGAAGATGAGGATCCCACTCTGAATCATTTGGTGTTAGCACACAGAAGTCCTGAAGCTGCAGCACAGCATATGGATAGCTGTAAGTCTTTATTGACCACGATGTACCTTTTACACATGAAGATGAGAGGTGAGATTGACCACATGCTAGCTGAGTTCACGGACCCTGATAAAGTCCAAACTCGGATGCGTGATTTGAGGGCACAACCACAACATACTACACCTTTCTTTAGCCTAGACAGCTATGTAGATTTGAGTGACCAGTTATCCCATAAAGATCCACTCACACCCAACTTTGTTCCACATTATCCACATGTGTCAGCATCATATGAGTCTGGATATGGGGGAGATGATTCCAGGAACCTAAACTGCTCGGAGTCACCAATCGAGAATTCGACTGGTTGGCGTTTCGGGGAACCATTTGGAGATGAAGGAGAACCCATCACTTGTGAGTCAGAGGATGAAGGAGGCGCGGTTAACCAGAATGTTAACCAAAGCTTTGGGCAGGAAGAGGAAGACACCAACTCCATTTCTTTAGATCTAGAGATGGGGTTACCCAAAACATCCCAGTACGTCGTAGGTGAGAGTTCTGGAACTAAGAAAAAGAAGAAGAAGAAGATGAGGGGTCAAGTGAATAGGAATCCTCCATGGATGACAGAAGGAGATGAGTTGTATCCCACTGGGGATATATATGAGTCTTTATCTAGTTACTTTGGCATGACAGATCTCTGTCTCGGCACTTCGTCCGATTCAGACTACATACCTACGGGAAGAACCTTCATTCCGGACGGTGTTCGGAGGACAAACCGCTGTACCGGATGGACCCCAGGGATGTACGCGGAGGCGAGTTATGATGACGAGGAGTAGAGCTCCGAGGAAGAATAAAGTAATCTAGGTGGTATTGTAATAGAGCGTATTTTAAATTCCCGTTGGCTTGGGCTTTGAGCCAAATAAGTGGTTTATATGTACCACATGTAATATAAGTTTGTGAGTGTGTTATGTATTATACAAAGTATATGCATAATAAATGTTTGTTTTGTATTTGCTTCTTGATTTCATTGTGTGACTAGTTCTGGGCATTGAGTTGAGCTCAGAAAGCATTTGCATGGTGTAATTATGAGTAATCGCTCTTTGTTACAGGACTAGGGGGAAATGGTGTTAGTAGAAACCGAAGAGGCTCGCCGAGAGCGGGAAGCAAGAGAGAAAGAGGAGGCAGATGCAGCAGCTAGAGCAGAGAATGCACCACCACCACCACACCCAATGATGCACCCAGACTTCCAACAGTATATGAGGTCAATGGAGGAAGATAGGAGGCGTTACCAGGAAAGCTAGAGCAAGAACATGCAAGATTTCTTTACCCACGTCATCAATGATAGGGGTAATGAAGGCAAGGGAGTAACTCTATCGGACTTCCAAAATGCAAGACCACTACCGTTTACATCAGCTCCAGAACCAATGGACGCTGAAGATTGGCTTATGGATACGGAAAGGAAGCTGAAAACCGTTGGTTGCAACGATGAGGAGAAGATCAGATATACCACTTATCTGTTGTCAGGACCAGCAGCGTCATGGTGGGAGAATCTTGTAGCAGTACACCCTCCTGATAAGGTGTTCACCTGGGAGGAGTTCAAGAAGAAGTTCCGGGATGCTCATGTTCCGGACAGTGTGGTGGAGCTGAAGAAGAGGGAATTTGACGAACTACGACAGAATACTGCACCCATCATGCAGTATGTTCGGGATTTCAACAGGTTATCCAGGTATGCACCTGAGGATGTAGATACAGAGGAGAAGCGGAAGAAGCGGTTCATGAAAGGCATGAATCCATACATGAAAATGCAACTGAGGTTGGCACGGACTGCCGAATTCCAGGAACTGATTGACTCGGCAATCACTTTCGAGGATGATTACCGGCAAGTCCAAGAGGATAGGAGGAAGAGGGCTCGTATAGAGCCAAGGAAGTACCCAATCAGTAAACCAACACCTGATCGGAGTTTCAAACCCCGATACAGACCTACTACTGGTAATCAATACAACCGGGGAGGTCAGAATCAGAATCCAATCAGCCAAATCATCTGCAACAATTGTGGCCTAAAGGGTCATTTGCAGAAGGATTGTCAGAAACCCAGAATCATTTGTTATGGTTGTGGGAAGGAAGGACACATCAAGCCGGAGTGTCCAAACAAGACGTCTTGGAGCGGACAGAGCTCTGGAGGACGAGGTGGAAACAACAGCAACAACAACCGCAACAACAACAACAACAACAACAACAACAACAACAACCGCAACTACAACTACAACAACAAGAGGGGAAAGCCTTATGGAAAGCTGAATTGCACATCTTTGGAACAAGCGGAAGAGTCGGATCAAACAGTCTTAGGTACGCTAAGCATTCTTACTCATCCTGGCAAAGTATTATTTGATACTGGAGCAACCACATCATTTCTTGCATTGGAGTTTGTGGAAAAATTCGGGCTTAGATGTTCTAAGTTAGAAACTCCTATAACTGTTCTATCCGCGGGGGGAACGATCTTAGTAACCCACGTGAAAGAAGCACAAGTCCTAACCATATGTGACTGTGTGTATTTCGCGGACCTATTCATCATACCCATGAAGGACATATCAGTCATCCTAGGGATGGATTGGTTGACAGAAAATGGAGCGGTGATTAACTGTGGAGACAAAACAGTATCACTTCGCAACTCCATCGGAGGTCGAATAGTGTTCCAAGGAGATAAGTACAGTGAGTTGGAGATCGGATTGGAACTAAATAGCCTGAAGGAAGTGAGAATTGAAGATATTCCTGTAGTGAATGAGTTTAAGGATGTATTTCCTAAGGAACTACCGGGAATGCCACCCGATAGAGAGATAGAATTCACAATTGATCTGATTCCAGGCACAACACCAATAGCACAACCACCATATAAGATGGGGCCAAAGGAATTAGTGGAACTGAAAGCTCAGATTGATGAGTTAGAACAAAAGGGATTCATTCAAGAAAGTGTATCACCATGGGGTACACCAGTTATTTTTGTGGATAAAAGAGATGGAGGAAAGAGAATGTGTGGAGATTACAGAAATTTGAACAATGTAACTATCAAGAACAAGTATCCTTTACCTAGAATCCAAGACCTTTTTGATCAAGTTCAAGGAGCGGGAGTCTTCTCGAAGATAGATTTAAGGTCAGGATACCATCAAATCAAGATCAAGAAGGAGGATGTACCAAAAACAGCGTTCGTATCAAGGTATGGACACCATGAATACTTGGTTGTACCATTTGGACTAACAAATGCACCAGCAATTTTCATGAATTTGATGAACAAGATATTCATGAAGTACTTGGACAAGTTTGTGATAGTGTTCATAGATGATATTCTAATATATTACAAAGATAAAGAAGAACATGCCAAGCATTTGAAGATAGTTCTGCAAACTTTGAGGGAACATCAGCTATATGCGAAGTTTAGCAAGTGCAAATTTTGGTTAGATAGTGTTGAATTTCTTGGACATGTCATAACCAAAGAAGGCATAGCGGTGAATCCAAGCAAGGTTCAGTCCGTATTGGAATGGAAATCACCTAAAAATGCTAAGGAGATACGAGGATTTCTTGGTATGGCAGGCTATTATCGGAGATTCATAGAGGGATTTTCGAAGATTGCAGGACCAATGACCAAGTTACTCAAGAAAAATACTCCATTTGTGTGGACAGATGAGTGTGAAGCCAGCTTCCAAACACTCAAAGATAAGTTAACCACAGCACCGGTGTTAGCAGTTCCTGAACCTGGAAAGGATTACACGGTATATTGTGATGCTTCCAAGAATGGACTTGGATGTGTTCTTATGCAAGATCGGAAGGTAATAGCTTATGGATCAAGACAGTTGAAACCACATGAACACAACTACCCAGTACATGATCTCGAGTTAGCGGCAGTTGTGTATGCTTTGAAGAGTTGGAGACAATTTCTATATGGATCCAAGTGTGAGTTATACACCGATCACAAAAGTTTGAAATATTTCTTCACCCAGAAGGAATTAAACATGAGACAGAAGAGATGGTTAGAGTTGATTAAGGATTACGACCTTAAGATCAACTATACACCAGGCAAACCTAATGTAGTAGCAGATGCCCTAAGTAGGAAGAGTACGGAGAATCAACCTACGGAATGGGAGATTCCAAAGGAACTTCGGAAAGAGCTAGAGGAGGCTCGGATTTTGTTTATTCAAGGTGATGATAAGGGAAGTATAGCAACCATGAGGATTATGGATGAGATGTATTCAGATTTGAAATATGAGATTATCCGGAAGAAAGCGGATGATTTGTTCATACAAGAGGAAATCAAGAGGATTGGTGAAGGAAGACCATCGGAATTCCATCTAGGGGATTTTGATTCATTATACTTCCAGAAAAGAATCTGTGTACCAGATGATCCAGAAGTGAAGTCAATCATATTAAAGGAAGCACATGAAACCCCTTATTCAATACATCCGGGAAGTACTAAGATGTATATGGATTTGAAGGAGATGTTCTGGTGGAACAACATGAAAAGAGAAATAGCACAATATGTCTCGGAATGTCATACATGTCAACGAGTGAAGGCAGAACATCAAAGTCCTGCGGGATTACTCAAACCACTAGAGATACCGGAATGGAAATGGGATGAAATCGGAATGGATTTTGTTACTGGTCTACCAATGACTAGTAAGAAGAAGGATATGATATGGGTAATAGTGGACAGACTTACCAAGAGTGCTCATTTCATAGCCGTAAACACAAAAGATACTGCAGAAAAGCTTGTGAATATATATGTGAAAGAGATTGTGAGTAAGCATGGAGTACCAAAGAAGATAGTTTCAGATAGAGGTTCAATTTTCACATCAGCATTCTGGAAACAACTACAAGAAGCTTTGGGATCCAAATTGGATTTCAGTACAGCATATCATCCACAAACCGGAGGACAAACCGAAAGAACCAATCAGATACTTGAGGACATGCTTAGAGCTTGTGCTCTGAACTTTGGAGGCTCATGGGAGGACCATTTACCTTTAGCGGAGTTCTCATATAACAACAGTTATCAGAGTAGCATCCAAATGGCACCGTACGAAGCATTGTACGGAAGAAAGTGTCGATCACCAATTTGTTGGTTTGAAACCGGAGAAAACAAGGAGTTTACACCGGACTACATCAAGGAGAGACAGGACGTCATCGAGGTGATCCGGGATAGACTCAAAATAGCTCAGAGTCGTCAGAAGAGTTACGCCGACTTAAAGAGAAGAGATTGGGAACCGAAAGTGGGAGACATGGTTTATTTAAAGGTTAGCCCAATGAAAGGACTAAAGAGGTTCGGAGTAAAAGGAAAGTTAAGTCCTCGATATATTGGACCATTCAAGATACACAGTCAGAATCGAGGAACAGCTTTTGAGTTGGAGTTACCGGCACAACTAAGTCAAGTTCATAATGTGTTTCATGTTTCACAACTCAGGAAGTGTTTGAAGGCACCGGATGATCCTATTACATATGAAGAAATAGAATTGCAATCTGATCTAACTTATGTGGAAAGACCAGAAAAGATCTTAGAAGTACAGTGGAAGAAGTTAAGAAACAGAGCAATCAAATACTGCAAAGTTCAATGGCAACATCATCCTGAGCGAGAAGCAACTTGGGAGACGGAAGAAGAATTAAGGAAGTCTTACCCCGAGATGTTCAGGTACCAATCTTAACTTCGGAACAAAGTTTCTGTTAAGGGGGAGAGGTTGTAATAACCCAGAACATAGGAACAACGAAGGGTAGATTTAGAAATGGGATGTGCATTTCATCGCAAAACGGGGGAAATTTTCGCGCCTTATTGCAACTAAACCTAAGAGGGATCGAGGTTCTCTCTCATTTTGCACTTAGGGTTAGGTAATGTGAGTTAGGGAAATTTCGACATGATCTCTTTTGTAACTTGTTACTTTGGGGAATGTTTGCATTTGATAAGTGTTAAACAATTAACTATAAACATCACACCATATAAACAATGAATTTAGAATTCAAACACAAGAGATAAAATTCAAATCACTTTGAATTTCAAAGTGAATATCAAATGATATTTCATCAAGAATATAAACATTGCATAATACAAAGCTCATAAACCAAAACTTGAGCTTTATTGATCATCAACACAGAATACATAGTCTTTACAATATTTTTGATACAAGAATTGATGTATAATAATAAACAGAAATGAAAAAGGAAAATTACAAGATTTTCCTAAACTAAAACCTAGACTAAATGCTTGAAGGACATCTTCTGGTCATACTCAACTTCAAAACCTGCAAAACAAATCACAAGTGCTAGACAGGATATTAAGTGTTAGAAATTCAGTTTGAATGAGTGAAAAATATCACGAAATTCAGTTTGGACGGTGAACAACATCGCACACTTGTGCTTGTCCAAAACCTGGACAAAGACACGGGATAGGATCAGCAGACCAAACTTTGAGCAGCCACAGAGGGCTCAAGTTTCACCATAGCAAGGCTGTTGCTAGGCAAGCAACAGCAAGGCAAGGCAAAGGATGAGTCATAAAGTAAATGAGCCTGTGTGTCATGGCCAGGGAAGAAGTAGAGGCCATATAAATAGTACACAAACCCTAGAACCATGACAGTCGACCACATTTGCAAATCACCAGGTAAGGGTGAAGCAAGAACAAGCACAGTTCATCCAGTTCATAACCAAGAACAGAAACCAACACAAACAACTTAGCCACCAGGAATCATGGTGACCTGAGAAGATCAACCAGAGATTGGAGGTGAAGGGCTGAGCACAGAAACCCCAAGTCTGCATCAACCAAATATTTCACACTAGGAGCTGGAACAAGGTATACCAAGTTCCTGGACAGATCAATGGATTTGATCCATCACATATGCATGAAATAAGCATGGGAATGAGCAGATGCTCATATGGGTCGATCATCACTTGGTTTTCACCAAGGATTACTGCCAGTCAAAAGCTACTAAAAATAGAAAGCATCTAGGTACAAATCGTGTACACAGAAACTAGCACACATGCACAGATGCACACCATAGCCAGATCACATGCACAGATAGCACCAGCAGATGAATTGCAAGGATTAGCAGCTAAGACTACACAGTAAATCCTAAGCTATGAACCATCAGTAAACCCTAGATTTTCATCAGGCAAGCATATTGGCATTCATCTCAAGGATGATTCCCAAATATGCAAGCAAAGGTTGAGTAGCCACAAAAATCCAACTAACTAAGTGAGCAACCAATCAGTAGCAAGGCTACTGAGGTCACATCACACTTAGCATCAATTAAAAGGAAGCCAAACCAAGCACATCATTATCCAGGAATGGATTCAGATTCAATTGCTTGCCAGATAATCATGAACAGCCAATTCATTTGCAAGCAAATCATTTAAATCATTACTACATAAGCAGTTCATCATAATTTAATTAATACAAGCATGAATTTATCACAGATCCATGCTTAGCACTGACAGTAGCACACTATTAAGCAACACAATTTAATCACTGCACCATAGCCACTGGAGCAAGTCTAGTAGCTTGAATGAGCAACAGCATAGTGATGCTTGAGCATCAGCATCACAAGGAAATTGAATCACTTAGCCACAGTATTAATCAGTAAGCCATCACTGACATTGAATTGATCAAATGGATCAATTAGATCAAGTCAAGCTACACAGGGAAGTTAGCCAACAAGCAAGAAATGATCCAATGGATCATTGGCTTGCATAGACAGCACTGAAGTATATCACAGGCACCACTAGCACACACACAAGTGTCACTGATGCATCACAAATACACCTAGACAAGCAAGTATGATATCCCAGTAAGAATAAGCAAGCCACAGTCAAGCATAGCATGGCATAGCTAGCTTTTGAGCAAGCACAGCAGAGCATGGCAAGTACAGAGCATGCTAGGAGCAGCAGAGAAGCAAGCACAGCATAAATAGCAAGCAAATCGACATGTGCCAGTACCAGTAACTGGTAGTTAGGCCATGAGCTTGCAGTAGACAGAAGCACAGGAAGATTGCACAGCAATAGCATGGCTCTGCGTGATCACAGGATCACCAGAGAGCAATAGAGCATGAGGAGGAAGAAGAACAGTGGCAAGGGAGGTGCACAGAAGAGAAGGAAGAGATGCAACACTTACTTGCGCCTGGAAGCAGAAGCTAGGGCATGGCGAGGCAGTGCTCGCGCGGCCCTAACAGCTGCAAGTCCAGGGTAGGCGCCGACGTTACGCCGGCGAAACCCAAAACACGAACCAGCACCACCGTAGCAGATGCACCTGAGGCGACGGCACGAGTACTGCGAGCAGCACCCGCGCCAAGCCAACCCCAGGAGCGCACCCATCGTCGGCGAGGACGAGATCTCGCCGGAGTTCGTCGAGGCGATTCTTCCCGAGATCCAGATCGGAGGCGATTCGCCAGGAGATGAAGAGAAGGGGAAAACTACGCGGACAGATCGATAGATATGCACGCGGCGGTTCTAGATCGGTAGGTGGTTACGGCGGAGGAGCACGGCGATGGCCGGAGCGAGGCGGCGGCCATGGCGGCGACGCCATCGCCAGAGCGTCGCGAGAGGCTAGGGTTAGAGACGAAAAGCGAGAGAGGGCCGAGTGAGTGAGAGCGGTGGGCCGTTATGCGCCACCGAGCCGCTATGGGGCAAGCCTTAGTGGGCTGTCCCATGGGCTTAGGTTATTGGGCTGAGCCCAATAAGGTCCAGGGGGGTATTTTAGTCTTTTAACATTTAATAAAAAGCCAAAACTTTACCAAATTTTAATAAATCAAATACAACTCTAAAAATCCATTAAAAATTGGATTAATGAATGAAAAATAAACCTTAACAAGAATAAAATATGAAATGGAATTTATGAAACAAATTCAAAATTATGAATTTTCAGAATTTAAATAATAACTTGGAATTTTAAACTATTATTTCCTTGTATTTAAAAATTCAAGGAAAAATCTCAAATAAGTTCAAATACTTATTTTCAAACATTTCAAAATGAAATTCTAATAATTCCAAGTCAATTCTATTGAAAAGGGTATTTTTCCAAGAAAAATACTATATTCCTTTTTATTCCAAAAACTATAGAGGTAACTCTATAATTTCAAATTATTTTTGGAATGACTAAGGAAATCATCAAGTAAAATAGTTTTACTTTGAATTGTTATACTTTGTATGAATTACAATAATTAATACTTTTAAATCAATTGTAAATTACTGTCGAAGACATAAATCTTAAACGCAACCCTAAATTGATATGACTCAGCGGGGTAAAGGGATACAACATAAAATAATACATCCATGATTGCATTATTTGGATTTTATAACATTGTCCTTACCGGACAATGATGCTTCTTCTGAGAACCCGAGGTCCAGGTTCCATCATTGCATTGAACTGCACTATCTCGCAGTCCACAGGCAAGTTCACCCTTGCTCATGTCAACTTGAGTATTTTCTACTACTTTAATGCAAAGCTATATACTTATCATTCCTGCATCGCAAATAAAATGTTACTTTCCAACTATGAATATGACTATGTGGCTGGCAATGGAACCATGGTATGTGTTGATATGGTGGAGGTTCCATTGCAATGGGTTATATCACCCTAGGATTAATCACCAATGCCGTCCAGTGATTCTAGCGCCGTACAAATCGCGTTGACCATGAGATCTATAATGGCTCTGGGGAAGCCAGCCGTATCTTTTCCCTTCTGCACGCCAACGGATTGGTAGAGCCGGCGGGGTGTTGGAGGCACTGCCGTAGGTTGGGATAGCCTTTTAAATTCCCATCCATTAGTGATGATGGCTCTACGATCTATGAAGGATTGTCCGGAGTACACCGTGAGTAAAGCCGTATTATCGGGGGAAGTCTACTGGGGGTGTACGGTTGGACAAAAGGGTGGGTTTGCAGTCGCGGAGAAGGCGGTGTGGGCTTGGATCTTTATACCTAGCCTCACACCAAAGGAAGTGTGAACGGGGGCAAGTCCCTGCGGATGGCAAAAAGGGTGAGATCTCTTGTGGTAAAAGTAACGCACCTCTGCAGAGTGTATCAAATTGTGGCTGTCACTCCTTGTTCCGGGAAGGGAACTGCGAACGCGGCAGGAAAGGAACTCCACGAAGTTCTAGTCAACCTGTGAAGACTGACGGGCATAGTTTTCATAATAAAAGCAACCTTTGGAAGAAATGATTTCAAAACATGCATTGACCTGCGATTTCCTGATCAATGGTCGTAGCTAGTGCATCAAACACCTTTTTACTCTTTTAGAACTTGCTGAGTACCTCTGTACTCACTTTCTTTCGACACCCTTGCTAGACTGTGATCCGGAAGTGGAGGCCATCAACGATGGAGCACCAGAAGGAAGTTACGAGCTGGTCTACGAAGAACCTGATCTTACCGGCGGAGTGGAAGGAGTAGACTATGGGATAGTCTATGGATCAGATGACACAGAGGTTGAGGAGTAGTGACATACCCTAGCATCATAGAGCCGAGCAACGTAGAACTTACCTAAATAAGTTGTTGAGCTCTCTTTATATTTGTTATGAGTTGTAATCGTACTTAAGTAGTATCTTAGGGTGTTCTCATAGGACCTATGAGAATACCAACTTGTTAAGACAATGTTTGTAATAAAGTATGGAGTGTTATGACCTGCAATGTTTCTGTTGTACCACTCTAAGGGATATGGCAAATTGTGAAGAAGTCCCTTCGCAAAGATCATATCAACGACTTGTATACTACAACATGCAGTGGTATGCTGGGTCACCGCAGGCATGCGACAATGAATCCTGGAAGGAGAAGAGGAAAGACTGGGCAAACACAATGTGGGAAGCCAGAGGCAACACCACCATTTGAGAAAGAGAAGAACAAGTGAAGAAGTGAAGTGAAGAAGAAGAACCCCCTTTGATCCCCTGTTTCTCGAACCCCAATTTGATCCCCGTATGTTGAACTACCCCGTGATGATAAACTGCCATTTGTAGTAGCTAGGAAATATCGTTATGAAGTACCATTTGTAGTAGCTAGGGCTGATTTCGTGAACCGCTAGCTTCGTAAGTGTTCAGCTATGATAAATTGTGATTTCTGTGGGATGGGAGAAGATAGTATGGTTGGCAATCCTCTCCTGATCTCGTTGTACCATAGGCCCGTACATGACAGGAGTAAAAGAAGCATGTCTAACTGCTCTCTTGTGCACCATCAAGATCGAGGTTTGTACTGCAACGTGATGCACAAGTTGAAGTTGGTCGGTCTACTCAAACAAGATCTATGCATTACGAACGGTCTTATCGAACCCAACTAGTTCTACCAACATGAATATAACACTACAGTAGAGCTGAGGAGTTTTCCCTTACCTCCATCATGGTAGACGATGGAGACGGCCGTAAGTAGGAGAAGATGTGTGCAGGCTCCGCCGCGGCTGGAAACGACGACCTTGGTCTGACGCCGGAGACCAAAGGGAGGAGCTCCTCGTCCAGACCACGGCCAGATGCGCACGACCAAATCTAGGTTGCCACACGCTGCCGGTGCGAAAATTGGGGAAAGAAAAATTTTGGGAGTGGGCTAATGGAGAGGGTAACCGAAGAGGGAGGTTACCCATACCTTTAACGCGTAATGCTACTTGGATTTCGCCTTCTCCCGCCATGCTAGAGTGGAGCGCCCGCTACTTGGATTTCGCCTTCTCATGCTGGAGTGGAGCGCCCGCGTGAACGGCTTTGCCGATTTTCGTCTCACCAGGGTATGTCTCTGGAGAAACTATCAACTGGGCGTTCCTCTCTGGCCGCCAAAAAAAAAAACCGCGGGGCAAGCGTAGTCACACAGGAACATGTACTGCGTGATGTCTTTATTGTTTTATTACTGATGTCTTTATAGTTTTATTATTACATAATATGTGCGGGGAAGCAGTAGAGTTTCGCCAGCTTTAAAATGTGGATCCATAGTTGATTTGTCAACATTTAGTTTATTGACATTACGGACAGAGTGTGGCATTTTGTAGCTCATGCTACATGGAGCTCGTTTTTTCAAAAAATCGAATATGGTATTTTATAGTTTCAAAAATTAGAAACAAAAATTCTATAGGTAGACAATGATGTACTCTACAACTGTGAAAAAAGAAAAGCAATACGAAACACTCAGTATTTTGGGCTGTCCAAAATTCACAAATCCATGAATCTGAAAACGTGAACAAATACAGATTTTGAAACCTCCAACATTTGTTAGAATTTGTAAATTTTGTGTAGCCTCTAATATAACGTATTTCATCCTGAAATTTTCCATGAGTACATCATTAGCTACATTCAGATTTTTTTGAAACTTCAAATGTTGAATTCAAATTTTGTAAAAAAAAAACAGAAGATGTGTAGCTCGGGCTACACTTTGAGTTTCCCCAAACCTCCTTCCTTAGGTTGTCTTGTTATCAAGTTTTCGTTTTGTCAGAAACTGTCTCCACCTTAGATCAGGCTGCATTGTCGTAAAGTTTGTTTTCAGAGATATTTTGGTGGAGATGAGTAGGTTTATCAGAACCTGCGCAATCAGCTGGGTGATGATTGGCTAGTCCTATATATGAGTCCATGCTAGCTCCCTAATTGTCTCATAAATGTTCTCATATCCTATCTATCTATGTAAACAACATATTTATTTGTGTGATATTTATTTCTCAAATATAATGTCTTATTAGCCAAGCTAATAAACATTGTGTATGTGGTGAACATGAGCGAATGTTACATCGTATTAGCAAATTGGTATTGCAAACAATCATAGAATTGTTATCTTATCATAGTGCTCATAATACCCTATTTGTAAATGAACACAATGAGGGTTGCTCCGGTGCTCCCCCTAAATAAAGTTGAAGAGTTATAGTTGGATTTTTTTCTATGTTGGATCTGCCGAAACCCATATCCAGCCAATGTATACCTGTCTATGTTGATACGGTATGTGTACGTCGCGTAAGAAAAAAAAAGAGGTCCCGTGAGCAAGGTCTTTATAGGATCTTTCTATTTTTGTACACGCTCGTGACCGTAGATACATACAAAAACAAGGTACACCACAACACGGGGCATACGGGCCTGTACAGGGTTGTACGGACGATGCACCTACACTAAAATTACAATCGTGCCCTCGCTTACGAACAGGTGTGACAAGACCTCCACTGTTATTGTGTCTGATGGACCTAAAAAAATTCAGGGAAGGAGCACCGGAGCAGAAGTGGAACACAATGTATTTGTTGCAGTACCCAAGATAGTGGCCATGTATTTGTTACAATAGGGGTATCTAGATCAAAATAGCTGTCACCGTAAGTTCTCTATCTTGTTTTTAGATTTGCGTGCGGTAAAATTTGAGTTCACTTTGTTGATTTTGTCAAATATAAAGAAGCCGCTGAAGACAGCAAGAACAACAACTATAACTTGTTGGATGATTTGGAAAGAAATAAATTCAACAGAAGAGCTTGCTCGGACCAGCAGCTCCTTCACAAAATGGTTGATGAGGCAGCCTCATGGTGAAGCGCAAAAATCAGAACGGTGCAGAATTGGCTTAGAGACGACGGTGTAACGTAATCTACTCGACCTGATGGGTGCTTGAGCAGGCCTACTTCTTTCTTTATAGTTCTCTTGGCTCCTCTGGCTTCTAATTGGTCCTCTGTGACTCCTTTCTTCATGATAAAACCAGCAGCTTGCTGTGTTTTCATTAGAAAAAAACAGTTAATCTCATAACCTGAGCTAGTTTCCTTATAAAAGCAAGAATGGATAAAATTGCATGTATATTCGACAAAAAAAAATCACACCTTGATAGTCACATGCTTAGGATGTCTATACATGCAGAACTTCATATGCAATGTATCATTTTGCGTCTAATCATATTCATACTTATATTAGCCATACAGTATTGCACATAATCATGAACTAGTGAGATGTGCATCGACAGAGAATCTTGTTTCTATTGCTAATATTTATGACTTGTCGACTTCACTAGATTGATTGATTCGATAATCCTAACAACAGGTGTGCACTTCAGTTCAACTGATCTTTAGAAGTTCACTAATCATTTGATTATTTCTGTGCACCTTAACACAACAGATCAATAAAAATCTATGGTTTTACCGTCATTTAGAATTAGGGCAGAAGTAGACTAAGCATCCCTAACTCCCTAACCGCCCATTCCTCCCCAATTCTGGAGCGAGTAGAGGATGCCCTTTAACCTCTGGGCCCACTTGTCGCCCTCCCCGCTAGCCTGAGGTAGCTCGTGATGATGGTGGTCTTGATCGTGCAGCTCCAGCCCAGCATTCCTCGACCGAGGCGGCCTTATCCCATGCATGCTCTCCTCACCAATCTGACACGGTCACCACGTCCCAGGACATGGCTCTCGGTCCAGACCACCTCAACCTCGATTCATCGCAGCGACCACAGATGCTTTACTTTCCATCAATGCAGCGTCCAACGTCAGCACGCCCTCGTCATCTTGGCGCTCACCAGTGGCATCGACATGAATATTTTGTTGACCTGATCATTCGATCAAACCTTAAACAATCTGTTGACAGAATGGCGCAGTGAAGGCCAGCACCACTAACTGAATCTTTTGTGCATTCAAGATGCTCTGATATGTTCATTCGGCCTGAGATTGTCCTGATATTTGTCCCTGGGGAGCCAATTCATTTGGCGGTGTACTGATCAATTCGTTTGGTAACAACCGTTGTACAACGACAACTGATACTGGTAGTGATGCTTATATATACGAATTTATTTTGCAGGCAAGGCTGGATCTTAGCCTGAACTATTTAACACGGAGCAAGGTTGTTGCGCACAGAGACAAAAGCCATACATGCAAAATGAACTACATCGGCAACTGGGACTGAATAATCAAAGAAGCTTGAACAATGGGAAATGGATCGCATCACCGTACCTGGGGAGGCGGCAGGAACCATCAGCCTACACAGAGAGAGCAGCTCCACGAGATTGTCTCTCCACAGAATCGGCATGGACAGGGCAGCGATCGTCTTTAATCAGGTGGAAGAGCTGGCGCGTGAAGTGTACATGTAAAGCCCAACAGAAGGAAATTGGAAATAATTTTGCAGGGCGAAGATACATTCCATGATCTGCACGTAGTGATGCATGGTGACAACCGGGACGCGCCAATGACAGCCTCCTGTTTCGGTCATCTAAGTAAGTTGTTAATAATACTGTATTTGGTTCTAGCACATTGAAAAGCAAACAATCAATGTGAGCAGCTACATGAAAACTATTCCATCTCTGCTCTGCTTGCACACGAAATTCCCAATCTGGAGTACTGTGACTTTACAATTAGTTTTGCATAAAAAAAATCACAGTGACTTGGTGACTGAACCTAGCACAGTGACTTGGTGCTTTTCATATGAAAAAGATGTGCACATGAAAGAAATTGAAGATGCTGTTTTGACTGAATCTATTCATGGTCATGGAAGGTCAAAGAATAGGTAGATTAATAATTCAGTTTTTATCGGATTGAAAATGTCGGTAATAGTCTATCTGGGCATAACAATTGCACCAGAAAAGCAATAGAAAAAACGAACAATAACATCATGATCACAATATTGGGAATGTCTTAACTGGGAGCAAAAAAAATCTAAGCCGACGGAGCCTCTGACAGCAAGCAAAAGAGTTGTGCTACTGAACAAGCATTTTCTTACATATGTCAATAAGCCTCTGAATTGTATATAAGGTTCCCAAATGATATGATTATTACAACAGGTATGTAAAAAGTAGGATCAGAGAGCATTCCTTGTTATTTTTAAAATACCAAACAGCTTCTCAGCAGCATATGGGAGAAATAATAAACAGAAGCTAGATGGGAACTGAAATGTGAATAGGTAACTGGCTTATCGGATCAACAAGCCACACAAATACAAGTAGAACAATGAAGGGAGCACTCACATGCCTTCAAATTTTTTAACACATTTCTGTGCACAACACATGTGACATAAGATCTAGCTCCAGAGCTAACACAACAACTAAATATCCAGCAAAAGAATAATCTACAGCAGTTCCCATCCAAGCAAAAGGCTATCATCAAATATCAAGAATTAATGTTCCCGATTAAGCATAGATTGAACTCCTAATTTGGGAGTTAGAGGAGATCATCAGGAACTATAACAATGTGAATCGTTGCATTATGGCTTGTCCAATTTTACAGAAACAATAAGCTAACAGTATGTTTGGTCGATATAAATGTGTAGATGATGACCGACTAACAAAATTGTGCTTCTAGAATAGAAATAAGTATCACATTACACAGCAGGCGATAAGCAAGATACCACGGGCGACAATTATAATAAAGCAACCTCACATTATGTAAGCTCAGGCGCATAGAGAGCAAAAGAAAAAAAAACAAGTAATCGGTAATAGTAAATTCTATTGGGTTTCATATCCATAGAAACCCATTAGAATTTACTATTATGAGATTACTTAGAAAAGCACCAGTGAAATTCTAAGGAATATGGAAAATACAAGGAGGGGCAGAGGACGACCAAAGTTGACATGGGTGGAGGCGGTAAAAAGAGACTTGAGGGACTGGAATGTGCCTAAAGATTTGGCTCTTGATAGGACCACATGGAAATCAGCGACCCATGTGCCGGAAACTTAGTTTACTTGTTCTTTTTCTCTCTCCTTGTTTTGGTTTCCTTTTCCTTATGTTTCCGTTGGTTTCATATATCTAGCCTACCCCAACTTGCTTGGGAAAAAGGCTTTGATGTTGTTGTTATCTCATAAGAGTAACTGAAAAATACCTCTGACATGAAAGTACTAGCAAGTAACAAAAACATGGATCAAAATATCATAGGCAACCCAGAAACCATTACAATCATCCCCGACAATCAACTGAAATACGGTAATAAAACCAGTGTACGGTCTTTACATCAAACTACTACAAAACATTATGCAGAGCCATTGGCTAAACCTAAACAAGAGAGCTGTAATTAACGGATGCCGTAATGCATCTACCAATGCCACCAGAAAAGAATGTCAGAATGAATTTGTGTATGTGTTCAGAACGTTTGACAGAGAAGTTCTAAGAATCTACAGATGGGACATAATTACTATACCAGGTATCAAATATATTGTATCTTGCAACACATAGATTAGGCGGATCTCAATAATATAGATCAGGTCCCTACTGCCTAGATCCATGTCAGTAGTGTCTATAGATGTGAAAGTTCAAATAAAAGAACGCACGCCTTAATGGATATCACTCACGTTTTCTTATAGGAAACCTGAAAAAAGGCATATTAAACTTACACCTGGCAAAGTTCAAGTTAGCCAACGATTGTTTGTTAGAATCAGAAAAAATTAAATTCATTTTAAACCTATTAAATAATCAGAATTGAGGGGTCAATATAAATGATTCTTTTGTCTGAAATACCTTCAAGATGATGGCTTCAAACAAAAATATATATTGTTGTTGAAAAAAAAAATCAAACCTCACTAAACAAAAAGGCTAAAATCTTATTGCACTACAGTATCTACATGCATAGGCCAAATTATAGCGATATTCTGCTGCTATCACAGATCTGAATATTTTACTGGCCTAACCAAAGAGATTTGGGACATTGATGTAGTGAACAAATAAGTCATATAGCTATCATTACACTGCTAGTACAGAATTCTGTAAACTCAAGAAAAATAAAATATCAAGGGAAACAACTATGAAAAAGAAATCCTCGAGGATGAAAAATCTGATGCGTCGAAAGTGATGGAAATAAATCAAGTATTCAAACCTTTGTAGTCGTTTCATAATAATAATCAGTAAGATGTGGAATGCCCACACAGATCAGTATCACCTATGAAATTGGCTCGTCAGGAATTAACAACTATGTGCAGCAAGTTACAGCCTAGATGCATCCAGATCAGATTACATTTGATATAGTATTAACATATATGGCAATATCATAGCAGATCCTACAGATCATAATACAGTCAGGTTTACAGTTGTTGGCACTTACCTGAACACTGAACTAGAGCCGGCATTCCACCAATCTTCTCAAACATTGCATCCTTTTGAAAATACCAAGAGATAACACCTGAAACTATCTCATTGGATGATCATACAACATTACAGACAAATGCTTTATGTATTAGACTTAATAATCTGGAAGAAAACAAAACAGTAAAATACACTCTGACAGTGTGTACAATCCATTCCCACAGGATACTGCATTTCTGAATTGCTGATAAAAGTACGTTGCTGGCAGGCTCCTTAATTCTCCATGTCTGGGCCTAACGTGAGGTCAAACCTTCCACAGTTTAAGCAACAGAGAAAAATGAAAAAGGCAAATAACATGAGATAGTAGTAGTAAAACATACCCATGCAATCCCTTCTACTACAGTTGAAGTAACAGGAAAATAAAAGTTTTGTGCAATCCTTGCTCGATCAAAATAAATACTATTAAAAAGTTGTGTGATACCTTTTAAAAAATCATTATGCAAAAGAGAGTTGAACAAGCGTGGCACTGTGGACTGCGGTTGGCATGTCGGCTCTGTGGGTCGCTTGCAGTCGTCTGGAAGGGGGAGGCGGCTTGCCCTCTCTAAGTCCACTGGCATCGACACAGATAGAAAGCTACGCAGGGTTATAAAGTGTGTCGCTGCATTCTGCTCTTGGGAGCAATACCCTGTCCTTGTGTGAAGCTAGAACTATCCACTGTTTTTATGAGACGAAGCAAAGCTTTACTGAAAGCACTCAACTAAAAACCGCACCGGCAAGGCTAATCTTACACCGAATCTGGTGAGCTACTGAGCTTAGGTGCCACTGTTCAGGGTGATAATATACGGTTTGTGCTGGGTTTTTCCTGTTCTTCAACCCAGCCCAAATGCAGGTGGTTTGGCTGGGGTGGGCTGGTTTGTACAGTTTAGAGAAGGGAACTGGTTCACTGGTCTGGTTTCGATGGTTTGCATATCAAACCATCCCCAAATATATAGGTGCAAGTGGGTCAAAGTTAGGGTACCCACTACCCTCTTTAGTTCAAAAAGATTGAACTAACTTTTCTGATGACATCATCATTTTAAAAAACTTAGTTCAAAATTTTGCACTAAAGAGGGTACCCTAACTTTGACCCACTTGCATCTCTACCCAAACAGCAGACAGCAATGACAGCAGGCAGGAAAATACTCAAAAATACTAGTCTATATGCATGGGAAAATCCCAGAAATTGAAGGGAAAAAACAGAACAGGTACCAACAGCGCAGAAATTTTGCATCAAAGAACTTGTGCCAACACACTGATACTTCAATACAGGTACAACCATGAATGAAGCAGTTCTCCAACAAAATTGTTAACATTCAGACTCGCATTCATTGATGGTTTACTCAACCAGTATCAATGTTCTAAAACCATAATGGAAAAACATAGCTAAAATAATCTCCCACAGACTACAGTTACTTTTGAACTCGTACCTTAGGCCGATTCTCGAGCATCAGACCCACCAAATTAGTCACCTGAAAAAAATCACCACGAATAAGAGGCGAGGAAAAGTAATCAAGGACATGGTACATCAGGGCAATGTAGTGCTGACTAAAAACGTTCAAAGAAAGGGCGAAATACTAGAGGCCGAAGAGTGCATATTCTGAATTTAAATTAACAGCAGCTGGGTGCATATATGCTACTGGTTCATGTCAAATCATTAATGCAGTTTGAGCACGCATGCAGAATTAGTAAACCAAGCACCAAGTTAATTGAATAGTGTGAAGATGCATGATTGAGGAAGCATGCTAGTACATACAGACATATGCAGAGCGTGACAATCCAGACTAAGATGATTCCTGCCATGCTTCCTCACAGTCTAAGTGCACCACGCTCTAATAATAGATTGGAACGCCAATGCTTGACAGATTAGCCACCAACAATTCCATGTAACTGATCTTGCTCAAATGCACTCCCCTCTTCAGCAAAATAAGCCAAATCAGGCTCATATCCAGTCAGTTTCATCTCATCAATCAAGTAATTCAACATGTCATACAGCTCCCTCGATCTCGGATGGACATTATCTCCTACAAGGAAACCATGCATTTCACTTTGCACCTCAATCCAGCTACAACCAGGTTCCTTCTTAAGCCTTCCCTGCCTCATTAACCTTCTTGTCCTTGAAACGTCAACCCATTTCCCTGATTCTGCGTATACATTTGACAGAAGAATGTAAACTGAAGAATCCTCAGGATCTAGTAGCAGAACATTACTGGCAGCAAGTTCAGCCACCTCAACATCCCGATGGATCTTGCAAACGCTTAGGAGAGTCTTCCAAATGACTGCATCAGCTTCAAAAGGCATGGTGCTGATAAACTCCCGAGCTTCTCGCGGTCCCTTTGACCGTCCTAGTATATCTACCATACAAGCGAAGTGCTCCAGTTGTGGTTCCAATTTATAGCGGGAGGTCATCTGATGGAAGTAACGGCATCCATCATCCAACAGCCCAACATGGCTGCAAGCCCGAAGTACAGCAACGAAAGTTGCATGGTTTGGAACCACATTCTCTTTTTGCATCCTATCGAACATCTGGAGTGCTTCTACTCCTTGGCCATGCAGCGCGTAGCCACATATCATAGCATTCCATGACACAAAATCCCGTTTGTGCGCCTTCTCAAACATTAGCAGTGAGTCTTGCATGTACCCACATTTGGCATACATATCTATAAGAGTACTGGATATATATTCATCTACCAGCATTTCTTGCTTGATTATCTGACCATGGATCTGTTTCCCAATCTCAATGGTAGCTAAATTAGCACAAGTATCAAGAACAGTGGCATACGTGAAATGATCAGGCTTTAGTCCCATATCTAACATCTGTGAGAAGAATTTCTGGGCATCCTCACTCTGTTTGTTCAGTGAAAATCCTGACATGATGGCATTCCATGAAACAAGTTCTTGCCTCCCAATTCTGTCATGAAGTTTCTGAGCGTCTGTCATCATACCACACTTGCAGTACATGTCAACAACAGTGCTAGCTACAAAAGCATCTGAACCAAGTCCTGATTTGATAACCTTGTCATGAACCATCAACCCAAATTCCAAAGATTGTAAAGCTGCACAAGCCTTAAGCACACTGCCATATGTGAAATCATCTGGTTCCATACCAAAACGTAGCATCTCATTAAAATGAACTACAGTGTCCTCGTAGTGTCCATTCTGCTCAAGGGCAGCAATAATAGCATTCCAAGAGACTGAATCTCGTTGCTCCATGTCCTGGAAGACAATGTATGCTTCTACCAATGCTTTACACTTCCCATACAGATCAAGAATTGCATTTCGGACACAGATGTCCGCATCAAAACCTGATTTCATTGCTAAGCAGTGGACTTGCAGCCCTTGCAAATACCCCTTAATCTCTGCACAAGCACTGAAAACCCCCGACAAGCTGACTGCATCAAAACCAATGCCTGACCTGGTCATGAACTGAAACAGTTCCATGCCCTCATTCCCTAGCCCTGCGCGCACAAGCCCAACCATCATGGCATTGCATGTCTCGACTTTATGACTGGGCAAGCCGAAGAATGCCCTTTTAGCATCCACCAAGCTATTAGCCTTAGCATAAACGTCAACAATGGCTGTCCCAACAATACGGTCAGTATTGAACTTATTCTTTATGGCATGCGCGTGTAACTGCCTACCAGTGCTCAGGCATGACATTGCTGCGCAGGATCTGAAAGCGCTGGCATAAGCTGGCTGGCTCACCCCCATCCCTGACCTCTGCATCTCCATGAACAGCTCCAACCCACGCGTATACTGACCATTTTGAACACATGCAGCAATAGCTGCACCCCACGAGACCCAGTTCCTATCCGGCATTGCATAAAAGAAGAATAACCCGTCCTCCAAACTGCTGCACTTGCCATACATGTCCACTAGAGCACTCCCAGTCCGCACATCGATCCCTAACCCTGTCTTAACCGCCAATGCATGGATTTGAACACCGAGTGCCAAATCGTCCAAAGCACCACACGACTTCAGAAGGACGGCAAAAGTTGTCCGGTCAGAGGCAACACCAGAACGAGCCATCTCCAAGAACAGGGCCACCGACTCCCGGTACATGCCGCGCTGGCAATAGCTCGAGATAAGAGCGTTCCATGACACGACATCCGGGTTTGGCATCGCATCAAAGAGAGATATAGCGGTTTTGATGTCCCCAGAATGCGTGTACGCAGTGAGCATGGTGTTCCATGAGACGGTGTCCCTGTGGGGCATCGCGTCGAACACCCTCCGGGCATAGGCGGCGTCCGCGCAGCGGGCATACATTTGCAGGAGGCAGTTGGAGACGAAGGCTGTGGGGACGAACCCAGACACAAGCATGCGTGCATGCGCGGCGAGACCGGCGGCGAGGGCAGCGCGGCCACCGTGTGCGCACAGCTGGAAGAGGTGGGAGAACGTGGAGTTGGTCGGAGCCGCCAACGAGGGAGGCCCCACCATGAACAATTCTACAACAAAAATGTTGAAGATAGTTTAGTAATCGGATACAGTTCATTGGAAATCAGGCCTAGATAATCTATCCAGTTGCAACTTTGCAAACAAGTTGTAAAGTTTGTATGGTTTGCGGTTAAAGTGTTGAACTTGTACCTAGCTTGGAGAACGAAGTCACAAATGGGTTGGAGCCTGCTTGCTGCTGAAGTGCTTCTGGACTTCTCCCCTCTGCCGGCGACGGGCAGGAACGGGCACCGGTCGCCGGGAGCCCGGGACTGCGCCGTGGGGCGCCGCCGGCCTCCCTGCTCTGCCGCTAAGGTTAGGGGCAAGACCGGACCGGGGAGCGCCAGGAAGAGAGAAAGATCAGCCGTAGAGGTAGAGTGGAATATCGGCGGGAAAGGAGGCGGTGGCGTGACGGCGAGCGCCGGCGACGGGAGACGGACTCTGGTGTGGACTGTCAAACAGAACGAATAGATGGGGTGTTTTTGATACAATTTCCTGTGGCGAAATCATAGTCTACATATACGTGGGCGTCCCGGGCTTATCCTGGACGCCCAACGTACTTTGAGATTCGTGCACTTTTTTACATAAAACACCACAGCAGTTAACTCATCTTTCATTTGCAGGTCCATCCTATTTGCAAAAGAAACCTTCCTATTGTTGAAATATTGGGCCCACTTTTAGTGGCCCAAATTAGATTTCAGTTTTTCCTATAAATCTCAAAGCCCACATAGTGGCAGCCTTGTGAGTTTGAGCCCAAGTTGGTGGCAGCTCACTAGGGAGTGGCAAGAGGTGGGAAGTTTAGTCCCACATGGAAAGTTGGGAGGAAGTTAGACCACCTTATAAGGTGGGTTGTTCCACCACTAGTAAGTGAGTGAGAATAGGAGTGCTACACGCGCGCTCCTCCTCCTCCTCGCTCGCTCGTCTCGACTCGACTCGACACGACACGTCACGACGCGCGCCGCGCTCGTGGTGAGTGGATTGAGCCTCGAGCCGAGACTTTCCTCCTACTCCATCCCGTGAGCCGACGTGCATCGGTGAACGGGAGAGCAGGTCTCCGGAACCTCTCGTCCTTGCGATCCTGTACGGGAGAGGGCGAATTAGGTTTTTGGGAAGCGCTCTGCGCGACTGCTCAAGCTCTTCATCACGGGTCGCCTTCCGTCCAAGTCGGGCGGTGCTGCCTACCGTCGTCTTCAACGCCATCTACTTCGACCCGTCGTCCCAGTTGTCAACAACGTTGTCATCAACAACGTTACTGCCGCGACATCATCTGCTACACCTCCACCGCCACCTCCACCAGATCGGTACGTGCGACATATCTCGATCTGTTTAGCGATGGATGTTGTACTGTTTGCCATGCTACTGTTCATGTTGATCACTACATCTAGTATGTTCGAGTTTCACATGTTAGTAGTTACTGTCGTCATGCTTAATATTCTGGAATTAATCATGGAAATTGTGCCTAATTATCCAACAATCCAAAAACCTAATTGTAGGCAATTTCCTGAGTTAACAATGGCTGGTTTTTCCGATGCACTGAGGCCGGATAAGTTTACCGGTGTGCACTTTAAGAGATGGCAGTATAAGGCCATGCTCTGGCTTACTCATCTGAAAGTGTTCGATGTTACTGATGGTTTACCTGAAGGAACTATATCTGATCAAGATCAGAACAAGTTCAAGGAAAACAATACTCTCTTTGTCGGATGCGTTCGAGTATTCTTGCGATCGTACGTGTGATGTGTACATGCACATAACAGATGGTAAAGAGCTCGGGAGGCACTGAATGCTAAGTTCGGTGCAACCGATGCGAGCGATGGAATCGTACATCATGGAGAACTTCCATGACATCGGGATGGTTAACAACCGTTACGTAGTCGAACAAGCTCATGAGATACGGTGCATTGCGAAAGAGCTTGAGCTCCTTAAGTGTGCCTTACGACAAGTTTGTGGCTGGATGCATCATCGCTAAGTTGCCCCCTTCATGGAGGAACTTTGCCACAACTCTCAAACACAAGAGACAGGAGATATCGGTTGAAAATCTGATAGCATCTCTTGATGTTGAGGAGAAAGCTCGGAGCTAAGGATAATGCGAGAAAGGAGAGGGTCGATCTAGCGCCAACATGGTGCGTAAGAAACCCTACGACAAGAACAAAGGGAATAACAAGCCCTCCTTCAATAAGCCTATGAAGACTACAACCTTCAAGAAGAAGAAGATGATAAACAAAGCAGATACTGAGCTGCTTTACATGTGGAGAGGCCGGCCACTTTTCTAAGGACATCCGAGAGGGCAGACCGCAAGAAAAAGGCGAGGCAAGTCAACACGGTGACCGCTAGCAATGCTGATGGGTACGGTAATCTCTTTCTTGTTCTTTCGGTATTTCAATCTCCATGTTGGTGGATTGATACAGGTGCTAATGTTCATGTGTGTTGACATATCCATGTTCACTTCTTACTGTGTCGCCCGGAATTCTTCCGTCTTGATGGGGAATGGGTCACATGCTTCTGTTCGTGGTGTTGGCACGGTAGATCCGAAGTTCACTTCGGGAAGATCGTGCGGTGAGGAACGTGCGGCATGTCCCTACTATGAACAAGAATCTCGTTAGCGGCTCCCTTCTATGCGAGAGATGGGTTTAAGGTTGTGTTAGAGTCGAATAAAGTAGTTGTTTCCAAGTTTGGACAATTTATTGGTAAAGGCTATGAGTGCGGAGGCTTGTTCCGCTTTTCGCTTCGATTTCAGTAATAAGTCCGTGAACCATATCTGTGGCAATGTTAGTGATGATACCGTGTTTGGCATTCTCGTTTATGTCACATTAATTTTGGTTTAATGTCTCGGCTATCCAGTTTAAGTTTAATTCCAAATTTCACCATTGCCAAAGGTTCTAAGTGCCATAGTTGTGTGCAATCAAAGCAACCTCGGAAGCCTCACAAGGCGGCCGAGGAGAGAAACCTGGCACCTCTAGAACTCATACATTACGATCTATGCGAGATGAATGGTGTGTTGACAAAAGGTGGAAAGAGATATTTCATGACATTGATTGATGATGCGACTAGATTTTGCTATGTTTATTTGTTGCGAACTAAAGATGAAGCTTTAGACTACTTTAAAATTTATAAGGCTGAAGTTGAAAATCAACTAGAGAGAAAGATCAAGCGTCTTAGGTCGGATCGTGGTGGCGAATATTTTCCTAAAATCTTTGATGAATTCATGAGGAACATGGCATTATTCATGAGAGGACGCCTCCCTATTCACCCCAATCAAACGGGGTTGCCGAGAGGAAAAACCGCACGCTGACTGACTTGGTGAATTCCATGTTAGCCACTGCTGGTTTATCAAAGGCATGGTGGGGGGAGGCTTTATTGACTTCATGTCATGTCCTGAATAGAGTTCCTAACAAGAATAAAGATAAAACCCCTTACGAGGAGTGGTCTGGGAGAAAACCGTCACTTTCGTATTTGCGCACATGGGGATGTTTGGCGAAAGTCAATATTCCAATTACTAAGAAGCGCAAACTCGGACCAAAGACAGTGGATTGTATCTTTCTAGGTTATGCTCCTCGGAGTGTAGGATATAGATTTTTAGTAGTTCAATCCGAGGTGCCTGATATGCATGTTGATACTATTATGGAATCTCGTGATGCAACATTTTTTGAGAATATGTTTCCTATGAAAGATATGCATAGCATTGCTAGAATTTCTACTGAGATAATTCCTGAGTCCAGTACATCTAATGAGTATTTTGAACAATCACATGAGAATGTTCGAGAAGGATGACAATGAAGCTCCTAAACGGAGCAAGAGACGAAGGATTGAAAAATCCTTTGGTGATGATTTCATTGTGTACCTTGTGGATGATACTCCCACGTCCATTGCAGAGGCATATGCATCTCAGGATGCAGATGATCGGAAAGAAGCTGTCCATAATGAGATGGACTCGATTCTTTCTAATGGAACTTGGGAGTTGTCGAACGACCCCATGGATGCAAGCCGATGAGGCCGCAAATGGGTGTTCAAGAAGAAGCTAAGACCTGATGGTACTATTGAAAAGTACAAGGCACGGCTTGTAGCGAAAGGCTACACACAGAGAGAAGGCGAAGATTACTTCGACACCTATTCACCTGTCGCTAGACTTACCACCATTCGAGTACTACTATCCATGGCTGCCTCCTATGGTCTTATCGTTCATCAAATGGACGTAAAGACAGCTTTCCTTAATGGAGAGTTGGAAGAGGAAATCTATATGGATCAGCCTGATGGGTTTGTAGTAAAAGGTGCAGAAAGAAAGGTGTGCAAGTTGCTGAAATCTTTATATGGCCTGAAACAAGCACCTAAGCAATGGCATGAGAAGTTTGACAGAACTTTAACTTCTGTAGGCTTTGTTGTCAATGAGGCTGACAAGTGCGTTTACTATCGCCATGGTGGGGGCGAAGGTGTTATACTATGTTTGTATGTGGATGATATTCTGATCTTTGGTACAAACATGAAAGTAATACACGAGGTCAAGTCTTTCTTGTCAAAGAGCTTTGATATGAAAGATCTGGGAGAAGTCGATGTGATTACGAACATCAAGCTGATTAAGAACGAGAGTGGGATTACTCTAACGCAATCCCATTATGTTGAGAAGATCTTGAGCCGGTTCGGCTATATTGATAGCAAGCCTTCTTCAACACCTTATGATCCCAGTGTGACACTACGCAAGAACCGGAGGATTGCCATAGATCAATTGAGATATTCTCAGATCGTTGGCTCACTCATGTACTTAGCGAGCGCGACTAGACCCGACATCTCTTTTCTTGTTAGCAAGTTGAGTAGGTTCATGTCAAACCCGGGTGCGATCATTGGCATGCACTTGATAGGGTCATGCGCTACCTATGTGGTACAATGAGTTATGGGATTCACTATTCAGGGCACCCAGCTGTGCTTGAAGGATATAGTGATTCAAATTGGATCTCTGATGTAGCTGATCTCTACGCCACTAGCGGGTATGTATTTACCTTTGGGGGTGGCGTAGTGTCATGGAGATCTTGCAAGCAAACCATATTGACGAGGTCAACTATGGAAGCAGAACTTACTGCTTTAGACACAACCACTGTTGAATCAGAATGGTTGCGTGAGCTCTTGATGGACTTGCCTGTGGTTGAAAAACCTGTTAGGCAATCCTTTTGAATTGTGACAATCAAACTGTAATTGTCAAAGTGAACAATTCTAAGGATAACGCGAAGTCATCAAGACACGTCAAGAGACGTTTGAAGTCTGTCAGGAAATTGCGAAACTCCGGAGTAATAACTGTTACATATATTCAAACAGACAAAAACCTGGCAGATCCCTTTACAAAGGGACTATCACGTAATGTGATAGAAAGTGCATCGAGGGAGATGGGTTTGAGACCCGTTGATGTTACACCATAGTGGCAACCCAACCTTTGTGATCGGAGATCCCGTGAATTAGGACCTGGGAAGAACAAACTAGTGGTTTAATTGAGGAGAGTATTATGTAACCCTCTCCATGTGAAGATGCACAACTCTCAGTTGCTGTAAGGCAGGTTGGCAACAAGCCTTAATGTGTTTATGTTGGCTATTTTAGCAAAGATGCTGTCCTACAGAGCATTCTTGAAATAACACACCTATATGAGTCCGATTGTTAAACGTCGCAATCTATGAGATTTGGGTGATCTCTAGTAAACTCATGAAGAGACCATGAAGTATGACGCATATGCTTCACCCGCGGGGTAGGCTACTGGCAGCCATGTACTGGTCATGACTTTGAGTGAAACCCTGTTCACGCAAAACTTGCAATTCAAGGCCTAGTCCATTGTTCAAGTGTGAGTGGATGTAGCTTAAGGTTCTAGGCGGAAGTTCAACTTAACAGTCTCATTTGAAACTCTTGGTATATAAACAAGCAGTGAGTATTGGTAAATCTCTAAATGGGGATTTGAGATCTGGTGGGGGATTGTTGAAATATTGGGCCCACTTTTAGTGGCCCAAATTAGATTTCAGTTTTTCCTATAAATCTCAAAGCCCACATAGTGGCAGCCTTGTGAGTTTGAGCCCAAGTTGGTGGCAGCTCACTAGGGAGTGGCAAGAGGTGGGAAGTTTAGTCCCACATGGAAAGTTGGGAGGAAGTTAGACCACCTTATAAGGTGGGTTGTTCCACCACTAGTAAGTGAGTGAGAATAGGAGTGCTACACGCGCGCTCCTCCTCCTCCTCGCTCGCTCGTCTCGACTCGACACGACACGTCACGTCACGACGCGCGCCGCGCTCGTGGTGAGTGGATTGAGCCTCGAGCCGAGACTTTCCTTACTTTTTGCAGCTCAGGAAAACGAACAGAGTCCTAGACGGACGCGTCGCAGTTAGTCGGTTCGGGTCGCTCCCGGATCGTGGGCTATCTGTAACCGACTCGAAACGTTCGTGCGACGTGGGCGTGGCCCACGTTGCCTAGGGTTTCCCGAGCCTATATAATCTCCTGCCCGGCTACCGCAGAAACATATCCAATACACGAGTTAGGGTTTCCACCTCTCTCTGCTTGCGCCGCCATTGTAGCCTACTCCATCCCGTGAGCCGACGTGCATCGGTGAACGGGAGAGCAGGTCTCCGGAACCTCTCGTCCTTGCGATCCTGTACGGGAGAGGGCGAATTAGGTTTTTGGGAAGCGCTCTGCGCGACTGCTCAAGCTCTTCATCACGGGTCGCCTTCCGTCCAAGTCGGGCGGTGCTGCCTACCGTCGTCTTCAACGCCATCTACTTCGACCCGTCGTCCCAGTTGTCAACAACGTTGTCATCAACAACGTTACTGCCGCGACATCATCTGCTACACCTCCACCGCCACCTCCACCAGATCGGTACGTGCGACATATCTCGATCTGTTTAGCGATGGATGTTGTACTGTTTGCCATGCTACTGTTCATGTTGATCACTACATCTAGTATGTTCGAGTTTCACATGTTAGTAGTTACTGTCGTCATGCTTAATATTCTGGAATTAATCATGGAAATTGTGCCTAATTATCCAACACCTATGCTAGGCATACTCACAGACGTTGGCCATGGCAGTTCACAAGATTGCCATGCCTTATTATAAGGAAAGCGACGAGCGCAAGGATTAAAAATAATCCAGAGCAAATCCAACCAATAATTATGTTCATGATTCATTTTCACAATTCATACCTGATTCAAGTCAGGTTTCGTTAGGTATCCAAACAAATCTGGAAGGTGCAAAGAAATCTGGAAGATGCAGAGAAGCAAATGGGAATATTCGTACAGGGATTCATAAATTTGTGGAAATCCAGATAGGAAAAACAATCCACAAAAACAAATCTAGAATCAAATCTCACAGGAAAATCAGGAACGTGCAGGGATTCATAAATTTGTGGAAATCCAGATAGGAAAAACAATCCACAAAAACAAATCTAGAATCAAATCTCACAGGAAAATCAGGAACGTGGGCAGATTTGGAGGACCAAGCAAGGCTCGTTGCAAGCCTTCGCGCTCGCGGAGATGGCGACGACGGCGCCATTGCGCAGGTCGTCGGGTTCAGGTGGCGGCGCCGCTGCGCAGGACGTCGGATTTAGGTGGGGGCGCCGCCGCACAGGCCGCTGCGCAGGTCGTCATGTTCCTCGGGGCGGGGAGACCGGGTTTGGCCGCAGGAGTAGTACAGAGTCAAAATGTACATGTACATGTTAGTTGCCATGGGAGTGGGAAGATGGACTATGTACAGGATGTGGATGTAAAACAACCATTCACGAATCTGGAAGCTCCCGTGACCATCGGATAAGCCAGTGACACCCACCTATATGGAGAAAAACTGCGTTGTTTCCTGTGGCGCAATTGATAGGTCTTTTTGCGCTCGCGGGGCCAACCGGACCAAAAACCATGTTTTCCATTGGGACTATAATATATCTATTTGGCATCCCAGTGTTTTCTTTTTAGACATCACTCGAATTTCCTGCACCAATAAACACCCGCCAGCTGTTCGTGGTCCATGTGCCAAAAATTCTAGAAAACTAGGCGTGGTTGGCTTGTACTGGTTGGTTCCCTGGCAGCTTTTGACCAAAAAAACCAACCACTCCTGCCCGTTGCATCGCGTGACCATCTTTCTGCTTGACAAGAAAAGGCAACACAACGCTCCCATCTCTTCCAGGAAACAATCCTGTTTTCACCCTGAGTAAACAAGAAACAAGGTTTACTTGTTAGATAACACACAATACCAATTCAGGAAAATGAAAGAAACAATATGATTATGTGAAATTCATGTGATCCAAATATGGAAATAAATCAGTTTCCTAAGGAAACAACAATCAAGACAAGTAACAAATATGCACAGAACTTCAAGCTCTTCTACCAGCGTAGTAGTGCAGATGAAAAATATGCACTCAGAAGACATGCCAAGCACTGTTGCCAAGCCCAAAACTTTGTCAGTACTAAACAGATTAACAGCTCAAACAGAGAGGTTCAGTGAGACAATAAACCAAAGGAAAATAAATAGTTTCTGATTTCTAATAAAAACTCCAGAAATAAAGCAGCTAAATACCTAAGAAGGAACCCAAAAATTAAACCCTTTGCAAAATGTATGTACCCCTGCATTTAGAAAGAAAAAAAAATAGTTGACATGCCTTACATATATATGCATGCTACTTACTTACATCATTTCTGAATATTTCTGTATGTCCAAGTTCAAGTGCCTTACAAAGTAGCTTTGAAAATTTGTATTTGAAGACAATTTAGTATGGTAATACACTGCTAAAAATACAGAAAAAAATATGCCTAAAATTGTACAGGGACAGTACACACAGTTAATGCAAGACATGGTTTGCCTTGGCAGTCAAGAGGATCCCGCTTTACAGGTCAGTTTAGTATTTAAAACATTATATGCTTACAGAGAAAACATAAAATTGACTGTATGTATTAAACTATGATTGTGTGTTACTTTGATTTCAGACTATGTCATACATGGAGCTGTTGGGCATGGATGTGTCTGTCCCTAATAAGGTAACTTTTTATTTTGAAACAAGATAGTTCTCCTCATTTCACATGTTGAAAAAAAGAATAAACATTTTATTCTGCCTCATTTTGTAGAATGTTAACCTCCATGATGTCGGATACAAAATGTTTAAGTCACCAGAACAAAAAAAGCAGTGTAAAAAAAAATAGTACCTCAGTAGGGTTACAGAATTCTTCAATGCTTGCTGACGAATCATCTTCGTCAGTCCATTCAGAGTCAGCATTGCTTGTACCAGCACGTTTTGTTTGAACTTTACCCATCTACAATCATAAAACAGAAAAAAGCATATATATCAGACAATGCATTTACAAAAATCTTTATAGATCCTATATGCACTGCATATAATATACAGACCAAGAAAATTCATAAAAATGATACTTAGAAAAATGAAGATGAGAAAAATGCGTATACACTGCATATACACTGCATATACAGTGCATATGCGATGCACATATGGCCTAGAGTCAAATAACTAATGAAAAATGACAAGAATAAAATCTGGATAGTGCGTGCATACAATTTCATGTTTGATTGGAGCCGTAACAAGTATGCAAAAAATTTATCATTTAGTGTACGGCTAAAAAATTGTCGGTAGCTTTTGCAAATCTCACTATGTGCTAATGTTTGCATATGCACTGCATATACAAAATGCATATACACTGTATATGCATCCTATATACATTGCATATACACTGTATATGATCCTATATACATTGCACTTGGTTACTCTCGACCAGGTCATCATAAGAAATGAGAGAAAAAGAAGGAACACAATTTCTATCCCTAGCCAGAGAAACTAAGGGAAAAAACTCATACAAATGATACTAAGAAAATTTAGACGAGAAAATGCATATACAATGCATATACACTGCATATACAGTGCATATACATTGCATATACATAAGATAATTTTGCGTCGGGAGATCACCGCGTCGGGAGATTACCACAGACACCAACTTCAACATGAACAACCACGAGCAGCGACACCGGAAGCAACAAGGACACATATAAAGATGAGAAAAAATGCATATACAATGCATATACACTGCATATCTAATGCATACACATATACACTATGCCCAGTACCCTACGCCCGTATCCCAAAAATAAGCTGGAGATATACAAATGCATCTACGACATAAACAGTAGCATACACTGCATTTTACATATAAAAATCAGACAGTATATACAAAAATCAAATAACAATCCACGCCCTGGATGCTTGATGCCCCTGCATTGCATATACAGTGTACTTGTCGTCTTGCTGATACATACATATATTGCATCTATGATTGTATATAAACTATATTTACATACTAACAGAGAGGCAAAATCCACACAACCTACATTGTATATACATTGGACTTTCTCATATATACAATGCATCTACAAAATGTATTAATTTCTCCCTGTGCCAACCAGACACCCCGCTATTAAAATTGTTAAGATAAAAAATGCACAAACTGGTTCCTAAAAAAATGGAGTATAAAATGTAAGAAGACTTTCATAAAACTGTTAGCAAATCAGTGATGTGGGACTATTGGGACTCGGCCGGGCTGGCTCAAGGTCAGTCTGACTGTAAAAATCACTCTGACCCCTACTCACATTAACATAAGGTTAAGAAAAGTTAAGGCCACAGCAGGTGCGTTATGAATTTAGGGGACCATGAGATATACCCTCGCAAAATTAGGAACCTGTTTGTGAGTAGTACAAACATTGCCATCTACTCCTAATGAACACACCTATATCCAGATAAAACCCAAAGTCCAAGCAAGAAAATATGGTCCATCCCTCTCACACACACTTTCCCCAAGATGAGAAGAATCTCAAGCTAGCTTCAGCCCCAAAAATACCATTAAGCTTCACCAGAAAACAATTAGCTCACACTGTCAATGTCACACACACACAGACCGAAACAAAGAGGAGGCAGCCTGCCTGCCTGCAGGCCGGAGGGAGATCTCCACCATAGGGAAAAGAACCAATATATTCTTTGTGTTGTAAAATCAGTAGTGCTCAATGCAGCACTCAAACTAAAAGCTAAGAGACTCACAGTGTTATCAAGTCTTGAATAAATTTCATAAGCACAGAAAATTCAGTTTTCCATGCGAGCATCTTGGCACCTCGAAATCGCCTCTAATCAAAACTATCAGACTAACACCTCGAAATAAAAATTTATGGTCTAAGCACACAAACTCTATTTTCTAGGGGAGAAATGGACGCAAACTTTCGGTTCTCACCATACACGGCCGAGACATCAGTCAACTCAAAAATAAGAACAACCAGTGATATGGCAACATCATGGAACTTGCAAGGAAAAGCTATAATGCATTACCGTTGGTTTTGTTGATTATTATGCCAGTCGGTAGGCCAACGTCGCGCCCCTGTATAAACAACATCATCAAAAAGGCAACACCCCCACCTCCACCACGCTAAGGTACAAACACAACAGGAAGCAAAAAATGCCACACACAAAACATATACATCTACATACCGCCTTGGATATTGGGAAATTTGCATCTCTCCATATTGCAGAAAATACAGTAAAATCATGCTTGCAAAAAGGGTTTATCTACAGATAGCAAAAATTATTCCAAAGCCCCCCCCCCCCCCCCACCCACCCAGTCAACTCAAAAATAAGAACAACCAGTGATATGGCAACATCATGGAACTTGCAAGGAAAAGCTATAATGCATTACCGTTGGTTTTGTTGATTATTATGCCAGTCGGTAGGCCAACGTCGCGCCCCTGTATAAACAACATCATCAAAAAGGCGACACCCCCACCTCCACCACGCTAAGGTACAAACACAACAGGAAGCAAAAAATGCCACACACAAAACATATACATCTACATACCGCCTTGGATATTGGGAAATTTGCATCTCTCCATATTGCAGAAAATACAGTAAAATCATGCTTGCAAAAAGGGTTTATCTACAGATAGCAAAAATTATTCCAAAGCCCCCCCCCCCCCACCCACCCCCCATAGAATACTTCCCTACAAAAACAATGTGTATATACAATATACCTCTATACATACATTGCATATACAAAAAAAAATAAGAACAGGTTTACTCATCATTTACTGGTTTACTTCGTTTAGAAAAAGCGACAGTAAGAACAGGTGTACTCATTATTTATGCACCCCTCTGGTATATGCTTTAGAGATGAAAAACTAACACTAAACACAGTGCAACACAAAGAATATATTCAGTCACGCATAATAATCAAGCAGAGCACAAACTACAAGTAGTATCTTCTACATCATCAATCATCAAAAAAATCCAGAAGCCAAGGTACTATGCATCCACGGGAAGCAAAAATACTCTGAAAAAATTCCACCAATATGGGACTGCTTCATGCTACTAAATTACTCCCTAAACACATATACAGAGCAAAACTATTGTATCTATAGAGCATCCACGGGAAGCATCCACGGGAACATATATGAACACCCAAAACTACTAGCAAAATCTACAGAGCAAGTGGACATGAAGCATCCACGTGAAACCACCACATAATCTCCGATTCCTGTTACTGAAAATTGCCTCGTCATGCAACAAATCAACAGATCCACGAGGGATTTGGATCGTCGCTTACCTTGGGGACGAGCTCGGTGAAGAACAATGGAGAGGCCGCCCTATGCCCCGAGGCCCCCCATCCCCCACTCCCACCCGCAGGCTACGGAAAGGCGCACGGACAGACGGGCTCGACCGCGGTGGACGGAGATGCTGCCCCAGGCCCGAGGCCCCCCAGCCCCCACTCCCACCCGCAGGCTGCGGAAATGCGTGCGCAGACGGGCTCGACCGCGGCGGACGGCCTCGTCTCCGACAACGCCGGAGATTTCTCCCCTTCCGCGCCGCTCTCTCCCCTTCCCCGCCTCTTCTCGGACACTCAGCGGGGGATTTGGGTCGAAATGAGGAAAAGCCCGTTGAAGCCAGTGTGTGGCCCCCCGAACGAAAAAACTGGTGGAAACAAATAAAAACCAGAAAGAAAAAAACCGTACACGCACCGGTCAACTATGGGTGAGCGAAAAACATGACTTTGCCGGGTGAAAAATTACACGCTACAAAATTCGAGTGCTGGCGAATTGAAAAACAACCGAGTGATGAACAGCAAAAGCATTTCCATTTCCTTTGGACACGTAGAACCTAGGGCCGGTAAGGCTCTCATAGGGCCGTATTTCGGACGTTTAAATTGTCCGCACGTTCGTTTACGTCTCCTCACGAATGTCGAAATAGTCGCTAGGTGCAAATTGTCCATTTGCGTCGGGGGGCAACCCAGCGGTTCGACGCATTTTGGAGAAACTTGCATGAACCCTGAGTTCGAAGTCGTCTATTTCCCATCACAATATCATGTGATACTAGGGAGTACATCATATTCTCGTTTTATGGCAGCCTCTCATCACACATATCTTCTACTAAAGATGCCAGGACCCAATGGAGTCATCACCATTAAGGGAAACTTTGTTCGCTCTGACGCCTGCGACAGTGATGAAGCAAGATTTTGTTACTTGAGGAATGAACTAAATATCGTGGATTCAAGGAGCTTGACTTGAGCATTTTGCGTTCTCAACTATGTGTCAACTTCTATTTGGTCTTGGTGTAGGCATGTATATAGGGGGAGTGAGGTCCTAATTGATTGTGATATCCCTCCCCCTGATGCACATAGTAAGAAATCATTCTCTAAATATCTTTTTGATATGTGAGCTTCAATGATGAGTAGCTAGTTGGAACCCAAGATATATCTTCGCGGTGTTCAACTAACACGCTGATACATGGTGGCTTCAGCCACCACCCTTCTCCTTTAGAAGGTTGGTTTTCATTTTCCCATTTGGTTCTTAGACCGTGTGCTTTTAAGTACTTTTGGTAGCCAAGATTTCGAGTTCTCAGTCCTTTTCATGAGTTCTTTGGGTTTCAAATCCACATCATGTCCAATTTCCTCTTCTTGTGTTTGTGTTCCCATTGGACGCGTGACAATTTTTTTTGCTAACTTTGTTGTTTCTTGTGCCTACCATCCTCTCCCTACCATCCATTTCATCTATAGCACATGGCCTCTTGAAATCTGGTGCAAATTTTCGTGTGTGGGTGAGTTTTTAAAGAGTTTGGAGGTCTTTTTGGTGCCCGCCGGACTAGTACGGCCTTGGCCCTGGACTATCTGGCCCCGCCGGAGTGGTTCAGCCAGGACCCTGGACTCGGTTCGGCCTCATGTCTGAGGTCAAGGGTGCTTCGCCTGTACCCTGGCCTGGACTGGTCCGACCCCGCCGGAGTAGTTTGGCCAGGACCCCGGACTCGGTTCGGCCTCATGTCTGAGGGAAGGGGTGCCTCGAACGAACCCTGGCCCGGACTGGTTTGACCGAGAGAGTTTGGACTAGCCGGCTCGGACTGGTCCGGCCAGGTCCGGAAGGTCCGGCCGGCGCGGGTCAAGTAGGGTGGGGCCTACACGCGTGGGGGCATTCTATCACTTCTTCCTCAACCCCCCACCTCCATTGCTCCTCCTCCTCAAGATCAACCCCTCCTCCACTCCCCCACACCCTAGCCACGAAAGCACTCCTTTGTGGCTAGGATATACACCTCCTCCTCCCGATCTACCACCTCATTTGAACAAAATCCTCCATTGAAGCTTGCTCGTGGAGCTCTTGGTCTTTGCAGTTCTTGAGGATTTCGACCTGCCTTGAGTTCATAGTTCCATCCTCCGCCGAATAGGGAAAGGATGGAGTCCGGTTCGGGTATGCTCTAGCCGTCTCACCCTCTAATCCCTTTTTCTTTGCTTTTAGATTTTTTTGGGATTTAGAGAAAATCTAGGGTTCATGTTCATATGCTATTCCAATCCATTCATAACATAATTTCTCCTTGCTTAGTGTACGATAGAGATGCTAGTATGACTAATTTGGTGTCGATTGCCTCATAGGAATGTTAGTTATCACCAATCCTTATTCATATGTGTATCTCTATGTGACACTATATATGCGCCTTGTTTGCCCTCCACCTAGGCTATGTTCTCTTACCCCATATGCTTGCATCCTTACACTTATTCACAGATTATGAGGATGAAGTGACTGTGAATGTGAAGGGCAAGGGAGTTGAGGGATCAAGTGGTCCCAAGCAAAATCGGGTTTTTATTCGCAAGAAGTCCAATGCCAACACCAACCCGGGGTCTTCGCCCCCAGGAGAAGGAAGAGCAATTTTAGAGCATGTGTGCAACGATTGACCTCATTTGTCTAAAGAGGAGTTCATTGTGGCTCGCATGCACTTCAACGCCTATGAGTTCCCTCCAACCGCCTCCAATGAAAGGTTCCATTGCAATATGTACCACCAGATGCATGAATTCATCTATGTCTATCTCGCACACCAATTGTGCGCCAACAACCTATTGATGTGGCCTTCGTCCGTAAGCACACCCCGTAGGCTTTGGATTTGTGTGAGCACCATGACCTCATCAAGCTCATGACCATCAAGAAGGACTAAAGTGATGAGCTCATCATACAGTTCTTCTCCACCATGCACTTTCCTCGATGACGTGAGGTCAATGACTTGGATGAGTAGTATTAGTCCTTACACTCCCACTTTGGCTTAGTTTGGTGCTCTCTTGGGATATGATCAGTGAAGGACCCCACAGATTCCCGCTATCGGCACATCCACAATGAGAAGCACACTTTCTCCCATGATCCTCATCTTCATGTGTGCTACTTTGAGGGAGATGGACTACTTTATTCTCCGTATATCACCAACATGACCAACACCTACCATACCATCCACAAGATTCTCCGTAACATCCTCTCCATCAAATAAGGTGATAAAGGCATGGTTCGTAGTTGGTTGATCAACACCCTCCACTACTTTGACTCAAGGAAGAAGATTGACATCTTGGACTATATGTACAATGAGTTGAGGCTTTGCATGATTGAGAAAAGGTGTTGCATCTATGCTCCCTACCCTTAGTTGCTCATTGATAGTTGCATTGAAACCGAGGTCAACAACTATGTGCGCTCACCAAGCACAAGATCCTTGGCATGTCACTTCCTTTGACTGCGAAAGAGCGCAAGAACCACACCAACTGCAAGCGCCGCACTCAAGAAGAAGCTCGGGGTGTTCAAGAAGTGTTCCACCATTCTCGCACCTTGGAACTCAAGGATTCTTGGATGACCAAACTCAAGAAAGTATTTTGCCAAGGGATTGATATTAAGGCTCAAAACTACAAGATCCACCGTGAGAACAAGATCATCTGGACCCAAAACAACAAGATTATGAGGAAGTTGGTGAAAGGACGAGATGTCTCCTAGAGGGGGGTAGGCGTTTTAAAACTATTACAGATTTGGCTTGTAAGAATGCGGAATTAAACTAACGTTTATTTTACAAGCATAAAACCTAAATATGCTAGGCTCAACTAAGTGAAACAACAAAAACTCATAATAAGCAAGATAGGAACAAGATATATTTAACACACGTCCATAGCAACGTATATGTACTTAAAGCACGATGGCTGTCACAAGGAAAATAAACTCGGGCATAGAGATAACCGAGGAACGCGGATACGAAGATCTATTCCCGTGTTCCCCCACACAAGGTGAGGTACGTCACGTTGGAGAGATGCTGGCTACCACGAAGATCTCCCGAATGCCACGAAGGCTCACCTTCTTCTCCAACCCAATACCATGAAGGACAAATGCCTTTCCCGTATGGCTAGCTTTTTCTCCACTCCGGAGATGGCAATCTCCACAACCATTTCATAAGCTTCACGAAGGAGAAGCCCATGCCTGTTCACAATCTTGCACGAAGAGGTCACCGGAGCACCAACCACCAAACCAACTAGGAGGTCACCCCTCCAAGAGTAACAAGATCACAATCTCTTACTCCAACTAATCGTATTGGAGAGCTCAACACTATGCAAGGATGAAAATCAAGAACACCAAGAAAAATGCTCAAATCTTTGTCGCTCAAATCCCACCAAAGCAACAAATTCTAAGAAGGAACTAGAGAGGAAGAACAATGGTGGAGGTCAACCAGTCATATTTTGAGGCGCTATAAAAGATCTAGATCCCAAGAGTTCCCCTCACTTAGAGGAGGAATAGATTGGTAGAGGTTGTAGATCTAGATCTCCTTTGTCAAATCCCTCAAAAAGATGCAAGAATTATATGATGGATGGGAGAGGAAGCAAGCTCAAGAAAGTCAACAATGATGGGAGGAAATAAGCTCAAGAAAACCTTTAGGAAAGAAGCCCCTTTTATAGTCCCTCAAAATATGACCGTTTGGGGCAAAATGTTGAGCCACTCGGCGCCAAGTCCAGCGGGACCGACCAGGGTGCCGATCTACCCAGGTAGAACCCGGTGGGCCGACCAGGGTACCGGATGGTCCAGAAACCCCCCCCCCCCCCCCAGAATGTCACCCGACAGCATCACCCAACATGCCGACCTATATGCCGACCTACGTGGTCTTGGACCCGGCAGGACGACCTATATGCCGACCTACGTGGTCTTGGACCCGGCAGAACGACCTATATGCCGACTAACTCGACACTGTACCCGGCGGCGCCGACCTATACACCAGATGCTATTGGCAGATAAACAACCCTTACAAAAAAGAGCGATAACTTTTGCATTTGGAATCAAATTTCAATGATCTTGGGCTCATTGGAATCACGATAACGAGATCTACAACATTGTGCAAATAAAAATCATAGTAAAACCATGGAGTAAGAAAAAAATGTGAAAGGTTTGTTTTATCTATAAAGGCAAACTGGTAAAACCTCCAAACATGAAAATGCAATAAAAGATGCATACAAATTCCATTTTCGATGAACTTGGGCTTGTTGAAAAGCTAGCAACAATCTCAAGAATCTCATACAGAGAAACACCAATAAGCAACAATAATATAGGGATGCAAATTATGCAGAGAATTAAGATCCCTAAGACGATGCGGTCAAGTTACTCAACTGAGAGCCCCTCTTGATAGTGCGGCTATATATCTATCCTATAACCCGGTATCCCAACAACCACCTTGAGACCGGTAAAAGGAAAACCTAGCAAGGACATACCTTTTCCTTGCGCACCCCGCTTGATCTTGACGACAAAGCTTCAAGGTCCACTCAAGCCGGAATGGCTCACTTGTTCATTGTTGCTTCGTGAAGACTCACAATTTCTCCCCCATACATATGGGATAGATCCATTAAGGCACATCTTCACATGTCCATTATCACCAAATGGACAACAAGCTTCAAGTATGATATCTTCGATATGCTCATCTTGAACTTGCCCTTCTCAACCTTGATGATATCCAAGCTTGATGCCATCCTCTCATGGGCTATATGAGATCATAATCTTGATGCATGCCCATGGCAAGATACCTAACCCACATAGACAACACAAATGCAAATATATAGTGGGTTAGCTCATGAAGCATAATTGACAAGGCTTACCACCCACAAGATCACGTGATCCAAAGTGATACAATCTTTATGCTTCATGTGCTGACCAACTTGAATTCAATATTCACTCTTATTATTGATCAACCATGTATCTCTTCATGCTCTATCATAATATCTTGATCATTCATTGCTTAACACATAAGCTAGAGCATGACTAACTTGAGTTCCACACAAGAACTTCATCTTCATTTCTTCTTCTTGATCCTTCTCTTCAAATCGATGATCTTGATGCCAATACCAAAGGTATAACATTATATTCATGGCATTAACACTTGAATCCAACATATGGAATTCAAGAAATACCTATAGAATATTCCTTCATATAAACATAACGAAAAAATTAGTCCATAGTGGATTGTCAATCATTACCAAAAACACACTTAGGGGCAATGTACCCTTACAGTTGGGCATGACAGTGGCTAGTGGCTCCGAGGGTCACCTCACTGCCTCCGCGGAATGGAAGGGCAAGTACTCCGACTTCGACGATGATGCTACCTCTTCAAGGCCACACCTCACCACCGCCGTGAAGATGAGGATGAGCTTGGCGACAAAGACTTCCCGGTGTGATCGTCATGGGCGAGTAGCATCGCTCTCTTTCTTTTTGGTGTCTCGATGCCAAAGGGGGAGATAATTCTATCAGGTTGTTCCGGGTATTTTCTTTTACTCATGGGGGTTGCATTGCCTTGCGTCTTCCATTTGCCACTCGTATTTCCTTCCGAACTTGAACTCGTTTCTTATTCGTGCTTGAGAACTTGAGAACCATTTGGCTACCGTATGGTGTTGTAAGACATATTATTTCTATTCCCCGGATATCTATGTGCTCAAGAGTATGGTGAGCTATGTGCTACCCTCCTTGTTATTATTGTCACATATATGTGTTGGATAATTAGGCACAATTTCCATGATTAATTCCAGAATATTAAGCATGACGACAGTAACTACTAACATGTGAAACTCGAACATACTAGATGCGGTGATCGACATGAACAGTAGCAGAGCAAACAGTACAACATCCATCGCTAAACAGATCGAGATATGTCGCACATACCGATCTGGTGGAGGTGGCGGTGAAGGTGTAGCAGACGATGTCGCAGCAGTAACGTTGTTGATGACAACGTTGTTGACGACGGAGATGATGGGTCGAAGTAGACGGCGTTGCAGACGGCGGTAGGCAGCACCGCCCGACTTGGACGAAAGGCGACCCGTGATGAAGAACTTGATCAGTCACGCAGAGCGCTTCCCAAAATCCTAATTCGCCCTCTCCCGTACAGGATCGCAAGGACGAGCGGTTCCGGAGACCTGCTCTCCCGTTCGCCGATGCACGTCGACGCGCAGGATGGAGTAGGCTACGATGGCGGCGCAAGCAGAGAGAGGTGAAACCCTAACTCGTGTATTAGATGTGATTCTGCGGTAGCTGGGCAGGAGATTATATAGGCTCAGGAAACCCTAGGCAACGTGGGGCATGATACGTCTCAAACATATCTATAATTTCTTATGTTCCATGCTACTTTTATGATGATACTCACATGTTTTATACACACTTTATGTCATTATTATGCATTTTCCGGAACTAACCTATTGACGAGATGCCGAAGAGCCAGTTGCTATTTTCTGCTGTTTTGGGTTTCAGAAATCCTACAAAGGAAATATTCTCGGAATCGAACGAAATGAACGCCAAATATCTTATTTTTCCTGGAAGCTTCCAGAGCACCGAAGAGGGACCAGAGGGGAGCCAAGGGGGCCCCACCCCACAGGGCGGCGCGGCCAAGGGGGGGGCGCCCCCTAGTGTGTGGGTCCCCCAGGGCCCCTCCGACTCCGCCTCTTCGCCTATAAGACCCCCCGTGACCTAAAACTTCGATACCAATAAGCCACGATACGGAAAACCTTCCAGAGCCGCCGCCATCGCGAAACTCCAATTCGGGGGACAGAAGTCTCTGTTCCGGCACGCCGCCGGGACGGGGAATTGCCCCCGGAAGGCATCTCCATCGACACCACCGCCTTCTTCACCGCCATCGCTGCTTCCATGATGAGGAGGGAGTAGTTATCCCCCGAGGCTAAGGGCTCTACCGGTAGCTATGTGGTTCATCTCTCTCCCATGTACTTCAATACAATGATCTCATGACCTGCCTTACATGATTGAGATCCATATGATGAGCTTTGTATCACTATTAATCTATGTGCTACTCTAGTGATGTTATTAAAGTAGTTTATTCCTCCTCCATGATGTAATGTTGACAGTGTGTGCATCATGTAGTACTTGGCATAGGTTATGATTGTAATCTCTTGTAGATTATGAAGTTAACTATTACTATGATAGTATTGATGCGATCTATTCCCCCTTTCATAGCTACTGTTGACAGTGTGTATGCTATGTTAGTACTCGGTCTAAATTGCAACGGTCTATTATGTACTCTAGAGGTTACTTAAATATGAACTCCGAATGTTGTGGAGCTTGTTAACTCCGACTTGAGGGTGCTCTTGTATCCCTACACAATGAATGGTGTTTGTTATCCAACAAAAGAGTGCAGAGTAGTTTTATTATGTGATCATTGTTGAGAGTGTCCACTAGTGAAAGTAGGATCCCTAGGCCTTATTTCTAAGCATTGAAACACCGTTTATTTACTGTTCCACTGCATGTTTACTCGCTGCCATATTTATTTCAGATTGTTACTACCACTCATATTCATCCATATTACTTGTATTTCACTATCTCTTCGCCGAACTAGTGCACCTATACATCTAACAAGTGTATTAGGTGTGTTGGGGACACAAGAGACTTCTTGTATCGTAATTGCAGGGTTGCTTGAGAGGGATATCTTTGACCTCTACCTCCCTGAGTTCGATAAACCTTGGGTGATTCACTTAAGGGAAACTTGCTGCTGTTCTACAAACCTCTACTCTTGGAGGCCCAACACTGTCTACAGGAATAGAAGCGTGCGTAGACATCAAGCTATTTTCTGGCGCCGTTGCCGGGGAACTGAAGAAAAGTTACACCACAAAGATTTCTAACTCCCACCTCAACTGCACGCCAGCAAGCTATTTTCTGGCGCTGTTGCCGGGGAGGTAAGGTAAAAGGTATTCACATCCTCCGACTACTAAGCTATTTCCTAGCATTGTTGCCGGTGTGTGAGTGCTCGAAGCTATTTCCTTTAGATCCTGTAATTGCATCTTTTTGTTTCTTGTTTTTATTTCACTAGTTAGGCATAATGGAAACTAATAGTGAGCTTTTTTAATATGTTTCCTGAGTTAAGACATAAATTGTGTAATGCGAAAATTAAAAAACCTATGGAACCTTATTTGCATGCTAGTAGCAATGTTATTAGTATGAACACCATTGTTGATAATGCTATGGAAGAATTTAAGCTTGGGGAAGCTGGTTTTGATGAGCATGATATTTTTAGTCCCCCAAGCATGGAGGAGAAATTTTACTTTGATGATACTTTACCTCCTATATATGATGATTACAATGATGACTATCATCCACCTACTATTGAGGAGAAAATTAATTATGATTATACTATGCCTCCTATATTTGATGATTATGGTGATAATGATAGCTACTTCGTTGAATTTGCTTCCACTACAATTAATAAGAATGACTATGCTTATGTTGGGAGTAGTAATTATTTTATGCATGTGAATAAGAATGCTTCATGTGATAGTTATATTGTTGAGTTTGTTCATGATGCTACTGGAAATTATTATGAGGGAGGAAAATATGGTTGTAGAAATTTTCATGTTACTAAAACACCTCTCTACATGCTGAAAATTTTGAAGTTACTCGTGTTTTATCTTCCTATGCTTGTCACTTTGTTCTTCATGAATTTGTTTATTTACAAGATTCCTTTTCATAGGAAGTGGGTTAGGCTTAAGTTTGTTTCATACTTGCTTTTTGATGCTCTCTTTGCTTCAACTCTCATCCTTATGTGAGCATCATTAAAATTACTAAGCCCATCTTAATGGCTATAAAGAAAGCACTTCTTGGGAGATAACCCATGTGTTTATTTTACTACAGTACTTTTGTTTTATATTTGTGTCTTGGAAGTTATTACTACTGTAGAAACCTCTCCTTATCTTTATTGTATTGCATTGTTGTGCCAAGTAAAGTCTTTGATAGTAAGGTTGATACTAGATTTGGATTACTGCGCAGAAACAGATTTCTTGCTGTCACGAATTTGAGTAGGATTCTCTGTAGGTAACTCAGAAAAATCTGCCAATTTACGTGAGTGATCCTCAGATATGTATGCAACTTTCATTCAATTTGAGCTTTTTCATCTGAGCAAGTTAAGTGCCCCAGAAAAATTCGTCTTTACGGACTGTTCTGTTTTGACAGATTCTGCCTTTTATTTCGCATTGCCTGTTTTGCTATGTTTGATGGATTTCTTTGTTCCATTAACTTTCAGTAGCTTTTTGCAATGTCCAGAAGTGTTAAGAATGAATATGTCACCTCTGAATATGTGAATTTTTGATTATGCACTAACCCTCTAATGAGTTTGTTTTGAGTTTGGTGTGGAGGAAGTTTTCAAGGATCAAGAGAGGAGGATGATACAATATGATCAAGGAGAGTGAAAACTCTAAGCTTGGGGATGCCCCCGTGGTTCATCCCTGCATATTTCAAGAAGACTCAAGCATCTAAGCTTGGGGATGCCCAAGGCATCCCCTTCTTCATCGACAACTTATCAGGTCACCTCTAGTGAAACTATATTTTTATTCCGTCACATCTTATGTGCTTTACTTGGAGCGTCTGTGTTTTTATTTTCGTTATTTTCATTCTCTGAATAAATTCATGCTTATGTGGGAAAGAGACACGCTCCGCTTGTTCATATGAACACCGGTGTTCTTAGCCTTACTTTTAATGTTCATGGCGAAGGTTGAAAACTGCTTCGTTCATTGTTATTTGGTTGGAAACAGAAAATGATGCATGTGATAATTGGTATAATGTCTTGAATAATTTGATACTTGGCAATTGTTGTGCTTAAATAGATCATGTTTAAGCTCTTTCATCATGTACTTTGCACCTATTAATGAAGAAATGCTGTAGAGCTTGTTGAAATTTGGTTTGCATGATTGGTCTCTCTAAAGTCTAGATATTTTCTGGTGAGGGTTTGAACAACAAGGAAGATAGTGTAGAGTCTTATAATGCTTGCAATATGTTCTTATGTAAGTTTTTCTTTACCGGTTCATACTTGTGTTTGCTTCAAACAACCTTGCTAGCCAAAGCCTTGCACTGAGAGGAAATGCTTCTCGTGCATCCAAAACCTTGAGCCAAAACCTATGCCATTTGTGTCCACCATACCTACCTATTATGTGGTATTTCCTACCATTCCAAGTAAATACTTCATGTGCTACCTTTAAATAATTCAAAAGTTACTATCTCTTATTTGTGTCAATGTTTTATAGCTCATGAGGAAGTATGTGGTGTTTTATCTTTCAATCTTGTTGGGCAGCTTTCACCAATGGACTAGTGGCTTCATCCGCTTATCCAATAATTTTGCAAAAAGAGATGGCAACGGGGTTCCCAGCCCCAATTAGTTAACTCTCATTAATAATTCTCTTCACATGTTTTGCTCTGATTCATCAGTAAGCAACTTAATTTTGCAAATAGACACTCCTCCATGGTATGTGAAATGTTGGAAGGCACCCGAGGATTCGGTTAGCCATGGCTTGAGAAAGCAAAGGTGGGGAGGAGTGTCATCTCTAAATAAAACCAAAATAAATAGACACTGCTTCGTGGTATGTGATTGTTGGAAGGCACCCGAGGATTCGGTTAGCCATGGTGAAAGTATAGAGATGGTAAACCTAGAGGGGGTGAATAGGTTTCTACAGATTTTAATTCTTTCTTTGCAATGTTAGGCTTTGCGGAATATAAAGGTGAGCCTAATGCAAACTAGGTGAAGCAACCTATATGAGGATACAACTAACTCGAGCACGAAGGCTCTCACAGGCAGTTAAATCACAAGTAAGATGTTCGGTTAGAGATAACCGATAGCACGCGGAGACGAGGATGTATTCCCGTGTTCCCTTCCTTTGCAAGAAGGTACGTCACGTTTGGAGGGGTGGAGGTCCCACGAAGGATTCCCCACGCCACGAAGGCTCACCCTATTCTCCGGAGCCTATCCCACGAAGGAATAGCTCACTCACTTGTGGTAGACTTTGAGGTAGCCTCCAAACCTTCACAATCTTGCCCGGAGCAAATCCACAGTCCGGATGCTTCCGGACTCCTCTTGCCCACCTAGGGTTTCCAAGGAACCCTAGGAAGCAAGCTTCTCGATGAATACAAGGGGGAATGAGATTTGGCTTGGTAGAACAATAGATCGGGTCCTCCTCTAACGTTTCCCCGGAGGGATTTGAGTTTGGGTGGAGGAGGAGGGAGATCTGAGGCTTTTGGTGTTTCTAGCAATGGAGTATGAGAGAGAGAGCTCAAGAACAGCTTGTAGTGTAGTGCCTAACTGTTCAGAGGTAGGAGAAGGGCTATTTATAGTGTTCTTCGAAATATGGCCGTTGGTCACTTGCCACCTCAGCTTTTCTCCCGACAAACCCGGTCAACCGGACCACTGACCGGATTGTCCGGTGCAGAGGCCGGTCAGACCGGGCCAGAGACCGGTCCAGACCGGACGGTAGACCGGACCCCGACCGGGGTCACTTTGCGACATCCAGAAGCTCCTCCGGTTGGCGCCCGGTCGATCGGATGGTACGCCGGACCCGCCGGTCTGTAGGCCGGCTGACCGGGCGGCAAACCGGATCTGTTAGGTGCTCGTTTGGAGCCCGGTTGGCACCCGGTTGGCGCCCGGTTGACCGGGCCGCACGCCGGACTGGCCGGTTGGGGGGCCGGCTGACCGGGCGGCAAACCGGATTTCTGCTGTAGACCCCTTTTCGATTGTTGTTGAAGTGGGGGGTCTCCTTTAGCCTTCTTGTTCCTTTGATACACCATTTATGCCTCTTTGCCCAATACCTGAGATTATCCTTATAAACGTATTAGGCCAAATACTCTAGCACGGTGTCATTGTTACCAAAATAATGGATAAGGGTAAAATACCCTTACAATCTCCCCCTTTTTGGTATACGATGACAAACCAAGCTAGAGTCACATATAGATATTATGATAAGCTCTAAACCTTGATTCCATATAAGATATTACGACAGCTCCCCTATAATGTATGCACTTGGAGAATTTGTGTTTGAATGCAAAGTGCACCATTTGTGGAACATGAGAAGCCCCCCCAATATCTTTAGGAAACAAGCATGGTATGGACAAGTATATCAAGATACATAAGCATAAAGCATGATTATCCTAATAGATTAAGCGTACAAATAGTCGTCCATACACGTCCATACACGAATTATTCGAAGTAGCAAATGGTTCTTGAGAAATCAAAGCAAATAAGCACAAGCCATATAAGATTCAAATAAAGCAACACCCATGGCTTGTGACAATCAAAGAACCCCATTGGCATCAGAACACCAAAAAGGCGAAGAAAAGAGGAGAGATGCTATCGCACCCATCAATAGAACTCATGCCCGGCGGAGTAGGATCTCTCGCCATCATCGCGCGCAGCCGCATCACCTTCATCCTCATCACCATCATCATCAGTAGGAGTAGGATCCCGAGCAGTCCGAGGAGGAGGGCCACCATGAGCATACATGTATAGGTCGAAGTTCTGGAGCATCTCATCAGTAATGGGAGGCATCTCCCAAGCAGGTGCAACCACAGGCTCCATCTCAGGGCCAGAAGGAGGAACATGAGCATTCCGTGCAACCATGAACTCAGTCTGTCTCCTCCGTGTCTCTTGGTTCAAAGCAAGACTTTGATGTGCAACATCATTGGTATTCTTGCACATTTGCCACATGTTGTAGAAGAAGCGAGCGACACCATGCTGAGGGCGCCAAGAGTAGCTGGAGCTTGCTGCAGGATCATGGTGTTCCTTGGAACGGCGCTCATTGGGGGCATCATGGAAGGGACTTCCGGGCGACCGTCCTGAGTAGGGAACTTGAATGGTTCCATGATGACTCTTTCATCAAGAGTGTTGAGAGGAGCAGGAACAATGTGGTTGATGAGCCGCTGAACATACTGAGCATAGTTGGGATTCATGCGGTCCATAACTGCACGCTTCAGTTCACAGTGAACAAGATCACAGCCATTAATCTTCCTTATCCTGGCAGGGTGGCAATAATACATCGGATTCAGGTGGTAGTTCCTGACTTCACTAGTATCGCCTGACTTGCTGATGAGACTCTCACAGAACATCTTGGCAAGGACAAGATATGAGTAGTACATCCCAGAGATAGTGGGAGGCCCAGCTGTGGGGTTAGTGGGATAGCAAAAGGAGATGTCACCTCTAGTGAGCTTAGGCCGAGTATGAATCCTGTACCCTTGAGCACGGCCACCACCAAAACCCATGGCCGCACAGAACTGAGTGTAGGTGCAGGAGTACTTCTCCCTGCCAGTCATCCAAGTCATGGTGCGGTCCTCATCATCATGGAAGAAGACGGTGCAATGGAATTGATGGACCAGAAGGGGACAATAGGTGGCATCTTCTTGGTCATCATCGGGCTTCAGGCACACAAGGTCATATAGTCCCATACCCTTCAAGGTTTCAACCACAAAGCGGTACTTTGTGGCTTCATGCAAGGCGAGCTCTTCAGGATTGATCGCCTTGGGCATCACAACAGCACCATTCTTCATACACTCTCGAGTATTATAGAAACCATCCCATAGGGCTGCTTGTGTCTTGGTCCAGAAGAACTTGTCCCCACCAGTGTAAGTCTGTTGCTCATAGCGATACGGATTCACCGTCCTCACTTCCTGCCAATCACCACGGTGTGCATCCGCAATATTGAAATCTGGCACTATTTCATCATCCTCTTGGGCGGCATGCTTATCATTTTTCTTACCACCAACTGACTTGGTTCTTCCCCCAGCCGAGCTGCCAGTGTTAGTAGTCTGATGAGCTTTAGAGGGTACGCGACCACTAGTACGGCGGGGTGGATTCTCAGCAGTCCGTCCTCTCTTGGCAACAGTGCCATGTGCTTCACCACTCCAACTACCTGTGAATGAGAAAATAGAGTGAGGATAGCAGTGGGGTAAGTGTACATGTCATCAATAAGAGGGAAGCCAAAAAGCATAGCATATATCCAAGTGTTTCGATGAGATTGTGCAAAAACTGGGCGATCCGGCGCACAAGACGGTCAAACAGGGCGGCAGACCGGACGAGCCGGTTTCCAATCCGATTGACCAGGCGGCTGATACGTCTCCGACGTATCGATAATTTCTTATGTTCCATGCCACATTATTGATGATATCTACACGTTTTATGCATACTTTATGTCATATTTATGCATTTTCCGGCACTAACCTATTAACGGGATGCCGAAGAGCCAGTTGCTGTTTTTTGCTGTTTTTGGTTTCAGAAATCCTAGTAAGGAAATATTCTCGGAATTGGACGAAATCAACGCCCAGGGGCCTATTTTGCCACGAAGCTTCCAGAAGACCGAAGGGAAGACGAAGTGGGGCCACGGGGCGCCGCCACACTAGGGCGGCGCGGCCCAAGGGGGGCCCGCGTGGCCCTAGCGTGTGGGGCCCCCGTGACGCCTCCTGACCTGCCCTTCCGCCTACATATAGTCTTCGTCGCGAAACCCCCAGTACCGAGAGCCACGATAAGGAAAACCTTCCAGAGACGCCGCCGCCAATCCCATCGCGGGGGATTCAGGAGATCGCCTCCGGCACCCTGCCGGAGAGGGGAATCATCTCCCGGAGGACTCTTCACAGCCATGATCGCCTCTGGAGTGATGAGTGAGTAGTTCACCCCTGGACTATGGGTTCATAGCAGTAGCTAGATGGTCGTCTTCTCCTTATGTGCTTCATTGTCGGGTCTTGTGAGCTGCCTAACATGATCAAGATCATCTATCTGTAATGCTATATGTTGTGTTTGTTGGGATCCGATGGATAGAGAATACTATGTTATGTTGATTATCAATCTATTACCTATGTGTTGTTTATGATCTTGCATGCTCTCCGTTATTAGTAGAGGCTCTGGCCAAGTTTTTACTCTTAACTCCAAGAGGGAGTATTCATGCTCGATAGTGGGTTCATGCCTCCATTAAATCTGGGACAGTGACAGAAAGTTCTAAGGTTGTGGATGTGCTGTTGCCACTAGGGATAAAACATTGATGCTATGTCCGAGGATGTAGTTATTGATTACATTACGCACCATACTTAATGCAATTGTCTGTTGTTTTCAACTTAATACTGGAAGGGGTTCGGATGATAACCTGAAGGTGGACTTTTTAGGCATAGATGCATGCTGGATAGCGGTCTATGTACTTTGTCGTAATGCCCAATTAAATCTCACAATATTCATCATATCATGTATGTGCATTGTCATGCCCTCTCTATTTGTCAATTGCCCAACTGTAATTTGTTCACCCAACATGCTATTTATCTTATGGGAGAGACACCTCTAGTGAACTATGGACCCCGGTCTATTCTTTACATCGAATACAATCTACTGCAATACTTGTTCTACTGTTTTCTGCAAACAATCATCATCCACACTATACATCTAATCCTTTGTTACAGCAAGCCGGTGAGATTGACAACCTCACTGTTTCGTTGGGGCAAAGTACTTTGGTTGTGTTGTGCAGGTTGCACGTTGGCGCCGGAATCCCTGGTGTTGCGCCGCACTACATCTCGCCGCCATCAACCTTCAACGTGCTTCTTGGCTCCTACTGGTTCGATAAACGTTGGTTTCTTACTGAGGGAAACTTACTGTTGTACGCATCACACCTTCCTCTTGGGGTTCCCAACGGACGCGTGTTGAACGGAAAGACATACGTCAACTACGCGCAACAAGTAAATTTATGGCGCCGTTGCCGGGGAGATCAAGACACGCTGCAAGGGGAGTCTCCACATTCCAATCTCTTTACTTTGTTTTTGTCTTGCTTTATTTTATTTACTACTTTGTTTGCTGCACTAAATCAAAACACAAAAAAAATTAGTTGCTAGCTTTACTTTATTTACTGTCTTGTTTGCACTCTATATCAAAAACACAAAAAAATTAGTTACTTGCATTTACTTTATCTAGTTTGCTTTATTTACTAGGGATTTCTATTTTCGTGCCCCTGCTTCGTTAGTTGTACTCAGTTTTCCCCAGCTCGTTAGTTTTTCCTCAGTTTTCCCCTCCCTCTAGTTTGAAACCCCTCGAAGACGCGGGTTGCCGTCAGGTCAGAGGCCTTACCGTTACCGTGAGGTCAGTTCCTCGCTGACCGTCTCGTGCTGACGGGTGGATCCATCTACCGCTGACGCGTGGGCCGTTTTATTTCCTGATTGTATACGCGGTGCTGCCAATGACAAATGGGGCCGCTCTATGGGGCTGCCGCAGCCAATGACCAGTGGGTCGTCTATTTATTTATAGAAAATTATATATTGCCGCTCTGTGGGGCCTCCGCAGCCAATGACCGCTGTGGTCGTCTATTTTATTTAGAGAATATAATATAGAGCCGCTCTGTAGGGGTCGCCTCAGCCCATTTTCGCAGCTTAATCTAAAGTGACTCTTATGCTAAACATTGTGTATCCCGACGTTGACCTAGCAGTGGCGGCGAGCATAGCCGTTCTGACCATGCCGATATCGGCATCGGCATCGGCATCGTTTGGAGGATGTGGTGCTCGAATAATAGTGGAAATGCGATATTATTTTTTACATGCATAATATATAGAAAATAGCTAGATCTCTAAATCGATGCATATGAAGCTACATATATATTCTTGGTCATAATCCCCTTAATTATCTAAAGGGGATGGATGCATGGCTTCACGTCGTCGTCGCTTTCATCGTCGTATCTTCGTAAATGCCGAGTAGTAGTACCTCCTGCACATTGTTCCGTCGAACACCTTCACCGTGAGCACATCATCGCCTTCATATTTGAAGTGTACGAACCAGCCGAAATCCACACCGTGCGCGATGGCGAATTTCTCCCAGCCCTTGTCGAGGTACATCCGGCCTTGTCCGTCAAATAGGACCTCCACGGTCCAGAGACGAGGACCGCATGATCACTGCTCGCAGATACACCTTAGCCGGCTCCTTGCCGTCAAGATAGTCCGCAAATTTTTTGGGAGTTCTGCAAAGAGATCGAGCGCCGATCGTTTGAAATTAGGGAACCCTTGAAATTAAAGGTTTTTTAGAACATGCCCATAATTAATCACATGCATCATATATGTGGGAACGCGTACGTACCTTCTTGACCAAAGGGTCTTCATAGACGACGATGAAGAACTCCTCTATGATCAATGGCGGTGTTGACGGTGGTGGTGGCAATGATGATGATCCACTTCCCCTTCCCCTTCCCCTTCCCCTTCCGGTCCGCGTCCGAGACGTGGAAGCCATGGCAATGGATAAAGTGTATGTGAACGAAAAGAAGAGAGAGGCAGAAACCTATTGACACAAGGGATGGCCGTGTGGGTGTTTATAAGGGAGAGATGACCGTTGTAGGGTTTACACAATAAAATAAGGAGGAGATGACCGTTGTGGGGGTTTATACACAATAAATTAAGGAGGAGTCGACCGTTGTGGGGGTATAGTTTATCATTTTACCGTGAAAAGTAATGCCTAAAAGGAAAGTAATGGCTACAAGAAATCGGTGATGGTTTATCGTTTTTTGCGTGAAAAGTAATGGGTACAAGAAATGGGTGATGGTGTATCATTTTTGCGTGAAAAGTAATGGCTACACGAAATGGGTGATGGTGTATCATTTTTGTGCGTGAAAAGTAATGGCTACAACAAATCGGTGATGGTTTATCATTTTTGTGCGTGAAAAGTAATGGCTACAACAAAATCGGTGATGGTTTATCATTTTTTTGCGTGAAAAGTAATGGGTACACGAAATGGGTGATGGTGTATCATTTTTGTGCGTGAAAAGTAATGGCTACAAGAAATCGGTGATGGTTTATCGTTTTTTGCGTGAAAAGTAATGGGTACAAGAAATGGGTGATGGTGTATCATTTTTTGCGTGAAAAGTAATGGCTACACGAAATGGGTGATGGTGTATCATTTTTGTGCGTGAAAAGTAATGGCTACAACAAATCGGTGATGGTTTATCATTTTTGTGCGTGAAAAGTAATGGCTACAACAAAATCGGTGATGGTTTATCATTTTTTGCGTGAAAAGTAATGGGTACACGAAATGGGTGATGGTGTATCATTTTTGTGCGTGAAAAGTAATGGCTACAACAAATCGGTGATGGTTTATCATTTTTTGCGTGAAAAGTAATGCCTAAAAAGAGTTTATAATTTAGCTCGTGAAAAATAATGCAGAAAACCAAACTTTGCGTGAAGCTAACCGACGACAGAGAGAGAGAGAGGGTGGTGGCCCCGACCAGAGAGAGAGATAGGGGTTATCCTGCCCGTTAGATCATACGATCAACGGTCGTCGGGCACGATCCGCGTGACATGGGCTAGACCAATCAGGGCAATGTTGGGCGTCTGTGAGAGTTTGTGAAGGGAGAGGGCAAACCGAGTAGTATCAAGAAACCAAGGGCAAGTGAGTAGTAAACAGACTAAGGGATTCAAATATGAGATTTAAAAAATGGAAAATGCGTGTTTTGTACAATGAAACCCATCTTGGCCTACCTCAAACTATTTGCAATACAAATCTACATGAGTGTGAAAATTATGGTCTCATTCAGACAAAGTATGTTTTGGGGAAAGCTGTTTTGGGTAGGGCTTATTATGGAAAACCATGCACCTTCATAGCTACTAGGTGATTTGAGAAGTGGCAATTTGTGGTGAAACTTGATTTATCTACGATTTATCTATGATTTGAGAAGTGGAAATTTGTGGTAAAGACTCCATGAGTAAGTGCCACTCCTTTTCGGAATTTTTTGCACATTAAATAACTCATTTAACTAGTTAATCCCATTTGTTGACTCTCTGTTGACCAGCCACTTGAGGGTAAAACTGAGTATATTGCACTAGCCAGTATTAGCACTCAAGGTGAAAACTGAGCATACAAAAAATGCTAGTATATGACTCGAGGGTATACATGAGTATATCTAAATTTCCAGGGTTAGACTCGAGGACGCGTGTTGCGGTGCAGAAGTGGAAGACGTGCCATTGTTGACGCGTGTCGCGGTGCAGACGTGGAAGACGTGCCATTGTTGACGCGGGTCGCATTTAGGACGCGTAAGCCCCTCTCCCTCCCTCTGCACACAGTACGTCTCATTATCGCTCACGCACGAAACCACCCCTTCACGTCCCATCAACTTCTCCAAAAAACCCCAACCGCCGTACGAGCCCTCCCCTGCCGGCGATGGAGAAGAAGAATGCGACGGCGGCCATCGCCCCCGAGCCCGTCGCCTCCGAGCCCGTCGCCTCCGAGCCCATCACCTCCGAGCCCGTCGCCGCTGAGCCCGTCGCCGCCGAGCCCGTCGCCGCCGAGCCCGTCGTCGCCTCCGAGGGCGGCGCATCCGAGGGCGGCGCATCCAAGCGCGGCGCCTCCGTGAACCGGGGCCGGTCTCACGGCTGACGGACCACTTCACAAGATCGGCGAATGCTTATTGGCGAAAGAGGAGTACGTGGACAGCTACTCTGCTATGAGGCAAGTCCGTAGAAATTGGCGCTCAGGTTTACTCGATCCCGACGTGCACCTGCACGAATGGATCATGCTACACCACGCCCTTCCACGCGCCGCTGAGTTCACCTTCCTCCATCTCGGCACATCCCGCTACGTCACCATAGATCTATCTGCAGGTTCGTGCAAGGTTCAAATTCCTCGGCTTTTCCCGTGGCGTCACCATAGATCTTATTTTCAATCTTAGTGCTGAATGTTATCTTTTCAATATATTTTAGATTCTACTTCGTCGGCTTTTCCCGTGGCGTCATCGTGCTTGCCTGAAGAACCCGCCGCACAAGATACGGCTGCTGAACCCACTCACAAAGAAATCGAACACGATGTTTGAGGCGCAGATGCCATCTGTTTTCTACGAAATCGATCCGTTTGTTATCAAATCCCCGACTATGGTCTTCGTTGCCACACATTACCCGCGCCGGAAATTGGTTGGGTCGATGAGAGCACTCCAACTAAGGATATAAATGAAGATGGGGATTGGGGAGAAGGAAGATTTTTGATCAAGAACCATGTTTTCCGTTGCATTACCCCGATCAATGGTGAACCGTATGCGTAGCTTCGGACAATTTTGAGATCGGAAGAATAGTGTGCACCAATATACAGCTGCAGCAGCGCGCGAGCACCGTCAAGATGGAGACACTAATTTCATTTCCGAACTTGGACGTCAGAAGGTCTACCTTGTGAAGACGGATGGTGATCTGCTGCTTGTGGTGTTGGTCAGCGCGGCTGTGGCGGGCACACCATTGGGGTACCGAGAGGACCCTCAGAGCCGCTCTCTCCATCCGGGCACTCACATTGGCGTAATGCCTTCTTCGTGAATTTTATCCGTGTATCTCCGTCGACACCAGAGTGTACCCGACACTTCAACCTGGCAGCATCTACTACACGGATTTGGGTTATATCGTAGCGTACTCTCATGATACAAATGCACTGGATGAGTGGCCACTACGTGTGGATAGAATAGGACTCTACGGTTTGAGAAATGAACACAGGCCATACCGTTTGGAGGATGTATTGGCCTCACACTGCAGACGGAAGGAGTTCAATGAATATTTCCTTGGGGAATTGCACGAATGGAGCGACGGAGAAATATATGAGGAGGAATGAAGAACAAATTCATTCATCCTAATCTTCTTGTTGTCCATACATTGCGTGCGTGATCTTGTATATTTTTGCAGCTTAGTTTGTCGTGAACATTAACAATGTTATTGGCTGCTTTTGGCTGCTGTATGCAGTTTACCTATGTATTATACTTAGTTTTCTGATTATGCTGCTGTGAATTTATCATATAATAGCTTCTAGATTTGCTACTAGATTTGCTGCCATATTGGGCAAAAAACGAGGGCCAAAAGGCATAAATAACCCCAGAGATTTGCTACTAGATTTGCTGCCATATTGAAGAAAGACAGAAATAGAAGCTTCTCTAGATTTGATACTAATTTGGTGAAAAAGACAGAGAGAGAAAGAGGGGAAAAGGTGCTTTTAAAAATGCCAATTTGGGCCGAGAGAGACAAAACCCAGCTCCTGCTCACGTGCAACCAAACGCTTCTCGTCCTGTCCCACGCGGTCCCTTTCTACCAGCCCCACGCGACGCGGCCCCACACGACGCGGCCCCACAGACGACGCGGCGCAACACGTCAGCACAGAACGTCCAAATAAACGGATTCCTTCCGTCTGAGCTCCTTCTGCGGGTCTTCAGACAAAGGCTAGGGTAAAACTGAGGAAAAACTAAGGGGCTGGGGAAAACTGAGCACAACTAAGGAACCGAGGGCACGAAAATAGAAATCCCTATTTACTATTGCTAAAATGGGTACTCCTAAAAATACTAAGTTGTGTGACTTCACAACCACAAATAATAATGATTTCTTATGCACACCTATTGCTCCACCTGCTACTACAGCAGAATTCTTTGAAATTAAACCTGCTCTACTGAATCTTGTTATGCGAGAGCAATTTTCTGGTGTTAGTTCTGATGATGCTGCTGCCCATCTCAATAACTTTGTTGAACTATGTGAAATGCAAAAATATAAGGATGTAGATGGTGACATTATAAAATTAAAATTGTTTCCTTTCTCATTATGAGGAAGAGCTAAAGATTGGTTGCTATCTCTGCCTAAGAATAGTATTGATTCATGGACTAAATGCAAAGATGCTTTTATTGGTAGATATTATCCCCCTGCTAAAATTATATCTTTAAGGAGTAGCATAATGAATTTTAAACAATTGGATAATGAGCATGTTGCACAAGCTTGGGAAAGAATGAAATCTTTGGTTAAAAATTGCCCAACCCATGGACTGACTACTTGGATGATCATCCAAACCTTCTATGCAGGACTAAATTTTTCTTCGCGGAACCTATTGGATTCAGCTGCTGGAGATACCTTTATGTCCATCACTCTTGGTGAAGCAACAAAGCTTCTTGATAATATGATGATTAATTACTCTGAATGGCACACGGAAAGAGCTCCACAAGGTAAGAAGGTAAATTCTGTCGAAGAAACCTCTTCCTTGAGTGATAAGATTGATGCTATTATGTCTATGCTTGTGAATGATAGGACTAATATTGATCCTAATAATGTTCCGTTAGCTTCATTGGTTGCTCAAGAAGAACATGTTGATGTGAACTTCATTAAAAATAATAATTTCAACAACAATGCTTACCGGAACAATTCTAGTAACAACTATAGGCCATATCCTTATAATAATGGCAACGGCTATGGTAATTCTTATGGGAATTCTTACAACAATAATAGGAACAAACCCCCTGTACTTGAAGCTATGCTTAAAGAATTTATTAGTACACAAACTGCTTTTAACAAATCTGTTGAAGAAAAGCTTGGGAAAATTGATATACTTGCTTCTAAAGTCGATAGTCTTGCTGCTGATGTTGATCTTTTGAAATCAAAAGTTATGCCTAATGAGAATCATAATAATAAGATTGTTACTACAGCAAATGCCATCCAAGTTAGAATTAATGAGAATATAAGATTGATGGCCGAATTGCGTGCTAGGTGGGAAAGAGAAGAAAATGAAAAAGAAGATAATATAGCTAAAGTTTGGACTATTACCACCACTAGTAATGCTAATACTCCACATGTTGCTGCACCTCCTACTAATAATGGTAAAAAAATTGGTGTTGGCAATGTTACCACTTCTAATGCAAAGCGTGAAAAACTGCCTGAAACTGCTAAAACTGCTGAAATTGTCTGTGATAAAACTGCTGAAATTTTTTCCAACATTGGGGACAATGATCCCATTGCTTTAGATTATAATGGTTTGGATTTTGATGATTGTCATATCTCTGAAGTTATAAAGTTCTTACAAAAACTTGCTAAGAGTCCTAATGCTACTGCTATAAAATTGGCTTTCACAAAACATATTACAAATGCTCTCATAAAAGCTAGAGAAGAGAAATTAAATCGCGAAACTTCTATTCCTAGGAAGTTAGAGGATGGTTGGGAGCCTATCATTAAGATGAAGGTCAATTACTTTGATTGTAATGCTTTATGTGATCTTGGTGCGAGTATTTCCGTTATGCCTAAGAAAATCTATAATATGCTTGACTTGCCACCATTGAAAAATTGTTATTTGGATGTTAATCTTGCTGATAATTCTACAAAGAAACCTTTGGGGAGAGTTGATAATGTTTGCATTACCATTAACAATAACCTTGTCCCCGTTGATTTTGTTGTCTTGGTTATTGAATGCAATGCATCTTTTCCCATTATATTGGGAAGACCTTTTCTTCGAACTGTTGGTGCTATCATTGATATGAAGGAAGGTAATATTAAATATCAATTTCCTCTCAAGAAAGGTATGGAACACTTCCCTAGAAAGAGAATGAAGTTACCTTTTGATTCTATCATTAGAACAAATTATGACGTTGATGCTTCGTCTCTTGATAATACTTGATATACACTTTCTGCGCCTAGCTGAAAGGCGTTAAAGAAAAGCGCTTATGGGAGACAACCCATGTTTTTACTACTGCACCTTTATTTTATTTTTGAGTCTTAGAAGTTGTTACTACTGTAGCAACCTCTCCTTATCTTAGTTTTGTGCATTGTTGTGCCAAGTAAAGTCGTTGATAGTAAGGTTCATACTAGATTTGGATTACTGCGCAGAAACAGATTTCTTTGCTGTCACAAATCTGGGTCTGATTCTCTGTAGGTAAGTCAGAAAATTATGCAAATTTACGTGAGTGATCCTCAGATATGTACGCAACTTTCATTCAATTTGGGCATTTTCATTTGAGCAAGTCTGGTGCCTCTTAGAAATTCGTCTTTACGAACTGTTCTGTTTTGACAGATTATGCCTTTTATTTCGCATTGCCTGTTTTGCTATGCTTGATGGATTTCTTTGTTCCATTAACTTTCAGTAGCTTTTTGCAATGTCCAGAAGTGTTAAGAATGATTGTGTCTCCTCTGAACATGTAAATTTTAATTGTGCACTAACCCTCTAATGAGTTGTTTTGAGTTTGGTGTGGAGGAAGTTTCCAAGGATCAAGAGAGGAGGATGATATACTATGATCAAGGAGAGTGAAAGCTCTAAGCTTGGGGATGCCCCAGTGGTTCATCCCTGCATATTTCAAGAAGACTCAAGCGTCTAAGCTTGGGGATGCCCAAGGCATCCCCTTCTTCATCGACAACATTATCAGGTTCCTCTAGTGAAACTATATTTTTATTACATCACATCTTATGTACTTTGCTTGGAGCGTCGGTTTGTTTTTGTTTTTGTTTTTGGTTGAATAAAATGGATCCTAGCATTCATTGTGTGGGAGAGAGACACGCTCCGCTGTTGCATATGGACAAATATGTCCTTAGGCTTTACTCATAATGTTCATGGCGAAGGTTGAATCTTCTTCGTTAAATTGTTATATGGTTGGAAACGGAAAATGCTACATGTAGTAATTGCTATAATGTCTTGGATAATGTGATACTTGGCAATTGTTGTGCTCATGTTTAAGCTCTTGCATCATATACTTTGCACCTATTAATGAAGAAATACATAGAGCTTGCTAAAATTTGGTTTGCATAATTGGTCTCTCTAAGGTCTAGATAATTTCTAGTAAAGTGTTTTGAATAACAAGGAAGACGGTGTAGAGTCTTATAATGTTTACAATATGTCTTTTATGTGAGTTTTGCTGCACTGGTTCATCCTTGTGTTTGTTTCAAATAGCCTTGCTAGCCTAAACCTTGTATCGAGAGGGAATACTTCTCATGCATCCAAAATCCTTGAGCCAACCACTATGCCATTTGTGTCCACCGTACCTACCTACTACATGGTATTTCTCCGCCATTCCAAAGTAAATTTCTTGAGTGCTACCTTTGAATTTCTATCCTTTACCTTTGCAATATATAGCTCATGGGACAAATAGCTTAAAAACTATTGTGGTATTGAATATGTACTTATGCACTTTATCTCTTATTAAGTTGCTTGTTGAGCGATAACCATGTTCCTGGGGACGCCATCAACTACTTTTTGTTGAATATCATGTGAGTTGCTATGCATGTTCGTCTTGTCTGAAGTAAGGGTGATTTACCATGAGTTGAAAGGTTTGAGCATGCATACTGTTAGAGAAGAACATTGGGCCGCTAACTAAAGCCATGATTCATGGTGGAAGTTTCAGTTTTGGACAAATAATCCTCAAATCTCTAATGAGAAAATTAATTGTTGTTGAATGCTTAAGCATTAAAGAGGAGTCCATTATCTGTTGTCTATGTTGTCCCGGTATGGATGTCTAAGTTGAGAATAATCAAAAGCGAGAAATCCAATGCGAGCTTTCTCCTTAGACCTTTGTACAGGCGGCATAGAGGTACCCCTTTGTGACACTTGGTTAAAACATATGTATTGCGGTGATAATCCAGGTAATCCGAGCTAATTAGGACAAGGTGCGGGCACTATTAGTATACTATGCATGAGGCTTGCAACTTGTAGAATATAATTTACATAACACATATGCTTTATTACTACCGTTGACAAAATTGTTTCATGTTTTCAAAATAAAAGCTCTAGCACAAATATAGCAATCGATGCTTTCCTCTTTGAAGGACCTTTCTTTTACTTTTGTGTTGAGTCAGTTCACCTATTTCTCTCCACCTCAAGAAGAAAACACTTGTGTGAACTGTGCATTGATTCCTACATACTTGCATATTGCATTTGTTATATTACTCTATGTTGACAATTATCCATGAGATATATATGTTACAAGTTGAAAGCAACCGCTGAAACTTAATCTTCCTTTGTGTTGCTTCAATACCTTTACTTTGAATTATTGCTTTATGAGTTAACTCTTATGCAAGACTTATTGATGCTTGTCTTGAAAGTACTATTCATGAAAATTCTTTGCTTTATGATTCAATTGTTTACTCATGTCATTTACATTGTTTTGATCGCTGCATTCATTACATATGCTTACAATAGTATGATCAAGGTTATGATGGCATGCCACTACAGAAATTATCTTTGTTATCGTTTACCTGCTCGGGACGAGCAGAAACTAAGCTTGGGGATGCTGATACGTCTCCGACGTATCGATAATTTCTTATGTTCCATGCCACATTATTGATGATATCTACACGTTTTATGCATACTTTATGTCATATTTATGCATTTTCTGGCACTAACCTATTAACGAGATGCCGAAGAGCCAGTTGCTGTTTTTTGCTGTTTTTGGTTTCAGAAATCCTAGTAAGGAAATATTCTCGGAATTGGACGAAATCAACGCCCAGGGGCCTATTTTGCCACGAAGCTTCCAGAAGACCGAAGGGAAGACGAAGTGGGGCCACGGGGCGCCGCCACACTAGGGCGGCGCGGCCCAAGGGGGGCCCGCATGGCCCTAGCGTGTGGGGCCCCCGTGACGCCTCCTGACCTACCCTTCCGCCTACATATAGTCTTCGTCGCGAAACCCCCAGTACCGAGAGCCACGATAAGGAAAACCTTCCAGAGACGCCGCCGCCAATCCCATCGCGGGGGATTCAGGAGATCGCCTCCGGCACCCTGCCGGAGAGGGGAATCATCTCCCGGAGGACTCTTCACCGCCATGGTCGCCTCCGGAGTGATGAGTGAGTAGTTCACCCCTGGACTATGGGTTCATAGCAGTAGCTAGATGGTCGTCTTCTCCTTATGTGCTTCATTGTCGGGTCTTGTGAGCTGCCTAACATGATCAAGATCATCTATCTGTAATGCTATATGTTGTGTTTGTTGGGATCCGATGGATAGAGAATACTATGTTATGTTGATTATCAATCTATTACCTATGTGTTGTTTATGATCTTGCATGCTCTCCGTTATTAGTAGAGGCTCTGGCCAAGTTTTTACTCTTAACTCCAAGAGGGAGTATTTATGCTCGATAGTGGGTTCATGCCTCCATTAAATCCGGGACGGTGACAGAAAGTTCTAAGGTTGTGGATGTGCTGTTGCCACTAGGGATAAAACATTGATGCTATGTCCGAGGATGTAGTTATTGATTACATTACGCACCATACTTAATGCAATTGTCTGTTGTTTTCAACTTAATACTGGAAGGGGTTCGGATGATAACCTGAAGGTGGACTTTTTAGGCATAGATGCATGCTGGATAGCGGTCTATGTACTTTGTCGTAATGCCTAATTAAATCTCACAATATTCATCATATCATGTATGTGCATTGTCATGCCCTCTCTATTTGTCAATTGCCCAACTGTAATTTGTTCACCCAACATGCTATTTATCTTATGGGAGAGACACCTCTAGTGAACTGTGGACCCCGGTCCATTCTTTACATCGAATACAATCTACTGCAATACTTGTTCTACTGTTTTCTGCAAACAATCATCATCAACACTATACATCTAATCCTTTGTTACAGCAAGCCGGTGAGATTGACAACCTCACTGTTTCGTTGGGGCAAAGTACTTTGGTTGTGTTGTGCAGGTTCCTCGTTGGCGCCGGAATCCCTGGTGTTGCGCCGCACTACATCTCGCCGCCATCAACCTTCAACGTGCTTCTTGGCTCCTACTGGTTCGATAAACCTTGGTTTCTTACTGAGGGAAACTTACTGCTGTACGCATCACACCTTCCTCTTGGGGTTCCCAACGGACGCGTGTTGAAGGGAAAGACATACGTCAACTACGCGCAGTAGCGGCATACCGGGCCGGCCGGTTGAGAGGCCGGTTGACCGGGCTGGTGACCGGATCTGTCGATTTGTGAGATGTTGCCCGTAATTTCTACCACAAAATCATGCAAAAACTCATAAACTTGGACATAGACTATAGCAATAGAGTGGAGTATGTGCATTGTGTTGTGAGACACTCTAAAGGCATGAGGACTTACAAACCCTAACCCTAACCCTAAAATTTCCTCAAATCTTCTCAAGAAATTGCAATGTGTGATGAGGACTAGAAAATAGGGAGAAAGGGAGAGCAAATTACCCGAAGACATGGTCCTCCTTGATCAAGAGAGCAAGAAGAACACTAGGTAGGGCTTGAAACCCAAGAACTCCAAAATTTCCCAAAATAGCTTGAGAGGGACCAAATCCTTTGGTGGAGTTGTTCCAAGGGGCCCGATCTATGGTTTGGTGGAGTTTGGGAGGATTCTTGCGCTGGGAAGGTCCTAGAACGTGGTGGAAGTGGTGGAGGCGGTGGCCATGGAGGTTTGGGAGTTGGGGGTAATGAGGAAGAAGACCCCAAGGGGTATCCTGTCCCAACACATATGAGGCCGCACAGCCGGTCGGGCGCCCGGTCGACAGGACCTGGCGCCAGCTGGTCCGGCCCAGAGGCCGGTCCAACTGGGCCAGAGACCGGCCAGGGACTAACTGCCCAGTTTTGTCTCGTTTTGCCTCGTTTTGCCCCTATTCTTTGTGTAAATGTGTGTGAATGCTCAGATGATGATATGTACATATAGATAGATAGATAGATAGATAGATGATGAGATGAGCATAGACATGGGGTTGGAAACACAAGGTTCTTTAGGCATACCCATTGGAGAGAAAATCCAAACAAGATGTAAATAGAAACAATGGGCATGATTCGAAATATATATATATCAAGAATCATAAGTCATTTTAAAACGATTTTTGCAATAAGATCATTTGGCCTTATTTAGTCAAATCAAGTTGTAATGAAGGCTCAATGAGGGGTGGGGAATTACTCCCCTATGTGAAAGCACAAATGTCATGAGACCTCGAAGAGACATGCTTGGGTCCATATAATGACATTGGGTCTATTTATGTTGCACACATAGGTATGCATCATACCAAGACATGGTAGGATGACTATCCCCATATGTGCTACGCCTCTAAGCTAGATAGCAAGATAAATGCAAGAATATAGTGCAAGAAGTTAATCAATCCAAGTTTTTAGGATCAATAATACCAAGTTCTCCTCTCAAGTTAACAAAACGGGCTTCATCCAAAGGCTTAGTGAAAATATCCGCCAATTGGTAGGTTGTTCCCACATGAGTGAGATCAATATCCTTATTGGCAACATGATCACGTAGGAAGTGATGGCGAATGCCAATATGTTTGGTGCGACAATGTTGAACCGGGTTGTTGGCGATCTTTATTGCACTTTCATTGTCACAAAGAAGAGGCACCGTACCAAGAGACACACCATAGTCTTTCAAGGTTTGCTTCATCCATAACAATTGAGTGCAACAAGATGCCGCGGATATGTATTCGGCTTCGGCGGTGGATAGAGCGGTGGAGTTTTGTTTCTTGGATGACCAACTCACCAATGACCGGCCAATAAATTGGCAAGCCTCGGAGGTAGACTTCCGGTCAACCTTATCACCGGCCCAATCGGAATCCGAATAGCCAATGAGTTCAAAGGTTGACCCCTTTGGATACCATAGCCCGAGAGTAGGAGTGAGAACAAGGTACCTTAGAATCCGTTTGACCGCCATTAAATGGCTCTCCTTAGGAGCGGATTGAAAACGAGCACACATCCCTACACTTAGCATGATATCCGGCCTAGAGGCACAAAGGTAGAGCAAGGATCCTATCATGGAGCGGTATACCTTTATGTCCACATCCTTCTCACCGTCACATGAGCCAAGTTGCCCCTTTACGGGCATGGGTGTCTTCATTGGGCTTGCATTGGTCATGTTGAATTTCTTGAGCATGTCCTTCACATACTTTTCTTGAGAGATGAAGGTGCCTTTTGCAAGTTGCCTCACTTGGAAGCCTAGGAAGAACTTCAACTCTCCCATCATGGACATCTCAAATTTCCTAGTCATCAATAGCTCAAAAGCTTTGTTATGATTGGGGTTAGTTCCACCAAAGATAATATCATCAACATATATTTGACATATAAATAGGCCACCCGCTTGGTGAAAAGGGTGGAATCGACCGTACCCATGAAAAACCCATCATGTAGTAAGAAATCCCTAAGGAACTCATACCAAGCACGTGGAGCTTGCTTGAGACCGTAGAGTGCCTTATGGAGTAAATACACGTGGTTGGGTCGGCATGGGTCTTCGAAACCCGGGGGTTGAGCCACATATGCGGTTTCTTTTAGGGGACCATTCAAAAATGCACTTTTCACATCCATTTGATATAGTTTGAAATTGTGGAAAGATTCAAATGCAAGCAAAAGACGAATAGCTTCAAGACGGGCTACCGGCGCAAAGGTATCCTCAAAATCCATACCTTCTATTTGGGCAAACCCTTGCGCCACTAACCTTGCTTTGTTTCGTATGACAATGCCATTCTAATCTTGCTTGTTCTTGAATACCCATTTGGTCCCAATAACATTGATGCGATGATCCTTGGGTCTCTCAACTAGAGACCATACTTCATTACAAGTGAAACACTCAAATTCTTCTTGCATGGCAATTCCCCAATCCGGATCAACCAAGGCTTCATGTACCTTAAGTGGTTCAAAACTAGACACAAAAGCATGATGTTGACAATAAGTGATAAGTAATGCATGGTGTCTATGAGTTACCACTCCTCTTGAGATGCTACCAAGGACTTGATCCACTTTCATGTCACTTGCCCTTGTAGCGGCCTTGATCTTCCGAATGGTTCCTTCATGATCAATGAATTCATCTCTTGCTAGTGCTTGATCATGAGGGATGACTTGAGCTTGATCATGAGTTGAGGATGTTTCTTGATCATCATCATGGTCTTGCTCCGTGGAATGAGGGTTTTCTTCTTGTTCTTCGGAACGTGACTCATCTTGAGTAGAGGATGGTTCTTGAGTTGCACTTGATGGTTCGGCTTGAGTTGAGCTAGGCTCCACTTGAGCAGTGCTTGATACATCTACTCCATCATCTTGATCATCATTATGAACTTCCATGGGCCGGATGTGTCCAATGCCCATATGCTTGATGGCACTAGATGGATCATCATTATTACCTGCAACACATGGAACAACTTGCTCCACTTGGGAGCCATTATCCTCCAAGAACACCACGTCACAAGATACTTCAATAGTCCCAGTGGACTGGTTGTAGTATCTATAGGCGTGAGAGTTCTCCGCATATCCAACAAATATACCCTCTATGGTTCTAGTTTCAAATTTACCGAGCTTTCCTTTGTTGTTCTTAACAAGACATTTGCATCCAAAGACACGAATGTACATGACATTAGGCTTGTTACCGGTAAGAAGCTCGTATGGAGTTTTGTTGTGGAGGGGACGGAGGAAGAGCCGGTTGGAGTAGTGGACGGCCGTAGAGATGGCTTCTCCCCAAAACTTGTGGGGTGAGTTGAATTCACTCAACATGGTTCTTGCCATCTCAATGATAGTACGGTTCTTCCTTTCAACAACACCATTTTGTTGAGGGGTGTATGGCGCCGAAAACTCATGCTTGATGCCCTCATCATCAACAAACTCTTGCATAGTGTAGTTCTTGAACTCGGTGCCATTGTCGGTCCTAATTGCCTTGATCTCGGATTCATACATACGTTGAGCTTTCTTGGCGAATATGATGAACTCTCTATGGGTCTCGTCCTTAGACTTAAGGAGAAAGACCCAAAAGTATCTTGAGTAATCATCAACAATGACAAGTCCATACTTTCTCCCACCAAGAGTATCATAATGTGATGGCCCAAAGAGATCCAAATGAAGGAGCTCCAAAGGCCTAGATGTGGTAACAATACTCTTGATAGGATGTTTCTTCTTGAGTTGCTTTCCGGCTACACATGCACTGCAAACACGATCTTTCTCAAAAGAAATGCCGGATAGTCCCACAATGTGCTCACCCTTTAGGAGTTGTTTAAGATTTCTCATGTTAACATGACCAAGGCGGTGATGCCACAACCAACCTTCGTCATGCTTGGCCGCCATTAGACATGTGGAGAGAGAGGAGCTCTCTGATAACCCACAAGTATAGGGGATCGCAGCAGTCTTCGCGGGTAGTAAAACCCAATTTATTGATTCGACACAAGGGGAGACAAAGAATACTTGAAAGCCTTAACAGCGGAGTTGTCAATTCAGCTGCACCTGGAAACAGACTTGCTCGCAAGAGTTTATCAGTAGTAACAGTTTTATAGCAGTAGCAGTAGCAGTAGTGAAATAACAGCAGCAGAGTAACAGAAACAACAGTAGTGATTATAGTAAACAGCAGGATTAAAATACTGTAGGCACGGGGACGGATAACGGGCGTTGCATGGATGAGAGAAACTCATGTAACAATCAAAGCAGGGCATTTGCAGATAATAATAAAACGGTGTCCAAGTACAAAGTAATCAATAGGCATGTGTTCCATATATAGTCGTACGTGCTCGCAATGAGAAACTTGCACAACATCTTTTGTCCTACCAGCCGGTGGCAGCCGGGCCTCAAGGGAATCTACTGTATATTAAGGTACTCCTTTTAATAGAGCACCGGAGCAAAGTATTAACACTCCGTGAACACATGTGATCCTCACATCACTACCATCCCCTCCGGTTGTCCCGATTTCTGTCACTTCGGGGCCTTTGGTTCCGGACAGCGACATGTGTATACAACTTGCAGGTAAGATCATAAACAATGAATATCATGATGAAACAATAACATGTTCAGATCTGAGATCATGGCACTCGGGCCCTGATGCGTGTGGTTGGCACGTCCGTTGGGAACCCCAAGAGGAAGGTGTGATGCGCACAGCGGCAAGTTTCCCTCAGTAAGAAACCAAGGTTTAATCGGACCAGTAGGAGTCAAGAAGCACGTTGAAGGTTGATGGCGGCGAGATGTAGTGCGGCGCAACACCAGTGATTCCGGCGCCAACGTGGAACCTGCACAACACAACCAAAGTACTTTGCCCCAACGAAACAGTGAGGTTGTCAATCTCACCGGCTTGCTGTAACAAAGAGTTAACCGTATTGTGTGGAAGATGATTGTTTGTAGAAAACAGTAGAACAAGTATTGCAGTAGATTGTATTTCAGTAAAGAGAATTGGACCGGGGTCCACAGTTCACTAGAGGTGTCTCTCCCATAAGACGAACAGCATGTTGGGTGAACAAATTACAGTTGGGCAATTAACAAATAAAGAGAGCATGACCATGCACATACATATCATGATGAGTATAGTGAGATTTAATTGGGCATTACGACAAAGTACATAGACCGTCATCCAACTGCATCTATGCCTAAAAAGTCCACCTTCAGGTTATCGTCCGAACCCCTTCCAGTATTAAGTTGCTAACAACAGACAATTGCATTAAGTATGGTGCGTAATGTAACTAGTGACTACATCCTTGAACATAGCACTAATGTTTTATCCCTAGTGGCAACAGCACAACACAACCTTAGAACTTTCGTCACTTTGTCCCAGGTGTCAATGCAGGCATGAACCCACTATCGAGCATAAGTACTCCCTCTTGGAGTTACAAGCATCTACTTGGCCAGAGCATCTACTAGTAACGGAGAGCATGCAAGATCATAAACAACACATAAGCATAACTTTGATAATCAACATAACAAGTATTCTCTATTCATCGGATCCCAACAAACGCAACATATAGAATTACAGATAGATGATCTTGATCATGTTAGGCAGCTCACAAGATCCGACAATGATAGCACAATGGGGAGAAGACAACCATCTATCTACAGCTATGGACCCATAGTCCAGGGGTAGACTCCTCACACCTCACACCGGAGGCGACCATGGCGGCGTAGAGTCCTCCGGGAGATGATTCCCCTCTCCGGCAGGGTGCCGGAGGCGATCTCCGGATCCCCCGAGATGGGATCGGCGGCGGCGTCTCCGGGAAGGTTTTCCGTATCGTGGCTCTCGCATGCGGGGGTTTCGTCACGGAGACTTTTTATAGGCGGAAGGGCAGGTCAAGAGGCGGCACGGGGGCCCCACACCACGTGCCGGCGCGGCCAAGGGGGCCGCGCCGCCCTATGGTGTGGCCCCTCCGTGGCCCCTCTTCGTCTCTCCTTCGGACTTACGGAAGCTTCGTGAGAAAATAGGCCCCCGGGCTTTGATTTCGTCCAATTCCGAGAATATTTCCTTACTAGGATTTCTGAAACCAAAAACAGCAGAAAAACAAAGAATCGGCACTTCGGCATCTTGTTAATAGGTTAGTTCCGTAAAATGCACGAATATGACATAAAGTGTGCATAAAACATGTAGATAACATCAATAATGTGGCATGGAACATAAGAAATTATCGATACGTCGGAGACGTATCAGCATCCCCAAGCTTAGTTCTGCTCGTCCCGAGCAGGTAAAACGATAAATACGATAATTTCGGAGTGACATGCCATCATAATCTTGATCATACTATTTGTAAAGCATATGTAGTGAATGCAGCGATCGAAACAATGTATATGACATGAGTAAACAAGTGAATCATATAGCAAAGACTTTTCATGAATAGCACTTCAAGACAAGCATCAATAAGTCTTGCATAAGAGTTAACTCATAAAGCAATAATTCAAAGTAAAGGCATTGAAGCAACACAAAAGAAGATTAAGTTTCAGCGGTTGCTTTCAACTTGTAACATGTATATCTCATGGATATTGTCAACATAGAGTAATATAATAAGTGCAATAAGCAAATATGTAGGAATCAATGCACAGTTCACACAAGTGTTTGCTTCTTGAGGTGGAGAGAAATAGGTGAACCGACTCAACATTGAAAGTAAAAGAATGGTCCTCTATAGAGGAAAAGCATCGATTGCTATATTTGTGCTAGAGCTTTGATTTTGAAAACATGAAACAATTTTGTCAACGGTAGTAATAAAGCATATGCATCATGTAAATTATATCTTATAAGTTGCAAGCCTCATGCATAGCGTACTAATAGTGCCCGCACCTTGTCCTAATTAGCTTGGACTACCGGGTCATCACAATGCATTGTTTTTACCAAGTGTCACAAAGGGGTACCTCTATGCCGCTTTGTACAAAGGTCTAAGGAGAAAGCTCGCATTGGATTTCTCGCTATTGATTATTCTTCAACTTAGACATCCATACCGGGACAACATAGACAACAGATAATGGACTCCTCTTTTATGCATAAGCATATACCAACAATTAATAATTTTCTCATTTGAGATTTGAGGATTGTTGTCCAAAACCGAAACTTCCACCATGGAGCATGGCTTTAGTTAGCGGCCCAATGTTCTTCTCTAACATATGCATGCTTAACCATATGGTGGTAGATCTCTCTTACTTCAGACAAGACGAACATGCATAGCAACTCACATGAAATTCAACAATGAATAGTTGATGGCGTCCCAGTGAACATGGTTATCGCACAACAAGCAACTTAATAAGAGATAAAGTGCATAATTACATATTCAATACCACAATAGTTTTTAAGCTATTTGTCCCATGAGCTATATATTGCAAAGGTGAATGATGGAATTTTAAAGGTAGCACTCAAGCAATTTACTTTGGAATGGCGGAAAATACCATGTAGTAGGTAGGTATGGTGGACACAAATGGCATAGTGGTTGGCTCAAGTATTTTGGATGCATGAGAAGTATTCCCTCTCGATACAAGGTTTAGGCTAGCAAGGCTTATTTGAAACAAACACAAGGATGAACCGGTGCAGCAAAACTCACATAAAAGACATATTGAAAACATTATAAGACTCTACACCGTCTTCCTTGTTGTTCAAACTCAATACTAGAAATTATCTAGACCTTAGAGAAACCAAATATGCAAACCAAATTTTAGCATGCTCTATGTATTTCTTCATTAATGGGTGCAAAGCATATGATGCAAGAGCTTAAACATGAGCACAACAATTGCCAAGTATCACATTACCCAAGACATTTATAGCAATTACTACATGTATCATTTTCCAATTCCAACCATATAACAATTTAACGAAGGAGAAACTTCGCCATGAATACTATGAGTAGAAACCAAGGACATACTTGTCCATATGCTACAGCGGAGCATGTCTCTCTCCCATAAAGTGAATGCTAGGATCCATTTTATTCAAACAAAACAAAAAACAAAAACAAACCGACGCTCCAAGAAAAAGCACATAAGATGTGATGGAATAAAAATATAGTTTCAGGGGAGGAACCTGATAATGTTGTCGATGAAGAAGGGGATGCCTTGGGCATCCCCAAGCTTAGACGCTTGAGTCTTCTTAGAATATGCAGGGGTGAACCACCGGGTGCATCCCCAAGCTTAGAGCTTTCACTCTCATTGATCATGTTGCATCATACTCCTCTCTTGATCCTTGAAAACTTCCTCCACACCAAACTCGAAACAACTCATTAGAGGGTTAGTGCACAATATAAATTGACATATTCAGAGGTGACACAATCATTCTTAACACTTCTGGACATTGCATAATGCTACTGGACATTAATGGATCAAAGAAATTCATCCAACATAGCGAAAGGGGCAATGCGAAATAAAAGGCAGAATCTGTCAAAACAGAACAGTTCGTATTGACGAATTTTAAAATGGCACCAGACTTGCTCAAATGAAAATGCTCAAATTGAATGAAAGTTGCGTACATATCTGAGGATCATGCACGTAAATTGGCTTAATTTTCTGAGCTACCTACAGGGAGGTGGACTCAGATTCGTGACAGCAAAGAAATCTGGAACTGTGCAGTAATCCAAATCTAGTACTTACTTTTCTATCAACGGCTTAACTTGGCACAACAAAACACAAAACTAAGATAAGGAGAGGTTGCTACAGTAGTAAACAACTTCCAAGACACAAAATAAAAACAAAGTACTGTAGGTAAAAACATGGGTTGTCTCCCATAAGCGCTTTTCTTTAACGCCTTTCAGCTAGGCGCAGAAAGTGTATATCAAGTATTATCAAGAGACGAAGTGTCAACATTACCTTGGGCTTTACCCTTACCTTTCTTATTGTTTTTCTTTCCCTTTGGTTTAGGAAATGTATGAGTTTCCCCCGGTATAGAGGTGAATTTCAGAGTGCCTTCTCCAACATCAATGACTGCTCCCAATAGTTTCAGCAGGGATCTTCCGAGTGTGAGTTTTCCTGTTTCAACAACAAGATAATCAATGGATATTGTTCTTCCAAGAATGGTTGTATGCACACCTGCGGCTATTCCTTTAGGAATTATAGTAGAGTTATCAATGAGAGTTATTTCTTCTCCTCCTTCCTCGACTCCCCAAAGTTTCAAATATTTATAAATACTTTCAGGCATAAGGCAAAATTCATACATAATATCACAGTAGGCATGGAGAGTTCGATCACCGATGACAATTTTAACAGCAGGATCCCACATTGAGAGTTTAGAGTTCACTAAAACTTGTTCAAGACGATTACGAACGTGGCAATAATTATCATTCAAGCGCGATGTACTTATCTCAAGATTATTTAATCTATTATAAATGCTAGTGAGGACTGAATCAAAGTTATTAGCTGAATCATGTGATGCAACCAACTTCTTTATGGCATTAAAAGCTTGATCCCCTTTGCAATGAAGGAAATCTCCTCCCACTAAAGTATCCAAAGCATATCTATAGTGAACCATAAGACCAAAATAAAAATTACTGAGGAGCAAACTTAGAGTCATTTGAGGTTCAGTTTTACGATAAGAAGTAAAAATTCTAGACCAAGCATCCTTAAAACTCTCCTCATCCCCTTGTTTAAAAGTGAAGACTAATTCTTCAGGCGAAGAAGTAACAGGTTCAGAGCTAGACATGGTAACAAAAGTAACTAATTTTTTTGTATTTTAATATAGAGTGCAAGACAATAAAGCAAACTGGATAAAGTAAATGCAAGTAAACTAATTTTTTTGTGTTTTTGATATAGTAAACAAGATAGCAAGTAAAGTAAAACTAGCAACTAATTTTTTTGTATTTTGATTTAGTGCAGCAAACAAAGTAGTAAATAAAACTAAGCAAGACAAAAACAAAGTAAAGAGATTGAGAAGTGGAGACTCCCCTTGCAGCGTGTCTTGATCTCCCCGGCAACGGCGCCAGAAATTTGCTTGATGCGTGTGGTTGGCACGTCCGTTGGGAACCCCAAGAGGAAGGTGTGATGCGCACAGCGGCAAGTTTCCCTCAGTAAGAAACCAAGGTTTAATCGGACCAGTAGGAGTCAAGAAGCACGTTGAAGGTTGATGGCGGCGAGATGTAGTGCGGCGCAACACCAGTGATTCCGGCGCCAACGTGGAACCTGCACAACACAACCAAAGTACTTTGCCCCAACGAAGCTGAGGTTGTCAATCTCACCGGCTTGCTGTAACAAAGAGTTAACCGTATTGTGTGGAAGATGATTGTTTGCAGAAAACAGTAGAACAAGTATTGCAGTAGATTGTATTTCAGTAAAGAGAATTGGACCGGGGTCCACAGTTCACTAGAGGTGTCTCTCCCATAAGACGAACAGCATGTTGGGTGAACAAATTACAGTTGGGCAATTGACAAATAAAGAGAGCATGACCATGCACATACATATCATGATGAGTATAGTGAGATTTAATTGGGCATTACGACAAAGTACATAGACCGTCATCCAACTGCATCTATGCCTAAAAAGTCCACCTTCAGGTTATCGTCCGAACCCCTTCCAGTATTAAGTTGCTAACAACAGACAATTGCATTAAGTATGGTGCGTAATGTAACTAGTGACTACATCCTTGAACATAGCACTAATGTTTTATCCCTAGTGGCAACAGCACAACACAACCTTAGAACTTTCTCACATCGTCCTGTGTCAATGCAGGGCATGAACCCACTATCGAGCATAAGTACTCCCTCTTGGAGTTACAAGCATCTACTTGGCCAGAGCATCTACTAGTAACGGAGAGCATGCAAGATCATAAACAACACATAAGCATAACTTTGATAATCAACATAACAAGTATTCTCTATTCATCGGATCCCAACAAACGCAACATATAGAATTACAGATAGATGATCTTGATCATGTTAGGCAGCTCACAAGATCCGACAATGATAGCACAATGGGGAGAAGACAACCATCTAGCTACTGCTATGGACCCATAGTCCAGGGGTAGACTACTCACACATCACACCGGAGGCGACCATGGCGGCGTAGAGTCCTCCGGGGGATGATTCCCCTCTCCGGCAGGGTGCCGGAGGCGATCTCTGGATCCCCCGAGATGGGATCGGCGGCGGCGGCGTCTCCGGGAAGGTTTTCCGTATCGTGGCTCTCGTGACCGGGGGTTTCGTCACGGAGACTTTTTATAGGCGGAAGGGCAGGTCAAGAGGCGGCACGGGGCCCCACACCACAGGCCGGCGCGGCCAAGGGGGCCGCGCCGCCTATGGTGTGGCCCCTCCGTGGCCCCTCTTCGTCTCTCCTTCGGACTTCTGGAAGCTTCGTGAGAAAATAGGCCCCTGGGCTTTGATTTCGTCCAATTCCGAGAATATTTCCTTACTAGGATTTCTGAAACCAAAAACAGCAGAAAACAGCAACTGGCACTTCGGCATCTTGTTAATAGGTTAGTTCCAGAAAATGCACGAATATGACATAAAGTGTGCATAAAACATGTAGATAACATCAATAATGTGGCATGGAACATAAGAAATTATCGATACGTCGGAGACGTATCAGGCCCTAGTGACAAGCATTAAGCATAACAAGTTGCAACAATATCATCAAAGTACCAATTACGGACACTAGGCACTATGCCCTAACAATCTTATGCTATTACATTACCAATCTCATCCAATCCCTACCATCCCCTTCGGCCTACAGCGGGGGAATTACTCACACATGGATGGGGAAACATGGCTGGTCGATGGAGAGGCGTCGGTGGTGATGATGGCGATGATCTCCTCCAATTCCCCGTCCCGGCGGAGTGCCAGAACGGAGACTTCTGGCTCCCGAGACGGAGTTTCGCGATGTGGCGGCGTTCTGGAGGGTTTCTGGCGACTTCGACTTCTTGGTCGCGATTTTTAGATCGAACCCCTTAAGTAGTCCAGAGGAGGGCGTCGGAGGCCGGCCGAGGGGGCCACACGCTAGGGCCGCGCGCCCCCCTCCTGGGCCACGCCGCCCTAGGGTGTGGGGCCCTCGGGCCTCCACCTGGCTTGCCCTTCTGGCTCCGTGAGTCTTCTGGAAAAATAGGACCTTTCGCATAAATTCCGAGGATTTTTCTGAAAGTTGGATTTCTGCACAAAAACGAGATACCAGAACAGTTCTGCTGAAAACATCGTTAGTCCGTGTTAGTTGCATCCAAAATACACAAATTAGAGGCAAAACAATAGCAAAAGTATTCGGGAAAGTAGATACGTTTTGGACGTATCAACTCCCCCCAAGCTTAGCTTATTGCTTGTCCTCAAGCAATTCAGTTAACAACTGATGCGATAAAAGAACTTTCACGAACACATTTGTTCATATGATGTATATATTCTCATGATATGTCTAACACTTAGGCAGTTCATAATAAGATACATGCAAATAAGATCATCTAACATCTATGTCAATCATGAAAAGGTACCAACAATTAATAATAAGCATCATGAATCATGTCTATAAGCAGGATTGCAATGTTCATAAAAGAGTATGATAGAGTGGTATCTCGCTTGCCCATATTTGATCAGCAAAACATAAATGCCCAGGCACCTCTGAAGTTCATAGAAAGACTAGAAATAGTGATTGTCAAAGATGAAAGCATCAAAGTTATACCACAATCAATCATATTTTGGGACAAGAATATTATACTAAGAATGACAGTTGTGCTCTCAAGATAGTGCTCAAAGAAAGGATGGAGACACAACATAAAAGTAAAAGATTGACCCTTCGCAGAGGGAAGCAGGGATTAACATGCGCTAGAGCTTTTCATTTTTAAAACAGGAGTGAAATTATTTTGAGAGGTGTTTGTTATTGTCAACAAATGGTAATGGGTACACCAACTACCTCGCCAACCGGACTTTCAAGAGCGGCTCCCATGAAGGACGTTATCTCTACCAGCAAGGTAGATCATCCCTCTTCTCTTTTGTTTACACACGTATTTTAGTTTTATTATGAGTGACACTCCCCCAACCTTTGCTTACACAAGCCATGGCTAACCGAATCCTCGGGTGCCTTCCATCAATCACATACCATGGAGGAGTGTCTATTGCAAAATTAAGTTGCTTACTGATGAATCAGAGCAAAACATGTGAAGAGAATTATTAATGAAGTTTGATTAATTGGGGCTGGGAACCCCATTGCCAGCTCTTTTTGCAAAATTATTGGATAAGCGGATGTGCCACTAGTCCATAATGAAAGTCCATCAAGAGTAAATGACAAGGTTGAAAGTTAAACACCACATACTTCCTCATGAGCTATGAAACATTAACACAAATTAAGAAGCATTTTGAAGGTTTTAAAGGTAGCGCATGAGAATTTACTTGGAATGGTTTGAAATGCCATGCATAGGTATTTATGGTGGACACTTTGGAACAACTTGGTTTTCAGGTGTTTGGAAGCACGAGCAGCGTTCCCGCTCAGTACAAGTGAAGGCTAGCAATAGACTGGGGAGCGACAAATCAAGAGAGCAGTCACTATCATAATCATGCTTGCGGCAAAATAAATTAACTGAGGCATAAAAGTGATACAAGAACTCTGAAGCAATGTAAATCATCGAGGCTTAATTGACTTTTATTCAGTCATATGCATGCGTGAGCATGTGCCAAGTCGATATAAATGAATTATTCAGAGGAGGATACCACAATGTCATACCTACTTATGAATAAAACAATGCAAGCAAGCATCCATGACATGCTACTCATATTAATAAATTGGAGCTAAACATGAGAGATCATGAACTACTAGACTTTCTTAAATGACATATACCTCACATGAACCAACTAAGCATGCCCACATGGATGAGTATATGTACAAAAATGAAAACAAATTGAGTTCATACCAGCCTCTCACCACAATTTAATTGTCGTAGATCGTCATTATTGCCTTTCACTTGTGTAGCTTGGATAATATGAAATGAAAACCACGCTCCAGCCACCGAAGACCATTGAACTCAAAATTAACTTTACAAAACCAAAGAAGAACAGCAAATATTTTTGGTGTTTTCGAATTGGAGACAAGAACAAAGGAAACAAGAAAACAAAGCAAAATCTTTTTGGATTTTCTTATAGCAAACCAACAATAGCAAATAAAGCAAAATAAATGCAAAAACCAAAACAAACAAATGATGAAGAGAAACAATAGAAATATTTTTGGTCTTTTTGTGTTTTAGGAAAGAAACAAAGCAAAAACAAGAAATAGCAAACTAGAAGAGTCACATAAACACAAAGCAGCAGAAATTCGTCAAACTTGACAGCAGTACAGTACTCGATTTTTAAGAAATTCTTCCACTGCTCAAATCGAAAAGTGTTCAACTAATGAAAGTTAGATAACAACCTGGGGAAAATGCACAAAAATTGTCTTCACAAAATATCGTTCTGGCTATTTTTGAGAATTTTTTCGGTAATAGTCCAGAATCTGTTTTCAGGCAGCACTTCCCCAAATATCATCTCCCTCTCATTAGAAAACCACTTAAACAAACTAAACAAGTATATACAAGTATCCAGCAACCATAATATGCAAAGAATAAGTGATGCCGGTATACCTCCCCCAAGCTTAGGCTTTTGGCCTAAGTGGAGTTCAACCCCAGCGAGGGTCGCTGTTCCTTGCCGGTGGATTATACATGACGTAGTCATAGTAGGGTCCCTGTGCAGAGGAAAAGCATGGAGGCTCCACATGTCCAAACTGTTGATGCGAAGAACTCGCTGCATCGGATGACGAGTCGAGGTGTTCCTCGGCCTCCTCCGTGTTGTTTCTTGCATGATGACCTCCTCCCCCTATGTGTGCATTCAGTGCACCTTCTGTGACTGACCAATCCTCCCTGGAATCAAGGTTAAATAGAACAGGCGCAGGCAATCTTACTAGTTTTTCAATTTTCTTAGTTGTTCTCCAAGACTTCTTGTAAAATGTTATTTTGTAAGACAGGTTACTCAAGTTAGATGAATCAGAAACAAACTCATGTTTAATCATGGAGACTATGTCAAGTTTTTCTATGGGAAGTTGAATATCAAGATGGTGAGGTTCTAATCCATGCAAAGCTAGTAAATGAGAGGCGATGAGACCTCCACAAATTCCGCCCTTCTCACGGTTAGTAGAAAGTCTATAAGCTGTCAACGCACCCAAATTATAGGCCTTACTACCTTGTAGTGCAGCAGCTAGAAAAGCTAAATCCTGGATAGATAGTTTACTACCATTCTTTCTAGCAAGAACGCATTTAGTAATGAAATAAGCAAAGTAGCGGATAGCTGGGAGTTGAATGCTAGTGATTTTACCACCATCCTCTGAGAAACACCTTCCATGACAAATCATCTCGAAAAGGCTTAAGAGCTCTCACGGCGATCCCCTTATCTTCTCGCATGATCCCCATTGCGGTACTCTAATTGCTGTACAAAAATCATTGAATGGCAAGTTGACAGTTTTATTATAAATCTTGTACTGAACCATGGGGTTAGATTTCGACCAGTTGAACTTAAAATCCTGCACAACAGACATAGTCAACTTTGCATATTGGCATGGTTCTCTATCGACAAAATCATTCAACCCTGCACGAGAAATTAGATTCTGAACATCTCCCAAGATTCCTGCACTTCTCATGAAATCTGTGCACGGGTAGTAAGAGGGGTATACTCCTTCTTCACGGTTCACTCTCATGACTTGTTGCACCTCCAATTCTTGTTGGTTTAGTTGATATCTATTCCACTCCATTTTCTGAAATTTTCAACAAACATTATAAAATTTGATTTGGTGACATACAATTGAGGGGAACTACCATAGGAACTTGCTAGAGTACTAATCATGCATCAAAACTAGTTTATACAACTTAGAACAAGCATGCAAGCTCACTAAACATGTTACCTACAGCAGCAAAATATTCAATATATACTCAACCAAACAAAATTCTACTTGGATAATCGGAGGAGTCACATACCGGAGAGCAAATGTGCCAAATTTCAGACAGAAATCTGGGCTGAGCAAAGAGATCGAGAAATCCCGAGCTCTTGAGCAAAAACGCGAGTGAGAGAAAGCTGGTGTTGATTTTTTCGGGAGAGAGAAGAGTGTGGGAGGAAGAGATGCTGAAGTGGGGCAAAGGGGGACCCACACACCAGGGTGGCGCGCCCCCCTTGCTGGCCGCGCCGGCCTGTGGGGTGCCACCCTGGGGTGCCCCACTGATCATCCCCAGGTGCTCCCAGGTGCATTTTCGAAAAATAGGGCCAACGGTATAATTTTTGTGAATTTTTAAAAACTTTGAAAAATGCACATTTCTGGGTATTAAGTTTATTATTACTGGCCAGGAAATTTTTTGAAATCTCTAATTAACTAAGGAACTTTGCAAAACAAAAGTGCTATAGCAAGTGAGATAAGTGGAGGAAGAAAGAGATGTTGTTTACCTCCTCTATGCATATAAAAAGTATTTGTTAACAAGGTCGATCAAGTCTTGCCACCAAATAAATTTTACATAGCATAAGAAGAAATAAACCTCAAATCAATCATGTTACCTTGAATTGTATTGATATGGATCCAATCATAAGACTTTGATAACCTTCTTTAGGCTCATATATAGGGCAATCGATAGTTCCAACTTTGATAGTTCTCACATTAGAAATAGTATTAACTCCACATACTTTATCAATCCTCTTGGGGAAATAGACGGTATGCTCCTTATCATCAGCATTGAAAGTAACCTCCTGCGGTGTTAAGAAAAGGTCTCCCAAGGATAATAGACATATTATCATCTTCAGGCATTTCCAACACAACAAAATCAGTTAACATCAAGCAGTTATTAGTAACTTGAACAGGAACATCCTCACATATACCAACAGGAATAGCAGTAGATTTATCAGCCATTTGCAAAGATATATCAGTAGGTATCAACTTATCTAAGTAAATTCTCTTATAAAGAGAAAAAGGCATAACACTAACACCGGCTCCCAAGTCACATAGAGCAGTTTTAACATAATTATTCTTAATAGAACAAGGAATAGTAGGTATACCTGGGTCGCCCAACTTCTTTGGAACTTTGCTATTGAAAGAATAATTAGCAAGCATAGTGGAAATCTCCTCATTGGGGATTTTCCTTTTGTTAGTAACAATATCTTTCATATACTTTGAATAAGGAGGCAATTTAATATCATCAGTCAAAGGGATTTGCAAGAATAAAGGTTTCATCCAATCGCAGAATTTATTATAGTGTTCTTCTTCCTTCGATTTTAGTTTCTTAGCAGGAAAAGGCATTTGCTTTTGTACCCAAGGTTCCCTTTCATTACCATGTTTTTTAGCAACAAAATCTTCTTTAGTATACTTTTTATTTTTAGCATGCTTGTCAGGTTCATCTTCAACCTCTTCTTTATCAGAAGCATCATTCTTATCATTATCATTACCATTATCATGTTCATTACCACTTTCAATTTCAGCATCGGAAATAGAAATACTATTAGTATCATTAACAGGTTCAGAGGATTCTACAACATTTTTATGTTTCTTCTTCTTTTTCTTAGAAGGAGCACTAGGTTCAATGCGTTGAGAATCTTGTTCAATTCTTTTGGGATGCCCTTCAGGATATAGAGGATCCTGGGTAGAGACACCACCTCTAGTTGTTACTTCATAAGCATGTTTCTCTTCAGAATTATTTTTTAACAAGTCATTTTGCACTTTAGTGAGTTGATCAATTTGAGTTTGAATCATTTGAAAATGTTTAACAAGCATCTTAACATCATTGGAGGTTCTCTCCACAATATCATGTAAATTGCTAATAGCTTGAGAATTTTCCATTAGATGATTCTCTACTCTCATATTAAAATTTTCTTGCTTAACAATATAATTATCAAACTCATCTAAGCATTGAGCTGGAGGTTTTGAATACGGAATATCTTCCCTAGTAAAGCGTTGAAGGGAGTTTACCTCAATCATGGATGAAGGGGGAATTATCTCACATATATCTTCTATGGGAGGTAGGTTGTTCACATCTTCGGATTTAATACCTTTCTCCTTGAGAGACTTCTTAGCTTCCCTCATATCTTCATCATTCAATTCAGTTAAACCCCTCTTCTTCAATATTGGCGTTGGCGTTGGTTCAGGTGTAGTCCAATCATCATGATTCCGCCCTATTTTAGCCAATAAATCTTCAGCTTCGTCTGGAGTTCTTTTCCTGAAAACACAACCAGCACAACTATCCAAATATGCTCTAGACTCAATGGTTAGTCCACTATAAAATATATCAAGTAGATCATTCTTTTCTAAATCATGTCCAGGTCGAGCTCTGATAAGAGAACAAAATCTTGCCCACGCCTCAGGCAATTTCTCTTCATCTCCCTGATCAAATCTATAAATTTTCTGTAAAGCAATATGTTGAGCACTAGCAGGAAAGTACTTTCGAAAGAAAACATCACGCAAATCAGTTGGACTTTTAATAGAACCAGGGGCAAATTATTATACCAAGTTTTAGCATCATCCTTTAATGAGAAAGGAAAAATTTTAGCGACAAAGTAAGTACGCATCTTGACATCATTAGAAAACAAGCTACTCATAGAAGAAAGTTCAATCATGTGTTCTACAGCACTTTCTTTTTCAGTACCACAAAAGGGTGCTTTCTCTACAATAGCTATATGAGATAGATCAAGAGAAAAATCATAATCTTTATCCTTAATGCATATAGGAGATGTGGCAAATTCAGGATCAGGAGATAGCTTGTGTCTAACAGTATATTGTGCGAGAAACTTTTTAATTTTTCTGGCATCAGCAGTAGGATTGCATCTATTAATAAAATCATCATGAAGCTCCACATAATCTTCATCAGGATCATCACTAGAATAATCAAGTTCAGGTGAATTAACAGGTGTAGTAGCATTTTCATTAGGAGTTTCAGCATTTTCAATTTGTCTAGACCTAGCAATTGTAGCATCTAGAAAGGATCCCAATGAACCACTATTATCAAGCACAGCAGTAACATTATCAATATTATGAGAATTTTCAGATTCAGCAGAAGTACCAGCAAGTGAAGCTTGCGGCGGTGAAACAAGTTGACTTATCACAGATGGTGAATCAAGAGTAGCAGAGGTACTCAGAGTTGTACCTTTTCTTGTAGTGGATGGTAATATGGCGACTTTAGGATCGCAAGTTTTACCCATGATGGAGAATTTGCAGCGAACAATATCAATCCAAGTGAACTTCCAAATAAAGCTATGCTCCCCGGCAACGGTGCCAGAAAACAGTCTTGATAACCCACAAGTATAGGGGATCGCAGCAGTCTTCACGGGTAGTAAAACCCAATTTATTGATTCGACACAAGGGGAGACAAAGAATACTTGAAAGCCTTAACAACGGAGTTGTCAATTCAGCTGCACCTGGAAACAGACTTGCTCGCAAGAGTTTATCAGTAGTAACAGTTTTATAGCAGTAGCAGTAGCAGTAGTGAAATAACAGCAGCAGAGTAACAGAAACAACACTAGTGATTATAGTAAACAGCAGGATTAAAATACTGTAGGCACGGGGACGGATAACGGGCGTTGCATGGATGAGAGAAACTCATGTAACAATCAAAGCAGGGCATTTGCAGATAATAATAAAACGGTGTCCAAGTACAAAGTAATCAATAGGCATGTGTTCCATATATAGTCGTACGTGCTCGCAATGAGAAACTTGCACAACATCTTTTGTCCTACCAGCCGGTGGCAGCCGGGCCTCAAGGGAATCTACTGGATATTAAGGTACTCCTTTTAATAGAGCACCGGAGCAAAGCATTAACACTCCGTGAACACATGTGATCCTCACATCACTACCATCCCCTCCGGTTGTCTCGATTTCTGTCACTTCGGGGCCTTTGGTTCCGGACAGCGACATGTGTATACAACTTGCAGGTAAGATCATAAACAATGAATATCATGATGAAACAATAACATGTTCAGATCTGAGATCATGGCACTCGGGCCCTAGTGACAAGCATTAAGCATAACAAGTTGCAACAATATCATCAAAGTACCAATTACGGACACTAGGCACTATGCCCTAACAATCTTATGCTATTACATGACCAATCTCATCCAATCCCTACCATCCCCTTCGGCCTACAGCGGGGGAATTACTCACACATGGATGGGGGAAACATGGCTGGTCGATGGAGAGGCGTCGGTGGTGATGATGGCGATGATCTCCTCCAATTCCCCGTCTCGGCGGAGTGCCAGAACGGAGACTTCTGGCTCCCAAGACGGAGTTTCGCGATGTGGCGGCGTTCTGGAGGGTTTCTGGCGACTTCGACTTCTTGGTCGTGATTTTTAGATCGAACCCCTTAAGTAGTCCAGAGGAGGGCATCGGAGGCCGGCCGAGGGGGCCACACGCTAGGGCCGCGCGCCCCCCTCCTGGGCCGCGTCGCCCTAGGGTGTGGGGCCCTCGGGCCTCCACCTGGCTTGCCCTTCTGGCTCCGTGAGTCTTCTGGAAAAATAGGACCTTTCGCATAAATTCCGAGGATTTTCCTGAAAGTTGGATTTCTGCACAAAAACGAGATACCAGAACAGTTCTGCTGAAAACAGCGTTAGTCCGTGTTAGTTGCATCCAAAATACACAAATTAGAGGCAAAACAATAGCAAAAGTGTTCGGGAAAGTAGATATGTTTTGGACGTATCACTCTCTTTCGAGAGGTCAACCACGTAAAGGTTGTTCTCCACATATCCAACAAGGACCAATTTGAGATTGTCACTCCTAACGACTTTCACACAATAATTAGTGAAATATGAATTGTAACCGGCATCGGCAAGATGATATATAGAAACTAAGTTATAGCCAAGGTATTCAACAAGCATAACCGTCTCAAGGCACAAGTCCTTAGAGATTGCCACCTTGCCATACCCAAGTACCTTTCCCTTTGAGTTGTCACCAAAGGTGATGCTTGACTTTGATGGCGTGTATTTCACACGTTCGTTGGGCAACCCCAAGAGGAAGGTATGATGCGCACAGCAGCAAGTTTTCCCTCAGAAAGAAACCAAGGTTTATCGAACCAGGAGGAGCCAAGAAGCACGTTGAAGGTTGATGGCGGCGAGATGTAGTGCGGCGCAACACCAGGGATTCCGGCGCCAACGTGGAACCTGCACAACACAACCAAAGTACTTTGCCCCAACGAAACAGTGAGGTTGTCAATCTCACCGGCTTGCTGTAACAAAGAGTTAACCGTATTGTGTGGAAGATGATTGTTTGCAGAAAACAGTAGAACAAGTATTGCAGTAGATTGTATTTCAGTAAAGAGAATTGGACCGGGGTCCACAGTTCACTAGAGGTGTCTCTCCCATAAGACGAACAGCATGTTGGGTGAACAAATTACAGTTGGGCAATTGACAAATAAAGAGAGCATGACAATGCACATACATATCATGATGAGTATAGTGAGATTTAATTGGGCATTACGACAAAGTACATAGACCGCCATCCAACTGCATCTATGCCTAAAAAGTCCACCTTCAGGTTATCATCCGAACCCCCTCCAGTATTAAGTTGCAAGCAACAGACAATTGCATTAAGTATGGTGCGTAATGTAATCAACAACTACATCCTTAGACATAGCATCAATGTTTTATCCCTAGTGGCAACAGCACAACACAACCTTAGAACTTTCTCACACGTCCTGTGTGTCAATGCAGGCATGAACCCACTATCGAGCATAAGTACTCCCTCTTGGGGTTACAAGCATCTACTTGGCCAGAGCATCTACTAGTAACGGAGAGCATGCAAGATCATAAACAACACATAAGCATAACTTTGATAATCAACATAACAAGTATTCTCTATTCATCGGATCCCAACAAACGCAACATATAGAATTACAGATAGATGATCTTGATCATGTTAGGCAGCTCACAAGATCCGACAATGATAGCACAATGGGGAGAAGACAACCATCTAGCTACTGCTATGGACCCATAGTCCAGGGGTAGACTACTCACACATCACACCGGAGGCGACCATGGCGGCGTAGAGTCCTCCGGGAGATGATTCCCCTCTCCGGCAGGGTGCCGGAGGCGATCTCCTGGATCCCCCGAGATGGGATCGGCGGCGGCGGCGTCTCTGGAAGGTTTTCCGTATCGTGGTTCTCGGTACGGGGGTTTGCGACACGGCGGCTTTTTGTCGGGGGAAGGGCAGTGTGGGGGGCCAGCCGGGGGGGCCACACCATCGGGCGGCGCGGGCCCCCCCGGGGCCGCGCCGCCACGTGGTGTCGCCACCTCGTGGCCCCACTTCGTGTGTTCTTCGGTCTTCTGGAAGCTCCGTGGAAAAATAGGCCCCTGGGCTTTGATTTCGTCCAATTCCGAGAATATTTCCTTACTAGGATTTCTGAAACCAAAAACAGCAGAACACAGAATCGGCACTTCGGCATCTTGTTAATAGGTTAGTTCGAGAAAATGCACAAATATGACATAAAGTGTGCATAAAACATGTAGATAACATCAATAATGTGGCATGGAACATAAGAAATTATCGATACGTCGGAGACGTATCAGCATCCCCAAGCTTAGTTCTGCTCGTCCCGAGCGAGTAAAACGATAACACAGATAATTTCTGGAGTGACATGCCATCATAATCCTGATCATACTATTTGTAAAGCATATGTAGTGAATGCAGCGATCAAAACAATGTGTATGACATGAGTAAACAAGTGAATCATATAGCAAAGACTTTTCATGAATAGCACTTCAAGACAAGCATCAATAAGTCTTGCATAAGAGTTAACTCATAAAGCAATAATTCAAAGTAAAGGCATTGAAGCAACACAAAAGAAGATTAAGTTTCAGCGGTTGCTTTCAACTTGTAACATGTATATCTCATGGATATTGTCAACATAGAGTAATATAATAAGTGCAATAAGCAAGTATGTAGGAATCAATGCACAGTTCACACAAGTGTTTGCTTCTTTGAGGTGGAGAGAAATAGGTGAACTGACTCAACATTGAAAGTAAAAGAATGGTCCTCATAGAGGAAAAGCATCGATTGCTATATTTGTGCTAGAGCTTTGATTTTGAAAACATGAAACAATTTTGTCAACGGTAGTAATAAAGCATATGCATCATGTAAATTATATCTTATAAGTTGCAAGCCTCATGCATAGTGTACTAATAGTGCCCGCACCTTGTCCTAATTAGCTTGGACTACCTGGATTATCACCGCAATACATATGCTTTAACCAAGTATCACAAAGGGGTACCTCTATGCCGCTGTACAAAGGTCTAAGGAGAAAGCTCGCATTGGATTTCTCGCTTTTGATTATTCTCAACTTAGACATCCATACCGGGACAACATAGACAACAGATAATGGACTCCTCTTTTAATGCTTTAAGCATTCAACAACAATTAATTCTTTTCTCATTAGAGATTTGAGGATGTTTGTCCAAAACTGAAACTTCCACCATGGAACATGGCTTCGGTTAGCGGCCCAATGTTCTTCTCTCACAATATGCATGCTCAAACCATTCAACTCAGAGTAGATCGCCCTTACTTCAGACAAGACGAACATGCATAGCAACTCACATGAAATTCAACAATGAGTTGATGGCGTTCCCCAGTAAACATGGTTATCGCACAACAAGTAACTTAATAAGAGATAAAGTGCATAATTACATATTCAATACCACAATAGTTTTTAAGCTATTTGTCCCATGAGCTATATATTGCAAAGGTGAATGATGGAATTTTAAAGGTAGCACTCAAGCAATTTACTTTGGAATGGCTGGAAAATACCATGTAGTAGGTAGGTATGGTGGACACAAATGGCATAGTGGTTGGCTCAAGTATTTTGGATGCATGAGAAGTATTCCCTCTCGATACAAGGTTTAGGCTAGCAAGGCTTATTTGAAACAAACTCAAGGATGAACCGGTGCAGCAAAACTCACATAAAAGACATATTGAAAACATTATAAGACTCTACACCGTCTTCCTTGTTGTTCAAACTCAATACTAGAAATTATCTAGACCTTAGAGAAACCAAATATGCAAACCAAATTTTAGCATGCTCTATGTATTTCTTCATTAATGGGTGCAAAGCATATGATGCAAGAGCTTAATCATGAGCACAACAATTGCCAAGTATCACGTTACCCAAGACATTTATAGCAATTACTACATGTATCATTTTCCAATTCCAACCATATAACAATTTAACGAAGGAGAAACTTCGCCATGAATACTATGAGTAGAAACCAAGGACATACTTGTCCATATGCTACAGCGGAGCGTGTATCTCTCCCATAAAGTGAATGCTAGGATCCATTTTATTCAAACAAAACAAAAACAAAAACAAACCGACGCTCCAAGAAAAAGCACATAAGATGTGATGGAATAAAAATATAGTTTCAGGGGAGGAACCTGATAATGTTGTCGATGAAGAAGGGGATGCCTTGGGCATCCCCAAGCTTAGACGCTTGAGTCTTCTTGATATATGCAGGGGTGAACCACTGGGTGCATCCCCAAGCTTAGAGCTTTCACTCTCCTTGATCATGTTGCATCATACTCCTCTCTTGATCCTTGAAAACTTCCTCCACACCAAACTCGAAACAACTCATTAGAGGGTTAGTGCACAATATAAATTGACATATTCAGAGGTGACACAATCATTCTTAACACTTCTGGACATTGCATAATGCTACTGGACATTAGTGGATCAAAGAAATTCATCCAACATAGCGAAAGAGGCAATGCGAAATAAAAGGCAGAATCTGTCAAAACAGAACAGTTCGTATTGACGAATTTTAAAATGGCACCAGACTTGCTCAAATGAAAATGCTCAAATTGAATGAAAGTTGCATACATATCTGAGGATCATGCAAGTAAATTGGCTTAATTTTCTGAGTTACCTACAGGGAGGTGGACCCAGATTCGTGACAGCAAAGAAATCTAGAACTGTGCAGTAATCCAAATCTAGTACTTACTTTTCTATCAACGGCTTAACTTGGCACAACAAAACACAAAACTAAGATAAGGAGAGGTTGCTACAGTAGTAAACAACTTCCAAGACACAAAATAAAAACAAAGTACTGTAGGTAAAAACATGGGTTGTCTCCCATAAGCGCTTTTCTTTAACGCCTTTCAGCTAGGCGCAGAAAGTGTGTATCAAGTATTATCAAAGGGTGGTGCATCGTTAGCGGGGTGTGGGCTTTTCTCAACCAGGCATATTATATTGGATACATAAGTTTCAGCATCTCCCTTTTCATTAGTCTTAGGCGTGCTACTCTCATCAAACAAATTTTCAGGAACAAGCCAAGCATAGTTATTTTCTAGCGCATCATTCATAGCTAGGAGCTTACATGGTATTGGTGCTTTGATCTCCCCTCCATTATCAACATTGTTAGTGAATCTTATTCTATCCATATCCATCTTTTCAAGGAGACTAACAAAATTAGTTGGAGAACCAAGCATATTAAATTTAGCAAACACCTTTCTAGCTTCTCTTGCTAGACCTCCAAATTCTCTAAGAAGGGTTTCTAACACAAAATCTTTCTTTTCCCCTTCTTCCATATCACCAAGTGTGAAGAACATGTGTTGGATTATAGGATTAAGATTAACAAATTTAGTTTCCAACAAGCGGACTAAATGCGCAGCAGCAATTTCATAAGTAGGCGCAAGGTCTACCAAGTGTCTATCTTCAAAATTTTCAATAGTACTAACATGATTGAAAAATTCTTCTATATTATTTCTCCCAACTATAGACCCATGTCCTACCGGTATGTTTTTCGTGGTAAAATTAAAAGGAAACATGATGAATAAAGTAAATGCAAGTAAACTAATTTTTTTGTGTTTTCGATATAGCAAACAAGATAGCAAATAAAGTAAAACTAGCAACTAATTTTTTTGTATTTTGATTTAGTGCAGCAAACAAAGTAGTAAATAAAACTAAGCAAGACAAAAACAAAGTAAAGAGATTGAGAAGTGGAGACTCCCCTTGCAGCGTGTCTTGATCTCCCCGGCAACGGCGCCAGAAAAAGAGCTTGATGGCGTGTATTTCACACGTTCGTTGGGCAACCCCAAGAGAAAGGTATGATGCGCACAGCAGCAAGTTTTCCCTCAGAAAGAAACCAAGGTTTATCGAACCAGGAGGAGCCAAGAAGCACGTTGAAGGTTGATGGCGGCGAGATGTAGTGCGGCGCAACACCAGGGATTCCGGCGCCAACGTGGAACATGCACAACACAACCAAAGTACTTTGCCCCAACGAAACAGTGAGGTTGTCAATCTCACCGGCTTGCTGTAACAAAGAGTTAACCGTATTGTGTGGAAGATGATTGTTTGCAGAAAACAGTAGAACAAGTATTGCAGTAGATTGTATTTCAGTAAAGAGAATTGGACCGGGGTCCACAGTTCACTAGAGGTGTCTCTCCCATAAGACGAACAGCATGTTGGGTGAACAAATTACAGTTGGGCAATTGACAAATAAAGAGAGCATGACAATGCACATACATATCATGATGAGTATAGTGAGATTTAATTGGGCATTACGACAAAGTACATAGACCGCCATCCAACTGCATCTATGCCTAAAAAGTCCACCTTCAGGTTATCATCCGAACCCCCTCCAGTATTAAGTTGCAAGCAACAGACAATTGCATTAAGTATGGTGCGTAATGTAATCAACAACTACATCCTTAGACATAGCATCAATGTTTTATCCCTAGTGGCAACAGCACAACACAACCTTAGAACTTTCTGTCACTGTCCCAGGTGTCAATGCAGGCATGAACCCACTATCGAGCATAAGTACTCCCTCTTGGGGTTACAAGCATCTACTTGGCCAGAGCATCTACTAGTAACGGAGAGCATGCAAGATCATAAACAACACATAAGCATAACTTTGATAATCAACATAACAAGTATTCTCTATTCATCGGATCCCAACAAACGCAACATATAGAATTACAGATAGATGATCTTGATCATGTTAGGCAGCTCACAAGATCCGACAATGATAGCACAATGGGGAGAAGACAACCATCTAGCTACTGCTATGGACCCATAGTCCAGGGGTAGACTACTCACACATCACACCAGAGGCGACCATGCGGCGTAGAGTCCTCCGGGAGATGATTCCCCTCTCCGGCAGGGTGCCGGAGGCGATCTCCGGGATCCCCCGAGATGGGATCGGCGGCGGCGGCGTCTGCGGAAGGTTTTCCGTATCGTGGTTCTCGATGCGGGGTTTCGTCACGGAGGCTATTTGTAGGCGGAAGGGCAGAGTCGGGGGCCGGACGAGGGGCCACACCATAGGGCGGCGCGGGCCCCCCCGGGGCCCGCGCCGCCACGTGGTGTCGCCACCTCGTGGCCCCACTTCGTGTGTTCTTCGGTCTTGGAAGCTCCGTGGAAAAATAGGCCCCCGGGCTTTGATTTCGTCCAATTCCGAGAATATTTCCTTACTAGGATTTACGAAACCAAAAACAATGAGAAAAAGAATCGGCACTTCGGCATCTTGTTAATAGGTTAGTTCCAGAAAATGCACAAATATGACATAAAGTGTGCATAAAACATGTAGATAACATCAATAATGTGGCATGGAACATAAGAAATTATCGATACGTCGGAGACGTATCAGACTTCTTGTTGATATCTTCAATGAATTGATCAAGCACACCTCTTCCTCCGGTCATATGATTGGTGCATCCACTATCAAACACCCATTTTGGACCACCGGAGGAATACGCCTACAAAATCAAGTAGAGGATTTAGGAACCCATCGATTAATGGGTTCCTCTGCAATGGCAACAATATCTTTTGGTACCCAAATTGAGTACTCTCTATAAGCATAGCCATTAGGAGGGCCAACATAGTTAGCATAGACATCACCATAATAATCAACAAATAATGCATAGCGATCGTTTGGCCCCGTGCGGTCACCACTAGTGGCTTTGCCCTTTAAGGCTTTGCCATTATTAGTGACCTTCTTGTTCTTATCTTGAGCGGGTTTCTCCTTCTTGTAGTTGTTCTTCTTGTGAGACTTGGGAACATATCCAAGTCCAAACTTTTGATTGTTTGACCTTTGCTTACTCAAGAGGTCATCCAATCCCATCTTGTTCTTGGCGGTGGTGAACTTTGAAAGTTCCTTTGTTAACCTAACATTTTCCTCAAGAATAGATGCTTGCTCACAAGAATATTCATTAGGATGATAGTCCAGACCATATTTGGTCACCAAGGATTCAAGATATGCATTGGTCTCAACATGCAAAGAGAGTTCCTCTTGTAAACGAACATGTTCCTCAACAAGTTTAGCATGCTCACTAGTAAAGGAGGTGGAGGAACAAGCAAGATTTTCAACAACAATGGGATCCTTCATTGATCCAAGAGCCTTTTTGTAGGTTTCTTGGAGTAGGTCATGGTTCTCTCCAAGTTTCTTGAGCTCATCCTTAACAAGCTTGTTAGCCTTTTCAAGGTGGTCAAGACCCCTAGTGAGAGAAGCATGAGCAACTTCAAGCTCCTCCTTTGAGGCATTGAGCACTTGAGTCAATGATTGAGCCCTATCAATAGTTTCTAGGTCCTTAACTTTATCAAGTTCATAAGTTTCAATTTGTTGCTTAAGGCCTTGTGATATGCACCTTTCGGTTTTTAGCTCTTGTCTTAGGAGATTGAATCTCTGTTCCTTCTCATTTAAATGATATTCTAATTCCTCAATGGACTCATCCTTTTCCTTGAGTAAGTCCATCAAGAAATCAAACTTGACAAGAGCTTCACCACGAAGGGTGCATCTAACATCATAGAGTTCCTTAAGCACAATTAATTCTTCTTGATTTTCGTTTTCATCATCAAGAACACTAGATAGGGAAGGTGGAGGTTCCATTACCTTGGTTTCCCTTGCCATAAGACAAGAGCCAACGATTGTAGAGGAGGGAGAGTCATCGGAGTCATCATCTTGAGTTGTTCTTGCCATGAAGGAAGATCCAACATCATTCTCTGTTGAGTAGTCCTTGGAGTAGTCATATGTGAAGAGTGACCCGGGCTTAGAGAAAGCCAAACCGGCCACCCCGGCCTCCTTCTCCTCATCTTCCTCTTCATCATCGGACAAGTACTCGGCCCCATCAAAGGATCTTTCCTTGTTCTTCTTGTATCGATCGTTGATTGGGTTTGGCTTCAATCTTGGCTTGACCCCTTTGATGAATCTTGGCTTGTCTACCCTTTTCTCATAAGGGCACTCATTTGCAAAGTGGATATCTTCATCACAATTGTAGCAAGTTCTCTTCTTCTTCTTGTCATTGAGGAGCATTGGGAACTTTGCCTTGTACTTCTTGGCAAAGAAAGCAAAGTCGGTAGCAATGTCACTAGTTGAAGTCATCTCTTCATCTTCTTCAATTTCATAGTCTTCTTTGCTTCCATGATCGGCTCTAGCTTTGAGAGCGAGGTTGTGTGGCGCTTCATGGTTGTGTGAGGCTTCATCAACACGGTTCATTGCCATGAGCCTCTTTCCCGCTTTGGCCATGTTTTCATTGGCGGCCACATAGGAGACTAGATCATCGGAGTTGAGATCGGCACTCTTGGTCATGATTTGCAAGTTGAGTGCAAGGTTGGTGTCCTCTTGATTGACGACAATCATAGCAATGACCTTGGACTTTATGAATGCTTCATTCGTCTAGAAGCCGTCATTGTACTTCTCAACTCCAAGTCCCTTGACCCTCACTCTAAGAGCACCTAGTCTTTCATAAGCATCGGCCACGGATTCTCCTTCTCGAATCATGAACTGATGGGCCTCTTTCTTTGCGGTCTCATAAAGAGCTGATTGGATCAAATCGATTCCCTCTTGGAGTACTATGATTCGATCCCACAACTCTTTAGCGGAGTCTATGTCATTGACTTGATCAAGGAGCTTGCGGTTGATGCCACTCCTAATCTTGTCACGTGCGGAGGCATTGAGTTGATGGTTGTAGAATTCGGTGGAGGTCAACCGAATGGGATCTTGTGGCTCCCGGTATCCATGAACAATGATCTCCCATAACTCCACACTGCAGCTGCGAATATGAGATTCCATAGAAGATTTCCAAAAAGGAAAGTGAGTTCCATCAAAATGGGGAACATTCCCACTATGGTTTATATGAGGCATGGGTGAAGTGTTTTTGGGATAGTCATGGTTGACTTCATGATAGCTCCCTAGGGAAGCCGAAGCCGTACTAGGAGGCCCACTAGTCAAGTTCTTAAGCATGACAAACATCTCTACCATTTGGCTTTGTAGTTCATCCTCCTTTTTCTTCTTCTCGGCATCATATGCCAATAATCTAGATTTCATCTCTTTAACCGAAAGGTTAGAGTCTTCATCTAGACCCTCGAATAGTTTATCCATCTCACTCTTAAAGCGGTGAAGCCCTTAATAAGAGTCTAGGCTCTGATACCAATTGAAAGTATAGAGATGGTAAACCTAGAGGGGGGGTGAATAGGTTTCTACAGATTTTAATTCTTTCTTTGCAATGTTAGGCTTTGCGGAATATAAAGGTGAGCCTAATGCAAACTAGGTGAAGCAACCTATATGAGGATACAACTAACTCGAGCATGAAGGCTCTCACAGGCAGTTAAATCACAAGTAAGGAGTTCGGTTAGAGATAACCGATAGCACGCGGAGACGAGGATGTATTCCCGTGTTCCCTTCCTTTGCAAGAAGGTACGTCACGTTTGGAGGGGTGGAGGTCCCACGAAGGATTCCCCACGCCACGAAGGCTCACCCTATTCTCCGGAGCCTATCCCACGAAGGAATAGCTCACTCACTTGTGGTAAACTTTGAGGTAGCCTCCAAACCTTCACAATATTGCCCGGAGCAAATCCACAGCCCGGATGCTTCCGGACTCCTCTTGCCCACCTAGGGTTTCCAAGGAACCCTAGGAAGCAAGCTTCTCGATGAATACAAGGGGGAATGAGATTTGGCTTAGTAGAACAGTAGATCGGGTCCTCCTCTAACGTTTCCCCGGAGGGATTTGAGTTTGGGTGGAGGAGGAGGGAGATCTGAGGCTTTTGGTGTTTCTAGCAATGGAGTATGAGAGAGAGAGCTCAAGAACAACTTGTAGTGTAGTGCCTAACTGTTCAGAGGTAGGAGAAGGGCTATTTATAGTGTTCTTCGAAATATGGCCGTTGGTCACTTGCCACCTCAGCTTTTCTCCCGACAAACCCGGTCAACCGGACCATTGACCGGATTGTCCGGTGCAGAGGCCGGTCAGACCGGGCCAGAGACCGGACCAGCCGGTCCAGACCGGACGGTAGACCGGACCCCGAACGGGGTCACTTTGCGACGTCCAGAAGCTCCTACGGTTGGCGCCCGGTTGGCGCCCGGTCGACCGGATGGTACGCTGGACCCGCCGATCTGTAGGCCGGCTGACCGGGCGGCAAACCGGATCTGTTAGGTGCTCGTTTGGAGCCCAGTTGGCGCCCGGTTGACCGGGCCGCACGCCGGACTGGCCGGTTGGGGGGCCGGCTGACCAGGCGGCAAACCGGATTTCTGCTGTAGACCCCTTTTCGATTGTTGTTGAAGTGGGGGGTCTCCTTTAGCCTTCTTGTTCCTTTGATACACCATTTATGCCTCTTTGCCTAATACTTGAGATTATCCTTATAAACGTATTAGGCCAAATACTCTAGCACGGTGTCATTGTTACCAAAATAATGGATAAGGGTAAAATACCCTTACACATGGCTTGTGAAAGCAAAGGTTGGAAGGAGTGTCACCCAAAAATAAAAATAAACTACACTAAAGTACATGTGTAAACAAAAGAGAAGAGGGATGATCTACCTTGCTGGTAGAGATAACGTCCTTCATGGGAGCCGCTCTTTGAAAGTCTGTTTGGCAAGGGGGTTAGAGTGCCCACTACCATTCGTTGACAACAACAAACACCTCTCAAAACTTTACTTTTATGCTCTCTATATGATTTCAAAACTTGAAAAGCTCTAGCACATGATTTTATCCCTGCTTCCCTCTGCGAAGGGCCTTTCTTTTACTTTATGTTGAGTCAGTTTACCTACTTCCTTCCATCTTAGAAGCAAACACTTGTGTCAACTGTGCATTGATTCTTACATACTTGCTTATTTGCATTCATCATATTACTTTGTGTTGGCCATTATCCATGAGATAAACATGTTGAAGTTGAAAGCAACAGCTGAAACTTATATCTTCCTTTGTGTTGCTTCAAAACTTTCTACTAAGAATCTATTGCTTTATGAGTTAACTCCTATGCAAGTCTTATTGATGCTTGTCTTGAAAGTACTATTCATAAAAAGTCTTTGCTATATGATTCAGTTGTTTATTCATTTTCTTTACCATTGCTTCGAATCACTGCATTCATCTCATATGCTTTACAATAGTATTGATCAAGATTATTATATTAGCATGTCACCTCAGAAATTATCCTTGTTATCGTTTACCTACTCGAGGGCGAGTAGGAACTAAGCTTGGGGATGCTTGATACGTCTCAAACGTATCTATAATTTCTTATGTTCCATGCTACTTTTATGATGATACTCATATGTTTTATACACACTTTATGTCATTATTATGCATTTTCCAGAACTAACCTATTGACGAGATGCCGAAGAGCCAGTTGTTGTTTTCTGCTGTTTTTGGTTTCAGAAATCCTACAAAGGAAATATTCTCGGAATCGGACGAAATCAACGCCCAATATCTTATTTTCCCGGAAGCTTCCAGAGCACCGAAGAGGGACCAGAGGGGAGCCAAGGGGGGCCCACCCCACAGGGCGGCGCTGTAGGAGAACGTTGCATAGAAAACAAAAAATTTCCTACCGCGAACACGCAATCCAAGCCAAGATGCAATCTAGAAGACGGGAGCAACGAGGGGATGATCAAGACTAACCCTTGAAGAGATTCCAAAGCCTATAAGAATAAGCTCTTATTGCTGCGGTAGATGATCACTTGCGGCTTGCAAAAGCGCGTAGAAGATCTTGATCATGGTGCCACAATCGGGCAGCACCTCCGTACTCGGTCACACGTTCGGTGTTGATGAAGACGACGTCCTTCTCCCCGTTCCAGCGGGCAGCGGAAGTAGTAGATCCTCCTTGAATCCGGCAGCACGACGGCGTGGTGGCGGTGGTGATGGAGATCTCCGGCAGAGCTTCGCTAAGCATATGCGGGAGAGGTGGAGGAGGAGAAGTAGCTAGGGTTTGGGGAGAGAGGGGGGTTGGGCGCCGGCCCTCTAAGGGGTGCGGCCAAGGCTGAGGCTTGTAGTGGTCAGCCCCCTCTCCTATGCCCCTCATTATATAGGTGGAAGCCCCAAGAGTTCTAGTCCAAGTCTTCGAATAAGACCCCAACACTAAAACCTCCCATATGTGGGAAACCTACTCAAGGAGGGAGTCCTACCCAAGGTGGGACTCCCACCTTTCCTTGAGGTGGGTTGGCCGGCCACCCTAGGGGAGTCCACCTTGGACTCCTCCCCTTTAGGGTTGGCTGGCCATGCAAGGTGGAGTCCCTCCGGGACTCTACTTTCCATGGTGATTTCTTCCGGACTTTTCTAGAACCTTCTAGAACCTGCCATAAATGCACTAGATCATTTCCAAACTTGGAATATGACTTCCTATATATGAATCTTATTCTCCGGACCATTCCGGAACTCCTCGTGATGTCCGGGATCTCATCCGGGACTCCGAACAAATATTCGAACTCCATTCCATATTCAAGTTCTACCATTTGAACATCAAACCTTAAGTGTGTCACCCTACGGTTCGCGAACTATGCGGACATGGTTGAGTACTCACTCTGACCAATAACCAATAGCGGGATCTGGAGATCCATAATGGCTCCCACATATTCAACGATGACTTCAGTGATCGAATGAACCATTCACATACGATACCAATTCCCTTTGTCACGCGATATTTTACTTGTCCGAGGTTTGATCTTCGGTATCACTCTATACCTTGTTCAACCTCGTCTCCTGACAAGTACTCTTTACTCGTACCGTGATATGTGGTCTCTTATGAACTTATTCATATGCTTGCAAGACATTAGACGACATTTCACCGAGAGGGCCCAGAGTATATCTATCCGTCATCGGGATGGACAAATCCCACTGTTGATCCGTTTGCCTCAACTCATACTTTCCGGATACTTAATCCCACCTTTATAACCACCCATTTACGCAGTGGCGTTTGGTGTAATCAAAGTACCTTTCCGGTATAAGTGATTTACATGATCTCATGGTCATAAGGACTAGGTAACTATGTATCGAAAAGCTTATAGCAAATAACTTAATGACGAGATCTTATGCTACGCTTAATTGGGTGTGTCCATTGCATCATTCATATAATGATATAAACTTGTTATTAATAACATCCAATGTTCATGATTATGAAACTAATCATCCATTAATCAACAAGCTAGTTAAGAGGCATACTAGGGACTTCTTTGTTGTTCACATAACACACATGTATCAATGTTTCGGTTAATACAATTATAGCATGATATATAAACATTTATCATAAACATAAAGATATAAATAATAACCACTTTATTATTGCCTCTAGGGCATATCTCCTTCAGTCTCCCACTTGCACTAGAGTCAATAATCTAGTTTACATTTGTAAAGATATAACACCTTGGCCTTCCGGTGCTTTATCATGTTTTGCTCACGGGAGAGGTTTTAGTCAACGGATCTGACATGCTCAGAACCGTATGTATTTTGTAATTCATTTGTGTCTCAACGCATCACTCATTTCCAAATGAGTCGGCATTAAATATGTTTGGTCTTCTGGTGGAACCTTAATTCCACGGTCTGAAATATGTCACTAATATTGTCACACACAATATAGTTTCAAAGTTCTGACTCTGTCGGAACTACACCAAGTTCTCAAAGAACCTCTTGACTTAACATCCTTTGTCATTGTCAAAACAATGACATACTCTGCCTTCTTTTATAGAATCCGTCACAATATTTAGAACTCTTCTAAATCTAGCATAGACAACTTCTAGCTCATTGTGCTACCTTTTAAACAACACTTAGTCTAATTTGAGATTGAAATTATATTTTATATGTGACAAAACCAATATCGGTGTAACACCTTACAGCGATTTGTTTGTCATTTCTTCATACAAAAATATACATATATATCCTTAGTTCTTCTAAAGTACTCAAGGATACTCTTACTGTCGTCCAATGATCATCTCATGAATCATTCTGGTATATGCTCATAACATTTTAGAGCACAGGACATCTGATTGTGTACATATTATTCGTGATTCATAATCACTCATGTGTTTTTACTCATTGAGTATCAGATACACTCAAATCTTGTTAAAACTTCACATGACAAGAACATTTTCTTAATATTTTTATATTGAACTATTTCAATATCCATTCTATGTACTTTGACTTAAACTTATTTTGTGTTTCAATCTATCTTCATAGATCTTGACACTAGATATGTTTTAGTCCATATCCTTTCATTGAAATTAATTTCTCAATGAAACCTTTTAATCAAGTATATAATTACATCATTTATAACTAACTATATGTCACCTACATAAAGTATTATAAATGTGTCTTAGCGCTCCCACTTAATTTCTTGCAAAAGCAAGCCTCTTCATCGTCTCTGATGAAATCAAAAACTCTTTGACTATTTCATCTAGTGAAGATTCCAACTCCGTGATACTTACTTCATCCAATTGAAGTTTGTATACCTATCTAGTATTCTACGGACCAGCAAAACTCTTGGTTGTATCTTGTATACACCTTTAATACACACTTCTGATAAGTAATGTATTTTGCCATCCTACTAATATATCTCATAAAAGAAATATGTAGTAATTACTAGAATAATCCATATAGACTTTAAGCATTGCTACGGAAGATCTAATCTTGTCGTAGTAACTCTTTGAACTTTGTCGTAAACAACTTTTCGACAAGTCAAGCTTCTTCAAGGATATTTCATCCAAGTCCACCAATTTTATAGATCTATTTACTTTCAAAAAGTATTCATCTATCTTGGATTTCATGGCGTATAGCCATTTTAACGGAGTCAGGGCCCATCATAACTTCTTTGTTTGTAGTTGGTTTATCATTGTTCAAAATCAATCCTTTGTCCACAAATCATTTATTTGGTCACAAAGTAAACCATACTGATGACCCACAAGTATAGGGGGTGTATCGTAGTATTTTCGATAAGTAAGAATGTCGATCCCAACGAGGAGCAGAAGGTGTTGACAAGCAGTTTCGATGAAGGATTCACTGTAAATGCTCACAGACAAGTATTCAGGGGGGTTTGATGTAACAGTTGAATAAAGTACGAGTAAGTAAAGTGCGAGAGTAACAATTGCAGCGAGTGGCCCAATCCTTTTTAGCACAAAGGACAAGCCGGTTTGTTTACTTATAATGACCAAACGTTCTCGAGGACACACGGGATCTCAGCCCGCCGGAGAGCTCTTTTCTCTCTGATGTTCTCCGCCCCGCAGAGGCGGCTGTAACTCTTCGTGAGGTACCCTCTGTGGCTTAGGTTTTCGGGACGAAGGATTTCGCGAAGAAAAGGAGGCGAAAGGGGCTGTGGGCCCCCCACACCACATGGCGACGCGGCCAGGCCATGGGCCGCGCCGCCCTAGGGTGTGGGCCCACCCTGGGTCCTCCCGGCTCCTCCTTCTGGCTTCCTTCGTCATCTTGAAAAATAGGATTTTTGGTATAATTTCCTTCCACAGTTGATCTTCCGAAATATTGCGTTCTGACGGTGCTTTTTCCCGCAGAATCCTGGCTCCGGTGCTTGATCCTCCAATAATGATGAAACATGCAAAATAGATGAAATAACATAAGTATTGTGTCCCAGTATGAAATATATCAATGAATAACAGCAAATTATGATATAAAATAGTGATGCAAATTGGACGTATCAACTCCCCCCAAGCTTAGACTTCGCTTGTCCCCAAGCGAAACTGAGCTCGATAGACAGGACCACATGTTTATGGAGTGAAGAGTCGATAAATAAAATACGGACAAGAAGCATCATATTCATTCACACAAGACATTATAGTAAACAACCTCTTATAACTCAACTTGAAACAAGTATAAGGTAATCACAGATAAAGGTGCATAAGAAATCATAATTGGTGATGGCAAACTTCGTTCTTGGTCAGAGAACAATTAACAGATTATATTTATCTCATTGAGCAGCGCTCTCATGTTAAAGTTTATAAGGCACAACTTGCATACTCAATCATAATGGTCTTTTCATGATCATTGATAACTTGCAAAGCTATATTCATTCAGATAAAACTTGTACTAAACAAGGAAGAATAAAAGACATGATGAAGCAAATCACAATATAATGGTTTGATCACAACTACTCAAATGCTTGCTTGAGATGGAGGGAAATAGGTTTACTGACTCAACATAAAGTAAAAGACAGGCCCTTCGCAGAGGGAAGCAGGGATTAAATCATGTGCTAGAGCTTTTTCAGTTTTGCAATCATATAAAGAGAATAAAAGTAACATTTTGAGAGGTGTTTGTTGTTGTCAACGACTGGTAGCGGGTACTCTAACCCCCTTGCCAGACAACCTCCAAAGAGCGGCTCCCATATTATTTTCATTTTAGGTGGCACTCCTTCCAACCTTTTCTTTCACAAACCATGGCTAACCGAATCCTCGGGTGCCTGCCAACAATCTCATACCATGAAGGAGTGCCTTTTTATTTTAGTTTTATTATGATGATGACACTCCCCCAACCTTTGCTTACACAAGCCATGGCTAACCGAATCCTTCGGGTGCCGTCCATCAATCACATACCATGGAGGAGTGTCTATTTAGTTTAATTAATTTGGGACTGGGAATCCCATTGCCAGCTCTTTTTGCAAAATTATTGGATAAGCGGATGAAGCCACTAGTCCATTGGTGAAAGTTGCCCAACAAGATTGAAAGATAAAACACCACATACTTCCTCATGAGCTATGAAACGTTGACACAAATAAGAGATACTAAGTTTTGAATTGTTTAAAGGTAGCACATGAAGTATTTACTTGGAATGGCAGAAAATACCATATAGTAGGTAGGTATGGTGGACACAAATGGCATCGGTTTGGGCTAAGGTTTGGATGCACGAGAAGTATTCCCTCTCAGTACAGGTCTTTGGCTAGCAAGGTTAATTAGCAAGCATAAGAGTCGAGGGAAACAAACAAATATACATGTGATAGAAACAATCATGCATCTTCCTTGTAAGCACAAACAATTTTAACTTCAGAATAATAAGCTATGAGCCAACAAGAAAGAAAGACAATGAAACATCTACATGTATTTCTCTTTTCTACTTAAACCTCAAAGTGTTGTTGCTATTGACCAATGCTAAGTTTGCCAAAACCAAATAGATTTATTCAATGCTCCCAAAGTGATACCAATACTAACAACAAGGTAAATCATATGATAGAGATTGCAAACTAGAATAAGATGTGCAATATGTAAATGATAAGACTTCTCATTAATATTCCATAACGATAACTCACACCAAGGGATACATAGATAACCAACTAAAGGAGAGATACTTCCAACTGCAACCCATCTTATATGATAACTTCCCTACTCATGATATGACACTACTTGACAATAAAAATAAAAGGTAGTGATGATGTGATACCGCGGCACTCCCCCAAGCTTGGAACAAACCAAGGGGATGCCAATACCGATGATGAATTACTCCTGCGGAGATGGTGGTGATGAACTCCCGTCATCAAGCTTCCAAGGAAGAGGCTCTCCATCAAGAAACGACATCTTGGTCTCGGGAATCCTGAAACTGGCAGCACGGCTTATGTATTTAAACCTGTTTTCATACTCACAGTTCTGATTCTGAACGTCATAGAGTTGTGCTTGGAGCTTGTTGGTGGTGTCGTGAAGTGAGAGGATGTCGCTCCAAAGCTTTGCAGTTTCCTTCTCATGTTCAGCAATGAGTTCGGACACAATCCTGTGGAAGATATCCACCTCACGCTCAGCCATCTTCTTGTATTTGAAAACCTCCTGTTCTAGCTTCTCCATCCCGTCTTCCAAGCTTCCTTCTCTTTTAGGACCCTGGACATCCTTGACTTGCAGTTCTCCTTCAACGAGCAGCAACTCCTTGGGGTGCATCCTCAGCTCCTCCATGTACAAGTTGCCAACATCCTTGCTGGAGCTGTTCTTCGGAGTTTCCGATGAAGACATGATGGCTCTAGATCCGAAACAAATCCTGGCAGAAACAGCTCGAAATAAAACACGTCGAGAAAACGATATACGGACCTCCAGGGGTCCGGGGGATTATATAGCAAAAATTTTCACGACACAAGGAAAGTACCAGATCGAACCAGAGTCGGAAAGGGGCGACGAGGCAGCCAAACCATAGGGCGGCGCGGGCCCAGGCTTGGCCGCGCCGGCCTATGGTGGCGCCCCCTCGTGCGTCCTTTCCACTTCGTTTCGAACTCGTAATTTTTCATATTTTCCAAAAACAGCGAAAATATTGTTCGGAAAGTAAATTGCGTACTTTTCATTACCGATCAAGTTACCTATTCAAAGTCGAGTTACGCGGACTGTCAATTTGCCCTTTGATGAAAGCCTCCGGTGTTTCCACTTGAATAATATCAACATCAACATTATAAGAATCACCTGAGATATAATGCTTGAGTCTTTGTCCATTCACCACTTGCGTAGCATTGCCTTGGAGAGAGCTAATTTTGATTGCTCCTGAACGATACACCTCCTCGACAACATATGGTCCTTCCCATTTCGAGAGTAATTTCCCTGCAAAGAATCTGAGACGAGACCAATACAATAGGACTTTATCCCCAATATTAAATTCTCTTTTGATAATCCTTCTATCATGCCATTTTTTAACTTTCTCTTTAAAGAGTTTAGCATTTTCATAAGCTTCACTTCTCCATTCATCTAAAGAACTCAATTGCAACAACCTCTTATTACCGGCAAGTTTAGGATCTTTATTTAATTCTCTAACAGCCCAATAAGCTTTGTGCTCTAGTTCTAAAGGTAAATGACAAGCTTTCCCATAAACCATTTTATAAGGTGACATTCCCATGGGATTTTTATAAGCAGTTCTATAAGCCCATAGTGCATCCTTCAATTTACTAGCCCAATTCTTTCTAGTTTTATTAACAGTCTTTTTGCAAGATAGATTTAATCTCTCTATTTGATAATTCTACTTGCCCACTAGTTTGAGGATGATAAGCGGAAGCAATTCTATGATTAATACCATATCTAGCAAGAGTTTTTCTAAAACCACCGTGAATAAAATGAGAACCTCCATCAGTTATAATATATCTAGGAACTCCAAATCTAGGAAAAATAATATCTAAAAGCATTCTTAAAGAGGTCTCACCATCAGCACTTTTTGTAGGTATGGCTTCCACCCATTTAGTAACATAATCAACAGTAACAAGTATATGAGTGTTACCTTCTGAAGAGGGAAAAGGTCCCATGAAGTCAAATCCCCAACAATCAAACGGTTCAATAACAAGAGTATAATTCATAGGCATTTCATTACGTCTGGAGATATTACCAACCCTTTGGCATTCATCACAAGATAAAATAAACTTTCGCGCATCCTTGAAGAGAGTTGGCCAATAAAAACCTGATTGTAGAACCTTTTGCGCGGTTCTTTCTCCGGCGTGATGTCCTCCATAAGCACTACCATGACATTTACTCAATATCTCCTGTTGTTCATATTCGGGAACACATCTTCGCATAATACCATCCACTCCTTCTTTATATAAGTGTGGGTCATCCCAGAAATAATGCCTCAAATCATAAAAGAATTTCCTCCTTTGCTGAGCTGAAAAGGTTGGAGGCAAGTACTTGGAAACAATAAAGTTAGCATAATCAGCATACCAAGGACTGTCTCGCGAGCTCACCTTTATTACAGCCAATTGTTCATTTGGAAAACTATCATTAACAGGAACAGGATCATAAGCAATATTTTCCAATCTAGACAAATTATCAGCAACAGGATTATCAGCACCTTTCCTATCTACAATATGTAAATCAAATTCTTGCAAAAGAAGTACCCATCTAATAAGCCTCGGCTTAGCATCTTTCTTTGTCATAAGGTATCTAATTGCAGCATGATCAGTATGAATAGTAACTTTTGAATCAACAATATAAGATCTAAATTTATCGCAAGCAAAGACTACAGCTAATAATTCTTTTTCAGTTGTAGCATAATTTCTTTGAGCAGCATCAAGAGTTTTACTAGCATAATGAATAACATTCAGTTTTTTATCTACTCGCTGTCCAAGAACAGCGCCTACAGCAAAATCACTAGCATCACACATAATTTCAAATGGTAAGTTCCAATCAGGAGGTTCAACTACAGGAGCAGTTGTTAAGGCTTTCTTTAGAGTTTCAAAAGCTTCCTTACAATCATCATCAAAAACAAAAGGTACGTCTTTTTGAAGAAGATTAGTAAGAGGCTTTGAAATCTTGGAGAAATCTTTAATAAATCTCCTATAAAACCCAACATGACCAAGAACACTACGAATACCTTTAACATCCCTAGGATAGGGCATCTTCTCAATTGCTTCAACTTTAGCTCTATCAACTTCAATACCTCTCTCAGAAATTTTATGTCCCAATACAATTCCTTCATTAACCATAAAGTGGCATTTCTCCCAATTAAGAACAAGGTTAGTTTCTTCACATCTCTGCAAAACTTTATCAAGGTTTCGCAAGCAACTATCAAAAGAATTCCCATAGACAGAAAAATCATCCATGAATACCTCTACAATACTCTCGCAAAAACCATGAAAAATAGTAGACATGCATCTTTGAAAAGTAGCAGGAGCATTACATAAACCAAAAGGCATGCGTCTATAAGCATAAGTTCCATAGGGACAAGTAAAAGTGGTTTTCTCCTGATCTTTAGCTTTAACAACAATTTGTGAAAACCCAGAATAACCATCAAGAAAACAAAAATGAGTATTTTTAGACAATCTTTCTAGCATTTGATCAATAAATGGTAAAGGGTAATGATCTTTCTTAGTAACTTTATTAACTTTTCGAAAATCAATGCACATTCTATACCCTACAACTACTCTTTGAGGGATGAGCTCATCATTATCATTAGGCACAACAGTCATTCCTCCTTTCTTGGGAACGCAATGCACAGGACTAACCCATCTACTATCAGCAATAGGATATATAATACCAGCTTCAAGAAGTCTTAATACCTCATTCCTTACCACTTCCTTCATCTTCGGAATTAGACGACGCTGATGTTCAACAACAGGCTTTGCATCATCTTCCATATTAATAGCATGTTGGCAAATAGAAGGAGAAATCCCCTTCAAATCATCAAGAGTGTAGCCAATAGCGCCTCGGTGTTTCTTCAATATTTCCAATAGCCTTTCTTCTTCAAACTCTGTAAGCTTAGAACTAATAATAACAGGATATATTTTCTTATCATCAATATGAGCATATTTAAGATTATCAGGTAAAGGCTTTAAATCAAAAACAGGATCTTCCTTTGGTGGCGGTGTTGTACCCAAATCTTCCACCGGTAAATCATGCTTGAGAATAGGTTGGCGAAGAAAAAATTCCTCAAGCTCATCTCTTTCTTTCCTAAAAACTTCACTCTCGCTATTCTCCAAATGTTGTTGCAAAGGATTATTAGGAACAAGAACAATAGATGCACACTGTTCCATTTTAAAATCATCACTAGGCAAATCAGCTTTATAAGGAGTTTTGGTAAATTTAGAGAAGTTAAACTCATAAGATTCACCAGCAAATTTAGTCAAAATTTTCTCTTTCTTGCAGTCTATAATAGCTCCACAAGTATTTAGAAAAGGTCTACCAAAAATGATAGGACAATAATCACTAGCAGCAGAACCAAGTACCAAAAAGTCAGCAGGATATTTAATCTTACCGCATAAAACCTCCACATCTCGAACAATACCAATTGGAGAAATAGTTTCTCTATTAGCCAGTTGAATAACCACATCAATATCTTCAAGTTCACAAGAATCAATTTCGTGCATAATCTCCGTGTAAAGCTCATAAGGAATAGCACTAACACTTGCACCAATATCACATAATCCATAATAGCAATGATCACCAATTCTAACAGATAGCATAGGAACACTAACTTGTTTGGGTTTATTAGGATGTGAAACAATATTAGAAGCATCTTCACAGAAAATAATATGACCATCCTCCACATTTTCAGTCACAAGATCTTTAACTATTGCAACAGCAGGTTCAACTTTTATTTGTTCTTCAGGTTCTACAGGTTTCTTTTCACTTTTATGAACCGCACTATTTATAACAGAGTACTCCTTCATTTTAGCAGGGAAAGGAGTTTTTTCAATATAAGCTTCAGGAATAACATGATCAGCAGTTTCAACTACAACGCATTTATTAATAGATGAATCAATTTTATCTTTATACGGTTCATGATACTTATCAAAATTCTTCTTTGGCAATTCATAATGAGAGGCAAAAGCTTTATAAAGATTTGCAGCAACTTGAGAATCAAGACCATATGTAGCACTCATATTACGAAATTTATCTGTATCCATAAAAGCTTCGATGCATTTATAATCATAAATTATACCTGATTCTCTATCCTTGTCGTTCTCCCAACCTTCAGTATTTTCTTGGATCCGATCAAGAAGGTCCCTTTTAAACTCTTCTTTGTTGAGTGTAAACGATCCAGAACAAGAAGTATCCAGCAAGGTCTTGTCTTGAAAAGAAAGTCTTGCATAGAAATTATCAATAATAACATTACCAGGAAGCTCATGAATGGGGCATTTGAGCATTAAAGACTTCAATCTCCCCCAAGCTTGGGCAATACTCTCTCCATCATGAGGCCAAAAATTATATATGCGATTCCGATCCTTGTGAATTTCACTTGGAGGATAGAACTTAGAATAAAACCGGGGCACAATATCATTCCATTCAAGAGAATCCCCATTATCCAGTAATTTATACCAATGCGCCGCTTTACCAGACAGCGATAAAGAGAATAGTTTCTTCCTCACTTCATCCATAGCAATACCTGCACATTTGAATAACCCGCATAATTCATGCAAAAACAGTAAATGATCACCAGGATGGACAGTTCCATCCCCTTCATAGCGGTTATCCATAACACGTTCAATAATTTTCATAGGTATTTTATATGGTATCACTTCCTCACCTGGCGCCCCATCCACTACCGTTGCAGTAGTAGTAGATTTCCCAAATAAAAATTGAAGAGAAGATCTCTCCATAATGACTTATAGCAGCAGGCAGAAATAAAATCAGCACAACAGTAAAGGTTTTCCTTACCAATTCCACTTACCAATAGCGCTTCACTCCCCGACAACGGCGCCAGAAAATAGTCTTGATGACCCACAAGTATAGGGGGTGTATCGTAGTATTTTCGATAAGTAAGAATGTCGATCCCAACGAGGAGCAGAAGGTGTTGACAAGCAGTTTCGATGAAGGATTCACTGTAAATGCTCACAGACAAGTATTCAGGGGGGTTTGATGTAACAGTTGAATAAAGTACGAGTAAGTAAAGTGCGAGAGTAACAATTGCAGCGAGTGGCCCAATCCTTTTTAGCACAAAGGACAAGCCGGTTTGTTTACTTATAATGACCAAACGTTCTCGAGGACACACGGGATTTTAGTCTAGTGCTTTCGCTACATACGGCTAAATAATCTTCATTGTTATGATAAGTGTTGTGTGGGTGAACCTATGCTAATGTACCGCCCTTCCTAGGACTAATACATACTTGTGATTATACCCCTTGCAAGCATCCGCAACTACAAGAAAGTAATTAAGAATAAATCTAACCACAGCCTTAAACTCTGAGATCCTGCTATCCCTCCTGCATCGATATACCAACGGGGGTTTAGGTTTCTGTCACTCCGGCAACCCCGCAATCGGCAAACGAGTACAAGATGCATTCCCCTAGGCCCATAAAGGTGAAGTGTCATGTAGTCGACGTTCACATGACACCACTAGAAGAATAACACCACATCTTAAATATCATACCATTGAATATTACTCAACCATAGTTCACTACTAACAGACTTCACCCATGTCCTCAAGAACTAAACGAACTACTCACGAGACATCATATGGAACATGATCAGAGGTGATATGATGATGAATAACAATCTGAACATAAACCTTGGTTCAATGGTTTCACTCAATAGCATCAACAACAAGTAGAAATCGATACCGGGAGAGTTTCCCCTATCAAACAATCAAGATCAAACCCAAATTGCTACGGCGGTGACGGTGTCCAGCGGTGGAGACGGCGGTGATGATGGTGGAGATGATGATGATGGTGATGGAGATGATGTCCAGCTCGATGACGGTGACGATGGCGTCGATTTCCCCCTCCGGGAGGGAATTTCCCCGGCGAATCTCAGCCCACCGGAGAGCTCTTTTCTCTCTGATGTTCTCCGCCCCGCAGAGGCGGCTGTAACTCTTCGTGAGGTACCCTCTGTGGCTTAGGTTTTCGGGACGAAGGATTTCGCGAAGAAAAGGAGGCGAAAGGGGCTGTGGGCCCCCCACACCACATGGCGGCGCGGCCATGCCATGGGCCGCGCCGCCCTAGGGTGTGGGCCCACCCTGGGTCCTCCTGGCTCCTCCTTCTGGCTTCCTTCGTCATCTTGAAAAATAGGATTTTTGGTATAATTTCCTTCCACAGTTGATCTTCCGAAATATTGCGTTCTGACGGTGCTTTTTCCCGCAGAATCCTGGCTCCGGTGCTTGATCCTCCAATAATGATGAAACATGCAAAATAGATGAAATAACATAAGTATTGTGTCCCAATATAAAATATATCAATGAATAACAGCAAATTATGATATAAAATAGTGATGCAAATTGGACGTATCACATACCTACAAGGTTCAATATGTACTTCGATCTCCATGGCTAAAACACTTTGTAGTCATGGGAGCCATGATCGTCGTGGTCGCTTCCGGAACCAATTTCGATGCTGCGCTATTCTGATCATTATGCTCAGGTTCATAAACCTTATCAAATTATATTGTCCTCCCACTCAAATACTTTACTAAAAACAATTTCTCGGAAATAAGAAACATTGACAAACACTTTTGTCTTTGTCTCATGGGAAGAATTCCTAATTAAATCTCTGGGATAACCAACAAAGACATTCATCCGATTTTGGTTGTAAACTCTTAGACCAAAATTTAAAGAAAAGACTATTAGGGTTTATACCCATACCATAACTTGTATGGTGTCATTTCAACGGATCATGATGATGCTCTATTCAGTGTAAAAGCGGTAGTCACTAAAGCATAATCCACAAAATATAATGGCATCAATATTTTATCTCATCATTGATCCAACAAGGTTTGGATACATCTCTCGGATACTATATCATCATTATGATACTTCAAGAAATGTGAGTTGTAGAACAATTTCATGACTCTCTTAGATGTTCGCTAAAACTCGTAATTCAAATATTTCCACCATGATCCAATCATAGATATTTGACTTTTCTATTACGATGATTTCCACTTCATGCTGAAATTTATTTGAACCCATTCAAATGTTTCAAACTTCTTCCTTATCGAATATATCCACATATATATACTCAATTCATTGTTGAAAGTTTTCATGAAGTAGAAGAATCTCCCGCACACAACTATGCTCAGTGAACCATATACATCATTATGTATTTTTCCACTAAGTTTGTTGCCTGTTCAACTCTTGGCCTATGAACGGTATTTTAATCATTCTCTTTAGAAAAGATTTGCAAGCGCCAAATGATTCAAAAATCAAATGAATCCAAAAATCCATTTGCATGGAGTTTCTTCATGCGTTCCTTTCTAACATGACCTAAATGGCGGTTCCACAAATAAGTGGAATTCAAATCATTTGCCTTATGGCATTTTAGCGTCAGTGTTATGTATGTGTGTTTCACCATTAAGATTTATAATAACTTATCCATCATACATAGAGTAATGTCATAATTTGAACAACTCATTGTTTTCATTTGACCAGAGCAAAATAACAATTATTAAGTTCTTTATTATAAATTCTAAGGGCTAGATAGAATGCCAACGATGAACATAATAACACTTTATTTTGTTTTAGACGTGCATTCCTATCATATTCATTGTCAGTCACTTAGGCCATTGTATTCTTGTATTGTGTTGTTTTGTATGACACTTCATACCAAACAATATAGTACTAATACCCAAGAATTTCATAGTGTGACCTAACTAGGAATACAACCATAACATGTATATCATTTATATACACCTGAGCTAGACTTTCTAGTCTTTTCTTTCTTTCTGCCAAAATATCTTATGCAGTTTCTCTTTTAGCTTTCCTCATTATTCAGAAAAACACTTCAACATCAATAACTTCTAGGTTTGTTGGTCAAATACCAATAACCTTGAGGTTCTTACTTTAAGTTGATCATCATATGACAAGTGTTTCAGATTTCATTATTAGTAACTTTGTAATATGATGAACAATTTCACTCATAATTTTATCCATTATATCATGACGACTTTCCGAGACCATGTCTGTACATGCTAGGCTCGTAAAGTTTTAACCTTAGTATTCGCATATGCAAATCTGGCTTGCACCCGTTGTATGCACACGTAGAATCTATCACACCCGATCATCACGTGATGCTTCGAAACGACGAGTCATAGCAACGGTGCATACTAAGGACGATTATTTCATGGATATGCGAATATTGTTAGTGCCCCAATAGTTGGAGGATTGGGACGCCTTGCATCTTCAACCTTCGTACATTCCCATAAAACTTATGAGTTTATGTAGTCTCACCAAATTATATTCTATCATCTTGCAATAAGGTCTTAGATATCACATATATCTCATACCTTGATTATTTCTGAAAACTAAATTTTCAGCTCCTTACTTTTCAAACAGATTTGAACTTCAAGTTTCTCGGAGACAAGATAACTTTAGGTACTAATTGAAACCATAGCTCTTTGAATCAACAATGTGAGGTTTACTAAAAGTTTGCAATAGGACTTAATCAATTCTTGATTCTTTAACAATACGGTACCAATCCGTAAAGTTTCTTGTCAGATTTTAACAGTATTTCTATCTCAATAACAAGACTAGCGCATGGTAGAAAACGGATGCCAATACTACAAAATTAATTCAAAATACTACTCAGACTATGTTTATGATAATTAGTTCATGTTTTAATCTAATTACTAATGAACTCCCACTTAATACAACATCCCTCATAGTTGTTAAGTGGTACACGATCCAAATCCACTACACCAAAACCGATCATCACGTGAGATGATGTAGCTTCAATGGTGAACATCAACATGTTGATCATATCATCCATATGACTCGTGTTCAACCTTTCGGTTTCCGTTGTCCCGAGGCCATGTCTGTACATGCTAGGCTCGTCAAGCAAACCCAAGTATTCCGCGTGTGCAACATGGCTTACACCCGTTGTATGTGAACATTGAGTCTATCACATCCGATCATCACGAGATGCTTCGAAACGACGAACTGTACAACGGTGCATACGAGGGGAGAACACTTTATTATCTTGATATTAAAGTGAGGGATCATCTTATAATGCTACCGTCGCGTTCTAAGCAAAATAAGGTGCATAAAGGATTAACATCACATGCAATTCATATGTGATATGATATGGCCCTTTTGTCTTTGCGCCTTTGATCTTCATCTCCAAAGCATGGACATGATCTCCATCATCAACGGGCATGATCTCCATCATCGTTGGCGTAGCGTCAAGGTTCATGGCGCCGTCTTCATGGTTGTTCACCTCATGTAGCAACTATTACAACTACTTTGAAATACTACTCAATATGAAATTTAAAGACAACCATAAGGCTCCTGCCGGTTGCCACAATACAATAATGATCATCTCATACATATTCATCATCACATTATGGCCATATCACATCACCAAACCCTGCAAAAACAAGTTAGACATCTCTAATTTGGTTTGCATATTTTACGTGGTTTAGGGTTTTCGAGAGAGATCTAATCTACCTACGAACATGAACAACAACGGTGATACTAGTGTTGTCAATAGAAGAGTAAATTGAATCTTCATTATAGTAGGAGAGACAGACATCCGCAAAGCCTCTTATGCAATACAAGTTGCATGTCGAACGAGGAACAAGTCTCATGAACGCGGTCATGTAAAGTTAGTCCGAGCCGCTTCATCCCACTATGCCACAAAGATGCAAAGTACTCAAACTAAAGATAACAAGAGCATCAATGCCCACAAAACCATTATGTTCTACTCGTGCAACCATCTATGCATAGACACGGCTCTGATACCACTGTAGGAGAACGTTGCATAGAAAACAAAAATTTTCCTACCGCGAACACGCAATCCAAGCCAAGATGCAATCTAGAAGACGGGAGCAACGAGGGGATGATCAAGACTAACCCTTGAAGAGATTCCAAAGCCTATAAGAATAAGCTCTTATTGCTGCGGTAGACGATCACTTGCCGCTTGCAAAAGCGCGTAGAAGATCTTGATCATGGTGCCACAATCGGGCAGCACCTCCGTACTCGGTCACACGTTCGGTGTTGATGAAGACTACGTCCTTCTCCCCGTTCTAGCGGGCAGCGGAAGTAGTAGATCCTCCTTGAATCCGGCAGCACGACGGCGTGGTGGCGGTGGTGATGGAGATCTCCGGCAGAGCTTCGCTAAGCATATGCGGGAGAGGTGGAGGAGGAGAAGTAGCTAGGGTTTGGGGAGAGAGGGGGGTTGGGCGCCGACCCTCTAAGGGGTGCGGCCAAGGCTGAGGCTTGTAGTGGTCAGCCCCCTCTCCTATGCCCCTCATTATATAGGTGGAAGCCCCAAGAGTTCTAGTCCAAGTCTTCGAATAAGACCCCAACACTAAAACCTCCCATATGTGGGAAACCTACTCAAGGAGGGAGTCCTACCCAAGGTGGGACTCCCACCTTTCCTTGAGGTGGGTTGGCCGGCCACCCTAGGGGAGTCCACCTTGGACTCCTCCCCTTTAGGGTTGGCTGGCCATGCAAGGTGGAGTCCCTCCGGGACTCTACTTTCCATGGTGATTTCTTCCGGACTTTTCTAGAACCTTCTAGAACCTGCCATAAATGCACCAGATCATTTCCAAACTTGGAATATGACTTCCTATATATGAATCTTATTCTCCGGACCATTCCGGAACTCCTCGTGATGTCCGGGATCTCATCCGGGACTCCGAACAAATATTCGAACTCCATTCCATATTCAAGTTCTACCATTTGAACATCAAACCTTAAGTGTGTCACCCTACGGTTCGCGAACTATGCGGACATGGTTGAGTACTCACTCTGACCAATAACCAATAGCGGGATCTGGAGATCCATAATGGCTCCCACATATTCAACGATGACTTCAGTGATCGAATGAACCATTCACATACGATACCAATTCCCTTTGTCACGCGATATTTTACTTGTCCGAGGTTTGATCTTCGGTATCACTCTATACCTTGTTCAACCTCGTCTCCTGACAAGTACTCTTTACTCGTACCGTGATATGTGGTCTCTTATGAACTTATTCATATGCTTGCAAGACATTAGACGACATTTCACCGAGAGGGCCCAGAGTATATCTATCCGTCATCGGGATGGACAAATCCCACTGTTGATCCATATGCCTCAACTCATACTTTCCGGATACTTAATCCCACCTTTATAACCACCCATTTACGCAGTGGCGTTTGGTGTAATCAAAGTACCTTCCCGGTATAAGTGATTTACATGATCTCATGGTCATAAGGACTAGGTAACTATGTATCGAAAAGCTTATAGCAAATAACTTAATGACGAGATCTTATGCTACGCTTAATTGGGTGTGTCCATTACATCATTCATATAATGATATAATCTTGTTATTAATAACATCCAATGTTCATGATTATGAAACTAATCATCCATTAATCAACAAGCTAGTTAAGAGGCATACTAGGGACTTCTTTGTTGTTCACATAACACACATGTATCAATGTTTCGGTTAATACAATTATAGCATGATATATAAACATTTATCATAAACATAAAGATATAAATAATAACCACTTTATTATTGCCTCTAGGGCATATCTCCTTCAGGCGCGGCCAAGGGGGGGCGCCCCCCTAGTGTGTGGGTCCCCTAGGGCCCCTCCGACTCCGCCTCTTCGCCTATAAGACCCCCCGTGACCTAAAACTTCGATACCAATAAGCCACGATACGGAAAACCTTCCAGAGCCGCCGCCATCGCGAAACTCCAATTCGGGGGACATAAGTCTCTGTTCCGGCACGCCGCCGGGACGGGGAATTGCCCCCGGAAGGCATCTCCATCGACACCACCGCCATCTTCACCGCCATCACTGCTTCCATGATGAGGAGGGAGTAGTTCTCCCCTGAGGCTGAGGGCTCTACCGGTAGCTATGTGGTTCATCTCTCTCCCATGTACTTCAATACAATGATCTCATGAGCTGCCTTACATGATTGAGATCCATATGATGAGCTTTGTATCACTATTAATCTATGTGCTACTCTAGTGATGTTATTAAAGTAGTCTATTCCTCCTCCATGATGTAATGTTGACAGTGTGTGCATCATGTAGTACTTGGCATAGGTTATGATTGTAATCTCTTGTAGATTATGAAGTTAACTATTACTATGATAGTATTGATGCGATCTATTCCCCCTTTCATAGCTATTGTTGACAGTGTGTATGCTATGTTAGTACTCGGTCTAAATTGCAACGGTCTATTATGCACTCTAGAGGTTACTTAAATATGAATTCCGAATGTTGTGGAGCTTGTTAACTCCGGCTTGAGGGTGCTCTTGTAGCCCTACACAATGAATGGTGTTTGTTATCCAACAAAAGAGTGCAGAGTAGTTTTATTATGTGATCATTGTTGAGAGTGTCCACTAGTGAAAGTAGGATCCCTAGGACTTATTTCTAAGCATTGAAACACCGTTTATTTACTGTTCCACTGCATGTTTACTCGCTGCCATATTTATTTCAGATTGTTACTACCACTCATATTCATCCATATTACTTGTATTTCACTATCTCTTCGCCGAACTAGGGCACCTATACATCTGACAAGTGTATTAGGTGTGTTGGGGACACAAGAGACTTCTTGTATCGTAATTGCAGGGTTGCTTGAGAGGGATATCTTTGACCTCTACCTCCCTGAGTTCGATAAACCTTGGGTGATTCACTTAAGGGAAACTTGCTGCTGTTCTACAAACCTCTGCTCTTGGAGGCCCAACACTGTCTACAGGAATAAAAGCGTGCGTAGACATCAGGGCACGCCCACGTAGCGCGCACGTTTCGAGTCGGTTACAGATAGCCCACGGTCTGGGAGCGACCTGAACCGACTAACTATGATGCGTCCGTCTAGGACTCTATTCGTTTTCTTGAACTGCAAAAAGAAAGGAAAGTCTCGGCTCGAGGCTCAATCCACTCACCACGAGCGCGGCGCGTGTCGAGTCGAGTCGAGTCGAGTCGAGACGAGCGAGCGAGGAGGAGGAGGAGCGCGCGTGAACCACTCCTATTCTTACTCACTTACTAGTGGTGGAACAACCCACCTTATAAGGAGGTCTAACTTCCTCCCAACTTTCCATGTGGGACTAAACTTCCCACCTCTTGCCACTCCCTAGTGAGCTGCCACCAACTTGGCTCAAACTCACAAGGCTGCCACTATGTGGGCTTTGAGATTTATAGGAAAATCTGAAATCTAGTATGGGCCAATGTGTATGGGCCCAATATTTCAACAATCCACCACCAGATCTCAAATCCCCATTTAGATATTTACCAATACTTGTTGCTTGTTTATATACCAGTATTTCAGCGGAGACTGTTAAGTTGAACTTCCGCCTAGAGACTTAAGCTACATCCATTCACACTTGAACAATGGTTTAAGCCTTGAATTGCAAGTTTTGCGTGAACAGGGTTTCACTCAAAGTCATGACCAGTACATGGCTGCCAGTAGCCTACCCCGCGGGTGAAGCATATGCGTCATACTTCATGGTCTCTTCATGAGTTTACTAGAGATCACCCAAATCTCATAGATTGCGACGTTTAACAATCGGACTCATATAGGTGTGTTATTTAAAGAATGCTCTGTAGGATAACATCTTTGCTAAAATAGCCAACATAAACAAATTAAGGCTTGTTGCCAACCTGCCTTACAACAATTGAGAGTTGTGCATCTTCACATAGAGAGGGTTACATAATATTCTCCTTAATTAAATCACTAGTTTGTTCTTCCCAGGTCCTAATTCACGGGATCTCCGATCACAAAGGTTGGGTTACCACTATGGTGTAATATCAACGGGTCTCAAATCCATCTCCCTCGATGCACTTTCTATCACATTACGTGATAGTCCCTTTGTAAAGGGATCTGCCAGGTTTTTGTCTGTTTGAATATTTGTAACAGTTATTACTCCGGAGTTTCGCAATTTCCTAATAGACTTCAAACGTCTCTTAACGTGTCTTGATGACTTCGTGTTATCCTTAGAATTGTTCACTTTGACAATTACAGTTTGATTGTCACAATTCAAAAGGATTGCCGGTATAGGTTTTTCAACCACAGGCAAGTCCATCAAGAGCTCACGCAACCATTCTGATTCAACAGTGGTTGTGTCCAAAGCAGTAAGTTATGCTTCCATAGTTGACCTTGTTAATATGATTTGCTTGCAAGATCTCCATGACACTGCGCCACCTCCAAAGGTAAATACATACCCGCTAGTGGCGTAGAGATCAGCTACATCAGAGATCCAATTTGAATCACTATATCCTTCAAGCACAACTGGGTGCCCTGAATAGTGAATCCCATAACTCATTGTACCACATAGGTAGCACATGACCCTATCAAATGCATGCCAATGATCAGTACCCGGGTTTGACATGAACCTACTCAACTTGCTAACAGCAAAAGAGATGTCAGATCTAGTCGCGCTCGCTAAGTACATGAGTGAGCCAACGATCTGAGAATATCTCAATTGACCTACGGCAATCCTCCGGTTTTTGCGTAATGTCACACTGGGATCATAAGGTGTTGGAGAAGACCTGCTATCAATATAGCCGAACCGGCTCAAGATCTTCTCAACATAATGGGATTGCGTTAGAGTAATCCCACTCTCGTTCTTAATAAGCTTGATGTTCACAATCACATCAGCTTCTCCCAGATCTTTCATATCAAAACACTTTGACAAGAAAGACTTGACCTCGTGTATTACTTTCATGTTTGTACCAAATATCAGAATATCATCTACATACAAACACAATATAACACCTTCGCCCCCACCATGGCGATAGTAAACGCACTTGTCAGCCTCATTGACAACAAAGCCTACAGAAGTTAAAGTTCTGTCAAACTTCTCATGCCATTGCTTAGGTGCTTGTTTTAGCCCATATAAAGATTTCAACAACTTGCACACCTTTCTTTCTTCACCTTTTACTACAAACCCATCAGGCTGATCCATATAAATTTCCTCTTCCAACTCTCCATTAAGGAAAGTTGTCTTTACGTCCATTTGATGAACGATAAGACCATAGGAGGCAGCCATGGACAGTAGTACTCGAATGGTGGTAAGTCTAGCGACATGTGAATAGGTGTCGAAATAATCTTCGCCTTCTCTCTGTGTGTAGCCTTTAGCTACAAGCCGTGCCTTGTACTTCTCAATAGTACCATCAGGTCTTAGCTTCTTCTTGAACACCCATTTGCAGCCCACAAGCTTGCATCCATAGGGTCGTTCTGATAGTAGTGTAGATATTTTCCGATTGGTGTAAGTTTAGTTACATGAATTTTCTTGTCACATGAAATTTAGCAAATGATACATGCTATAATTTTTTGCTAAGAGTTACTGGGTCAGATGAGTGATTAGTCAATCAAAACATTTCATGTATATATACATTTTTTTTGGAAACGGTTTGATGTATTTCTGGAGCAACATATGGACACGTTTTATATTTATTCCCTCTGTTTTTATTTATCTGGCGGTCCAGGTTTAGTCAAATTCAAATTTTATATACTTTGACAAATATCTATAAAAATATATCAACATTTACGATATAAAATCTATGATATTATATATTTCCATATTATATATATGTTATTATAGAAGTTGATATTTTTCTAAATCTTTAATCAAATTTTATAAAATTTATTTTTGACTAAACTTAGAACCAAGGTAAATAAAAACGGAGGGAGTTTTGAATGAAACATAGAGGAAAAAGTGCAACAGGGCAAACAACCGTCAATCCAGACAACAGAGGCGAGTGGTTTAGGTCCTTGCTGTTGAGGTCCACCAGCAGAGGCAGAGACAGAGACAGACAGACAGGCAGAGAGGAGCTTCCTTTTCCTCACGACGCCGACGGTGTCATCCAACTCCAACCCATCCTCCATCTCCGCCGAACAACCCTCCTCCCCCACTCCTGCCATTCCACCCAACAACGCTAGCCCACCCGCCGCCACACAAGGAGTTCTTTTGGCATTCCTACCCCGTCGCAGCCGGCGTCGCCGACTGCCGTGGAGTGGAGATCCACCCGGGCTGGGAGGACTGGTTTCTTCGGTTGGTGACGAACCCTAACTCGCCTTGATTGCTCTGGTAGTTTTGGCCTTCCGTTCTTGTTTTCTCTGCTGCGAGTGCGAGCAATTTGATTCAAACAGTATTTCTTTCTTAAACTCCCCAATCCCGTCCAGTTTATTTTCTTGCCGTTTTGTTCGTTTGCTACTTGGCGGAGTACTAATGGCCCACGGTATATTTTTCCGAAATGATTTGGGTCTCGTCATAGCTCCGTGCTGGCTAGATCTAGTGTTGGTCTGTATGAGCTTCGCAGGGATTTTTGCGCTCTTGTTCACTGAAAGATTTTCTTGGATCTGGCACTACTGTCTGGATCTGTAGATGCTGGCATTCCTGCTCTCCATGGCTCAACTGAAGCTTGTCAGTGTAGTCAGTAGATAATTTGCACTGGTTTGAGTTCTCTCTCAGTTATGTGTCATACTTATACCCTGCATTCGAGAGAAATGTTCTTTGGTGGAGTGGACTGTAGGTAATACGGTGTGTTGCTTCTTGTCGTAATTAGTATGATGACATGCACCTGACTGTCAGAGTTCTTTGCTGGGGCTTTAAGCTATACTTACTTTGAGATCTTATAGTGTCGGTGGCAAATTTGTTTGATTATTCCGCTTGCGATACTCGCCGAAATCATTAGGAACACCCAGTCATGCTTTTGATGACCATCGCTATCATTTGTTTTTGTGCGAATACTTTACCTTCCTCCACGAATTCTGCATGCTTTAGGGGTCTTGTCTCTACTCTTTAACTTCCTTTTCGAGGGACTAAGAATTACTTTATCACAACAGCGCGCCTTAGCCCAATATTTTGGCGGCAATCTGAAAGAGGCGCTGCTGAAACACAAGATTTACATCAGTGGCCGTTGCTTCTGTCTGGTTGGGGGCTGGGCCGTAATGTTCTGTGAATAAGAGTATAAGACTACGAGCTGGGTGTGTATTGTTAACCTGTTTAAAACTACAAAATGGACACATTTTCTTTACTGCCTTCTTATTGCTAGCTTTACCTGCCCATTATCCCAAAACTACATTTCCAAGTATTGGGCCATTTGTTTGATGGAATATTTTGAGTCGGCCATGAACTAAATCAAATGTTTGTGTGCTTTTATGTAAGAAAAGAGTTAGTTTTTGCTCTGTGCTGTCAACATGATGCTTGCATGGTGAAAACCAGGCAACGTCCTCAAAATGAATATGTCAATTTACTTTTGCTATCTTTGATACGATTTATTACGCAATTAGGGGCACTATGTTCTCCAAGTACCGGAACCTTCTCACAAACTTCAGCCGGTTGTGTTGATGCAGCTTTATGTTATCCGTGTTGGCTGTGACCTCATATATCCCTCTATAGGAGGAAGTTTGGACTATCAGCCCGTTGCCACATTGAACTACTAGAGCTTTTGCGATCTGTCGGGACTCATAAAAGTCTGTGAGAAGGTTCTACATCTAAAGTTCTTCCAAGTCCCATTTCTAGTATGTGCTGGGCGATTCTGTTTCTTAGTTTCTTTTATTCATACTTTGTGCAGATTTTTTTTTCAAGTCGCCTTTTCTGAATAGCATAGTTCTGAACTCTATGTGCATATTCTTTTTCAGGTGCTGATGCAAGGTGTTTGTTGCTGAGAATGCCGACATCGTGCTCCTAAGCCTGCTAGTCTCATTCAATACGTAGTACAACTACTTAAACATACTTGGAAGCCATATTTGAATCTACTGATTCAGAACATGGGTTCCCGGTTTCCATCCCACCAGTTAAGCAGTGGGCTTTATGTCTCTGGGCGACCGGAGCAACCTAAGGAGAAGGCTCCGGTTGTTTGCTCCGCAGCTATGCCATACACTGGGGGGGACATCAAGAAATCTGGCGAACTTGGGAAGATGTTTGATCTCCATGCTGAGAAGTCACGCAAATCTGGCCCTTTGGGCAATCAACCTTCAAGGAATACTTCATTTGGTGGTGCTGCCTCCAACTCTGGACCAGTATCTAGTGCTGTTGGTCGATCCAACTACTCTGGTACCATTTCATCAGCAACTGGCACAGGAGGTTCGGCAAGGGCAAAATCTAATTCTGGACCGCTCAACAAGCACGGAGAACCAACAAAAAGATCGTCTGGACCCCAGTCAGGAGGAGTGACACCAATGGCTCGCCAGAATTCTGGCCCTCTACCTCCTATTCTTCCTACAACCGGGCTGATCACATCAGGACCTATCTCCTCTGGGCCGTTGAACTCGTCGGGTGCTCCAAGAAAAGTATCAGGCCCTCTTGATTCTAATGTATCAATGAAGGTGCGTGCCACCTCTTTTGCTCACAACCAGGCTGTTACAAATCTGAACGTGGAAAATGGTTACTCGATCAAGGCCAGTTTGCCAAAGCCAGTACTCTGGGCGGTCATTTTGCTCTTTGTGATGGGATTCATAGCAGGTGGCTTCATTCTTGGTGCTGTTCATAATGCGATTTTGCTGGTAGTTGTCGTGGTCATATTTGGATTTGTTGCCGCACTCTTGATTTGGAATATTTGCTGGGGGACAAGAGGCGTGACTGGATTTGTCAGTCGTTATCCTGACGCTGATCTTAGAACCGCGAAAGATGGGCAGTATGTGAAGGTTACTGGGGTATGTGTAGTACTGATCACCTTCATATTTGGATTTAGTTTCCTACTTTATGTCATATTTCTGCTTGTTTACAATAGACTGTGAAATAATTCTTAAATTACACTGTTGATTCGTGGCTCAGCCTGCTAGCCATGTTATCAGTATACTCCTGTTAGTTGCGTGACAGTGTGTTTCTGAACTGTTCTATTAACTCATAGTGTATTAATATCACCAACTGTTTCTATATTAAGGCAGTTCGTACTTAGGTTTAACAAAAAACTTCAGATTATTTCCATCAAAAACTGTGGAGAAAGACATTAGCAGATAACATTAGCTACTACATGTAGACTAGCATGTTTATCCTTGTTCCTCCACAAGTTATGTTATTGTCTTGCAGTTAGCTTACAGATATGACGATTTAAGCAGTAGTACTTTATCTATATGAAGTAGTAGTCAGTCCTCATTTGTTATACTGAACTTGACAGGTCGTTACTTGTGGAAATTTCCCCCTCGAGTCCTCCTTTCAAAGAGTCCCAAGATGTGTGTACACTTCCTCCTGCTTGTATGAGTACAAGGGCTGGGACTCGAAAGCTGCCAACACCCAGCATCGCCGATTTACCTGGGGATTACGTTCTATGGAGGTCAGTTTCTTCCTATTATTTTTGATGTCTGAGGAGATGTGATACTAAGTTTGACATGGTGTATGATGACTGAGATACAAGGATTAGGGTGTCAAGTAGGATCCCATCTAAGCCCCACTTGTAGTGTATTTTGCCATTTCTAGTGTAAATTTTGACACTAAACTTTGAACTAGAAAGAGCAAAATACACTATAAGTGAAATCCCACCGGGGGCCAAGCATCTTACTAATTTGGAAGCATTGCAATTCTTATCATCTTAATTTTGTCTCTTACATTTTTCTTTCCTTTGCAACAATCACAGCGTCATGCAGTTGATTTCTACATCTCAGATTTCCAATCTGGGCTTCGAGCACTAGTCAAAACTGGATATGGTGCACGGCTAACTCCGTATGTAGATGAGTCTGTTGTTATCGACGTAAGTCCAGAAAATAAGGACATGTCCCCTGAATTTCTAAGATGGCTACGGGAAAGGAATCTCTCAAGTGATGATCGCGTGATGCGCCTAAAAGAAGGGTATATTATTTCCTTGTTTTTGTTTTTGCATCTGGAGCCATCTTAACTGCGGTCGCAACCTTTTGATTTTTTTTTTTATCTATGCCACTTGACATTGCTGTTCACAATGCAGATACATCAAGGAGGGAAGCACTGTGAGTGTCATTGGGGTTGTTCAAAGGAACGACAATGTGCTGATGATTGTTCCACCGTCTGAATCCTTCTCTACTGGCTGCCATTGGGGCAAGTGTATCCTCCCAACTAGCCTTGATGGACTAGTCTTGAGATGTGAGGATACATCAAACAGTGATGTAATACCAGTTTAGCTACCTCGTTCTTGAAGTTTGCTGGAAGAAAAAGAAGGAAAAAGTTGCATATCAAAATTTGTCCTTGGGTTTGTCTCGTTGGTTGTTAGGGTGGAAAATTTGCAGATGCGGGGTTGTGGTGATGGCTGTGTACAATATCGGTGGTCAGATGCTGGGGGTTTGATTGTGTAGTAGTAACGATTTTTGCTCTTTTTTTTGGTTGGGGCTATGAACCTGTAACATGGATGGCTCAACTACTACGGTATAGTTGTCTGGAGTTCTAGTGGAATCATCAGGTTCATACGTCTCTATTTTATCATTTTGATCTGTGCAATTCCAGCAATCAGGAATCATTCCTCGAATTCCCCTCTCTGTATCTATATTTCTATACATAATTTCATCTCATGGTAGGTATTTTTTCATCAAGATTCAAGAATGAGGATTTGTCGATGTACTTACTAAAGATTTTGTTCATGTGTCTTTTGATCACGGTTTGTGCACATGCTACTAGCGTACAAGGTAATTGCACTCAAGTCAGCTTGTGGTCAAGTCGCATCTTTTCCTTTTCAGAATAAAATTACCCCAAAATACAAAGGAGTAGTTGCAGCAGATGCGAAGAACGAGTGGGTAAGGGCCTAGGCACGCTCCTTTGTGTCAAAAAAAAAAAAGGTGACTATGCTCCTTGCTTGCGACTAACATATCCTCTGTTCTGCTCTATGCGAAGTGTTTGATATATCTGATGCAAGCATCTTTGAGCTTGGTGCAATGATGCTGGTCAGACAGAGCTAATGTGGCGGCGAGGCTCTTGGCGTCGAGGCTCTTGCAGAGGATGCTCTCACACATTAACTTCAACCTTTCCATGGCATACCTATCTGCAGCCACGAGCAAGTGGTTCACAAGCTCCTTGCTATCGTTGTTGTCGAAGTCATCCATTGCAGGCAGTGAATCTGTATATATGAAGTGAAGAAATGCTCGGAAGACAGCGGGCTGCATGTCCTCTATCTCTATGCACTGCTTCTCCTTGTCCCCCATCGGGCCAAAGAGCTCCGCATCGAAGACCGGCGACCGCATCGCGAGCACAATCTTATGAGCATGGAAGACCTCCCCGCCGCTGACCTTGATGGTCAGGTCCGTTCCTTTCTTCCCCTGCAGCAGCTTTGCAAGGTTATCTGACAAGTCCGACGGCGGCACTTGGATCTCGGACGTCTTGTAGGCCGGCAGGACCTGGGTTTCCTTGATGACGGTGACGTCGCACTCGATCACGAGGCAGTCATCGTGCAGGTACGGCGATGCCTCCAGGAGGTCCCTCCTCATGAACCTGGCAGCGCCCCTGGGAGGCTCGTTCTTACAGGAGTTGAACGGCGGGAAGGACGACGGCCGGGAGAAGAGCAAGGACGACTTCCCGGTGGCCTGGTTTGTGAGCCTCAGGTCGTAGAGCGCCCTCACCACTGATTTCTTGCTCTGGAGCTCGACGAGTACCGAGACATAATCCTTGTTCTCGGATCTGTTTCCTTCGGGACAGTAGAGGACGCACCAGTCGTAGCCGCCGACGGTGAAGGTGCCGGACCGGATGAAGTTCCCGACGCCGAGGCCCTTGTGCATCCTGTAGCAGGTGATCGTGAACACGTGCGTGCCCCGCGCCGTGTCCGGTATGCACGTCGACGCCGTGGTCGTTCTCGGCCTCTGCAGTGCTGCCATTGTCGGTAGTATACACAGTAACACAGAGGTAAAACTAGGGCGGTACGGTGTCCGCGGCGGCGTCGGCGTCGGCGGGCGGGCGGCGGGTGGCGGGCGGCGGCTAAGAGCGTTTTCGTCGATCTAGGGCAGGAAGGTGAAAAGGTGAAGATGACTCGATCAGCTGGAAGTTTAAATAAACGCGGAAGCCAATCAACGTGGTCGACTCGGAAGAGATCCACGGAACACGGTTACACGGAGTCCTTTTGAGCCCTGGCGGATTGAGGGTAGTCTTGTTCATATCGAGTCAGGCCGGTACTCAGATACCGGAGTGTATATTTTTTTCGATAAAGGGCGCTTTCATTACTTTTAAAAGTAGCACACCCGGCCTCTACATAACAAGATGCACACAGCCGCACACTCATAAAGTGATATAGTAGTACACACACAAGATAATTAAAAACCCAACACTGAAGGACTAAAACACGTAAGGACAGCTAAGACACAGAGGACTCTATCCTTCGATTACGCCGCCATCCATGTGGGAAACCGGAGTGTATATGGTATCTAGGATTTGCACATACGTTTTCCAGGGATCAATTTGCACATCACGACGGAGGAGTCGGAGTTAGTTGCATTGGAAGATGGCAAAAAAAAAAAAAGCTAGAATGTGCATTGGAAGGCAAAACTATATAAAGCCGTGATTCAGGGTTTTTTAGCGTGTTGGTGATAATGTATAAACAAAAATGATTCTATTTCTTTTCCAGGATAGCATATCGGCTGCTTGATCCGCCAGGGCTAGCTGCATTGGAAAGATATATAGGATCACCGTGTATATATGTGTAATGCAAGACCATGCATAGTACATGAAAAAAATATCTTCAAAAACATGACAACATTGCGCTCCACACAATGACACAAGAGACTGGGATAATGACTAATGTATCGTATACTACCTCCATTCAAAACTTAAGGCTTATATTTTTTTGAAAAGTCAAACCAACTAAAGTTTGATCAAATTTTTAGGACAATTTATTAATAAATATAATATTTTGTAGATACCATACGAAAATATATTTCATTATCTATTTTAATGATATCAATTTTGTATTTTGCATGTTAATGATTTATGGTAAAAGCTTAGTCAAACTTAACAAAGTTTAACTTTCTAAAAATAATATAAGCCTTAAGCTTTGGATGGAGGTAGTACATGAGTATTATTTCGTTACTTTTGTAGGACATGCAGATGTGCATACTTTGGCGGCACTGCATTTTCTTTTCCAACACTATACACATACCACGTGCGAAATTTTGTACAAAACAGATAGAAAGAGCAGTGAATCATATGGAAAGAAGGTCCTCCATAGCACCAAGACAGAAACATCAAAATCTGCTTACACTGCTCTTTTCGAAGGAACACCGAGGTCACCATTTCATATTCCAATTTGGAAATGTGGCCGCTCAAATGTAAAATTTTCGTCTGGCTTGCCACCCTTGATCTCTGTTGGACTGCTCAGCGTAGAATGCGTCACGGCCTCGTCGACGATGACACATGTGCCTTATGCGAGCAGAGTGTGAAACCATTGCCCATATAAATAGCCCCCCTTCCTCCCGTGTCGCTCCTGCTCGGGGCGACACCGGAGGACCCCCAAACCCTAGCCGCCCAGGACCTCCTCCCCCTCCCTCCCCTCCCTTGCCGCCGTCAGAGAACGACCGCCAAAAAGCCGGCGAGCGCCAAGGACGGCAGTGGCGAGGCTGTCGCGGCTCTGCCTCTCTGGCGGAGGGCTTTGGCGTCCGGGGCGGCGGCCTCGTCTGGTGTGGGCGGCGTGGTTCCTGGTGGCAGGAGACGCTCGCCGGTGTTGCTGGCCGCCCTGTCTGGTCGCGCGGGCGGCGAGGGGACGGTGGACGGTGGTTGCTGCTGCGTGGAGGCCACCCCGTTAACCTCCACCGATCTGAAGACGGCGACTCCACACCACGCAGATTCCACCCCTCTGTCTTTGATTTCTTCGGATCTGGAGCCGTCTCGGGACGATGGGGCTGGGCTCTGTCCGGGAGAAATCCCTGGCCGGCGGTGGCGGCCCGACGTTGGCGACGTCTCTGACGCCGTTCTCCTTCTTGGGGGCAATGTCGAGGTACACCCTTTTCCCCTCATTCCTTGTGCCCGGGTGAAAACCCCAAATCCACGGATTGGGCGGCGGCGGCGCTCCGACGTTGTTTTCCCCCTTGGAGGCGCCGTCTTTGGGTCTGCGGAAGGGGATATGTGCTGTGTGTGGTATGGTCGCCTGTGGTGGCGTCTCTCGGAGGAGTTGCTGTGGCGTGCTCGGTCGGATTAAGGTCTGGCCTTCATGGCGGCGCAACTGCCATCTTCTTGCCGTGTCTCCGGTGGTGACATGGTCCTACAGCTTGCGTCTTTCGGTTGATTGGTGCTGAGGTCGACGACGCCGGTCGAGGGAAGCTCGCGTGCAGAGGTGTTCATGCTTGTTGTTCGCTTCCCTGACATTTTGTTCTTGGTTGTGCATCCGCGCTCTCGGGTGAGCTGCTCTGCCTCCCGACGGTACGGCGCCCTTCGAACCAGGGCGAGAAGGCAGGGCCTTCTTCGGAGGTGGAAACGGATGTCTCATGGGCAATGTTGATTTGGAAGTTGGCGAAGGCGGGTTCCTCCGGTGGCGTGCTTGTCTTCACGGTGCTGTCTACTTCGTCTGATCTTTCCGACGGTCGATGGTCTCGAAGCCCAAGTTGTTTTCTTGTTTATCCTCTGTTTGCTTGTTGTTTTGGAACCTATAAGCTGATCTTTCAGCACCATGTACTTGCCGTTAAGACGTTATTAATTTAACGCAGGGCTACGGTCTTCTGTTTAAAAAACCATTGCCTGTATGCTCACACAATCCTTGCTACATCCTTGCTACCAAAAGAATGTGGCATACATTTCTAAACGATTTAATTATTTTAACATTCCATTATAAGTATATACCAGTTTGTGATTGAAGCAGCATAGCAAGTATCCCTTGGGAGCTTCTAACAAGAACGGTGCCACAACGCACACCAATAAATATTATCTAACCATTTTTGGAGAGAATAACCAGAAGAATTTTGACCTGTTGCAAAGATGTCAGTAAATTCGCACTGTACATATGGATGTACATTTGACCTGCATAAGATGGTATAGTTTACAAAGCCATAGCAATCCTTCAGATCTCAGCAATTATCACATCATTAGTTCATACTGTACTTTCTCCCTTTCTAACATCTGTCGTAACTCCGCTTAGACTATTTCAAGGGGACATTTTGTTTAAGCTTCCTGTGTCGGGTTTCCAACGGAGGCACAGAACAGTGGAATTCTAAAGAGTGGAGGAGACTAGGTGGGGTAGAGGATGACCAAAGTTGATGTGGACGGAGGTGATAAAAAGAGACTTGGGGGATTGAAATGGACATGGAGATCAGCGATCCCGCTTCTGCTCCGGTGCTCCCCCCCTGGCGAAAAGTGGAATGGTCAAAACACATCAACGGTTCAGATCACGCGATACCTGTTCGGATTGAGGGTTAGTTTCGTCATTTCACGTTTCTGACAGATACGTAAAGGCCCCGTACAAGCCCGTATGGCCCGCGACTGTTCTGTACGTATTCGGTCTACCGTCGTGTACGTGGCGAAGTCACGTGCGTGTACCGAAGCGGAAGGGACGTATAAAACCTTCGTCGGCTGCTCCGCCTCCCTCGCCCCACCATTTCCCCCCCAAATCAGGTACAGAGAAAACCCTCTCCCTCGGCCACTTCGTCTTCTCCACTCCGTCTCCAGTGCCAGTTCTCTTCTCCAATCCCTTCTTCTCCGCGCATTTCCGTCGAATCGGAGGCCGATGGAGGGTAGCAGCTCCACTGCGCGGGCGTCCGCCGCTACCTTGGTCAAGAACACCGGCGTGGCGGAGGCAGATGTGGTGCCGGGTGGATGGAGCCGTCGTGGTGCGGCCGCGTCGGGCGGAGGCTTGGTGCTGACGGTGGCGGATGAGCAGGAGCACGGACTCGGCGGCGAGATCGTGCCGGATCTGAATGTGCAGCCAATGGCGGAAGACCCTCTGGTATGTGCTATCCTCTCAACTCCTCAGCTTATTTGCCCTTATTTGATGGTGATTAGGGTTAGATCAAACCGAAGAACAGACGAATCATATATGAATTGTGATAAGGGCTTGATTACTGTGGACCAAATGGATCTAGCAGATTGTCCTATGGTTTGTGTATGTTGGCAAGGGTTTTTTTTAATCTGGTTTGACATCCGTGTGCATTCGTAGTTAAGGGGGATTTTATTGTCATGTGACCCCAATTTATATACCCTGTGCACAATTTATCTGGTTTGATTACCGCGTGCACAATTTATTTGTTAGTAGTATCATCAATTGTTTGGTACAGAGCTTCATTAGTAAGTTTTTATTACATGATTGCATAATTGCTTTAGGATTCACATTGATTTCTAAATCTATGGTAATGTTGTTGTGCTCCAGGAGTGTTATCTTGCTATGATGGCAACAACATTGACATAATAATTTGTTCCCTGCATTTATTTTGTAAAAAATATTATGCAGTCACAGGTTATGTTCAATTTTATCAATTAGTATATATACATGATTGTACACAAACATATGGGAAAATATGTAGTTACTATAATTGTACATCACCACAGTATGAATAATAGCATGTGTATCTATTATTTGAAAAGGTATGATTTGGCAGGACCTCCACTTATGGGTGTTAGAAGCTAAAAACCCCTAAATGCTGCTTAGTTAACATCTTATGGTGATAATTATTGCTTATTATTATGGTACTGCTGCTCCAGGGGCATTCCTCTATAGAATCTGGACTCTATTTCCTCTATGAAATTTATTATTATGAGCAACATTATGGTAAGGTGAAACATAATATTGACTATGATTACTCTATGATATTAAGATCAGTATTAATGATAGGTTGACAGAATTATGTTTCACCTTAACATAGTAGGAGAAATATAATATTATCGGCCTGTTATTGTAATGATTGCAATAAGGATTTGTAGTATATGTGTTATGCTGGTATGATTGCAATTTAGATTGACATAATAATCTGTATATATTCCATCAGCTTGGTGAGACCTCCTCTGTCCGCAAGAGGAAGTTTGAGGAGTTTGATGACTCGGAGGACTCTGGCCACTCCTACATTTCCAGCGAGGTCGAGTCCGGGGACGCCGTGTCGGTAAGAGAGCATTCTCAATATTGATTGTGCATGGTTGACAAGTTTATTGAACTCATTGCTGTACAATAGTTGTGACATATGATTGTGACATTGTTGTTTTGCAGTACAACTCAGATGCTTCATCTGATAATGAAGTCAGCAAGTACAATGTGCTGTCATATGAGAAGAAGGTGGAGGAGAAGATCTGGGCTGAGGGAATCAGTGCTTACATGAAACCTGATGGGAGGTACTATCGCAAGTTCCATCCCTCCAAGCAGGTTCCTAGGGATGGTATGCGTGAAGGACTTGTTAGCCATGTGAAGGAGGTGCACCCGAAGGATCTCCGCGACAAGGCGAACCATGCTGCCCTGAGGAAAGTACTGGAGTACTATGGTCAGGATTGACTGAATGCCTGAAAAAGTTAGTGAAGAAGTACATCATCAGTAGATATGATGATGTTAAGTAATGTATGTTATTAAGAACTGCTAGTTTATGTGTGCACCTTCTGTTATGGTGCGGTAACTATGTATGGACTTGCTAGGCATGTGAACTTTAGCTATGGTAGCTATGTATGCACTGTACCAGTGTGCTAGATGGTATGTAGCACACTGTGTTTGCTTTTGCTGGTTCTTCACTTTGTTATAAGATAAGTGAAGTTATGGATGGCTACAAAGTATTGTCAGCCTTTTTATCTACCATCCATGTTCTGTTGGAAAAATGGTAGTCCATAAATATTATCTTGTTTGCAAGGAAATGGTAATTCTAAAATTTTGCTTGTTTGAAAATTTGATAGTTCAGTAATATTGAGTTATGTACCAATTTGATCTCTGTCATAATGTATTCAATAGTTTAAAAAACATAGTAGATAAGTTACATGAATGAATAGCAAGCCGCTATGTGATGAGAATAGCAACCACCAATGTCATGAGAATAAAACAGAGTAGCAATTTCATATGTTATTTGTATCTGATATTTCATATGTGAATTTAAAAAATCGAATTTGTAAAAAGTTCATATACAGAAAAAGTACAAAAGATGCATTGAAGGTTGGCAGATCAACCCAACCTTGTATGTTTTCATTAATTTGTTTTCGAATTGTCCTTTATCAAAATATATACTTGAAAGTATACTGATTGAAATAAAATGGTAAAGTTTATTTTTAATTTTTTTAATAATAATTGATATTACATACATGGGAGCCTATAAAAAATTGAGGTGATTTAGAGATGGTCGAAAAAATCACTTGCTCTACGATGGACCGTTTGGTATAACTTTAGCCCCATTTTTTAAGCAAGTGATTTTTTCGACCTCCTCCAAATCACCTCAAAATTTATAGACATGGTATGTAACACAATCAATCATGGAATGTGAAGATATTTTTCATTTTTAGATATTCTGGAATAACTAGTGGATGCTCCATGGTTGGGAGGTGCCGATACTAGGGTTTTAGGGTCAAAATGGTGTACCATGGCCTAAAATAGATCCAACCACCTTGGGTGGGGCCAATATTTGGCACACTTGTGCATGGTGGTGTGCCCCACCCTTTTTGGCTTGCTCTTTGTAGGTTGGTTTTCACATTCATGGTGATCCCATGGTTGGGAGGTGCCGATACTAGGGTTTTAGGGTCAAAATGGGTCTACCATGGCCTAAAACAGATCCAACCACCTTGGATGGGGCTAATATTTGGAACACTTGTGCATGGTGGTGTGCCCCACCCTTTTTGGCTTGGTGTTTCTAGGTTGGTTTTTACATTCATGGTGATCCCATGGTTGGGAGGTGCCGATACTAGGGTTTTAGGGTCAAAATGTGTCTACCATGGCCTAAAAAATATCAAACCACCTTGGGTGGGGCCAATATTTGGCACACTTGTGCATGGTGGTGTGCCCCACCCTTTTTGGCTTGCTCTTTGTAGGTTGGTTTTCACATTCATGGTGATCCCATGGTTGGGAGGTGCCGATACTAGGGTTTTAGGGTCAAAATGGGTCTACCATGGCCTAAAACAGATCCAACCACCTTGGATGGGGCTAATATTTGGAACACTTGTGCATGGTGGTGTGCCCCACACTTTTTGGCTTGGTGTTTCTAGGTTGGTTTTTACATTCATGGTGATCCCATGGTTGGGAGGTGCCGATACTAGGGTTTTAGGGTCAAAATGTGTCTACCATGGCCTAAAAAATACCCAACCACCTTGGGTGGGGCCAATATTTGGCACACATGTGCATGGTGGTGTGCCCCACCCTTTTTGGCTTGGTGTTTCTAGGTTGGTTTTTACATTCATGGTGATCCCATGGTTGGGAGGTGCCGATACTAGGGTTTTAGGGTCAAAATGGGTCTACCATGGCCTAAAACATACCAAACCACCTTCGATGGGGCCAATATTTGGCACACTTGTGCATGGTGGTGTGCCCCACCCTTTTTTAATTTCTCTTTGTAGGTTGGTTTTTGCATTCATGGTGATCCCATGGTTGGGAGGTGCCGATACTAGGGTTTTAGGGTCAAAATGGTCTACCATGGCCTAAAACATACCCAACCACCTTGGATGGGGCCAATATTTGGCACACTTGTGCATGGTGGTGTGCCCCACCCTTTTTGGCTTGGTGTTTGTAGGTTGGTATTTACATTCATGGTGATCCCATGGTTGGGAGGTGGCGATACTAGGGTTTTAGGGCCAAAATGTGTCTACCATGGCCTAAAAAATATCAAACCACCTTGGGTGGGGCCAATATTTGGCACACTTGTGCATGGTGGTGTGCCCCACCCTTTTTGGCTTGGTGTTTCTAGGTTGGTTTTTACATTCATGGTGATCCCATGGTTGGGAGGTGCCGATACTAGGGTTTTAGGGTCAAAATGGGTCTACCATGGCCTAAAACATACCAAACCACCTTGGATGGGGCCAATATTTGGCACACTTGTGCATGGTGGTGTGCCCCACCCTTTTTTAATTTCTCTTTGTAGGTTGGTTTTTGCATTCATGGTGATCCCATGGTTGGGAGGTGCCGATACTAGGGTTTTAGGGTCAAAATGGTCTACCATGGCCTAAAACATACCCAACCACCTTGGATGGGGCCAATATTTGGCACACTTGTGCATGGTGGTGTGCCCCACTCTTTTTGGCTTGGTGTTTGTAGGTTGGTATTTACATTCATGGTGATCCCATGGTTGGGAGGTGGCGATACTAGGGTTTTAGGGTCAAAATGTGTCTACCATGGCCTAAAAAATATCAAACCACCTTGGGTGGGGCCAATATTTGGCACACTTGTGCATGGTGGTGTGCCCCACCCTTTTTGGCTTGGTGTTTCTAGGTTGGTTTTTACTTTCATGGTGATCCCATGGTTGGGAGGTGCCGATACTAGGGTTTTAGGGTCAAAATGTGTCTACCATGGCCTAAAAAGTATCAAACCACCTTGGGTGGGGCCAATATTTGGCACACTTGTGCATGGTGGTGTGCCCCACCCTTTTTGGCTTGCTCTTTGTAGGTTGCTTTTTACATTCATGGTGATCCCATGGTTGGGAGGTGGCGATACTAGGGTTTTAGGGTCAAAATGTGTCTACCATGGCCTAAAAAATATCAAACCACCTTGGGTGGGGCCAATATTTGGCACACTTGTGCATGGTGGTGTGCCCCACCCTTTTTGGCTTGGTGTTTCTAGGTTGGTTTTAACATTCATGGTGATCCCATGGTTGGGAGGTGCCGATACTAGGGTTTTAGGGTCAAAATGGTGTACCATGGCCTAAAACATACCCAACCACCTTGGGTGGGGCCAATATTTGGCACACTTGTGCATGGTGGTGTGCCCCACCCTTTTTGGCTTGCTCTTTGTAGGTTGCTTTTTACATTCATGGTGATCCCATGGTTGGGGGGTGGCGATACTAGGGTTTTAGGGTCAAAATAGGTCTACCATGGCCTAAAAAATATCAAACCACCTTGGATGGGGCCAATATTTGGCACACTTGTGCATGGTGGTGTGCCCCACCCTTTTTGGCTTGCTCTTTGTAGGTTGCTTTTTACATTCATGGTGATCCCATGGTTGGGAGGTGGCGATACTAGGGTTTTAGGGTCAAAATGGGTCTACCATGGCCTAAAACATATCAAACCACCTTGGATGGGGCCAATATTTGGCACACTTGTGCATGGTGGTGTGCCCCACCCTTTTTTAATTTCTCTTTGTAGGTTGGTTTTTGCATTCATGGTGATCCCATGGTTGGGAGGTGCCGATACTAGGGTTTTAGGGTCAAAATGGGTCTACCATGGCTTAAAACATATCAAACCACCTTGGATGGGGCCAATATTTGGCACACTTGTGCATGGTGGTGTGCCCCACCCTTTTTTAATTTCTCTTTCTAGGTTGGTTTTTGCATTCATGGTGATCCCATGGTTGGGAGGTGCCGATACTAGGGTTTTAGGGTCAAAATGGGTCTACCATGGCCTAAAACATACCAAACCACCTTGGATGGGGCCAATATTTGGCACACTTGTGCATGGTGGTGTGCCCCACCCTTTTTTAATTGCTCTTTGTAGGTTGGTTTTTTCATTCATGGTGATCCCATGGTTGGGAGGTGCCGATACAAGGGTTTTAGGGTCAAAATGGGTCTACCATGGCCTAAAACATACCCAACCACCTTGGATGGGGCCAATATTTGGCACACTTGTGCATGGTGGTGTGCCCCACCCTTTTTTAATTGCTCTTTGTAGGTTGGTTTTTGCATTCATGGTGATCCCATGGTTGGGAGGTGCCGATACTAGGGTTTTAGGGTCAAAATGGGTCTACCATGGCCTAAAAAATATCAAACCACCTTGGATGGGGCCAATATTTGGCACACTTGTGCATGGTGGTGTGCCCCACCCTTTTTGGCTTGCTCTTTGTAGGTTGCTTTTTACATTCACGGTGATCCCATGGTTGGGAGGTGCCGATACAAGGGTTTTAGGGTCAAAATGGGTCTACCATGGCCTAAAACATACCCAACCACCTTGGATGGGGCCAATATTTGGCACACTTGTGCATGGTGGTGTGCCCCACCCTTTTTTAATTGCTCTTTGTAGGTTGGTTTTTGCATTCATGGTGATCCCATGGTTGGGAGGTGCCGATACTAGGGTTTTAGGGTCAAAATGGGTCTACCATGGCCTAAAAAATATGAAACCACCTTGGATGGGGCCAATATTTGGCACACTTGTGCATGGTGGTGTGCCCCACCCTTTTTTAATTGCTCTTTGTAGGTTGGTTTTTGCATTCATGGTGATCCCATGGTTGGGAGGTGCCGATACTAGGGTTTTAGGGTCAAAATGGGTCTACCATGGCCTAAAACATATCAAACCACCTTGGATGGGGCCAATATTTGGCACACTTGTGCATGGTGGTGTGCCCCACCCTTTTTTAATTTCTCTTTGTAGGTTGGTTTTTGCATTCATGGTGATCCCATGGTTGGGAGGTGCCGATACTAGGGTTTTAGGGTCAAAATGGGTCTACCATGGTCTAAAACATATCAAACCACCTTGGATGGGGCCAATATTTGGCACACTTGTGCATGGTGGTGTGCCCCACCCTTTTTTAATTTCTCTTTCTAGGTTGGTTTTTGCATTCATGGTGATCCCATGGTTGGGAGGTGCCGATACTAGGGTTTTAGGGTCAAAATGGGTCTACCATGGCCTAAAACATACCCAACCACCTTGGGTGGGGCCAATATTTGGCACACTTGTCCATGGTGGTGTGCCCCACCCTTTTTGGCTTGCTCTTTGTAGGTTGCTTTTTACATTCATGGTGATCCCATGGTTGGGAGGTGCCGATACTAGGGTTTTAGGGTCAAAATGTGTCTACCATGGCCTAAAAAGTATCAAACCACCTTGGGTGGGGCCAATATTTGGCACACTTGTGCATGGTGGTGTGCCCCACCCTTTTTTAATTGCTCTTTGTAGGTTGGTTTTTTCATTCATGGTGATCCCATGGTTGGGAGGTGCCGATACAAGGGTTTTAGGGTCAAAATGGGTCTACCATGGCCTAAAACATACCCAACCACCTTGGATGGGGCCAATATTTGGCACACTTGTGCATGGTGGTGTGCCCCACCCTTTTTAATTGCTCTTTGTAGGTTGGTTTTTGCATTCATGGTGATCCCATGGTTGGGAGGTGCCGATACTAGGGTTTTAGGGTCAAAATGGGTCTACCATGGCCTAAAAATTATCAAACCACCTTGGATGGGGCCAATATTTGGCACACTTGTGCATGGTGGTGTGCCCCACCCTTTTTGGCTTGCTCTTTGTAGGTTGCTTTTTACATTCATGGTGATCCCATGGTTGGGAGGTGCCGATACAAGGGTTTTAGGGTCAAAATGGGTCTACCATGGCCTAAAACATACCCAACCACCTTGGATGGGGCCAATATTTGGCACACTTGTGCATGGTGGTGTGCCCCACCCTTTTTTAATTGCTCTTTGTAGGTTGGTTTTTGCATTCATGGTGATCCCATGGTTGGGAGGTGCCGATACTAGGGTTTTAGGGTCAAAATGGGTCTACCATGGCCTAAAAAATATGAAACCACCTTGGATGGGGCCAATATTTGGCACACTTGTGCATGGTGGTGTGCCCCACCCTTTTTTAATTGCTCTTTGTAGGTTGGTTTTTGCATTCATGGTGATCCCATGGTTGGGAGGTGCCGATACTAGGGTTTTAGGGTCAAAATGGGTCTACCATGGCCTAAAACATATCAAACCACCTTGGATGGGGCCAATATTTGGCACACTTGTGCATGGTGGTGTGCCCCACCCTTTTTAATTTCTCTTTGTAGGTTGGTTTTTGCATTCATGGTGATCCCATGGTTGGGAGGTGCCGATACTAGGGTTTTAGGGTCAAAATGGGTCTACCATGGCCTAAAACATATCAAACCACCTTGGATGGGGCCAATATTTGGCACACTTGTGCATGGTGGTGTGCCCCACCCTTTTTAATTTCTCTTTCTAGGTTGGTTTTTGCATTCATGGTGATCCCATGGTTGGGAGGTGCCGATACTAGGGTTTTAGGGTCAAAATGGGTCTACCATGGCCTAAAACATATCAAACCACCTTGGATGGGGCCAATATTTGGCACACTTGTGCATGGTGGTGTGCCCCACCCTTTTTAAATTTCTCTTTGTAGGTTGGTTTTTGCATTCATGGTGATCCCATGGGTGGGAGGTGCCGATACTAGGGTTTTAGGGTCAAAATGGGTCTACCATGGCCTAAAACATATCAAACCACCTTGGATGGGGCCAATATTTGGCACACTTGTGCATGGTGGTGTGCCCCACCCTTTTTTAATTTCTCTTTCTAGGTTGGTTTTTGCATTCATGGTGATCCCATGGTTGGGAGGTGCCGATACTAGGGTTTTAGGGTCAAAATGGGTCTACCATGGCCTAAAACATACCAAACCACCTTGGATGGGGCCAATATTTGGCACACTTGTGCATGGTGGTGTGCCCCACCCTTTTTTAATTGCTCTTTGTAGGTTGGTTTTTTCATTCATGGTTATCCCATGGTTGGGAGGTGCCGATACAAGGGTTTTAGTGTCAAATTGGGTCTACCATGGCCTAAAACATACCCAACCACCTTGGATGGGGCCAATATTTGGCACACTTGTGCATGGTGGTGTGCCCCACCCTTTTTGGATTGCTCTTTGTAGGTTGGTTTTTTCATTCATGGTGATCCCATGGTTGGGAGGTGCCGATACTAGGGTTTTAGGGTCAAAATGGGTCAAAATGGTGATCCCATCCAAGGTAAAACATATTTTATTAATGTTGTCCATATTTACATATCAACATTGTTCATGATAAGTATAGACTATAATTTTGTTGTTTAATTTCGTTGGCCCAACATGGACCAACCAAAATGCCATATGCAACAATAATGAAAGTGAAAAAATGTTATTAAAAAAAGGCACAACCCGAAACGGCGGATGGAAACGCACCATTACGATCTTCACGCACGCCACGATCTTATCGTGCATGGTTTGCGCATGGCATGTTCCGGAAATGACGGACGACGTGGTCGGCCTATAAAAAGGTGTTCGTGCTGCCGTCATTGAGATCGTGCAAACCCTAGCTACAGCCGCCGCCACCGCCACCGCCACCGCCACCGCCCGCGCAGTCGCCCTCTCTATTCTTCTCGCCTCCTCCGTCTCCAAGGCTCTCATCCCCGCCACCGCCGCCATCTGCAAGGCACCCTCACCTGAGACCGCCGTACCCAGGAATCTTCTCCACGCCAGGCCCAACACCGTCACCTAGATCTCATCGGAGACAGACCAAGACGGTTCCAACACTGCCTCGTCAAGTAAGTACACATCAAGAACTTCGTATCTACATCGTATGAAGCAACTAAAATTTGTATAGTTTAGAGTCGCCGCTCCTCTAGAGTCGCCGCTCCTCTAGAGTCGCCCCTCCTCTAGAGTCGCCGTGTGTCTTCATATTTGCAGTTGTTAGAATAATTTTCTTAAGTGTTGAATCTGATTAGGACTTGGAGTTGTTGTGCTGGTTGTGTGCATGCATGTGCACACCTGTAGTCAATTCGTTTAGGTTAAGTAAAACTTTAACATGACTTCATGCCCGAATACGTCGGATCCAGTCAATCCTTTGTCAGCAGTTTTCCTATATATGCATCGCTCTTGTAGCATGAAAATAGAAAACACTGCAATTATCGGTTTTTAAGATGTAAATTTTATTGAGGGGTTTCATATATAGGCCGGGCAGATGTTTGCTCTCAATTTTTTTGTATAAAATTTCACCATGATTTGTCTGTTGAAAGCATATCATCTCACACATCGTATGTACAATTAATAATGTCATCCCACACATCGTATGTAAAATCATGTTGTATTCAAGTCTCCCTCTTGCACATTTAATTTAGTTTTTTGTACGTGACATATTACTTTCGTAATATAGTGTTTTTCCTTGATAGAATGGACGAGCTTAGGGGTGAAGTTTGCTGCAACATCGAAAAATGGTGTAGGCTCATGGCCCGTCTTACCGTGGATCAACGTGCTAGACTAGCTCTAACTAATTTAAGAAGTATGATGATGATTCCTTCTGTGAAGATGCGTACAATATTGATCAGGTACACCTTCTCACATGTATATTACGTAATATTTCATCACATGTTCATATGTCATTTGTAATTCGTGGATTATTTTTGCATAGTACTTATTGATTCATCTTCATTTTTGTTCCAGGTTCATGCTTGATGTTTTTGACCCTGCCACTGGTACATTCGAAATAGGAGAGAACAATGGCGTGGTGTCTCTTGGTTTTGTTGATGTTGAGTGTCTCCTTGGTCTGGTTAATGAAGGATTTTCTGCTGGGGAAATACTTACCGAGGAAGGTGAAGACGTGAAGCATCGCATCCCACCACAGTTCATAAGCAAATCAACCGGTAACATCGTTATCGACGAATTAATTGACGACATCATTAAAAGTAAACTTGCCGATGATGACTTCCTGAGGAGGGTAGTGCTAGTGCTTCTGGGAACAGTACTTGCTCCTATGGCGACGAAGATTGTCCCACACAAGTTCTATGCACTAGTAGAAGATGTGAACCGAATCTCAAAAATCAATTGGAATGCATTCACTCTTAGGGTTCTGTTGGATAGCATTAGGCTGGTAAGAAAAGGTAGACAAATCCGTCAGTGGCCAAAAGGGAACTTAGGAATGTTGCAGGTATGTATGGTCTTATGTCGGAGTGTTGTGCATACTACATCTCACTGCATTTTTCACGTATAGATAATTAATTTACTCTCCTTTGTTTACATGCATGCAGTACTTGTACTGGGAAAAATGTCAGCCGCTAGAAGGCGACTGTGCATTTAATCCTAAACTGTCCATGCGCCCTCTAATGAGGAACTGGAATGAAGCAGCTGCCACGCGGAGAGACAATTTTGACTATGAGAATGGTCGAGGTCGTGGTAACGTGAAGGTACTAATTTCAGTGTTACGAATAGGCACACTTAATTTTGTAAATAATCAATTCAAAACTGTAGTACTTAACTCTTGCATTATATAACGTGCAGATTGATGAAAATATCACTGAAGAGTATCGGATGATGGAGCCAGTTGTGCCAGATCCTGTGGCTGCTCATCAGAATAACGCCAAGCCCGCGAGTGCTGTTCCAAAAAAGAAACAGGCTCCAAAACCCATTGATAACGGTCAGACGGAAATTCTGATAAATCGTTTAACGGGTTACCTAGATGCACAATTGCAGAAGATGTTGGCTACCATCCCTGCCTTATGTGCTCAGGTGAAACGCCTAATTGTTGTGTCATTTTCTTTTGTTATTGAAAATGCAATCGTTCATGAACTTATATATTTTTGTGTTGCAGAGAACATTGGAGATATTTAATAAGGAAGGCGTGACTTACAAACCAGCAGCCGCACCGGTTTCCGGTAACATGGAGGACCAGGAAGATGTCAACTCTTTCCGGAACGGCCCTCGTGATAAAAAAGAGTTCATGTACAAGGAAGAGAGCGATTCAGCAGGAGGTGGAGATTCTATTCGTATCATTGACATGAACCTGGCTGATGAAGTTGATAAATTGGAAAAAAAATTAAAGGAGCCTGCTAAGAATGGTACTACCAAGAATGCAAATGATGCTATGCGCACACCTGACAAGGCTGGTGGACTGAATGGTACTCCAGCAGGAAAGCCATTTGGCGATGTTGATAGCACACCGGATAATCCGTTCATCATTGAAAATGCTGATCCGGTGACATCAGATTCAGAAATTGATCTCGACGCAGTAAGTATTAGCAAGTTCTTATCTAAATCAAAGGAAGATGAGTTGGCTGGGAAGAGGAAGCGAACAATTCCCAAAAAATTTCAATCTCCCTATGCTCTAGACAGACGCACCAAGCGTCAAGTCCGTGGTTCATCCACAAAAGGTAGTTTATTTGTCCCATTATTTTTAATATTCTCTATAAGAAATGTTGTATTTGCTAATCATTTTCATATGCATGCAGCTCTGAATTTCGATGATAAATCTGGAGCAGATAAAAATGCAAAACCGGATGCATCATGCGATTTGACGGCTGAACTTGTAGACGCAGCTATAGTCTTCCTCGAGCTTGCATCTCGCTCAGACCAGCACAAAAAAAAGACTGTTTACCGGAGTGGCCGGGGCGATGAAGTTAACGCTGAGCGGCTACGTGTTGTTCTCGACGAAAAATGGTTGTCCGATGATGTAAGTGTGTAGAACACATCTATTCCATACATTTAATATTTACATGTATGTTATTAACATATAATGTCATTATGTTATTCGCAGGTCATTGATGGTTACATTGGGCATTTGAACCTCCGTGTTGGGGATGATCGCTTCTTGTGTCCAGCATGGAGATCAAAATATCTAGTAGACCGGGCAATTGCCGGAGACAAACCCAAAGAATCCAGCAAGAACATGGATAGCGCGATGGTAAGATCTGGCGCGGTTGGTAGAGTGTTGACGGAATACACCGTCCGTGACAAGGTACGTAATATATGATTGTTATAAAATATTGTAGTACTCTGCTAATAAACTTGCCGAATGACATCTCATTTTTTTCATATGTTCTAATTTTTTGCAGGTTTATTTTCCACTCAACATTGGCAATACACACTGGACGACCGTTGTCATGCACACACCGAAGCAAGAATTCCAAGTTCTCGACTCGCTTTATCCTCTAGAGTTTACGTTGGAGACTGTTGAGGCACTTGTAAGTGAAAAACAAATTGTCCACATTACTTGTAACACACTGAATTGCGCAAATTAGCATAACTGTTATCTCTCTACAGCGGCGCCAAATTGCAGATGATATGCAAGTGGCCAACGAAATCACGAGTGGAAATCATCCCGACGTTTCAAAGTGGCCGATATTAGAGTACGACATGCCGCAGCAACATGACGGGTGAGTTAATGTTACACCAATTTAAGTTTATGATCAATACATGAGAGGATTAACGTTATCGAGATTTTGCATTTACAACAGGAACTCTTGTGGATTGTTTGTGATGGAATGCATGGAGCATTGGGATGGGGACCGGATGACTGCAGAGATTTCACAGGTTTGTTAAAAATCGTCTGTATGTACACCCTTGGATTAACAAAAATGTGTTACATCTAACCCATATTTCGTAATATTGTTTAGATCAAAATTAATGGAAGGCGAAGACGAATTGTCGCTGAAATGATGTTATCACCTTCGAACACGTTAGAGATGGTGAAAGAGAGAATTCGGTCCGTCGCTTCCAGGATCAACAAGAAGACATAGAAAATGGAAGATAAAAGTTTGAGTGGTTAGGTTTTAGTCCCGAAGAAGGTTTCCTGACCATGAATAGCTTTTTTCCTTCTATCAACTATGTTATGTTGTCAAGTGACCATGAATACTTTTTTCGTTTTGTTCAAGACATATGGCTATCCTATTATTTTGTTTGCTTAATCATATATTCTTGTTTCTTGTTTTATTGAGGTGCACATACAGACACACACGTACATATTTTTTGATCATGATTTCTTGATGATTTTTCAGTTGCACACAAACACTGAAAGTAACATTTAAGCTACATACACAAACACAGTGTACCAAGTCGGTATCATTTTCGTTGTGCGATTTTTTCAGGTGTAGACACACGCTTTGCATTTGTAAAGAATCATACACCAACATAGTAGCCTTTTTTCAGCTACACACTCACACACACTAGAATTTTTCACGTACACACATCAATTTCGTTGAAGATTTTTTCAGGTGCACACACACACTTTGCATTTAGTCAAGTAGTTCAACCCATTTACAAAACCGTAGTATCAACATACACACTTCACAGAACATAGATCTATCTAGGGTGTGTTTGGGGCAGCACCACTCCAATCTATCTTCGGCTTCTTCTCCTCTGGCCACTCGTCCCAGTGGCCCCCACGAAAACGAGGAGGGCTTGTTTGATAACACATGGGAAAACTCCAGGACGCGGCAGTCCAATATTCATGCCCATCAGTGATGCGAGTGTGTGTCCACGCTTCATCCCCACTTGGGCGCTTGGTGCCAGCCAATTCTTTTCCTTTGCTGCTGCTCGATGAAGAAGCCTTTGTGCCGCCCGTTGAACTGGGTTGCAATGCAGTTGGTGTTGCTTGCGGAGGTAGCCGGTGGCGCTGTCCATAGTTGCATTGACGGATTATATGGTACAGTTTGTACGCCACAAACCCATCTCTGGCTGCATACTCCAGATTAATTTCATCGAGGGGATTCTTCTCCCAGAACTTGTCTTTGGACAGATGGGAATTCTTTCTTCATTCCTTTGTAGCTCATATCGATGAGTGCGGCTGCCATGTCAGCCATCCCAGTCCTGTCGCGTTCAAGCTGGAACAAGTCCTGCAGATCGATGTGGTACTCAATTGGTATCTCAATATTCCAACTTCGCTGCATTGCTATTCTGTCATTTCTGATATCGACGCTAGCAAAGTGGACACCACTGCGTAGGAAATCCATGAGTTTGGGACACCACGGTTGGCTACTGCTCCACCATAAAAATGGAAAAGATTAACTGGTAAAATATTGTTGGGAAAAAATGCTGAAATTGAGTTGTGAAATGCAATGAAATTATGTGATAATATTTCATTCCTACGTGTCATTTAACATTTTTTGTCTGAACTTGAATGGAAGTACATATCATGGTTCATATCAGTACATTCAAATGGATTTAGAAGTTCAGATTTTATCCTTAAAGATGAATGAGTACCAGTACTATGTTTGTGAGGGGGATTTACCATAACTACAGGCACATGAGTAACTAAATAACAACTAAGTAACCACATCAAAAATATCAAATCACAGAAATGAACTAGCATGAAGCATCAAATCAAGATGATAGAGGTTATGTAAAACCGGGTTTCATATTTCAAGTTTGCAAGAGCCACTGTAAAAATCAAATATACATACCTTGACCATTGGTAGACCAATACGTGATCTTTCATCGCCAGTTGGACGACGGCGATCCGATAGTCACCTTTGTACTCCGGGTCGCAGTACTCGAAGTCCAGGCCCATGAACTTGTATTCATCCTTGCTCAACCACTGCTCGTACATGTCCACAATCTCGGCTGCTTTATGGTTGTCGTCGGTGTAGACAACCTCAATCTCAGTTTGATGTGCGACAATCTTCCGGATTTCAGTTTTGTGACTGGTAACCTCCCATTCCTGATCCGTGTCACTGCTCTGATTGCTAACCTCCCTTTCCTGATCCATGTCAGTGCTGTGATTGCTGAACTCTCTTTCCTGGTCCATTTCGAGAGGTAGACGAAGAGGGCAGTGTGGAGAAAGGAGGAGAAAGAAGGGGAGGGAAGATGAATCGGTGGGAAATGCACTGCAGAATAAATGGCAAATGAGGAGGAGAAAGAAGGGGAGGGAAGATGACTCGGTGTGAACTGCCCTGCACAAAAAATGGCAACTGCCCAGCCGAAATTAAATCACGTTATGTGGGAACACACCGAAATGGGCTACCTTTTTACGCGGGCCCTGCACAGCTTGAAGCTACGCAATATGGCCTAGATTTGGTGCATGATGACGCCACTTTTTATGCAGTGCTTATGTGATCGATTAATAGCAAACACCACTATTTCATGACAATAAAACATGCGTAAATCATTATTGAAACATAATATGCAGCACACACTAATGTCATGACAATAAAACATGCGTTAACAATTAATCAAACATAATATGTAGCACACACTAATGTCCATGTTTCATGACACAGTTGTCATGTGTAAGCATTTAAAATACGTGGTGATTTCATAGTTGATCAACTAGGAGCTTCAGACCACCCTCCTTGCTACCACGAAACCAGAATATGTAGATGTCACCAACTTGCATCTTATTTTGCTTCACAACATCCATCCAATTTGAGGTAATCATGGCAGTTTTCCCTACTTTGCTCAAGACCATCCTAACTTTAGCAACTTTTCTATTCCTGGAAAAGACTTGAATTTCGGATGGTAATTTCAGATTCTTCACAATGTACTCCATGGTGTAGGCCTTTGAGAAGTACTGCAAAAGGAGTCAATGAGCAATCATTTGTTAGCAAAAAAATTTGACATACGCTTGGACAGTAATGATGGCTTATGATTTATTCAAAAATTGATTACCATTTTGGCTTTGCCCTTGATGATGATTGAATTTTTTATGGTGAAGACATAGAGGGGTCTACTTGGGTTGTGCTTACAAAATACACGCTTCAGTCTAGCAAGTTGTTCATCATCCATCTCCACCAGATTGGCAAACACACAGAAGGAGTCAAAATCTGCATTCCCCATAATTCCTGGACCTGAATGCATAATTTTGGATAGTAATGAACAATAATATATGTACTGAAACATTTTTGTTGGAAGGATCATTCTTACCTCTCATAGTAATTCTTTTCTGCGCATCCCCAGGAGCAACAACTTCAGGTACGTGAGCGTCCATGTTCACCTTCATACCATTACGAGTGATCAAACATAGTTATAAAAAATGCATTTAATGTAACATTCATGATAATCTATGACATATGTTACATGACAACTTCAATAGTATGACCTCAAAATGTACAAGATTCAATCTTTTAGTACTGCATGTTACTGTAGCAGATCTAGGTGTTGTCGACAAATAGATGAGAATCTGATTGCAGTTACTGTAGCAGATCTAGGTGTTGTCGACAAATAGATGAGAAACTGATTGCAGTTACTGTAGCTAATGTAGGTGTTGTCGACAAATAGATGACAAAAATGAATGCATATTAGGCCCGGGACATCGATGAAAAACAGATCTAACATGGCGCATGTCTTGGGCAATAATTGCTGCAGCTAATGTATGAGATCTATGTGTTGTCGACAATTTGATCAATTGTCAGAAACAACCGCACGGAGAATAGAGGGGAGATAGATGAGCAACAGAGGGGAGATAGATGATCTAGTTCCGGACGGATATGCATAGGGTTTTATCATACCTCTCACCGACGACAGCTCCACAATGGTACGCAGGTGTCGGAGGCGGCGACGGCAAAAAAATGGGAATAATTTATCAGGCAATCCCACGATTAGGGTATAAGAAAGCGTTGAGCTTGTATATAGGTGCGGGATGGGCCGTCAGGCCATTATTTTTTAGCTTTTCAATTTGGGTAATACTGGGCCACCGGAACTATTAAGTTATCCTAATGCGGCCCGACTGACTCAACTCATTTATATTTTTATTCTGTAATTTTGTATTACAACATAAAATTGGTACACCTATGCACATTACAGTGCAGACATAGCTACTGTGGAGAGGAGGGCAACCAAGGCGACGCAAAGTGCTCAAAGATGCAACCACCAGCATTCCAAAGCCATCAGCAATTTTCTCGGCACAATTATGCAGATGACAAGTTGCACCAGATGATGCATATGGATGTAACATGCAACCACCATCATTCCAAAGGCAAGACATAGCTAAGCATCAGCACACCAATACATACATTATACTTAATTACATAACTTAGTTCCACACATATTCACAAAATAAGACCATCAATATAATAGATGGTCACACTAGGTAAATAACTTAGTTATTTACAAAACTAACTTTGTTCAACACTCATTACTGACATAGTTCAACGCCATAAAGCAAAAGCAACAACATCACATCAGTCCACAACATCTAGGCATCATCCTCGACAGAGAGCACCACCAAAGTCCATAATGTTGTACCCTAATCTGCCTAGAGGTGCCAGAGATGGCTAGCTCCTCGGCATGCTGCCTCAGATGATCAAGCTTGCCACCCTTCGGCTTCGACTTGTGCCATGGACAGAAGTACTTCCCACGCTTCTTGAAAGGCAGGTCCCCATTATGCAGCTTCTCCAGGAGCTTCCTTTTGAATGACCCCATGTTCCTGCTGTCAACCGACTCCGCAGAATCCTGTGAGTCATACTAGACAAGAACAATGTGTACAAATTACAATTACAGATGCAAACCAAACAAAATGAAATAGATGGAAGGGTACACAACTAAATATATTGCTCACCTCCAGCGAGCCATCAGATTCCTCCAAGTCCTGGTATGGACCATCCACAGGCACCACCACCTCCTCCTGGTTTGCAGCATCAGCATCAGCAGGTTCTTCCTCCTCCTGGTTTGGTGGAGGCACAGGTTCCACCACCTCCTCCTGGTTTGCTGCATCTGCGATGAGGTTCTTCCTCATGCTGGTTTGGAGGAGGCACGGGTTCCACCACCTCCTCTGGTTTGCTTTGCATCAGCGATAACAGGTTCTTCCTCATGCTGGTTTGGAGGAGGCACAGGTTCCACGTCCTCCCGCTTCCTCTTCCTAGACCCTTCGCCAACCTACATACCAAAAAGATAAATCCACACATTAATCCCCTCAAGGAAAAAGTCATCAAAATAGTTTGCATACCAAAAAATCAAAAAGGAAACAATAATCCATATCATATTTAACATTCTTTCATTGTATCATCTTATGTATACTCCTAACTCCTAAGTCCTTATTATTAATTACAAACAAGTAATGGTAATCATGTCATACAGAAATGCTTTATTTATTATTACGTAATAGAAATGATTTTGATCAACATTTATAAGTTGCTGTATTTTCCTACGGCGCAGTAAATAAATTTGATAATAAAGTACCGAAACATGGAATTTATAAGCTAGGTTATGTGGACCATATCATGCAATTAGTAGTACCTATTGCAAAAGTAAAATACTTAAAAGGGTTAGACCTAGTGTAAAAACTAAGAATCACTATCATGATTTGAGATTCTAACTTGTGTTATGCATTTGTAATCAGGCATAGTTCATTTACATCAACTACTCCCTCTGATTTGTACAATAGAGATCCTTGTGCAACTATCCAGCACATGAACAAAATGAACAAACATCACGGCACAGCATAGAACATTAGTTAAGCTCCATAGTTGCTACCGTGATAACGTCAGAGTAAACCCCGAGCATAACCTACCCAGTATCAACATTATCAGAGCAAGTAATTAAGATGTTGTTTGGATAAGGTAGCCTGGTAGACCCGTTAATCCACAGGAAAAAAAGGGGTAGAACGAGCAGTTACCTCCATATGCAAGTCCGGCTTCACCTCCGAGACGTCGCCGGACGCCGGCGCAGCGAGCAGATCCGGCACGGCCTTCTCCGCCAAGGACGACGAATCCTCCTCCGCAGATTCCTCCGCGTCCAGATCCGCCCGTGCCGCGACCACCGGGCCGACGACGACCGACCCGATGACAGAGGCATCGACGACGGTGGACCTCGCAGCGACCGCCGTAATGCTGGACTCTCCACCACCGCCTTCGCCTCCAACCGCCTCCGCCGATGCAGCAACATCGACGGCCGCCAAGTTCTCCAGATCGTCCGCGCCAACTGCTACTCCCGCAGCTTCCATCACCGCCGAATCGACTGGATCGGCGATGCGAAAACCTAAACTACCGGCGGAGCGAGGTAGATGGAGAGGGAGAGGGGTTTTTTGGCGGAGAGATTCTCGGAGAGGTGGGGAACGGGGGGAAATGGCCGCAGATGTGGGAGACGAAGCTTTTATATGCGCAGACGCCTCAGGTCCCTCGCCAGGTAGCTTTACACGTCACCATAGCCTCCTCTCCCTTGCCACGTTGCTCTACATGTCATCGGTTTAGGAGCTTTTTTTTTTTTTGAGAAACACAGTACAAACACAGACGCTCATATACACGCGCATACACTCACCCCTATGAACGCACACACGCACACCCTACCCCTATAAGTACCTCCGGAAGACTGAGCCGGCGGATATGTTTGCCAAACATTACTTCAAATACACGATTAATATTTGTATTAGATTAGTATCATTATAAAGTGTATTTTCAATGTGAATCCAACGATACTATATACATATATTATAATCAAGATTTTGTTACTCAAATTTTAGGGGAAAAGTTTGTATTGGCGCGTGCACCTTATCCCTAGTATCGGCACCTCCCAACCATGGGATCACCATGAATGCAAAAACCAACCTAGAAAGAGAAATTAAAAAAGGGTGGGGCACACCACCATGCACAAGTGTGCCAAATATTGGCCCCATCCAAGGTGGTTTGGTATGTTTTAGGCCATGGTAGACCCATTTTGACCCTAAAACCCTAGTATCGGCACCTCCCAACCATGGGATCACCATGAATGCAAAAACCAACCTAGAAAGAGCAATTAAAAAAGGGTGGGGCACACCACCATGCACAAGTGTGCCAAATATTGGCCCCATCCAAGGTGGTTGGGTATGTTTTAGGCCATGGTAGACCCATTTTGACCCTAAAACCCTAGTATCGGCACCTCCCAACCATGGGATCACCATGAATGCAAAAACCAACCTAGAAAGAGCAATTAAAAAAGGGTGGGGCACACCAGCATGCACAAGTGTGCCAAATATTGGCCCCATCCAAGGTGGTTGGGTATGTTTTAGGCCATGGTAGACCCATTTTGACCCTAAAACCCTAGTATCGGCACCTCCCAACCATGGGATCACCATGAATGCAAAAACCAACCTAGAAAGAGAAATTCAAAAAGGGTGGGGCACACCACCATGCACAAGTGTGCCAAATATTGGCCCCATCCAAGGTGGTTGGGTATGTTTTAGGCCATGGTAGACCCATTTTGACCCTAAAACCCTAGTATCGGCACCTCCCAACCATGGGATCACCATGAATGCAAAAACCAACCTACAAAGAGCAATTAAAAAGGGTGGGGCACACCAGCATGCACAAGTGTGCCAAATATTGGCCCCATCCAAGGTGGTTTGGTATGTTTTAGGCCATGGTAGACCCATTTTGACCCTAAAACCCTAGTATCGGCACCTCCCAACCATGGTATCACCATGAATGCAAAAACCAACCTAGAAAGAGAAATTAACAAATGGTGGGGCACACCACCATGCACAAGTGTGCCAAATATTGGCCCCATCCAAGGTGGTTGGGTATGTTTTAGGCCATGGTAGACCCATTTTGACCCTAAAACCCTAGTATCGGCACCTCCCAACCATGGGATCACCATGAATGCAAAAACCAACCTACAAAGAGCAATTAAAAAAGGGTGGGGCACACCAGCATGCACAAGTGTGCCAAATATTGGCCCCATCCAAGGTGGTTTGGTATGTTTTAGGCCATGGTAGACCCATTTTGACCCTAAAACCCTAGTATCGGCACCTCCCAACCATGGTATCACCATGAATGCAAAAACCAACCTAGAAAGAGAAATTAAAAAGGGTGGGGCACACCAGCATGCACAAGTGTGCCAAATATTGGCCCCATCCAAGGTGGTTGGGTATGTTTTAGGCCATGGTAGACCCATTTTGACCCTAAAACCCTAGTATCGGCACCTCCCAACCATGGGATCACCATGAATGCAAAAACCAACCTACAAAGAGCAATCCAAAAAGGGTGGGGCACACCACCATGCACAAGTGTGCCAAATATTGGCCCCATCCAAGGTGGTTGGGTATGTTTTAGGCCATGGTAGACCCATTTTGACACTAAAACCCTTGTATCGGCACCTCCCAACCATGGGATCACCATGAATGCAAAAACCAACCTACAAAGAGCAATTAAAAAAGGGTGGGGCACACCAGCATGCACAAGTGTGCCAAATATTGGCCCCATCCAAGGTGGTTGGGTATGTTTTAGGCCATGGTAGACCCATTTTGACCCTAAAACCCTTGTATCGGCACCTCCCAACCATGGAGCATCCACTAGGTCTTCCAAAATATCTAAAAATGAAAAATATCTTCACATTCCATGATTGTTTGTGTTACATACCATGTCTACAAAATTTGAGGTGATTTGGAGGAGGTCAAAAAAATCACTTGCTTAAAAAATGGGGATAAAGTTATACCAAACGGTCCGTCGTAGAGCAAGTGAATTTTTCGACCATCTCTAAATCACCTCAAATTTTTTTTATAGGCTCCCATGTATGTAATATCAATTATTAATAAAAAACATTTAAAAATTAAGTTTACAAGAATATTGTGGGGTACACCATGGTTAGTTGCACCCAGACACCCGAAACATAGGGTTTTAAGCGGAAACATGCATTTTTTGGGTAAATCAGGTAGATGGGCATGCTAGGGTGAGGCCACACTTGCACATGCCTGCACCATTCACTCTACAAGAATATTGGCCCCATCCAAGGTGTTTGAATCTATTTTAGTGCAAGTTAGACTCATATTCACCATAAAACCCTTTTCGCCACATCCTAATTCAAAAATATTCATAATGATAAAAATATCATCACATTCCATGTTTATTTCTGTTACATACCATGTGTGAAAATTTTGAGGACATTTGGAGGAGGTCGAAAAATAGGTTGCTTCAAAAAATGGGGCTAAAGTTCCGAACGGATATGCATAGTAGCCTTTTTTCAGCTACAAACTCACACACAGTAGCATTTTTCAGGTACAAACAAAAACACACTTCCATTTCATCTGAAACCACATTTAATTTTTCATCCACACACCGAAACACACTTGCATGATATTTTGACATGACCACATCATTGGAAATAATTTTTTCATCTTGACATTTCCAATTACACACGACTAATTTGAATATGTTGCAAATAAAACAACTACTTGAAATGCTTGCATATTATTCCTACTACTAACCCAAACATTGCAACACACATTGTTGCTAGAAAGCAAATAATATTGTCCTTAGACTTCAACACTTTTCTCTGCATTTTCAATTGTATCTTCAAGGTTTTTTCTTTGTCTTCATTTTCGTTCTGCACCTTGTTGATCTTCTCGGATAGTTGCCCTATCACATATCTTTCTCTTCCTTTCCATTCACTGTCAACCCACTCTACATACGCGCATGTATGTATTCCCTGAAAGAAAACATATCATATGAAAACATAGCATATAAATAAAGTTCAAACATGAAATTATATGGTTTGAAAGTATACCTCATATGGACAACCCAAAAACCGTCTTCCAGTGTCGTAACCGTCGTTGCAAACACGGCGAGCAGGGAACACCGAGTGGCCACACCTGTTCTTTGTGTTCTTCTCAATACCGTAGTACAATGGATCAAACTCGTACTGCGGCAAAACATCAACAAACTGAACCATGCCTTCGTCATCATCCTATATTTCATCATAGCAGATTATGGGTTATGGAAGAATTCTTTTATAAAACAGCAAATAATCAGGTACTAACCGGCTCAACTAGGGTATGTCTTTGCCGCGGTCTTCATCTTCCCTCTGTTGTAATGCACAACAGATGTAAGCTTCGCCCATCCGTGGTCGCCGTCCATCGGATCCGCTCTATCCGATGAGTTCACGATCGCGTGCGGCCCGCCGATCACCCCGCGGCGAGACATAGGCAACACAGACGAACCCTAACAGCGAGTTAGGGAACACTTTGTTAAATAGAAACGGCCCATCGAGTTAGGCTTTATATTTAATTGGGCCGCCAACTCTATCGGCCCAAGACATGCTATACCCACCACGTAAAGCTCAACATCCACGCATGCAAAAAAAATTGTTGGTTTATTATTTTAACATCATTTAGGAAAGATAATTCTTTGTGTTATCACAAATTTGTAATGGAATCGAAAATATTACGATTTATTGTGAAACATTATAGGAAAGAATAAAACTATAGTACAGAGAACCAACATGAAAGCAAACAATAATATAGAAAAAATTGAAGAAAAAAACAGGATACATAAAAGAGAAGCCACCGAGTAGAAATCAGCTTTACAAGAATTGAGTTAATTGACTCATAAAAAGAGAACATAGTTCAGTACAAATCACTCATAAAAACATAATAAACACAGTAATCCTTCCATGATTATTGAAGTTCAGCAAAAGAACATACAATTTCACATAAAAAGAGAGAGGTAGTTCAAATAGTCGCGACGATTACATAGATTAGCACAAAAGACACTAGAGTGAACATATCCACCACTTTACAAACAGTAGGTTCATCGTCTGAAACTTAAACCCCTACATCTATAAGAGTTGCCATTCAACATAAGATGATGCATGAGTCCACTGCTGATGCCGCCAGTACATATATAATGGTAACAGTTCTTGTACTACCTGCATTGGAAATTACATGCTAATTATAAAATGCTACTTTTGTTGAATTATGTAAGTAGGACAGCTTATAGGCACTCACTTGTTGTTAAGTTTGCATTTCTTGCTGCGCCGGTTGTGACCTGGCTCTTTGCAAGCCCCGCACTTAATTTTGTGCTCGTCGTACGATAGAGGTCTTCCATTTTTAGACTTGGGACGGTTGTCATCATCTGAATTATGTGTACCTTTGCTCGATACTTTAATAGGATCCTGGACCTTAACCATGTTTCCTTCTCGGTCCTCCACATGTTCAACTGCTAATGAGCTTAGACAAATCGGAACAGCACCCACCGTACCCTCCTTGTCGTACTCAATCGCCTTTGCTATCACGTCCTTTAAAGCATCCTGTAATCGAGCCCAAAGTGTTGGGTGTTTGCATGCTGCATGCATAGCTTGCGAGGATAACACAACGACCTTGCTATATTCAATTCTATCCGCTGTACCTGACCAACCTACTCCAAACATATCACTCGTTCGCCTAGCAGGCAGTCCATTTCTTGCGTCTTTTGATAACCGACGAAGAACACAACACTTTGGAATTTCAGATATTTGCAGAACACATAGAACATGGAATATATGTTTGCAAGGGAGTCCTTTTCGAATCATTCTCCTGCAGCTGCACTTTATAGTTTCTTTAGGATTTCCCGGTGTATATTCCACGGTGAACTGCCTCTTTGGTTTATTATGCCATGCCACGACAAAAGTTTCAGACCCACATCCCAGCTTTCTTTCCAAAGTCACTATGCCGCCAACTGACCTCAAATCTAGCTGCAATATATAGAAGTTTGCCGGCGTAAACACGTGGGTAGCAAATACCTCCAGATCCCTGCAGCTTGTTACGGGCACAGGTAATGTCTGTGAGGCCGTGCAGTCATCATGTGCCTCGTTCTCACGGATGCGGGTAATGCAATTCTCATAGTGCAATATCATGTCCACCAAAGTCATTTCTCCATCAAGGTGCAGGTGAAGGCAGGAATTCAGACTTTCACTCCGCTGGTTGCTCTTCATACCAAGCCAAAAACCCTCTGTCAGAAAAGCTGCAGCCCACAGGTGCCTCTTCCTGTACATCCTCCTCAACCAAATTTCCGTGTTCTCTGTCTTCCATCTTTTTAAAAAAGCCTGCCATCTCTGCTCAAATTCGGCTATGGACGTGCTATAGTACAACATAGACCGGAACTCGCCCAACGACTTGTGACTGAGATGGATCTTCATATTTTTTTCAACATGCCAAGAACATATGCGGTGCCAGACATCGGGAAATACAGTGCGGATTGCCCTAATCATCGCTGAGTCGGCGTCCGTAATTACACTCAAAGGCTTCTTCTGACACATTGCCTTCAGAAATGTTTGCAGCAACCACACATAAGTTTCTTCTTTCTCATCTGAAACTATGGCACAACCAAAAACCGTAGTCCTACGGTGATTGTTTAGACCAACAAAAGGTATGAATGGCATACGATAGCGATTCATCTTGTACGTGCTGTTAAACACAAGCACATCTCCATAGTCCTCATAGTCCTGTACAGACTGCGAGTCACACCAGAACATTCTCTTCAGCCGTCCTTCTTCATCCAAGTCATAGTCGAAATAAAAACTTGGGTCCTTCTCCTTTCTGCTGAGCATAATGCCTATGGTCGTGGCAGCATCACCCTTCGCAAGTAGTTTCCTCTTTTCCTTGCCGCAAAGGTTGTACAGATCCCGTCGGACGTACCCAACGCCGCCATACCATCCACTTCTGCTAATCATGGAATCCATTATGGTGTGCTTCCTAATACCTGCAGCTCCCATAGCTAAGATCTCAGCCTTCTGATGATCTCTGATTTTTCTATGCGACCAAAGAAAAGGTGTTTCATCCGCTCTTGCTAACGTATGACTGTGCTTGTCATCAAAACTATCAACATACCAGAAACCAAGTTTTTCATTCAGCTTCACAGTCATGTGCGCCTCACAGTTGCATCGAGACAGTGGTCTGAGCCTCCGGCTATGTCCCTCTTCGGTCATCAACTTTGGATCACGCTCACCTTCCCTTGAACACAAAAAACGCCTGTAACGCCTATGTTTCGTAATTTTTTTGCTATATCTGACCTTATCCAATCTGATGCTGAATCCATTATCGTTGGCATAGCTGTTGTAGAATTCGAATGCAGCTTCTTCACTAGGAAAAGTCATCTCCTTTATCATCATGTACAACTCTATCGTATCCTCTGCCTGACAAGCTTGACTGAGGTTCGCGTCATCACCATCATCAACATGGGACTGTCACATAAAAACATAGCAGTCAAACTCTAATTTTTTTATGTGGCTATTAAAAAAAATTTGGTTTCCACAAAAAATTAACCAATACGTACCTCATTGCTATTCGACGGCTTTGCTTCCACATAATGTTTGCCAACTACTGACTCATCATAAAAACAATTCTCCATGTCGGATTCACCATAATAGTCATACACATTTTCAAGTCCAAATATTTCCTGCAAAAATTTAAGAGAACAAGTAAATGTACCTCATTACTGTTTCCCACTTTCTAATGGTAATCTCATTTCATTGCATATCAAATAACAATTACACTACATGTACCTCATTGCTGTTTTCATCCAACTCAACATCATCACTAATATCTCTCTCATAATCATTGTCAATGTCGTCCATCTACATATTCAATGATAACATGACAATGTTAAAACATTTATCCTTCTGCATTTGCTTTCCATGAAAAAAATTGAATATATCAAATACACTTACATTAATAATTGCTTCCATCCCATGCTCTGAGCTCATGGAATTATCTGACCTTGAACCAACGAAAATATTCTCCCTCCCTGACAAAGATTCATTACCAAGCCCCGTTCTAGAATTATCTGACTCATCTCCATGAACTCCAATTCCAGGAACATTCTCTACCTCACAAACAACAGACATCGTCTCATCCATTTCCTAGCTACAACAAAAATCTCAAATTCAGTACATCCGCATCAAATTCTTTCACAAGTTAAAATGACCCAACAAGAGGTGAGTTATCATGTACGTACCTACCAATCGATCGATGCGCCGGCCGGAGTAAACCTACACCCACCACAGGGGTCGATCGATGCGTCCGAGGAGGAAGAAGCCGCTAGGCCACGCTCAAGGGCAAGAGGAGCCGGCCCTAACCCTAGCCGCGCTCGCCAACACTTATCTGGTTGGAGCGATCAACGGCGACGGCGGAGACGGCCGGCGCGCCAGCGGCAGATCCCACCCGGGAGGAAGAGGAACCCTACCCCCACCAGCTCGGTTGATGCGTCGGGCTCGCGCTAGGGTTCCAACTAGGAGTAAAATGCTCACGGCGATCGCGGCAACAGAAGGGGACGTGCACGACGGCGGAGACGGCCGGCGCGCCGGCGGCAGATCGATCCCTCCCGAGAGGAAGATCAACCCTACCACCACCAACTCGTGCTCGCGCTAGGGTTTCCGACGACGGAGGAGTACAACTTCTTCTCACGACGATCGCGGCAACAGAAGACACATGCACGACGATCGGCGAGTTTTAAGCGGATTAGATCTTAATTAACTGCTCACGTGATCACCTTTTTTTTTAAACGTCACGTACATATACCGTATCCATACATATGGGTATAGACGGGCTGGATATGGGTTCGGGCTAGCCCAACGCTTAAAAAAAAAAACTCAATATGACCCCTCAACTTCACTTAGGGGGGAGCACCGGAGCATCCCTCCAGCGATCCATGTGCCGGAACCTTAGTTACTCATTTTCTTCTGCTTTCTTTCTCCTTGTTTTGGTTTCTTTTTTATGTTGGGTTTTATATCAAGCCTACTCCAACTTGCTTGGAAAAAAGGCTTTGATGTTATTGTTGTTGTTGTTGTTGTTGTTGTTGTTGTTGTTGTTGTTGTTGTTGTTGTTCTCAAGGTGACCACGGGTGGATATAGGAGGGTGCCATGGCAACCCAGCCAAAAATTCAAAACAGTATGTAACATATAGTATCTACTAATCTATACTTAACACCAGATGTCTAACGATTTGTTGAAATTATGATGGAAGCAAAAGCATCAAAATCTTTGCATCGTAGAATTTTGTAGAAAATGTTGCATCATATATTTACCAATAATACATTTCTAAAAGATTTAATTATCTTAACATTCGATTATAAGTATATATTGTACCAGTTTGTGACTGAAGCAGCATAGTAGTATCCCTTGGGAGCTTCTAACAAGAATTGTGTCTGCATTCTGAATTTGAATAAATATATTGTATCAGGAGAACCATTTTTTGCAGAGAATAACCAGAAGAATATTTACCTGTTGCAAAGATGTCAGCAATTTCGCACTGTACATATGGATGTATTTTTTGACCTGCACTAGATGGTATAGTTTACAAAGTCATAGCAATCCTTTCGGATTTCAGCAATTATCACCTCCTTAGTTCATATTGTACTTTCTTCCTTTAGAACATATGACGTAACTCTGCTTGTCTGTTTAACAACACAAATAACTAATGGCATTCTCAAGGTCTTTAAGGAATTGTCAAATTAATAGAACTACACACAGTCGTAATAGACATTTTTACAACACAAATAACTAACGGCATTCTCAAGGTGACCACAGGTATCTATTAATCTATACCTAACACAAGATGTCTAATGATTTGTTGAAATTAAGATGGAAAAAATACTGCTAACCGGCAGGCTTAGAATAGATCGAAGCAAGAATCTTTTAAAAAATAGTTCATAGCCTACCAAATTGGATTGGCTAAATGCATTGGAAAATTATACTTATTGGAAATTCCTTTATATCAGGACACCTTGGTACACCTCTAACCTTGGAGAAAGGACGAGATGGCAATTCATATCCCCTTTTCTCTGCTGAAATCAAGTACAACCTCTGTTCATAAAAGGATGCCATAAGTTCATCTAAATTTGAATGTATCTAGACACTCTTTAGTGTATAGATATATCCGAATTTAGATAAATCTTCGACATCCTTTTATGAATGGAGGGAGTATCTTTTTAGAACCTTAGCCAGTTGTCACCAAAGGAAAAGGTAACAGGGGGTGCTTGGTTCACGACCAGAAATTGCAAGGCCAAAGTTCAGCTCATTTGGCAATAGTATGGTTGAGTACCAAAGCTTGGCTCACCACAGACTAATAGAGCATATAAAGGATACAGAGAGCAGAGCTTCAGAATGCATGGTATGTTTGACAAGGTATTAACTTGTCAATGCCTATGGATTGTAGGCTAGGGTTTAGTTAGAAGTAGAGGGTAAGTAGATCTCGAAGGTTTCAGCCGAAAAGTACTCGACGATTGTGAAAATTAGGGTTTGTAAACAATGATTCGATGCCTTCCTCGTCCCTCGACTCCCCCTTTATATAGGAGGCGGAGCCGAGGGATTCGTGTTGTACAAGTTACAGAGTCCGGGATGGTTTCTAACTCATCCCGCAAGATTACAAATAACACTTCCTATTACAACTCTAGCTTTCCTTAATAACATCTTGGGCTTCCGAATCTTCTTATTCTTCGGGTAGTGGGCCTTCAGTAAACCCCGGGTACTATCTTCGGCAGGCCCATTTGGGATGCCTATGTCAATGTTCTCCATAATGAGGTTGTTGTTTCAGGCGACACTTCAAGAAAAATTAAGTAAGAAAATTAAATTATGCAAGAAACAGCATCAACTCTCACCTCCTATAGATAGCATGTAAGTTGGAGAAGGAAAACAGCAAACCTATTATAAACCCTGTGGAGTTTCTCGAATTGAATATACAAATAAAGAAAGCGACAAAGAAAACAAACACAAATATTGTAATATGGTTTGAGATTGGAATTTCTGTTACTAATTTTTAAGTTGGAAATTCAGTCCATTCATCGGACAAATGATGACGAAGGCATATATTGTATGCATTGAAGTGCCACTTTGTCAAACCTGTTGTGTGTGAGAGATAAACATGAACATACTGACCTATAACGCAGTGATGCCCCTTTTATCCAGAATACACTTCTAAAAGCACATTGTTTTGCTAGAAGAAAGCACCAGAAAGCACAACAAATAAAACCAACTGCAGAGAAAACCAAGGAAAACTGAGAAACAGATGTTAAGCTAACACAATCTACTGATCTGAATTAAGGTAATCTCAATAATGATTTTTTCGCATGGAGATAAATTGTGCCAACCTTAAAATTTTCCCCAGGTGCCCCAACTACAGAAACATATTGAGGCACACATAGTAACCTTAGAAGGTGATTTTTATGCCAACATGCTATCTCAGAAAAACAATTGAGGTAAGCTATTGTGGTTTGCCTCAGGCAGAGTGCTGCATTACTGACTTTAGCATCTGGCCCTGCATGTTTCAATCTGGTTCACTCAACATTCCCTTTCCAAAATACCCTTTATGGTCAAAATTGTAGAACAAAAACCAATTGCATATAAGAATTTACCTGTACAGATGTACTGTGCCCTTCAAAGTGGCACATAAATCAGATTGTTAATTCCATCGTTTTTGTGCAGCCAATCATGTCAAGAAGCCATTTGTAACATAGCTTGTCTCTCATTAAAATCTAACAGCTAGCATTCAATTAAACGTTTTTTATACATATAATAGATTATCCCAAAAGTGATAACTTGGGACTCAAAGCTTATCGTTCTCAGATGATTAAGCCAGAAATCAAAGTGAGCAGATAACAAAAAAGGCACCTAGTGAGCTAAAAATATAGCGAAACTCAAAACTGATCCCAGGTGTACTTATATAGGACGGGCCAGACATTACATTGGAGACATAGAATTTTATAAATCCAACTCATCTACTCCAAAAGATCCCAAAAATTAAAAGATACAACAGTCTCACGTTAACCCAAGATGTGCAAAATAAATCACCAAGACTTGATTGTTTCACCTAACCCAACATAAGGCAGCGCCCTCTGGATCATATCAGGTTGGCATACTAAATTTTACGGGACTTGGCTGCCCTCTCAAACACATCTACAATCACATCGGGACAAGATCTTTTTAGGTGTACATACCCTTGGCTTGCAACCACATCATCGATCCTATTTGAAGAGAGCATAAATTCAATGCAAGCATCTTTGAGGTTGCTGCAATGATGCTGGTCAGCTAGGGCTAATATGGTCGCCACAGTCTCGACATCAAGACTCTTGCATAGGATTCCTTCACATATCATCTTCATCCTTTCCAGGGCATACTTATCTGCAGCCACAAGCAAGTGCTTAACCATCTCTGTTTTGTCATCATCAGCAAGGTCATCCATGGAAGGCATCGAATCCGTGTAGATGAAGTGAAGAAATGCCTTGAAAACAGTAGGCTGCATGTCCTCAATGGTTATTTCCTGCCTCCCATTGTCCCCCATCGGGCCGTCTAAATCCGCATCGAAGACCGGCGACCGCATTGCAAGAACAACCCTGTGTGCAGGGAAAACTTCCCCTTGAACACTGAAAGTGACGTCGGCTCCTTTCTTCTCCGCCAACAATTTTGCAAGATTTTCCGACAAGTCGGACGGTGGCAACTGTTTTTCCTTGATAACCTCAAGGTCGCACTCGATTAGAAGGCGGTCGTCCCGCAGGTACTTGGACTCTTGTTCAACAGTCCTCTTCATGAACAGCAGGCATCCCCAAGCATTTGTATTGTCGAATAGTTGTGGCAGTCCCGGGCAGCGCACCACATGCGACTGCCCCGTAACCGGATCCACAAGCTTGAAGGTGTAGAGCGCCCTCACCTCGGCGTTCTTGGTCAAGAGCCTGAGGGAGACAGAGACGTAGTCTTCAGGCCCCTTTTCTCTGTATCCGTCCGGGTAGTAGCGGATGCACCATTCGTAGCCGCCGACGGAGAAGGCCTCGGAAGAGAGGTATTTGGCTCTGCCAAGGCCCTTGTGCAGGCTGTAGCCAATGACCTCGAACGCGACCGTGGCCCGTGCCGTCTCCGGGGTGCACCTCGATGGTACCCTCACTATGGGACTCTGCGATGCTGCCATCGTGGGAGTTGGGAGAAGGATGGGGTCCCGGGCAGGCCGGCGGAGATGCGAGGGGAAATGGGAAGCGGCGGAGCGACGGGAGAAGATGAGCCGACAAGGGTTCGGGACGAGGGTTATGACGAGTGAGGAACGTTCTCTTGATTTTGATCCGACGGACGGATGTTGGGACCGTCCCGACCGTTTACTGGAGAAGAAACCTTGACCTAGGGGACCACGTCGTAAGCCTTGTGTTTACTTACAGTGGAGATCGGGTTTGGACGCGAAAACTCGTTTTCAAAGGCAAATATACGTGTATGAGTGTCATCTATCATAGATTATGCTTTGAGATTGGTGAGATTACTTGTCCTCTTTTTAACAAAACTGAAATATAATTGAAACAGATTTAAGCAGTAGAAAATGTTTAAAAAGTTTCACAAACACGTGAGCAACATATGTGAAACTTTATAAAATATACGTTGAACAATAAATAATTTTTCACAAGTTTGAGACATGTTTCACAAATTTCAGACATATTTCACAAATTTTTAGAAACTAGATCAACACATGGGTGACGTCAGCGTGACGTCATCACTGTTGTATCTACCGGAGCCGGTAAAATCGTTGTGTTCGTTTGGACGGGCTTGTAAATCTCCCATACTTTGCTCCCATACTTTTGTTTACTCGTAGCATCTCCAACAACAGCTTTATACCGCAGCGTCGTATCGAGCGTTCACGGTGCCAAGCCGGCTGCTGTCGATCTGATATTCAAAAGAAGATATATAAATTTTGAACAATTTTTTAGATGTAGTTTTGGACAGCGAACACACTGTAACACACTGAATTTTTCAGATATTGTAGTTTTGGGCGGCGAACACACCGAGACAACTGAATTTGTTCGACACTACATTCACACAATGAAACACATTTAGATGCACAACTTTATCGGAAAAATTCAGACGCACAAACACGACCTAAAACTAATCACAGTCGCTGCCGCTATCGGTGTCCTCCTGTGTCTCGAATGTGTACATCCAACGCTCGTCGTCGAAAGGAATGGCGCGGTGCCATCTTCGAGATGGCGGGGAAATGCCTAGCGGGAGTCGGCGGAGGCGGGGACCGACCGGATCTGCGATGAGAGCGGCGGGGGAGGGCTTTGGTGGCGGGAATCGGCGGCGTTCACGGGGGGCGGTGGGCGGGAAGACATTTAAGGGCGGTTGGGCTGCGCACCAGCGTCTAGGGTTTGTAATACACGGCATCGTGTGCCGTCTATATGCACCATGAACACTAGTTTATTCGGGCACGCTGAATCTTTTTTGGGCCGCCTGTATATTGCTGGGCTTCTGCTGGAGCATTGCCGCGCCCGCAAAAAAAGTCATTTTTCCGGCGCCGCTCTTAAATTCTGATATTGTTGGAGATGCTCCTATCCTAGTTCAAACGGGTAATTCCGAGATATCCCCGTAATTTTACATTTTTAAAAATTATAAAAGTTTTATCGTACTAGCATATTTTTGGGAAGGTAATATTTAAGGTGATGGAAAGGAATTTGATGAAACACCAAATCTCCTTTCATCCCAAATACCTTGGGGATGAAAATACGAGAGAAATAAACTAGGCTTAAATCTTCTTATTTTTCGCCAAGTATTTTCAGGAAAAGTATTTCAGTGGGATTGACACCAAATACTCACCTGCCTGGCTGTCTCCAAACCTTTCTCATAGAAAAAATACAGGAGAAGTAAACAAAGCCTTAAAGTTTTATAAGGCCTAGGAGAAATCGACAAGATTAACAAAATACTACTCCCTTCGTCCTGTAAAATTTATCTTAGATTTATTAAAATTTGGATGGGTGGACCGCTCATTTCTCCCCCTCCCCTCTCTCCTCACGCTACAGTAGCTGAGTGTCTCTCACCGAAGGCCGGGCCGATCCGATGGCCTCTCCGCCGGCCTAGCCGGTCGGATATGGCCTAGGAGAGGCGCCGGAGCTAGGTTAGTGTATAGATCTAGGTTTGCTTGGCTTTATGCCGGAGTTTGGCACTTTGCCGGGAGTTGGCTGCTAGATCTCTTGGCCGAGATCTGGAGCCAGCCTGCAACCTTCTTCTCCGACGAGTTACTCCGGCGGTCGGAGTCAGCTGCGGTGAAGATCTGGGCGGCGGGCTACTCCAAAAATAAAGGGCCCTTATCCCGTGCCAAGCACAAGCTTCTCTAGGCAGTCCTGCTCCTTTCTCTGGCCGGCCGTGGCGGCGAGGGGGGAAGAGGAGTTGCGGCTGTTCAGGAAGCGGTGGCTTGGAGACGGCGGGGATTTGTTGCTGCGTCGGAGAGCTTCTTTGCTCTCGTTTCTGGAGTTCTTCAGCGGAGGACTCAAGCCGGTGATCTCCTCCGCCCTGCCTCTGCTCATCATGGTCGAAGGGCGACCCTCGTAGGCCTCGATTCGATGGTCTATCTACCTCCAGGCTTCATGCCGATGCGGAGGATCTTCAGCTCCGGTTGCTGCGCACCTTCCAGTGGTGCTGGCCCAAGTGGTTCGTCCCCGGTGCCGGTACTCCTAGCGCGGCGGCGGAGCTCAGTGCTTGATGGTGGAGAAGGATCTCAAGGACCCGATTGCTTTTTATCTTTTTGTCCTGAGGACCTTGTTGTAATTTCTGGGGTTGTTTCTGCAGTTCCTGGTTTGGCTGGACTCCCTTGTAACTTCTTCATCCACCGTTTATATATGAGGCAGCATCCGGGTCCTTCTGGACCCGTACCCGTTCAAAAAAAAATTTAAAATTTGGATGCATCTACCGAACTTTCATGAAACAGGGAGTAGAATACGAACAATCTATATCTATACCTAATAATAAAGGAGCTAAGGTTTCTGCCAAAATTTTCGTCCAACTTTTTTTTGGACGGATTTACCCTCCCACCAAAACACATATAACGCACAATGCCACCGTGTGTACCGGTTCGTCTTATTTTTTTTCCTCACACATCGTCCTCTGCCAAGAACCTTATCTCGCACTCCCGATCCAATCCGGCCGTGTTTTTCTCAGTTTTTTCCCTCGTCCACCGGATCCGGCCGAAAATTGAGTCTCGACCAAGCAGGACTCCTCTTCTTTCCTTCTAGGAGCCTTTAAATATGGAGCCATCCCTTCATCAGATTGATCGACAATCCAGATGGAAATCGCCGAGATACTCCTTCAATCAGCCAGATCTGGGCGGAATTAAAATTGGTACCTCTCCTTGATCGATCGAACAGTAGGTCGGAGGGGCTAGGAAGGGGATCGCTCGCGTTTGTCCCCCGCTGATTACGGCTGACCTGTCTCGCTCAGGGCTCAATCTGTTGTTGGCCGCGGAGAAGATTAGGGGAAGATCGGGCCAAGGGGGAGAGAAGCTGAGATCGACCGCGTTAGACTCGAGAGGCCCCGGCAACGCTTACATGGAGCTCGTTCTGATCAGGATGCACTCTGTGGGTAACTGTGCTCGCCTCGATTATGAGGAGATAAGCGGGTGATCTCCGACTTATCTTCCCATGGCGGAGAAGAGGTGGTGGGATAGCATGACATCCTCCTCCCATCGACTCACCCGTGCGCTTATTCTTGCACCGCCATTGAATCTGTGTGCCCTTCTCACCACAAATCCTTTCCCTGGTCTCCTTCTCTACCGAAAGATGGCGGCGTGGTGACGTGGTAGGCGGGCGGCCGGAGGCGCGCTGGCCGGCCCTGCTTTGGGGGAATCAGGGGAGGTATTGGATCTATCCGAAGTTGGCGTTGTCATCGGTGTCGGTGGATCTGGCTCCTGGACCCTTCCTTCTTGGAGAAGACGCAGGATTGATTTCCGCCCTTGCAGAGGCAGTGGTGGAGCCGGACAGGTGGTCTACGCCCGATGCAGAGGCCCTGCCCCTCGATTCTCCCGATCCAGGTGTTCAAGATCGTGGAGGGCCGCCGGAGTTCACTAGGATGTGCACTGCGCCTTTGGAGGCACTCGACGACGACGACTCGTCCCCAGTCTATACGGTGCTCTCCCGGAAGCAGGACGGTAAGTCCGCCATGGCTCGCCACACCTCGCGTGCAGGCCCTTGCTCAAATTGACCCCATGGCAAAATCTGTTAAGCAGATCCAACTTCTCGGATGCGAGTACTGAAGTGCTTGTCAGAGTGAAATAATTTTACATCTGTTTTTGTCTCTACTCTCTAGATTGGCGTGGTAGCTTTTCCATGGAAGTCTCCCGTTGGAATATTTAGAATCTACATGTTTTGGTGCAGAGTGTGTTCTCTGAATTGGCGACAAAGCAGCTAGGGTAAATCGGGAGTGATTGGCTGTTACTTCTCCTGAATATGAGCGAACCTGGTTCTGAACTTCTACTCAACCTACAGGCGCGGATGCGGTGTGCCTCTACTTTGATTTTTCTCTCGCGCTTTTGCTGATACATTGTTGTAGATAGTGCCTGCAGAATATATATATGATAATCGTATTATGTTTCAGAAGTAATCTCATGTAGATATAGTCAGTCAAATCTAACTTTTAATGGAATTTGGTTACTTCCCCTATTTTTGGTCAGATCTGTTTGTATGTCTGATGTACCTTTATTGATTACTTAAAAATGGAAGCTATAGCTATACTTATTTATTACTTAGATATGATTGGGGAGTTAACCATCTTGTGCTAGAAATGTTCTGAGCGAGCATGTGATAGTGAAACCAGATGTCAAAAATTGTTGATCGAGCATATCTCTGATGATGGTATACAACCAAAATCACTCAGCCAATAAGATGCTTAGGTTCTATAAATTTTCTTTTCAACTAATGCACACTATTTAGTTTGGCACCATTGTAAGGCACCCGGTGCAACGCACAAATAAAGTGTTGTTGGCAAGTGGAAGGAGCATCGACGCAACAAAACTATGACAGCAGGCTGTGGAGTCCAGGTACATCTCGGTCTGCTTTACCGCTGTTGGTCGGACTTTCTTATTCCTCTTCTTTGAACACGCACATTAGTTTTAGATTTAGTCTCATCACAGAGGACAGTCGTGTCATGTTCATGCATCCCGTGAGACTTTGATAATGTAAGTGTTCATGAATTTTCCTCATAGGTTCGAATATAAAAAAATAGCAAATATTCCTGAATCCAAGAGACTAGAATAATCCGTCAAAAAAAGATTAGCGGGCATGTTCTATTAAAAATTCGATCAAATTTTGAGAGATGTTGGAGATGGATGGAAAGGTTCGCTGCAACGCGCGGGCATTTTCCTAGTCTATATCTATACCTAATAATAATAAAGGGAAAAGCGTTTCTCCCTTCGTCCGTTGATTTCTTGTTGGTCCGTTTCGTCCGTGGTACTTGGTCCGTCGCCTTTCCTTCTACCGATCCCAGAAAAAAACGTCGAACAAAACGCTTCTTTCCCGGATGGAATAAAACAATTCGTGTCGGTTTCAGTAGTCTAACCCATATAGGAGTATATTTCCCGCCGCTGCCTCCTCGATAAATCAGATTGGATCGACTCCCGTCGAAAAATTTATGTACCGCACGGAAGGACGAGGCGCAGAGAGAATCTATCCCCCACCTCGATTTACAGCGGAGACTCTCGATTTGGATCGAATCCGGTGAAAAAAATCTGCCCTGGCACCTCGATTCCCAGCGGAAACAAGGACGAGGCTAAGCAGAGAACAATCTGCCCCGCATCTCGATTCCCAGCGGAAACAAGGACGAGGCTAAGCAGAGAACAATCCTACTGAAACCCTCGATTTACAACGGAGACGACCAGCAAGCACAGGCCAGGCAGAGGAAGGACCTGGACGTCTGGACATCAGCGGGAATCACGCACGCGAGATGGCTTCTTCGTCGACCAAGGCCGCCTTCACCGACTTCCTCTCTGCCGAGCCGAAACACTCAGGTATGGTTCATCAGTCTTCAGCCAACCCGAATCTTTTGTCTAAATATTCCCAACTAAAGCTACCACAGTTTGTCTAAATATTCCAAACTAAAGCTACAGCAGCCATGAATTGGAACGGCGCCGCGAAGACGACGACATGTCTGTACTGTATTGCCTCCTTCCTTGGGGAGGAGCGGACCCATCTGTATCGCCTGCTATATGATCCAACGAAGGAAGTGGCCCAGTCGCTTTTGTTTTTTCTCCTTAGAAAAAACTAATCTAGCATGGTTGTTACGAGATTTATTCGTGAAACTACGTCACTGTTTAAAAGATATTTTTTTGCAAGACACTGCGCTTGTATGTGTCCTCTGTTACCAGGAAGAGAGATATAGAGAATATAGAAAAGGAGAGCAAAGTAAGTTGTTGTGTCCACGCTGGCTCTTCCGTGACGACAAATTCACAACGTGTCTTTTCAGCCTACCTACTCCGGATTGCGCGAAATTGGCAAGAAATAATGTCTTGATTCATTTATGTACTATGATCAAGGTTTAAAATAGCGTGCTAAATGAAATAACGTCGGCCTTCTTGTCTATGATCAATCTTATAATGGTCTTCGAATTATGGGTTAATTTAATTAAAATTGTAAAAATAATTGCATAGTACTTATAAGCGTAGATTGTTTGCAATAAATATTAGTTCCTGACTGATCACCCATTTATCGAAGAGCTTGATGCTAATTGGTAAAGCTTAATTTAATGTTATATTTTGTATAATTAAAGATGCTCTTAAATTTGAAAAAACATGATCAATTTTCATTAATATAAAATTTATTTATATTTATAATACTCACAATATGAAAAATCTTATGCAATGCAGGCAAGCAATTTGGGATGCAATTTCAAGTCATGGATGTCAAGGAAAAAAGAAGAATAAAAGATAGAGAGCGACATGCCCGGTTGACTGATCAAGAGAAGCAGCAAAAACTAAGAAAACGCCGTGAAACTTATAAGCAAAACAAAAAGATGAAAAAGACGAAAAAATATGCAGATTTAGAGCCAGAACAAAGGAAAAAAGTATGTGCACAAAAAAGACAGAAATATGCAAATATGCAACCAGCAGAAAAGAAAGCTAGATTAGAACAAATTATAGCTAACCGTGAGTTCAGACGCAACACGCCATGTAAAGATTCGATTGCGATGGTGAACCCTTTATATGTCTCTACATAGTAAATTGGTGCATTTGCGTTTAATTAATGTGTACCTAGAGGTTATATGAATATATTGACATATTTTTTTATCCATTTTTGCTAATTTGGAGCAAAATTTAGGCAATGCTTATATTTTTCGATATAAATCTGACTATTTTTGAACCGTTGCAACGCACGGGTATTTTTCCTAGTTCCCTCACTAAAAAAACTAGAATACGAACAAGCCTAACACGATGCTTCTGCACACGGAAACGACGCCACAAATATAGATGAAACAGAAAAACATATGGTTCTGACAAAACAGACATTATACAAAATAAGGTCAGCATTTCTAGCAGAAAACATTGCTGCTACACCACCGAGGATACACTGATGAACCAACTTAAAACCAATACATAGGTCTGAGATCCTCCAACACACAATTCAACAAAGTTTCGACTATCTAATACTACTGCTGAAAAAGAGCATCGCGGTGATCTGGAGAAAGAGCCAACAAGGCTTCTGATACAACCAACCAAAAGGGCAGAGATTCAGCGCACAACCTCAAGCAAAGACGGGTGACTCCGCCACACAAATCACCTGAACTTCGGCTTCTTTAAAGGCCCTCCCTTGGAGCTGCCCCGATCTGGCGGTGGACGAGATTTCATGCCGCTACTACGTTCTGGCGGTGGACGAGGCTTGCTGCTGCTAGCATTTCCGCGTTCTGGTGGACGAGGCTTGCTGCTGCTGCCAGCATTACCGCGTTCTGGTGGACGAGGCTTGCTGATGCTAGTCAGGTTGCCACGTTCCGATGATGGGCGGGGCTTGCTGAAAGTCTTGACCTTGCGACGCCTTCTTTCTTCCTCGCTGTCTGATTCTGCACCATGATCCCTGTCTGCATTGGTTGCCTCCCGTTCCAGCTCATCCCAGGTCTTGCCTTTCTCTTCCTCAGAGTCTACTTCCGAATCCTCCTCCTCGTCATCATCTGATTCCACCAAAGACGCACTGTCGGAATCATCTTCTTCTGATTCAGACTCGGGCTCAGCATCAGAAGGCTCATACCCCTGATCTGATTCCTCTGATTCCTCCACCTCAGAATCACTTCCCTCCATATTCAAGAACTCCCAGCCACCATCATCAACAAACTTCCGAGGATCATCAATGATAGTTTTCAGAATAGGACGCCAATTCAAGTTCAGCCTGCTCTCATAGTATTTGAGATCAGTGGTGTCAAGCCACTCCTTTATTGCATCAAGTGATGTCGATGGAATGGAATCGATGCGAAGAACATCCTTCTTGAAGTCCTTAAGCACGATAGCCATGTCAAAGTTCTTCGTTCCAAAGCCCACCCTCTCTAGATTAACAATCTCTATCTCACCGAGTGTGACCACCAGGAAGGGAGTCTCAATTAGCTCAACCAAGCAAGTTGACGTTGGAATGATGAAAGCTGAAGCTTTGTACGGGACCCCATGGAATCCAAGCTCTCTAAGCGGGATATCAAACTCCAGATCAAGCCCCTTGAACTGTGGCTGCGACCAGTGGTCATTAACCTTGTTCACATAGTTCTGGAACTCCATGTTAATTCTGTTCTTCCGATCCCTCTCACGCTGCTCCTCTTCAATCTCATCAGGATCAAGGGCCGATCTTCTACTGCCACCGACAGTCTGAACAACATCCATCACTTCAACGTAAAATTGAACATCCTTAGTTTTCTTGTTTCCAACCATGATATGATTGTGCAAATGGAAATGAAGGAGGGTGATCATTTCTTTTTCTGCTGGCTGGAAGAAAGCATGTTTTACATTCCCGTACATGATATCCACACGCTCATCAGCCCTTGAATTGGAATATCTGAAACCATTAACATGAGCCTCAAGAGTTCCTGTCAACTTCCTCCCACGACCACCAGATGCAGGCCGTATCCACACATCGTTAAGCCTCATTTGCTTCAATTTTGTGCTTGCCTGCTGCAGTTTCTCCTGAGTAACAAGGGTGGCCCTTTCAGCTCTCTCTGACTCCCTTGAAGCAACCTGCCTCCTCAATGTTTTGATCTGCTGAACAACTTCACTGCTATGCCGTGGATCCTTTGATCGGAATGTGATCTCTTTCAAGTAGATAGCTCCTTGAGACTTCAGATTGTTATCATTTGAGAATGGCATGCCAGGTACATTAAAGAAAATGCGGATGGTGCAGGTGCGGTTGTCTTGGTGGCTAGTCACACTCTTAACAGTAGAAACATGGAAAGGGACCATACTGCCATAAATAGGCAAGAGAACAGCTTCATTCCTCTGATCTACTTGTATCACCAACTCTCTTGAATAAGGCACATCATTAACATTCTTGTATGCAACAAGCTCATTCGAAGCCTTAGAAGGACCACGTCCGTTACCGGAACCAGAACCATCCCCAGCAAGCCTTCTAGCAGTCTCTTCATTCTTTTGACGAGCAAGTTCAGCCTGGTGCTGTCTCCGGAGCTCTTCCTTGGACATCTCCTGGTTGTCCGATCGAAGTGTCGCCTTGGATGGTACTGCTTCCAGGCCATTCGGCTCAACCTTAGGCCGTTTAGGCTTAGGAGTATCTTCCTCATCTTCATTAAACGAGTATGCAACATCTTTAACAGCCTTCGAGCAATTTGTTAAGATCTCTACTGTCTTGTCACTAACCAAAGCTGTATCAGCTAATAACAAAGAAAACTGTTTTGTCTTCTCATTGTTTGTTTCTGCTTGGACATTACTCAAACCAAGACATACATTGAAAACCATGCCCTCTTTTATCAGACGGTCATTCTTTGCATTTAAGTTTAAGCCAGATTCTCGGAACTCAAGGCCCATTCCAGTTCCAGCTGACTTTGTTAGATTAGGAAGTAGCTCAGGCGCATTCTTCTCAAAGACTGCAACTGCAGCCTGATAAACTGCGCACATCTGATTCCCTGGCTTACATGCTGCTAAAGCAGCTTCCTGGGCTTTCAAAAGTGTCTCATATGCTTTACTCTGTGTCAGGGTAGCATCTATCAGAAATGTTCTGGCAACATTGGAACAATAGTTGCTGTACCTGGATCCAATTGCACAAATGATAACACTTGCAGAGTCATAGTAGAGATAATCATCATTGCTGGAGGCACCTGGCTTAAGATCGAACTTCCCCCCGCTTTGAAAGACAGGAGGATAGCATATATCAATATTTTCAGCCTTCAACTTTACCTTGGCCTTCAAAGGATCAAGAATAATCTTCTCTGTGTCATCCATCAGTGAGGAGTGTGAGACTTTCCTCTCCTCATCAATAACCTTCTCCATGTTTGGAACCACAAAGTTCTTCATTACAGATGAAGTTAGATAAGCAGCCTTTTTCACACAGATAATCTCCGTGGCATCCTTCACAGCAAAAAGCTCAGAAAAGCCATTTGTGACATCAATAAGCTGTACAGATTCCCCAGATAGCTTTTCTGCCCATGTTTCGAGAAGCTTACCCTCAGGTGCCTCTTTTGCAAGGTGACCAACAACTGGGGTGTCAGATTTCGACTGAGCACAAACGGCTTGCAGTATGTCATCCATCAGGTCAATGCCATCCCCATTCTTACCCTTCACGTGCAAGGCAATATCAGCACCAACAGCCTCATTTGCAGCATTCTTGAGGGTTCCAATGAGATTTGCTTTCTTCTGGCTGCATAAGAAATGTATTTGCTTGTGCGTGAAAACAATAATGGTTTCTGGAAACTCGTATCCAAGTAACCAAACATCCAGAGCTGAGGACTTCAAATAACGCAGATCGTCGGAAGAAGGTGGAGTAGCAATAGCAATGGCATCAGAAGAACCCCAAAGATCAGAATTGTTTACATTCCAATGGTCATAGAACACCTTCAGTCGCTTACTGAAGTTCTCTAAATTGATTGTATAGGCTCCTGCTGATCCTGACTTTGCTTTACCATTATCAGCCATCTTTAGCAATAAGCTCACATTAACCAAGCCAACTGCAGGAAAATTGATCCATAGTTAGCTAATGCAGCAAGCATTTACAATTACAATTTTACATTATGAAATGCTAATGAACAGATATACAGAAAATATATCAAATCCATGAAAAATACCACAACAGAACAGGTGGAGTGATATCACAAATTTTGATCTTGAGAACAAAGCTTGCAAACTGGTTTATTTATTCTGAATTAGATGCTGTCAAATCAAGAAAAAACTAGTCTTGACTCCTAACACTGCTCATTGCTTAGCTTCGCAAGATCATTTGTTATGATACAAAACAAGATGTATCTCCATAGTAAATTATTGCAATAAATTTAGAGTGTCCAAAACAAATTAAAATCTCATCACTAGGACAGGCATCAACTGCCATGTGAAGTCAGGTAATTTCTTTTATTAAGGGTCTCGTAGTTTTAAGGAAAGGAACCACCATATTGCGTAAAAAACTAATTCATCGTAACATGGTGAGTATTGAAGCTACCAAGGTATGGACCAATAGGAGGCCAACACATGGCTGTTACTAATGAATAGACAAATATCCAGAAATGACATACTGCGGCTCCTACTTGACTTTCCAAAAGCAAGGAACGTATAAATTTCTTACTCCCTTCGTACCAAAAAGGATGTCGCAGATTTGTGTAAATTTGGATGTATCTATAGTTCTATACACTGAATCGCGTCTAGACACATCCAAATTTAAACAATTTGGAACATCCTTTTCGGGGCGGAGGGCATGTAACACTGTTTTCTTTATCTGCCTACTGATTACTTCTTAGTCTAGTAATCTTGATGTCGTAGACATAAATCTGCGGAAAATTAGATGGCCTTTAGCATGACTGGTAATCAATGGACTACAGCCCTTGCAGTAGATTCATTACATCAATATTTTGAAATATGCAGACTTTGGACGCATGCATAGAAGTGTGCCCAAGGATTCAACACTTCTTCAGAAAAATAACAACATGTGGACAGTTCTATACATATCTCACACATGGTTGTAATATGTGCAATGCATAATCTATTTACATATATGCTAGCGCTAAAATGAAAAATGATATCTTCACTATTAATTAGGAGTTAGGGTTGGTACGTCACTTTCAACACCAAACATCAGAGAAATCAGGACCATCAAATAGCCATCGAAAACACCCACTAAACATTGGGAGAATCAACACTGTCTGATGCTTTTTTACCGCCGTGCACCCTCCTCTCCTCATTAGCGCTAGAGGAGATCTTCTCTTTCCTTGTTTGCGCTGGTGCATCAAATCCTCACCAAAATTATTCCCTCCCTAAAATCTAACTTATTTACTTGCTACAGATGATTACTTCCCTAGAATATCTCAACAGAATATAAATCGGCAGAACCACTCCTGCCTTGCCTCATTCATGTACCATGCCTCCTAGTAGGAGTATAAACCAAACTCTATCTTTTCAATGAAATGAAACGCAAAAGTCTTATGCGTTTTCACGAAAAAAATCATTCAGAACATGAGCTCTTTTAATATGCTCCATCGTACCACCTAGGAGGTAAGAGCATTGACCAAATCTAAACCATTGATTCTTATAATAGGTGGGGCCAAGTTATTTTGCATGTGTATGAAACCTGTTGTAGCCGGTGGAACCCTCCGGTACTACAATTCCAAATAGGAAAGAAAAGTATGTCATGTTCCCTAATGGCATTCTCCACCATTAAATCTCTCCACAAATTTTGTGCCCATGGAGGCAGTACCGTGACTTTGTTTGGCTGCCACACAATGACATGAGCCATGTTTTTTTTTCTTAATGCGTATTTGGCCAGGCGCAGTGGTAGAGTGTCTCCACTTGTGTCCAGGAGATCCTGGGTTCGAATCAGCCTCCTTGCATAATAAAAGGCAAGGGAAAGGCCGCCTAGAAATACCCTTGCCCATACCCCACGATGTGTGGGAGCTTTCAGCACTGGTAGCCCATGCTACTTCTTCATAGTTGGAAGTTTCCTAAGTTTTTTCTTTTGTTTCTCGTCACAAGATATTTTTTTAATGTCGGACCAAATATATACTAGTTATAATTTTTATTCTTTTCGCCGAAGATATACATCACAAAAATGTGTAGAAAAATGTTACCACCCTAATACAAAAAAATATTGTCATGTCAAACTACCATTGCTAGCATGGCGCATACTTGTTAGACAATATCTTTCCGAATGGTCTCCATATGGTAGGGGTATACCAAAAATAAACCGTACTGTCATTTATTGATACTTTCCAATTATATTTTTTCCTTTTGTCTAGGGCTTAACAATTATAAAACATGCTAATACTTATTTAAGAGGGTCGGGTGAACCTCTCTTGGGTAACCTGCTGCCTCCTTAAATCTAGGCCCTTAGATTGAAAAAACAGACAGTCCAAAATTGTTGGGAGCATGTTAAAATTTCTCTCAGAACATATGTCTAGCAAAACTTCCCTTCTCTCACAAAATTAGCGCGTGCAACATATCACTACCAAAACACTAGCCCATTGCTCGTCTCCATCTCTTCGACGATATCACCACCATCAGCACCGCTGCAGCACGACTTGCTTCTCCAGAGTACACACATCACCGACATCGTCTGTAGAATTTCTGCGAGGTCACCGGCACTGTGTCTCATCTGCGTCCTGCGAACTCTCCTCACAGGCCAGCAAAAATAGGTGCACAATGCTCAACCTTATGTTCTTCAGATAAACATAACATTTTAGCTCAAAGTGGTATAACTGTATCACATGCAGCACGGACAATTCTCACAGCATCTATCAAACTACTTCTAGCAACCTATCAAGCAGACATGCGAGGGTTTACAAATTAACACATCTAATGTCCCAGGATGTTTTCTTACCAGGTACAAAAATATCTGACATAATGAATGAAAATGCATCAAGGACTTCCAATATCTGCTATACATCTGGAGCTTCGCGACATGGGCTAACTCACAGGAGTTATCAGGTCAGACTAGACTCGATTCCATTATACATTCTGGAAGTTTACTACTGTTTTCTATTAGACATTTCACCAGAGGGAAAGGGTTTGTGATGGATGGCTGTTTTCATTTTATGTTTGTATAGTTACTCCAGACGTTTTTGTCGCTGGCTAATACTCTCCCTGAGCAATATATACTACAAAAAAAAATGAATCAATCAATTACTTACTAATAATGTGTATGTTCTTTCAAAACCAAAATGAGACACGATACAAGAGTGGGTGTGGGCAAGGGGCAAATAACCAGGGTGGTTTGCATTGGTAGTTGCTGGTGTCCTTTTGGGTGATATCAGCATGAATCCATCATCCCTATCAACCACTGCTAGGACTATGTTGATGCTAATTGCATACCTAAGTGCCCAACAGGCAACATACCGCCACTCTCTCCGAACTCCGAAGTTACACCCCGCTGGATCCGGAAGATCGGTGATCAGCGCCATCGGTCCTTGTCACAGTTAGAGCACTCTCTATCTCTCATGATATGAACTACTAGTCGGCGGAGCTGGAGAGAAAACCAGGGATGCGGCATGGAAACGACTAGGTGATTTGTCAAGCTAAAAAAACCAACATCGGAACGCAAGTGCCGACGTAGGAGGACTAGGGAATACATTGGCGGTATTGTTGGCGTGGAACGAGTACGAAGCACAATGACATAGAGGAAAAAAAAAACTTGAGAGCCCATAGCTGCGCAGGGCCATTCAACTAGTAAGTCAGAAACATGGAAGAAGTACCTTATATATGATCGCCCGCAGTAAGCAGTGTAATGGAGACTCGCAGTCTACAGTTAACGAAATTCTCCAATCTACGATCTTGGCGCGACTTCTCCTACCTAAGACGAGATGGGAAACCTAGAGCTCGAAAGGGGATGTTACTTCCATCTTGACCAAGTCACGGACCCAGAGGTACCCGAATTCGGCGGCGACGGTGTGCAAGAAAGGGGATAATCGAGAGGAATGGGAGGACACGGAACTCACCGCTCTAGGGCTGACGTTGGGTAGGGTGGGCCGCCGGCCGAGAGGGTCTCCGGCGTTGCAGGTCTGTCGGAGCGCGAGAGGGGGATCGAGGAGGACGGGGTGGCCGCCGATCGCGAGGGAGGTCGTGGGTGGCAGCTGGTTGCCGGCGAGGAGACGGCGACGTCGCTAGAGGGGCTCGCTGAGGAACGCGGGAGCGAGATGGGGGAAGCGTCTGGTAGAGGGGGGGCACTGGCCGCTCGCTCGGACAAGGCAGGCACACACAGGGTCTAGTCTAGGGTTAGGAGGACTAGACCGTGTCACGTGTTTCGACCGTGCCAGGTTACTCCTTCCTTGGGTCGGAAAGACGAGAGCGGCTGCGGCCCAACAACCACATCGTTTAAAGCATTTCCAGCCGCTGCCTCCAAAGATTTTACAAAGATTTTTAGGTTTGTCCGACATTTTTTCATTCTTAGAGCATCTCCACTCGTTGGCGCTCTCCACGCTTAAATCCGGCGAAAGTTTCGTCCGGATTGGAGGAAAATAGGTCTGGGGAGCGCCGAAGTTCCAGCCGTCCCCCCGGCAGGACACCCCCAACTTGGGACATTTGACATATTTCAAACAAATTCGACATAAAATTTAACAAGTTCGGCAAATAAGATTTAGAAAATTGCTCATCCTCTTCGTCCGAGTCCATGGCAGGCGAGGCAAATGGACGAACACCTGACGGGCGTGGTCGAGGCAACCCGAGCCGCGAGCGACGAGGAGTAGGCCAAAGTCGGAAAACAGGCCGGCGGAGGAGCAGCCAGATAGGCCTTCGTCGAAAGACGGCGGAATATAGGCAGGTGGAGAAGGAGGGACGACGGAATCTGGGCAACAAGTCGGCGGGGTGGTGCCGGTGGCGAGAGAGATACGAGGGGTGGGGGAGATTTTGAGCGAGGTGGCGGTGGGGTTCGTGTGTCGAGCCGCCGACAGATCGGGCCCTTCCCCGCTTTTCACTCGTCCGGAGTCCCCGATAGATCCCCGGGGGACCGGGGATGGCGTGGGCTCGCCGGATGGATGAAGGGCCAAATCCGGACGAAAACGAGGAACCGGGGGCGCGACTGGGTTCGCCGTCCGGATGGAAAAAACGTCGCTCGGGGGCCTCGTCGGGGAGACGAGTGGAGATGCTCTTAGACGTGTTCTAAAGACCATTCCCGTCCAGCGCGGCTCAATACGATATTCGGCGCCGACAGCCTCGTTGGCCGGAGGAACACGTGAAACAAGGAGGGGCGCGTCCATTTCTGGGTGTTCCCGGGCGTACCCTCTCGGCCGTCGTTGATGGCATCCACAGGGACGCCGCAAGGTTGGAGATGTCAGCTTCTCAGTCGCCATCTCCTCCTACCGCAACACGCTGACAACCGAGGAGGATGTACTCGTCCTCCTCGAACTCTTCTTCTTCGGGGTCGACGCGATCAACACCTTCTTTGCACTACGCCATGCCGTACAGCGTGCCGAAGCGCAAGGTGAAGGAGGAGCTCATCTACGCGACGCCCCCCGCGATTCGGAGGCGCGGCGGCAGCAGCATCACCATCTGTGAATCAGCACGGCAGCAGCAGAGGCGTGCCGGTGGCGCCCTCCTCGTTCGGAAGCCGGAGGTGAATGAGGAGCAGGACGACGAGGAACCCGCGAAGGCCGCGCAGATGGCGGAGTACGAGCGGCGGCAGCGCCTCATCGCTAGCAGCGACGACCCCGATGACTACCCAGGGTTGCACGCAGTGTACATGGCGTTGCTGAATGACAATGATGCCTGGAGGGGTGACCTCGACGCGGCGATCGCCATGTCCATCTGCGATGTTGGGATGCCGCTCGTTGACTTCACCAACGACGGTGAAGCTAGACCCAGCAGCGCGGTGAAGGACGAGCCCGACGAGCGCGGCAAGCAGGACGTCATCGACGACGGCATGTACAACTTCCACCAGTACGATGACCCCTCTGGCCTCCGCAAGTACTATTAGATTAGGGTTTAGGTTTAAATTTCATCGAATTTCGTTCAAATCTATGTAATATATATCGAGTTTGAATGAATTCGACTATTTTTTATTAAATTTTAAAAATCTCAATTTCTGTTTGGGGATGCGGCTGGGGAGCGACGTCTCTCAAACGCGGCACGAAGAAAAAGCGTCTCCCAAACGCTAAATCCGGCGCCGTTTGGGGGATGCGGCTGGAGATGCTCTTAATAACTTCTTTTTGGTTCGTAATTTCGTACGGTGCATGCTACCTATGCTATTTTTACTGTCTGAGGTCTAAGTTTGGTCATAGTGCATACTGCATAGTAACTTCAACTAGTGTCATGCACATAACACGAGGTTATGTGAAAGGACGAGATGTCTCCTAGAAGGGGGTGAATATGCGTTTAAAAACTCTTACGAATTTATCTTCTAAGAATGCGAAATTAAACTAACATTTAGTTTACAAGCACAAACCCTAATTATGCTAAGCTCAACTAAGTGTAACACTAACAACTAGAACTAATCAAGATAGGCACAAGATATATGTAGCACAAGTGATAGCAAGATATATGTACTTCAAACACGATGGCTATCACAAGGAAAGAGAGCCCGGGTATAAAAATAACCGAGGCACGCGGAGACGAGGATGTATTCTCGTGTTCCCTTCCTTTGCAAGAAGGTACGTCATGTTTGGAGGAGTGGAGGTCCCACGAAGGATTTCCCAACGCCATGAAGGCTCACCCTATTCTCCGAGCCCACCCACGAAGGATGATGGGCCTTTCCTTATGGTTAGCTTTTCCTTCACTCTGGAGATGGCAAGCTCCACAACCACTTCACAAGCTCCATGAAGGAGAAGCCCGAGCATCTTCACAATCTTCCTTGAAGAGATCACCGGAGCACCAACCACCAAGCCAACTAGGAGGTCTCCCTCCAAGAGTAACAAGCTCACGGTCTCTCACTCAAACTAATCGTGGTGGAGAGCTCAACACTATGCAATGATGCAAGCAAGAACACTAGAGGTGTTCAAATCCTTCACACTCAAATCCCACCCAAGCAACAAATGCTAGGATGAGATTAGAGAGGAAGAACAATGGGGAAAGTCAACAAAAGACTCCAAGATCTAGATCCAAGGGGTTCCCCTCACGTAGAGGAGAAATGGATTGGTGGGGATTGTAGATCTAGATCTCCTCTCTCAAATCCTCAAGAATGGGCAAGGTAAATTCACATAGTTGCATATCTAGAGAATTTACCTTTGTGTCAAGCCTAAATTAAAAAAGAACTAAAAATTGGTTAGCACCTATTCACCCCCCCCCCCCCACCCCCTCGGTCTAGGTGCGGCATACGATCCTTTCAGCAGTGCTCGTTCTGGACGAAAGAAACATACATTATTTTCCTAATTCTTTCAGCTACCAAACATACAACTTTTAGTACAAACATGTATACGCATGCATACTGATTTTTTTGGCAAAATTAATGGGTGTACATCTGTGCACCCATGTACCTACATAGCTTCGCCTATGAGTATAGGAGTTATGAGTCATCCCCCTCTTCCCATCAGTATTATTTATAGGCTCTTTCCCAAAAATGCGCTAATCGGGTACCAGCCGAATCGATCCACAAGCTTGACTTATTTGATTAGTATTTCAAAAATGAAAAGGATAACATAGCCTCGAATAAAGTAAATAACACACTTGCACTAGTTATAAAAATCAAAGCATCTAGCAAATTCAATTGTGGTGTTGTTCTTATCAAACGATAAATGTGTGTTTGGTTTCCTACAAAATGTGTTACAAAGAGTTGCTAGATATTTTTTGGTAAACAATCTTTCTCAGCCGGCTGATCCATCAGCCGGTTTGCTTGGGGCGCTCGGAATGTTTGTTGACCACACCTAATTCCCGTATTCTCTCTCATTTTGCGAATTTTTCCTCGATGTTACATACCACATTGCGATTTGTTATATGTGTAAATAATATTTGGTGTGTTAGTACGGGTAAAGTGGTACAATGATTTTGGTACATATATTACAGAGAGATTGCACCAAACGTTACATATGTATTCCTATAATGTTGGATAAATTAGACAAAAATGTTGGACATACTGCATAGAAATGTTTGCCGAATGATGTAACATTTTCAAAAATACTTCAGACGCAAAGAAAAATGTTACATTCGAAATTATTTTGTACCATTGATGTTTTTTTTTTGCACCATAATTTCGCCACTCGACAAACTACAGAAAAAATTGGAGACAAATGTTACATACTCTGAAAAAATGATATATACAAACCATTTTTGTACCATGATCGAACGCGCGAGAATCACTCAGCTAAATGGGAATCCGATGGCTAACAAGAGGGCTGATAATTGGCCTTTTTACAGCCGGTCGTAGGCTAGCGCTGGCCATATTTATTTCAATGTTTGTCTTTTTAATCGTTAACCGTGGATCGAAAAGCATAATAGTAGTGCCACATATATATGGACATTCTACAATGCTAGGAAGTAGGAAGAAGTGTTATGGAAATGCACTTTTGGTCTTGGCGGCATATGATCTGCAACCAGAAAAACAATTTAAAATATCAAAAAAAATTCAGACAAAACAATCGCGCATATAGAGGGTGTTTGTTCCTGGCCATAATTTTTCAAGCCAAAGTTTGGAAATTTGGCATTGATTTGATTCTTGCCACATTTTTAGGCTGCCACACTTTATTATCTATATGGCCCACCTGTCATGGATGTCGTGGTATCGTCGCGGCATATGCCATAGGGTGGCTAAAGAGAGTGGTTCATACTATGGTCTTACGGCGGTATCCGAATGCGGGTATGGGCACGAGCGACACGGCGACGTACCCAGGTTCGATGCCTTCCTGTGGAGGTAACACCTCTACTCCTGCTATGAGTGTATAAGATGTATCACAGTACAATGGTGCTCCTCGAGCTGTATCCGGCTGCTCCTGGGAGGCTAAGGTAGACGAAGGTCTCTCTCACAGGGCAGCGCTAAGACTAGAAATGAGTAAGGATTGATCGATCCCCCACACGAGAGGGGGTAGTGCAGCTTATATAGGCGTTGGCACTTTACAAAGAAGTCCCTATGACCTACTGGCCGGCTGGCCGGCTCCGGCTTCCCGCTCCTTCCCGAGGCGCCGCTGTCAGCAGCCGTTGGACGTGGAAGCCTTATCTTGTCACCAGCCGAAGTCAGCGGTATGGAGAGGAGGTGTCCCTATCGCCATCGATTGCCTGTAGCCGTACGACGCGGCGTGAGCCATGATGGCCTGTCCGGCGGAGGCACTGTTGCTCTACGGTGCCCCGCACTTTACGGAAAGTGAGATCATCGTGGACTTTAGAAGCCGGATCAACTTTCCAGTTCCTTCTCCTGCAAGGCTCACCAGCTTCGAGCCGGTCAGGGAGACACAAACCAAGCCGGATATGGCAAGTTGAAGCCGGCCCAGCCACAGCGCAAACGGCTATGACCAGACCAACGTGGACTTTGAGCCAGCCGACTACCAAGGAAGTCGGCCATGGCTCCAGCCAGCTGCTCCTCAGCCGGCCTTTGCCGCGGGCCAGCCGGCCTTGAGCCAGCTGCTCTCAGTCCTTTGCCCTACCCGGGGTCTTCCCCCGACAATGGAATAAATGTGTTACCAACTTTTGCTACACTTAGTGGCTTCAAAATTTTAAACCACATTTTTATGGCTGACACACTTGCCAAACTTAGGCTTGGTAAATTGTGGTTGGGATTCAAACATGCACATATATCGACATCCTGCGGAGAGTGGCCAAATGGCTCCCGAGCTACATGTAGCTCGTTTTCGGAGAAATTCAAAGAAATGCATTTCAAAGTTTTTAAAAAATCGGAACAAAATTGTGAAGTGGATAATAATGAAGCCTACTACCGTGCAAAAAGTCAGTCCGAGATTCGTTGTATTTTGGCCTCAGAAAAAATAACAAATCTTGATTTCATCATTGGTGAATAGTAATGAACAATACACTATAATCTAGATTTTATTATTTTGTGAGATTTTATCATTTTCATTGAGGGCAAAAAACAACATATTTCAATCTGAAAATTTACACATTGATATATTTCAACATTATTTAACGTTATGTGTTTATTTTCAAAAAAAAATTGAAGCTAAAATCAAAAAGTTTAAAGTTTGTGTATCCTGGGCTACAAAAGAGTTTGCCTAAATCTAGTTTCACCTAAAACCAACATTATTTGCGCGTGAGCTATATATATTAGTAGTTCCACAACTTGCGTGAGATGTGCAAATTAGTCCCTCAAATTGCAAAATGGGGTACCGCAGTTCCACAACTTATTTTGCTGTGCAAAAGCTAGTCCAATCGATTTAGGAGGTGACATGTGCCGATGTATTTTATGCAAAAATAACCCTCCATATTTTTCTAATAAAAAATGTAGGGAAAATCTACTTGTCGGCGCCGCACTCACGTCTCCTCGTGCGGCGCTGTCTCGTTCGGCCCTCTGACTTCACGGACGCAACCAACCAGGCCTGCTATGGGGGCCCATAGGCACCAGAGCGGCAGAGCCTCCTGCGCTAGAGATGCTACTGGTATAGACATGTGAAGCCACAAAAACTATCGTACTCCCTCCGGTTCATATTAATTGACTCTAATATGAATGTATCTACACATATTTTAGTTCTAGATACATCCATATTGAAGTCAATTAATATGAATCGGATGGAGTACATGAATCTGCTGACGTTGTAATATCTGCCTAGTCTGCTATGGTTGTATAACATGAGCTATTTTCCACACTCTCGCTAATCTATGGAAATCTAGATGCATGGAGATTGTACGAAAGGGATATTTTCAAAGGAAAATTGATTATATGTACATGCTACATAATTGAGAACCTTTTAACTGTTAAACTGGCAATCATTAATCAATCTTTCATCCAACACAAATGCATTATTTCTACATCATCAATATGGATCGACGGGGGTAGATTAATTTTGTCGTTCTTCTTATTCACACTTTGATCATCGTGTATCCTCCATAGAAGCTAACTATATTAATTCATGCATCTTTATTATTCTAAAATTTGTAAGGCTCTCTTATTCAGAAAAATCACTAGAACAAGAACTCAATATATCTACATATTGTATTGTTAATTTGTAAATTATGCATTGCTTAACTTGGAATCTTTTTCAAATTTTCACACGCTTGCCTTTATAATAGCAACTACATGATATGATTCCGCTTAGTAGGATACACACTTAAAGTTTCCTACTTCCTGGAGGTTTTGAGTTGACAACGAGCATCTCAACGAACTTTTGAGGGACACATTATCGTTGCACAACGGCACTCGGACTTGACGTCACCGGAGGTGACAGCGGGATACAAAGATCGACCTACAAAATACGATGTGTCTAGGATAGGTGTTGGAGAACTCAAGAGAGATGAATGGAGGACTAAAATATGATCCACTGGGCTGGAGAAGGGAGGAGTGGAGTAGGAGAAAGATGTTGTGGCATTTTGCAGGTTTTGCTGCAATGTGGTTCTTCTCTTTTTCGCTTGACGAGTATTTTTTGAAGCCCAACTAAGGCATGGGGCGCTCATAGGAGGCTAAGCATGAAAGACCCATAAACGTGTATTATTTTTCCGAATAAATGCTTCTATCATATTTATTATTAAGAATTGATGAGTTGCTTTTTTTGGCACCAATTTGTTGGTCGATGAACCAATTTTCTGTTATTGGTTCTTTTTTCAATAAAATATAGTAATGAACAACTGGCAAGTGGTAGAATTAGAAGTGAGTATAAATAACATAGAATGCAATGAACTACCTAGGTTGATTATTTCCTCACATGTTCCTCTGCTGAAATTACATTCTTAAAACTTGATTTCGGGTAGAGGAGAAAGACGACATATTTTCTTGTTACATGGTTGGGGCAAAGAGGTACGGGGTGAAAATTGATTAAATTTGTGAACTAAATTTTATGCACCTGTAGCAACGCACGGGCACTTAACTAGTAGACATGTGAAGCCAGAAGAACTATCGTACATGAATTTGCTGACGTTGTAATATCTACCTAGTCTGCTATGGTTGTACAACATGAGCTATTTTCCACACTCTCCCTAATCTATGGAAATCTAGATGCATGGAGATAGTACGAAAGGGATATTTTGCATGCACAATACAACACTAATGTCCGTAAAACGGGACACTTTTTTCGTTTCCTCACAAGCTCCACTTTTGTTATACAAATTAGTGTCTTCTTATGGGATTCTATTTAGAAGCATGATATGCTGCCATATAATTAAGTTAGTTATTGTTGGTGTCGATATACTGGAAATCTTGTACTCCCTCCGAGCCCGACATATTATGGATCGGAGGGAGTAGTTGTTTGTAAACATACTGGTAGCCATATATGAACAATCCAATAGTTAATATCGAGAATCCGATAGTTGTTTCAAATTAACATCTGATGACCCACAAGTATAGGGGGTCGCAACAGTCTTCGCGGGAAGTAAAACCCAATTTATTGATTCGACACAAGGGGAGCCAAAGAATACTTGAAAGCCTTAACAGCGGAGTTGTCAATTCAGCTGCACCTGGAAACAGACTTGCTCGCAAGAGTTTATCAGTAGTAACAATTTCATAGCAGTAGCAGTAGTGAAATATCAGCAGCAGTGTAACAAAAACAGCAGTAGTGATTATAGTAAACAGCAGGATTAAAATACTGTAGGCACAGGGATGGATGAACGGGCGTTGCATGGATGAGAGAAACTCTTGTAACAATCAAAGCAGGGCATTTTCAGATAGTAATAAAACGGTATCCAAGTACTAATCAATCCATAGGCATGTGCTCCATATTTAGTCGTACGTGCTCGCAATGAGAAACTTGCACAATATCTTTTGTCCTACCAGCCGGTGGCAGCCGGGCCTCTAGGGAATCTACTGGAAATTAAGGTACTCCTTTTAATAGAGCACCGGAGCAAAGCATTAACACTCCGTGAACACATGTGATCCTCACATCACTGCCTTCCCCTTCGGTTGTCCCAATTTCTGTCACTTTGGGGCCTCGGGTTCCGGACAGCAACATGTGTATACAACTTGCAGGTAAGATCATAAAACAATGAATATCATCATGAAACAATAACATGTTCAGATCTGAAATCATGGCACTCGGGCCCTAGTGACAAGAATTAAGCATAACAAGTTGCAACAATATCATCAAAGTACCAATTACGGACACTAGGCACTATGCCCTAACAGTCTTATGCTATTACATGACCAATCTCATCCAATCCCTACCATCCCCTTCAGCCTACAGCGGGGGAATTACTCACACATGGATGGGGGAAACATGGTTGGTCGATGGAGAGGCGTCGGTCGTGATGATGGCGATGATCTCCTCCAATTCCCCGTCCCGGCGGAGTGCCAGAAAGGAGTTTCTGGTCCCGAGACAGAGTTTCGCGATGGTGGCGGCGTACTGGATGTCTTCTGGCGATTTTGACTTCTCTCCGTGTGTTTTTAGATCGAAACCCTTAAATAGTCGAGAGGGGGGCGTCAGAGGCTGGCCGAGGCGGCCTCACCATAGGGCGGCGCGCCCCCCTCCTAGGCCGCGCCGGCCCATGGTGTGGGGGTCGTGGGCCCCCCCTGGCCTACCCTTCTGGCTCCGTGAATCTTCTGGAAAAATAAGCCCTTTGACATAAATTCCGGGGATTTTCCTGAAAGTTGAATTTCTGCACAAAAACGAGACACCAGGGCAATTCTGCTGAAAACAACGTTAGTCCGTGTTAGTTGTATCCAAAATACACAAATTAGAGGCAAAACAATAGCAAAAGTGTTCGGGAAAGTAGATACGTTTTGGACGTATCAACTCCCCCCAAGCTTAGCTTATTGCTTGTCCTCAAGCAATTCAGTTAACAACTGAGTGCGATAAAAGAACTTTCACGAACACATTTGTTCATATGATGTAAATACTATCATGATATGGACAAGTACTTAGGCAATCCATAATAAGATACATGCAAATAAAATCATCTAGTAGCTATGTCACTCATGGAAAAGGTACCAACAAATTAATAATAAGCATCATGAATCATGTCTATCAGCAGGATTGCAATGTTCATAAAAGGATATGATAAAGTGGTATCTCGCTTGCCCGTATTCGTACAGCAAAGCATAAATGCTCGGGCACCCCTGAAGTTCATGGAAAGACTAGAAATAGAGATTGTCAAAGATAAAAGCATCAAAGTTATACCACAGTTAATCACATTTTGGGACAAGCATATTATACTAAGAATGACAGTTGTGCTCTCAAGAAGGTGCTCGAAGAAAGGATGGTGACTCAACATAAAAGTAAAAGATTGACCCTTCGCAGAGAGAAGCAGGGATTAACATGCGCTAGAGCTTTTCATATTTAAAACAGGAGTAAAATTATTTTGAGAGGTGTTTGTTGTTGTCAACGAATGGTAATGGGTACTCCAACTACCTCGTCAACCAGACTTTCAAGAGCGGCTCCCATGAAGGACGTTATCTCTACCAGCAAGGTAGATCATCCCTCTTCTCTTTTGTTTACACAGGTATTTTAGTTTTATTATGGGTGACACTCCCCCCAACCTTTGCTTACACAAGTCATGGCTAACCGAATCCTCGGGTGCCTTCCAACAATCTCATACCATGGAGGAGTGTCTATTTGCAAAATTAAGTTGCTTACTGATGAATCAGGGCAAAACATGTGAAGAGAATTATTAATGAAGTTTGATTAATTGGGGCTGGGAACCCCGTTGCCAACTCTTTTTGCAAAATTATTGGATAAGCGGATGTACCACTAGTCCATTATGAAAGTCTGTCAAGAGTAAATGACAAGGCTGAAAGATAAACACCACATACTTTCTCATGAGCTATAAAACATTGACACAAATTGAGAAGCATTTTGAAGGTTTAAAGGTAGCGCATGAGAATAATTTACTTGCAATGGTTTGAAATGCCATGCATAGGTATTTATGGTGGACACTTTGGAATAACTTGGTTTTCAGGGGTTTGGAAGCACGAGCAGCGTTCCCGCTCAGTACAAGTGAAGGCTAGCAATAGACTGGGGAGCGACAATCAAGAGAGCAGTAACTGTCATAATCATGCTTGCGGCAAAATAAATTAACGGAGGCACAAAAGTGATACAAGAACTCTGAGGCAAAGTAAATCATCGAGGCTTAATTGAGTTTTGTTCAGTCATATGCATGCGTAAGCATGTGCCAAGTCGATTCAAGTAAATTATTCAGAGGAGGATACCACAATGTCATACCTATTTATGAATAAAACAATGCAAGCAAACATCCATGACATGCTACTCATATTAATAAACTGGAGCTAAACATGAGAGATCATGAACTACTAAACTTTCTTAAATGACATATACCTCACATGAACCAACTAAGCATGCTCACATGGATGAGTATATGTACAAAAATGAAAACAAATAGAGTTCATACCAGCCTCTCACCACAGTCGAATTGTCGTAGATCGTTATTATTGCCTTTCACTTGTGTAGCTTGAATAATATGGAATGAAAACCACGCTCCAGCCACCGAAAACCATTGAACTCCATAATGAACTTTACAAAACGAAAGAAGAACAGCAAATATTTTTGGTGTTTTCGAATTGGAAACAAGAACAAAAAGGAAACAAGCAAACAAAGCAGAATCTTTTTGGATTTTCTTATAGCAAACCAACGATAGCAAACAAAGCAAAATAAAAGCAAGAAACAAAAATAAACAAGTGGTGAAGAGAAACAACAGAAATATTTTTGGTCTTTTTGTGTTTTAGGAAATAAACAAAGCAAAAACAAAAAAATGAAAACTAGAAGAGTCACATAAACACAAAGCAGCAGGAATTCGTCAAACTTGACAGCAGTACAGTAATCGATTTGTAAGAAATTCTTCCGCTGCCCAGATCGAAAAGTGTTCAACTAATGAAAGTTAGATAACAACCTGGGGAACATGCAAAAAAATTGGCTTCGCAAAATAATGTTCTGGCTGTTTTTGAGAATTTTTTTGGTATCAGTCCAGAATCTGTTTTCAGGCAGCACTTCCCCAAATATCATCTCCCTCTTATTAGAAAACCACTTTAAGAAGCTAAACAAGTATATACAAGTATCCAGCAACTATAATATGCAAAGAATGAGTGATGCCGGTATACCTCCCCCCAAGCTTAGGCTTTTGGCCTAAGTGGAGTTCAATCCCATGGTGCCCATGAAGTAGCACCTCCGTAGTATGACGAGGATGGATCCTGTTCTGGGTATGTGCTGGAAGACGCACCAGGATACGTGACGGTGTAGTCGTGGGAGGGCTCAGCGTCCTCGGAGTCATGCTGCTGGTGGAAGCCATTTATCTTCAGTTGCTCATCCACCTCCTCCTTAGAGCGCGACCATGGTTTCCTGTGAATACTGAACAAATCTGGCTGCGGCAAAGGGATTTCCCTCTCATCCCCGTCAGCAAACAACATTCTATAGACCATATTATCTAAACTAGGGTCAGTTGTAACAAATTGACGACTCTTCATAGCAGCAATATCAAGCCTTATAGGAGTTAATTTCACATCAGTACGGTCAAGAGGAAGATCTAGATATGCTAAAATGCGTGATGCAACAATTCCTCCAAAAATAAGCCCCTTGTTAGACAAACGGCGAGCAACAAGAGCACCAAGATGATAAGGTGTCTCTCCAGTAAGTGCAGCAACTAAGAAAGCAAGATGATAACTAGAAATATTGCTAGTGTTCTCCCTACCAAGAATGCTAGTAGCAAGATAATAAGCAAAATATCTAATGGCAGGGAGTTGAATGTTTCTTATCTTGCCGCGCTGAATGGTGCGGCTATCATCATTGGTAATATCTCGATAGAGCTCCAGCAAAGCCTTAGGATCATTCTCAATTTTCTTCGTTGTACCTACTGGGGCAATATCCAATGCAGTACAAAAATCCTTCAACCTCATAGTAATAGGATTACCATAAATCCTGAATGCAACTGATGGTTGATAGTGCTTGTTGTTGAACTGAAAGCTCTCAACAAAGATTTTATTTAGAATGTAGTATTGATCCCTCTCGTCTTCCATATAGGTGGTTAAGCCCACATTACCGACGAGGACCAAGAAATCATCCAGCAACCCTGCATTACTCAAAAAGTTATAACATGGAAAAGATGAAGCGTTAGGGACTCCATTGTCCTCTTCGGCTTCGAAGCTCGGTGCGATGACATCCTCATTATAGGATCGTCTAATCCGAGTGGATGCCCTTGAGGGCCTCCCCGTGCTTGTCGTCTCTCTTTCAAACACTTCTCCAAAGTTATAGTTATCCATCTTCCTTTTCTGAAATTTTTCAACAAACCTTATAAAATTTGATTTGGTGACATATAATTGAGGGAAACTACCATAGGAACTTGCTAGAGTACTAGGCATGGATCAAAACTAATTCTTACAACTTAGAACAAGCATGCAAGCTCACTAAACATGTTACCTACAGCAGCAAAATATTCAAGATATACTCAACCAAACAAAATTCTATTTGGATAATCGGAGGAGTCACATACCGGAGAGCAAATGTGCCAAATTTCCGACAGAAATCTGGGTTGAGCAAAGAGATCGAGAAATCCCGAGTTCTTGAGCAAAAATGCGAGTGAGAGAAAGTTGGTTCGAGTTTTTTTGGGAGAGAGAGTGAGATGGGAGAAAGAGATGGATAAGTGGGGCAAGGAGGGGCCCACACAACAGGGTGGCGCGCCCCCCTTGCTGGCCGCGCCGGCTGGTGGGGTGCAGCCCTGGGGTGCCCCACTGGTCATCCCCAGGTGCTCCCAGATGCCTCTTCGAAAAATAAGACCAACGGTATAATTTTTGTGAATTTTTGAAAACTATGAAAAATGCACATTTCTGGGTGTTAAATTTATTATTATTGGGCAGAAAAAGATTTTGAAATCTCTAATTAACTAAAGAACTTTGCAAAACAAAAAAATGCTACAGCAAGTAGAACAAGTGGAGGAAGAAAGAGATGTTGTTTAGTTCCTCCATGCATATAAAATGAATTTGTTAACAAGGTTGATCAAGTCTTGCCACCAAATAAATTTTACATAGCATCAGAAGAAATAAACCTCAAATCAATCATGTTACCTTGAATTGTATTGATATGAATCCAATCATAATATTTTGATATTCTTCTTTAGGCTCATATATAGGACAATCAATAACTCCCACTTTGATAGTTCTCACATTAGAAATTGTATTAACTCCACATACTTTATCAATCCTCTTGGGAAAATAAACAGTATGCTCCTTGTCATCAACATTGAAAGTAACTTTTCCTTTATTGCAATCAACAACAGCCCCTGCGGTGTTAAGAAAAGGTCTCCCAAGAATAATAGACATATTATCATCTTCAGGCATTTCCAACACAACAAAATCAGTTAATATCAAGCAATTATTAGTAACTTGAACAGGAACATCCTCACATATACCAACAGGAATAGCAGTAGATTTATCAGCCATTTGCAAAGATATATCAGTTGGTATCAACTTATCTAAATAAAGTCTCTTGTAAAGAGAAAAAGGCATAACACTAACACCTGCTCCCAAATCACATAGAGCAGTTCTAACATAATTATTCTTGATGGAACAAGGAATAGTCGGTATACCTGGGTCGCTGATACGTCTCCGACGTATCAATAATTTCTTATGTTCCATGCCACATTATTGATGATATCTACATGTTTTATGCATACTTTATGTCATATTTATGGATTTTCCGGCACTAACCTATTAACGAGATGCCGAAGAGCCAGTTGTTGTTTTCTGCTGTTTTTGGTTTCAGAAATCCTAGTAAGGAAATATAATCTCGGAATTGGACGAAATCAACGCCCAGGGGCCTATTTTGCCACGAAGCTTCCAGAAGACCGAAGAGGAGACGAAGTGGGGCCACGGGGCGCCGCCACACTAGGGCGGCGCGGCCCAGGGGGGGGCTGCGCGGCCCTAGCGTGTGGGGCCCCCGTGACGCCTCCTGATCTGCCCTTCCGCCTACATATAGTCTTCGTCGCGAAACCCCCAGTACCGAGAGCCACGATACGGAAAACCTTCCAGAGACGCCGCCGCCGCCAATCCCATCTCGGGGGATTCAGGAGATCGCCTCCGGCACCCTGCCGGAGAGGGGAATCATCTCCCGGAGGACTCTTCACCGCCATGGTCACCTCCGGAGTGATGAGTGAGTAGTTCACCCCTGGACTATGGGTCCATAGCAGTAGCTAGATGGTCATCTTCTCCTAATTGTGCTTCATTGTCGGGTCTTGTGAGCTGCCTAACATGATCAAGATCATCTATCCGTAATGCTACATGTTGTGTTTGTTGGGATCCGATGAATAGAGAATGCTATGTTATGTTGATTATCAATTTATTACTTATGTGTTGTTTATGATCTTGCATGCTTTCCGTTATTAGTAGAGGCTCTGGCCAAGTTTTTGCTAGTAACTCCAAGAGGGAGTATTTATGCTCGATAGTGGGTTCATGCCTCCATTAAATGCAGGACGATGTGAGAAAGTTCTAAGGTTGTGGATGTGTTGTTGCCACTAGGGATAAAACATCGATGCTATGTCTAAGGATGTAGTTGTTGATTACATTACGCACCATACTTAATGCAATTGTCTGTTGTTTGCAACTTAATACTGGAAGGGGTTCGGATGATAACCTGAAGGTGGACTTTTTAGGCATAGATGCATGCTGGATAGCGGTCTATGTACTTTGTCGTAATGCCCAATTAAATCTCACAATACTCATCATATCATGTATGTGCATGGTCATGCCCTCTCTATTTGTCAATTGCCCAACTGTAATTTGTTCACCCAACATGCTATTTATCTTATGGGAGAGACACCACTAGTGAACTGTGGACCCCGGTCCATTCTTTTAATTGAATACAATCTACTGCAATACTTGTTCTACTATTTTCTGCAAACAATCATCATCCACACTATACATCTAATTCTTTGTTACAGCAAGCCGGTAAGATTGACAACCTCACTGTTACATTGGGACAAAGTACTTTGGTTGTGTTGTGCAGGTTCCACGTTGGCGCCGGAATCCCTGGTGTTGCGCCGCACTACATCTCGCCGCCATCAACCTTCAACGTGCTTCTTGGCTCCTACTGGTTCGAGAAACCTTGGTTTCTTACTGAGGGAAAACTTGCCGATGTACGCATCACACCTTCCTCTTGGGGTTCCCAACGGTCGCGTGCTGTACGCGTATCAAGACTGTTTTCTGGCGCCGTTGCCGGGGATCTGAAGAAAAGTTACATCACAAAGATCTCTGACTCCCACGTCAACTACACGCCATCAACTGTTTTCTGGCGCCGTTGCCGGGGAGATCAAGACACGCTGCAAGGGGAATCTCCACAATCCAATCTCTTTACTTTGTTTTTGTCTTGCTTTATTTTATTTACTATTTTGTTTGCTGCATTAAATCAAAATACAAAAAAAATAGTTGCTAGCTTTACTTTATTTACTGTCTTGTTAGCATACTCTATATTAAAAACACAAAAAAATCAGTTACTTGCATTTACTTTATCTAGTTTGCTTTATTTACTACTGCTAAAATGAGTAATCCTGAAGTTGAAGTTTGTTCGTTTAAGCAACAAGGGGGAGAATGTTTAAAAGATGATTGGTATAGAATTAGTGATGCCCATAATAGGTGCACTAAGAAACACTCCACCACTATCCTACTCAGGAATTTTTATGTTGGTATCTGTAGCTGGAATAGGTATGTTCTTGATTGTCTCGCGGGAGGTAACTTCCTAGGCGCTCCTGCTTTAGAAGCTAGTTGCATTATTGAGAGTTTATTTGGAATACCACCTGTTAATGAAGTTAAAATTGAAACCTCTCTTGAAGATGTCATGAAAAAGTTGGAAACCATAGAGCAAAACCTTCCAAGTATTGATACTACTTTGGGAGCATTACTTGATAGCACTGATAAACTTGATAAATCTCTAGGTGGAATTAATGAGAGAATCACCATCTTAGAATCTTGTGCTATTCATGATAATCAAACCCAAAGGATTACCGAACTTGAAGAGGCTATGGGAACATTGGGTTCAACCTTTTCATCTATAAAGTTTAGAGAGAAAGCTTATGTGGGAAAGGAGCAAAAGTTCATGTATATCTCTAAGGGGCCTAAACCAAAAAGCTATTATAGGCCTAAAATTGATAAAGCTCTTAAAACCACTATAGATAAGGGAGCATCTAAGATCCCCAATGGGACAAATTGTGAAAATTATGATGTAGATGCATCATCTCTTGATAATACTTGATACACACTTTCTGCGCCTAGCTGAAAGGCGTTAAAGAAAAGCGCTTATGGGAGACAACCCATGTTTTTACTACAGTATTTTTATTTTATATTTGAGTCTTGGAAGTTGTTACTACTGTAGCAACCTCTCCTTATCTTAGTTTTGTGCCTTGTTGTGCCAAGTAAAGTCGTTGATAGTAAGGTTCATACTAGATTTGGATTACTGCGCAGAAACAGATTTCTTTGCTGTCACGAATCTGGGCAGAATTCTCTGTAGGTAACTCAGAAAATTATGCCAATTTACGTGAGTGATCCTCAGATATGTACGCTACTTTCATTAAATTTGAGCATTTTCATTTGAGCAAGTCCGGTGCCTCAATAAAATTCGTCTTTACGAACTGTTCTGTTTTGACAGATTCTGCCTTTTATTTCGCATTGCCTGTTTTGCTATGCTTGATGGATTTTTCGATTCCATTGACTTTCAGTAGCTTTGTGCAATGTCCAGAAGTGTTAAGAATGATTATGTCACCTCTTAACATGTAAATTTTGATTGTGCACTAACCCTCTAATGAGTTGTTTTGAGTTTGGTGTGGAGGAAGTTTTCAAGGATCAAGAGAGGAGGATGATACAATATGATCAAGGAGAGTGAAAGCTCTAAGCTTGGGGATGCCCCGGTGGTTCACCCCTGCATATTTCAAGAAGACTCAAGCGTCTAAGCTTGGGGATGCCCAAGGCATCCCCTTCTTCATCGACAACATTATCAGGTTCCTCTAGTGAAATTATATTTTTATTCCATCACATCTTATGTACTTTGCTTGGAGCTTCGGTTTGTTTTTGTTTTTTGTTTTGTTTGAATAAAATGGATCCTAGCATTCTTTGTGTGGGAGAGAGACACGCTCCGCTGTTGCATATGGACAAATATGTCCTTAGGCTTTACTCATAATATTCATGGCGAAGGTTGAATCTTCTTCGTTAAATTGTTATATGGTTGGAAACGGGAAATGATACATGTAGTAATTCTAAAATGTCTTGGATAATTTGATACTTGGCAATTGTTGTGCTCATGTTTAAGCTCTTGCATCATATACTTTGCACCTATTAATGAAGAAATACATAGAGCTTGCTAAATTTGGTTTGCATAATTGGTCTCTCTAAGGTCTAGATAATTTCTAGTAAAGAGTTTGAACAACAAGGAAGACGGTGTAGAGTCTTATAATGTTTACAATATGTCTTTTATGTGAGTTTTACTGCACCGCTTCATCCTTGTGTTTGTTTCAAATAACCTTGCTAGCCTAAACCTTGTATCGAGAGGGAATACTTCTCATGCATCCAAAATCCATGAGCCAACCACTATGCCATTTGTGTCCACCATACCTACCTACTACATGGTATTTCTCCGCCATTCCAAAGTAAATTGCTTGAGTGCTACCTTTAAACAATTCAAAATTTATGACCTCTGATTTGTGTCAATGTTTTATTGCTCATGAGGAAGTATGTGGTGTTTATCTTTCAATCTTGTTGGGCAACTTTCACCAATGGACTAGTGGCTTCATCCGCTTATCCAATAATTTTGCAAAAAGAGCTGGCAATGGGATTCCCAGTCCCAAATTAATTAACCTAAATAGACACTCCTCCATGGTATGTGATTGTTGGACGGCACCCGAAGGATTCGGTTAGCCATGGCTTGAGAAAGCAAAGGTGGGGAGGAGTGTCATCATAATAAAACTAAAATAAAAAGGCACTCCTTCATGGTATGAGATTGTTGGCAGGCACCCGAGGATTCGGTTAGCCATGGTTTGTGAAAGAAAGGTTGGAAGGAGTGCCACCCAAAAATAAAAATAATTCATGGGAGCCGCTCTTTGAAGGTTTGCCTGGCAAGGGGGTTAGAATGTCCACTACCATTCGTTGACAACAACAAACACCTCTCAAAATTTTACTTTTATGCTCTCTTTCTTGTTTTCAAAATCAAAGCTCTAGCACAAATATAGCAATCAATGCTTCCCTCTGCGAAGGGCCTTTCTTTTACTTTTATGTTGAGTCAGTTCACCTATTTCTCTCCACCTCAAGAAGCAAACACTTGTGTGAAATGTGCATTGATTCCTACATACTTGCATATTGCATTTGTTATATTACTTTGCATTTACAACTATCCATGAGATATACATGTTATAAGTTGAAAGCAGCCGCTGAAACTTAATCTTCCTTTGTGTTGCTTCAATACCTTTACTTTGAATTATTGCCTTATGAGTTAACTCTTATGCAAGACTTATTGATGCTTGTCTTTAAGTACTATTCATGAAAAGTCTTTGCTATACGATTCATTTGTTTACTCATGTCATTACCATTGTTTTGATCGCTGCATTCATTACATATGCTTACAATAGTATGATCAAGGTTATGATGGCATGTCACTCCAGAAATTATCTTTGTTATCGTTTACCTGCTCAGGACGAGCAGAAACTAAGCTTGGGGATGCTGATACGTCTCCGACGTATCGATAATTTCTTATGTTCCATGCCACATTATTGATGATATCTACATGTTTTATGCATACTTTATGTCATATTTATGCATTTTCCGGCACTAACCTATTAACGAGATGCCGAAGAGCCAGTTATTGTTTTCTGCTGTTTTTGGTTTCAGAAATCCTAGTAAGGAAATATTCTCGGAATTGGACGAAATCAACGCCCAGGGGCCTATTTTGCCACGAAGCTTCCAGAAGACCGAAGAGGAGACGAAGTGGGGCCACGGGGCGCCGCCACACTAGGGCGGCGCGGCCCAGGGGGGCCCGCGCGGCCCTAGCATGTGGGGGGCCCGTGACGCCTCCTGACCTGCCCTTCCGCCTACATATAGTCTTCGTCACGAAACTGTAGGATAACGTTGCATAGAAAACAAAAAATTTCCTACCGCGAACACGCAATCCAAGCCAAGATGCAATCTAGAAGACGGTAGCAACGAGGGGTTTATCGAGTCTCACCCTTGAAGAGATTCCAAAGCCTACAAGAGGAGGCTCTTGTTGCTGCGGTAGACGTTCACTTGCCGCTTGCAAAAGCGCGTAGAAGATCTTGATCACGATCGCTCCGGCGCCACGAACGGGCAGCACCTCCGTACTCGGTCACACGTTCGGTTGTTGATGAAGACGACGTCCACCTCCCGTTCCAGCGGGCAGCGGAAGTAGTAGCTCCTCTTGAATCCGACAGCACGACGGCGTGGTGTCGGTGGCGGTGGAGAACTCCGGCGGAGCTTCGCTAAAGCACGCGGGAGATATGGAGGAGAGGGGGGCGGCTAGGGTTTGGGAGGGGGTGGCCGGCCACTTCAAGGGGGGGCGGCCAGCTTGTGGTCTTGGGGTGGCCGGCCCCCTCCCCTTGGCCCTCATTATATAGGTGGAACACCCAAGAGTTGGTCTACAAGTCTTCGAATAAGACCCCAAACCAAAACCTTCCATAACTCATGAAACCTACCCAAGCTAGGACTCCCACTAGAGGTGGGAGTTCCACCTTCCTTGGGAGGGGGTGGCCGGCCCCCCTTGGGGAGTCCACTTGGGACTCTTCCCCCTTAGGGTTGGCCGGCCATGGGAGGTGGAGTCCCACCGGGACTCCACCTTCCTTGGTGGTTTCTTCCGGACTTTTCTAGAACCTTCTAGAACCTTCCATAGAACCTTCCGCATCATTTTAATTCACATAAAATGACATCCTATATATGAATCTTATTCTCCGGACCATTCCGGAACTCCTCGTGATGTCCGGGATCTCATCCGTGACTCCGAACAAATATTCGAACTCCATTCCATATTCAATTTCTACCATTTCAACATCCAACTTTAAGTGTGTCACCCTACGGTTCGTGAACTATGCGGACATGGTTGAGTACTTACTCCGACCAATAACCAATAGCGGGATCTGGAGATCCATAATGTCTCCCACATATTCAACGATGACTTTAGTGATCGAATGAACCATTCACATACAATACCAATTCCCTTTGTCACGCGATATTTTACTTGTCCGAGGTTTGATCTTCGGTATCACTCTATACCTTGTTCAACCTCGTCTCCTGACAAGTACTCTTTACTCGTACCGTGGTATGTGGCCTCTTATGAACTTATTCATATGCTTGCAAGACATTAGACGACATTCCACCGAGAGGGCCCAGAGTATATCTATCCGTCATCGGGATGGACAAATCCCACTGTTGATCCATATGCCTCAACTCATACTTTCCGGATACTTAATCCCACCTTTATAACCACCCATTTACGCAATGGCGTTTGGTGTAATCAAAGTACCTTTCCGGTATAAGTGATTTATATGATCTCATGGTCATAAGGACTAGGTAACTATGTATCGAAAGCTTATAGCAAATAACTTAATGACGAGATCTTATGCTACGCTTAATTGGGTGTGTCCATTACATCATTCATACAATGACATAACCTTGTTATTAATAACATCCAATGTTCATGATTATGAAACTAATCATCCATTAATCAACAAGCTAGTTTAAGAGGCATACTAGGGACTTCTTGTTGTCTACATATCACACATGTACTAATGTTTCGGTTAATACAATTATAGCATCATATATAAACATTTATCATAAACATAAAGATATAAATAATAACCACTTTATTATTGCCTCTAGGGCATATCTCCTTCAGAAACCCCCAGTACCGAGAGCCACGATACGGAAAACCTTCCAGAGACGCCGCCGCCAATCCCATCTCGGGGGATTCAGGAGATCGCCTCCGGCACCCTGCCGGAGAGGGGAATCATCTCCCGGAGGACTCTTCACCGCCATGGTCGCCTCCGGAGTGATGAGTGAGTAGTTCACCCCTGGACTATGGGTCCATAGCAGTAGCTAGATGGTCCTCTTCTCCTAATTGTGCTTCATTGTCGGGTCTTGTGAGCTGCCTAACATGATCAAGATCATCTATCTGTAATGCTACATGTTGTGTTTGTTGGGATCCGATGAATAGAGAATGCTATGTTATGTTGATTATCAATTTATTACTTATGTGTTGTTTATGATCTTGCATGCTTTCTGTTATTAGTAGAGGCTCTGGCCAAGTTTTTGCTAGTAACTCCAAGAGGGAGTATTTATGCTCGATAGTGGGTTCATGCCTCCATTAAATCTGGGACAGTGACAGAAAGTTCTAAGGTTGTGGATGTGTTGTTGCCACTAGGGATAAAACATCGATGCTATGTCTAAGGATGTAGTTGTTGATTACATTACGCACCATACTTAATGCAATTGTCTGTTGTTTGCAACTTAATACTGGAAGGGGTTCGGATGATAACCTGAAGGTGGACTTTTTAGGCATAGATGCATGCTGGATAGCGGTCTATGTACTTTGTCGTAATGCCCAATTAAATCTCACAATACTCATCATATCATGTATGTGCATGGTCATGCCCTCCCTATTTGTCAATTGCCCAACTGTAATTTGTTCACCCAAGATGCTATTTATCTTATGGGAGAGACACCACTAGTGAACTATGGACCCCGGTCCATTCTTTTAATCGAATACAATCTACTGCAATACTTGTTCTACTGTTTTTTGCAAACAATCATCATCCACACTATACATCTAATCCTTTGTTACAGCAAGCCGGTGAGATTGACAACCTCACTGTTACGTTGGGACAAAGTACTTTGGTTGTGTTGTGCAGGTTCCACGTTGGCGCCGGAATCCCTGGTGTTGCGCCGCACTACATCTCGCCGCCATCAACCTTCAACGTGCTTCTTGGCTCCTACTGGTTCGATAAACCTTGATTTCTTACTGAGGGAAAACTTGCCGCTGTACGCATCACACCTTCCTCTTGGGGTTCCCAACGGTCGCGTGCTGTACGCGTATCAGTCGCCCAGCTTCTTTGGAACTTTGCCATTGAAAGAGTAATTAGCAAGCATAGTGGAAATCTCCTCATTAGGAATTTTCCTTTTGTTAGAGACAATATCTTTCATATACTTTGAATAAGGAGGCAATTTAATAGCATCAGTCAAAGATATTTGCAAGAACAAAGATTTCATCCAATCACAAAATTTATTATAGTGTTCTTCTTCCTTTGATTTTAGTTTCTTAGTAGGAAAAGGCATTTGCTTTTGAACCCAAGGTTCTCTTTCATTACCATGTTTCTTAGCAGTAAAATCTTCTTTAGTATACTTTTTATTTTTAGCATGCTTTTCAGGTTCATCTTCAACTTCTTATTTATCAGAATCATCGTTCTTATCATTATCTTTATCATGTTCATTACCACTTTCAGTTTCAGCATCAGAAATAGAAATACTATTAAGATCATTAACAGGTTCAGAGGATTCTACAACATTTTTATGTTTCTCCTTCTTTTTCTTAGAAGGAGCACTAGGTTCAATGCATTGAGAATCTTGTTCAACTCTTTTGGGATGCCCTTCAGGATATAGAGGATTGACAAGGTATCAACTTGTCAATGCCTATGGATTGTAGGCTAGGGTTTAGTTGGAAGTAGAGGGTAAGTAGATCTCGAAGGTTTCAGCCGGAAAGTACTCGACGAATATGAAAACTAGGGTTTGCAGACAATGATTCGATTCTCTTTTCGTCCCTCGCCTCCCCCTTTATATAGGAGGTGGAGCCGAGGGATTCGTGTTATACAAGTTACAGAGTCCGGGACGGTTTCTAACTCATCCCGCCAGATTACAAATAACACTTCCTATTACAACTCTTGACTTTCCTTGATATATCTTGGGCTCCCGAATCTTCTTATTCTTCGGGTAGTGGGCCTTCAGTAAACCCCGGGTACTATCTTCGGCAGGCCCATTTGGGATGCCTATGTCAGTAGCCCCCGAGATTTTGCTTGAATCGTAGAATCAGGGAAAATCTCCACTGTTTATTTTTATTCGAAAGCTTTAACTTTTTTATATTTCTTCACATAAGATTCTATATTGTACAGGGATAATGGTAGTTGGGGCTAGTTCATCTGACGGATCAGGTACTAGTTAACTGCTCTAGTGGCAATCCGCAAAAACCTACTTCAAAATCACGTCCCTGGACATGATCTCGGGATACTGGTGTAAACTTCGACAGGTGCCGCTTAAGGTCTTACCATTCTGTCGAGTCCCAGTCAAATTTATCGGGTACCTAACGCGTCCGTTAGGATTTTTCTTCGTATCTGTTGATACGGATAAAAGTAGCAGAGCGCAGTCTTCGGCGATGCCACGCCCAGCAGAACGGATCTGGGGTCTTACCTTCGCAAATTTGCGGCATTCAGAAATTGATCGCAACCGGCGTTACGAGAATATATTGTCGAGTGCTTTTCCGGCTGTTGGAATGGCACATTTTATCGAGTCAAATATGACTTATACTGCTCTCCCGATGGGAGTATATGTAGAGTTAACTACAACTCGAAATATACTCTCTTGCTTTTCTATTTTTCCTTTGTTAATTTCATCGGGCACGCGAACAGCGTTCCCGATGGGAGTAGCCCCCGAGGCTACAGCCAAGAACTTGTGCTTGGTTGTAGGCTCAACATTTTAGTCCACCTTGTCGCTATATTGTCATTATTTCTCAATATGATCTTTTTCTTCTTCTTCTTTTTTTTTTTTTTTTTTTTTTTTTTTTTACCCCTCGGGTGCGCGAACAGCGCTCCCGATGGGAGTAGCCCCCGAGGCTACAGCCAAGAACTTGTACTTGGTTGTAGGCTCCGCAATTTCTATATTGTCATAGTCGAATTTTTACTTTTTGTCGAAGTAGCCCCCGAGCATTTGGGGAAAAACTTGTTTTTGATCAAAGGCTCCCGAAGTATTGAATAATTCTTCCTGTCGCCAATCTTCTTTAACTTTTTTTTATCGACATGCTTCCCTTAACCAAATTTACTTCATCCCTCTCGAATAGTCGTGATCTTTCTGCCCTGTGGGTCCATTGCTTCCACCACGTTAACACGTCGTGCAAGTGGGGGACACACGTCCTCCGCTTTTTCTGGCGCACGTACAGTAACGCCTATCTCAGTAAAAATACCTTTTTACCCTTGTATCTAGAAGATCTATTCTCACCATACGATTTCTTCATCCAACGGCACACTGCTTCACCCGATTCTTATATAAACCTTTCTTCAACCTCCGTTCATCCCCTCGCTTGCGCCGCTCACCTGTTCCTCTTCGCAAAACTTCTCCTGCGCCCAATCTCTCTCTGATTTTCCGCACTCACACACATTGCTCTGTCATTGCCATTGATGCCACCGCGCGCGCGCCTGACTCACCACAGCACTCCGGAATCCAAGATGGCCGCCGAGGATCTTGAGTGGGAGAGATCCAAAATCTCCAACCAAGACACCAACATGCTGAAGAGGCTTGGCCTCATGAAGAAGGAGGACGCCATCCGCTTCCCTAGCGAAGAAAGCTACCCCAAGCCTCCAATGGAGTATCGGGTTAGTTTTGTTGATCATCTCATCCGCGGCCTCTCGACCCCAATCCACGATTTCCTCCGCGGTCTTCTTTTTGTTTATGGGATTCAATTGCACCAATTGACTCCCAATTCCATCCTTCACATTTCTATTTTCATCACACTTTGCGAATGCTTCCTCGGAATCCCTCCCAATTGGGCTCTGTGGAAACGCATCTTACGCCTCCGCCGCAATGGCTCCCCCAACGTTACTTATACCATAGGTGGCGTTGTTATCTGTGTTCGCACTGATGTCGACTATTTCGACGTCAAATTTCCTGATTCTGTCCAAGGATGGCGCAAAAAGTGGCTCTACATTCACGAAGAAAGCGCCAACTCCGTTGAGCACAACATAGTTCCTTTCGACGGAAGTGCCAAAATTCAGCGCCGCCGCTCCTGGGATGCCGAAGCTTCCGAGGAAGAGAAAAAGGCGACAGAGGCGCTCATGTCTCGTATTCGCCAGCTTCAAAATACTCGAGGCAAAGAGCTTTCTGGTGTTCAAATCACTGCCTATTTCCTTAGGATTAGAGTGCAGCCTCTCCAGGCTCGCAAAAATCCCCTTTGGACATATTCTGGTAAAAATGACGCCAACAGAATCTCCGGTGATCTTTCCACCAAGGACTTGGAGAAGTTGATTCGAAGACTTTCTCGCACGGGTAAAGACCCAATTCCTTCCTCTTGTCGCGTGGAACCGTACAGCGCCGCCAATCCACTCCCGAGGTATTTTGTCTTGCCGAGTTTTTACCTTATTTTGCACTTTCTCTGCACCTCATTATATTGTCATCTCTTTTAATTTTCCTTCTGGTCACTATTTTTTACAGAACCATCCTACCATGACTTCCCTTCCTCCTCTTCCGGAGGGTGGAGAAGTCGAAGAACAGGCCATCGTTGCCGAAGATACTCAAGGTTCTGCTATTCGTGAAAGTGAAGTCGCGGGTTCTCACAAATCTGCGGCTTCTCATGAAAAAGAAGTTGAGTCTGAAGCCAGTGAATCGACGCAATCCCTTCCTCCTGCTGTTTCTCCCAAGAACAAAAGGAAAAGGACTGATGTTGAAGATTCTGGCACCTCTAAGGCTGAAGAAGTTGTTCCTTCTCATCCGAAGGCAACTTACGATCTTTATGCTGAATCCCTCATCAGCTCGTAAGTCGTCTTTATTTCTCTCTATTTTTGTACTCGAAATATTTAGCTTGTCTTGCTTTTTATGCTGCCGATTTTTTGATTATTAGCGATGACGAGGAAGAAGTTCCAACTACTGACGTGGCTCCTCGGACAAGCACGTCACGCATCGTACTTGCCTCAGACACGCTAGTTGAAGGAGAAGAAACCTCGCCTCCTCAACAAAACGTCGTCACCACTACTCCGCCATCAAGCCCCCTTGCTCCTTCACCAAAAAGGGCAAGGGTTGAAAAGATTATTGAACCTGCCCCTCAGTTGGGCAGTTCGTCGACTCTGCTCCTAGATGATGTAAGCTTGTCGACATCTATATTTTCCTTATTTTGTTTTTTCACACCTTTTCTCTTTTTCATGCCGATGTTTTTCTTTCTGTGTTCACGTTGAACAGCCTATGATCAAGGATCTTCTCCGCATCGGTTCCCAATTTGTTGGGTACCGTGAATATGCTAATAGAGCCGAAGGTAACGACTTTTGTACTTGCTGTTTTTCCTTGATTTTTTACTCTTGGTGCTTGTCGCGATTTTTGATCTTTCTCCTCTCTTTTTTCATATCTCGACGAGAGAAACTTGCAGAGGCTAACGAACGCGCCGACGCACTTTCTCGAAAACTTGAGCAAAGTGAGGCGGCTCGCAAGAAAGCGGACCTCGCTGCTAGCAAAGCCAAGACCGAAGCTGATGAAGCCAAGGCGAAAGCTGCTGGTGTCGAGGAACTGCAGAAAAAGTTTAAGGATGCTACAGCTGCTTTAGATGAGCACAAAGCTGCGCAAGCTTCTCGTGAAGAAGGAATCCTCAAGCGCACGAAGACTCGAGTCGCCGTACTTTCGGTAATTTCTTTGCTCCCTTCTATTTTAGGAGAATCTTTGTTTCTTGTCTTTTCACTAATACTTTGTTTCCTTGACAGTCCAAACAAACCAGGATTTTGACCTGACGAATCCTGTCGATGATCCGGTCCTTGACGCACTTTCCTATACGGAGCTTCATGGGTCCGAGATTCGTGAAGGTGTATCGAATGCTAATGCAGTATTGTCGGCATTGTTCCCCTACTTCTTCCCGAAGAAGGAGGAGCCTGCGACTTTCCTCAACCTTGCCAAGATGTTCAATACACCGGAAGACCTTGGACTGAAGATGCGCCAAGAGAATATGAAGGTTGCCGTTGAAAACTCGTCGCCTTGGTTGCTGACAGTCGACAAACTATCGACTGGATGAAAGTTGGCGACACCGAGCAAATAGAACAATCAAGGTGGAAGTCGCTGATCAAGGCGGCCAAGCCCAACACGAAGAAGATCTTGGCCTATCTCGGGATTAAGCCAGCGTCGACTCCTAGCTCGTCAAGGCCGGAGGTCTAGTTGCATGCCTCTGTTTTTCTTTGTTTCTTTTGCTTTTGTCGCCAAAGTAGTCGTTTAGCGACACGTATTTCCTTAGCTCCACTGTAATGCCCTTGTAATTATTCCAAGAGATTAATGAAAAATTCTATCTTTGCTTGTCGTTTGATTTTATCCTGTTTATATTTCAGTTGATATTTGATAACTATCTCGCAACTTCCGCTCCTTCCAATGTGTCGCCTTCTTCTTCTCACGCGAGGAGAACTTTTCTTGACATCGCACTGTCGACGATACCTTGTCGCAAGAACTGAACGAACTTCGACAGCAGCTTCAGTATGCAAAGAAGCAAACACTTGTGATGATGGAACAATCTCGCAAGTCATCTGAAGCCGAAAAAGTTGCTCTTCAGCAAGCTCGCGAGGCCGTGGCTGCCAAGGAGTTTGCTGCTTCCGAGGCTGAAAAGGCGACTACTCGAGAAAATTTCATGCTCGAATTAATGAATGAAGCCAGTGCAGATATGTCGGGTATGCCTGTTTCATCCTCTGATATCTTTCATCTTCATGCTATTGTCTCTTAAAGGTTTCCACTTCTTTGTTCTGATAGGTGCCTTTACTGATGCTGCTGCCGAGGAAGAGAGAGTAAGTGCTAGGACAAACCTCCTTGTTAATCTTTCCCTGGATCATGGTTCTTTGTTTTGGGCTACCCCGGAGAGGACCCGCCAAATTGTCAGATTTCAAGATCGCACCTCTCAAACTCGCGATTTCCTTGACTTCTGTACCAAGACCTTGTCCATGGTTTACAACTCCATGTTTCCTCGGAACGTCCAACCAAAAACTCTTCCTGAATTGATGGAAAGGTTTAAGGATGCTCGCAGTATCCATGATTTTGTCAGAGCTCAACTAGTAGCTGGCGCGGATTTGCTCTTATCATGCTCCAGATACGCCACTCGAAACTTGACCTTACCGGGTTGTCGAGAAGGTTCACCAAAAGGTAAAACGTCGGAGAGTTGGTGTTGACAGGATTAACACGAAGGTTACGCCCATAGCCGAAGAAATGATTGAGGACCTGCTTCGGATGGATGCCGACTTTTTTGCCGATGGCCATTATGCCGATTTTCTTGGTGCTGCTCGAGGAAAACAGAGTTACTCTTGATGACATACTTGAATCAAGACTAGTTATTTTCTTCTTGTAGATATTTCTTCTTTGTAATCCATGACTATATTGTAAAGCAATCATTATATTTCTCTGTTTGTCTAGCCCCCGAGTGTTTCGGTGACTCTTTATTATATTTGTATATTTGCGAGGTTTTAAACCAAGGCATATATATACTTAAGGTGAATATGAGCCCCCGAGCTTTTTACTGAGTACTATTTTGTATTTTTATTGACTCACGAGGTATTTGAATACCAAGGCAAGGTTTTCCTTTTGTCGATGAACTATATTGAAATTCGTCGGAGCAAAGATTTTGGTCATGTCGATAAAGAAGAAAAGTTATATTGTCACTATCTTTATTATATTGCAGCACCGCGAGCCCGCCTCATTAAAAACCTTCTCCGGCCCCACTCGGTGCCCCGAAAAAGGAAAAGAGTGCGTCTGAAAACTCGCGGGCGTTTCAGTACATTGAAGTTTTACAAGGACTATATTTCGACTCTAGGCGTAGAACCGCCTAAGTTGCGCCACGTTCCGGGGTTTGGCTCCTCCACCCTGTCTTCTTGTCCTTTATCCTATATGCTCCTCCTCCGATTACTTCCGTGACGATGTAAGGGCCAAGCCATGGTGACTCGAGTTTTTCATGACTTTTTTGCGTGAGCCGAAGAACTAGGTCGCCCACCTGAAAAGATCTTGGCCGCAAACGTCGACTGTGGTAATTCTTCAAGTCCTGTTGATATTTGGTTACCCGAGATAATACTTCATCTCGAGCTTCATCAAGTGCGTCGACGTCGTCCTCTAGCGCTCTTCTCGATGTTTCTTCATCATATTCAGCGACACGTGGAGAGTTGTGCTCTATCTCGATTGGTAGTACTGCTTCTGCTCCATGAACCAGAAAAAACGGAGTTTCCTGCGTTGCTGTGTTTGGTGTTGTTCGGATGCTCCACAACACGCTTGGTAGTTCTTCTGGCCAGGTATGTCGAGCTTTTTCCAGTGGTCCTAACAAGCGCTTCTTGATGCCGTTGCAGATGATACCATTGGCTTTCTCGACTTGCCCATTGGTTTGAGGATGTGCAACTGACGCAAAGTTCAGCTTGATACCCACCTCTTCGCAATAATCTTTGAATTCATGGGATGTGAAGTTACTGCCATTGTCTGTGACGATGCTATGGGGCACTCCAAATCTGAAGACGAGGCCTTTTACGAATTTTACTGCGGATGCTCCATCTGGTGAATTTATCGGCTTCGCTTCTATCCATTTTGTAAACTTGTCGACAGCTACTAGCATGTACTCCTTTCCTCCTGGCCAGGATTTGTGTAACTTACCCACCATATCAAGTCCCCATTGAGCAAAGGGCCATGACAATGGTATTGGTGCTAGCTCTGCTGCTGGAGAGTGAGGTTTTGCGGCAAACCTTTGACACGCGTCGCAAGTTCTTACTATGTCCTTGGCGTCCTCGATTGCTGTCAACCAGTAGAATCCTGCTCGAAAAACTTTGGCTGCGATAGCTCGACTACTTGCGTGGTGGCCACATATTCCCTCGTGTACATCCTTCAGAATTATTCTTCCTTCCTCTGGTGTGACGCACCTTTGCAAGACGCCTGAAATACTTCGCTTATACAATTCTCCCTTGACCACCGTGAAAGCTTTGGAGCGTCGAATTACTCGCCTTGCCTCAACTGGATCGTCGGGTATTTCTTTCCTCAGGATGTATGATATGTACGGCTGCATCCACGGTATCTGTATCACCATGACCAGGTCCTGATCTTCTTCTTCGTCCTCTTGCTTTTCCTTGGTAGCCCCCGAGGGTTTCTTCTCCTTCTTTTTTGATTTTGTCGACTTAGTGGATCTCTCTGTTATTTCTTCCCAGAATACACCTGGCGGGACTGCAAGGCATTGCGACCCGATGTTTGCAAGAACATCGGCTTCGTCGTTGCTCAATCTGCTAATATGGTTTACTTCGCATCCATCGAACAACTTCTCGAGTTCGTTGTATACCTCCTTGTATGCCATCATGCTATCATTTATTGCATCACATTGGTTCATAACTTGCTGTGCCACCAGCTGTGAGTCGCCAAAGATTTTTAGTCGAGTTGCTCATGCTTTCGCCATCTTCATTCCATGTATGAGAGCCTCGTATTCTGCTTCATTGTTAGATGCGTTAGGGAACGTCATCCGGAGGATGTACTTCAACTTGTCGCCTTCGGGTGATATGAGTACTACTCTGCGCCACTCCTTCCGATCTTTTGGACCCGTCGAAGTTCATGGTCCAAGTTCTCGATAAATCTGGAGGTCTGTATTTTGCAACTCCATCCACTCTGCGATGAAGTCCGGCAGTATTTGCGATTTTATTGCTTTTCTTTTTTCATACGTGATGTCCCGAGGGAAAGTTCTATTCCCCAAAGGGAGACACGACCTGTAGCTTCGGGTTGTTCAGTATATTTGACAAGGGAGCTTCATTGACCACTATGATCGGATGTGCCGAAAAATAGTGGCGCAATTTTCGTGCTGTCGTGAATACTCCATATGCTATCTTTTGGTACTGCGGATACCTTTGTTTAGATGGTGATAGAACTTCGCTGACGAAGTATACTGGCCTCTGCACGCCGTGGAGTTTTCCTTCTTCTTCCCTTTCGACAACTAGCACCGTGCTCACCACTTGGGGTGTGGCTGCGATATATAGCAGGAGGGGTTCCCTTTCTTTTGGTGCCACCAGAATTGGCGGTGTCGAAATTGTGCGCTTCAAATCCTCGAAAGCTCTGTCGGCTTCTTCGTTCCACTGAAATTTATCTCCTTGTTTTATCAAAGCGTAGAACGGCAGTGCCTTTTCTCCCAGCCTAGCGACGAATCTACTCAAAGCTGCGACTCGCCCCGTTAGCTGTTGTATTTCCTTCAACTTTGTTGGCTTCCTCATTGTTACGATAGCTTTGTATTTTGTCGGGATTTGCTTCAATCCCTCTTGCTGATACTAGAAACCCCAAAAGTTCTCCTGCTGGGACGCCAAAGGAACACTTCGTCGGGTTCAGTTTGAGGCAGAACTTATCAAGGTTGTCGAAGGTTTCCTTGAGATCCTCGATCAGCGTTGCCCCCTTTTTTGATGTTATGACGACATCATCAATGTATACTTGCACGTTCTTCCCAATCTGTGTCGCCAAACACTTCTGCATCATCCTTTGATATGTTGCTCCCGCATTTTTTAGACCAAAGGGCATTGTTCTGTAGCAAAACACGCCGTAAGGTGTAATAAACGCGGTCTTTACTTCATCATCTTCTTTCAATCTGATCTGGTTATAACCAGAATATGCATCCAGGAAGGAAAGACGTTCACATCCAGCCGTGGAGTCGATAATTTGATCGATCCTCGGAGGGGAAAGTGATCCTTTGGACAATGTTTATTGACACACGTAAAGTCGACGCACATGCGAAGGACCTTAGTGTTTTTCTTCGGCACCAGCACGGGATTTGCTACCCATGTGGCTTCTGTGAATATCTCTTTGATAAAACCAGCTTCTTGTAGTCGATTAATTTCTGACAGCATGGCTTTGCGGTTTGGTTCCGAAAAACGTCGCAAAGGTTGTTTGATTGGTCTCGCTAGTGGATCCAAGTTTAGGTGGTGCTCGGCAAGTTCGCTGGGTACTCCTGGCATGTCAGCTGGACACCATGCGAAGATTTTCCAGTGCTCACGGAGGAACTCGACGAGCGCGCTTTCCTATGCGATATCCATGTCGTTTGCGATAGATGTCGTCTTTTTTGGGTCTGTCGGGTGAATCTGCACCTCTTTTGAATTTTTCTCGTGCGAAAGTTGATTCTTTGTTTGGCCTTCCAACGTCTGGGCGCGTCGTAATCAGTCATGCTTTTTGACGCCAAGTACTCAGCTTGCATCCCGAAGGTTTCTGACAACCGGTGGAAATCCTGTCGCACTTATCGGCTAAAGCAAAGCTTCCCTTAACTGTGATTGGTCCCTTTGGTCCAGGCAACCTCCACAACAAGTATGTATAGTGTGGCACTGCCATAAATCTAGCATATGCTGGTCGTCCCAACAGAGCGTGATATTGCGACGGAAAATCCACGACTTCAAACTCGAGCCTCTCGATTCTATAATTTTCTCGGGTCCCAAACCGAACGTCGAGATTGATCTTTCCCAATGGATAACTTGGTTTCTCCGGTGTGATGCCGTGGAACCTTGTGTCCGTTGGTTTCAAGTTTGCTAAGGATATGTTCATCTTCCTCAATGTATCTGCATACATAAGGTTTAGCTGCTGCCGCCGTCTATGAACACTCGAGAGACATCAAATCCCACGATTACTGCTGGCGAGAATAAGTGCTGACTGCCCTGGTCGAGGAACTTGCTGCGGATGATCTGCTATTGTGAAGCCGATATCTTGTCACGACCAATTAAGGTACTCAACTGTTGGTGGAGGCATTTTCTCTGCCATAAACACTGTCGTGAGATTACTTTACGAGCTCTATTGGACGGCCTTCCCTTGAATCATCAACACTGCTCCATTGGAATTAGGATCAACATAAGGTGGTGGTGCAGTGCTGCCGCTATTCTCGAGCTGATGCCGATTGTCGTGCTGTAATCGCGGGAGGAGGCGGCAAGTGAATCTCGCCACGGGTTCTCGAGGATTTCTCTGTGCTGCTCGCGCATTAGCGTTCTCTCGCATACCGCAACATTGCTTGAAAATTTCGACAATCCTTACGCAAGTGCCCCGACTGTCTTTTTCCGTTCTTGTCGAGGAAAAATGCATCCGGCACGGTCCGTTCATCATCTCTTCGGGGGACACGAAAGGTCTTGGGAACCTAGGCCCGCTATTTTGCCTGTTGCGTGAATCATCCCTGTTATCACCTCGCTGCTCACTGCTTCTCTGGTAATCATCTCTGTTGCTTCCTCCTGTGTTTGTCCGAAAACCTGCCGAAATTTGTCCTGGAGCGTCGTAGTTCTGGTACGTCCGAGGAAATCTTCGCCTCGGTTGATAGTTTCGACCGCGGTCCTCCTCTCGGCGACTGTGTCGTTTGTTGTGGACGGCGTCTTCTCCGTCTGCCCATTTATTTGCTATCTCCATTAACGCGGATCTTGTCTTTGGATTGGTCCTTCCCAAGTCTTCGACGAAATCTCCACGCGACTCCTGCGACAAACGCATCTATTGCTCTCTCGTCGATATATTTTCTCGCTGAGTTTTTAATGATATTCCACCTCTGGATGTACTTCCTCATTGGCTCATCTCGGCTTCGTCGACACGCTCTCAACTCCTCTAACGACGCGGGTTTTTGCACGTGGATCTAAAGTTCTTGACGAACACATCCTCGAAACTTTCCCAGCTGTCGATGGATCCTGGAGCGAGTTTCTTTATCCAAGATCGTGCGGCTCCACTCAAATGCACCTGGATACTTTGCATGGCTGTTGCCCTAGTTCCTCTGTGAGCTTCACCGTCTCAGGATAGTCGACTAGCCAATCCTCTGGATCTTGAAGGCCGTCAAACTTCTTGAAATTATCGGGTAACTTGAATCTGAGGGGACTCGAGTTTTCCGGACTCTCCTCGTAAAGCATGGCAAGCCACACATATCTTCGTCGGTCAATTCCGGAGATTGCCGATGATCCCTTCTGCTTTGCCGCGCTCTGTCGACTCTTGCCTGTGCTGCTGTGTCTCTTGCTCCACTTGGCCCTTCAGGTGCTGCCGCTGTTGCTGCTGCAGGTCGTGGACTATTTTGCCTTGCCACTCCTTCGGGAGGCGTTGATACAAACGCTGTCCCCATAGCTCCAACTCCTGCTACCGCCATATTGTACAATGTTTCCCTTGGATCACCTGGAGGTGGTTTAGACGCAAGGATAAAAGCATGTGTCGCCATATACCCAGCCTCTGGTGTCTTAGGGATGATGTTTCCTCTTGTATCTATCGACATGAAGGACATGTCGAGGTTCTGGACCAAGTGCTCTCTTTACGCCGGGGTATGTGTTGCAGCCTTGATCTTGCTCTGTTCCGCGCCTCCCGGTGGCTATCACCCGTAGTTCTAGATTGTCGACTTAGATCTGCCCTTCTCCTGCTGGATGCAGAAGCTGCCTCCTTTCTCCTGTTCAACTCAGCTGTCTGTTTTTCCAATTCCCTGGCAGCTCGTGCGAGCCTATATTGATATGCTTGCAATTCTTCTGGTGTGGCTGTGGTAGCCATTGGTTCTGTGCCGTTCATAGCTCTCGCGGCTCTGTCCCACGCTGCTTGTGAAAGTTGAACTCTATCTCGCGGCTCTGGCCCGACGTATTTGTTGCCCAGGCCTTGTCGCAGATTGGAGGGATCGACGTATGGATTTCCCAAACTGTCGAAAGCCTCAGATGTCTCCTCTTGATCTTCAATGGCGTAAATCTGATGATACTTTGTACTCAGATCTACGTTGGGTTTGGTGACATCATCGTTGAGATTGATGAAGACCTTGCCTTTGTCAGAGATTTGTCGATGAAGTCGTAACTGTCGACATCGCTTGAGCCATCGCTTATATATGAGTCCGCAGATGACTCAAACGACATGTCGTTGAAGATCTTGGCGAGTTTCTCTCTTGCTCTGGTGCTGACGTAGCGTGTCGCCGAGGTTTCTTCTTCTCCTGACTCGGTTGACGATGCATAGTTTGAAAAATCGGAATCGACCACCGACGATCCCGACGAAATCGGAATCTCGACACGATACGATCCTTCCTTCTCGACGCGAAAGTGAAACCTTCCGAACGTCATCTCCATGGGCTCCGCCAGATACGCATATGCATCCAAACGGGAGGGTGGGTGAGGAACAAAATCGACAAGACCAGCAGCGATCTGTTTACCTCGATCCATTGTGTTGCTTGCGGTTGACGATGTCGAAGATCTTGAGCGTGCCATCGAGATCAGCTCCTTACGCCTCTAGTTCCCACAGACGGCGCCAATTGACAAGGTATCAACTTGTCAATGCCTATGGATTGTAGGCTAGGGTTTAGTTGGAAGTAGAGGGTAAGTAGATCTCGAAGGTTTCAGCCGGAAAGTACTCGACGAATATGAAAACTAGGGTTTGCAGACAATGATTCGATTCTCTTTTCGTCCCTCGCCTCCCCCTTTATATAGGAGGTGGAGCCGAGGGATTCGTGTTATACAAGTTACAGAGTCCGGGACGGTTTCTAACTCATCCCGCCAGATTACAAATAACACTTCCTATTACAACTCTTGACTTTCCTTGATATATCTTGGGCTCCCGAATCTTCTTATTCTTCGGGTAGTGGGCCTTCAGTAAACCCCGGGTACTATCTTCGGCAGGCCCATTTGGGATGCCTATGTCAAGGATCCTCAGTAGAAACACCGCCTCTAGTTGTTACTTCATAAGCATGTCTTTCTTTAGAATTATTTTTTAACAAGTCATTTTGCACTTTAGTGAGTTGATCAATTTGAGTTTGAACCATATGAAAATGTTTAACAAGCATCTTAACATCATTGGAGGTTCTCTCCACAATATCATGCAATTTACTAATAGCTTGAGAATTTTCCATTAAATGATTCTCTACTTTCATATTAAAATTTTCTTGCTTAACAATATAATTATCAAACTCATCTAAGCATTGAGCAGGAGGTTTTGAATACGGAATATCTTCCCTAGTAAAGCGTTGAAGAGAGTTTACCTCAATCATGGATGAAGGGGGAGTAATCTTGCATAAATCTTCTATGGGAGGTAAGTTCTTCACATCTTCAGATTTAATACCTTTCTCCTTAAGAGATTTCTTGGCTTCCCTCATATCTTCATCATTTAATTTAATCAAACCCCTCTTCTTCAATATTGGCGTCGGGGTTGGTTCAGGTGTAGTCCAATCATCGTGGTTCCGGCCTATTCTAGCCAACAATTCTTCAGCTTCGTCCAGAGTTCTTTTCTTGAAAACACAACCAGCACAACTATCCAAATATGCTCTAGATTCAATGGTTAGTCCACTATAAAATATATAAAGTAAATCATGCTTTTCCAAATCATGTCCAGGTCGAGCTCTGATAAGAGAGCAAAATCTCGCCCACGCTTCAGGAAATTTCTCTCCATCTCCCTGGTCAAAGCTATAAATTTTCTGCAAAGCAATATGTTGAGCACTAGCAGGAAAGTATTTCCGAAAGAAAACATCAAGCAAACCACTTGGACTATCAATAGAACCAGGAGGCAAACTATTATACCAAGTTTTAGCATCATCCTTTAATGAGAAAGGAAAAAATTTAGCAACAAAATAAGTGCGCATCTTGATATCATCAGAAAACAAGCTACTCAAAGTAGAAAGTTCATTCATGTGTTCTACATCACTTTCTTTTTCAGTACCACAAAAGGGTGTTTTCTCAACAATAGCTATATGAGATAGATCAAGAGAAAAATCATAATCCTTATCCTTAATGTTTATGGGAGATGTGGCAAATTTAGGATCAGGAGACAGCTTATATCTAACAGTATGTTGTGCAAGAAACTTTTTAATTTTACTTGCATCAGTAGTAGCATTGCATTTATCAATAAAATCATCATCAAGTTCCACATAATCCTCATCAGGATCATCACTAGAGTATTCAACAGACTCAGGTGAATTAACAGGTGTAGCAGCATTTTCATTAGGAGTTTCAGTATTTTCAATTTGTCTAGACCTAGCAATTGTAGCATCTAGAAAAGATCCCAATGAACCACTATCATCAAGCATAGCAGAAGCATCATCGATATTATAAGAATTTTCAGATTCAGCAGAAGTACCAGCATGTGAAGCTTGTAGTGGTGAAACAAGTTGACTTATCACAGATGGTGAATCAAGAGCAGCAGAGGTACTCAAAGTTGTACCTTTTCTTGTAGTGGATGGTAATATGGCGACTTTAGGATCGCGAGATTTACCCATGATGGAGAATTTGCAGCGAACAATATCAATCCAAGTGAACTTCCAAATAAAGCTATGCTCCCCGGCAACGGCGCCAGAAAATAGTATTGATGACCCACAAGTATAGGGGATCGCAACAGTCTTTGCGGGAAGTAAAACCCAATTTATTGATTCGACACAAGGGGAGCCAAAGAATACTTGAAAGCCTTAACAGCAGACTTGTCAATTCAGCTGCACCTGGAAACAGAATTGCTCGCAAGAGTTTATCAGTAGTAACAGTTTTATAGCAGTAGCAGTAGTGAAATATCATCAGCAGTGTAACAAAAATAGCAGTAGTGATTATAGTAAACAACAGGATTAAAATACTGTAGGCACAGGGATGGATGAACGGGCGTTGCATGGATGAGAGAAACTCATGTAACAATCAAATCAGGGCATTTGCAGATAGTAATAAAACGGTATCCAAGTACTAATCAATCCATAGGCATGTGCTCCATATTTAGTCGTACGTGCTCGCAATGAGAAACTTGCACAACATTGTCGTCGTGGTGAACGAGCAGATGCCATAGGATGGCTTAGATTGGGGCCGAATGGACGCAAGAGGATTCGGGGGAGGGTTTGCGATCAGGTGGGAAGAGATTCCGGATGGTTTCCTCAAGAACTTGGCCAAGGCCAGAGGTTGAAGAAGAAAGACACAAGGAAGAACTCCCTCTAGATCACCATTTTCATTGATTCACAAGTTCTGAGCTACGCCTTCCTACACACGCGTACATACTTGCTTGCCGTGAAGAAGGGCTGCCCCTCTCCTTATATAGGGGAGAGGGTGGCTTACACTGCAAGAAACCCTAATGGCATCTTTGACTGGACAAACTACTTCTGAGTTCTTTGTACAAAGCTACTTTAACGTGACTCTTGTACAAAGCTACTTTAATCATAAATGACACCGGGGCCTTCTTTTATCAGGGCTGCTGATGTCCTCTGGCTTCTTTGGACGTCACCTCTCTCTTTGGCGCCAGGGCTCTGAATAAAGTTACTTTGCTTAGCTCATCCTTGTCTTCTTGCTCTGAAGAGAATCTTTGACCAGTCCTGCCGACAGGCTCTCCTTTCCGGTATCTTCTATACCGGGTTCCGGCATACCCCTCTGGGATACCGGCTTAGCCTTGCTCTCCCGGATTCCTACTAGGCTTCCGGTAAGAACATTAAACCGGTATCTTGATGGCTTAAACCATCCGGATTGGCATGCCTTTGGCATACCGGGGGTTATCCCCCCAACATTAGTCCCCGAAGCTGGTATAGTCTGGAGGATTCTATCCTACAGACCATGCCAGGTTTTCATCTTTCTAAGATACCGGTTTAGTCACTCATCTCTTGAGCTTAGTTCCGGCACCTTTACCCTTGTTCCTTTTCTTCTCTTTGCAAGGCTCGTTCCGGCATCTCTTTTTTCCGGCACCACGTGCCTTTGCTCCTCCCTCGGCAAAGTCGAGAATATATCGGGCCCCGCGCCTGTCAGTGACATGCGCACTGTAACTGACGCGCCAGTGTCCGCTGTCACATCGTTTCGACTCCCGCGCACACATTTAATGCACCGCAGCGGATCCCACTACCTCTTCGGGATCCCGCGTGCGCCTCCGTGTGGCCTCCGTTTCCGCGCGTGTATCCCTCCGCCACGTGGCGGCTCAAGGCGCGAACCGTCGCGGGCCGCGAGGCGAACCGCCGCGGCCCAGCGGTTCCACGCCCACTTTCTCTCTCTTATATAAACGCAACTGCCCGTTCCTCTTCATCTTCTTCGCATTCTCCTCCTTCGCGCACAGAGCTTCACGCCTTTGCGCCTCCGCCGCTCTCCATCCGCCGTCGCCCGTTCAAGCTCCGGCGCCCGGCGAACGCACGCCGTGCCGCCGCTGGACTTCGCTGTGCGGAGATCTTTGGCAGCAACTTCTTCGCGTCCGCCGCATTTGTGCTTCTTCGCGAGCTTCTCCGCCTCGCCGTCGACGGTGCTCGCCGGCGGCTGCAGACCCGCTTCTCCGCCAGCAAACTCTTTCCCCAGCGACCGCGCCGCTCAAGGTTGGTACTAATTTCTCTTTACTCGCCGTTCGCTCGCTTTCCAGATCTTGAGCCTTTGGTGTTCTTATTTGCTCCTTTTTCTTTGGTTTTCCTCTTACTCGTAGATCTTCACGCGGGGTTCGAGTCTGGGATTTCTGTTTCTCCACCTACCCTCGCGATGTCTGACGAGGGATCTTCTTCCGCATCTTCTTCTTCCCTTTCTCTCAAGCGCCGCAGACCCTCTCCCGGTGAATCTACGGCCTCAGATCCAATGGAGACCGATTCCGGCAATCAGCAGGAATCCGGTAACCCCCAAGAGTCCGGCGGCAACCTAGAATCCGGTAGCTTTAGCCAAGCTTCCGGTAGCCAAGAGGCCAGCAGCTCTGGCCAAGCCTCTAGCAGCTCCAGCCAATCTTCCGGCGAGGAGCCTTCCCCACCCACTCGCGGAGCTTGGATGGGCTCCAACGTTACTGAGTTCGAGATTGATTGGCTGTACCGGTCTCGAAGGATTCCGGAAGGAGTTTCTGTCGGATTCGGATGACGAGATCGAACCGGATCCGGAAGACGACGAGTTTGTTGTTTTTCTTGCTCACTTTGAGCGTGGCTTCGGCCTTCTGCCTCTACTTTTTCCGGGAGTTCCTAGATTTTTACGAACTCCAACCTCACCACCTTCACAGCAACGCCATTTTCTATCTCTCTTGTTATGCCACCTTCATGGAGGCTTACATCGGCATTCGTCCCACTTGTGAGACGTTTGCCCGCTTCTTCAACTTGCGGATCAACTCCGTCCAGGGCAAGGAAATTCCTAAGCCCAAGCTGCCCGTGCAGTGCGGCTCCTGCATCGTCGGCTCCCGCCAAGGGAGCACTTTTCTTAAGTTTACCGGCCTCGAGTCTTGCCGCACCTGGCAAGGAACTTTCTTCTACGTGAAGAACACCGGCCGCGCCGATCGCATCAATCTTCCTCCATACCAAGAGGGGCCCCCCAGCAGAGCCAACTGGAGCTACAACCCGAGGACAGAACATGCCGAAACCAATCGGGTAGTGCGCTTCTTGGCCTCTTTGAAGAAGGAGACCAACATCTGTCCCGACGATGTCATCCGGACTTTCATATCGCGCCGGGTGCTTCCTCTTAAGCGCCGCGCACATAGGATGAGCGAGATGTATGGCCCGGGCGATCCTACCAAGATCACGAGCCGTGCTCTCGGCAAGAAAGATGTTGTTCTCAAGGCTAAGCAGATTTGTCAAACTGCTATGCCTTTTACTTGGGAATGGGGCCTCCTTCCCCTCAGTTCCTCTAACCGTCCGACCCAAGAAGTAAGAGATTGCGCAATTTGGGGTTGTCTTTGCCGGTAAGTTTCTGCTTTTGCTAACCTTCTTTTTTACCTTGTTTCAAAGCCGGGGACCGCTTCCCCTCTATCCAGGCAGAGCCGCGAGCACCTCTCCGGAAGCGTGCCTTTGACTCCTTCGACCCGGATCCCTACATCTTTTGGAAGGATGCGAAGATGGGGAAGACCCCGGCTGCGCGCCTTGGCCGGGACCCGCCGGAGCCCACCGGAAACCCCGAGGAGCTGGTTGTGCTCGAGGTATTTTCTTTTCCGGCTTCTTATACTTTGCCATTATCGCTTTCTTGCGAATTGCTTCTTAGCCATATCCAACTCACAGATCCACGAGCGCGTGCCGCCCCTACGCGCCGAGGCCGGCATTGAGTTTGTGGACAAACTCATGGCCCAGGGGCCGAAGAACAAGCAGCCGGCATCTACCGCCGGCTCCAGCCTATGCTCCTCCCTCCAAGCGCTTCCGGACGGAGCCCGTGGGGAGAAAGAAGTGGGCGTGCGCCGCTACGGGCGCAAAGCGATGCCAACCGCTTCCGGGTAATTTCATTTTCCGGCTCGCCTCCTTTTTGCTAAGTTCCTTTTCCGGTTGCTTTTTCTCAACCACTTGTCTTTTCTCTTTTTCTCAGCCCCGCTCTCAAACTTGGCCCAAGGCCATCGGGCTCTGAGGGATCCGCAAGGACCTCAACCCCTCCTCCTCGTTCAAGCCCGGCACCATCTGGTGCCGGCAACACCTCTGCTTCCCTTTCGGGGCACAACAAGTCGGGCGTGCGGCCCCTTCACCGTCGATCACCGCACGGAGGAGGATCTTTCCTTCCTCCCGGAACACCAAGACACCGGCGCCGCAACACCGGCGCCGGAGAAGAAGAAAGGCTGCCGGGCGGGCGGAGCCTTTGCTCCTCCCGTCCTCGAAAAGACAACTTCCGCGCCGGAATCTTCCGCGCCGGAAGGCTCCAAGACGGTGACGCTCCCTAGCGCTCCCCCTTCTCCACGCACCATCCTCATGCCTCCGCCTGAGGCTCCTCGCGCCCAGCCCTCCAAGGCCGCTCCTGGCGCGCCGCCGGCCAAGACTTCCGGGGCCTCTTCTACCGCGCCGCCGCCCAAGCCCTCCAAGCTCATCAAGGGGAAGGCGACGGCCTCCGAGCCGCCCCTTCGGGCGGCCAGCAGCCCTTGGTGCTGCACGTCTCCAAGGCTGCCAGCGCCGGCATGAAGGCCACCGGCCTCCTTGGCCGCATTACGGAGTTCCAGCGCCAAGGCCGGGACTGGGGCACCTCTCCGCCGTATGCCCAAAAGTGGAACGCCGCGGACATCACTCCTGCGCCCCGCGGCATGCGCAAGGAGCGGCTGCCGGCAGCTGGTCCTGGCGGGGCTCGGAGCTCTCAGGCGCTCGTCATGCGGCTGCGGGCTGCCGTAAAAGAGCTTGACAGCGCGTGGTATGACTCCACGAACAATCTGACGGTATGTTCTACTAACTTTCAACCTTTGCCGGTTTCTTTGTTTCCGGTTCTGCTTTATCTTTTCCTTAGTTCATGCCGGTTTCTCTCTTGTCTATCTCCCCAGTCCCCGAGTTTTGTGGTGAGAGCGCAGCTCTTAGCGCAAAACTTAACTTAAGATTTTAGCGTGAAACCGGCAATCGCCCGATCCCGAGTTTTGGGTTAAACCTCTTCTTCTTAACACATAATTTACCTTAGAAACGCGCAAAACTGGCACTTTGCCCGATCCCCGAGTTTCGGGTTAAGAACTTTGTTCTTAGCGCAAAACTTATCTTAAAACCGCGCAAAAACCGGCACTGCCCGATCCCGAGTTTCGGGTTAAGAACTTTGTTCTTAGCGCAAAACTTAACTCATTTCTTCTTTTTCTTGAACAGGTCACCGCCGACACTCGGAAGGCCCTTTTCGAGGAGCTTTTGTGGGAGCACCGGGAGCTCGCTGAGGCACATGACAAGTGCCAAGGTAAGTTTTTGTTCCACCGGCATCTTTGCTACCGGAAACCTTTTTTCCTTGTGATATTCACAATTTCTGTTCAACAGTGATCCCGGAAGCTTCCATCGATGCTCTGAAAGAGCAGCTCGCCGAGGCCCAACGTACTATTTTTTCCTTCCTCCTTTGAACTTGGTTTCTTTTCATTTTTACTAGTGTAACCTTGCTGACATTCATTTTTCCGGTTACAGGGGAGAAGGATGAGCTCAGCCGGCAGCACCAGGAGGAGCTGAACGCCCTCAAGACCAGCTACCAGGAGCTCAAGTCTCAGCTTATTCAGCTGGGGCTTGACCACGCCAAGGTCCTCAAAGCCGCTGAAGTGACCGCAGCGGCCAAGTTGGACGAGGCTCTGGAGGATGCTTGCAATGCCACTGTGGTGTTGCGGGCAGAGCTGGAGGAGATGGCCAAGGCCCGGAAGGGTGCCGAGGAGAAGGCCGCGCGGCTGGAGGAGGGGCACAAGGAGTGCGATCAGCTGATCCTGCAAACCGACACTCTTGCCCTCCGTAAGTTGTTTTCTTTTACACTTTGACTACTGCACACAAGCCTTTCTTCCTTCAACCCCATTTTTCTTTCCGCTATCTTTCCGTCCGGTCTCTCTTCTTCCGGATTCTTTTCTCTCCGGTCTCTTTTTCTTCCGGACTCTTTTTCTTCCGGTCTCTTTTTCTTCCGGACTCTTTTCCTTAAGCTTTTTCTTTCTTTGCACAGGCCTCTTTCCAGACTCGCAGAGGTATGCCGTCAAGAAGGTCGACGCGCAGCGCAAGGACAAGGGCCAAGCGGATCTTACCGTGCCATGGACGCCCAAGGACCATCTGGTCGCGCTTAACGCGCGGGTGTCCCATATGCGCTGCATAGACCGCAATCTTTCGGACATCCCTGATGTAGCTACCCAGCTATACAGGACTTTGTGGCCTGGCGAGGTGGTGCCGGACACCTTCTCCCTCATCAGCGATCGCCTCAAGGGTGCCGGCAAGAGGATCCGCGAGTGGCAGTGCTCTGCTGCCCGCGCTGGAGCGGACTCCGCCCTCCGCGTCGCCTGCTCCTGGTACCCGGAGCTCAACCTGGATGCGCTTACCGGCGTGCGCGAAGGCGCAGAAACGGATTTGGACCCGATTCTCTCCGCCAAGCGGCAGGATCGCGCGTACCGGATCGCGGAGTATGCCGACATGCGCACCTTCATCCCTCCCCCTCCTGGCGTCACGGACTATCTCGACGAGGAGGAGGATGAAGCCGAAGAAGAGCTTCTGGACGACGCTGATGCCGGTGCTGCTCCTCCGGAAGCCCCTGCTGCGTGATGATTTCCTTTGAAGTGTTTGCTCATTATATCTGTTGGTCCTGTTGCTTTAAGACAATATCTGTTAAATTCTGCCCCGGAATGCCGGGGCTTATGATGTAAAACTTTAAGTTTGCCTGTGGTTGTGCTACAACATTTCCTGCCGGTAAGTTATACCGGTAGCTAAGTATTTATGAGTTTGCCTTAGCATAATTTGCTTTTGGTTTTGATTTTATCCTGCACTGCAAAGATTTCTCAATTGCTTCCGCATCCAATCTGATGCATACTTGGTTCTTTTGCCTTGCCTCTGCCTGCCTTCTCTGGGCGTTCTTTGGCGTATGAGCACAAGGTTCTTTCACCAAACAAGCATCTTCTTGAACTTAGAAATAACTTTGAAATTTTGCAAAAAACCGGTTTAACCGGGGTTAGTTAAACTTTCCGGATTGTTCTTTCCTGCTCTCCCTTTTCGCAGTTCATGTGCTTATCTCCTACCGGTTTATCTTGCTTGCCATGAAGCCGGTTTGCGGACAGCAGCAGAGTCGAAGACTCCGGTAGGATTTAGCACACTACTAAACCGGAAAGAAAAAACATTTAATAAGCAACCGGTAAACTGAAAAAATAAACAAGTTACATGCAACTTAAGTTGGGGTAGTCCCCGAGATTCATTCAAGGTTCCGGCATCTTTTATTCATAGCATATAAGGTACAAAAAGGAACTTCTTACACCACCAGTTCAAGAGTAGAAAGGGCGCAACAGAGCTACGTTCCATGGACGCTTGCTCTCCTCTCCGGACCTGTCCACCTTTCCTTTCTTCCACTCCTGTGCATCGATCAAGTAGTATGCATCATTGTGAAGCACCTTGCTTACAATGAAGGGACCTTCCCATGGTGGCAAGAGCTTATGCCGGCCTTGATCTGTTGCACCAGGCGAAGTACAAGATCTCCTTCCCGGAAAACTCTCGGGTTAACCTTCCGGTTATGATAGCGTCTTAGGTTTCTTGGTAAATGGCTGTTCTTGCCAAAGCCAGCTCTCTTGCTTCTTCTAGCAAGTCCACATCGTTTTCTCTGGCCTCTTTGACCTCCTGCTCAGTATAGAGCTGTACCCTTGGTGAATCATGAATGATATCGGTTGGTATCACCGCTTCTGCTCCATAAACCATGAAGAAAGGAGTGTATCCGGTAGACCGGTTTGGGGTTGTTCTTATACTCCACAGTACTGATGGTAGCTCATCGAGCCAACATCCCGGTGACTTTTCCACCGCATCAATGAGTCTGGGCTTGATACCGGAAAGCACCAAAGCATTCATTCTTTCCACTTGGCCATTGCCTTGTGGGTGTGCCACTGAGCACAAATCCAGCCGGATGTTGTTGTCTTCACAGAACCTTTTGAACTCACCTTGAGCAAAGTTGGTTCCATTATCAGTGATGATGCTGTGCGGGTATCCATACCGCAAAATGACATCTTTTAGGAATTTCACCGCCGTATGCCCATCACACTTTGCGATAGGTTTTACTTCTAGCCATTTGGTGAACTTATCCACCATGACCAAGATGTGAGTCATGCTGCTTCTTGCAGTTTTGAATGGGCCAACCATGTCCAGGCACCAAACAGCAAATGGCCATGTTAGCGGTATTGTTTTTAAACCGGATCTTTGGGGTATGGTTTTGCTTGGCGTACCTCTGGCAGCCGTTGCATTTTCTTACCAAATCCTCAGCGTTCTCCAAAGCAGTGGGCCAATAGAACCCATGCCGGAAAACTTTTGCTACCAAAGCCCTTGATGAAGCATGATGCCCACATTCTCCTTGGTGAATTTCCTCAAGCATTTCTTTTCCTTCCTCCGGTTCCACACATCTTTGAAGGACACCGGTAACGCTTCTCTTGTACACCTCACCATTGATGAACGTGTAAGCTTTGGACCTTCTTTGTATCCTCCTTGATTCATTTTCGTCGGTAGGCAAGGTGCCGTTGATCGGGAATTCCTTAATAGGTTTAACCCATGATGGTATCTCTCGAACCGAAACACGGTGCATCTATTTCCATGCTATCCACCAGCATCATTTCTTCCGGTATGGGTACAGCGGTCCCCGAGCCTACGGAGCAGTCCCGAGTTCCCTTCATCGATATCCATGGGTACTACGTGTGACTACGGTACAAAAATTGATTCTGACTCCGGGCTCGGTTTGATCGATGGCACTCTTAGGTGAGCCAAAGCTATTCCGGGAGGAATTTCTTGCCTAGATGAGCCCAACTTGGACAAAGCATCCGCGGCTTCATTTTCTGCTCGCGGCACATGGTGAAACTCACACCCTTCGAAGAATCCGGCAATCTTTTGCACGTGAAACCGGTACGAGGCCATGTTGGCATCTTTTGCATCCCAATCTCCGGAACACTGCTGTACCACAAGGTCTGAATCTCCGTAGCAAATGATCCGGTGTGCACCGATCTCTTTTGCGACCTTAAGCCCATGGATCAAAGCTTCATATTCAGCGACATTGTTTGATGCCCGGAAATGCACTTGCAAAACATACCGGAGGTGATCTCCTTTTGGGGAAGTGAGCACCACACCGGCACCTAGACCTTCCTTGAGCTTGGATCCATCAAAGTGCATCTTCCAGTATTCTATCCTCTGATCAGGCGGTTTGTACTGCATCTCCGCCCAATCAACAAGGAAATCAGCCAAAGCCTGTGATTTTATGGCATCTCTTCTTTCATACACCGGCACGTATGGTGATATCTGGATTGCCCATTTCGCAATCCGGCCGCTGGCGTCTTTGTTGCACATGATGTCGGAAATTGGTGCTTCACTTACCACCTTCATGGGGTGCTCCTCAAAGTAATGCTTGAGTTTTGTGGCGGCCATGTACACGCCATAAGTCATTTTCTGGAAGTGAGGGTAGTTTTGTTTTGAGAGGGAGAGCACCTCGCTCAAGTAGTATACCGGCCTCTGGACGGTTTTTTCTTCCTCTTCTCTTTCAACCACAACCACTACACTCACAACCCGGTTTGTTGCTGCTATGTATAACAGCATAGGCTCTCTTTCTAGAGGTGAAGCCAGTATAGGTGCTGTGGCTAGCATTGTTTTTAGCTCTTTAAACGCTGCGTGCTGAGGGGTCCAGACGAACGTGTCGGATTTTTTCATGAGAGCATAGAGTGGCAGAGCTTTTTCTCCCAATCTGCTTACAAACCGGCTCAGCGATGCCAAGCTTCCGGTAAACTTCTGCACATCTTTTAACTCTCGAGGGATAGCCATTCTTTCTATTGCTCGGATCTTTACCGGATTAACCTCTATGCCCCGGCTTGATACCAGGAAACCGAGCAGCTTGCCGGCAGGGACACCAAAGGTGCATTTTGCCGGATTGAGTTTCATCCGGAACCGTCTTAGGTTATCGAACGTTTGCCGGATGTCATCGATTAAGGTGTTCTTTACCTTAGTTTTTATCACGATGTCATCCACATAGACTTGTACGTTTTTCCCAATTTGATCAAACAAGCATTTTTGCATACAGCGCTGGTACGTTGCACCAGCGTTGCGCAACCCAAAAGGCATATTGACATAGCAATAAGCCCCGTGCGGGGTAATGAACGCAGTTTTTATTTGATCTTCCTTTTTTAAGGGAATTTGGTGGAAACCGGAATAGGCATCCAGGAAGGACAACAACTCACACCCAGCTGTTGAATCAATCACTTGATCGATTCGTGGCAAAGGAAAAGGATCTCTTGGGCAAGCCTTGTTCAGGTTGGTGTAGTCGATGCACATGCGCCACACCTTCGGAGCTTTTGCCTCCAGGTTCTCATCTTTTTTCTTTTCAACCATTACCGGATTGGCCAGCCACTCTGTGTGCGTGACCTCCACAATGAACCCGGCAACAAGCAGCTTGGTTACCTCTTCTCCTATGATCTTTCTTCTGTCTTCAGCGAACCGGCGCAGTGGTTGCCGCACCGGCTTGGCATCTTTCCGGACGTTTAGAGAGTGCTCAGCCAGCTCCCTCGGAACACCTACCAAATCATCAGTTGACCAGGCAAAGATATTCCGATTCTCACGGAGGAAGCTGACGAGCGCGCTTTCCTATGCTTGGTCAAGGCCGGCACCGATACGAACGGTGCGCTCTGGGTAAGCCGGATCCAGCACAATGTTCTTTGTTTCATTGGTTGGCTTGAATGCCGGTGTGCCCATGTTCTCACTCATTGCCGCTAAACTCATTTGTGAGGATTGAGCCAGCGCAACAGCTGTTTGCATTCTTTTCTTTTCCTCCGCGATCACCAGCGATTCCGCTAGGTTCGATCCGGCAGATGCAGTTTCCAGTGAGATCTTATAGTTTCCCACCACAGTCAATGGCCCACGAGGTGCCGGCATCTTCATCTTGTGGTAAGCCGTATGAGTGGTGGCCATGAAGGCTGCCAATGCCGGTCTCCCAAAGAATGCATGGTAGGGAATTTGTCTAGATCCACCACCTCAAACTCCAGATTTTCCACCCGGCAATTGTCACGTCCTCCAAATGCCACGTCCACCCGAACTTTTCCAATCGGGGCACAGGACAAGCCAGGAACGATCCCATGGAACGTTGTGCGCGTTGGCTGAAGCATGTTTTCTGTTATGCCCAGCGTTTGCATGGTGTGCTTGTACATGATGTTGATGCTACTGCCATTGTCTATCAGCACCTTGCTGAACTTCACTCGAGTTTGCGGCCCTTTCATGATCGGGTCCACAACAAGAGCATATCCACCCGGATTCGGCATGATCTTTGGGTGATCCTTGGATGACGAGTTAATATACTGATTGGACCAACTCATGTTCTTGGGAACCGCCGCATCACAGCATTGACCTCCATGGAGCGCCGGTGTACACTTTGCCGGTCTGTTGGCTCAGTGACAAAGACAACACAGCACAGATGCGGATCTTCGTAAACATTCCGGCCTAAAGGTGCCGGTGGAGGTGGCTGGTTATCATTTTGCTCCACCCGGTTAACTTGTCGGTACTGCTTGCCGGTTGGTTTGGCTGCACCGGTAAGGCGTTTGCCCCGGTAAGTGGTGGTGGTGGCGGTAGCTGTTGTTGCTGCTGCGGCATGTCTTGTGGTGGCCGCGCATCTTTCTTGTTCCTTTTTGCATCAAGTACTTGGTCCAGGTGCAATCCTTTGTCAGATGGTTTGACGGATGTGCCGGATTCGGCGTGTGCCACCGGCAAGGTTGATCCATGGCAGCTTCCATGGTGTATTTTGCGGGTTCTTGCCAGTTCTTCTTCTGGACCCAAGGTTTCTTTTCCACCCATTGTTTCTTAGGACCTGCCCATGGCTGCGATCCGGTTTTTGCCTCTGCTGTCGCTGGCCTCAAAGTTTTCTGCACAAAGCAACTTGCTGCGGACCGTACCTTCGATCCGGAAAATCTTCTCTTCTTTTGTTATTCCGGTTGTCGGTGCTGTTCGTGGCGCAGCTGTTCCGGCTCCGGTTGCACTGCCGGCTGCGTTGGGTCTCCCAACGCATAGCTATCCGCCACACGTATCATTTCTGCCAACGTTGTCGGCATGTTGCGCTGCAACTTTTGCCACAACGGTGAACCTCTTCTGCATCCACTGCTAAACCAAGCAATGGCTTGTGCCTCGATCACCCCTTCACAGGAGTTCCTTGTGGTGTTCCACCGGGCTAGATAATCCCGGTCTGTTTCGTTCGGGCGCTGCACGCACAGAGCAAGTTGCTGCGGCCTGTTTGGCCTCTGATAGGTGCTGCTGAAATTGCTCACAAAGGCCTCCTCAAAATCCAGCCAGCCATTTATGCTCCCTGCCGGCAAGTTGTTTAGCCAGATTCTTGCCGGTCCAACCAAAAACGATGGTATGATCCTCACGGCCCAACGCCGGTTTCCTCCTCCTGCTACGGTTCCTCCACCGCCTGCAACGTATACCGCGGTCACGTAATCCGCGAGCCAATCTTCCGGCTTTGTGGTGCCGTCATACGTCTTTGTGTCACGGGGCAACATAAAGTTGCGAACTGGTGGTTTTTCTTTCATGATCCTTGGGCCAAAGCACTTTGGACCTGGAGGACCTTCCTCCTCGATCATTTCTGACAAGTATACTCTATCCAGACGGTGCCTCGCATCCCGTTCCGGTAAGTATCTCTCTCCCAGGCGTTCTCCCAATGGGTTCCGGTATGCTGCCGGTCTGGTGGAATCGGCTTCATCGTAACATTCCGGTACCGCGGCCCTTGCCTGCCGGTACCTTGGGGGATCCATTTCCTCCTCGTCGTACGCTGCTCTTGCAGCTCGATAGTTTTGCCCGGTCTCATATCTACCGGCATGATTGTTTCCGGCATAGCCTCTGGCGTAGCCTCGCTCTGCCCCTTGGCTTTTTCTACCGGCATCGTGTTGCCCGGCTTGTTGCTTTCCGGCAAGAACCGGATCGTACACAGTCATCTGCTGCGCATTCACTTCTTTTTCTCTCCTTCTATCCGGATGGGGGGACGAAGCCTGCCCATGGGATTTGCTACCGGCATTCTTTGTCGAACGCGCGGATTTTGAGGCCGCTGCCTTGTTCAGCTTAGCCAGCTGCTCAGCATTTTGCTGCTCAATGGTTTCCAGCAGCTCTCTGACACGCTCTTGCTGCTTTACCAAAGCCTCTCCGGAAAGCGACTCGCACAGCTCTACTGCAGCCTTAGCAGCTTTTATAGTTTTATCCGGGCTGCTATACTTAGGCTTTTCCACGATGCTAACAGATGCAGAGGCGCTCTTGCCGGCAAAAATCTCTTTGCGCAAATCTTGATCTAGGTTGCGAGCTTTTAGCCGGTTTTCCGGCATCCTAGCAGCATGCGCGCTAACAGAAGCAAAGCCATGGGCAGCGTTATACTCACGTACGGTTAGGTTCAGCTCGCGCTGCGCCCTGACGATGTCCTTGCCGCTCTCCAGCATCTTCTGGCGCTGCGCCTCCAGCTCCGCTTGAGCCGCTGCCGGGTCGATGTTCTGCGCGATGGGGGTGGCGAGGACGTTCATCGCTGCCTGGAGCGGTGTCTCCGGTGGCGCGGATGATGCTCCCGCTGCGCCTGCGCCACGCTCCAGCGGTGGCTTAGTCGCACGGGTCGAAACCGCGCGACCGGCACCTTCAGCCGCAACCTCCTTTCCTGCACCAGCCACACCGGTCATCATTACCTCAACGCTGCCGGTGGCGCGGCCAGCACAAAGCCATCTTGGCGGGTCCGGTGCCACCAGCACCGGCGAGAGGCGCTGGCGCACGGGGACGGTGCCGAGGTAGACGCGGTGGCTGCCGAACTCGATGATGCGGCCGTTCTTGGGGAAGATGCCGCCGTTGGCGAAGCAGCCCGCGTTGTCGTTGATGAAGTCCATGGCGTAGATGCTCTGCACCAACGCGGACACCGTACGCTCGCCGGAGACCTCGAGGACGCCCGCCCGAATGTGAACTCCATCAAGCGCCACTTCATGCCCCACGGTGGCGCCAACCGTCGTCGTGGTGAACGAGCAGATGCCATAGGATGGCTTAGATTGGGGCCGAATGGACGCAAGAGGATTCGGGGAGGGTTTGCGATCAGGTGGGAAGAGATTCCGGATGGTTTCCTCAAGAACTTGGCCAAGGCCGAGGTTGAAGAAGAAAGACACAAGGAAGAACTCCCTCTAGATCACCATTTTCATTGATTCACAAATTCAGGCTACGCTTGCCTTCCTACACACGCGCGCGTACATACTTGCTTGCCCGTGAAGAAGGGCTGCCCCTCTCCTTATATAGGGGAGAGGGTGGCTTACACCGCAAGAAACCCTAATGGCATCTTTGATCGGACAAACTACTTTACAGAGTTACTGTACAAAGCTACTTTAACAGGCTACTGTACAAAGCTACTTTAATCATAAATGACACCGGGGCCTTCTTTTATCAGGGCTGCTGATGTCCTCCGGCTTCTTTGGACGTCACCTCTCTCTTTGGCGCCAGGGCTCTGAATAAAGTTACTTTGCTTAGCTCATCCTTGTCTTCTTGCTCTGAAGAGAATCTTTGACCGATCTGCCGACAGGCTCTCCTTTCCGGTATCTTCTATACCGGGTTCCGGCATACCCCTCTGGGATACCGGCTTAGCCTTGCTCTCCCGGATTCCTACTAGGCTTCCGGTAAGAACATTAAACCGGTATCTTGATGGCTTAAACCATCCGGTTTGGCATGCCTTTGGCATACCGGGGGTTATCCCCCCAACAAACATCTTTTGTCCTACCAGCCGGTGGCAGCCGGACCTCTAGGGAATCTACTGGAAATTAAGTTACTCCTTTTAATAGAGCACCGGAGCAAAGCATTAACACTCCGTGAACACATGTGATCCTCACATCACTGCCTTCCCCTTCGGTTGTCCCAATTTCTGTCACTTTGGGGCCTCGGGTTCCGGACAGCAACATGTGTATACAACTTGCAGGTAAGATCATAAAATAATGAATATCATCATGAAACAATAACATGTTCAGATCTGAGATCATGGCACTCGGGCCCTAGTGAAAAGCATTAAGCATAACAAGTTGCAACAATATCATCAAAGTACCAATTACGCACACTAGGCACTATGCCCTAACAATCTTATGCTATTACATGATCAATCTCATCCAATCCCTACCATCCCCTTCAGCCTACAGCGGGGGAATTACTCACACATGGATGGGGGAAACATGGTTGGTCGATGGAGAGGCGTCGGTGGTGATGATGGCGATGATCTCCTCCAATTCCCCGTCCCGGCGGAGTGCCAGAACGGAGTTTCTGGTCCCTAGACGGAGTTTCGCGATGGTGGCGGCGTACTGGATGTCTTCTGGTGATTTCGACTTCTCTCCGTGTGTTTTTAGATCGAAACCCTTAAATAGTCGAGAGAGGGCGTCAGAGGCTGGCCGAGGCGGCCTCACCATAGGGCGGCGCGCCCCCCTCCTAGGCCGCGTCGGCCCATGGTGTGGGGGCTGTGGGCCCTCCTGGCCTACCCTTCTGGCTCCGTGAATCTTGTGGAAAAATATGCCTTTGACATAAATTCCGGGGATTTTCCTGAAAGTTGAATTTCTGCACAAAAACGAGACACCAGGGCAATTCTGCTGAAAACAGCGTTAGTCCGTGTTAGTTGTATCCAAAATACACAAATTAGAGGCAAAACAATAGCAAAAGTGTTCGGGAAAGTAGATACGTTTTGGACGTATCAACATCGCAGCCATTTATAAACAATCAAAGTAGTTAATATCGAAAATCTGATAGTTGTTTCTATTAACTTGGCGGCCGTTTATAAATAATCTAGTAGTTAATATTGAAAACCCGTTAGTCATTTCCATTTAACCTAGTAGCCATTTATAAACAATCTGGTTGGTAATATCGAAATCCTGGTAGTTGTTCTCAATTAATTTGGCAGCTTTTTATAAACAATCCGGTTGCTAATATCGAAAACCGGGTAGTTGTTTCCAATTAAACTGGCAGCCGTTTATAAACAATCTGGTTGTTAATATTGAAAAACCCGTTAGTTTTTTCCACTTAATCTAACAACAGTTTATAAACAGTTGGTTGCTAATATAGAATACTCTTCTCCTACCACATTCCTTTAAAAAATATATACCCCTCTGTTAAAAAAAAATGTTGGAGATTTGTTTAAAATTGGATGCATCTATACACTAAAGAGTGTCTAGATACATCTAAATTTAGATAGACTTACAATATTGTTTTATAGACAAATATAGTACGAAAAGCCCAACACAAAATCATTTAACCGAAAGTTTGTGTACAAGATATATGTGTGATATGTGTAAATCTGTGGTTAATTGAGAAGAAGCTAGAGCGCACAAAATTGCTAGCTGGAGTTATGCAGCCGAGTGGGTAGCGGCGTGATTGATTCGGAAGCCTGCATTGTAGCTGGCGTACTCACTTTTTGCCTTAGAGCGCGAACCTCTTGTATACAACTTATTCTCGGATAAGTTGCGTACTTTTTTCTAATATTGATTATATAAACCCTCTTATTGTGTTTGTCATCAATTACCAAAATGGGGGAGATTGTAAGTGTATATTGCCCCTATGTGTGGTTTTTGGTAATTAATGACAACCTCTATGGACTAATGTTTTCATTGAGTTTATATGAAAGAATATTCCATAGGTACTACTTGTATTCCATGTGTTGGATTCAAGTATGGATGCCATGAATATAAAGATACACCTTGTGTATTGGCATCAAGATCATCGATCAAGATAGTATGATAGAGCATGAAAACATACAATGTTGACCAATACAAAGTGTGAAGAATAGATTCAAGTTTGCTCAACATATGAAGCATGAAGAATGTGCCACGTGAATTCACATGGTATCTTTCCATGGGCATGCATCAAAAGTGAGATCTCATATAGCCCATGAGAGGATGACGGCAAGTGGTGATCATCATCAAGGTTGTTGATACGTCTCAAACGTATCTATAATTTCTTATGTTCCATGCTAGTTTTATGAGAATACTGACATGTTTTATACACACTTTACTTCATTATTATGCATTTTCCGGCACTAACCTATTGACAAGATGCCGAAGCGCCAGTTCCTGTTTTGTGTTGTTTTTGGTTTCAGAAATCCTACAAAGGAAATATTCTCGGAATTGGACGAAATCAACGCCCAGGGTCTTATTTTTCCACGGAGCTTCCAGAAGACCGAAGAGCATACGAAGTGGGGCCACGAGGTGGCCAGACCACAGGGCGGCGCGGCCAAGGAGGGGCCCGCTCCGGCCTATGGTGTGGGCCCCTCGTCAGCCCTCCGACTCCGCCCTTCCGCCTACTTAAACTCTCCGTCGCGAAAACCCTATTACCGAGAGCCACGATACGGAAAGAGTTCCAGAGACGACGCCGCCGCCAATCCCATCTCGGGGGATTCAGGAGATCGCCTCTGGCACCCTGCCGGAGAGGGGAATCATCTCCCGGAGGACTCTACATCACCATGATCGCCTCCGGACTGATGTGTGAGTAATTCATCCTTGGACTATGGGTCCATAGCAGTAGCTAGATGGTTGTCTTCTCCTCATTGTGCTATCATGTTAGATCTTGTGAGCTGCCTATCATGATCAAGATCATCTATTTGTAATGCTACATGTTGTGTTTGTTGGGATCCGATGAATATGGAATACTATGTCAAGTTGATTATCAATCTATCATATATGTGTTGTTTATGATCTTGCATGCTCTCCGTTGCTAGTAGACGCTCTGGCCAAGTTGATACTTGTGACTCCAAGAGGGAGTATTTATGCTCGATAGAGGGTTCATGCCTCCATTGAATCTGGGTGTTGGCGTCTGAAACCCACCGGCGAGCAACGGCTGGCAACACGTAGAGCCGGGAACAACTCAGAGCTGCGGCTGGCCCTGGTCCCTCGAGCGATGGCCCGCAAAGCTCCTGGTACGCACGTCCCGATGCTGGTGCAAGGGCGTGCCACCTGACCTATACCTGGTCAGGAAGGTGATGGATTTGCTTCGCTTAGTTTCCTGCATGGCATACACGTAAATATTAAATACGAGCCTCGATCGGCTCTCAGGTTGTCCTGTGAATCGGCTCAAGGAGCCGATCCACCCATGGTTCGTATGAGGTCTACGATCACATGGTGGTCCTGCTTGATCAATATAAAGCTAAAACGACCTACTACGATTTAGGGTTTTCACCACATAATCGGAACATCCTACGCGTGATTGAGCCTGGCAGCCACGCACGGTGATAATAAACCAACCCTAGATAAGGCCTAAAAACCAACACTAAGTTGATCCCCGGAACATCTTGTCTAGGGCTAGCAAACTACACCCTACGTGCTACTGGATCCTTCAACCCGTTTGCAAGGCCTAACTATGCAGATATTAAACTAATCCTTGAAGAACAAGGAGCAATCATAACAGATCGGATCTACTAAACATGGATCAAGCAAGGTGCCGCCCTTACACCTAAGATAGGTGTAAGGGCGGCTAGACGTCTAAGGGTTGCATGGACAAAAGCATGTGACACGATGAAACAATGCTAACCCTAACACATCTATGATAACTACGTTGCTCGCCATCAACAAGGCTTCAGCACGAGCAACGCATGAACAACGAATAAACGTATACTGCCTAGATTGCAAGATGCGATCTAGGCAGCATGATGCTTACCCGGAAGAAACCCTCGAAATAAAGGGGTTGGCGATGCGCCTAGATTGGTTTGTGATGAACGTGATTGTTGTTTTTCTCAATAACCCTAGATACATATTTATAGTCCGTAGACTTTCTAACGTGGGAATAATCCCAACCGTGCACGAGCCAAATTCTACCTAACCGACACGTATCCTACTATATTTACAGATACACGGGCAAACTAGCCCAAACTTCGTGTACAAGGCCGGTTCATGTATTTCTTCCATGTATATTCTTCAAGCCCAATCTTGATCGCGGCCCACCTCTGATCCGGTCAAATTCTGGTGATAACACATGCCCCCCTGGTTTTGGAATTGATAATTCCAAAATCACTCTGCTTTTCCTTCGTCGGGTCATGTCATGGCAGAGCAAAACCGTCGCAGTATCCTTCATCATGATGCCTTGTCTTCTCAACTTCTCCGCGTGATTTGACCGTTGTTTTTTTTCTCTTTGGGCACCAAGAAATTCCCCATCTCCCGTAGCAATGTCTTCCTCTTCTTCCTCCTCCGCCTCGTCGGCCCTTTCCTCCCAGTCTTTTTCCTCTTCGTCCTCCTCCACCTCGTCAGATCTTTTCTCCCAATCTTCTTCATCTCGGGAGCCGATGCCGAAGTGGGGCTCGCTGGCGGCGCACGACATCCTCGCCGCAACAGAGTGGGACAAAGAGGACCACGAGCCCTACGCCTGGTCCGAGGACGACAAGTCCCTGACCAGTGGCAACGACGATCTCCAGTTCCTTGCCTATGGGGAACTGGAAGCAACGAGTGAGGACGACTCGTTCTCCTGGGACGGCTACACTTCCTCCGAGGAAGAGGAGGAGGAAGATGACGACGACGACTCCCTCGAGGATTACCCGCCGGCGAAGCGTTTCCGCGCCGGGTCAGACGACGACGATGACAACGACGTCGACAATGAAGATGATGAGGCCCCCACTGGGGGCCGCTGGAGCAGTGACGAGGAGCCCGCCGGCAGCAGCGCCGACGAGAGCTCCGACGACGACGAGGGCAGCGACGGCCCGTAGACTAGGATCTACTAGTATAGGCCTAGTAGTAGTAGCAGATTGGTCAATAGACCTTTCTTTTGTTCTTCCTCCTTTGAGCAATCGGCTCTTTCTTTGTAAGAAATCCTCTTATTAATGAAGAAAATATTCCCCTATTAATTTTTGCTCTCTTGCCAATTTTGCCGATTGTCAAACGAAGTTGCTGCACAAAGAGCCGATGGCAGGGCATCGGCTTGCACCCTAAACACGATTTGAGGCCAACAGTTGCCTATTCGCACGGTCAAACAGATCCAAACCCTGTCCAAGCCATCCTCCAATCTCAAACGCACAGATTCATCTCCTCGGCAAATCCAATGAGAAAATCATCTCAGATGCCATGATCTCCTGGCCTGAAACCGATCTGTTAACCTGCTCAATTTGAGCTTGTTCCTCCAGAGTCGATGGCTATGCATCGGCTTTTTCATTATTCTAAAGTCGATGACCGTGCATCGGCTGTACTGGTATCCATATTTCTCAAGTCGATGTCTGCGCATCGGCTGTGATTTGTATATAAATTTTTTTTACTGGCCGATTTTATGAATCGGCCCCCATGTTTCACTGCCCATCGTCCCACATGCTTGGGAAATATTTCTTGAGGTGCTGACCATTGACAGCTGATGGGACCTTAGCGCCGTCCAGCTGCTCCAGCATGTATGCATTACCCTTCAAAACCTGGACGACTTTGTATGGCACGTGCCAATTAGGAGACCATTTGCCATATGCTTTATCCTTGGTTCCTAATGGCAACACTGCTTCCCATACTAGATCACCAACTTGAAACTCCTTTGGTCTCACCTTCTTATTGTATGCACGAGCTACCCTGGCTTTGTTCTCTTTAATCTTCTCCAACGACCAAAGTCTCAGTTCAGTTGCATCCTCAATAGTATCACTCATCAGAGCTGCATATTCTTCAGCTGTCAGGTCATTCTGAAACGTGACACGTCTCGATCCAGCCGTAATTTCCCAAGGCAATACGGCTTCCTGCCCATAGACGAGCTGGTATGGCGAAGTTTTTATAGCTCCATGGCATGACATGCGATAGGCCCACAAAGCTTCTGACAATGTTTCATGCCAAACCCTAGGGTTCTCGTCAATTTTCCTCTTAATCAGCTTGATCAGGCTCTGATTGGACGCTTCAGCTTGCCCGTTGGCTTGAGCATAGTATGGAGACGATCGGATCAGCTTAATTCCCATCTCATCACAGAATTTTCTGAATTCTTTAGAGATGAAGACCGAACCTCCATCGGTCGTGATGGTTTGAGGAATCCCGAACCTATGAATGACGTGTTCTTTCACAAATTTGGTAACATCTTCTGATTTTACCTTCTTCATAGGGACGGCCTCCACCCATTTGGTGAAGTAATCTGTAATGGCCAGGATCCACTCGTGGCCTTTGCTCGACGCAGGATGGATTTTGCCGATTATATCCATGCCCCAACCTCGGAATGGCCAAGGCTTGATGATGGGATTCATTGCTGATGCGGGTACCATCTGAATCTTCCCAAACATCTGACACGCTTGGCATCCTTTGTAGTACTTGAAGCAGTCCTCAAGCATGGTGGGCCAGTAAAACCCTGATCGCCTAATCAGCCACTTCATCTTATGAGCCGATTGGTGAGTTCCACAGGCGCCTTCATGCACCTCATGTAAGAGCCGATTAGACTCAGTTGGTCCCAGGCACTTGAGCAGTAACCCTTCCAACGTCCTGTAGAACATGTCATCTCCTATAAGGACATATTTCATGGCCTTGTATCTTATCCGTTTAGGTGCCCCCCGAGCCGAATCCTTCAAGTAATTGAAGATATCGGCTCTCCAGTCATCCTGTTCTAGGAACTGCACCTGAACTTCTGACCCGTCTGGTATGTCCTTGTAGCCTGACGCCATCTGTGCGAGATCACTGGCGTCGGTATTCTGAGATCTTGGGACCCAATTGAAATTGATGTACCGAAAATATGTCATCAGCTCACGACATTCCATCCAATATGGGAAGAGTGACTCACTCTCGCACTTGTATTCGTCCGTGAGCTGGGAAATCACCAACTTCGAGTCTCCAAAAAGCTCCACCGCCTCTGCCCCGGCTTCCAAAAGTAACTCCATTCCCTTGCGCACTGCCTCATACTCAGCGACATTGTTGGTGCAAGGTGTAGACAGCCTGATGGAGAAGGAATATGTTGCCCCCCGAGGCGACACGAGCAGAATGCCGATGCCACAACCATCATCACAAGCCGATCCATCGAAGAACATAGCCCATGCACGTACAGACAATGCTGCTATATTAGTATTAATTCGTTCAGCTATAAGATCAGCCAACGCTTGTCCCTTGACTGCTTTCGCAGGCTGATACCGGAGATCGAACTCCGACAACGTCTGACTTGCATATGACGATGATCTCTGCCGTCAAAAGGATATGATGAAGCTTGGTGCAGGTGAAGAGCAGGCAGAGGCATAGCTTCTCGACCTCAGGATACCTTGTCTCTGCATCCAACATCCTTCTGCTGAGGAGAAAACGACCTTTTCAACACCCTCATAGAGTTGCACCACCACCGAAGCGATGGATGTGTCAGCTACTGATAAGTAGATATAGAACGGCCTGTCTTGCTGGGGTGGAACTAGCACATGCGGCGTTGTTAGATACCGCTTAATCTCGTCAAACGCCTGCTGCTGTTCTGCCCCCCAGTGAAACTCGTCATCAGATTTGATCTTTACCAACGCCATGAACGGCTCAATTCGTCCTGACAGGTTAGAGATGAATCGTCGGACGAAGTTGATCTTGCCGATCAGACGTTGGAGTTCCTTCTTCGTGGTAGGTGGCTGCATGGTACGTACTGCCTCCTGACTTTTCAGGCCGATCTCAATTCCTCGTTCATGAACCAGAAAACCTAGGAACTGACCGACCGTCACACCAAAGGCACACTTCTTTGGATTCATTCTCAGTCCGAACTTCCGAGTTCGGTCTAGGATGCGTCGCAGATCATCCAAGTGTCCCTCCATGGAGACAGACTTGACCACCACGTCATCGATGTAGATTTCCACCAACTTGCCGATCAGATCATGAAAAATATAATTCATGGCTCGTTGGTACGTTGCACCGGCATTCTTCAGCCCAAAAGTCATGACCACATATTCAAACAAGCCCACTGATCCTGGTACTCTGAATGCGGTCTTGTGTATATCTTCTGGAGCCATGAAGATTTGGTTGTAGCCGGCATTGCCATCCATGAAGCTTAACACCTTGTGGCCAGCAGCTGCATTGATCAATGTTTCTGCCACAGGCATTGGATATTCATCCTTTGGAGTGGCTCTGTTGAGATCGCGGAAATCTATTGCCACACGCCATCGGCCGTCCTTTTTCTCTACAGGTACGATACTGGAGATCCATTCAGCATACCTGCATGGCCTGATGAATCCGGCGGCCAACATTTTCTCGATCTCCTTCTTGACTTCTTCGAGAATTTCGGCCTTCATCTGACGTGCTCGTTGTTGGAATGGCCGAAACCCTTTCTTTAGAGGGAGCCGATGCTCAATGATGCTCGTGTCTAACCGAGGCATCTCTGTGTAATCCCTTGCAAAGCAATCTGGGTACTCTTTTAACAGAGCTATCATCTGGCTCCTGAGATGTGGATCTAACTTTTTGCTGATGAAAGTTGGCCGTGGCTTATCCCCAGGACCAATGTCGACTTCCTCTAGCTCATCAGACGATGTAAACCCATACCCTAGCTTTCTGTCACCTGTTAGATCGACACTGAACACAGGGAAAACGTATGGTAAGGATAATATGGGCCGATTGCTGGAATCGGCCCCCATTTTGATTGCATTGCTCAATGAAGGTTTACACCTCGGTCTTGCTTTACTATGATTACGTGACATGCTTGAGACAAGATTATCACTTTTTATTTTTTGGGGCCGATCACAAGGATCAGCCTTGCCACGCACGTCCATAGCTTTTGCTCTTGTTATACGGTCAGGCCGGTGGATAAGACCAGCCTCACCCCGTTTTTTGTCACGTCGATGCGCTCGCAGTCGTCCAAAGCGATACCGGAGAGCGGCTCTTGGCCTACCGTCTCCCAAACGTTCATGCCAGCCGTTGAAATCTCGGCTGAGTCATCTGCGTGGACGACCTCTACTTTATCTCCATCCCACTGAATTAGACATTGGTGCATCGTGGATGGAATGCAACAGTTGGCGTGGATCCAATCTCTCCCTAGCAGGACAGCATAAGTGCTCTTGCTGTCGATGATGAAGAATGTCGTAGGGATGGTTTTCCTCCCTACGGTCAGATCCACGTTCAGAACACCTTGTGCTTCAGATGCTTGGCCGTTGAAATCGCTCAGTGTAACGTTGGTCTTGATCAGATCCGAGCTAGAGCGTCTCAAACGACGTAACATGGAGTATGGCATGATGTTGACTGCCGCTCCGGTGTCCACCAGCATCTTGTTGACAGGCTGCCCATTGATGTAACCTCGTACGTACAGGGCCTTCAGGTGCCTGTAGCTCCTTTCTCGTGGCTTCTCGAAGATAACTGGCCGTGGGCCGCAGTCAAGTTGTCTCACAGGTGCTTCGTCTAATCCTGGAGCACAAAACTCCGCTGGAAGGATGAACACCATGTTCGTACCAGCCGATGTCTCATCATCGGCTTTCCTTTGCTTGGGGCGCCACTCCATCTTTTGTGGTCGACCCTCTTCGTCCAGGGTTCGCTGAATTTTCGCGGCTAGATCAGGCCGCGCCTTCCTTAACGTGTGCAGGTATAACCTTTCGGCTTCCTCCAAACCACGTAGTCGCTGAACCCTACGCTTTTGGGAACGGCTGAGTCCATCAGGGCACCACCTTGGCCGGTGGTACTTATCTTCTTCTTCTTCATCTTCATCTTCTAACTCCTCGAGATCTTCCACCCGAGAGGACTCATCTTGCTTGTTCCGAGATGGGAGAGGTCCCAGACGCTTGAACACTGACACGTCTCCTGTGTTCTTCTTCTTCTGTTTACATTCTGGGCAGTTGCCGATTGTGGGCAATCGGCTCATTCCTGAATCCTAGCAGTGTTTGAAGAAGGTACAGTCCCAGTGCTTGTCCACGTCGTCCTGCTCTCTCGACTTGTCCTTGGCATGGCGCTCATATCTTTCCTCGTCTCGATCATGCCGACGATGTCTCCTGGCGTCCCTGCTAGCCAGACGATCTCTTTCGTCATCGTCATCGTATCGTCGGCGCTGGTCGTACTGACTCACATATTTGTTAAGGAGATGATCAGAGAGAGGTCGTTGATATCGCACATTCTTCACTTCTCCCTCTGTGATGTAGCGCTTGCCATCGTGTCGGAGCCGATCGCGTGGACCGGCTTCCTCTTTGTCCTTACTACGAGAGCGGTTGCTCTCGTCTCTGTCCTTACCAGAGTGGTGCCCAGGCCCTACCATGTTAATGCTGAACGAGAAACCTGGCTGGCACCTCCCAGGGTAAGAGCACTCCACCATGTTAACGGCGGGGAAGGGGTGCGTGTCAACTTTCATGGCGTACTGGCTGAAGATTAGACGCCCTTGTTCTATCGCCATTTGGATCTGCTGACGCCACACCCTGCAGTCGTTGGTGGTATGGGTGAACGTATTATGCCACTTGCAGTATGGCTTTCCGTTCAACTCCTGTGCCGTGGGGATTTTGAGGCCTTCGGGTAACTTTAGCTGCTTCTCCTTGAGTAAGAGGTCGAAGATTTGCTCAGCTTTGGTCACGTCGAAGTCAAACCCTCTGGGAGGACCTTGTGGCTTAACCCATTTGCAGGACACGGGGCTTGCCCCCCGAGTCCATTCAGCCACTGCTACCTCTTGATCTCCCGCAGAGCCTTCATCTTCTTCTGTCTCAACCAGGACTACCGCACGCTTGAATTTGTCATGGTACAACTCTGGGTGGCGCTGTTCATATAATGACAGTTTCTGAACCATATGCGCCAGTGAAGGGTAATCTGCTTGGGAAGCCATGTCCTTGATCGGCGATGAGAGACCCACCACCGCCAACTCGACTGCTTCTTTTTCAGTCAAACGAGCCGAATAGCATCGGTTCCTGATGGCCCTGAAGCGCTGGATGTACTCTGACACTGTTTCTCCACGCTTCTGCCGTACTTGTGCTAGATCGGCAATGCCAGCCTCGGAAGCCTCTGAGTGATACTGCATGTGGAACTGCTCTTCCATCTGCTTCCAAGTCCGGATTGAATCTGGTGGCAGCGAGGTGTACCACCCGAAAGCTGATCCTGTGAGGGACTGTGCAAAGAACCTCACACGTAGTTCATCTGATGCTGAGATCGTGCCCAGCTGCGCCAAATATCGACTCACATGCTCGATTGAACTGGAGCCATCTGACCCACTAAACTTGGAGAACTCAGGGAGCCGATATTTGGGTGGTAGTGGGATCAAATCGTACTCATTGGGGTACGGCTTGGAATAGCCGATTGCCCTCCTTTTCGGCACCATGCCGAACTGGTCTCTCAAGATTGTACTGATCTGATCCGCGGTGCTGGCTGCAGGAGTCGAGCTCGGAAGATTCGCTGGAGTGGCGTACTTAGCCAGCCATGCTTGCTTCTCAAGCTCTGAGCTAGCTGCAGGAGTTGAGCCTTGGAGGTTTGTTGGAGTGGCATACTTAGCTAGCCACGTCTGTTTTTCACGATCTGAGCCAGCTGCAGGAGTTGAGTTCTGGAGGTTCGTCGGAGTGGCATACTTAGCTAGCCACGTCTGCTTCTCAAGATCTGATCCAGAAGCTCCTCCTGCTGTTCCAGAAATCCCTGTTGTTGCAGTCTGGTTCGTGAGTGCCCGATTCTGCGATCGGCACGTATGTGCACGTGTATCCGTGATGGATCTCCTTAGGCGCCTCATACAAGAACTGGTAATCACTAGGGTCACCACCGATCTTGTGGACGACGAATGCCGGTGAACTCGGCACTTCTGGTGCTGCCAACGCGAACGGCAGCGGTGGTCGGGACTGGAGTGGTATCTCTCCTTGGTGAGTCCCTAGAGCAGGTCCTGACGGAGAGTACTGATGCTTCATGATTTCCTGGATCACCCGAAGGGCGACGCGCTCCAAAGTGTTCACCAGGCTCTCAGAATGGTGATGTAGCGAATGAGCTACCATGAAATTAATCTCCTGACGCAGAGACCTGGTGCGTTCTTCTGAAGGGGTAGACAGGTCCACTCCATCGAGCGCGCCTTCAGGCGAGAACCCTTTCCACCTGATGCCGTGTGAGCGGGTCCTCTGGAAAGAGCCGATGAGGTCGGCTTCGAGGATAGCTTTGACCTCGTCATACTTCTTCTTGAGCTCCTCAGTCAAATCCTCGTACGTGACTGGAGTACCTTCTGCCATCTCAGATGTCGATGGCGATGCAGTTGATGTCGAAGACTGTCCCACCGGGCGTGCCAGAATGTGTTGGCGTCCGAAACCCACCGGCGAGCAACGGCTGGCAACACGTAGAGCCGGGAACAACTCAGAGCTGCGGCTGGCCCTGGTCCCTCGAGCGACGGCCCGCAAAGCTCCTGGTACGCACGTCCCGATGCTGGTGCAAGGGCGTGCCACCTGACCTATACCTGGTCTGGAAGGTGATGGATTTGCTTCACTTAGTTTCCTGCATGGCATACACGTAAACATTAAATACGAGCCTCGATCGGCTCTCAGGTTGTCCTGTGAATCGGCTCAAGGAGCCGATCCACCCATGGTTCGTATGAGGTCTACGATCACATGGTGGTCCTGCTTGATCAATATAAAGCTAAAACGACCTACTACGATTTAGGGTTTTCACCACATAATCGGAACATCCTACGCGTGATTGAGCCTGGCAGCCACGCACGGTGATAATAAACCAACCCTAGACAAGGCCTAAAAACCAACACTAAGTTGATCCCCGGAACATCTTGTCTAGGGCTAGCAAACTACACCCTACGTGCTACTGGATCCTTCAACCCGTTTGCAAGGCCTAACTATGCAGATATTAAACTAATCCTTGAAGAACAAGGAGCAATCATAACAGATCGGATCTACTAAACATGGATCAAGCAAGGTGCCGCCCTTACACCTAAGATAGGTGTAAGGGCGGCTAGACGTCTAAGGGTTGCATGGACAAAAGCATGTGACACGATGAAACAATGCTAACCCTAACACATCTATGATAACTACGTTGCTCGCCATCAACAAGGCTTCAGCACGAGCAACGCATGAACAACGAATAAACGTATACTGCCTAGATCGCAAGATGCGATCTAGGCAGCATGATGCTTACCCGGAAGAAACCCTCGAAACAAAGGGGTTGGCGATGCGCCTAGATTGGTTTGTGATGAACGTGATTGTTGTTTTTCTCAATAACCCTAGATACATATTTATAGTCCGTAGACTTTCTAACGTGGGAATAATCCCAACCGTGCACGAGCCAAATTCTACCTAACCGACACGTATCCTACTATATTTACAGATACACGGGCAAACTAGCCCAAACTTCGTGTACAAGGCCGGTTCATGTATTTCTTCCATGTATATTCTTCAAGCCCAATCTTGATCGCGGCCCACCTCTGATCCGGTCATTCTGGTGATAACACTGGGACAGTGACAGAAAGTTCTAAGGTTGTGAATGTGTTGTTGCCACTAGGGATAAAACATCAATGCTTTATCTAAGGATATTTGTGTTGATTATATTACGCACCATACTTAATGCAATTGTCTGTTGTTTGCAACTTAATACTGGAAGGGGTGATGCATGTTGGATAGCGGTCTATGTACTTTGTCGTAATGCCCTAAGTAAATCTCATAGTAGTCATCATGATATGTATGTGCATTGTTATGCCCTCTCTATTTGTCAATTGCCCAACTGTAATTTGTTCACCCAACATGCTATTTCTTATTGGAGAGACACCACTAGTGAACTATGGACCCCGGTCCATTCTTTTACATCCGAATACAATCTACTGCAATCATTGTTCTCTGCTGCTCTTCGCAAACAAACATCATTTTCCACACCATACGTTTAATCCTTTGTTTACAACAAGCCGGTGAGATTGACAACCTCACTGTTAAGTTGGGGCAAAGTATTTTGATTGTGTTGTGCAGGTTCCACCTTGGCGCCGGAATCCCTGGTGTTGCGCCGCACTACACTCCTCCGCTAACAACCTTCACGTGGCCCTTGACTCCTATTGGTTCGATAACCTTGGTTTCTTACTGAGGGAAAACTTGCTGCTGTACGCATCACACCTTCCTCTTGGGGTTCCTAACGGACGTGTGCTTCACGCGTATCAAGACTGTTTTCTGGCGCCGTTGCCGGGGAGATCAAGACACGGTGCAAGGGGAGTCTCCCACATCCAATCTCTTTACTTTGTTTTTGTCTTTCTTTACTTTAATTTACTTTACTTTACTTTACTTTCTTTTACTGCTTTGTTTGCTTTCTATATCAAAAATACAAAAAAAAATTAGTTACTTGCTTTACTTTATTTACTGTCTTGTTTGCGTTCTCTATATTAAAAACACAAAAAAATTAGTTACTTGCATTTACTTTATTTAGTTTGCTTTATTTACTACTGCTAAAATGGCTACTCCTCAGAATACTAAGTTGTGTGACTTCACAAGCACAAATAATAATGATTTCCTATGCACACCTATTGCTCCACCTGCTACTACAGCAGAATTTTATGAAATTAAACCTGCTTTGCTAAATCTTGTTATGAGAGAGCAATTTTCTGGTGTTAGTTCTGATGATGCTGCTGCCCATCTTAATAAATTTTTTGAACTTTGTGAAATGCAAAAGTATAAGGATGTAGATGGTGACATTATAAAATTGAAATTGTTTCCTTTCTCCTTAAGAGGAAGAGCTAAAGATTGGTTGCTATCTTTGCCTAAAAATAGTATTGATTCATGGACTAAATGCAAGGATGCTTTCATTGGTAGATATTATCCTCCTGCTAAAATTATATCTTTGAGAAGTAGCATAATGAATTTTAAGCAATTGGATAATGAGCATGTTGCCCAAGCATGGGAAAGAATGAAATTGTTGGTCAAGAATTGCCCTACTCATGGACTGACTACTTGGATGATCATCCAAACCTTTTATGCGGGACTGAATTTTTCTTCGTGGAACCTATTGGATTCAGCTGCTGGAGGTACTTTTATGTCCATCACCTTAGGCGCCGCAACAAAGCTTCTTGATGATATGATGACCAACCACTCTGAATGGCACACTGAAAGGGCTCCACAAGGTAAGAAGGTAAATTCTGTTGAAGAAACCTCCTCCTTGAGTGATAAGATTGATGTTATTATGTCTATGCTTGTTAATGGTAGATTGATACGCGTACAACACGCGTACGTTGGGAACCCCAAGAGGAAGGTGTGATGCGTACAGCGGCAAGTTTTCCCTCAGTAAGAAACCAAGGTTTATCGAACCAGTAGGAGCCAAGAAGCACGTTGAAGGTTGATGGCGGCGGAGTGTAGTGCGGCGCAACACCAGGGATTCCGGCGCCAACGTGGAACCTGCACAACACAACCAAAGTACTTTGTCCCAACGTAACAGTGAGGTTGTCAATCTCACGGGCTTGCTGTAACAAAGGATTAGATGTATAGTGTGGATGATGATTGTTTGCAGAGAACAGTAGAACGAGTATTGCAGTAGATTGTATTCGATGCAAAAGAATGGACCGGGGTCCACAGTTCACTAGAGGTGTCTCTCCCATAAGATAAATAGCATGTTGGGTGAACAAATTATAGTTGGGCAATTGACAAATAAAGAGGGCATGACCATGCACATACATGTTATGATGAGTATTGTGAGATTTAATTGGGCATTACGACAAAGTACATAGACCGCTATCCAGCATGCATCTATGCCTAAAAAGTCCACCTTCAGGTTATCATCCGAACCCCCTCCAGTATTAAGTTGCAAACAACAGACAATTGCATTAAGTATGGTGCGTAATGTAATCAACAAATATATCCTTAGACATAGCATTGATGTTTTATCCCTAGTGGCAACAGCACACCCACACCCTTAGAGGTTTCTGTCACTCCCCCAGATTTAATGGAGACATGAACCCACTATCGAGCATAAATACTCCCTCTTGGGGTTACAAGCAAAAACTTGGCCAGAGCCTCTACTAGTAACGGAGAGCATAAAAGATCATAAACAACACATAGATTGATAATCAACATAGCATAGTATTCCATATTCATCAGATCCCAACAAACACAACATGTAGCATTACAGATAGATGATCTTGATCATGTTAGGCAGCTCACAAGATCCAACAATGATAGCACAATTAGGAGAAGACGACCATCTAGCTACTGCTATGGACCCATAGTCCAGGGGTGAACTACTCACTCATCACTCCGGAGGCGACCATGGCGGTGAAGAGTCCTCCGGGAGATGATTCCCCTCTCCGGCAGGGTTCCGGAGGCGATCTCCTGAATCCCCCGAGATGGGATTGGCGGCGGCGGCGTCTCTGGAAGGTTTTCCGTATCGTGGCTCTCGGTACTGGAGTTATTCTCGATGAAGGCTTAAGTAGGCGGAAGAGGTAGGTCAGGGGGCGCCACGAGGGGCCCACACCACAGGCCGGCGCGGCCAGGGCCTGGGCCGCGCCGCCCTGGTGTGTGGCTGCCTCGTCGCCCCACTTCGTATCTCCCCTGGTGTTCTGGAAGCTTCGTGGAAAAATAAGATCATGGGCGTTGATTTCGTCTAATTCCGAGAATATTTCCTTACTAGGATTTCTGAAACCAAAAACAGCAGAAAACAGCAACTGGCTCTTCGGCATCTTGTTAATAGGTTAGTGCCGGAAAATGCATAAATATGACATAAAGTATGCATAAAACATGTAGGTATCATCAATAAAGTAGCATGGAACATAAGAAATTATCGATACGTTGGAGACGTATCAGCATCCCCAAGCTTAGTTCCTGCTCGTCCCGAGTAGGTAAACGATAACAAAGATAATTTCTGAAGTGACATGCTATCATAATCTTGATCATACTATTGTAAGCACATGTAATGAATGCAGCGATTCGAAGCAATGTAAATGCAATGAGTAAACAATTGAATCATATAGCAAAGACTTTTCATGAATAGTACTTTCAAGACAAGCATCAATAAGTCTTGCATAAGAGTTAACTCATAAAGCAATAAATTCAAAGTAAAGGCATTGAAGCAACACAAAGGAAGATTAAGTTTCAGCGGTTGCTTTCAACTTATAACATGTATATCTCATGGATATTGTCAATGTAAAGTAATATAACAAGTGCAATATGCAAGTATGTAGGAATCAATGCACGGTTAACACAAGTGTTTGCTTCTTGAGATGGGAGGAAATAGGTGAACTGACTCAACATAAAAGTAAAAGAAAGGCCCTTCGCAGGCATTGATTGCTATATTTGTGCTAGAGCTTTGGTTTTGAAAACAAGAAACAATTTTGTCAACGGTAGTAATAAAGCATATGTATCATGTAAATTATATCCTACAAGTTGCAAGCCTCATGCATAGTATACCAATAGTGCCCGCACCTTGTCCTAATTAGCTCGGATTACCTGGATTATCATCGCAATACATATGTTTTAATCAAGTGTCACAAAGGGGTACCTCTATGCCGCCTGTACAAAGGTCTAAGGAGAAAGCTCGCATTGGATTTCTCGCTTTTGATTATTCTCAACTTAGACATCCATACCAGGACAACATAGACAACAGATAATGGACTCATCTTTAATGCATAAGCATTTAACAACAACTAATGTTCTCATATGAGATTGAGGATATTTGTCCAAAACTGAAACTTCCACCATGAATCATGGCTTTAGTTAGCGGCCCAATGTTCTTCTCTAACAATATGCATGCTCTAACCATTCAACTCATGGTAAATCGCCCTTACTTCAGACAAGACGGACATGCATAGCAACTCACATGATATTCAACAAAGTGTTGATGGCGTCCCCAGGAACATGGTTATCGCTCAACAAGCAACTTAATAAGAGATAAAGTGCATAAGTACATATTCAATACCACAATAGTTTTTAGGCTATTTGTCCCATGAGCTATATATTGCAAAGATAAAGGATGGAAATTTTAAAGGTAGCACTCAAGCAATTTACTTTGGAATCGCGGAGAAATACCATGTAGTAGGTAGGTATGGTGGACACAAATGGCATAGTGGTTGGCTCAAGGATTTTGGATGCATGAGAAGTATTCCCTCTCGATACAAGGCTTAGGGTAGCAAGGTTGTGTAAAGAAAACACAAGTATGAACTGGTACAGCAAAACTCACATAAAAGACATATTGTAAGCATTATAAGACTCTACACCGTCTTCCTTGTTGTTCGACCCTTACTAGAAATTATCTAGACCTTAGAGAGACCAATTATGCAAACCAAATTTTAGCAAGCTCTATGTATTTGTTCATTAATAGGTACAAAGTATATGATGCAAGAGCTTAAACATGAGCACAACAATTGATAAGTATCACATTATCCAAGACATTTTACCAATTACTACATGTAGCATTTCCCGTTTCCAACCATATAACAGTTTAACGAAGCAGATTCAACCTTCGCCATGAACATTATGAGTAAAGCCTAAGGACATATTTGTCCATATGCAACAGCAGAGCATGTCTCTCTCCCACACAATGAATGCTAGGATCCAACTTTATTCAAACAAAACAAAAACAAAAACATACAGGCGCTCCAAGCAAAGTGCATAAGATGTGATGGAATAAAAATATAATTTCACTAGAGGAACCTGATAATGTTGTCGATGAAGAAGGGGGTGCCTTGGGCATCCCCAAGCTTAGACGCTTGAGTCTTCTTGAAATATGCAGGGGTGAACCACCGGGGCATCCCCAAGCTTAGAGCTTTCACTCTCCTTGATCATATTGTATCATCCTCCTCTCTTGATCCTTGAAAACTTCCTCCACACCAAATTCAAAACAACTCATTAGAGGGTTAGTGCATAATCAAAATTCACATGTTCAAAGGTGACATAATCATTATTAACACTTCTGGACATTGCACAAAGCTACTAAAAGTTAATGGAATAGAAAAATCCATCAAACATAGCAAAACAGGCAATGCGAAATAAAAGGCAGAATCTGTCAAAACAGAACAGTTCGTAAAGATGAATTTCTAAGAGGCACCAGACTTGCTCAAATGAAAATGCTAAAACTGAATGAAAGTTGCGTACATATCTGAGGATCACTCACGTAAATTTTCAGAATTTTCTGAGTTACCTACAGAGAATTCTGCCCAGATTCGTGACAGCAAGAAATCTGTTTCTGCGCAGTAATCCAAATCTAGTATGAACCTTACTATCAAAGACTTTACTTGGCACAACAATGCAACAAAACTAAGATAAGGAGAGGTTTCTACAGTAGTAACAACTTCCAAGACTCAAATATAAAATAAAAGTGCAGTATTAAAATCATGGGTTGTCTCCCATAAGCGCTTTTCTTTAACGCCTTTCAGCTAGGCGCAGAAAGTGTGTATCAAGTAACATCAAGAGATGAAGCATCAACATCATAATTTGTTCTAATGATAGAATCAAAAGGTAACTTCATTCTATTTCTAGGGAAGTGTTCCATACCTTTCTTGAGAGGAAATTGATATTTAATATTACCTTCCTTCATGTCAATGATAGCACCAACAGTTCGAAGAAAAGGTCTTCCCAATATAATGGGACAAGATGCATTGCATTCAATATCCAATACGACAAAATCAACGGGGACAAGGTTATTGTTAATGGTAATGCGAACATTATCAACTCTCCCCAAAGGTTTCTTTGTAGAATTATCAGCAAGATTAACATCCAAATAACAATTTTTCAATGGTGGCAAGTCAAGCATATTATAGATTTTTCTAGGCATAACGGAAATACTTGCAACAAGATCACACAAAGCATTACAATCAAAGTCAATGACCTTCATCTTATTGATGGGCTCCCAACCATCCTCTAGCTTCCTAGGAATAGAAGCTTCGCGATTTAATTTCTCTTCTCTAGCTTTTATGAGAGCATTTGTAATATGTTTTGTTAAGGCCAAATTTATAGCACTAGCATTAGGACTCTTCGCAACTTTTTGTAAGAACTTTATAACTTCAGAGATGTGGCAATCATCAAAATCTAAACCATTATAATCTAAAGCAATGGGATCATTGTCCCCAATGTTGGAAAAAATTTCAGCAGTTTTATCACAGGCAGTTTCAATAGTTTTAGCAGTTTCAGGCAGTTTTTCACGCTTTGCATTAGAAGTGGAAACATTGCCAACACCAATTATTTTACCATTAATAGTAGGAGGTGCAGCAACATGTGGAGCATTAGCATTACTAGTGGTGGTAATAGTCCAAACTTTAGCTATATTATCTTCTTTAGCATTTTCTTCTTTTTGCCACCTAGCACGCAATTCGGCCATCAATCTTATATTCTCATTAATTCTAACTTGGATGGCATTTGCTGTAGCAAATGACTTAATATCATTATTTTCATTAGGCATAACTTTCGATTTCAAAAGATCAACATCAGCAGCAAGACTATCGACTTTAGAAGCAAGTATATCAATTTTCCCAAGCTTTTCTTCAACAGATTTGTTAAAAGCAGTTTGTGTACTAATAAATTCTTTAAGCATAGCTTCAAGTCCAGGGGGTGTATTCCTATTATTGTTGTAAGAATTCCCATAAGAATTACCATAACCGCTACCATTATTATAAGGATATGGCCTATAAATGTTACTAGAATTGTTCCGATAAGCGTTGTTGTTGAAATTATTATTTTTAATGAAGTTCACATCAACATGTTCTTCTTGAGCAACCAATTAAGCTAACGGAACATTATTAGGATCAACAATAGTCCTACCATTCACAAGCATAAACATAATAGCATCAATCTTATCACTCAAGGAAGAGGTTTCTTCAACAGAATTTACCTTCTTACCTTGTGGAGCTCTTTCCGTGTGCCATTCAGAGTAATTAATCATCATATTATCAAGAAGCTTTGTTGCGTCTCCTAGAGTGATGGACATAAAGGTACCTCCAGCAGCTGAATCCAACAAGTTCCGTGAAGAAAAATTCAGTCCTACATAAAAGGTTTGGATGATCATCCGAGTAGTCAGTCCATGGGTTGGGCAATTTTTAACCAAAGATTTCATTCTTTCCCATGCTTGGGCAACATGCTCATTATCCAATTGTTTAAAATTCATTATGCTACTTCTCAAAGATATAATTTTAGCAGGAGGATAATATCTACCAATAAAAGCATCCTTGCATTTAGTCCATGAATCAATACTATTCTTAGGCAGAGATAGCAACCAATCTTTAGCTCTTCCTCTTAATGAGAAAGGAAACAATTTTAATTTTATAATTTCACCATCTACATCCTTATACTTTTGCATTTCACATATATAGTTCAAAAAAATTATTAAGATGGGCAGCAGCATCATCAGAACTAACACCAGAAAATTGCTCTCTCATAACAAGATTCAGTAAAGCAGGTTTAATTTCAAAGAATTCTGCTGTAGTAGCAGGTGGAGCAATAGGTGTGCATAAGAAATCATTATTATTTGTGGTTGTGAAGTCACACAACTTAGTATTTTCAGGAGTACCCATTTTATCAATAGTAAATAAAGCAAACTAGATAAAGTAAATGCAAGTAACTAATTTTTTTGTGTTTTTAATATGGAGTATGCAAACAAGACAGTAAATAAAGTAAAGCTAGCAACTAATTTTTTTGTGTTTTGATATAATGCAGCAAACAAAGTAGTAAATAAAATAAAGCAAGACAAAAACAAAGCAAAGAGATTGGAGGTGGAGACTCCCTTGCAGCGTGTCTTGATCTCCCCGGCAACGGCGCCAGAAAACAGTCTTGATACGCGTACAACACGCGTCCGTTGGGAACCCCAAGAGGAAGGTGTGATGCGTACAGCGGCAAGTTTTCCCTCAGTAAGAAACCAAGGTTTATCAAACCAGTAGGAGCCAAGAAGCATGTTGAAGGTTGATGGCGGCGGAGTGTAGTGCGGCGCAACACCAGGGATTCCGGCGCCAACGTGGAACCTGCACAACACAACCAAAGTACTTTGTCCCAACGTAACAGTGAGGTTGTCAATCTCACCGGCTTGCTATAACAAAGGATTAGATGTATAGTGTGGATGATGATTGTTTGCAGAGAACAGTAGAACGAGTATTGTAGTAGATTGTATTCGATGTAAAAGAATGGACCGGGGTCCACAGTTCACTAGAGGTGTCTCTCCCAGAAGATAAATAGCATGTTGGGTGAACAAATTACAGTTGGGTAATTGACAAATAAAGAGGGCATGACCATGCACATACATGTTATGATGAGTATTGTGAGATTTAATTGGGCATTACGACAAAGTACATAGACCGCTATCCAGCATGCATCTATGCCTAAAAAGTCCACCTTCAGGTTATCATCCGAACCCCCTCCAGTATTAAGTTGCAAACAACAGACAATTGCATTAAGTATGGTGTGCAATGTAATCAACAAATATATCCTTAGACATAGCATTGATGTTTTATCCCTAGTGGCAACAGCACATCCACAACCTTAGAGGTTTCTGTCACTCCCCCAGATTTAATGGAGACATGAACCCACTATCGAGCATAAATACTCCCTCTTGGAGTTACAAGCAAAAACTTGGCCAGAGCCTCTACTAGTAACGGAGAGCATGCAAGATCATAAACAACACATAGATTGATAATCAACATAGCATAGTATTCCATATTCATCAGATCCCAACAAACACAACATGTAGCATTATAGATAGATGATCTTGATCATGTTAGGCATCTCACAAGATCCAACAATGATAGCACAATTAGGAGAAGACGACCATCTAGCTACTGCTATGGACCCATAGTCCAGGGGTGAACTACTCACTCATCACTCCGGAGGTGACCATGGCGGTGAAGAGTCCTTCGGGAGATGATTCCCCTCTCCGGCAAGGTGCCGGAGGCGATCTCCTCAATCCCCCGAGATGGGATTGGCGGCGGCGGCGTCTCTGGAAGGTTTTCCGTATCGTGGCTCTCGGTACTGGAGTTATTCTCGACGAAGGCTTAAGTAGGCGGAAGAGGTAGGTCAGGAGGCGCCATGAGGGGCCCACACCACAGGCCGGCGCGGCCAGGGCCTGGGCCACGCCGCCCTGGTGTGTGGCTGCCTCGTCGCCCCACTTCGTATCTCCCCCGGTGTTCTGGAAGCTTCGTGGAAAAATAAGATCCCGGGCGTTGATTTCGTCCAATTCCGAGAATATTTCCTTACTAGGATTTCTGAAATCAAAAACAGCAGAAAACAACAACTGACTCTTCGGCATCTTGTTAATAGGTTAGTGCCGGAAAATGCATAAATATGACATAAAGTATGCATAAAACATGTAGGTATCATCAATAAAGTAGCATGGAACATAAGAAATTATCGTTACGTTGGAGACGTATCATAGATCTAATGTTGATCCTAATAATGTTCCTTTAGCTTCATTGGTTGCTCAAGAAGAGTATGTTGATGTGAACTTCAGTAAAAATAATAATTTCAACAACAATCCTTATAGGAATAATTTTGGTAACAACTATAAGCCATATCCTTCTAATAATAGTAATGGTTATGGTAATTCTTACAACAATAATAGGAGTGTACCCCCTGGTCTTGAATCCATGCTTATAGAATTTATTAGTACACAAACTGCTTTTAACAAATCTGTTGAAGAAAAGCTTGGTAAAATCGATGTTCTTGCTTCTAAGGTTGATAGTCTTGCTGCTGATGTTGATCTTTTAAAATTGAAAGCTATGCCTAATGAAACTAAAGATATTTAGTCATTTGCTACAGCAAACGCTATCCAAGTTCGAATTAATGAAAATATTAGATTGGTGGCTGAATTGCATGCTAGGTGGGAAAAGGAGGAAAAATTTGGTAAAGAGAATAATGTAGCTAAAGTTTGGACTATTACCACCACTAGTAATGTTGATGCTTCACATGTTGCTAAACCTCCTACTATCAATGGTAAAATAATTGGTGTTAGCAATGTTTCTACTCCTAATGCAAAGCGTGCAAAACTGCCTGAAACTGCTAAAACTGCTGAAACTGCTTGTGATAAAACTGCTGAAATTTTTCAAAATATTGGGGACAGTGATCCCATTGCTGTAGATCCTAATGGTTTAGATTTTGATGATTGTCATATCTCTGAAGTTATAAAGTTCTTACAAAAACTTGCTAGAAGTCCCATTGCTAGTGCTATAAATTTGGCCTTTACAAAACATATTACAAATGCCCTCATAAAAGCTAGAGAAGATAAACTAAAACTTGAAACTTCTATTCCTATGAAGTTAGAAGATGGTTGGGAGCCCATCATTAAGATGAAGGTCAATGATTTTGATTGTAATGCTTTATGTGATCTTGGTGCAAGTATTTCTGTTATGCCTAAGAAAATCTATAATATGCTTGATTTGCCACCATTGAAAAATTGTTATTTGGATGTTAAGCTTGTTGATAATTCTATAAAGAAACCTTTGGGGAGGATTGATAATGTCCGTATTATGGTTAGCAATAACCTTGTCCCTGATGTCTACTCACGCTTCTATTCCTGTAGATAGTGTTGGGCCTCCAAGAGCAGAGGTTTGTAGAACAGCAGCAAGTTTCCCTTAAGTGAATCACCCAAGGTTTATCGAAATCAGGGAGGTAGAGGTCAAAGATATCCCTCTCAAGCAACCCTGCAATCACGATACAAGAAGTCTCTTATGTCCCCAACACACCTAATACACTTGTCAGATGTATAGGTGCACTAGTTCGGCGAAGAGATAGTGAAATACAAGTAATATGGATGATTATGAGTGGTAATAACAATCTGAAATAAATATGGCAGCGAGTAAACATGCAGTGTAATAGTAAATAAACGGTGTTTCAATGCTTAGAAACAAGGCCCAGGGATCATACTTTCACTAGTGGGCACTCTCAACATTGCAATCATAAAGGAATATAAATATAAGCACTTCAGTATGCTATTCTGAATTACTCTCTGGCAGGATAACGAACACTAATTCACCGTGTAGGGATGCAAAAGCAAACCTTAAAGATGTATTCCCAAGTACTAATAAACACCCCACGCTGTCACTGTGAGCATTCATAGGAGGTACTAACGCACCACAATTTCATAGAGACATCCAACTCAAATCATAACCCAGTGAACAAGTATTCTGTGAAATATGGCCTAAGAGACCCACACGGTGCACACACTGTCACCTTTACACACGTGGGACAAGGAGTCTCCGGAGATCACATAAGTAAAATCCACTTGAATAGCATAACGACATCTAGATTACAAAGCTCATCATATGGATCTCAATCATGTAAGGCAGCTCATGATATCATTGTATTGAAGTACATGGGAGACAGAGATTAACCACATAGCTACTGGTACAGCCCTTAGCCTCGAGGGAGAACTACTCCCTCCTCATCATAGGAGACAGCAGCAGCGATGAAGATGGCGGTGGTGTCGATGGAGATGCCTTCCGGGGGCAATTCCCCATCCCGGCGGCGTGCCGGAACAGAGACTTCTATCCCCCGAATCTTGGCTTCGCGATGGCGGCGGCTCTGGAACTTTTCTCGTATCGTGGCTTATTGGTGTCGAAGTTTTAGGTCACGGGGGATCTTATAGGCGAAGAGGCAGAGTCGGAGGGGCCCTGGGGGTCCCACACAGTAGGGGGACGCCCCCCCCCCCTTGGCTGCACCGCCTTGTGGGGTGGGGCCCCCTGGCTCCCCTCTGGCCCCTCTTCGGTGCTCTGGAAGCTTCCGTGAAATATAAGATCGTGGGCCTTGATTTCGTCCAATTCTGAGAATATTTCCTTTGTAGGATTTCTGAAACCAAAAACAATACAAAACAGGAACTGGCACTTCGGCATCTCGTTAATAGGTTAGTTCCGGAAAATGCATCAAAACGATATAAAGTGTGAACAAAACATGTAGGTTTTGTCATAAAACTAGCATGGAACATCAGAAATTATAGATACGTTGGACCTTAGTTCCTACTCGTCCTCGAGTAGGTAAACGATAACAAGGATAATTTCTGAAGTGACATGCTACTAACATAATCTTGATCATACTATTGTAAAGCATATGAGATGAATGAAGTGATTCAAAGCAATGGTAAAGACAATGACTAAACAACTGAATCATATAACAAAGACTTTTCATGAATAGTACTTTCAAGACAAGCATCAATAAGTCTTGCATAAGAGTTAACCCATAAAGCAATAGATTCAAAGTAAAGGCATTGAAGCAACACAAAGGAAGATTTAAGTTTCAGCAGTTGCTTTCAACTTTCAACATACATATCTCATGGATAATTGTCAACACAAAGTAGAATAATAAGTGCAATAAGCAAGCATGTAAGAATCAATGGACAGTTGACACAAGTGTTTGCTTCTAAGATGGAAGGAAGTAGGCAAACTGACTCAACATAAAAGTAAAAGAAAGGCCCTTCACAGAGGGAAGCATGGATTACTATTTTTGTGCTAGAGCTTTTATTTTGAAAACATAGAAACAATTTTGTCAACGGTAGTAATAAAGCATATGTGTTATGTATAAGATATCCTATAAGTTGCAAGCCTCATGCATAGATTACCAATAGTGCTCGCACCTTGTCCTAATTAGCTTGGATTTACATGGATTATCATTGCATAGCATATGTTTCAACCAAGTGTCACAAAGGGGTACCTCTATGCCGCCTGTACAAAGGTCTAAGGAGAAAGTTCGCATTGGATTTCTCGCTTTTGATTATTCTCAACTTAGACATCCATACCGGGACAACATAGACAACAGATAATGGACTCCTCTTTAATGCATAAGCATTCAACAACAAATAATATTCTCATAAGAGATTGAGGATTAGTGTCCAAACTGAAACTTCCACCATGGTTCATGGCTTTAGTTAGCGGCCCAATGTTCTTCTCTAACAATATGCATACTCAATCCATTTGATCATGATAAATCACCCTTACTTCAGACAAGACGAACATGCATAGCAACTCACATGATATTCAACAAAGGTAATAGTTGATGGCGTCCCCAGAAACATGGTTACCGCTCAACAAGCAACTTATTAAGAAATAAGATACATAAGTACATATTCAATACCATAATAGTTTTTAAGCTATTTTACCATGAGCTATATATTGCAAAGACAAAGAATAGAATTTTAAAGGTAGCACTCAAGTAATTTACTTTGGAATGGCAGAGAAATACCATGTAGTAGGTAGGTATGGTGGACACAAATGGCATAGTTTTTTGGCTCAAGGATTTTGGATGCACGAGAAGTAATTCCTCTCAATACAAGGCTTAGGCTAGCAAGGTTGTTTGAAGCAAACACAAGTATGAACCGGTACAGCAAAACTTACATAAGAACATATTGCAAGAATTATAAGACTCTACATTGTCTTCCTTGTTGTTCAAACCCTCACCAGAAAATATCTAGACTCTAGAGAGACCAATCATGCAAACCAAATTTTAACAAGCTCTATGTAGTTCTTCATTAATAGATGCAAAGTACATGATGCAAGAGCTTAAACATGATCTATTTGAGCAAAACAATTGCCAAGTATCAAATTATTCAAGACATTATACCAATCACCACATGAAACATTTTCTGTTTCCAACCATATAACAATGAACGAAGCAGTTTCAACTTCGCCATGAACATTAAAAGTAAAGCTAAGAACACATATGTTCATATGCAGCAGCGGAGCGTGTCTCTCTCCCACACAAGCATGAATTTATTCAGAGAATGAAAATAACAAAACGAAAATAAAAAACACAGACGCTCCAAGTAAAGCACATAAGATGTGATGGAATAAAAATATAGTTTCACTAGAGGTGACCTGATAAGTTGTCGATGAAGAAGGGGATGCGTTGGGCATCCCCAAGCTTAGATGCTTGAGTCTTCTTGAAATATGCAGGGATGAACCACGGGGGCATCCCCAAGCTTAGACTTTTCACTCTTCTTGATCATATTATATCATCCTCCTCTCTTGACCCATGAAAACTTCCTCCACACCAAACTCAAAACAAACTCATTAGAGGGTTAGTGCATAATCAAAAATTCACATGTTCAGAGGTGACACAATCATTATTAACACTTCTGGGCATTGCACAAAGCTACTGAAAGTTAATGTAATAAAGAAATCCATCAAACATAGCAAAATAGGCAATGCGAACTAAAAGGCAGAATCTGTCAAAACAGAACAGTCCGTAAAGACGAAATTTTCTTAACTTGCTCAGATCAAAAATCTCAAATTGAATGAAAGTTGCGTACATATCTGAGAATCACGCACGTAAATTGGCAGATTTTTCTGAGTTACCTACAGAGAATACTACTCAAATTCGTGATGGCAAGAAATCTGTTTCTGCGCAGCAATCCAAATCTAGTATCAACCTTACTATCAAAGACTTTACTTGGCACAACAATACAATAAAATAAAGATAAGAAGAGGTTGCTACAGTAGTAACAACTTCCAAGACTCAAATATAAAACAAAAATTGCTGTAGTAAAATAAAAAACATGGGTTATCTCCCAAGAAGTGTTTTCTTTGTAGCCATTAAGATGGGCTCAGCAATTTTAATGATGCTCTCGCAAGAAATAAGAGTTTGAAGCAAAAAGAGCATCAAGAAGCAAATTCAAAACACATTTAAGTCTAACCCACTTCCTATGCATAGGAATCTTGTACACGAATAAATTCATGTAGAACAAAGTGACAAGCATAGGAAGATAAAACAAGAGTAACTTCACAATTTTCAGCATATAGAGAGGTGTTTTAGTAACATGAAAATTTCTACAACCATATTTTCCTCTCTCATAATAATTTCCAGTGGCATCATGAGCAAACTCAACAATATAAATATCACATAAAGCATTCTTATCATGAGTCTCATGCATAAAATAATTACTACTCCCAACATAAGCATAGTCATTCTTATTAATTGTAGTGGGAGCAAATTCAACAAAGTAGCTATCATTATTATTCTCATCACCATAATCATCAAATATAGGAAGCATATTGTAATCATAATTAATTTTCTCCTCAATAGTAGGTGGACTGAAAATATGATAGTCATCATTGCAATCATCATATATAGGAAGTAAAGTATCATCAAAGTAAATTTTCTCCTCCATGCTTGGGGGACTAAAAATATCATGCTCATCAAAACCAGCTTCCCCAAGCTTAGAATTTTCCATAGTATTAGCAACAATGGTGTTCAAAGCGTTCATACTAATATCATTGCTACTAGCATGCAAATAAGGTTCCATAGGTTTTTTTAATTTTCGCATCAAACAATCCATGTCTTAACTCAGGAAATAGATTAAAAAGCTCACTGTTATTTTCCATTATGCCTAACTAGTGAACAAGAAACAAAAAGATGCAATTGCAGGATCTAAAGGAAATAGCTTCGAGCACTCACACATCGGCAACAGTGCTAGGAAATAGCTTAGTAGTCGGAGGATGTGAATACCTTTTACCTTACCTCCCCGGCAACGGCGCCAGAAAATAGCTTGATGTCTACTCACGCTTCTATTCCTGTAGACAGTATTGGGCCTCCAAGAGCAGAGGTTTGTAGAACAGCAGCAAATTTCCCTTAAGTGAATCACCCAAGGTTTATCGAACTCAAGGAGGTAGAGGTCAAAGATATCCCTCTCAAGCAACCCTGCAATCACGATACAAGAAGTCTCTTGTGTCCCCAACACACCTAATACACTTGTCAGATGTATAGGTGCACTAGTTCGGCAAAGAGATAGTGAAATACAAGTAATATGGATGATTATGAGTGGTAATAACAATCTGAAATAAATATAGCAGCGAGTAAACATGCAGTGGAATAGTAAATAAACGGTGTTTCAATACTTAGAAACAAGGCCTAGGGATCATACTTTCACTAGTGGACACTCTCAACATTGCAATCATAAAGGAATATAAATATAAGCACTTCACTATGCTATTCTGAATTACTCTCTGGCAGGATAACGAACACTAATTCACCGTGTAGGGCTGCAAAAGCAAACCTTAAAGATGTATTCCCAAGTACTAATAAACACCCCACGCTGTCACTGTGAGCATTCATAGGAGGTACTAACACACCACAATTTCATAGAGACATCCAACTCAAATCATAACCCAGTGAACAAGTATTCTGCGAAATATAGCCTAAGAGACCCACACGGTGCACACACTGTCACCTTTACACACGTGGGACAAGGAGTCTCCGGAGATCACATAAGTAAAATCCACTTGAATAGCATAACGACATCTAGATTACAAAGCTCATCATATGGATCTCAATCATGTAAGGCAACTCATGAGATCATTGTATTGAAGTACATGGGAGAGAGAGAGATTAACCACATAGCTACTGGTACAGCCCTTAGCCTCGAGGGAGAACTACTCCCTCCTCATCATAGGAGACAGCAGCGGCGATGAAGATGGCAGTGGTATCGATGGAGATGCCTTCCGGGGGCAATTCCCCGTCCCGGCGGCGTGCCGGAACAAAGACTTCTGTCCCCCGAATATTGGCTTCGCGATGGCGGCGGCTCTGGAACTTTTCTCGTATCGTGGCTTATTGGTGTCGAAGTTTTAGGTCACGGGGGATCTTATAGGCGAAGAGGCGGAGTCGGGGGGCCCTGGGGGTCCCACATAGTAGGGGGGCGCCCCCCCTTGGCCGTGCCGCCTTGTGGGGTGGGGCCCCCCTGGCTCCCCTCTGGCCCCTCTTCGGTGCTCTGGAAGCTTCCGTGAAATATAAGATCGTGGGCCTTGATTTCATCCAATTCCGAGAATATTTCCTTTGTAGGATTTCTGAAACCAAAAACAGCACAAAACAGGAACTGGCACTTCGGCATCTCGTTAATAGGTTAGTTCCGGAAAATGCATCAAAACGATATAAAGTGTGAACAAAACATGTAGGTATTGTCATAAAACTAGCATGGAACATCAGAAATTATAGATACGTTGGAGACGTATCAGTCCCCGTTGATTTTGTTGTCTTGGATATTGAATGCAATGCATCTTGTCCTATTATTTTGGGAAGACCTTTTCTTCGAACTGTTGGTGCTATTATTGATATGAAGGAAGGGAATATTAAGTATCAATTTCCTTTCAAGAAAGGTATGGAACACTTCCCTAGAAAGAGAATGAAGTTAACTTTTGATTCTATTATTAGAACAAATTATGATGTTGATGCTTCACCGCTTGATAATACTTGATTCACACTTTCTGCGCCTAGCTGAAAGGCGTTAAAGAAAAGCGCTTATGGGAGACAACCCATTATTTTACTTCTGCACTTTTGTTTTATATTTGAGTCTTGGAGGTTGTTACTACTGTAGCAACCTCTCCTTATCTTTATTTTATTGCATTGTTGTGCCAAGTAAAGTCTTTGATAGTAAGGTTGATACTAGAATTGGATTACTGCGCAGAAACAGATTTCTTGCAGTCACAAAATTGAGTAGCCCCGTCTGTAGGTAACTCAGAAAAATCTGCCAATTTAGGTGTGTGATCCTTAGATATGTACGCAACTTTCATTCAATTTGAGAATTTTCATCTGAGCAAGTTAAGTGCCCCTGAAAAATTCGTCTTTACGTACTGTTCTGTTTTGACAGATTCTGCCTTTTATTTCGCATTGCCTGTTTTGCTATGTTTGATGGATTTCTTTGTTCCATTAACTTTTAGTAGCTTTGTGCAATGTCCAGAAGTGTTAAGAATGATTATGTCACCTCTGAATATGTGAATTTTTGATTATGCACTAACCCTCTAAAGAGTTTGTTTTGAGTTTGGTGTGGAGGAAGTTTTCAAGGATCAAGAGAGGAGGATGATACAATATGATCAAGAAGAGTGAAAAGTCTAAGCTTGGGGATGCCCCCGTGGTTCATCCCTGCATATTTCAAGCAGACTCAAGCATCTAAGCTTGGGGACGCTGATACGTCTGATACGCGTACAACACGCGTCCGTTGGGAACCCCAAGAGGAAGGTGTGATGCGTACAGCGGCAAGTTTTCCCTCAGTAAGAAACCAAGGTTTATCGAACCAGTAGGAGCCAAGAAGCACGTTGAAGGTTGATGGCGGCGGAGTGTAGTGCGGCGCAACACCAGGGATTCCGGCGCCAACGTGGAACCTGCACAACACAACCAAATTACTTTGCCCCAACGTGACAGTGAGGTTGTCAATCTCACCGGCTTGCTGTAACAAAGGATTAGATGTATAGTGTGGATGATGATTGTTTGCAGAGAACAGTAGAGCAAGTATTGCAGTTGATTGTATTCGATGTAAAGAATGGACCGGGGTCCACAGTTCACTAGTGGTGTCTCTCCCATAAGATAAATAGCATGTTGGGTGAACAAATTACAGTTGGGCAATTGACAAATAAAGAGGGCATGACCATGCACATACATGTTATGATGAGTATTGTGAGATTTAATTGGGCATTACGACAAAGTACATAGACCGCTATCCAGCATGCATCTATACCTAAAAAGTCCACCTTCAGGTTATCATCCGAACCCCCTCCAGTATTAAGTTGCAAACAACAGACAATTGCATTAAGTATGGTGCGTAATGTAATCAAAAAATACATCCTTAGACATAGCATTGATGTTTTATCCCTAGTGGCAACAGCACATCCACAACCTTAGAACTTTCTATCACTGTCCCAGATTTAATGGAGGCATGAACCCACTATCGAGCATAAATACTCCCTCTTGGAGTTACAAGTAATGACTTGGCCAGAGCCTCTACTAATAACGGAGAGCATGCAAGATCATAAACAACACATAGATAATAGATTGATAATCAACATAGCATAGTATTCATTATTCATCGGATCCTAGCAAATGCAACATGTAGCATTACAAATAGATGATCTTGATCATGTTAGGCAGCTCACAGGATCTAACAATGATAGCACAATTAGGAGAAGACAGCCATCTAGCTACTGCTATGGACCCATAGTCCAGGGGTGAACTACTCACACATCACTCCGGAGGCGACCATGGCGGTGAAGAGTCCTCCGGGAGATGATTCCCCTCTCCGGCAGGGTGCCGGAGGCGATCTCCTGAATCCCCCGAGATTGGATTGGCGGCGGCGACGTCTCTGGAAGGTTTTCTGTATCGTGGCTCTCGGTACTGGAACTATTATTGACGAAGGCTTATGTAGGCGGAAGGGTAGGTCAGGGGGCCCCACGAGGGGCCCACACGCCAGGGCCGCGCGGCCAGGGGCTGTGCCGCGCCGCCCTGTTGTGTGGCCGCCTCGTCGCCCCACTTCGTTTCCCTTTCGGACTTCTGGAAGCTTCGTGGAAAAATAAGATCCTGGGCGTTGATTTCGTCCAATTCCGAGAATATTTCCTTACTAGGATTTCTGAAACCAAAAATAGCAGAAAACAGCAACTGGCTCTTCGGCATCTCGTTAATAGGTTAGTGCCGGAAAATGCATAAATATGACATAAAGTATGTATAAAACATGTGTGTATCATCATAAAAGTAGCATGGAACATAAGAAATTATCGATACGTTGGAGACGTATCAGCATCCCCAAGCTTAGTTCCTACTCGTCCCGAGTAGATAAATGATAACAAAGATAATTTCTGAAGTGACATGCCATCATAATCTTGATCAATACTATTATAAGCACATGTAATGAATGCAGCGATTCGAAGCAATGGTAAATACAATGAGTAAACAATTGAATCATATAGCAAAGACTTTTCATGAATAGTACTTTCAAGACAAGCATCAATAAGTCTTGCATAAGAGTTAACTCATAAAGCAATAAATTCATAGTAAAGGCATTGAAGCAACACAAAGAAAGATTAAGTTTCAGCGGTTGCTTTCAACTTGTAACATGTATATCTCATGGATATTGTCAACATAAAGTAATATAATAAGTGCAATATGCAAGTATGTAAGAATCAATGCACAGTTAACACAAGTGTTTGCTTCTTGAGATAGAAGGAAGTAGTGACTCAACATAAAAGTAGAAGAAAGGTCCTTCGCAGAGGGAAGCATTGATTGCTATATTTGTGCTAGAGCTTTTATTTTGAAAACAAGAAACAATTTTGTCAACGGTAGTAATAAAGCATATGTATTATGTAAATTATATCCTACAAGTTGCAGGCCTCATGCATAGTATACCAATAGTGCCCGCACCTTGTCCTAATTAGCTCGGATTACCTGGATTATCATCGCAATACATATGTTTTAACCAAGTATCACAATGGGGTACCTCTATGCCGCCTGTACAAAGGTCTAAGGAGAAAGCTCGCATTGGATTTCTCGCTTTTGATTATTCTCAACTTAGACATCCATACCGGGACAACATAGACAACAGATAATGGACTCCTCTTTAATGCATTAGCATTTAGCAACAAATAATATTCTCATATGAGATTGAGGATAGTTATCCAAAACTGAAACTTTCACCATGCATCATGGCTTTAGTTAGCGGCCCAATGTTCTTCTCTAACAATATGCATACTCAAACCATTCAACTCATGGTAAATCGCCCTTACTTCAGACAAGACGAACATGCATAGCAACTCACATGATATTCAACAAAGTGTTGATGGCGTCCCCAGGAACATGGTTATCGCTCAACAAGCAACTTATAAGAGATAAGATGCATAAGTACATATTCAATACCACAATAGTTTTTAGGCTATTTGTCCCATGAGCTATATATTGCAAAGGCGAAGAATGGAATTTCAAAGGTAGCACTCAAGCAATTTACTTTGGAATGGCGGAGAAATACCATGTAGTAGGTAGGTATGGTGGACACAAGTGGCATAGTGTTTGGCTCAAGGATTTTGGATGCATGAGAAGTATTCCCTCTCAATACAAGGCTTAGGCTAGCAAGGTTATTTAAAGCAAACACAAGTATGAACCGGTACAGCAAAACTCACATAAAAGACATATTGTAAGCATTATAAGACTCTACACCGTCTTCCTTGTTGTTCGACCCTTACTAGAAAATATCTAGACCTTAGAGAGACCAATCATGCAAACCAAATTTTAACAAGCTCTATGTATTTCTTCACTAATAGGTGCAAAGTATATGATGCAAGAGCTTAAACATGAGCACAACAATTGACAAGTATCACATTATTCAAGATATTATACCAATTACCACATGTAGCATTTTCCGTTTCCAATCATATAACAATTTAACGAAGCAGATTCAACCTTCGCCATGAACATTATGAGTAAAGCCTAAGGACATATTTGTCCATATGCAACAGCGGAGCGTGTCTCTCTCCCACACAATGAATGCTAGGATCCAACTTTATTCAAATAAAACAAAAATAAAAACATACAGACGCTCCAAGTAAAGCACATAAGATGTGATGGAATAAAAATGTAGTTTCACTAGAGGAACCTGATAATGTTGTCGATGAAGAAGGGGATGCCTTGGGCATCCCCAAGCTTAGATGCTTGAGTCTTCTTGAAATATGCAGGGATGAACCACCGGGGCATCCCCAAGCTTAGAGCTTTCACTCTCCTTGATCATATTGTATCATCCTCCTCTCTTGATCCTTTAAAACTTCCTCCACACCAAACTCAAAACAACTCATTAGAGGGTTAGTGCATAATCAAAATTCACATGTTCAGAGGTGACATAATCATTCTTAACACTTCTGGACATTGCACAAAGCTACTGAAAGTTAATGGAATAAAGAAATCCATCAAGCATAGCAAAACAGGCAATGCGAAATAAAAAGCAGAATCTGTCAAAACAGAACAGTACGTAAAGACGAATTTTTTAGGTGCACCAGAATTGCTCAAATGAAAATGCTCAAATTGAATGAAAGTTGCGTACATATCTGAGGATCACTCACGTAAATTGGCAGAATTTTCTGGGTTGTCTACAGAAACTACTGCTCAAACTCGTGACAGCAAGAAATCTGTTTATGCGCAGCAATCCAATCTAGTATGAACCTTACTATCAAAGACTTTACTTGGCACAACAATGCAATAAAATAAAGATAAGGAGAGGTTGCTACAGTAGTAACAACTTCCAAGACTCAAATATAAAACAAAGTACTGTAGTAAAATCATGGGTTGTCTCCCATAAGCGCTTTTCTTTAACGCCTTTCAGCTAGGCGCAGAAAGTGTATATCACGTAACATCAAGAGACGAAGCATCAACCTCATAATTTGTTCTAATGATAGAATCAAAAGGTAACTTCATTCTCTTTCTAGGGAAGTGTTCCATACCTTTCTTGAGAGGAAATTGATATTTAATATTACCTTCCTTCATGTCAATAATAGCACCAACAGTTCGAAGAAAAGGTCTTCCCAATATAATAGGACAAGATGCATTGCATTCAATATCCAAGACAACAAAATCAACAGGGACAAGGCTATTGTTAATAGTAATGCAAACATTATCAACTCTCCTCAAAGGTTTCTTTGTAGAGTTATCAGCAAGATTAACATCCAAATAACAATTTTTCAATGGTGGCAAGTCAAGCATGTTATAGATTTTTCTAGGCATAACGGAAATACTTGCACCAAGATCACATAAAGCATTACAATCAAAGTCATTGACCTTCATCTTAATGATGGGATCCCAACCATCCTCTAGCTTCCTAGGAATAGAAGATTCACGTTCTAATTTCTCTTCTCTAGCTTTTATGAGAGCATTTGTAATATGTTTTGTAAAGGCCAAATTTATAGCACTAGCATTAGGACTCTTAGCAAGTTTTTGTAAGAACTTTATAACTTCAGAGATGTGGCAATCATCAAAATCTAAACCATTATAATCTAAAGCAATGGGATCATTGTCCCCAATGTTTGAAAAAATTTCAGCAGTTTTATCACAAGCAGTTTTAGCAGTTTTATGGTGTTCAGCTATTTGCAGGCTTTGCATTAGAAGTGGAAACATTGCCAACACCAATTATTTTACCATTGCTAGTAGGAGGTGTGGCAATATGTGGAGCATTAGCGTTACTAGTGGTGGTAATAGTCCAAACTTTAGCTATATTATCTTCTTTAGCATTTTCTTCTTTTTCCCACCTAGCACGCAATTCGGCCATCAATCTTATATTCTCATTAATTCTAACTTGAATGGCGTTTTCTGTAGCAAATGACTTAATATCTTTATCTTCATTAGGCATAACTTTCAATTTCAAAAGATCAACATCAGTAGCAAGACTATCAACTTTAGAAGCAAGTATATCAATTTTCCCAAGCTTTTCTTCAACAGATTTATTGAAAGCAGTTTGTGTACTAATAAATTCTTTAAGCATGGCTTCAAGTCCAGGGGGTGTATTTCTATTATCGCTGTAAGAATTCCCATAAGAATTACCATAACCGTTACCATTATTATAAGGATATGGCCTATAGTTGTTACTAGAATTATTCCGATAAGCATTGTTGTTGAAATTATTATTTTTAATGAAGTTCACATCAACATGTTCTTCTTGAGCAACCAATGAAGCTAACAGAACATTATTAGGATCAACATTAGTCCTACCATTCACAAGCATAGACATAATAGCATCAATCTTATCACTCAAGGAGGAGGTTTCTTCGACATAATTTACCTTCTTACCTTGTGGCCATTCAGAGTAATTGACCATCATATTATCAAGAAGCTTTGTTGCGGCGCCTAGAGTGATGGACATAAAGGTACCTCCAGCAGCTGAATCCAATAGGTTCCGCGAAGAAAAATTCAGTCCTGCATAAAAGGTTTGGATGATCATCCAAGTAGTCAGTCCATGGGTTGGGCAATTTTTAACCAAAGATTTCATTCTTTCCCATGCTTGGGCAACATGCTCAGTATCCAATTGCTTAAAATTCATTATGCTACTTCTCAAGGATATAATATTAGGAGGAGGATAATATCTACCAATGAAAGCATCCTTACATTTAGTCCATGAATCAATACTATTCTTAGGCAGAGATAGCAACCAATCTTTAACTCTTCCTCTTAATGAGAAAGGAAACAATTTTAATTTTATAATGTGACCATCTACATCCTTATACTTTTGCATTTCACATAGTTCAACAAAATTATTAAGATGCGCAGCAGCATCATCAGAACTAACACCAGAAAATTGCTCTCTCATAACAAGATTTAGTAAAGCAGGTTTAATTTCAAAGAATTCTGCTGTAGTAGCAGGTGGAGCAATAGGTGTGCATAAGAAATCATTATTATTTGTGTTTGTGAAGTCACACAACTTAGTATTTTCAGGAGTACCCATTTTAGCAATAGTAAATAAAGTAAACTAGATAAAGTAAATGCAAGTAACTAATTTTTTTGTGTTTTTTAATATGGAGAACAAGACAGTAAATAAAGTAAAACTAGCAACTAATTTTTTTGTGTTTTGTTTTAGTGCAGAAAACAAAGAAGTAAATAAAAGTAAAGCAAGACAAAAAACAAAATAAAGAGATTGGAAGTGGAGACTCCCCTTGCAGCGTGTCTTGATCTCCCCGGCAACGGTGCCAGAAAAAGAGCTTGATACGCGTACAACACGCGTCCGTCGGGAACCCCAAGAGGAAGGTGTGATGCGTACAACGGCAAGTTTTCCCTCAGTAAGAAACCAAGGTTTATCGAACCAGTAGGAGCCAAGAAGCACGTTGAAGGTTGATGGCGGCGGAGTGTAGTGCGGCGCAACACCAGGGATTCCGGCGCCAACGTGGAACCTGCACAACACAACCAAATTACTTTGCCCCAACGTGACAGTGAGGTTGCCAATCTCACCGGTTTGCTCTAACAAAGGATTAGATGTATAGTATGGATGATGATTATTTGCAGAGAACAGTAGAGCAAGTATTGCAGTTGATTGTATTCGATGTAAAGAATGGACCGGGGTCCACAGTTCACTAGTGGTGTCTCTCCCATAAGATAAATAGCATGTTGGGTGAACAAATTACAGTTGGGCAACTGACAAATAAAGAGGGCATGACCATGCACATACATGTTATGATGAGTATTGTGAGATTTAATTGGGCATTACGACAAAGTACATAGACTGCTATCCAGCATGCATCTATGCCTAAAAGTCCACCTTCAGGTTATCATCCGAACCCCCTCCAATATTAAGTTGCAAACAATAGACAATTGCATTAAGTATGGTGCGTAATGTAATCAACAAATACATCCTTAGACATAGCATTGATATTTTATCCCTAGTGGCAACAGCACATCCACAACCTTAGAACTTTCTGTCACTGTCCCAGATTTAATGGAGGCATGAACCCACTATCGAGCATAAATACTCCCTCTTGGAGTTACAAGTAATGACTTGGCCAGAGCCTCTACTAATAATGGAGAGCATGCAAGATCATAAATAACACATAGATAATAGATTGATAATCAACATAGCATAGTATTCATTATTCATCGGATCCCAACAAACGCAACATGTAGCATTACAAATAGATGATCTTGTTCATGTTAGGCAGCTCACAAGATCTAACAATGATAGCACAATTAGGAGAAGACAACCATCTAGCTACTGCTATGGACCCATAGTCCAGGGGTGAACTACACACACATCACTCCGGAGGCGACCATGGTGGTGAAGAGTCCTCCGGGAGATGATTCCCCTCTCCGGCAGGGTGCCGGAGGCGATCTCCTGAATCCCCCGAGATGGGATTGGCGGCGGCGGCGTCTCTGGAAGGTTTTCCATATCGTGGCTCTCGGTACTGGAACTATTATCGACGAAGGCTTATGTAGGCGGAAGGGTAGGTCAGGGGGCGCCACGAGGGGCCCACACGCCAAGGACGCGCAGCCAGGGGCTGGGCCGCGCCGCCCTGTTGTGTGGCCGCCTCGTCGCCCCACTTCGTTTCCCTTTCGGACTTCTGGAAGCTTTGTGGAAAAATAAGATCCTGGGTGTTGATTTCGTCCAATTCCGAGAATATTTCCTTAATAGGATTTCTGAAACCAAAAACAGCAGAAAACAGCAACTGGCTCTTCGGCATCTCGTTAATCGGTTAGTGCCGGAAAATGCATAAATATGACATAAAGTATGTATAAAACATGTGTGTATCATCATAAAAGTAGCATGGAACATAAGAAATTATCGATACGTTGGAGACGTACGTATCGATAATTTCTTATGTTCCATGCTACTTTTATGATGATACACACATGTTTTATACACACTTTATGTCATTATTATGCATTTTCCGGCACTAACCTATTGACAAGATGCCAAAGAGCCAGTTGCTGTTTTTGGTTTCAGAAATCCTGCAAAGGAAATATTCTCGGAATTGGACGAAATCAACGCCCAGGGTCTTATTTTTCCACGAAGCTTCCAGAAGACCGAAAGGATTACGAAGTGGGGCGACGAGGCGCCGCCACGCCAGGGCCGCGCGGCCAAGGGTGGGGCCGCGCCGCCCTATTGTGTGGGCCCCTCGTGTCGCCCCTAAACCTACCCTTCCGCCTATAAGAAGCCTTCGTCGAGAAAACTCCAGTACCGAGAGCCACGATACGGAAAACCTTCCAGAGACGCCGCCGCCGCCAATCCCATCTCGGGGGATTCAGGAGATCGCTCCGGCACCCTGCCGGAGAGGGGAATCATCTCCCGGAGGACTCTTCATCGCCATGATCGCCTACGGAGTGATGTGTGAATAGTTCACCCCTGGACTACGGGTCCATAGCAGTAGCTAGATGGTTATCTTCTCCTAATTGTGCTATCATGTTCGATCTTGTGAGCTACCTAACATGATCAAGATCATCTATTTGTAATGCTACATGTTGCGTTTGTTGGGATCCGATGAATATGGAATACTATGTTATGTTGATTATCAATCTATCATCTATGTGTTGTTTATGATCTTGCATGCTCTCCGTTGCTAGTAGAGGCTCTGGCCAAGTTGATACTTGTAACTCCAAGAGGGAGTATTTATGCTCGATAGTGGGTTCATGCCTCCATTTAATCCGGGACAGTGTCAGAAAGTTCTAAGGTTGTGGATGTGTTGTTGCCACTAGGGATAAAACATCAATGCTATGTCTAAGGATATTTGTGTTGATTACATTACGCACCATACTTAATGAAATTGTCTGTTGTTTGCAACTTAATACTGGAAGGGGTGCGGATGCTAACTTGAAGGTGGACTTAGGCATAGATGCATGCTGGATAGCGCTCTATGTACTTTGTCGTAATTTCACACTACTCATCATAATATGTATGTGCATTGTTATGCCCTCTTGATTTGTCAATTGCCCAATAGTAATTTGTTCACCGAACATGTTATTTCTTATTGGAGAGACACCACTAGTGAACTGTGGACCCCGGTCCATTCTTTTACATCGAATACAATCTACTGCAATACTTGTTCTTACTGTTCTTTGCAAACATCATCTTCCACACTATACATCTAATCCTTTGTTACAGCAAGCCGGTGAGATTGACAACCTCATTGTTACGTTGGGGCAAAGTACTTTGATTGTGTTGTGCAGTTTTCACGTTGGCGCCGGAATCCCTGGTGTTGCGCCGCACTACACTCTGCCACCATCAACCTTCACGTGCTTTTTGACTCCTACTGGTTCGATAACCTTGGTTTCTTACTGAGGGAAAACTTGCTGCTGTACGCATCACACCTTCCTCTTGGGGTTCTCAACGGACGCGTGTTGTACGCGTATCAAGCTCTTTTTCTGGCGCCGTTGCCGGGGAGATCAAGACACGCTGCAAGGGGAGTCTCCACTTCCAATCTATTTACTTTGTTTTTGTCTTGCTTTACTTATTTTATTTACTGCTTTGTTTGCTCATTATATCAAAAATACAAAAAAATTAGTTACTTGTTTTACTTTGTTTACTATCTTGTTTGCGTTCTCAATATTAAAAACACAAAAAAAATAGTTACTTGCATTTATTTTATTTACCTTTTGTTTATTTCATCATGTTTCCTCCTAAGTTCACTCTTAAAGATGTACCGGTAGGACGAGGGTCTATCATTGGAAAAGATAATATAGAAGATTTTTTCACTCATATTAGTACGGTTGAAGATTTCGAAGATAGACACTTGGTAGAACTTGCTCCTACTTATGAAATTGCTGCTGCTTCTTTAGTACACATGTTAGAAGCTAGATTTGTTAATCTCAGCCCCGTAATGCAGCATATGTTTTCTTACACTCTGTGATATGGAAGAAGGAGAAAAGAAAGATTTTGTCTTAGAAACCCTTCTTAAAGAATTTGGTGATGTAGCCAGAGAAGCTAGAAAAGTCTTTACTAAATATAAGATGCTTGGCTCTTATACCAACTTTGCTAGAACCCTTGAAAAGATGGAAAAAGATAGAAAAAAGTACACTAATAAAGTTAATTATGAGGGGGATATTAAAACATCAATACCTTGCAAGCTCTTAGGAATGTGCGAGGCACTAGAAAAGAATTTTGATTGGATTGTTCCTGAAAATTTGTTTGATGAGATTAGCAAGCCTAAGAGTAATGAAAAAGGAGCCTCTGAAACTTATATAGATAAGATACAATGCATAGTTGAGAAAACTCCAAACTATGATGTGGATGCTTCATCTCTTGATAACACTTGATTCACACTTTCTGCGCCTAGCTGAAAGGCGTTAAAGAAAAGCGCTTATGGGAGACAACCCATGATTTTACTTCTGCACTTTTGTTTTATATTTGAGTCTTGGAAGTTGTTACTACTGTAGAAACCTCTCCTTATCTTTACTTTATTGCATTGTTGTGCCAAGTAAAGTCTTTGATAGTAATGTTCATACTAGATTTGGATTACTGCGTAGAAACAGATTTCTTGCTGTCACGAATTTGAGTAGTATTCTCTGTAGGTAACTCAGAAAAATCTGCCAATTTACGTGAGTGATCCGCAGATATGTACGCAACTTTCATTCAATTTGAGAATTTTCATCTGAGCAAGTTAAGTTCCCCAGAAAAATTCGTCTTTACGGACTGTTCTGTTTTGACAGATTCTGCCTTTTATTTCGCATTGCCTGTTTTGCTATGTTTGATGGATTTCTTTGTTCCATTAACTTTCAGTAGCTTTGTGCAATGTCCAGAAGTGTTAAGAATGATTATGTCACCTCTGAACATGTGAATTTTTGATTATGCACTAACCCTCTAATGAGTTTGTTTTGAGTTTGGTGTGGAGGAAGTTTTCAAGGATCAAGAGAGGAGGATGATACAATATGATCAAGGAGAGTGAAAGCTCTAAGCTTGGGGATTGTCAACACCCGGATTTTTAAGTCCGGATGCCTATTATGTCATACATCGCAATCCCAGGAATATTGTGGTTGCGAGGCATAATAGTTAAGTATCACAGTCATCATTCATTACAAACCATAAGGTCTTACAAATTGGAATCACATGATCCATATTACACGAATAGTTGATCTATCGATCAACGAACCAACACAAGTTCATAGCGGAAGCGTAAGATACAAGGACTCTTTAGTCCACAGGCCAACGCTTGACGTCGGAAGACTCCTAGTTGTCGTAGGCGTCCTGCTGATCATCTCCTTGTTCATCTTCATACTCTGGCCATTTGAATAGCCAGGGACAAAGCCGTGAGTACTTCAAGTACTCGCGAACTAATACTAATGTAAGTGCTAGACATTTGTAGTATGGTTTGCTAAGCTCTAGTTTATTTGCATAAAGCCAATTTTAGTTCACAAGTATTTGAGAAAAGCTTGTACATATGCTAACTAACTCAAGCGGGAACATTAGTGTCATTCCCACCATTCAAGTGGTGATTTCAATTCAATTCACCACAAGTCATTTCACCATCTTATTTCAACATCATTTTTCAAAAATTTGACATCGGAAACTGTATGGCCTTTCCAACCGTCCGTAACCGTGGACGCGGCTATTCGAATAGATTTACACTCTGCAGAGGTTGCACACTTGTGCCACAACATTTGATTTCATCCGTCGGGATTACCCCGAATCATCGTAACACAGTACGCGGATCATCAACCATAACCTTTCACTTACAAATCCTAGTATGAGCACCTCTCCCCATGAGCTTGGCCTCCCGGTGAAGACCAATCTGTCAACACAGGAGCGCACAGGGCTTGGCCGTACAATTCACCTCAATTTCACATCATTTCTCAACAACGGAGGCAGCCTCAAGCGTAACCCCTATGACGTGTGTTCAGAGGGAACCCATACTAAGATGTATAAACTTCCAGTTAAGCCCTACCCATAATCAGGTATTGTGGGGGTACTTAATATTGGAAAGGTATCGCATTCAAACCAATATCATGTTTATCAAAAATCACCATCTTCTCTTTGTCATATTCACCTTCAAAAATCATTCAATGGAATGCTTCATCATTCCAAGGTTTCAAATTCATTTCAAGTCACATTGTTCCCATCTAGAGTAGTCAAGTTTTATTCATTAGCACTAGCTCTAAATCATGAGGGGTGCTATCTTGCTTTGCTTGATGGAGACTAACTTTACTACTCTAGTAAACTTCTTTACTTTGACCAAAGTTAACTATAAAAGCAACTTCTTGAGAAAACAAGTAAAAACTTGTAATGTATAAACCTGGGATATGCTTATGTAAGAAAAGGTAAGATTCATGGTGCCTTGCCCAAAAGGGTCTTTGCACTTTGTAAGAATATTAGCTTGCCTTGGTAGTTCTCAAAATTCTCCTCCTCCTCCTGGTAGCAACCTTCTTCTTCCGTGTACTCTCCGGTGCTAGCGTCTAAATTTAAATATGAGTATAATTACTCACTAATTCAATGGCTATTCCATACATCACATATAATCACACAAACTATTCTAGGCACACAATTAATCTAATTTGGGTGCATTGGTTGTGTGGCTTGAGGAGAATTTACTTCTTTTTATTTAATATGTAAATGATAGTTTCCATAGGGTTCTTGAGAAATAATTTCCTCTCATTGAAATCTTCTTAAGATTTAATTTCTCAAACAATCATTCATGAACTTATATTGACCTAAGTCAAACCTTCATTATCATCAACTGAGAAAATGATTTAAATGAGGTAGATCACCTCATATCATTTAATAATGCTACATATGATTTAAATCTCTAAGTAATTCATATAAGAGAGTTTGGGCCAGGGGTCCAAACATCACATGAATTCATTTGAGACAAAGTTTAAATGAAGTATAAGACTTCATATGATTTACTTAATAGTTTTGGACAATATCAACTACATAAACTAGCCATATTGTCCATTAATTAAACTAGGGCATGGTCATGCAAAGTGACCACACCACTTTCTTGCATAAACAATTAGTGTAAGTCAAATGTGAGCTATTGGAGTTGGAATTAACTTAATATCTATTTTAGTTGATTTTTAATAATTATTTGAATAGGGAAAAGTCCCTGACTTCTTCTTTTTATCAGATTAATTCTACAACAAATCTTGACATGGGACCAGTGGCATTCTGTAGATCTTTTTACTAGCTTTCCAACAATATAAAATTCATTGAATTTGGTTAAGCCAATTTGAATCTATGGATTTTCAAAGTTGGGGCAGTATTGAAATTAGTTTGGATTTGTTTAATAGAATTTGAATTAACAGGGCCGGCGGGAAACGACATGGGACGAATCAGTTTGAAAACAGAGAAACGGCCCAGCAACGTGTCCAACGCGAGTGGGCCGTCTGTCGAGGTGGAGCCCACCCGTCAGTGACTCATAAAAGCCGAATCGGTATGGATGAATAAGATGCGTTGGATTAGAACGCAGATCAACGGGCGAGGTTCGTCGTCTTCACCGACGAGAACCCGACGTGCTGGCAGCGAGGGTAGGGGTCGGAGAGCTCACCGTGGCTCCAGCTAGGGTAGGCAATGTGCGTGATGATGTTGTGGACGACGGCGAAGCGTCTGGTACCGGCGGCAGCTCCTGGAACGGCTCCAATCGACGGCGGCGACCACCAGGTATTGGCGGCTCCGATCTCCAAATTGGAGCAGCTCTGGCGACAATCGAGTGAGTGGTGTGGTGGTGGACAGGCAGTGAAGGGTGGAGAGCAAGGTGGTGTGCTTGGATTGCTCAGGGGAGTGCTCTATTTATAGAGGCGCAATGGTGCTGCGGGTCCGAAGCGAGGTCGACACGCTCGCGGTGGTTCCGGCGAGTGGTTGGGCTAGGCGAGGGTGCGGTCGTGTTCTCCTCATCCAGGCGAAGCTAGGGGTGGTGATGGCACGGTCAGGCGGCGGCTAGATCGCCCGCATTGCTTCCGTGTCTGCCGCGACGTTCACGGGATCGTGTCGTCATCTCCGGCGCCGGCGGTCACGGGTCTATGCTGCGCGCGTGTCTGGCGGCGTCGTGGTGTCAGGCAGGTGCTCGACGTGCTCACAGGGGGTCCAGGGCGTGCTCGAGGTGGTGGTGTGGCGCGTGGCCAGTGTGCGTCTGTGGGGCTCCACGCGCGACGCGAGCGGCAGGCTGGCGCGTTCTGGGCGCGCTGTCTCTGGCGTGGCCAGGGCATCTTCGTCGACAAGGCCATGGCTAGGTGAGGTAGGGGCGCATGGTGGCGAGCTGTGGCACCAGGGCCAGGGGTGGAAAGCAATGGAGAGAGGGGAGGCTCGACATGGCCGGCATGGCCATGCCATGCAAGATAGGGCTTGCCTCCCTAGGGTTTCTGTGGGGTATTAAGTGAGAGAGGGGACAAGGAACCAGTAGGGAGCAAATGGTGTGGTTAGGGTTAGGTTAGATCACTAATGTAAATAGTGTCAAATAGTTACATAAATGCTATTTGTGAATTTTGTTTATATTCGATTTAATTCAAATGGTTGTAAGTTTTGAATTGTGTGTGTTTCATTGAGTTAGAAATGACCAGAGGTGATGGAGTGGGGTGGTGGAATTGTTAAATTCAAAGTTTTGCAAATTTGGCTAAGTGTGAGATTGTTCCACCTATTAAAATGTTGCAACTTTGGATGAGCATAGCTATTGATCTAGAAAGAATTTGGCATGGTGATCTTTACAAGAAGTGTTCACCTTGATGTTGTCTTGGATGAGGGGCAAATAGTTAGCAAGGTTTAGTTTGAAAATTTTGAATTATAGAGGCTCAAAGTGGTGATCAGACTATAATTGGCAGATTTGGCCATTATCATATGTGAGCAAATTTTGTATTTGAAATCCATTTGATTTGTGATTCTTTGATTCCAAAAGTTGTAATAAGTGTTTATTAACATTATTCAACTAATGGTGAAGACCAAATAGGTCTAGGGTAAAAATTTATAAAAATGCCATAGGGCATATGTGAGGGTTTTAGGGTTTTTCTTTTATTTGATTTCTTTCTCTTTTTGATTTATTTGGTTGGTGATCTTCTCATGATCACATTAGGGTTTTAGGATTTAGCTTATACACATAATAACAATCATCATGGCATATCAAGAAAATGCACAAGTCCTATGCATGGCACTATATGCAATTTGAAAAGTTTTTGTTGGTTTGAAATTTTGCTCTCTGGAATTCTTCTAACTTTCTTTTATTGAAATTTGGGATGTTACAGGGATGCCCCCGTGGTTCATCCCTGCATATTTCAAGAAGACTCAAGCATCTAAGCTTGGGGATGCCCAAGGCATCCCCTTCTTCATCGACAAATTATCAGGTCACCTCTAATGAAACTATATTTTTATTCCATCACATCTTATGTGCTTTACTTGGAGCGTCTTTATGTTCTTGTTTTTGTTTTGTTTGAATAAAATTGGATCCTAGCATTCATTGTGTGGGAGAGAGACACGCTCCTCTATTGCATATGAACACATATGTTCTTAGCTTTATTCTTAATGTTCATGGCGAAGGTTGAAACTGCTTCGTTAATTGTTATATGGTTGGAAACGGAAAATGGTACATGTGGTAAATGGTATAATATCTTGAATAATTTGATACTTGGCAATTGTTGTGCTCATATAAATCATGTTTAAGCTCTTGCATCATATACTTTGCACCTATTAGTGAAGAACTACATAGAGCTTGTTAAAATTTTGTTTGCATGATTGGTCTCTCTAGAGTCTAGATATTTTCTGGTGAGGTGTTTGAATAACAAGGACGACAATGTAGAGTCTTATAATGCTTGCAATATGTTCTTATGTAAGTTTTTCTGTACCGGTTCATACTTGTGTTTGCTTCAAACAACCTTGCTAGCCTAAACCTTGTATTGAGAGGGAATACTTCTCATGCATCCAAAATCCTTGAGCCAAAAACTATGCCATTTGTGTCCACCATACCTACCTACCACATGGTATTTCTCCGCCATTCCAAAGTAAATTACTTGCATGCTACCTTTAAAAATTATATTCTTTGTCTTTGCAATATATAGCTCATGGGAAAATAGCTTAAAAACTATTGTGGTATTGAATATGTACTTATGTATCTTATTTCTTAATAAGTTGCTTGTTGAGCGGTAACCATGTTTCTGGGGACGCCATCAACTATTACCTTTGTTGAATATCATGTGAGTGAAGTAAGGGTGATTTATCATGATCAAAGTATGCATATTGTTAGAGAAGAACATTGGGCCGCTAACTAAAGCCATGATCCATGGTGGAAGTTTCAGTTTGGACAACAATCCTCAATCTCTTATGAGAATATTATCTGTTGTTGAATGCTTATGCATTAAAGAGGAGTCCATTATCTGTTGTCTATGTTGTCCCGGTATGGATGTCTAAGTTGAGAATAATCAAAAGCGAGAAATCCAATTCGAGCTTTCTCCTTAGACCTTTGTACAGGCGGCATAGAGGTACCCCTTTGTGACACTTGGTTAAAACATATGTTATGCAATGATAATCCATGTAAATCCAAGCTAATTAGGACAAGGTGCGGGCACTATTGGTAATCTATGCATGAGGCTTGCAACTTATAGGATATCTTATACATAACACATATGCTTTATTACTACCGTTGACAAAATTGTTTCTTGTTTTCAAAATAAAAGCTCTAGCACAAATATAGTAATCCATGCTTCCCTCTGCGAAGGGCCATTCTTCTACTTTTATGTTGAGTCAGTTTACCCACTTCTTTCTGTCTTAGAAGCAAACATTTGTGTTAACTGTGCATTGATTCTTACATACTTGCTTATTTGCATTCATCATATTACTTTGTGTTGACAATTATCCATGAGATATACATGTTGAAGTTTAAAGCAACCACTGAAACTTATATCTTCCTTTGTGTTGCTTCAAAGCTTTCTACTATGAATTTATTGCTTTATGAGTTAACTCTTATGCAAGTTTTATTGATGCTTGTCTTGAAAGTACTATTCATGAAAAGTCTTTGCTATATGATTCAGTTGTTTACTCATTGTCTTTACCATTGCTTCGAATCACTTCATTCATCTCATGTGCTTTACAATAGTATTGATCAAGATTATGATGGCATGCCACTTCAGAAATTATCTTTGTTATCGTTTACCTACTCGAGGACGAGTAGGAACTAAGCTTGGGGATGCTTGATACGTCTCAAACGTATCTATAATTTCTTATGTTCCATGCTACTTTTATGATGATACTCACATGTTTTATACACACTTTATGTCATTATTATGCATTTTCCGGCACTAACCTATTGATAAGATACCGAAGAGCCAGTTGCTGTTTTCTCCTGTTTTTGGTTTCAGAAATCCTACAAAGGAAATATTCTCGGAATTGGACGAAATCAACGCTCAGGGTCTTATTTTTCCACGAAGCTTCCAGAAGACCGAAAGGATTACGAAGTGGGGCGACGAGGCGCCGCCACGCCAGGGCCGCGCGGCCAAGGGTGGGGCCGCGCCGCCCTGTTGTGTGGGCCCCTCGTGTCGCCCCTAAACCTACCCTTCCGCCTATAAGAAGCCTTCGTCGAGAAAACCCCAGTACCGAGAGCCACGATACGGAAAACCTTCCAGAGACGCCACCGCCGCCAATCCCATCTCGGGGGATTCAGGAGATCGCCTCCGGCACCCTGCCGGAGAGGGGAATCATCTCCCGGAGGACTCTTCATCGCCATGATCGCCTCCGGAGTGATGTGTGAGTAGTTCACCCCTGGACTATGGGTCCATAGCAGTAGCTAGATGGTTGTCTTCTCCTAATTGTGCTATCATGTTCGATCTTGTGAGCTGCCTAACATGATCAAGATCATCTATTTGTAATGCTACATGTTGCGTTTGTTGGGATCCGATGAATATGGAATACTATGTTATGTTGATTATCAATCTATCATCTATGTGTTGTTTATGATCTTGCATGCTCTCCGTTGCTAATAGAGGCTCTGGCCAAGTTGATACTTGTAACTCCAAGAGGGAGTATTTATGCTCGATAGTGGGTTCATGCCTCCATTTAATCTGGGACAAAGGATGAGAAAGTTCTAAGGTTGTGGATGTGCTGTTGCCACTAGGGATAAAACATCAATGCTATGTCTAAGGATATTTGTGTTGATTACATTACGCACCATACTTAATGCAATTGTCTGTTGTTTGCAACTTAATACTGGAAGGGGTGCGGATGCTAACCTGAAGGTGGACTTTTTAGGCATAGATGCATGCTGGATAGCGGTCTATGTACTTTATCGTAATGCCCAATTGAATTTCACACTACTCATCATAATATGTATGTGCATTGTTATGCCCTCTTTATTTGTCAATTGCCCAACTGTAATTTGTTCACCCAACATGCTATTTCTTATTGGAGAGAAACCACTAGTGAACTATGGACCCCAGTCCATTCTTTTACATCGAATACAATCTACTGCAATACTTGTTCTTACTGTTCTTTGCAAACATCATCTTCCACACTATACATCTAATCCTTTGTTACAGCAAGCCGGTGAGATTGACAACCTCACTGTTACGTTGGGGCAAAGTACTTTGATTGTGTTGTGCAGTTTCCACGTTGGCACCGGAATCCCCGGTGTTGCGCCGCACTACACTCCGCCACCATCAACCTTCACGTGCTTCTTGACTCCTACTGGTTCGATAACCTTGGTTTCTTACTGAGGGAAAACTTGCTGTTGTACGCATCACACCTTCCTCTTAGGGTTCCCAACGGACGCGTGCTGTATGCGTATCAGATGCCCAAGGCAACCCTTCTTCATCGACAACTTATCAGGTCACCTCTAGTGAAACTATATTTTTATTCCGTCACATCTTATGTGCTTTACTTGGAGCGTCTGTATGTTTTTATTTTTGTTTTTGTTTGAATAAAATCGGATCCTAGCATTCTTTGTGTGGGAGAGAGACACGCTCCGCTGTTTCATATGAACACTGGTGTTCTTAGCTTTACTTTTAATGTTCATGGCGAAGGTTGAAACTGCTTCGTTCATTGTTATATGGTTGGAAACAGAAAATGCTTCATGTGGTAATTGGTATAATGTCTTGAATAATTTGATACTTGGCAATTGTTGTGCTCAAATAGATCATGTTTAAGCTCTTGCATCATGTACTCTGCACCTATTAATGAAGAACTGCCATAGAGCTTGTTGAAATTTGGTTTGCATGATTGGTCTCTCTAAAGTCTAGATATTTTCTGGTGAGGTGTTTGAGCAACAAGGAAGACAGTATAGAGTCTTATAATGCTTGCAATATGTTCTTATGTAAGTTTTGCTGTACTGGTTCATACTTCTGTTTGCTTCAAACAACCTTGCTAGCCAAAGCCTTGTATTGAGAGGGAATTCTTCTCGTGCATCCAAATCCTTGAGCCAAAAACTATGCCATTTATGTTCACCATACCTACCTACTACATGGTATTTCTCTGCCATTCCAAAGTAAATTACTTGAGTGCTACCTTTAAAATTTCATTCTTTGTCTTTGCAATATATAGCTCACGGGAAAATAGCCTTAAAAACTATTGTGGTAATGAATATGTAGCTTATGTATCTTATTTCTTATAAGTTGCTTGTTGAGCGGTAACCATGTTTCTGGGGACGCCATCAACTATTGCACCTTTGTTGAATATCATGTGAGTTGCTATGCATGTTCGTCTTGTCTGAAGTAAGGGTGATTTATCATGATCAAATGGTTTGAGTATGCATATTGTTAGAGAAGAACATTGGGCCGGTAACTAAAGCCATGTATCATGGTGGAAGTTTCAGTTTGGACATCAATCCTCGATCTCTTATGAGAATATTGTCTGTTGTTGAATGCTTATGCATTAAAGAGGAGTCCATTATCTGTTTTCTATGTTGTCCCGGTATGGATGTCCTAAGTTGAGATCTATCAAAAACGAGAAATCAAATGCGATCTATCTCCTTGGACCTTTGTAGAGGCGGCATAGAGGTACCCCTTTGTGACACTTGGTTGAAACATATGTTATGCAATGATAATCCATGTAAATCCAAGCTAATTAGGACAAGGTGCGAGCACTATTGGTATTCTATGCATGAGGCTTGCAACTTATAGGATGTCTTATGCATAACACATATGAATTATTACTACCGTTGACAAAATTGTTTCTATGTTTTCAAAATGAAAAGCCCTAGCACAAAAATAGTAATCCATGCGTTCCCTCTGCGAAGGGCCTTTCTTTTACTTTATGTTGAGTCAGTTTACCTACTTCTTTCTATCTTAGAAGCAAACACTTGTGTCAACTGTGTGCATTGATTCCTACATACTTGCTTATTTGCATTCATCATATTACTTTGTGTTGACAATTATCCATGAGATATACATGTTGAAGTTGAAAGCAACTGCTGAAACTTATATCTTCCTTTGTGTTGCTTCAAAACTTTCTACTAAGAATCTATTGCTTTATGAGTTAACTCCTATGCAAGTCTTATTGATGCTTGTCTTGAAAGTACTATTCATGAAAAGTCTTTGCTATATGATTCAATTATTTAATCATTGTCTTTACCATTGCTTTGAATCACTTCATTCATCTCATATGATGTACAATAATATTGATCAAGATTATGATAACATGTCACTTCAGAAATTATCCTTGTTATCGTTTACCTACTCGAGGGCGAGTAGGAACTAAGCTTGGGGATGCTTGATACGTCTCAAACGTATCTATAATTTCTTATGTTCCATGCTAGTTTTATGACAATACTCACATGTTTTATACACACTTTATGTCATTATTATGCATTTTCCGGCATTAACCTATTGACAAGATGCCGAAGCGCCAGTTCCTGTTTTGTGCTGTTTTTGGTTTCAGAAATCCTACAAAGGAAATATTCTCGGAATTGGACGAAATCAACGCCCAGGGTCTTATTTTTCCACGGAGCTTCCAGAAGACCGAAGAGCATACGAAGTGGGGCCACGAGGTGGCCAGACCACAGGGCAGCGTGGCCAAGGAGGGGCCCGCGCCGGCCTATGGTGTGGGCCCCTCGTCAGCCCTCCGACTCTGCCCTTCCGCCTACTTAAACTCTCCGTCGCGAAAACCCTATTACCGAGAGCCACGATACGAAAAAAGTTCCAGAGACGCCGCCGCCGCCAATCCCATCTTGGGGGATTTAAGAGATCGCATCCGGCACCCTGCCGGAGAGGGGAATCATCTCCCGGAGGACTCTACATCACCATGATCGCCTCCGGACTGATGTGTGAGTAGTTCATCGTTGGACTATGGGTCCATAGTAGTAGCTAGATGGTTGTCTTCTCCTCATTGTGCTATCATGTTAGATCTTGTGAGCTGCCTATCATGATCAAGATCATCTATTTGTAATGCTACATGTTGTGTTTGTTGGGATCCGATGAATATGGAATACTATGTCAAGTTGATTATCAATCTATCATATATGTGTTGTTTATGATCTTGCATGCTCTCCGTTGCTAGTAGAGGCTCTGGCCAAGTTGATACTTGTGACTCCAAGAGGGAGTATTTATGCTCGATAGTGGGTTCATGCCTCCATTGAATCTGGGACAGTGACAGAAAGTTCTAAGGTTGTGGATGTGTTGTTGCCACTAGGGATAAAACATCAATGCTTTATCTAAGGATATTTGTGTTGATTATATTACGCACCATACTTAATGCAATTGTCTGTTGTTTGCAACTTAATACTGGAAGGGGTGCGGATGCTAACCCGAAGGTGGAATTTTTAGGCATAGATGCATGCTGGATAGCGGTCTATGTACTTTGTCGTAATGCCCTAAGTAAATCTCATAGTAGTCATCATGATAAGTATGTGCATTGTTATGCCCTCTCTATTTGTCAATTGCCCAACTGTAATTTGTTCACCCAATATGCTATTTCTTATTGGAGAGACACCACTAGTGAACTGTGTACTCCGTTCCATTCTTTTACATCTGAATACAATCTACTGCAATCATTGTTCTCTGCTGCTCTTCGCAAACAAACATCATTTTCCACACCATACGTTTAATCCTTTGTTTACAGCAAGCCAGTGAGATTGACAACCTCACTGTTAAGTTGGGGCAAAGTATTTTGATTGTGTTGTGCAGGTTCCACGTTGGCGCAGGAATCCCTGGTGTTGCGCCGCACTACACTCCTCCGCCAACAACCTTCACGTGGCCCTTGACTCCTACTGGTTCGATAACCTTGGTTTCTTACTGAGGGAAAACTTGCTGCTGTACACACATCACACCTTCCCCTTGGGGTTCCCAACGGACGTGTGCTTCACGCGTATCAGTTGTGTTGGGCAAGTTCAAGTTGAGCATCTCGAGATGATCATATGCTTGAAGCTTGCCATCCATTTGATGATAATGGACATGTGAAGATGTACATCAATGGAGTTTTCCCATCATAATGTATGGGGGAGCATTTGTGAGTCTTCACGAAGTAACGATGATCAAGTGTGGCATTCCGGTTTGAGTGGAGCTTGAAGAGTTATCATCAAGATCAAGCGGGATGCGCAAGGCAAAGGTATGACCTTGCCAGTTTTTCCTTTTACCGGTCTCAAGGTGGTTGATGGGAGACCGGATTATAGGATAGATAGCCACACTATCAAGAGGGCTTTCGGTTGGGTAACTTGATCACATCGTCTTAGGGAGCTCAATCCTTTGCATACTTTGCATATCCCTATTGCTTCTTGGTTTTTCTCTGTGAGAGGTTCTTGAGCTTGTTGCTAGCTTTACAACAAGCCCAAGTTCATCGAAAACGGAATCCGCATGCATCTTCTATTGCGTTTTCAAGTTTGGACGTCTTCACCGTTTCTTGACGGTGGGAGACTCCCTCTATAAAATCATCTAAAATGTTCTATGAGGAGTCTCCATATTTATTGGGGTTCTATTCGTCGTTATCTTTCCAACAAAATTGGTTTCATGACAATCGAGGTCCGGACACAAAAGTTATCACAATTTTTGTATAACATGCTTTCCTGCTGGCCCGGTTTCTAGCCCGGCATGACCGGCCGTCCGACCGGATGGCCTGGTTCAAACCGGCCCCTGGACCGGTGCCAACCGGGAACTATCTAGTAAGCTTTCTAGCTTGATCCGGTCACTAGCCCGGTCGACCGGTCCGTGGATCGGATGGCCCGGTCGGTGGCCCGGTCTAACCGGGTCCTGAACCGGACGGCCCGGTCCCAGGCCCGATTGACTAGCCTCCTCGACGGCTGACTCAGCCCAACTTTTGCCCAACGGTTATATTTTCTCTTGGGCTATAAATAGCCCTTCTTCCACCTTGGGCTGAGTAGTTCTTCCCATTCTCTCTCCTCCATTGTTGTCTTTGAAGAACTTGCTCTCTCTTGATTACCCCCATGATTCTCGCTCATTCTTGAGGGATCTAAGAGAGGAGATCTAGATCTACAATCCCCACCAATCCATTTCTCCTCTAAGTGAGGGGAACCCTTTGGATCTAGATCTCGGAGTCTTTTGTTGACTTTCCCCATTGTTCTTCCTCGCTAATCTCTTCCTAGCATTCGTTTATTGGGTGGGATTTGAGTGTGAAGGATTTGAACACCTTTGGTGTTCTTGCTTTGCATCATTGCATAGTGTTGAGCTCTCCACCACGATTAGTTCGAGTGAGAGACCGTGAGCTTGTTACTCTTGGAGGGAGACCTCCTAGGTTGCTTGGTTGGTGTCCCGGTGATCTCTTTGTGGAAGATTGTGAAGGGGCCCGGGCTTCTCCTTCGTGGAGCTTGTGAAGTGGTTGTGGAGCTTGCCATCTCTGGAGTGGAGGAAAAGCTAACCATAAGGAAAGGGCCATTATCCTTCGTGGGTGTGGCTCGGAGAATAGGGTGAGCCTTCGTGGCATTGGGGAATCCTTCGTGGGACCTCCACTTCTCCAAACGTGACGTTCCTTCTTGCAAAGGAAGGGAACACGAGAATATATCCTCGTCTCCGCGTACCTCGGTTATTTCTATACCCGAGCTCTCTTTCCTTGTGATAGCCATCGTGCTTGAAGTACATATATCTTGTTATCACTTGTCATACATATATCTTGTACCTATCTTGCTTAGCTCTAGTTGTTATTGTTACACTTAGTTGAGCTTAGCATATTTAGGGTTTGTGCTTGTAATCTAAATGTTAGTTTAATTCCGCATTCTTACAAGACAAATCCGTAAGAGTTCTTAATTGCCTATTCACCCTCCTCTAGGCGACATCTCGATCTTTCAGAGGCCGATATTATTCCCGCCACTGGCCATTTCCCGCGCGAAATTGCAAACTAGACCGGCGCGAGCAGTCCAGAAGCGATGGACGTCCTCGCCGCCGCATCCACTGCCATGGATGCGGAGCAAACTCTCGCACCCGCCGCCACCCCACACTCCCCCGTAGCCACGAACATAGCCAGAATGGAGGTTGCAGCTCCGGCGGAAGCAAAGCGGGCCGCCACCAGCGGCGGCCGGGAGGCAAAACCGAAGGCGGCAAAGAAGGTGCTCTCCGCGGAGGAGAAAATCATCGAGGCCGCTGTGGTGACCCTGCATACCACTGCATGTTGTAGTATGCCAGTCGTTGATATAACATTCACGAAGTATCATTCCGCAAATATTACATCCCTCAGAGTAGTACAACAGAACATAGCAGGTCCATAACTCATTCATTTATTATTACAAGCATAATATACATATCGTCTCGGAGCTCCTCTTGGGTCCTAAGAGGGATACTCCTGGGTTCGAGGCGAACCCATCTTAACTTACAATATAGAAGTTTCACCAGATTATACATTTATACCCACGAGCAGCTAAGTACTAAGAGTTCGCACTGCTCGGTTACTACTACTACTCGGTGATTCTAGATTTGATCTCCTCCGGAAGCCTCCCCGGTTCCGTAGACTATAAGATAGTCTACGCCTTCAACTCCTCCAGAGAGGTCTGGTTCTTCATAGCCGATGATCTCGGCTCCTTCAGGGTTGTCGTTGCCCTCCTCCAGACGATTCAGACAATCTAAGCAAGGGATTTAAGAGTGGGATGAGTACGAGCGTACTCAACAAGTTCATTATAGATAAGAGGTGTTTAATGCACTAGCTACGATATTAGACCAGAAAGTCTAATACCAATGCAGGTTTTGATAAACATTTCTTCAAGAGGTTGCTTTTATTTCAAAGAGCTATGTCCGTCAGCCTTCACCGGTTTACTAGAACTTCATGGAGCTCCTTTCCGGCCGCTGTCAGCTCCATATCCCGGAACAGGGAGTGACAGGTCACGGTTCTTTACACTCTGCAGAGGTGTGTTGCTTTACCCATAAGAGATCTTAACCTTGGTGCCAACCGGGCAGCTTTCCCGTCCACACTTCCTATGGTGTGAGGCCCGGTATAAGGTCTAGCCAATCATGTTCCTCCGCTACCTCGAACACCCACCCTTTGTTGCAAACTCCGACCCTGGGTCCACGCCGGTCCCATTATTCCCGTAGATTTCAGGGTGGACCCCGACCACGACGTCAATGCAGGGCTCTACCATACATTCCTACGCCGGCAGCTGCAACCCATCATAGACCGCAATACCGTGGGGACTTAGGACTCCCCAGCCTCACCGCTTGCTCCTTCGGGCGACAAGTGTACTACGGACAATGTCGTGGGGACGTAGGACTCCCCAGCCTCACCGCTTGCCCCCTTGGATTACAAGTGTACTACGGTAAAGCGCTTCCGTTGATGAACGAGAGGTGGAAACACTTTTGACTACTCCGTCCCACTCCGGATCTTATGGTTAACACGGGTATTACGGCACAAGAATCACTGGCGACATTTGTTGTTTAATCCTAGATGGATATATACCCTTGCAATGGAACCTCCACCATATCAACACAATCCATGGTTCCATTGCCAACCACATAGTCATATTCATAGTTATGAAAATAGTGGTTTTGGTTTATATGCAATAGTGATAATCATAGTACTTTGCAAGTAATTTGATAAAGATACTCAAATGACATGAGCAAGTGATGAACTTGCCTGAACACTGCAAAGTTTTGCAGTTGGATGGTGTGGACTGACCCTTGTCCTCTGTTTCTGAAAAATAGCATCATTGTCCGATAAGGGCAATGGTTAAAGAAGCAATTATGCATGATTCAGCTTTTAGGGTTTGTTTCCCCCTTCCGGTGTCTTATTATTTCATGTGAGGGTTAATACTAAGCATGATTTGGGGATACTTTATTTAAAGTAAAATACAACCTTGAAATGTTGTCAAGGTGTTTTTAAAGTCCACATGCATTAATGGACTTATTTTCATTATTGAAAATAATATGTGTGATTTAAATGATTATTTAAATCATCAAATTAAGACTTATTCTTAGTTGTCTTCAAAAATTCCCTTTGACATTTTATTCAGATAGAGAATTTTATGCTGATCAATTTTCATATTTTTAATTATTTTTTTACAGCTATTAAACATTTCTTATGTAATTTCAAAGTTTCTGTATTTAAATGATTTTGTGAAATGACAATATTGCCCCTGGGCCCCACCTGTCAGGGTGGCCCAGCGGGTTAGGTCGAACCCGAGCCACCCTTTCGGCTCGGTCGGCCCACTCGCTCTTCCTCTCCTCTTCGCGCAGAAACCCTAACTCCCCCTCGACTCTCTGGCGATGCCGTGGTCGCCGCCGCCTTCGCCGAGATTCTCCGGCCATCTCCGACCAACTCCGGCGACGAGATGCGGCGGATCTGGACCACCTCACGATGACACACCAGATCCTCCGGCTAGATCTGCTCTCCGTCTCCTTCTTCGCTAGCCCCCGTCGCGTTCGCCCGCACGGCCATGAGGTTGCGCGGTGATGCGCCGCTCATCGGCGACTCTGGTGCCGTGACGCCGCCATGGGCGCTGCCGTGGTGGTGATTGGGCGCTCGCGCTCTGCGACGCCAGGCCTGGCCGCGGCTTGGCGCTGCCGTGGTTGGCCCGTGCCACCGTGCCGCCATGGCACGCTGTGGTGCTCCGCCCAGGTACGTGCGCCTCCATCCTCTTCCTTGCTACTTCCTTCACTGTCCTGCTCTACCACTTGAGCTTGCTGTGCATGCGTGTGTGCTATTGTTGCACTTCTGGTTAGCTGCTGTTGTTGCTCTACTGCCATGGCCATAGCTGTGCTGTTGCTGTTCTTGTTACGGGCCCTACTGGCCTTGGCCAGTGTTACCTTGGCCACGCCAGTGCTTGCTGTTTTCACTAATTTCCTGCTCTGTGCCCCTATTCTAGTTGCTATGCTTGCCAGAATTCAAGTGTGTTCATGTGTGATTCCCTGGCTTGATTACAGTGTGCAATTTCTTGCAAATTTGCAAGTGCCAGTGCTATTTTAGGCTATAGCTTGTGCTTGATTTCATGAGCATGCTCAATTGAGCATTACTGTGGGCTTAACAGAGTTATTAAATAAGGTTTTGATGTGTGCCTTGCTTGTGCATATTGATCCAGTGGCTCATCAAGCCTTTGATGTGCTTCTGGATACAATCATAAGTCATTTATTCAGTTATCTGTTTTATTCAGTTATGACTTGATGTAATTCTTCAGTAGCTGGTTAATTCCTGTTGCCATGGTTGGCTATGGTAATCTGTAGTAATAGCTAGTGGTGCCCTGATGATCATATGTTCATCATTTGCTTAAGGATAGCTGCTGTGCTTCCTTCTGTGACTCTCTGGTGCTCATCCAGTGTTGTATGTGCCTTTTATAGGCTTGGCCTATGTGTGCTGGTGCTTGCTCAAGCATTAGTGGATGCTTGCAGTGATCCATTGGTTCACTGGCAAGATGTTGGTGCTTTGGTTACTTATCTGTTTCATTTATCTGTAATTCCTTGCTTGGCTAAGTGGATAAATGATGTGAACTGCTTGCAGTTGTGATCATCTTACAGTTAATTTCATTGAGCTAGAGGGATGCCAACATCTGTTGGGGACCCTAGCTCCTTTTTGAACCCATCTGGGTGATGATATCTGTGCATAGCTTCTCTGTTGGGTTTGGTAAAGTGGTTGAGGTGGCCCTGACAGCAATTCTTTGCTGTTAGGGTAGCTCCCACCTTTGTTGGCTTGTTATTATTTGGTGAATGCATTACTGGTTAATCCCTTTATGGATTCCCAGTTGTCTTTGATGTTGACAAACATGGATAGACACATATTGTCTATCAGTCTGATGGTGTACTGGGTTTTAGGTGCTAGGTGACTTTGGTTGACTAAGTATAGGTTTATTTCCTTGCTGGATTGCCTTGGTGATGCCACTGACTTGGTATAACCAATGTTCCCTTGGTGATTACCTATTGGCTCACCCATGTTTGCTTGCACCACTGACTTGGTAGCCAGATGATGACACAAACAGGGTACTCTACCCTTCTGTGCTCCTGTGATGCATTGTATGCTTATTTATGAGCAAAACTTGGTTTTGCTCAGGTTGATTTGGTTTATACCTCACTCCAGCTCCTAGATTGTTTGTTGGTGTAGAGGATTTCTTCAGTGTTGAGCTTATGCTTGCCCTGCTCCTCCTTGCAATCCTATGGTGCTTGCTTCAAGATCGTGGGTGGTTTTAGATGTGCTGATCAGCGGTCGTTTCTTCCCTGTTCTTGAGTTCTTGGTTTCTGGTGGACTTACCCAGTGAATTCTGTCGATGAACTGTGGGTTCTGGCGGTGGAAAAGGTTTTATACCATCTTTGCTTTGCTCACATGGTCGACAGCTGAGCCTGGCATGCTTGAGTGACTGTTATCACCAGATTTTGGTCAAATCAGGAGGTGGGCCGTAAGAGAGATGGGCTTAGAAGATTACACGTGGGAGATCTTTGAAGCGGCCTCACACGAAGAGTTTGGGCTAGATTGCCCGTGTATCTTTAATTATGGTAGATTATATCTTAGATTAAAAGTTAGAGTTTGTATAGTGCACGGTGGGGATTATTCCCACGTTAGAAAGTCCCCTGGACTATAAATATGTATCTAGGGTTTATGGAATAAACAACAACCAACGTTCAACCAACAAATCAATCTCGGCGCATCGCCAACTCCTTCGTCTCGAGGGTTTCTACCGGTAAGCAACATGCTGCCTAGATCGCATCTTGCGATCTAGGCAGCACAAGCTCCACGTTGTTCATGCGTTGCTCGTACTGAAGCCTTGTTGATGGTGAGCAGCATAGTTATCATAGATGTGTTAGGGTTAGCATAGTTCTTCGCGTAACATGCTATCGTAGTGCAACCCTTGCATGTCTAGCCGCCCTCACACCTATCTCAGGTGTGGGGGCGGCACCCCGCTTGATCGTTATTTAGTAGACCTGATCCGTTACGATTGCTCCTTGTTCTACAAGGATTAGTTTAATATCTGCAATAGTTAGGCCTTACAAAGGGGTGGAGGATCCAGCGGCACGTAGGGTGTCGTTCGCTGGCCCTAAACAGGATGTTCCGGGGATCAACCTTGTGTTGGTTTTTAGGCCTTGTTTAGGATCGGCTTACGGTCACCGTGCGTGGCCGCGAGGCCCAACCGTGAGTAGGATGATCCGATTATGCGGTGAAAACCCTAAATCGTCGTAGATCTCATTAGCTTTATCTTGATCAAGCAGGACCACCATATATTCGTGCACCTCGTACGAATCATGGGTGGATCGGCTCCCTGAGCCGATTCACAGGATAACCTGAGAGCCGATCGAGGCTCGTATTTAATGTTTACGTGTATGCCATGCAGGAAACTAAGCGAGGCGTCTCCATCACCTTCCTGACCAGGTATAGGTCAGGTGGCACGCCCTTGCATCAGCATCGGACGTGTGACCGTAACGCTTGCGGGCCGTCGCCGGAGGGACCTCAGCCAGCCGCAGCTCTAGGTTGGTCCCGGCTCTACGGTGTTGCCCGTCGCTGCCCGCCGGTGGGTTTCTGACGACAACACATTCTGGCACGCCCGGTGGGACCAGCTTCTACATCAACCACATCGCCATCTACATCTGAGATGGCGGACGGCACGCCAGTCACGTACGAGGATCCGACGACGAGCTCAAGAAGAAGTATGACGAGATCAAAGTCATCCTCGAAGCCGACCTCATCGGCTCTTTCCACAGTAACCCGTTCACATGGCATCAGGTGGAAGGGGTTCTCGCCTAATGGTGCAATCGGATGGGATAGACCTCTCGCCCCGTCGGAAGAACGCACCAGGTCCCCGCGGCAGGAGATCAACTACTTGGTGGCTCACTCGCTACACCGCCACTCCGAGAACCTGGTCAACACGTTGGAGCGTGTCGCTCTTCGCGTGATCCAGGAGATCATGAGGCACCGCACTTCGCCGTCAGACCAGCTCTCGGGACGCATCAAGGAGAGTTGCCACCCAGTCCCGTCCACCGCCGCCATATGCGTTGGCAGCACTGTGCCGGCTACACCGGCATTCGTCGTCTACAAGATCGGTGGTGACCCTAGTGACTACCAGTTCTTGCCCGAGGCGCCCAAGGACGTCCCTCATGGCGACACGTGCACGTAGGTGCCATACAGTGGCAACGGGGCACTCCCAAACCAGCCCACAACAGCCGGGACTTCTGGGAAAACGGGAGGGACGTCGCCGACGAGCTTGAGAGCGTACGTGGCTAACTAAGTACGCCACCCCGACGAACCTCCGCAGCTCAGCTCCTGCAGCTTGGCTCGTAGCTGGAAAAGCAAACATGGCTGGCTAAGTACGCCACCCCGGCGAATCTTCGTAATTCAACTCCCGCAGCCAAAGACAATGATCAGATCGCACCATACCGAGAGACCAGTTCGGCATGGTGCCGAAAAGAAGGGCCATCGGCTATTCCAAGCCGTACCCCCGACGACTACGAGATGATCCCGCTACCACCTAAATATCGGCTCCCCGACTTCTCCAAATTCAGTGGATCGATGGTTCCAGCTCCATCGAGCACGTGGGCCGATATTTGGCGCAACTAGGGCCGGCTTCGGTGTCGGATCAACTACGCGTGAGGCTCTTCTCACAGTCCCTCACGGGATCGGCTTTCGGATGGTACACCTCTTTGCCACTGCACTCCATCCGGACTTGGAAGCAGCTTGGAAGAGCAGTTCCCATATGCGGTACCATTCGAGAGGCTTCCGAGTCTGGCATTGCCGATCTAGCACAACTACGTCGAAGCGCGGAGAAACCGTGACAGAATACATCCAGCGCTTCAGGAATCTTAGGAACCGATGTTATTCGGTTCGTATAATCGAAAAAGAAGCAGCCGAGTTGGTAGTAGCAGGCCTTGCAACACAGCTCAAGGACATGGCCTCCCAAGCGTATTATCCCACACCGGGCGCACATGGTTCAGAAACTATCGGCATATGAACAGCGCCACCCGGACTGTACCAAGACAAGTTCAAGCATGCGTAGTCCTGGTCGATGCAGCAGGAAGACGAAGTTCCTGCGGGAGACCAAGAGGTAGCAGTGGCTGAATGGACTCGGGGAGGAACCCCGTATCCTGCAAATGGGTAAAGCCACCAGGCCCGCCTGTGGATTTGATTTTGACGTGACCAAGACCGAGCAAATCTTCGACCTCCCGCTCAAGGAGAAACAGCTTGACGATTCCCGAAGGTCTCAAATTCCCCACGGCGCAAGAGCTGAACGGAAAGCCATACCGCAAATGGCACAACTCGCTCTCCCATGCCACCAACGACCGGCAGTGGTATGGCGTCAAGACATCCAAGCGGCGATAGAAAAAGGGCGTCTAATTTTCAACCAATACGCCATGAAGGTCGACACCCAGCCCTTCCCCGCCGTTAACATGGTAGAGTGCACTTACCCCCGAAGGTTGCCAGCCAGGATCCTCGTTCAAAGATCAACATGGTAGGACCTGGGAACCACTCGGCAAAGATGGAGACGAGGGCAGCCGCTCTCATAGCAAGGACACGTAAGAGGCCGCTCCACGCGATCGGCTCCGTCATGATGGCAAGCGCTACGTCACGAGGGAGAAGTGAAGAACATGAGATATCAAAGACCTCTCTCGATCACCTCCTCAACAAGTATGTGAGTCAAGATGACCAACGCCGACGATCCAGCGATGATGATGTGAGAGATCGTCTCGGCTAGAGAAGCCGTAAGACATCGTCGGCACGATCGCGATGAGGAGGAGCACGAGCGCCGTGCCACGGAAAAATCAAGGGAGCAAGACGACAACGACAGCACCGGGACCGCCCTTCTTCGTACACTCGCTGGGATTCAGGAATGAGTCGATTGCCCACAATTGGCAATTGCCCGTAATGCAACCAGAAGAAGAAGGAGGCAGCCAACGTGTCCGTGTTCAAGCGCTTAGGGCCTCTCCCGCCACAAAGCAAACGCGGCTGAGTCCCCTCGCCGGGCAGATCTCGAGGATTCGAAGACGAGGGACAAGAAGAGGAAGAAGACAGGTACCACCGTCCAAGGTGGTGCCCTGATGGACTCAGCCGTTCACAAAAGCGCAGGGTTCAGCGATTGCGCGGCCTGGAGGAAGCCGAAAGGTTATACTTGCATACGTTAAGGAAGGCACGACCTGATCTGGCTGCGAAAGTTCAGCGAACCCTGGACGAAGAGGGTCGTCCACGGAAAATGGAGTGGCGCCCCAAGCAAAGGAAAGCCGATGATGAAACATCGGCTGGCACAAACATGGTGCTCGTCCTTCCGACGGAGCTTGGTGCTCCACGATTCTACGATGCACTCAAGGTGGACGACAGCAGGCGCATCAAGTCAGAGGTTGGGCTGGTTTTATCCACCAGCCTGACCGAGTAGCAAGATTAAACCGATGAGCAAACGGGGCGAGGCTGATCCTTGTGATCGGCCCCAAAAATTATGAAGGAGCATTGGCGTAACCTTCACTAACACTTCAATGGATATGGAGGCCGATTCCAGCAATCGGCCAAAATTATCTTCACCACGTATTGCTGCTCGTGTTTAACATCAATCTATTGGGCAGCAGACACGTCGGCGGATGAAAGTCAGCACGAATCCTCGCGAAGCCGACGTACAAGTGCAGTGCCCTGGCTAACCATAAAAGCTGATATCTGCAGTCATCTGGCAGATTCGGCTCGGGGGGCATATAGTCAGATGAACATGTACATGTGCAGATAAACATTAAGGGCCGATTAGGGAAAATCGATCAGTAAAAAAAAAAAAAAAATTTACAGCCGATGCAAGGGCATCGACTTTAGAATTAAGACCTACTGTGATGGAGGCCTACTGGCTATATGCTCAAAGTTCACATCAACATCGACGTTCAGTAGAAGAAAGCTGATCAGCGACCGGTGCATCCTTGCCTGTATTCTCGCCTTGATTAAGGCTCGGGGGGCAGTTAACTTGGTAGATGTCCTGTTTTGGGAGCCGATTGGAGTCACATCGACTGGCCTTGCATTGTGATCTTCTCTGAAGTAGTAAGGTGTTGCAAAAGAAGACTACTGAAGCTATGGAGAGGAATCGGGAAAGGAGGCCGTCGGCTTTTACAGGTTTTGGACCGTCCTGTCACTGCAAGAGAAGGAAAGGGACTGGATTCTCAAAATAGCCGATGAGTAGTCATCGGCTAAAGGATTGCGAAAAATTATGGTCAGATATCAAATCGCAGCCTGAAATTGAGAAGTGCTTGACCGACGGGCTAATCGGCATGTGAATCCGGCTTCACGGGCGTCCAAAAGAAAAGAAATCCGATACGTTGCTATCGGTCTTGGCATGACAGGCGGAAGGAATGAAATTGGATTAATTGAAAGATGAATTGAAAGAACAATTTTCATTAATTCAAAGGAGCGGCTTTACAAGAAAGAGCCGATGGCTCTCAAAAGAGGGATCTGGTGCCTAGTGCACTGCTACTACTAGTACTATTCTACTAGTCGTCGCTGTCCTCGTCGTCACCGCCGTCGATGTCGTCGGCGCTGCTCCCAGGAAGCTCCTCGTCGCTGCTGCCCCAGCCCTTGGCTGGAGACTCGCCCTCCTCGTCATCATCATCATCCTCGCTGTCCGCCCAGGAGCGGAAGCGCTTGGTCGGCGGATACCCGATGGAGGAGGAGGATTCATCCTCCTCCTCTTCCTCCTCGTCATCATCATCGTCTTCGCTGTCCGCCCAAGCGCGGAATCGCTTGGCCGGCAGAAGCTTAGCGGGGGAAGAGGGGCCGCCCTCCTCTTTTTCTTCTTCTTCCTCTACTTCTTCCCCCTTCCCGTCGGGGGAGGTGGGTTTCGCCCAAGGATGTAGGTCATCTTCACTTTCGCTCATCAGCTCCCCATCCATGAGGAACTTGAGGTCCTCTTCCCCATCGGTCAGAGGCAGGTCGCTCTCTGGCGCGTGATCGGAGTTCCACTCCGGCTCGCTTGAAGAGAAGGATTGGAGAGAGACGAAAGAGGAGGAAGAAGAAGACATGGCTGAGAGAGAAGAGGGTTTTTTGGTGCCGATGGACGGAACAGAGGAAGGGGATGAAGAGAGCTAATCAATCGGCACAGTTAAATAATGAGAAGCCTGGTGGAAATTTAATGTCATTGCAGTTTTCGAGGGAATGATGCCAAGGTTATCAAATTTTGCAGAGAAGCTGGAAAGACAAGGCATCATGATGAGGAATACTGCGACAGGTCTGCTGTGCCATGACATGACCCTTCGAAGGAAAAACAGAGTGGTTTTGAAATTATCATTGCCAAAACCAGGGGGGCATGTGTTATCACCAGATTTTGGTCAAATCAGGAGGTGGGCCGTAAGAGAGATGGGCTTAGAAGATTACACGTGGGAGATCTTTGAAGCGGCCTCACACGAAGAGTTTGGGCTAGATTGCCCGTGTATCTTTAATTATGGTAGATTATATCTTAGATTAAAAGTTAGAGTTTGTATCGTGCACGGTGGGGATTATTCCCACGTTAGAAAGTCCCCTGGACTATAAATATGTATCTAGGGTTTATGGAATAAACAACAACCAACGTTCAACCAACAAATCAATCTCGGCGCATTGCCAACTCCTTCGTCTCGAGGGTTTCTACCGGTAAGCAACATGCTGCCTTGCGATCTAGGCAGCACAAGCTCCACGTTGTTCATGCGTTGCTCGTACTGAAGCCTTGTTGATGGCGAGCAGCGTAGTTATCATAGATGTGTTAGGGTTAGCATAGTTCTTCGCGTAACATGCTATCGTAGTGCAACCCTTGCATGTCTAGCCGCCCTCACACCTATCTCAGGTGTGGGGGCGGCACCCCGCTTGATCGTTATTTAGTAGATCTGATCCGTTACGATTGCTCCTTGTTCTACAAGGATTAGTTTAATATCTGCAATAGTTAGGCCTTACAAAGGGGTGGAGGATCCAGCGGCACGTAGGGTGTCGTTCGCTGGCCCTAAACAGGATGTTCCAGGGATCAACCTTGTGTTGGTTTTTAGGCCTTGTTTAGGATCGGCTTACGGTCACCGTGCGTGGCCGCGAGGCCCAACCGTGAGTAGGATGATCCGATTATGCGGTGAAAACCCTAAATCGTCGTAGATCTCATTAGCTTTATCTTGATCAAGCAGGACCACCATATATTCGTGCACCTCGTACGAATCATGGGTGGATCGGCTCCCTGAGCCGATTCACAGGATAACCTGAGAGCCGATCGAGGCTCGTATTTAATGTTTACGTGTATGCCATGCAGGAAACTAAGCGAGGCATCTCCATCACCTTCTTGACCAGGTATAGGTCAGGTGGCACGCCCTTGCATCAGCATCGGACGTGTGACCAGAACGCTTTGCGGGCCGTCGCTCGGAGGGACCTCAGCCAGCCGCAGCTCTAGGTTGTTCCCGGCTCTACGGTGTTGCCCGTCGCTGCCCGCCGGTGGGTTTCTGACGACAACAGTGACTCACTAGCTGTGTGTGTGTGCTGTGCACCATGCACACAGCCTTGTGAGCAGGCTGTGTGTGTGTGTAACCTGATGCTTTGCATCTGGCTTGGGACTTGGCTGTGAGATGGATCAGCTCGGCAGCTTTGGTTATATCCTCTCAATTCTCATTTCTTTGCTAACCTGCCAAGTGGCATTTCCACTTGGCATAATGTTATGTTGGTTTTGTTTGTGTGCAGGGATCAAGCAATTGATCAAGATGGACCTGAAGTTTATCAAGTCCAAGATCAAATGAAGACTACTTTGTAGTAATTAGGATAGAATCTTACCTTGTAATTTTCCTTTATTTTCTTTCTTCTATTCTGACCATTTATGTAATGAATTGTAACATTTCATATTACTATTCTGGATATTGTAATTGACAATGTATTATGTGTGATTATCAATAAAGCTCAAGTTTTTCTTAATGAGCTTTATTTAAGTATTGTACTATTTATATTCTTGATTACTCATAATTGTGTATTGAATTATCTCAAGTTTGAATCATGGAATATCAATTTGATGTTTGAATTTGAAATTCAAATTCAAATTTGGTTTGAATTCAATCATGCAACTTAATTTTGAATTCAAACATGCAACTTAAGATTGTGATGTAATATCTCTTCTCTCTTCTCAAAACCCTAATGTAGTTGAGTAGGAACAAGTTTGTCGCACTCTCGAAACCCTAACCCTGTAAGATGTCGAGAGAGAAACCTTGTTGACCACCAAAACCCACCGGCGAGTAGCGACGGGCAACACGTAGAGCCGGGAGGCTCCCAGAACTGCGGTAGGCCCTGGTCCCTCGGGCGACGGCCCGCAATGCTCCGGCACGCACGTCCGATGCTGGTGCAAGGGCGTGCCACCTGACCTATACCTGGTCAGGAAGGTGATGGATTGCTTCGCTTAGTTTCCTGCATGGCATACACGTAAACATTAAATACGAGCCTCGATCGGCTCTCAGGTTGTCCTGTGAATCGGCTCAAGGAGCCGATCCACCCATGATTCATATGAGATCTACGATAACATGGTGGTCCTGCTTGATCAATATTAAGTTAAAACGACCTATGACGATTTAGGGTTTTCACCACATAATAGGAACATCCTACACGTGATTGAGCCTGGCAGACATGGAAGATGATAATAAACCAACCCTAGACAAGGCCTAAAAACCAACGTGGAGTTGATTCCCGGAACATCTTCTCTAGGGCTAGCAAACCACACCCTACGTGCTACTGGATCCTTCAACCCGTTTGCAAGGCCTAACTATGTAGATATTAAACTAATCCTTGAAGAACAAGGAGCAATCATAACAGATCGGATCTACTAAACAAGGATCAGGCAAGGTGCTGCCCTTACACCTAAGATAGGTGTAAAGGCAGCTAGATGTCTAAGGGTAGCATGGATAAAAGCATATATCACGGTAAAACAATGCTAACCCTAACACACCTACGATAACTACGTTGATCGCCATCAACAAGGCTTCAGCACGAGCAACGCATGAATAACGAATAAACTTGATACTGCCTAGATCGCGAGATGCGATCTAGGCAGCATGGTGCTTACCCGGAAGAAACCCTCGAAACAAGGGGTGGCGATGCGCCTAGATTGGTTTGTTGTGAACGTGATCGTCCTCCTTCTCAATAACCCTAGATACATATTTATAGTCCGTAGACTCTCTAACGTGGGAATAATCCCAACCGTGCACGAGCTAAACTCCTTTAATCCTAACCGACACGTATCCTACTATATTTACAGATACACGGGCAATTTTAGCCCAAACTCTTGTACAAGGCCGATTCATGCATATTTTCCGTATATATTCTCCAAGCCCATCTTAATCACGGACCACCTCTGATCCGGTTAAATTCTGGTGATAACACATGCCCCCCTGGTTTTGGTAATGATAATTCCAAAACCACTCTGCTTTTTCTTCGTCGGGTCATGTCGTGGCAGAGCAGAACCGTCGCAGTATCCTTCATCATGATGCCTTGCCTTCTCAACTTCTCTGCAAGATTTGATAGTGTTTCGGCATCACCTCCTCGAAAACTGCTATGGCATTAAATTTCCACTATATCTCCTTTATTTAACCGCGCCGAACAGTTCACCTCTTCATCCCCTTGCTCTGTTCTAGCCATCGGCACCAAAAAACCCTCTTTTCCTGTAGCAATGTCTTCCTCTTCCTCCTCCTCCGCCTCGTCGGATCTTTCCTCCCAATCCTTCTCTTCCTCATCTTCCTCCTCCCGCGAGCCCACGCCGGAGTGGGATCTGACGGCGGCGCACAACCAGCGCGCCCCAGAAGAATGGGACCAGGAGGACCACAACTCCTCCGTCTGGTCTGAGGACGATAAGTCCTTGACCAGCGGAGACGGTGACCTCCAGTTCCTTGCCGATGGGGAACTGGAGGCGGGGAGCGAGGACGACTCATTCTCCTGGGACGACTACACTTCCTCCGAGGAGGAGGAAGAAGAGGAGGACGACGACTCCCTTGAAGACTACCCACCGGCGAAGCGCTTCTGCGCCGGGTCAGATGACGATGACGATGACGACGACGACGAGGAGGAGGCTCCCATTGAGGGCTACGGGAGCAGCGACGAGGAGCCCGCCGGCAGCAGCGCCGACGAGAGCTCCGATGGCGACGACGAGGGCAGCGACGGCCCGTAGAGTAGGATTAGTAGTAGTAGATTGGTCAATAGACCTTTCTTTTGTTCTTCCTCCCTTGAGCAATCGGCTCTTTCTTTGTAAGAAATCCCTTCTATTAATGAAGAAAATGTTCCTATGTTGATCTTGTTTCGCCTCAATTTTGCCAATTGCCAGAGTAAGTTAACGTGTAAAGAGCCGATGGCAGCGCATCGGCTTTTTCCATAACACGCGATTAAGGCCAAATTAGTTGCCTATTTGCACGGTAACCTGCAACCTTATCAGATCCCCCAAATTGCCGTCCAAACAGGTCCAATCCGTGTCCACGCCAACCATAGATTTCAAACGCACAGATTCGACTCCTCAGCGAATTCAATGGGAAGATTATCCCAAATGCCACGGTCTCGCCTGAAACTGATCTGTTAACTGCTCAATCGAGCTTGTTCCTCTAGAGTCGATGACTATGCATCGGCTTTTATTATTCTGAAGTCGATGTCCGTGCATCGGCTGTACTGGTATCCATATTTCTAAAGTCGATGTCTGTGCATCGGCTGTGAGTTGTATATAATTTTTTTTACTGACCGATTTTATGCATCGGCCCCCATATTTCACTGTTCGTCATCCCACATGCTTGGGAAATATTTCTTGAGATGTTGACCATTGACAGCTACTGGAAATTTAACACCGTTCAGCTGCTCAAGCATGTATGCATTACCCTTCAAAACCTGGTCGACTCTGTACGGACCGTGCCAATTAGGAGACCATTTGCCATATGCTTTATCCTTAGTTCCTAATGGCAACACGGCTTCCCATACCAGATCACCAACCTGAAACTCCTTTGGTCTCACCTTCTTATTGTATGCGCGAGCTACCTTGGCTTTGTTCTCTTTAATCTTTTCCAACGACCAAAGTCTGAGTTCCGTTGCATCCTCAATAGTATCACTCATCAGGGCTGCATATTCTTCAGCTGTTAGATCATTCTGAAACGTGACACGTCTCGATCCAGCCGTAATTTCCCAAGGCAATACGGCTTCCTGCCCATAGACCAGCTGGTATGGCGAAGTTTTTATAGCTCCATGGCATGACATGCGATAGGCCCACAAAGCTTCCGACAAAACCTCATGCCAACCCCTAGGGTTCTCGTCAATTTTCCTCTTAATCAGCTTGATAAGGCTCTGGTTGGACGCTTCAGCTTGCCCGTTGGCTTGAGCATAGTATGGAGATGATCGGATCAGCTTAATTCCCATGTCGTCGTAGAACTTTCTAAATTCTTTAGAAGTGAAGACCGAACCTCCATCGGTCGTGATGGTTTGGGGAATCCCGAATCTATGAATGACGTGTTCTTTCACAAATTTGATAACATCTTCCGATTTTACCTTCTTCATAGGGACGGCCTCCACCCATTTAGTGAAGTAATCCGTAATGGCCAAAATCCACTCGTGGCCTTTGCTCGACGCAGGATGGATTTTGCCGATCATGTCCATGCCCCAACCTTGAAATGGCCAAGGCTTGATGATGGGATTCATTGCTGATGCGGGTACCATCTGAATCTTCCCGAACATCTGACACGCTTGGCATCCTTTGTAATATTTGAAGTAGTCCTCAAGCATGGTGGGCCAGTAAAACCCTGATCGCCTGATCAACCACTTCATCTTATGAGCCGATTGGTGAGTTCCACAGGCGCCTTCATGCACCTCGTGTAAGAGCCGATTAGACTCGGTTGGTCCCAGGCACTTGAGCAGTAACCCTTCCAACGTCCTGTAGAACATGTCATCTCCTATAAGGACATATTTCATGGCCTTGTACCTTATCCGTTTAGGTGCCCCCGAGCCGGATCCTTCAAGTAATTGAAGATATCGGCTCTCCTGTCATCCTGTTCCAGGAACTGCACCTGAACTTCTGACCCGTCTGGTATGTCCTTGTAGCCTGACGCCATCTGTGCGAGATCGTTGGCCTCGGTATTTTGAGATCTTGGGACCCAATTGAAGTTGATGTACCGAAATTGTGCCATCAGCTCGCGGCATTCCATCCATAATGGGAAGAGCGACTCGCTCTCGCACTTGTATTCGTCCGTGAGCTGGGAGATCACCAACTTTGAGTCTCCAAACAGTTCCACCGCTTCTGCCCCGGCTTCCAAGAGCAACTCCATTCCCTTGCGTATTGCCTCATACTCAGCGACATTGTTGGTGCAAGGGGTAGATAGCCTGATGGAGAAGGAATATGTTGCCCCCCGAGGCGACACGAGCAGAATGCCGATGCCACAACCATCGTCACAAGCCGATCCATCGAAGAACATAGCACATGCACGTACAGATAGTGCTGCTATATTAGTATTGATCCGTTCAGCTATAAGATCGGCCAACGCTTGTCCCTTGACTGCTTTCGCAGGCTGATACCGGAGATCAAATTCCGATAACGCAAACATCCACTTACCAAGTCAGCCTTTCAAAACAGGAGCCGACAACATGTGCTTGACCACGTCTGACTTGCATATGATGATAATTTCTGCCGTCAAAAAGATGTGACGAAGCTTGGTGCAGGTGAAGAATAGGCAGAGGCATAACTTCTCGATCTCAGGATACCTTGTCTCTGCATCCAACATCCTTCTGCTGAGGTAGAATGCGACCCTTTCTACACCCTCATAAAGTTGCACCACTACTGAAGCAATGGACGTGTCAGCTACTGATAAGTAGATATAGAACGGTCTGTCTTGCTGAGGTGGAACTAACACAGGCGGCATCATGAGGTACTGTTTAATTTCGTCAAACGCTCGATGCTGCTCCGCCCCCCAGTGAAACTCGTCATCAGATTTAATCTTCACTAATGCCATAAACGGCTCAATTCGTCCCGACAGATTAGAGATGAACCGTCGGACGAAGTTGATCTTGCCGATAAGACATTGGAGCTCCTTCTTTGTGGTTGGTGGCTGCATGGTACGTACTGCCTCCTGACTTTTCAGGCCAATCTCAATTCCACGTTCATGAACCAAAAAACCTAGGAACTGACCGGCCGTCACACCAAAGGCACACTTCTTTGGATTCATTCTCAGCCCGAATTTTCTAGTTCGGTCTAGGATGCGTCGTAAATCATCCAAGTGTCCTTCCATGGAGACAGACTTGACCACTACGTCATCGATGTAAATTTCCACCAACTTGCCGATCAGATCATGAAAAATGTAATTCATGGCTCTTTGGTATGTTGCACCGGCATTCTTCAGCCCAAAAGTCATGACCACATATTCAAACAAGCATACCGATCCTGGTACTCTGAATGCGGTCTTGTGTATATCTTCTGGAGCCATGAAAATTTGGTTGTAGCCGGCATTGCCATCCATGAAACTTAACACCTTGTGGCCGGCAGCTGCATTGATCAATGTTTCTGCCACAGGCATCGGATATTCATCCTTTGGAGTGGCTCTGTTGAGATCTCGGAAATCTATGGCAACGCGCCATCGGCCGTCCTTTTTCTCCACAGGTACGATACTGGAAATCCATTCAGCATACTGATATGCGTACAGCACGCGACCGTTGGGAACCCCAAGAGGAAGGTGTGATGCGTACAGCGGCAAGTTTTCCCTCAGTATGAAACCAAGGTTTAATCGAACCAGTAGGAGCCAAGAAGCACGTTGAAGGTTGATGGCGGCGAGATGTAGTGCGGTGCAACACCAGAGATTCCGGCGCCAACGTGGAACCTGCACAACTGATACGTCTCCGACGTATCGATAATTTCTTATGTTCCATGCTACATTACTGATGATATCTACATGTTTTATGCATACTTTATGTCATATTTATGCGTTTTCCGGAACTAACCTATTGACGAGATGCCGAAGTGCCAGTTCCTGTTTTCTGCTATTTTTGGTTTCAGAAATCCTAGTAAGGAAATATTCTCGGAATCGGACGAAATCAACGCCCAGCATCCTATTTTCACACGAAGCTTCCAGAACACCCGAGAGAGGTCAGAGGGGGGCCACAGGGCCACCAGACGTGTGCCCGGCGCGGCCAGAGGGGGGGGCCGCGCCGCCCTGGTGTGTGGCCCCCCCAGAAGTCCACCGACCTTGCCCTTCCGCCTATTTAAAGCCTCCATCGCGAAAACCCTATCACGTTCGACGAAACCCACAGAAACCTTCCAGAGCCGCCGCCATCGCGAAGCCAAGATCTGGGGGACAGGAGTCTCTGTTCCGGCACGCCGCCGGGACGGGGAAGTGCCCCCGGAAGGCTTCTCCATCAACACCACCGCCATCTTCAGCAACGCTGCTGTCTCCCATGAGGAGGGAGTAGTTCTCCATCGAGGCTCGGGGCTGTACCGGTAGCTATGTGGTTCATCTCTCTCCTATGTACTTCAATACAATAATCTCATGAGCTGCCTTACATGATTGAGATTCATATGATGATGCTTGTAATCTAGATGTCGTTATGCTAGTCAAGTGAATTTTACTTATGTGATCTCCGGAGACTCCTTGTCCCACGTGTGTAAAGGTGACAGTGTGTGCACCGTGTGGGTCTCTTAGGCTATATTTCACAGAATACTTATTCACTGTTATGAATGGCATAGTGAAGTGCTTATTTATATCTCTTTATGATTGCAATGTGTTTTGTATCACAATTTATCTATGTGCTACTCTAGTGATGTTATTAAAGTAGTTTATTCCTCCTGCACGGTGTAATGGTGACAGTGTGTGCATCCGTGTTAGTACTTGGCGTAGGCTATGATTATGATCTCTTGTAGATTATGAAGTTAACTATTGCTATGATGGTATTGATGTGATCTATTCCTCCTACATAGTGTGAAGGTGACAGTGTGCATGCTATGTTAGTACTTGGTTTAGTCGTGTTGATCTTTCATGCACTCTAAGGTTATTTAAATATGAACATTGAATTGTGGAGCTTGTTAACTCCGGCATTGAGGGTTCGTGTAATCCTACGCAATGGTGTTCATCATCCAACAAGAGTGTAGAGTATGCATTTATCTATTCTGTTATGTGATCAATGTTGAGAGTGTCCACTAGTGAAAGTATGATCCCTAGGCCTTGTTCCTAAATATCGCTATCGCCGCTTGTTTACTGTTTTACTGCGTTACTACTGCTTGTTTACTGTCCTGGGCAAAGCACTTTTCTGGTGCCGTTGCTACTACTTATTTATACCACCTGTATTTCACTATCTCTTCGCCGAACTAGTGCACCTATTAGGTGTGTTGGGGACACAAGAGACTTCTTGCTTTGTGGTTGCAGGGTTGCATGAGAGGGATATCTTTGACCTCTTCCTCCCTGAGTTCGATAAACCTTGGGTGATCCACTTAAGGGAAAACTTGCTGCTGTTCTACAAACCTCTGCTCTTGGAGGCCCAACACTGTCTACAGGAAAAGGAGGGGGCGTAGACATCAAGCTATTTTCTAGCGCCGTTGCCGGGGAACAAAAAGCTACAATACAGGGATTTCCTCCCTTGTCAACCACGCGCCAGTTGTAGGCAGTCAAGCTATTTTCTGGCGCCGTTGCCGGGGAGGAAAGGTAAAAGGCACTCATACTTCGGTTCAGTCTTGATGCTTTTCTGGCGCCATTGTGTTTGTGCTCGAAGCTATTTCCTTTAGATCCTGCAATTGCAACTTTTTGTTTCTTATTTTACACTAGTTAGGCATAATGGAAAACAACAAAAATATGAGAGATCTTTATGAACTTTATCTTGAATTAGGACATGATGTGTTTGAAGAGAGAATTAAAAAAACCATGGAACTTTATATGCATGCTAATGGGAATGTTATTACTATGAATACTTTGAACACTATTGTTGCTAATGCTATGGAAAATTCTAAGCTTGGGGAAGCTGGCTTTGATGAGCATGATCTTTTTAGTCCCCCAAGCATTCGGGAGAAAATTTACTTTGATGATACTTTGCCTCCTATTTATGATGATTATAATGATATTGGTCTTTTAGTACCACCTGTTATGGAGGATAAATTTGATTATGATTACAATATGCCTCCTATATTTGATGATGAGAATAATAATGATAGCTACTTTGTTGAATTTGCTCCCACTACATCTAATAAAATTGATTATGCTTATGTGGAGAGTAATGATACTTTTATGCATGTGAATAGGAATGCTTTATGTGATACTTATATTGTTGAGTTTGTTCATGATGCCTCTGAAAGTTATTATGAGAGAGGAAAATATGGTTATAGAAATTTTCATGTTACTAAAACACCTCTCTATATGCTTAAAATCTTGAAGTTGAGCTTGTCTAGTTTTTCTATGCTTGTTGCATTATGCTTCTTGAATTTGTTTATTTACAAGATTCCTTTGCATAGGAAGCATGTTAGACTTAAATGTGTTTTGAATTTTCCTCTTGATGCTCTCTTTTGCTTCAACTACTATTTCTTGCGAGTGCATCATTAAAACTGCTGAGCCCATCTTAATGGCTATAAAGAAAGAACTTCTTGGGAGATAACCCATGTGTTATTTTGCTACAGTATTTTGTTTTATATTTGTGTCTTGGAAGTTGTTTACTACTGTAGCAACCTCTCCTTATCTTATTTTATTGCATTGTTGTGCCAAGTAAAGTCTTTGATAGTAAAGTCAATACTAGATTTGGATTACTGCGCAGAAACAGATTTCTTTGCTGTCACGAATCTGGGCAAAATTCTCTGTAGGTAACTCAGAAAATTATGCCAATTTACGTGAGTGATCCTCAGATATGTACGCAACTTTCATTCAATTTGAGCATTTTCATTTGAGCAAGTCTGGTGCCCCAATAAAATTCGTCTTTACGGACTGTTCTATTTTGACAGATTCTGCCTTTTATTTCGCATTGCTTCTTTTGCTATGTGGGATGGATTTCTTTGTTCCATTTACTTCCAGTAGCTTTGGGCAATGTTCAGAAGTGTTAAGAATGATTGTGTCACCTCTGAACATGTGAGTTTTTGATTGTGCACTAACCCTCTAATGAGTTGTTCTAAGTTTGGTGTGGAGGAAGTTTTCAAGGGTCAAGAGAGGAGGATGATATACTATGATCAAGAAGAGTGAAAAGTCTAAGCTTGGGGATGCCCCGGTGGTTCACCCCTGCATATTTCAAGAAGACTCAAGCGTCTAAGCTTGGGGATGCCCAAGGCATCCCCTTCTTCATCGACAAATTATCAGGTTCCTCCCCTGAAACTATATTTTTATTCGGTCACATCTTATGTACTTTACTTGGAGCGTCTGTGTGCTTTTGTTTTTGTTTTTGTTTGAATAAATGCTTGTGTGGGAGAGAGACACGCTCCGCTGGTTCGTATGAACACATGTGTTCTTAGCTTTTAGTATTCATGGCGAAGTTTCTTCTTCGTTAAATTGTTATATGGTTGGAATTGGAAAATGATACATGTAGTAATTGCTATAATGTCTTGGGTAATATGATACTTGGCAATTGTTGTGCTCATGTTTAAGCTCTTGCATCATATACTTTGCACCTATTAATGAAGAAATACATAGAGCATGCTAAAATTTGGTTTGCATAATTGGTCTCTCTAAAGTCTAGATAATTTCTAGTATTGAGTTTGAACAACAAGGAAGACGGTGTAGAGTCTTATAATACTTACAATATGTCTTTTATGTGAGCTTTGCTGCACCGGTTCATCCTTGTGTTTGTTTCAAATAACCTTGCTAGCCTAAAACTTGTATCGAGAGGGAATACTTCTCATGCATCCAAAATCCTTGAGCCAACCACTATGCCATTTGTGTCCACCATACCTACCTACTACATGGTATTTCTCCGCCATTCCAAAGTAAATTGCTTGAGTGCTACCTTTAATTAATTCAAAATTTATCACCTCTGATTTGTGTCAATGTTTTATAGCTCATGAGGAAGTATGTGGTGTTTATCTTTCATTCTTGTTGGGCAACTTTCACCAATGGACTAGTGGCTTCATCCGCTTATCCAATAATTTTGCAAAAAGAGCTGGCAATGGGATTCCCAGTCCCAAATTAATTAACCTAAATAGACACTCCTCCATGGTATGTGATTGTTGGACGGCACCCGAAGGATTCGGTTAGCCATGGCTTGAGAAAGCAAAGGTGGGGAGGAGTGTCATCATAATAAAACTAAAATGAAAAGGCACTCCTTCATGGTATGAGATTGTTGGCAGGCACCCGAGGATTCGGTTAGCCATGGTTTGTGAAAGAAAGGTTGGAAGGAGTGCCACCCAAAAATAAAATAAAATGGGAGCCGCTCTTTGAAGGTTTGTCTGGCAAGGGGGTTAGAATACCCGCTACCATTCGTTGACAACAACATACACCTCTCAAAACTTTATTTTTATGCTCTCTTTATGTTTTCAAAATAGAAGCTCTAGCACAAATATAGCAATAAATGCTTTCCTCTTTGAAGGACCATTCTTTTACTTTTATTGTTGAGTCAGTTCACCTATTTCTCTCCATCTCAAGAAGCAAACACTTGTGTGAACTGTGCATTGATTCCTACATACTTGCGTATTGCACTTATTATATTACTCTATGTTGACAATATCCATGAGATATACATGTTACAAGTTGAAAGCAACCGCTGAAACTTAATCTTCCATTGTGTTGCTTCAATACCTCTACTTTGAATTATTGCTTTATGAGTTAACTTTTATGCAAGACTTATTGATGCTTGTCTTGAAGTACTATTCATGAAAAGTCTTTGCTTTATGATTCATTTGTTTACTCATGTCATTACCATTGTCTTGGATTGCTGCATTCATTACATATGCTTACAATAGTATGATCAAGGTTATGATGGCATGTCACTCCAGAAATTATCCTTGTTATCGTTTACCTGCTCGGGACGAGCAGAAACTAAGCTTGGGGATGCTGATACGTCTCCGACGTATCGATAATTTCTTATGTTCCATGCTACATTATTGATGATATCTACCTGTTTTATGCATACTTTATGTCATATTTATGCGTTTTCCGGAACTAACCTATTGACGAGATGCCGAAGTGCCAGTTCCTGTTTTCTGCTGTTTTTGGTTTCAGAAATCCTAGTAAGGAAATATTCTCGGAATCGGACGAAATCAACGCCTCAAAGATCCTATTTTCACACGAAGCTTCCAACACCCGAGAGAGGTCGAGGGGGCCACGGTGGCCACCAGACGTGTGCCCGGCGCGGCCAGAGGGGGGGCCGCGCCGCCCTGGTGTGTGGGCCCCCCAGAAGTCCACCGACCTTGCCCTTCCGCCTATTTAAAGCCTCCGTCGCGAAAACCCTATCACGTTCGACGAAACCCACAGAAACCTTCCAGAGCCGCCGCCATCGCGAAGCCAAGATCTGGGGGACAGGAGTCTCTGTTCCGGCACGCCGCCGGGACGGGGAAGTGCCCCCGGAAGGCTTCTCCATCAACACCACCGCCATCTTCAGCAACGCTGCTGTCTCCCATGAGGAGGGAGTAGTTCTCCATCGAGGCTCGGGGCTGTACCGGTAGCTATGTGGTTCATCTCTCTCCTATGTACTTCAATACAATAATCTCATGAGCTGCCTTACATGATTGAGATTCATATGATGATGCTTGTAATCTAGATGTCGTTATGCTAGTCAAGTGAATTTTACTTATGTGATCTCCGGAGACTCCTTGTCCCACATGTGTAAAGGTGACAGTGTGTGCACCGTGTGGGTCTCTTAGGCTATATTTCACAGAATACTTATTCACTGTTATGAATGGCATAGTGAAGTGCTTATTTATATCTCTTTATGATTGCAATGTGTTTTGTATCACAATTTATCTATGTGCTACTCTAGTGATGTTATTAAAGTAGTTTATTCCTCCTGCACGGTGTAATGGTGACAGTGTGTGCATCCGTGTTAGTACTTGGCGTAGGCTATGATTATGATCTCTTGTAGATTATGAAGTTAACTATTGCTATGATGGTATTGATGTGATCTATTCCTCCTACATAGTGTGAAGGTGACAGTGTGCATGCTATGTTAGTACTTGGTTTAGTCGTGTTGATCTTTCATGCACTCTAAGGTTATTTAAATATGAACATTGAATTGTGGAGCTTGTTAACTCCGGCATTGAGGGTTCGTGTAATCCTACGCAATGGTGTTCATCATCCAACAAGAGTGTAGAGTATGCATTTATCTATTCTGTTATGTGATCAATGTTGAGAGTGTCCACTAGTGAAAGTATGATCCCTAGGCCTTGTTCCTAAATATCGCTATCGCTGCTTGTTTACCGTTTCTTATCGCGTTACTACCGCTTGTTTACTTGTCTGGGCAAAGCACTTTTCTGGTGCCGTTGCTACTACTTATTTATACCACCTGTATTTCACTATCTCTTCGCCGAACTAGTGCACCTATTAGGTGTGTTGGGGACACAAGAGACTTCTTGCTTTGTGGTTGCAGGGTTGCATGAGAGGGATATCTTTGACCTCTTCCTCCCTGAGTTCGATAAACCTTGGGTGATCCACTTAAGGGAAAACTTGCTGCTGTTCTACAAACCTCTGCTCTTGGAGGCCCAACACTGTCTACAGGAAAAGGAGGGGGCGTAGACATCAAGCTATTTTCTGGCGCCGTTGCCGGGGAACAAAAAGCTACAATACAGGGATTTCCTCCCTCGTCAACCACGCGCCAGTTGTAGGCAGTCAACAACACAAACCAAGTACTTTGCCCCAACGAAACAGCGAGGTTGTCAATCTCACCGGCTTGCTGTAACAAAGGATTAGATGTATAGTGTGGAAGATGATTGTTTGCAGAAAACAGTAGAACAGTATTGCAGTAGATTGTATTTCAGTATAGAGAATTGGACCGGGGTCCACAGTTCACTAGAGGTGTCTCTCCCATAAGATAAACAGCATGTTGGGTGAACAAATTACAGTTGGGCAATTGACAAATAGAGAGGGCATGACCATGCACATACATATTATGATGAGTATAGTGAGATTTAATTGGGCATTACGACAAAGTACATAGACCGCTATCCAGCATGCATCTATGCCTAAAAAGTCCACCTTCAGGTTATCATCTGAACCCCCTCCAGTATTAAGTTGCTAACAACAGACAATTGCATTAAGTATTGCGCGTAATGTAATCAGTAACTACATCCTCGAACATAGCACCAATGTTTTATCCCTAGTGGCAACAACACATCCATAATCTTAGAGATTTCTGTCACTTCCCCAGATTCACGGAGACATGAACCCACTATCGAGCATAAATACCCCCTCTTGGAGTTAATAGCAAAAACTTGGCCAGAGCCTCTACTAATAACGGAGAGCATGCAAGATCATAAACAACACATAGATATAAATTGATAATCAACATAACATGGTATGCTCTATTCATCGGATCCCAACAAATACAACATATAGAATTACAGATAGATGATCTTGATCATGTTCGGCAGCTCACAAGACCCGACAATGAAGCACAATGAGGAGAAGACAACCATCTAGCTACTGCTATGGACCCATAGTCCAGGGGTAGACTACTTACTCATCACTCCGGAGGCGACCATGGCGGCGTAGAGTCCTCCGGGAGATGATTCCCCTCTCCGACAGAGTGCCGGAGGCGATCTCCTGAATCCCCCGAGATGGGATTGGCGGCGGCGGCGTCTCTGGAAGGTTTTCCGTATCATGGCTCTCGGTACTGGGGGTTTCGCAACGAAGGCTTTAAGTAGGCGGAATGGTAGGTCAGGGGCGACGCGAGGGGCCCAGGAGATAGGGCGGCGCGGCAAGGGCTTGGGCCGCGCCGGCCACCCTCCTGGCCACCTCGTGGCCCCACTTCGTTGACTCTTCGGTCTTCTGGAAGCTTCGTGGCAAAATAGGACCCTGGGCGTTGATTTCGTCCAATTCCGAGAATATTTCCTTACTAGGATTTCTGAAACCAAAAATAGCAGAAAACAGCAACTAGCACTTCGGCATCTTGTTAATAGGTTAGTTCCAGAAAATGCACGAATATGACATAAAGTGTGCATAAAACATGTAGATATCATCAATAATGTGGCATGGAACATAAGAAATTATCGATACGTCGGAGACGTATCACATACCTGCATGGCCTGATGAACCCGGCGGCCAACATTTTCTCGATCTTTTTCTTGACTTCTTCGAGAATTTCGGCCTTCATCTGACGTGCTCATTGTTGGAATGGCCGAAATCCTTTCTTGAGAGGGAGCCGATGCTCAATAATGCTCATGTCTAACCCAGTCATCTCTGTGTAATCCCATGCAAAGCAATCTGGGTATTCTTTTAACAGAGCTATCATCTGGTTCCTGAGAGGTGGATCTAACTTTTTGCTGATAAAAGTTGGTCGTGGCTTATCCCCAGGACCAATGTCAACCTCTTCTAGCTCATCAGCCGATGTAAACCCATACCCTAGCTTTCCGTCTCCTGTTAGATCAATGCTCAATACAGGCAAAACGTATGGCGAGGATAATATGGGCCGATTGCTGGAATCGGCCCCCACTTTGATTGCATTGCTCAACGAAGGTTTACATCTTGTTCGTGCTTTACTACGACTACGTGACATGCTTGAGACAAGATCATCACTTTTTATTTTTTGGGGCCGATCGCAGGGATCGGCCTTGCCACATACGTCCATAGTCTTTGCTCTTGTTACACAGTCAGGCCGGTGGATAAGACCAGCCTCACCCCGTTTTTTGTCACGTCGATGCGCTCACAGTCGTCCAAAGTGACTCCGGAGAGTGGCTCTTGGCCTGCCGCCTCCCAAACGTTCATGCCAGCCGTTGAGATCTCGGCTGAGTCATCTGCATGGACGATCTCTACTTCATCTCCATCCCACTGTATTAAGCATTGGTGCATTGTGGATGGAATGCAGCAGTTGGCGTGAATCCAATCTCTCCCTAGCAGGACAGCGTAGGTGCTCTTGCTATCGACGGTGAAGAATGTTGTAGGGATGGTTTTCCTTCCTACGGTCAAATCCACGTTCAGAACACCTTGTGCTTCTGATGCTTGGCCATTGAAATCGCTCAGTGTGATGTTGGTCTTGATCAGATCCGAGCTAGAGCGTCCCAGACGACGTAGCATGGAGTATGGCATGATGTTGACTGCTGCTCCGGTATCAACCAGCATCTTGTTGACAGGCTGCCCATTGATATAACCTCGTAAGTACAGGGCCTTCAGGTGTCTGTAGCTCCTTTCACGTGGCTTCTCAAAGATAACTGGCCGTGGACCGCAGTCAAGTTGTGCCACAGGTGCCTCTTCTGTTCCAGGAGCACAAAACTCCGCCGGAAGGATGAACACCATGTTTGTGCCAGCCGATGTCTCATCATCGGCTTTCTTTTGTTTGGGGCGCCACTCTTTCTTCTGTGGTCGACCCTCCTCGTCCAGAGTTCGCTGAATTTTCGCGGCTAGATCAGGCCGCGCTTTCCTCAACATGTGCAGGTATAACCTTTCGGCTTCCTCCAAGCAACGTAGTCGCTGAACTCTACGCTTTTGAGAATGACTGAGTCCATCAGGGCACCACCTTGGCCGGTGGTATCTATGTTCTTCTTCTTCTTCTTCTTCTTCTTCTTCTTCTTCTTCTTCGTCTTCTAACTCCTCGAGATCTTCCACCCGAGAGGACTCAGCTTGCTTGTTCCGAGATGGGAGAGGCCCTAGACGCTTGAACACTGACACGTCTCCTGTGTCCCTCTTTTTCTGTCTACACTCTGGGCAGTTGCCGATTGTAGGCAATCGGCTCATCCCTGAATCCCAGCAATGCTTGAAGAAAGGACAATCCCAGTGCCTGTCCACATCATCCTGCTCTCTTGACTCTTCCTTGGCACGACGCTCATATCTTTCGTCGTCTCGATCATACCGACGATATTTCCTGTTGTCCACACTAGACCGACGATCTCTTTCGTCGTCGTCGTTGTATCGCCGGCGTTGGTCGTACTGACGCTCATATTTGTTGAGGAGATGCTCAGAGAGAGGTCGCTGATATCGCACATTCTTCACTTCTCCCTCTGTGATGTAGCGCTTGCCATCGTGTCGGGGCCGGTCACGCGGAACGGCCTCTTCCTTGTCCTTGCCACGAGAGCGGTTGCCCTCGTTTCTGTCCTTACCAGGGTGGTGCACAGGCCCGACCATGTTAATGCTGAACGAGAAACCTGGCTGGCACCTCCCGGGGTGAGTGTACTCCACCATGTTAACGGCGGGGAAGGGGTGCGTGTCGACTTTCATGGCGTACTGGCTGAAAATTAGACGCCCTTGTTCTATCGCCATTTGGATCTGCTGACGCCACACCCTGCAGTCGTTGGTGGTATGGGTGAACGTGTTATGCCACTTGCAATATGGCTTTCCGTTCAGCTCTTGCGCCGTAGGGATTTTATGGCCTTCGGGTAACTTCAGCTGCTTCTCCTTGAGTAAGAGGTCGAAAATCTGCTCAGCTTTGCTTACGTCGAAGTCAAATCCTCTTGCAGGACCTTGTGGTTTAACCCACTTGCAGGACACGGGGCTTGCCCCCCGAGCCCATTCAGCTACTGCTACCTCCTGATCTCCTGCAGAGTCTTCATCCTCCTCTGTTTCAACCAGGACTACCGCGCGCTTGAACTTGTCCTGGAACAACTCTGGATGGCGCTGTTCATATAATGACAGTTTCTGAACCATATGCGTCAGTGAAGCGTACTCTGCTTGGGAAGCCATATCCTTGATCGGCGATGCGAGACCCACCACTGCCAGCTCGACTGCTTCTTTTTCAGTCAAACGAGCCGAATAGCATCGGTTCCTGACGGTCCTGAAGCGCTGGATGTATTCTGACACCGTTTCTCCGCGCTTCTATCGTACTTGTGCTAGATCGGCAATGCCAGCCTCGGAAGCCTCTGAGTGGTACTGCATGTGGAACTGCTCTTCCATCTGCTTCCAGGTCCGGATTGAATCTGGCGGCAGCGAGGTGTACCACCCGAAAGCCGATCCTGTGAGCGACTATGCGAAGAACCTCACACGTAATGGGTCTGATGCTGAGATCGTGCCCAACTGCGCCAAATATCGGCTCACATGCTCAATTGAACTGGAGCCTTCTGACCCACTAAACTTGGAGAATTCAGGGAGCCGATACTTGGGTGGTAGTGGGATCAAATCATACTCGTTGGGGTACGGCTTGAAATAGCCGATTGTCCTCCTTTTCGGCACCATGCCGAACTGGTCTCTCAAGATTGCACTGATCTGATCCACGGTGCTAGCTGCAGGAGTCGAGCTTTGAAGATTCGTTGGAGTGGCATATTTAGCTAGCCACGCCTGCTTCTCGAGATCTGATCCAGAAGCCCCTCCTGCTGTTCCAGAAACCCATGCCGTTGCAGTCTGGTTCGTGCGTGCCCAGTTACTGCAGTCTGGCACATATGTGCACATATATCCGTGCGGGATCTCCTTAGGCGGTTCATACAAGAACTGGTAATCACTAGGATCGCCACCGATCTTGTAGACGACGTATGCCGGTGAACTCGGCACGTCGGGTGCTGCCAGCGCGAATGGCAGCTGTGGTCGGGTCTGGAGTGGTGTCTCTCCTTGGTGAGTCCCTAGAGCAGGTCCTGATGGAGAGTACTGATGCTTCATGATTTCCTGGACCACGCGAAGCGCGACACGCTCCAAGGTGTTCACCAGGCTCTCAGAATGGCGGTGTAGCGAATGAGCTACCATGTGATTAACCTCCTGACGCAGAGACCTGGTGCGTTCTTCTGAAGGAGTAGACAGATCCACTCCATCGAGCGCGCCTTCAGGTGAGAACCCTTTCCACCTGATGCCGTGTGAGCGGGTCCTCTGGAAAGAGCCGATGAGGTCGGCTTCGAAGAGAGCTTTGATATCGTCATACTTCTTCTTGAGCTCCTCAGTCAGATCTTCGTACGTGACTGGATCTTCCGCCATCTCTGATGCGGATGATGATGCAGTTGATGTCGAAGACTGTCCCACCGGGCGTGCCAGAATGTGTTGACCACCAAAACCCACCGGCGAGTAGCGACGGGCAACACGTAGAGCCGGGAGGCTCCCAGAACTGCGGTAGGCCCTGGTCCCTCGGGCGACGGCCCGCAATGCTCCGGCACGCACGTTCGATGCTGGTGCAAGGGCGTGCCACCTGACCTATACCTGGTCACGAAGGTGATGGATTGCTTCGCTTAGTTTTCTGCATGGCATACACGTAAACATTAAATACGAGCCTCGATCGGCTCTCAGGTTGTCCTGTGAATCGGCTCAAGGAGCCGATCCACCCATGATTCGTATGAGATCTACGATAACATGGTGGTCCTGCTTGATCAATATTAAGTTAAAACGACCTATGACGATTTAGGGTTTTCACCACATAATCGGAACATCCTACACGTGATTGAGCCTGGCAGACACGAAAGATGATAATAAACCAACCCTAGACAAGGCCTAAAAACCAACGTGGAGTTGATTCCCGGAACATCTTCTCTAGGGCTAGCAAACCACACCCTACGTGCTACTGGATCCTTCAACCCGTTTGCAAGGCCTAACTATGTAGATATTAAACTAATCCTTGAAGAACAAGGAGCAATCATAACGGATCGGATCTACTAAACAAGGATCAGGCAAGGTGCTGCCCTTACACCTAAGATAGGTGTAAAGGCAGCTAGATGTCTAAGGGTAGCATGGATAAAAGCATATATCACGGTAAAACAATGCTAACCCTAACACACCTACGATAACTACGTTGCTCGCCATCAACAAGGCTTCAGCACGAGCAACGTATGAATAACGAATAAACTTGATACTTCCTAGATCGCGAGATGCGATCTAGGCAGCATGGTGCTTACCCGGAAGAAACCCTCGAAACAAGGGGTGGCGATGCGCCTAGATTGGTTTGTTGTGAACGTGATCGTCCTCCTTCTCAATAACCCTAGATACATATTTATAGTCCGTAGACTCTCTAACGTGGGAATAATCCCAACCGTGCACGAGCTAAACTCCTTTAATCCTAACCGACACGTATCCTACTATATTTACAGATACACGGGCAATTTTAGCCCAAACTCTTGTACAAGGCCGATTCATGCATATTTTCCGTATATATTCTCCAAACCCATCTTAATCACGGCCCACCTCTGATCCGGTTAAATTCTGGTGATAACAAACCTGTCCCCCTTCGATGCAGTTTTGTTTTAAAAGCGCGAAATTTCCCCGGAATTTACGATGCAATGCACATCCCTTTCTAAAATCTACCCCTCGATTGTCTCTAAACCTGGGACATTACAGCCGCGAAGCGTTGCGGCCGGCGTAAGAACCAGAAGATCAAAACTGCCGCGGCCGCAAACCAGCAGGCCTGGCAGATGCAGATCAAAGCCGCCGTCGCGCAAGTAGCCCTCAATTCGACCTTTGCGGATGACAAGCTTTGCGTCGTACAACGAAGCTGTGAGGAATGGGACAGTGATCAACCTCGATGGCGAAGACGACGATCAAGGCCGTCTAGCCCTTCCACCTCGTCCACGAGGCCATAAGGCTACCAAGGCTGATCTTGTCCGGGAGACGCAAGCCATTGCGTTCACCCAGAGCATGGAGAAGATAATGGTCGATAACCATGCCACCATGGCTGCTAGGGAGGAGAAGAGGCGTCTGGAAAAAGAGGCCGCAGCTACCATCTACCACAACCTCGCGAAGGAGGTCATTGAGGTCCAAAGGCTGGACGTCGAGGCCAAATTGCGTGCAGAAGACACAAGGATCATGCTTGCCGACTTGAGCGGCGTCGACGACGACACCGGGGCATGGTTCATGAAGAGGCGTGTCGAAATCCGCGCGCGAGACGCCTGATCGCCATCGCCATGCGCCCAACACCTTGGCCTCCTTTTGGATTTTTTTAATCGCTGTTCAGGCCTTGTTATGCCCCTTTTGCTCCACTTTGTGCCATACCTTGTGCAAAGTGTGATGAATATATTGCAGACCTCAATTTGCGGCTGTAATTTCGTGCAAAGTTGATGCTAGTTCATCTTTTTTTGAAATCTAGCCTGCGCCGAAAATGCGTCGCCCCGCTGGAGCCAGCCCCAGACGCAAACGGATGCGCGACCATTTCCGCGTCCGCCAAACGACGCAAACAGACGCTCGCGGACATTTTGGGTGTCTGAAATGCGTCGCGCCGCTGAAGATGCCCTTATGGAACTAATTTACACATCTTTGTGGGATTGCTAGTGTATAAAACCCTTTGTGCGTTGTGTACAAAAATAAGGAAATGTAAGGGCCCGCTTTGGTAGATCCTCCAATGGCATGCTGGACGGACCTAAGGGCATGAGCAACGGAGGCTGTTACAAGTGGTCGCTCCAGACCCTCCATGTAGGTTCGTATCTGTGAGAGAAATCCATCCAAACCAAAAGAACAATATATGGGACCATCTAATCTCTCTCCTCCCGTGAGATTTATTCCGGCTGGTCCAATCCTTGGCTTCCATCTCCACCTTCTCTCCTACTTTTCTCTTTCCCCATTGCTTTTTCTCCTTTCTGAGCCGAGGAGGCGGCCTCCTCTGCAGGCAGCGACTGTCGCTGCAGGGCCTGCCACGGCGGCATCCGAACCTACGTGGTTCTGTGGAGAGGCAAGCTAGAGCGACGCGTTGGCCATGCCCTAATCGCCACCCTCACAGATATATTCCTCTAATTGTGACTGACCCACGTCACTGACATTGTGGCCCACTATTGCCGCGGCATCGCTCCCAGTCTCTATCTCATCGCCATTTTCTCCGTACGTTCTCCCTCCCTATCCCCATCTCCGCTTCTTCCTCGTCTCCGTCTCCGTCTCCGTCTCCGATGGCTCGCCTACTCGCGCAAACCCTAGCACGCCCGGCCCCAACCTCCGCTTCCCTCCTCCCGCTCCGCGGGTTCGCCACTAAGGTCGAGTTCATCGAGATCGACCTCGCCGACGAAGACGCGTCGGTCCCCGGTGCCGCCGCCGGCGACGGCTCCCCCTCGGTTGAGGTTGCGGGGATCCGGCGCCTGGAGGAGGCCATCCACGGCGTCATGGTCCGCCGGTCCACCCCCGAGTGGCTCCCGTTCGTGCCGGGCGGGTCGTTCTGGGTGCCCCCGATGCGGCGCCCGCACGGGGTCGCCGAGCTCGTCGGCCGGATCGCGGCCTCCGGGGTCGGCGAAGCCGGCCAAGTGGCATATCAGGCGGAGGCCTACGTCCCTATGACGGAGGAGGAGGAGCTCTCCCTTTCCACAGCTCGGGGATGGCCCTCGTCCGCCTACTTCGTTGAAGGTGAGCGGGACAAGTGACCGAGGAGATCTCGTCGTTAGCGTTTCCAAATTGTGAACTTCTAGTAGTGCCCGTATATGGAATCCATGCGATTGTTATGGTGGATTCGATACTTCCTCCATTTCCTGATGGTATCATGGATGGACTGTCAGATTTAAGCTATAACTAGTAAAAATGCCTGTGCGTTGCACCGGGTCTAAAATAAATTAAATATTTTATATTTAAGTGTACCGCAATTTTGGTTGTATCATTGTTGTTGAAGTATGATACCCAATACAATAACCCTCACGAAAGTAATAAAAAAAAATCCCAACTTATTTTCTAATTTTTTGTATACATCATGTGTATCTAAAAGTATGAAATCATCATGCTGAAAATCACTTGACTAAATTAAATCTTATCAAATTGCTACAGATTTGGATTGCACGAAAAATAGTACAGTAGTTTAATTTAGAAAAAACAAAGACGCAAAAATGGATCATTTCTTTTGCGAGCGGCTATACGGTTCATATAAAAAAAAGAGCAATGAAGATATGCAAATTTAATTCAACTATTTGGGTCGCGATTTTGGTAATGTTGATGAATATTTGTTAGGCAATGAAAAGTTTCCCATCGGTGATCACTTTTTTTTTTTGGCATTAGCTGATCATTCTCTTCCGCTTTCAGTGGCTCATCATCGTTTCGAACAACTACGACATCCAATTGTCAAGTTCAATGGCTCCTTGCAGTTTTCCGGTGCTCAATTCGAATATCAAATGGACAAGCGGATTTCTGGAAATTCCTATCAAATAGACTAAAGTATTTCTGATTCAAGCATCATAGCTCTTGCCCTCCGCAGTTTGACTTCACTACAGTTCGTCCATAGCAAAACACACCAATGCTATCTCGTCAGTAATAGATATCAGTGCAGATGCTACTTCATTATTATGGAATCTCGAAAACAAACCCAAACATTATGCATTCTGCTAGTACGGTACCATCCACATCTTCTAATGCCTTGTACTTGTCAATCAAAGACTGATCTTACTTAGATAGGGACTCCTTTTTATCAGTCATGTAGTATGTGATTTCTTCGTTCAATGTCAGAAAAAACTGCCAAACAAGATAGCTTCTCAAATGAAACCAACGTGTGAGTCTTCTTCACATGATACCTTTCACTGATTGTTCTGTAGCTCTTGTCCCAACTGTTTTGAGAGTAGCCGCTGGTTTTGAACTTCAAGCCGGCGATGGTGCCGGAAGCTAGGCGGTTGCCCAGGCAGGAGCAAGTTCATTGTCTGTCTTCAGTTTTGGAACCACGACATTCAACATCGGCACGACCGGCCTGTACTTCGCGAAGAGCTGACATCCACGGAGAGAGGACCTACGCAGATCGCGAACAGCACAGTGTTGATCTCCCCCTTCCACGGAGTAGAAGACGGGGATCTCATCTCTGGACCTCTGACGCAGCAAACCATGCCCAACAGCAAGACGCTGTGAGGCCGGCAGCGGAGATCTTGGGGCGAGCGGGCGGCCGCCTGGGCCGGATTTGTCCGACGACCGGCAGCGACGGCGGCGCTCAATTGCGGCCCTCAGCACCTCCCACTACCAGGTGTAGCGCCGGAGGCACAGCACACGCAAGAAGTGGGACGTCGGTGGCTATATCCTTCGAGCAGCGCGTCGTGGTGGCGAGGACCAGGATTGCCGCCGGGAGCTGAGATGGCCGTAGGAGGTCGGCAGGGGTGGGGAGGAGAAAGTCTTCCTCTGCAAGAGGTTGTCGTCGAGGACGGCAAGCTCGAGAGGTGGGGAAGAGGAAGAAATCCCGAGTTTGTCGCCGAGCACATACGCCGGCTGCCCGATAACGCTCCCTCATCACGGAAGATTTGTGGGAGAAAACAAACAGTTATTTTAACTTACCGGTGGCAAAGTTTGTAATTTCAGAGCAAAATAAGGTCAATAAAAAACGGACCAACAAGAAACCCTTTTGCTTTTATTATTAGGTATAGATAAGTACTCCACTTAATGGTCGCATTTTGCCTACAGTCTTCGGGAAGTGTACCGCAGAGCGATTGAGCCATTGCACAGCTCCCATGGTGTCATTGTGGGATTGTGTTGAAGTTTATTGTCAATATAGCATTTGATGATTATTCAATTTGGTGCTGTCTCTTGTTGATACCCTCCACCACATACCAAACTCCACTGTTGAAGACAACTAAGTGAAAGGAAAATTGTTTTTTACCATTTGTCATATGGACTTCTGGATGATATTCTGAGTTTCTAGAGCACTACACAGATGATGTTACTTTATTTGTATATTGTTACTGGTATGCTGTTTAGTGGACCACAACATCTAATGCCAACTCTTCAGACAACATTTATACCTGATTCTTGTAGTTGAGGCCGCACATTTGTTCTTTAGAACATCTCCATATTGTATGTGAGAATAAATGTAGCAACGCCATTTTTTTGCACTAACTTAAGTGCTTACACGTGCACATGTTAGCTCTATGTTTCATAGTACGTAAAAGCATAAAACTTGCATTTTGATCTAATGAACAAACCTATTATGTCTACAAGTTGCCATGTCTTCTTAGTAGTTAGTAGTTTTTTTTTTGGTGATTGATTTTGTACAGTTTGTTTAGATCTATGTACTCTGTAGTTTCATTTATCTATAAATCAAATAAAAGAAAATCTGGACCTTCAAGTTTTATGCAGAAGTTCAAAGGCAAAACATTGAACCATGTTACTTGATTTATTTGTATTCTGCTTAAATGATGAATAGTGTAATTGTGTCAGTGAAGGACTAAACGTCTTAGGATTTTCATCGTATATGAATTACGAAAGCCTTGATAATGTTACTATGTAGCATATAGTGATTCTGCCATTTGGTCTACATTGTATATAAACACTTTGCATCTGCACAACATACATCTTGTTCTGTTCTATATTTTATGCAATATAACACTAATAAATACTTTTTCCCACACAAATGATAACATTATACATTTATTGGTACCGCAATAGTTTTCTTTGTTACCATGTGTGTAATGCCCCGATGTTATTGACCCACCATTTGGAACACTGAATTTGTAAAGGAAAAACGGAGGAATCGCTCTGCCATATGAATGAGAAACTTCGTGCTGTTCAGTTCACAGGATTGGGCATAAGAATTTCACAGGAATTTCATAGGGTTTGAAACATTCACTCAGACCTCCTTTTGTCGCTCGCTTGCGTAGAGCTAGTCTGCGTGTACAGGCGAAGCCATAGACGAAATTGGAAGTGTATTGGAGGCAACTGGGGTAAAAGTTGGAACCTCAGCGGCTATTGGGGCGGAGTCATGGTGCTTTCAGTGGCGTTGCTGCCCTGTAACGCTCTGGCTATGAGTGAAGGCAGCTGGAGATGGGAGTTAGAGACAACAAATTTATTCTAAACAAAGACAAGGAAGGTTGAGACGGAGCCGATAACGAGAGGAATTGATGGTAAACTCGCTGGAGTGGTGGTTTGGCACGATTTCTAGAAATGGGGGACAAAGACGGCAATAGGATAAAAAATTGATGGCTTTGTGAAAGCATTCTGCATCCACTGCGTTAGGGGTGTTCAAACACTGGGTGGGATGAACTAGTCTAAACTGTCTGCTTCAGATGCTAGTACAACCATGTCTAGCTATCTCGTCCAGTCGAGCAGTTTAGCTAGTTTGACAAAATGTATACGAGAACAATTGTGGTTTTGCATGGGTTGGGAATATGTTTTTTGAACACCCGTAGTCTTGCTGACCACCCAAACCCAAATTGTTCTGGTTGGGAGCCCTTGGGAGCCCACAGGAAGATAATGGCGCAGCTTTTTTTGGGCCCACTTGTAGACATATATTTTTTGTTGCTTATTAACCCATGGCGGTAGTTGTGTTTCCAGTATACATATAAAACACTAGACCAGTAAGTGAAGTAGTGAACTGGTGGACATCTGATTTACTGGTTCGCTGGTCTGACTACGGGCTCAGACGGTTCGATGCAAGCAAAAAAACCCGTCAAATTTGATTACCGTTATAGTTAGTTTGAAAAAATGGACATCAGATGAATAAATCACAAGACAAACTTATTCCAGTTAGTTTTGGACCTTCTGTCGGGGTGCTTGCTCATTTGTTTGAGGTCTTTGATCCCTTCTTGGTACATCTTGTTGGATTAGTTTTTCCTGTTTTTTACCAAATGGGTCTTCTAATCAAACTGGACCGAACAAGGTGCCAGCTCCCTGTTTTAATGGCTTTATAAAACATATGTCAGTTTGAAGAGAGGCTTGGAGGAGGCCTCAGTAACGGCTGGGTCCAAATGTTTTGAACATGGTTATTAGATGTAATCGACTAATTTCCAGTTCCTGCGCTCTAAGCGGCATCAAGAAAATTTCCAGTGTTATTTTTTCAGTCCTATGGTTTCCAACTTGGTTCCTTTCATGTTCCTTTACTGTACATATTCCTGTACTTCTCCTATTTTTTGTTCCAAGCACACCCTTGTAGTTTCTTTGTACATTTCAAATTAGATTTAGCCCATTTGCTCACTTGCTTAGTTATTTTTATAGGAAAATCTCTACGATCAAAGAAGAGATCAATCAAAGATGCTGCTCATACTGATGATGATGAAAGCTGACTACTTTGATCTCCATTGCTAGGGGTAAGAAGATTTTGATTTCTATAGGGAATACTTTGTAGTAATTGTATTAGTTTTTAATATTTTAACCATTGTTGTTGAAACTTAACCGTATAGGCCTTTATTCGAAGTACTCTTTCTCTATGTCAATTTGTCAAGCATTTATGAGTAGTTCTTTTGGCATCAAATCCATAAAATGTCAGAGTTGCTGGAATGTTATTGACATTGAAAACCACCCTAGGCAGACCCATCTTCAACACAAAGGCGCTTGATCGGTTGGTTATTTCACTCTCTAAAGGATTGTGGGTAATCGTTCACACTCTGCGGTAGAAGAATAACACCAGAGCTTCTGTGCTGAAAATTGTTGCCAGCAGTTCTGCTTCGATTCAGTACTTGATACTTATCAGCACATGCAGAATACACACTTGCTGCGTCCTGCTTACTGCTTAGTCTTATATCAACAATCATTAAGACTTTCCGAAGACCACCAGCATTCTAGACTTACTAGCCAGAGCATTGTTATTGTGTTAAATACTTACATATGGTATAGCTATAATCTAATCTCTCCTACTTTGCAAACGAGAAAGTTGTCTTGATAACTGATAAGTATGCTCATGGTGTTCCGTAAGAACTTCTCTCCTGCCATGTGCTTCTTGGTACACTCTATGAACGCCTGTAGTGATGACCTACGTGTAATACCAATGTTGTGGCTCACACATGGAGATTGGGTTGCAATGGTCAGTTCAGAATTATACTCACATAAAAATGGATGTCTTCGACAAAAAAGGTAGAATAATGAAAAACACATAAGTTCTATGGTGTGGAGCTAAAGTTTATACTTAATGAATATCTGTTATCTGTATTTCATTAGTAAAATATCCCTTATTAATTTCTGCAATGTCCCTTCCCTTTATATCATAATAAACATGACCTCACTTACAATTGGTGCAATGGCCTAACCAATGCTGTTTGTTGCTCCATGCGTGCTGGCCTGTTGTCATTATTTTTATTGTTTAACTTTGTTAACTGTTGGCCAACGAGATTAGGCCTAATGTGTAGTCATATACATTTCTCTTGCAGGGTAAAAGTCGAACTAAACCTTTTTCCAGGGTACCCATGAGAAATGTTTGGTATCCTTTTATATAAGTTTGGACCCATCTGATCTTGTCTCAACAAGCTGGAGTAATGATAGCCGCTCCTACTTTCATGGAGACTGGTGAACGATCACCACCATTTCATTCCTCAAACATGGAAACAACACAAAAAGTGAGCTTCCTGTTAATGAAGGCAATGTTGGTTAGTTCTTGAGTATTGGCTAGATCGTGGAACCATATAGTCAAGCCAGCTGATGGAGTCATAACAAGATCTCTTCAGCACTAATCCTTGAGATGGATTTGGTGAATGTCTTTGAATCTTCAATATTTCCTTAAGAGTATTAACATCTTGAAAGTCTATATTTCCAAGGTTGGAAAAGACTTCCTGACACATGTTAACGGGACCCGAGAAAATTAAATGACTTGTGGAAAGCTGATTTCTCTAATTGGTTCATGTCTATTATTGTTGCCACTTACTAGAATTTACCTGTATGACTGAGTGAAATTTCAATGTGTTCTTCTTGACCAAAAACATAAGTGAGCTCACAACAATTTTCTTGTGCAGGATCCTGAAAAGGCAGCTCAGGGTTACATGGCTCTGCTGTGACCATGTACATACAGAAGGCAAGGACCTCAGCACCGATTAATTGCTCCACCACCTGCATTTGGAAGCTAAATTATCGCAACTGCCACCACAAGGTTGTGATGCTGTATATTTCACTCTGAAGTTGTAGTGTTTATTGTATCAACCAGCCCTTGCACCATAATTTCGTTTGTGACAATAAGCATGTAGAGCGAAGCAGGATGATTGTTTCTCAAAACGGCCATCAAGAACAACTCTGAAACTGGAGTCTAGCAAGGGTTCTGGATTGCTTGTTGCGCCTATTGTGGCAGACAGAAGCAGTGAGTCAAAACATTCTCTTCCATCTCCAATATTGGATGATTACCCATATTGAACTTTCTCAAATATATTCATATGAACTGGGAGTGTGTAGTTGGTAAGATTGGTAAGTTTACAAGTTATGTGAACATGTATGAATAAGTTTGATATCTGTTGTTATAATTTATGACAACATGCAACTTTGTATGCGAACTTTCTCTCATCAAGTTTCAAACACGAATGAGGTATTTGCAGATCTGCTACTCCCTCTGTCCACAATATAAGACATTTTGTCAAGCTACTACTCCCTCCGTCCCACAAGCTATGTCAAAACGTATTACATTGTGAGACGGGAGGAGTATTTAGTGCCGTATGACTAGTTTGTCTTATCACTATCCAAACAGCTCCTCACTGGGCGTGTGAATATGATGGCAGGCAACTCCCCTAGCTTGTTCCGTATGTCCAGTGAATACAATCATTGACACATGGTTGATCCCTGCTTGCGACACAACGATCTCAATTCTCAAGTGAAAATAGAAGGAAATTAAAAGAAGCAACTGCCTGTTAATTAAACGCACCTGGGAGTCTGGGACACTAACAGAACTTCACCATGTGCCGTCTAATCTAAATGTACGAAGGTTGCTACTCCTCCACCAAGTAAGTACATATTTTTCATGATTCAGACCATCACGTCAGATCACAACTTTCATCATGATCAGATTGTTGTGATCTTGGATGCATCCATTGTTCCAAATCAACAGGGCAAATACAATCCTCACACATAAAAAAGCTAAAGACAATGCTCAAATCTAATCTTTCTTTGGTGCTCTTTGATGTTTCTTAACACACAAGATTGTTTTTAGTCTTTGTTTCTTCTCTCCTTTTGTGGGGAGTGTAAAGTGTAAACTGCGTGTGTGCCGGGCCTTGTAGTACGTTGATGCCAAATTAGGTGGCACCAGCCCAACGGCGGCTCCAGGAAATTGCTGGTGGGTATTCCCACCAGCCAAAAAAATGTTCTCAAAGCAAACAAAAACACAAGCAAACGCCTATAATTTTCATAAAGCCTAGAAAAGCACAAACAAAAGCCTATATAGGCTATATTTTTAGTTGGACAGTAATTTCAGTAGAACTATAACAATTATTCCAGTACAATACATAATACTAAAGTGCTTAAATTCATACAAATCGAAGTAGAACAACAAATTTCAATGGAAAGAGGAAGTACCTCTTACAATATAACTTTGCGGGCACCCTTTTGGAAGAGATTGATGACATCCTCATCCTTCACTTGATTGAATAATTCTCTCTCAACAAATGTAACCATGCAATTGTTTAAGTAATCATCACCCTACTTGTTTCTTAGCTTATTCTTCACATAATTCATGGAGGAGAATACCCTTTCAACACTGGCTGGCAAAATCAGTACCAACTTGAGAAGCTTGTAAACAATAAAGTACTGTGCATGCATATTTGTCTCCACAAGCATAACTGAAAGCTCAACTATATTCTTCAAGTTTTTAAACCTTTCATCTCTGCGCACATGAGTAATATACATGTCTAGTTGCCATGGAATTCTTGCCAATTCATCAATTGTGAAATCAGTAGCATAAAACTGTGAAGCAAGCTTGACCAACTTATTTTGATCATAAGCGGCAAATGAGCGAACGGGAGAGAATGCTGCCATGCAATTAAGTAGTTCTGTGTTTACCTCATCAAATCTGCCATTTAGTTCTGAAATTTTCCTATCAATCACACTCACAAACATATCAACATGGAAGCGATGGTAATTATCTGCACCATTAAAGAGATCACCTCTTCTAGGTCGACCAACATGATAGTAACGAGCCTTCATATCTACAACTTTGATATTAGTTTTTTCAGAATTAGTTTTTTCAGACCATTGGCATTACCTTTCATGTTGCTAGCTCCGTCATATCCTTGCCCACGGGCCATGGCAAATGTCAAGTTGTACTCCATAAGCATTTCCTGAATTGCAGCTTTAAATGTCAAAGAGGTAGTGTCCTCAACATGAGCAAGACCAAGTAATCTTACAACTGCCCTTCCTTTCTTATCAACATAGCGCAAGCAAACAGCCAACTGCTCATTCTGATACACATCACTAGATTCATCTGCAAGTATTGCAAACTGACCACCATCAAGTTCTTCAATGAGTAGTTTAGTAGTCTCCCGCACACAACATTTGATCAGCTCATGTTGTATGTCATGGTGAATCATCCTGCAATTCTGTGGAGCATTGTTGAGAAGCACCTTGTTAACCTCTTCAAAATTTCCTGCAAGCCAATTTAAGAGCTCAAGGAAATTTCCTTTATTTAGTGAATCTTCACTTTCATCGTGTCCTCTAAATGCCAAGCCTTGATGCAATAGAAACCTCAAACACTTGAGTGTCCATGTCAAACGCTGCAAATACAAAGCCTTGTATTGTGAGTTGCTTGAACAAAGAGATGCTCGGATTGATGCTCTTGGTGTACAGAACATATCAAATTTCTCCTGAGCTTCAGCATGAGCACTACCAACACCACCTTCATGTCTCACCAATCTACTTTTCATGTTCCAGTTCCTAAAACCATCCTTCACAAATGAATCTCCACCGGGACATTTTGTTTTATCTTTGAACAAATAGCAAACAAAGCAGAAGGCGGCATCCTTTTCCACACTATACTCAATCCATGGAAATTCTGCAAACCAACCATGGCAAAAGCGGCGATCTTTTCCACTCTTTACTGTGACAAAAAACTTGTGATTCTTTGGTTGGCATGGCCCCATATCAATGTATCTCCTTCTTACTCTATCTTGATCATTGACAGCATATCTTGATATGGGAATCCGCTTGCCAGGGTCATGTTTGAGGGCCTGCAAATCTGCATGTGTTGCTTCATCATCTTCATCAGTTGACAAATCATCTTCCACAATTGGGGCTGCGTTTCCAACGCTATTGTCCGGTTCACGTTCTTCATCTGCTGTTTGCACTAGCGCCGAAGATTGTTCTCAACCTCATCATGAGAAGCACTTGATTCAACAACAATCTGATTTGGTGTGGATGTTTCATCTATCTTCTTTGCTTTTGAAGCTTTATTCCACATTGCATATATGCTGCTTCCAACAAGCCCAACACCATTCTTTTTCTTCATCTACATAACAACCAAAACAATGGAAAAATTGAGATATGAACAAATGGCCTACTCTGATTTTCAATCTACTAATTTTAGTGCTAGTTTAGTAATCTACAATTCTTCTAAATGCCTAAAATACCAATTTGGTGCAAGTAATTTCGAATTTAGTAGACAACTATGAACTATGAACATCTAAATTTCGTACCTGCGAGGGCGCGAGGCGTGGCCTGGCCGGCTGGCCGCAGGCCGTAGGTTGCCGGAGAGGCGGTCACCGCCCGTCGCCGCCCGTTGCCCTGCCCAGCCGCCGGTCGCTAGGGTTGGCTCTGCCGCTCTGTGTCTGGTGCGGTCTGGGTAACGATACGCAACGAGGGAGTCTGGGAGAGCCTGGCTGCCTGGGTCGATCGCTCGCTGGGATGGGCTGCCAGCCTTGGCTGCTTGGGCCTAGTAAAAAAAATGGGATTTCTATTTTCGTGCCCTCTGTCCCCAGCTCCTTAGTTTTTCCTCAGTTTTCTCCAAGCCCTTGTTTGAAACCCGCAGAAGCAGCTCAGACGGCAGGATTCCCGTTTAGTTGACCGTTTTGTCACGTGTGGGGCCGCATCGTGTGGGGCCGGTAGAAAGGGACCGCGTGGGACAGGACGAGACCGCGTTTGGTTGCGCACGTGAGCAGGAGCTGGGTTCTGTCTCTCTCGGCCCCAAATTGGCATTATTAAGAGCACCTTTTTTCCCTCTTTTCTCTCTGTCCTTCTCACCAAATAAGTATCAAATCTAGAGAAGTTTGCATTTCTGTCTTTCTTCAATTATTTGTGCCTTTTGGCCCTCGTTGTTTGCCCAATATGGCAGCAAATCTAGTAGGGATCCAAGGTAATGTACGATAAATTCACAGTCATAGTAAATCGAGAAAACAAACTAGGGCCAACAAAATATAGTAGAACAGGGATAGATAATAGGGATCCCTCCCTAGATAATAAGCTGCATACACAGCAGCCAACATAGTAACAGGTTCTAGGTTCTTCACAGCACCATCATACAAACAACATAACAACAAGGGATCCCTAACTAACAACAAAGGGATCCCAACAACAAAATGGGAGGCAGCAGCAGCACACGTCCAGGACTCCACCTACCCCATCTGGCTCTCCCTCCACTTGTTGCTGCTGCTCCCCTTGGGAGCCTTGGGCTTGAGCGGAGGCATGCGCCCGGCGGAGATCTCCACCCGCTGCATGCTGCGGAGGTGCATGCCGAGCGCCCTGTGCTTGGCGCGGAAGGAGTAGACGTTCACCGTCATGCCGACCTTGGGGAAGGTGTTGCTGATGTTCTCAGCATGCGTGACGAGGCAATTGAAGTCCGTGCCGCCGAGTCTCCTAGTGCAGAAGGGGCACCTGTAGACACCCTTGGCGAAGTAGGAGATGTACTGGCCGACCTGCAGCCTCCGCAGCACCTGGCGAGTCTTGACGTCCTCCTCCTCATCGTCGCTGCCGACGTCGCTGCCAGACATCTGATCCATATCAAACAGAAACTATGAGTGAATGAGTTGCAACGATGACGAACGTGCATGATAACAAAGTTAGGAAAAACAGAGTCTGCCTCAGTTAGAGTGGGCACGATTATATATCTACAGGGAAGGTGTAAGCGAACCAAAGCTCATGCACAACAGATTTGTACACAGCAATGGTTCGCTGAACCCTCCCTGTAAAAATTTGTGCCCAACGATTCATCATAGGCAAAGAAACAGATTCCAGATCTGAACTTGAACACATTCCAGATTATTTGCAAAATTAAACGGTTGATATCTTTCGATTAGTGCATAAAATAACTGATTGAGATCCCATGATTACTTGCATAAATTAACTGATTGAGATTCAATTATTACTTGCATAAATTAACCGAACGGCCGAACCCCAAATCTTAAAGGAAATCAAGAAGTGATCAAAACAAAATGGAATAAAAACGGCGCAAATATTAGCCCAATGCTCATCCATCTACAGATCCATCTACACCAGGAAAAATAGGGTTCAAAAAGGAATGGGGAACAAAAAAGGAAGCAAACCGTAGTTACCTCGCTCCATGGGTCCTCCAGGAAGGTGTCGTAGGGGTTCGGGGGCGGGACGTACGGTACCGGCTCATAGGGGTCATATCCCGGCGGGATCTGACCGCCACCGGCGGCAGTAGCCTCCGATGCACCGGCGGAGGCGGCGCCGACGTCCGTTGAGGGGACGGCGTCGAAGAGGGAGGCGTCGCGCTTTGAGCCGACGGGGCCGTGGACGATGGGATTGGCATTCTCCTTGTCCATCTCGCCGGCAGAGGAGAGGGAGAGGGAGAGGGTTTTTTGCTTTGGAGAAGATGATGGGACGTGAGAGAGGCGTCATTGCGTGGGCGAGTGAGAGTGACAGAGATAGTGGGAGGAGGCGTCTATAAAGGCGAGGGGTGGTTAATGCGACCCGCGTCCTACGCGTCCACCGCTGCACGTCTGCACGTCTTGGACTTTTGCAATGCGACACGCGTCCACGATTGCACGTCTTCGACTTCTGCACCGCGACCCGCGTCTACGCGTCAACAATTGCACGTCTTCCATTTCTGCACCGCAACACGCGTCCTCGAGTCTAACCCTGGAAATTTAGATATACTCAGATATAACCTCGAGTCATATACTAGCATTTTTTGTGTGCTCAGTTTTCCCCTTGAGTGCTAATACTGGCTAGTGCAATATGCTCAGTTTTACCCTCAAGTGGCTGGTCAACAGACAGTCAACAAATGGGATTAACTAGTTAAATGAGTCATTTAATGTGCAAAAAATTCCGAAAAATAGTGGCACATACTCATGGAGTCTTTACCACAAATTTCCAGTTCTCAATACATAGATAAGTCATAGATAAATCAAGTTTTACCATAAATTGCCACTTCTCAAAGGCCTTCTTAAATCACCTAGTAGCTATGAAGGTGCATGGTTTTCCACAATAAGCCCTTCCCAAAACAGCTTTCCCCAAAACATACTTTGTCTAAATGAGGCCACAATTCTCACACTCATGTATATTTGTATTGCAAATAGTTTGAGGTAGGCCAAGATGGGTTTCATTGTACAAAACACACATTTTCCATTTTTTAAATCTCATATTTGAATCCCTTAGTCTGTTTATTACACAGGTGCCCTTGGTTTCTTGATACTACTCAGTTTTGCCCTCTCCCTCCACAAATTCTCGCAGACGTGCAACATTGCCCTGATTGGTCTAGCCCATGTCACGCGGATCGTGCCCGCCGACCGTTGATCGTATGATCTAACGGGCAGGATAACCCCTCTCTCTCTCTGTCGGCGGTTACCTTCCACTCTCTAAGTATGCTAAAGGGCGGTTTTCTGTATTCATTTTCACGCGCTAAAAATTATAAACTCTTTTAGGCATTACTTTTCACGCAAAAAATGATAAACCATCACCGATTTGTTGTAGCCATTACTTTTCACGCAAAAAATGATAAACCATCACCGATTTGTTGTAGCCATTAATTTTCACGCAAAAAATGATAAACCATCACCGATTTGTTGTAGCCATTAATTTTCACGCAAAAAATGATAAACCATCACCGATTTGTTGTAGCCATTAATTTTCACGCAAAAAATGATAAACCATCACCGATTTGTTGTAGCCATTAATTTTCACGCAAAAAATGATAAACCATCACCGATTTGTTGTAGCCATTAATTTTCACGCAAAAAATGATAAACCATCACCGATTTGTTGTAGCCATTAATTTTCACGAAAAAATGATAAACCATCACCGATTTGTTGTAGCCATTACTTTTCACGCAAAAAATCTACCTATCTTTGTATAGAAGATCGTCTGTATGATTTTTTAGGTCATTTAGAGAAGGTAGAAAAAAAATCCCTTTGAGAAGGTCGAAAAAACCTAACTTGTTACAAAAGCTTGTTTCAGTGAGACCTAACAAAATTTGGCATACATGATGCCATATCTATAACAACAAGGAATATCTAAAAGGGAAAGTTTCACAAAATTTGAAATTTAGGGCAAAAATGATGCCATACATGATGCCATAACTTGTTACAAAATCTGAAAATCAATTGGGTATTATAAAGGGAAATAAAAAGTTCGAAAAATGTAAAAACGAAACCATCTATCTATCTATGTATAGAAGATCAGCTGTATGAAATTTGAGGTCATTTAGAGAATGTAGAAAAAATCACCTTGTTAGAAAAGCTGGTTTCAGTGAGACGAAACGGCATGCGTTTAAGCAAAGTGATTTTTTTGAACATCTCCAAATGACCCCAAATTTGCCATACATGATGCCATACGTGTAACAACAAGGAACCCTATCTAAAAAGTGTCAAAAAAGTTTGCCCAACCGTATAGCTCTATCAAAAAGAACCTCACCATGGCGCTAGTATAATTTTGGGCTTAGTTACAAACTTTCGTTACCTAACCTTCAACACGAAACTTGTTTCAAATCACTTTTGGCGTACAAGAAACAAATCCCACCTTGATTCGAGCACCACAGCCTCCAAACGATGCCGATGCTGATATCGGCATGGTCAGAACGACTATGCTCGCCGCCACTGCTAGGTCACCGTCGGGATGCACCGTCAATCCCGTCCCCTCATTCGATCACTGACACACCAGAGATACCGCCGAGGCCAATGCCGAACGTACATGCTGATGCCAATGCCGAACATGCATGCACGCCGCTGTGGGCACGGCCACACCGCCCCGCTATGCTGGACGCCACAGACCACCGCGAGGTCTTTCCCTTCGCCACCACACTCTTCTAGCACCCATCTATACACGCCAGAAAGGAGAGACACTAGTTTTCTCTACATTTCTCACGTTCGTGTCGGACACGGTCAGTCAAAGTTTTGAGGTAGTCGTCGATGTCGTCGACCATTTCTTCTCTTCTTTGCATGGTTAAACGCGTCTAGTTCATATCTATCTAATGCGTCTGGTCTCGCCTCATGCAGTTCTTTGTGGACGTCGATCTCATCTCGGCACCCCGCAGGCCACCTCCTCCGTGCCATCGCTGTAGAGCTCCGTTTAAAAATCTATTCCTACCCGTGTATTGCCCATTGTATCAGCGCCATGGCCCACTTGTCATTCGATATACCGAAGCCCCACTCGTGCGTGTTTTGGTCAGGGATACACCGATGCTTACGGTCAAACAAAGATGGATGGTCTGACGTGTCTTTGCGGGCTCTACATGGCCCCACTAGTCAGAAGATAACGGTCAACCGTCGGGCAACCGGCCGTTACATCACGTGTGATGGTTTCAGACAAAGGCTTGGGTAAAACTGAGGAAAAACTAAGGAGCTGGGGAAAACTGAGCACAACTAAGGACCCGAGGGCACGAAAATAGAAATCCCAAAAAAAATTTGGGCCGAATTTTAATGGTATGCCTGGGCATACAGGGGCATACCCCTGGCTCCGCCAGTGCACCAGCCTCCAATGAAAGGCATGATAGAGAGAGAGAGAGAGGATGGTACTGCTGGCCCGCACCTATAACAATGTGAGCTTGAGAATCCTAACCTTATGGCAGTTTGGAGATTCTCTTGTTCATTCCCCTCTAATTTTGTGATATGGAGTTTATTTATTGGGTCAGGCCGGCAGTACAGGGGAATACTAGGAAAACGCCTTGTTTCTATCTTGAATGGCTGGTTCTAGCAAAGTCTGTAAAAAAAGGCTGGTTCGCAATGTTGCTATATAGGTTCTGCTCCTTGAAAGAAAGATACTAGCAAGAATTATCAAACATCCAGGAGGCGGCGCAAAAAGCCACAAAACCTATCTAGGGTTCCATCCTCCTCGTCGGCGATACCGCTGGTCCGCTCCACCTCCGGTGGCCTTGGTGGTGTGGTGGACCGCGGCCCTCGTCGGCGGGGAGTTTTCGTTCTTAATTTAGTTTGCTTTTCAGTCTCTTTTAGGGGATGGTGAAGCGGCGGCTACATTCTGAAATCAGAATAAGGTCCTCCCCGCCCTATCTCCGCTTTGGTTGTGCATCTAGCGTTGACGGAGGGTGCGTGGAGCTGTGTGCCAGTCGAATCTCCTGGGATCCGGTCATTTTTCGTGTTTGTTGGTGTGGTTTCATGTCAGTCTCTTCCGATCTATGACTGTCATCATTGGCGATGGTTACTGCTCTGGTACGCTGGTCCTTTGGGACCTTAGCACGACGACTTCCCGTATGTCTACTACAACAAGCTCTACTACGACAAGCTTTGCCTGACTCCGGCGATGGAGGGGCGAGGACAGCGGCGCGCCTTCGGCTCGTGCTAGTGTCTATAGTCGTCGCTAGGTGGTCCGAGTACCAATTTGTAATTTTCTTTACTTTTTGGACTATTTGTACTACTGTTGATGATTATTAATAGGTCGGTGGATTTCTCGCAAAAAAAGGAAAGCACACCTATCATGAACTCAGTACTCAACAACCACCAGACCTCCACCAAGCTAGGGTTTCCCTATCCTGCCACCTCAGCCCCCTCCCCTCTCCCGCCCGGTGATCTCGTCAACGGCAAGAGGGTGGAAGCCTGTTCTTCCATGTTCTAGTTCTGGCAGGTCCTTGTTTTGGGTTAGGTTGTATCCCTTTTATACTGGGTTCTGTTTTCCTAGATGAATATCAGATATATGCTCTTGGGAGCCAAAACGAATTTCCAAGATGCCTCTGGGTCCCTTTTCCAAAAAAGAAGGTTTTGCTCCTTCTTGGAGGCGTTGTCTTTGCACGCTGATTGGTACCTATATTTTGGGTCAGACCAATGGTAGAGAGAGATCCAATGGTGAAACAGTTACTTTGGTCTTCACCAATTGGTTTTGGCGTGGCGTATGGGAATTTCTTTGAAAGCGTCGCCTTGGTGCATAGATTGCTACTTGTGTTGTTTAATGTGTATCAGGGTATGTATGTCTCAGTGTCTTCATGATTGGTTGTAAGAGTAACAGGCGGTCACGGTACATGTGGAAAAGTCCATGTGTTAGCCACCGCTCGGTAACTTTTTCTATCTTGTGTAAGTTGTTTGGCTTCGGTGTGGTGATGAACATCTTTGAATAAATTCAATTATGTACAAAGCAAGCTTTGACAAAATGATGATCATTTCATAGTCTAAAACAGAAGGTGGTGTGCATGATGCACAAAAGATTCCTAAAAACATGATTTTGAGTATTGTTTGCATTGAGATCCATTGATACTAAGTTTTTATGATATTAAGATGATAGGTCTTAGAACGATGTTGAAGTTTTATATGAAGTTTAAGTTAAGATTGTGTTGATTGATTCAAAATTAGTGTGAGTGGTTTGTAACCCTAACTTGGTTTCTCTCCTGTAGAATTATTGGCACCTTCCCTACTCCATTTGAAACAAAGGCGATAGTTGCTCGAGGAAAGGAAATATAATTCTTACTGGTAGTTTAAATGCTTTTGGATGAATTTGGTTGCATATGTGAAATATAAATTAGATCTTGTCATCATACAACGAGAGAGTAGGAAGTATCTTGATACGTCTCCAACGTATCTATAATTTCTGATGTTCCATGCTAGTTTTATGACAATACCTACATGTTTTGCTCACACTTTATATCATTTTTATGAATTTTCCGGGACTAACCTATTAACAAGATGCCGAAGCGCTAGTTCCTGTTTTCTGTTGTTTTTGGTTTCAGAAATCCTACACAGGAAATATTCTCGGAATTGGACGAAACAAAAGCCAAACCTTCTATTTTACCGAGACGGACCCAGAGAGCCAGAGAAGTGCCGGAGGGGGGCCAAGGGGGCCCCACACTCACAACATATCTTAGTTCTTATACCAATAGTCCCCAGAATACATAGCTCATGGGAAAGTAGCCTAAAAACTATTGTGGTAATGAATATGTCCCTTATGTATCTTAGTTCTTATAAGTTGCTTGTTGAGCAGTAACCATGTTTCTGGGGACGCCATCAACCTGTTACACCTTTGTTGAATATCATGTGAGTTGCTATGCATGTTCGTCTTGTCTGAAGTAAGGGAGATTTCTCATGATTAAATGGTTTGAGTATGCATATTGTTAGAGAAGAACATTGGGCCGCCAACCAAAGCCATGTATCATGGTGGAAGTTTCAGCTTGGACATTAATCATCAAATCTCTTATGAGAATATTATCTGTTGTTGAATGCTTAAAGCATAAAAGAGGAGTCCATTATCTGTTTTCTATGTTGTCCCGGTATGGATGTCCTCAAGTTGAGATCTATCAAAATCAAATGCGATTTATCTCCTTGGACCTTTGTACAGGTGGCATAGAGGTACCCCTTTGTGACACTTGGTTGAAATATATGTAATGCAATGATAATCCATGGAAGTCCGAGCTAATTAGGACAAGGTGCGGGCACTATTGGTATTCGATGCATGAGGCTTGCAACTTATAGGAGGTTTTATGCATAACACATATGAATTATTACTACCGTTGACAAAATTGTTTCCATGTTTTCAAAATAAAAAGTTCTAGCACATGAGTAATCCCTGCTTCCCTCTGCGAAAGGCCTTTCTTTTACTTTATGTTGAGTCAGTTTACCTACTTCTTTCTATCTTAGAAGCAAACACTTGTGTCAACTGTGTGCATTGATTTTTACATACTTGCTTATTTGCACTCATCATATTACTTTGTGTTGACAATTATCCATGAGATATACATGTTGAAAATTGAAAGCAATTGCTGAAACTTAAATCTTCCTTTGTGTTGCTTCAAAACCTTCTATTAAGAATCTATTGCTTTATGAGTTAACTCTTATGCAAGACTTATTGATGCTTGTCTTGAAAGTACTATTCATGAAAAGTCTTTGCTATATGATTCAGTTGTTTAATCATCGTCTTTACCATTGCTTTGAATCACTTCATTCATCTCATATGCTTTACAATAGTATTGATCAAGATTATGTTGGTAGCATGTCACTTCAGAAATTATTCTTTTTATCGTTTACCTACTCGAGGGCGAGTAGGAACTAAGCTTGGGGATGCTTGATACGTCTCCAACATATCTATAATTTCTGATGTTCCATGCTAGTTTTATGACAATACCTACATGTTTTGCTCACACTTTATATCATTTTTATACATTTTCCGGGACTAACCTACTAACAAGATGCCGAAGCGCTAGTTCCTGTTTTCTGTTGTTTTTGGTTTCAGAAATCCTACACAGGAAATATTCTCGGAATTGGACGAAACAAAAGCCAAACCTTCTATTTTACCGAGACGGACCCAGAGAGCCAGAGAAGTGCCGGAGGGGGGCCAAGGGGGCCCCACACCATACCTGGGCGCGGGTCCCTCCCTGGCCGCGCCACCAGGTGGGGAGGCCACCCCCTGGCTCCTCCGACTCCGCCCTTTCGCCTATATATTCTGTCCGTCGCGAAAACCCTAAATCAATCGACGATATTCCACGAAGAGTTCCGTAGCCCCCGCCATCGCGAAGACAAGTTTCGGGGGACAGAATCTCTGTTCTGGCACGCCGCCGGGATGGGGAATTGCCCCCGGAGTCATCTCCATCGACACCACCGCCATCTTCATCGCCGTTGCTGTCTCCCATGATGAGGAGGGAGTAGTTCTCCCCCGAGGCTGAGGGCTCTACCGGTAGCTATGTGGTTCATCTCTCTCTCCCATGGTGTGATCTTTATGAATATGTAGATGTTACTCTTATCTATTATGCACTCTAGAGGTTACTTTAATATGAACTCCGGATGTTGTGGAGCTTGTTTACTCCGGCTTGAGGTGTGCTCTTGTAGCCCTACACAATGAATGGTGTTTGTTATCCAACAAGAGAGTGTTTGAGAGTAGCACTTATTTGTTCATCTGTGTGATCATAGGCTTTGCAATCTAGATTTCATATGCTATTCAAGTGTTTTATTATGTGAACTTTGGAGTTACTGTGACCTCAGTGTAATGGTGACAGTGTGTGCGCCGTGTGTAACTCCCTTATGAATTGTGGTGTGTTAGTACCTCCTATGAATGCTCACGGTGACAGTGTGGGGTGTTTATTAGTACTTGGAAATACGCCTTTGAGGTGTGCTTTTGCACACTTGCCCAATGAATTTGAGTTCTTTATCCAACATGAGAGTAGTATGATGAAGTGCTTATATTTATATTCAATTATGATTGCAATGTTGAGAGTGGCCACTAGTGAAAGTAGGATCCCTAGGCCTTGTTTCCAAATACTGCAAACATCGCTTATTTACTGTTTTACTGCATCTTTACTTCCTGCAATATTTACTTCAGATCGCAATTACTGTTTACCACCATCTATACCACCTGCGTTTTAATATCTCTTCGCCGAACTAGTGCACCTATACATCTGACAAGTGTATTAGGTGTGTTGGGGACACAAGATTCTTCTTGTATCTTAATTGCAGGGTTGCTTGAGAGGGATATCTTTGACCTCTACCTCCCTGAGTTCGATAAATCTTGGGTGATCCACTTAAGGGAAACTTGCTGCTGTTCTACAAACCTCTGCTCTTGGAGGCCCAACACTGTCTACAGGAATAGAAGCGTGCGTAGACATCATATCTCGAGCAATGTTGTCGAACGTGAAAGTAATAAGTAGAAAGTGTGTTCTCGGTGGACTTACGATGTTGTTTGAATGTCGATCTACTCTTACGTTTGGAAAGTCTCAGAATGGTTGGACATGGACCTTGGGTCGTACAAGACTTCTTAGGGGAAAAGACAAATTAATGCTCTACTTGACATCGGTCTAAGTCACATGAGACTCCTTTGATCTTAAACTAAAGCTCACTGAATGAGTATTGGAGCTTTGTCCCTCTCTCTCCTTCTTGCATTGAGTTGGATGTGAAGGTGTCCTTGAAAAATAACCAAGGCTACGCTTAATTTGTGGTGGTAGGTTGGTACGGTACATGAGTAAAATTTGGTTCATTGTTGGGGCGGGGGGGGGGGGGGGGGCGTAACCCATCTATCTCTCTCCACCTAATGGTCTTATTTTGTCATGTTTGATCTTACCTTTTTATTTCCTCTCTTATTTTTTGACCTGTGGAGACCATGAAATTGCCATAAAATCTTATTGACTTGACTTTCCTTTACTTTTCGTGACTCTCCTTGACTTTTATTTACTCTTGTCTATGTCGGGACAATTTAGGCTTGGGTGAGAACCCCAATGAATTATTATTGCCACATGAGGCATCTTTGTGCTTGTGAGTCAAAAGTCTTGATGATTTTTGCCTTAAACTTGGTTTATTCAAACACGTTTGTCTTATATCTTGATGAACTCTTGAAGGAAATTGGTGATCTCGAGATTCTATTGTCGTAAAGTCATTGATATTGAAATCATTCCGCTGGATATAAGCACACTCTACAGAAGGGTTTGAGAAATTCATTCAGGGGTCAAAGTGTATGCCCAAAGGGTCTCCCTAATTGCTATTTTCCCATAGGACTTGCTGTTATTTCTCCCATATATTGGATTTTTGTTAAGATTATCCAAATTTATAGTATTTCTACCATCCTTTCGTACTTTTTATCTGTGAGGGAATGGAAACTTTGAACTCCTTCATTATGTTTGGGGGTGGGAGGATTATCCTTTAACTACCTAGGACCTTCAGGGATGTTTGAGTAATTTGCAAACTTAAAGTGTCATTTCTTGCATATTTATTCCCTCTGTTGGACAAGGCGACGCCTAGGCACCGCTTAAGCACGCTTAGGCACTAGGCGATGGACAAACGCCTCGCCTAGGGCATAAGCGGACGTCTAGGCAGTGTAACCAAGAAATTGTCTTCCACAATAAGAAATCATGACATACTTCACGATCGAGCTAGATGGGCATTTTTCTAAAGGTAGTTATCATAAATTTATACATTTACATGCTCTAAATTAATATGTATTCACATATAATAACCCATATACACACTTTATGGTATAAACTATGCTCGCCTAGGCTGCGTCTAGGCCGCTTAAGCATCGCCTAGGGACTAGGCGAATGCCAACCGCCTCGCTTACGCCTAGCGCTTTTTCCAACCTTGTTTATTCCAATGTTTGTAAGGACTCATCAACAATTTCTCAAAATGTAGGGTCATTTTTTGAAAAAACTTAGCATGCAATACACATCCACAATTTCATAGAAATTGTAGCTTTTTTTGTGAACTTTCTTTGCACAAAGGACCTATCCAAAATTTCCCAACAATTGGATTTTCTTGGTTGGAAGATAGGTCCATAATGTTTCAAATTGAGGCATTGTTTCTTTGTAAAATTTACTCGAGCGCGAAAGCTCCTTTAATTCTCTAACTGTGAACAAAATTCTTCAAAAAAATCCTACAAACCATAAGGGTGCAAATGTTATGAGCTATGCAAAATAGAAAATGAAAGCATAATGTGGCATTTTAGGTGAGGCCTTTCCAACAATGCCTTGCTGGTGAAGACCAAATCTTCCCTAAAAAATAGCACTCATATGAAAATATTATATCATTTCTTGTATTGGCCACTCCGGTTATTTCGATAGTCTGGAGGCTCAATCCGGAGGGTTTGGAATAAACATTCGGGGCACAAGAATTCCAATTTTCTTATCTAGTTTTTGCGCAAACTAGTAGCTTATGCTTTTGTCGGAAATGTGGTGAACAAAAACCCAAATTTTGCGTGGCTCTGGACACTGAACCCATAGGGTTCGGGATGCATACAAGAACTCCCAACAGGCATATTCCCCTTTGTCCTACAAAAGGGGTCTTCTTCCCGAGGGGAGAGAGGATTCTTAACTTGGTATTTCTCCATTATTTTGAGCTCTCACCTCCTTCCCCAGAGTGTAGAGATCAAAGTTATGTAAAAGAATCCATCGGATCTAGGATTCATTTGATGATCTTCTCATTTGTTCCTTTCGTCTCCCATCTTCCCATAGCATTTGTTGCTTGTGAGGTTTGAGAGAGAGGGTGAAAGATATGTTTAAGCATTATCTTGGTTCGCATCTGTTGCACTGGTTTGAGCTCTCTGCTTCGACTAGTTCGAGTAAGAGTTTGCGAACTTGGTACTGTTGGAGAGCACCACCTCCTAGACGGTATGGTCATTCTTGCCTCCGTGGCCTCTTTTGTTGAGTTTGTGAAGAGGACCGAGTTACTCCTTGAAAACTCCCAAGTGCAGATATTCGTAGCACCATTCATGTGGAAGTATAGAGTATCGAACCATAGGAGTTGTAGGTAATACCTTTATCGTCTCCAGTTATATGTGTCACTTATATAGCCTTATATGTGTTGGGGGGATAACCCCCGGTATGCCAAAGGCATGCCAAACCGGATGGTTTGAACCATCCGGATACCGGTTTAATGTTTATACCGGAGCACACAGATAAGGATCTGGCTAAGTGAAGCTAAGCCGATATCCCCAGGAGAAGTATACCGGAACCGGGTAGAAAAGAGACCGGGTCACCGGTAAGAAGCGCGCTGTAGCACGTCGGCAGGACTGGTCAAAGATTCTTTCCAGAACTAGAAGACAAAGATGAGCTAATCAAAGTAGCTTTAAACGAAGGGTTGACGATAAAGAGGAGGGTGACGATCAAAGAAGCCGGAGGACGTCAGCCTCCCTGATTAAAGAAGACCCCGGTGTCACCTATGATTAAAGTAACTTTGTAAAGTAGTTTGTCTAGTCGAAGATGCCATTAGGGTTTCTTGCCCTGTAAGCCACCCTCTCCCCTATATAAGGAGAGGGGGCAGCCTCCTTCACGGGTGCGGAACGTAGAGGGAGAGATCCTGTATGTACTGAGAAACTTGTAACCTGTGGAGATCAATAAAGAAAATGATCTAGAGCGAGTTCTTCCTTGTGTCTTTCTTCTTCAACCTCTAGCCTTGGCTAAGTTCTTGAGGAAACCATCCGGAAGTTCATCCCATCTAATCACGAACCCTCCCCCGAATCCTCTAGCGTCCATTCGGCCCCAACTCAAGCCATCCTATGGCATCTGTCTGTTCACCACGACGACAGTTGGCGCCCACCGTGGGGCATGAAGTGGCGCTTGCAGGAGTTCATATTCGGGCGGGCATCCTCGAGGTCGCCGGCGAGCGGACAGTGTCTGCGCTGGTCCAGCGCATCTACTCCATGGACTTCATCAACGACAACGCGGGCTGCTTCGCCAACGGCGGCATCTTCCCCAAGAACGGCCGCATCATCGAGTTCGGCAGCCACCGCGTCTACTTCGGCACCGTTCCTATGCGCCAGCGCCTCTCGCCGGTGCTGGTGGCACCGGACCCGCCAAGGTGGCTCTGTGCTGGCCGCGCCGCCGGCAGCGTCGAGGTAATGATGACTGGCGTGGTTGGTGCAGGAAAAGAAGCTGTGGATGAAGGTGCTGGTCGTGCGGCTTCGACCCGTGCGGCCAAGCCACCGCTGGAGCGCGATGCTGGCGCTGCGGGAGCGTCATCCGCACCACCGGCAACACCACTCCAAGCGACGATGAACATGCTGGCAACACCTATCGCGCAAAACATCGACCCCGCAGCAGCTCAGGCGGAGCTGGAAGCACAACGCCAGAAGCTGCTCGCGAACGGCGCCGACATCGTCCGGGCGCAGCGCGAGCTGAACCTAACCTTACGTGAGTACAACGCTGCCCATGGCTTTGCTTCTGTTAGCGCTCATGCTGCTAGGATACCGGAGAACCGGCTTAAAGCTCGCAATCTAGATCAGGATCTGCGTAAGGAAGTTCTTGCGGGCAAAAGTACCTCTGCATCTGTTAGCATCGTGGAAAAACCTAAGTACAGTAGCCCGGATAAAACTATAAAAGCTGCTAAAGCTGCAGTAGAGCTATGTGAATCGCTTTCCGGAGATGCTTTGGCAAAACAGCAAGAGCGTGTTAGAGAGCTGCTAGAAACTATCGAGCAGCAGAATGCTGAGCAGCTGGCTAAGCTGAACAAGGCTGCGGCCTCAAAATCCGCGCGTTCGACAAGGAACGCCGGAAGCAAGTCCCATGGGCAGGCTTCGTCCCCCCATCCGGACAGAAGGAGAGAAAAAGAAATGAACGCACAGCAGATGACTGTGTACGATCCGGTTCTTGCCGGAAAACAACAAGCCGGGCAACACGATGCCGGTAGGAAAAGCCGAGGGGCAGATCAAGGCTACGCCAAAGGAGGCTATGCCGGAAACAATCATGCCGGTAGATATGAAACCGGGCAAAACTATCCGTCTGCAAGGGCAGCGTATGATGAGGAGGAAATGCCTCCACCAAGGTACCGGCAGGCAAGGTCCGCGGCACCGGAACGTTACGATGAAGCTGACTCGACAAGATTCACCGCTTACCGGAATCCCTTGGGAGAGCGCGTGGGAGAAATACACCTGCCAGAACGGGATGCGAGGCACCGTCTGGATAGAGTGTACCTATCTGAGATGATAGAGGCAGAAGGTCCTCCGGGTCCAAAGTGTTTTGGCCCAAGGATCATGAAAGAACCACCACCGGTTCGCAACTTCCAGTTGCCCCGTGACACCAAAACATACGATGGCACCACTAAGCCAGAAGATTGGCTCGCGGATTACGTGACAGCGGTATACGTCGCTGGCGGCGGAGGATGTGTAGCCGGAGGAGGAAACCGGCGTTGGGCCGTGAGAATTGTGCCAACATTTTTAGTGGGACCGGCAAGAATCTGGTTAAACAACTTGCCGGCAGGAAGCATAAATGGCTGGCTGGACTTTGAGGAAGCCTTTGTCAAGAATCCGGTAGCACCTACCGAAGGCCCAACAGGCCTCAGCAGCTCGCTTTGTGCGTGCAACGCCCGCAGGAAACAGACCGGGATTACCTGACCCGATGGAACTCCATTAGAAACTCTTGTGAAGGAGTGATAGAGGCACAAGCCATTGCTTTGTTTAGCCAGGGATGCCGGCGAGGTTCGCCTTTGTGGCAAAAGCTGCAGCGAAACATGCCAACAACTTTGGCGGAAATGATACGTGTGGCGGATAACTATGCGTTGGGAGACCCAATGCAACCGGCAAAGGTAAGCCGAGCCGGAACAGATAAACCTGCCTCGGCAGCGCCGGGAACAATACCGGGACAACCGGAGCAACAAAAGAAGGGAAGATTTCCCGGATCGAAGGTACGCTCCGCAGCAAGTTCTGCTTTGTGCAAGAAAACTACGATGCCAGCGGCAGCCGAGGCGTAAAACCGGATCGCAGCCATGGGCGGGTCCTAAGAAGCAATGGGTCGAAAAGAAACCACGGGGCCGTAAAAAGAATTGGCAAGAACCCGTGAAATACACCATGGAAGCCGCCATGGATCAACCTTGCCGGTGGCACACGCCAAACCCGGCTCACCCATCAAACCACCTGACAAAGGATTGTTCTTGGACCAAGTACTTGATGCAAAAGGGAGCAGTAAAGGACGCGCAAGCACAAGGGTGCACCACAATGTTGCCGCCGTCACAGGATATGCTGCGCCAGCAATAGCTACCGCCACCACCACCACTTACGGGACCAAATGCTTTACCGGTACAGCCTCAGCCAAACAGGCAACAGTACCAGCAAGTCAATCAGTTGGGAGAAGGTTATGGCCAACCACCTCCACCGGCACCTTTGGTCCGGAATGTTTATGAGGATCCAGATGTGTGTTGTGTCGTGTTCGTCACTGAGCCGACAGACAAGCAAAGCCTACGTCGCCGTTCCGTGGAAGTGAACGCGGTGATGCCGGCAGTACCAAAATACATGCTGTGGTCAGATCAGGAAATCACCTGGTCATTCAAGGATCACCCTAAAATCATGCCGAACCCGGGTGGTTACGCTCTCGTGGTAGACCCAATCATGAAAGGGCCAATGACTTGTGTTAAGTTCAGCAAGGTGCTGATAGACAATGGGAGTAGTATAAACATAATGTACCGGCACACCATGCATACGCTGGGCATAACAGAAAACATGCTTCAGCCAACTCGTACAACGTTCCACGGAATCGTTCCGGGTCTGTCCTGCGCGCCGGTAGGAAAAGTTCGGGTGGATGTATCGTTTGGAGGGCGTGACAATTGCCGGGTTGAGAACGTTGAGTTTGAGGTGGTGGACCTGGATAGCCCGTACCATGCGTTGTTGGGGAGACCAGCGTTGGCAGCCTTCATGGCCTCGACCCACACAGCTTACCTCAAGATGAAGATGCCGGCACCTCGTGGACCCTTAACTGTGGTGGGAAACTATAAAGTCTCACTGGAAACAGCATCTGCCGGATCCAACCTAGCGGAATCACTGGTGATCGCGGAGGAAAAAAGAAGGATGCAAACTGCGGTTGCGCTGGCTCAGTCCTCACAGTTGAGTTTAGCAGCAATGAGTGGAGACTTGGGTTCACCGGCATTCAAGCCAACAAATGAAACAAAGGACATTGTGCTGGATCCGGCTTACCCAGAGCGCACCGTTCGTATCGGTGCCGGCCTCGATCAAGCACAGGAAAGCGCGCTCATCAGCTTCCTCCGTGAGAATCGGAATATCTTTGCCTGGTCCACAGATGACTTGGTGGGTGTTCCGAGGGAGCTGGCTGAGCACTCTCTAAACGTCCGGAAAGATGCCAAGCCGGTGCGGCAACCTTTGCGCCGGTTCGCTGAAGATAGGAGGAAGATTATCGGAGAAGAAGTGACAAAACTGCTGGTTGTCGGATTCATTGTAGAGGTCACGCACATAGAATGGCTGGCCAATCCGGTAATGGTCGAAAAGAAAAAAGATGAGAACCTGGAGGCAAAAGCTCCAAAGGTATGGCGCATGTGCATCGACTACACCAACCTCAACAAGGCTTGCCCAAGAGATCCTTTCCCTCTGCCACAGATCGATCAAGTGATTGATTCAACTGCTGGGTGTGAGTTGTTGTCCTTTCTGGATGCGTATTCCGGTTTCCACCAAATCCCCTTGAAAAAGGAAGATCAAATAAAAACTGCGTTCATTACCCCACACGGGGTTTATTGCTATGTCACTATGCCTTTCGGTTTGCGCAACGCTGGTGCAACGTACCAATGCTGTATGCAAAAATGCTTGTTTGATCAAATTGGAAAGAATGTGCAAGTCTATGTGGACGACATTGTGATAAAAACTAAGGTAAAAAACACCTTAATCGATGACATCCGGCAAACATTTGATAACCTAAGACGGTTCCGGATGAAACTTAATCCGGCAAAATGCACCTTCGGTGTCCCTGCCGGTAAACTGCTCGGTTTTCTCGTGTCGAGCCGGGGCATTGAAGTAAATTCGGTAAAAATCAGGGCAATAGAAAGAATGACTGTTCCGCGGGAACTAAAAGATGTGCAAAAGTTTACCGGAAGCTTGGCATCGCTAAGCCGGTTCGTAAGCAGGCTAGGAGAAAAGGCCTTGCCGCTATACGCTCTGATGAAAAAATCCGATACGTTCGTCTGGACCCCTCAGGCAGACGCGGCGTTTAAAGAGCTGAAAACGATGCTAGCCACTGCACCAATACTGGCTTCGCCGCTGGAAAGAGAGCCCATGTTGTTATATATAGCAGCAACTAACCGGGTTGTGAGTGTGGTTGTGGTAGTAGAAAGAGAAGAGGAAGGAAAAACCGTCCAGAGACCGGTATACTACCTGAGCGAGGTGCTCTCCCTCTCAAAGCAAAACTACCCACACTTCCAGAAAATGACTTATGGCGTGTTCATGGCCGCCACCAAGCTTAAGCACTACTTTGAGGAGCACCCCATGAAGGTGGTGAGTGAGGCACCCATCTCCGATATCATGTGCAACAAAGATGCTAGCGGTAGGATCGCAAAATGGGCGATTCAGATATCACCATACGTGCCGGTATATGAAAGAAGAGATGCCATAAAATCGCAAGCTTTAGCTGATTTCTTGGTTGATTGGGCAGAAATGCAATACAAGCCCCCAGACCAGAGGGTAGAAATCTTGGAAGATGCACTTTGACGGATCCAAACTCAAAGAGGGTCTAGGTGCCGGTGTGGTGCTCACCTCACCAAAGGGAGATCATCTCCGGTATGTTTTACAGGTACATTTCAGGGCATCAAACAATGTCGCTGAATACGAGGCTTTGATCCATGGGCTTAAGGCCGCAAAAGAAATCGGTGCACACCGGATCATTTGCTATGGAGATTCAGATCTTGTGGTACAACAGTGTTCCGGAGATTGGGACGCAAAAGATGCCAACATGGCCTCGTACCGGTTTCACGTACAGAAGATTGCCGGGTTCTTCGAAGGGTGTGAGTTTCACCATGTGCCGCGCGCAGAAAATGAAGCCGCGGATGCTTTGTCCAAGCTGGGCTCATCCAGGCAAGAAATTCCCCCTGGAATAGCCTTAGCTCACTTAAGAGCACCATCGATCAAACCGAGTCCGGAGTCGGAATCAATTTTTGTACCGGAATCACATGTTGTACCAATGGATATAGACGAAGGAAACCCGGGGACGGTCTTGGTAAGCTCGGGGACTGCTCCGGTAAGCTCGGGGGCTGCTGTGCCTGTACCGGAAGAAGCAATGCTGGTGGATAACATGGACATAGACGTACCGGTGTTCCTGGTTCGGGAGGCACCATCATGGGTTAAACCTATTAAGGAATTCTTGATCAACGGCACCTTGCCGGTTGACAAAAATGAGTCTAGAAGGATCCAGAGGAGGTCCAAAGCTTACACCATCATCAATGGCGAGGTGTACAAGAGAAGTGTTACCGGTGTCCTCCAAAGGTGTGTGGAACCGGAAGAGGGAAAAGAAATGCTCGAGGAAATTCACCGAGGAGAATGTGGGCATCACGCGTCGTCAAGGGCGCTGGTGGCAAAAGTATTCCGGCATGGGTTCTATTGGCCAATGGCTTTGCAAAATGCGGAGGATATGGTAAGAAAATGCAATGGGTGCCAGAGGTACGCCAAGCAAAACCATACCCCAGCATCCGGTTTAAAGACAATACCGCTAACTTGGCCGTTTGCCGTTTGGTGCCTAGACATGGTCGGCCCATTCAAAACCGCAAGGGGAAACATGACCCACATCTTGGTCATGGTGGATAAATTCACCAAGTGGCTAGAGGTGAAACCCATTGCAAAGTGTGATGGGCGCACAGCGGTGAAGTTTATAAAAGACGTTATCTTACGGTATGGCTACCCGCATAGCATTATCACTGACAATGGCACGAATTTTGCTCAAGGTGAGTTCAAAAGATTTTGTGAAGACAACAACATCTGGTTGGATTTGTGCTCAGTCGCACACCCACAAGGCAATGGCCAAGTTGAAAGAACAAACGCTTTGGTACTCTCCGGTATCAAACCAAGACTCATTGATGCGGTGGAAAAATCGTCGGGGTGTTGGCTCGATGAGCTACCATCCGTGCTGTGGAGTATAAGAACAACTCCAAACCGGTCTACCGGATACACTCCATTCTTCATGGTTTATGGAGCAGAAGCGGTCATACCAACCGACATTCTCCATGATTCACCAAGGGTGCAACTCTATACCGAAGAAGAGGTAAAAGAGGCCCGAGAAAATGATGTGGACTTGCTAGAAGAAGCAAGAGAACTAGCTTTGGCAAGAACAACCATTTACCAGCAAAACCTCAGACGCTATCACAGCCGGAAGGTTAACCCGAGGGTGTTCCGGGAAGGAGACCTAGTGCTACGCCTAGTGCAGCGCACTGAAGGCCGGCACAAGCTTTCCCCTCCATGGGAAGGACCTTTCATTGTGAGCAAGGCTCTCCACAATGATGCCTACTACCTGATTGATGCACAGGAATGGAAGAAAGGAAAGGCGGACTGGTCCGGAGAGGAAACCAAGCGTCCATGGAATGTAGCCCTATTGCGTCCTTTCTACTCTTGAAGTTATGGTGTAAGAAGTTCCTTTTTGTACCGGATTTGCTATGAATAGAAGATGTCGGAACCCTGAATGAGTCTCGGGGACTACCCCTACTAAGGTTGTATGTAACATGTTTATTTTTTCAGTTTACCGGTTGCTTATTGAACGTTTTTTCTTTCCGGTTTATTAGTGTGCTAAACCCTACCGGAGTCTTCGACTCTGCTGTTGTCCGTAACTCGGCTTCATGGCAAGCAAGATAAACCGGTAGGGGATAAGCACATGAACTGCGGAGAGGGAGAGCGGGAAAGAACAATCCGGAAAATTTAACTAACCCCGGTTATACCGGTTTTTTGCAAAATTTTTGAGTTATTTCTAAGTTCAAGAAAGTGCTTGCTTGGTAAAAGAACTTTGTACTCATACGCCAAAAACGCCCAGAGAAGGTAGGCAGAGCCAAAGCAAAAGAGCCAAGTGTGCATCGAATTGGATGCGGAAACAATTTCGGAATCATTGCAGTGCAAGACAAAAATCGAAACGATAAGCAAAGTGCTAAGTAGCAAATCAACATAACTTAATAAGTTACCGGTGTGTAAGACACCGGCATAGATTGTTGTACCACAAACCAAAAGGATGAGTTTTAGCTTACATCATAAACCCCGGCATACCGGGGTAGAATTTAACAAGTTCTGCTATGAAGCAAGCAGGAGCAGGTAAACTTCTTGTCACAACAAACATTCAAGGAGCAGGGGCTTCAGGGGGAGCAGCGCTGGCCTCAGGAGCTTCCGGCGGCACATCATCGGCACCCTCATCTTCATCTCCCTCTTCTTCTTCCTCATCGCTGAGGTAGTCCTTGACATCAGGAGGGGGAGGGATGAAGGTGCGGACCTCGGCATACTCAGCGAGCCGGTAGGCCCGATCCTGCCGCTTCGCGGTAAGAACCGGGTCCACATCGGTCGGAGCATCTTGGCGTACGCCTTGGAGCGCGTCCAAGTCCAAGTCCGGATACCAGGAGCACGCGGAGCGCAGCGCGGTGTCAGCTCCAGCACGAGCCGCGGAGCACTGCCACTCACGAATCCGGCGTCCTGCCTCCTTCAGCCGGTTGGCGGTGAGGGTGATGTTGGCTGGCATGGCTTCTTCAGGCCACAACACCTTGAAGATTTGGATGGCAGCATCCGGAAGATCGACAAGGGTGCGGTCCACTGAGCGCATGTGTTGGACTCGAGCGGAGAGGGCGACCAGATAGTCGTACCCGTCCCAGTGCGCGTCCATGTTGGGAAATTTCCGCGCCACCCGATCCTCCATCACCTTTTTCACGGCGTGTGCCTGGGAATCCGGGAAGTGTTCTACAGGAAGAAGGGAAAAGCGCAAGCATAAGATACCGGGAAATAGTCTGCCGAAAGGAAAAGGAACACGGATGCATTTTCAAAAAGAGAAAGCTTATAAGCGAAAGAAGGGACAAGGCAAGGACTTACGGAGAGCCAGCGCATCAATCTGCATAACCAGCCGATCATATTCTTTATGATCAGTGGTCATGACCTTAATATGGTGCTCCGCTGCCTTCCGCGCCTTCCTTTCCTCCTCCAGCTCCGTCATCAGCACCGTGTTGGAGTTCGTGGAATCCTCCACGACCTCCGCCAGCCTGGCCTCGGCTGCAGCCTTGGCGTCCTTCAGATCTTGATCATGCTGGAGCCTGGCCTGCATAGCCTGCTCCTTGAGCTCCTTGTAGCTGGTTTTCTGGGCGCTCAGGGCCTCCTGATGCTTCCGGATGAGCTGCTCCTTTTCGCCTAAACACCGGAAAGAAAAGTGTTTGTAAAGTGGCAGTTGGTAAATGAGGAAAGAACGAATTAACCGGAAAAAAAAAGTGATACCTTGAAGAGTGGCGATTTGGGCCTTGAGGGTCTCAATGGTAGCTTCCGGAACAGCTGTTGAACAAAAGACGCGTAAGTGTTAAAGAAGAAAACATTCCGGTGAAAAGAGGCCGGAGCAAAAGAAAGGAAACAAACCTTGGCAGTGGCTGTGGGCCTCGGCAAGGTCCCGATGCTCCCAGAGGAGCTCCTCGAAGAGCTGCTTCCGGGCATCAGCGGTACTCTGTTCAAAGAAGACAGTTGTGAGAAAGAAAGAAACCATGTTCTCAACCCGAAACTCGGGGACTGGCTATCCCGGTTTCGCGCGTTTCTAGTTAAGTTTCGCGCTAAGAACTACGCTCTCAACACGAAACTCGGGGACTGGGAGGATAGACAAGATCCGGAAAGAAAGAAACCGGCATCAACAAAAATTACAAGAAGGTTGGCGAAACCTACCACCACATTGCTGGTGGCGTCGTACCACGCACTGTCAAACTCCTTCACGGCACGCTTGAGCCGCATGAAGTGTTCTTCAGTGGACCGGGGCCCAGCAGGATCTGGCGCTGGAAGGCGGTCCTTCCCCAAGCCGCGGGTGGACGCAGAGATGTCCGCATCGTTCCATTTTTGGGCATAGGGGAGAAGGTGCCTTAGGTCCTTGCCCTCGCGCCTCAGCTCAACAATCCGGCCCAGGAGGCCGGAAGGTTTTTCTGGGACCGCAGCAGCGGCAGGCCCGACATGCAGCACTAGAGACTGCGAGCCGCTTGATGCGCTGCCATCCACGGCCTTTCCGCGGGACGCCCCCGGCTTGAGGAACTGGGTGATCTTGGGGGTCGCCGGCGGCGGCTGTGGTTTGGCCGCGGGAGGTCCTTGGCTTGGTGGCGGTGTTGGAGTAGTCCCGGTAGGCTCAAGAGTAAGAGCTTCCGGGTGCGGTGCAGAGGAGGCCGGCGCGGAAGTATCCGGCGCGGCCTTGGTGGGGGAAGAGCTTGGCTGCTTCTTCTTCTTCTTCTTCGAGCCAGGAGGAACCAGAGGTTCCGCCTGCCCGGCAGCTGCGTCGCCGGCGCCGGTGTTGCTGGCGCCGGTGTCTTGGGTTTCAGGAGGGGAGGTGAGATCCTCCTCCGCGCGGTGATCAGGAGGTGTAGGGGCCGCGCGCCCCGAACTTGTAATGCCTCCCGGAGGGGAGGCAGAGGTGTTGCCGGCACCAGATGGTGCCGGGCTTGTTTGAGGAGGAGGAGTTGAGGTCCTTGCGGAGCCGGCAGAGCCTTCGGGCTTGGACCCAAGCTTAAGCGCGGGGCTGGAAGAGAGAAAAAGAAAGGGTTGGAAAAATGTAACCGGAAAAGAACTTGGCAAAAACAAAACAAACAAAGAGAGAAGTAAAGAACTTACCCGGAAGAAACCGGCATCTTCTTATGCTTGTAGCGCTTCGTGCCTACTTGCTTTCCCCCAAGGACCTCAGTCCGAGGGCGTTTGGCAGGAGGAGCTTGGCTAGGGCCGGCGTCAGCAGCCGGAGCCTTGTTCTTCTGGCTTTGGGCCATGAGTTTCTCCACAAACTCGTTGTCGGCCTCGGCCCCCAGGGGAGCAACGTGCTCGTGGACCTGTGGTTCGGGGCTAGCTGAGGGAACGTCTACAGAAGGAGATAGGTAACAGAAGAATATGAGAGATCAAAAAGAAGAGCTACCTCAACTGAGCTCAGGTCGTCAGACGAACCAACTGGCTCCGGTGGAGATTTGCCAAGACGCGAGGCTGGAGTCCGGGCCATCTTCAGATCCTGCCAACGGATGAAGGGGTCCGGGTCAAACTTGTCCAGGGCACGCTTCCGGCAAGGACCTCGCCGGTCTAAATCAATGCGGGCGAAGCGGTCCTTGGCCTGAAAACAAAAGAAAAAAGGATTAGTCACAATATATAAGTTACCGGTAAACCGACCTGAGTTGCGTAATTTCTTACTTCTTGGGTCGGGGGGTTAGTGGAACTAAGAGGCCGAAGGCCCCACTCCCAATCTTCCGGCATGGTAGTCTGGCAGATCTGCCTAGCCTTGAGGACGACGTCCTTCTTGCCGAGAGGGATTCCGGTGATCTTCGTAGGATCACCGGGACCGTACATCTCGCTCATCTTATGCATGCGGCGCTTGAGAGGAAGCACCCAACGCGAGATAAACGTGCGGACAATATCGTCGGAGCAGATGTCGGTATCCTTCATCAACTGCTTCATGAAGCGTATAACCCGGTTGGTCTCTATATGAGATTCCTTCGGATTGTAGCTCCAGTTGGCCCTCGTGGGCGGCGCCGGATTAAAAGGCGGCAGATCGATAAGATCTGCGGCGCCGTTGTTCTTCACATAGAAGAAGGTCCCTTGCCATAGCCGGCATGACTCGAGACCGGTAAACTTGAAAAAAGGGCTCCCTTGGCGGGAGCCGATGATGCAAGACCCGCATTGTACGGGAGGTTTGGGTTTGGGGATTTCCTTGCCCTGAACGGAATTGATCCGAAGAGCAAAGAAACGGGCAAACGTCTCGCGAGTGGGACGAATGCCGATGTAAGCCTCCATAAAGGTGGCATAGCAAGAGAGATAGAAAACGGTGTTGCCGGGAAGATGTTGAGGTTGGAGTTGGTAAAAATCGAGGAAAGTCCGGAAGAAATCAGAGACGGGAAGGCCGAAGCCGCGCTCGAAGTGAGCGAGAAAGACAACGCGTTCGCCGGATCGAACCACCGGCTCAATCTCGTCGCCAGGGAGCCGGCAGGATACTCCTTCCGGAATCCTCCGGGACCGATAAAGCCGCCGATCTCATGCGGCTAACGTTGGAGCCCATCCAGGCCCCGCGCGTGATACCGGAGGAATCTGCGCCGGAAGTTTCGCTAGAGCTACCGGTATCTTGGTTGCTACCGGAACCAGTGTCCATCTGGGCAAGATCAGCGGTTAATCCGTCGGAGAACTGGCTACGCCGGCTAACGGAAGAAGAGGCAGAGGAAGATTCCTCACTAGACATAAAATTCGGTGCAGAGAAACAAGAATCCCACGATCTACCCCCGCGTGAAGATCTACGAGTAAGAGAAAAAGCAGAAAAAAAGAAGAAGTAAATACGCAACCAACTCAAGATCTAGAAAGCAAGCAAAACAAGGGTAAGTCCAGTTTAGGCCTAACCTGAGGCGGCGGAGTCGCGGAGGAAGAGGTTCGCCGGTGGATTGATGAGCTTGCCGTGGGCGAGGAAGTCCGTCGACGGTGAGGTGGAAAGGAGCTCGAGGAAACACCAATGCTGCGACCACGAGAGGAGCACCACGGAAGTACTTCACGCGGCGAGGTTCGGCGACGTGCGGCGGAGCAGTAGCGGAAGTTCGCCGGGCAGCGGAGCTCGAGCGGCGAACGAAGCGGCGGAGGCGCAGAGAGCAACGGCACTGTGCGCGAAGAAGTGGGGAATGCGAGAAGAGGAAGAAGAAGGGGCGATTTCCCCTTATAAAGAAAGAGAGAGAAGTGGGCCGAAAACCGCTGGGCCGCGACGGTTCGCTCCACGAGCCGCCGCGTGGCGCGGCGATACACGCGTAACAACGGGAAGCCACAGGGAGGCACACACGGATCCAGAGAGGTGGTTGGGATCTGCTGTGAAGCATTTAATACGCGCGCGGAAGCCGAAGGGAAGTGACCCCTGACACTGACGCGTCAGTCACAGTGCGCATGTCACTGATAGGCGCGGGGCCCGAGATATTCTCGACTTCGCCGAGGAGGTATTTAATGACTAAGATGCTGGAGGATAAGATACCGGAGAATGCCTTGCAAGAGAGAAAACGTGAGTCCGGGCAAAGATGCCGGATCTAAGCTAAGCGCCGGATAGATTAAACCGGTATCCAAAATGTGGGAACCTGGCATGGTCTGTTGGATAGAATCCGCCAGACTATACCAGCTTCGGGGACTAATGTTGGGGGGATAACCCCCGGTATGCCAAAGGCATGCCAAACCGGATGGTTTGAACCATCCGGATACCGGTTTAATGTTTATACCGGAGCACACAGATATGGATCTGGCTAAGTGAAGCTAAGCCGATATCCCTAGGAGAAGTATACCGGAACCGGGTAGAAAAGACACCGGGTCACCGGTAAGAAGCGCGCTGTAGCACGTCGGCAGGACTGGTCAAAGATTCTTTCCAGAACTAGAAGACAAAGATGAGCTAATCAAAGTAGCTTTAAACGAAGGGTTGACGATAAAGAGGAGGGTGACGATCAAAGAAGCCGGAGGACGTCAGCCTCCCTGATTAAAGAAGACCCCGGTGTCACCTATGATTAAAGTAACTTTGTAAAGTAGTTTGTCTAGTCGAAGATGCCATTAGGGTTTCTTGCCCTGTAAGCCACCCTCTCCCCTATATAAGGAGAGGGGGCAGCCTCCTTCACGGGCGCGGAACGTAGAGGGAGAGATCCTGTATGTACTGAGAAACTTGTAACCTGTGGAGATCAATAAAGAAAATGATCTAGAGCGAGTTCTTCCTTGTGTCTTTCTTCTTCAACCTCTAGCCTTGGCTAAGTTCTTGAGGAAACCATCCGGAAGTTCATCCCATCTAATCACGAACCCTCCCCCGAATCCTCTAGCGTCCATTCGGCCCCAACTCAAGCCATCCTATGGCATCTGTCTGTTATCCACGACGACAATATGAGCTTTAACAAATTAATAGTAAAATAGCAGGTAACAATTAACGAAGTGAAGTAACAAAGCAAGTAACGAATGGGTTTCAAGTATGACATACAAGGGTGGGGTTCATGGGTTCATTTGATCTCTCTCTCTCTCTCTCTCCAATAGACCAGGTGGCATAAAATAAAGCATATATATATATATATATATGAGTAATTAATTATGCAAGACACAACCATTGTGATAGGAATATCAACATCTATATGAGCATCAACATACCCAAGCATCAAAACAAGTATGAAGATAATACTCTCCCTAAGCGTTTGTAATCCACACCAACACCGAAGATCTAAGTACTAAGTACAAACAATCACCCTACGTTGTATGGAATGAACTTGGTATTAAGTCAGTTATTCAAGGCACCTTTCCTTTCTTATCCCTAGCAGCGTAATCATAGAAATACGCACATATACAACAAATCATCATCTTCTATCACTAAGATGCCGTTCTGTCACCGGGGCTAAGTCACAACACTCAACTATCCCAGTTAACGCACACCATTCTCTCATAGTATTCTACCTACAATGGATTAACACAAAATAATTGCATAGTATATAACATGCATGTGCGCAACCATCAAACTATTGTAAGACACAAAAGTATTTAAGTGAAGCTCGGAGATTGAATCTACCAGTCTATTCTAAATTATAAGATGTTCTAGGTTTTTTTCAATCATATTTATCTAGATACATTTTAGTGTATGTGTTCCCTCAGTTCATTTCAGTATGTAGTTCATACTGAAAATATCCAAAACATCTTATAATCCGGAACATAGGGAGTAACTAGCAAAATTCTAGAAGTGATGCAGACAATTAGTGCACCTCATCATATATATATGGAAGGCGTTGTTGGAGATATGCCCAGGAGGCAATAATAAAGTGTTTATTATTATACCATTGTGTTTAAGATAAATGTTTGCAACCCATGCTATAATGGTGTTAACAGGAAACATTAATACATGTGTGTTTTGTAAACAAACCAGAGTCCCTAGTAAGCCTCTTGTTTAACTAGCTTGTTGATAATCGATGATTAAGGTTTCCTGAACATGAATATTGGATGTTATTAGTAAAAAGATCATATCATTAGGAAAATGATGTGATGGATACACACTCATAGAAAGCATAGCAATAAGATCAAGTCGTTAAGTTTGTTTTGCTATAACCTGTAAGATATATACATAGTAACCTAATTATTCGACCATGAGATCATGTTAATCACCAGCACCAGAGGAATGCTTTGATGACATCAAACGTCACTTCATAACTGGGTGGTTATAAAGGTGGCATTGGGTATTATGAAAGTATGAGTTGAAGCGCATGGATCAGGAGTGGGATTTGTCAATCCAAATAACGGATAGATATACTTTGGCCCCTCTCGATGGAATGACATCCAATTAGCTTGCAAGCATATGAATAGGTCATGATGGATGTCATATCACGGTACGAGTAAACGGTACTTATCGGTAACGATATTGAACTACGTATGGAGATACCAATGAGCGAATCTCGGATAAGTAAGCATGGCGCGACAAAGAGAATCGGTATGTGTATGTTTATGGTTCTTTTGATCATGAAGTCATTGTTGAATATGTAGGAGCCATTATGGATCTCCAGGCCCCGCTATTGGTTATTGGTCAGAGAGGTGTCTCGATCATGTCTGCATAGTTCGCGAACCGTCGGGTGACACACTTAAGGTTCGATGTTGTTTAAGTAGATATGGAATATGAGATGGAGACCGAATGTTGGTCAGAGTCTCGGGTGGGATCCAAGACATCACGAGAAGGTCTGGAATGGTCCGAAGAATAAGATTCATATAAGGAAAGTTATTTTTCGGGATTCAAAAAAGTTCGGGATTATTTCGGTGGAAGACCGAAGTATTTCTAGAGGGTTCCGAAGGGGCCACTAGTGAGCCCACGACCCCGGGTGGGGACACATGAGCCAAGGGGGTGCATCCCATCCCTAATGGGCCAGGCGCACCTGTTGGAGATATGCCCAAGAGGCAATAATAAAGTGGTTATTATAATATATCTTTGTGTTTATGATAAATATTTGCATACCATGCTATAATTGTATTAACCGAAACATTGATACATGTGTGTTATGTAAACAACAAGGAGTCCCTAGTAAGCCTCTTGTATAACTAGCTTGTTGATTAATAGATGATCATGGTTTCGTGATCATGAACATTGGATGTTATTAATAACAAGGTTATGTCATTAGATGAATGATATAATGGACACACACCCATATAAGTGTAGCATAAGATCACGTCATTAAGTTCAATTTGCTATAAGCTTCCGATACATAGTTACCTAGTCCTTCGACCATGAGATCATGTAAATCACTTATACCGGAAGGGTACTTTGATTACATCAAACGCCACTGCGTAAATGGGTGGTTATAAAGATGGGATTAAGTATTCCGAAAGTGTGAGTTGAGGCATATGGATCAATAAGTGGGATTGGTCCATCCCGATGATGGATAGATATACTCTGGGCCCTCTCGGTGGAATGTCGTCTGATTAGCTTGCAAGCATGTGACTAGGTCACAAGATATGACATACCACGGTACGAGTAAAGAGTAGTTGTCGGTGACGAGGTTGAACAAGGTATGGAGATACCGATGATTGAACCTCGGACAAGTGAAGTATCGTGTGACAAAGGGAATCGGTATCGTATGTAAATGGTTCAATCAATCACTAAGTTATCGTTGAATGTGTGGGAGCCATTATGGATCTCTAGATCCCGCTATTGGTTATTTGTCGGAGAGGAGTATCAACCATGTCTGCATAGTTCACGAACCGTAGGGTGACACACTTAAGGTTTGATGTCGTTTTAAGTAGATATGGAATAAGGAATGGAGTTCGAATGTTGTTCGGAGTCTCGGATGGGATCCCGGACATCACGAGGAGGTCCGGAGAATAAGATTCATATATAGGAAGTCACTTTCCAAGTTTGGAAATGATCCGGTGCATTTATGGAAGGCGCTAGAATGTTCTAGAACCTTCCGGAAGAAATCACCATGGAAGGTGGAGTCCCGGTTGGACTCCACCAACCCTAACCAGCCAACCAAGAGGGAAGGTGGAGTCCATGGTGGACTCCACCATCTTGGCCGGCCAAGAAAGGGGGAAAAGGGAGAAGTCCTTGTCCCCCTAGGTTTCGTCCATATGGAAGGTTTTGAATTGGGGTATAATTCGAACTTTTGGGGCAAACCCTAGGGATTCCACCTATATATAGAGGAGGAGAGGGAGGGGCCAGACAAACCAAGCCAGCCGCACCCCCACGGGCTCCCAGGCCGGCGCCCCCTCTCCCTAAACCCTAGCCGCCACCCTCCTCCATATTCTCCCGTAGAGCTTAGGCGAAGCCCTGCCAGAGATCTCCACCGCCACCGACACCACGCCGTCGTGCTGTCGGGATTCCGAGGAGGATCTACTACTTCCGCTGCCCGCTGGAACGGGGAGAAGGACGTCGTCATCAACACCGAACGTGTGACCGAGTACAGAGGTGCTTCCCGACTGTGGCACCGTCAAGATCTTCTACGCGCTTTTGAAAGCGGCAAGTGATCGACTACATCAACAACGAGATCTAATCTCGTAGGCTTTGGAAATCTTCGAGGGTTAGTCTCATGATCTTCTCGTTGCTACCATCTTCTAGATTGGATCTTTGTTTGTTATTCGTTCTTGCGGTAGATTTTTTTTTGTTTTCTATGCTACGAATCCCATCAGCACCATGACCCAAGGCCCAACCGCCCACCCCCCAAAGGATAAGGGAGAATCCTTAAATTAAGGGGGGAACTTGGGGGGCAAGTTCCCCCTCCCCTTGTGCGTTGGCCCTACGGGTGGAAATTCCTTTGTAGCATGGAGCCAAAACTAGACCTAGCCATCTCCATGCACAATTACATCCATAGCATTTAATGTCAATGTCCGATGCAAGACATAAATGTTTAACCATTGCCTTAGGTTTTGAGATCCCCATATTTTCCCTACGAAAATGCAACCAAGATTTGGGTCGTTCTTTATGTCACCCATGTCCTTCATCCCTTCAATACTCTATATTGCAATCCTATCATATATACAACTCGGACATGAGCAATATGGGTTTACTCATTGACAATGAACATGAACATGTGTACTAATTGCATGCAAAAATTTGTAGAGAAAGGACACGTGATAGTGAATGGAAAAAGAACAAATCAAAAGTGTTTTAAAAGGCCATACATGTTCCTTATCCGAGAACCAAATTTTGTTTACTTTGCGCAGACCACCATACATGCCATGTTTTTGTCAGTTTTTACGATTTTCCTACTTAGGGAGGAGAATATGAGCCTAAGCTCTCATTTGAATTTCGGTGCATATTTTTGTGAAAAAGCCGTATTAGGAAACAAATAAATACCATTTACTTTCTTAATAATTCATTTTATATCTTAATAATTCATTTATCTGCATTTCCTCCTCACAAAAAAGAAAATCTTGTTAGGGCGGTGGCGGCGCTAGTAGCGTCATTATCTTGTTGAAGACGCTAGTAGCGTCATTACCTTGTTGAAGGCACCGCCTTGGGATCGATGGGGCGGTGGGTGTGGCTGTGTGTTGGATGGTGGTGGTGGCGGCGGTGTGGCTCCTGTTTCGTCATGGTTCCTTGTGTGCCTTGGTGATCTCCTGGTCCTCTGCAACTGCTTCATCAATGATCAACCCTGCGGCTTCATTTCTGCGTGAGTGGATCCATGGACGGCGGCAAGGCTTCTCAAGGCCAGCTCGGTGCAACGTGTAGATGTGCTCTTTCATGCCCTAGTTGGCAGTCTGGCCCCTGGACCGCTCTCTGCTCAAGGCGAGCATTTCCAATGCCAGCGGTGCGACGCCCTTCGAGACCGATCATGGAAGAGAACGCATTCGCGATGGCTCGCTTCTCCTCCAGGCGAGGACGGCCTACTATGCTGACGACACTTCTTCCTCAAGATCTCCCTTCGACGCCCCCGGTGCTTCGTTCACGTTCAAAGAGCATCGATGACTCCAACTGTATTTCTTGTTTTATCCTTTGTTTTCTATTATCTTTGTTGCTTCTAAGCTGTTCTTCAACATCTTGTATCAGACCTGACCATGGACTTCATTAGTTTTTTTAAAAAAAGAAAAAAAATGTCATGAGCACAACACAAAGCGGCAAGAAAACAAGGACGGAAGAAGAGGAGCGGCAGGGCTAGTGTGAAGCAACAGTCCAGTCCAGGGTCCTTTCCTCTCAAAGTTGTTAGCTCCTGCCCTGCGGAGGTCCACCAGCAGCGACAGAGACAGACCGACAGACACGCTCCCCTCCCAGAGCTTCCTTTTCCTCACGACGCCGACGGTGTCATCCAACCCACCCTCCTCCATCTCCGCCGAACAACCCCACTCCTTCCATTCCACCCAACCACGCGCGCACGGCCGCCGCCTCCAGGGAATCCTCTCGCATTCCCCGCCGCCGCCACCGTAAGTCGACGTCCTCCGCTCCGCCGGAACACCGTGGAGCGGAGATCTGCCCGGGCCTCGAGGACCTGCTCCTTCGGTTGGTGACCAACCCTAACTTGCCTCGATTGCTCCCAGTGTTTTCCGTCTTCCCAGTCCTCTTTTCTGCTTTGTCGTGAATGCGAGCAACCTGATCCAGATACCTCTTCCTTCCTCCTTCCCCAATCCCCTCCAGTTTGTGGCGGATTTGTCCATCTACTGCTACTCGCTGCAGTACTGATGCCCTGCGGTTTGTTTTCTCCAAACGAAGCGTCGCTCGTTAGGTCCGAGCCGTCTGGATCTAGCGTTTGCTTATGTGAACTTTTGCAGGGATTTTTTTTGCCTTCTTGGTCCGTGAGAGATTTACCTGGATCTAGTCTAGGACTAGTCTCTGGATCTGCAGATGCCGGCATTGCATTCGGTAACACGACGGAAGCCTATCACAGTCTAGCGAGTAGAATGTGGGATGATTCGCCGCACCCAGATTCGACCCCCCTCCAGCTTATTGGATTATGCACGCATTGGAGAGAGAGAGGGAGAGATAATCAATCTTTGCAGGAGTAAGAAGGACCCCCTCGCCAAGGGCTTGGTGGAGTCGGCTGTAGGTTGTTCAGCGCGTCGCTCAATTTCTTCTTGTTCAAACTACGCTGTCACTTACCTGCCTGCCAGGGTTCTTTGCTGGAGCTTTAAGCTATATTTACCTCGAGATCTAATGGTGTCGGTGCCATGTTTGTTTGTTTATTCCGCTGCCTAAACTAGCCAGAATCATTTCGAAGACTGGGTCCTGCCTTTTATGTAAACAGTCGCTATCAGTTTTTTCTTGCAAATACTTTACCACCCCCCTCCACAAATTCTGCATGCTTTAGGGAGCCTCGCCTGTACTGACTAGCTTTTGCAAGCATTTGTTATCCAAAAATTATGGCTAAAAATGCGCTGATAAATCAAAAGATTTCCTCTAATATCGCTGCTTCTGTCTGTTTTGGCTGTAATTTTCCGCCAGTGAGCGTGTAGGACTGGATCAGTCGTGTACTTTACGCTACTTTAAAATACAGCATGAACACACTTAGTCCGCTGCCTTGTCATTGCCAGCTTTACCCACCCATTCCACGAAAAGAAAATTCCTAGAATTGTGGCATTTATTTGACGGACTATTTTGAGTTAGCAATGACCTATTTCATGTACTAAATAAAATAGTTAGTAGTATAGTTTTGTTTGTTGCTGCTGTCAACATGATGCTTGCATGGTGGAAATATGGCAACATGCTCTAAAGGAATCCGCAAATTACTTTTGCCACTTTTGATAGGATTTAGTGCGTAATTAATAGCACTATATTTTGCAAGTATTTGTGTTGGTCCAGCTTTACGTTGGCTGTGTTACAGCTACTAGGCTCTGGGTAATAGCTCATGTATATCCCTCTAGAGGAGGAAGCGTTAAGATTATCAGCCAGTTACCACCTTGAACATTTGAGTTGCCGCGATCTGTTTGGACTTGCTAAAACTCTGCTAGAAGGTTCATCTTCTAAGTTCATCTAAATCTCATCTCTTCTAATCCTTATGTGCTGTGTAATTCTGTTTGGTGAGTTTCCCTTATTCGTATTCTTAGCATTTTGTTTTGAAATTGTTTCCTCTGAATGGCATAATTATGAATCTTGTGTGCATATCCATTTTGTACACCCAAATTGTCGTTACTCGCATGTGTTTGATGTGTTCTTTTATCAGGTCATGATGCAAAGTGTTTGTCGTATCTGATATGCTGACGGCGCGCTCCAAAGATTTCTAGTCTCATTCAATACCTAATACAGCTACCGCGACGCACTCTGAGGTCATAGCTGAATCTACTGGTTCAGAACATGGGTTCTCGGTTTCCATCCCACCAGTTAAGCAATGGGCTTTATGTCTCTGGACGACCTGAGCAACCTAAGGAGAAGGCTCCGGTTGTTTGCTCCGCAGCTATGCCATACACTGGCGGGGACATTAAGAAATCTGGAGAACTTGGGAAGATGTTTGATCTCCATGCTGAGAAGTCACGCAAATCTGGCCCTTTGGGCAATCAACCTTCAAGGAATACTTCATTTGGTGGCGCGGCTTCCAATTCAGGACCAGCATCTAGTGCTGTTGGTCGATCCAACTACTCTGGTTCGATTTCATCAGCGGTTCCTGGCACTGGAGGTTCAGCAAGAGCAAAGACTAATTCTGGACCACTCAATAAGCATGGAGAACCAACAAAGAGATCTTCTGGACCCCAATCAGGAGGAGTGACCCCAATGGCCCGCCAGAATTCTGGCCATTTACCTCCTATTCTTCCTACAACTGGGCTGATCACGTCAGGACCTATCACTTCTGGGCAGTTGAATTCGTCTGGTGCTCCGCGAAAAGTATCAGGCGCTCTCGATTCTAATGTATCCATGAAGATGCGAGCCACCTCGTTTGCTCATAATCAGGCTGTTACAAATCTTAACGAGGAAACTGGCTACTCAATAAGGGCCAGTGTGCCAAAGCCAATACTCTGGACAGCCATTCTGCTCTTTGTTATGGGGTTCGTAGCTGGTGGCTTCATTCTTGCCGCCGTTCATAATTCAATTCTGCTAGTTGTTGTTGTGGTGATATTTGGGTTTGTTGCTGCACTCTTGATTTGGAATATTTGCTGGGGAACAAGAGGAGTCACTAGGTTTGTCAGTCGATATCCTGACGCTGATCTCAGAAATGCAAAAGATGGAGAGTATGTAAAGGTTACCGGGGTATGTTTAATACTGGCCACCTTTTTTGACTTGTTCAGTTATTCCATCTTAATGATTTGTGTTCAGTTTTGTGGTTTCTGTTTTTGTCATATATCTGCTTGCCTATGTTACAATGTAGAAGTAAGTCTGAAATTACATTATCTCTTGATGCTTTTGCCGGTTGTGGCGTATTGCTCAACTGCATTGTTATTAACTCACAATGTAGTAATGCTACTAACTGTTTCAGTAGTTATAATTTTTACATACATAGGTTTGACAGAACACTTCAGATAGTTTCGAAAAATAAAATTTGGGCACAGAGATCAGTACCATGAGCATGTAACAATATTTAGTCCACTTAAGAGTGACATATTTGTTTAGTACACTTGACAATTTACCTATTGTTTACTACCAGTATAAGGATTTGAGGTCGACTGATCATTTTGTAATAATCTAATATTTTTTCCATAGATTTTTTCTTTTAGTAGTTGGCTCGTAGTCATAACTGATTTAGGCAGTAGCACTAACCTCATCTGTTCTATTTAACTTGACAGGTCGTTACTTGTGGAAATTTCCCCCTCGAGTCCTCGTTTCAAAGGGTTCCAAGATGTGTGTACACTTCAACCTGCTTGTATGAGTATAGGGGTTGGGACTCAAAAGCTGCCAACACTCAGCATCGCCGATTTACTTGGGGATTACGGTCAATTGAGGTGATTTTTCATATTAGCTAGAAAATTTGATCATCAAGAAGCTGTGGATCTCAGAATGGGCTAGTGTCCTGCAATTATGAGATATAATCCAAACTATCGCAACTCCTATCACATTAATCATGCCTCTTACATACTCCTTTTTCTTTGCAACAACTGCAGCGACATGCGGTTGATTTCTACATCTCTGATTTCCAATCTGGGCTGCGAGCATTGGTCAAAACAGGGTACGGTGCACGGGTAACCCCATATGTGGATGAATCTGTTGTTATCGACATAAATCCAGAAAACAAGGACATGTCCCCTGAATTTTTAAGATGGCTACGGGAGAGGAATCTCTCAAGTGATGATCGCATAATGCGCCTAAAAGAAGGGTATTGCTGTTTCTTTTATTCTAGTTTTGGCACCTGTAGCACACAAACATGTGGACATAGTTATTCATTTCAACTCACATGGGTGTTAACATTGCAGATACATAAATGAGGGAAGCACTGTGAGTGTCATCGGTGTTGTTCAAAGGAATGACAATGTGTTGATGGTTGTTCCGCCTCCTGAACCCTTCAACACTGGCTGCCAATGGGGCAAGTGCCTCCTCCCAACTAGCCTTGATGGACTAGTGTTGAGATGTGAAGATACATCAAACGGTGATGTAATACCAGTTTAGCTAGCTAGCCTCGCTCTGGCAGTTCACCTGGGAAAAAAAGAAAAAGGAAAAAGTGCCTGTCAAAATATTTGACTTGGGGTTTGTTCCGTGGATGTTTGGATTGAAAAAAAAAATGTGCAAATGCGGGTTGTGATTATGGTTAAGTGCAATATGGGTGGTCAGTTACTCATGGCTTGATTGTGTAGTATTTTATGTGTTTTGTTCTTTTTGGTTGAGCTATGAATACCTGTAAGATGGATGGCTTGAGTACTACCATGGAGCTGTTTGGAGTTTTAGTGGAATCATGTTCATATGTTCTTTTTTGGTTTGTAGAATTTCAGCAATGTCATAAACCATCATTCCAATTCCCCTTTCTTTATCTATATTTCTATGCGTATAATTCTATCTATAATTGTAGGTATATAGTGTACAAGGATGAACATTTTTTGATGTATTTTGCCCAGGATTTGGTATCTGTTTAGCTTTTGATCATGCTAAATTATGATTGATGCACATGCTTGCAGGAGCAGATAGTTTGCGCTTCACTCAGTTTCAGACGACATTACCTTACCTGATCGTTTTGGTTGTAAGAAGCTCCTGCATGGTTTGTTGATCTGCCTTTCTGTTGCCACGTGTAGCAGTTGCTTACGCAGCAAAGTCGTATCTTCCTTTGTCAGATAAAAATAACCTCCAAATACAGAAGGTTAAAGTAATATTGAGAAGCAAACGAGAGAGACAACAAATGATTCAACTGTTCTATTCCATTGATGATTCACATCTTATATACAAGGGGAAGAGATACGAATATGGGTCAGGTCCGTTCGAAGAGGTGTGTGGAAGAGTTGTGTCTCTTGACCAACCAATCAACATAGAGAATTACAAGGGGGAGGATTATCTCTTTAATTAACCTATTAATTAAATCCTAACACTCCCCCTAATTCTTCCTTGTCCTTATGCTTGTTATGCTTGGTCATCTTTAGAATCATCTTTGGAATCATCTCCTCTAAAAATCCCGTGGAAAAAATATGAGGAGAGTAGTGTGTATGATATGTTGGTAAAACTCCTTAAAATCCAGTGGGAAAATAAGGAGAAAATGGTGTAACATATAATGGTTAGATATGCTGTTAAAACTCCTTCAAAACCCAGTGGAAAAATAAGGAGAAAATGACACAACATATAATTGGTATTGTCTCTTTGTTAATTCGATATGAGAAAAAACCTTGTAAAAGGGAAAATCCCCATAGAGTATAGAGAACAATATATGTCGTATATATTTTCCTAAAAACCCCGACAGGGAAAATAGAAAATATGACATATCATCTTGTGTTGATATTACCTCATTAAAAACCTTGATGAGAACCTGTATAGTAAACTCATAAAGGGAAAAAGAGTGTAATATGATGTTTTGAACATGATTGATTCAGGAAGATACCCCTCTGATTCTTGCAAATTTGGAAGCCGTCACATACCAATTCCATAAAATACTTATGGAATGCTAAAGTTGGTAGAGACTTCTTGTAACGGTCCAGGAAAATCCCCTATTAGATTTTTCGTGTGCCTTTTCTTTTTGTGCATCATCATGACATCATGCATCATATTATCCATGTTTTTAACAAAATAAAATTATTTTCAAATAAAATATTTTATTTTATGCTCTCATATGGTTTCTATATAAAACCTCCTCTTGTCTTTTCATTTAACAAAACGCCAAACTTGATATTTAAAATGTTGCAATTTGTTTTGGCTCGGTAATGAAGTTTCAAAAATGTGCTTGGATCTTTCCTACTTCGTTTCTTTCCCTCATCCTGGTCTCTATAAATTCTTTTCTGCTATTTTTGGCTTCCTTTAAATTCTTTTGTAATTCCTGAAAGTTTGATTTCAGTGAGCTCTCCAACCTGGCTTACTCTTTCCCTATGTCTGGCTCTAGCTTTTCCTTCCTAGAGCCAAGAACGCCCTGGTGGCTCATGTTACTTCTTCGCTGGCAGGAGACGAGAAAGTCCCTGTTTATCATCTTGCTCATGTGGTCACGCAGCATGCACCACCACCGCACCAGCTCTGCTTTTCCCACTCTCTTAATCCCAATCCTAAGAACCCCAGAAAACCCTAGCCTCTCCTTTCCCACCTCGCGCCGCCACTCTCCCGTCTCTCTTCTCTGTAGAACGACCGAGAACGCCGCCTCAGGTCGCCGACGCCCTGCCGCCACGGATCATCCCGTGCCTCGCCGAAACTACCAGGAGCTCCGCCTTATCGCCAGGACCGTCCTCGTCCAAGGAATCAAGCCGGGAAGCCCCTAATCGATGCAAACGGCCCATTCTCTTCTCCAACCCCGGCGAAAACATCGTCAATTTCGCCGCCGGTCGGCCACCTCCGGCCTTCCCGACGTGTTCTATCACTTCCTGGTGAGTTCCTCCTCTGTTTCGATCAAGATCAAGATGTATCCAACCTCTTTCTGTTGCCCTCCAAAACTGACGAAACTGTCGCCTCTGTCTGCACGAGTGCATCTCCGCGATGGTCGACGCAGGCCTCCGCGCCGCACGCGCTCGTCCCTGCCGTCCTTCTTCCCAGCTGTTGACCTCGTCGTCTCTGCTCTGGTCGAACCCTCCCTGTCCTCGGTGAGCCTGCGACCTTTCCCCGTCTCAATCCTGCACCGCTGCTGCAACGCACGCGCACGAGGGCGCCTCCTGTTTTGGGCGTTGCTGTTTATGTCGCAGCTTGTTTTCTTCACTTCGTTCAGTTTCGTCAGGTCTGCTACACGGTCCGTTTTCAAGTTGCTTCACGTCTCCATCGGCAACATCTGCACAGTAGCCGACTGGTTCGTTCCTTGATCCGTTTCTCAGCAGAACCAAGTCCAAGTCCTCACGACTGCGAATTAAATCAACCATTTTTTCCTCTGTTCTGGTTCAGATTTTTGTGGCCGAAGAAGCTTCAGTTTAGGCATGCGCCCTTCACAATCAGCAACAACAGCATAGCTCAGCTGGACATGAGTTCAATTCGTGGCGAGTCGAATTAATCCGCTGGCCATCATGCACGGCAGGTTCAGCCCAGTTCTCTCTGCGTAGCCTTTCTTTTTTATCTGTTTTGCATGTAATGGTTAAATCCATATCTTTTGAACTCTATTTTCAAATGCAAAGTATTTTATATGAAAATCTATCAGAAAAATATGTACAATCTGAATATGATACCCATATGCTGTTTGCATCTTGCATCATGTCACGTCGTGATAGTTTTGCATATCCACTTAATATAACATGCGGAGTATTTGAAATTGCCAGATACGGTTTTCCACTTCGCTTAATATTGTGTAGCTCACCCATACCATGTCTTGCCATGCTAATCAACATTTAATATTGCCGGTAGAAAAATAACGCGAACCTAATAATTGTTTGTCCGGGGTTCCAACTCCGATTAATATGGATAAGTTGCACCGCATCATTGCTGCCATGTCATGCATGCCTGCATCTGCTCATGCTGGATCTTATTTATTCGTAGTAGTAAGACTCGCATCTGTTGTTTGTCTAGCATTTGCTTCTTCCCGGATAGGATCGCGAAGTGGTGTGGTGAGATACGACAAGTTCTCCGGTTGTTCCTCGGCAAGCTTTAACAGGCAAGCATTTCCCCTATACTCCTGCCCCTGCAGAAGTCGCTCACCTATTTTATTTTGCCTTCTCCCTCATGCTATCCTTAAGTTGCGTTCTTGTCACGTGTCCCTTCCACTTGTACCTCAAGCAACCCATATTGCCACCACCAACCACCAACCTCCTACAGCTGTTGTTTGGTTACCGGGTCTGCCTTGCGAGTCGTAGTGCATGCTAGTGCTGTTTATATCTCGTTACCGTTACTGCTATTTTATCGGGTTATCTGTTGGGAATCATGACACATGGTTTATGGTTATATCTGTTGAGGATATCATGGTTATTTGTTAATAGTTGTTAGCGGAGGCATCGGTGAGTCAGCTGCTCGTTTTGTGACGGCTTACTTGTGTTTCTTTATAACTTAGGACCCGAGTTCCTGTTATCTGTTCCGAGACTGAGCGCTCTAACCACACGTGGGTATGTTTCTGGGTCTCCCCTTGACCACTGCCGGAATCTACAGCTTTATCCAGTGGCCACAACTAGCTTGCAACATTTTACCATTTGTTTTTGCGTGCATGCCAGCTTGTTACTTATTTACTTTGGGAAGCCCCTGGGTGCCTTGTATCCCTTGTTTCTGGTATGCACGTATAGGTGCGGCACGTGCGTTTATCGCATGCTGAAGCGGGTCATTCGCCCCAGTGTGTGTTTTGACCCTCTGAAGCCATCCTCGCAATAGCTAAGTCCGCTTCGGAGATACGGCCGGACTTCGATACGGGTTCAACTTGGTTAGGTGGCTTCCTGGACATTGTTGTAGTGAAGGAGAGTGCGAGTCGTGATATTCACCTGTCGCAAGTGGGTTGATCGTGCGTGTGGGTACATTTGGGCAACCCCTGCAGGGTGTACATCTTATCGATAAGCCGCGTCCGCGGTTATGGACGACTTGGAGCTGTATGACTCGACCATAGACAACTTACACATGTTGTTTCAATACTAATAACTTGCATAGTAAGATAGAACAACTTAAATAATAACTGGTTAAAACTTGTCAACCGTGTGCGTGCCCTTGTAAGTACTTCCTTGCGAGGGGGGAAAGCGTCGGCTGTGTTTTGTTTGCAGAGTATAGACCTGCTAGTTTATGCGCTCTCTCATCTTTTCTGGTTAGACGACTGTTGTAGAGTGTCTCTATAGGTTTTTAGTGCTTGCGCGCTGCCGCTTAACCACACCATATTGCCTATGACGTTCCTCTTGCGTCCTCTAAGTCCCCTGCGTGCCTCAAGTACAAAGGACGACTGGTTGACGAATGCTTATCGTCTTGAAGTCTTGTTAAGTACGAACCCGTACTTATTGCTGCTTCTACAGGACATAACCGGGCAGGTATGAAGATATGTTCGATGAAGACGACGCTAGCAAGGTTACCCTTCCGGCTTGGCCTGGGCAGGGTTATAGACGCCACTGGTTATCTTCAGGACTCTTAGTCCAAATTTGTATCTTGTCCGTACTCGGACGTATTTGATCTTCTGTATGATTTGAATCTTTGTATGTATCTATTTGTATCTTGACTCGATGGAGTTGTTGATGTAATATATCTGTATCTTGTGGGCTCTATTGTAATCCTATTGTAATGTTACCTCTCGTGATTGATTCCACCCGCATCGCATGCATGTTTCGGTGTGTATGAGGCGCTTGGTGGTGCGTCTCCTAGAATCGATATCGTGCGGATTTCGGCGGATTCGCTGGGATCCTCATGGTACCGGTTTTGGGGCGTCACACTTCTTGAACAAACCAACGAGATTATCACATTATTTGACTTGCAAGATATTTATTCCCCAACTCTTCCGGAGTTCATGGAGATAAACAATTTAGGGGCAATATGCTTTATGATATTGCTCTTGATGTATCATTTTTGCATCTATGCAACACAAGCGACATTATCTGTGTAGATAATGGTTGATGATTCAAGATAACCAATACCAAATGACTTATGTATGTGGTTTATCATTCCGTAAAGCTACACGTGTTGACGCGGCTTTGTATTTCAGAATGATTGGTAGGTGTAGTCACCGGAGTGTCAATTCTACCAAGTTGATACATATTGTGGGGATCATTCAAGTAGCCAACATCAGTGTATCCTGATGATATTGGAGTTCAGTTTTCTGAAATTACAAGAATATGTCAAGTAATGTGTGGTGCCTTGAAGATATCGAAAGATATTCTTGATTCCCAACCAATTGTGTTGGTGGGTCGAATGACACTAAGATATGGAACTTCTAGTCCCAACATTCGTTCTACATCATCCCGTGGTTTGTGTGAATCTTTCTCTACGTCTAGAGATCGAACAACCGGCACGGGAGATGGATATGACTTGTCCATTTTAAGTTTCTCCAATATATATGATGTAGGCAACTTGGTGTACCATAATACTTGAGTGAAGTAGCTCGACTTGTAATATCAAAGCACTATTTGGGTTTTACCAAATCCTTCATCTCAAATCCAGCCTTTTAGATGATCACGCGCTTCGTCATTGCAAGAGTGATCCTTGTGTATGAAAAACACACATGGGTAATCATCATTGTAGGAGTAATCCTTGCGTATAAGAAACTCACTACATCGGTTGTACCAAAATATACCGACAACAATAAGCCATGTTGTGACTTATCAATTTTACAGAATACATGTTGCATTTGCATTTCGATTCGGATTGTGATTCCACCGGGAACCATACATGTCCAAATCTAGTGATCCACATGGATATGCAGTCACTACATCTATCAACTACATAGATAGCTGATTTTGTATTGCCGATGATATAATGTATCGGAAATAGGATTCCACTCGCGTCTGGATATTAGGTCTCGGATCTCTGCGTAAATCCGACCTTGTGCTACAAGCTTTGCTTTCTCACCACCTTGTTATCTCATTCTGTTTCTGGAAGAGAATATATTGAACCGCATATGGAATTCATTTGAAGGAGCGAGGCTAATTCTGCTTGGATTGCACCCTTCGATTGTTTCAGTCCAAGCAAGTGGTTTACACTCTGCCATGGCCATAGTCTTTGGATCTGAATCATTTATGAAGGATGTTTGCAATCATACAAGAGAAATATTGTCGAAATTTGTAGGCTTTAATCATATGATTCTCCAGAATCAATATAGTTGGAGGAAATCTCCCAAACACCCATGATGACTCTTCGTGATTTTTCAATGCGAGTGAGTCTGGATGTTCCGATGTCCCAGCTAGTGTGTGCAAGCTAAAGCTGGGTTGTGGAGGTTTCCCTTCCACTGGGTGTATACTACCCATAAGGTGTTAATCAACGCTAGGTTGATATGCATTTACTGATTCAGAAGATTTCTCCTCATTTTACCTTATTGCTTCTAGGAAGCTAGATCCTGGTTAGAGGCCGCACTACTCCCCCTCTTTTAAGAAATAGGGAGTTGAGTGGTTTTTATTGGTACCTCCACTCTCCCGATCGCATTTCTAGCCGGATTAAAATATTATATAACACCTTTGAGATCAATAAATGAATCTGGCAGGTTATTTGCGAATTGTTGCAAATTTGTGAATCCTAGACGTATAGTCCATATACTTGAGTATGTGGACATGGGGAGGAACGTGGAGTTCCAAATGATTTCCTGGCATTCTATTTGATACTTGAAATCTCCCCCTAATGCCTGGAAATATCCATCCTTCAATATTTGCAATAAGCGTACGAGGCTATGAACAGATCCCTTATGAGGAGTTCAAGGTACTTAGTGATCGACAGAGATTTGTACCCCACATAGATCCCTAATTTGTGGGCCTATGATGTACGCTGCGGTGGTGAGATCGGTATGCGTGAAGCGATTCTGAACTTATGCAGATGGGAAATGCTCAGAGGATTTTCACGTATCAATTGCAGAGGGGAAGTTCTGCGATATGCAATTAGTTAGTCAAGGGTGTGTAAAGCCGCATGATTCCAGAGTGAAGTTGGTAAAATTTCAACTCATTAACAAAGGTCGTGCAACGAGCCCGATCCTCTTGCTCAGATATTCAACCAAACCCTTTGTGTATGGACATATGTGAAAAAGTGCTGAACTCCAATCTTCGAAAGCCATGCAATAATTATTGAAGGCACATGAAGAGAATTTTGCATCATTGTCCATTCGAACTGATTATAATTCGTTTTCAGTCCACACTATGGTTGGAAGAGGCTACAAATATCACCTCGAATGCATTTGATCGAGGGACTTCAATGATCCAGCTTTGATGTTGAGGTATATGAGAACCTCAAAATGAGCTACATAATATCCAATTTTTAAGGAAACTTAGCTTCATGCAAATCATGGCCAATGGAATTGATTTATAGGCAACATGTGCTACGGGTTGAATGTACATGTAGTACAATCCAAACAATAGAGAGGGTACCTTTTCAAATATTTGTTCCTCATCCATTGGACTGAATCCCGTAGAAATCTATATATCGAATTGGAGAGTTTCCGTTGTGGAAATATTTATCAAATATATTGAAGACATTCAATCTTATTCATACCAGAGTGTTGATACAATATATTGTGAAATACAATATATATGTTCTATTACAACAACAAAAATGGACATGAATAAATTGATCACTAAGGAGATAATGAGACTAGTTAAAGTCTCCAAACATGTCGGTTGAGGCATACTCAATGATCATGTTCTCCGTGCCCATAGGCTCCTGTGACCGCTAGAGAGTCATGGTGTTGCAATGTCAAAGAGAAACATCTCGCGAACAACCATCTCTATTAGTGCAATCTGGATGAAGGTTGAAGTGAGCTTCAAACTTTTTTCCCTGAGGTGCTTTGCATGCTAGGGATTGTTAATACAGAATAAGCATATGTTATTGGTGTGGCATTTCTCTGTCATATGCGTATAACATTCACACTCGATCTGGATGTATGTTGCCTTGTGATGTACATGACAACATACTTTTACTCTTCTGTCAGCGGCGTGGCTCCAGTCGGAGGTGAATCCTGTGGGGCTTGGATTGCACGCATTATCCCATGAAATGCAGGAGTGATCTTGATGGTCATGTCCCATGTAGGGTAGTTGTGGCCATTGAGGGCAAATGCCTCAAATCCTTTTTCGGCCATCATTTATTTACATGGGTGAACCAGAAATTATTAATTTACAATTGGTAAATCAAAAACCATCATGATTATGTTGTAATGAACTTTGCAAAATAAATAAAGATTCAAGGCGTTGGCTTGAAATCATCAGTGTGAACCTCAAATTGTTAAGTATGACACTTTGTAGATAATCTCCAAAAGAAATTTTGGAGTTCGTCTCTCAGCACTAGAGAGTATAATCTGATGGAATCAGTAGATACTCATAGTTCTAGTGCTTATGTCATAACTTAATAAAATGTATGGGAAATCACTTGATAAAGTAATCATGGTAGTGAAGATAATCTGCAATGCAGTAGATCCACACACTACCTATGATCCCAAAACATCAATTTGAAGAAGTCACTTAGAATTTTGCATATCAATTCTTGCTCGTATTAAGCCAAAGGTTCAATTGAGACGATGAATTGATTCTTATTTGCAAGAGATTAAAAATCTCAATTGCAAAAATAATGGAGGTAAAGAATCTCAACATGTATAGAACATGGAAATCATTTACACTACAATTTTATTCTGAAATATATAATACTCAAAAGAAGCAGTAGTCAAAATATATTGAAAAATACAGTCCTAATTGTGATGAGTACTAAATCAATAGTACTACACACGAAACAATTTGCAGAACCAAAAATATTCAGATTCGATATGTAAATTGGAGTAGGACACTGGTTTGTGGCTGGTTGTGAGAGTTCTGAATGTGAATACAGGGGGTCTTCAAGCAAAACGAGTGACCAGATAAGGTTTGTTGACCTTCTCCCGTTCGGCCACAGGTCATAAAAAAATTCCCCACATTACTGCAGCGAGAGTTGCCTGGAAAGAGTTCCAAGCCGCGCCGGCCAAGGGACCACCACCGTGAGAACGTTGCTGCTCTGCGGGGAAACCACGACGCGTCGAGCGCTGCGGTTCGTGAAGACCAAGCCAGCCGCGGCAGCGTACTCTAGGCTGGGAGCGCCTTAGGCGACCTCGTCACCAGAGTCGCGCCAGGAGCCAGCGCTGCTCTACAGGAAGCCGCCATCGGAAGGGGCCGCAGAAGCGCGTGCTCCACCGCCGCAACGCTAGTGACAGGGGCCGTCGTTCGTTAGCCGCCGCTAGTGTGGTTTCCGGGCCGTGTGCGTCGAGCCAGGAGGCTGCAGTCGCCGGCGCACCGCAAGGATGCATGCCGTGCGGTTTTTACAGAAGTTGTCCTCCTTGGTCTGGTTGACACTGCCGTGGAGCGCCGAGCGCGAGCCTTGCCGTCGTTGCTTCGGGCCTCCGCGCCAGGATTCATCATGGATCGTGTGCTATGCGAACGCACTAGTTCTCTTCCAATCCGTTTAGAATACACATGCAAAAAGTGCAAGGGATTAGTTCAACGGTTCCAACGGAAATGAATACTAATTTACTCAATCGATGCACAATCACAGAATGGGTTAATGCAATTGCATGCATCAATTGTTATCTAATCAATTTATGGAGATCAATTTTCCTTCCGATGTGTGTCCTTGCAACGCGCATGCTCTTTGTTCTCGGATGGCCAATTTCTCCGACGGAAAGCAACGCCATGTCCATGACTTCGCTTCACCGGACGTGGTTAATGCTTTTAGTAGATTGCTCTCGTAACGTGTTAAAGTAATATCGAGAAGCAAATGAGAGAGACAACAAATGATTCAACTGTTCTATTCCATTGATGATTCACATCTTATATACAAGGGGAAGGGACGCGAATATGGGTCACGTCCGTTCGAAGAGGTGTGTGAAAGAGTTGTGTCTCTTGACCAACCAATCAACATAGAGAATTACAAGAAGGAGGATTATCCCTTTAATTAACCTATTAATTAAATCCTAACAGGATGAAGTTAAATACCATAGAAAGTTTGCGACACTTGTGCATAGTATGTGTGGCATTTGTTATGAGAACTTAAAGCAACAGATGTTGCCTTTTTTCCACTTTCATGCATATTTTTTTTTACATTCTACTCATGAACATAAAGAGTATTCTCTATTTTTTAAAATAAACTAGCTAACTATTTTTTTTGATAAAGGGAATATATTAATATTAAAAGATACCAATTACACCTAGCCTCTGCAACAACGCTCCATCCTAGTGGTAACACCTGCAAAAAAGATAAAAAAAAATTAAGAAATAAAAGTCCCGCTACAACATTCCAAACATAACAACAGCAATACAACCACCACTGTGACAACACCTGAAATATAGACTCTCCAAAAGCGACGCCTCTAAGAAAGGAACAGTGCACCAATACCGGCATCGCCCGACCAAAGGTCTTAGGTTTTCAACCTAAAGATAGTCCCACTCTCAAAACAATGACTTCAACAAGATCATTGCCAGACACAACCAATTAAGGCAGACTTTGGGTTTTCATTCTGAAAGGTAAGACTCTGAATTTCAACTGTGCTACCGCCCCCACTTGCATACCACCGATGCGGAGCCTGGAACACCAAGCAAGCCCCTCAGCGTCACGGAGACTCGAACCTCCTTTAGCCAATCCACCAATCCGGCCTTTATGATCTTCCTTCTTCTGACTTTACCATGGACCAAAAAGTTACTTGATGTCAACATATAATAGAGCTTCGTGCCGCTGCCTTCTGAACCAAACGGTCGTATTAAAAACATGGGTGCGCGCGACCGAATACCACCCGATCCAACAAACTCCAGGCAAAAGATGCACTGTTCTATTTGCCGATGGAGCTTTCCGAAACTCCGCGGATCATGCGTACCGCCGCCGAACCGCCACCCGGGGTGGAGGCCGCCACCACTCCACCCACTCCTCCATGGCTACCGACGAAGAGCATCAGGCCCCGGCCAAGCAGCTATGCCGCCCGGCTTCCTCCACCGGCGCCTCATAACCTCCCATGGAACGCCGCCGCGGAAATCCTCTCCCCCCTTCTTCATTCGACGAAAGGGCCGCCGCCACCGCCGCCGGGGCCGGGGTCGGGGCCGGCAGCAGCGGCGGCCTGTGGGGCGGCGGCCTGTGGGGCGGCGGTCTGAGGGGCGGCTGCGCGGGATGGGAGGGTTCCTCCGTCGCCGCCCGGTAGGGGGGCGGGAGAGGAGGTAGGGTTGCACTATTTGTGGGCTTACAACACTTTTTTCAACTAACTATGCATACATTATTTAAAAAGTACGCAATAAAATGAATCAAGCAACCTATGAATTTAGAACTCTAGGCTGTTCTTTTCGAGACCCATCCTACGGTCTTTTAGGAAGGTCGACCCGTTTGACAGCAGCAGCATTTGCACATATTGCACCTCTAAATACTAGGAGACGAGCGGCGCCCAGGTGGGGCATCCGGGCATGGTCCTGTGCGCGTCACATCTTGATCATGGTGCTGTAGCATAGCATCACTCGCTATCGCCTCTACCAACCAGCAACCACAGCCACAACCTACAAGGGCACTGGCTTAATAATATCTCCTACAGAACAAGGAAGTGGAAAATGATGTATCAGCAGCAAGTTTTACCAAATCAAAAGCAACGAATTCGAGCTGCCAAATTGACCATTTAATGTTTTTGAGCTGCAAAAGCAAAGGTTAGGAATTCTCTAGTTCACGAAAATGGCCTGGTCAAAGAGGATGAGCTCCATTTTGATGATCCGGTTTTGGAAGATCTTGGGAACCCCATTACCGAGGATGAGGTCAAAGAGGCAATAAATCAAATGCCCGGTGACAAGGCTCCCGGGCCGGATGGGTTCACCGAGCTCTTCTTCAAGAAGTGTTGGGACATCATTAAGAACGATTTGATGAAGGTGGTAAATGACTTTGGGAACCTTCATGTGGCAAATTTTCATTGGCTTAACTCCGCCAACATCGCCCTTTTGCCAAAGAAGGAGGGGGCGGAGGATATCTCGGATTACCGCCCTATTAGCCTCATACATGCTATCGCCAAGATCATGCTAAAGTGCTTGCTCTCCGTTTAAGCCCTTTGATGAACGACCTCGTCTCCAATGCCCTAAGTGCTTTCATCAAGAAGAGGAGCATTCACGACAACTTCCTCTATGTGCGAAACCTCGCCAAACGCTTCCACAAGAACAAAACACCGGCGCTCCTCTTCAAGCTCGATATTCGCAAGGCCTTCGACTCCGTCCGTTGGGAATTCATTGTTGACCTTCTCCAAAGACGGGGCTTTCCGAGCAGATTTCGCAATTGGATCACCGCGTTGCTCACCACGTCTTCCTCCCGGGTGCTACTCAATGGCATCGCCGGATACCCCATTGTGCATGGGCGTGGGCTTCGGCAAGGAGATCCGCTCTCTCCGCTTCTCTTCGTGCTTGCCATTGACCCTTTGGCCAAGATCCTTGAAGGTGCTACCCGTCATGGCCTTCTTCACAAACTTCGTGGGCGAGGAAACATTTTGCGCACATCCCTTTACACGGACGATGCGGCGGTCTTTGTTGCTCCCTTCCGTGAGTACATCATCAACCTAGCTAAAATTCTTGAGAGCTTTGGAGAGGTCACCGGTCTTTGCACTAATTTCCAAAAGAGCTCCGTCGTGCCTATCCGGTGTGATGGGTTTAACCTTGACGACATCCTTGAGGGCATCCCGGCTACTAAAACATCCTTCCCCTTGAAATACCTCGGCCTTCCGCTGTCGGTTTGGCAACTTAAGAGGGTGGATTTCCAACATCTTGAAGACAAATGCTCCGGGAAACTACCAACATGGGGAGGCAAGTATATCACCATGGTCGACTGCACGGAGCTCGTTAGATCTGTCATCACTTTGCAAGCCACCTACTACCTCACACCTCTTGTCCTACCGCTGGGCACTATAAGTTTCATCAACAAAATCGAGAGGGCCTTCCTTTGGTCGGCTAAGGATACAACGACCGGAGCCAAATGCAAAGTAAATTGGAAACGGCGTGCCGCCCCAAGAAGCTTGGAGGGCTTGGTGTCATGAACTTGGACAAATTTGTCACGGCCCTTCGTCTTCGTTGGCCTTGGCTCGAGTGGAAAGATAGTTCAAAAATTTGGGCGGGCTCTAAAAACCCATGCTCCAAAGATGACATGGAAATTTTCTACGCCGCAACCACCATTACCATTGGTGATGGTCGCAAGACCCCTTTTTGGGAGGCCCCTTGGCTTGATGGGAGCAAGCCCATCGACTTGGCTCCGCTCATCTTTGCTTCTTCGAAAAGGAAAGCTTGGAATGTCAAAAAAGCATTAGAAGATAATGCTTGGGTGCGCATGATCAACCTTGATGAAAGCTTCACCATGGACCATCTTACACAATTTGTGGCTCTATGGATAAAACTACAAGACGTGCATCTTCATGATGAGGCCCCCGATGATATTTCTTGGAAGCTTACGGCCAATGGCCAATACTCGGCCAAGTCGGCCTATCATTTGCAATTCTTGGGCTCCACTTTCTCCTCCCTTCACAAGTCGGTGTGGAAGGTTTGGGCACCTCCTAAGGTCAAGTTCTTCGCATGGCTTCTCACTCAAAATAGGATTTGGACCGCCGGCCGGCTACAAAAGAGGGGGTGGCCAAATTGCGGGTTGTGTCCCCTATGCAAGCAAGTGACAGAGTCGGTCAATCATCTTTTCATCCATTGCCGGTTCGCCGTGCGACTTTGGTGCTCCGTGCGGGATTGGCTTGGCCTTCCCAACTTGCAACCAAGCCAATGGGCGGGTCTCTCTATCAAGTCTTGGTGGGATTTTTTGACCACCAATGTCGGTCCTAGTCGCAAAGCCGTGGCCTCCATCTCCTTGCTTGTCCTTTGGGAAATTTGGAACGAGAGGAATGCGAGGGTCTTTCGCAACAAGCATGCCCCACATGTGGTTATTCTTCAAAATGTTAAACGTGAAGCCCGTTTGTGGGCTTCCGCGGGAGGAAAACATCTTAGGGATATTTTGCCGGGAGAGTAATCCCGTTGTACCGCGGTTTAATACCGCTTTGTAAGGACTATCTTGTCCAAAAACTTCTTCTTAATTAATAGATTGAGGCAAAGCTTTTGCCTCCATTTCAAAAAAAAAGGCCTGGTCAAGGCAAATGTTGAAATACATCAACCAGAGCTGCAATTGCGCAATTCAGAACGTTCAAATGTTTAGCCTCAACCATGAGGGACGCCTTCCTGTCACAAAGTGGATCTGAACAAATGGTCCCCAAGGGCAAACGATCCAAACAGCTGTTAGAGCATCTCCAGCCGCGTCCCCCAAAGCGTCCCCCAAAGCAATTTGGGACGCGCCGGACCAAAAAACCGTTCCAGCCGCGTCCCTCAAACCCGAATTTTATCCGGCGCGTCCCGATACGGTGTCCGGTGCCCCGAGCCCGTCCCCGTTCCACAGGGGACGCTCCGGGGACGCCGGACACAACGAAAAGCGAGGCGGGGAGTGGCGGGGCCGACCCGTCAGCGGCACAATAAATTTTAACCTAACCGTCATCTACCTCGCGACGGAAGTTATTGGCTTTGCAGCGACGGTGCAGTTCCCGCAGCGACGGTGCAGTTCCCGCAGAGGTGCAACGACGCGTCCCGTCGCGCCTAGCTCTGCGTGCCGGCGTTAATGAGCGCCACCGCTCCTCCTCCTCCCTCTGGCCTATAAAAGGGCCGCCTCTCATCGTCCCTCTCACACACAAACCCTAGCGCCTCTCTCCCAAACCCTAGCCGCCACCATCTCAACAAGACTCGACGCTATGTCTGGTAGAGGTGGAGGCCGACCTCGCGGCCGTGGTCGTGGCCGCGGCAGAGCTGAACGCTCGCCGTCGCCTCCCACGCTGTCGGCTTCATCGTCGGAGTTGGACGTGGAGCCGGACGTGCTGTTCGAGTTCATCCTCGTCCTCAAGGGCGACCCGCGGGGCACCCAGAGGCTGCCGGACTCCTTCGCCGACTACGTCGCCGGTGACGACCGCCCGCGCACGATGCATCTGCGGGAGGCTGCGTGCGGCTACTACCGGTGGATCGTCGACGTGATCTACGACGCGCGCGGCAAGATGTACCTCAACATCGGCTGGAAGAAGTTCGCTCGGCACCACAGCCTCGAAGCCGGCTTCATCCTCTTGTTCTCCTACTTCGGCGAAAGGGACATGAGCGTCAAGGTCTTCGACGAGACGCGCTGCCGCCGGGACTACCACGGTGACAGCACCGTGATGAATAGTGTTGTTTCTTCGCAGCGAATACGTGCACGGAAGTTTCTGGATGTTCACTGATACGCGTACAGCACGCGTCCGTTGGGAACCCCAAGAGGAAGATGTGATGCGTACAGCGGCAAGTTTTCCCTCAGTAAGAAACCAAGGTTTATCGAACCAGTAGGAGCCAAGAAGCACGTTGAAGGTTGATGGCGGCGAGATGTAGTGCGGCGCAACACCAGGGATTCCGGCGCCAACGTGGAACCTGCACAACACAACCAAAGTACTTTGCCCCAACGAAACAGTGAGGTTGTCAATCTCACCGGCTTGCTGTAACAAAGGATTAGATGTATAGTGTGGATGATGATTGTTTGCAGAAAATAGTAGAACAAGTATTGCAGTAGATTGTATTCGATGTAAAAGAATGGACCGGGGTCCACAGTTCACTAGAGGTGTCTCTCCCGTAAGATAAATAGCGTGTTGGGTGAACAAATTACAGTTGGGCAATTGACAAATAGAGAGGGCATGACAATGCACATACATGATATGATGAGTATAGTGAGATTTAATTGGGCATTACGACAAAGTACATAGACCGCTATCCAACATGCATCTATGCCTAAAAAGTCCACCTTCAGGTTATCATCCGAACCCCTTCCAGTATTAAGTTGCAAACAACAGACAATTGCATTAAGTATGGTACGTAATGTAATCAACAACTACATCCTCGGACATAGCATCGATGTTTTATCCCTAGTGGCAACAGCACATCCACAACCTTAGAACTTTCTGTCACTGTCCCAAATTTAATGGAGGCATGAACCCACTATCGAGCATAAATACTCCCTCTTGGAGTTAAGAGTAAAAACTTGGCCAGAGCCTCTACTAATAACGGAGAGCATGCAAGATCATAAACAACACATAGGTATAAATTGATAATCAACATAACATAGTATTCTCTATCCATCGGATCCCAACAAACACAACATATAGCATTACAGATAGATGATCTTGATCATGTTAGGCAGCTCACAAGACCCGACAATGAAGCATAATTAGGAGAAGACGACCATCTAGCTACTGCTATGGACCCATAGTCCAGGGGTGAACTACTCACTCATCACTCCGGAGGCGACCATGGCGGTGACGAGTCCTCCGGGAGATGATTCCCCTCTCCGGCAGGGTGCCGGAGGCGATCTCCTGAATCCCCCGAGATGGGATTGGCGGCGGCGGCGTCTCTGGAAGGTTTTCCGTATCGTGGCTCTCGGTACTGGGGGTTTCGCGACGAAGGCTTTAAGTAGGCGGAGGAGATAGGTCAGGGGGCCACACGAGGGCCCCACACAACAGGCCGGCACGGACAAGGCCCAGGCCGCGCCGCCTTAGTGTGTCGCCAGCTCGTGGCCCCACTTCGTATCATCTTCGGTCTTCTGGAAGCTTCGTGGAAAAATAAGCCCCTGGGCGTTGATTTCGTCCAATTCCGAGAATATTTCCTTACTAGGATTTCTGAAACCAAAAACAGTAAAACAAAGAATCGGCTCTTCGGCATCTCGTTAATAGGTTAGTGCCGGAAAATGCACAAATATGACATAAAGTATGCATAAAACATGTAGATATCATCAATAATGTGGCATGGAACATAAGAAATTATCGATACGTCGGAGACGTATCAGCATCCCCAAGCTTAGTTTCTGCTCGTCCCGAGCAGTTAAACGATAACAAAGATAATTTCTGGAGTGACATGCCATCATAACCTTGATCAATACTATTGTAAGCATATGTAATGAATGCAGCGATCAAAACAATGGTAATGCAATGAGTAAACAAATGAATCATATAGCAAAGACTTTTCATGAATAGTACTTTCAAGACAAGCATCAATAAGTCTTGCATAAGAGTTAACTCATAAAGCAATAATTCAAAGTAAAGGTATTGAAGCAACTCAAAGGAAGATTAAGTTTCAGCGGTTGCTTTCAACTTGTGACAAGGTATTAACTTGTCAATGCCTACGGGTTGTAGACTAGGGTTTAGTTGGAAGTAGAGGGCAAGTAGATCTCGAAGGTTTCAGCCGAAAAGTACTCGACGATTATGAAAACTAGGGTTTGAGAAACAATGATTCGATGCTTTCTTCGTCCCTCGACTCCCCCTTATATAGGAGGTGGAGCCGAGGGATTCGTGTTGTACAAGTTACAGAGTCCGGGAAGGTTTCTAACTCATCCCGCAAGATTACAAATAATGCTTCCTACTACAACTCTAGCTTTCCTTAATAATATCTTGGGCTTCCGAATCTTCTTATTCTTCGGTAGTGGGCCTTCAGTAAACCCCGGGTACCATCTTCGACAGGCCCATTTGGGATGCCTATGTCAGTAGCCCCCGAGATTTTGCTTGAATCGTAGAGTCAGGGAAAATCTCCACTGTTTATTTTTATTCGACAACTTTAACCTTTCTATATTTCTTCACATAAATTTCTATATTGTACAGGGATAATGGTAGTCGGGGCTAGTTCATCTGACGGATCAGGTACTAGTTAACTGCTCTAGTGGCAATCCGCAAAAACCTACTTCAAGATCACGTCCCTGGACATGATCTCGGGATACTGGTGTAAACTTCGACAGGTGCCGCTTAAGGTCTTACCATTCTATCGAGTCCCAGTAAAATTTATCGGGTACCTAACGCGTCCGTTAGGATTTTTCTTCATATCTGTTGATACGGATAAAAGTAGCAAACCGACATCAGAGACGGCGCCACGCCACACAGAACGGATCTGGGGTCTTACCTTCGCAAATTTGCGGCATTCAGAAATTGATCGCAACTTTGGCGTTCTGAGAATATATTGTCGAGTGCTTATTCGGCTGTTGGAATGGCACATTTTATTGAGTCAAAGATGACTTATATTGCTCTCCCGATGGGAGTATATGCAGAGTTATGTATAACTCGAAATATATTCTTTTGCTCTTCTATCTTTCTTCTTTTCATTCTTTCTTTCTTCTTCTTTTTTATAATTTCATCGGGCACGCGAACAGCGTTCCCGATGGGAGTAGCCCCCGAGCCTACAGCCAAGGACTTGTGCTTGGGTGTAGACTCCACGTCTTATGCCGCTATATTTTCTTTCTCTCCCGAAGTTTTACAATTTTTCGGGTGCGCGAACAGCGCTCCCGATGGGAGTAGCCCCCGAGGCTATGAACAAATATTTGTATTTGATCATAGGCTCATGCCATTTCTATTTTGTCTTTCTTGATCTTTTCATGTTTTCAAAGTAGCCCCCGAGCATTTGATCAAAAACTTGTATTTGATCAAAGGCTCACAAATATTTTCCATGTCGCCTTTTATGAAGCTATTGAGGCGAATTTTTTCTTCCGCCAAGGTGACGCTGTTGCTGACGATAGCCATGACTGCAAATCCGAAAATCACGACAAGTCTTCTCCCACTGCCTTGCGGGCCCAATTTATCCACTATCTTGACACGTCATGCAAGTGGGGGACACACGTCCTCCGCTTTTTCTGGCGCACGTACCGTAACTTCTCCAATGTTAAAATACATTTTTTGTAGGATAACGTTGCATAGAAAACAAAAATTTTCCTACGGCGAACACGCAATCCAAGCCAAGATGCAATCTAGAAGACGGTAGCAATGAGGGGGTACCGAGTCTCACCCTTGAAGAGATTCCAAAGCCTACAAGATGAGGCTCTTGTTGCTGCGGTAGACGATCACTTGCCGCTTGCAAAAGCGCGTAGAAGATCTTGATCACGATCGGTTCCGGCGCCACGAACGGGCAGCACCTCCGTACTCGGTCACACGTTCGGTTGTTGATGAAGACGACGTCCACCTCCCGTTCCAGCGGGCAGCGGAAGTAGTAGCTCCTCTTGAATCCGACAGCACGACGGCATGGTGTCGGTGGCGGTGAAGAAGTCCGGCGGAGCTTCGTTTAAGCTACGCGGGCTATATGGAGGAGAGGGGGCGGCTAGGGTTTGGGAGGGGGTGGCCGGCCACTTCAAGGGGGGCGGCCAGCTTGTGGTCTTGGGGTGGCCGGCCCCCTCCCTTGGCCCCTCATTATATAGGTGGATCCCCAAGTGTTGGTGTCCAAGTCTTCGAATAAGACCCGAACCAAAAACCTTCCATAAGAGGGGAAACCTAGCCCAACTAGGACTCCCACCAAAGGTGGGAGTTCCACCTCCCATGTGGGGGGGGGGGTGGCCGGCCCCCTAAGGGGGAGTCCACTTGGGACTCCTCCCCCACTAGGGTTGGCCGGCCATGGAGGTGGAGTCCCATGTGGACTCCACCTTCCTTGGTGGTTTCTTCCGGACTTTTCTAGAACCTTCTAGAACCTTCCATAGAACCTTCCGCGACATTTTAATTCACATAAAATGACATCCTATATATGAATCTTATTCTCCGGACCATTCCGGAACTCCTCGTGATGTCCGGGATCTCATCTGGGACTCCGAACAAATATTCGAACTCCATTCCATATTCAAGTACTACCATTTCAACATCCAACTTTAAGTGTGTCACCCTACGGTTCGTGAACTATGCGGACATGGTTGAGTACTCACTCCGACCAATAACCAATAGCGGGATCTGGAGATCCATAATGGCTCCCACATATTCAACGATGACTTTAGTGATCGAATGAACCATTTACATATAATACCAATTCCCTTTGTCTCGCGATATTTTACTTGTCCGAGGTTTGATCTTCGGTATCACTCTATACCTTGTTCAACCTCGTCTCCTGACAAGTACTCTTTACTCGTACCGTGGTATGTGGTCTCTTATGAACTCATTCATATGCTTGCAAGACATTAGACGACATTCCACCGAGAGGGCCCAGAGTATATCTATCCGTCATCGGGATGGACAAATCCCACTGTTGATCCATATGCCTCAACTCATACTTTCCGGATACTTAATCCCACCTTTATAGCCACCCATTTACGCAGTGGTGTTTGGTGTAATCAAAGTACCTTTCCGGTATAAGTGATTTACATGATCTCATGGTCAAAAGGACTAGGTAACTATGTATCGAAAGCTTATAGCAAATAACTTAATGACGAGATCTTATACTACGCTTAATTGGGTGTGTCCATTACATCATTCATATAATGACATAACCTTGTTATTAATAACATCCAATGTTCATGATTATGAAACTAATCATCCATTAATCAACAAGCTAGTTTAAGAGGCATACTAGGGACTTCTTGTTTGTCTACATATCACACATGTACTAATGTTTCGGTTAATACAATTATAGCATGATATATAAACATTTATCATAAACATAAAGATATAAATAATAACCACTTTATTATTGCCTCTAGGGCATATCTCCTTCGGTCTCCCACTTGCACTAGAGTCAATAATCTAGATTACATTGTAATATACCTAACACCCATGGCATTCTGGTGTTGGTCATGCTTTGCCCTAGGGAGAGCTTTAGTCAACGGATCTGCTACATTCAGATCAGTGTGTACTTTGCAAATCTTTACTTCTCCATCTTCGATGTACTCGCGAATCGAGTGGTAACGCAGCTTGATATGCTTCAGCCTCTTGTGTGACCTTGGTTCTTGTGCATTGGCGATGGCACCCATGTTATCACAGTAAATGATTAATGGGTCCAATGCACTAGGAACCACACCGAGCTCTACAATGAACCTCTTCATCCATACCGCTTCTGATGAAGCCTCTAAAGCCGCTATGTACTCTGATTCTGTTGAAGACTTCGCCATCGTGCACTGCTTCGAGCTTGCCCAGCTTACTGCAGCACCATTCAATATAAACACGTACCCAGATTGTGACTTAGAGTCATCAGGATCAGTGTTCCAACTTGCATCGTTGTAACCGTTTACAACGAGCTCTTGGTCACCTCCATAACAAAGAAACATATCCTTAGTTCTTTTCAAGTACTTCAGGATATTCTTGACCGCTGTCCAGTGTTCCATTCCTGGATCACTTTGATATCTCGCTAGTCAAACTAACGGCATGTGCTATATCCGGTCTAGTACATAGCATGGCATACATGATAGATCCCATCGCCGAGGCATAGGGGATATTACTCATCCTTTCTCTTTCTTCTGCCGTAGCCGGTCCTTGAGTCTTACTCAATACCTTGCCTGGTAACATAGGTAAGAACCCTTTCTTACTTTCGTCCATTCTAAACTTCTTTAGAATCTTGTCCAGATATGTACTCTGTGATAGCCCTATTAGGCATCTTGATCTATCTCTATAAATCTTGATGCCTAATATATACGATGCTTCACCAAGGTCTTTCATTGAAAAACTATTATTCAAATAACCTTTAACACTGCTTAATAGTTCTATATCATTCCCGATCAATAATATGTCATCTACATATGATATCGGGAATGCTACGTAGCTCCCACTCACTTTCTTGTAAATACAGGCCTCTCCATGACACTGTATAAACCCGAAGTCTTTGATCACCTTATCAAAACGTCGGTTCCAACTTCTTGATGCTTGCTTCAGTCCATAGATTGAACGCTGAAGTTTGCATACTTTGTCAGCATTTTTAGGATCGACAAAACCTTTGGGTTGTACCATATACAACTCTTCCTCAATGTCTCCATTAAGGAATGTTGTTTTGACATCCATCTGCCAAATCTCATAATCGAAAAATGCAGCTATTGCTAACAAAATCCTCACAGATTTTAGCTTCGCTACAGGTGAGAAAGTCTCATCGTAGTCAACTCCTTGAATTTGTCGGAAACCCTTTGCGACAAGTCGAGCTTTATAGACAGTAATATTACCATCAGCATCTGTTTTTCTCTTGAAGATCCATTTATTTTCGACAGCCTTTCGGCTATCAGGTAAGTCTACCAAAGTCCATACTTTGTTATCATACATGGATCCCATTTCGGATTTCATGGCTTCTTGCCATTTGTTGGAATCTGGGCTCATCATCGCTTCTTCATACGTTGCAGGGTCCTCATCATTGTTATCCACAATCATGACATTTAGACAAGGATCATACCAATCAGGAGTGGCACGTTCCCTTGTCGATCTGCGAGGTTCAGTAGTTTCCTCGTTCGAAGTTTCATGATCATTATCATTAGCTTCCTCTGTTGCTGGTGTAGGCGGTACAGTACAACTTCGATCGCGCTACTCTGATCAACGAGTATAGATTCATCAATCTCATCGAGTTCTACTTTTCTTCCAGTCACTTCTTTAGTGAGAAATTCTTTCTCAAGAAAGGTTCCGTTCTTAGCAACAAAGATTTTGCCTTCGGATCTGTGATAGAAAGTATACCCTATAGTTTCCTTAGGGTATCCTATGAAAACGCATTTCTCCGCTTTGGGTTCTAGCTTGTCCGGTTGTAACTTCTTTACATAGGCTTCGCAACCCCAAACTTTCAGGAACGACAGCTTAGGTTTCTTATTAAACCATAATTCATACGGTGTCGTTTCTACGGATTTTGATGGTGCTCTATTTAAAGTGAATGCGGCTGTCTCTAATGCATAACTCCAAAATGATAACGGCAAATCAGTAAGAGACATCATACTACGAACCATATCTAAGAGAGTTCGATTACGACGTTCGGACACACCGTTTCGTTGAGGTGTTCCCGGCGGTGTCAATTGTGAAAGTATTCCGCATTTCTTTAAATGCATGCCAAACTCATAACTCAGATATTCACCTCCACGATCAGATCGTAGAAATTTGATCTTCTTGTTACGTTGATTTTCTACTTCACTTTGAAATTCCTTAAACTTCTCGAAAGTTTCGGATTTATGTTTCATGAAATAGATATACCCATATCTACTCGGATCATCCGTGAAGGTTAGAACATAACGATAACCACCGCGCGATGCTACGCTCATTGGTCCACATACATCGGTATGTATGATTTCCAATAAGTCGTAGCTCGCTCCATCATACCAGAAAATGGAGTCTTTGTCATTTTTCCCATTAGACATGCTTCGCATCTATCAAGTGACTCAAAGTCAAGTGATTCAAGTAATCCATCAGTATGGAGTTTATTCATGCGTTTCACTCCAATATGACCAAGACGACAGTGCCACATATAAGTAGAATTATCATTCAATTTAATTCGCTTAGCATCAATGTTATGTATATGCGTATCACTACTATCGAGATCTAACAGAAATAAGCCATTCTTTTGTGGTGCTCGACCATAAAAGATATTATTCATAAAAATAGAACAACCATTATTCTCAGACTTGAATGAATAACCGTCTTGCATTAAACAAGATCCAGATATAATGTTCATGCTCAACGCGGGTACAAAATAACAATTATTTAGGCTTAAAACTAATCCCGAAGGTAGATGTAGAGGAAGTGTGCAGACAATGATCACATCGACCTTGGATCCATTTCCAATGCGCATCGTCACTTCATCCTTCAATAGTCTTCGTTTATTCTTTAGTTCCAGTTTCGAGTTACAGATATGAGCAACCGAACCAGTATCAAATACCCAGTGTACTAGAACGAGAACCAGTGAGATAAACATCTATAACATGTATATCGATATACCTTCTTTCTTCTTCTTGATAAGGCCGCTCTTCAGATCAGCCGAGATACTTGGAGCAATTACGCTTCCAGTGTCCCTTCTCCTTGCAGAATAGCACTCAAGATCGTGCTTAGGGCCGTTCTTAGGTTTCATAGGAGGCGTGGCAGCTTTCTTGCCACCCTTCTTGAATTTTCCCTTAGACTTGCCCTGTTTCTTGAAACTGGTGGTCTTGTTGACCATCAACACTTGGTGCTCTTACTTGATCTCAATCTCTGCAGCTTTTAGCATGCCAAAGAGTTCAGGTAACTCCTTGTTCATGTTCTGCATATTGTAGTTCATCACAAAGTTCTTGTAACTGGGTGCCAGTCAGTGAAGTATACGATTAATCCCCAGGCTAGTAGGACTCACAATTCCCAAGTCATCGAGTTTCTTCGCATGCCCGGTCATGGCGAGCATGTGCTCACTAACGGAGCTGCCTTCTTCCATCATACAGCTGAAGAAATGTTTCGATGCTTCATAGCATTCCACGGCCGCATGAGTCTCGAATATAGCTTTCAGCTCATTCATCAACTCATGAGGATCATGGTACTCAAAACGTTTTTGAAGATCGGATTCCAGGCTGCACAGGATGGCACACTGAACTTGAGAGTACCGAGTTTTCCGAGTCGCGTAAACAGCTTTTACTTCATCGGTTTCATCTTCTGCAGGAGGGTCACCTAGCGGTGCATCAAGCACAAATTGCAGATTTCCGCCAGAGAGGAAGATCCTCACATGACGGAACCAGTCGGTGAAGTTCCTACCGTTGCTCTTAAGTTTCTCTTTCTCTAGGAACTGATTAAAATTGATTGGGGATGCCATCTCTACAACATATATTTGCAATAGTTTAGACTAAGTTTATGACAAATTGAGTTCAAATTTTAATTCAACATAATTAAAAATCTAGGTGAACTCCCACTCAAAACAATATCCCTCGCATTGTCTTAGTGATCACACGAACCAAATCTACCGCACCGATGTCCGATCATCACGAGACAAGGTGTGATTTCAATGGCGAACACTCAAAGTGTTCATCATATCAACCATATGATTCATGCTCTACCTTTCGATATCACGTGTTCCGAGACCATGTCTGTACATGCTAGGCTCGTCAAGGCCACCTTAGTATCCGCATGTGCAAAACTGTCTTGCACCCGTTGTATGCACTTGTTGATTCTATCACACCCGATCATCACGAGATGCTTCGAAACGACAAGTCTTGGCAACGGTGCTACTAAGGATGAACACTTTATTATCTTGAGATTTTAGTGAGGGATCATCTTATAATGCTACCGTCGCGATCTAAGCAAAATAAGATGCATAAAAAGGATTAACATCACATGCAGTTCATATGTGATATGATATGGCCCTTTTGTCTTTGCGCCTTTGATCTTCATCTCCAAAGCACGGACATGATCTCCATCATCTTCGGGCATGATCTCCATCATCGTCGGCGTAGCGTCAAGGTCAATGACGCCGTCTTCATGATTGTCCTCCATGTAGCAACTATTACAACTACTTTGAAATACTACTCAACATGAAATTTAAAGACAACCATAAGGCTCCTGCCGGTTGCCACAATACAATAATGATCATCTCATACATATTTATCATCACATTATGGCCATATCACATCACCAAACCCTGCAAAAACAAGTTAGACGTCTCTAATTTGGTTTGCATATTTTACGTGGTTTAGGGTTTTCGAGAGAGATCTAATCTACCTACGAACATGAACCACAACGTTGATACTAATGTTTTCAATAGAAGAGTAAATTGAATCTTTACTATAGTAGGAGAGACAGACACCCGCAAAGCCTCTTATGCAATACAAGTTGCATGTCGAACGAGGAACAAGTCTCATGAACGCGGTCATGTAAAGTTAGTCCGAGCCGCTTCATCCCACTATGCCATAAAGATGCAAAGTACTCAAACTAAAGATAACAAGAGCATCAACGCCCACAAACCATTGTGTTCTACTCGTGCAACCATCTATGCATAGACACGGCTCTGATACCACTGTAGGATAACGTTGCATAGAAAACAAAAAATTTCCTACGGCGAACACGCAATCCAAGCCAAGATGCAATCTAGAAGACGGTAGCAACGAGGGGGTATCGAGTCTCACCCTTGAAGAGATTCCAAAGCCTACAAGATGAGGCTCTTGTTGCTGCGGTAGATGATCACTTGCCGCTTGCAAAAGCGCGTAGAAGATCTTGATCACGATCGGTTCCGGCGCCACGAACGGGCAGCACCTCCGTACTCGGTCACACGTTCGGTTGTTGATGAAGACGACGTCCACCTCCCGTTCCAGCGGGCAGCGGAAGTAGTAGCTCCTCTTGAATCCGACAGCACGACGGCGTGGTGTCGGTGGCGGTGAAGAAGTCCGGCGGACCTTTGTTTAAGCTACGCGGGCTATATGGAGGAGAGGGGGCGGCTAGGGTTTGGGAGGGGGTGGCCGGCCACTTCAAGGGGGGCGGCCAGCTTGTGGTCTTGGGGTGGCCGGCCCCCTCCCTTGGCCCCTCATTATATAGGTGGATCCCCAAGTGTTGGTGTCCAAGTCTTCGAATAAGACCCGAACCAAAAACCTTCCATAAGAGGGGAAACCTAGCCCAACTAGGACTCCCACCAAAGGTGGGAGTTCCACCTCCCATGTGGGGGGGGTGGCCGGCCCCCTAAGGGGGAGTCCACTTGGGACTCCTCCCCCACTAGGGTTGGCCGGCCATGGAGGTGGAGTCCCATGTGGACTCCACCTTCCTTGGTGGTTTCTTCCGGACTTTTCTAGAACCTTCTAGAACCTTCCATAGAACCTTCCGCGACATTTTAATTCACATAAAATGACATCCTATATATGAATCTTATTCTCCGGACCATTCCGGAACTCCTCGTGATGTCCGGGATCTCATCCGGGACTCCGAACAAATATTCGAACTCCATTCCATATTCAAGTACTACCATTTCAACATCCAACTTTAAGTGTGTCACCCTACGGTTCGTGAACTATGCGGACATGGTTGAGTACTCACTCCGACCAATAACCAATAGCGGGATCTGGAGATCCATAATGGCTCCCACATATTCAACGATGACTTTAGTGATCGAATGAACCATTTACATATAATACCAATTCCCTTTGTCTCGCGATATTTTACTTGTCCGAGGTTTGATCTTCGGTATCACTCTATACCTTGTTCAACCTCGTCTCCTGACAAGTACTCTTTACTCGTACCGTGGTATGTGGTCTCTTATGAACTCATTCATATGCTTGCAAGACATTAGACGACATTCCACCGAGAGGGCCCAGAGTATATCTATCCGTCATCGGGATGGACAAATCCCACTGTTTATCCATATGCCTCAACTCATACTTTCCGGATACTTAATCCCACCTTTATAGCCACCCATTTACGCAGTGGTGTTTGGTGTAATCAAAGTACCTTTCCGGTATAAGTGATTTACATGATCTCATGGTCAAAAGGACTAGGTAACTATGTATCGAAAGCTTATAGCAAATAACTTAATGACGAGATCTTATACTACGCTTAATTGGGTGTGTCCATTACATCATTCATATAATGACATAACCTTGTTATTAATAACATCCAATGTTCATGATTATGAAACTAATCATCCATTAATCAACAAGCTAGTTTAAGAGGCATACTAGGGACTTCTTGTTTGTCTACATATCACACATGTACTAATGTTTCGGTTAATACAATTATAGCATGATATATAAACATTTATCATAAACATAAAGATATAAATAATAACCACTTTATTATTGCCTCTAGGGCATATCTCCTTCATTTTTACCCTTGTTTTCACGTGGCTATCATCTGCCTCATTCTTTTCCCATCCAACGGTCCACCGCTTCGTCGCACCTCTATATAAGATCTCCTTCTTCCTCCTCGAGCACTTCCGCTTGCGCCGTTCTCCTGCTCTCCTCTGCAAAACCTCCTCCTGCGCTCCAAAATTCCCTAAGCTCATCTTCTCCAAGCTGCATTCCTGCGCCATTGTTGATGCCACCGCGTCGGTTGATCAAGCACAGCACGCCGGAATCATCAATGGCTGCCGTGGATCTGGGAACCGCGGAGTGGGAAAGGTCCAAGATTTCCACCCAGGACATCAATCTCTTGAAGAAGCTAGGGATCAGCAAGAAGCCCAAAGCGCTGTGCTTCCCTAGTGAAGAAAGCTACCAAACCCCTCCAATGGGGTATCGGGTAAGTTTTGTCGACCACCTCATCCGCGGTCTTTCCGCCCCCATTCATCCTTTTCTCCGCGGATTGCTCTTTATTTACGGTCTGCAACTTCACCACCTTACGCCCAATTCCATCCTCCATATTTCTATTTTCATCACCCTCTGCGAAGCCTTCCTTGGCGTCCAGCCTAACTGGGCGCTATGGAAGCGCATTTTCTTCTGTCGCCGCAATGGCTCTCCAAATGTCGCCTATAATATAGGCGGCGTTGTAATTTCCGTTCGTCCCACCGTCGATTACTTCGACGCCAAACTCCCTGACTCAGTTCAAGGGTGGCGCAAGAAGTGGTTGTACATTCAAGAGGAGAACCATGGATGTGCCAAAGACAACATCCCTCCTTTCGATGGTGCCGAGAAAATCCTTCGCCGCCGCTCCTGGGACGCAGAGGCCACTGAAGAAGAAAAAATATCGACAGAGGCCCTGATGACTCGCATCCATGAGTTGCAAAATACTCGCGGCAAAGAATTGTCGGGTATCCAAATCACGGCATATTTCCTTAGGACCAGAGTGCAACCTCTTCAGGCTCGCAAATACCCTCTCTGGAAGTATGCTGGCGACAAGGATGCAGATCGGTTGTCAGCGGATTTAGAGGTCAAGGACTTAGAGAAGCTTGTCCAAAAAATCTCGTCTCTCAGCAAAAAAGATCCTGTCCCGTCTTCTTGTCGTGTAAAACCATTCAGCGCCACCAATCCACTTCCCAAGGTAAACTTTGTCGCTTGATTTGTTATTGCTTTGCTATCTCCTTGTTTTGTGTAATTCCTTTATTGACACCTTCCCCTGTTTTTTTTACAGAACCACCCAAATCTTATCTCGCTTCCTCCCCTTCCTGAAGGTGGAGAAGTCGAGGAAAGGGCCGTTGTCACCGACGACAACCAAGATGCTCCCTCTTTTGTTAATGAACCCGTGGATTCTCTAAAATCTGTGAGATCTTCTGAAAAGGAGGCTGCCTCCGAAGGCACTGTATCGGCACAATCTCCTCCTCCTGCTGTTTCTCCAAGGAACAGGAGGAAGAGGAATGATGCCGAAGATTCCGGCACCTCCAAAGCCAAAGAAGTTGGTCCTTCACGTCAGAAGGCAACTTATGATCCATATCTTGAATCCCTCATCAGCTCGTAAGTCACTTTTATTTCCCCTTATTTTTGTACTCGAAGATTTTTGTCTATCTTGCTTTTTATGCTGTCGACTTTTAATCGCAGTGATGATGAGGAAGAAGTACCAACTCTTGATGTGGCTGCTCGAACGAGTACGTCACATACTTTAATTATTTCGGAGACGCCAGTTGAAGGAGAGGAATCCTCGCCTCCTCAACAAAACGTTGGCGCTCCTACACCTCCTTCAAGCCCTCTTGTCCCGTCACCAAAAAGGACAAGGGTGGAAACGATCGTGGAGCCTACCCTCCAATTGGGTAGCTCCTCCAATCCTCTCTTGGATGATGTAAGTTCTTAATTTGCTTGTCACTATCTATATTTCCTCTGTTTGCTTCTTTATGCCTTCATATTTTTCCCATACCGACGTTTTCTTTCTTTGTCCTTCTTTGACAGCCTATGATCAAAGAGCTTGTTCGTATCGGTGCCCAATTCATTGCGTACCATGAATATGGCAGCAAGACTGAAGGTAATAACTTTTTGATGACCCTTGTTGATAACTTCTTGCTCCTGTTTTGTCGCAGTTTTGACGATTATTTACTATTTTGGCAGAGAAACTTGCAGAAGCCAACAAGCTTGTCGACACTCTTGCTCAGAAACTGGAGCAAAGTGAAACGGCTCGCAAGAAAGCTGAACTTGACGCTAGCCAAGCTAAAGCAGAGGCTGATAAGGCCAAGGCAAAAGCTGCTGGTGTCGAAGATCTGCAAAAAAGACTTGATGATGCCGAAACTACTTTGAACGAGCACAAGGCCGCCCAGGCTACTCGTGAAAATGCGATCATCAAGCGCTTGAACACGCAGAATCGGCGCTTCCTCGGTAATTTTGTCGATCCCTTCTATCTTTCTTAAACTTGCTTTTCCTTGCTTGCTGTCGACCAACATATATTTTCTGCGGCAGGTAAAACAAACCAAGAATTTGAGCTTGAAGATCCCGACAATGATCCTCTCCTTGACGCACTCTCTTTCCTGGAGTTTCATGGAACCGAAGTTCGTGAAGGCATGGAGCATGCTGACACAGGATTATCAAGGCTGTTCCCCTACTTCTTCCCGAAGAAAGAGGAGCCCAAGACTTTCCTTGCTCTTGCCAAGGACTTCAATCCACCAGAAGATCTTGGACTGAAGATGCGCCAGGAAAACATGAAGATTGCTGTCGAAAGTACTGTTGCCTTGGTCGCTGACAGCCAACAAACTGTTGGCTGGATGAAAGTTGGCGACACCGAACAGATAGAGCAAACGAAATGGCGATCTTTGATCAAGGCAGCCAAGCCCAACTCGAATAAAATCCTGGCCTATCTCGGGATCAAGCCATCTTCAACTCCTAGCTCATCAAGGCCGGAGGTCTAGTTGAATGCCTCTTCTTTCTTTTTCTTTGTTTTTTCTTTTTCTTTTGCTATTGTCGCCACACTAGCTTTGGCGACAATTACCTTAGTAGTCCTTTTGGAGAACTCCTTCTGTAATATCCATGTAAATTTCCTGGAGATCAATGAAATTCTTCCTTGCACTATCATTGATCCTGAGACTTTCTTTTCCAGTTAATATTTGATAACTACTCGACCAATCCTTGCTCTGCCGATACTTCGCCTGCTTCTTCGTTCTCGAAGAAAACCCTTATCGGAGATTTTTCAAGTGAACATTTGTCGCAAGATTTGCAAGAACTTCACCAACAACTCCAATCCATGAAGAAACAAACTCTTGCGATGATGGAACAATCTCGACAAGCATCCGAAAGAGAGAAAATTGCTCTTCAACAGGCGAGAGAAGCCATTGCTGCAAAGGATGCTGCTGTTGTTGAGGCTACCGAAGCTTCTTCTCGCGAGAATTATATGCTTCAGCTAATGACTGACGCCAGCCTGGACATGACAGGTATGTTTCCTGTTCCTAACCATGTTGGATGTTGTTCTTGCTGTTTTTCCCTTCCTTGACAATTTATTTGCTGTACCAGGCTCATTTTTGGATACTGCTGCCGAAGATCAACGTGTTGAAGCTCGAGCCAATGTTTTGCTTAGATTGGCTGCACAACATGGATCTAACTTTTGGGTTACTCCTGAGCGCACCCGTCAAATTGTCAGATTCCAGGATCGCGCGGCTCAGGTCCATGACTTCCTTGACTTCTGTACGAAGACTTTATTTTTAGTTTATGGAACCATGTTCCCTCGGAATAAGATGCCAGAAACCCTTCCTGCTTTAATGGAAAAATTTCGAGATGCTCCTCGAATCCATGGCTTTGTGCGGGCTCAACTCTCTGCTGGCGCAAGATTTGCCATGATGATGATAAAAATTTGCTATCCAAAATTGCCCATGGATCAAATTGTTCCCACGTGCCTGGCTAAAATGTCGAAGAAGAAGAGAAATATGGGCAAGATTGATGATCTGGTGACTCCTGTCGCCGAAGATATGATGGATGAACTTCTTTGGATGGATGCTGAGTTCTTCGTGAAGGGAAGCTATGCCGAGCATAGTACTCGTCCTTCCAATGAGCGAATAACCATAGACCATGTGCTAGGTATCCATTGAGGGTTTTTTCCTTTTCCTTGCTGTAGTTCCACCATTGATACGTCTTTGTGTATTTGTAAACATGATCTATATTGTAAAGCTGTCAACTCTGTAAATATGTATTGTTTCTATTTTTGATCGCCGAGCCCCCGAGCCTTTGGCTGGAGTTTATACTGTTTTGCTATCTCAAAGATTTTTTCCTCTTGTCGTAAGAAGATATATTTATTTTTCCATCGATGGGTTACAAGCCCCCGAGTGTCTTGATGGCGAAGTTCTATATTTTTGTTGCAAGGTTTTCAGACCAAAGCAATAAGATTTTGACGAGTATACTGTATTTATAGTTGTTAGCTTCCGATGTTCTATTTGGCGAGGTATTATTGTACCAAGGCAAAATATTTCGGTAAGTCTAGTTTATCTATATTGTATATATTTTGTAACTTGAAGGCATTGAGCCCCCGAGCATGTCGAAGAATAAGAAGTATATCTCCACTATCTTTATTATATTGCAGCACCGTGAGCCCGCCTCATTAAAAACCTTTCCGGCCCCACTCGGTGCCCCGAAAAGGAAAAGAGTGCGTCTGAAAACTCGCGGGCGTTTCAGTACATTGTATTTTACAGAGGAGGACTATATTTCGACTCTAGGCGTAGAACCGCCTGAGCTGCGCCACGTTCCAGGGGTTTTTCTCGGGAACCCCTGTCTTCTTGTCCTTGATCCTGTATGCACCTCCTTCGATTACTTCTGTGACGATGTAAGGACCTAGCCATGGCGATTCGAGCTTTTCAGTACTTTTTTGATTTAACCGTAAGACCAAATCTCCGACCTGGAAAGATCTTGGTCTTAATCGTCGACTGTGGTAGTTTTTGAGGTCCTGCTGGTATTTGATGACTCGTGAAAGTACTTCATCGCGAGCTTCATCGAGTGCGTCCATATCATCCTCCAAAGCTTTTCTTGAAGTTTCCTCGTCATATTCTGTCACTCTTGGAGAATCATGCTCTATCTCAATTGGCAGTACTGCCTCAGCTCCGTGGACGAGGAAGAACGGAGTTTCTTGTGTCGCCGTATTTGGTGTTGTTCGGATACTCCATAAAACACTTGGCAATTCTTCTGGCCAGGTATGTCGAGCTTTTTCAAGCGGTCCTAGCAAGCACTTTTTGATACCGTTGCATATGATGCCATTGGCTTTCTCGACTTGGCCATTGGTTTGCGGGTGCCCAACTGACGCAAAGTGCAATTTAATGCCTACTTCTGCGCAGTACTCCTTGAATTCCTTGGACGTAAAGTTAGTACCGTTGTCTGTGACGATGCTATTTGGCACTCCGAACCGAAAAACGAGGCCCTTCACAAACTTTATTGCCGACGCTGCGTCTGGCGAATTTATTGGCTTCGCTTCTACCCACTTGGTGAATTTGTCGACAACAACCAACAAGTACTCATAACCTCCTGGTGAGGCTTTGTGTAATTTGCCCACCATATCGAGTCCCCATTGGGCAAAGAGCCATGACAATGGTATTGGCATCAGTTCTGCCGCCGGAGAGTGAGGTTTTGCGGCAAATCTCTGGCACGCATCGCAGGTTCTTACTATCTCTTTCGCATCCTCGATTGCTGTCAACCAGTAAAATCCTGCCCGAAAAACCTTGGCTGTAATAGCTCGACTACTCGCATGGTGACCACATATTCCTTCATGCACATCCTTTAGGATTATCCTTCCTTCTTCGGGTATGACGCACCTTTGCAGGATGCCTGAAATACTTCGCTTGTATAACTCCCCTTTTACCACTGTGAAAGCTTTGGACCGTTGAATAACTCGCCTTGCCTCAACTGGATCGTCGGGTATTTCTTTCCGAAGGATATACGATATGTACGCTTGCATCCAAGGAACTTCTACCATCATCACAAGCTCTTTGTCCTCTTCGTCCTCCGCGGCTTCTTTAAGGGGCGCCGAAGTTTTTTCCTTCCTTTGCTTTTTTTTGTGCCTTCTTCAGCTTTGTGGATCTCTCCGCTATCTCTTCCCAAAATACACCTGGCGGGATTGGAAGGCACTGCGACCCGATGTTTGCGAGAACGTCGGCTTCATCATTGCTCAACCTACTGATGTGATTTACCTCGCATCCATCGAACAGCTTCTCAAGCTCATTGTACACCTCTTTATATGCTATCATGCTATCATTGACTGCATCACATTGGTTCATAACTTGCTGAGCCACTAATTGTGAGTCGCCAAATATTTTTAGTCGAGTTGCACCGCAAGCTTTCGCCATCTTCATCCCGTGTATGAGGGCTTCGTATTCTGCTTCATTGTTGGATGCGTTTGGGAAAGTCATCCGTAGGACATACTTTAACTTGTCGCCTTCCGGTGATATAAGTATCACTCCTGCGCCAGCTCCTTCTACTCTCTTGGATCCATCAAAGTTCATGGTCCAAGTTCTCGACAAATCTGGGGGTCCTGTGTTTTGCAGCTCCATCCACTCTGCAATGAAATCTGGCAAAACTTGCGACTTGATCGCCTTTCTTTTTTCATACGTGATGTCCCGAGGGGAAAGTTCTATTCCCCAAACGGAGACACGCCCTGTAGCTTCTGGATTGTTCAGTATATTTGAGAGAGGTGCTTCATTGACTACTATTATCGGGTGTGCCGAAAAATAGTGGCGCAACTTTCTTGCCGTTGTAATTACTCCATATGCTAGCTTCTGATACTGCGGGTACCGCTGTTTAGAAGGCGATAAAACTTCACTGATAAAATATACCGGCCTTTGCACTCCATGGAGTTTTCCTTCCTCTTCTTTTTCAACGACTAATACCGTGCTAACCACCTGGGGTGTGGCTGCAATGTACAGCAGGAGAGGTTCCTTTTCCTTCGGCGCCACCAAGATTGGTGGTGTCGAGATTGTACGTTTCAAATCCTCGAAAGCTCTGTCGGCTTCTTCATTCCACTGGAATTTCTCTCCTTGCTTTATTAAGGCGTAGAACGGTAATGCTTTTTCTCCCAGCCTGGCGACGAATCTGCTTAAAGCTGCGACTCGCCTAGTTAATTGCTGTATTTCTTTCAACTTTGTTGGCTTCCTCATTGTTACGATAGCTTGTATTTTGTCGGGATTTGCTTCAATCCCTCTTGCTGAAACTAGGAACCCAAGAAGTTCTCCCGCTGGGACGCCGAAGGAGCACTTTGTCGGGTTCAGCTTGAGGCAGAATTTGTCGAGGTTGTCAAAGGTTTCCTTGAGATCCTCGATCAGCGTCGCCCCCTTTTTTGACGTTATGACGACATCGTCGATGTATACTTGCACATTTTTCCCAATCTGTGTCGCCAAACACTTCTGCATCATCCTCTGATATGTTGCTCCCGCGTTTTTCAGACCAAAGGGCATTGTTCTGTAGCAAAACACGCCGTAAGGTGTGATGAACGCTGTTTTTACTTCATCTTCTTCTTTTAACCTGATCTGGTTATAACCAGAATATGCGTCCAAAAAGGAAAGACGTTCACACCCTGCTGTGGAGTCGATAATTTGGTCGATCCTCGGGAGGGGAAAGTGATCCTTTGGACAATGTTTATTGAGACACGTAAAGTCAACGCACATGCGAAGGACCTTAGTGTTTTTCTTCGGCACCAACACTGGATTAGCTACCCATGTGGCCTCTGTATGCAGCTCCTTGATAAAACCAGCTTCTCTTAGTCGATCAATTTCTGACAGCATAGCCTTGCGGTTTGGTTCCGAAAAACGTCGCAAGGGTTGTTTGATTGGTCTCGCTAGTGGATCCAAGTTTAGGTGGTGCTCGGCAAGTTCCCTGGGTACTCCTGGCATGTCAGCTGGACACCATGCGAAGATTTTCCAGTTCTCACGGAGGAACTCGACGAGCGCGCTTTCCTATGCGAGGTCCATGTCGTTTGCGATGGATGTCGTCTTTTTCGGGTCTGTCGGGTGAATCTGCACCTCCTTAGAATTTTTCTCAGTATTGAAAGTTGATTCTTTATTTGGCCTTCCAACGTCTGGCAGCACGTCGTAGTCAGTCATGAGCCTTGACGCCAAATACTCAGCTTGCATCCCGAAAGTTTCTGATATTCGATGAAAATCCTTATCACATTTATCGGCTAGGGCGAAGCTTCCTTTGACTGTGATTGGTCCTTAGGTCCAGGCATCCTCCATAACAGGTACGTGTAATGTGGTACCGCCATAAATCTAGCATATGCTGGTCGACCCAACAGAGCGTGGTACTGTGACGGAAAATCTACGACTTCGAACTCCAGCTTCTCGATTATGTAATTTTCTCGGGTCCCAAATTGGACGTCGAGATTAATCTTCCCCAGCGGATAACTTGGCTTCTCTGGCGTGATACCGTGGAATCTCGTGTCTGTTGGCTTCAGGTTTGCTAAGGATATATTCATCTTCCTTAATGTATCTGCGTACATGAGGTTTAAGCTGCTGCCACCATCTATAAACACGCGATATACGTCAAATCCTGCGATGACTGCTGGTAGTATGAGTGCTGACTGCCCTGGTCGAGGAACTTGCTATGGATGGTCTGCTATAGTGAAGCCAATGTCTTGCCCGGACCAGTTAAGGTACTCGACTGTTGGTGGAGGCATTTTTTCTGCCATAAACACCTGTCGCGAGATTACTTTCTGAGTTCTATTGGATGGCCTTCCCTTCTGAATCATCGAGACCGCTCCGTTAGAGTTAGGATCCACGTAAGGCGGTGGTGGAGGCGCTGCCGCTATTCTGAGCTGATGTCGATTGTCGTCCGTAATTGCGGGAGGAGGTGGCAAGTGAATCTCACTCCTGGGTTCTCGAGGATTTCTCTGTGCTGCCTGAGCATTAGCATGCCCTGCCCACCTTAACATTGCCTGGAAATTGCGACAATCTTTCTGCAGATGTCCTGACTGTCTTTTTCCGTTGCTGTCGAGGAAAAAATGCATCTGACACGGCCCGTCCATCATCTCTTCGGGAGACACGAAAGGCCTCTGGAACCTTGGCCCACTATTTTGCCTATTGTTTCGAGAGTCATCTCTATTATCGCCTCGTTGCTCATTGCTTCTCTGATAATCATCTCTGTTGTTTCCTCCGATGTTTGCTCGGAAGCCTGCCGAAATTTGACCTGGAGCATCATAGCTCGGGTACTGCCGAGGAAATCGTCGCCTTGGTTGATAGTTTCGACCGCGGTCTTCCTCTGGCGACCTATGCCGTTTGTTGTGAACAGCATCTTCTCCATCTGCCCATCTGTTTGCTATTTCCATTAAAATAGATACTCTCTTTGGATTGGTCCTTCCCAAATCCTCAACAAAATCTCCCCGCCTGATTCCTGCGACAAACGCATCTATCGCTCTTTCGTCAGATATATTTTCTGCCGAGTTTTTGATGATGTTCCACCTTTGGATATATTTTCTCATTGGCTCGTCTGGCTTTTGTCGGCACGCTCGCAACTCCTCTAATGACGCAGGTTTCTTGCACGTGGACCGGAAGTTCTTGACGAACACGTCCTCGAAGCTTTCCCAGCTGTCGATAGATCCTGGAGGAAGTTTCTTTATCCACGACCGTGCGGCTCCACTCAAATGTACCTGGATGCTTTGCATAGCTGTTGCTCTGGTTCCTCCTGTTAGCTTCACTGTCTCGAGATAATCCACCAGCCAATCCTCTGGATCTTGAAGGCCGTCGAATTTCTTGAAGTTATCAGGTAATTTGAATCCTGAAGGGACTCAAGTTTTTCGAACTCTCCTCGTGAAGCACGGCAAGCCACACATATCCTCGTCGTTTAATTCTGGGGACTGCCGATGTTCCCTTCTGCTTTGTCGCGCTCTGTCGACCCTTGCTTGTGCTGCCGTGTCCCTTGCTCCACTTGGTCCTTCGGGAACTGCTGCTATTGCTGCCGCAGGTCGTGGACTATTTTGCCTTGCTGTTCCTTCGGGAGGTGTCGATACAAACGCCGTCCCCATGGCTCCAACTCCTGCCATCGCCATGTTGTACAGTGCTTCCCTTGGATCTCCTGGGGGTGGCCTGGATGCAAGAATGAAAGCTTGTGTCGCCATATACCCAGCTTCTGGTGTCTTGGGGATGATATTCCCTCTCGTGTCTATCGACATAAAAGACATGTCGAGGTTTTGAACCAAGTGCTCTCTTTCTCCTTCAGGTATGTGTTGTAACCTTGATCTTGCTCTGTTTCGAGCCTCCCGGTGGCTATCACCCGAAGTTCTAGATTGTCGACTCAGTTCTGCCCTTCGCCTACTTGATGCAGAGGCTGCCTCCTTTCTTCTGTTTAACTCAGCTGTCTGTTTTTCCAATTTCCTTGCAGCTCGTGCGAGCCTATATTGATATGCTTGTAATTCTTCAGGCGTGGCTGTGGTGGCCATTGGTTCTGAGCCATCCATAGCTCTTGCGGCTCTATCCCATGCTGCTTGCGGGAGTCGGACTCTGTCTCGCGGCTGTGGCCCGATATATTTATTGCCTAGGCCTCGTCGCAAATCAGAGGGATCGACGTATGGATTTCCCAAATCGTCGAAAGCCTCAGATGTTTCTTCCTGATCATGACTTGGCTCTCCGATGACATAAATCTGATGATACTTTGTATTCAGATCTATGTTGGGTTTGGTGACACCATCATGAAGATTGGCGAAGACCTTGCCCACTGTAGTAGATTTGTCGATGAAGTCGTAGCTGTCGACACTGCTTGAGTCATCGCTTATATAGGAATTCGCAGATGACTCAAACGACATGTCGCTGAAGATCTTGGCAAGTTTTTCTCTTGCCCTGGTGCTGATGAAGCGTGACGACGAAGTTTCTTCCTCTCCTGATTCGGTTGACGATGTATAGCTTGAAAAATCGGAATCGACCGCCGACGATCCCGACGAAATCGGAATTTCGACACGATACGATCCCTCTTTCTCGACGCGAAAGTGAAATCTTCCGAACGTCATCTCCATAGGCTCCTCCAGATACGCATATGCATCCAAACGGGAGGGCGGGTGAGGAACAAAATCGACAAGACCAGTTGCGATCTATTTACCTCGATCCATTGCGTTGCTTGCGGTTGATGAAGTCGACGATCTTGAACGTGCCATCGAAATCGTATCCTTGACGCCTCTAGTTCCCACAGACGGCGCCAATTGACATAGGCATCCCAAATGGGCCTGCCGAAGATGGTACCCGGGGTTTACTGAAGGCCCACTACCCGAAGAATAAGAAGATTCGGAAGCCCAAGATATTATTAAGGAAAGCTAGAGTTGTAGTAGGAAGCATTATTTGTAATCTTGCGGGATGAGTTAGAAACCTTCCCGGACTCTGTAACTTGTACAACACGAATCCCTCGGCTCCGCCTCCTATATAAGGGGGAGTCGAGGGACGAAGAAAGCATCGAATCATTGTTTCTCAAACCCTAGTTTTCATAATCGTCGAGTACTTTTCGGCTGAAACCTTCGAGATCTACTTGCCCTCTACTTCCAACTAAACCCTAGTCTACAACCTGTAGGCATTGACAAGTTAATACCTTGTAAACTTGTAACATGTATATCTCATGGATAGTTGTCAATGTAAAGTAATATAACAAGTGCAATATGCAAGTATGTAGGAATCAATGCACAGTTCACACAAGTGTTTGCTTCTTGAGGTGGAGAGAGATAGGTGAACTGACTCAACAATAAAAGTAAAAGAAAGGCCCTTCGCAGAGGGAAGCATTGATTGCTATATTTGTGCTAGAGCTTTGGTTTTGAAAACATATAGAGAGCATAAAAGTAAAATTTTGAGAGGTGTTTGTTGTTGTCAACGAATGGTTGTGGGTACTCTAACCCCCTTGCCAGACAAACCTTCAAAGAGCGGCTCCCATTTTATTTTATTTTTGTGTGACACTCCTTCCAACCTTTCTTTCACAAACCATGGCTAACCGAATCCTCGGGTGCCTGCCAACAATCTCATACCATGAAGGAGTGCCTTTTTATTTTAGTTTTATTATGATGACACTCCTCCCCACCTTTGCTTTCTCAAGCCATGGCTAACCGAATCCTTCGGGTGCCGTCCAACAATCACATACCATGGAGGAGTGTTTATTCTTTTGTTAATTAATTTGGGACTGGGAATTCCATTGCCAGCTCTTTTTGCAAATTATTGGATAAGCGGATGAAGCCACTAGTCCATTGGTGAAAGTTGCCCAACAAGATTGAAAGATAAACACCACATACTTCCTCATGAGCTATAAAACATTGACACAAATCAGAGGTAATAAATTTTGAATTGTTTAAAGGTAGCACTCAAGCAATTTACTTTGGAATGGCGGAGAAATACCATGTAGTAGGTAGGTATGGTGGACACAAATGGCATAGTAGTTGGCTCAAGGATTTTGGATGCATGAGAAGTATTCCCTCTCGATACAAGGCTTAGGCTAGCAAGGTTATTTGAAACAAACACAAGGATGAACCGGTGCAGCAAAACTCACATAAAAGACATATTGTAAACATTACAAGACTCTACACCGTCTTCCCTGTTGTTCAAACTCTTACTAGAAATTATCTAGACCTTAGAGAGACCAATTATGCAAACCAAATTTTAGCAAGATCTATGTATTTCTTCATTAATAGGTGCAAAGTATATGATGCAAGAGCTTAAACATGAGCACAACAATTGCCAAGTATCACATTATCCAAGACATTTTTCAAATTACTACATGTAGCATTTCCCGTTTCCAACCATATAACAATTTAACGAAGAAGAAACTTTCGCCATGAATATTATGAGTAAAGCCTAAGGACATATTTGTCCATATGCAACAGCGGAGCGTGTCTCTCTCCCATACAATGAATGCTAGGATCCATTTTATTCAAACAAAACAAAAACAAAAACAAACCAACGCTCCAAGCAAAGTGCATAAGATGTGATGGAATAAAAATATAGTTTCACTAGAGGAACCTGATAATGTTGTCGATGAAGAAGGGGATGCCTTGGGCATCCCCAAGCTTAGACGCTTGAGTCTTCTTGATATATGCAGGGGTGAACCACCGGGGCATCCCCAAGCTTAGAGCTTTCACTCTCCTTGATCATATTGTATCATCCTCCTCTCTTGATCCTTGAAAACTTCCTCCACACCAAACTCAAAACAACTCATTAGAGGGTTAGTGCACAATTAAAATTTACATGTTCAGAGGTGACACAATCATTCTTAACACTTCTGGACATTGCATAAAGCTACTGAAAGTTAATGGAATCGAAAAATCCATCAAGCATAGAAAATCATGCAATGCGAAATAAAAGGCAGAATCTGTCAAAACAGAACAGTTCGTAAAAACGAATTTTATTGAGGCACCAGACTTGCTCAAATGAAAATGCTCAAATTTAATGAAAGTTGCGTACATATCTTAGGATCACTCACGTAAATTGGCATAATTTTCTGAGTTACCTACAGAGAATTAGGCCCAGATTCGTGACAGCAAAGAAATCTGTTTCTGCGCAGTAATCCAAATCTAGTATGAACCTTACTATCAACGACTTTACTTGGCACAACAATGCACAAAACTAAGATAAGAAGAGGTTGCTACAGTAGTAACAACTTCCAAGACTCAAATATAAAATAAAAGTGCAGTAGTAAAAACATGGGTTGTCTCCCATAAGCGCTTTTCTTTAACGCCTTTCAGCTAGGCGCAGAAAGTGTATATCAAGTATTATCAAGAGACGAAGCATCAACATCATAATTTGTTCTAATGATAGAATCAAAAGGTAACTTCATTCTCTTTCTAGGGAAGTGTTCCATACCTTTCTTGAGAGGAAATTGATATTTAATATTACCTTCCTTCATATCAATGATAGCACCAACAGTTCGAAGAAAAGGTCTTCCCAATATAATGGGACAAGATGCATTGCAATCAATATCCAAGACAACAAAATCAATGGGGACAAGGTTATTGTTAACGGTAATGCGAACATTATCAACTCTCCCCAAAGGTTTCTTTGTAGAATTATCAGCAAGATTAACATCCAAATAACAATTTTTCAATGGTGGCAAGTCAAGCATATTATAGATTTTCTTAGGCATAACGGAAATACTTGCACCAAGATCACATAAAGCATTACAATCAAAGTTATTGACCTTCATCTTAATGATGGGCTCCCAACCATCCTCTAACTTCCTAGGAATAGAAGTTTCGCGTTCTAGTTTCTCTTCTCTAGCTTTTATGAGAGCATTTGTAATATGTTTCGTGAAAGCCAAATTTATAGCACTAGCATTAGGACTCTTAGCAAGTTTTTGTAAGAACTTTATAACTTCAGAGATGTGGCAATCATCAAAATCCAAACCATTATAATCTAAAGCAATGGGATCATTGTCCCCAATGTTGGAAAAAATTTAGCAGTTTTATCACAGGCAGTTTCAGGCAGTTTTTCGCGCTTTGCATTAGAAGTGGAAACATTGCCAACACCAATTATTTTTCCATTAATAGTAGGAGGTGCAGCAACATGTGAAGCATTAGCATTACTAGTGGTGGTAATAGTCCAAACTTTAGCTATATTATCTTCTTTAGCATTTTCTTCTTTCTCCCACCTAGCACGCAATTCGGCCATCAATCTTATATTCTCATTAATTCTAACTTGGATGGTATTTGTTGTAGTAACAATTTTATTATTATGATTTTCATTAGGCATAACTTTCGATTTCAAAAGATCAACATCTGCAGCAAGACTATCGACTTCAGAAGCAAGCATATCAATTTTCCCAAGCTTTTCTTCAACAGATTGGTTAAAAGCAGTTTGTGTACTAATAAATTCTTTAAGCATAGCTTCAAGTCCAGGGGGTGTGTTCCTATTATTGTTGTAAGAATTCCCATAAGAATTACCATAGCCGTTACCATTATTATAAGGATATGACCTATAGTTGTTACTAGAATTGTTCTGATAAGCATTGTTGTTGAAATTATTATTTTTAATGAAGTTTACATCAACATGTTCTTCTTGAGCAACCAATGAAGCTAACGGAACATTATTAGGATCAACATTAGTCCTATCATTCACAAGCATAGACGTAATAGCATCAATCTTATCACTCAAGGAAGAGGTTTCCTCGACAGAATTTACCTTCTTACCTTGTGGAGCTCTTTCCGTGTGCCATTCAGAGTAATTAATCATCATATTATCAAGGAGCTTTGTTGCTTCGTCAAGAGTGATGGACATAAAGGTACCTCCAGCAGCTGAATCCAATAGGTTCCGCGAAGAAAAATTCAGTCCTGCATAAAAGGTTTGGATGATCATCCAAGTAGTCAGTCCATGGGTTGGGCAATTTTTAACCAAAGATTTCATTCTTTCCCAAGCTTGTGCAACATGCTCATTATCCAATTGTTTAAAATTCATTATGCTACTCCTCAAAGATATAATTTTAGCAGGGGGATAATATCTACCAATAAAAGCATCCTTGCATTTAGTCCATGAATCAATACTATTCTTAGGCAGAGATAGCAACCAATCTTTAGCTCTTCCTCTTAATGAGAAAGGAAACAATTTTAATTTTATAATGTCACCATCTACATCCTTATACTTTTGCATTTCACATAGTTCAACAAAATTATTGAGATGGGCAGCAGCATCATCAGAACTAACACCAGAAAATTGCTCTCGCATAACCAGATTCAGTAAAGCAGGTTTAATTTCAAAGAATTCTGCTGTAGTAGCAGGTGGAGCAATAGGTGTGCATAATAAATCATTATTATTTGTGGTTGTGAAGTCACACAACTTAGTATTTTCAGGAGTACCCATTTTAGCAAGAGTAAATAAAGCAAACTAGATAAAGTAAATGCAAGTAACTAATTTTTTTGTGTTTTTGATATGGCAAACAAGATAGCAAATAAAGTAAAACTAGCAACTAATTTTTTTGTATTTTGATTTAGTGCAGCAAACAAAGTAGTAAATAAAATAAAGCAAGACAAAAACAAAGTAAAGAGATTGGAATGTGGAGACTCCCCTTGCAGCGTGTCTTGATCTCCCCGGCAACGGCGCCAGAAAATCTGCTTGATACGCGTACAGCACGCGTCCGTTGGGAACCCCAATAGGAAGGTATGATGCGTACAGCGGCAAGTTTTCCCTCAGTAAGAAACCAAGGTTTATCGAACCAGTAGGAGCCAAGAAGCACGTTGAAGGTTGATGGCGGCGAGATGTAGTGCGGCGCAACACTAGGGATTTCGGCGCCAACGTGGAACCTGCACAACACAACCAAAGTACTTTGCCCCGACGAAACAGTGAGGTTGTCAATCTCACCGGCGCCAACGTGATACGCGTACAGCACGCGTCCGTTGGGAACCCCAAGAGGAAGGTGTGATGCGTATAGCGGCAAGTTTTCCCTCAGTAAGAAACCAAGGTTTATCGAACCAGTAGGAGCCAAGAAGCACGTTGAAGGTTGATGGCGGTGAGATGTAGTGCGGCGCAACACCAGGGATTCCGGCGCCAACGTGGAACCTGCACAACACAACCAAAGTACTTTGCCCCAACGAAACAGTGAGGTTGTCAATCTCACCGGCTTGCTGTAACAAAGGATTAGATGTATAGTGTGGATGATGATTGTTTGCAGAAAACAGTAGAACAAGTATTGCAGTAGATTGTATTCGATGTAAAAGAATGGACCGGGGTCCACAGTTCACTAGAGGTGTCTCTCCCGTAAGATAAATAGCGTGTTGGGTGAACAAATTACAGTTGGGCAATTGACAAATAGAGAGGGCATGACAATGCACATACATGATATGATGAGTATAGTGAGATTTAATTGGGCATTAAGACAAAGTACATAGACCGCTATCCAGCATGCATCTATGCCTAAAAAGTCCACCTTCAGGTTATCATCCGAACCCCTTCCAGTATTAAGTTGCAAACAACAGACAATTGCATTAAGTATGGTGCGTAATGTAATCAACAACTACATCCTCGGACATAGCATCGATGTTTTATCCCTAGTGGCAACAGCACATCCACAACCTTAGAACTTTCTGTCACATCGTCCTGCATTTAATGGAGGCATGAACCCACTATCGAGCATAAATACTCCCTCTTGGAGTTAAGAGTAAAAACTTGGCCAGAGCCTCTACTAATAACGGAGAGCATGCAAGATCATAAACAACACATAGGTATAAATTGATAATCAACATAACATAGTATTCTCTATCCATCGGATCCCAACAAACACAACATATAGCATTACAGATAGATGATCTTGATCATGTTAGGCAGCTCACAAGACCCGACAATGAAGCATAATTAGGAGAAGACGACCATCTAGCTACTGCTATGGACCCATAGTCCAGGGGTGAACTAGTCACTCATCACTCCGGAGGCGACCATGGCGGTGAAGAGTCCTCCGGAAGATGATTCCCCTCTCCGGCAGGGTGCCGGAGGCGATCTCCTAAATCTCCCGAGATGGGATTGGCGGCGGCGGCGTCTCTGGAAGGTTTTCCGTATCGTGGCTCTCGGTACTGGGGGTTTCGCGACCAAGGCTTTAAGTAGGCGGAGGAGATAGGTCAGGGGGCCACACGAGGGCCCCACACAACAGGCCGGCGCGGCCAAGGCCCAGGCCGCGCCGCCTTAGTGTGTCGCTAGCTCGTGGCACCACTTCGTATCATCTTCGGTCTTCTGGAAGCTTCGTGGAAAAATAAGCCCCTGGGCGTTGATTTCGTCCAATTCCGAGAATATTTCCTTACTAGGATTTCAGAAACCAAAAACAGCAGAAAACAGCAACTGGCTCTTCGGCATCTCGTTAATAGGTTAGTGCCGAAAAATGCATAAATATGACATAAAGTATGCATAAAACATGTAGATATCATCAATAATGTGGCATGGAACATAAGAAATTATCGATACGTCGGAGACGTATCATTCACCTCATCGGTAGAACCAACAAGGGCACCATCCTCCCGCTGGATTTTCCAGTGTGGGTGACTGGATGTGCCCTCGAGTGTTCTTTCTTAGCAGCGAACACAGGAAACCTTCGATGCACAACCTAGTTAGGTTTAGTTTTTTTGCAAAATTTTATATTTGTGTCCACCATGGTTCAAACTATGTATTAGTTTGTGGAAAACCATGTTCCAAACTGTGTTTTCGTGTAAACCACGTTCCAATTATGTATTAGTTTGTGGAAATTGAAGTAAAAATGCGAAAAAAATATTTTAAATGTTTGGGGAGCCGTTTGAGGGACGCGGCTGGGGAGCGACGTCCCCAAACGCGGCACGAACAAAACACGTCCCCCAAACGCTCAATCCGGCGCGGTTTGGGAGACGCGGCTGGAGATGCTCTTAGCTGCACTATCGTCGCGTTAATGAGCACATGCCAACAACCTGCATATCTTTGCACCATAACGAGGCTCGAGCAATGAGCAATCTCATCATATCCATGGAGAAGATCAAACCTTTTTGGAAATGTCCGAAATGTATTGTGCTGCCAATGTGACCGACACCGTTGTGAGCTCAATTCAACACAACATGCTCTCACTCTTAGCATGTGACAATTCTATGGCAGCATTTGTGACTGGGAAGCAAAAGATCAAGAGCAGGTCCAGATGGTCCATAACAAACACCAATTAATTCGTACTAGCCGAAGCTTCGAATCTGTAAAAATGGATAATCACTTGTCTTACTCAACCTAACTCCTCTGGCCTAGGGTTTGGAAGATCCTAACTCCGCCACATAGCCTGCCGAGAGAAATACTTCATATCTAGAGCCATAAGTAAGCTCCTAGTTTGATACAGAACTTGAGTTGGAACCGACCCCTTGGGCCGCACCCCAGGGCGGCTCCAGGGGCGATCCCCCTTCGCGCCGCCAGCAACCTCCCGCGCCGGCTCTCCTTGCCGCCACTGCCGCTGGCCCCGGCCGAGGTGGTGGCGGGCCCAGCCACCAAACGGTGGTCTGGGGTCGGTGGTCTCCATGAACGGCTGCACGGGCTGCTGGGGCAGCGGCGGGAGGCGTGTCCGTGGCGAGGCGATGTGGGCGGAGCCCGGGGCCAGGGTGGCGGTGGTGGTTGCCACCGGCGGCGCGCCATGCCGGCGGCGAAGGTGTAGAGGAATGGGCTGGTTGGGAAAACCCTAGACGGTTCAATCCTTGTCCTCTCCGCGGTCTTGGCTGTAGACAGTGGAGGGCCGGCTGCTGGACTGCAGGGCGCTGTGGGCGAGGTCTTCTTCGCCTAGTATCTCCGGCCTTGCCTCGACCGTCCCGGGATGGTCGGTGCCGTTGGGGTCCGATCTGAATAAAGGCGGCGGTTCTCGGATTCTTCTCACACCAAGTTGAAGATCTGTCAGAGGCTTGTTCCCACCACTCTGGATGGATTGTCGTGTTGAAGTTCATTGTGCGAATAATGCCTGAAGATTGCTGGATTGGGTGGTTTCGGTCGTACGCATCCATATTTTTTATCTGGCCTTTTGGTTTCAAAGGGTGCGCTTCGAAGTTCTGCTCGCTGTTAATATCATGAAGCTCGCTTTCTTTCCATGGTGCTAGCGGAGAAGGTCATGAAGCCGAGATCGATGGAATAGCAATGGTGGTCGGATGTTGGTTGTGAGGTGGAATTGCCTTGGTGCTTCGTGACTTGAAATAGCGGCTAGAATGTGGGGGCGACTGCACTGGAGAAAAGTTCAGGGTGAAAATCCAAAGTCTGACCTTAATTGGTTGTGCGTGGCAATGTTCTTGTTGAAAGCATTGTTTTGAGAGCGAGGACTTTCTTTAGGGTGAAAACCTAAGATCTATGATTGGGCGGCGACAACGTTTGTGCATTGTTTCTTTCTTGGAGGCGTCACTTATGGAGAAGCAGATCTTCTGGTGTTGTCTTTGTGGTGTCAGTATTGTTGTTTCAAGTTATAGATCTATGTAGCGGGACTTTTCTTTTTTGTATTTTTTCTCCTTTTTTGGTTGTGTGCATCCTTTATGCTATTAGGGCAATGATGTTGTTGCAGAGGCTGGGTGTAATTAGTATCTCCGCGATATTAATATATGCTCTTTATCGAAATAATTAATTCATACTAGTATATCATTGATGACAACGGAATCTTTTTTTTCGCAGCATATGACAATTGACAAGCCATCAGGCTAAAAAATAACAATTGTTACCAAATGGTATTGAAAGGCACTCTTCAGAAATATACGCATCTTTCCTCAAAAAAAAAAAAAAAAAAAATATACGCATCTTAGAAAGGATGACAATTTGAACACATACGCAGACAAACCCACTACAGACCACTGTTCCTTTCACATATCAGTGACTGGCAAGCGCCCATACGCACATGACAGTGAAGAGCCATTTTTCAGCATCAATACAATGACCAAAATCTGGCAGGTGAAATGTGAAAGCAAAGATCTTGATCATCTAAAATATCGTGAGCACGATCTTTGGATTTTATTATCTAACAGTCATGACAAGAAAAACTACACAATGTAGCATTATTAGGATCTAAACAGCATACATATTCTACAGATGCAGCACAAGCTCCACTTGATACAGCTGCCCATCAAACCTCAAGCCCAAGGATTCTGCAGGATGCGCAAGTGCATCAACCATTCCACCAAAAACGTACACACAACAACCAGAAGTATCTACACATGCTCCATGGAAGGACCGACAATGTGGAGATTGACCATCAGTCCTTAGTTTCTTCCACATACGCTTTGCCATTTTCCTGGAACCTGACTGAAACTGACGTAAAGCTGGTAAATCTAAGGTCCAGAAATCATCCATCCGCCGCCTTTGTGAGTCCTCCCCACCATATACAAGGATCTTGCCTCCCAAGACAAGTGTTGCTGAATGCCCAACCCGTGGAGAAGGCAATTCACCTAGAATACTGGACAAGTCACACTTTAGCTCCTTCCACTGTGGGAGATGATCGCCAATATCAAACAGCCAGACATCATTAAGCACATCATATTCTGATCCTCTACCACCAAAAAGAACCAGGTGCGTCTCACCAATCCAAGTTAAAGTGTGGCCAGAACGAGGTGAAGGAGAAGGTCCAGTGTCCTCCATTTGGCGCCAACTGCCAGATCGAAGGCCATCCGAGAGATCAAGAAGCCATGTATCACCAAGCCGGCTTCCATGCACCCCTATGCCACCGTGAATCATAATGAACTTATCATCCAAGCAGCAGGCTGCATGGGCCCCACGAGGAGATGGTGTGATTGGGCCTACCTCCAGCAGTCTCCATGAGATCCTCATCTTACAAGGTTCTTCAGAAATGATTTGACCTATCCATGTGTCATTCAAACGCAGCCCGCGGTCATTGATCCCACCAAACATGACTAGTGCATCACCAACGAGAGTGCATGAATGACCAAAGCGACCATTTGGAGTGCCAGAGGGAAATTGCTGCCAGCAAAGTACACTGGACGATCTATTTCCAGCTCCATTTCCAAGATATGTTGCCCAAATATCATCAAGATGGCGACCTAACTAGAGAAATAGAGAACATCAGAAGGCATACAAGATGTCAAGATTGGGATAAATTAGACTAAACAAAACTAAGTAAAAAGGAATAAAGAAAAGTAAGCAGATTTGCAATATATGCGATCATTCTCATTATGTGCAAAGAGAGCAAGAGACAGAGAAAAGGTGCAAACCTCGAATATAACTTCGCAAAGAAAATGGAACACCACTACAAATAGGAACTGTTGTCTGAAGAATTCCTGGCTTATTTAAGGAGCAATTTTGTAGACGTGTGCATGTGTGAACTCATCCTGGGGAGAGCTCTCACACTGTCAACAAAATGAGCAACAGAAATGTTGCTGGATTGAACTTTGACACTTCTAGTGTACCAGGTTTGATTGTCTGTCTATGTGATAGTAACTGTTACTTCTGCCCATGCTTTCTTGTCTGTATCCAATTCAATGCTGGCCTTATATCTGGTGGAAACCACCCTTACGGAAGATAATATAACCAATATAAGCTAACATCCGAAGACATCATCTACCTACCATTCTACAAAGATAAACATGCATTCGCAGAATCTAAGCATAACAATGGCTTTGGCAGAAAACGATTCGGCAGTTTTATAAATTAACACCTTTAGTAAAATGTTCTTGAATACTTGAACAGAAACATCCACAATTTTTTCACAGGGGAAAAGACAAATGATTATACTTTAGTTGCAATTTATGACAGCTTTTGTACATTTGTTAGGCACATCTAATTTTGCTCAACACTAACTACTAGACCTACGGACAATAACCTACTACTAAATAATGAGTCAACCAACTTAAGCCAACATAATGTGATGGTTAGATTTAATCAGAAAGACCAAAGATAAATCTTGGATCCAAACAAACAGTGGAGATTAATCTTAGTAGGCATCTCCTGAAGAGGTCGCTTTTGACATCTATTTTTATCCTAAAATAAAAATTAGACCTTAAAACTTCAACTAATCATTCGGTAAAAAAAAGAACTTCTACTACTCCTACTTCATGCATGTAGGTAGAACTTGCCGTGCTCTCTCTACACGCTAGTGGTGCCTCACAAAGCCACGCGAACATCATATAGTTTACCTACTTAAAATGAGACCAACAGGGACTAGCACCTGTTAATTTTGTTTATAGAAGAAGCAACCATAAGCACCTAGGGGAGTCTAGGGATTCGAACCCTGGTGGGCCGCGCGCACCAGCTGCCATTACCAACTGTTCGACTCCCAGTTCTCAAAACCAGTCTATATCTGCTCCATGTGAGGTGTGCCCATGTAGCGGAGATTATACCAAGACACGAACAAGATCATGCCGATCGGTCCACACATATCAGACTCAACAGATACATTCCAAATAGACGAACTGCCACTGGCAAGAAATATAGACCGTGCATCTCAATTTCGGGGAAGTCATACCCTGAAAAAAATTGAGTGCCCCAAAGGAACTAACCTGGTGTTGATTTTGTCTTTAGTAGCGACACTTGGGATTTATAACTATAGATAGCATTTCAGCCACTTTGCCCCTAAATTCTAGCAACTCCTGAACTTTTAAGATTTGTGCAAGTTTTCTATAGGGGGTGTATCGAAGGCTTGAAACAAGAGTCATAATCTTTACTAGGTCAAATAGTCTTGATCAGAGCTTGTAATACATTACACACAAGGCCCGTGATATGCGTTCTCGCCCCGGGTCGGTTGGGCCACTATATCCGCTGACCCTACAACAAAGGTATTGGGTCCTCTCTCCCAAACAATTAGCATGATAGGAGGACCTACCCTCACCCTTATGAGTTATGGACTCGTGCTATGGCTTCTCAAGATTTCAAAATTAAACCGAATCAAATACTAAAATGCTCCCCAGATCACTAAAAAGTTTCTGCCAGCATAATACTGGCATTAGACTAAGCTAAGCTGTGGCGAGGCTCTCCAAACAATTGTGCAAGCCTAACCTAGCAAAAGTAAAAATTGTCATTGGTCATACTACCATCGTGATCATCTTCCAATTTGTTGTCTTTTTTTGCCAATTAGTTGTATTAACCTGGCACTAACAAAGCCAACCATATCTCATACTAAATTGTTAATTCAGCTATTGTAACAAGACTGGTACTTTGGTGTGCGTGTGCGGCTGTGTGCATCATGTTATGCAGAGGCTGGGTGTAATACTTTTCTAAAGTAATGAAAGCGCCCTTTATCGAAAAAAAAAATCTCATACTAAATTAACTACCTCTGTCACGAATAAGACTAGCAAATCAACTACAGTTCTTTCTTCATTCCTATACTATCACTGTATATCACAATGATCAAATTCCTTTTTGTGATACGAAACACACACACAAAGCAAATCCAGAACAAGAATAAGCTGATGAAGTTATACGAGCGCAATTACCTCCTTCGCAGCCACCGCCGAAGACTACAAGCCATCCGGCGACGAGGTTGAGCGAGTGCGACGCCCGGGGCCGTGGCGAGAGCCCCTTCACCCGGAGGCGGCGTGCGGACAGGGCGTCTAGCCGGGCGACCTCGGCGTAGAGGCGGCGCCACGGCAATCTGCACCGCCGCTCGGCGAGCGCCACGGCAGCAGCGGCGGCGGCGCGTGCCCCCCAGTCGCGGCGGCAGAGCGCCTCCCAGAGCACGTCAGTGGAGGCCCAGTCGCGAAAGGCGCGGCAGGTGGCGGCGAAGGAGACCACGGCCTCGGCGGGGAGGAGGCGCAGGATGGACAGCACCTGGTCGTAGCCCAGATGTGCGACGGGCGCCGCCTCCATCGCTCACTGCCCCTTATCGATTCTTGGCAGTTGCCCCCCGTGACCTTCCATGGGTGCTCGCCTCCTCGGGCGCCATGGCCGTCGGTCGGTCGATTCCTAACCAGGACACCGTGGTTCTTGGGTTTCTTGGCGTCTTTGGTGCTTGGATCCTATGGCAACTGGGGCCTGATGGCTCACCTGGTAGGTGAGTTCTTGGATGCCATGGATGATTTGATTTCTCAATAGGCTAATGGAGGTTGGGTTGGTGTTCCGGCTTCCGGGGGCATGGGGGACTTTGTCTCAAACAAGCAAGCAAGCAAGCAAGCAAGCAAGAGGGGGGGAGGGAGTGTGCCCGCCTAGCTCTGTGGTGGTGGTGAGGCGATCAACTGACCTGGGGAAGAAAGGGAGTGCAAAACACTTGTGTTTGACTTGTTTTCCGGCTAACTTTACTTTACTTCTACAAGCGCCTGCTTTCAGAAATTTCATGCTCGTCGATTTGGATCGTATGATTTTATAGGATTGTGATCGTTCTGATATTTGTGCTATCAAAATATATTTCTATCAAATTCCTACAAGGGTATCTACAATGGTAGCCAACGCATGACTTTCAATCCCTCCACAACATCCAGAGAAGTTAAAACATATAAGTTGGAGAAATGCACTTTGGCTCATAGGAGCATATGCTCCCATTACGTGAATCTACATTTTAAAGTGTCAAAAAATTCTAAACTAATTTTTTACATATACATCTAGACATTTTATGTTGGTACACAAGTTTTAAAAAAAAACTAAAAATAATTGTGGCTCCTGTAAAAAAGACAAGTTTTGATGCTATAACACGACTACGTACAGTATTTTTTTTTTGTCTTTTTTGTACACACCATATAAAATGTTGTTTCTCAACGAAAATTTGTGCACTAACATAGAATAGCACGATGTACACCAACAAATTTATATCAGAATTTTTTAACATTTTAAAGTTGTTTTTAATTATTTTATATAACGAGAGCATTTGCTCCTATGAGCCAAATTGCCACCTCCATATAAGTTGTATAACTATTATTGTTATCCTTTGCACTTGATAAAATTGATTAGTGTTTTATTAAAAGAAATACTTATTTGCTAAATAATACATATGGTACAAATGAAAAATTCTAATATTTTCTAAGAGCTTTTCCTTAGTTAAGAAAATGCAACCGTATTGTGTCAATTATGAAGGAAGTACATATGTCCACTTGTATATCTTATTAGCACTTTTTTTTAGCAGAGTTGAAGCCCATCCATTTTCACTCCATTCAACAATCGGCCTTACATCCTCAAGTTTGGTACAAGGTAAGGCCTCATGCCTTACCCCACCTTCATCGGTCCTGGCGACGGCGGTGGTGTAGTCGGGCATAGTTTTCTCCTTGGTGGCGTGTTCGAGGAGTCTCGACCCACCTCCCCGGGTGAAAACCTTGATTCGTCTTGCCAGGTTGGACAACGATAATGATGTCAACTTCGCTTCCACCCTAGAGGCGTGGTTCGAGATATGACCTTCGGTCAGCGGGCCTGCCGGATGCACACATGTTGGCCCTAAGAAGCAGATCCTAGGTACATTGGTGACACAACAATAGGGTTACTTTGGGTGACATGGGTTGGGGACTCCCATGATGTGGCGCCTTGGTCGCATGAGGACAATTGATGAGTATCCATTATGGGCTTATGCTACAACAAGTGAGGGGTGCAGTGAGGTGAGGTGGAGCAGTGTTAGAACATGAGTGGGAATTAGCATGTCTAGGATCTCTACCGTTGGTGAATGTCTTGCATGCCCTTTCGGTCCTGCTAGGGCCAGTTCCTCCCATCGAGTGATCCACTGATCTATCTCCTTGGTTATGGGCGAGGTGCGAGGTCACAACTATGTAGCAAGGACGTACCAAAAAAATTGTGTGAGGCATGCGGTCCATGTTGTCGCCATCTTGCCATCTTCCACAAAGCAAGAATACCCTATCGTATTGTTCTTTGCGCCCTTACATTCTCTTTCCCTATGATAGGGGTTGGTCGGGTTGTCACGTATTGTACACTTGTTTCGATGGTATAGGTCGTGGTGTTTTTGGGGCATATGTTCTAATTTTATTTTGCGAGTGTTGGTCATGGTCTTGCCTCTAGTGCTATGGTGTTTCGCATTGGTCTTGGAATCGTAATTTTATTCTCTATCAGTGCACCGATGCGGGGAATTTTTGATTTCTTAAAAAAGAAAGGCAAAGCCTCGTAAAGTTGCAATAGTTTTGATCAAAAACTCATCGTGAAGTTGCAACAAATTTTGATCATATTTATCATAAAGTTGCAACAATTTCGTTTGGACACATATCATATACTCTATGTGACCCATAACGATTTTGTTTTGCAACTTGATCTTGATCCCATGATAATCTTCATCCAAGACATGTTGGTCTTGACAGGGGCCCGCTTGCTCCTCGTCCGGCCCCACCAGCCAGTCTAGAATGCCAGTGTAAGCTAATAGCTTACTCACGAGGTTGAATGTACATTTCCTCGCAATATCTTAGAAGTCGACGCTCGTTCATGCCATCTCTTCACATGAAGAAAGGAAAAAAGAAAGGAAAGGAAAAAAAACAATTTTCTTTCATTTAGGAAGGAAAGAAACACTAAATAAAGTGAAGCACGGATAAATAAGCAAGGATTTTTGTTGAGCTGCTACTAATTTTCAGTCGAACTAACTAACTTAGTTCTTAGTGAGATAACGTCATTGAATCTTGGGCTCAACTCAATCGTTGAAACTCACCATTAGCATGAATGACGAAGCCAATCTAACGACGCAAATGTATTTTTCCAAGTTGCAACCTCACTTGCAACTAAAAAAAATTAAGCTACACTCCAACTTGCCTCATCATTACCATGAATCACCAACCAAATCTAACGGTCCATATGCATTTTTCCTTGCTGAAACCTCACTTCTAACTGAAAAAATTAAGTTGCAACCTGTACAGGAGTTGGTGTGGTCGGGAGCTTTTGTCCCCTGTCCCTCTCTTCGCCGCGGCAAGGAGGGCTCCGTTCTTGCGGCGGAGGGTCTGGGGGTGGTGCGGCGTGCCGTACCTGTACATGAGTTGGTGTGGCCGGTGGTCTCTGCCGGCGTCGTCGGGGTTGGTGGTCGTCGGGAGGTGGAGGAGCAGGCTGGTGAGGGCGCTGGCCGTGCCTGTTCATCGCTTCAGATTCCGTCACAGCGTGGCGGATGGACCTTGCGGCCTTCTTCATGCGAGTAGGTGCTCTCTGCTTTGGGCTAGATGGTGGTTCGATCTCCTCTTCTCCGGTGATGTCGGTGGTGCCGCTGGTTGCGGTGCCTGCGTGTGTTCCTGTGCGTGTACCTGGGTTCTTGTAATCTCTTTCTGTCGAATATACGCAGTTTGGCTCAAAAAAAAAGAAAATAAGCCTAACTTGTAAGTTAAGTGCACAAATCACGATACAAATATGATGGCGTAGGACTCGACTGCTTGCTGAGAACTAACAAAACCGTTCCTCCAATACTTAGGGCATGTACAATAATAGAGTAGACACATCTTCTCTTATCTGTCCACGTCATCTTTATAAGACAATAAATGTAAGTGACACAACACATTATATTTTATTATCATCCTAGAAATTAAAGATAATTAATTATATTTTAGCAGAAAATTATGTTGCTAAAAAAGACACACGGTACAATAGAGAAAATAGTCTTATCGTATTTACTAAGAGATCATCTCTTAGCTAATACCCCTTCTAAGATGTTGGCGTATTTTCTTTGTTCATTCACTTTAGTTTATATCTAGTCTATTTTTAGTGTATAGATTCATCCACTTTAGCTTATATCTAATTTACTTTAAAAATAGCTAAAACATCTTACATTCATGAACAGAGGAAGTAAAATGTAACCTCACTTTCTTAATTTTCTCTCCTCCACAGCTTCAAGAAAAGGCTGACCGCAACCCACTGTATAGAACCTTAGCTTTGCTAGTACTGGTAAAAATAAAAGTTAAGTGCATATCTTTCCGAATCCTCACACCGGGCAGCTCGATGATGTAAGGGCATCTCTAACCGCGCGATCCAAACGGACGCGCTGGGCCGTCCGTTTTGGGCCGTTTGGGTGGCCGAGCGGACACGCGGACAGCGGCCCGCGTCCGTGTGTCCGTTTGGGTCGCGCGATGCGCCCAACGCGCGGACGCAGCGCATATGAAATAAATAAAAAAAAATCAAAATGAAAAAGGAAAACAACAAAACATAAATTTAAACTAGTTGGTAATTAAACTTGGCCCTATTTTGGGCAATTTTTACACAAAAGAAAGCCCTATATGGGCTTTAAACTAAAAAAAAAAACCCTAGCCAGGGTTTGCGAGCAGGCGGTGGCCGCCGGCAGTACTACCCCCAGTAGTACTCGTCGGCGTCGATGACGACGACGCCCCCCGGCGGCGAAGCGCTGCTCCGGCTAGAAACGCCGGAGGGCGGCGGGGACTCCGGCCAGGGCGACCACTGCGCCCTTTCCCAGGCGGAGTGCGGGTTCGGCGGGCTCGCCGGCCTGCGCAGCCGCGCCCTCCGCGCGGACTCCTTGCGGAGCTGCTCCTCCTCGTCCGCCCGAGCGCGGCCCGGCGCTCCTCCTCCGCCAGAGCGCGGCACGGCGCTCCTCCTCCTCCGGAGCACCGCCCGACGCGTGTCCTCCTCCTCGCCGGCGCGCCATTACGAGGAAGGCCCACGCCTCCGCCTCGGGCGTTCTCCGGGGCCTTCTGGCCTTCTCGCCGTGGCGGAGGCGCGCAGCGTCTCGGCGAGGAGCGGCCATTTGGCCAGCTCGTCGAGGTCGCACCGCTCGCGGGACGCCGCGAGCGCCGCCGCAGCCTGTGTCGTCTTCGTCCTCCTGCTGGGGGCTGCGGCTGCGGCTCGTCGATGTACGAGCCGCCGGGCGGCGCCATGCCCTCCTTGTGTGTGCGCGGCTGCGCGCGAGGCCGCGCCGTCGCCGACGTGAAGCACGTGTGCCGGCGCGCATCGTGCTCCACCTCGAAACACAAGTCCCGATTCGCCGTACGCGGGTCCTCTGGAGGTCCGCCGGCAGCTGCGCGCGGTGCCTCTCCGGATCTCCGCGACGCGGCGCGGCCGGACGCGGGATGGGCGGCACCGGAACCCGACCGGGCTTAGGTGCCGCCCGTGGGGAGGTGCACGTCCCCCCACGGCATTGGGATGCCCGCGTCCCGTAACATCCGCGCCACCGCTACGGTGACGTAGATCCGATCGCGTCTGGCGTCGCCGGCGGCCCCATTGCGAACGTCGGCGCGCGATCGGCTGCCGCGCCGGCCCGTGGTTGTTGGCGGACGGCGCGAACTCACGCTTCGGGGCCATGGCGGCGCGGAAGCTTCGAGCTCGCGCGTGCGGCCGGAGTGGATAGTGGGGACTGGTGGATAGGGACAGTCCCCCTCCCCAGTCCACATTTAATAGGACTGGGGCACCGACATGTGGGCCAGCCAGGCGGACCAGGCGGACACACGAGGACGCCGCGTGCCATCCGCGGCCACGCAAACCGGCCCAGATTTAGGCCGGGTTTGCGTCGTTCCGGACGCCGCGGCCGTCCGCTTTTGCGGTGCGTCCCCGCGTTGGGTCGCATTTTTGTCCGGCTCAACCCATCCGGACGCGCGGGCGCGGAATGGGTCGCCCCGTTGGAGATGCCCTAACAACTCCATTCTATTCATGAAAGAATCAGCCTCCAAACTTTTTGTTTTGTCCGTCCATGTGTTTTATCCAGTGGCTTCGTCTGAATTTTCTGCAATTATTTGTTTTGGCATCCGTTCCTACGAAGATCCTGCGTTTTTCTATTAATGCGTTATTATTTCTGCACACGGATTTTACCGTTTGCAGCAAAGATGATGTGTTTGAGAAGGCAAAGATATACGCTTGCTGAAATCTTAGCTCTGCCATTAAAATCGACTTGAATACAATATGCGCCTGATAGCTCTGATCCTGGAGGTGTTACGTGAGAAGGATGCTATATTCATGTGCTAACACATGGTAACTCCATGGCTTTTCTATTTGCACCGGCAAAAATGATGGTGATTGGTGCTAATCTGGAGGAGAATAATTTGTCTCATTTGGTGGTCGCCAAGTGGAGATGGGACACAATACTTGTTTCTAGAGCGGGAGTGGGGCAGGGTTTTGATGTCTCGATGTGTCGTATGATAACGAAGCTTTCATCTCCATCCGAGGAAGGCCTCTTCTCTAGTTCTCTTTGCTCTTATCACACCAACTCACCAAGTCGGTCAAAAGCTCATCATCTATCCTATCCTATGACTTCCGAGCACACTGAGCAGTTTGTTCGATTGACTTCCTGTAGACACGAACATGAATCCCATGTCCGTACGAGATAATTGTTTTACTGGGAACGTGGGCCGCACCGTTGGTTATAGATCATTGGTTAAATTATTGTAAAAATAATATAATATGGATTGCTGAAATACTGTAGAAGTGCCAGTGTGGAAGCACTTTATGTAAAATTTCTACAGCGACAGTGCAACACGACTCATAAATTTTTTCCACACCGTAGGTGAAGATCGTGAAGCGATGAAGGAAGATGATACCAAGGATAAAAATGAGGATAAAAATGACAACAAGGTTAGTGCCTAACTGGACTGGCCCACACCGCCCGCGCGATGTGCGGCGCTGTAGGATTCGCCCACGGCATAGCCTCAGGCTGCAATCAGCATGGAAATGGACAATGCTAAAAAAAACACATGAAATGGGAAGCCTACCACATCCACCCATTGATTGCGGCCTCAGCCTAATTGATGCATCGTAGTCGGTACTGAGGTCCAGCCCATCTAATGCAAGCACGCGCAGCCCGAACAATTGACACTCAAGCACGCGCACGCCTTGTATTGCAAAAAGAAACGAATTCGATGGAAAACATTCAGTTCTTTGCTACCAAACTCTGTTGTCAACATTTGAACTTTCCCATTCCAGGACAGATAGTCCGTGTTTACTTTGCAGTCAGATTCTTCCAGGAAATGACAATATAGAACACTTGTTTTGCCCCCATTTCATATCCGCAATTCGTTCCCAGGGCAACCTATTACATACGTACTTCATACTTTTTTTTTTCTTTGAAGGTGTATAGTTTTAAGCATGGAAATAAAAAAATTCTACGAAGAAAAAAATACATAAGTTTAATGACATGTTTTAAATAAAGAAATAGATGTTTTTGGTAACTAACTATGTTATCATAACATCACATTTTTTAATATAAAATATGTCTATAAACTAATTGGGATTTTTATTTTGGTGCCCTTGGTTTCTTAGTTGTACTCACCTTTCCCTGGCTGCTAAACTTTTCCTCGATGTTTCCCTCCCTCTAGTCTAAAACCCTCGCAAACGTTCGGATGGAGGGTTGCCGTCAGGTCGAAAGCCTTGACAGTTACATGTTGACAGGTTGTGACGTGTTGGGACGGGTCCTGCATTGAACGTTAGGTGGTGAAGGGTGGGGCCACATGGACACACGTCGGAACGGCCATCTCTCGCTCACCCAAAGAATCCCCTCTCGCGAGCCTGGAACAGCTCCCACACCGCCCCTCAGTTGCCCCATCGTCGTGCCCTCCTACCTTATGTCGTCCTACGCCCCCGAGCCACGGGGCCCACTCCGCCTCCGCTAGATCTACCCCTGTCGCACCAAAGTATGCAACGCCGACAGGTGTACCACATATGCCCATCAACTGCGGGGAAGATTCAGTGGAATCGGAGGGATCTGACGCATGGATTCCATCTAGGTAAGCATTGTTTCCATTGGTGGATTCATGATGGGCAGCATTTGAGCGTGAATCGCTGGTGCTTAACTAACTGCCTTGATTTTCGATTAGGATTGATCCAATGCGCTGGCCTTTCGGCTGGCGGATAGACTGGATAGTAGTTATATTCGTCGTTCTGAACTACATAACTATGGATTTTACTTCCCATGGTGGTCGCAACCTCCATTGCTCTCATAGATTTCAAAACAAATTTCTGTTCTGAATACCCATGGAGATTCAGTTGATTTTGAAATATTTCAACATTATCGAGCAAAGGTTGCTCCCGCTAACTTGTGACGAGCACCTGGGAACACTTTTCTATTTAAATGCTGCTAACCATTTTGGTCAAATTCGTATCCATGACAACCTAGAGTTGTGGACAAGGGAAAGAGGGTTAAAGCATCATCTGTGGCCGGGCATCATAAGGTCGTCAGGAATCATGTGTCTCTGCTATCTCTACTAATAGTGTGCGCCCCTGTGCTCCTTGTAGATCCACAACAGTACCATCTGTACCAGCGCGAGTGTAAGCCAGATCTCTCATGCGGCCGATGTGGAGGACGATGCAGAGACTGATGATGCATCACCTCTAAATGATGAGGATGAGTTGATGTTTCCTGAATTGGTAGATAAATCCAGTAAGCAGGCACTAGATGATCAATACACCGAGGAAATGATCCAAGGTGCCAGATTTGATGACACCGACGATGAAGAGAACGAGGAGAACAATGACAACCTCGTTTTAGCCGAATACGATGGTGATGACTTGCCAACAATTGAGTGGAACGGAGACGATCCTGAGCTTTTAGAAGGCACCGTATTTGAAACAATGCGGGACTATCGTAATGCACTTACTACATATTGCATTCTCACCATGAATGATTATGATGTTATTAAGAGTGGGCCAAAAAGGTTCAAAGTTAAGAGCCCATACAAGAGGTGTAGGTGGAGGATGCATGCATCCACTATGCTCAGGAGCATCTTGGTTCAGGTATTACAACTAGTTGTGTATTTTAGATCATTGTGTCAAGTTTGTTAACTGTACGCGACATTTTTATTATGTTTCAGATACAAAATAACCCACATGGCCATACTTGTTTACCTCAAGCGGGACAACCATGGACATATCAAAGCTAGCAAAGACTAGGTGGTTGGCAAATGCAATCATGGATTGGCTGAGAGAAACACCATCACTTGGTGCAAGATCACTCATAACATATGTGATTGGGAAGTTTGATATTAAAATACCTTACATGAGGATGTTCTGTGCAAAGGAAATGGCTCCTGACAGGATCAATGATCCATGGAATGAAAGCTTTCATTTTTACACCTTCAAAGCTGAAGTGGAGATGGCTAGTCCAGGCAGTGTTGTAGAGATAGACAAGCATACAATTCAGTACACATTAAAGGGTAGAGGGAAGACAATGGAGAAGGAATGCTTCAAAATGCCTTTTGTTTGTTTCATAGCTTGTTGGCAAGGATTTATGGATGGTTGCATGCCTTATTTGGCGGTGGATGCAACAAGTCTTCATGGGAGATTTAAAGGACATATAATAGTTGCCACTACAGTTGATGGGCGAAATTGTATGTTCCCTGTTGCTTATGGAGTTTTGGAGATTGAGTCAGAGGAAAGTTGGACTTGGTTTCTGCAGAATTTGCGCAACCTTATAAGTTGTCCACCAGGACTTACTATCCACACACACACACACACTTGCAAAGGATTGGAGAGTGCAGTAGATGTAGTATTCCCTGGAGTGGAGCATAGGGAATGTATGCGACACTCAGTACATAATTTAACATAGAAATTCAAGGGTAAAGTTTTTACTAATAAACTATGGCCAGCCTCATACACATGCAACTTGAGGAAGCATCAATATCATTAATCTGGAAGTCTTGTATACACAAAAACGTGGGGTGAAGGAGTACTTGAATGAACATGATGGAAGGGTGATGTGGGCATTACCCTTCGGGTAACCAAAGTTATGCTACCTCCTACGGCCCAACCAGGGGCCCATGAAGATCATCCACCGATCAAGGTGGGCTGATACGTCAGTTCCAAACAAGGATTCTTGATGAACAAGGCAAGAAGACGAAGAACAAGGAAAGTTTAGACACAGAACTCTTTGTAACCTAGTCGATCCTGGACAGAACTCTCGAGATCTGGTCTGCAATATAAAGGCCAGGAGAGGGTCTGCCGAGGGACACACAATCACCACAGCCAGATTCACCGCAAGTCTAGAGCTAGGTCATTAGAAATCTTAGCCTCTCGACGAGATCTTAGTCTTAGCCTTCAGCTACCCCATTGTAACCCGATAATTTTGATAATCAAGATCAGACAAGCAGGAAGTAAGGGTTTTACCTCATCGAGGGCCCCGAACCTGGGTAAATCTTTCTCCCTATCTGTTTGGTATCCGATGTCTCGTGTCAGCCTGCAGGATTCTGTCAACCCTAAGCCCCAAAAGGTGTGCATTGCCGAGGAGCACGCTCGTGAATTGGCGCCGTCTGTGGGAAACCTTTCGGTACAAGGCATGTCATCGGAAGCTCCGGTCACATCAGCAACGTTCGTGCTGACTTCACCAACACCTTCAAGCCCAAGAAATTAGGTTCGTTGCGGCTCCTTCGAGTTCACTCCACGCGCTGAAGCATCGCGTCCGATCCCTTCGTAGCTGCGTAGCAATATGGATGCAACCTTCGGCGGTGTCCACTTCATCGTTGATTCCGGAGGGTTCCTTCGACTTCCAAAATCAGCTGCATCAAGCTTAAGGACTTCGGCTCCAGAAACCATTGTCCCACCGATAGCCTCTGTGGGCTTGCCTGGGAACTGCAACAGGAGCAGCCAAAGGATTTTCGGTAGCAGAGAGGAGAAACGGAAGAGGCAAAGGGATCTTCGCTGCGAGGAAGAAGAACGAGCTACGAGTCGCCTCCACCAGTGTGATAAAGGGTGTTATAGCGCACAATTAAGCAAGAATCGCAGCTGTGCACCTTACTTGCCAACCGCGGAGCAGCTTGTCGCACCATGTTACTTGCACTCTTATATCGACCCAAAAGATAACATCGAGAAGGCCACACATTTACTCAAAGATTGTCGGCAGTTCCTCGACATTCAGAAGCTGTGTGAAGAGCTAAGGTTTGATTCGGAAGCAAAAGCTCGTTCGGCGGAAGGAAGAGCAACAGCTTACAATTATTCTCAGCAACAACAATATGTGCCAGACGAAGATATCTACGTACCAACCGGAGTTTACCCTTCATCTCGAGGACAAGTGAACATGATTCACAAGACTAGCTTTTCAAGAGGGAGGCCAAGAAGTTTTCACGGGAGATAAAGTTTTCAGAAGTGGCTATGGCAGCGGTATCCGATTATATCGATTGGTCGGATCAAAACATCCTATTCAGCAGAGCAGGTCACCCGATAGATGTTCCAAGGCCCGGTCACGCTGCCCTAGTCCTTGAAGCACAGATCGGAGGATACAATATGAGCAAAGTGTTCATGGATGGAGGAAGTGGTCTAAACTTTTTGTTCGCAAGTACAATGAAAGCAATGGGATTGTCAGTCGATATGTTAAAAGAATCTGACACTGGTTTCCATGGCATCATCCCAACCCGACCCGCTTATCCCCTTGGTAAATTTCCATTGGATGTTGTTTTCGGCACATCCAACAACTTCAGAAAGGAGAGACTCGAGTTCGAGGTGGTAGATTGGGAATCACAGTACCACGCCATCCTCGGCAGGACAACATTTGCCAAGTTCATGGCAGTTCCTCATTATGCATATTTGAAGCTGAAGATGGCAGGCAATAATGGGACAACAATAACTGTTCACGGGAGTTTTTCTTGTTCTGATAACTGCGACAAATATTTCCAGAAGATCGCCTCCAAGTTCGGAGTCAGAGAAGAACTTAATGCACTCGACGTAATTACCGATCATACACAGCCACCTGCCGACAATCGGAACACAAAGTCCGACGAGTTTGACGTTGCCAAGGATGCAAAGAAGCATCAAGTGCACCCCTCTGATCTGAAGAAAACGGTCAACACATCGGAAGATCTTACTGCCACATAGGAAAGCGCGCTCATCGAGTTCCTCCATGAGCGCTGGGAAATATTTGCATGGGAACCATCCGATATGCCAGGTATTCCCAGGGAACTCGCTGAGCACGCCCTCAATGTTGACCCCAATGCCAAACCTGTACAGCAGACATTGCGTCATTTCTCAGAACCAAAAAGAAAAGCTATTGGCGAAGAAGTTAATCGGCTATGCAAAGCTGGTTTTATTAGAAAGCTCAAGGAAGCTAAATGGGTAGCTAATCCAGTCATGGTGCCTGATACGTCTCAAACGTATCTATAATTTCTTATGTTCCATGCTAGTTTTATGACAATACTCACATGTTTTATATACACTTTATATCATTTTTATGAATTTTCCGGTACTAACCTATTAATAAGATGCCGAAGCGCCAGTTCCTGTTTTCTGCTGTTTTTGGTTTCAAAAATCCTACACAAGAAATATTCTCGGAATTGGACGAAACAAAAGCCCACGGTCTTATTTTCCACGGAGTCTTCCAGAACACCGAAGAGGAGACGAAGAGGGGCCACGAGGCGGCCACACCATAGGGGGGCGCGGCCCCACCCCTGGCCGCGCCTCCATATGGGGTGGGCCCCTCGGGCGTCCCCCGACTCTGCCCCTTCGCCTATATAATCCTTCCGTTGCGAAAACCCAAGTATCGAGAGCCACGATACGAGAAAAGTTACTGAGATGCCGCCGCCGTCAACCCCATCTCGGGGGGTTCTGAAGATTGCCTCCGGCACCCTGCCGGAGAGGGGAATCATCACCGAAGGGCTCTACATCACCATGCCTGCCTCTGGACTGATGCATGAGTAGTTCATCCTTGGACTATGGGTCCATAGTAGTAGCTAGATGGTTGTCTTCTCCTCTTGTGCTATCATGTTTAGATCTTGTGAGCTGCCTATCATGGTCAAGATCATCTATTTGTAATGCTATATGTTGTGTTTGTTGGGATCCGATGAATATGGAATACTATGTCAAGTTGATTATCGATCTATCATATATGTGTTGTTTATGATCTTGCATGCTCTCCGTTGCTAGTAGAGGCTCTGGCCAAGTTGATACTTATAACTCCAAGAGGGAGTATTTATGCTCGATAGTGGGTTCATGTCTCCATTGAATCTGGGGGAGTGACAACAACCCCTAAGGTTGTGGATGTGCTGTTGCCACTGGGGATAAAACATCAATGCTTTGTTGAAGGATATTTGTATTGTTTACATTACGCACAGTACTTAATGCAATTGTCTGTTGTTTGCAACTTAATACTGGAAGGGGTGCGGATGCTAACTCGAAGGTGGACTTTTTAGGCATAGATGCATGCTGGATAGCGGTCTATGTTCTTTGTCGTAATACCCTAAGTAAATCTCATAGTAGTCATCATGATATGTATGTGCATTGTTATGCCCTCTCTATTTGTCAATTGCCCAACTGTAATTTGTTCACCCAACATGTTATTTATCTTATTGGAGAGACACCACTAGTGAACTGTGGACCCCGGTCCATTCTTTACATCTGAAATACAACCTACTGCAATCATTGTTCTCTGTTGTTCTTTGCAAGCAAACATCATTCTCCACACCATACGTTTAATCCTTTGTTTACAGCAAGCCAGTGAGATTGACAACCTCACTGTTAAGTTGGGGCAAAGTATTTTGATTGTGTTGTGCAGGTTCCACGTTGGCGCCGGAATCCCTGGTGTTGCGCCGCACTACACTCCTTCACCAACAACCTTCACGTGGCCTTCATCTCCTACTGGTTCGATAACCTTGGTTTCTCACTGAGGGAAAACTCGCTGCTGTACGCATCACACCTTCCTCTTGGGGTTCCCAACGGACGTGTGCTTCACGCGTTATCAAGCAACTTTTTCTGGCGCCGTTGCCAGGGAGGAATCAACACTCCATCAAGCCTCGTCACGCGCCATCAAAAACTTTTTCTAGCGCCGTTGCCGGGGATATCAAGACATGCTGCAAGGGAAGTCTCTCACACCCAATCTCTTTACTTTGTTTATTGTCTTGCTTTATTTTATTTTCTGTCTTGTTTGCTTTCTTTATATCAAAAACACAAAAAAATTAGTTACTTGTTTTACTTTATTTAATTCGGTTTGCTTATTTTTATTATTGTTAAAATGAATACTCCTGAGAACACTAAGTTGTGTGATTTCACTAGCACCAATAATAATGATTTCATATGCACTCCTATTGCTCCACCTGCTACTACAGCAGAATTTTATGAAATTAAACCTGCTTTACTAAATCTTGTTATGAGAGAGCAATTTTCTGGTGTTAGTACTGATGATGCTGCTGCCCATCTTAATAATTTTGTTGAACTTTGTGAAATGCAAAAGTATAAGGATGTTGATGGGGACATTATAAAACTGAAATTGTTTCCTTTCTCCTTAAGAGGAAGAGCTAAAGATTGGTTGCTATCTTTGCCTAAGAATAGTATTGATTCATGGACTAAATGTAAAGATGCTTTCATTGGAAGATATTATCCTCCTGCTAAAATTATATCTTTGAGAAGTAGCATTATGAATTTTAAGCAATTGGATAATGAACATGTTTCCCAAGCATGGGAAAGAATGAAATCTTTGGTAAAGAATTGCCCTGCCCATGGACTAACTACTTGGATGATCATCCAAACCTTTTATGCAGGATTAAATTTTTCTTCAAAGAACCTATTGGATTAAGCTGCTGGAGGTACTTTTATGTCCATCACTTTGGGTGCTGCAACAAAGCTTCTTGATGATATGATGATCAACTACTCTGAATTGCACACTGAAAGGACTCCTCAAGGTAAGAAGGTAAATTATGTTGAAGAAACCTCCTCCTTGAGTGATAATATTGATGTTATTATGTCTATGATTGTTAATGGTATATCTAATTTTGATCCTAATAATGTTCCTTTAGCTTCATTGGTTGCTCAAGAAGAGCATGTTGATGTGAACTTCATTAAAAATAATAATTTCAACAACAATGCTTATAGGAATAATTTTGGTAACAACAACTATAGGCCATATCCTTCTAATAATGGTAATGGTTATGGTAATTCTTATTGATGAGGACATCCCTACCTCACTACTACCTCCGTCATTGCAAGTTGAAGATGAACCTGCTGTGAAGCTCAAGTCCAATGAAGTTCGGATTGGACCAATAACAAGGGCTCGTGCGGAGCTACTTAAACAACAGGTGAACTTGTCTCTAAACAATACTTTGATTGATGAGAACTTTATACTGCCTAAGTCATGTTACTTATGTGTCATCAGGTATCAAGAGGAGACGAGCATCGCACGAGGAGTAGAAGAGCAGCTGGACGTGAAGACGGACGTCAAGATGGACGTGAAGCTGGACATGGAGCTGGACATGAAGATATCTCATGGACGCGCGAGGGAGGAGTGGGAGGCAAGCGCGAGAGGAGAAGAAGTCGTCCAGGCCGGCCCAGGGCCCGGTCAGACCGGCCGCCAGACCGGCGCGCCCGGTCCCTGGCCCGGTTCAACCGGGCGGCACGCCGGATCCACCCCGGCGCCAACCGGGCGTCGTACTGGGGCCAACCGGAAGGGCATCTGCGACACTTCCGGTTGCCGCCCGGTCCCTGGCCCGGTCTAGACCGGCCAGCCCGGCCCGATCAGCCGGGTTCCGGCCCAGACCGGCCAGGCCGGCCCAGCACCCGGTCAACCGGATTCCAGACCGGCCTAGTCCGAGTCTGTCTCGACCAGATCTATTCTGGGTCGGTTAATCTTGTATCTTTTCGACCAGAAGTCGTCCCGGACGCCTATATAAGTGCCCAGGACGCCCCCTAGCTGCTTTAGACCACGTTTAAGATAAACCCTAGTTCTTAGTTGTTTGCTTTAGGAAAACTATTGAATCCCTACACCATATTGCTTGATATTGTGTGATCTGCTGTTCCATTGGGAATTAGACGGTTGCAACTTACCGCTTCGTGGTCGGCGGCTACGCGCGCAAGTGTGTGGAGTTGCGAATATCTTGAAGGGTTGAGAGCTATTGCATTGGCGACAGGGGCCAATCGAGAGACCTCGTTGCGTCATACAAGTTATCATCCACTACATCGTCGTGTTCCTCCGCTGCTATCACCCGTGATCATCATCACCACCGTTGCTTACTGAGAAGATCGGGCCACCCCTTATCATCTTGGTATCAGATTTCCAGTTTTCCTCGGTAAGCCATCCACAATCCACCCCATAGTTGAGTTGTGAGTGTTTTCCTATCCAGAAAAAGCCAAAAATATTAGGGTTAGGGTTTGCCATAGCCTTAGATTGCACTAATTTCGAGTTTTAGTTGCTTTTCGTAGTTGTTTTTGCGTATCTTTTTCTTGCATCTAGTATTGTTAGGGTTTGAGTCTCTATTATTATCTAGTTTCAGTTTTGTTACTCTGAGTCCACATAGCGTACAGTGTGCTTGTTCCCAACCATAGACACAGCCTATGGATCTAAAGTGACTAGGAACTTCCCCAGAAGAGACTAGTTTTACCGCTCGACAGGCTGCTCATTAGGGTTTTGGTGCTTTGCATATCTTGTTGGTCGTGTTATCAAGGAGTTGTGTTATAAAAAAAGAGAAAATTGAAAAGAAGCAAAAAAGAGCTACATAGCTGCGTGTGTTATACAAAGAGAAAATACAAAAAGAAAAGTGAAGTGCTAGAAGAATCAAGTGACGGCCTAAGTTTACTTTACTGCACCCGTAGTTGAGCAATCTTGTGTCTGTCTCGTTGAGCTTTGCTAGCGTCTCTCTAGTGCATTGCAACCTTTCTTACATATAGTTGCATTGCCCCATTATATCGCCTTGTGTGAGTATCATTGGTTGTCTACGATCAACGCTAGAGCTTGTTATTGGTGCAAATAGGTAGCCTACCTACAGCCCCACATATATCCTGCTTTGCCGTGTGATTTGTTTTATACCCTTGATATTCACTTCGCTACATCCGTGCACTAGTTGTTACTACAAGTGGTAAGCAACACTAATTCACTTTGGAGCGGTAAGATTTCCTTTTCTTATCAGTTTTGAGTGAGTTTTGAGAGTACCACCATATATTTTTGATTTAGTGCACTGATCTACTAACGATGTCTGCTAGTGATCATAAACTTGTTAACCAGGAAAATAAGAGTGCTGCAGATATCATCACATGGAGGGAGTATGAGGCTCTTCGTAATGAGATGCGACGTGAATTCCGCGCTCAGGACGATGTGCTTACGGGGAAGGTTGAAGAGATCTCCCAAAAGCTGGATGCTACTCATGTGACCGTCACTACAATGCAAGATCAAATGACGGATGTACAGCGCAGTCTTGCTGATTTGCGTTTAGCTGTTGAGAATTTGACCGCGCAACAACAACAAGAAGATGACGATGATCCTGAGCTTCAAGATGACGCACACAATGCTCGTGGTGCGCCACGTGGTAATCGTCCTCGCGGTTGGGCTCCACTTGGCCGCAATGGCCGTGGACAAGATGAGGAAGATGGATTGGGTAAGCCCAAGTTTTCTATACCCAAGTTTGAAGGAGGAGCTCATGTTGAAGAACCTCACTTGGGAGCTCAAGATTGAGAAGTTTTGGAGCTTACATCCACATTATACTGAAGATCGGAAGATCAAGCTTGCTTCTTCCGAATTTGATGGCTATGCTTTGCATTGGTGGGATGCTTTTGTTCGTAACCGAGACGAGGATGGCGAGCAACCTATACGCACATGGCATGCTATGAAGGAGGCGATGACTTCTCGCTTTGTGCCTACAAATTACTTGCGGAATATATATGATAAGCTGACTCTATTGAGACAAGGTGTGAAGACTGTCGATGAATACTACATGGAGATGGAGATGCTTATGCAGCGTGGCCTTGTCCGTGAATCTCTCGAGATGACAATGCAGCGTTTCTATCGTGGATATGACCACGGCAGATGCTACAGGGGGTAGCACTTCATTGATGCGGGGGCAAGGGAACATTGCCATCTGCGGATCGAGGTGCAAGGGACGCAAGGTTTTACCCAGGTTCAGCCCCTCCGAAGAGTAAAAGGCCTACGTCCTGCTAGATCTTATTGCTCAGTGGAGAATTACAATGGTGGGGCTCAGTCGGCACGGAGCCAAGAGCTTACAATGGGGAGATTGGATCTCAGATGATGTGTCGCCTAGGGTCTAGCCCGGGGGTTTATATATCCACCCCCGATCTAGGGTTACACGAGGATAACTCCAAATCGTGTCAGTTGCTACTAATCCGGGATCCGCCGCCCCTCCTGCAAGTAATATTCTTATCCAGCCGCGCGGATCTTCTCCTTGGAACTTCGGCCCAGTCGCCTTTGGGTCCAGTCGCTCGGGCGACTGTCAATCCATCTGGGCCTCCGTCTTCATGGAGAGTGGGACTAGCGACCCACCCCCTATGGGCATATCCCCATCAGTAGTCCCCGAGCGCGGCGGTGACGAGACGCGGATCTGGAGCGAGTCACGAAGGGGCACGGCGACGGGTCAAGACGAATCGCCACCGGGCTCCCAAAGAAGAAGTTGCCAGTCCGCTGCCGTTCTCCAATCGCCAGAACTTGATCAGCCAGTCGGCGCTGGCCAGTCATCGTCTGACAGTCGGCGTGGGCCAGTCGTCGTAGGCCAGTCGGCGCAGACCCACCGCGGAGACACGTGGAGGAGCCAACGGCTAGATTTCACGTGGACCGAGGTGCGAACCGTTTGCATGCTGTTGACCGTTGGGCCTGATGTGACCGCTAACGGCTAGTTTAACGCCCGTTCCGCCGGACTTGACGCTAATCTTGACCGTTGATTACGGGCGGCGATTCCGGGGCAAATTAACGGACATATCTCATCCTTAATTTGAGCGAGTGCGGCGGTATAAAAGGTTGCACGCGGGGGTTAAGGCTTATCACTCCGCCGCATTCCTCTTTCCTTCTCTTCGCATCTGCTCCCTGTCAAGAGTTCCAAGCGCATCCATGGCGGCGAAAGGTTGGGGAAAATCCAAGGTCATGCGCGAATCCCTCCTCCCGTATGTCGCCTCTGGGGTTATCCCTGAATTCAAGCAAGAGCGATGGTGGGTTCCGGTGGCGAACGAGGTGGAGCCGCTTCCGAGGCCTGGGGAGTTCGTACTCTTCCTGAGCTTCCTCGACCGCGGGCTCGCGCTCCCCTCCTCTGATTTCCTCCGACAACTGCTGGCCTTCTACAGCATCAAGGTCTCCGATCTCGGGCCGCACAGCGTACAACAAATCTCGCTGTTCGTGCCGTTATGCGAGTGCTACCTGGGTTGTCCGCCGTACTTCCCCCTATGGGTGTCGATCTTCCATGGGCGGGCGAACCGGGCCAGAAAGAGCGACCAGGCGCTCATCCCGAACGGCGGGATCACCTTCCAGGTGAAGTCGGGGGAAAGCTTCATCGACATGGTGCTCCCCAAGAAGGCGCAATCGCAGTGGCGCCGGTTCTGGTTCTACGCCAAGGAGTACACTCCCCCAGGCGAGGTCTGCATTCCCCAGTACACTCCTGAGCCGAGTGTCCCTCGGCGCATCAACGTCCGGTCGCTGCCGCGCGACCAGGAGGAGGTGGTGAAGGGGATGCGCCTGGCGATCCAGGCGCTAAAGGACGGCGGCCTGACGGCGGCCAACATGTACAATTGCTGGCTTGGCCTCCGCTTGATTCCTCTGCGTTGTCGAGCCCACTTTATGTGGGAGTACCGGGGGCAGAACGACTGCACCCGGTCGACGGTGACCGAGTGGGACGAGGCCGAGTACCGGAAGGCACTCGCCAAGATCACCACGACCGCCTTCACTTCCTTTGAGGACGGGCTGCAGCCTTTCTCCGAGGACAAGCCAGCACCCCAGGTATTAATCTGCTCACTGCCATGACCTCGAATGCCTGAATAAAGTTCTTCCTTTACTAACTTGCTTCCTTGGCCCGGATGCAGCGATGGCATAAGGTCGCCAATCATCTCCCCCCTCTTGCGGGGAAAGAACCTCCGGAGATGACCGAGGGCGAGGATGACGAGGTCGAAGATGAGGAGGAGCGCACCGAGTCGGACTCCGACGCGAGGGACTTCGTCCGACTCCCGCGCGAGACGAAGAGAGGCGCGACGTCCTCGTCGCAGGGCGCGCCGAGGCCGCCGGAGGGTGATGGGGAAGAAGAGGCGACCTCGCACCCGGAGGACGGAGGACCTGCAAAGGGGGGAGTCGAGCCGCGGCCCAAGCGGCTGCGCCAGACCATCCTCGAGGGCTCCATGAAGCTTCAATGCCCCCTGAAGGACGCCATCGAGGCGGGAGCCCGAGTCGGTCCGGGCGTGAAGGCGATCCCCACGGTGAAGTAAGTATCTTTCGTTAAGCCTTGCTTCCTTGTTTGCGGGGTTTGCGAGAGGCTCATATCAATCTTCTGCAGGTCCAAGAAGAAGGTCTTGACGGGACCTGCCTCGGTCGATGGAGCGGCAGCCACGAGAGTTGCCGAGGCGAAGAAGGCAGCCGACCTGAAGAAGGCCGCCGAGTCGAAGACGGCGGCCGCCGACCCCGCGGGCATGGGCTCGTCCCTGGAAGAACCCGCTGCCGCGGGTAAGGCGGCGGATGCGACTGCCAGCTCCGCTGAGCCAGTCGCCGAAACCTACCCCTTGGCGAGTGTAGGTCGCGGTGGATGGACTAACGCGGCCGTGGGCCCATACGCCGTTCCCCCCGTGGTAGAAGATGAGACGGCGGGCACCGGGTCGACTGAGGCCCAGGGCGCGGATGTCGTGCCGCCCGTGGTGGAAGAAGGTACCGCTGAGGGGGGCGGCCTCTCGGCGACGATGAAGGAGCACCGAACCAAGGCCTCTAGGGACCAAGCTCGTCCTAGCGACCCCGAGGCGCGAGCGGAGGAAGCGCCATCGACCGAGGCGGTGCTGCAGGCGGGCGAAGCACCCGAGTCGCGCCGTCCTCCTTTGTCGGCTTTGTCCTTCACTGAGCTCCACACAGCGCTCAGTGAAGTTCATGTGGTAGGCATTCCTTTACTCGCAGTACAGTCCTCCCCCAGTCCCCGAGGGTCGACTTGGGCTGAAGGGGCGAGTCGAGGCTCCTTTTATACCTGGACTGTTATTGTTGTTTGACGTTAGCCCGTCTCTTGCGTAGGCGGAGGTGAAGCGACTGACGGCGCTTGTAGATGAGGCTGCGAAGAAGAACCGTAAGCTTATCGCCCTGGGCAGTAAGTTATTTCTCTCGTTTCCCCTTTTATTTCGTCTTGCGCATGTATGCGGACTTGTTCTCATCACCTTCTGTTTTCTGTAGCAGAGGCGCAGGCGAAGGCGCTTGCCGAGGCCCGTGAAGGATTCGTGAAGGAATCCTTCTATCGGGAAGCCGAATTCCGAGCGACACAGGCCGAAGAGGCGAGGAAGAAGGCGAAGGCGGAGGTTGCGGACCTTACAAAGGTCCTGGAGGACAAGAGTAGGAAGCTCGAAGACGTCATCGCAGAGTACAAGGGGAAGCTGGAGTCCGCGACGGAGGCGAGGGATGCTGCACGGGGGGCCGCAGCGGCTCTTCGGGAGGAGGTTGCGGCTTTGAAGCTGTAGCATGCCAACGAGCTCGCCGCGGAGAAGGAGGCATCCGAGGGCACTGTCCTAGCGGTGCAGGCCGAGAAGACCAGCTTCGAGGCTTTTGTCCGCGAGATGTCGCGGTAGCTTCTTGGTAAGTTCTTACAGTCCTCCATTAAGCTTTTTTGTTGATCACCAGGTGGGCGAGTCGGCCTCGGGGGCCGGTCCCCAAGCGTGGCGAGTCCGCCTTGGGGCCCAGTCCCCGAGCGTGGCGAGTCAGCAGCGGGGGCCAGTCCCCGAGCGTGGCGAGTCCGCAGCGGGGGCCAGTCCCCGAGCGTGGCGAGTCCGCAGCGGGGGCCAGTCCCCGAGCGTGGCGAGTCCGCCTTGGGGGTCAGTCCCCGAGCGTGGTGAGTCCGCCTCGGGAGCGAGTTCTGACTTGAACTTTTTTTTGGTGGTTTTCAGGCGATTGTGAGCTCGTAGAGACAGCGACCCCTCGGGAGTGCCTGATGAATGCGACCACGCGCATCATCGCCTGTGCGGGGGAGATACTGGCGGTGCTCCAGTACCTGAGTCCGCGGGAGGTGATCCCGCAGGGTACACCGTCGGTCTTCAAGGCTGTCTCCGACATCCCGGCGGTTGTCGACTGGCTCCGCCGTTCTTCTTGCCGCGTGGGCATCACCATGGCGCTGAGCATGGTGCTGGCCCATTACTCAGAAGGGTTCGATGTGGAAGAGGTCACAGCTAGCTTCCCGTCGGAGACTAGCGAGTTTGACGTCGCCGAGGTGCTGCGCTTGATGGAGGCGGTGCGCCCCTACGCCGACCGGGTATTGGCGACCGCGGACTTGGAGACGCACCTTGTCAGCCAGTCGGCTCCAGAGGACACGGGGAAGGAGGCTGGCCCGGTGGACTTCCCTGCCGAGCGCTTGTTCCATGCCGCGGCTGCCAACTCCTTGTCCACCTACCCGGTCGTCCGGTACACCCCGAAGTTCCGTCATGGCGATGGTGGTGCTGAGCCGGTCGTGGAGGAGAACCCAGGGCTGTCCAAGTAGGGGCGGGGCTTGTAGACCTCGGCCGAGCACGCAGTGATAGGTGCTGCGGAAGTTGACCACCTCGAACGTTATCCGCTCAGTGCGGTAGTTTACGGTTGTACCGAAGGTGACCGGCAGTGTGACCTTGCCGATCGGGAAGGCCTTTCGCCCGGGGACGATGCCATGGAATGTGACCTTGGTGTTTTCAAGGCGTGAATCTGGCAAGCCGAGCCGCTGGAAGGTCTCGTAGTACAGAATGTTGATGGAGCTTCCTCCATCCATCAGGGTTTTTGGCAGCCAGTAGTCGGCTACCTTAGGCCTGACGACTAGCGCCACTCGGCCGGGGTACTCGATGCGAGGAGCATGGTCTTCGCGACTCCAGGTGATGCTCTGCTCGGACTAGTTGAGCCACCGGGGAACGTTAAGGACGACCGTGTGTAACGCCACCGCCCTCGTGAGGACCTTCCTGTCCCGGCGATCGCCGACTCCGGTGAAGGTATGGAGCGAGCCGGCGCTGCGACCGAACCCGTCTCCCTTGTGCTGATCTGGGTCCTTGGCGCGGTCTTTGTGCTGGTTGCCGCCATCGGTTTCCTTGGTGCGGCGGGCCTTCTCTATTTGCTTCAGGGAATAACAGTTCCCCGTCGTATGTGTTGAGGGCTTGCCCTCCCTGCTGTGGTAGATGCACGGGGCGTCCAGCAAACTGCGGGCATCGAAGCGCTTGGGCTGGGGTCGATCCTCTCGTGGCGCACGGTTGTCGCGTCGGAAGGATTTTGGTTCGCGTTGCTCGTAATCGGCGTTGGCGACGAGCTCGGTGTGCCCCCCGTCGGCGCGGCGCTTGCCGTTGCTGGACCGATCGCCGAACCGGTAGTCGCCGCGGCGAGAGTCGGCGTGAACGGGGCGGCGATTGCGCCGCTGCCCGTACTCATCGTCTGAGTCGACTATAGGGTCTTCGTCGGCGTAGCGGGTGGCGATGTCGAAGAGATCGGAAATTGAAATGTTATCTCTGCTAACGCGGTGGAGTTTGGCGCTGAGTGGTTCATACCGGCAGCACCGCCGGAAGCAGTAGATCGCCGTATCCGTGCTGATGCCGCTGGAGGTCGTCCACATGTCTTGCCAGCGCTGCACCCATCGGCGAGTCGACTCGCACGGGCCCTGGACACAACGATCCAGGTCTTATATGGTGTCGCGAGGGTATACGCGTTGGCGAAGTGCTAGATGAATGCGGCACGAGCTTCTTCCCAGGAGTCGATGCTGTTTGCGGTGAGGGTGTTGAACCAATGGCGATTTACACCGTCCATCATGAGAGGCAGGTAACGTGCCGCGAGCAACTCAGAATGGCCTTGGATGCCCATTGCCATGGCGTACGAGTCAATCCAGACCGTGGGGTCGACGTGAGTATCGTACTTCTCGATGTCGCGGGGCCCCTTGAACCCTACGGGGTAAGGCTCGCCTCTGATCATCGGGCCAAAACAGGCGGGGCCGACTCGATTGAACGCGCTCTGGTGCGGGAGTTCATCGGCGTAGCGGTCGTTCATGCGGTTTCGCGCCCGCCATTCTTGATCATTGACGATGTGGGTGCGCGCGTCGACGGGCTGCCCATTGGCGGCGACCATCACTCGCGTGGGGCGCGGCTCGATTCGGTTGTTAGTCGAGTGGGCCGCGCGTGGTGCCGGCGGTGGGCAGTTGTTGACATTGGCGACCACGCGGTTTGCCGCTCCTGAAGACGCTGCACGGCTAGCGGATGAGCGTGAGTAGAGTCGCCCTTGTGTGTCGGCGGCGACGTGTTGTTGCTCCAAGGCCTTGGCAACCAGGGCCTTAGCGTGCTGGACGAGGATCGCGCCATCTCCCGTTTCGGGGAGCCTTGCAAGGACAGCTTGGGCGGCTGCGACGTTGTTGGCTAGAGACGAGTGTAGGGGTAGGCCATTGGCATCGACTTCCGCCCGAGGAACTTCGGGTGGTGGTGGTGGTGGTGGCGGTGGCGCTCCATGCGTCGTCCTGCCGGCGGCAGCCCGACTTCCTTCAGGGACGTCGGGGTTCTGGACTCGGGTGGTCCGGACTTCTCCGTCCGGGTCGTCGAAGTTGAGACGCGCACTGGGGAAGTCGTGCGCGCGGGCGCGCTCCATGCGCAGGCGATTGCGCTGTTGGCGATAGTGAGACACATCTCTCACCTCGTCTTGCTCGAGTCGGAATTTCTGCCGCTCGGCGAGCTCCTTCTTCCTCTGTTCTTCGAGGGCCACCCGATGCGCCTCGATCTCGGTCGCGGTGGCGGTTGCAGGGAGGGGTGTGGTGAAGGCGTCATTCAGAGGCTCCTCCTCACATCCCGCCATGAAGACGGCGGTTGGATACTGGTAGCGCGGGGCCTCGACGGAGTCCGACTCGGAATCGCTGCCGAAGAGGGAGAGAACGGAGTCGTCCTCAAAGTCACTCGGGTGAGAGACTAGGGAGATGGAGTCCTTGAACGACGCCGCGGTGATGGAACCGGCGGTTGGTGAGGCGGTGGTGGATCCGGCAACTGACGCCGCGGTGGTGGAGTCGGCGGCAGATGCTGCGACGATGGAGTCGGCTGCCGATGCTGCGACAGCAGAGTCGGCGGCTGGGGCCGCGGCGACGGAGTTGGCGGCTGATGCCGCGACGATGGAGTCGGCGACTAGCGCCGTGTCTGCCGAGTCGGCGTCGTCCTCCAGGGCCGGCTCGGCCTCCACGTACACTTCGCCGGTGGCCGGGTGAGTTGCAGTGAGGAGTTGGCCCGACGCGAAGGGATCGTGTGGTCGACCGGGAAGAGGCTCGGTGGGGTCGCTGACGCCGGCGAGCCCAACGAAGAGGTTGATCGTGCCGATTGGCACCATCCAAGCGTGCTCGAGGGGTGATGAGGCAGGCCGGTTGGTGCTTGGCTGGATGTGGAAGAAGTTGCCCGTGGCGATCATCCTGCCAGAAGCGACCGGCCGTCGTATTGGCGAATAGGGCCTCGCCGCAGCTCGGAGGCTTGATGTCCCATGCCCCACGGTGGGCGCCACTGTCATGGATATGACCACGACAGATGCTACAGGGGTTAGCACTTCATTGATGCGGGGGCAAGGGAACATTGCCATCTGCGGATCGAGGTGCAAGGGACGAAAGGTTTTACCCAGGTTCAGCCCCTCCGGAGAGTAAAAGGCCTACGGCCTGCTAGATCTTATTGCTCAGTGGAGAACTACAATGGGGGGGGGGGCTCAGTCGGCACGGAGCCAAGAGCTTACAATGGGGAATTTGGATCTCAGATGATGTGTCGTCTAGGGTCTAGCCCGGGGGTTTATATATCCACCCCCGATCTAGGGTTACACGAGCATAACTCCGAATCGTGTCAGTTGCTACTAATCCGGGATCCGCCGCCCCTCCTGCAAGTGATCTTCTTATCCAGCCGCGCGGATCTTCTCCTCGGATCTTCGGCCCAGTCGCCTTTGGGTCCAATCGCTCGGGCGACTGGCAATCCATCTGGGCCTCCGTCTTCATGGAGAGTGGGACTGGCGACCCACCCCCTATGGGCATATCCCCATCAGTTTCCTCAACGGCTTGAAGTATGATATCAAAGGCATTGTTCGTCACTACAGTTACACCAATATGAATCAATTGTTACATCATGCAAGAGAAGCTGAATCACAGTTGGCTAACGAAGCAAAGGTCAAAGGTCGAGCTACAGGAGCTGGGCGTTTCACACCCCGCGCGGCACCATCTACGGCGCCGGCGCCTTTGACGCGCTCCGCACCCTACTCTACTCCGCCTAGCAAGCCGGTCTCCAATGTGTCTAACCCAAAGAAGTCCGATTCTGCTGCAAGTACGAGTGGCTCTAATGTGTCTACTGCGCGTAACCGTGATATGGCTTGTCATACATGTGGTGGCAAGGGTCACTTCAAGAGAGATTGTCCTAACCGCAAAGTCATGATTATCAATGAGGAAAATGAGTACGAGACTGGAGATGATGTTGATCCTAGTGCTCCAGAAGATGATGACTATGACATTGATGGTGAAGATGCATATCCGTCTGATGCTCACACCATTGTTGTGTCGCATCGTGCTCTTAATGTGTTGCCTAGTGCATCTACTCAGCGCTGCAATTTGTTCCAAACAAAGGCTTTAGTTGGCCCTGACAAGGCTTGCAAGGTCATTATTGATGGCGGGAGTTGCCGCAATTTAGCAAGCAAGGAGTTGTGTACCAAGCTGAAGTTGAAGTATCTACTGCGCCCGCATCCATACTATATTCAGTGGTTGAGCGACAATGGTGAGATGAAGGTAAACCACATGGTGCGTGTTGAGTTTGCTATTGGACCATATAAGGATTGCATTGATTTTGATGACGTTCCTATGACGGTGTGTCACCTACTATTGGGTCGGCCTTGGCTCTATGACCGTTCTGTGCAACACAATGGCCGTGCCAATACATATCACTTGGAGTTCAAGGTCAAGAAAATTAACTTACAGCCTATGACACCACAACAAATTGTCAATGAGTCTCGTCAGAAGATTGAAGTAAACTTGGAGGATGCATCTTTAGATAGGCGAGAGAATTGTAATGTTGTGAGTGATATAACGAAAAGTGAGAGAGTGAATTCCTTAGTCTCATTAGCCACCAAAGAAGACATGAGAGAATTTAGTGAGGATCCTACAGCCATGCCTCTTGTGCTCTTGTACAGGGGTGCGGTTTAGGTTTCTAACGACATGACCCCTCTTCCTCTTGGTGTTTCTAATGTTTTGCAGGAATTTGGCGACGTGTTTCCAGATGAGGTACCCGCAGGACTTCCACCATTGCGAGGTATTGAGCATCAAATCGACTTGATTCCTGGAGCCTCGCTACCCAATCGGGCCCCATATAGAACGAACCCCGAAGAAACGAAGGAGATACAGAAGCAAGTACAAGCGCTACTCGACAAAGGTTATATCCGCATAAGCCTTAGTCCTTGTGCTATTCCTGTTATTCTAGTTCCTAAGAAAGATGGTACATGGCGTATGTGCGTAGATTGTAGAGCTATAAACAATATCACTATTCGATATCGTCACCCTATTCCCCGTTTAGAGGATATGCTAGATGAATTGAGTGGTGCTGCTGTGTTCTCTAAAATTGATTTGCGTAGTGGTTATCATCAAATTAGGATGAAAGAAGGGGATGGGTGGAAAAAAACCTTTAAAACAAAATTTGGTTTATATGAGTGGTTAGTAATGCCTTTTGGTTTGACTAATGCACCTAGTGACAAGGGATTAACTTGTCAATGCCTACGGGTTGTAGACTAGGGTTTAGTTGGAAGTAGAGGGCAAGTAGATCTCGAAGGTTTCAGCCGAAAAGTACTCGACGATTATGAAAACTAGGGTTTGAGAGACAATGATTCGATGCTTTCTTTGTCCCTCGACTCCCCCTTATATAAGAGGTGGAGCCGAGGGATTCGTGATATACAAGTTCTGAGAGTCCGGGAGGGTTTCCAACTCATCCCGCAAGATTAGAAATATTATCTCCTAATACAACTCTAGCTTTCCTTAATAACAACTTGGGCTTCCGATTCTTCTTATTCTTCAAGTCGTGGGCCTTCAGTAAACCCCGGGTACTATCTTCCGCAGGTCCATTGGGGGTGCCTATGTCAGTAGCCCCCGAGATTTTGCTTGAATCGTAGAGTCAGGGAAAATCTCCACTGTTTATATTTACTCGACAACTTTAAACTTCTCTATATTTCTTCATATGAATTTCTATATTGTTCAGGGACAATGGTAGTTGGGGCTAGTTCATCTGACGGATCAGGTACTAGTTAACTGCTCTAGTGGCAATCCGCAAAAACCTACTTCAAGATCACGTCCCTGGACATGATCTCGGGATACTGGTGTAAACTTCGACAGGTGCCGCTTAAGGTCTTACCATTCTGCCGAGTCCCAGTCATATTTATCGGGTACCTAACGCGTCCGTTAGGATTTTTCTTCGTATCTGTTGATATAGATAAAAGTAGCAAACCGACGTCAGAGACGGCGCCACGCCACACAGAACGGATCTGGGGTCTTACCTTCGTAAAGTTTTGCGGCATTCAGAAATTGTTCGCAACTTTGGCGTTCTGAGAATATATTGTCGAGTGCTTATTCGGCTGTTGGAATGACACATTTTATTGAGTCAACGGATGACTTATATTGCTCTCCCGATGGGAGTATATGTAGAGTTACTTATAACTCGAAATATACTCTCTTGTTCTTCTATTTTTTTTATAATTTCATCGGGCACGCGAACAGCGTTCCCGATGGGAGTAGCCCCCGAGGCTACAGCCAAGGACTTGTGCTTGGGTGTAGGCTCGACGCCTTATGCCGCTATATTTTCTTTCTCTCCCGAAATTTTCAAATCTCTCGGGTGCGCGAACAGCGCTCCCGATGGGAGTAGCCCCCGAGGCTATGAGCAAATATTTGTATTTGATCATAGGCTCACACCATTTCTATTTTGTCTTTCTCGAATTTTTATTTTTTCCAAAGTAGCCCCCGAGCATTTGATCAAAAACTTGTATTTGATCAAAGGCTCTCCAATATTTTTTGATGTCGCCTTTTTTATGAAGCTGTTAAGTCGATTTTTTCTCTTGCTAAAGTGATGTCATTGCTGACGATAGCCACGACCGCAGTTCCTGGAAATCGCGAGAAGTTCTCTCTCGCTGCCTTGCGGGCCCAAATTACGCATCGTATTGACACGTCGTGCAAGTGGGGGACACACGTCCTCCGCTTTTCCTGGCGCACGCACTGTAACTCCTCCAGGGTGAAATTACTTTTTTACCCCTGTTCTACGTGTACATCATCTGCCGCATACTTTTTCCATCCAACGGTACGCCGCTTCGCCGCACCTCTATTTAAGGTCCCCTTCTTCTTCCTCCAGCACTTTCGCTCGCGCCGCTCCCCTGCTCTCCTCTGCAAAAATCTCCTCTTGCGCCCCACAGTTCCCTGAGCTCAACTTCTCTCGAGCTGCACTCCTGCGCCATTGTTGATGCCACCGCGCAGACTGACCAGGCACAGCACGCCGGAATCAACGATGGCTTCCGCAGATCTGGGGAGCGCTGAGTGGGAGAGATCCAAAATCTCTGCCCAAGATATCAACCTTCTGAAGAAACTGGGGATTAGCAAGAAGCCAAAGGCGCTGTGCTTCCCCAGTGAAGAAAGCTACCCAACCCCTCCAATGGAGTATCGGGTTAGTTTCATCGATCATCTCATCCGCGGCCTTTCTGCCCCCATTCACCCTTTTCTTCGGGGGTTGCTTTTTGTTTATGGACTGCAACTTCATCACCTCACACCCAACTCTATCCTCCACATTTCCATCTTCATCACCCTTTGCGAGTCCTTCCTCGGCGTCCAGCCTAACTGGGCGTTGTGGAAGCGTATCTTTTTCTGTCGCCGCAATGGCTCTCCCAATGTCGCCTATAACATAGGCGGCGTTGTTATCTGCGTTCACCCTGATGTCGAGTACTTCGACGTCAAATTCCCTGACTCAGTTCAAGGGTGGCACAAAAAATGGCTGTACATTCATGAGGAGAACCATGGGTGTGCTGAAGACAACATCCCTCCTTTTGATGGTGCCAAGAAAATCTACCGCCGCCGCTCCTGGGATGCAGAGGCTACCGACGAAGAAAAAACGGCGACGGAGGCATTGATGACCCGCATCCACGAGCTGCAAAACACCCGCGGCAAAGAGCTGTCGGGTATCCAGATCACGGCATATTTCCTTAGGATCAGAGTGCAGCCTCTGCAGGCTCGCAAAAATCCCCTCTGGAATTATGCTGGCGACAATGATGTGGATCGGTTGTCGGTGGATTTATCGGTCAAGGATTTAGAAAAACTTGTCCGGAAAATCTCCTCCCTCAGCAAGAAAGATCCTATCCCTTCTTCTTGTCGCGTAAAACCATATAGCGCCACCAATGCACTTCCCAAGGTAACCTTTGCCGACTTGCTCGTTTTTGTTTGACATCCTTTCCATAACTCTTTTATTGACATCTCCCTTTGTTTACTTTTTTTATAGAACCATCCAGACCTTGTCTCTCTTCCTCCCCTTCCTGAAGGTGGAGAAGTCGAAGAACGAGCCGTTGTCACTGATGACAACCAAGATGCTCCTTCCTTTGAGAATGAACCCGCAGGTTCTCGAAAATCTGCGGGATCCTCTGAAAAGGAGGCTGCCTCTGAGGCTACCACATCGGCATAGTCTCCTCCTCCTGCTGTTTCTCCAAAGAACAAAAGGAAGAGGACAGAGGTCGAAGATTCCGGCACTTCCAAAGCCGAAGAAGCTGCTCCTTCAGGTCGGAAGGCAGCTTTCGATCCATACCTTGACGCCCTCGTCAGTTCGTAAGTTACTCCTTGGCTCTCGCTATTTTGATTCTTGAAAGTTTTTGTCTATCTTGCTTCTTATACTGCCGCCTTTTAATCGTAGTGGTGACGAGGAAGAAATGCCAGCTATTGATGCGACTGCTCGAACGAGTACGTCGCATACTCTAGTTGTTTCTGGAGTGCAAGTTGAAGGAGAAGAATCTTCGCCTCCTCAACAAAACACCGACGCACCTACTCCTCCTGCAAGCCCCCTCGTCCCTTCACCAAAAAGGGCGAGGGTTGAATCAATCACAGAACCTACCCTACAATTGGGTAGCTCCTCGACTCCTCTTCTGGATGATGTAAGTCCTTGAATGCTTTCTGATGCTGTCGATGTTTTCACTGTTTGCTTCTTTTTATTTTATGCTATCGCATTTTTGTCCCCTACCGACACTTTCTTTCTCTATCTTTCTTTAACAGCCTTTGATTAAGGAGTTCATCCGCTTCGGTGCCCAATTCGTTGGGTACCGCGAGTATGCTAGCAAAGCTGAATGTACTGACTTCCTACTTCTCTTTGCCCATGACTTCTTGCTCCTTTTTCGTCGTGATTTTGACTTATTTTTGACTATTTTGGCAGAAAAACTTGCGGAGGCCAACAAACGTGCCGACACGCTTGCTCAGAAATTAGAGCAAAGTGAAGAGGCTCGTAAGAAGGCCGAATCTGATGCTAGTAAGGCTAGGGCAGAGGCTGACAAGGCCAAAGCAGAAGCTGCTGGTGTCGAAGAACTTCAGAAGAGGCTTCATGACGCCGAGACTGCTTTGAGCGAGCATAAAACCGCACAAGCTGCTCGTGAAGAGGCGATTCTCAAGCACTTGGATTCACAAAACCGTCGCTTTGTCAGTAAGTACCCGATCTATTTTGCATTCCTTGGACTTGCTTTTCTTTACTCGTTTGTTGATCAACACATTTTTGCCTCGACAGGGAAAACAAACCAAGAATATGAACTTGAAGATCCTGACAATGATCCCCTTCTCGACGCACTTGCTTTCCTTGAGTTTCACGGAGGAGAAGCACGCGATGGCATTGATCATGCCAAGGAAGGATTGTCGCGGCTCTATCCTTACTTCTTCCCGAAGAAAAAGGAACCCGCAACCTTTCTTGCTCTTGCCAAGTGCTTCAATCCCGAAGAAGATCTTGGACTGAAGCTTCGCCAAGAAAACATGAAGGTTGCCGTTGAAAGCACTATCGCCCTGGTTGCTGACAGCCAGCAGCACGTTGACTGGACCAAGGTTGGCGACACGCAAGAGATGGAGACCACAAAATGGCAGTCGCTGATCAGGGCTGCAAAGCCCAACTCGAAGAAAATCCTCGCCTATCTTGGGTGCAAGCCAACTCCTACTCCTAGCTCGTCGAAGCCGGAGGTCTAGTAGAATGCCCTACCTTTTTCTTCCTTTATTTTTACTGTTTCTTTTGATGTTGTCGCCACAGTGGCTTTGGCGACAACTGTCGTAGTAATTCTTTTGAAAAACTCCTTCTGTAATATCCGTGTAAATTTCCCGAAGATCAATGGAATTCTATCTTGCGTGATCATTGATATTGAAATTTTCTTTTCCAGTTGATATTTGATAACTACTCCGCAAATCCTCATCCTGCCGATACTTCTCCTGCTTCCTCCTTCTCGAAGAAAACACTTGTCGATGATAACCTTATCGAAGGTTCTTCGAGTAAACACTTGTCGCAAGATTTGCAAGAACTTCGCCAACAACTTCAATCCATGAAAAAGCAAACTCTTGCGATGATGGAGCAGTCCCGCAAAGCATCCGAAAGAGAGAAAATTGCCCTTCAACAAGCTAAAGAAGCCATAGCTGCCAAGGAAGCTGCTATTTCGGAAGCTGAAAAAGCAACTGCTCGAGAAAATAATATGCTCGAGCTAATGACTGAAGCGAGTGTGGATATGTTAGGTATACTTTTTCAATCAGACCTGCTTCTGTCTTTTGCTGTACCCCCTTTTTTTGAATTTCTTGTTCTGTCGCTCAATAGGTTCCGTTCTCGACGCTGCTGCTGAAGATGAAAGGGTGAATGTGAGAACGAACCTCCTTGTTAACCTTTCTCTGAACCATGGCTGTCTGTTCTGGGCCACTCCCGAGCGAACCCAACAGATTTTCAGGTTCCAGGACCGCGCCTGTCAGGTTCGCGAATTCCTTAACTTCTGTACGAGAACCTTGACCCTTGTTTACAAGACTATGTTTCCTCGAGATGAAGCTCCCGAAACTCTTCTTGGATTGATGGAAAAGTTTCGAGATGCCCCTCGTATTCATAACTTCGTACGAGCTCAGTTGACTGCTGGGGCAAGATTTGCCATGATCATGATACATATTTGCCATCCAAAATTGGACCTGACGAAGATTGTCTCTGACTGCTTGGCCAAAAAATCGCGACGAAAGATAACATCGATGAAATCAATGACATGGTGACTCCTGTGGCCGAGGCGATGATGGATGAACTTCTTCGGATGGATTCTGAATTCTTCGTCAAGGGGAGCTATGCTGAGCACAAGACAACTGCTGCAAATAACAAAGGTTTATCCATAGACAGTATATTAGGCCTTGACTGAGTTGGACTATATTGCAAAAAGTTATGTCTATATTTTTTGTCGAATTCTTTGTGTTGATGAAGTTGTCTATATTGTAAAGTGTAATCTATATTGCGAAGCCCCCGAGCCTTTGGCTTAGAGCTTATACTATTTTGTCGTCTCGAAGAATTTACTTTTTTGCGAGAATGTATGTATTTTGCTGTCGTGGGTTATGAGCCCCCGAGCCTGTCGAAGAAAAAAGATGTATCTCATCACTATCTTTTACTATATTGCAGCACCGCGAGCCCGCCTCATTAAAAACCTTTCCATCCCCACTCGGTGCCCTGAAAAGGAAAAGAGTGCGTCTGAAAACTCGCGGGCGTTTCAGTACATTGTATTTTTACAAAGGAGGACTATATTTCGACTCTAAGCGTAGAACCGCCTGAGCTGCGCCACGTTCTAGGGGTTTTTCTCGGGAACCCCTGTCTTCTTGTCCTTGATCCTGTATGCTCCACCTTCGATTACTTCTGTGACGACGTAAGGGCCCAGCCATGGTGACTCGAGCTTTTCAGTACTTTGCTAATTGAGCCGTAGGACCAAATCGCCGACCTGGAAAGATCTTGGCCGCAATCGTCGACTGTGGTAGTTTTATAGGTCCTGCTGGTACTTGGTGACTCGTGAGAGTACTTCATCTCGAGCTTCATCGAGTGCATCCACATCGTCCTCCAAAGCTCTTCTTGAAGTTTCCTCGTCATACTCTGTGACTCTTGGGGAGTCATGCTCTATTTCAATCGGTAATACTGCCTCAGCTCCATGGACGAGGAAGAACGGAGTTTCTTGTGTCACCGTATTTGGTGTTGTTTGAATACTCCACAAAACACTTGGCAATTCTTCTGGCCAAGTATGCCGAGTCTTTTCAAGCGGTCCTAGCAGGCGCTTTTTAATACCATTGCAGATGATACCATTGGCTTTCTCGACTTGACCATTGGTTTGCGGGTGCCCAACTGACGCAAAGTGCAATTTGATGCCTACTTCTGCGCAGTATGCCTTGAATTCCTTGGACGTGAAGTTACTACCATTATCTGTGATGATGCTGTGAGGTACTCCGAATCGAAAAACGATGCCCTTCACGAATTTTATTGCTGACGCTGCATCTGGTGAATTTATCGGCTTTGCTTCTATCCACTTGGTGAATTTGTCGACAGCGACGAGCATGTACTCGTATCCTCCTGGCGAGGCTTTGTGCAATTTTCCCACCATATCAAGACCCCTTTGGGCAAAGGGCCAGGACAATGGTATTGGCATCAGCTCTGCTGCCGGGGAGTGTGGTTTTGCGGCAAACCTCTGGCACGCGTCACAGGTTCGTACTATCTCTTTTGCATCCTCGATTGCTGTCAACCAGTAGAATCCAGCCCGAAAAACCTTGGCCGCAATGGCTCGGTAGCTCGCGTAGTGACCACATATTCCCTCGTGTACGTCCTTTAAGATTTTCCTTCCTTCTTCGGGTGTAACGCACCTTTGCAGCACGCCCGAAATACTTCGCTTGTATAACTCCCCTTTGACCACTGTGAAGGCTTTGGACCGTCGAATAACTCGCCTTGCTTCAACTGGATCGTCGGGTATTTCTTTCCTTAAGATATACGATATGTACGCTTGCATCTATGGGACTTCTACCATCATCACCAGTTCCTGGTCCTCTTCTTCGTCTGGAGCTTCTTTGAGAGGCTCCGAAGTTTTCTCCTCCTTCGTCTTCTTCTGCGCCTTCTTTGGCTTTGTGGATCTCTCAGCTATCTCTTCCCAAAACACACCAGGCGGGATTGGAAGGCACTGCGACCCGATGTTTGCGAGAACGCCGGCTTCATCATTGCTCAACCTACTGATGTGATTTACTTCGCATCCATCAAATAGCTTCTCAAGCTCGTTGTACACCTCCTTGTATGCCACCATGCTGTCATTGACTGCATCACATTGGTTCATAACCTGCTGAGCTACCAATTGTGAGTCGCCAAAGATTTTTAGTCGAGTTGCGCCGCAAGCTTTCGCCATCTTCATCCCGTGTATGAGGGCTTCATATTTTGCTTCATTGTTAGATGCGTTTGGGAACGTCATTGATGTCTACTTCCCCCTCCTTTTCCTGTAGACAGTGTTGGGCCTCCAAGAGCAGAGGTATGTAGAACAGCAGCAAGTTTTCCCTTAAGTGGATCACCCAAGGTTTATCGAACTCAGGGAGGAAGAGGTCAAAGATATCCCTCTCATGCAACCCTGCAACCACAAAGCAAGAAGTCTCTTGTGTCCCCAACACACCTAATAGGTGCACTAGTTCGGCGAAGAGATAGTGAAATACAGGTGGTATGAATAAATATGACTAGTAGCAACGGTGCCAGAAAATAGCTTGCTAGCGTGTAGTTGATGGTGGTAGTATTGCAGCGAGTAATGCTTGTGATAAAACGGTAAACAAGCAGCGATAGCAGTATTTAGGAACAAGGCCTAGGGATTAGACTTTCACTAGTGGACACTCTCAACATTGATCACATAACAGAATAGATAAATGCATACTCTACACTCTTGTTGGATGATGAACACATTGCGTAGGATTACACGAACCCTCAATGCCGGAGTTAACAAGCTCCACAATTCAATGTTCATATTTAAATAACCTTAGAGTGCATGAAAGATCAATTCGACTAAACCAAGTACTAGCACAGCATGCACACTGTCACCTTCATGCTATGTAGGAGGAATAGATCACATCAATACCATCATAGCAATAGTTAACTTCATATTCTACAAGAGATCATGATCATAGCATAAACCAAGTACTAACACGGATGCACACACTGTCACCATTACACCGTGCAGGAGGAATAAAACTACTTTAATAACATTGCTAGAGTAGCACATAGATAAATTGTGATACAAAATACATTGCAATCATAAAGAGATATAAATAAGCACTTCACTATGCCATTCATAATAGTGAATAAGTATTCTGTGAAATATAGCCTAAGAGACCCACACGGTGCACACACTGTCACCTTTACACACGTGGGGCAAGGAGTCTCCGGAGATCACATAAGTAAAATTCACTTGACTAGCATAACGACATCTAGATTACAAGCATCATCATATGAATCTCAATCATGTAAGGCAGCTCATGAGATTATTGTATTGAAGTACATAGGAGAGAGATGAACCACATAGCTACCGGTACAGCCCCGAGCCTCGATGGAGAACTACTCCCTCCTCATGGGAGCAGCAGCGGTGATGAAGATGGCGGTGGAGATGGCAGCGGTGTCGATGGAGAAGCCTTCCGGGGGCACTTCCCCGTTCCGGCAGCGTGCGGAACGAGACTCCTGTCCCCAGGATCTTGGCTTCGCGATGGCGGCGGCTCTGGAAGGTTTCTGTGGGTTTCGTTGAACGTATCAGGGTTTTCGCGACGGAGGCTTTAAATAGGCGAAGAGGCGGCGCCAGAGGGTCGAAGGGGTGCCCACACCATAGGGTGGCGCGGGCCCCCCCTGGCCGCGCCGGCCTGTGGTTTGGTGGGCCTGTGCCCCCTCTCTGGCGGTTCTCGGGTGTTCTGGATGCTTCCGGGTAAAATAGGAACCTGGGCGTTGATTTCGTCCAATTCCGAGAATATTTCTTTACTAGGATTTCTGAAACCAAAAACAGCAGAAAATAGCAACTGGCACTTCGGCATCTTGTTAATAGGTTAGTTCCAGAAAATGCACGAATATGACATAAAGTGTGCATAAAACATGTAGATAACATCAATAATGTGGCATGGAACATAAGAAATTATCGATACGTCGGAGACGTATCAGCATCCCCAAGCTTAGTTCTGCTCGTCCCGAGCAGGTAAAACGATAACACAGATAATTTCTGGAGTGACATGCCATCATAACCTTGATCATACTATTTGTAAAGCATATGTAGTGAATGCAGCGATCAAAACAATGTATATGACATGAGTAAACAAGTGAATCATAAAGCAAAGACTTTTCATGAATAGCACTTCAAGACAAGCATCAATAAGTCTTGCATAAGAGTTAACTCATAAAGCAATAATTCAAAGTAAAGGCATTGAAGCAACACAAAGGAAGATTAAGTTTCAGCGGTTGCTTTCAACTTATAACATGTATACCTCATGGATAATTGTCAACATAGAGTAATATAACAAGTGCAATATGCAAGTATGTAGGAATCAATGCACAGTTCACACAAGTGTTTGCTTCTTGAGGTGGAGAGAAATAGGTGAACTGACTCAACAATAAAAGTAAAAGAATGGTCCTTCAAAGAGGAAAGCATCGATTGCTATATTTGTGCTAGAGCTTTTATTTTGAAAACATAAAGAGAGCATAAAAATAAAGTTTTGAGAGGTGTATGTTGTTGTCAACGAATGGTAGCGGGTACTCTAACCCCCTTGCCAGACAAACCTTCAAAGAGCGGCTCCCATTTTATTTTATTTTGGGTGGCACTCCTTCCAACCTTTCTTTCACAAACCATGGCTAACCGAATCCTCGGGTGCCTACCAACAATCTCATACCATGAAGGAGTGCCTTTTTATTTTAGTTTTATTATGATGACACTCCTCCCAACCTTTGCTTACACAAGCCATGGCTAACCGAATCCTTCGGGTGCCGTCCAACAATCACATACCATGGAGGAGTGTCTATTTTTGTTAATTAATTTGGGACTGGGAATCCCATTGCCAGCTCTTTTTGCAAAATTATTGGATAAGCGGATGAAGCCACTAGTCCATTGGTGAAAGTTGCCCAGCAAGATTGAAAGATAAACACCACATACTTCCTCATGAGCTATAAAACATTGACACAAATCAGAGGTGATAAATTTTGAATTGTTTAAAGGTAGCACTCAAGCAATTTACTTTGGAATGGCAGGAAATACCATGTAGTAGGTAGGTATGGTGGACACAAATGGCATAGTGTTGTTTGGCTCAAGGATTTGGATGCATGAGAAGTATTCCCTCTCGATACAAGGTTTTAGGCTAGCAAGGTTATTTGAAACAAACACAAGGATGAACCGGTGCAGCAAAACTCACATAAAAGACATATTGAAAACATTATAAGACTCTACACCGTCTTCCTTGTTGTTCAAACTCAATACTAGAAATTATCTAGACCTTAGAGAGACCAAATATGCAAACCAAATTTTAGCATGCTCTATGTATTTCTTCATTAATAGGTGTAAAGTATATGATGCAAGAGCTTAATCATGAGCACAACAATTTCCAAGTATCACATTATCCAAGACATTTTAGCAATTACTACATGTATCATTTTCCAATTCCAACCATATAACAATTTAACGAAGAAGAAACTTCGCCATGAATACTATGAGTAGAGCCTAAGGACATACTTGTCCATATGCTACAGCGGAGCGTGTCTCTCTCCCACAAAGTAAATGCTAGGATCCATTTTATTCAAACAAAACAAAAACAAAAACAAACCGACGCTCCAAGAAAAGCACATAAGATGTGATGGAATAAAAATATAGTTTCAGGGGAGGAACCTGATAATGTTGTCGATGAAGAAGGGGATGCCTTGGGCATCCCCAAGCTTAGACGCTTGAGTCTTCTTAGAATATGCAGGGGTGAACCACCGGGGCATCCCCAAGCTTAGAGCTTTCACTCTTCTTGATCATAGTATATCATCCTCCTCTCTTGACCCTTGAAAACTTCCTTCACACCAAACTTTTCATAAACTTCATTAGAGGGGTTAGTACATAATCAAAAACTCACATGTTCAGAGGTGACACAATCATTCTTAACACTTCTGGACATTGCTCAAAGCTACTGGAAGGTAATGGAACAAAGAAATCCACCCAACACAGCGAAAGAAGCAATGCGAAATAAAAGGCAGAATCTGTCAAAACAGAACAGTCCGTAAAGAAGAATTTTTAATAAATACTTCCGTTGCTCAGATCAGAAAACTCAAAACTAATGAAAGTTGCGTACATATCTGAGGAACACGCACGTAAATTGGCATATTTTTCTGATTTTTCTACAGAGAAAACAGCCCAGATTCGTGACAGATAGAAATCTGTTTCTGCGCAGAAATCCAAATCTAACATCAACCTTCGATTAGAGGCTTCACTTGGCACAACAAAACACAAAACTAAGATAAGGAGAGGTTGCTACAGTAGTAAACAACTTCCAAGACACAAAATAAAAACAAAGTACTGTAGCAAAATAACACATGGGTTATCTCCCAAAAAGTTCTTTCTTTATAGCCATTAAGATGGGCTCAGCAGTTTTAATGATGCACTCGCAAGAAATAGTATTTGAAGCAAAAGAGAGCATCAAGAGGCAAATACAAAACACATTTAAGTCTAACATGCTTCCTATGAAGAGTAATCTTGTAAATAAACAAGTTCAAGAAGCATAATGCAACAAGCATAGAAAGATAAAACAAGTGTAGCTTCAAAAATTTCAGCACATAGAGAGGTGTTTTAGTAACATGAAAATTTCTACAACCATATTTTCCTCTCTCATAATAACTTTTAGTAGCAACATGAGCAAACTCAACAATATAACCATCACATAAAGCATTCTTATCATGAGTCTCATGCATAAAATTATTACTCTCCATATAGGCATAATCAATTTTATTAGTAATAGTGGGAGCAAATTCAACAAAGTAGCTATCATTATTATTCTCATCAAGTGTAAGAGGCATATTGTAATCATAATCAAATTCACTCTCCATAGTAGGCGGCAACAAAAGACCACTATCATTATAATCATCATAAATAGGAGGCAAAGTATCATCAAAGAAAATTTCCTCCTCAATGCTTGGGGGACTAAAAAGATCATGAAAACCAGCTTCCCCAAGCTTAGAACTTTCTATATTATTATCAACAATGGTGTTCAAAGCGTTCATACTAATATTACTACCAGCATGCAAATAAGATTCCATAGGTTTTTTAATTTTCGCATCAAACAATCCATGTTTTAAATCAGGAAATAGCATAAGAAGCTCATTCTTGTCCATTATGCCAAACTAGTGTAAACAAGAAACAAAAAGATGCAATTGCAGGATCTAAAGGAAATAGCTTTGAGTACTTACAACGGCGAAAATAGCTTAGTAGCCGAGATCCGGAGTGTGAGTACCTTTTACCTTTCCTCCCCGGCAACGGCGCCAGAAAATAGCTTGATGTCTACTTCCCCCTCCTTTTCCTGTAGACAGTGTTGGGCCTCCAAGAGCAGAGGTTTGTAGAACAGCAGCAAGTTTTCCCTTAAGTGGATCACCCAAGGTTTATCGAACTCAGGGAGGAAGAGGTCAAAGATATCCCTCTCATGCAACCCTGCAACCACAAAGCAAGAAGTCTCTTGTGTCCCCAACACACCTAATAGGTGCACTAGTTCGGCGAAGAGATAGTGAAATACAGGTGGTATGAATAAATATGAGCAGTAGCAACGGTGCCAGAAAATAGCTTGCTGGCGTGTAGTTGATGGTGGTAGTATTGCAGCAGTAGTAACGCAGTAAAACAGTAAACAAGCAGCGATAGCAGTATTTAGGAACAAGGCCTAGGGATTAGACTTTCACTAGTGGACACTCTCAACATTGATCACATAACAGAATAGATAAATGCATACTCTACACTCTTGTTGGATGATGAACACATTGCGTAGGATTACACGAACCCTCAATGCCGGAGTTAACAAGCTCCACAATTCAATGTTCATATTTAAATAACCTTAGAGTGCATGAAAGATCAATTCGACTAAACCAAGTACTAGCATAGCATGCACACTGTCACCTTCATGCTATGTAGGAGGAATAGATCACATCAATACCATCATAGCAATAGTTAACTTCATATTCTACAAGAGATCATGATCATAGCATAAACCAAGTACTAACACGGATGCACACACTGTCACCATTACACCGTGCAGGAGGAATAAAACTACTTTAATAACATTGCTAGAGTAGCACATAGATAAATTGTGATACAAAATACATTGCAATCATAAAGAGATATAAATAAGCATTTCACTATGCCATTCATAACAGTGAATAAGTATTCTGTGAAATATAGCCTAAGAGACCCACACGGTGCACACACTGTCACCTTTACACACGTGGGACAAGGAGTCTCCGGAGATCACATAAGTAAAATTCACTTGACTAGCATAACGACATCTAGATTACAAGCATCATCATATGAATCTCAATCATGTAAGGCAGCTCATGAGATTATTGTATTGAAGTACATAGGAGAGAGATGAACCACATAGCTACCGGTACAGCCCTGAGCCTCGATGCAGAACTACTCCCTCCTCATGGGAGCAGCAGCGGTGATGAAGATGGCGGTGGAGATGGCAGCGGTGTCGATGGAGAAGCCTTCAGGGGGCACTTCCCCGTTCCGGCAGCGTGCCGAAACAGAGACTCCTGTCCCCCAGATCTTGGCTTCGCGATGGCGGCGGCTCTGGAAGGTTTCTGTGAGTTTCGTCGAACGTATCAGGGTTTTCGCGACGGAGGCTTTAAATAGGCGAAGAGGCGGCGCCAGAGGGTCGAAGGGGTGCCCACACCATAGGGTGGCGCGGCCCCCCCCTGGCCGCGCCGGCCTGTGGTTTGGTGGGCCTGTGCCCCCTCTCTGGCGGTTCTCGGGTGTTCTGGATGCTTCCGGGTAAAATAGGAACCTGGGCGTTGATTTCGTCCAATTCCGAGAATATTTCTTTACTAGGATTTCTGAAACCAAAAACAGCAGAAAACAGCAACTGGCACTTCGGCATCTTGTTAATAGGTTAGTTCCAGAAAATGCACGAATATGACATAAAGTGTGCATAAAACATGTAGATAACATCAATAATGTGGCATGGAACATAAGAAATTATCGATACGTCGGAGACGTATCAGTCATCCGTAGGACATACTTCAATTTGTCGCCTTCAGGTGATATGAGTATCACCCCTGCACCAGCTCCTTCTACTCTCTTGGATCCATCAAAGTTCATGGTCCAAGTTCTCGACAAATCTCGGGGTCCTGTATTTTGCAGCTCCATCCACTCTGCAATGAAATCTGGCAGAACTTGCGACTTGATTGCCTTTCTTTTTTCATATGTGATGTCCCGAGGGGAAAGTTCTATTCCCCAAAGGGAGACACGCCCTGTAGCTTCTGGATTGTTCAGTATGTTTGATAGAGGTGCTTCATTGACCACTATTATCGGGTGTGCCAAAAAATAGTGGCGCAATTTTCTTGCTGTTGCGATCACTCCATATGCTAACTTCTGATACTGCGGGTACCGCTGTTTGGAAGGCGATAAAACTTCACTGATGAAATATACCGGCCTTTGCACTCCATGGAGTTTTCCTTCTTCCTCTCTTTCAATGACTAGCGCCGTGCTAACCACCTGAGGTGTGGCTGCGATGTATAGCAGGAGAGGTTCCTTCTCTTTCGGTGCCACCAAGATTGGTGGTGTCGAAATTGTACGCTTCAAATCCTCGAAGGCTCGATCTGCCTCCTCATTCCACTGGAATTTCTCTCCTTGCTTGATTAAAGCATAGAACGGTAACGCTTTTTCTCCCAATCTAGCGACGAATCTGCTTAAAGCTGCGACTCGCCCCGTTAGCTGCTGTATTTCCTTCAACTTTGTTGGCTTTCTCATTGTTACGATAGCTTGGATTTTTTGGGATTTGCTTCAATCCCTCTTGCTGAAACTAGAAAACCAAGAAGTTCTCCTGCAGGGACGCCAAAGGAACACTTCGTCGGGTTCAACTTGAGGCAGAACTTGTCGAGGTTGTCGAAGGTTTCCTTCAGATCCTCGATTAGCGTCGTCCCCTTCTTTGATGTTATGACGACATCGTCGATGTACACTTGTATGTTTTGCCCAATTTGTGTCGCCAAGCACTTCTGCATCATCCTCTGGTATGTTGCTCCCGCGTTTTTCAGACCAAAAGGCATTGTTCTGTAGCAAAACACGCCGTAAGGTGTGATGAACGCTGTTTTGACCTCATCTTCTTCTTTCAATCTGATCTGGTTATAACCAGAGTATGCATCCAGGAAGGAAAGACGTTCACATCCTGCCGTGGAGTCGATAATTTGATCGATCCTTGGGAGGGGAAAGTGACATAGGCATCCCAAATGGGCCTACCGAAGAGAGTACCCGGGGTTTATTGAAGGCCCAAATACCCGAAGAATAAGAAGATTCGGGAGCCCAAGATATATTAAGGAAAGTTAGAGTTGTAATAAAAAGTGTTATTTGTAAATCTGGCGGGATGAGTTGGAAACCGTCCCGAACTCTGTAACTTGTACAAAATGAAACCCTCGGCTCCGCCTCCTATATAAAGGGGGAGTCGAGGGACGAAGAGGCAATCGAATCATTGTTACAAACCCTAGTTTTCATAATCGTCGAGTACTTTTCGGCTGAAACCTTCGAGATCTACTTGCCCTCTACTTCTAACTAAACCCTAGCCTACAATCCATAGGCATTGACAAGTTGATACCTTGTCAATTGGCGCCGTCTGTGGGAACTAGAGGCGTAAGGATCTGATCTCGATGGCACGTTCAAGATCTTCGACATCGTCAACCGCAAGCAACACAATGGATCGAGGTAAACACATCGCTGCTGGTCTTGTCGATTTTGTTCCTCACCCACCCTCCCGTTTGGATGCATATGCGTATCTGGCGGAGCCCATGGAGATGACGTTCGGAAGGTTTCACTTTCGCGTCGAGAAGGAAGGATCGTATCGTGTCGAGATTCCGATTTCGTCGGGATCGTCGGAGGTCGATTCCGATTTTTCAAGCTATGCATCGTCAACCGAGTCAGGAGAAGAAGAAACCTCGTCGACACGCTACGTCAGCACCAGAGCAAGAGAGAAACTCGCCAAGATCTTCAACGACATGTCGTTTGAGTCATCTGCGGACTCATATATAAGCGATGGCTCAAGCGATGTCGACAGTTACGACTTCATCGAAAAATCTATCACAGTGGGCAAGGTCTTCATCAATCTCAACGATGATGTCACCAAACCCAACATAGATCTGAATACAAAATATCATCAGATTTATGCCATTGAGGATCAAGAGGAAACATCTGAGGCTTTCGACGATCTGGGAAATCCATACGTCGATCCCTCCAATCTGCGACAAGGCCTGGGCAACAAATACGTCAGGCCAGAGCCGCGAGATAGAGTTCAACTTTCACAAGCAGCGTGGGACAGAGCCGCGAGAGCTATGAACGGTACAGAACCAATGGCTACCACGGCCACACCAGAGGAATTACAAGCATATCAATATAGGCTCGCACGAGCTGCCAGAGAATTGGAAAAACAGACAGCCGAGTTAAACAGGAGAAAGGAGGCAGCTTCTGCATCCAGCAGGAGAAGGGCAGATCTAAGTCGACAATCTAGAACTTCGGGTGATAGCCACAGGGAGGCTCGAAACAGAGCAAGATCAAGGTTGCAACATATACCCGAGGTAGAAAGAGAGAACTTGGTCCAAAACCTCGACATGTCCTTCATGTCGATAGATACAAGAGGAAATATCATCCCTAAGACACCAGAGGCTGGGTATATGGCGACACATGCTTTTATCCTTGCATCTAAACCACCTCCAGGTGATCCAAGGGAGACACTATACAATATGGCGGTAGTAGGAGTTGGAGCTATGGGGACAGCGTTTGTATCAACGCCTCCCGAAGGAGCGGCACGGCAAAATAGTCCACGACCTGTAGCAGCAACAGCGGCAGCACCTGAAGGACCAAGTGGAGCAAGAGACACAGCAGCACAAGCAAGGGTCGACAGAGCGCGGCAAAGAAGACGGGATCATCGGCAATCTCCGGAGCTTAATGACGAAGATATGTGCGGCTTGCCATGCTTCACGAGGAGAGTCCGAAAAACTCGAGTCCCCTCAGGATTCAAGTTACCCGACAACTTCAAGAAGTTCGACGGCCTTCAAGATCCAGAGGATTGGCTAGTTGATTATCTCGAGACAGTAAAGCTCACAGGAGGAACCAGGGCAACAGCTATGCAAAGCATCCAGGTGCATTTGAGTGGAGCCGCACGATCTTGGATAAAGAAACTCACCCCAGGATCTATCGACAGCTGGGAAAGTTTCGAGGATGTGTTCGTCAAAAACTTCAGATCCACGTGCAAAAAACCTGCGTCGTTAGAGGAGTTGAGAGCGTGTCGACAAAAGCCAGATAAGCCAATGAGAAAGTACATCCAAAGGTGGAATATCATCAAAAACTCGGCAGAAAATATATCTGACGAGAGAGCAATAGATGCGTTTGTCGCAGGAATTAGGCGTGGAGATTTTGTCGAGGACTTGGGAAGGACCAATCCAAAGACAGTATCCGCATTAATGGAGATAGCAAATAGATGGGCAGATGGAGAAGACGCTGTCCACAACAAACGGCATAGGTCGCCAGAGGAGGACCGTGGTCGAAATTATCAACCGAGGCGACGATTTCCTCGGCAGTACCCGAACTATGACGCTCCAGGGCAAATTTCGGTAGGATTTCGGGCAAACACAGGAGGAAGCAACAGAGATGATTATCAGAGAAGCAGTGAACAGTGAGGCGATAACAGGGATGATTCTCGCAACAACAGACAAAATAGCGGGCCTAGGTTCCCAAGGCCTTTCGTGTCCCCTGAAGAGATGATGAATGGGCCGTGTCAAATGCACTTTTTCCTCGACAGCAACGGTAAAAGACAGTCAGGGCACCTGCAGAAAGACTGTCGAAATTTTCAGGCAATGCTAAGATATGCAGAGAACGCTAACGCGCGGGCAACACAGAGAAATCCTCGAGAACCCAGAAGCGAGATTCACTTGCCACCTCCTCCCGCGATTACAGACGACAATCGGCATTAGCTTAGAATAGCGGCAGCACCTCCACCACCACCTTATGTTGATCCTAACTCCAACGGAGCGGTGTCAATGATTCAGAAGGGAAGGCCGTCCAATAGAGCTCAGAAAGTAATCTCACGACAGGTGTTTATGGCAGAAAAAATGCCTCCACCAACAGTTGAGTATCTCAATTGGTCAGGACAAGATATCGGCTTCACCATAGCAGATCATCCGCAGCAAGTTCCTCGACTAGGGCAGTCAGCACTTATTCTCGCTGCCAGCTTATCGCGAGGGTTTGATGTCTCTCGAGTGTTCATAGACGGCGGCAGCAGCCTCAACCTTATGTATGCAGATACATTGAGGAAGATGAACATATCCTTAGCAAACTTGAAGCCAACAGACACAAGGTTCCACGGCATCACACCGGAGAAACCAAGTTATCCATTGGGGAAGATCAATCTCGACGTTCAGTTTGGGACCCGAGAAAATTATAGAATCGAGAGGCTGGAATTCGAAGTCGTAGATTTTCCGTCGCAATACCACGCTCTGTTGGGATGACCAGCATATGCTAGATTTATGGCGGTGCCACACTATACATACCTGTTGTGGAGGTTGCCTGGACCAAAGGGACCAATCACAGTCAAAGGAAGCTTTGCCTTAGCCGATAAGTGTGATAAGGATTTTCATCGGCTATCAGAAACTTTCGGGATGCAAGCTGAGTATTTGGCGTCAAAAAGCATGACCGATTACGACGTACTGCCAGACGTTGGACGGCCAAATAAAGAATCAACTTTCAATACCAGGAAAAATTCTAAGGAGGTGCAGATTCACCCGACAGACCCGAAAAAGACGACATCTATCGCAAACGACATGGATATCGCATAGGAAAGCGCGCTCGTCAAGTTCCTCCGTGAGCACTGGAAAATCTTCGCATGGTGTCCAGCTGACATGCCAGGAGTACCCAGGGAACTTGCCGAGCACCACCTAAACTTGGATCCATTAGCGAGACCAATCAAACAACCTTTGCGGCGTTTTTCGGAACCAAACCGCAAAGCTATGCTATCAGAAGTAAATCGACTGGAGGAAGCTGGTTTTATCAAAGAGATATCTACAGAAGCCACATGGGTAGCTAACCCAGTGATGGTGCCGAAGAAACACACGACAGTCCTTCGCATGTGCGTCGACTTTACGTGTCTCAATAAACATTGTCCAAAGGATCACTTTCCCCTCCCGAGGATCGATCAAATTATCGATTCCACGGCTGGATGTGAACGTCTTTCCTTCCTGGACGCATACTCTGGTTATAACCAGATCAGATTGAAAGAAGAAGACGAGGCCAAAACAGCGTTCATAACACCTTACGGCGTGTTCTGTTACAGAACAATGCCTTTCGGTTTAAAAAACGCGGGAGCAACATATCAGAGGATGATGCAGAAGTGTTTGGCGACACAGATCGGGAAAAACGTGCAAGTGTACATCGACGATGTCGTCATAATGTCAAAAGAGGGGGCAGCACTGATCGAGGATCTCAAGGAAACCTTCGACAACCTCAACAAATTCTGCCTCAAGCTGAACCCGACGAAGTGTTCCTTTGGCGTCCCAGCAGGAGAACTTCTGGGATTTCTAGTCTCAGCAAGAGGGATTGAAGCAAATCCCGACAAAATACAAGCTATCATAACAATGAGGAAGCCAACAAAGTTGAAAGAAATACAGCAGTTAACTGGGCGAGTCGCAGCTTTGAGCAGATTCGTCGCCAGGTTGGGAGAAAAAGCGTTACCATTTTACGCTCTAATAAAGCAAGGAGATAAATTCCAGTGGAATGAAGAGGCCGATAGAGCCTTCGAGGATTTGAAGCGCACAATCTCGACACCACCAATTCTGGTGGCGCCGAAGGAAAAGGAACCTCTCTTGTTGTATACTAGCGGAGTCACCCGCGCATTTGCGCGGCTAGAATTGTTACGTATTGTCATATCCATACTTTCAGCTGTTTATCGGTATAATAGCTTGATATATCATGTGTTAGATATATATTTTAAAATATAGAATAACATGTAGCTATCATGCGAAAACATAATTTGTAATGTTATCTCCCTTGATTATTTCTCCAGCTGGCGAACTTTCATCCAATTAAATTTGTACTTTAATAAAGACAGATTGAGCTTGCATGATGTTGGTAAATATTCAAATCCGTAGCCTTTTGTCTTTAATCGATGTATCCATGAGTATGTTTAACTTTTGTTTCATTTTTCAGTGGCTGATTTGATTTTTTTTTGTACTAATTCTCATATAGACTTGATTAAAATCTACTATTATTTTTTGTACACATATAGACTTGATTCTACCACTGAATTTCTCTTTTCCTATTCTTTTACATCGTCATTTAATTTTCATCGTGCGTATTCTATACCACGCATCCTGACATGAAGTCATGTACAGCTGTACGTAGGCAGACCATGGTGATCCGTATATTCAGAGAAATAATTTTCGGTTAAATATGTGCATTTCTTGCTCACATCTTTGCCACTTTATCTCACCCTCCGTATATATGTCCACCTATAGAGGGTTGTGCCCAGAGACTATAGAAGGTAATGCCTTAAACCCAATCCATGCAGCACGTTTTAAAGCTTTGTCAGGTCCGGTCGCCAACGTCAAAGCTCCATGCTTCACGCACTTGCTTTCTTTGCCGCGCTCATCGGAAATCACGAAGCTGTACGCATGGGCGGCCACTACCACTGAACTTCGATGCACGCGGCCCATTAAACTGGAATACTACACCAGAACAATTTAATCGGAATTGATTTCATGCATTGGGTAGTCAATTCGACCACCAGTTCGTACGAAACTGAACTCTAAGCTTGGCTCCTGCTCTGATTGAGTCCACTTGCGGGATCCGAATAAAATCAAGCCCAAGATGGAAATTGTGGTCACAGTCGCATGGTGCGAATCATGTCCTGCTTTTGGGCGTCCCATGGGTGCTTACCTCTTTGTGTCGCCATCGATCCAAACCTGCCTCGTGGATTTCACCAGTCGCAGCACGCTAGATTGATATCTGCAGTTCGCCATAAGGACTCATCGGAGAGCTTGAGGTAGACTCAGGGCATTTGTCTGTTCGTCTACTTCCTTGGCATGAAATCGCTGTTATCCGGATTCCCCTCGAGCTAAGCTTCGTCGGCACGAGATCGATGTTATCCCTTCGAGTGCATCGATCTGAGTTGACTTTATGCGATGCTCATCGCCGTTAGCGGATCCATGCAACGGCCATTGCGATTGTTGCTGCAGATTAGCACCCGAGGGCTGCAGATACGTTCGTCGTGCATATGATCATCGACATCTACTCTGAGAGAACCCGAGGGCCGAGATCGCCGCCGTGAGATCTGAGAGAAGCAGCACCAATCACGGCTATATAGGGTCTGTTTAGAAACGTGTTTATTAGGTACGTAGAGCTAGTTCTGAAAAAAAAAAGGTACGTAGAGCTAGGATGTTTTGTAGAGATAAGGTACATTTTTTGTTGTGGAGTTTCTATTGGACACGGTGCACGATATATTTTCTACGCCATGTGCTAAGGAGACGTGCCAAGTACATACATCTCAACCGTTGGGATTTTTTGCATCGTGCTTTCCTTTAATCGGCAAGGCCTCACGGATAGGATGTGATATTGATTGATCTAAACCATTAATCGCTAATTGGTTAAATCCGAGCCGCTATTTGTCTTGTGTTTTAATTATATAATAGATTGCAGCCACGCCCCAAGTGGTGAGCACGGTGCTAGTTGTCGAAAGAGAAGAAGAAGGAAAACTTCACGGCGTGCAGAGGCCAGTATACTTCGTCAGCGAAGTTTTATCGCCCTCAAAACAAAGGTACCCTCAGTACCAAAAGCTAGCATATGGAGTGTTCACAACAGCACGAAAATTGCGCCACTATTTTTCGGCACACCCGATCATAGTAGTCAATGAAGCTCCCTTGTCAAATATACTAAACAATCCAGAAGCTACGGGTCGTGTCTCCCTTTGGGGAATAGAACTTTCCCCTCGGGACATCACGTATGAAAAAAGAAAAGCAATCAAGTCGCAAGTTCTGCCGGACTTCATCGCAGAGTGGATGGAGTTGCAAAACACAGGACCTCCAGACTTGTCGAGAACCTGGACCATGAACTTTGATGGGTCCAAAAGACTAGAAGGGGCTGGCGCAGGAGTAGTACTTATATCACCTGAAGGCGACAAGTTGAAGTACATCCTTCGGATGACGTTCCCTAACGCATCTAACAATGAAGCAGAATATGAGGCTCTCATACACGGAATGAAGATGGCGAAAGCTTGCGGTGCAACTCGACTAAAAATCTTTGGCGACTCACAATTGGTGGCTCAGCAAGTTATGAACCAATGTGACGCAGTCAATGATAGCATGATGGCATACAAGGAGGTGTACAACGAGCTCGAGAAGTTGTTCGATGGATGCGAAGTAAATCATATTAGTAGATTGAGCAACGACGAAGCCGACGTTCTTGCAAACATCGGGTCGCAATGCCTTGCAGTCCCGCGGTGTATTACGGGAAGAGATAACAGAGAGATCCACCAAATCGACAAAATCAAAAAAGAAGGAGAAGAAACCCTCGGGGGCTACCAAGGAAAAGCAAGAGGAAGAAGAAGAAGATCAGGACCTGGTCATGGTGATACAGATACCATGGATGCAGACGTACATATCGTACATCCTCAGGAAAGAAATACCCGATGATCCGGTTGAGGCAAGGCGAGTAATTCGACGCTCCAAAGCTTTCACGGTGGTCAAAGGAGAATTGTACAAGCGAAGTATTTCAGGCGTCCTGCAAAGATGCGTCACACCCGAAGAAGGAAGAATAATTTTGAAGGATGTACACGAAGGAATATGTGGCCACCACGCAAGTAGTCGAGCTATTGCAGCCAAGGTTTTTCGGGCAGGATTCTACTGGTTGACAGCAATCGAGGACGCTAAAGAAATAGTAAGAACTTGCGACGCGTGTCAAAGGTTTGCCGCAAAACCCCACTCTCCAGCAGCAGAACTAACACCAATACCATTGTCATGGCCCTTTGCCCAATGGGGACTTGATATGGTGGGCAAGTTACACAAATCCTGGCCAGGAGGAAAAGAGTACATGCTAGTAGCTGTCGACAAATTTACAAAGTGGATAGAAGCGAAGCCGATAAATTCACCAGATGGAGCATCCGCAGTAAAATTCATAAAAGGACTCGTCTTCAGATTTGGAGTGCCCCACAGCATCGTCACAGACAATGGCAGTAACTTCACATCCCACAAATTCAAAGATTATTGCGAAGAAGTGGGTATCAAGTTGCACTTCGCGTCAGTTGCACATCCTCAAACCAATGGGCAAGTCGAGAAAGCCAATGGCATCATCTGCAATGGCATCAAGAAACGCCTGTTAGGACCACTGGAAAAAGCTCGACATACTTGGCCAGAAGAACTACCAAGTGTGTTGCGGAGCATCCGAACAACACCAAATACAGCGACACAGGAGACACCGTTTTTCCTGGTCCATGGAGCAGAGGCAGTACTACCAATAGAAATAGAGCACGACTCCCCCAGAGTCACAGAGTATAATGAAGAAACTTCCAAGATAGCATTGGAAGACGATGTCGACGCACTCGACGAAGCTCGAGACGAGGTACTATCAAGGGTAACCAAATACCAACAAGACTTGAAGAATTACCACAGTCGACGTTTGCGGCCAAGATCTTTTCAGGTGGGAGACCTAGTTCTTCGGCTCACGCAAAAAAGTCATGAAAAACTCGAGTCACCATGGCTTGGCCCTTACATTGTCACGGAAGTAATCGGAGGAGGAGCATACAGGATAAAGGACAAGAAGACAGGGGTGGAGGAGCAAAACCCCTGGAACGTGGCGCAACTCAGGCGGTTCTACGCCTAGAGTCGAAATATAGTCCTTGTAAAACTTCAATGTACTGAAACGCCCGCGAGTTTTCAGACGCACTCTTTTCCTTTTTCGGGGCACCGAGTGGGGCCGGGAAAGGTTTTTAATGAGGCGGGCTCGCGGTGCTGCAATATAATAAAGATAGTGTCAATATAACCTTTTCTCTATCGACATGCTCAAAGTCTCTGACCCGACGAATTTCAATATAGTTCATCGAAAAAGAAAAGCCTTGCCTTGGTATTAAAATACCTCGTGAGTCAATACAAATACAAAATAGTACTCAATAAAGAAGCTCGGGGGCTGATATTCGCCATAAATACATATTAAATAAATGCCTTGGTTCAAAACCTCGCAATATACAAATACAGTAAATAGCCACCGAAACACTCGGGGGCTAGACAAATATAGAAATATAATGATTGCTTCACAATATAATCATAGTCATGGGTTACAAAGAAGAGTTATCTACAAAAGGAAAATAATTAATCATGATTCAGTATATCGTCAAGGGTAATTCTGTTTTCTTCAGGAGCAGCGCCAAGAAAGTCAGCATAATGACCTTCGGCAAAAAAGTCGGCATCCATCCGAAGAAGATCTTCAATCATTTCTTCGGCTACAGGCGAAACCTTCGTGTTAATTCGGTCGACACCAACTCTTCGGCGCTTTACCTTCTGATGGACTTTCGCAACAACTTGGGTCAGGTCAAGATTTGAGTGGCAGATCTGAAGCATGATAAGAGCAAATCTGGCGCCAGCTACCAGTTGAGCTTTGACAAAATCATGAATCCTGTGGGTATCCTTGAATTTCTCCATTAACTCGGGAAGAGTTTTTGGTTGGACGTTCCGAGGAAACATGGAATTATAAACCATGGACAGGGTCTTGGTACAGAAGTCAAGGAAATCGCGAGTTTGAGAGGCGCGATCCTGAAATCTGACAATCTGGCGGGTCCTCTCTGGGGTAGCCCAAAACAGAGAACCATGATCAAGGGAAAGGTTAACAAGGAGGTTCGTCCTAGTATTTACCCTCTCCTCTTCGGCAACAGCATCAGTAAAGGAACCTATTAAAACAACGGAGCAGAAAATTTTTAAGAGACGTAGCATGAAGACGGAAGATATTGAGGATGAAACAAGCATACCCGACATATCTGCACTGGCTTCATTCATCAACTCGAGCATGAAATTTTCTCGAGTAGTCGCCTTTTCAGCCTCGGAAGCAGCGATTTCCTTGGCAGCCACGGCCTCACGAGCTTGTTGAAGTGCAATTTTTTCAGCTTCAGATGACTTGCGAGATTTTTCCATCATCACAAGTGTTTGCTTCTTTGCATACTGAAGTTGCTGCCGAAGTTCATCCAATTCTCGCGGCAAGGAATCTTCGACAGGTGTAGCATCAGCAAGAGTTCTCTTTGAGCGAGAAGAAGAAGGCGAAACATTGGAAGGAGTGGAAGATGGAGTGTAGTTATCAAATACCAACTGAAATTTAAAAGACAACATCAATCAACAAGCAAAAGATAGAGTTTTCATTAATCTTTCGGAATAATTACAAAGGCCTTACAATGGAGCTAACAAAGTACGTGTCGCCAAATAACTACTTTGGCGACAAGAGCAAAAGAAACAGATAAAGAAAAACAAGGAGGCATGCAACTAGACCTCCGGCCTTGATGAGCTAGGAGTCGAAGCTGGTTTGATCCCGAGATAAGCCAAGATTTTCTTCGTGTTGGGCTTGGCTGCCTTAATCAGGGACCTCCATCTTGTTTGCTCTATCTGATCGGTGTCGCCAACTTTTGTCCAATCAACAGTCTGTTGGCTGTCAGCAACCAGAGCAACAGTGCTTTCGACAGCAATCTTCATGTTTTCTTGACGCATCTTCAGTCCAAGGTCTTCTGATGAATTGAAGCTCTTGGCAAGGGTAAGGAAAGTCGGGGGCTCCTCTTTCTTCGGGAAGAAGTAGGGGAACAGTGCTGACAATCCTGCATTCGCATTTGCCACGCCTTCACGAATTTCGGACCCATGAAGCTCCAGATAAGTAAGTGCGTCAAGGAGGGGGTCATCGACAGGATTCTCCATATCAAAATCTTGGTTTGTTTGGGCTGCCAAGGAAAAAAAAAACGTTGGTCAACAACAAGAAACAGCGGTTCTCATAAAAATGGAAGGGATCAATAATATTACTGTGAGTGCGTCGACTTTGCGATTTCAGGCGTTTGAGGATCCCCTGTTCACGAGAAGCTTGTGCAGCTTTGTGCTCGTTTAAGGCAGATGCAGCATCCTCAAGTCTTTTCTGCAGTTCCTCGACACTAGCAGCTTTTGCTTTGGCTTCATCAGCCTCGGCCTTGGCTTCGCTAGCAACAAGTTCGGCTTTCTTGCGAGCCGCCTCACTTTGCTCAAGTTTTTGAGCAAGTGCGTCGGCACGTTTGTTGGCCTCTGCAAGTTTCTCTGTCGAGATATAAAAAAAAAGAAGAAAGATCAAAAATCGCGACAAGCAACAGGAGCAAAAAGTCAAGAAAAAACGGCAAGTATAAAAGTTGATTACCTTCGGCTCTGCTAGCATATTCACGGTACCCAATAAATTGGGATCCGATGCGGAGAAGCTCTTTGATCATGGGCTGTTAAAGAAGAACACAGCAAGAGAATCATCGGCATGAAAAAGAAAGTGAAGGCGTGAAAGAGCAAAATAGGGGAAATATAGATATCGACAAACTTACATCATCTAAGAGCAGAGTCGACGAGCTGCCCAATTGAGGGGCAGGTTCAACAATCGTTTCAATCCTTGTCCTTTTTGGTGAAGGAGCAAGGGGGCTTGCTGGCGGAGTTGTGGTGACGACGTTTTGTTGAGGAGGCGAGGATTCTTCTCCTTCAACTAGCGTGTCTGAGGCAAGTACAGTATGTGACGCGCTTGTCCGAGGAGCCACGTCAACAGTTGGTATTTCTTCCTCGTCATCACTGTTGATCAAAAATCGGCAGCATAAAAAGCAAGACAAGATAAACACCTCGACTACAGAAAAAGGGAGAAATAAAGGTGACTTACGAGCTGACGAGGGATTCAATATAAGGATCATAAGCTGCCTTCGGATGAGAAGGAACAACTTTTTCAGCCTTAGAAGTGCCAGAATCCTCGGCATCATTCCTTTTCCTTTTGTTCCTTGGGGAAACAGCAGGAGGAAGGGATTGCGTCGACTCGCTGGCTTCAGATTCAACTTCTTTTTCATGGGAAGCCGCAGATTTGTGAGAACCTGCGACTTCACTTTCAGGAATAGAAGAACCTTGGGTGTCTTCGGCAACGATAGCCTGTTCTTCGACTTCTCCATCCTCAGGAAGAGGAGGAAGGGAAGCCATAGTAGGATGGTTCTGCAAGAAAATAGCGACAAAAGAAAAATTAGAGAGATACCAATACAATGAGATGCAGGGAAAGTTCGGAACAAGACAGAAACTCGAGAAGACAAAATACCTCGGGGAGAGGATTGGCGGAGTTGTATGGTTCCACGCGACAAGAGGAGGGAATAGGATCCTTCTTGGCCAGGCGAGAAACTCTTCGAATCAATTTCTCCAAATCCTTTGCAGAAAGATCACTGGAGATTCTATTGGCGTCGTTTTCACCAGAATACGTCCAAAGAGGATTTTTGCGAGCCTGAAGAGGCTGCACTCTAATCCTAAGGAAGTAGGCAGTGATTTGAACACCGGATAGTTCTTTGCCTCGAGTATTTTGAAGCTGATGAATACGAGACATAAGTGCTTCTGTCGCCTTTTTCTCTTCTTCGGAAGCTTCAGCGTCCCAGGAACGGCGGCGCTGAATTTTGGCACTTCCGTCGAAAGGGATTATGTTGTGTTCCACAGAGTTGGCACTTTCTTCATGAATGTAGAGCCATTTTTTGCGCCATCCTTGGACAGAATCAGGAAACTTGACGTCGAAGTAATCAACGTCAGTTCGGACACAGATAACAACGCCGCCTATGTTATAGGTGGCGTTGTGGGAGCCATTGCGGCGGAGGCAGAAAATGCGTTTCCACAGAGCCCAATTAGGAGGGATTCCAAGGAAGCATTCGCACAGTGTGATAAAAATGGAAATGTGAAGGATGGAATTGGGGGTCAACTGGTGCAGTTGAATCCCGTAAACAAAAAGAAGGCCGCGGAGGTAATCGTGAATTGGGGCCGAAAGGCCGCGGATGAGGTGATCAACGAAACTAACCCGGTACTCCATTGGAGGGTTGGGGTAGCTTTCTTCGCTGGGAAAGCGGATGGCGTCTTCTTTCTTCATCAGGCCAAGCCTCTTCAGCGTGTTGACATCCTGGTTGGAGATTTTAGATCTCTCCCACTCAAGATCTTCGGCGGCCATCTTGGACTCTGGAGTGCTGTGGCGAGTGAGTCGCGTGCGCGGTGGCATCAACGGCAATGGAAAAAGCAATGTTCGTGAGTGCGGAAGATCAGAGAGAGTTGGGCGCAGGGGAAGTTTTTGCAAAGAGGAACAGATGTGCGGCGCAAGCGAAGGAGTGAACGGAGGTTGAAGAAAGGTTTATATAAGAATCGGGCGAAGCAATGCACCGTTGGATGAAGAAATCGTGTGGTGAAAAAAGATCTTCTAGATAAAAGGGTAAAAAGGTATTTTTACTGAGATAGGCGTTACTGTACGTGCCCTAGAAAAAGCGGAGGACGTGTGTCCCCCACTTGCACGACGTGTCAACGTGGTGGAAACAATGGACCCACAAGGCAGAAAAATCACGACTATTAACAGAGATGAAGTAAATTTGATTAAGGGAAGCATGCCGACAAGAAAAATAAAAGAAGATTGGCGACAGGAGAAGTTATTAAATACTTCGGGAGCCTTTGATCAAATACAAGTTTTTGCCCAAATGCTCGGGGGCTACTTCGATAAAAAGTAAAATTTCGAGTATGGCAATATAGAAATTGCGAGAGCCTACAACCAAGCACAAGTCCTTGGCTGTAGCCTCGGGGGCTACTCCCATCGGGAGCGCTGTTCGCGCACCCGAGAGATAAAAAAAAGAAGAGAGATCATATTGGGAAATAATGACAATATAGCGACAAGGTGGACTAAAATGTTGAGCCTACAACCAAGCACAAGTTCTTGGTTGTAGCCTCGGGGGCTACTCCCATCGGGAACGCTGTTCGCGTGCCCGATGAAATTAACAAAGAAAAGATAGAAAAGCAAGAGAGTATATTTCGAGTTATAATTAACTCTACATATACTCCCATCGGGAACGCAATATAAGTCATATTTGACCCGATAGAATGTGCCATTCCAACAGCCGGAAAAGCACTCGACAATATATTCTCAGAACGCCAAAGTTGCGATCAATTTCTGAATGCCGCAAATTTGCGAAGGTAAGACCCCAGATCCGTTCTGCTGGGCGTGGCATCGCCGAAGACTGCGCTCTGCTACTTTTATCCGTATCAGCAGATACGAAGAAAAATCCTAACGGACGCGTTAGGTACTCGATAAATTTGACTGGGACTCGACAGAATGGTAAGACCTTAAGCGGCACCTGTCGAAGTTTACACCAGTATCCCGAGATCATGTCCAGGGACGTGGTCTTGAAGTAGGTTTTTGCGGATTGCCACTAGAGCAGTTAACTAGTACCTGATCCGTCAGATGAACTAGCCCCAACTACCATTATCCCTGTACAATATAGAATTTTATGTGAAGAAATATAAAATAGTTAAAGCTCTCGAATAAAAATAAATAGTGGAGATTTTCCCTGACTCTACGATTCAAGCAAAATCTTGGGGGCTACTGACATAGGCATCCCAAATGGGCCTGCCGAAGAGAGTACCCGGGGTTTATTGAAGGCCCAAATACCCAAAGAATAAGAAGATTCGGGAGCCCAAGATATATTAAGGAAAGTTAGAGTTGTAATAGAAAGTGTTATTTGTAAATCTGGCGGGATGAGTTGGAAACCGTCCCGAACTCTGTAACTTGTACAAAACGAAACCCTCGGCTCCGCCTCCTATATAAAGGGGAGTCGAGGGACGAAGAGGCAATCGAATCATTGTTACAAACCCTAGTTTTCATAATCGTCGAGTACTTTTCGGCTGAAACCTTCGAGATCTACTTGCCCTCTACTTCTAACTAAACCCTAGCCTACAATCCATAGGCATTGACAAGTTGATACCTTGTCAGAAAGTGATCCTTTGGACAATGTTTATTGAGACACGTAAAATCGACGCACATGCGAAGGACTTTAGTGTTTTTCTTCGGCACCAACACTGGATTTTCTACCCATGTGGCCTCTGTATGCAGCTCCTTGATAAAACCAGCTTCTCTTAGTCGATCGATTTCTGACAGCATAGCTTTGCGGTTTGGCTCTGAAAAACACCGCAAAGGTTGTTTTATTGGTCTCGCTAATGGATCCAAATTTAGGTGGTGCTCGGCAAGTTCCCTGGGTACTCCTGGCATGTCAGCTGGACACCATGCAAAGATTTTCCAGTGCTCACGGAGGAACTCGACGAGCGTGCTTTCCTATGCGAGGTCCATGTCTGTCGCAATGGACATCGTCTTTTTTGGGTATGTCGGGTGAATCTGCACCTTCTTAGAATTTTTCTCAGTGTTAAAAGTTGATTCTTTGTTTGGCCTTCCTACATCTGGCAGCACATCATAGTCAGTCGTGAGTCTTGACGCCATGTATTCTGCTTGCATCCCGAAGGTTTCTGACAGTCGATGAAAATCATTATCGCACTTATTGGCTAGCGCAAAGCTTCCTTTGACTGTGATTGGTCCCTTAGGTCCAGGCATCCTCCACAACAGGTACGTGTAATGTGGTACCGCCATAAACCTAGCATATGCTGGGCGTCCCAACAAAGCGTGGTATTGTGATGGGAAATCCACGACTTCGAATTCCAGCCTCTCTATTCTGTAGTTTTCTCGGGTCCCAAACTGAACGTCGAGATTAATCTTCCCCAGCGGATAACTTGGCTTCTCCAGTGTGATACCGTGGAATCGCGTGTCGGTTGGTTTTAGGTTTGCTAGGGATATGTTCATCTTCCTTAGTGTATCTGCATACATAAGGTTTAAACTGCTGCCGCCATCTATGAACACTCGAGATACGTCGAATCCTGCAATTACTGCTGGTAAGATAAGTGCTGATTGCCCTGGTCGAGGAACTTGCTGTGAATGATCCGCTATTGTGAAGCCAATATCTTGCCCTGACCAGTTAAGATACTCGACTGTTGGTCGAGGCATCTTTTCTGCCATGAACACCTGTCGCGAGATTACTTTCTGAGCTCTATTGGATGGCCTGCCTTTCTGAATCATCGAGACCGCTCCGTTAGAGTTGGGATCAACATAAGGCGGTGGTGCAGGTGCTGCCGCTATTCTAAGCTGATGTCGATTTTCGTCCGTAATCGCAGGAGGAGGTAGCAAGTGAATCTCACTCCTGGGTCCTTGAGGATTTCTGTGCGCTGCCTGAGCATTAGCATGCCCTGCCCACCTTAACATTGCCTGGAAATTTCGGCAATCCTTTTGCAAGTGTCCTGACTGTCTTTTTTCCGTTATTGTCGAGATAAAAATGCATCTGACACGGCCCGTTCATCATCTCTTCGGGGGACACAAAAGGTCTCTGGAACCTTGACCCGGTATTTTGCCTGTTGTTTCGAGAGTCATCTCTATTGTCGCCTCGCTGCTCGTTGCTCCTCTGGTAATCATCTCTGTTGTTTCCTCCGGCGCTTGCTCGGAAGCCAGCCGAAATTTGCCCGAGTACTGCCGAGGGAATCGTCGCCTACTTTGATAATTTCGGCCGCGGTCCTCCTCTGGTGACCTATGCCGTTTGTTGTGAACAACATCTTCTCCATCTGCCCATCTGTTTGCTATCTCCATTAATGCGGATACTGTCTTTGGATTGGTCCTCCCCAAATCCTCGATAAAATCTCCTCGCCTGATTCCTGCGACAAACGCATCTATTGCTCTCTCGTCAGATATATTATCTGCCGAGTTTTTAATGATATTCCACCTTTGGATGTATTTTCTCATTGGTTCGTCTGGCTTTTGTCGACACGCCCTCAATTCCTCTAGCGATGCAGGTTTTTTGCAGGTGGACCGGAAATTCTTGACGAATACGTCCTCGAAGCTATCCCAACTGTCGATAGATCCTGGAGGAAGTTTCTTTATCCAAGATCGCGCGGCTCCACTCAAATCCACCTGGATGCTTTGCATAGCTGTTGCTCTGGTCCCTCCTGTGAGCTTCACCGTTTCGAGGTAATCAACTAGCCAATCCTCTGGATCTTGCAGGCCGTCGAATTTCTTGAAGTTATAAGGCAACTTAAATCCCGAAGGGACTCGAGTTTTTCGGACTCTCCTTGTGAAGCATGGCAAACCACACATATCCTCATCGTTTAGTTATGGGGAATGCCGATGTTCCCTTCTACTTTGTCGTGCTCTGTCCACCCTTGCTTGTGCTGCTGTGTCTCTTGCTCCACTTGTTCCTTCAGGAGCTGCTGCTGCTGCCGCAGGTCGTGGACTATTTTGCCTTGCTGTTCCTTCGGGAGGTGTTGATGCAAACGCCGTTCCCATGGCTCCGACTCCTGCCATTGCCATGTTGTACAGTGCCTCCCTTGGATCTCCTGGAGGTGGCCTGGATGCAAGGATAAAGGCCTGTGTCGCCATATACCCAGCTTCTGGTGTCTTGGGGATGATGTTCCCTCTCGTGTCTATCGACATAAAAGACATGTCGAGGTTTTGAACCAAGTGCTCTCTTTCTCCTTCAGGTATGTTTTGCAGCCTTGATCTTGCTCTGTTCCGAGCTTCCCTGTGGCTATCTCCCGAAGTTCCAGATTGTCGACTTAACTCCGCTCTTCGCCTGCTTGATGCGGAGGCTGCCTCCTTTCTTCAGTTCAGAGCAGCTGTCTGTTTTTCCAATTCCCTTGCAGCTCGTGCGAGCCTATATTGATATGCTTGCAACTCTTCTGGCGTGGCTGTTGTGGCCATTGGTTCTGAGCCGTCCATAGCTCTTGCGGCTCTATCCCATGCTGCTTGCGGGAGTTGAACTCTATCACGAGGCTCAGGTCCGACATATTTGTTGCCTAGACCTCGTCGTAAATCAGAGGGATCGACGTATGGATTTCCCAAATTGTCGAAAGCCTCAGATGTTTCCTCCAGATCATGGCTTGGCTCTCCGATGGCATAAATCTGATGGTATTTTGTATTCAGATCTGTGCTGGGTTTGGTGACACCATCATAAAGATTGGTGAAGACCTTGCCCACTGTGGTGGATTTGTCGATGAAGTTAAAGCTGTCGACACTGCTCGAGTCATTGCTTATATAGGAGTCCGCGGATGACTCGAAGGACATGTCGCTGAAGATCTTGGCGAGCTTTTCGCTTGCCCTGGTGCTGATGAAGCGTGGCGATGAAGTCTCCTCTTCGCCTGACTCGATTGACGATGTTGAGTTCAAAAAATCGGAATCGACCGCCGACAATCCCGACGAGATCGGAATTTCGAGACGATACGCTCCCTCTTTCTCGACGCGAAAGTGGAATCTTCCGAACGTCATCTCCATAGGCTCCTCCAGATACGCATATGCATCCAAACGGGAGGGCGGGTGAGGAACAAAATCGACAGGACCAGTTGCGATCTGTTTACCTCAATCCATCGCGTTGCTTGCAGTTGATGAAGTCGACGATCTTGAACGTGCCATCGAGATCAGATCCTTGACGCCTCTAATCCCCACAGACGGTGCCAATTGACAAGGGATTAACTTGTCAATGCCTACGGGTTGTAGACTAGGGTTTAGTTGTAAGTAGAGGGCAAGTAGATCTCGAAGGATTCAGCCGAAAAGTACTCGATGATTATGAAAACTAGGGTTTGAGAGACAATGATTCGATGCTTTCTTTGTCCCTCGACTCCCCCTTATATAAGAGGTGGAGCCGAGGGATTCGTATTGTACAAGTTACAGAGTCCGGGAGGGTTTCCAACTCATCCCGCAAGATTACAAATATTATCTCCTAATACAACTCTAGCTTTCCTTAATAACAACTTGGGCTTCCGATTCTTCTTATTCTTCGAGTCGTGGGCCTTCAGTAAACCCCGGGTACTATCTTCGGCAGGCCCATTGGGGGTGCCTATGTCACCTAGCACTTTCATGAGACTGATGAACCATGTTTTGCGTGAATTTATTGGCAAGTTTGTGGTTGTGTATTTTGATGATATATTAATCTATAGCCTCAATGAATCGGATCATACTATACATATTCTACATGTATTGCAAGTGTTGCGTGATAATAAACTCTATGGTAATCTTGAGAAGTGCACATTTTGCAAAGATAAGGTCATATTTCTGGGTTATGTTGTCTCTAAGCATGTAGTAGAAGTAGATGTGTCTAAAATTGAAGCTATTCAAAATTGGCCTACTCCCATGAATGTGAGTCAAGTTAGAAGTTTTCATGGTCTAGCTGGGTTTTATAGAAGATTTGTGCACAACTTTAGTACTATTGCTGCACCTTTGAATGACTTGACTAAAAAGGGTGTTATATTTGAGTGGGGCGCAGCCCAAGATCATGCTTTTGATGAACTTAAGAGATTGTTCACTTCTGCACCGTTGCTTGCACTTTCTAATTTCAATAAGCAATTTGAGATTGAATGTGATGCTAGTGGTATTGGAATTGGTGGTGTGTTGATGCAAGAGGGTCGCCCAGTTGCATATTTTTCTGAGAAACTTTCTGGTGCTAAGTTGAACTATCCTATTTATGATAAAGAATTATATGCTTTAATTAGAGTTCTTGAGGTTTGGCAACATTATTTGTGGCCAAAAGAATTTATCATACATTCTGATCATGAAGCTTTGAAATATATGAAAGCCCAATCTACTTTGCATAAGCGTATTGCTAAGTGGGTTGAGTTCATTGAGTCTTTTCCATACATTATTAAGCATAAGAAGGGAAAAGATAATATTGTTGTTGATGCTCTATCTAGGAAGAATATGCTATTAACTCAACTTGATGTTAAAATTCCTGGATTAGAAGTACTATGTGATTTGTATGCTACTGATCATGATTTTGCTGAACCATATCGCTTATGTGCTCTTGGTAAAGCATGGGACAAATATCACATACATGATGGGTTCTTGTTTAGAGCTAACAAACTATGTGTTCCAGAATCATCCGTGCGTTTGCTCTTATTGCAGGAATCACATGCTGGAGGTTTGATGGGTCACTTTGGGCGTGAGAAGACGCTACTCATGCTAGCTGACCACTTTTATTGGCCAAAGATGAGGCAGGATGTGGACATGTATGTGAAGAGATGCATTACTTGCAACAAGTCCAAGTCCAAGCTGAAGCCTCACGGTTTGTATACTCCTTTACCGGCACCTACTACACCTTGGGAGGATATTAGTATGGATTTTGTGTTGGGTTTGCCGCGTACTAAGAGAGGCCATGATTCTATATTTGTGGTAGTGGACAGATTTTCTAAGATGTCACACTTTATTGCCTGCCACAAAAGCGACGATGCGTCGCATATTGCTAACCTGTTTTTCAGGGAGGTTGTACGACTACATGGAGTCCCGAAGACTATTGTTTCTGATCGTGACGTGAAGTTTATGAGCTACTTCTGGAAGACGCTGTGGAGAAAGCTGGGGATGAAGCTATTGTTTAGTACTACTTGTCATCCCCAAACTGATGGACAAGCTGAAGTGGTGAATAGAACATTGTCACAACTGTTGAGATCCATGATCAAGAAGAACCTGAAGGAGTGGGAAGAGTGTTTGCCGCATGTAGAGTTTGCTTACAACAGGGCGGTACATTCTATCACGGAGCTATGTCCTTTTGAGGTGGTGTATGGTTTTAAACCCATTACTCCACTTTACTTGTTGCCTTTGCCCATACACGAGAGAGTTAATATGGAGGCATCCAAGAGGGCAGATTTTGTACGGAAGATACATGTGAAGACTAAGGAGTTGATTGAGAAGAAAGGCAAGAGCAATGCTGCAAGGATGAATAAGAAGCGTAAAGAGATGTTGTTCAAGCCTAGTGATATGGTCTGGGTACATTTTCGCAAGGATAGGTTCCCGAAGCTACGGAAGTCTAAGTTGAAGCCTCGTGGTGCTGGTCTTTACAAAGTACTTGCCAAGATCAATGATAATGCATACTCAATAGATCTTCCAGTTGATGAGTTTGGTGTCAGTAATTCTTTCAATGTTGCTGATTTGACACCATATGACGGAGAAGACCTTGGAGCGTCGAGGTCGACGCCTTTTGAAGGGGGGGGGGGAGATGATGAGGACATCCCTACCTCACTACTACCTCCGTCATTGCAAGTTGAAGATGAACCTGCTGTGAAGCTCAAGTCCAATGAAGTTTGGATTGGACCAATTACAAGGGCTCGTGCGGAGCTACTTAAACAACAGGTGAACTTGTTTCTAAACGATACTTTGATTGATGAGAACTTTATACTGCCTAAGTCCTATTACTTATGTGTCATCAGGTATCAAGAGGAGACGAGCATCACAAGAGGATCCTACTAGATATGTCATTTTAACCGAGGGCCAAATCACCGTCGGCTATCAAAGTTTACCGTCATATACTCATATAACCGACAGTTCACCGTCGGATATCTCCCGTCGGCTATGCTCGGTCGGCCATTACAATAGTAGCCGACGGTACGGTCGGATAACATATTTACCTACGGTGAACCCCGTCGATTAGGTTTTTCTACGATGGTCATTACATCCCGTCGATTTTTCTGATAGTCGACGATATATTTGACCCGCCATTCATAGGTATAACCGAGAATAGAACCAAACCGTCGATTAGTATTATTACCGATGGTATATACATCCCTTCGGTGTTCTTATAACTAAGAGCTAGGCCAACCTACACCGTCGGTTTATGAATTTAATGACGGTCATAAGTCAACATCTGCATATGGTATATCATTGGACTTTCACATATTTGCTTACACCGTGGGGTGTTGTACAAGAGAGAAATGTGATCCAAGCAAGAATATTTTAAAAATATTAGCATTTCAAAATCTCATAATTACACAACCACACATGAATGAGGAACACATATTATATTCAGCGTAACCTCACAAAGTATATGTTCATCTAGGAACTGTGGAATACAAAGAGAACAACAACTAATGGTCCAAATATTTTGCAGCACATCTGTTTGTTGAGTGACTTAAAAGTCCTTAGACCTTCAGTAATCTTCACCATCATCACCACATTAATCACCAATTTCATCGCCATCTTGATCATAATGCTCATCGCCATCTTGATCATAACGCTCATCACCATAGGTCATCTTACCATAATGCTAAATGCCACTGCCCAAGAACAAGCCAAAATATTATTTCTAGTCAGATGTGCATTGAAAGGGACAATAAAAGTAAAACATGATTAGGCGTGAACCGTTTTGGCAGACTAAATTTTCATACTATGCAGTCAAAGTTTAGCAAATTAATATGTCTTCGAGTCTAATACTGCAGCACCAACATGAAAAAATCAGGGAGGTATGTAGATTAGTTAATCTGCAGCAATTTCTCGATTATTACTTTCTTAGATCTTGACTTATGTCAAGATTTGTTAATCAAGGGATATATGCATGTCGCAATAGTTCTAAAAGTTGGGCAATGTAAAAATATCACACACGATGATATTGCCATGTACTCACGGCAGCAAACAAGAGATCTAAAATTACATGCTTCCTGCTATAAGGAACTAATAATATGCGTTCTGCAGTATGTTGCAGTGAAACCAATGCATTGTAGATTGTCCAAATCAAACGGCTCTTTTTGGTGTTTGTTGATGCACATGGGATTGCAATTATATTTAGATGGCTGAATCGCTCCCACCAAAAAGAAATGTTTACTGTTTATTAATTGTAGAACAGGCTGCTGGATACTGCCGATGAATACTTGCATAATCTATCAACAAGTCGTGAATAGTAACTTGTACAGATTTCTGGATACTAACACATGCATACTAATACGTAGTAGTATATATTATCAACAACTCGTGGCTAGTAACCAGAACGACTTAAAAATCAGATGCCTTTTCCGGTTAGAACACCACCGAGGGGAAACAAACAAAAATGCAGAGAAGAGCAGAGAAGCCACTTACCTAAATAAGTTTGTCCATGCACATGTCGCACACTACCGGGCGCCGTGCCTCCTTCATCAACCTGTAGGCAGAATACCAGTTAGATCCGTGACCTGTTCAATCAGCAGTTCATAACTGGATCCAGTAATCAGATTTACGGTCTACATACTGTGAGTGCGACTGTGCGAGAACATACCAACTCATGGCCAACCAGGTAATCTTTTTGAACATGGAAGAGCAGCTGGACGTGAAGACGGACGTCAAGATGGACGCGAAGCTGGACATGAAGATATCTCATGGACGCGCGAGGGAGGAGCCGGAGGCAAGCGCGAGAGGAGAAGAAGTCGTCCAGGCCGGCCCAGCGCCCGGTCAGACCGGCCGCCAGACCGGCGCGCCCGGTCCCTGGCCCTGTTCAACCGGGCGGCACGCCGGATACACCCGGCGCCAACCGGGCGTCGTACTGGGGCCAACCGGAAGGGCATCTACGACACTTCCAGTTGCCGCCCGGTCCCTGGCCCGGTCTAGACCGGCCAGCCCGGCCCAGCACCCGGTCAACCGGGTTCCAGACCGGCCAGGCCGGCCCAGCACCCGGTCAACCGGATTCCAGACCGGCCTAGTCCGAGTCTGTCTCGACCAGATCTATTCTGGGTCGGTTATTCTTGTATCTTTTCGACCAGAAGTCGTCCCGGACGCCTATATAAGTGCCCAGGACGCCCCCTAGCTGCTTTAGACCATGTTTAAGATAAACCCTAGTTCTTAGTTCTTTGCTTTAGCAAAACTATTGAATCCCTACACCATATTGCTTGATATTGTGTAGATCCTGAAAAAGTCTTGTGTGATATGCTTTTCCATTTGGGAATTAGACGGTTGCAACTTACCGCTTCGTGGTCGGCGGCTACGTGCGCAAGTGTGTGGAGTTGCGAATATCTTGCAGGGTTGAGAGCTGTTGCATTGGCGACAGGGACCAATCGAGAGATCTCGTTGCGTCATACAAGTTATCATCCACTACATTGTCGTGTTCCTCCGCTGCTATCACCCGTGATCATCATCACCACCGTTGCTTACTGAGAAGATCGGGCCACCCCTTATCACTTATGGTAATTCTTACAACAATAGTAGGAGTGTACCCTCTGGTCTTGAAGTCATGCTTAAAGAATTTATTAGTACACAAACTGCTTTTAACAAATCTGTTGAGGAAAAGCTTGGTAAAATTGATGTTCTTGCTTCTAAGGTTGATAGTCTTGATGCTGATGTTGATCTTTTAAAGCTGAAAGTTATGCCTAGTGAAACTAAAGATATTAAGTCATTTGCTACAGCAAACGCTATCCAAGTTCGAATTAATGACAATATTAGAATGATGGTTGAATTGCATGCTAGGTGGGAAAGAGAAGAAAAACTTGCTAAAGAGAATAATGTAGCTAAAGTTTGGACTATTACCACCACTAGTAATGTTGATGCTTCACATGTTGCTAAACCTCCTACTATCAATGGTAAAATAATTGGTGTTGGCAATGTTTCTACTTCTAATACAAAGCATGCAAAATTGCTTGAAACTGCTGAAACTGTTTGTGATAAAAGTGCTGAAATTTTTCAGAGTATTGGGGACAATGATCCCATTGCTTTAGATCATAATGTTTTTGATTTTGATAATTGTCATATCTCTGAAGTTATTAAGTTCTTGCAAAAACTTGCTAGAAGTCCTAATGCTAGTGCTATAAACTTGGCCTTTACAAAACATATTACAAATGCTCTCATTAAAGCTAGAGAAGAGGAATTAAAACTTGAAACTTCTATTCCTAGGAAGTTGGAAGATGGTTGGGAGCCCATCATTAAAATGAAGGTCAATGATTTTGATTGTAATGCTTTATATGATCTTGGTGCAAGTATTTCTGTTATGCCTAAGAAACTCTATGATATGCTTGACTTGCCACCATTGAAATATTGTTATTTGGATGTTAATCTTGCTGATAATTCTATAAAGAAACCTTTGGGTAGGATTGAAAATGTTCACATTACGGTTAACAATAACCTTGTCCCCGTTGATTTTGTTGTTTTGGATATTGAATGCAATGCATCTTGTCCTATTATTTTGGGAAGACCCTTTCTTCGAACCGTTGGTGCTATTATTGATATGAAAGAAGGAAATATTAAATACCAATTCCCTCTTAAGAAAGGTATGGAACACTTCCCTAGAAAGAGAATGAAGTTGCCTTTTGATTCTATTATTAGAATAAATTATGATGTTGATGCTTCTTCTCTTGATGGTACTTGATTTACACTTTCTGCGCCTAGCTGAAAGGCGTTAAAGAAAAGCGCTTAAGGGAGACAACCCATTATTTTATTTATGCAATTTTTGTTTTATATTTGAGTCAAGGTACTTGTTACTACTGTAGCAATACCTTTGTATCTTTACTTTATTGCATTGTTGTGCCAGGTAAAGTCTTTGATAGAAGGTTGATACTAGAATTGGATTTCTGTGCAGAAACAGATTTTTAGCTGTCACGAATTTGAGCTGTTCTCACTGTAGGAGAATCTAAAAATTCTGCGAAAATTCATGAGTAATCCTCAGATATGTACGCAACTTTCATTTAGTTTGAGCTTCTTCTTCTGAGCATGTTAAGTGTCTCAAAAAAATTCGTCTTTACGGACTGTTCTGTTGTGACAGATTCTGCCTTTTATTTCACATTGCCTCTTTTACTGTGTTTGAGTGGATTTCTTTGCTCCATTAAATTTCAGTAGCCTTGGGTAATGTCCAGAAGTGTTGGGAATGATTGTGTCCTTGCTGAACATGTGAATTTTTGATTATGCGCTAACCCTCTAATGAGATTGTTTTTAGTCTGGTGTGAAGGAAGTTTTCAAGGATCAAGAGAGGAGGATGATATAATATGATCAAGAAGAGTGAAAAGTCTAAGCTTGGGGATGCTCCCATGTTTCATCCCTGCATATTTCAAGAAGACTCAAGCATCTAAGCTTGGGATGCCCAAGGCATCCCCTTCTTCATCAACAACTTATCAGGTCACCTCTAGTGAAACTATATTTTTATTCCATCGCATCTTATGTGCTTTACTTGGAGCGTTTGTGTGCTTTTATTTTTGTTTGTGTTTGAATAAATTCGGATCCTAGCATTCCTTGTGTGGGATAAAGATACGCTCCGCTTTTTCATATTGAACACTGGTGTTCTTAGTTTTACTTTTAATGTTCATGGCGAAAGTTGAAAGCCGCTTCATTTATTGCTATTTGGTTGGAAACAGAAAATGCTTCATGCAGTAATTGATATATTGTCTTGAAATTTGATACTTGGCAATTGTTTTGAGCTCTCAAGTAGATCATGTTTAAGCTCTTGCATCGTGTGGTTTAAACCTATTAGTGGAGAACTACCGTAGAGCTTGTTGAAATTTGGTTTGCATGATTGGTCTCTCTAAAATCTAGATATTTTCTAGTAAAAGTGTTTGAGCAACAAGGAAGACAGTGTAGAGTCTTATAATGCTTGCAATATGTTCTGATGTAAGTTTTGATGTACCGGTTCATACTTGTGTTTGCTTCAAACAACCTTGCTAGCCAAAGCCTTGTACTGCGAGGGAATGCTTCTCGTGCATCCAAAACCTTGAGCCAAAACCTATGCCATTTGTGTCCACCATAACTACCTACTATGTGGTATTTTTCTGCCATTCCAAAGTAAATTTCTTGCGTGCTAGCTTTAAAAAATTCATTCCCTGTCTTTGCAATACATAGCTCATGGGAAAGTAGCCTAAAAAACTATTGTAGTCAAGAATATGTCGCTTATGTATCTTAGTTCTTATAAGTTGCTTGTTGAACGGTAACCATGTTTCTGGGGACGCCATCAACCTGTCACACCTTTGTTGAATATCATGTGAGTTGCTATGCATGTTCGTCTTGTCTGAAGTAAGGGAGATTTGGCATGAGTTAAATGGTTTGAGTATGCATATTGTTAGAGAAGAACATTGGGCCGCCAACCAAAGCCATTATCATGGTGGAAGTTTCAGCTTGGACATTAATCCTCAAATCTCTTATGAGAATATTATCTGTTGTTGAATTCTTAAAGCATAAAAGAGGAGTCCATTATCTGTTTTCTATGTTGTCCCGGTATGGATGTCCTCAAGTTGAGATCTATCAAAATTGAGAGATCAAATGCGATCTATCTCCTTGGACCTTTGTACAGGTGGCATAGAGGTACCCCTTTGTGACACTTGGTTGAAACATATGTAATGCAATGATAATCCATGGAATTCCGAGCTAATTAGGACAAGGAGCGGGCACTATTAGTATTCGATGCATGAGGCTTGCAACCTATAGGAGGTTTTATGCATAACACATATGAATTATTACTACCATTGACACAATTGTTTCCATGTTTTCAAAATAAAAAGCTCTAGCACATGAGTATTCCCTGCTTCCCTCTGCGAAGGGCCTTTCTTTTACTTTATGTTGAGTCAGTTTACCTACTTCTTTCTATCTTGGAAGCAAACGCTCGTGTCAACTGTGTGCATTGATTCTTACATACTTGCTTATTTGCACTCATCATATTAATTTGTGTTGACAATTATCCATGAGATATACATGTTGAAAGTTGAAAGCAACTGCTGAAACTTAAATCTTCCTTTGTGTTGCTTCAAAACCTTATATTAAGAATCTATTGCTTTATGAGTTAACTCTTATGCAAGACTTGTTGATGCTTGTCTTGAAAGTACTATTCATGAAAAGTCTTTGCTATATGATTCAGTTGTTTAGTCATTATCTATAGGTTAACAAACTATAGACCATTGCTTTGAATCACTTCATAATCTCATATGCTTTACAAAAGTATTGATCAAGATTATGATGGTAGCATGTCACTTCAGAAATTATCCTTTTTATCGTTTACCTACTCGAGGGCGAGTAGGAACTAAACTTGGCGATGCTTGATACATCTCAAACGTATCTATAATTTCTTATGTTCCATGCTAGTTTTATGACAATACTCACATGTTTTATATACACTTTATATATTTTTTATGCATTTTCCGGTACTAACCTATTAACAAGATGCCGAAGCGCCAGTTCCTGTTTTCTGCTGTTTTTGGTTTCAGAAATCCTACACAGGAAATATTCTCGGAATTGGACAAAACAAAAGCCCACGGTCTTATTTTCCACGGAGTCTTCCAGAACACCGAAGAGGAGACGAAGAGGGGCCAGAGGCGGCCACAATATAGGGGGGCGCGGCCCCACCCCTGGCCGCGCCGCCATATGGGGTGGGCCCCTCGGGCGTCCCCCGACTCTGCCCCTTCGCCTATATAATCCTTCCGTCGCGAAAACCCTAGTACCGAGAGCCACGATACGAGAAAAGTTACTGAGACGCCGCCGCCGTCAACCCCATCTCGGGGGTTCTGAAGATCACCTCCGGCACCCTGCCGGAGAGGGGAATCATCACCGGAGGGCTCTACATCACCATGCCCGCCTCCGGACTGATGCGTGAGTATTTCATCCTTGGACTATGGGTTCATAGCAGTAGCTAGATGGTTGTCTTCTCCTCTTGTGCTATCATGTTTAGATCTTGTGAGCTGCCTATCATGATCAAGATCATCTATTTGTAATGCTACATGTTGTGTTTGTTGGGATCCGATGAATATGGAATAATATGTCAAGTTGATTATCGATCTATCATATATGTGTTGTTTATGATCTTGCATGCTCTCCGTTACTAGTAGAGGCTCTGGCCAATTTGATACTTGTAACTCCAAGAGGGAGTATTTATGCTCGATAGTGGGTTCATGTCTCCATTGAATCTGGGGGAGTGACAGCAACCCCTAAGGTTGTGGATGTGCTGTTGCCACTAGGGATAAAACATCAATGCTTTGACTAAGGATATTTGTATTGTTTACATTACGCACAGTACTTAATGCAATTGTCTGTTGTTTGCAACTTAATACTGGAAGGGGTGCGGATGCTAACCCGAAGGTGGACTTTTTAGGCATAGATGCATGCTGGATAGCGGTCTATGTTCTTTCTCGTAATGCCCTAAGTAAATATCATAGTAGTCATCATGATATGTATGTGCATTGTTATGCCCTCTCTATTTGTCAATTGCCCAACTGTAATTTGTTCACCCAACATGTTATTTATCTTTTTTGAGAGACACCACTAGTGAACTGTGGACCCCGGTCCATTCTTTACATCTGAAATACAACCTACTGCAATCATTGTTCTATGTTGTTCTTTGCAAGCAAACATCATTCTCCACACCATACGTTTAATCCTTTGTTTACAGCAAGCCGGTGAGATTGACAACCTCATTGTTAAGTTGGGGCAAAGTATTTTGATTGTGCTATGCAGGTTCCACGTTGGCACCGGAATCCCTGGTGTTGCGCCGCACTGCACTCCTTCACCAACAACCTTCACGTGGCCTTCATCTCCTACTGGTTCGATAACCTTGGTTTCTTACTGGGGGAAAACTCGCTGCTGTACGCATCACACCTTCCTCTTGGGGTTCCCAATGGACGTGTGCTTCACGCGTTATCAAGCAACTTTTTCAGGCGCCGTTGCCGGGGAGGAATCAACACTCCATCAAGCCCCGTCACGCGCCATCAGTGCCAAAGAAAGATGCAACAATTCTTCGTATGTGTATCGACTTCACAAGCCTCAACAAGCATTGCCCAAAGGATCATTTCCCGTTGCCTCGCATCGACCAAATAGTCGACCCCACAGCAGGCTGTGATCGCCTCTCCTTTCTCGATACTTATTCATGATATAATCAGATCAAGCTCAAAAAACAAAACTAGGAGTTAACTGCGTTCATAACTCTGCATGGTGTTTACTGCTACAACGTCACGACCTTCGGATTAAAAAATGCAGGTGCAACCTATCAGCGGTGCATGCAAGCCTGCCTAAGGGAGCAGATTGGCCGAAATATTTAGGTTTACATCGACGACATCATCGTCAAAACCACAAACGCTGCCATGCTCATTGATGACTTGAGAGAAACTTTTGACAATCTCGATAGATACAAAATCAAGCTGAACCCGAAGAAATGCTTCTTCAGGGTACCAGGAGGCCAAGTACTCGGGTACTTTATTTCAGCTAGAGGAACAGAAGCTCCTTTAAAGATTAAGGCTATCCTTGACATGGAACCGCCCAAGAGTCTACAACAGGTGCAACAATTGGCAGGACGATTAGCAGCTCTTAGTAGGTTTATTGCAAACCTGGGAGAAAAGGCCTTGCCATTCTATCAGCTGATGAAAAATCCGAAAAGTTTGAATGGACAGCAGAGGCACAAGATGCTTTCGACAACTTGAAGAAGGTTTTGTCAACCTCTCCAGTCCTCGTGACTCCACAGGACAAGGAGCCAATGCTACTCTATATAGCCGCAACTATTCAAGTCGTCAAACACTTTGCTTGTCTTCGAACGCGCAGAAGAAGGAAAAGTCCATGGCGTACAATGCCCCGTTTATTACCTCAGCGAAGTACTCACACCCGCAAAACAACGACACCCTCATCACCAGAAGTTGGCATATGCCGTGTGGAGGATAGCACGAAACTTACGTCATTACTTCGCGGAACATCCGATTATCATTATCACCGAGGCTCCATTGAAGAACATACTCATCAACCCCGATGCCACAGGCATAGTATCTCAATGGGCTATAGACTTAGCACCACATGACATTTCTTATGTTAATCAAACAACTATCAAGTCCCAGGTCCTTCCTGATATTTTGGTCGATTGGATTCAGTTGCAAATTCCGGCGGCACCTGACATGTCGGGTTCATGGACGATGTATTTTGACGAATCTAAGCGAAGCACAGGCGCATGACCCGGAGTAGTGCTAATATCGCCGCAAGGAGACAAAATGAGATATGTGCTAAGGACGAATTTCTCATTACCGACAAATAATGAAGCATTACTACACGATATGCGTATGGCCAAAGCATGTGGAGCTACTCGTTTGGATATTTATGGAGATTCAAATCTTGTAGTTCAACTGTCAATGAATTTATGCGAAGCTATTAGCGACAATATGATTGCTTATCGCGAGATGTACTAATGAATGGAAGCTAAGTTCGAAGGCTGTGAGTTAAAACATATAGGCAGAGCTAGCAACGAGGAAGTCGACGCTTTGGCTAATATCGGCTCTTCATGCTCTTCTATTCCAGATGGAGTCTTCTATGAAATAATTACTCAAAGGTCTATTAAAATAAAAACTTTGGCACCTCCAGAAATATCGGTTACTGACCCAAGGGCTACGCTCCAGGAAGCTGTCAAAGATATTACTGATGGATCTAAACAGCAAGTTCTTCTTCTCAAGTCTTTATGGACTGAACCTTTTCTGGCATATTTGATGGAGCAGCGGTTGCCAGACGATCCAACGGAAGCTAGACGCATCGTACGATGATCTAAAGCATTTATCATAGTGGATGGTGACCTTTATAAACGAATTATCTCTGGCATCTTCCAATGGTGCATCGCCATCAACGATGGAAAGGCGCTGTTGCGAGAAATACATGAAGGGACATGTGGTCATCATGGAAGTAGCAGAGTACTTGTGGCTAAAGCTTTCAGAGCTGGGTTTTATTGGCCAACAACAGCAGCCGATGAAAGAGACTTAGTTCGGAAGTGTGACCCTTGCCAACGTTTTGCACCAAAACCACATGCACCCGCCACAGATCTAATGACAATACCTTTGGCCTGGCCCTTTGCACAATGGGGACTTGACCAAGTTGGTCCACTGCCGAAGTCATCGCCTGGTGGTCATACTCACCTATTGGTGGCAGTTGATAAATTCACCAAATGGATTGAGGCCATACCAGTCACCAATCAGACAACCAAAACCGCTGCCAAATTCTTCAAAGGAATAACTTGTCATTTTGGTGTGCCTCATAGCATCATTACAGACAACGGAACCAACTTTGATTCTAAGGAATTCATCAATTCTGGAACATCAATGGTATCAAGCTCAAATTTGCTTCGGTTGCACATCCTCAGACCAATGGGCAAGTGGAAAGGATCAATGGCCTAATATGTGATGGCATTAAAAATCGCCTCACAGGTGTAGCTGGAGCTTGGATCAAACAATTACCATCAGTACTTTGGAGTTGGCGGACTACACCAAATAGGTCAACGCAATATACTCCCTTCTTCCTTGTCTATGGAGCCGAAGCTGTTCTACCTGCCGACGTTCGCTTTAAAGCACCTCGAGTGGCCGCATATAAAGAGACAACCTCTGTTCAAGCACTGCAAGATGCTGTAGATCTACTTGATGAGGCTCGAGACATCACCTTAGCAAGAACTGTCGTCGTGGCGAACGAGCAGATGCCATGGGATGGCTTGAGTTGGGGCCGAATGTGCGCTAGAGGATTCGGGGGAGGGTTTGTGATAAGATTGGACGAACTTCCGGATGCTTTCCTCAAGAACACAACCAAGGGTAGCGAAACAAGAAGAAGAACACAAGGATGAACTCCGCTCTAGATCTTTCTCTTTATTGCTCTTAGCAAATTACAGTTTTGTGGTTACAGGAACGTAGATGCTAGGTCGTCCCTCAGATCGTGCCCGTAATGGGGCTACCTCCTCTCCTTATATAGGGGAGAGGTGGCTTACAGAGCAAGAAACCCTAATGGCATCTAAATGGCATCTAATGGCATCTTACAACATCTTTGACTAGACAAACTACTTTTACAAAGTCACTTTAGTCAAAAAGGGCGGCGCCGGCTTCTTTAACCACAGAGGCTGACGCCCCCGGTTGCTTTTGGCGTCATCCTCCACCTGGGGCGTCAGGGCTTCGCTTAAAGCTACTTTGCTTAGCTCATACTTGTCTTCTAGCTCCTTAGAGAATCTTTGACCAGTCTTGCCGACGTGCTACAGTGACCCTGGTACCGGTTTTCCGGTACCTTTGCCTGTTATGCCGGTATCTTTTTACCGGTATCTTTCTACCGGTATCTTTGATCCGGTATCTTTCTTCCGTTATCTTTTCACCGGTATCTTTGTTCCGGTGCCTTTACTCCGGTATACCCCTCATGGTATACCGGATTGTTTCATCCAACACTGTTGCACTCAGCCATCATAATCCGGTTTACTCTTCAATCCGGTATCTTATTCTTTTATCCGGTATCTTTGGTTAGAGACGACCATGTCCGGTATCAATATTAAACCGGTATCTTGATGGCTCATACCATCCGGTTTGGCATGCCTTTGGCATACCGGGGGTCATCCCCCCAACATTAGTCCCCGAAGCTGGTATAGTCCGGTGGATCCTACCCAACGGACCATGCCAGGTTCTATTTTCTCAAGGTACCGGTTTAAACCTTCCGGCGTCTAGTTGAAAACCTTCCGGCGTCTCTACCGAAACCATCTCATCACACCGAATTCAGCTTTGGTATACTTGCTCCGGTATCTTTGCTCCGGTATCTTTGCTCCGGTATCTTTGCTCCGGTATCTTTGTTGTCAAAAACTTTCTCGGTGAAGTCGAGAATATGTGGGGAGCAGTGCCTGTCAGAGACATACGCACTGTTTCTGACGCGTCATGCCAGGTTCCCATTCCAAACGTACCGGATTAATCCTTCCGGTTTCCATTTAAACTCATCCGGCTCCTTGCCGAACCCACTTAGCTGAACAACCATCATCGAACACCTCCGGCTTCTTTCTGTCGGTTCCTTGGTCTTCAATGCTTGTCTTGACGAAGTCCAGAATACCCTGAAACTTGTGCCTATGAGAGACATGCGCACTGTACCTGGCGTGCCAGCGTCAGGCTTCAAATCCTTCGTCTCCCTCGCGCAGTTAATGTGGCGCACCGGATCCATGTGACCCTTCCGGAACTCGGGCCGCCGGTTCCGGCTATGATGACAACGACTGTGTTGTGCTTGAGGTATTTACATCACTTGCGTTATCTTGTGCTTTCTTTGTGGCGCCGATTTCAGCCGACTGGTAACCCTCGGTGCTATAGCACGTGACTTCCATTGGTGCCAAAGTCGGGGATCCTCCGGCTTCCATAGTGCAGAAGGCTTCGGCTTTTGATGCCAGAAGCAGCGCTGCTCCGGCTGCCAAGCGCCCTCAGGCCGAAAGAGGAAGAACCAGATTGCGGTCTCCTTCGGGTGAACCTTATCATCACAGCCTTCCGGTTTGCACCCTTGCATTTGCCCATACTGGGCGCGCTGCAAGGGAAGCCGGCGAGAAGGTCTCAGCGCAGCCGGGCCGGATCACTGAGCTCAACCGCGGCGAGGTCAACCTGGGCCCGCTGCTAGAAAACGCTGAGAAGTGGAACCAGGCGGAGTTGTCTCCGGCTACCCGCGGCCCGGGCAAGGACAAGCTTCCGGTCGTTGTTACTTCCGGTTCGCGGAGCACGGCGCAGCACTTGAGCCGGCTTACGCGCGTCGTCAAGGAGTTTGACACCACTTGGCACGATGCCAGCGGCAACGTCGTGGTAAGCCGCACACCTTAAACTTCAAAGCTTCATCTTTCAAATCTATGCCGATTTTCAACTTCCCAGCTTATATGTACATCCTCCTAGTCCCCGAGTTTCGGGTTGAGAATGCAGTTCTTAGCGCGAAACTTTGCTGGAAACAAAAAACCGGCATAGCCAGTCCCCGAGTTTCGGGTTAAGCACGCAGTACTTAGTGCGAACTTACCAAGAGACCGGCATCTTTTTTTTTTTTATACCGGTATATACAGTCCCCGAGTTTCGGGTTAAGCACGCAGTACTTAGTGCGAACTTGCCAAGAAACCGGCATCTTTTTTTTTTTTTTTTACTATACCGGTATATAGCCTTCTTGGGCGTTTACCGGAATAAATTTTGCTATCTTGGGCATGTTTGACATTTTGCCTTCTTGGGCTTGTCACATATCGGTGTATAGCCTTCTTGGCGTATACCGGATTGAAATTTTGCCATCTTGGCATGTTTGACATTTTGCCCTCTTGGGCTTGTCACATACCGGTGTGTATAGCCTTCTTGGCGTATACCGGATTGAAATTTTGCTATCTTGGCATTTTTGACATTTTGCCCTCTTGGGCTTGTCACATACCGGTGTGTATAGCCTTCTTGGCGTATACCGGATTGAAATTTTGCCATCTTGGCATGTTTGACATTTTGCCCTCTTGGGCTTGTCACATACCGGTGTGTATAGCCTTCTTGGCGTATACCGGATTGAAATTTTGCTATCTTGGCATGTTTGACATTTTGCCCTCTTGGGCTTGTCACATACCGGTGTGTATAGCCTTCTTGGCGTATACCGGATTGAAATTTTGCCATCTTGGCATGTTTGACATTTTGCCCTCTTGGGCTTGTCACATACCGGTGTGTATAGCCTTCTTGGCGTATACCGGATTGAAATTTTGCCATCTTGGCATGTTTGACATTTTGCCCTCTTGGACTATGTCAAGATGATATTCGACGAGCTATGGCCACTGGTCAACCCAGATATGCAGTGGTTTGACTCAGTAGTCAATGCCACGTTACTTGTGACATGATGTAGCTGACTTTGGCGTGATACTTTGGCCAACCAGAATAAACAACGATCTGGGATATTAGATGGTGCCATGATAAACGGCGATCTGAGAGTTTGGATGATGCCATGATAAACGGCGATCTGAGATACTAGATGGTGCCATGATATACGGCGATCTGAGAGTTTGGATGATGCCATGATAAACGGCGATCTGAGATACTAGATGGTGCCATGATATACGGCGATCTGAGAGTTTGGATGATGCCATGATAAACGGCGATCTGAGATACTAGATGGTGCCATGATATATTATGAGCTAAGAAAAATGATGGTAGCGATGAATTTTCATCGGAAAACAGTTGTGCCTGAAGACAGGGTTAGTCGATGCATATACATCATAAATATTTTACCTTAGTTGCAAGTCGACGCACATGAAGGTCGGCCCGGCTTTGCTCGAGCCCGGCTTTGTCCGAGCTTCGCTGCCCCTAAACAAGCCACAGAAATACCTGCTACTTCCGCCCAAGCCCCGGAGAGCTCATCTCCATTTTACCTGTGAAAACTCTGTTCCTGTCTCATGAAAAGCAACCTCGTGAAATTTTCCCGGTATACCGGGTGGGAGTTGTATTAATGCGTTAAGCCCTCATGGTGGTGCTGACTTTAACCGGTACACCGGTAGGCTTATAAGTTGAGCCGGTATTTACATGATTAAGACCTTGCCGGTTTGTTTTGGTTTTGCTCTGATCCTTGCATGGTGAAGATTCCGGATTTGTTTCCGAATCCAATCCGATGCACACTTGGTTCTTTTGCTTTGGCTCTGCCTACCTTTTTGGGCGTTCGGCATATGAGACTCAAAGTTCTTTTGCCAAGCAAGCACTTTCTTGAATTTAGAAATAATTCGGAATGTTTCACAAAAAACCGGTATGACCGGGGTTAGTTAAATTTTCTTCTGGATTGTTCGTTTTCGGTCCCTTTTTCGTTTTTCACGTGCTTAGGACCTTCCGGTTTATCTTGCTTGCCATGAAGCCGGGTTTCGGACAGCAGCAAAGTCGAAGACTCCGGTAGGTTTAGCACGTTACCAGACCGGAAGAGCGAACCTTAAGCAAACAAACCGGTATACGGAAAGAATAAACATATTGCATGCAATTTCGATAGAGGCAGTCCCCGAGATTCATTCGAGGTACCGGCATACTACAGACAGCAAATCAGGCAGAGAAAAGAACTCCTTACATTACCGGGGTTAATAGCGATAGGCGTGGCCAACGAGCCAATGGCGGCCTGCAGCAGGGTTGCTGCCGGTGGCGCGGTAGAGGTGCCGGGATGATCCCGTCGGGCTCCGTTGGATGCTTTGCCATGTGCCCGAACTTGACGGGCCCAGCGCCCTCCTCAGCTGCCGCTTCGCCAACGCCTCCTGCGCCGGCCATCATAACCTCGACGCTGCCGGCTGCGCGGTCGGTGCGCAGCCCGCGAGTTGGTGAAGATCTTGGCGGGTCTTGGCGCCTCCAGTACCGGCGAGAGGTACTGGCGCTCCGAGACGGTGCCGAGGTAGACGCGGTGGCTGCTGAACTCGATGATGCGGCCGTTCTTGGGGAAGATGCCGCCGTTGGCGAAGCAGCCCGCGTTGTCGTTGATGAAGTCCGTGTCGAGGACGCGGTCGACGAGCGCGGTGACGACACGCTCGCCGTCGATGGTGAGGAGGCCCGCCCGAATATGTACTCCAGCAAGCGCAGCTGCTGGCCCCACGGTGGGCGCCAACTGTCGTCGTGGCGAACGAGCAGATGCCATGGGATGGCTTGAGTTGGGGCCGAATGTGCGCTAGAGGATTCGGGGGAGGGTTTGTGATAAGATTGGACGAACTTCCGGATGCTTTCCTCAAGAACACAACCAAGGGTAGCGAAACAAGAAGAAGAACACAAGGATGAACTCCGCTCTAGATCTTTCTCTTTATTGCTCTTAGCAAATTACAGTTTTGTGGTTACAGGAACGTAGATGCTAGGTCGTCCCTCAGATCGTGCCCGTAATGGGGCTACCTCCTCTCCTTATATAGGGGAGAGGTGGCTTACAGAGCAAGAAACCCTAATGGCATCTAAATGGCATCTAATGGCATCTTACAGCATCTTTGACTAGACAAACTACTTTTACAAAGTCACTTTAGTCAAAAAGGGCGGCGCCGGCTTCTTTAACCACAGAGGCTGACGCCCCCGGTTGCTTTTGGCGTCATCCTCCACCTGGGGCGTCAGGGCTTCGCTTAAAGCTACTTTGCTTAGCTCATACTTGTCTTCTAGCTCCTTAGAGAATCTTTGACCAGTCTTGCCGACGTGCTACAGTGACCCTGGTACCGGTTTTCCGGTACCTTTGCCTGTTATGCCGGTATCTTTTTACCGGTATCTTTCTACCGGTATCTTTGATCCGGTATCTTTCTTCCGTTATCTTTTCACCGGTATCTTTGTTCCGGTGCCTTTACTCCGGTATACCCCTCATGGTATACCGGATTGTTTCATCCAACACTGTTGCACTCAGCCATCATAATCCGGTTTACTCTTCAATCCGGTATCTTATTCTTTTATCCGGTATCTTTGGTTAGAGACGACCATGTCCGGTATCAATATTAAACCGGTATCTTGATGGCTCATACCATCCGGTTTGGCATGCCTTTGGCATACCGGGGGTCATCCCCCCAACAAGAACAACAGTATATCAGCGAGCGATACGGAATTACCACAGTCAAAGAGTTCGCACTCGAAGTTTTAGCGTTGGTGACCTAGTACTACGGTTGAAGCAAGAAAGAACCCTGAAACTTGAATCTCCATGGGAAGGACCATTTATCATCACTAAAGTTATCCCAGGAGGAGCTTACCGCCTCAAGAATCCTACTTCGAGAAAAGATGTTGGGAACCCGTGGAACATTGCACACTTGCGACGATTTTATTCGTAGGACTCAACCTTTTTATTTTTTGTATTAAGGCTTCTTAGCCAGTTACGTATTATGAATGAAACTTCTGGTTCAGCTTATATGATTATCTCCTCACCCGAACAAATGTTCAGGATCTTTTTTATCGACTACTACTCCCATCGGGAGCTCCGGTTAACAATCCGTCATAGCTTACCCGGCAATACTCGGGGGCTGCAAGAATTATTACAATGTAGGCATTGACGACTACTCCCATCGGGAGCTCTGGTTATCGACGTAGCATGGTTTTTACGGCAATACTCAAAAACTGAAAGTTCTTATCAAAAATAAATTACATCAAAGCCTCAAGTAAACATGCGAGTGCCGCAGTTGGTGGAAATAATACAATATATAAAAGGCTCATACCGGTGCACCGTGTTACGAAGCCGAATAAAAAGCGCATAATTCCCTCGTTTACTCGAAGGGTGCCACTCTTACAAACGGACATGCCACTTTGCAAAAATTGCGATTACTACAGTGTCATCGAGTGAGCAAACTGACCTGATCACTCAGTTGCCTTCGACAAAATAGAAAAATATTTCGGCTAGACTTACGGTCCATCGATTCACAATGATGTTAAAAAAGAACATCAAATGCACACAATGTTACTCCTTGCAACGCAAGGTCATCTTAAAAAGGAGTGATTCCTTACAAAAGCACACTATGTGCAAGGATAGTTAAATAATTTATATCATGACAAGGGCCCTTGATCTTCTTGATTCTTCAAATCCCTTTCGGTACCTGCCTCCATCCTAGAAATAATAATGTGAGCAGGATGCCTAGCTATGGGATAGTATTGATCTAGTCTCACATTAGCATTGGCTATGGATTCTAAATCCATGGTCGGATGACATGCTAAAACTGAAGAAGTGCAAGCTTGGCTCCAGCAAGAAGTTCTTTGCACACTAAAGATCGAATTCTGACTAGAGTCTTGAATCGATTGAACAAAGCTGACAGAGTCTCGGGTGCTGGATCCAAAGGAAACATGGTTTTTCATACCATGGTTAAATGAGCATGGTACTTATCAAAGTAATAATGAACTTTCTCAGCTTGATACTTGAACTTCACCACGATTATAGCCTTTGATCTATTCGACCACAATTAACACTTCGGGTGAGAGATGTCGGTCATCACTGCAATCTTCCCATGGATCGATCCGCTTATTTTCTTCTGATTCATCGGAAGCAACAACTTTTCAAGACAATGATCAAGTCAGCAGAAGATCATTTACAGAAGTATCAATAAAAAAAAAAGAGGTGGTTGACTGCTTACAGCTTAGGCTCTCGGTAGCCACACGAAGGCGATCTAAAGCATGTTGTTCGACTGCAGCAACAATTTCGCTCTTCTTCTTCACCAATGCTGCTATAGTATGAAGATCAGCTATATCTTTATTCAGTAGGGGAATTTGATCGCGCAGACGATGCACAAGCTCTGATTCATCAATAGCAGAAGAATGCAAAGAACTCTTGACTCAGGAAGAAGTCGAAGGAGTCTGCAACAAAATATTTAGATATGCATCCTTAGAAAATCATCAAAAGGAAAGATATTGAATGCGGAAAACTCCCATCGGGAGCCAGCAAAGCATTTCATTCAAAAGGTTATGATGAAAGTTAAGAGCCGACAACAGAGTCATCTTAATTTGTTACAGAGCAAGGGTTGAATATATTCAGGATACAACTAAAAAAGTTAGTAGGCCCAGATTGATCAAGTTTGTGCCGATGAACTTGTTGCAGCTTCGGATGCAACTTTCTTCTTGTCTTCATCAACTAATTTAAGGAGCCGGTCGGCACACGATAGTGAGGGTTGCTTGAAAGGCTCAAGGTCGATAAGAAAAATATTGGCATCCACTGGTAGTGCTTTGGATAGTTTCTCCAGGTCAGAACCAAGTCCATGCCCCATCAAAAGTTGAAAAGTGAGGACTGCTTCGTAAACACGAGAACGTCGCTTCAATACCTCAATGGCGTCAGAGGAGTCAACGGAGAAAGTATCCGCAATTTCTCCAAGAGTCTTGTTTTGGTCCAGCTTTGGGAACATCATCGAGAATAACCTCGACAAAGCTCCTTTGGTCTTCTTCAAGAGATCTTGGATCTGTTTGCTAGATTCAGTTGCAAATAAAAGGGCATCCGACATCGAGTCCACTCGAAGTTTGTTTGTACGGTCGACATGCATGTTGGTAGTATCTGGAATATCATGGAGAAAAAATTCATTACAACAATAGAGTATTCTGAAGAAAAGAAGAAACATACAAGCATGAGGAAATCTTACTTAGAAAATTCTCAATGGACTCACGGAGAGCGCCTTCCTTCTCGTCAGCTTCAACGAAAGCCTTGTGCCTTGCCTCCTGCTCCTCCTTCATCTTCTTCTTCAACTTCTTCAGTTTGTTCTTTAGGCATGTGGTTTTGCTTTGTGCCTCGGCTACTAGCCTGTTAGCCTCTAGCACTTGATCAACCGAAGTTTTAACAGCCTTGCGAAGTTGGACGTTTTCTGCTTCTAGTTGAATGAACTGATCAGCAAAATCTACCACAGCATCAACTGCGGCATAAATTGGTTGCAGCAAGGGAATCGAAGGACTACGTTAGGTTATGCAACAGGCATATCTTAACCTATACTTGGCTTTTTTCATAGATCCAATCATTGGATCGGGGGCTGATGGATACTACGGTGGATACTGTTTACTAAAAAAAGAAATTCTTACATGATCACTCGAAGACGGAGGAACGGAGGAGCTTGCTGAAGGATTAACTGTCGAAACTTTTACCTTGGCCACATCTGTTCTTGGCGGAGGAGTGGCGACATTACCACTTCCAGCAGTCGAAGGCATCGATTCCTTTGCAGACTCTGCCTTATCAGATATTATTTTTGCCCTCTTTGAAAGAGGAACGTCGTCATCGTCCTTGGAACTGGACAAAGTAGAAATGAATTTTAGTAATCTGAAATTCGCTAAGTGGAAGTAAAAAGAAACAAAAGGAGAAAAGCAAACTTCGAAATTGACTCCAAGTCATCCTCTTCTACGAGTCTTAATGGTCTTTTTGTGACCTGAGGAACCGAAGGCTCTCGAGAAGGTGCAGGAGAAGGGATTGCATCAACATCATTATCATCTCGTTTGCTAGGACATGACTCCACTGTCGCCGTTAGGTCTTCATTAATCTTCCTGCGACACATGGACTTGATAAGTGCGTCGTCTTCAGGGGCTTCATCACCCAATGCATCGCTATCCTCAAGAACATTCTGTTCATCCTCAGTTTCTTCGGAAGCGTCTTGATCTTTCGGAGCTGCTCCACTTTCGGGCGTCGGTGGATAGCATTGAGCGATGGTAGAAGCCTGTCGAAAGCAAAATAACAAATCTTAGTTTCAGAAGCAAAAATGACATCGGATGCAGAGACAAAAAACAATAATTACCTCGGAAGGAAGGTGTTTAATGTCAAAAGAAGGGCGAGCCGAAGTCATAGCTATGTTATCCTTCTGACTGAAGCAAGTTAGACACCGCACCACGTCCCGAAGATCTTCTTTAGAAAAATCATTCGGGCTAACCCTCGATTTGACCTTGGCACCAGTGTACAACGAGAGTTGATGATCTCTTGACATTACTGGTTGCACCCAACGCTTCAGGAACAATGTGACCACTTTAGTGCCGCACATCGTCTAACCTCCTACACTCTTTAGATCTAAGATATTTTCATACAATTTGCCGGCTACCTCGCTTTCCTCAGTAGTTAAGGTGTTTTGCCAAGACTTCTTCGGCACAGCAACAAGAACATCTTCAAATGGTGGCAAATGAGAGTGACGGCCTGATGCTGGGATGTCCTGAAGATAGAACCACTTCTGCCGCCAGCCTTGGACAGACTCCCTCATCGGGAAGTTGAAGTAATTAACTTCCTTCCTGATGACGAAGCCGATGCCACCGACCACGTGAGGGCACTCATTACCACTGTGGCGTTTAACATAAAAAATCTTCCTCCACAGACCCCAGTGGGGGTCGATGCCGAGCGCATACGATGATAAAGATAGAGAGATGGAGAATGGAATTTGTAGTCAGCTGCCAGAGCTGAATTCCGTAGAAAAATAGGAAAGAGCAAAGAAATTCGTGGGCTGGAAGAGAAAGCCCACGCTGCAGAAAGGCAACGAACTTGACGGTAAAACCCTTTGGAGGATTTGGGCGAGAAGAGAAACCTGGATGAGCGAAGTCTGATTCGGCAGAAGAAATGAGCCCTAGCGACCTCATCTTGTTCTCCTCACGCTTGGAGATGGTGGATGCTATCCAGTCGAGGCTGGCTTTGGGTGCGCTTGTTGTAGCACTGGAGCTGAAAGTACCCTTCTTCCTGCCCATGGTTGCTGGAGAGCTCGTGGAGGTAGAGGCAATGGTGAGAAGGAGGCAAAGGAAGAAGATGAGCAGTATGGGAGGCGTAAAAAGTGAAAACGTAAGAGTTCTTGTATTTATAACAAGAATTGACTGAGGACCGTGGCTGTTATTTCTGCATCGTGGGAAGATGGACAAAGATCCAGTCATACACGTGTCAAGAAGAGAGAGAAACCGGCGGCCCATTACTCCCACTACGTGCAGAAATCTAGGAGGCGCCTCAGTCAACATGCAAGGACTAATCGTTTCCTAACTGACCACGCAGAAGTAGGGTGGGCCCGTCAGGTCACGTCCTGTCAATCGAACCGCCGCAGTGGCCATGTCACTAGCGATGTCATCAAAAGTATCGGCTCCTCATGAAGCATCCGAAGAAATCTATAACATCCAGTTGCTCGACTTGAGTCTACGCACGGTTGCAAGCATCCGTCCCTAGACTTGGGGGCTACTCCCATCGGGAGCGCTGGACGCGCACCCGATAAAAATTATGGACTCGAAGATTTTAAAAGATTTAGGATCATGCCCAGGGACTTTATTTTGAGTAGAGTAACGTTTTTTTGCCATCGGCAGTTAACCAACATCAATTTATCGAGTAAAACTGGGCACGTTACTCAAATCCCTTACGTACTATCAATTGGCATGACTTTACTCGAAGTTATGGAGGACCCCATGATGTCTACGGGTGCTTCTATTCTTGTAGACAGTGTTGGGCCTCCAAGAGCAGAGGTTTGTAGAACAGCAGCAAGTTTCCCTTAAGTGGATCACCCAAGGTTTATCGAACTCAGGGAGGAAGAGGTCAAAGATATCCCTCTCATGCAACCCTGCAACCACAAAGCAAGAAGTCTCTTGTGTCCCCAACACACCTAATACACTTGTCAGATGTATAGGTGCACTAGTTCGGCGAAGAGATAGTGAAATACAGGTGGTATGAATAAATATGAGCAGTAGTAACGGCACCAGAAAATAGCTTGATGCTACAACTGGCGTGTGGTTGATGGTGGTAATATTGCAGGCAGTACAGATGCAGTAAAACAGTAAACAAGCAGCGATTTCAGTATTTGAGAACAAGGCCTAGGGATTATACTTTCACTAGTGGACACTCTCAACATTGATCACATAACAGAATAAATAGATAAATGCTATACTCTACACTCTCTTGTTGGATGATGAACACCACTAATTGTGTAGGATTACACGAACCCTCAATGCCGGAGTTAACAAGCTCCACAATATTCGATATTCATGTTTAAATAACCTTAGAGTGCACGATAGATCAACACAACTAAACCAAGGACTAACATAGCATGCACACTGTCACCTTCACACTATGAAAGGAGGAATAGATCGCATCAATACTGTCATAGCAATAGTTAACTTCATAATCTACAAGAGATTACAATCATAACCTACGCCAAGTACTACACGATGCACACACTGTCACCATTACACCGTGCAGGAGGAATAGACTACTTTAATAACATCACTAGAGTAGCACATAGAAGAATAGTGATACAAAACTCATATGAATCTCAATCATGTAAGGCAGCTCATGAGATCATTGTATTGAAGTACATAGGAGAGAGATTAACCACATAGCTACCGGTACAGCCCCTTAGCCTCGATGGAGAACTACTCCCTCCTCATGGGAGACAACAGCGGTGATGAAGATGGCGGTGGTGTCGATGGAGATGCCTTCCGGGGCACTTCCCCGTCCCGGCGGCGTGCCGGAACAGAGACTCCTGTCCCCCAGATCTTGGCTTCGCGATGGCGGCGGCTCTGGAAGGTTTCTCGTACCGTGGCTTTTCCGTATCGATGTTTTAGGTCAGGGACCTTTATATAGGCGAAGAGGCGGAGTCGGAGGGCTGATGAGGCGACGACACAACAGGGGGGCGCGGCCCCCCTCTGGCCGCGCCGGCCTACTGTTTGGTGGGCCTGTGGCCCCCCTCTGGCGGCTCTCAGGTGTTCTGGAAGCTTCGTGGGATTTTAAGATCTTGGCCGTTGATTTCGTCCAATTCCGAGAATATTTCCTTACTAGGATTTCTGAAACCAAAAACAGCAGAAAACAGGAACTGGCACTTCGGCATCTCGTCAATAGGTTAGTTCCAAAAAACGCATAAAATCATCATAAAGTGTGAACAAAACATGTAGGTATTGTCATAAAAAAAGCATGGAACATAAGAAATTATCGATACGTCGGAGACGTATCAGCATCCCCAAGCTTAGTTCCTACTCGTCCTCTAGTAGGTAAACGATAGCAAAGATAATTTCTGAAGTGACATGCTACCAACATAATCTTGATCATACTATTGTAAAGCATATGAGATGAATGCAGCGATCAAAGCAATGGTAAATGTAATGAGTAAACAAATGAATCATATAGCAAAGACTTTTCATGAATAGTACTTTCAAGACAAGCATCAATAAGTCTTGCATAAGAGTTAACTTATAAAGCAATAATTTCAAAGTAAAGGCATTGAAGAAACACAAAGGAAGATTAAGTTTCAGCGGTTGCTTTCAACTTGTAACATGTATATCTCATGGATAGTTGTCAATGCAAAGTAATATAACAAGTGCAATAAGTAAATATGTAAGAATCAATGCACAGTTAACACAAGTGTTTGCTTCTAAGGTGGAAGGAAGTAGGTAAACTGACTCAACATAAAATTAAAAGAATGGCCCTTCGCAGAGGGAAGCAGGGATTAAATCATGTGCTAGAGCTTTGCAAGTTTTGAAATCATATAGAGAGCATAAAAGTAAAATTTTGAGAGGTGTTTGTTGTTGTCAACGAATGGTAGTGGGCACTCTAACTACCTCGCCAACCAGACTTTCAAGAGCGGCTCCCATGAAGGACGTTATCTCTACCAGCAAGGTAGATCATCCCTCTTCTCTTTTGTTTACACATGTACTTTAGTTTTTATTATGAGTGACACTCCCCCCAACCTTTGCTTACACAAGCCATGGCTAACCGAATCCTCGGGTGCCTACCATCAATCTCATACCATGGAGCAGTGTCTATTTGCAAAATTAAGTTGCTTACTGATGAATCAGAGCAAAACATGTGAAGAGAATTATTAATGAAGTTTGATTAATCGGGGCTGGGAACCCCATTGCCAGCTCTTTTTGCAAAATTATTGGATAAGCGGATGTGCCACTAGTCCATTATGAAAGTCCGTCAAGAGTAAATGACAAGGTTGAAAGATAAACACCACATACATCCTCATGAGCTATAAAACATTGACACAAATTGAGAAGCATTTTGAAGGTTTAAAGGTAGCACATGAAGTATTTACTTGGAATGGCAGGAAATACCATGTAGTAGGTAGGTATGGTGGACACAAATGGCATAGTGTTTGGCTCAAGGATTTGGATGCACGAGAAGTATTCCCTCTCAGTACAAGGCTTAGGCTAGTACAGCAAAACTCACATAAGAACATATTGCAAGCATTATAAGACTATACATTGTCTTCCTTGTTGTTCAAACACCTTTACCAGAAAATATCTAGACCTTAGAGAGACCAATCATGCAAACCAAATTTTAGCAAGCTCTATGTATTTCTTCACTAATAGGTGCAAAGTATATGATGCAAGAGCTTAATCATGAGCACAACAATTGCTAAGTATCAAGTTATTCAAGACATCATACCAATTACCACATGTAGCATTTTCTGTTTCCAACCATGTATCAATTAACGAAGCAGTTTCAACCTTCGCATTGAAAATTAAAAGCTAAGAACACATGTGTTCATATGAACCAGCGGAGCGTGTCTCTCTCCCACACAAGCATTTATTCAAACAAAAACAAAAGCAAAAACAAACAGACGCTCCAAGTAAAGTACATAAGATGTGACAGAATAAAAATATAGTTTCAAGAGAAGTGACCTGATAAGTTGTCGATGAAGAAGGGGATGCCTTGGGCATCCCCAAGCTTAGATGCTTGAGTCTTCTTGAAATATGCAGGGATGAACCACCGGGGCATCCCCAAGCTTAGACTTTTCGCTCTTCTTGATCGTAGTATATCATCCTCCTCTCTTGACCCTTGAAAACTTCCTTCACACCAAACTCGAAACAACTCATTAGAGGGTTAGTGCATAATCAAAAATTCACATGTTCAGAGGTAACACAATCATTCTTAATACTTCTGGACATTTCCCAAAGTTACTGGAAGTCAATGGAACAAAGAAATCCATTCAACACAGCAAAAGAGGCAATGCGAAATAAAAGGCAGAATCTGTCAAAATAGAACAGTTCGTAAAGACGAAGTTTTAAGAGGCACCAGACTTGCTCAGATGAAAATGCTCAAATTGAATGAAAGTTGCGTACATATCTGAGGATCACACACAAAAATTGGCAGATTTTTCTGAGTTACCTACAGAGAACCCTGCCCAAATTCGTGACAGACAGAAATCTGTTTCTGCGCAGTAATCCAAATCTAGTATCAACCTTGCTATCAAAGACTTTAATTGGCACAACAATGCAAAAAAATTAAGATAAGGAGAGGTTGCTACAGTAGTAACAACTTCCAAGACACAAATATAAAACAAAATTACTGTAGTAAAATAAACACATGGGTTATCTCCCAAGAAGTTCTTTCTTTATAGCCATTAAGATGGGCTCAGCAGTTTTAATGATGCACTCGCAAGAAATAGTATTTGAAGCAAAAGAGAGCATCAAGAGGCAAATTCAAAACAAATTTAAGCCTAACATACTTCCTATGAAAAGGAATCTTGTAAATAAACAAGTTCATGAAGAGTAAAGTGACAAGCATAGGAAGATAAAACAAGTGTAGCTTCAAAAATTTCAGCACATAGAGAGGTGTTTTAGTGACATGAAAATTTCTACAACCATATTTTACTCTCTCATAATAACTTTCAGTAGTATCATGAGCAAACTCAACAATATAACTATCAAATGAAACATTCTTATCATGAGTCTCATGCATAAAATTATTACTCTCCACATAAGCATAATCAATTTTATTAGTTGTAGTGGGAGCAAATTCAACAAAGTAGCTATCATTATTATTCTCATCATCAAATATAGGAGGCATATTGTAATCATAATAAAATTTATCCTCCACAACAGGCGGCACCAAAAGACTACTATCATTATAATCATCATAAATAGGAGGCAAAGTATCATCAAAGTAAATTTTCTCCTCAATGCTTGGGGGACTAAAAAGATCATGCTCATCAAAACCAGCTTCCCCAAGCTTAGAATTTTCCATAGCATTAGCAACAATAGTGTTCAAAGCATTCATATTAATAACATTCCCATTAGCATGCATATAAAGTTCCATGTGTTTTGTAATTCTCTCTTCAAACACATCATGTCCTAATTCAAGATAAAGTTCATAAAGATCTCCCATATTTTTGTTGTTTTCCATTATGCCAAACTAGTGTAAAACAAGAAACAAAAAGATGCAATTGCAGGATCTAAAGGAAATAGCTTCGAGTACTTACAACGGCGCCAGAAAATAGCTTAGTAGCCGAGATCCGGAGTGTGAGTACCTTTTACCTTTCCTCCCCGGCAACGGCGCCAGAAAAGTGCTTGACTGCCCAGGACTGGCGCGTAGTTGACGAGGGAGGAAATGGTGTAGCTTTCCTTCGTTCCCCAGCAACGGTGCCAGAAAAGTGCTTGATGTCTACGGGTGCTTCTATTCTTGTAGACAGTGTTGGGCCTCCAAGAGCAGAGGTTTGTAGAACAGCAGCAAGTTTCCCTTAAGTGGATCACCCAAGGTTTATCGAACTCAGGGAGGAAGAGGTCAAAGATATCCCTCTCATGCAACCCTGCAACCACAAAGCAAGAAGTCTCTTGTGTCCCCAACACACCTAATACACTTGTCAGATGTATAGGTGCACTAGTTCGGCGAAGAGATAGTGAAATACAGGTGGTATGAATAAATATGAGCAGTAGTAACGGCACCAGAAAATAGCTTGATGCTACAACTGGCGTGTGGTTGATGGTGGTAATATTGCAGGCAATACAGATGCAGTAAAACAGTAAACAAGCAGCGATTTCAGTATTTGAGAACAAGGCCTAGGGATTATACTTTCACTAGTGGACACTCTCAACATTGATCACATAACAGAATAAATAGATAAATGCTATACTCTACACTCTCTTGTTGGATGATGAACACCACTAATTGTGTAGGATTACACGAACCCTCAATGCCGGAGTTAACAAGCTCCACAATATTCGATATTCATGTTTAAATAACCTTAGAGTGCACGATAGATCAACACAACTAAACCAAGTACTAACATAGCATGCACACTGTCACCTTCACACTATGAAAGGAGGAATAGACCACATCAATACTATCATAGCAATAGTTAACTTCATAATCTACAAGAGATTACAATCATAACCTACGCCAAGTACTACACGATGCACACACTGTCACCATTACACCGTGCAGGAGGAATAGACTACTTTAATAACATCACTAGAGTAGCACATAGATGAATAGTGATACAAAACTCATATGAATCTCAATCATGTAAGGCAGCTCATGAGATCATTGTATTGAAGTACATAGGAGAGAGATTAACCACATAGCTACCGGTACAGCCCCTTAGCCTCGATGGAGAACTACTCCCTCCTCATGGGAGACAGCAGCGGTGATGAAGATGGTGGTGGTGTCGATGGAGATGCCTTCCGGGGGCACTTCCCTGTCCCGGCGGCGTGCCGGAACAGAGACTCCTGTCTCCCAGATCTTGGCTTCGCGATGGCAGCGGCTCTGGAAGGTTTCTCGTACCGTGGCTTTTCCGTATCGATGTTTTAGGTCAGGGATCTTTATATAGGTGAAGAGGCGGAGTCGGAGGGCTGACGAGGCGATGACACAACAGGGGGGCGCGGCCCCCCTCTGGCCGCGCCGGCCTACTGTTTGGTGGGCCTGTGGCCCCCCTCTGGCGGCTCTCGGGTGTTCTGGAAGCTTCGTGGGATTTTAAGATCTTGGGCGTTGATTTCGTCCAATTCCGAGAATATTTCCTTACTAGGATTTCTGAAACCAAAAACAACAGAAAACAGGAACTGGCACTTCGGCATCTCGTCAATAGGTTAGTTTCGAAAACGCATAAAATCATCATAAAGTGTGAACAAAACATGTAGGTATTGTCATAAAACAAGCATGGAACATAAGAAATTATCGATACGTCGGAGACGTATCACCCCATATAAAAAAGATATCGGATGATTATGACAGCTTGCAGAAAATATCGACAACGAAAACATTCGAGTAGTACAACTTGAGTCTACACACGGTTGCAAGCATCCGTGCCTAGACTCGAGGGGCAACTCCCATCGGGAGTGCTGGGCGCGCACCCGATAAATATGAGATTTTGGTTTCAAAAGATCAAGACCTTCTGGTAATTATGAAGTTATACAGAAGACAATTTTAGTCCCTGCCCGAAACTTTACTTCGGCCAGTCACTCGGGGGCTACTGATGTGGGAATTTCCCTTCGGGTAACCAAAGTTATGCTACCTCCTACGACCCAACCAGGGGCCCATGAAGATCATCCATCGATCAAGGTGGGCCGATACGTCGGTTCCAGAGAAGGATTCTTGATGAACAAGGCAAGAAGACGAAGAACAAGGAAAATTTAGACATATAACTCTTTGTAAACTAGTCGATCCTATATAGAACTCTCGAGACCGAGGGACACACAATCACCACAGCCAGATTGACCGCAAGTCTAGAGCTAGGTCATTAGAAATCTTAGCCTCTCGATGAGATCTTAGTCTTAGCCTTTGGCTACCCCATTGTAACCCGATAATTTTGATAATCAAGATCAGACAAGCAGGAAGTAAGGGTTTTACCTCATCAAGGGCCCCGAACCTGGGTAAATATCTCTCCCTGTCTGTTTGGTATCCGATGTCTCGTGTCAGCCTGCAGGATTCCATCAACCCTATGCCTCAAAAGGTGGGCATTGCCGAGGAGCACCCTCGTCAAAGGGTGTGGTCAAGAAGCCAATTAAATGAAATTTGCAAGGTAGACAATGTAACAAGTAACCTTGCAGAGAGTTTCAATTCAAGGTCCAGTAATTGAAAGGGCTTATGTTGTGGAAAATATTTGATAAGATCAGGCAGATAACCATGATAAAGATCGATTTGCATCAAAGAATTGCACCAACAAGATATGTTGGCCATATCTCATGCTCCCATATTTGATTAAGGCTTTGCATCCCAGGGCAAAACAATTGAAGATGAAATGCATTAGAAAAGGAATGGAGGCTGAGGTAACATATACTGATAGTAAAAACAGGTAGTGGAGGTTTCCAGTGAATTTGTTGATTGGATATGCCATTGTAGGCAATGGAAGATCCGCGGGAAACCTGTAGACATGCATTATTTTCATGGGAATTATAGGGGGTGATGAACGTGAAGTTGATCCGTACGTGTCACAGTATTTCTCCATTGCCAAATTTAGAGCAACATATGCTCAGAATGTTCCTACCTTCTTGGGAAAAGACCAGGATGCAAGTCGATCTAGGCTTCAAGCTATACGCTCCAGTTTTGACTAGACCAGTAGGTACACCAAGGAAGAATAGGACCAGAGCTAGTTCAGAGGATGGTGCACCACCTCACGTAAGTCCAAACATTATGTAACCCTAGGGCACATTGATAGGCTTTGTACAAATGAAGTGGACACAACTTTTGGAATGGATGTTCAGGCGGGAGCAGCAAATGCAGAGGAGAATGAAGCAATTGAACGAGAGGAGATAGAAGCAATGCAACAACAAGAGATTGAACTACTGGACCGAGTGGAGATTAAACCATTGGATCAAGAGGAGATTGGACCAAATGTACATTAGATTGAAGCAATGGATTCATTGCACATTGAACCAATGGAACGAGAGGAGATTGAGCCAAATATACATCACATTTAAGCAATAATGGATTCATTGCAAATTGAACCAGTGGAAATTGAAGCAAATGCAGAAATTGAAGAAAATGCATGGGATATCGAAGAAAATACAGAGGGGATTGAAACATAGGACATGCACGAAAAGTGTATGTCGATCTTGGTCAAGAAGTCTAGAGTTGAACCCATAGATGATCGTCAGTTCATCATCATGTTGGCACCTCCACCACCACAAATCGAAGAGAATAAGAACAAAAGGAATAAGCTGCTGGTGGACTCCAATATCCCAGCGAGGATCACCCGGAGCAAGAACCCAGGAAAAAACACCAGGACTAAGAAAAAGATTTAAATTTGAACTATTAATTTTAACTTGTATGATGGATTGGAACTATTTTCAATGTTTATATTCAATTCGAACTAGTGTGACGCTCCCACGTTCGTATGTTGAATAATCCCAATAATGTATGTGTTATTGCAAGTTTTCTATGGTCATGCACCTGGTTGCTTAGCACTTATCAGTTTTACCCTCGACGGGTGGTCAACGGATGGTGTTTAGCTAGTTCATGGCTTAAACCATAGCAAACGTCGACCAATATATCCAAATTTTGGCACACACGTGTATCTTGGATTGATCCACCGTATGATATTGGAAATTTTGGATTTACTTGTAATCAGTGTAACAACCCAACTTTTTGCACTTAGGTTTAATTTTTGGAATGCAAAATTTAAGGCCAACAATTTTTTTCTATCTTTATTTCTTGCATGCATGATTGATCTTGCACTTGTTTGTTGAGTGTTTGTGTGTTTGCTTTGTGAGAGTCTCCACTTAGGGGCAAGTCCTGAAAACCCTAAAACCCTATTTACATTGGACCCCTCTTTTATTTCTTGTTTCCTTGAGGGAAACCATGCTAAACCCTAGGACTTGATTTATTCCTAGATCTTGTTTGGATCTTGTAAGATCAATTTCTACTCCTTCTTGTTTTTGGCTTTTCTTTCTCTTCCCTCAACAAAATTTTATTCTGAAAAATTCCATAGCCTTGTGCTAACGACCTCATCCCATCTTTATCCTTGTTTTGACCTATATCACATGAGGTTTGTCGAGCCATAAATCCAAAACTTGGCTTTGAGTAAGAAATGGTCACATAGACCATGTGCTAGCTATTTTGTTCCTCGCTCCTATTCTTTCTTTTTTTTCTTTTCGGCATATCCTTCCCTCTCAACTCCCTCACTCTCCACACCCCTGCACACATGGGCTTGCATGCTATTTTTCCATCGGGTGAGTGAGAGAGAAGTGGAGAGAAGGGGATGACCGGGGCTGGTTGGAGGCATGTAGCTCCTGGGCTCGGTTCCATCCAGATGAAGCCAAAACCCCGAACCCCTGCACCAGGCCTTCTCTCCCTAACCTTCCACCCTTTCTCCCTCTCACGTGCCCTCCTTCTGGCATCACCTAGCAACCTAGAACTCCCTCTTGTCCCCTCCTTTTTCTTGGAAACATGCGGGGAACCTGAGCACCTCCCTCTTGCCCTCTCACCCTAGCCGGCCATCCCTCGAACATGGAGTGTCTCCACGCCCTTCCCTCACTTCCAGACACACGCGCACGAGCTCCCCTTTGCAGACCCGCACCTAGGGACCCCCTATGGCCGCCGAACACGTCCTTTTGGACACGGCCAGGTGGATGACTCCACGGTGCCTTGCGGTGCCCATTGTTGTCGTGCGGTGGATGAGGAGGCTGCTATCCTCTCACCCACGCGTGGACGAGCGCCTCCCTGAACCCCACTGCACTCACGTGAGCTAGCCCTATGATGTCTACGCACGCTTCTATTCCTGTAGACAGTGTTGGGCCTCCAAGAGCAGAGGTTTGTAGAACAGCACCAAGTTTCCCTTAAGTGAATCACCCAAGGTTTATCGAACTCAAGGAGGTAGAGGTCAAAGATATCCCTCTCAAGCAACCCTGCAATTAAGATACAAGAAGTCTCTTGTGTCCCCAACACACCTAATACACTTGTCAGATGTATAGGTGCACTAGTTCGGCGAAGAGATAGTGAAATACAAGTAATATGGATGATTGTAAGTAGTAATTGCAATCTGAAATAAAGATGGCAGCAAGCGAACATGTAGCAGAACTTGTTGGAAATGGTGTTTCAATGCTTAGAAACAAGGCCTAGGGATCATACTTTCACTAGTGGACACTCTCAACATTGATACATAACTGAATAATAAATGCTACTTTCTACACTCTCTTGTTGGATAACAAACACCATTCATTGTGTAGGGCTACAAAAGCACACCTCAAGCCGGAGTAAACAAGCTCCACAACATCCAGAGTTCATATTTAAGTAACCTCTAGAGTGCATAATAGACCGTTGCAATTTAGACCGAGTACTAACATAGCATACACACTGTCAACAATAGCTATGAAAGGAGGAATAGATCGCATCAATACCATCATAGTAATAGTTAACTTCATAATCTACAAGAGATTACAATCATAACCTACGCCAAGTACTACATGATGCACACACTGTCAACATTACATCATGGAGGAGGAATAGAATACTTTAATAACATCACTAGAGTAGCACATAGATTAATAGTGATACAAAGCTCATGATCACATAAAGATCACACCATGGGAGAGAGATGAACCACATAGATACCGGTAGAGCCCTCAGCCTCGGGGGAGAACTACTCCCTCCTCATCATGGGAGACAGCAACGACGATGAAGATGGCGGTGGTGTCGATGGAGATGACTCCGGGGGCAATTCCCCGTCCCGGCGGCGTGCCGGAACAGAGACTTTTGTCCCCCGAAATGGAGTTTCGCGATGGCGGCGGCGCCCCTGGAGTCTTTTTGGAGTTTCGTCAATTGGTATAGGGTTTTTTACGTCGCGAGGGGTTATATAGGCGAAGAGGCGGCGCAAGGGGGTGTCTGGGGGGCCCACACCATAGGCTGGCGCGCCCCCCTTCCAGGCCGCGCCGCCCTGTGGACTGGAGCCCTAGGCCTCGCCTCCGGCTCTCCATCGGTATTCTGGTCCGTCTCGGTGAAATATGATGTTTGGCCTTTGTTTCATCGAATTCCGAGAATATTGCCCGAACAGCCTTTCTGGAACCAAAAATAGCAGAAAACAGGAACTGGCACTTCGGCATCTTGTTAATAGGTTAGTTCTGGAAAATGCATAAAAATGATATAAAGTGTATATAAAACATGTGAGTATTGTCATAAAACTAGCATGGAACATAAGAAATTATAGATATGCTTGAGACGTATCACCCTACCACTAGCATTTCATCGAGCAGTTGGCATACTGACGCGAACCAACCGTGCATGCCAATTCTCTCCCGCTCCCGATGCCCACATCCCTCCAAAATCCTAAACCACTGCTAGAATGAGCGGAAGCATAGCGCCTCTCCACCAGTCCGTGGCTGCCGCCCCTTATCCACCCACGCAAGGACGCGGTGCACCCGTGCGCCGGCTATAAAAAGGGCACCGGCCCTTTCCCTTAGTTCCCCTTCGCACAACACTTCCCATCCACCTCCACGCCATCTCTAGATCGGAGAGGAGCTCCCCCTCCTCCATGCTGCCCGAGCTCCACCTCACCGCCCATAACCCACGGTGGAGGTTGACGTTGCTACAGATCACCGCACCCCTCCTCTTTTCCCACCTCTGGATGCACCCCATCATGCTGTTTCTGACAACCCTTTTTCCATGTCATAGGTCGCTCAGAAACCATCGCTAGCCGTTCCTCGCCGACACCGATGAACTCGTCCGCACCGTCGCCTGAGGCCACCGCTGCCGGAGTTGTAGCTGCTGATCCGTTACCCCGGACCGCCGCCTCTACCTCGACCACTTAGAGCCTTCCCCGAGCACACCTCGGTGAGCACCGCACACTCCCAGTAGATAGGGTTCCCCCGCTACCCATCCACGACGCGAGGAGGAAGAAATCCCGCGTGCCGTTGGATCTTGATCCAACGCATGCATGCGGGACTCCTCCGGGCCCGCGAGCCAGCGTGGACGCCACGCCGGGCCGTTTTCAAACGGCGAATTCCCGCGCGCGTCCGCGGAGAACTTGGGCCGGCCCATGATTACTCCAGCTAGCTAGGGTTTCGGCCCGAATCTTTTTCTTGTTTAAATCTGCTGTATCAGACCAACTTTGTTAATCAAATAATGTTGCTAAGTTGTCATGTGCATGCATGCATTTGCATTTAAAATTTTGAGAAACTTTGCACTAAAATATGTTGAAACAATGTTGCAAATAGTGGTAGTTTGCTCTAATAAAAATTTGTGCAAAAATCCCCTCAAATTTTGGGTCAAAACACCCCAAAAATCATCAAAGTTGGCCCTGTTTTTCTTTTTCTGGGAAAACCCTGAAGACCAGGGGGGTTTTCGCAAAACCGCCCCTTGTCTTCTTCCCCCACGCAGGCAGCCAGGCAGCTGCCTGTCGCTGCCGTGGCCGTGGATGGAGCCGGCCGCCCGGATGCCTCCCGCCGCCCCCGGCGGCTTATAAAGCGCCGCCGCGCCAGGGGAGAACCCCCATTTCGCCACCGCCCCTCCTCCCCTCTCCTTCTCTGCAAGCCGGAGGAAACCCTAGCCCCGGCCAACTCGCCGTCGCCGCCGTTCTGCGCCGCCCCGCGCCAAGCCGACGCCACCATCCACTCCGCCGTGATCCCCTCGTTCTTCTCCACCCTGCAGCAACCGCCGGGGAGCTCCCAACCGGCCCAATCGACGGGAGCCCGACCCGCCGGCCTCCGCCGCTCGCCGGAGCTCCGAGCCCCCCCTCGCCTCGCCGTCGACACGAGGAGCTTCGCGGTGAGCTCCTGAGTCGATTGATGCCCTCCTCCTCCCCGGATTCTTCCCCTAGCTCCGCCTCCACGCGAGCCTGCACGCGCGGCCGTCGGACGTCGTCGCCGGCGACGCTCCGGCGACAGTTGGTGGGCGGCGCAACCACCATTTGGCTCGCCACGTCGAGCCGAGCCCGTTGCCCCCACGCGCGCGCCCTAACTCGGCCCGAGTCGGCCGATTGATTCTCCACCAGCGAGCTCAAGGTCGTGCTGACGTCATCATGACGTCAGCATGACGCAATAAATCCTTTTATGTTTTCTGTTTATTTCAGTAATTCATAAGTAATTCATATTAATTCAGAAAAATACAAATTTATATATCGTTTCGATCAGAAAAACATTTCCTATTTACCTATCCATGTTTCATACATGTTTGAAACAATTAAATGTGGAGCTTAGTAGAAAACCCTAATACACCCCTCTCATATGGCGGTGTCCGATGTCGGAACCCCCTTTAATTTGACGATGCACCTAGGGTTGCTCAATTCCATTCACATGACATGTCATTCATATTATATGCGCATTGCATTATGCCATGTCGTGAATGTTTGTTTCCCTTTCCGGTATTTGGTTCTTCGCGATAGGATCTGAGTCGGAGACCGACGTCAACGCCACCGAAGAACAGTACTCGTCAGCTGAGGGACAAGGCAAGCCCTAACCTGGTTCATCTATGTTTTCAAAATGCTTTTATCTGTGGTTCCTACATATCTCATACGATTCAACTGTCTTTTATCGATAGATAGAGTTACCCTATCTGTTGCATGTCCGACCTTTGTAGCCTCGATACCCTGATCCACTGCTCCTAGCATAACTAGGTTTGGCATGTGTGCGTCGCGAGAGCCTTTATCTCTTATGCTTAGCCATGCTTAGTTTGTTACGCTACTACTCCGGTATTCGGACTGGAGCCTCACAGTGAAATGAATCTAGCATGACAGGTTGATGTGGTAAGTATAGAGATGATGATAAACATGATTAAAGGCTCAGACGAGAGGCCACATTGGGATGTGGTGGGTTGTTTCGTTTCTGCCGACCCTAGGAACCGAGTTCTCGCCTCTTGAACCAAGACCGAGCGTACAACCACACAAGGCCCTATTATGGTACCCTCTCGACTCACTAACTTGCCTAGTAGATTCCATGAGTCACATAGTTTGCGTGTTACCTGGTCATATGCATTGCATTTTGCTTGGGGTTCAAGGTACATAACAGGTAGGTAAGCGTGGCCGTGGTGGCTGGGGGTTGCGGCCTCTGGGGAAACCCACCTCGCCTCACATCGTTAAGGACCGACTTCGGGACTTGACCCGTTACGGCGGAACAATCCTTAGCGCGTGACTCATGGTCTCGGCGACAGCAAGGTAAAGGTCGTGGTCGACCACCCTCTGCCGGCTCTCCAAGGAAGAGAGCTAATATATATTGGCATTAAGAGTCGGTTGGCACGTGTGGGTAAAGTTGTGCACCCCTGCAGGGTTAAATCTTTTCGAAAAGCCGTGTCCACGGTTATGGACGACTTGGGAATGGATTCTGTGATCATAGACAACTTTAACCTGATCGTAAAACTTGGCAAACAATGTGTGCTTACGGACACCTTCTTCGGGTGTTGAGGGGGTGATCCAAGGATAGTGGTTCGAGATGATGAAGTTTGGTGGATACAATATGATGATCAATAGAGATAGAGATGTCGCTCTCTTATCCCCTTTCAAAGGTTCTGAGTAGTCGAGCTTCTCTTCTCTCTTATCTTACAAAGGAAAACTGGCTTTACGCAAAAGAAGATCTACCAGAAAGCCCGCATACCCGCTTTGCTAAAAGGTTGTACTAAGTCTTGCTGAGTCCCTGTACTCAGCTTTGCATGCTTTTGTTTCAGATGAAGTCGCTACAGCCGAAGGTGGTTTCTACGTTAACATCGACGGTTAGTTTGGAGTTCCCAGGCAGCAGCCTGCGACTTATGGGCTGGGACGTCGCTTTATGTTATGGCTTCTTAAGCCCTTTGCTATCTTGTTATTTAGAATAACATAATTTGCTTCCGTTGCTTGTTGAATGTTGGATCAGTGACCTCTGCGTGTAATAATTTGGATCTTACTCTGCTAAGAGTTGTAATATATTCTTTTGAGTCGTAGAGTCACTGTTGTGTTACCGATTCCCTCACTGTAGTCTCTCGAGCTCGAGGTTAGGCTTATGTCAGACGAAGATCTGGTATTTGTCTAACCCTGATCCCGGGGGTGCCACAGGTTTTGGTATCAGAGCAGGACTGACTGTAGGAAACCCTTGGTAACTGGTCGATGTTGAGTCTAGTGGTTGCGAAAACTATTTGAAAGCTAAAGTTTACTTGCAAAACTCTGAATAGGATTCTTTTTACTCCTTACCTGGTGTCACTCTAATGCTGAGTCATCTTACCTGGTTTTGATTGGAAAAAGATTTCACTTCTTTCCTCTCAATTCAAATCTCTAGGATACACGGGTTTGGGTTATTTTTCTCCAGTACTCCGTATCTGGTTGCTTGTCTCAGAGTTTCCAGAATGCCTAAGTTAATCTGAAGCATTGTTCCTTTACTCTTGTTTCGGGTGCTTAGCATCCAATTGTTTGCCTTTGTGTGACATGGTGATTGTATGTCATCTTTGCATTCCATCTTCATGGTTTGTGAGTCGGTTAGTAGTGTGTACATTTTGTATGCTTGTTCAACTACTATGATCGATACGATGATATATCCTCATATCACATGTCTTGTCCTTCAGCACGCACATTGCATTCGGTACATGCTATCCTTTTGTTAAATCCTTCTGGTGAATCCATGTCTCATGGTTTTTGTTTCCTCCTCAGGATGTCAGGCGGTACTAGAAGTGGTGCTGGCCGTGGTCGTGGTCATGGCCGTGGCAATGGTCGTGGAGATGGCCACGAGGAGAATCCTGACCTTCCTCCTCCTCCTTCTATGGTCCAACTTATGGCCATGTATGAAGCCAATCGCGCAGACAACATTAGGCTCCTTGAAAGGATTGAGCGTAACACAGCTCAGCGTCATGAGGAACAAGTGGGGATCCGAAGCTTCATCCGCCTCACCCCACCAGTGTTCAGTTATTCCACTGAGCCACTTGATGCTGACTACTGGCTCCGCACCATCGAGCGCAAGCTTGAGGTTGCCCACGCTGCTCAAGCAGATTGGGTGAACTTTGCCACCTACCATCTTGAAGGAGCTGCTGGTTCATGGTGGGAAAATTTCCTGTTGATGCAGCCTGCTGGTCATGTCGTAACTTGGCCAGAGTTCAAAGCTGCTTTCCGTGCATATCATATCCCAGAGGGTCTGATGGATGAGAAAAGAGAAGAGTTTCTGAAGCTGACGCCGGGCAGTGGTTCTATCTGTGATTATCAAGGTAATTTCTATCGTCTTGCTCGCTATGCTCCCCGAAGAAACTTCCACTGATGCCAAGAAGCAAGCCTTGTTCCGCAAGGGACTTGATCCTGATCTTCGTCGAGATCTTCATCTCCTGGACTTCCCAACCTGCCAAGATCTTGTCAACAAGGCTATGAAGGCAGAAAGAGGAAAGGTGGAGTATGAGGAAAGTCGCAAGCGCCCTCGAGATAATTCTCAGTCTTCTGGATCAGGCAATCAGCGTCGTCGTGTTTTCATTCCATACGATCTTTGTGCCTCGTGCTCCTAATGCACCGAAGTCTTCTGGTTATGCTCCTCGCCCACAAGCTCCAAACAATGTCGGCGGAACAAACTATCGTCCCGCTATGGGTACTCCAGGCAGTGGTGCGTGCTTCACTTGTGGTCAACCTGGTCACTACATGAAGGAGTGCCCCCACAATACTTCTGTTCGTGGTGCTCCACCACCAAAGAAGTTTACTAAGCCTCCAGTTGCTGGTCATGGTCGTCTGACCCATGTCATCGGCTTGAAGAGGTGAAGCAGATCCAAGCGTCATAATGGGTACGCTTCGAATCAACTCCATTATAGCTACGGTTGTTTGATTACGGAGCATCGCATTCATTCATATCCCAAGAGTTTGCCCAATTGCATGGGATAACCTTTGTGAAGTTGCCTACTACTCTAATGGTTCAGTCCCCGGGTTCCACTTGGCGAACCAATATGGTTAGTCATGGGAATAAAATCGAGATTGGATATCTTCTTTTTCCAATTCCCCTCATTGCCCTCAAGTCAACCGACATTGATATCATTTTGGGCATGGATTGGCTAGCTAAATATCAGGCTGTCCTTGATTGTGCAGCCAGGTCTCTTACTCTGACCGATCTTTCCGGAAGCTCCATTCTGTATTGGTCTTCGGCAGCAACATCTCCATCAGCAGTACACATTCCTGATGCTGAGTTGTATGCCCTTGATGTCTTACCTCCGCTTGAAATTTCTGATGTTCCGATGGTTTGTGACTTCCCTGATGTCTTTCCGGAAGAATTACCTGGCATGCCACCTGATCGAAGCGTGGAGTTTGTCATCGAGCTGGTTCCTGGAACTGCTCCTGTTTCTCGACGACCTTATCGTATGCCTCGAGAAGAGTTGGTTGAACTGAAGAAGCAGTTGGAAGAGTTAGAAGGGAAAAGGTACATCCAACCTAGTACTTCTTCTTGGGGATGTCCTGCACTTTTTGTCAAGAAGAGGGATACCAATGTTCCGCGTCTGGTTGTTGATTACCGGCCGCTCAACGCAGTAACCATCAAGAACAAGTATCCTCTACCTCGAATCAATGATCTTTTTGATCAATTGAGTGGTGCCACAGTCTTTTCTAAGATGGATTTGAGATCAGGCTACCATCAAATCAAAATCCGAACGGAGGACATTCCAAAAACGGCGTTCATGACTTGTTATGGTCTTTACGAGTACACCATCATGTCCTTTGGCCTCACAAATGCTCCAGCCACTTTTATGCGACTCATGAACTCAGTGTTTATGGAGTATCTTGACAAATTCGTCATTATCTACATTGATGATATTCTGGTCTACTCCAAAACCGAAGAAGAACACACCGAACACTTGCGTTTGGTGCTGACCAAGCTTCGTGAACATCGTCTCTATGCCAAGTTTTCTAAATGTGAGTTCTGGCTACAAGAGCTCATCTTCCTAGGCCATGTGGTCTCTGCAAAAGGTGTTGCAGTCATTCCAGATAAAGTTCAATCCGTTCTTGACTGGAAGACTCCTAAGTCAGCCAAAGAGATTCGGAGTTTTCTTGGATTGGCGGGTTATTACCGTCGATACATCGAGAATTTCTCCAAGATCGCCAAACCAATGACTGATCTTCTGAAGAAAGATAAGAAGTTTGAGTGGTCAGAAAAGGCTGAAGAAAGTTTTCAGACACTGAAAGTAAAGCTGACTACCGCTCCGGTACTTGTCCTTCCAGACACAAGCAAAGACTTTGTCATCTTCTGTGATGCCTCTCTTCAAGGGCTCGGATGTGTGTTGATGCAAGATGGCCATGTAGTGGCTTATGCCTCTCGACAATTGAAGCCACATGAGCTCAATTATCCAACTCATGATCTAGAGCTTGCAGCTGTGGTCCATGCTCTTAAGCAATGGCGACCTTACCTTTACGGTAATCGTTGCGAGTTATACTCGGATCATCAAAGCCTGAAGTATCTCTTTACCCAACCGGATCTGAATCTCAGGCAGACAAGATGGTTGGAACTCATCAAGGACTATGATTTGGGTCTTAACTATCAGCCCGGCAAGGCCAACGTCGTTGCTGACGCGCTAAGTCGGAAGTCATATTGCAACAATCTGATGCTCAAGCAATGTCAACCTGCCCTCCATGAGGAATTTGCAAGACTCAATCTTGAAGTTGTTCCTCAGGGATTCCTTGCTAACTTAGAGGTAAAACCCTCTCTTGAAGACCAGATCAAAGCCGCTCAGAAGCGTGATTTGGGTATCACTAAGATCAAAGAGAACATTGCTAGCGGAGATACTAAATGTTTCTCCGTCAACGATCAAGGTGTTGTCTACTTTGGTAACCGCTTGGTGGTGCCGAAGAAAAAGAATCTGAGAGAGCTTATCCTCCGAGAAGCTCATGAGTCTCCTCTTTCTATTCATCCTGGAAGTACAAAGATGTATCAGGATCTTCGCCAAAGGTTCTGGTGGACCCGGATGAAAAGAGAAATTGCTCGCTTCGTAGCTGAATGCGACGTTTGCCGTCGTGTGAAAGCTGAGCATCAAAGACCAGCTGGTACTCTTCAACCTCTATCTACTCCTGAATGGAAATGGGATGAAATTGGTATGGATTTCATTACCGGACTTCCCAAAACTCAGAAAGGAAGCAATGCTATATGGGTAATTGTTGATCGCCTATCCAAGGTTGCTCACTTCCTTCCTATCCGAGAAGACATTACTGCTAGCAAGTTGGCAGATCTGTATGTTTCTCGAATAGTATCTCTTCATGGTGTTCCAAAGAAGATTATCTCTGACCGAGGAAGCTTGTTTACTTCCAAGTTCTGGGCCAGTTTCCAACAAGCTATGGGAACTCGTCTTTCCTTCAGCACGGCCTATCATCCTCAAACCGGTGGTCAAACCGAGAGGGTGAATCAAATCCTTGAAGATATGCTCAGGGCCTGTGTTATATCCTTCGGCAAGAATTGGGAAAAGTGCCTTCCATTTGCTGAATTCTCCTATAACAACAGTTTTCAATCTAGCCTGGGCATGGCGCCTTTTGAAGCTCTATACGGACGGAAATGTCGAACCCCTCTGAATTGGTCAGAAACCGGTGAAAGACAGTTCTTTGGACCGGACATGATCAAGGAAGCAGAAGATCAAGTTGGCATTATCCGAGAGCGTTTGAAAGCTGCTCAGTCTCGTCAAAAGAGCAATTACAATCGTCATCATCAAGAAGTTCGCTATGAAGTTGGCGAGCAAGCTTATCTTCGAGTCACTCCTTTAAGAGGTGTCCATCGTTTCGGTATAAAAGGAAAACTAGCTCCTCGCTATGTTGGTCCTTTCCGCATCCTTGCAAAACGAGGTGCACTTGCTTACAAGTTGGAACTCCCTCCAACTTTTCCTGAAGTTCATGACGTCTTCCATGTCTCCCAACTCAAACGTTGCTTCAAAGATCCCATCCGTGGTGTTGATCACGAAACACTTGATCTTCAAGAGGATCTGACTTATCGAGAACATCCTGTTCGTATCCTTGATGAAGCCGAGCGTAAAACTCGACGTCAGAGCATCAAGTTCCTGAAAGTTCAGTGGTCTAATCATTCTGAGCAAGAAGCAACCTGGGAACGAGAAGATCGTCTCCGATCTGAGTACCCTGCCTTCTTTTCTAAAACTTAGGAATCTCGGGGACGAGATTCTTGTAAGGGGGGTAGAGTTGTATCAGACCAACTTTGTTAATCAAATAATGTTGCTAAGTTGTCATGTGCATGCATGCATTTGCATTTAAAATTTTGAGAAACTTTGCACTAAAATATGTTGAAACAATGTTGCAAATAGTGGTAGTTTGCTCTAATAAAAATTTGTGCAAAAATCCCCTCAAATTTTGGGTCAAAACACCCCAAAAATCATCAAAGTTGGCCCTGTTTTTCTTTTTCTGGGAAAACCCTGAAGACCAGGGGGGTTTTCGCAAAACCGCCCCTTGTCTTCTTCCCCCACGCAGGCAGCCAGGCAGCTGCCTGTCGCTGCCGTGGCCGTGGATGGAGCCGGCCGCCCGGATGCCTCCCGCCGCCCCCGGCGGCTTATAAAGCGCCGCCGCGCCAGGGGAGAACCCCCATTTCGCCACCGCCCCTCCTCCCCTCTCCTTCTCTGCAAGCCGGAGGAAACCCTAGCCCCGGCCAACTCGCCGTCGCCGCCGTTCTGCGCCGCCCCGCGCCAAGCCGACGCCACCATCCGCTCCGCCGTGATCCCCTCGTTCTTCTCCACCCTGCAGCAACCGCCGGGAGCTCCCCAACCGGCCCAATCGACGGAGCCCGACCCGCCGGCCTCCGCCGCTCGCCGGAGCTCCGAGCCCCCCCTCGCCTCGCCGTCGACACGAGGAGCTTCGCGGTGAGCTCCTGAGTCGATTGATGCCCTCCTCCTCCCCGGATTCTTCCCCTAGCTCCGCCTCCACGCGAGCCTGCACGCGCGGCCGTCGGACGTCGTCGCCGGCGACGCTCCGGCGACAGTTGGTGGGCGGCGCCACCACCATTTGGCTCGCCACGTCGAGCCGAGCCCGTTGCCCCCACGCGCGCGCCCTAACTCGGCCCGAGTCGGCCGATTGATTCTCCACCAGCGAGCTCAAGGTCGTGCTGACGTCATCATGACGTCAGCATGACGCAATAAATCCTTTTATGTTTTCTGTTTATTTCAGTAATTCATAAGTAATTTATATTAATTCAGAAAAATACAAATTTATATATCGTTTCGATCAGAAAAACATTTCCTATTTACCTATCCATGTTTCATACATGTTTGAAACAATTAAATGTGGAGCTTAGTAGAAAACCCTAATACACCCCTCTCATATGGCGGTGTCCGATGTCGGAACCCCCTTTAATTTGACGATGCACCTAGGGTTGCTCAATTCCATTCACATGACATGTCATTCATATTATATGCGCATTGCATTATGCCATGTCGTGAATGTTTGTTTCCCTTTCCGGTATTTGGTTCTTCGCGATAGGATCTGAGCCGGAGACCGACGTCAACGCCACCGAAGAACAGTACTCGTCAGCTGAGGGACAAGGCAAGCCCTAACCTGGTTCATCTATGTTTTCAAAATGCTTTTATCTGTGGTTCCTACATATCTCATACGATTCAACTGTCTTTTATCGATAGATAGAGTTACCCTATCTGTTGCATGTCCGACCTTTGTAGCCTCGATACCCTGATCCACTGCTCCTAGCATAACTAGGTTTGGCATGTGTGCGTCGCGAGAGCCTTTATCTCTTATGCTTAGCCATGCTTAGTTTGTTACGCTACTACTCCGGTATTCGGACTGGAGCCTCACAGTGAAATGAATCTAGCATGACAGGTTGATGTGGTAAGTATAGAGATGATGATAAACATGATTAAAGGCTCAGACGAGAGGCCACATTGGGATGTGGTGGGTTGTTTCGTTTCTGCCGACCCTAGGAACCGAGTTCTCGCCTCTTGAACCAAGACCGAGCGTACAACCACACAAGGCCCTATTATGGTACCCTCTCGACTCACTAACTTGCCTAGTAGATTCCATGAGTCACATAGTTTGCGCGTTACCTGGTCATATGCATTGCATTTTGCTTGGGGTTCAAGGTACATAACAGGTAGGTAAGCGTGGCCGTGGTGGCTGGGGTTGCGGCCTGCGGGAAACCCACCTCGCCTCACATCGTTAAGGACCGACTTCGGGACTTGACCCGTTACGGCGGAACAATCCTTAGCACGTGACTCATGGTCTCGGCGACAGCAAGGTAAAGGTCGTGGTCGACCACCCTCTGCCGGCTCTCCAAGGAAGAGAGCTAATATATATTGGCATTAAGAGTCGGTTGGCACGTGTGGGTAAAGTTGTGCACCCCTGCAGGGTTAAATCTTTTCGAAAAGCCGTGTCCACGGTTATGGACGACTTGGGAATGGATTCTGTGATCATAGACAACTTTAACCTGATCGTAAAACTTGGCAAACAATGTGTGCTTACGGACACCTTCTTCGGGTGTTGAGGGGGTGATCCAAGGATAGTGGTTCGAGATGATGAAGTTTGGTGGATACAATATGATGATCAATAGAGATAGAGATGTCGCTCTCTTATCCCCTTTCAAAGGTTCTGAGTAGTCGAGCTTCTCTTCTCTCTTATCTTACAAAGGAAAACTGGCTTTACGCAAAAGAAGATCTACCAGAAAGCCCGCATACCCGCTTTGCTAAAAGGTTGTACTAAGTCTTGCTGAGTCCCTGTACTCAGCTTTGCATGCTTTTGTTTCAGATGAAGTCGCTACAGCCGAAGGTGGTTTCTACGTTAACATCGACGGTTAGTTTGGAGTTCCTGAGCGGCAGCACTGCGACTTATGGGCTGGGACGTCGCTTTATGTTATGGCTTCTTAAGCCCTTTGCTATCTTGTTATTTAGAATAACATAATTTGCTTCCGTTGCTTGTTGAATGTTGGGTCAGTGACCTCTGCGTGTAATAATTTGGATCTTACTCTGCTAAGAGTTGTAATATATTCTTTTGAGCCGTAGAGTCACTGTTGTGTTACCGATTCCCTCACTGTAGTCTCTCGAGCTCGAGGTTAGGCTTATGTCAGACGAAGATCTGGTATTTGTCTAACCCTGATCCCGGGGTGCCACATCTGCCAGATGTTACTACTGTAGGTTTTGTAATAATGTAAATTCATCTCTTATCCAAATTTGCTGATTCAAAATCCTGGGTGCTCCAATACAAAAGCGTGACCACATAAAAATGCTTGCATGTGATGTATTGTTATAGATATGTGCTGATAAATCAAACCCTAGAATGTTACTGTATTGGTATTTTATTTAGTGTGTGTTTTGTATAAATCCTGTTTGCATGAGGTAAATTTTTCTGTGCAGTAGATGTAAATACACTTCTTTTGGCATAGGCCCACATGTTGATCTGCAAATCAAATATTGTCCAGAGAGCTCTTCCTTGAATTTTATTTTGAAAACTATAATTATTTTTCGAGCAGACCAAAGTGCTACTGGTAGATACCATGATAGGGTACTTTTGAGCCAAAGGAAATAAGTTTTTGAGTGGTAGTTTATCTCTGAGGATTTTAGTACTGAAGCAAGGTAACTTTTCAGTATCTGATTTTTGTAAATTATTTTACAAGTCAGAAAAATGCAAACCAGTTTTTCTAGATCACATTTAGTAGCAAATATACATTGGTATGGTTGTCTCTGGTTGGTTGTGCTCTGGTGCTTGTGTGCTTAGGAATTGGATTGGTCTAGCTTCTGTGTTGTTTAGTTATTTAAAATTATTTAAAAATTTATTTGTGTATGATTCCAGTGCAAGTGTATTCTGTATGTTGATAGCTTCCAGTAGGTATGCTGCATGCATTTTTGTAACTCACATAAAGCTTTAGGCCATTTAATTGGTTCCTAAGTCATTTCTGGTTGTATACAAATCGTAACTTTTGTTTTAAAAACCCTAAATTAGTAAATCCACTTGCAGCAGCTTCTTAAAGTAAATATATATACTCTGGGAATTTATAGAAAAATGTGTGAACTATTCTGGAATGTCTTGTTGATTTGGTATGGTTTGTTTCTTTTATTTTGCGACGCCAGATTCAAACGCCGCCGGAAACGAAGGAGGAGGTGACTTTGGGGGATTTGAAGAGGAAGACCTGGGACACTTTGCTGATCAAAACAAAGCTAACTCTTGATGCATATCTCACACTAAATTATCTTGCTCTTGCATTATTAGTTGTTTTACAAAATTGCATGGTTTATTTATTTATGTGGGTGGTTATTGCCACCCGAAGTTTTATTATTCCACCCTTTGGTGCAATCTCATTGGTACCTACTGATCAAACCCCTAGTAGTGATATGGTGCTTACCACCCTATCATCCTTGTCGCCAATTTTCAAGAAAAGATGGACTTTAGGTTGGGATTCCTTTCAGAAAGGTTTTGGGAAAATGTTTCCGAGAAAGAAGTTTTTCGAAAACCTTTGGAATGGGGTAACCCTTCCCAAGTGGGAGTTTTTGAAATAAAAAGTGTGTTGAAACAGAGAGTTTTGCTGGAGGCAAGTGGAGATAATTTTTTTTTGAAAACTTCGGTGCATTGGGTACTTAACCTGACCAATTAGACAGTGCAACCATATTTCCCCAAAGTGGGCACGGGGCGTAGCGTAGTAGTTTCGCTCGCCTTAGTTTGAGTCCTGCAAGTCTAGTGGCAGTCCGACCATGGACGCTTCGACCGAGGTTCTTCCCATGAGAAGGGACGCAACCCATTTGCCTGTTTAGGTATGTGGGGTACAACTTATGAGCTCCCATTGAAAGATGCCTAAGAGGTTGGATGGAATTCCGGAGGGTCGGGTGTGCTGGGGACCTTGCTACTCCTGGACAGCCCCCAGCCTCTGGTGTTGGGAGTTATATCTCATTCATCATGTCTTAGACTAAGGCGAGCAAGCGAAAAACTGCGATCGATTATCCGAGCCTCCCGTTTTGACGCTTGGTGAACCAGGGATGATTGATACGTCCAATTTGCATCACCATTTTATATCATAATTTGCTGTTATTCATTGATATATTTCATATTTGGAGATGATACTTATGTTATTTCATCTATTTTGCATGTTTCATGATTATTGGAGGATCGCGCACCGGAGTCAGGATTCTGCTGGAAAAAGCGCCGTCAGAATGCAATATTTCGGAAGATCAACAATTGACGAAAGTTATATGAAAAATCCTATTTTTCCAGAAGATGACGAGAGCCAGAAGGAGGAGCCGAGGAGGGCCACCATGGGCTCCCCTCACAGGCCGGCGCGGGCCCTGCCCTGGCCGCGCCGCCTTGTGAGGAGGGGGCCCACAGCCCCCTCTGGCCTCCTCTCCTTCGCGTATTTCTTCGTCCCGAAAACCTAAGCCCGAGGGAGTTAGTCGCGAAGAGTCACAGCCGCCTCTGCGGGGCGGAGAACACCAGAGAGAAAAGAGCTCTTCGGCAGGCTGAGATCCGCCGGGGAAATTCCCTCCCGGAGGGGGAAATCGACGCCATCGTCACCATCATCGAGCTGGACATCATCTCCATCACCATCGTCATCATCTACATCATCATCACCGCCGTCTCCACCGCTGCACATCGCCACCACCGTAACAATTTGGGTTGGATCTTGATTGTTTGATAGGGGAAACTCTCCCGGTGTTGATTTCTACTTGTTATTGATGCTATTGAGTGAAACCGTTGAACCAAGGTTTACGTTCAGATTGTTATTCATCATCATATCACCTCTGATCATGTTCCATATGATTTCTTGTGAGTAGTTCGTTTAGTTCTTGAGGACATGGGTGAAGTCTAAATGTTAGTAGTGCAGTATGGTTGAGTAATATTCAATGTTATGAAATTTAAGTTGTGGTGTTATTCTTCTAGTGGTGTCGTGTGAACGTCGACTACATGACACTTCACCTTTATGGGCCTAGGGGAATGCATCTTGTGCTCGTTTGCCAATTGCGGGGTTGCCGGAGTGACAGAAACCTGAACCCCCGTTGGTATATCGATGCAGGAGGGATAGCAGGATCTCAGAGTTTAAGGCTGTGGTTAGATTTATCTTAATTACTTTCTTGTAGTTGCGGATGCTTGCAAGGGGTATAATCACAAGTATGTATTAGTCCTAGGAAGGGCGGTACATTAGCATAGGTTCACCCACACAACACTTATCAAAACAATGAAGATTAATTAGCCGTATGTAGCGAAAGCACTAGACTAAAATCCCGTGTGTCCTCGAGAACGTTTGGTCATTATAAGTAAACAAACCGGCTTGTCCTTTGTGCTAAAAAGGATTGGGCCACTCGCTGCAATTGTTACTCGCGCACTTTACTTACTCGTACTTTATTCAACTGTTACATCAAAACCCCCTGAATACTTGTCTGTGAGCATTTACAGCGAATCCTTCATCGAAACTGCTTGTCAACACCTTCTGCTCCTCGTTGGGATCGACATTCTTACTTATCAAAAATACTACGATACACCCCCTATACTTGTGGGTCATCAAGACTATTTTCTGGCGCCGTTGCCGGGGAGTGAAGCGCTATTGGTAAGTGGAATTGGTAAGGGAAACTTTTACTGTTTGTGCTGATTTTATTTCTGCCTGCTGCCATAATTCATTAGGGAGAGATCTTCTCTTGAGTTTTTATTTGGAAAATCTACTACTACTGCAAAGGTAGTGGATGAGGCGCCAGGTGAGGAAGAAATACCATACAAAATACCTATGAAAATTATTGAACGTGTAGTGGATAACCGTTATACAGGGGATGGAACTGTCCACCCTGGAGATCATTTACTGTTCTTACATGAATTATGCGGTTTATTCAAGTGTGCAGGTATTGCTATGGATGAAGTAAGGAAGAAATTATTCTCTATATCGCTGTCTGGTAAAGCGGCGCATTGGTATAAATTACTGGATAATGGGGATTCTCTTGAATGGAATGATATTGTGCCCCGGTTTTATTCTAAGTTCTGTCCTCCAAGTGAAATTCACAAGGATCGGAACCGCATATATAACTTTTGGCCTCATGATGGAGAGAGTATTGCCCAAGCGTGGGGGAGATTGAAGTCTTTAATGCTCAAATGCCGCATTCATGAGCTTCCTGGTAATGTTATTATTGATAATTTCTATGCAAGACTTTCTTTTCAAGACAAGACCTTGCTGGATACTTCTTGTTCTGGATCATTAACACGCAACAAAGAAGAGTTTAAAAGGAACCTTCTTAATCGGATCCAGGAGAATACTGAAGGATGGGAAAATGACAATGATAGAGAATCAGGTATAAATTATGATTATAAATGCATTGAAGCTTTTATGGATACTGATAAATTTCGTAATATGAGTGCTACTTATGGTCTTGATTCTCAAGTTGCTGCAAATCTTTATAAAGCTTTTGCCTCTCATTATGAATTGCCTAAGAAGAACTTTGATAAGTATCATGAACCGTATAAAGATAAAATTGATTCATCTATAAATAAATGTGTTGTAGTTGAAACTGTTGATCATGTTATTCCTGAAGCTTATATTGAAAAAACTCCTTTTCCTGCTAAAATGAAGGAGTACTCTGTTATAAATAGTGCGGTTCATAAAAGTGAAAAGAAACCTATAGAACCTGAAGAACAAATAAAAGTTGAACCTGCTGTTGCAATTGTTAAAGATCTTGTGACTGAAAATGTGGAAGATGGTCATATTATTTTCTGTGAAGATGCTTCTAATATTGTTTCACATCCTAATAAGTCTAGGAAAGCTAGTGTTCCTATGCTATCTGTTAGAATTGGTGATCATTGTTATTATGGTTTATGTGATATTGGTGCAAGTATTAGTGCTATTCCTTATGAGCTTTACACGGAGATTATGCACGAAATTGGTTCTTGTGAACTTGAAGATATTGATGTGGTTATTCGGCTGGCTAATAGAGAAACTATCTCTCCAATTGGTATTGTTCGAGATGTGGAAGTTCTATGCGGTAAGATTAAATATCCTGCTGACTTTTTGGTACTTGGTTCTGCTGCTAGTAAATATTGTCCTATCATTTTTGGTAGACCTTTTCTAAATACTTGTGGAGCTGTTATAGATTGCAAGAAAGAGAAAATTTTGACTAAATTTGCTGGTGAATCTTATGAGTTTAACTTCTCTAAATTTGCCAAAACTCCTTATAAAGCTGATTCGCCTAATAATGATTTTAGAGTTGAACAGTGTGCATCTATTGCTCTTGCTCCTAATAATCCTTTGCAGCAACATTTGGAGAATAGTGAGAGTGAAGTTTTTAGGGAAGAAAGAAATGAGCTTGATGAAATTTTCCTTCGTCAACCTATTCTTAAGCATGATTTACCGGTAGAAGTTCTGGGTACAACACCATCACCAAAGGAAGATCCTGTCTTTAATTTAAAACCATTGCCTGATAATCTTAAATATGCTCATATTGATGATAAGAAAATATATCCTGTTATTATTAGTTCTAAGCTTTCAGAGTTTGAAGAAGAAAGGTTATTGGAAATACTGAAGAAGCACCGAGGAGCTATTGGCTACACTCTTGATGACTTGAAGGGGATTTCTCCCTCTATTTGCCAACACGCCATTAATATGGAAGATGATGCAAAGCCTGTTGTTGAACATCAGCGTCGTCTAATTCCTAAGATGAAGGATGTGGTAAGAAATGAGGTATTAAGACTCCCTGAAGCTGGTATTATATATACTATTGCTGATAGTAGATGGGTTAGTCCTGTGCATTGTGTTCCTAAGAAAGGAGGAATGACTGTTGTGCCTAATGATAATGATGAGCTCATACCTCAAAGAGTAGTTGTAGGGTATAGAATGTGTATTGATTATCGAAAAGTTAATAAGGTTACTAAGAAAGATCATTACCCTTTTCCTTTTATTGATCAAATGTTAGAAAGGTTATCCAAAAATACTCATTTTTTGCTTTCTTGATGGTTATTCTGGGTTCTCACAAATTGCTGTTAAAACTAAGGATCAAGAGAAAACCACTTTTACTTGTCCCTATGGAACTTATGCTTATAGACGTATGCCTTTTGGTTTATGTAATGCTCCTGCTACTTTTCAAAGATGCATGTCTTCTATTTTTCATGGTTTTTGCGAGAGTATTGTAGAGGTATTCATGGACGATTTTTCCGTCTATGGGAATTCTTTTGATAATTGCTTGCGGAACCTTGATAAAGTTTTGCAGAGATGTGAAGAAACTAACCTTGTTCTTAATTGGGAGAAATGCTACTTTATGGTTAATGAAGGAATTGTATTGGGACATAAAATTTCCGAGAGAGGTATTGAAGTTGATAGAGCTAAAGTTGAAGCAATTGAGAAGATGCCCTATCCTAGGGATGTTAAAGGTATTCGTAGTGTTCTTGGTCATGCTGGGTTTTATAGGAGGTTTATTAAAGAGTTCTCCAAGATTTCAAAGCCTCTTACTAATCTTCTTCAAAAAGATGTACCTTTTGTTTTTGATGATGATTGTAAGGAAGCTTTTGAAACTCTAAAGAAAGCCTTAACAACTGCTCCTATAGTTGAACCTCCTGATTGGAACTTACCTTTTGAAATTATGTGTGATGCTAGTGATTTTGCTATAGGCGCTGTTCTTGGACAGCGAGTAGATAAAAAATTGAATGTTATTCATTATGCTAGTAAAACTCTTGATGCTGCTCAAAGAAATTATGCTACTACTGAAAAAGAATTGTTAGCTGTAGTCTTTGCTTGTGATAAGTTTAGATCTTATATTGTTGATTCAAAAGTTACTATACATACTGATCATGCTGCAATCAGATATCTTATGCAAAAGAAAGATGCTAAGCCAAGGCTTATTAGATGGGTACTTCTGTTGCAAGAATTTGATTTACATATTGTAGATAGGAAAGGTGCTGATAATCATGTTGCTGATAACTTGTCTAGATTGGAAAATATTGCTTATGATCCTGTTCCTGTTAATGATAGTTTTCCAAATGAACAATTGGCTGTAATAAAGGTGAGCTCGCGAGACAGTCCTTGGTATGCTGATTATGCTAACTTTATTGTTTCCAAGTACTTGCCTCCAACCTTTTCAGCTCAGCAAAGGAGGAAATTCTTTTATGACTTGAGGCATTATTTTTGGGATGACCCACACTTATATAAAGAAGGAGTGGATGGTATTCTGCGAAGATGTGTTTCGAATATGAACAACAGGAGATATTGAGTAAATGTCATGGTAGTGCTTATGGAGGACATCACGCCGGAGATAGAACTGCGCAAAAGGTTCTACAATCAGGTTTTTATTGGCCAACTCTCTTCAAAGATGCAAGGAAGTTTATTTTATCTTGCGATGAATGTCAAAGGGTTGGTAATATCTCCAGACGCAATGAAATGCCTATGAATTATACTCTTGTTATTGAACCGTTTGATTGTTGGGGATTTGACTTCATGGGACCTTTTCCCTCTTCAGAAGGTAACACTCATATACTTGTTGCTGTTGATTATGTTACTAAATGGGTGGAAGCCATACCTACAAAAAGTGCTGATGGTGAGACTTCTTTAAGAATGCTTTTAGATATTATTTTTCCTAGATTTGGAGTTCCTAGATATATTATGACTGATGGAGGTTCTCATTTTATTCATGGTGGTTTTAGGAAAACTCTTGCTAAATATGGTATTAATCATAGAATTGCTTCCGCTTATCATCCTCAAACTAGTGGGCAAGTAGAACTATCAAATAGAGAAATTAAATCTATCTTGCAAAAGACTGTTAATAAAACTAGAAAGAATTGGGCTAGTAAATTGAAGGAAGCACTATGGGCTTATAGAACTGCTTATAAAAATCCCATGGGTATGTCACCTTATAAAATGGTTTATGGAAAAGCTTGTCATTTACCTTTAGAACTAGAGCACAAAGCTTATTGGGCTGTAAGAGAATTAAATAAAGATCCTAAACTAGCCGGTAAGAAGAGGTTGCTACAATTGAGTTCTCTAGATGAATGGAGAAGTGAAGCTTATGAAAATGCTAAACTCTTTAAAGAGAAAGTTAAGAAATGGCATGATAGAAGGATTATCAAAAGAGAATTTAATATTGGGGATAAAGTCCTATTGTATCGGTCTCGTCTCAGATTCTTTGCAGGGAAATTACTCTCGAAATGGGAAGGACCATATCTTGTTGAGGAGGTGTAACGTTCAGGAGCAATTAAAATTAGCTCTCTCCAAGGCAATGCCACACAAGTGGTGAATGGACAAAGACTCAAGCATTATATCTCAGGTGATTCTTATAATGAAGATGTTGATGTTATTCGAGTGGAAACACCGGAGGCTTTCATCAAAGGTCAAATTGACAGTTCGCCAGAACTCGACTTTGAATAGGTAACAATACTGGTAGTAAAAAGTTCGCGATTTACTTTCCGAACAATGTTTTTGCTGTTTTTGGAAAATATGAAAAATTACGAGATCGAAACAGAGTGGAGGAGACGCACGAGGGCGTGCCCCCATAGGCCAGCGCGGCCAGGCCTTGGCCCGCGCCGCCCTATGAGCTGGCCACCTCGTCGCCCCTCTCCGACTCTGGTTCGACCTGGTACTTTCCTTATGACATACAAATTCCTGCTATATAATCCCCCGGACCCTTGGAGGTCCGTATATCGTTTTCTCGACGTGTTTTGTTTCGAGTTGTTTCTGCCAGGATTTGCTTCGGATCTAGAGCCATCATGTCTTCGTCGGAAACTCCAAAAGACAGCTCCTGCAAGGACGTTGACAACTTGTACATGAACGAGCTGAAGATGCACCCCAAGGAGTTGCTGCTCGTTGATGGAGAGCTGCAGATCAAAGAAGTCCAGGGTCCTAAAGGAGAAGGAAGCTTGGAAGACAGGATGGAGAAGCTAGAACAAGAGGTCTTCAACTACAAGAAGATGGCTGAGCGTGAGGTGGACATCTTCCACAAGATTGTGTCTGAACTCATTGATGCACACGAGAAGGAGACTGCAAAGCTATGGGGCGACATCCTCTCGCTTCACGACACCACCAACAAACTCCAAGCTCAACTCTATGACGTTCGTAATCGAACCGTGAGTATGAAAACAGGTTTAAACACATAAGCTATGCTGCTAGTTTCAGGATTCCCGAGACCAAGATGTCGTTTGTTGATGGAGAGCCTCTTCCTTGGAAGTCTGATGATGGGAATTCATCACCACCATCGCCGAAGGAGTAATTCATCATCGGTATTGGCATCCCCTTGGTTTGTTCCAAGCTTGGGGGAGTGCCGCAGTATCACATCATCACTATCTTTTACTTTTTACTGTCAAGTAGTGTCATATCATGAGTAGGGAAGTTATCATATAAGATGGGTTGCAGTGTGGAAGTATCTCTCCTTTAGTTGGTTGTCTATGTATCCCTTGGTGTGAGTTATCGTTATGAAGCATTAATGAGAAGTCTTATCATTTACATATTGCACATCTTATTTTAGTTTGCAATCTCTATTATATGATTGATCTTGTTATTAGTATTGGTATCACTTTGGGAGCATTGAATAAATCTATTTGGTTTTGGCAAACTTAGCATTGGTCAATAGCAATAACACTTTGAGGTTTAAGTAGAAAAGAGAAATACATGTAGTTGTTTCATTGTCTTCTTTTCTTGTTAGCTCATAGCTTATTATTCTGAAGTTAAAATTGTTTGTGCTTACAAGGAAGATGCATGATTGTTTCTATCACACGTATATTTGTTTGTTTCCCTCAACACTTGTGCCTGCTAATTAACCTTGCTAGCCAAAAACCTGTACTGAGAGGGAATGCTTCTCGTGCATCCAAACCTTAACCCGAACCTATGCCATTTGTGTCCACCATAACTACCTACTACATGGTATTTCCTGCCATTCCAAGTAAATACTTCGTGTGCTACCTTTAAATAATTCAAAATTTACTATCTCTTATTTGTGTCAATGTTTTATAGCTCATGAGGAAGTATGTGGTGTTTTATCTTTCAATCTTGTTGGGCAACTTTCATCAATGGACTAGTGGCTTCATCCACTTATCCAATAACTTTGCAAAAAGAGCTGGCAATGGGGTTCCCAGTCCCAAATTAATTAACCTTCATAATTTTACAAATAGACACTCCTCCATGGTATGTGATTGTTGGAAGGCACCCGAGGATTCGGTTAGCCATGGCTTGAGAAAGCAAAGGAGGGGAGGAGTGTCATCTAAATAAAACTAAAATAAAAGGCACTCCTTCATGGTATGAGATTGTTGGCAGGCACCCGAGGATTCGGTTAGCCGTGGTTTGTGAAAGCAAAGGTTGGAAGGAGTGCCAACCCAAAATAAAACTTTATGGGAGCCGCTCTTCGAGAGTTTGTCTAGCAAGGGGGTTAGAGTACCCGCTACCAGTCGTTGACAACAACAAACACCTCTCAAAATGTTACTTTTATTCTCTTTATATGATTTCAAAACTGAAAAGGCTCTAGCACATGATTTAATCCCTGCTTCCCTCTGCGAAGGGCCTATCTTTTACTTTATGTTGAGTCAGTAAACCTATTTCCCTCCATCTCAAGCAAGCATTTGAGTTGTTGTGATCAAACCATTATATTGTGATTTGCTTCATCATGTCTTTTACTCTTCCTTGTTTAGTATAAGTTTTATCTGAATGAATATAGCTTTGAAAGTTATCAATGATCATGAGGAGATTATTATGATTGAGTATGCAAGTTGTGCAATATAAACTTTAACATAAGAGCGCTGCTCGATAGATAAGTATAACCTGTTAATTGTTCTCTGACCAAGAACGAAGTTTGCCATCACCAACTATGATTTCTTATGCACCTTTATTTGTGATTACCTTATACTTGTTTCAGATTGAATTATATGAGGAAGTTGTTTACTAGAATGTCTTGTGTGAATGAATATGATGTTTCTTGTCCGTATTTTATTTATCGACTCTTCACTCCATAAACATGTGGTCCTGTTTACCGAGTTCAGTTTCGCCTGGGGACAAGCGAAGTCTAAGCTTGGGGGAGTTGATACGTCCAATAAGCATCACCATTTTATATCATAATTTGCTGTTATTCATTGATATATTTCATATTTGGATATGATACTTATGTTATTTCATCTATTTTGCATGTTTCATGATTATTGGAGGATCGCGCACCGGAGTCAGGATTCTGCTGGAAAAAGCGCCGTCAGAATGCAATATTTCGGAAGATCAACAATTGACGAAAGTTATATCAAAAATCCTATTTTTCCAGAAGATGACGAGAGCCAGAAGGAGGAGCCGAGGAGGGCCACCATGGGCCCCCCTCACAGGCCGGCGCGGGCCCTGCCCTGGCCGCGCCGCCTTGTGAGGAGGGGGCCCACAGCCCCCTCTGGCCTCCTCTCCTTCGCGTATTTCTTCGTCCTGAAAACCTAAGCTCGAGGGAGTTAGTCACGAAGAGTCACAGCCGCCTCTGCGGGGCGGAGAACACCAGAGAGAAAAGAGCTCTCCGGCAGGCTGAGATCCGCTGGGGAAATTCCCTCCCGGAGGGGGAAATCGACGCCATCGTCATCGTCATCGAGCTGGACATCATCTCCATCACCATCGTCATCATCTACATCATCATCACCGCCGTCTCCACCGCTGCACATCGCCACCACCGTAACAATTTGGGTTGGATCTTGATTGTTTGATAGGGGAAACTCTCCCGGTGTTGATTTCTACTTGTTATTGATGCTATTGAGTGAAACCATTGAACCAAGGTTTATGTTCAGATTGTTATTCATCATCATATCACCTCTGATCATGTTCCATATGATGTCTTGTGAGTAGTTCGTTTAGTTCTTGAGGACATGGGTGAAGTCTAAATGTTAGTAGTGAAGTATGGTTGAGTAATATTCAATGTTATGATATTTAAGTTGTGGTGTTATTCTTCTAGTGGTGTCGTGTGAACGTCGACTACATGACACTTCACCTTTATGGGCCTAGGGGAATGCATCTTGTACTCGTTTGCCAATTGCGGGGTTGCCGAAGCGACAGAAACCTGAACCCCCGTTGGTATATCGATGCAGGAGGGATAGCAGGATCTCAGAGTTTAAGGCTATGATTAGATTTATCTTAATTACTTTCTTGTAGTTGCGGATGCTTGCAAGGGGTATAATCACAAGTATGTATTAGTCCTAGGAAGGGCGGTACATTAGCATAGGTTCACCCACACAACACTTATCAAAACAATGAAGATTAATTAGCCGTATGTAGCGAAAGCACTAGACTAAAATCCCGTGTGTCCTCGAGAACGTTTGGTCATTATAAGTAAACAAACCGGCTTGTCCTTTGTGCTAAAAAGGATTGGGCCACTCGCTGCAATTGTTACTCTCGCACTTTACTTACTCGTACTTTATTCAACTGTTACATCAAAACCCCCTGAATACTTGTCTGTGAGCATTTACAGCGAATCCTTCATCGAAACTGCTTCTCAACGCTGTAACGGCCCAGGATAGCACCCCTAATTAAAATTGTTTGTTGTTTTTATTTTGTGCATCATCATGCATCATGCATCATATCATCCATGGTTTCACAAAATAAAATAAAAACTATTTTATAAACCCTAACATATTTTGTTTCGCTCTTGTATGGTTTATTTAATAAACCTCCCCTTGTCTTTTTCATTCAACAAACCCTAACACCAAAACTATCTATCTTTCAAAATAAAGTGGTGCTATTGTGGTATGGTTTCAATTTGGTTTTCAAAACAGTTTGAAAAATAAAAGAAAAGGATTTTCGAAATAAAAACAGAAAACCCTAACCCATCTAACCAGGCCTCTCTCTCTACAGGCCCATCCCTCTCCCTTTTCCCTCTTCCCACCGGAGGCCCAGCGCCCACCTCCTCTCCCCATCCCAGCTTTCTTCCCTCTCTTCTTCTGGCCCAACACCGCACCTAGCCCATACCCCTTCAACCCGAGCAGCCCTGCATACCCCTTGGCTCCTCCACTCTTCTTCCTGTTGTCGTCTTCTTCGGTAGAGGCACGAGCCTCTCGTGCTCGCCTTTCCCCGGTCGCTGTCTCCCCCACAACCACTCCCTCCACCTCTCTTTTAATCCCCATCCGAGCCACAGAAACCCTAGTGTTTCTCCTCCCTCGCGCCGCCGCCTCCCATCTCTCCTCTTGTTTTGTTTCATCTTCTCTGTGACCAACGAAGAACACTGCCACCATCCTCCCCGCCATGGCGCCGCCGCTTCTGCACCGCCCTCGCCGAGCTAAAACCACCGTTAGATGCGCCTCATCGTTCTCTTCGTCTGGGTATAAGGAATCGAGCCGGGAGCCCTCTAATCAAGCGCACGGTCGCCGATTCTCCGCGCCGGTCGGTGTGCTTCTTCTTCGATTCCGGCCGCCCTCGTCCTCCTCTGGCCAAACCGAGCTTACCTCCGGCTGTTCCGTGACCAGGCGCACCCTCGACGCTCTCGCGCTCGTCCTGTTTCGCACGCAGCCGTCAAGTTCTTCTTCAACCAGGGCCTCCGCCATGAACGCCATGCCTGAGCTCTGCCTCCGCTTGGTTCAACTTGCTCCGCACCTTCCTTTTGACACGAACCTAACACCAGCTCAATGGTTCGTCCTCTACTCCTCGATCTGTACATCTTTGGTTCGAATCCTCACCCTGGCGAAATAATCCAACCTTTTTCCTTGTTTTTACTCCAGATCTAGCGCAGAGAGAAGCTTCTTTTTGCTTAGGGCCTCTCCAATTTCAACATCAGCAAGCAGCCTAGCTGGTTCGTTCCCTTGACAGCCCGTGGAGATCCTGGGTTCAATTCCCACTTCTGGCTAGTTAAGCCTTTTTCTTTTGTTCTCTTGTTTCTTGAATCAGATCTGGCAGCACCGACGGGCCTCGGCCCAGATCCTCCGTCCCTGATCAACGCCCAGTGCGGCCCAGCCCAATCTCACGCCAAAGCTGACCAGTTCCGGCCCAGGACAGCGCAGGTCCGACCCAGTTCGTCCTGGCCCTTTTTTCTGTTTTTCCTGAAAATTGCTGCACATATTTATATCTTGCAAAAATCATATCTCACAAACCGTAACTCGAAATAAAATATATTTTATATGAAAATTGATCAGAAAAACATAAGGAACATGAATATGTCATCCATATGCCTGTTTGCATCTTGCATCATGTCGAGACGTGATAGTTCGTGCATACCACCTAACATATATGCGGAGTATTTTGGACGCCGACTATGGTTTCCCCGCTCCGTTTAACTTTGAAGTAGCGCACCCTTGCCATGTTGTACCATGCTAATCCACCCTTAAATTTGACGATAGAAAATGCAACTCCAACCTAATTTGTGTGTCCGGGGTTCCGACTTCGATTAATTTGGATAAGTTGCATCGCCGCATCATGTTTGCCATGTCATGCATGCATACCATATCAGCATGCCGATTCTTCTATCGTAGTAGTAAGATTTGCATCCGATGTGTGTTCCAGCATTTGCTTCTTCCCGGATAGGATCACGAAGTGGTGCAGTGAGATACGCCAAGTTCTCCGGATGTCCCTCGGCAAGCTTTAACAGGCAAGCATTTCCCTTATACTCCTGCCCCTGCAGAAGTCGCTCACCTATTTTATTTTGCCTTCTCCCTCATGCTATCCTTAAGTTGCGTTCTTGTCACGTGTCCTTTCCACTTGTTACCTCAAGCAGCCCATATTGCCACCACCACCTCCTACGGCTATTGTTTGGTTATCGAGTCTGCCCTTGCGAGTCGTAGTGCATGCTAGTGCTGTTTTATCTCGTTACCTTTATTGTTATCTTATCGGGTTATATGTTGGGAAGAATCATGGTTACTTTAGTTGTTGATAATTGTTTAGCGGAGGCATCGGTGGGTCAGCTGCTCGTTTTGTGACGGCTCACTTGTGTTTTCTAAATATCTTAGGACCCCGAGTTCTTGTTATCTGTTCCGAGACTGAGCGCTCTAACCACACGTGGGTATGCTTACCGGGTCTCCCCTCGACCACTGCTGGAATCTACATCTTTGTCCAGTGGCCACAACTAGTTTGAAGGTTTTGTTTCTCCCGGGCGTGCAAGCTTGTTTCTCTGTGGTCAGATGATATGATGTTAGTTTTGGGGAAGCTATGTGCCTTGTAACCCCGTTGTCTCTTGCACGCTCGTAGGATGCGGTGCCACTGCGAAGTGGTCATCCCGCTGGGCACTGTCCACCTAGCACGCAGTCGCAATAGCTGAGTCCGCTTCGGAGCACGGCCGGACTCTGATACGGGTTTAACTTAGTTAGGTGGCTTCCTGGACATTGTTGTAGTGAAGGAGAGTGCGTGTCGTGATATCCACCTGTCGTAAGTGGGTTGAGCGTGCGTGTGGGCACATTTGGGCACCCCTGCAGGGTTACAATCTTATCGATAAGCCGCGTCCGCGGTTATGGACGACTTGGAGCTGTATGACTTGACCATAGACAACTTACACATGTTGTTTCAATCATAATAACTTGTGTAGTAAGTTAGCACAACTCCAATAATAAATGGTTAAAACTTGACAACCGTGTGGGTGCCTTTGTAAGTACTTCTTTGCGAAGGGGGAAAGTATCGGCTGTGTTATGTTTGCAGAGTATAGAACTGTTAGTTGTGCGCTCTCTCACCTTTTCTGATTAGACGAATGTTGTAGAGTGTCTCTATAGGTTTTTAGTTCTTGCGCGCTGCCGCTTAACCCCACCATATTGCCTATGACGTTCCTCTTGCGTCCTCTAAGTCCCCTGAGTGCCTCAAGTACAAAGGACGACTGGTTGACGAATGCTTATACGTCTTGAAGTCTTGTTAAGTACGAACCCGTACTTATTGCTGCTTCTACGAGATATAACCGGGCAGGTATGAAGATATGTTCGATGAAGACGGCGTTAGCAAGGTTACCCTTCCGGCTTGGCCTGGGCAGGGTTATGGACGCCATCGTTTATCTTCAGGACTCTTAGTCCAATTTGTATCTTGTCCGTACTTGGACGTATTCGATCTTCTGTATGATTTGGATCTTTGTATTGTATATTTGTATCTTGACTCGTGGAGTCGTTGTTGTAATATATGTTCTTGTGGGCTCTATTGTAAACCTGTTGTAATGTTACTACTCGTGGTAATTCCTCTGGCATCACGTGTGCTTTGTCGCGCACGTCGTGTCGGAGGGCGTGTCGGAATCGATATCGTGCGGATTTCGGCGGGTTCGCTGGGATCCTCAGGGTACCGGTTCCGGGGCATCACAAGTTGGTATCAGAGCCTCAGGTTGACGATACCCCACTAGTCCAGCCTGTAGGATAACCTTGCCAGCGGACGTTGTGTCTAGTGTCAAAACTATTTTCTGAAAACTCGTTGGATAGATCTGATTAGCTCTGTTTTTCTCCTTATCTATATTCTTTCTCCTCTTACCTTTGCGAGTTTTGAGTCTTCTCTCTTATCTGAGTTCTCTGAGTCTTAGGTCTCTATGCGGGTTGGACGATCTTTGCCTTATCCTAATAGGTCCGATCTTCGGAGGATCCCGATGGAAGCGCATCATCAACAGCGGAACAACGACTTCTTGTCGGTGGTGTTGCCGATCAGCCTGGAGCAAGAATTCTTGTTAGTGGTGTCGAGGAGCTCGACACGTCGCCTGAAGACCCGATAGTTCACCTCTCTCCCCCGTACCTTGAGGTGGAACCTCGCGGCGAGGTTCCTTGTTAGTGGTGTCGATTGTAACGGCCCAGGATAGCACCCCTAATTAAAATTGTTTGTTGTTTTTATTTTGTGCATCATCATGCATCATGCATCATATCATCCATGGTTTCACAAAATAAAATAAAAACTATTTTATAAACCCTAACATATTTTGTTTCGCTCTTGTATGGTTTATTTAATAAACCTCCCCTTGTCTTTTTCATTCAACAAACCCTAACACCAAAACTATCTATCTTTCAAAATAAAGTGGTGCTATTGTGGTATGGTTTCAATTTGGTTTTCAAAACAGTTTGAAAAATAAAAGAAAAGGATTTTCGAAATAAAAACAGAAAACCCTAACCCATCTAACCAGGCCTCTCTCTCTACAGGCCCATCCCTCTCCCTTTTCCCTCTTCCCACCGGAGGCCCAGCGCCCACCTCCTCTCCCCATCCCAGCTTTCTTCCTTCTCTTCTTCTGGCCCAACACCGCACCTAGCCCATACCCCTTCAACGGGTCCTCCTCCCTCGCGCCCGCGCGCCCTCTAACCTCTGCTTCGCTGAAGGATTTTTTAACTGGGCCTCTATTCGCGGCCCAGCTCGTTCCCGCTCGTTTGTTCCGCGCGCGTATGGTTTTATGTTCCAGGCCTGGTTCCTTCGTTCCGGGCCCTGTTTTGCGCGTTTGGGCTGCTCGTGCTGACATTGGAGGTCGCTCGGTATATAAACTGGTCGGAATTCGTCTCAGCTTCCGAGGTGGGACTATTCTTCCGGGATTTGTTCGGTAACAACCGTCCGCTTCCGGAATAGTTGATTGGGCCTCTGGAGAATCTAAGCCCATCAAAGATTAACGCGTAAACTGCTGGCAAACATTATCTCGCACGCTCTACTTTATCGATAAAGACAGAGGCATGCATGCTCCTGTCTCGCTACACTGAATAAAGTGCTGCTGCCGCAGCATGCATGCACTCGATCATGTGCAGCGCATATGGTCGCGTTTGTGTTGCTGATTTTTTGGCTGTTGTGTATCGGTACATGCATGCAGCAGCTAGCTATTATTTTATGGTAAACTATGATTTAGAAATAACACTAGCTAGCTTTCTCGAACGAAAAAACTAGTGCAGCGCGTGTTTTGCTTTATGTAGTGGACGAGGTGTACGTGATGCTAGATTAGTGCAGCGCGTGTGTTGCCTGGTAGGAAAATAATAGTACGATACGATCTGTTTGAAAAACAAAATAGTACGACACGATCACACGCGGCCACGCCGAAGTATAGAAAAGAAAGACATATCGAGAATGGGACGGTGCCGTGCAGATCTGACTACATACTTAATGATTGGAGAGATTAACACATATATAATTTGCACACACATGGAAATAAAAATAGCGTGGATCGCTAGCTAGACTAATCTGTACGAAATGAAAAAAGAAAGACCGGCATAAAACAGAAAAATAAAGCTAGAAGTCTGGATTAAAAATTGTTCAACACAGGAATCTCATGGAACGAGAATTTGTCGTCCGAAAAAAACAAATATTGTTCAACATCGTAGACGGTGGGGAACAGGAGCCTGAACGGAGGGGAACAACTTCCTAGATGGAGGGGAACAACATTGTAGATGGTGGGAACAAGAGCCTGGACGAAGGGGAACAACTGCCTAGACGGTGGGGAGCAGGAGCCTGGATGAAGGGGAACAACTGCCTAGACGGAGGGGAACAACATCGTAGACGGTGGGGAACAGGAGCCTGGACGGAGGGGAACAACTGCCTAGACGGAGGGGAACAACATCGTAGATGGTGGGGAATAGGAGTCTGGACGGAGGGGAACAACTGCCTAGACGGAGGGGAAACATCGTAGACGGTGGGGAACATGAGCCTATACAGAGGGGAACAACATTGTAGACGGTGCGGAACAAAAGGAACCAAATTTTCAGAACAACTCACTCTACACTAGGGAACAACGAAAATAGACGGAGAGGAACAACACACTAGAAAGATGGGAACAACAACCTAAACGGGTGGGAACAACAAAATAGACGATGGGGAACGACACACTAGAAAGATGGGAACAACAATCTAGACGGGTGGGAACAACAAAATAGACAGAGGGGAACGACACACTAGACAGATGGGAACAACAACCTAGACAGATATGAACAACAAAATAGACAGAGGGTAACTACACAGTAGACAGATGGGAACAACAAATTAAATGGAGGGGGAACAATAGATTACATGGTGGAGAATAACAACCTAGATGGAGAGTAACAAGAGACTAGACACAAGGGAACAACGACCTAGACGGAGGGGAACAACGACCGACACAAAGGGGAACAATGGCATAGAAAAAGGGAAACAATGACCTACACAGAGCGGAACAATAACCAACACGGAGCGGAACAACAACCTACACGGAAGGGAACAACGGCCTAGACGGAGAGGAACATCGATCGACACGGAGGGAAACAATGTACTAGGAAAAGGGAAACAACGACCTACACCTGAGTTTTAACAACGACCTACACGAAAGAGAACAACGACCGAGACGAAGGGGAACAACGACCAACACAGAGGGGAACAAATGTCCTAGAAAAAGGGAAACAACGACCTACACGGAGCGGAACAAACGACCTACACGAAAGGGAACAACGACCTAGATGGAGGGGAACAATGGCCTAGAAAAGGGAAACAACGATCTACACGGAGCGGAACAACGACCTACACGAAGCGGAACAACGACCTACACGGAAGGGAACAACGAACTAGACGGAGGGGAACAATGATCGATACGGAGGGGAACAACGACCTACACGGAGCGGAACAACGACCTACACAGAAGGGAACAACGGCCTAGGCGGAGGGGAACAGCGACCGACACGGAGGGGAACAATGGCCTAGAAAAAGGGAAACAACGATCTACACGGAGCGGAACAACGACCTACATGGAATAACGGCCTAGATGGAAAAAAGAAATAAAACAAAAAAATAAAAAATTAGAAAAGAAAAATTAATAAAAAAATGTAAGAAAGAAGAAATAAAATAACAAGAAGTTGTACATTTATAAAAGAATGTATAGTAAGAAAGAAGAAAAAAGAAAAAAATAAAGGAAAGAAGAAATGAAACAAAGATGAATGATAACATGAAAAAGAAAAAGAAATGAAAGAAGAACAAAAAAGAAAAAAATAAAGACGTACATGTAGTGGTAGAATGAAAAAGGGAAGTCAACCAACGAAACCGCACAGGGAACAGGCATGCACGTACGGGGATTCATTGCTTCAAGGCACAGCGGCCAGCCTGGCAGTTTGTGCGCTCGCTCATGAATCGTGATCAACTCTGGCTCCCTCGTTCGCGATTAACGGGCCAAGCCCACGGTAGGAAAGCTTCAGCGAACCGTATGTACGGAGCGCGCGCGCGCTAGGGAGCATTCTCCCCTTCAACCCGAGCAGCCCTGCATACCCCTTCGCTCCTCCACTCTTCTTCCTGTTGTCGTCTTCTTCGGTAGAGGCACGAGCCTCTCGTGCTCGCCTTTCCCCGGTCGCTGTCTCCCCCACAACCACTCCCTCCACCTCTCTTTTAATCCCCATCCGAGCCACAGAAACCCTAGTGTTTCTCCTCCCTCGCGCCGCCGCCTCCCATCTCTCCTCTTGTTTTGTTTCATCTTCTCTGTGACCAACGAAGAACACTGCCACCATCCTCCCCGCCATGGCGCCGCCGCTACAGACCGCCCCTCGCCGAGCTAAAACCACCGTTAGATGCGCCTCGTCGTTCTCTTCGTCTGGGTATAAGGAATCGAGCCGGGAGCCCTCTAATCAAGCGCACGGTCGCCGATTCTCCGCGCCGGTCGGTGTGCTTCTTCTTCGATTCCGGCCGCCCTCGTCCTCCTCTGGCCAAACCGAGCTTACCTCCGGCTGTTCCGTGACCAGGCGCACCCTCGACGCTCTCGCGCTCGTCCTGTTTCGCACGCAGCCGTCAAGTTCTTCTTCAACCAGGTCCTCCGCCATGAACGCCATGCCTGAGCTCTGCCTCCGCTTGGTTCAACTTGCTCCGCACCTTCCTTTTGACACGAACTTAACAGCAGCTCAATGGTTCGTCCTCTACTCCTCGATCTGTACATCTTTGGTTCGAATCCTCACCCTGGCGAAATAATCCAACCTTTTTCCTTGTTTTTACTCCAGATCTAGCGCAGAGAGAAGCTTCTTTTTGCTTAGGGCCTCTCCAATTTCAACATCAGCAAGCAGCCTAGCTGGTTCGTTCCCTTGACAGCCCGTGGAGATCCTGGGTTCAATTCCCACTTCTGGCTAATTAACCCTTTTTCTTTTGTTCTCTTGTTTCCTGAATCAGATCTGGCAGCACCGAGGGGCCTCGGCCCAGATCCTCCGTCCCTGATCAACGCCCAGTGCGGCCCAGCCCAATCTCACGCCAAAGCTGACCAGTTCCGGCCCAGGACAGCGCAGGTCCGACCCAGTTCGTCCTGGCCCTTTTTTCTGTTTTTCCTGAAAATTGCTGCACATATTTATATCTTGCAAAAATCATATCTCACAAACCGTAACTCGAAATAAAATATATTTTATATGAAAATTGATCAGAAAAACATAAGGAACATGAATATGTCATCCATATGCCTGTTTGCATCTTGCATCATGTCGAGACGTGATAGTTCGTGCATACCACCTAACATATATGCGGAGTATTTCGGACGCCGACTATGGTTTCCCCGCTCCGTTTAACTTTGAAGTAGCGCACCCTTGCCATGTTGTACCATGCTAATCCACCCTTAAATTTGATGATAGAAAATGCAACTCCAACCTAATTTGTGTGTCCGGGGTTCCGACTTCGATTAATTTGGATAAGTTGCATCGCCGCATCATGTTTGCCATGTCATGCATGCATACCATATCATGAGCATGCCGATTCTTCTGCCGTAGTAGTAAGATTTGCATCCGATGTGTGTTCCAGCATTTGCTTCTTCCCGGATAGGATCACGAAGTGGTGCAGTGAGATACGCCAAGTTCTCCGGATGTCCCTCGGCAAGCTTTAACAGGCAAGCATTTCCCTTATACTCCCGCCCGCAAGTCGCTCACCTATTTTATTTTGCCTTCTCCCTCATGCTATCCTTAAGTTGCGTTCTTGTCACGTGTCCTTTCCACTTGTTACCTCAAGCAGCCCATATTGCCACCACCACCTCCTACGGCTATTGTTTGGTTATCGAGTCTGCCCTTGCGAGTCGTAGTGCATGCTAGTGCTGTTTTATCTCATTACCTTTATTGTTATCTTATCGGGTTATATGTTGGGAAGAATCATGGTTACTTTAGTTGTTGATAATTGTTTAGCGGAGGCATCGGTGGGTCAGCTGCTCGTTTTGTGACGGCTCACTTGTTTTTTCTAAATATCTTAGGACCCCGAGTTCTTGTTATCTGTTCCGAGACTGAGCGCTCTAACCACACGTGGGTATGCTTACCGGGTCTCCCCTCGACCACTGCCGGAATCTACATCTTTGTCCAGTGGCCACAACTAGTTTGAAGGTTTTGTTTCTCCCGGGCGTGCAAGCTTGTTTCTTTGTGGTCAGATGATATGATGTTAGTTTTGGGGAAGCTATGTGCCTTGTAACCCCGTTGTCTCTTGCACGCTCGTAGGATGCGGTGCCACTGTGAAGTGGTCATCCCGCTGGGCACTGTCCACCTAGCACGCAGTCGCAATAGCTGAGTCCGCTTCGGAGCACGGCCGGACTCTGATACGGGTTTAACTTAGTTAGGTGGCTTCCTGGACATTGTTGTAGTGAAGGAGAGTGCGTGTCGTGATATCCACCTGTCGTAAGTGGGTTGAGCGTGCGTGTGGGCACATTTGGGCACCCCTGCAGGGTTACAATCTTATCGATAAGCCGCGTCCGCGGTTATGGACGACTTGGAGCTGTATGACTTGACCATAGACAACTTACACATGTTGTTTCAATCATAATAACTTGTGTAGTAAGTTAGCACAACTTCAATAATAAATGGTTAAAACTTGACAACCGTGTGGGTGCCTTTGTAAGTATTTCTTTGCGAAGGGGGAAAGTATCGGCTGTGTTATGTTTGCAGAGTATAGAACTGTTAGTTGTGCGCTCTCTCACCTTCTCTGATTAGACGAATGTTGTAGAGTGTCTCTATAGGTTTTTAGTGCTTGCGCGCTGCCGCTTAACCCCACCATATTGCCTATGACGTTCCTCTTGCGTCCTCTAAGTCCCCTGCGTGCCTCAAGTACAAAGGACGACTGGTTGACGAATGCTTATACGTCTTGAAGTCTTGTTAAGTACGAATCCGTACTTATTGCTGCTTCTACGGGATATAACCGGGCAGGTATGAAGATATGTTCGATGAAGACGACGTTAGCAAGGTTACCCTTCCGGCTTGGCCTGGGCAGGGTTATGGACGCCATCGTTTCACTACTAGGAAAAAGCCTATAGGTGGAGGCAATATGTGCCGGCGCACCACCTTGCACGTGCGCCGGTGGGAAGTGTTGCCGGCGCACCCCTTTTCCGCCGCGCCGGCGATGGAGGCATACTGCCGGCGCACCTTCGGAAATGACGCGCCGGGGACAAAGTTTGGCGGTGGGCTCGCCGGTTCGCCAGGCCCAGAACATTGCGCGCACAAGACCGCCTCAGGAGCGCGCCGGCGGTAAATTTCTATTGCCGGCGCGCTCCCGGGCCGGTGCGAAGTTGTTTCTGGCCCGGCTCGGCGATAGAGCCGGATCGGCGACATCACGGCGCACCCGTGCCATGGTGCGCCGGCGCAGAACTGGCGCTTATTTCGCTCAACAACCACTCCCCCCACTACTACCACTCCACTCCTCCACACAACCCGACCCTTCTCCCAACCCACCTATTTTTTGCCCATTTCTATCCCAGATTTAGCCAATTTGACCAAACAAAATTATATTTTTTTACCAAATCTTCCCTTCCTACATGCATCTCCCACATCCCCCTATGTAGATCTAGATCTACTATCCCGCATTGACCGCTCAATCTAGATCTAGATCTAGAAAGTCGGCTTCCATACGCCGTGGTAGCGGCGCGACGTCTCGATCTTGTTGACGAGTATATCAAACCAATAGGTGATTAATGAACAAATTGAGGAATGAAATCAACGTATATTGGACATTAATTTGAAGCAAAGCTCGTGTGTGGCATATATATATGTTGTGTTTGTGCTTGTGCTTGTGTGTGTTGTTGGCGTTGAAAATGAGTTGCCAACGTTGCGCCGAAATGTTGATTCTTTAAGTTTCCGTTTCGGCACATTTCTGGCGCTCCTGTGTCCTACCGTGTAGGAAGGTCATGCCGAAATTTTCCGTGAAAACTATACCGACGAATGCATGGTTCTAATCAATTATGTAATCTTACCACGCAGGCGATAATGGTTATCGAGATGAGTGAAAGCATCGTGATGAGATATCTGAAACACGCGATCATCGACATGTATGAAAATAACCGCACGGAGGTATTGTGTCCGTGCCGGAGATGCAAACGAGGGAAATGGGTTGACCCGTATTCAGGCAAATTGCGTGGGCACCGCTCACTAATGGTTTCATGCATGGACACACTCAATGGATGAGTGATGATGGCGCGGAGGTCAATGGGGCGACGGCAGCAGTGGTAATAATGGTCAAGAAGAAGGAGGGCATCATGATATTGATGACGATGAAGAGCTTGTCGCACAGGACGATAACCTTGACGACGACAATAACCTTGACGACGATGAAGAGGTGCCGCTAGCTTCAGCCGTGCGGGACCCTCATCTTCAAGATCTGCTTCTCGAAAAGACGAAAGGCGCCAAGCGGAAATCAAAGCTTGAGCAACTCGAGATAGACTCGAATACTCCGTTGTACGACTCAGGTCGCGGGTTGGGGGAGTCTCGCTTGAGAGTAGCTCTCGATGTGCTGCAGATGAAGGCGAAACACGGATGGACAGACACAAGCGTCGACGACATCCTGGAATACGTGAAAGATCTCCTTCCTGCCGGGAACACGTGTCCCGGTAGTCTAGCCGAGGCCAAGAGAATCACGTGCCCTCTCGACTTACCCCACGAAAAGTATCACGCCCGCATCAACGACCGTATCATGTATCGCAAGGAGCACATGGACAAGACCAAATGTCCCGTGTGTGAAGCTGAACGGTACAAGAAAGGGAAGAAGAAAGCTCCTCGGAAAGTTGTGTGGTACTTCCCGCTCGCCCCGGCTTCAACGGTTCTACGCGACCGCAAGGAAGCAAAGCTCATGCGCCGGCACGCAGAAAGAAAGGAGGCGTGTTGAATGATAAAGAGCGGATTGAGCACCCAAGGCCGATGCACCCTTCGGATGCAAGCTGGAAAGCATTAGACAATGAATTCGGAAGTTTTGGGGCAGATCCCGAAACATCAAAGTTGGGTGCGAGCACGGACGGATTCAATCCGTTCGGAAACCGTAGCAAAGACACATAGCACATGGCCCGTGTTTGTATGGATCTACAACCTCCCGCCCGGCCGTGCATGAAGAGGAAGTACATACAGATGAGTATGCTAATTCAAGGGCCAACACAAACCAGGAAACGATATCAACATGTATCTCGAACTATTAAAGGAGGAGCTTGAAACGTTGTGGGCGGAGGAAGGGGTAGATACATGGGACGCCGTCGCGGAAGAATATTTCCCTTTGAGAGCCGCGTTGATCACGACGGTGCAGGACTACCTCTGATACGGTTACATTTCGTGCCGGGTGTGCCATGGACACAAGGCATGTGTCGTGCATGGAAGAGACGATGTTTTTGCGGCTTGGTAAGGATCCCGCTCTTCGAAAACAGCTTTACATGGGGCATCGAAGGTGGCTACGTAAAACCGACCGTGGAGAAAGCGTGGAGATCCGTTCGATGGTACAAATGAACCCCGAGGACCTCCACGTAAGAAGAGCGGCGAAGAGATCGATACATTACCGAAAGGTTGGAAGGAGTGCTCGCGCCGGAAAGATTCGTCAAAAGCCCGGAGAGAAGAAGAAGAAAAAGGAAACGACGCCGCTCATTGGTGTATGGAAAAGGAGGTCCGTGTTTTGGGACTTGCCGTCTTGGAAAATTCTCGATACACCTCACCGCCTTGATGTCATGCATATTACAAAGAACGTGTGCGAGAGCTTGCTTGGCACTCTTCTCAACATGCCGGACCGGACCAAAGATGGGCCGAAAGCAAGACACGACATTCGAAAGTTTTGGACATCGTGGAAGAGCTTCATCCCGCCGGCCCAAGAGGGACAATCGGAGGAGGAGGCGGACGGCGGTCGAAGCGCAAAAGGATTAAGCGGCCAGACTATTACCGTCCCCCTCCCCGCTTCACTTTTAGTCCCGCCGAGGTCGATCAATTTTTCAATTGCCTTGTAGGAGTCGAGTGCCCTTCTGCTACTCCGGGCTAATAAGCGGATACATGGACCCCAAGAAACGAAACTTCGCGGCATGAAGTCTCATGACCGTCACGTGATGATGACGCTGCATTCTTCCAGGTTGCAATCCGAGGTATAATGGATGACCATGTCCGTGCAACGCCGATCGGGCTCGTAACTTCTTCGACGTCATAACTCTAAGTCGATAAGCGTGAAGAAACTCACAAGGCTCCAGGAAGAGATCGTGGTGATCCTATGTGAGATGGAGATGTACTTCCCGCGCATTCTTTGACGTGATGGTCCATCTCGTTGGTCCATATCATGGATGATATCGTCGATCTAGGGCCGGCATTCTTACACAACATGATGCCGTTTGAAAGAATGAATGGGGTCATTAAAGGATACGTTCGTAACAGTCACATCCGGATGGAAGCATCGTACAGGTACGGCTCACCGAAGAGTGCATCTCTTTACGCATGAATTATCTAGACATCGAGGACCCCGTTGGTTTGCCTCAAAACAAGCACCTCCGCAGTTCGAGGGAGTAGGCCACAAAAATGGAAGGAAGGAACCGCACGTGCACATGTCCAGTCGGACTTCCGACTTTGACAGTGGCCAACTTAGTAGCGCTACAACACATTGACTTGATCGATCCTTGGTTGAAAGAGCACAAAACCATGATAGAGAACAAAGTGGCAAGCCGATGATGACGGAAGGTAAATATACAGAGAGCACAACTCCTCTTTCGCGCCGGTTCAAAGACCACATTGATGCTAATCCCCCACCAATGGATTCGACAAGGATAAACTAGTATTGGCCTTGTCACATGGCCCCGCGCCCAACATCATGACTTACCAAGCGTACGATATCAACGGTACACATTCTACACTAAGAAAAAGACAAGAACAAGTGTTTACCGTAACTCGTGGGTAACGATGGATTCCTGGACGGGTGACGTAAAGACTAGATACTACGGAAGAATCGAGGAAATCTGGGAGCTTAGCTAATGGGGAGAAAGTGCCGATGTTCCGTATCAGATGGGTTAAGAGCGTCCGAAAAGAAGACCGGTATTTCACCACCATGTTTCTACCCGAAGCCAACAAATCAAAGTCCACGAACGCCACCGCGCAGAATGAGCCATGGGTACTGGCAGAACACGTGCACCAATGCTTCTTCATAACCGACCCATCCAAGCCTAGCCGTGTTATCGTGAGGAGAGGCAAGAGGACCATCGTCGGAATGGATGGAGTCGCCAACGAGGAAGACTTAGAAGGACAAGTCGGAGACCCAATGATGGAAGAATCCGAGGACGAAGAGACAACATACACCACAAGAAGAAGCAGGACCACGCTACCGAGGTCAGGTCGACCCTTCAAAAGAAGAAGTCACGACACGGGGCTAAATTATTCAACGACGAGCAAGAAAAGCAAGAAGAAAGCGAAACACTCTTCTCAATCGATGATGTAAAACTTTATTTGCAATCTATAACTCATATTTTGTGTAATTCATAACTACTCATATGGTCATGGCCAATATATAACTAATATTAATGTTGTGTTAATGTTGTGTTTGTCAACATGTATAACTCATATTTTTTGCAATGCATAACTCATATTTTTGTAATGCATAACTCATTTTTGTATAGGATTTGGGGGAAAAGAAAAGAAACATAAAAGAAAGTGAAAACAAATAAAGAAATGAAGAAAAAGAAAATAAAAATAGAAAAGTAAATGGCCATCCAGTGGGGGACAAGTCCCAGTATAGTCGGATCGATCTTATTGCCGGTGCACCACCTGTTTGGTTCGCCGGGGGTATGATTGTCCCCGGCGAACCAAACAGCTGGTGCGCCGACAATAAGGTCGATCCGGCTATACCTGGGACTTAACCGCACCACACGACCCTTCTCTCCCTCCCAGGTATAGCCGGATCGATCTTATTGCCGGCGCACCAACTGTTTGGTTAGCCCGGGGTAAGATAGTCCCCCGCGAACGAAACAAATTGGTGCGCCGACAATAAGGTCGATCCGGCTATACCTCGGGACTTAACCGCACCACACGACCCTTCTCTCCCTCCCCAATTCCCAATCGAGACGAACCCTACCGCGCCATCGTCCGATCTCTCGCTCCGCCACCATCGATCCGCCCTCGCGCCGTCGTCCCACGCCACGGAGAGGAGCTGCCGCGCAAGGAGGAGAGGAGCCGCCGCGCAAGGAGGAGGAGAGGAGCCGCCGCGCAAGGAGGAGGAGAGGAGCCGCCGCGCAGGGAGGAGAGGAGCCGCCATCGATCCGCGCCCCTTCGCCGTCGTCCCACGCCACTGAGAGGAGCAGCAGGGCGTCGCCACCATCACCGTTCGTAAGAACCCCTCTCCCTTCCCCGACCTCTTCCTTCCCCTCTCCATCCCCCTCTTCCTTCCCTCTCTCGCCCTAATTCTAGTTCTTCAAGTAGCTCCCTTCTTGCATTAGTTCTTGCGTAGCTCACCGAAAATTTGTACATAGAATTGCTTGCGGAAGAAAAATTAAAATGAAAATCAAATGAAATGATGCTCGTATGCTTGCCAATGCTTGCATTATGAAAATAAAATGGGGCATTTACCTATCGCTAAATTGGTTTTGCTATTGAATTTGATGCTTAGATGCTTGCAAATGGGGCATGTACCTAATGCAATTTTTTAAAAAATGTTGTAGCTACCGGTTTAGTGTAGGTTTCATTCTCTCGGTTCATTTCAAAAATGATGAAATGAGCACTTTAGTGTTTAATTCATTCTCTCGTTCCCCTATTTGGATGATTTTATTCATCCACACATATTTAGTGTGTTACGAATTAAACCAAAGGTGCATCTATTGATTATGGAGGAGCTCTGGCATTCTTTCAATTATCAAGTCCATGATTATGGACGAGCTCTGGCATTCAATCAAACAGAAGTGCTATTTTAATTTCACATTTTTCTTTAGTAAGAAGCTCATGTGGGCCTTTGTGCTATTTTAATTCATGGTTGGTTTAAGCAATGAGATAAAACTGCCATCGCTTATTGGTCCTCGTGGGCATGCCGATGCTCATAACAATAATAAAATGCAAAAAATTGTAAATGCCGCCAAGTTGGAGGATTCATTCTCTCGGTTCATTTAAAAAAGTGATGAAAAATGGTCATGCTACTCCTCTTGGTTGATTTAGTTGGTTAATCAAAATGCTTGGTATCTCAAGTTGAGATTTTGCATGCTCTGGTTCATTTTTGCATGCTCATTTTTTTACAGACTAGAATACATGGTGAAAAAAGAAAATGAAATGATTGTTGGAGAAGAACTAGGCACTAGGCAGTATGTTAGTTTTTCATTTCATTTAAATGAAAATGAATAACCTGTTGGAGAATAACATGTATTTCTAATGCACCTAGTTCATCTACAGAGCCATCTCACAAATGCTTGGTTCATTTAACTTGTTGGAGAATAGATGTTCATCCTATTCTATAAATTCTATAGATGTTTGGTTGGCTGAAATTTCGGTTCAATTCATTCTTTTAAGTGTCGATGTTGATGATGTGCTACCACTAGCTAGCTAGTGGTTAAATCTTGTAAGTGCTATTTCGGGATCATTTTCTTGTGGTTTGGCATCATAATAAAATGCTAGCAAGTTATTGATGGTTATGATGAAATGAAAATGAAAATCAAGCTGCTCCCCTACCGTAATATAAGTGATTAAGTTGACTCGGTTGAGAGTTATTTTGTATGATCTTCAAGTGATTTATTTTGACATAAGTTGGTCCCTACCGTTTTTTGCTCCCGTACCATTTGGAAGTATGCCTTGTCTTGTCGGCAAGTATTGTGCAATATGGAGAAAGACCAAGACGTGTTATAAATGTGTAAATTGCTGCCGAAATGATGCAAAACGCACAAGTGGTCAGCTAAAGATGTTAGAAATCAAAATGTCCGAACAAATCAATTTGCATGTATTTCTTTCTTATTTGTATTGACTGCCTGATCGGATATCAAGAAATAGGTTGTGTCTTGCGTACAATAACTTCGTGTGGGAAATAATGGTGTCGTTGCTTGCACTCTTGTGTAGTTATGTGTATCATCGTATCGCTTCTTTATTTGTTTTCTTTGCTTTTTTCCCTATATTCAAGTGCTTCCTTTTTTTCAATTAATCATATTGATGTAAGGTTGCTTCACTGCTTCGTAGGGCTTAGGGGACAGATAAATAGGAGGTTAATAACTTTAGAAGAAGTTAAACAAAGATACAAACTAAATCACTTATATTATGTCAAAATAAATCACTTGAAGATCATACAAACTAACAAACCGCAATAGTAGTTATTATTATGTATTATGATGGTTATGGTGAAATGAAAATGAAAATCAAGTCGCTCCCCTACCGTAATGGTCAAGTTATATTGTCTCTCGTTTATGGTGATGGTTATGGTGTTCATGGCTATATATATGTGAATTGCATTTCATTACACGTGGATTGAGTTGCTATTGAGTGCCGAATGTCGATTCATTTCCGTTCCGGCAATTCTAGCACTCGGCATGACCAATTTTTAGCAAAGGTCATGCCGAATTTTTCCGTGAATTCTAACTCTTTTTCATCTTCTATTAGTGCAAGCCACCATGTCGTCTCAAGAAGAGTTAGAGGAGCACTACAATAGGCACTTCTTTAGGACGGAGGAGGATGCCGAGGCCGCCGGTGTTGGCGGCGACGAGGACCATGAGATGGAGGATGCCGCCGGGGGTAGTGCCGACGAGCCGAGCGGCAACGAGGCAAGCGATGCCGCCGGGGGTAGTACCTACGAGCCTAGCGGCGATGAGGCAACCGGCGCCGCCGGGGGTGGCGGCGAGACAAGCGGCGACGATCCTAGCGGCGCCGCCGGGAGTAGTGGCACCGGGACAAGTGGAGCCAAGAGGCCGCGGAAGGCAAGGCGCCAAAACACGGTCGGCACCGGCAGAGACACAATCATAGAGGTGGACCCCGCCGCTGGTTTGCCGGTGGAGCCTAAGGATGTTGCCAAGGGGTACGGCAACCAATCGGCATGTATCCTCCGAGAGGTCGTCAATCTCAACGAGACGGACCTCCGAGCCGAGAGCAAAGCGCCTTTGCGAGCCCGGCTCATTGCGAGGTTGCACGCACGATACAAGTTCCTAGGCGACTACGCCTCCGGTCATCAAACCAACAACATTGTGAACTCACAAGCCCTCCGAAGTTCACCAAACACCTCACAGCCTATAAGTACATGGTGCGGAAGCTGATTGCTGAGGGCAAAGGTTTCGAAGAGGTCCACTCCGCCTTTCCGCATGTCACCCAGGCGGACTTTGATGCTTTTGTGGCCAATGAAGAGCTACAAGCAACCAAGAATCGCGAGTTGTGGGGGAAGGAAATGCGGGAGCTTAACATCGGCAACCACAACCTTGGGAGCCGTGGGTACGAGGGAAAGGAGTCCTATTGGGCGAAGGAGGACGAGGCGTATGTAAATGCCGGCATTGAGAACCCCTGGCTCAAGTACAAGGACCCGCTTGAAAGAAGATTCATCAGGTCCCGGTACCATAAGAAGAAACTAACCGGGGAACTTGTCACGGACCCGAAGGTCGTAACCGACATAATTTGGTTCACGAACGACCGAAGGTCCTCGGCGTTGGAGAAAACTGGTAAGCAATTTACCGGATTAATTAGATCAAGTATCGTTCATATAATAGTAGCAACATTTCTAAATGGTTCGCGTTTCTTCCGCAGGAAGAAGAAAGACAAAGACTTTCTCAAGGTGACGAAGGCTCCTCGTCCCAGGCGTCGACGGGCAGGGTAGCATGGGACAAGCCTCTCGTACGGGCGCTAAACATCGTTAATGAGCATTCACCGACGAGAAGGCCGCATAGAGGCCGTGTGGTCGGCGCCTGCATTGTGCTACAAGCATGGTCACTATGGCTTGTCGTCTGCGGCCGATAAAAATGCGCGTAATGAGAGGAAGCAGCGGGAGGCTTAGGAAATGAGGGAGTCAATCCTAGCCCAAGTCCAAGCTGGTTTGGTACCGCAACTGGTACCGCAACTCAAAGCTACACTCGTACCTGAAGTCAAAGCTAAAGTCGCCGCTTCAGTCCAAGCAGATTTCAACGCTCTACAAGCGTGGTATGAGGGTGGCAAACAAGGCCCCCCCCCCGAAAATGCAAGTGGTTAGCTTCAACTACAGAAGAACTCGATGGTGCCGCCGTCACGCCGCAATGACAATGTTATAATGGAGACTCCTCCCGCCGCCGGCAATGCCGCCGGGTGCTAGGGATTCACCGTCCATGCCGGGTAGCAGCCCCTCCGCCACTTGCACGCCCGCCGCCGCATGTGCTGGCCCGTCGACATTAGCCGAGCTCAACGCCCTCACGGTAATTAACTAATGTGTACATCAAGTTAATATATTAGTTTCGTCATCCTTGCCCTCTCTCTAACGCCATACACATGTTCTCGCAGGCGCTCTCGACGCCATGCACCTTCTTGATGAGAGTAAACGACGAACTCAAAGACGTCGCGAGGGGGTCCATCCTTCGGCCCCTGGATAAGAAGTGGCACACACGAGATATCGCGGATGACGTTTACCAGGTTGAAGTGGATCGGGCGTTACCGGGCTATGAGGATTTGTTTCCTCCTAATCAACCGCATGGTGCCGATGACGATAGCCCGTTGAATCTGGCCTCACTGAAGGGTTGGGCATCGCTATGGCCGAAGACCCTAATTCGGATCAACACCTACTCGGGGTCGACGGCAAGCAAAGACAAGCACCTTGCGGCGCCACATGTCGCCGTCCCTCCACGACAGCCCGGCCGGCGCCCGTGGTCATCGCCCCACCGTAACGGCCACCGCGCCGAGAGGTCGGGCCGCCCCACCACAACAGCACTGCGCCGAGAGGCCGAGGAATACGAACGTGACAACTTCCAATGGGATATTCCTACGTCTTCACAAGTTGTCCATGAGGATGCGCCGGCTTGAAATATGTGTGCTACAAGAAGTCGTTCGATTCTCAAGAAACTACCGAGGAGGAAAATCCCGAGGAGGTCGCCACCGCCACCGTCAAAAAATATGTTGAGCCCAAACACACACCGTGCTACGGCCACTACGGCCATGGAGGGTCCATCAGTACAACCCAAGAAGAGGAAGAGGCAAAATAAGAAGGACGCCCAAGACAAGGCGGCGGCGGCCAAATCCAAGGACAAGGTCCCACTCCTTGACAAGTTGCGAAACAATTGGCGACCTCTGCATCACTTGGGTCAACCGATGCTACCGGAGCATGTCGTGAAGAAACTCACCCCGGATATGAGGAGCTTGCATGAGACTGTCTTGCATGTGGAGAACCTTCTTCTCAAATCAAAAGATCCTGGTTACCCTCTCTTGGTGGCGAAGGTGCCAACTGGCATGAACTTCGTCGAGAAGTACCCCGCGGACTTGTGCTTCATCCGGTTCAACGACATCTTCGCATCTATCGCATGCAAGCGCTCCACTTTAGTGTGGTTCGCCTAGTTGCTCTTAGCTTGTCTCGCCCGCATTGTTAAGGAGGAGACGCCGACCATCGCGATAATGGACCCCTTCTATATGCGGGAGAGCATCATCTCGCAACGCCGGGGATCGGCGATTGCCACCCAACAGTCGAGGATTTCATGCCGGCGAACATTAAAAGGGCGCCATTCTCATCCCTTACTTCCCCGAGTAAGTAATCACTCGCTAGTCCCCCATTACCATTCTATCCTATATCTCCATTTGCATTTCCAAAGGTTAATCCGTGTGTTTTCCGCAGAGACAAGTTCTGCACCCTCATCGTCGTGCACCCGCAACACTCGCATGCGCCTATCTCGACTCGGGTAGGGACCACAAGAAAGACTACACCCACATCAATGCCCTTCTCAATGATGCTCTCACCGGCTTCGCCAACAAGGCAGCCCCTCAAAGTAGAGAGGAAATCCCGAGGAGGCTTGGTCTTAACCCACACAATCAACTTCCCCGCCTCGTGCGCCGACACCCGACAATGGGATGGACGCGTGGTACGCCATCCTTCGAGATGCAGGAGTACATAAAGTACGCAGATGACATGTTGCCGCAGAGAATCTCGTAAACAGGTTTGCAAACATGGCGGATGTCCCCGATAGAGAGATTAGAAAGAACTGGGGTCGCATCCACAGCTTCATTTGCACGATAATCCCGCAGGATGTCAACAATAGGTGCAGCGAGTTCTTCTACGGCTACGGTCTACCACCTAATGACGAGATAGAACTCCGCTTGGAGATGTCGCGTGCTTTGAGAGGCCGTTCAACTCGCTTGATGGCCGCCGTCCATTCCCCCTAGGCGTACAACCCGATCCTACGACGGGAACACTTGCTAAAGCTTGAACGATATGTCCTTGAACTTCCGTACCGTAATAATTGCTATATATTCCCATAGAATCGACTAGTTGCTTTTATTTAGTTGTATGAATGTGCATGTGAACATGTGTCTATAGTTTCATTTACTTTGCTATATATTTCAAGATTATGGCGTACATGGCTTAATAATTATTTGCATTTACTCGACCACTACTTGCCTCGTATTTGGAGTTCTCCGATGATTAGAATGTTCGGTCACTCGTACACTCGGGGTGGAGCCGTGAGCCTTGGTGCGACGGCCACAAGTATCAATCTATTGTGCATCCTACCTAGCCTCACCGACTCCATCCCCGGATGTTAATATTTGTTTCGACCGACAAAGTATGAGGCACGCTATTTAATTCGTACTACTTGTCTTCTATTTGAGTTCGCACTTCTTAATTGCATTGGCCGATGATTAAAATGTTCGGTCACTTGTACACTCCGGGGTGGGGCTAGTGAGGCTTGGTGTGATGGCCACAAATATCAATCTATTGTGCATCCTACCTAGCCTCACTGACCCCATCCCTGTATGTTATTATTTATTTCGACCAACAAAGTATGAGGCACATGCTATTTAGTTCATACTACTTGTCTCTTATTTAAGTTGGCACTTGTTCATTGCATTGGTACTAACGTTTTACTTGTCTTGTGAATGGAGATGCCGACGACATATGTCGTGTACAAGGGGAGGGTTCTGGAGTCTACGACGATCGGGAGGACCGTCGGAGACAGGTGCACCGTTTCGGGGCAACAGCTACAAGGGATACCCCAGTAGGGTGGAGGCGGAAGGAAGATACGCCCGTTATCTAGCGGGAGAGATGAGGGACATGAGGAGGAACCGGATGAAGACCATGGCCTTCGTGATGATGGTCATCATGACCATGTTGGTCATGTTCTATGTGATTGTAGTTTAGGTTAGGACCTACATTGTGAGGTGTATGACGATACTTGTGACGACTATGTACCGAGACTTCTAACTTTGTGAAACTTCGTCGTTCGGTGTTGCATATGCACATGTGTTGTATGAATCAACACATTCCGGAACGAGACTTGCGTAATTGTGTATTGATACCGAAATGAAACTTGGCTCTCTATGTGCTTCTCATATTGCATGTAATGCTGTCTAAATATGAACTGCGTTGTAAATATATACTGCTGTCAAATATGTATTGTAATATGCTAGAAAAAAGCTGTAATATGAATTTTTGAATATAATTACCGGCGCACCTAAATGCCCTACTACCGGCGCACGTGGCATGCGCCAAAGGCCGGAAGACCTATCGCCGGCGCACCGCACGTGCGCCGGTGGAATTTGGCTTTGGGCGAAGCTTGGGTGGTGCGCCAGCAAGCCGACATATCGCCGCAAGATCGCTCGGTGCGCCAAGAAGTGGCCATTTATCACCGGCGCGTTCGCACCGGCGGGCTCGTGGTGCGCCGGCAATGGGCCTTTTAGGTTCGCCGGCGGTAGGCCTTTTCCTAGTAGTGTTTATCTTCAGGACTCTTAGTCCAATTTGTATCTTGTCCGTACTCGGACGTATTCGATCTTCTGTATGATTTGGATCTTTGTATTGTATATTTGTATCTTGACTCGTGGAGTCGTTGTTGTAATATATGTTCTTGTGAGCTCTATTGTAAACCTGTTGTAATGTTACTACTCGTGGTAATTCCTCTGGCATCACGTGTGCTTTGTCGCGCACGTCGTGTCGGAGGGCGTGTCGGAATCGATATCGTGCGGATTTCGGCGGGTTCGCTGGGATCCTCAGGGTACCGGTTTCGGGGCGTCACAAGTTGGTATCAGAGCCTCAGGTTGACGATACCCCACTAGTCCAGCATGTAGGATAACCTTGCCAGCGGACGTTGTGTCTAGTGTCAAAACTATTTTTTGAAAACTCGTTGGATAGATCTGATTAGCTCTGTTTTTCTCCTTATCTATATTCTTTCTCCTCTTACCTTTGCGAGTTTTGAGTCTTCTCTCTTATCTGAGTTCTCTGAGTCTTAGGTCTCTATGCGGGTTGGACGATCTTTGCCTTATCCTAATAGGTCCGATCTTCGGAGGATCCCGATGGAAGCGCATCATCAACAGCGGAACAACGACTTCTTGTCGGTGGTGTTGCCGATCAGCCTGGAGCAAGAATTCTTGTTAGTGGTGTCGAGGAGCTCGACACGTCGCCTGAAGACCCGATAGTTCACCTCTCTCCCCCGTACCTTGAGGTGGAACCTCGCGGCGAGGTTCCTTGTTAGTGGTGTCGATTGTAACGGCCCAGGATAGCACCCCTAATTAAAATTGTTTGTTGTTTTTATTTTGTGCATCATCATGCATCATGCATCATATCATCCATGGTTTCACAAAATAAAATAAAAACTATTTTATAAACCCTAACATATTTTGTTTCGCTCTTGTATGGTTTATTTAATAAACCTCCCCTTGTCTTTTTCATTCAACAAACCCTAACACCAAAACTATCTATCTTTCAAAATAAAGTGGTGCTATTGTGGTATGGTTTCAATTTGGTTTTCAAAACAGTTTGAAAAATAAAAGAAAAGGATTTTCGAAATAAAAACAGAAAACCCTAACCCATCTAACCAGGCCTCTCTCTCTACAGGCCCATCCCTCTCCCTTTTCCCTCTTCCCACCGCAGGCCCAGCGCCCACCTCCTCTCCCCATCCCAGCTTTCTTCCTTCTCTTCTTCTGGCCCAACACCGCACCTAGCCCATACCCCTTCAACCCGAGCAGCCCTGCATACCCCTTCGCTCCTCCACTCTTCTTCCTGTTGTCGTCTTCTTCGGTAGAGGCACGAGCCTCTCGTGCTCGCCTTTCCCCGGTCGCTGTCTCCCCCACAACCACTCCCTCCACCTCTCTTTTAATCCCCATCCGAGCCACAGAAACCCTAGTGTTTCTCCTCCCTCGCGCCGCCGCCTCCCATCTCTCCTCTTGTTTTGTTTCATCTTCTCTGTGACCAACGAAGAACACTGCCACCATCCTCCCCGCCATGGCGCCGCCGCTACAGACCGCCCCTCGCCGAGCTAAAACCACCGTTAGATGCGCCTCGTCGTTCTCTTCGTCTGGGTATAAGGAATCGAGCCGGGAGCCCTCTAATCAAGCGCACGGTCGCCGATTCTCCGCGCCGGTCGGTGTGCTTCTTCTTCGATTCTGGCGCCCTCGTCCTCCTCTGGCCAAACCGAGCTTACCTCCGGCTGTTCCGTGACCAGGCGCACCCTCGACGCTCTCGCGCTCGTCCTGTTTCGCACGCAGCCGTCAAGTTCCTCTTCAACCAGGGCCTCCGCCATGAACGCCATGCCTGAGCTCTGCCTCCGCTTGGTTCAACTTGCTCCGCACCTTCCTTTTGACACGAACCTAACAGCAGCTCAATGGTTCGTCCTCTACTCCTCGATCTGTACATCTTTGGTTCGAATCCTCACCCTGGCGAAATAATCCAACCTTTTTCCTTGTTTTTACTCCAGATCTAGCGCAGAGAGAAGCTTCTTTTTGCTTAGGGCCTCTCCAATTTCAACATCAGCAAGCAGCCTAGCTGGTTCGTTCCCTTGACAGCCCGTGGAGATCCTGGGTTCAATTCCCACTTCTGGCTAGTTAAGCCTTTTTCTTTTGTTCTCTTGTTTCTTGAATCAGATCTGGCAGCACCGACGGGCCTCGGCCCAGATCCTCCGTCCCTGATCAACGCCCAGTGCGGCCCAGCCCAATCTCACGCCAAAGCTGACCAGTTCCGGCCCAGGACAGCGCAGGTCCGACCCAGTTCGTCCTGGCCCTTTTTTCTGTTTTTCCTGAAAATTGCTGCACATATTTATATCTTGCAAAAATCATATCTCACAAACCGTAACTCGAAATAAAATATATTTTATATGAAAATTGATCAGAAAAACATAAGGAACATGAATATGCCATCCATATGCCTGTTTGCATCTTGCATCATGTCGAGACGTGATAGTTCGTGCATACCACCTAACATATATGCGGAGTATTTCGGACGCCGACTATGGTTTCCCCGCTCCGTTTAACTTTGAAGTAGCGCACCCTTGCCATGTTGTACCATGCTAATCCACCCTTAAATTTGACGATAGAAAATGCAACTCCAACCTAATTTGTGTGTCCGGGGTTCCGACTTCGATTAATTTGGATAAGTTGCATCGCCGCATCATGTTTGCCATGTCATGCATGCATACCATATCATGAGCATGCCGATTTTTCTGCCGTAGTAGTAAGATTTGCATCCGATGTGTGTTCCAGCATTTGCTTCTTCCCGGATAGGATCACGAAGTGGTGCAGTGAGATACGCCAAGTTCTCCGGATGTCCCTCGGCAAGCTTTAACAGGCAAGCATTTCCCTTATACTCCTGCCCCTGCAGAAGTCGCTCACCTATTTTATTTTGCCTTCTCCCTCATGCTATCCTTAAGTTGCGTTCTTGTCACATGTCCTTTCCACTTGTTACCTCAAGCAGCCCATATTGCCACCACCACCTCCTACGGCTATTGTTTGGTTATCGAGTCTGCCCTTGCGAGTCGTAGTGCATGCTAGTGCTGTTTTATCTCGTTACCTTTATTGTTATCTTATCGGGTTATATGTTGGGAAGAATCATGGTTACTTTAGTTGTTGATAATTGTTTAGCGGAGGCATCGGTGGGTCAGCTGCTCGTTTTGTGACGGCTCACTTGTGTTTTCTAAATATCTTAGGACCCCGAGTTCTTGTTATCTGTTCCGAGACTGAGCGCTCTAACCACACGTGGGTATGCTTACCGGGTCTCCCCTCGACCACTGCCGGAATCTACATCTTTGTCCAGTGGCCACAACTAGTTTGAAGGTTTTGTTTCTCCCGGGCGTGCAAGCTTGTTTCTTTGTGGTCAGATGATATGATGTTAGTTTTGGGGAAGCTATGTGCCTTGTAACCCCGTTGTCTCTTGCACGCTCGTAGGATGCGGTGCCACTGCGAAGTGGTCATCCCGCTGGGCACTGTCCACCTAGCACGCAGTCGCAATAGCTGAGTCCGCTTCGGAGCACGGCCGGACTCTGATACGGGTTTAACTTAGTTAGGTGGCTTCCTGGACATTGTTGTAGTGAAGGAGAGTGCGTGTCGTGATATCCACCTGTCGTAAGTGGGTTGAGCGTGCGTGTGGGCACATTTGGGCACCCCTGCAGGGTTACAATCTTATCGATAAGCCGCGTCCGCGGTTATGGACGACTTGGAGCTGTATGACTTGACCATAGACAACTTACACATGTTGTTTCAATCATAATAACTTGTGTAGTAAGTTAGCACAACTTCAATAATAAATGGTTAAAACTTGACAACCGTGTGGGTGCCTTTGTAAGTACTTCTTTGCGAAGGGGGAAAGTATCGGCTGTGTTATGTTTGCAGAGTATAGAACTGTTAGTTGTGCGCTCTCTCACCTTCTCTGATTAGACGAATGTTGTAGAGTGTCTCTATAGGTTTTTAGTGCTTGCGCGCTGCCGCTTAACCCCACCATATTGCCTATGACGTTCCTCTTGCGTCCTCTAAGTCCCCTGCGTGCCTCAAGTACAAAGGACGACTGGTTGACGAATGCTTATACGTCTTGAAGTCTTGTTAAGTACGAACCCGTACTTATTGCTGCTTCTACGGGATATAACCGGGCAGGTATGAAGATATGTTCGATGAAGACGACGTTAGCAAGGTTACCCTTCCGGCTTGGCCTGGGCAGGGTTATGGACGCCATCGTTTATCTTCAGGACTCTTAGTCCAATTTGTATCTTGTCCGTACTCGGACGTATTCGATCTTCTGTATGATTTGGATCTTTGTATTGTATATTTGTATCTTGACTCGTGGAGTCGTTGTTGTAATATATGTTCTTGTGGGCTCTATTGTAAACCTGTTGTAATGTTACTACTCGTGGTAATTCCTCTGGCATCACGTGTGCTTTGTCGCGCACGTCGTGTCGGAGGGCGTGTCGGAATCGATATCGTGCGGATTTCGGCGGGTTCGCTGGGATCCTCAGGGTACCGGTTCCGGGGCGTCACACACGCCCACGGGCACGCACAGCAGACATGTCGCCTCGCCACCTCGCGCCACCCCTGGACCCTCTCTCTCGCGCAGCACCTCTTCACGACACCGCGAACCCACCAGACACGCTCGCGACGCCGACCCCCGCCCGCCGTTGCCGGAGACGACGACCGCCTCCCGCCACTGCCGCGCAGTACTCCGCGACCACCCAACAGCGTTGGGCACCGCCTAGCCTAGCCGACGCTGCCCAGAGGACCGCCTGGACACGCGGAACAGGACGCCGCCCTCGCCTACATCCCTACGCCGTCGGAGAACCCACGCCATGGTCGACTTGCCGCAACACCCACGGCACCACTCAGCCATTATAAATAGAGCACCTCCCTCGTCGATTTCTTCACACCACCGCACTCACCTCACCTCCCTCGACCTCCTCGACTACTCCCCCGCCTCGATTAGCCACTGGAGCCACCCAATTTCATCACCACTGCCGTGAGCCGCCGCGGAAGCTCGCCGTCGATTGGAGCCCTCCCCGGAGACGCCGCCGGTACCCGGAGCTTCGCCGTCGACTACACCTTCACCGCGCACACTGCCCACCCTTGCTAGAGCCACGGTGAGCCCTCTGACCCCCTACCTGCGCTGCGCTAGTGAGGTCTTCTCGCCGGCGACGACGACGAACGAGATCCGTCGGATCTGGTTCTAATCCAACGCCTCGCAGCCCTCGTACCGCTTCACGTGCTAAAGAGTGGCTGACGAGTGGCCCCCACCTATCAGGCAGCCCACGCGTGCTGGACGCGTGGTGGGCTGGCATTTGTGCTGTTTAAATGAATTAGGCCCAGTTAGTTTTCCCGCCGGCCCGTTTAATTCAAATCCTATTTTCTGTTAATTCAAAATTTGCTTACATATGCTGTGTTCAAATTTGAATAAAATCAAATTGGCTCAACAAAATTTAATGAACTGCATATGGTTAAAAAGCTAGAGAAAATATCTATCCAACTACACTGGTCTCATCAGGAGATTCTTTGTAGAATTAATGTTACAAAAATAACAAGGCAGAGACTTTTGCAACTTCAAACAATTATTAAAAATCAACCAAAAATGCTATTGAGTTGATTTCAACTCTCATAGATCAAATTTCACATACTCTAACTGATTATGTAAAAATATGGCATGGTTACTTTGTGTGATCATGGCCTAGTTGAAATAAAGGACTATATGGCTATTCTAGTCAAATGATATTGTCCAAAACTATATAATAAATCATATGAGGTGTTTGCCCTCATTTAAATCTTGTCCCAAGTAACTTCATATGAGGTTGTGACCTTGGTATACTTACTCTCACACTGAATTACTTGGTGATGTTAAATCTTAAGTGGTATGGTTAAATGGTATGAGGTCTTCTACCTCATTTAAATCATTTCCCCAAATGAGGATTATGAATGGTTGACCTTAGTCAACATGGGTTCATACATCACTCATTTGAGGAGATTAAATCTTAACAAGCTTCAATGAGAGGAAATTAATTCCTCCAAGAACTAAATAGAAACTTTAATCTATATTTATAATGAGAGGAAATTATTTTTCTTAAAGAAGGAAAACCAATTCAACTAATATGTTAGGTGTGTAATGATGCTAGAATAGTTTGTGTGGATCCATTGTGTGCTTAGTCTAGCTATTGAACCTTGTTTGGTGATTGTTACCTCGTATCCGTTTTTAGACGCTAGTACTGAGGAGTACCAGGAGGAGGAGGTCTACTACCAGGAGGAGGAAGACCACTTTGACCAGTACACCAACCAAGGCAAGCTAATATTCTTGCAAGTGCAAAGCTCTCTTGAGCAAGGCACCACTCCACCTTACCTTATGTTTAATGATCCCATCCCAAGTTTTTACATTGCAAGCTTTTACTGTGTTTATTTAAAGCTTACTTTTATAGTTAACTTTGGTCTAAGTATAGAGTAGAGCAAGAGTATCAAACTTAGCCTAAGGAGCTTATGAGTTAACTAGCATCCCTCATGACTAGTTGCTAGTGCTAACAAATAAAATTGACTACTCTAGATGGGAACTTGTGAATTTGAAAACCTTGGAATGATGAGTCATTCTATTGAAAGATTTTGAAGGTGAATATGATTTGTGAATGATATGGTGAACTTTGATAAAACTGATGGTTGGTTTGAATGCGATACCTTTCCAATATTTGAGTACCCCCACAATACCTGATTATGGGTAGGGCTTAACTGGAAGTTTATGCATCTTAGTATGGGTTCCCTCTGAACAAGCATCATAGGGGTTATGCCGAGGCTGCCTCCGTTAAAAGTGATATGATGTGAAATGAGGTGAATTGTCCGGCCCAAGCTCGTGCGCTCCTGTGCCGACGGTTTGTCTTCACTGGGAGGCCAAGCTCATGGGGAGAGGTACCTATACTAGGGTATGTAAGTGAAAGGTTATGGTTGATGATCCGCGTACTAAGTTACGATGATCCAGGGTTATCCCTGACGGATGTAATCAAATGTTGTGGCACAAGTGTGCAACCTCTGCAGAGTGTAAATCTATTCGAATAGCCGTGTCCACGGTTACAGACAGTTGGAAAGGCCATACTGTTACCGTTGTCAAATGATTCTTTGAAAAGGGTTGATAAGTTGAATGGTGACTTGACTTAAATCACAACTGAGTTGTGGGAATGACACTAATGTTCCCACTTGAGTTAGTTAGCATATGAAAGGATCTTTTATCAAATGCTTGTGAACTAAAATTGGCTTTATGCAAATAAACTAGAGCTTAGCATCCCATTACTAGAATTTATAGTACTTACACTAGTATTAGTTTGCGAGTAATTTAAAGTACTCACGGCTGTGTCCCTGGCTATTCCAATGGCCAGAGTATGAAGAGGAGCAGCAGTACGAATATGACGGTCAGCAGGACGTCTACACTAACTAGGAGTTCTTCTAACGTCAAGTGTTGGCCTGTGGACTAGATAGTCCCCTTTTATTACGCTTCCGCTATGTAATGTGTTCGTTGATCGTTAGATCAACTATTTTTGTAATATTAGATCATGTGATCCGAAATTGGTAAGATGACTATGGTTTGTAATTAATGATGAATTATGATATCGAATGTTATATCTCGGAACAACAATCTTCCTGGAATTGCGATGTATGGCATAATAGGCATCTGGACTTATAAATCTGGGTGTTGACAAGTTGGTATCAGAGCCATTGTTTGACCTTTGGAGACCCTAGTTAGAATGGACGTCTGAAAAACTTAGTTTCCAAAAATCAAATGAAGTGAATACTTATGAAAAATTATTCACACTCTTTTCTTTAAGCTCTTTTCAAATTGATAAGTCATGCTCTTCCTTATGAATCTACATAAAATTTTGACACACTTGTTCACTCTCTAACTTACTCATCCAATTCACTTTCAGATGGTGCCAGCCAACACCAAGTTTTACCAACTGGGGAATGGCGGGAGCCTGATTTTCGAGAGGGACCTAGATGCCCTGTCGGAATTTCTTGGACGCCCGCACCCAGAGTTTCACGGAGTCGAGGTCAACGACCAGCCCGGAGGGGAACTTCAGTGGATCATCACCGCTGACTTGAGGGGCAAGATGGAGCCTCCTACTTCTGAGAGGATCCTCTTCTCCTTCAGGGAAAGCAACTGGCTGGACGGACTCGCTCGTGCTCTTCAGGAAGCACGTGCCCGTCTGTGCGGGCAGAACATGGTGGCAATCTTAGCGTCTCGCTATGATCACCTCGTCAGGCGTGATTCCGCCGGAGTCCCCATGGAACTGCAGCCCTACCCCGAGCTGAGGCACCACGCTGAGCATCTGGACTTCATACTGTACCAGACTCAGCAGGAGCTGGACAACTCCCGCGCCTACACCAACCAGACTCACCTTGCACTGGCTCAGCATGCTGATGCAATCAAGATGCTTTCCAAGGACCGCAAGTCACTCCGCCAGTACCGTGGCAAGAAGGACGCTACCATTGCGCGCCTTCGCGCCAAGATAGCATCCTTGGAGGCCACTATCAAGGCCCAAGAGGACCAGCTGAGAGAGATAGAAGATGAAGGTGAAGACATTCAGGGAGGAGGAGCCTTCCTGAGTGATGACAATGACATCAAGGAAGACGAGAACACTGATATTGAGGACTACGAGTTCCTGGAGGCCGGAGCCGATGACTTCGTCCCGATCGATGTGGATGATGGGGAGTAGTTGCACTAGATCACTTATGTAGATGTGAGTTGTATCCCATCCCTTGTATCGTAGCGCGAGAAAAATGGTTCTTAAAACCATGGAAGTGTTAGCTTGTAATATGTGATGTTGGAATGAATGAATGTGTGTTTGTCTACATCAAAAGAATTCAAGTTTTAAAATTTTGAACTTACCCAAAATGAGCCATAGAAAATTCCCTCTTATCTCATGATCTATCTCAATGTTCAGATGGCCCCTCCCACTCGCAACACCAGCCAAGAAGCCATGATGCAACTGCTGCAGACCTTGATGGAAGATCGAGAGAATGAAAGAGCTGAAATAAAAGCCAACATAGCTGCAATGCAACAGATTGCTAACAATAACCACGGCCATGGGAACCATGATCACCCCGGTCAAAACTCAAGAACTTTCAGAACACCAATCCTCCGGTGTTTAGCAAGACAGAAGAGCCACTCAATGCCGATGATTGGCTCCAGACCATGGAGAACAACTTAGAAGTAGCGGGAGTCGAAGCCACAGAGAAGGTCTTGTTTGCCACTCATTACCTTGCAGGACCAGCCCGAGCTTGGTGGATCAGCACCCGCGCCATGAATGCGGGACAGATCATGACTTGGGCAGATTTCAAGCTCAAGTTCAGCAAGTATCATGTGCCCCCGGGTCTAATCAAGAAGATGAGGGATGAGTTCCGGGAACTCAAACAAGGTAGGATGTCGGTGGTCGAATAATGCGACAGGTTTCTCACACTGTCAAGATATGCCCCCGATGAGACCGATATCACAGAGAAGAGGAAGGAGAGGTTCCTGAACGGACTGCATGATGAGATGCAGACTGTGCTAGTCAACATCCCCTTTGCCAACCTTGAAGCCTTGGTGGACTCCGCCATTCAGATGGAAGGGAAGCTCAACCAAGCGAACGAGAACCGCAAACGCCGCATGATGCACCAGAGTGGGCCCAGCAATACTCCGAAGTATCGCCCCAGCTCAAGCGGAGGTTTTGCCCAAAGAAACAACAAGCCCCAGATGCAGACTTCACGTCTGGGTTTTCAGAACCGGAGTGGAGGAAACCCCAGGCCAGGAGGCCACAACAACTACAACAACAACCACAACAACAACTTCAACCGAGCCCTGGCAACAGCCCCCAACAACAACAACACCAACACTGCTCCGAGGACTGGGAGCAACGCTATCCCCGTCGCCCCCAAGGACAAGTCCACCATCACTTGTTATGAGTGTGGAGTGGTGGGACACTACTCCAATGAGTGCCCCAAAAGGTTAGCCAAAACTGCCACGAACACCGCTGCACCTGCTCAACAGCAACGCCATGTCTCCACTGGCAGAAAGTTCGCCCCCAACAACACCAATAACCGCAACGGCCGTCTCTTCCACATGAACGCCGAAGAAGCCCAAGAAGCACCAGATGTTGTACTGGGTATGTTCTCTGTTAACTCAGTACCTGCAAGAGTGTTGTTTGATTCTGGAGCATCGCATTCATTTGTCACTGAAGACTTTGCATGCACAAGTAAAATTCAACCCATCAGTTTGAAGCATGTCATGATAGTTCAAATACCTGGTTCAACAACCAAAGCAAGAAAATTTTGCAAAGATGTGCCTATCAGAATCCATGAAGTAGATTTTTATGCCAATTTGATTGTTCTGGGAACCAAAGGATTGGAAGTCGTGCTAGGAATGGATTGGATGTCAAAACACCATGGATTGATAGACTGTGCCAAGAAAGCCATCACCATGACTAGTAGCACCGGTATGTTAGTAGAACACATATCTAAAAGGTTTCCCAGAAAGTTTACCTTCAACCAAAATGTAGCAAAGCCAACTCCGAATCAGATCAGGGTCGTTTGTCGCTACCCTGATGTGTTTCCGGATGATCTACCCGGTATGCCCCCTGATCGGTATATCGAGTTTATCATCGAGTTAATCCCCGGAACATGACCTATAGCCCAGATAGCCTATAGCATGAACCCAACATAACTAGTGGAGCTGAAGAAACAACTTGATGATATGTTAGCCAAAGGTTTGATTCAACCAAGTGCCTCACCCTGGAGATCACCAGTTTTGTTTGTGGACAAGAAGGATGGTGCCACTCATTTATGTACGGATTATCGTAAGCTTAACGATGTCACCATCAAGAACAAGTACCCCTTACCCAAGATAGAAGACATGTTTGAACAGTTGATCGGTGCCAAAGTGTTCTCTAAGATTAATCTTAGGACTGGTTATCATCAGCTGAAGATCCGTGCAACGGATATCCCAAAGACTGCCTTCACCACCAGATATGGGTTGTATGAGTACAACATCATGTCGTTTGGATTAACCAATGCCCCAGCTTATTTCATGAACCTCATGAATAAGATCTTCATGAACTTTTTTGATAAGTTTGTCATTGTCTTCATCGACGACATCCTTATCTACTCCAAATCCGAAGAAGAACATGAGCAACATTTGGAGGTTATCCTGGAAACCCTTAGACATCACAAGTTGTATGACAAGTTCAGCAAATGCGAGTTTTGATTGAAGGAAGTAGGATTCCTGGGACATATCTTGTCCGCAGGAGAAATTGCCGTAGATCCTGCCAAGATCAAGACCGTTACAGAATGGCAAGCCCCAACCACCCAGACCTAGGTCCGCGCTTTTCTTGGATTAGCCGGATATTACCGCAGATTTGTTGTAGGCTTTTCAAGCATAGCTAGACCAATGACCCAACTGTTGAAGAAGGACAAGAAGTTCGAATGTACTGATAAATGTGAAGAAAGTTTCCAGCAGCTCAAGAGTAGATTGACGTCAGCCCCAATTTTGATCATGCCAGACATCACCAAGCCCTTTGACGTCTACTGCGACGCCTCCAAGATTGGTCTTGGATGTGTGTTGATGCAAGAAGGCAAGGTGATATCATACCTATCGAGACAACTGAAGCAACATGAGCAGAATTACCCGACCCATGACTTAGAGCTTGCAGCCGTAGTCTTAGCCTTAAAAGTTTGCCGTCATTACCTCATGGGTAATCGATGCGAGATCTATTCAGATCACAAGAGCCTGAAGTATATCTTCACACATAAGGAGCTGAATATGAGGCAGCACAGATGGATAGAATTGATCAAGGATTACGACATGGAAATTCACTACCACCCCCGCAAGGCCAATGTGGTAGCGGATGCCCTGAGTAGACTGTCGTGTCAGTTGAACTCCATGATCGCAATAGAGCAACCCAGCCTGTTTCAAGAATTTGAACAGTTTAGACTTGAACTAGTTAGTGAAGGATTCCTAGCCAGCATAGAGCTTCAGCCCACCCTGACTAGCCAAATCAAAGAAGCCCAGAAAGGAATTGCTAGCATCGATGGAATCAAGAGCCAAATAGCTGCAGGGAAAGCACCGGGATTCACCGAAGATGAAGCAGGAGTTCTTTGGTACAAAGGACGCCTATGTGTACCAGCAGATTCTGAGTTGAAGCAAGTCATCCTGAAAGAAGCCCATGACACCCTTTACTCAATCCATCCCGGAGGAACCAAGATGTATCAAGACTTGAAGGAACAATTCTGGTGGCATGGAATGAAGAGAGAAATTGGAAGCTACATCGCCAAGTGTGATATTTTTCAGAGAGTCAAGGCGGAACATCAGCGACCCGCAGGCTTGCTGCAACCACTACAGATTCCAGAATGGAAGTGGGACTCAGTAGGAATGGACTTTATCACAGGGTTTCCCACATCCAGCAAAGGAAATGATTCTATTTGGGTAGTGGTTGATAGATTGACCAAGGTAGCCCATTTTATCCCCGTCAAGACCACATACCAAGGCCCAAAGTTAGCCGAGTTATACATCTCCAGAATAGTCACCCTGCACGGAACCCCAAAGTCAATTGTGTCAGATAGAGGATCACAATTCACCTCAAGATTCTGGCAGAAAGTACATGAAGGACTAGGAACCCGGCTGAATTTCAGCACCGCCTATCACCCGCAGACCGATTGACAGACTGAAACAGTCAACCAGATACTTGAAGACATGTTGAGAGCCTGTGTACTGGAATATGGATCCAAGTGGGAAGACTGCCTGCCCTACGCCGAATTCTTGTACAACAACAGTTACCAAGCCAGTTTACAAATGGCCCCCTTTGAAGCCCTGTACGGAAGGAAGTGCCGTACCCCTCTGAATTGGTCGGAAGCCGGAGAGAGCCAAGTCTTTGGACCAGATGTTCTTTGAGAAGCCGAAGAGAAGGTGCACAAGATCCACGAATACCTCAAGACGGCGCAATCAAGACAGAAGAGTTATGCCGACAAGAGACGTCGAGAGATGACCTTCGAGATTGGAGATTTCGTCTATCTTAAAGTATCCCCCTTAATGGAATGCAGAGATTCCAGCTCAAAGGAAAGCTTGCACCCCGATATGTCGGACCCTTCAAAGTTCTGAGTCGTCGAGGAGAAGTATCTTATCAACTGGAACTACCGGAGGAAATGTCGGCTGTGCACGACGTGTTTCACATCTCACTACTCCGGAAGTGTCTAGAAGTGCCCGAGAAGACCGAGGTTTTCAAGAACATTGATCACAGATCGGTGGATATCAACAAGGACTTGATGTATCGCGAAGTGCCTATTCGCATACTAGAAGAAGCTTTCAGAACCACCCGCACCAGGAGTATCAAGTTCCTGAAGATTCAATGAAGCAACCATACCGAAGACGAAGCCACTTGTGAGCGTGAAGACTATATGAAGAAGGAGTACCCAGATCTCTTTAGTACCTAATTTTCTTTACGATCTCGGGACGAGATCTTTTGTAAGGGGGAAGGGTTTGTAACATCCCAATTTTTCAATTCAATGAAGAAGAAGATTTCCAAAGACTCAAAATTTAGAACCAATAAAAACTTTTATTTGCATATAGTGCCATGCATAAGGTTGTGCATTATTTTGTGAGATTGCCATGATGATTGCTTGAGTGCTTACTAGCAAAAGTGCCCGTGCGTTGCATCGGGAGAAACGCCTGATATTGATGTCTCGTGAGTTGCCACGCCTATGACAAGTGCTGAATGCCCGGTCGACAAAGACCGCTGGCGCCTCCCTCCTCCTCTACGACATTTGGCCGCGCCGCTCCTTGAGTTCTCCTCCCTCTTCCTCCCTGAAATTATATTTTCGGTACGGTACAACTGAACTCAGATCTATAATAGACGTTGTACATGCTGAAACTATATATTTTCAAGTAATGCTAGTAAAGTTCTCTCTAAAAGAAAGATAGTCTAAAGAAGCGCAAAAAAAATGGTGTTTGGTGTTGGACGATGCTCTTCCACAGACTTCCTCTGCCTCTATAGAAACATAAATCTAACATATGATTTCCGAAATAGCCACAAACCCTTGCACACTAAATAATATGAATAACATTGCGATCTAAATGATTTAAATGGCATTCACTAATCCAATTCTTAAAAATTCAGTTATACAAGTTTTTTGTTTTTGCCCCATATTGGTATGAGCACTTCTGCAGTCTATTCCAGAATTATATTTTTAAAACAGTTGCAAATAAATAAAATTTGTTGGTAATATATCTACAACATGGACGGATTTTGTGTGTATATGCAAAACTTGTTAGTAAAAACCTGAGATCAAATCATAATGTCATGATATAAAATTATAAATCAACAAACACTCTTAGCCCCCGATCAGTTAAATGAAACATATTAAAGATGCAAAACGGGAGAAAGAATATATGAAACAAATAATTAAGCTGGAAAGATTAATACCTCTTAAACTGGGTTCTGCTCATCAGCCCCAATCTCATGGTCCTGACCATCTGGCTCCGTCATGATGCGTGAGAATAGATTATTGCTCTTGGCCACGGTTCATGTTCGTCTCATGTATAAGTACTGTTTACAAGATTGTACCATCTTAGCAGTTAACGATAATAAGTTGATGACACAATTCTCGTCGGACACGGTGACGTCAGGTGACCCATATGAGCACATCCACCATAACAAACATGAGGATCATCACCTAACCACTGGAAGCATGTTGTCTTCGAGGAAAAGGAGCTGAGTGAACTTGATCCACAAAAGGGCAACAGAAAAACACTACTTTCTCTGTATCTTGCACGGATCGGTTCATTGGTAGGCTACTTTCCTTCAGCTGAACGTGCTAAGTTAACTATCTAGTCTGTCGGCTCTTATTGCAGCTTCACGTGCAATTAGGAGAACCAGCACAGTAAGAGGATAGACAGTATACTCATTTTTTCATCTTGTACAACCCTCAACTTTTCATGCTTTGTCTTGCAACATCAAAAGAAAGTGATAATAATCAAACATAGCACTGATGACAACTTCCGCTTTGACAATAGCAAAATCAGTGAGATCAGTCAAAGAATTGTTCGGTAAAACTGATTGCTCGTGTGGATAAGAATAATGAGAGCATTAAGGCAGAGACTTAGCCAACTTTGCAAACAATGGGGACGTACATCATGTAGTGAACTTGTGGGCGTATTGAGTTCTACATATGCAGATGAGTTCAGCATATCAATATCATTGGGGCGACTTGGATGACGCACTTCCATCGGTCAGCGCAGACGTTGTCCTAGACCAACACAGCTGAGGCGGTCGAAGATGTAGAGCAAATCAACTTCACCAGGGCATGGGAACAGCTGAAGACCCTGGAGCTCGTCGGGGCTCGGGACACGCTACACATCAGAGGACGAATCAGCGGTGCCGGCCACCTTGACGATGCGACCTCTTCCTCGCGAACACGATCTGCAATACGGTAGGTGGGTGAATCGGTGAAAGCTACTGATGTACGTACTCCACGAATCTTTTTGATCGATCTCATGGTCTTGGTATTCTTGCTCGATCTCTTTCTACGCTGCGGATAGACGGCCATATATTGGGTAGTTTTGGGTCACAAATCTTCTTGGTCGGTCTGCCGAGGCGGAGCACAAGGTGCAGCCCGCAGCTTCGGCTCCTTGTTGGCTTGTTGCCTCCTTCCAGATATTGTAGTGCCAGCCTCAACGCGTCTGTCATCCAACTGTCAAAGAGATCAAATAGTCGACAAAGACGACCATGCGGACGAGCTCGAATACGGCGGTTTCCGGTGTTAGCAGCCGATCTCCACGTTCGTAGCAAAATTCGACGAGGATGGTGCGCGCGTCCAGGATAGATCGTCTGCAGCGTTATAATTTCAGGCTCCTATCCCGTCTGGCTCCTGCGGTGGCGTGAGATATAATATAGGGTAGGTGAGAGCCACCCAGGAGTTTCTATACAACACGGAGACAACACAAATCGATCGGAATTATGAGTTCTGTAGGACGTATTGGCTGGGACGGACGAACGACCAAATCAAACGGACCGAACCACGGAAACACTTCTCCCTTTATAGATAGGTATAGATGTGTTACACCTTAAAACCCTAACTTAATCCTTGTAGATCACAAAGAAAATCAAAAGGGAAGAAAAGAAAGTAAATAGAAAAATCACAAAACCCTCACATATGGTTTATGCCATTTTTGCAAATCTTTAACCTAGACCATTTTGGCTTGCACCATTAGTTGTATTATGTTACTAAACACTTATTAGCACTTTTGGAATCAAAGAAACTCAAATCAAATCAAATTTGGAATCAAATGGTGCTCACATGCACTAATGGTCAAATCTGCCAATTTTAATCTGGTCACTACTTTGAGCCTCTGTATTTAGAGATTTTCAAACCAAACAATTCCAACTCTTTGCACCTCATCCAAGTACACATCAAGGTGAACAACTCTGGTAAAGAACACCAGTACAAATTCATCCTAGATCAAAAGTTATGCTCAAGCCAAGATGAGACTTTGAAGCAAAACTAAGATCATCCCATTTTGCAACTTTTGCAAATCTTTTTATTTTTGAATGCCACCACCACCAATGTGTGTTGTTGATCATTTGAAGCAAGACCAACAAGTTTCATTCAAAATTTTCAAATTTGCATCCATGCGGCCATTTTCACAAACACTTGGTGAGCAAATCTTGTTGATGACCCACAAGTATAGGGGGTGTATCGTAGTATCTTCGATAAGTAAGAATGTCGATCCCAACGAGGAGCAGAAGGTGTTGACAAGCAGTTTCGATGAAGGATTCACTGTAAATGCTCACAGACAAGTATTCAGGGGGTTTTGATGTAACAGATGAATAAAGTACGAGTAAGTAAAGTGCGAGAGTAATAATTGCAGCGAGTGGCCCAATCCTTTTTAGCACAAAGGACAAGCCGGTTTGTTTGCTTATAATAACCAAACGTTCTCGAGGACACACGGGATTTTAGTCTAGTGCTTTCGCTACATACGGCTAACTAATCTTCATTGTTTTGATAAGTGTTGTGTGGGTGAACCTACGCTAATGTACCGCCCTTCCTAGGACTAATACATACTTGTGATTATACCCCTTGCAAGCATCCGCAACTACAAGAAAGTAATTAAGATAAATCTAACCACAACCTTAAACTCTGAGATCCTGCTATCCCTCCTGCATCGATATACCAACGGGGGCTCAGGTTTCTGTCACTCCGGCAACCCCGCAATTGGCAAACGAGTACAAGATGCATTCCCCTAGGCCCATAAAGGTGAAGTGTCGTGTAGTCGACGTTCACACGACACCACTAGAAGAATAACACCACAACTTAAATATCATAACATTGAATATTACTCAACCATACTTCACTACTAACATTTAGACTTCACACATGTCCTCAAGAACTAAACGAACTACTCAAGAGACATCATATGAAACATGATCAGAGGTGATATGATAATGAATAACAATCTGAATATAAACCTTGGTTCAACGGTTTCACTCAATAGCATCAATAACTAGTAGGAATCAACACCGGGAGAGTTTCCCCTATTAAACAATCAAGATCAAACTCAAATTGCTACAGCGGTGACGATGTGCAGCGGTGGAGACAGCGGTGATGATGATGAAGATGATGATGATGGTGATGGAGATGATGTCCAGCTCGATGACGGTGACGATGGTGTCGATTTCCCCCTCCGGGAGGGAATTTCCCCGGCGGATCTCAGCCTGCCGGAGAGCTCTTTTCTCTCTGGTGTTCTCCGCCCCGCAGAGGCGGCTGTGACTCTTCGCGACGTACCCCCTGGAGCTTAGGTTTTCGGGACGAAGGCGTACGCGAAGAAAAGGAGGCGAGAGGGGGTTGTGGCCCCCCTCCTCACAGGGCGGCGCGGCCAGGCCTTGGGCCGCGCCGGCCTATGGGGTGGGCCCACCTCGGGTCCCCTCGGCTCCCCCTTCCGGCTCCCTTCGTCTTCTGGAAAAATAGGATTTTTCATATAATTTCCGTCAACTGTTGATCTTCCGAAATATTGCATTCTGACGGCGCTTTTTCCAGCAGAATCCTGACTCCGGTGCGCGATCCTCCAATAATCATGAAACATGCAAAATAGATGAAATAACATAAGTATTATCTCCAAATATGAAATATATCAATGAATAACAGCAAATTATGATATAAAATAGTGATGCAAATTGGACGTATCAACTCCCCCCAAGCTTAAACTTCGCTTGTCCCCAAGCGAAACTGAACTCGGTAAACAGGACCACATGTTTATGGAGTGAAGAGTCGATAAATCAAATACGGACAAGAAGCATCATATTCATTCATACAAGACATTCTAGTAAACATCTTCCTCATGTAATTCAACTTGAAACAAGTATAAGGTAATCACAAATAAAGGTGCATAAGAAATCATAGTTAGTGATGGCAAACTACGTTCTTGGTCAGAGAACAATTAACAGGTTATACTTATCTATCGAGCAGCGCTCTCATGTTAAAGTTTATATGGCACAACATGCATACTGAATCATAATAATCTCCTCATGATCATTGATAACTTCCAAAGCTACATTCATTCAGATAAAACTTGTACTAAACAAGGAAGAGTAAAAGACATGATGAAGCAAATCACAATATAATGGTTTGATCACAACAACTCAAATGCTTGCTTGAGATGGAGGGAAATAGGTTTACTGACTCAACATAAAGTAAAAGACAGGCCCTTCGCGGAGGGAAGCAGGGATTAAATCATGTGCTAGAGCGTTTTCAGTTTCACTAGAGGTGTCTCTCCCATAAGATAAACAGCATGTTGGGTGAACAAATTACAGTTGGGCAATTGACAAATAAAGAGGGCATGACCATGCACATACATATCATGATGAGTATAGTGAGATTTAATTGGGCATTACGACAAAGTACATAGACCGCCATCCAACTGCATCTATGCCTAAAAAGTCCACCTTCAGGTTATGATCCGAACCCCCTCCAGTATTAAGTTGCAAAGCAACAGACAATTGCATTAAGTATGGTGCGTAATGTAATCAACAACTACATCCTTAGACATAGCATCAATGTTTTATCCCTAGTGGCAACAGCACAACACAACCTTAGAACTTTCTCACATCGTCCTGTGTCAATGCAGGCATGAACCCACTATCGAGCATAAATACTCCCTCTTGGAGTTACAAGCATCTACTTGGCCAGAGCATCTACTAGTAACGGAGAGCATGCAAGATCATAAACAACACATAGATATAACTTTGATAATCAACATAACAAGTATTCTCTATTCATCGGATCCCAACAAACGCAACATATAGAATTACAGATAGATGATCTTGATCATGTTAGGCAGCTCACAAGATCCGACAATGATAGCACAATGGGGAGAAGACAACCATCTAGCTACTGCTATGGACCCATAGTCCAGGGGTAGACTACTCACACATCACACCGGAGGCGACCATGGCGGCGTAGAGTCCTCCGGGAGATGATTCCCCTCTCCGGCAGGGTGCCGGAGGCGATCTCCTGGATCCCCCGAGATGGGATCAGCGTTGGCGGCGTCTCTGGAAGGTTTTCCGTATCGTGGCTCTCGGTGCTGGGGGTTTCGTCACGGAGGCTTTAAGTAGGCGGAAGGGCAAGTCAGGAGGGGGCACGGGGGCCCCACACCACAGGCCGGTGCGGCCAGGGGGGCCGCGCCGCCCTAGGGTTTGGGCACCCTGTGGCCCCACTTCGTTTCGTCTTCGGACTTCTGGAAGCTTCGTGGAAAAATAGGCCCCTGGGCGTTGATTTCGTCCAATTCCGAGAATATTTCCTTACTAGGATTTCTGAAACCAAAAACAGCAGAAACAAAGAATCGGCACTTCGGCATCTTGTTAATAGGTTAGTTCCAGAAAATGCACGAATATGACATAAAGTGTGCATAAAACATGTAGATAACATCAATAATGTGGCATGGAACATAAGAAATTATCGATACGTCGGAGACGTATCAGCATCCCCAAGCTTAGTTCTGCTCGTCCCGAGCAGGTAAAACGATAACACAGATAATTTCTGGAGTGACATGCCATCATAACCTTGATCATACTATTTGTAAAGCATATGTAGTGAATGCAGCGATCAAAACAATGTATATGACATGAGTAAACAAGTGAATCATAAAGCAAAGACTTTTCATGAATAGCACTTCAAGACAAGCATCAATTAAGTCTTGCATAAGAGTTAACTCATAAAGCAATAATTTATAGTAAAGGCATTGAAGCAACACAAAGGAAGATTAAGTTTCAGCGGTTGCTTTCAACTTGTAACATGTATATCTCATGGATATTGTCAACATAGAGTAATATAATAAGTGCAATAAGCAAGTATGTAGGAATCAATGCACAGTTCACACAAGTGTTTGCTTCTTGAGATGGAGAGAAATAGGTGAACTGACTCAACATAAAAGTAAAAGAATGGTCCTCCATAGAGGAAAAGCATCGATTGCTATATTTGTGCTAGAGCTTTGATTTTGAAAACATGAAACAATTTTGTCAACGGTAGTAATAAAGCATATGTATCATGTAAATTATATCTTACAAGTTGCAAGCCTCATGCATAGTGTACTAATAGTGCCCGCACCTTGTCCTAATTAGCTTGGACTACCGGATCATCACAATGCACATGTTTTGACCAAGTGTCACAAAGGGGTACCTCTATGCCGCCTGTACAAAGGTCTAAGGAGAAAGCTCGCATTTGGATTTCTCGCTATTGATTATTCTCAACTTAGACATCCATACCGGGACAACATAGACAACAGATAATGGACTCCTCTTTTATGCATAAGCATGTAACAACAATTAATAATTTTCTCATTTGAGATTGAGGATATATGTCCAAAACTGAAACTTCCACCATGGATCATGGCTTTAGTTAGCGGCCCAATGCTCTTCTCTAACAATATGCATGCTTAACCATAAGGTGGTAGATCTCTCTTACTTCAGACAAGACGGACATGCATAGCAACTCACATGAAATTCAACAATGAATAGTTGATGGCGTCCCCAGTGAACATGGTTATCGCACAACAAGCAACTTATTAAGAGATAAAGTGCATAATTACATATTCAATACCACAATAGTTTTTAAGCTATTTGTCCCATGAGCTATATATTGCAAAGGTGAATGATGGAATTTTAAAGGTAGCACTCAAGCAATTTACTTTGGAATGGCGGAAAATACCATGTAGTAGGTAGGTATAGTGGACACAAATGGCATAGTGGTTGGCTCAAGTATTTTGGATGCATGAGAAGTATTCCCTCTCGATACAAGGTTTAGGCTAGCAAGGCTTATTTGAAACAAACACAAGGATGAACCGGTGCAGCAAAACTCACATAAAAGACATATTGAAAACATTATAAGACTCTACACCGTCTTCCTTGTTGTTCAAACTCAATACTAGCAATTATCTAGACCTTAGAGAAACCAAATATGCAAACCAAATTTTAGCATGCTCTATGTATTTCTTCATTAATGGGTGCAAAGTATATGATGCAAGAGCTTAATAATGAGCACAACAATTGCCAAGTATCACATTACCCAAGACATTTATAGCAATTACTACATGTATCATTTTCCAATTCCAACCATATAACAATTTAACGAAGGAGAAACTTCGCCATGAATACTATGAGTAGAAACCAAGGACATACTTGTCCATATGCTACAGCGGAGCGTGTCTCTCTCCCATAAAGTGAATGCTAGGATCCATTTTATTCAAACAAAACAAAAACAAAAAAACAAACCGACGCTCCAAGAAAAGCACATAAGATGTGATGGAATAAAAATATAGTTTCAGGGGAGGAACCTGATAATGTTGTCGATGAAGAAGGGGATGCCTTGGGCATCCCCAAGCTTAGACGCTTGAGTCTTCTTAGAATATGCAGGGGTGAACCACCGGGGCATCCCCAAGCTTAGAGCTTTCACTCTCCTTGATCATGTTGCATCATACTCCTCTCTTGATCCTTGAAAACTTCCTCCACACCAAACTCGAAACAACTTATTAGAGGGTTAGTGCACAATAAAAATTAACATATTCAGAGGTGACACAATCATTCTTAACACTTCTGGACATTGAATAATGCTACTGGACATTAATGGATCAAAGAAATTCATCCAACATAGCAAAAGAGGCAATGCGAAATAAAAGGCAGAATCTGTCAAAACAGAACAGTTCGTATTGACGAATTTTAAAATGGCACCAGACTTGCTCAAATGAAAATGCTCAAATTGAATGAAAGTTGCGTACATATCTGAGGATCATGCACGTAAATTGGCTTAATTTTCTGAGTTACCTACAGGGAGGTGGACCCAGATTCGTGACAGCAAAGAAATCTGGAACTGCGCAGTAATCCAAATCTAGTACTTACTTTTCTATCAACGGCTTAACTTGGCACAACAAAACACAAAACTAAGATAAGGAGAGGTTGCTACAGTAGTAAACAACTTCCAAGACACAAAATAAAAACAAAGTACTGTAGGTAAAAACATGGGTTGTCTCCCATAAGCGCTTTTCTTTAACGCCTTTCAGCTAGGCGCAGAAAGTGTGTATCAAGTATTATCAAGAGACGAAGTGTCAACATCATAATTTGTTCTCATAATAGAATCAAAAGGTAACTTCATTCTCTTTCTAGGGAAGTGTTCCATACCTTTCTTGAGAGGAAATTGATATTTTATATTACCTTCCTTCATATCAATGATAGCACCAACAGTTCGAAGAAAAGGTCTTCCCAATATAATGGGACAAGATGCATTGCATTCAATATCCAAGACAACAAAATCAACGGGGTCAAGGTTATTGTTAACGGTAATGCGAACATTATCAACTTTCCCCAAAGGTTTCTTTGTAGAATGATCAGCAAGATTAACATCCAAATAACAATTTTTCAGCGGTGGCAAGTCAAGCATATCATAAATTTTCTTAGGCATAACAGAAATACTTGCACCAAGATCACATAAAGCATTACAATCAAAATCTTTAACCTTCATCTTAATGATGGGCTCCCAACCATCCTCTAACTTTCTAGGAATAGAGGCTTCGCGCTCTAGTTTCTCTTCTCTAGCTTTTATGAGAGCATTTGTAATATGATGTGTAAAAGCCAAATTTATAGCACTAGCATTAGGACTTTTAGCAAGTTTTTGCAAGAACTTTATAACTTCAGAGATGTGGCAATCATCAAAATTCAAACCATTATAATCTAAAGCAATGGGATCATCATCCCCAATGTTGGAAAATTTTTTAGCAGCTTTATCACAGGCAGTTTCAGCAGTTTTAGCAGTTTCAGGCAGTTTCTCGCGCTTTGCATTAGAAGTGGAAACATTGCTAACACCAATTCTTTTATTAGGATTAGTAGGAGGTGCAGCAACATGTGTAGCATTAGCATTACTAGTGGTGGTAATAGTCCAAACTTTAGCTACATTCTTTTCTTTAGCTAGTTTTTCATTTTCTTCTCTATCCCACCTAGCACGCAGTTCAGCCATTAATCTTATATTCTCATTAATTCTAACTTGGATGGCATTTGCTGTAGTAGTAATTTTATCATCTAAATCCTCAGGTTTAGCAGCCATTTTATTAATTAAAGAAGATTGTGATGCAGACATGTATGAGATTCGGTTTTCAGCATTAGCAAGTTTAGTTTGCAACCCCGAGATCTCCCTATTCAGATTTTCAAGTTGATTCCCTATATTCTTCAACAAGGTAGATTGCTCATTCATAGTTTTGGTAAACAATTTATTTTTCTCATATTGTGATTGCATAAAGCTCTTGGTGGATCTTTCAATTTCTAGCATCTTTTCTTCATTAGGTGAAGCATATCTACCATAAGAGTTACCATTAGCAGGATATGGCCTAGAATCATTATGATTATTATTTTTAATGAAATTCACATCAACATATTCTCTTTGAGCAACCAATGACGCTAACGGAACATTATTAGAATTAACATTAGGCCTACCATTCACAAGCATAGACATAATAGCATCAATCTTATCACTCAAGGAAGAGGTTTCTTCGACAGAATTTACCTTCTTACCTTGTGGAGCTCTTTCCGTGTGCCATTCAGAGTAGTTGATCATCATATTATCAAGAAGCTTTGTTGCTTCACCAAGAGTGATGGACATAAAGGTACCTCCAGCAGCTGAATCCAATAAATTCCGTGAAGAAAAATTTAGTCCTGCATAGAAGGTTTGGATGATCATCCAAGTAGTCAGTCCATGGGTTGGGCAATTTTTAACCAGAGATTTCATTCTTTCCCAAGCTTGAGCAACATGTTCAGTATCTAATTGTTTAAAATTCATTATGCTACTCCTCAAAGATATAATTTTAGCAGGGGGATAATATCTACCAATAAAAGCATCCTTGCATTTAGTCCATGAATCAATACTATTCTTAGGCAGAGATAGCAACCAATCTTTAGCTCTTCCTCTTAATGAGAAAGGGAACAATTTTAATTTTATAATATCACCATCTACATCTTTATATTTTTGCATTTCACATAGTTCAACAAAATTATTAAGATGGGCAGTAGCATCATCAGAACTAACACCAGAAAATTGCTCTCGCATAACAAGATTCAGTAAAGCAGGTTTAATTTCAAAGAATTCTGCTGTAGTAGCAGGTGGAGCAATAGGTGTGCATAAGAAATCATTATTATTTGTGGTTGTGAAGTCACACAACTTAGTATTTTCAGGGTTGGCCATTTTAGCAACAGTAAATAAAACAAACTAGATAAAGTAAATGCAAGTAACTAATTTTTTTGTGTTTTTGATATAGCAAACAAGATAGCAAATAAAGTAAAACTAGCAACTAATTTTTTTGTATTTTGATTTAGTGCAGCAAACAAAGTAGTAAATAAAACAAAGCAAGACAAAAACAAAGTAAAGAGATTGAGAAGTGGAGACTCCCCTTGCAGCGTGTCTTGATCTCCCTGGCAATGGCGCCAGAAATTTAGCTTGATGGCGTGTAACTCACACGTTCGTTGGGAACCCCAAGAGGAAGGTATGATGCGCACAGCAGCAAGTTTTCCCTCAGAAAGAAACCAAGGTTTATCGAACCAGGAGGAGCCAAGAAGCACGTTGAAGGTTGATGGCGGCGGGATGTAGTGCGGCGCAACACCAGGGATTTCGGCGCCAACGTGGAACCTGCACAACACAACCAAAGTACTTTGTCCCAACGAAACAGTGAGGTTGTCAATCTCACCGGCTTGCTGTAACAAAGGATTAACCGTATTGTGTGGAAGATGATTGTTTGCAGAAAACAGTAGAACAGTATTGCAGTAGATTGAATTTCAGTAAAGAGAATTGGACCGGGGTCCACAGTTCACTAGAGGTGTCTCTCCCATAAGATAAACAGCATGTTGGGTGAACAAATTACAGTTGGGCAATTGACAAATAAAGAGGGCATGACCATGCACATACATATCATGATGAGTATAGTGAGATTTAATTGGGCATTACGACAAAGTACATAGACCGCCATCCAACTGCATCTATGCCTAAAAAGTCCACCTTCAGGTTATGATCCGAACCCCCTCCAGTATTAAGTTGCAAAGCAACAGACAATTGCATTAAGTATGGTGCGTAATGTAATCAACAACTACATCCTTAGACATAGCATCAATGTTTTATCCCTAGTGGCAAAGCACAACACAACCTTAGAACTTTCTGTCACTGTCCCAGGTGTCAATGCAGGCATGAACCCACTATCGAGCATAAATACTCCCTCTTGGAGTTACAAGCATCTACTTGGCCAGAGCATCTACTAGTAACGGAGAGCATGCAAGATCATAAACAACACATAGATATAACTTTGATAATCAACATAACAAGTATTCTCTATTCATCGGATCCCAACAAATGCAACATATAGAATTACAGATAGATGATCTTGATCATGTTAGGCAGCTCACAAGATCCGACAATGATAGCACAATGGGGAGAAGACAACCATCTAGCTACTGCTATGGACCCATAGTCCAGGGGTAGACTACTCACACATCACACCGGAGGCGACCATGGCGGCGTAGAGTCCTCCGGGAGATGATTCCCCTCTCCGGCAGGGTGCCGGAGGCGATCTCCTGGATCCCCCGAGATGGGATCGGCGTTGGCGGCGTCTCTGGAAGGTTTTCCGTATCGTGGCTCTCGGTACTGGGGGTTTCGTCACGGAGGCTTTAAGTAGGCGGAAGGGCAAGTCAGGAGGGGGCACGGGGGCCCCACACCACAGGCCGGCGCGGCCAGGGGGGGCCGCGCCGCCCTAGGGTTTGGGCACCCCGTGGCCCCACTTCGTTTCGTCTTCGGACTTCTGGAAGCTTCGTGGCAAAATAGGCCCCTGGGCGTTGATTTCGTCCAATTCCGAGAATATTTCCTTACTAGGATTTCTGAAACCAAAACCAGCAGAAAACAGCAACTGGCACTTCGGCATCTTGTTAATAGGTTAGTTCCAGAAAATGCACGAATATGACATAAAGTGTGCATAAAACATGTAGATAACATCAATAATGTGGCATGGAACATAAGAAATTATCGATACGTCGGAGACGTATCAATGACACTCCTCCCCTCCTTTGCTTTCTCAAGCCATGGCTAACCGAATCCTTCGGGTGTCGTCCAACAATCACATACCATGGAGGAGTGTCTATTTAGGTTAATTAATTTGGGACTGGGAATCCCATTGCCAGCTCTTTTTGCAAAATTATTGGATAAGTGGATGAAGCCACTAGTCCATTGGTGAAAGTTGCGCAACAAGATTGAAAGATAAAACACCACATACTTCCTCATGAGCTATAAAACATTGAAACAAATAAGAAATAATGAATTTTGAATTATTTAAAGGTAGCACACGAAGTATTTACTTGGAATGGCAGGAAATACCATGTAGTAGGTAGATATGGTGGACACAAATGGCATAGGTTTGGGTTGAGGTTTGGATGCACGAGAAGCATTCCCTCTCAGTACAGGTCTTTGGCTAGCAAGGTTAATTAGCAAGCACAAGAGTTGAGGGAAACAAACAAATATACATGTGATAGAAACAATCATGCATCTTTCTTGTAAGCATAATGAAACAACTATATGTATTTCTCTTTTCTACTTAAACCTCAAGGTGTTGTTGTTATTGACCAATGCTAAGTTTGCCAAAACCAAATAGATTTACTCAATGCTCCCAAAGTGATACCAATACTAAGATCAATCATATAATAGAGATTGCAAACTAAAATACGGTGTGCAATATGTAAATGATAAGACTTCTCATTAATATTTCTTAACGATAACTCACACCAAGGGATACATAGACAACCAACTAAAGGAGAGATACTTCCACACTGCAACACATCTTATATGATAACTTCCCTACTCATGATATGACACTACTTAATAGTAAAAAGTAAAAGGTAGTGATGATGTGATACCGCGGCACTCCCCCAAGCTTGGAACAAACCAAGGGGATGCCAATACCGATGATGAATTACTCCTTCGGCGATGGTGGTGATGAATTCCCGACAAGCTTCTCAACAAGCTCCTGAAGCTCATCAATCTTGTACATGAGGTTGCGGATCATCTCCGAATTGTGCTCGACGCGATTAAGAAGTATGTCCGACGGCGAGTCCCAATTCTTGGAGTTATTTCCCCACCCTTCAGCTTCAGGCTTCGTCCTTCCTGCAGTGTTAGAACGATCTATATCCCAATTGCTAGGCAATGCTGCCTTGGGAGTCCTTTCAATTTGACTATTGTAGATTAGATTGCGGAAGGGATGGTAAGTGCCTGAAGAAGATGTCTTTGGAGCTAGGTAATGACGTGGAACCCTTCCTCCGGTGCGAATTCTTGCGCTCCTGTTTGCACTAAAAGGGTTATCCACCACCTCGATGCTTGCGATGGTAGCACGCGGGTGTGCACGCGAGTCTTCCTTCACTTCTTCTTCATCTTCTTCCTTGACGCTCTCGTCCTCCTCTTTCCACTCAGGATCTTGAATATCTTCATCCGAAAGCCCCTTGCCCTTGTTCTTGGAGACCATGGTGCTTCTAGACTGAAAACAGATCCTGGCAGAAACAGCTCGAAACAAAACACGTCGAGAAAACGATATACGGACCTCCAGGGGTCCGGGGGGTTATATAGAAGGATTTTTTATGTCATAAGGAAAGTACCAGGTCGAACCAGAGTCGGAAAGAGGCGACGAGGCGGCCAGCTCATAGGGCGGCGCGGCCAGGCTGGGGCCCGCGCCGGCCTATGGGGGTACGCCCTCGCGCGTCTCCTCCACTCCGTTTCGATCTCGTAATTTTTCATATTTTCCAAAAACAGCAAAAATATTGTTCGGAAAGTAAATCGCGAACTTTTTATTACCTGTACTGTTACCTATTCAAAGTCGAGTTCTGGTGGACTGTCGATTTGACCTTTGATGAAAGCCTCCGGTGTTTCCACTCGAATAATATCAACATCTACATTATAAGAATCACCTGAGATATAATGCTTGAGTCTTTGTCCATTCACCACATGTGTGGCATTGCCTTGGAGAGAGCTAATTTTAATTGCTCCTGAACGATACACCTCCTCAACAACATATGGTCCTTCCCATTTCGAGAGTAATTTTCCTGCAAAGAATCTGAGACGAGACCGATACAATAGGACTTTATCCCCAATATTAAATTCTCTTTTGATAATCCTTCTATCATGCCATTTCTTAACTTTCTCTTTAAAGAGTTTAGCATTTTCATAAGCTTCACTTCTCCATTCATCTAGAGAACTTAATTGCAGCAACCTCTTATTACCGGCTAGTTTAGGATCTTTATTTAATTCTCTAATAGCCCAATAAGCCTTGTGCTCTAGTTCTAAAGGTAAATGACAAGCTTTTCCATAAACCATTTTATAAGGTGACATTCCCATGGGATTTTTATAAGCAGTTCTATAAGCCCATAGTGCTTCCTTCAGTTTACTAGCCCAATTCTTTCTAGTTTTATTAACAGTCTTTTGCAAGATAGATTTAATTTCTCTCTTTGATAGTTCTACTTGCCCACTAGTTTGAGGATGATAAGCGGAAGCAATTCTATGATTAATACCATATTTAGCAAGAGTTTTTCTAAAACCACCATGAATAAAATGAGAACCTCCATCAGTCATAATATATCTAGGAACTCCAAATCGAGGAAAAATAATATCTAAAAGCATTCTTAAAGAGGTCTCACCATCAACACTTTTTGTAGGTATGGCTTCCACCCATTTAGTAACATAATCAACAACAACAAGTATATGGGTGTTACCTTCTGAAGAGGGAAAAGGTCCCATGAAGTCAAATCCCCAACAATCAAACGGTTCAATAACAAGAGTATAATTCATAGGCATTTCATTGCGTCTGGAGATATTACCAACCCTTTGACATTCATCACAAGATAAAATAAACTTCCTTGCATCTTTGAAGAGAGTCGGCCAATAAAAACCCGATTGTAGAACCTTTTGCGCGGTTCTATCTCCGGCGTGATGTCCTCCATAAGCACTACCATGAGATTTACTCAATATCTCTTGTTGTTCATATTCGGGAACACATCTTCGCAGAATACCATCCACTCCTTCTTTATATAAGTGTCGGTCATCCCAAAAATAATGCCTCAAGTCATAAAAGAATTTCCTCCTTTGCTGAGCTGAAAAGGTTGGAGGCAAGTACTTGGAAACAATAAAGTTAGCATAATCAGCATACCAAGGACTGTCTCGCGAGCTCACCTTTATTACAGCCAATTGTTCATTTGGAAAACTATCATTAACAGGAACAGGATCATAAGCAATATTTTCCAATCTAGACAAATTATCAGCAACAGGATTATCAACACCTTTCCTATCTACAATATGTAAATCAAATTCTTGCAACAGAAGTACCCATCTAATAAGCCTCGGCTTAGCATCTTTCTTTTGCATAAGGTATCTGATTGCAGCATGATCAGTATGAATAGTAACTTTTGAGTCAACAATATAAGACCTAAACTTATCAAAAGCAAAGACTACAGCTAACAATTCTTTTTCAGTAGTAGCATAATTTCCTTGAGCAGCATCAAGGGTTTTACTAGCATAATGAATTACATTCAATTTTTTATCTACTCGATGTTCAAGAACAGCGCCTACAGCAAAATCACTAGCATCACACATAATTTCAAATGGTAAGTTCCAATCAGGAGGTTCAACTATAGGAGCAGTTGTTAAGGCTTTCTTTAGAGTTTCAAAAGCTTCCTTACAATCATCATCAAAAACAAAAGGTACATCTTTTTGAAGGAGATTAGTAAGAGGCTTTGAAATCTTGGAAAAGTCTTTAATAAACCTCCTATAAAACCCAGCATGACCAAGAACGCTACGAATACCTTTAACATCCCTAGGATAGGGCATCTACTCAATTGCTTCAACTTTAGCTCTATCAACTTCAATACCCCTCTCGGAAATTTTATGTCCCAATACAATTCCTTCATTAACCATAAAGTGGCATTTCTCTCAATTAAGAACAAGGTTAGTTTCTTCACATCTCTGCAAAACTTTATCAAGGTTCCGCAAGCAATTATCAAAAGAATTCCCATAGACAGAAAAATCATCCATGAATACCTCTACAATACTCTCGCAAAAGCCATGAAAAATAGCAGACATGCATCTTTGAAAAGTAGCAGGGGCATTACATAAACCAAAAGGCATACGTCTATAAGCATAAGTTCCATAGGGACAAGTGAAAGTGGTTTTCTCTTGGTCCTTAGTTTTAACAGCAATTCGTGAAAACCCAGAATAACCATCAAGAAAGCAAAAATGAGTATTTTTAGATAACCTTTCTAACATTTGATCAGTAAAAGGCAAAGGGTAATGATCTTTCTTAGTAACCTTATTAACTTTTCGATAATCAATGCACATTCTATACCCTATAACTACTCTTTGAGGTATGAGCTCATCATTATCATTAGGCACAACAGTCATTCCTCCTTTCTTAGGAACACAATGCACGGGACTAACCCATCTACTATCAGCAATAGGATATATAATACCAGCTTCAAGAAGTCTTAATACCTCATTTCTTACCACATCCTTCATCTTAGGAATTAGACGACGCTGAGGTTCAACAACAGGCTTCGCATCATCTTCCATATTAATGGCGTGTTGGCAAATAGAGGGAGAAATCCCCTTCAAGTCATCAAGAGTGTAGCCAATAGCACCTCGGTGTTTCTTCAGTATTTCCAATAACCTTTCTTTTTCAAACTCTGAAAGCTTAGAACTAATAATAACATGATATATTTTCTTATCATCAATATGAGCATATTTAAGATTATCAGGCAATGGTTTTAAATCAAAGACAGGATCTTCCTTTGGTGGTGGTGTTGTACCCAGATCTTCCACCGGTAAATCATGCTTAAGAATAGGTTGACGAAGGAAAATTTCATCAAGCTCATCTCTTTCTTCCCTAAAAACTTCACTCTCACTATTCTCCAAATGTTGCTGCAAAGGATTATTAGGAGCAAGAGCAATAGATGCACACTGTTCAACTTTAAAATCATTATTAGGTGAATCAATTTTATAAGGAGTTTTGGTAAATTTAGAGAAGATAAACTCATAAGATTCACCAGCAAATTTAGTAAAAAAATTCTCTTTCTTGCAATCTATAATAGCTCCACAAGTATTTAGAAAAGGTCTACCAAAAATGATAGGACAATATTTACTAGCAGCAGAACCAAGTACCAGAAAGTCAGCAGGATATTTAATCTTACCACATAGAACTTCCACATCTCAAACAATACCAATTGGAGAGATAGTTTCTCTATTAGCCAGCCGAATAACCACATCAATATCTTCAAGTTCACAAGAACCAATTTCGTGCATAATCTCCGTGTAAAGCTCATAAGGAATAGCACTAATACTTGCACCAATATCACATAAACCATAATAACAATGATCACCAATTCTAACAGATAGCATAGGAACAATAGCTTGCTTGGACTTATTAGGATGTGAAACAATATTAGAGGCATCTTCACAGAAAATAATATGACCATCCTCCACATTTTCAGTCACAAGATCTTTAACTATTGCAACAGCAGGTTCAACTTTTATTTGTTCTTCAGGTTCTATAGGTTTCTTTTCACTTTTATGAACCGCACTATTTATAACAGAGTACTCCTTCATTTTAGCGGGGAAAGGAGTTCTTTCAATATAAGCTTCAGGAATAACATGATCAACAGTTTCAACTACAACACATTTATTTATAGATGAATCAATTTTATCTTTATACAGTTCATGATACTTATCAAAGTTCTTCTTAGGCAATTCATAATGAGAAGCAAAAGCTTTATAAAGGTTTGCAGCAACTTGAGAATCAAGACCATAAGTAGCACTCATATTACGAAATTTATCAGTATCCATAAAAGCTTCAATGCATTTATAATCATAATTTATACCTGATTCTCTATCCTTGTCGTTCTCCCATCCTTCAGTTTTTTCTTGGATCCGATTAAGAAGGTCCCTTTTAAACTCTTCCTTGTTGCGCGTGAATGATCCAGAACAAGAATTATCCAGCAAGGTCTTGTCTTGAAAAGAAAGTCTTGCATAGAAATTATCAATAATAATATTACCAGGAAGCTCATGAATGGGGCATTTGAGCATTAAAGACTTCAATCTCCCCCACGCTTGGGCAATACTCTCTCCTTCATGAGGCCAAAAATTATATATGCGATTCCGATCTTTGTGAATCTCACTTGGAGGATAGAACTTAGAATAAAATCGGGGCACAATATCATTCCATTCAAGAGAATCCCCATTATCCAGTAATTTATACCAATGCGCCGCTTTACCAGACAGCGATATAGAGAATAGTTTCTTCCTCACTTCATCCATAGCAATACCTTCACACTTGAATAAACTGCATAATTCATGTAAGAACAGTAAATGAACTCCAGGGTGGACAGTTCCATCCCCTGTATAACGGTTATCCACTACACGTTCAATAATTTTCATAGGTATTTTGTATGGTATTTCTTCCTCACCTGGCGCCTCATCCACTACCTTTGCAGTAGTAGTAGATTTCCCAAATAAACACTCAAGAGAAGATCTCTCCATAATGAATTATAGCAAAGAAAGCAGAAATAAAATCAGCACAAACAAGAGAAATTTCCCTTACCAATAGCGCTTCACTCCCCCGCAACGGCGCTGTAAAAATAGTCTTGATGACCCACAAGTATAGGGGGTGTATCGTAGTATCTTCGATAAGTAAGAATGTCGATCCCAACGAGGAGCAGAAGGTGTTGACAAGCAGTTTCGATGATGGATTCACTGTAAATGCTCACAGACAAGTATTCAGGGGGTTTTGATGTAACAGATGAATAAAGTACGAGTAAGTAAAGTGCGAGAGTAATAATTGCAGCGAGTGGCCCAATCCTTTTTAGCACAAAGGACAAGCCGGTTTGTTTGCTTATAATAACCAAACGTTCTCAAGGACACACGGGATTTTATTCTAGTGCTTTCGCTACATACGGCTAACTAATCTTCATTGTTTTGATAAGTGTTGTGTGGGTGAACCTACGCTAATGTACCGCCCTTCCTAGGACTAATACATACTTGTGATTATACCCCTTGCAAGCATCCGCAACTACAAGAAAGTAATTAAGATAAATCTAACCACAAATTTAAACTCGAGATCCTCGCTATCCCTCCCCGCATCGATATACCAACGGGGCTCAGTTTCACATCCGCAACCCCGCAATTGGCAAACGAGTACAAGATGCATTCCCCTAGGCCCATAAAGGTGAAGTGTTGTGTAGTCGACGTTCACACGACACCACTAGAAGAATAACACCACAACTTAAATATCATAACATTGAATATTACTCAACCATACTTCACTACTAACATTTAGACTTCACCCATGTCCTCAAGAACTAAACGAACTACTCACGAGACATCATATGGAACATGATCAGAGGTGATATGATAATGAATAACAATCTGAACATAAACCTTGGTTCAATGGTTTCACTCAATAGCATCAATAACTAGTAGGAATCAACACCGGGAGAGTTTCCCCTATTAAACAATCAAGATCAAACCCAAATTGTTACAGCGGTGACGATGTGCAGCGGTGGAGACGGCGGTGATGATGATGAAGATGATGATGATGGTGATGGAGATGATGTCTAGCTCGATGACGGTGACGATGGTGTCGATTTCCCCCACCGGGAGGGAATTTCCCCGGCGGATCTCAGCCTACCGGAGAGCTCTTTTCTCTCTGGTGTTCTCCGCCCCGCAGAGGCGGCTGTGACTCTTCGCGACGTACCCCCTGGAGCTTAGGTTATCGGGACGAAGGCGTACGCGAAGAAAAGGAGGCGAGAGGGGGCTGTGGGCCCCCTCCTCACAGGGCGGCGCGGCCAGGCCTTGGGCCGCGCCGGCCTATGGGGTGGGCCCACCTTGGGTCCCCTCGGCTCCCCCTTCTGGCTCCCTTCGTCTTCTGGAAAAATAGGATTTTTCATATAATTTCCGTCAACTGTTGATCTTCCGAAATATTGCATTCTGACGGCGCTTTTTCCAGCAGAATCCTGACTCCGGTGCGCGATCCTCCAATAATCATGAAACATGCAAAATAGATGAAATAACATAAGTATTATCTCCAAATATGAAATATATCAATGAATAACAGCAAATTATGATATAAAATAGTGATGCAAATTGGACGTATCACTTGTCCAATCCAAATTTCACTATTTGAAATAGTGCCTAGCCCATTTCTGAAAACCACTTGACCTTGCCATGTTCCCTGGTCCCCTCTAGCCCTATCCCATGCATTGAAACCATTGGAGGAGGGCCAAACATGGCATTGCCATGGCCATGCCGGCCATGTTCCCCATGGCATGCTCCCCCTCTCTCCTTCTCCCTCCAGACCTGGCCACCTTGCCAAACGCTGCCACCACACCCTACTGCGTCCACCTGCCCTAGCCCTGGTCGAAGAAATGCCCTGCAGGCGCTAGACACGCACGCGCCCATGGCGCCCAGAACATGCCGACGACGGCGTGGGCACGCCCACGGGCACGCACAGCACACGCGTCGCCTCGCCACCTCGCGCCACCCTGGACCCTCTCTCTCGAGCAGCACCTCGTGACGACACCGCGAACCCGCCAGACACGCTCGCAACGCCGACCCGAGCCCGCCGTTGCCGGAGACGACGACCGCCTCCCGCCATTGCCGCGCAGTACTCCGCGACCACCCGACAGCGTTGGGCACCGCCTAGCCTAGCCGACGCCTCCCAGAGGACCGCCTGGAAACACGGAATAGGACGCCACCCTCGCCTACCTCCCTATGCCGCCGGAGAGCCCTCGCCATGGTCGACTTGCCGCAGCACCCACGGCACCCCTCAGCCATTATAAATAGAGCACCTCCCTCGTCGATTTCTTCACACCACCGCACTCACCTCACCTCCCTCGACCTCCTCGACTACTCCCCCGCCTCGATTAGCCACTGGAGCCACCCAATTTCATCACCACTGCCGTGAGCCGCCGCGGAAGCTCGCCGTCGATTGGAGCCCTCCCCGGAGACGCCGCCGGTACCTGAAGCTTCGCCGTCGACTACACCTTCACCGCACACACTGCCCACCCTTGCTGGAGCCACAGTGAGCCCTCCGACCCCCTACATGCGCCGCGCCAGTGAGGTCTTCTCGCCGGCGACGACGACGAACGAGATCCGTCGGATCTGGTTCTAATCCAACGCCTCGCAGCCCTCGTACCGCTTCACGTGGTAAAGAGTGGCTGACGAGTGGCCCCCACCTGTCAGGCAGCCCACGCGTGCTGGACGTGTGGTGGGCTGGCCTTTGCGCTGTTTAAATGAATTAGGCCCAGTTAGTTTTCCCGCCGGCCCGTTTAATTCAAATCCTATTTTCTGTTAATTCAAAATTTGCTTACAGATGCTGTGTTCAAATTTGAATAAAATCAAATTAACTAAACCAAATTTAATGAACTGCATATGGTTAGAAAGCTAGAGAAAATATCTATCCAACTACACTGGTCTCATAATGAGATTCTTTGTAAAATTAATGTGACAAAAATAACAAGGCAGAGACTTTTGTAACTTCAAACAATTATTAAACATCAACCAAAAATGCTATTGAGTTGATTTCAACTCTGATAGATCACATTTCACATACTCTAACTGATTATGTAAAAATATGGCATGGTTACTTTGTGTGATCATGGCCTAGTTGAAATAAAGGACTATATAGCTATTCTAGTCAAATGATATTGTCCAAAACTATATAATAAATCATATGAGGTGTTTGCCCTCATATAAATCTTGTCCCAAGTAACTTCATATGAGGTTGTGACCTTGATCTACTTACTCTCACATTGAATTACTTGGTGATGTTAAATCTTAAGTGGTATGGTTAAATGGTATGAGGTCTTCTACCTCATTTAAATCATTTCCCCAAATGAGGATTATGAATGGTTGACCTTAGTCAACATGGGTTCATACATCACTCATTTGAGGAGATTAAATCTTAACAAGGTTCAATGAGAGGAAATTAATTCCTCCAAGAACTAAATAGAAACTTTAATCTATATTTATAATGAGAGGAAATTATTTTTCTTAAAGAAGGAAAACCAATTCAACTAATATGTTAGGTGTGTAATGATGCTAGAATAGTTTGTGTGGATCCATTGTGTGCTTAGTCTAGCTCTTGAACCTTGTTTGGTGATTGTTACCTCGTATCCGTTTTTAGACGCTAGTACTGAGGAGTACCAGGAGGAGGAGGTCTACTACCAGGAGGAGGAAGACCACTTTGACCAGTACACCAACCAAGGCAAGCTAATATTCTTGCAAGTGCAAAGCTCTCTTGAGCAAGGCACCACTCCACCTTACCTTATGTTTAATGATCCCATCCCAAGTTTTTACATTGCAAGCTTTTGCTGTGTTTATTTAAAGCTTACTTTTATAGTTAACTTTGGTCTAAGTATAGAGTAGAGCAAGAGTATTAAACTTAGCCTAAGGAGCTTATGAGTTAAGTAGCACCCCTCATGACTAGTTGCTAGTGCTAACAAATAAAATTGACTACTCTAGATGGGAACTTGTGAATTTGAAAACCTTGGAATGATGAGTCATTCTATTGACAGATTTTGAAGGTGAATATGATTTGTGAATGATATGGTGAACTTTGATAAAATTGATGGTTGGTTTGAATGCGATACCTTTCCAATATTTGAGTACCCCCACAATACCTGATTATGGGTAGGGCTTAACTGGAAGTTTATGCATCTTAGTATGGGTTCCCTCTGAACAAGAATCATAGGGGTTATGCTGAGGCTGCCTCCGTTAAAAGTGATATGATGTGAAATGAGGTGAATTTTCTGGCCCAAGCCCTGTGCAGTTCCCAGGCTGACGGTTTGTCTTCACTGGGAGGCCAAGCTCATGGGGAGAGGTACCTATACTAGGGTATGTAAGTGAAAGGTTATGGTTGATGATCCGTGTACTGAGTTACGATGATTCAGGGTTATCCCTGACGGATGTAATCAAATGTTGTGGCACAAGTATGCAACCTCTGTAGAGTGTAAATCTATTTGAATAGCCGTGTCCATGGTTACAGACAGTTGGAAAGGCCATATTGTTACCGTTGTTAGATGATTCTTTGAAAAGGGTTGATAAGTTGAATGGTGACTTGACTTAAATCACAACTGAGTTGTGGGAATGACACTAATGTTCCCACTTGAGTTAGTTAGCATATGAAAGGGTCTTTTATCAAATGCCTGTGAACTAAAATTGGCTTTATGCAAATAAACTAGAGCTTAGCATCCCATTACTAGAATTTATAGTACTTACACTAGTATTAGTTTGCGAGTAATTTAAAGTACTCACGGCTGTGTCCCTGGCTATTCCAATGGCAAGAGTATGAAGAGGAGCAGCAGTACGAATATGACGGTCAGCAGGACATCTACACCAATTAGGAGTTCTTCTAACGTCAAGTGTTGGCCTGTGGACTAGATAGTCCCTTTTATTACGCTTTCGCTATGTAATGTGTTCGTTGATCGTTAGATCAACTATTTGTGTAATATTAGATCATGTGATCCAAAATTGGTAAGATGACTATGGTTTGTAATTAATGATGAATTATGATATCGAATGTTATGTCTCGGAACAACAATCTTCCTGGGATTGCGATGTATGGCATAATAGGCATCTGGACTTATAAATCTGGGTGTTGACAAGTTGTTTCCGCTGCTGTTTGTTGAACTACGGCCTTAATGGCCTATGATGTAAGACTTTCGTAATACTTTAAATTCGGTATTGTAATGGATGATGTAATCTGGTATCAGTTCGGTTATGTGTTCAAGATGGAATGATCTTGGGATGGTGAAATTGGATACATAACAGGAGTCTTGGACTGGTTAGTCCGGGGCCCCACAATCAGCCACATTTTTCATTTTCTAAGTGACTAAATTGAAAAAAATAGTTGCAGGCTTAGTTTCATTCAAAAAATAAAATCAAAACATAGTGGAACCTTCGCATGGAGTCTTGTTATGTTACCTACAACCTAGCAACAATAAGAAGGGAAAATAATATATAGTAATGAAGTTTTTCCCCAAACCACTCGCTACTAGGAAAAGCCTAGCCGTAAGATGGGTGTCAGTGGTGCACCACAAAAGTAGTGCGCCACTACTAATTAGTAGTGGTGCACCAAAAATGGTGCTCCACTGGTAAAAATATAGCAGTGGCGCACTGCTCAAGGGGTGCGCCATCCCTAAAGGGCGACCAGAGCCCACCTCCCTCCCCCAACTTAGTAATGGCGCACTGCACAGTGGTGCTCCATTGCTATCTTGACTAGCTATGGCGCACTGCTATGTTGTGTGCCACTGCTAAGAGGTGGGCCAGGGGCTTCTACAGGGAGGGTGTTGGTGCCAGGTTAGCAGTGGCGCACCACTTAGCAGTGCACCATTGCTATGTCACCCTAGCAATGACGCACATCTAGGTGGTGCGCCATTGCTAACCTGGGACCATTTCCTGCTCCCCCCCCCACATGTGCCACCTACTTTTCCCAACACTCTTCCACCACCACCTCCCACCAAATCTGGATCTGGTCGTGTTGCTCCTCCTCCCCACCTCATTTCCACCCCTTCATTCACCCAAATTAAGTTGTTAAACTTAATTTCCTTGATAGGTAAGTAAGGTGAAGCTTTCTAGCTCAATCCTCTACTCAATCTCTCAATTTTTTTCCTCCCAACACTCTCGGTCTTGCCGTATCGGTAACTTTGTTGGACATGCTTTGTGTGTGACCGCTTTCCGATCATCTTGCACACGTGTGTGTGTGTGTGCATATATGTTATGCGAAGCCTCCACATGTGTTGTGCATGCGTGAAGCCTCACGTGCATTCATGTGTGTGTTGTATGCGAAGCCTCCACATGTGTATGCGAAGGCTCCACATGTGTTGTATATGTGAAGCCTACATGTGTTGCATGTTTTTATTTGCAGCGATTTGTAATGTGAGTTTCCAATATTTTGCCGAAATGTTGATTCATTTCCATTTCGGTGAAAAATGGGAATACTACACATATACATATGTCCTATTTTTAGGGAAGGTCATGCCAAAATTTTCTTTTGGTACTAAAATATCCATTTTCTCTATGCCCCACGGGCGACCATGGTCCGCATGATGATCAAAGGCGTTGTGGCTAGGTTTTTGAAATCCGCGACGGCCGAGATGATTAAAAATAACCAAACGGAGATAAGATGTCCGTGTCGAAGATGCAAGCTGACGAGCCATGTGGACCCTAAAGCCGATATGGTGCGAGACCACCTTCTCGTGTGTGGTTTCATGGATGGCTATCAGTGGGAAGGTGATGAAGATGATTATGAATTCGTCCATGGGATTTCAAGAAATAAGGAAGGAACACTACAAGAAAAGTTCTGATAGACAACGTCTCAAAATCGTCCGCTAAGGGGTATTTTTCGTTGCCTATGGGCCTAACCCGACGATATGGGTTCTGTTGTCGAAACTGCATCAGGCAAAGTCCTACCACGTATTTTTCGGTCCGTCGCGCTTGGGTGCCCTTCCGCCACGGAAAATCGGACCGTTGCAGAAGTGTTTCCGGGAGCCCGTTGACTGCTGACGTCATGCAAACTGCTACGTGGCAGACGCCGTTAACCGCGATTAACGGCGTTAACCGCCGAAACCCCGTGGTAGATGGTAGGCCCACACGAGGCCTGCCACGTCTTAAGCGGGCCGGCCCATTAAGTTTGCGGGTCGGGCCAGCTGACTTAGTTTGACCTGGTCAACTATATAGCCGGGCTGGTCCATTAGTTACGTGGGCGGGCCTAACCTCTAAGGTTGACTCGGTCAAAACATTAATGGGCCGCCCACTAAGCATGTGGGCCGGCCGAATGCACTCGTTTGACCGGTCCAATGTGCAAAAGGGCCGGCCCACAAAACATGTGGGACCCACTTTCATGTTATCGGGCCGGCCCATTTACCAAGTGGGGTCCACCTTAAAGCAAGTGGGCCGGCCCAAGAAGTTATTGGGCCGGCCCAATTAGCACGTGGGTCCCACTTTCCTGCTAATCGGGCCGGCCCATTTAGTGCGTGGGGTCCACATTAGATCAAATGGGCCGGCCCACCAAGCCAGTGGGCCGGGCCAAAAGCACAGGTGGATCCCACTTTCCTGTTAATGGGCCAGCCATTTAGTATGTGGGGTCCACCATATAGCAAGTGGGCCGGCCCAACAAGATAGTGGGCCGGGCCAAAAACACAGGTGGGTCCCACTTTCCAGTTAAAGGGCCGGCCCATTTAGTATGTGGGGTCCCCCATATAGCAAGTGGGCCGGCCCAACAAGCTAGTGTGCCGGGCCAAAAGCACAGGTGGGTCCCACTTTCCAGTTAAAGGGCCGGCCCATTTAGTATGTGGGGTCCACCATATAGCAAGTGGGCCGGCCCAACACGCTAGTGGGCCGGGCCAAAAACGCAGGTGGGTCCCACTTTCCTCTTAAAGGGCCGGCCCATTTAGTATGTGGGGTCCGTCATGTAGCAAGTGGGCCAGCCCAACAAGACAGTGGGCCGAGCCAAAAGCACAAAGTGGGTCCCACTTTCCGTTAACGGCCGGCCTAGTAAGTAAGTGAGCCGGCCCAAAATGAAAGTGGGTCCCACACTACTGTTAATGGGCCGGCCCAATCTGTTATAGGGCCCTGGTTGTTTGACTAGTCAACTTGCATTAAATTACATGAGCCTAAAATCTGATATCAATGATACACACAATTACATACACAAATAAAATAACTAGGAAAATTACAAGGCAATTAATGTGCCCAAATAAAAAAAATTACATAGAATCATTGAGGACTTCTATTAGCATCATCAATAACATGTTGACATTTGCCAATCGCCTTGATTGAATCTTGTGTACTCTTGGTCAACATATCAGCTACAGACCTTAAAGCAGCAATACCATGTCTTTTATAAAGTACAGCCTTGAGATGTTCACTGTTTGATGAAAAGAATGGTCTAGGTTGACGGCTATGAGAGGATGCATCAGAACAAAGATCAGAACTTTTTGTGGGCCTCTCTTCTAATGAAGATTGCTTCATCGTAACCGCATTCTGATAATAATGCAAAAAGAGTTAAACGATGAACTATGCAAACATGTATTAAGCATTGTCGATATGAGATAGTCACAAGTACTAAGCGTAGACTTACATTATATCGTTGCATAGGCTCACGCCGGAACCTTTTTTGCGCTCTATCTTCTACTAAGGACTTCTTCATTACAACTGCATTCTAGTAATATTGCAAACATAGTTACAACAGTGAACTATTCAAACATTTATTATGCAATGTAGATATAAGATAATAACAAGTTGCATAAATAAGACAATGTATGGAACTTGTACTAAGCAGACTTACATCATAATGTTGCATGTGGTCGCTTGGCGACTATCTTCTAATGATGATCGCTTCACTAAAACCGCATTCTGGTAATATTGCAAAAATAGTTACAACAATTAACTATTCAAACATGTATTACGTAATGTAGAGATCAGATAACAAAGATGTAGCGAACATACTGGCTCGCTGCAGGTCCTTCTCTTGCGTGCACTAGTCGTGGTCGACATGCCTGTCATTTTAGGTTCAGCCATCAAGTGAAATGCTAATCCTCCTTCTCCATTGTCCTTAATCTGTGTTTAGATATCACATTTAAGACCAAGTCAGCTGGTTTCAAATAACAAAAAACTTGAGCTGCCAAATGAATAAGCCAATATTTACCAGATATCAGATTAAAACAACTAGATGTTGCTTTGCATGAGATACGAATTTCAGACATTCAGATTTAGAGTAGGGTAATGCCAAGGTTTTCCACATAAAGTAAACTGGCATTAAGAATGACCAAATGTCAGGTTCAAATCACCTTCGCAGTTGCTCCAAGACAAGCATATCAAATAGGCAGAAACATAGTAAAGCATGGATGACATTGCTATGGCAGGGTTCCAAGTGTTTATCTCTTGCATAAGGAACAATGCATATAGGTTATAGATAATAACGGAAGTAAACTGCCAAAGTTACCAACCAAGAATTCAGATTCCAACCTTCCCTAGCGTCCCCGCTGTTAATGTTGGATATTCTAATAAGTGGTTCGCATGATCAATCCCTAGGAAAAATAACATTGACAAGTTAGTCTACGATAATAAAAAGACCAGACATGCACGCAGCAATAACTATACAAGCTGTGCGACAGGAGCATTCATGGAAAAAAATAGCTATAAGCTAAAGACGAGGTATAAGAGGAAGCAGATTGGAAATGCACATAGCATGATTATAAAAGCAAGAAAAGAATAGCAGACACGAGAAAACAGCTAGCGGCTAGCGGTGAGCTAATGACGTGGTATAAGAACAACCAGATTGGAAATGCCCATAGCATGACTATAAAAGGAATAGCATGCAGTACAAAAATAGTTGGCAGCAAATGAATGGGTCCCCTATAAATATGTGGATGCACACAGGTGTCAGTAGAATGAACAGGATGGTAGCGACCGGATAATGCTTTGGTACTGTACAATATTTAAACGAACTTCATGCGAAGTAACACATCAAGAAATTTAATGGCATATGAGATCTGCAAATAACTACACAAAACATGGCTAAAGAAACACCGCGATCTAACGGGCCAGCGTACTAACCAAGCTGCGGCGGGGTGGACGGGGGCGGCAACTTGCATTCCAGCGGCGGCGAACACGGGAGACAATGAGTCGACCCTGTTTCAGTAGAAGCAGGCGTTAGTGAAGCAGATCTGGTTGGCTGGCAAGGGATTCGGTGAAGTTGATACAGCCGCTGCGCCGAGGTAGTCGGTGGAATAGATCGGCTTCTGTGGCGGGGGGGGGGGCGCGGTGAAGTAGACACGGTTCCGTTGGAGAGGATCCGGTGCGTCGACGAGAAAGGCGTTGTTTGCTTCGGTATGGTTGAGGTCGGCGGTGAAGCAGCATCCGTCGGTGGCGAGGTCGGCGGTGAAGCAGATCCGTCGGTGGCGAGGTCGGCGGTGAAGCTGCATCCGTCGGTGGCGAGGGCGGCGGGGGAGCGGATCAGGTGGGTGGACAGCCAACACGATCAAGGCTACGCCGTGGAGGAGTATGCCGGCGGCGGCTGCATCTAGTACTGTAGAGAGTCAGAGCTTTGGCGTGTGAGAGTATTTTTGAGCTAATGGGGCGAATGGTTGGTGGGTGGGTGTGGGCCTGTGGGGAGGGTTCGGGATCTAGGCAAGATATTTCATTGTTACCGAATGAGCCCTCCATGGTCGGTGGGTTGTAGCTTCCGAACCAGGGTTAAAAGGGTAAAACTGGTCACGGGATTTTCGAATGGATGCGGCGGGATGATTTGGCGCGCGGCCGAAATTTTCAGTTTCAAGCTACGAGCAGAACGACAAAAATAATGTTCTTCCCCAGGGAGCTCTCATTTCTTCCTCTTCTCTTTCTCTCTCGAGTCTCTCCCACTCCCCTGGCTCCTCTCCCCCTTCTCTCCGGTAGCCTCGCCGGCCGGAGACGAGGCCGACTTCTCTCTGTATATCGTACACCCTCCGAACTAAATTAATTGATTCAACTTTCCTTAGACGTGTATGTATCTCGAGTAAAAACATGTGTGGATACATCCATATTTAGATAAGCAAAGTTGAGTCAGTTAATTTGGATCCGAGGGAGTTCATGTTGTTGTAAGCTTAGATCCAGTGTTTCCCATGAGCAGAATGGCGCAATGGAGTCGGGGATCTCGTCATCGGCTTCAGATCTGGCCTACGGTGAATCTGGCGGATCTTGCCGGCCAAACCCCGATCTGGTGCCATCAAGGTGATGGCGCTAACGGTGAGGCTTGCTTTGGTCAGTGCTTCAGATCTGGTCAACGGGGAAGTCAAGCTGCTAACGTTCACAAGCTCGGGGCATACGACGGCGTCATCCATCTTGCCCATGAACATCTTGGCCTTTCAGCGGCCCTTCTCAGAGCCAATATGCCGTTGCTGAGTCCCTTCTTCTCCTTCGTCCTGGCGACTACCGGTGACACCGCCCCAAGTGGTGCGTCCCCGGCGACGGAGTTGCTGGAAAGGATGCGGAGCAGAGATCTGATGTGCGGTCCAGAAGGACTCGATTGATTTTCTTCTATATGTTTTGGGGTCATTTTTGTAAAGTTGCAGGTCCTATTAGTTATTGTCTAGTTCTCTTGGACCTCTATGTAATTTTTTGGACTAGTTTCCATTTGCACCGATAAACTTGAATTTTGACAAGTTCACGGGAAAAAAATTCCTTTGCACATATGGCCTATCATGTATGAACATTCTTGAGTTTTAAACTATATGTAATGGCCAGCACTT